>NC_086015.1:112207500-114707500 GCF_028858775.2 Pan troglodytes | reverse complement strand
TACTGGCATGGCCATTAACATATGATGACCAGAAATAGTGCCTTTCTTAGCACTTCTGTCCTATATCATGAACAGATGAAGTCATTCTTAGTTTGAACTGCCATCATCAATATACAAGGCAGTCCAATGAGAAGTGGTCACAGAACAGAAGGACAGATGGCAGGAGCTAGTGGCCATCAGCTTAGTGACAGTCATAGTTTCTGATCACCTGCCCATTGAGAGAAGAAACACAACCAGAAATCAGAGACAGTGTCTAGCCTTCCACCACCAAATACATCACCAGTGATGGTGATAGGAACTAAGCAGTATAGACCCTAGCAGAGCCTGGGCTTCTGGGTAGGGCTTTGGATGTGGCAGAAATCCAGGGCACGTCCTACATACAGAGACTAGTCCAATAAACAGTGGCATATACTATGTATACCTGATTCTTGGCCTATTGGGGGTGGATGCAGCAAAGCCAAAGCTAAATCACACCAGCTAGTAGTTTGAACCTACTAATTACAGTGTATCTAAAACTTCAGTGTGCACATACATTGCCTAATGAGCCTCTTAAAATACAGATTCTGATTGTGGGAAGATGTGAGGCTGGGTTTATATTCTGCCTTTCTAACAAACTCCCAGAAGATGATACTGCTGGGCTGAGGACCATACCTTTCCACTGGAAAAGAAAAATACTGCTGGCATTGTTTGAAATTCACCAAGAAATATGAGTGAAAGCTAGAGGCGAGGAAGGTAAGTGTGGACTAGAAAATATTAGTACCTTGACTTCAGAGAGGCTGGGGAATGCAAAGTGACTTATAGTTAGTGACTGTGCTGTCAGTGTGAGTCAGGGGCTTACAGAGTCCCAGGAGGTGAAGCCTGGGACTACGGGGTCATGGTACCCTAGTACAAGCATTCTCTGATCCCTTTGGGCAATGATAGTCTCAAGGAAAGGAGACAACAGAAGGCTGCTCTCCTGGGACTCCTTGACCAATAGATTTCCTCTGAAGTGACGTGTTCTTCATTGTGACAGAGGCAATAACAAAGGACAAGTATTGGCAGCACCTTTTCTGATAAGCCCATCTCTGTTCTGTTCATATCTTAGTTATATCATTTATCCTCTCCTGATGGGATAGCCAAGTACAGAGTTGGAGGTATACTGTTGTTTTTTTATAGAAGCTATCTGAAGCTCAGGAAAGAGAAAAAAATCCTCTCATCCATGAAAAACCAGTGATCTATCTCATTGTTGCAAGAGAAAACTGAACTCAGAGTAGTGAAAAATAACTTCAATGACAGTCTTTTTCTCCCCTAAAAATATCAGTTTCCTCTCCCGTATCAGCCAACTGTCCATATTCTGCCAAACATATCAGAAGATGCCAGTACCAAGCTCCTACCAACCTAAGAAGTAAATTAATAATCCAAGAATAAAGATAAGTTAGAAACTTGAACAAATTGAGGCTCATGTTTTGAAACTGAGCACAATCCAAGTGGTTTTATTGTAGCTAATCTGAGTTCTAATCCAGAGCACAGAAATTCTGATTCTGGTCCTCTGAGTACTAGTAGCCATTACCCTCAGAAAATAAATGTTTGGTAACTTCCAGAAATTTTCCAGTTATGAAGTCTGATATTATGCACCAGGAATCTCCCAGCCACAGTGGAGGATATTCAAAAGAACAGTGTATAGACTTTCATGTCAGTTTACAACATGCTTCATCTCCTACTACCTCCAAAAATGACAGCTTGATTATAATGTAATTATCTTTTGTCATGAAGCTTGTGCATAATTTTATTTCCAGATGGGTTTATGTTGCTTATATTTAAACTCATTACTGAAAAAGCAGTCATGGAGCAAAATATAAATAAATAACCTAAAGGCAGACCACTATAAATTCCTTTAAAGAGGAGAGTCTAAGTTGAGGACTACAGGGAAAGCACTCCCTTCTGTCTTATGTCATGCATATTCCACTGTTTGAAAGATAAATATCTCTGTTTTAAGAGGACAGAGGCAGTTCTGAGTCAGTGGAGATGTTTCTATGGAAATGAAAAAATATGCAAATGCTGCTATAAAGAGCATGAAAGCATTCCTGCAACAGATAATTTGACCAGAATGGGGTTGGGGGGACCACAATAAACAGAAAGGAGACATGGATAAGCTGGTGTCAAGGCCCACTGGACAGCATGCAGCTAAGACACCATGCAGCTAAGACACCATGTTATATAAATGAATGGAAAAAATTCATCATAGTCATAATCCCACAAATAGTATTCTTCATGCTTGTGGAGGGAGAGTTTATTTCCTATTCTGCTCCTACAGAGTCTTTGGCAGATTTAGTTCTGTTGATTTCCATTTTTACTGAAATTGATAGTATTTGTTTAAATTTTAAGTTTTGAAATATTCTATAATTTGATTTAGCAAGTCATAATGCTAAGAGATTCTTGAATTAGGTCCTCCCTGTCCAATCACATGGCCTTCAGAGGGTACTTGATAAGGTTGACTTATTCATTTGCCACACAACTCTTAAATACCATGTGCTAGGCACTGTGATAAAAACAATGCAACTGGGGTTATCGGGAGGATGCATGCAGGTTGTAATAAGAACCCTGATGAGAAAGCATTTTAACTTTGGAAAATGCCTCATGGTGATGGTGATGTTTGACTTGAGTTTTGAAGAAAGTAGCCAGGTGGATTAGTGTGTGGATACTGCTATCTCTAAAAGGAAGAGGAAGGACGAACCAGGAGAGGTGATGCTTAGTGTATATGTGTGTAAACGCTGGCCAATGTAGGGATGGATCATCTCTCTAAGTTAGACTTATTTTTTGTTTTGTTTTGTATTGTTTTTATAATAAGCTATGAGGCAGACCTTTTAGGTTACCAAGAGAGCTAGAGACCAGACTGGTGTTATTCTATTCCTTATTCATCATGACTTTGAGTAATGTTACCTTACATTCACATATTCACTTCAGTTCCAGCCTTTTTTTCAATATACTTCTTGCTTAGATATTGGAGCAGATTTAGACCTCTAGCCTTTGTATAAAGTAGTTACAGAGTTTTCTCAAAACAAGACATGTGCTTCAAAGGGAGAGAGTACATCGACCCTTGGTATAGCCTCTCTGAAGACAGGTACAATTTGTGGTGATGACACTAACAGTAAACCCATCATCTCATAAATAGGGAGAGTAGTCAGATTTTTCTTTCTTTCCTATACTAGCAACATTGAAACACAAGTTTTCATTTAGAAAATATTACATGTTCTATTTGCTACAATGCTGTGGGATGCACATTGTTTAGAAAGGTGCACATAGATCTTAATGGGACTACTTAAGTCATAATTTGTTTTTCCATTCCTCTCAAAACATAGAAAAACAATGAATGTTATGGTATTAAGGAGGATATTCAGCCTATAAAGGGGAACTAGACCCAGAGTCTCTTGAGATAGGTATTGTCCTCTCCTTCTGTATTAGTCTGTTCTCACACTGCTATAACAAAATGTCTGAGACCTGGTAATTTATGAAGAAAAGAGGTCTAATTGGCTCACAGTTCCATAGGCTGTATAGGAAGCATGGCTGGGGAGGCTTTAGGAAACTTGCAATCATGGCAGAAGGTGAAGGGGAAGCAGGCATGTCTTTACCTGGCCAGCAGAGGAGAAAAAAGAGAGATGGGGAGGTGCCACATACTTTTAAACAACCAGATCTCATAAGAACTCTATCATGAGAACAGCACCAAAGGGTGAAACCCACCCCTATGATCCAATCACTTGCCATCAAGCCCCACCTCCAACATTGGGAATTACAATTCAACATGAGATTTGTGCAGAGACACAAATCCAAACCATATCATTCTGCTCCTGGACCTTCCCAAATCACATGTCCTTCCCATATAGCAATATACAATCATCCCTTCTCAATAGTTCCCCAAAGTTTTAACTCATTTCAACATTAACCCAAAAGTTCATAGCCCAAAGCCTCATCTGAGACAAGGCTAGTCTCTTCCACCTATAAGCCTGTAAACTTAAAAATAAGATAGTTACATCCAAGATACAATGGGGATATAAGTACAGTCCCCATGCCAGTCTGAAAACCAGCAGGACAGTCATTAAATCTTAAAACTCCAAAATAATCTCCTTTGACTGCATATCTCACAATCAGGACATACTGGTGCAAGGGGTGGGTTCCCAAGGCCTTGGGCAGCTCTGCCCTGGGGTCTCTGCAGGGCTCAGTACCTGTGGCTGCTTTCATGGCTGGCATTGAGTATCTGTGGCTTTTCCAAGTGCATGGTGCAAGCTGTTGGTGGATCTACCATTCTGGGGTCTGGAGGGTAGTGGCCTTCCCACAACTCTGCTAAGCAGTGCCCCAGTGGGGACTCTGTGTGGGGGCTCCAACCCCACATTTCTCCTCTGCATGGCTCTTGTAGAGGTTCTCCATGAGGACTTTGCTCCTGCAACAGACTTCTGCCTGGACACCCAGGCTATTCCATTATCTTCTGAAATCTAGGTGGAGGCTCCCAAACCTCACCTCTTGTACCCTGTGCACCCACAGGTTTAATGCCACATGAAAGCTACCAAGGCTTTTTGTTTGCACCCTCTAAAGCAATGGCCCAAGCTGTACCATTTAGCCATGGCTGGTGCTGGAGTGGCCACAATGCCAGGACCAGTGTCCCAATGCTGCACAGAGCAGTGTGGTCCTGGGCCTGGCCCACAAAACTATTCTTTCCTTCTAGGCCTCCAGGGCTGTGGTGGGGAGGGTGCTGCCACAGAGGTCTCTGAAATACTTCCAAGGCCTTTTTCCAATTGTCTTGGCTTTAGGACTTGCCTTCCTTTTAGTTATGCAGATTTCAACAGCCTACAGCCAGCTTCAATTGCTCCTTTGAAAATGGGCTTTTCTTTTCTACCATGTAGCCGAGCTGCAAATTTTCCTAACTTTTATGCTCTGCTTCCTTTTTAAATATAAGTTCCAGTTTCAGGTTATTTTGTTGTTCATCAATATGGGCGTTAGGCTGCCAGAAGCAGCCAGGCCGTTCCTTGAATCCTTTGCTGCTTAAAAATTTCTTCTGCCAGATATGCTAAATCATCATTCTCAGGTTCAAAGTTCCACAGATCTATAGAGCAGGGGCACAATGCGACCAACTTTTTTGCTAAAGATTAACAAAAATGACCTTTGCTCCAGTTCCCAATATGTTTCTCATCTCTATCTGAGACCTCCTCAGTCTGGACTTCACTGTTTATATCACTATCAGCATTTTGGTTACAACATTCAACAAGTTTCTAGGAAGTTCCAAACTGTCCCTCATCTTCCTGTCTTCTTCTGAGCCCTCCAGACTGTTCTAACCTGTGCCCATTACCCAGTTCCAAAGCTGCTTTTAGATTTTCAGGTATCTTTTTAGCAATGTCCCACTCCTGGTACCAATTTTCTGTATTAGTTTGTTCTTGCACTGCTATAAAGAAATGCCTGAGACTGGGTGATTTATAAAGAAAAGGGGTTTAATTCACTCATGGTTCCACAGGCTGTACAGGAAGCATGGCTAGGGAGGCTTCAGGAAACTTACAATCATGGAAGAAGGTGAAGGGGAAGCAGGCACACATTCACACGGCCAGCACAGAAGAAAGAGAGAGAGGGGAAGTTGCCACACACTTTTAAACAGTCAAATATTGTGAGAACTCTGTTGTGAGAACAGCAACAAAGGGGGAAATTCGTCCCCATGATCCAATCACCTCCCACCAGGCCCCACCTCCCACATTGGGGATTATAATTCAACATGAGATTTGGGCAGGGACACAAAGCCAAAGCACATCACCTTGTCATGGTGCAGTATGAATAGGGAGGCCAGTGAGTATGGAGCTCTGATTTATAAAATTACAAAACATATACACTTGAACAGTATTTGGGAAAGAAGCTAGGCTACATGAGAATATAGACAACTGAAGAAGAGAAACTATCCTATTGTAGTAAACAAGGAAGGTCGTATATACATTGAAACAAACACTATAGTAATTGGTGTAGACCTTCCCTAAGCTGGCCTAAAGGGTTTCATTATATAGACATAATTTGTCCACATAGGTATGAATTATTGTATAAACAAAGTATAATGGAGCATCTCCAGCAAAATAGAGTGTAAAATAAATCTGTCTCTAGTAATTGGGCAATCTATTCAGTTCACTGTTATTCTGAACAATAGAAGTCTCAGAGAAACTCCTTTTCGCACTCCAAGTTCAGAAAAATGAATCTAATGTAATTGGAGGGCTCCATAGGGTAAGGCATTGACCTTTGAACCTTTTTAGCAGAAGGACTTGGAAGACTATGACGTAGAATGATAGATTTTCTCCTTAAATCAAAATACATTTCAGGTGGTTACACCAAAGTCCTCTGAGACTATCTAAGATTAAATGACATTTCTGAAGCCAGGAAACATGGTGCACAAGAAAGAGACACTGTAGGAAGCAGGCCTTCCAGTGAGCTGCAACTACTCAACATCCTAATGTAGAGGACTGAATAGAAACCACCACGGGAATTTAAAAAATTGCTTTTATATGTTTGGGAAAATGAAACTCATGTTAATGAGTTATGGTATAGAATTTTCAAGTCTATATGGGAAGAATTGTTACTAGTGAGGTAATCACCGATATTATAATTGTGCCTTCAAATACACAGTATAATTTTTTTTACAGACTCCAAATTGTGTAAAGAGTTAAGACTGGAAGTTATTCAATATGATGTCAGAGGTGTCAGTTTACTTTTGTTCTTCAATAAGTTGTATTACCTTTGCAACTGTCCCCTTACTAGCCACCACCTCACCAGGGGTATTATTTTTTCCACTTAGTTCTATTTGTTACACATTCTTAAAAATGTCCTCTGACATTTGAAAAAACAAGAAAAATATAACAGTGGTTGATAAATTACAAGTGTCAGTTTAACTTAAACATACTAAGGTTACTGTTAGTACTCATGTGAGGTATTATATTTAGTGTTTGGATTAGAACTTATGAAGGCCAGGATTATTATCCTTAGATCCAATAACCTGGGATAGCTTGGGACTAGTTACTCTGATATGCTAAAACAGAGCAATCTTATATGACATTACATAAAATATTATTTATATATTTTGTAATATTTATTAATATTTTAATAATAGAGGAAAATCTCAGTGATGTTGCTTGTTTAGTTCCAGACCATTTAAATAAAGCAAATATGGCATTAAAGCAAGTTACACATATTTTTTTATTTTCTAGTGCATATAAAAGTTATGTTTACACTATACTATAATCTCAAGTGTGCAACAGCATTATGTCTAAAAAATGTACATACTCTAATTAAAGAATACCAATAAAAACTCTAACAATCATCTGAGCCTTCAGCAAACCATAATCTTTTTGCTGGTGGGGTATCTTGCCTCAATATTGCTGGCTGCTGGCTGATTAGGTTGGTGGTTGCTGAAGGTTGAGGTAGCTGTGGGGAATTTTTTAAAATAAGATGAAAATGAAGTTTGTTGCATTGATTAACTCTTACTTTCACTAAAATTTTTTATCCACAGTAGAAGCTCTTCCAAAATTGTAGTCAATCCTCTCAAACCTAGCCACTGCTTTATCAAGTAAGCTTATGTAATACTCTAAATCCTTCATTGACATTTCAACAATGTTCACATCATCTTTACCAGGAATAAATTCCATCTCAAGAAAAATAACTTTCTTTGCTCACCCGTAAGGAGCCACTCCTCATTTATTCCAGTTTTATCATAAGATTACAACAGTTCATTCACATCTTCAGGATCCACTTCTAATTCTAATTGTCTTGCTATTTCCACCACATCTGCAGTTACTTCCTCCACTGAAGTCTTGAACCCCTCAAAGTCATCCGTGAGGATTACAACCAACTTTTTCCAAACTCTTGTTAGTGTTGATATTTCCACCTTCTCTCATGAACCACAAAATGTTTTTTTATGGCACATAGAATGGTAAATCCTTTCTAGGTTTTCCATTTTCTTTGCCTGGATCCATCTGAGGAATCACTATCTATGGCAGTTATAGCCTTACAAAATGTATTTCTTACATGATAGGACTTGAAAGTCAAAGTTACTCCTTGATCCATGGACTGCAGAATAAATGTTGTGTTAACTGGCATGAAAACATTATTCATCTCCTTGTATATCTCCATAAGAGCTCTTGGGTGACAAGGTGTATTTACAATGAGCAGTAATATTTAAAAGGAAACTTCTAAACAGTAAGTCTCAACAGTGGACTTAAAATATTCAGCAAATCATGCTGTAAAAAGATGTGCTAGTATGTGGGCTTTGTTGTTTCATTGATAGAACATAGGTAGAGTAGATTTAGCATAATTCTTAAGGGCCCTAGTATTTTTGGAATGGTCAATGAGCATTGGCCTCAACTTAAAGTCACTAGCTACATTAACCTCTAACAAGACAGTCAGCCCATTCTTTGAAGCATTGAAGCCATGAAAATCCCAGACGACATCTTCCTCTAATAGAAGGCTGTTTTGTCAACATTGAAAATCTGTGGTTTAGTGCAGCCACATTCACCAATTATCTTAGCTAGATCTTCTGTATAACTTGCTGCTTTCCCTGTATATTTATGTTATGGAGATGGCTTCTTTCCTTAAACCTGATGAATCAACATCTGCTAACTTCAAGAATTTCTCCTATAGTTTCCTCACTTCTCTCGGCCTTCATACAATTAAAGAGAGTTAGGGTCTTGCTTTGGATTAAGGGAATATTGTGAATATTTTAATCTATTCAAGCCACTAAAACTTTCTTTATATTAGCATTAAGATTGTTTCACTTTATCATTTGTGCATTCACTGGAGTAGTACTTTCAATTTCCTTCTATAATTTTTCCTTTGAATTCACAACTTGGCTCTTTTTGGTGCAAGAAACCTATCTCAGCTTTCAACATGCCTTCCTCACTAAGCTTCTTCATTTCTAGCTTTTGAATTAAAGTGACAGACATGTGACTCTTTCTTTCACTTTAACAGTTAGAAGCCATTATAGGGTTATTAATTGGCTTACTTTTAGTATTGCTCTGTCTCAGGGAATAGGAAGGTCCAAGGAAAGAAAGAGAGATGGGGAAAGGCCTGTCATTGGAGCAGTGAGAATACCCAACATTTATTGATTAGGTTCACCATCTACAATGGGCATGGTTCTTTGTGCCCAAAATAATTATGGTTGTAACGTCAAAGATCACTGATCACAGATGACTATACTGATGATGATGATGATGATGATGATAATAATAATAATAATAATAATATAGTTTGCAATACTGTGAGAATTACCAAAATGTGACACAGAAATAAGCACATGCTATTGGAAAAATGGCACGGAAAAACTTGCTCAGTGTAGGGTTGTCACAAACTTTAGTGAAAAAAACAACACCACAATATCTGCTAAGTGCAGTAAAACAAAGCACAATAAAACAAAGTATTCCTGTATAAGATGAAGAGGCCTTTTCTTCAGAAATTAAGCAAATTCGACAACAAAGGTGATACATTATATAAATTAGAAATCAATTAAATCTTTGTAGGGCAGGTTCCAAACTCTCAAAGTGTCTTTACTTTGAAGCTACGGACACTAGCCTGTGTCACATTGAACGTCATCATTTTAGAAATTTCAGGATATTCCCTGGTCAAAGAAATACCATTCTCCTCCTTTCATATTGTTGCCTTGAATAATAGTCTAATACAAGGTTATACAGTGCCTTAAAGGGTATTTAATCAATTCTTCCCAATAATTAAGAAAAATTGAGAAGTAGAATATTTTGGGAGATTCTTATAATGTCCTGCCTCTTGTCCTTTTGGCTGTCAAATGACAATCTTTTCTTCACGTGCTGTATTAGATTCCTAGGGCTACCATAACAAAGTGACACAGCTGGATGGTTTACAAAAATAGAAATTTATACTCTCACAGTCCTGGAAGCTTGAAGTCCAAAATCAAGGTATCAGCAGGGCAGGGCCATGCTCCCTTTAAGAACATCTTTGCCTCTTTCTAGCTTCTGGTGGTGACTATCAATCTTTGGTGTTCTTTGGTTTCAGTTGCATTTATTACAGGGCACTTACTCTGTGTGTTTTTGTCTTCACATGATATTTTCCCCTTCTTATGAATAGATCAGTCATATTGAATTAGAATCCACTGTAATGACCTTATCTTAACTTGATTATATAGGCAAAGACTCTATTTCAACATAAGATCATACACACAGGTACTGGGGGTTAAGACTTCAACATATCTTTTGTGGGGTATATAATTCAACCCATAACATGAAAAAAATAGATAAACCAGGAGACCTTGGGCTATTACATTCTCAAGAGCTCGATATGAGGACAAAATGAAGTCATTGTGTAGATATATAATGATTCAAAACCATCCTGCCCTGAAGAGTTTAGGCAAGGATTTCTGGATGATTAGAAGATTTGAATATTTCCGTTGAAGTTCATTTTGAATTCTACTTATTAAGACTATATAACAACCATAGCACTTTACAGATATACCTAGATCCACTAAGCCTTGTTTGTGAATCTTACCAGAATGTGGACAGAGCTTATCATCAAAAAATTATGACATTGCCTTTTTCTTCTCTTAGCTCATTCTCTCACAGCCCAAATCAGAGTTCATTACTGCCACACCATAATAGCCAAGTGCTGAAACTGCAAAACCCCAGTTAAGGTATAGCTTTTTGATACTATAATTTTAAAATACTTTGATATGTTTTATTAATAAACCTTTTCCAGCCAAATCTCAACAAACCTACTTGAGGCTGAACTTCTTACTGTATAATGTACATCCACTATGAAAACCTATATATTTTGATGGCAAAAAAGAAGGCCATATAGGCTTTTTTCTAACAAGACTTATGTCTTAGTCCATTTTATAATGCAAGAAGATAATACCACAGACTGTGTAATTTATAATGATTAGAATTTATTTCTCATAGATCTGGAGAATGGGAAGTCCAAGACCAAGGAGCCAGCATCTGGTGAGGGCCTTCTTGCTGCATCATAACGTGTAAGTCATCACATGTCTAAAGGGCAATGAGAGGGTAAGACAAAGAGAAAGAGGGAGAGAGAGGAAAAGGAAGCAAATCCACTCCCACAATAACAAACCCTCTCCCACAATAACAATCCCACTCTCACAATAATGGCATTTGTTCATTCATGAAGGCAGAGGCCTCAAGACCTAAACCCCATTTAAAGATCTCACTTCCAAATACCATCACAATGGCAGTTAAATTTCAACATGAATTTTGGAGGGGATAAACACGCAAGCCATAGTAGTTGGTGTAAAAAGTTCTCTTCCACCACAGTGCATTTAATTAAGGCCTTAGTGTTGCCTCAATTCCTTTCTGATAGGAAGCAGAAAAATGAATAAATTTATTTGTATTTCAACTATTCAATGTTTGCTTTGGGACGACAAAAGAAAAAAATAAGTGGAAGGGGAAGGTGAATACAAATCCAAATTTCTTTCTCCTAATAAAAAATTTGTACCTGCAGTTTCCTCTCCTGAATGCGTATATTGGCCCATTTTCATGCTGCTGATAAAGACATACCTGGGACTGGGTAATTTATAAAGAAAAAGATGTTTAATGGACTCACAGTTTCACATGGCTGGAGTAGCCTCACAATCATGGCAGAAGGTGAAAGTCACGTCTTACATTGGTGGCAGGCAAGAGAGAGAATTAGAACCAAGAGAAAGGGGTTTCCACTTATAAAACCATCAGATCTCATGAGACTTATTCACTACCATGAGAACAGTATGCAGGAAAGCACCCCCATGATTCAAGTATTTCCCACTGGGTCCCTCCCACAACATGTGCGAATTATGAAAGCTACAATTCAACATGAGGTTTGGGTGGGAACACAGCCAAACCATATCAGGCCAGACCCACATATCAAAAATCTGGGCATGTGTCCACTATAGGGATCTCAAACTTAATGTATCTTAATCTAAATTTATAATATGTAATCTATACCCAGCTTCTTCTCCCATATAGCATCTATGTCAGTGAATTGCATAACCACCTAAGCTATAAACCTAGATAAAATTCTTGTTATCTTTCCTTTGGTCCTCACATTAAGTTGATCACCAGATTTTATGAATTCTACCTCATAAATATTTCTCAAATATGTCTACTTTCTGCCCCTCCACAGCTGCTTGTTTAGTTTTGATCCACATATTTCTCACTTGGGTTATTACAACAGCTTTCTAATTGCCTCCAATCTTGCTTTGCTCTCATTTATTCATCACATTATACCCATGCAAATATGATCAAATTGAGATGCCTCAATGTTTCTTCTCTGCTATGGTACAATTTACTCATTTAATTATTCAGCCAATATGTAATGAGTGTGTACACTAAACCAAACATTGAGGGAGTGGTGGGTAATTGATTTTCATTGATTCTGTTCAAAATTACAAACCAGAATGTTATGATGAAAAAGCTTTAATGTTATGAAAGTATATAGCAGAAGTGCCTGACCTACATGGAGGATGACAGAGTAAAGTGAGAAAATAAGAGAAACTCAGGACCCAACCTTGGAGAAGTCCAGCATTTAAAAATTGGGTAGAGGAGTATGGACTTATAAGGAAACCTGAATTGCAGTCAGAGAAGCCTTGCATGGTACCAGAGAGGCTTAATTAAGAAAGAGAGTCTTTCAAGGAGAGTGGTCAGCTGTGTCAAACACTTCTGAGAGGTCAAATAAAACAAGGGTCTAGAAAATATCCCTTGGATATAGTGGAGGTAATTGGCAACCTTAGAAAGAGTGGATTGGCTGAACTAATTAAGGGAGAGTACAGATTAGACTGAGCTAAAGAGAGAGTATGATCTGAGAAAAAGGATGCAGTAGAACTGAAACTTTCAAGTGCTTTTTATTTAGACTGGCTCCTGGCCTCCTCTCCAGCTACTTTTTTCATCACCTCCTACCTACTGTATCCTCCCTCCCTGCCAAATGCAGCCCTTACTGTCACAACAAATGACTTGTAATTTGCTCAAGTTTCCGCAGTTTCCTTTGCCTCAGGGCCTTAGAGTATGCTACTCCCTCTGCCTGAAGGGCCTTCAGCTTTCTCTTAGCTGGACAGTTCCTGTTTCTCATTCAACAGTCAGCTCAAATGTCACTACCTCAGGAAGGCTTTTGTAATACCCACTCCAGCCTCGTACTACTAGTGTCACCATCACAAGCCCATGTTCTTTATATGTTTGTGCATAATATCCCACTCATACTCCTAAGGTTATCCTTACAAAAGACTCAACTTTGAATCTGCTTATCTATTTTTCCCACAAGATTGTAAGTTGCAAGATAGTAGGAACTTTATGCACTCAGAATATCTATGAAGAATGAATGATTATTTCAATCTGCTGTCGGTGACATAAGAAGCTCCGGCTGACCTGTCTATGGGGTCACCATTCTCTATTCCTTTACCTTCTTAATAAACTTGTTTTCACTTTACTCTATGAACTTGCACTGAATTCTTTCTTGCACAAGATCCAAGAACCCTCTCTTGGGGTCTGAATCTTGATTTCTTTCTGGTAACATCTTCCTGGTGAACCCCAAAGGGATCATACTGAGGAGATCCCTGACCCAAAGGAAATAGACTGCAGCATCAATTGGCTAACTTTGGGTAAGTGGTGGGGTACGCAGGAAAAAGATGGAATTGGGTTAGAGACCCAACTTAGGGGAGCTAGAGTTTTTCCTAAGACAAAGCAGGTTAAAGTCCCCTCTTAATGAAAGAGAAGGATGCCTGATTAAACTTGGGTTCAAGGCCCAACTTAGGAGGATTAAAGTCCTAAGATTTAGGGGGTTAGAGGCCCCTCTCAGTAAAGTTCCTCTTGGCTAAAAACGGATTTGGCACTATGGAATGTTAACCATCATTATCTTTGGATTAACCTGCCTTGCATTTCTTTGCTGATGGCTATGGGTGACAGAATTAGGAATGTACAGGACCATGGAACATGAGAGCTTTTTCCTCCCCAAAGGGGAAACTAAAGAGCCAATGGGACTGCTGGAAAGGTTCCCTTCTTGACCGACAAGCAGCCGCCTGAACTTTTGATTCAGTTTAGCTGGGATGGTTGGGTCTTTCTCTGGCCTCCCTGAGCTCTTTGCCTTCCCCTACCACAGGAAAGTGTTGATTAATGGGGAAAAAAGAGACCAGTCTTAAGCTATAGCAAATCTGATGTGCTTTGTGTGTCTTTCTGTATGGTTCTGTCATTAAAAGGGGTACCTTAGGATAGAATGCAGACCTAGGACACCCGTAAGCCCACTGTTCAAGATGGCCTAGCAAACTGGTCAGTTGTAAACTTTCCTGCAGGTCCCTGAAAAAAAAACAACAACTGGATGAAGTGTTCCTTTTGTCTTTTTTTTTTTTTTTTTTTTTTTTTTTTTGAGATGGAGTCTTGCTCTGTCACCCAGGCTGGAGTGCAGTGGTGTGATCTCAGCTCACTGCCAGCTCCACTTCCTGGGTTCACGCCATTCTCCTGCCTCAGCCTCCTGAGTAGCTGGGACTACAGGCGCCCACCACCATGCCCGGCTAATTTTTTTGTATTTTTAGTAGAGACGGGTTTTCATCGTGTTAGCAAGGAGGGTCTCAATCTCCTGATCTCATGATCTGCCCACCTCGGCCTCCCAAAGTGCTGGGACTACAGGCTTGAGCCACCGCGCCTGGCCCCCTTTTGTCTTGTTTTATGTCTTTGGACACTTGACCTTGTAACCATGTGGCAATACTTTCTCTTGATTTCCAACCTCCAGCAAATAGGAATTTTGGTGTCCATGTCATAGTTAGCCCTAAAAGTTACCTTGAGCAGTTAAAATCATTTGCAAGCTCAAAATTGTCTGCTCTAGGATCCTCATGGGAAGGGCAATGGAGACTGCCCAATGCTGTAGCTCAGCAGCTAGGGCTTTGTCTTTTCAAAATGGCAGCCTGGGTTCAATTCCCAGCTTAGGGAATGAGTCCATTCTGGTTTGATATCTGCATGAACATTTGTTGATTCTCTTCCTCTCCATAAACTATCTTGAATTTTCCTTTCTGTGAGCACCTGGCAGTTTACCTGTGGTAAAATTCAAAAGCCAGAAATATTGGTGGTTTGGCATGACTGAAGTTGAGTAATAAGAAATTTTAAAGAATTTTTTTGAAGAGTGCTATGATTAAAAGTCTAAAAGTAGATATTCAAGATTTAAGAGCCTGGGACTCCTTGGGGAAAAAACGAGGTGCCAGAGGTGCCAGAGACCACATATTGGGAAAAAACCCTGTTTCCCTCTTGGAAACCTAGGAATTGAAAGTGAATAGATTCCTTTCAAAATCTAAGGCTTTATTCTGTTTTGCATTGCATTATCTGATTTTTTTTTTTTACTTTTGTTGGTATCAGAAATAACTTTGCTTATGGGAGAGATTTGGAGTGTAATAACTAGGTAGGAAATATCCTTTTAGGAATGGCTGATGGCAGTTATGGGTGAATACTTCGTTCTTTGCATGTTTGGATTAGAGAAGCATGCTCTTGGCCACCTTGAAGGTATGGAAATACCTTCTTATCTTCAACTGAGACATAAGACTCCCATGGAAGATGAGCTGATTCCTTCTTGTTTGGGTGGGGGGATTTAGGATCTGGTATAAAATGGGACCCTTAATTTTGGGTGCTCTGTTTTGCCTTCCAGCTTTGCCTGCTTATTAGGCTGTAGAAACTGCATGCTTTCCTGACCCTGTTCCTCCAAGGACTCCACTCTGGAGCCAGTAATCCAATTAAGAAACTGACAAATAAAAAATCTTACAATTACTGAATCTTCTGTCTGTCAGTGTATTTATATATGCTGTGTGTGTGTGATATAAAAGACCTTTTATTAATTGGTTTAAAAATAAGAGCTTAAATCACTATTTTATCAGAAAAATGAAAACTGTAATGTCTTTTAGTTCACATGACTTTAGTAATCTTTGGGAAATAAAGACAGTTTTACATGCAAGGTGTGTAAGAAAAGCTGAATGTTTGAGCAAGTTGTGGAAGGTTTGTGAAAAATTAAGCTCATAAAAGAAATTCTGTGTGTGAACATATTGGCTGAAGTTAAAGGAGTATTCAGTTTTTCTGTAACTGAACATTGGAATAAAAGCACAGCAGGTTTTTCTCAGAGCACTGATCTGCTCTTTCACAAAAATTGTAAAGGATTATAAAAGGTTTTTGATCCATTTTGCTGGGGAGGTGAGGAAAGAAAGTTTATAAAGATCTTACCTTATGGTCAAACTGATTAAGATGATTGAGTAAATTTGTCTATAAGGTTTTATTAAGAACTGGGTTTAACATTAGTAGTACCCTACTGTAAAGGTGAAATTTGGCTTATTTGGTATAAAATCCATACAGGAAGCATCATCAAATATGAAACAGTGTTTGGGTTATATTTGTATAAATATGTTATTGGGTTATATTTGTACAAATATATTATAAATAAATATGTGTTCCAAAATGATGAAAAACTCCTACAATTCTAGACTTAGTGTATGTTGTTAATAGTTATAATTGTTATGTAAAATTTTTATATGCCACAGAAATAACTGAAATTTCCCTTTCAATTGCAGTTTTAATATGGCTGCCCTAAGACTTTTGTCATCCACAGGCAATTGTTGTCTTGTTTTGATCCTCTTTAGAAGATGGCTTATAATCACTACAGGAATTTGGCAGGTGCTCTTGAATGCAGGTTTCTGATAAGATTGAAGATTGTAACATCAGAATAGAGGAAAGACTTTCAGGACTCATGGACAACTAAAATATTTGTGAATATCAAACAGGATGGTGTTAAGTGCATAGACTGAGCTAATAGAAGATTGAAGAAATCTTTTTGACTTTACTTAAAATGTTGCTGATTCTTTGTTTTTCAGAGTCAAAAAACTTTTGAGCTATGTACAGCTTTTATCAGTTAAGTACACTCGTGTAAACAAAATTTGGAGCATATTTGTTCCTCTCTACCTGATTTCTCCAGAATTTGAAAACTAGTTATCAATATTCTTAGGTCAATATAGTTATTTGGATAAGTACAATAAGGATGTTTTCTTTTGTAACAGGACACAATTCAAGAAACTGGTTATTTTACCAAGGCTTTGACTAGAATGGCATGTTTTCCTTTAATGAATTACACTTGACTTACAGAGCCAATAAAATTCCCTTGGGAAAACTAGCCTCATACCTTGTCTACACAGACCATGTGCAGGGTTTCCAACCTGTGGTAAGTACAGAATGTCACTTTATGACAGGCCCAGGAGCTCTAAGTTATCTTGGGACCTCAAGAGGAGAGAATTTACATAACTCATAGGTATTTGAAGGTATAAGTCCATGTCTGATCTTGGCTCTAAAAAAGTCTTATCTGAGATTCCTTCTATGGAACAAAGTTCCATCTAAGTCAATTTTAAAATCCTATGTGAAAAATAATTATTCTTGCTGCACTTTATACAAATAATCAGGCCAAGTATAATAAAACAAATCAGTCTTACCATGATTTGTCTTTAGTAAAAATGGAAAGCTGGGAAGAGAAAAATTATGCTTCAAGAACTATGGTACATTTGTTATTAGATTCCAGTCTCATCAGTTGTTTCTAAGATTTTTCCTGCAATTTAGAATGACTGCTTGTCCTGTGAACAAGCCATGATCTCTCACCACAGCTCAGTAGAAACAAGAGAGATGGGTAATGTAAAAATCCCGATCAGTATTCTAATTCTGGACACATATTGGAATCAGTTAGGAACCCCATAACAGCTTGGTTCCAGCAGTTGCCCAGTTCATGGAAAACCTTGTTTAGTTTACTTGGGATAATTTTGCTTATTTTGCTTTACTGTTGTGGAATATATTGCTGCTATACTCTTTGTTTGGGAATGCAGGATAAGCTTACTGAATATTTTTTAAATTTAACACATTAATCTTCCGGATATTACCTTTTGTTGGAATTCAAGAGTTATGAATGGCCATCAACATACCAATGCTTTCTGACTGAGCTCCTCCCTACCCTGAATACAAGAGACCCTAACAGTTAGGCAGGAATATCATTGTTCCTATTCAGTCCGAAGAAGTTACAGAAGATGGATCTTTGTCCCTCTATAACTCTCAGGATTAAGGGTTTTATTATAAAAGGGGGTGGGGAGATACATCAGAGGCATTTGAATCAGAGCAACTCCATCTTCAATAGGGGCTGGGTAAAATGAGGCTGAGACCTACTGGGCTGCATTCCCAGAAGGTTAGGCATTCTAAGTCATAGGATGAGCTAGGAGGTTGGCACAAGATACAGGTCACAAAGTCCTTGCTGATAAAACAGCATGTGGTAAAGAAGCCAGCCAAAACCCATCAACACAAAGATGGTGACAAAAGTGACCTCTGTACATCCTCACTGCTCATTATACATGAATTATAATGCATTAGCATACTAAAAAATACTCCCTCCAGCATCATGACAGTTTACAGATGCCATGAACACATCAGGAGGTTACTATATATGGTCTAAAAAGGGGAGGAACACTCAGTTCTGGGAATTGCCTATTAATTCCCAGAAAACTCATTAATCCACCGCTTGTTTAGCATATAATCAAGAAGTAACAATAAGTATCCTTAGTTGAGCAGCTCAAGGCACTGCCCTGCCTATGGAGTGGTGATTCTCTATAGCAGCAGTGGTTCTTTCCTGGAATATTGACCCCTTGGGGACACAACATTCCTGTACAGGTTCAGAGAAGGGATTTTGAAGTTGGACAGATATGGGATTAATCTCAGCTCTTCTCTGAGTCTCAGTTTCATCACCTATAAAATGAGAGTAATTTTAATACTTACCTTACATCACTTTATGAGTAAAAAATTAGAAAAATCTATGTAGAATTCCTAGCACAGTTCTTGACTAATAACTAAAAGCATACATGGTCAATATATGTTAGCTATAATTGATAGCACTTATATTAGTTTCCTATTGGCTGCCATAACAAATTATCATAAATGCCATGGCTAAAAGCAGCATACATTTATTTTCTTAGAGTTTCAGAGGCCAGAAGTTTATAATGGGTTTCACTGGGCTAAAATCAGGTGTTGGTAGGACATAGCCCTGGAGACTCCAATTGAGAATCCATTTCCTTATATTTCATAGCTGTTAGTGACTGGTTGTATTTTTAGGTTTGTAGCTCCTTTCTCCATTTTCAAAGTCAGTGGCATAGGATTCCTCTCTCTCTGCTTCCCTCCACTTTCTTCAAGTAGCCTTCTCTTCTATGTCAAATTTCCCTTTGCCTGCTTCTCATAAGGACGCTTGTGGTTGCATTTAGGGTCCACCTAAATAAACCAGAATAATCTTCTAGTTTCAAGATATTTAACTTAATTACATCTGCAAAGTGTCTTTTGCTATATAAGGTAATTTTCATGGTTCCAGGGATTAGGACTCTGGATATTTTAGGGAGCTATTATTCAGCTGACCACGCTGCTATTATTATTATTAAAGTTGATGGTTAAAATAGATAATTGGTGGTTATATACAAAAATAAATACCCAATCAATGTATATAGTATCTCTGAAAAATGCATAGTGCTTACAATCTACTACTGCAGATCAAAAAATCCTTATAGGTTAAGCTTCTACTAAACTTACACACTTGATGAAAAAGGACTACAGAATCCTAACTTCTATTTAACTCAAAGGGAAAAAAATCCCTTGCGCTTTCCAGGAAACAAGTTGAGTCAGATAATATTTTCTGAAGATAAGTGAAAGGGCTCAAGAAGGTCCAAAGATGATAGCTTACCTTACAGAAGTGAGCAGCTATTGATTCTTTAACTGACATGGTCAGACATGGTTGCATCCTTTCTCTTCTACCATGCAAAATCACAGCAAGATCTAGCTGTGTTTGAAGCTACCAATGAAGGTAAGTTGGGAGACATTAGGTTTATTTCAAACCTAGATGCCACTTCTTAAATTTGTCAATGTGCTCTATTGAAAGAAACACAAAAGGTCTGCTATTATCTTACAGATCTTCGCCAGATCTCTATGTTTTGCATTTGTTGGCAAATTTTGCCATTTATTTTCCATCCAACATGCCTTCCTTGATTGAGGGGTAGTGGGATTGGAAAATAATTCTGAAGCATATGAAAAATTAATAAGAGAAATTATAATTGCAAACAGTTCTGCAGAGTGTATTCCTCTAAGCATGTCATTAAACAGTATTTTTACATAAAGCCTCTACATTCCAATTTTTTTCCTATAGCTCAAAGAAAAAACAAACAAAAATTGGAAGGAAACTATACATTTCTGAATTTCAAAACAAGTCCGGAAAGTTTTCTTCATCATGACATGCAGATTATCATTTGCTCAAATTATAAACTCCAAAATTGGGGATATTGACATATGAGATAATCAGAGCAAGTAATGCAGTCAATGGTGTGTGTGTGTCAGTGTGTGTGTGTCTGTGTGTGTGTGTGTGTGACAGACAGAGAGAGAGAGAGAATTAGGAAAAAAAGAAAAAAGAGATGGGGGAAAGAAAGAATTATTTAAAAGCAAGTGCTTTTTAAAAACCCGTTTTCTTCCCAAATGATTTAGTGAATACTATAATTGTGATTAAAGTAAAAAACAAAAGAGGAAATCAGAATTAGCTTCCAAAGTGTTTTGCGTCCAGTCTAGGCAACTCTGACACAGCAGACTATTAATATAACTTAACACTAGAGCAATGCTCTTCTATAATAATCTCAAACATCACAAATAAGTGTGACTGTCTTCAATGTGTGGAAAGCAATACACTGAGTAAATAATTACATGTGCAGTTGAATTAGGAATGAGCCCACATCTTGAGTTTTGAAATAAAATTATATCAATCCAGAGCAGCCCCTGGCATTTGTCCTGGTCCCTTGCCCCACACTGTTTCTCAAGGAGGTGGAAGGGACAAGTTCAGTGCAGGGTCCAGGGGTGGTAGGGAGAATTCACCCAAGTCAGTGTAACAAAGGGAAGGTAGAAAAGGATACTTCACCTCACACTGCTAAAACTTTGTGTTCTACTTTAGAAGATTACCCTGTTCTGCATATGCAGATTCCAGAGAAAAAGCAACCTTGGGGAAAGGTCATTACAGGCTTATCAAAAAATATTATAAAACATAATTAACAAACAACAATATTATTTTCTTCCTCTGTAGCATAGCCACATAATATTCCCAGGCTTGGGGATGGTGGCAATCAAGGAAAATGTGTTACCCTCTTTCAGACTCAGGTTCTTAAACAACTGGTATTCTCTGAGCTATGGAATGCCTTGTTCTACCTCTCCAGGTTGGGCATTTATGACTATAATTGACTGGGAGGTGTAATGTTCAAGAACTTCTTAACAGATAACCAAAAGGAGAAATTAGCATGAGTTTCTCACTTGTTCAGGAGCCCGCAGTTTCCATAAAAGTGCCCCCTGAATAATGACCAAGTTATCATATCTAAGTATCTTATGAAATTATTAAACTCAACTACAATTACTACAGCTAATAAAGTGCAACTGAAGAGCACATAGCAGCAGTAATTGTGTGGCAGAATGATTAAACAGCAGGCTGCAATAATTATTCCAATCCATCTTCAGAGATGAAGTTGAAGCTCTAACAATCAAATCAATCAATTAGTGAAAAAGAGCACTGAGGGGGAAACATCAATGAAAAACAAGTTTTCACAACAAAGCAATAAATCAATTTCAGATAACCGTGATGCATTGTTGTACAAAAAAGTGGTATGATACCAGTTATTGCAATTAAATACCAAAGCAATGTTTTCATTGTCTGTAATTCCAGCTCAAACTGGAGAAGGACATAATTTTTGCCAGCCTTTGTGGAATTTAAATAAATACTCAGGATTCAATTTAGATGTTTAAGACTAATGCCAAACCAAATCTCCTTTTTCAATAAGCCTCAAGTTCCTCTTACTTTCTTCTGCCAGACACTCAAACAACCTTGGGTAATAGTCTTCATGCTCAGCCTAGAAAAAAAGTCAGGGGTTCTCTGTATTGTATTTTACAACTTCCAAAGCATTTTGCCATATTATCTATGGATTTTCTAGACAAGTTTCAAGGGAGGTATCAAAAGTATATATTTTTAATTTATCTGTTTTACAGAGAGGCATACTGAGTGTATTGGTCTGTTTTCATGCTGCTGATAAAGACATACCTGAGACTGGGAAATTTACAAGAGAAAGTTTTATTGGACTTAAACAGTTCCATGTGGCTGGGGAGGCCTCACAATCATGGTGGAAGGTGAAAGGCACATCTCACATGGTGGCAGACAAGAGAAGACAGCTTGTGCAGGGACACTCCTCTTTAAAATCATCAGATCTCCTGAGACTCACTATCATGAGAACAGTGCAGGAAAGACCTGCCCTAATAATAGAATCATCTCCCACTGCGTTCCTCACATGACACATGGGAATTGTGGGAGTTACAATTCAAGATGAGATTTGGGTGAAGACACAGCCAAACCATACCAAACCACATCATTCTGCCCTATTCTCTCCCAAATCTCACATTTCCTCACATTTCAAAACCAGTCATGCCTTCCCAACAGTCCCCCAAAATCTTAACTAATTTCAGCATTAACTCAAAAGTCTACAGTCCAATGTCTCATCTGAGACAAGGAAGGTCACTTCTGCCTATGAGCCTGTAAAATAAAAAGCAAGTTAGTTACTTCCTAGATACAATGGGTGTACAGAGATTGGGTAAATACTACTGTTCCAAATGGGAGAAATTGGCCAAAACAAAGGGCTACAGGTCCCATGCAATTCTGAAATCCAGTGGAGCAGCCAAATCTTAAAGATTCAAAATGATCTCCTTTGACTCCATTTCTCACATCCAGGTCATGCTGATGCAATAGGTTGGTTCCCATGTTCTTGGGCATCTCCACCCCTATGGCTTTGCAAGGTACAGCCTCCCTCCCGGCTGTTTGCACAGGCTGCTGTTGAGTGTCTGCAGCTTTTCTGGGTGCACGATGCAAGCTGACAGTGGATCTACCATTCTGGGGTCTGGAGGATGGTTGCCCTCTTCTCACAGCTTTAATAGGTGGTGCCCCAGTAGGGACTCTGTGTGGGGACTCTCACCCCACATTTCCCTTTCCCATTTCCCTAGCAGAGGTTCTCCATGAAGGCCCCACCCCTGCAGCAAACTTCTTCCTGGACATTCAGGTGTTTTCATAGATCTTCTGAAATCTAGGCAGAGGTTCCCAAGCCTCAATTCTGGACTTCTGTGCACTTACAGGCTCAACATCACATGGAGGCTGCCAAGGCCTGGGGCTTGCACCCTCTGAAGCAACGGCTTGAACTCTACATTGGCCCCTTTCAGCCATGGCTGGAGCAGCTGGGATGCAGGATACCAAGTCTCTAGGCTGCACACAGCATGGGGACCCTGGGCCAGGCCCACAAAACCATTTTCTCCTCGGCCTCGGGCCTGTGATGGAGAGGCTGCCGTAAAGACCTCTGACATGCCCTGGAGACATTTTCTCCATTGTCTTGGGGATTGGCATTCAGCTCCTTATTACTTATGCAAATTTCTGCAGCCAACTTGAATTTCTCCCCAGAAAATGGGGTTTTCTTTTCTATCACATTGTCAGGCTGTTAATTTTCCAAAGTCTCATGCTCTGCTTTCCTTATAAAACTGAATGCCTTTAACAGCACCCAAGTCACCTCTTGAACACTTTGCTGCTTAGAAATTTCTTTCACTAGATACCTTAAATCATCTCTCTTGAGTTCAAAGTTCCACAGATCTTTAGGGCAGGGGCAAAATGCCACCAGTCTCTTTGCTAAAACATAACAAGAGTCACCTTTGCTCCACTTCCCAACAAGTTCGTCATCTCCATTTGAGACTACCTCAGTCTGGAACTTTTTGTTGATAACACTATCAGCATTTTTGTCAAAGCCCTTTAACAAGTCTCTAGGAAGTTCCAAACTTTCCCACAATTTCCTGTCTTCTTTTGAGCCCTTCAAACTGTTCCAACCTCTGCCTGTTACCTAGTTCCAAAGTCACTTCCACATTTGTGGGTATCGTTTCAGCAATGCCCCACTCTACTGGTACCAATTTACTGTACTGGTCTGTTTTCATGCTGCTGATAAAGACATACCCGAGACTAGGAAATTTACAAAGGAAAGAGGTTTTTTGGACTTACAGTTCCATGTGGCTGAGAAGGCCTCACAATCATGGTGGAAGGTGAAAGGAACATCTCACATGGTGGCAGACAAGAGAAGAGAGCTTGTGCAGGGAAACTCCTCTTTGTAAAGCCATCAGATCTCATGAGATTCACTATCATGAGAATAGCACAGGAAAGACCCACTCCCATAATTCAATCACATCCTACTGGGTTCCTCTCGCGATACGTGGGAATTGTGGAAGTTGCAATTCAAGGTGAGGTTTGGGTGGGGACACAGCCAAACCATATCACTAAGACTCAGAGAAGTAACTTTTCCAAGGCCACATAGATGGTGAATCAAACAAAGATAGGGCCATGTGTCTTCCTACCTCAATTACTCTATACTGCTTGGATGGCTACTAAAATTCAGAGGAAAGAATTTAAGGAAAACTCCCAAAGTCATCTTCTCCCTGTACATAGCTGCAAGAGACTGAAGTCAGCATGGAGAGATGCTGAGTGGTCACAAGGAGGGCTTAGTGCAGACCTCTGAGATACAGGCCCACCCTTGAATAGGCCACAATGGTCTTAAAATGACACCTCTTAGGGTCACTCTAGATGTGACTGGAGCCTCCAAGGCTCAGTATGGTGCAGGCTTCTGCTTCTTGTATTGTCCTAAAAGGGATTTTGACAGTATCTTTGAGCCATTTCTGTTGTAATGCTGATTAACAACATCTACTTATACCATTGACTGAATACTTAGAATGTGCTAGTCGCTGTGTTAAGTCTATTACATATATTATCTCAAGTTAATTCACAAAAATACATTCACAAATGAGTATGAAGTGTAGCTTGTGAACTCTATTCAAAAATGAGTATGAATGCCCCTTTTATATTTTTTTTTAATTCAAGCTCAGAAAAGTTAACTTTTGCAAAGTTACAGGGCAACTAAATGGTGAAGTCAAACCTCACACTCAAGTTTTTTACTCTGCGCCAAACTGCTTCTCACTTAACACTTCATTTCCAACATTTTGGTTGTTTAATTAGTTATGTATAATACAAGAGATACTAGCATTTCTCATTGGCATCACCTTCCAAACATTTCAAAAGAGTATTTCTTTTGATCTCATTTTCCAAGCAAAACTCAAAATTAGTGCGTACAGAAAAGATGAATACGAATTTCTCTTGGGTGGTTTATAAAATCTACCCATAATTTTAAAAACTGAAGTTATTAAATAATGGCAGGAAAGTGATGTGTTATGGGTTCCCAAGATCACAGACAGGTTAAGTGACCTGCTAGAAGTCATATGACTCAGCATAAAGTTGTACTCATGGCTATGCTTTATTGCAGAGGAAGGATACAAAAATATCAGCCACGTGAAAATGTGCATGAAGTCCAGAGAAAAGCAGATTCAAGCTTCCAAGAGTCTCCTCCTCCCAGGAGAATGATACTTGATACACTGAATTCCTCTAGCAACAAATTATGACAATGCACATGAAATGTTGCCTATCAGAGAAGTTCATTAGAGATCCAGTGCCCAAAGTTTTTACCTAGAGCTGGCCACTTAGACTCCATCTACTAAACACATATCAAAATTCCAGATTCCCAGAAGGCACACAGACATTCAACATAAATTACATTATTTGCACAGTTTAGGCACAGTGAGGCTTTCTTATCAGAACTGATAGGAATCTTCCAAAAACCTAAGTTTCCATGCTTAAGGCAAAGGCTTACTTTATAAGCAGGACTTCAATGATTGGAAAGACTGCTATGCTAACATTTTTCTAAGCAGATGACTTTTGTCATGATTTTTCATATTATTTTTTTCTTCTCCATCTTCCTTTCCTTCCTTCTTTCCTTCTGTTTATAAGAACCAGAAACGAAGACTGTTGGGATCCATTTTAGCTAATGCATTAGGTAAGCCAGACATGCATTTCCACCTTGCATTTCCTGGTTAGCTTGCCACCTTTCTTACAAGAGTCTGGTCATGATTTCTTCTGAGAATCAAACTCTCTGGAATCTCAACCTCATGGTCTCTCTCATTTCTCTCAGTAGCTTCCAGGCACCAAAGAATCCTGTTTTGGAGCTTCTAACCTAGGTGCCTCTCTTAGTGGGAAGAACTATTTGATATCTTCCCTTGATGACTCACAGGACTCACTGTTCATATAGAGTTCCCAGGAATTCAATATTGCTCATGGAGGGAGTTCAGATATACAGATTCTCTTGCAAAATTATCAGTCCCTTCTAAGGCCTCAAACAGAAGCACTAGGTGGCAGCTCTGGATTGGCCCTTTAAAATACAAGGCAGGCGAGGAATATTGCCTCCAGGGAGAAGCAGATAACATGAAGGGAAAGTACAGACTGGAGGGCAAGGAAGAATGAGAGAAAGTAGTTTAAAGAAAGAGACAAAAACAGAGCCAAAAGGCATCCTCAGGTTAGGGTGATCCTAAGTCAGAGGAGATTCAGAGCTGAAATGGTAATAAAACCCAAAAGTCATGAGAGAGAGAGAAACGTTACTTCATAACTCTCTTCATTGAGTGTGGATCTTTGAATGTGTGAATAGTTCACACATTCAACCAGCCTGATTATCCTGTGTAGGAGGAATAAATAATTATTTAAGAGAGTATCTACATATGAACCTGTTAACACCACACAGATTCTAGCCAATTATTAACCGGTTGTTTGAATTGAAATACATTTTTATTTATCTTCAGTTCAGTTTGATTTGTGTATATCTACTCTTATGGGTACTGAAAAACAAATCATAGAGTTTTTGCTATGGGGTGGGGGGCATTTTTTTTTTGTTTTGTCTTTTGTTTTGTTTTGTTTTGTTTTGTCTGAGACCGAGTCTCGCTCTGTTGCCCAGGCTGGAGTGCAGTGGCACGATCTTGGCTCACTGCAAGCTCCACCTCCCGGGTTCACGCCATTCTCCTGCCTCAGCCTCCCGAGTAGCTGGGACTACAGGCGCCCGCCACCGCGCCCAGCTAGTTGTTTTTGTATTTTTAGTAGAGACGGGGTTTCACTGTGTTAGCCAGGATGGTCTCAATCTCCTGACCTCGTTTTGTTTGTTTTCTTGAAAAAGATTTACTGCTTAAACTGTGAAAAACAATAGCCTTACTTTCAACATGCCTCCCTCTTTTGTCTTCCTCTTTCCTCCCCAGGATCTGTTTTTTGCCACCTCCTCCATCCCACCCTTTCTGTTCCCCTTCTCTTTCCCTTGATGCCCAAGTTCCTACAATATCTGGTGACTTCTGCCCCCTCCTCTCTTCCAGCCACATTCCCTGTTTTGTAAGTCCTTGAAATAAATGGCATTTCTTCATTAGGGGTTGGACCTTACTTAGGTCCTTGTTGGAAATACTTTATTCTACCCATGGCTAGGAGCCTCCATGGAATCAGGCAAATGCCCATTCAGCTATGTCGGCTGAATATTGTCTTAGACTTAGCATGTTGATAAAAAATGAGATTTTTTTGTAATTTAAAATTGGAGTTGTTATGAGAAAACAACTCTGCAAAACCATGTTTAAAGATTTTCCTATTGTGTTACCTGCTTAACAGGTATTCAGAGAGAAAAGGCCAGCAGCCAAGGGGTTTCTAAAAGGAGCTGAAAGCTGCTGATCCAGTTCAAAAGGGACAGAGAGGATTTTTAAAACAAATTTTATGCAAAATAAAAACCATCCCGGTGAGAACCTTAAAAAGAGGGACTCTAACTGACTTTTCATAAGGCAGCCAGGTACTCTCCACTCTTCGGTGGTGAGCTTACTGTGTGACAATCCTTTTTTACTGTGGTTTTGACTCACAGGGGAGACAGTCAGAAATAAAGAAGGGAAGAGCCAGTATTTTGATGTCTGTCTGCAAAAGGATGTGGAACTGCCTTATTCTGATAAGGAAACTGCTAAATGAAGACAGCTGCAGGCTCTTTTAAACTCAAAGATACGTTTAGCCTGGAAAGGACTGAAGCAAGACAGCTAGTTGGAAAAAGCAGTGCAAATGAAGGCAATGCATTCTCCACCCCTCCCTGTTCAGATTTTCTGTTTGCCCAGAGTTTCTGAGGCTAATAAAAGTTGAAAATCACTTTGCACCTCAAATTAGATAACAAGTGACATAAACATTAATTTCATGGACTCTGTGTATAAGTACCAGGAACTCTTCACAGAACATTTGTTAACTAAATTTTTATTATTTATGTAATTCATAATTATTCTAAAATAGCAAAATTTAACGTGATCATGTGTATCTATCTATATTCCCAGTTGGAACTGACAAAGATTTAAATGTAGCCAATTATCAGAATCACTAGGAAATTTTAGTAGAAATTTCCAGGCTTACTTCCAGAAATTCTTCTGCAGTAGGTCACAGATCTCTGTGTTTTTGAAAATCTAAGCTATTGACTTTCATACAAATCAGGTTTGGTAGTCTCTGAATATCACTACTAGCATTCCAAGTTACCAGAATTGCAAATATAGTTTAAAACAGAGCTTCTATAATTAATATGCACATTATTCATCCAGGAATATTGTTAAAATGTAGATTCTGGTTAGTATCTCTGGGATCGAGAATAGATTCTGCATTTCTAACAAATTTCCAAAGGATACTGACATTGTTAGTTTTTACACTTTGAGAGTAGCTACACAGTAGACTAACCCTGCAAAATCTCAGAGACTGAACACACTGAATGCTTGCTTCTCACTCATGGAAAGCCTGGTGTGGATTGGTTGCTTCTTCTGCACCTCATAGCTATGACATTTGAAACTTTTGGCCTCCAAAGTTACCAGAATAGGAGATGAAAGGGATGGAGGTTGGTACTATGGCTCTTAAGTGCCTCAATCTAGAAACAATGCATGACATTTACCAGTACTAGGCATGTGGCCCTAAATTAACTGCAAAGGAGGCTGAGTAATATAGAGAAGCTCATGTAAATTTGGTGTTAGTGGCATCTGCCACAGGGATCTACTGTTGGACCTAAATAGTTAAAATTTTAAAATATCTAATGGATAAATGCTTGGTTTTATCTTTGTTTGCTAATTGTGTTTTAGTCTAAACTACACCATGCCACCAGAATAAAATCCCTTCCTCTTTGATTCACTTGGCTGCATAGAGTCATTATTTTGTCGAGTATATGAACCCCAGGAAGCATGATAATATGATCCATTATTACATTCTATATAAAGTTATATTATGTTGAATTATAACATTTGCATTCAATAACATATTTGTATTTGGAATAAAAATACTAAAAGCAGGAAATTCCCAATAAGTGTATCATGGAAATAATGGTGGGCTTGCAAATCCAGAGAGCAGGTAAGCAGAATCATCAAATGTAACACAATTCACTTCAAGTCCTGTGTTCAGACTGGATCCCTTCACTTAATTGCATACTCACCTCCTTCCATCCTCTTTGATAACCAACATTCAGAACACCCTTTCTAGCTTTCCTGGCTTAGGTAAGTAACTTAGCTTTGTTGAGTCTCGGTGTCTTCGTGGGTAAAATGGGAATTTAGAAACTATGCGTCATAAGATTGTCATAGTGACAGAATAGTCAATAAATATTCCCCTCTTAGAAACAGATTCGAAAGAAAATGGAAAAACTTAAAGTAGGAGAAAGGGTAGATGCGAATACATTTAGGGAACTGCTCTGAATTTCATTATGCCTTGGTTTCATGAATCAATGTTTATAAGTATAAATATTATACAAGGAGGAAACATTGAGACAATTGTCAAATCATCTAGGTGAGACCCATGGAGACAAGGAGATCCTCACTGGTGACTGGAAGATCAGTGTTAATAAAATAGAAATCTCTCAGTGCCCCTTCAGTACTATGATTCTATAATAATAACATTATTTCAATCACATGATTCCCACTTTTTTCCTACAAAGACTGATGTTTTTACATAAGCTTAGTGACTCCCCTTGTTTTGTTCCCCAAAGCTTGTATAATGTCTTTGCAGAAAGTTTTTTACTATATATTTAATTATTACATAATGTTATTTTGATGAACATTCTGATTTCTAGATGACAGAGATTTTTAATGTTTGAAAGCTTATAGAATACTTTGTTAATTAAAAAAACTATAAGCCCCTCTTTCTTAGAAAAATTCACATTATCTGTACACATAAATTGGTATATATAATCTCAAGAGGTTCACAGACCTCCAATGCCTAATATGGATTCTCTGCCCTGTAGTGACAACTTGGTCAGCTTTTTAAAATTTACCAATAAATGCTATTAATATGCAGGAAATACAAGTGTTTCTGACAGAATGAAGCAAGTAATCCCACAAACATTCATGGGATGACCAGAAAGCCTAGGAAAATCCCAAGATAATAGGATACCTTTTACATTTTCCCAAAATTTCTTGCCCCTGCTGCACTTTTTCTAAAACGGAGATTTTCTCTTTCCATCACATCTTCTGTGAAGCCTTCCTCGATGCTACCGAATAAAATTAATCTTTTCTCCATTATATATCACCTATCAGGGAGTCAGCATGTGGAGGCAATGGTTTATACATCTCTACATCTTCAGCGTCTGATCCAGAAAATGGTAGATAGTGAGCATTGAGTATTTATTTAACTCTGCTGAATGGCAGGCCACATTGATCTTATTGAAAATTTTTTTTGTGTGTAGCCCATCAGAGGCAGAATAAGCAGAACATTCCTGACAGACTACATCACCAGCCCCTCCTTTGCCAGATCATGCCTAGCTCAGCATGGAACAACTATTAGTCAAATTAAATTAAATTTCATTTAATATGCTTGTCTCATTTCTTCTGACAAAGAAGTTAATTATACAATAATCTAAAACAAAAGACATGTTCTTTAAATTTATATGAAAATTGGAGCGAGCAGAAAGAAGTGAGCAGCATCATACAGAGAGTCCATTCCAGTTATACAATTGAGACTCTATGACTGAGGTTTTCCATTTATCTCAAAAGCTTGGAATAAAGTTTCATTTTGGCGTGGAAGTGTCACTACTGGTCTCTGGAGGAGAACAATCAGGAATCAGAAGAATAAACAGATTGTTAGATTTCGAGGCACATTATCAGAAAAATACAAAGCATCCAGTCAAATTTGCATTTCAGGTAAAACAACAAATAACTTTTTAGTATAAATATGTCCCAAATATTACATAGAATATATTTATCCAAAAACCTTTGTTAATTCACCTGAAATTAAGATTTAATAGACATCCTCTCTTTTTATTTGCATAATCTAGCAACCCTAATTTGAGGGCCAAATCCTCACAACCAAAAAAAAGAAAAAAAAAAAAGCTCTGCAGTATCACCATTCTCATCCCCTCCCTGAGAATCCTTTTTGAACAACTTTCATTTGCGTTTTCATTTACCATGTTCCAAAGACATTGCTTTCACCTCTAAGTAGCTAGTTTTTCCTGATGGCAGCCTGTAAGCCTGTAACTTCCCGTATCGTTTACATCTGTGGTAATTGCATTTCTAAGAAACATAAGATTCTCAGCAATTCTGTTTTCCATTTTTTCCCCAATGGGTGGTTTACAAGGAGGAGGGGCTAGTGCCGAATATTCTTGGCTGTCGCTCCTGAGCTCTCCTCCTTGCTGGTATGTGTTGTGTGAGGATGCCAGCTGTCACCCTGTGGTTGTCTGGTGGGGCTATCCCTTTGGGGAAGAGCAGACAGTCCCCCCTCAAAGAGGGGAAAGGCCCCCAGAGGTCAGCAAAGGCCAACACCTGTTGGGTTTTGAGAGTGTTCCAAAGTGAATTCAAAAGGCCTTGCCTTGCTATTTATATTGGGAAAGGACAAAAGGGACTTAAAATCTTGAGACAGCTGATCAAGACACAGCACACTTACATATTGGCGAAAGAGAACAGATGTGGCTTCTGATGAACTATGTATAGGATCAACCTGGGAGTTCCCCTCAATCATTTTGATGGATATAGAGCATCAGCACATGTGTCAACTCTCCATGGGTCACTGCATGGATTTCTCTGGTTGTTTTTTGTTTTGTTTTGGTTTTGGTTTCCATATGAACCAAATATCCTGGGTTTATTTTGCCCCAGTATATTGAACAACATGACATTTTAGTGGTATTCCATTCTAAGTTTGAATCTTGCTAAACTATCCATCACTTTCTTTGACAGTGTTGGTGGTCTTAGTGGTATTTTGAGAGAATAAACAAAGGTCAAAAAGCATATGAGGCTCTGTGACCAAAATTATAACATTTTAGTAAAATATTTACTAAACTGTTTATTTTTTTTTGAATGTCTGCTTATCTGTCCCAAATGTGCCTAATACCACATTAAGACCAGTGTATTTAGTGGAATGCCTAGGGGAAGTTTTAAGCTTGGAAAATAACTAGGACCTTCTAGTTCTTGATAATCATCAGGACCTAAAATAAGGGTCACATTTACTTCAAAGAAGTACTAGTGCAGTAAGATCAAAGGTTCATCTTGCGCCAGCCTTCACGGCAAGCTGAATTGTACTAATGGCCTTACAACATATGGAAGAGCAATCTGTATCATTCTACTGAAAGAGGATGCACATCACAGCTCTTTGTAAATGGCTTTTCAAGCTTATTCCTAGTATTCCCTGGCATAGATCTGATATTGTTACATGCCTTTGCACCATGTTATTACTGCTTGGAAACCACCATAAATGTTTTCCTCAACTTTTTCACTTGACAAACTCTGACTTTTTTTGAAGACACAACTCAAATATCACATCTATTCAGTATTCCCATGGCCCTTGGGTCTACCCTGTAGGAGCCCTGACCCCACGATAGGGTGGGATTCAGAGAATGGAATTAGTTAAGGTAGCCTAACCCAGTATGAGTGGGTAGAAAATTAAAATGATTGAAAGAGTAATCTAAGGTTGGGATTGGGGAGATAACTCATTACCAGGTAAAATGGCAAATAAGAATGGAGTAAGTTTTAAGATCATTAGCTGAGAATGATTTTTTTATTTCTGAAGTTGTAAATCACTGTTGAAATATACTTTATATATGTAGTGTATGGTGTAGAGCCAATGTGAGATGGCAAAGTCCACCCTGACTGATCACAATTTGTTATTGCTTCACATATTGATTTTTGCCTTTCATCTTAGTTGTCGCCTCTAGATCCAGAGTCCTTGTTTTTCTATATTATCACAATCTCTACCATAATGCAAGGCATGTAGTAGGTGTTCAGTGAGTGTTGCTGATTGACTCATTGCATATAGATTTGTAACTTCTTCAAGGGGGCAGTGTAAGTTAGTGACTTGTCTCTTAGGCATAGTTTTTACCTTTACAGTGGTGATGACTAGTTCACAAGGATTCTATGTCCTTGGAAATGTTGGACAATTACACTTTATAGACTGTCAAATATGCTTTATTATCAAAGACAGTGGAATCGAACTCACTTCTTTACCTCATCTTAGACCTATGTACATAAAAAGCCAACTCCAAGAAGGTATGGAACACAAATTACATGCAACTGTGGTTCCTGCTTCAACATTTGTAATGGGATAAAACAAGGTTTATTTGAAGATCAAAGGGATTGCTGATAGGGATATGTTAGGGGCTAAGGAGTATGTTAGGGACTAAGACAAGAAAAGTTGAAAACAAAAAGAACAAATTCCATAGCTTTTCCCTGCTGGGGAAAAGAAGAGAATAAGTTATGGGCTACAAAAAGTTATGATCTTGTACTGCCTCCACAACCCATCCTGTCTTCCTCTCATGGATCTACTTTAATTTACCACCCATTTTCCAAAGGCCAAAGACAGGAAAATCCCAATTTCAGTGGAATCAAGATTGTTCTTGATTTTCTGTGTCTTAGGACCTTGCTACTCAAAGTGTATTCCTAAGGTCAACAACATTAGCATTGCATAGGAGCTTGTTAGAATTGCAAAATCTCAGGGCCTAGCCCAGACGTACTAAAGGAGAATCTGTATTTTAACACGATCCCTGGGAAATTTATATGCACTCATGATAACATGGGAAGCTATGACCTAGGATAAGCAATACACAGAGTGTCATCCTTCAAGAGAATTCACCCTAAGACATTTTAAAATCACTCCAGAGAATAATTGCCCATTCACTCTTGTTTCCACATGAGACCTGGCTTGAACCTTCTATCATCATGCTCATCCCAACAAAGCTTACCCAGCCTTTGCACAGTTCCTGTAGTCACTGAGATGATCAGCTACCTATTCACTTTTCCATTCCTCATTTACAATATGAGCTCTACAGACAATCTTGGTCAGCAAGAATGGCCAGCTGACTCACTGACCAGTATCTAAGTTATTATTACATGCCACCTTGTAGGCTTTCTCCTTTGGTGGCAGACATTAGGGTTTTCTCAGTTGCAGGTGAAGAAGGAATATTTGGATTTTCTCTATCAACATTATTAATTTTTTTGATTCTATATCAACATTATTAACATTTCCCCCATATACTTTTATTTGGATATTAAAAAAATAAGGGTATAACTTTCAATCTGACCTACTCTGACTGGTACCTGGACAATAAATGACTCTTTTAAGGGAGAGCTCTCCACCCTGCTGCATTCTTCTCTGTGCCCCTAGGAGGCTGACTTCTAGAGGCTGTATTAGCTAGGTTGGGGTGCCCTTGGCCTTCTAGGTGGATCTGGCCAGTGGAAGGCATGAGGATACTAAAGGATGAGAAGAAAAAGAAGTCTGGGTGTTTTTCTGCCTTCCACTTCCCTTCAGATCTCCTTGCCATTTAGGCCTACTGGTGGTAAGAGCTTCTTGCTGATATTAACACCTAAGTGTTTTATCATCTATTATAGGTAAGCTTGATCCTGCCCATATCTTTTAACATAATGTCTTTAATAAAGTCTCTTTAATTCCCTCTTTGAGTACTCAGTCCCATCTGTGTCCTGCCAAGACCCTGACTGATTTAGTCACATTGTTTTCTTTGCTCTCAGCTTAGTCTTAAATATGCACAATGTAGCACACTTGCAGGTTCCTGTTACTTTTAATTAGATCATTGTTCACTTGACACCTCTCTAGCCTGCTTGCAAGTGACCTCTCTTGGTGCTCTAAGTCAATGCTTCTCTAATTTTAATGACTTGCATACACATCACCTGAGCGATCTTGTTACAATCCAGATTCTGACTCAGAGGTCACGAGTGGGGCCCGAACTCTTTGACTTCTAATAAATTCTTGGGTACTGAAGGTTTTTGGGCCCACAGACTACACTTTGAGGCTTCAATTCAAACATTGAAGACCAAGAGGGATGAAGGAGAGCAATGGTTCTCCAAGCATACTTAGTTCTTAACCAGCAGCATCAGCACCACCTGAGGACAAGACTGTTACAAATGCAAATTCTGGGTCCCTAACCCAGACCTACTTAATCAGAAGTTCTGGGGTGGGGATCAGCAATCTATGTTTTAGCAAGCCCTCCCAGTGATTCTGATTCACAGCTAAGTTTGAGAATCACTGAAATAGAAGATAGTGCACTTGTAATAGCTATTTTTGAGTTAAAATTACTTGAGTGACTTCACATAAAACAATGCATGGATTCCTCAGAATAAATCTATTCAATATAGAGAAGCAATATAATGCAGGAAATTGACATTAGCCACATTGACAGAATTTTAAATTTCTGCTATTGTCATGCACAATATCATGAAGGAAAAGAAAGTTACTAATAAATGTGTTTTGAAGATAGTACATTTCCTCAAGATTCAGTTCATTTTAATCATACTTATAACACTCAAATCTATGGTAGGTACTGCAAGAGATACAAATCTCTAGTCAGTCTTTGTCTTATGGAATTTACAATCTCAAGGAGGGAAAAAAACAAGCATTGGCTGGGACTACTGCAAGGCTTCTTTCTAGGATTCAAATTATGAAATCAGAGCATAAGGAATGATCAGAAGTCTGTAAAACGGCAGCATGGAGATAGAATATTTCCTGGACTAGAAGCAAGATGGACAAGAATCAGGTGATTCTTGGATAAAGGAGAGCCACAGAGATAAACACTATTGAATTCTGTTGTCTGGTTTAGCCCTACTGTGAAGCTGCTTTTGACTAGAGTATCTTTTGTACCAAGCTTTTGAATCACAGCATCGCTCTGATTACATGCCTACCAAGCAAATTTCTGGCTTTTGCTATTGCATTTGTTGTATACCCAGAGGACGACCATCCACTAGTATGACCAGTTTACTAGACAGTTGATCTCATTCTAAATTAACATAATTTCATTCTTGGCTCATGTTCATACTTTTGTGCATTTAAGAATTGTGAGCTAGATGTGATTGACCTGGAACACTGACAAGATAGAATTTTTGAATAGTGAGGCTAGAATTACGGGTTGGACCACAGCAGTTTCTCTACTATAATGCTACCTATACAGTTTCTTTATGGATAACCAACCAGTCTCTAGTGGTAATATCCATCTCAGTATACATCCCATTTAAACCTTTGAAAGTCACACAAATATGAGAAGGCCATGGCAGTTGCATAAAAGTGGTCTGCCTAAGATAAATATTCAAAGGAAGAGTCAAACAGATCAGATTGGGAGATATGCTCAGGAAGATCAGTAAAACTTAGAGAATGGGTAGACTTTTTTTAATTGAAAAAGAATTCAAATAGCATAAAATCTACCTTTTTTTAGTGTATGATTTAGTGGGTTTTTTGTTTTTTTTTTTTAAGACAGAGTCTTGCTCTGTCACCCAGGCTGGAGTGCAGTGGCACAATCTCAGCTCACTGCAAGCTCTGCCTCCCGAGTTCACGCCATTCTCCTGCCTCAGCCTCCCAAGTAGCTGGGACTACAGGTGCCCACCACCATGGCTGGTTAATTTTGTTTGTTTGTTTGTTATTTTTTAGTAGAGACAGGGTTTCACCATGTTAGCCAGGATGGTCTCGATCTTCTGACCTTGTGATCTGCCCATCTTGGCCTACCAAAGTGTTGGGATTACAGGCGTGAGCCACTGCACCCGGCCTATTTAGTGGTTTTTAATACATTCACGAAGTTCTGCAACCATCACCACTATATAATTCCAAATATTTAGACTCCCAAATTGATTTGTATTTTCAATGCAATGCCAAGACCATTGAATAGATAAAGAATAGTCCTTTCAACAAATAGTGTTAGAACAATTAGATAGCCACATGCAAAAGAGTAAAGTTAAATTTTTAACCTCATACAATATGCAAAAATAACTGAAAATGGATTAAAGATCTTGATGCAAGAGCTAAAACTACAAAACTCTAAGAAAACATAGCAGTAAATCTTTATGACCTCATATTTGGCAACAGATTCTTTTATGTGGCACAAAAAGCACACGACAAAAGAAAAAATAGATAAATTAGACTTCATCAAAATTAAAAACTTTTGTGCTTCAAAAGACACAAAATCACAAAAATAAAAATACAAAAAATATAAAATAAATGAATAAAATAAATAAATAGCAATAAAATAAATAAATAAATAATATATAAATATAAATATAAAAAATAAAAAGACAATTCATGAGGTGGAAGAAAATACTTGCAAATCATGTATCTGAGAAAGAGACTTGTATCCAGAATATATAAAGAATATATAAAGAGCTGTTACAACTCAATAATAAAATGAGAACTTGATTTAGAAACCTACAAATGATGTGAATAGACACATCTCTAGAAAAGATATATAAATAGCCAATAGTGCATGAAAAAAAATGCTCACATTATTAGTCATTAGGAAAATGCCAGTAAAAACCACAACGAGATACCACTTCACAGCCACTAGGATGGCTATAATCAAAATGACAGACAATAATAGTTGTTGGTGAAGATTTAGAGAAATTGAAACCCGCCTACCTTGCTGTTGGGGTTGTGAAATGGTGCAGATACTTTGGAAAACAATCTGGCAATTCCTCAAAAAGTTAAACAGAATTACCATATGGGTCAGCAATTTCATTCCAAGACAATTGAAAACATATGTTCACAAAAAAAATACACAAATGTTCATAGCAGCATTATTCATAACAGACAAAAGATGTAACAACCCAAATGTCTATCAACTAATTAACAAACAAAATGTGGTATAGTCATACAATGGAATGTTACTCAGCCATGAAAAGCAATGTAATATTGATACATGCCATAACATGTATGAACCTTAAAATATTATACTAAGGGAAAAAATGCCAGTCACAAAGGACCATATAGTACATGATTTTATTTGCATAAAATGTCCAGAATAGGACAATTTAGAGACACAGGAAGTGGATTAGTTGTTGCTTAGGGCTGCGGGGGAGGGAGATGGAGATACTAGTAGATTAGTGGTTGCTTAGGCCTGTGGGGAAGAGGGGATGGAGATACTAGGGGGTAATACCTAAAGGTTAACGGGTTTCCTTCTGAGGTGATGAAAAATGTTCTAAAATTGTTTGTGGTGATGATTGCTTGACTCTGAATATACTTAAAACCCTTAAATTGTATATTTTCAACAGGTGAATTTTATGGTATGTGATATATATCTCAATAAAGCTGTGGTTTTTTTTATTTAAAAAAAAAGTCAAAAAGAAATGATGGAGAGAAAACAAGTCCTTGGTATTGTTTGAGCTATTGGACCATGCCTTGCCTAAAGTCATTTCTGCCTCAACACTCTCCGTTACATGAACCAGATAAATATCTCCATTGTTTAAATCAATTTGAGTTGAGATTTGGATTACTTGCAACATACTTGGATTCATAACGAACGTATACTGTGGCAATGACTTATAAGGAACAATTGAGTTAAGAAAGCAGGTTGAGAGCAGGGAAGCGAAATAAAGGCTATGACAATAATTGAGAGAATGACAGGCAGTGAAAAGGAGTTGGCAATGTGGATGCTGAATCTAGAAGATTGGAAGAGGGAAAATTGAAAATGTCTGAAGAGACAAATCTTAGGAATTGGAGATCCTCTGCTGAACTCTGAACCCTGGCTGGTAAGGACAGTGTTTAATTCATCATTGCTGCATTACACAGTTTAGCTGCTGTAATAATTCCGAAGCACCATTTGCTTTCAACTATCATTTATTTCTTGCTCATATGATATGTAGACAGTGAGTCAGCTGCAGCTCTGCTTCAGGCTGCAGCTCTCTTGCCTATGGCCTCTCGTTCCAGAAGCCAGGAAGAAGGGGCAAGCCCTCTCTGGGAATACTGCTCTCAGGCAAGGGAAGGCAGGGCTAGAACATTGGCCAAACTTGCAATGCTTTTTGAAAGCCTTTGCTCACTCATGGTGTATATCACAGCCCATATTCCTTTGCCCAAAATATGTCACATGGCCAACCAAACCCAAAGTCAATGAAGCAGAAAAGTATTACTTTCCACACGGAAAACACCATAAATCATACGGCAATGAGCGGGGATATAGTACCTTCTCCAGGAGAAGGAAGAAGTGAGTAATTGTTAACAATAACTCAATTTCTCAAAATTGCTTTTCCTTACCTATCATTCTACCTGGTATATTGTAGATAGCAAACACTTATTTATCATTTGAACAAATTAGGATATAAATGAACAACTATATGCATTGATAAATGGAGAAAAAACCTTTTGTGGAGATGCAAAAGGAAGAGGAAAAGATGAGTTTATGTTGATTTTGAAGAACTAAGAAAGGTAAGGATAGAGATTATTCAACTAATAATTATAAAGTTGGAGAAAGAGAGTGAGAGTGAAAGTTAAGAGTGAAAGAGACACCGATGGGAGACAGATGCTGTGAAGTAGGTGAGATCACCAAGGAAGACTGTGTACAGTGAGAGCAGAAATGGGTTGTTAGAGCTGGAAGAGAAATAGATGCCATGAAACATTAGTCAGGATGTGGTCAGAGGCCAGAACAATGCAATGTCAAGGGTTTTGAAAAGAAAAGGTGGTCAATAGTGTCCAAGGTATGTTAATAACCATTAAATGATAGAGTTCTGTCACCTTTTTTTTTTCTACAGAGGTCCATTTCACACAGGAAAATAAGTTAACTGAAGGCTATATGTTAGCAAAAACCTAATTAAATTTTGTGAAGGGTGAAGAAAAGATATTTTGAAGGAGAAAAAAAAGATTCAAATCACCTGATTTAAAAATTATGCCCAAGCAGCAAACAAAAATTAATATATATAGCAAACATGTAACAATAAACTTCAATTCCCTATTATAGCCAGATAAGAGAGAAGTAGCAAAGGGAATGAACGAGAATAATAAAGGAAGAGAGGAGGAAATGGAAAAAAAAGGAGGCTAGGACAAAACGAAACTAAAAACAAGGAAGCAGTCTCAGCCTAGTGGTTCTCAACACTGGCTACACGTTAGAATCACCTGGGGAGATTTTAAAAAATACTAATACTTGGGCTCAACCCTGAGAGATTCTCAACTAATAGGCCTAGAATAAGACCTGATATTGGTATTTTTAAAGAAAAGTCCCAGGTGGTCTTAGAGGTACAGAGGAGAAATGGAGTGGCATGTGGAGTGAGGTAAATTACTTTTGTCCCATCTCGTAGTTTACTTGGACTATAGGCTCTAAGAAATCTTCAAGATGAAAATTAGCTATCATGACAGGCACAGTTCAGCTGCATTTTACTCTTAAGACAGTGAGAGTGATGAAATAAATGGGAGCTCAGGAGGTAAATAAATTCCTGAAGACCTGGCTATAATTCTAACTGTTAGGCCTTAATATCTCTTGGCATCTTAAATCTCATAGCATATCTGGGTCTGTTTCCACACCTGCAAAATGGAAACGTATAGGCAAGATGATTTCTAAGGCCATTATCACAGTTTTGATTTGAAGAGTCTTAGAAGGGAAGAGGGTAGGATGGCCAGTCAAAATCAGCTCTCTCCTGGCCTGTACTGAATGATCTATTGCACTTAAATGTACACTTAGTACATATTTTAAGGAAAAGCAAAAAGGTGGTTGGGTGGAGCTAGAAAGTCAGAAAAGCAGGAAAGAAAAGGCTCTTTTAATTTCAGCATACATGAAAGTTTCGTGTTTGGGTTTTTTAAAAAATAAATATTGCTGAGTGGCACTATGTGTTTATGCTTTGGGCCTTTATTATTAATAAAACGGCACTGCTTTTCCCATTATCTACAAATGATCTGAAGTACCTTGAGGGTCAGAAAAACTTTAGCCAAGCAAGACAGTAAGGCTTATGTGGAAAATGGATGAGAACCATTTGCCTATTGGAAAGAAAACAGGGTTGTAAGAGAGCTTCAGATTCTAAACTCTATTTTCAATTTTAGCTTCAGACAGGGAGGGAGAGGCAAGAAAGGAAACATAAAGGCAGAATTAGGGCAAGGACTGCACACCCCTACCAGCCCCAGCCCCATTACAACACTGCTTTGTACAGATGGCAGTTGCCACTTGGTCCTGGCTTTGCAGCTTCTAGGTCACCCTCTGTGCCAAGGAGAAGCAAAGCTCATGGCTTCTTTGCACCAGAGGCTGGAGGTTGCACTGACTCTTTATTGAAGTTGGTCTAACTTGCCCCACTGCAGATGTTCAAGCCCCAGAGGGCTCTGGGAGAATCAAGCCTTTTCATTGCATTGCTTAGACCCATGCGTCTCCCTGTGTGAGCACAGTTCAGAAGCTACCTGGCGCACTTTTAAAGTGAAGAGGAGCCATACATTATGGGAATGTTTATATTAATGGATTTGATTTATCGCCAACTTTCTTTCAAAATGACCCAATTTATAGTAGCACCCTATATCAAGAAATAAATACAAATGAAAGAAGATCTAGTTAAAATATCACATTTTCTTGCTCTTCCGGGTAGGATTAGTTGTTCCTTATCTGTGCTCCTCAGTTATTATAACAATAGCTACCTTTCATCAGATGTGAGAAACATCAGCGGGCTAAGTGTTTTACATACACTTAATGCTCACAAAGCCCAAGGCTGTAAGAATTATTATTTCTCCACGTTCAGATACAAAAACTCAGCCTGAACGAGGTCAATCCATGTGATCAAGATTGCTCAGCTAATAAATGGCAGAACCAAAATATAAACACAGAATGATTAACTCTGGAATTTCAACTACTACTAAATACTGCCTCTATCAAGCACATCTTCTTTAAAATAGCATAAATTTCTGATTATAAAAGTCATGCATGACCATCATAGGTAATTTGCTTAAATCAAGAAAAATTTTAAAAGTACTCATTCTTCATAACCTTCTCTACCAGTCACACTAGACCTTGGTTAATATTTTTATGTTTTGTGGCATTTTAAAAACTTTTATAAAAAATGTTTTACTGGATATAATATTATTTGCACTTTTCCCACAACACTGAATTCTTCATGAATACAAATTTTAACTGAAAATAATAGTTCATAATAATTTAAGTAAACAACATCCCCCTGGACTTTTAGGTTTCTTTTTTTCTGCTGTTTTAAATATCGCTAGGATGAACCTCTTACACAGAAACCTTTGTTCCCACTTCTGATCATTTCCTTAAGATACATATCAAGTGGCCTGTTAAACATCTCTTCTCTGGGAACCACCTGCTCCTCCCGCAGGTGTTTCCTATATTTATATTCAAGCTGTGGAATCCTGCCTTTCTAACCATACCTAATGTGTGCAGTGTTGTATGCCAGACCCGAACTAGTCTATTTAGTTTTGGAATTTGGCATTTTAACCCGAGAGACATAGACACTGAGTGTTATTTCTAGCCAAGTCACATACTGGCAACATTCCAGAGGAAGAATGATCCTGCTGATAAGATCGCCAAAGCTGCCCTGGTTCCTGACCTTCCCAAAGCCTGGAATTTTACCCATTCCTTGTATATCCCCAGATTCACCAGTATCTTTTCAATAAATACCCTTATTTGGACACACCATGTCTGGTTGGTTTCGGAAACTTTAAATTAAAGAGACTTAATTAGTGAAAAAGAAAGTAATGTTTCTTGAAGAGGTATTACTTGGTTAAATTTAAGGTCATTCATGCATGTTGCCAAGTTGTTCCCTGGAAATTTCTATAGTTTGCATTCCCATCAGAAAACACAAGGGAGGATCCTATTATTTTTAATATTTTTGCCAAATTTAAAGGCAGATAGTACCATTTCATTCTTTACATTTGAATTTCATTAATTACCAATAATGTTTAACATTTTTATATGCTTATTAGTTATATTTTGTCAACCTCTGTGCCTATTTCCATTTGCCTACTGTTATCTAAGGCTTTCTCTTATTGATCTATATACATCTTTATATATTGAGAATGTTAACCTTGATGAGAATACTTCTCACATTTTGCTGTAATTGTATAATTATGTATCTGTCACTCCTCTCCCACCACTGCCTTTCCTATATTTGAAGCTTCTGCCAGGCTGAACTGTACAATTCTTGTATTAGAATGAACTAGTGTATGCTGTGTTACCAAATAGTCCAATATCTCAGTTGCTTCACACACACACACACAAAAGGAATATATATTTTTTAAGTTTGTTAGGGGTGGCAGCATCCTGCTCATTTCAATGCTTAGCGACCCAGGTTGTTGGAAGCTCCATATTGACTCATGTTTCCATAAGCACTGTGACAGTTCAGGCAATTTGGTGAAGTGTGTGCTCATTCTGCCCACAAATAATATACATCCCTTTGGTTCATATTTCATTTATCAAAATGACCCATGTTGTCATAACAAATTTCAAGTGAGAAGGGATGTACAATCCTACCACATGCCTGGCAGGAAGGGAGAGTCAAAATATACATGAAAGGCCAATGGCTACCACATCCCTGTGCTATCTCACCATTTCTCGCAGCTTCATGCTACTGGAAGGCTCTCCTTCTAGTTCTTCATGTACAAATTCAACCAATGCTTCAAAGGTCATGTCTTTTCTGAAGTTGTTTCTTATTTCCTCCAAATGGAATTTATTTCATCATCTTCTGACCCCCCTTAAAATCTTTACTAAGAGAGTAATTTCTTTCTGTCTTGATTTACAGTCACTTATGTACATTTTTCTCCCTTTCATTTGAATTGTGAGCTTCTTCAGGGAAAGCTCTGTATCTGATTTGTGTTCATATACTTTACAGGGCTTAGTCCAGTGCCTTGTATATTAAACTTGAGATAAATGTTGCTCGAGTGAAAAACATATATAAGTCCTAACTTATAGACATTCATTTTTGCATAATACCAAGATTTACTTGAAACTCAATAGTGTTAATAATAATTAAATTTTTAAACATGCTAAACTTTTAAAAAACTTTTGTTTTAGGTTCAGGGTACACGTGCACGTTTGTTATATAGGTAAATTGCATGTCATGAGGGTTTGGTGTACATATTATTTCATCACCCAGATAATAAGCATAGTACTTGATATGTAGTTTTTTCAATCCTCACCTTCCCCCAACCCTTCGCCCTTAAGTAGGTATCTGGTGTTCCCTTCTTTTTATCCATATGTACTCAATGTTTAGCTCCAACTTATAAGTGAGAACGTATGGTATTTGCTCTTCTGTTCCTGTGTTAGTTCACTTAGGATTATGACCTCCAGCTCCGTCTATGTTGCTGCAAAGGACATAACCTCATTCTTCTTTATGACTGCTTAGTATTCCATGCAGTATATACCACATTTTCTTTATTCGGCCTACTGTTAATAGGCATTTAGTTTGATTCCATGTCTTTACTATTGTGAATAGTGCTGCAATGAACATACATGTGCACATGTCTTTATGGTAGAACAATTTATATTTCCTTGGGTACATAGCCAGTAATGGGATTTCGGGGTTGAATGGTATTTTGTTTTAAGTTCTTTGAGAAATCACCAAACTGCTTTTCATATTGGCTGAACTAATTTACATTCCAACCAACAGTGTATAAGTGTCTGTTACTTTTTGACTTTTAATAACAGCCATTCTGACAGGTGTGAGATGGTATCTCATTGTGGTTTTGGTTTGCAATTCTCTAATGATTAGTGATGTTGAGCATTTTTTCATATGCTTGTTGGCCATGTGTGTGTCTTCTTTTGAAAAATGTCTATTCATGTCCCTTGCCCAATTTTTTTTTTTTTTTTGCTTGTTAATTTGTTAAAGCTCCTTATAGATTCTGGATATTTTGTCTTTGTCAGACGCATAGTTCGCAAACATTTTCTCCTATACTGTAGGTTGTATATTTACTCTGTTGGTAATTTCTTTTGCTGTACACAAGCTCTTTGGTTTAGTTAGGTCCCATTCATCAATTATTGTTTTCATTGTAATTGCTTTTGGCATCTTTGTCATGAAATTTTTGCCAGGTCCTATGTCCAGAATGGTGTTTTCTAGATTATCTTCCAGGGCCTTTATAGTTTTAGGTTTTATATTTAAGTCTTTAATCCATCTTGTGTTGATTTTTGTATTTGGTGTAAGGAAGGGGTCCAGTTTCAATCTTTTGCATATGGCTAGCCAGTTATCCCAGCACTATTTATTTATTTATTTATTTTGAGATGGAGTCTCGTTCTGTCACCCAGGCTGGAGTGCACTGGCCCGATCTCGGCTCACTGCAAGCTCCGCCTCCCAGGTTCATGCCATTCTACTGCCTCAGCCTCCTGAGTAGCTGGGACTACAGGCTCCCACCACCATGCCCGGCTATTTTTTTCTATTTTTAGTAGAGATGGGGTTTCACCATGTTAGCTAGGATGGTCTCGATCTCCTGACCTCATGATCCGCCCGCCTCGGCCTCCCAAAGTGCTGGGATTACAGGCGTGAGCCACCGCGCCTGGCCCCAGCACTATTTATTGAATAGGAAATCATTTCCCCATTGCTTGTTTTTGTCTACTGTGTCAAAGATCAGATTCTCATCAGTGTGCAGAATTATTTCTGGGCTCTCTCTTCTGTTACATTGGTTTATGTGTCTGTTTTTGTACCAGTATCATGCTCTTTTGGTGACAGCAGCCTCATAGTATAGTTTGAAGTAGAATAATGTGATGTCTCCAGCTTTGTTCTTTTTACTTAAGATTGCTTTGGCTATTGGGGCTATTTTTCGGTTCCATATGAATCTTAAAACAGTGTTTTCTAATTCTGTGAAGAATATCATTGGTAGTTTGATGGGAATAGCATTGAAGCTATAAATTGCGTAGGGCAGCATGGCCATTTTAACAATATTGATTCTTCCTATCTGTGAGCATGGAATCTTTTTCCGTTTATGTCATCTCTGATTTATTTGAACAGTGTTTTGCAACTCTTGTTTTAGAGATCTTTCACCTTCCTGATTAGCTGTATTCGTAGGTACTTTACTCCTTTTGGGCTATTGTGAATGGGATTGCATTCTTGATTTGCATTCAGCTTGGATGTTGTTGATGTATAGGAGTGCTACTGATTTTTGTATATTGATTTTTTTCCTGACACTTTGTTAAGTTTATCAGATCAAGGAGCTTTGGGGCAGAGACTATGGGGCTTTCTGGTATAGAATCATGTCATCTGCACACATGGATAGTTTGACTTCCTCTCTTCCTATTTGGATGCCCTTTGTTTCTCCATCTTGCCTGATTGCTCTGGCCAGGAATTCCAGTACTATGTTGAATAGGAGTGTTGAGAGAGGTGAGAGAGGGTATCCTTGTCTTGTTCTGGTTTTCAAAGGATATGCTTCCAGCTTTTGCCCATTTAGTATGATGTGGACTGTGGGTTTTTCACAGATGGCTCTTATTATTTTGAAGTATGTTCCTTCAATGAGTGTGTTGAGAGTTTTTTATATAAAGACATGCTGAATTTTATCAAAAGCCTTTCCTGCATCTATTGACATGATCATATGGTTGTTTTTAGCTCTTTCTATGTGATGAATCACATTTATTGATTTGCATATGTTGAACCAACCTTGCATCCCAAGGATAAAGCCTACTTGATCATTGTAGATTAGCTTTTTGATGTGCTGCTGGATTTGGTTTGCTAGATTTTGTTGAGAATTTTTGCATCTATAAACATCTTAAACTTAAAATTAGCAGGTCCCTTGACTTTATCAACGTTTCTCAATTCAGTGATTAGTTGAGAAAACTGGTAGCTGCAAAGTGCTTGATAAAACTACAAACTCTTTCTCTTCAGGTGCATGTGCCAGTGGTCAAACTTCCAACACTTTTCAGAAAGGACTCTTGCATTAGTGAACATGTCACTAACGTGGTCTTGAGTTGGGCATGGTTTGAAATTTTTGCTATTCTTATTTTTGAATATAAATCACTGTTGGTTTACCTTCATCTTTTCCCATTTATATGGGTATTCATTTACTTAACCCTGTATAAGGTTTTTATATTATTTAATCCTTTATATTGTACTTTTGAACTCTAGTTTTGGACAAGAAATTTACATATATACATATATAGAAACATACACACACATATGTACACACACATATATGTATATATGTGTAAAAATACATATAATGTATATAATACATATTTATGTATATATCTATATATACACAGACATGTGTATCTGTAATATATAGAATTATATGTGTAATATGTATACATACATACACACATACATAATTTGCACACATAGATGTAGAAACATTGCATTTATTGTTTCTTCAAATCTTCCTACAGCAGCAGATTTTCATTATTTACTTAAATGTCAGCTCCTTAACTTCTTTCCCTGACCACCCTGGTAGAGTAGCTTCTGACTGTCCTCCTGAAACTCCCACCTTCTATTCTATTCCTTGTTCTTTTTAGATCTTATTATAGCTTGAAATTCTTTTATTAGTGTGCCCATTTTATTTGATTTTTATTGTTATTCTTGCCACACTCAAAGTCAATATCTTCCCACTAAAATGCACTGTCTAGAGGATGGGGATTTTGTCTTTTAACTATACAGACAAGAAGCAAACATTGCCTGATACAGAGTATGCAGTCAAATAAATATATTTCAGATCAGTGAGTGAATGAATAAAAGATTCTTTCTGGAATGACTGGGTGGATTGTGCAGCCATTCACTTGTAAATAAAATGCAAAAGCAGGAGTAATTTTAGAGGAATCATAAGTTCATCTTTGAATATGTTGAGTTTGAAGTTCCCGTGTGATATTCAGATAAAGATGTCAAACAGAAATTTGGTCATACAGATCTAAAACAAAGGGCAAGGATATAGAGGTGAAGGTCATTTGCTTATATGTGATAGCTGAAATTATGAAAATAGCTAAGTGTCCTGGGTAGGTACAGCATAAGAACAGAAAAGGACTAACTGGTGTCCCAGATCTTCCTCTCTAGTATCTGCTCCTCCCAACAGCCGCAATAGGCAGAAGTCCCAGAAACCTTCAACTGTTGACAGTGCAAATGGCCTTGCCACTTTAATATCATTGGCCTCCCTGTCAACAAAATCAGCTCAAGAGAACTGGCCCTGCATAGTCTATTTATCCTGGTCTGTTAGATGCGTGTTCGTCCCTGATGCTACAGATGTAGGAGAATCAATACATCCCACGGGACCTTACAGAAGCAGAGAGAAAACCCCACTTGCTTACCCAAACACTTGCTCTCAGCCCTTCTGGCAAAATTCCCAGGAAGAAAAGACAGGAATGTGAAGAGTGTTTTATCGGTGATACACAGCAACAGCCAGCTGTCTCCCTAATGATTATTTGTATTCATACAGAGATCTGTTCAACAAAGAAATCTGAGCTCAGAAGGAACTCCTCTTTAGTAATACACACCACAGGCCCACAGAGTGTTTTTATAAGTTACTATATCTCTGCCCTGGGGCTATTAGAAGTCCAACATGCAATTCAAAGTCTCTAAGAATAAATAAAAGTTGAATCTTGTTCTATAGTTAAGGACACTTGAGTCATAGCAACCTGCCTGGTAACTCCCGAAGATTAATTCTGACACCAAAAATCACACTCCTGCTTCCTAATTCCCATTCCAGAGCTCTTCCTATGTTCTAGCAATAGTTTCCCGAAACTCTCCTAAAACCTTCTAGAGGGTTCATCAGCCTCAACTCATTAACCAATATAATACCATTCAAGCATTATCCAACAAGCTGAAACAAAGTCAAGGCCGATTTTGTCCAAGAGTATACTATCTATAAGCTTCTCTGCAGCTCTTATACCTTACCCACCGAGCACTGTATGCTAAGATTAGACATTATCATCCATATGATGCTTAAATTTCCTTCTATTATTTGCTCATGAAGCATTCATCAAATTTTGTTTGCATTGTAATTGCTTGTTTCTGCTTGGACATGTAGATTTAGGAAATTCACTACCTCCTAGGCTAGTGTATTTAGTTTTTAGGTAGATTATTAGACAATTCTCCCATGTGCTGGGCTGCAAACTGTTACACTGTATTTTTTCCTTATTAGCTTTAGTCCTGTACTCTGGAGCCAGAATAAGTCTGAAACTGCTCTTCCAAAATAAACGCTGCAGATTTAGTGAGAGAATTATCCGCCCCTAAATCGTTTCCTTATATGACATAAATCCCTTCAATTCCTTCTGCATGTCCACATTCATTCCCAGTTTGCCAGCTTCTGTCATTCAATCTGGGGAAACAGACTACTCCTCCTCAAGTGTGCTCTGTCCAGAGCAGAGTAGAGGTTCTGTTAGTGTTATCCTGAACCTCATTAGCCTTTTTGGCAGTCATATCATACTGCTGATTCGAACTGAGCTTACAACTCACTCTAACAGGATGTTAAAGTGTTTAACATCCTGCTGTTAAATGATGCCTCCTTTACGACGTTCTTAGGCAGCTAATATCCTGATCCCAAGTGTAGGACTTTGTATTTACCTCTGTGAAATTTTATCTCACTGGATTTGACTTATATTTTCAGTTTGCCATTTGATGTTGTCATCCAAGTCATTAATAAAAATTATAAACTGGACAGTGTCAAAGATAAAAACTCTGTGGCAAAGAAACTAGATTAACACAGATGCATTAATCAATCATTTTGGTCTCATTCAACCAGTTACTAAATTACCTACCTACATCCTTGCTGGCCCACAGCACTGCATCTGGTTTTGCAGGTAACACAGAAGACCTTGCCAAATGCCTGGCTGAAACCCAGACTCACTCCATTCATAGCCATCTGCAAATATTCAGTTGAGTAACTTTATCGACTTAGTCTCTGTTTAACAGCTTAAAAATGACACTGAAAACATAGTTTTTCAATGTCAAAATGCTCCACAGTAACTTGGCCTTTTGGCCAAGATCCAGGCAGCTGTGAATGTGCTCCATGCTTGTAAATATATACCTTGGTGCTACATCAGGTTTCTGTTCAGAACTCATTCTGTACCATTCTCATGTCTGCCTCTGGGTTCTGGGTACATTTCACCTTTGAGTCAGCCTCAGATACTTGAGAGCTAATAGACATTCCTCAGTTATCTTTGAAACATTACTTACTTAGTGGAAGAAAAGATAGCCTGGAGTTTTAACACTTTTCAAGAGGTGGGAGGGTGATGGATCAAATAGCTGTAGCTGGTGCTCTGAAAGCAATCTTGCCACCTCACATCACAGGAATTGCTCCTGACTGCCCTCCCCATGTTCTCTGGAATACTGGAAAAGAGGCATATTATTCTACATATCATCAGGAAATTTTCCAATTGCCCTCTGCTGTAGATTACATAACCTTTTAACTTCCTGGTTAAAGAATTCAAGACACCTGTCCTTTGCCTCTACAAAAAGCCCACTGACAAACCCAGGACTCCTTCCTTTAAATTATCATCTTTAAATATGTAGTTAAGTATTTCACTAAGAAATGGTTCCTCACAGGATAGTCTACTGTTCCAGACAGTCAGGATTTCTTGGAGGCAGTGGAGGTCACCAGCAGCCTTTATAACAATATTAGAGTTTCAAGGATCCCATAAATTCCTTGATTCCTTCTCTTCATTTTATAGAAGAGAAAATTCATAGAGATGTTGAATGAGCTGCCTGAGGTCACGGAGCTAACTAAACAGAGAGTCAGAATAAGAATTCAGCTTTCTTGACTTAGCATCTAATGTCCTTCCTACTCTTACAAAGAAGAGCAGTGGAAAACAGCAAGGAAGAGGGAATGTTCCCTGACCCCACAAGAAATGTCCAAAACTACTGCTGCTTATACACCATTTCCATGCCTGAGAGACAAAAGATAGGAGGGCATCTCTGACAGTCTCATTCTGTAGGGTCAGAGACCAACCTCTTCCTCTCCTGGAACCGACTGGGGATAAGGGCCATGTGTACCCCTGCCCCATCTTTCCTGGTTCACTGCTGCCTAAACATTAACATCCTATCAGCTCAGCATGGGCCCTTATGTGCACTGGGTGAGAAAGGAGAAGTTTCTTCTAAACACAGCCATTTCTCTCTTTCTTTCTCTGTGCACCAGCAAAGCTCCCCAAGTTTATAGCTTGGCTCCAGTGTGTTAGCAGCTTCTGTGTCTTTCCTTTGTACTCTCACATGAAGAGAACCCCAAACCTTGAAAGTCTGTTTTATTTTTTCAAAACAACCCAGCTCCACAAAGAGGCTTTCTCTCTCTCTCTCTCTCTCTCTCTCCCCCACCCTCTCTCTCGGAAATGGTAAAGTTAGCTTTAATTATTTAACTAACTATCAGATAACTCACAGGCTAAAGTAATAGATCAGGGCAGAAAAAAGAGCCATTTAGTAATTCAACCAGATAAAAGGAGGGAGAAGGGCCTTCTGCCTGACTCCAAGAAACAGCAAGCAAAAAACCCTTGTGTCCCTTTGCTCTGATAGCAAGAAGTCCTCAATTTTGTTATAGAATCAACCCAAAGGTACTAACTTAAAATTCGGACAGACAAGGCCAACAGTCTTTTTGAATAGTGATCCCCAAAACAGAACAGTGGTCAAGATTAAGGTCATCTTGAGTGTTTTTAAAATCAAGCCTTATCTGCAGAACTGGATGCCAGTATGCAGATTTAGTCAAAGTACATAACTTGAATTTTATGTAGTCTGCTTGAAATCATCTTCTAGGGATAATGGACTATAATATTTCTGATTTTACTTTATTTAGGATCTTACATCTATCATTATATAAGCATCTATGAGAACAAGGAAATGATAATGACTTTAATGTAAAACATTCTGGTATGGAGAAAACAAGGAGGAACTTGTACATGCGGAGGGTGTTTTCTAGGAGGAACTTTGGAAGGAGATATTTTCAGAGTCAGCTCCTCTCTATAAAGCCAGACCAATCATATCTATTTCTGCAGAATAAGACTGAAACCATTGTGGAATGCTGAAAAAATGACAGTATATCTTGCATTTATTGACCTTCCAATATTTATGGATTTTATTTAATATAAAATCTGGAGGGGGAGGGGAATTAATCTGTTATCTCAAGGGCACTGCTTGTGTTGTCCATCAATAGAGGGGCACTCCTTGCACCATGCTAAACTCCATTTCATGTACTGTCAAATGCCACAGCTGATGGCATCTCTGTGCCTGGGGCAGAGATAGTGTGGTGGAGACAGACTTGCTCTTTAGCGAACTTATTTTCTTTTATTCCCAGGCAAACAGTTAGACTATGTTTTCCATCTTGTGTTGCAATTAAATGTGGCTGTTGATGCTTTCTGGCCAATAGAATGTGGATGATGTGATTCATGTCTAGGCAGTCTGAGACCTGATACAGAAAATCAATCCATCATTGAACTAGAGGCCTAGGCAATGATAGAGTCACAAGAAAAGAGGAAACTGGGTTTCTGAGTGCCTGTGTAGACAGGAGCCCTACTATACCCCTGCTGCCAGTTGTACTTTACATGAAGAAGAAACAGACTTCTAGTGTGTAACCACAGATATTTTGGGGTTATCAGTTCCAGTAGTTAACCGTCTCTAATACAGGAATCAAGACAGGAAGTGGAATGCTGACTTAGTGAAAGCCCAAGATGTGTGCTATTGTTTCAGTGGTCAGATAGCAGACAGTGATGAAATAAAAAGAGCAAGCTACAGTTAGAGAGTCTTGCTATTCTCTGGCCCAGTATTTCATGTAAGTGTCGTCTGAAATAACTGAAGGAAAGGAGCACATGCCTCTGAGCCTAACGCTGTAAGAAAAGTGGTTGGAAAGAAGTAGAGTAAAAGCGTGTTGTGGCTTACTCTTAAATGCCTTCAGTACAGGAGCTCAGACAAGAAATAAGTGTTTTTCATAAATAGATTAAAAGGATTAAAGTCTAAAAATAAAAAGTCTTACAAGTTTGGAAATCCAGCTGCTTCTGGACTCCAAATTCTAAGAGATAAGACTGGAAAAGGTCCCAAACTGCAAAGACCCACCAAAACTCTTGCTTAAACACACCAGAGTGGTGTTGCAGCAAAGAGCAGAATAAGGGGACCACCTTGGCATTCAAACCTATTGTTTCAGTGAGCCTCAAGTTAGCTGCCAGGAAGTTGAGAGAGGGATGCATAGAGATGAAAAAGAAAATGAAATCAGGCTTGAGAATTATGTCTAGGAAAGAACTTGAGCATGTTTGCTCTTGCATGGTACTGATTAGATAAGGCAAATAGATCAGAAGCCTATTCAGTCTTTCAGGAAGTTATATTGCTGAATTAATAATATTTTTGCTCTAACAAGGCATCTCTGTTTGTTTATGGCTTAAAACAATTCTTGGGTCCCCAAACTTGTATGAGCAGGAAGCAGGCTGTGAAAGCTGTAGAGCTCCCAAGAAGATTGCCCTCCCTGTGCCCCCTTCAGATATGGCCATGGAGGAAAACAGAGAAGGATAAACTTCCCAGTGGGTAGAGCAGGAGTCACAGAGAATGAGAGAGAGGAGAGTTTCTTCCTGAACACAGATTCTGGGGCTGACCAAGTAACTTCTCCACTCAGAGAGGGCCCTTTAAAATACCTGGCCAGGAGGATTTCAGAAATATACAGCAGACCTGTGGTAGCTCTGTGTCTCTTATTCTGCCCTTTCCCATATTGCTTGAGCATTGTTGGGGGAGGAGGGTGGAGTGGAGGAGTGAAGAGTGGGAAACTGATAACTTATTATTTCACTTCATAAGTCAGCAGAGGCTCCACATCTAAGCCTGGTAAGGACATACCTTTCCCATAGATGCTGGACTTTGAGCGGGATGTAGGAACTGGCTGAGACTCAGAGTCATCTGCCTTCAGGAGAAGAAGGATGGATCCTATACATGGGAGAAAGAGTGAAATTAATATTTAGTGACCAGGAGAATAAACTGTGGCATGAATTATCTAGTCACACAAGCTATTTCCTTCCAGTGCATTCATTTAAACTATTGTTTCATTCTCCTTTATAGGTAGCCAAGTTCTGGCAATTAGACATATGGGCAGAATTATGTCCACCTCCAAGCCTAGCCCATAAGTAGTCCAAATGTGCCATACTCACTCTTTTCCCTCATTTTCCAGCTGCAGCCTGGGAAATCAATAGAGGACTCCAGGACTGGCAAGGAGGAGGAAGCCTCAGTGCCTAAATGCAGAAGCTCCATCCCTACCCTTCCTCTAGCACTGATTGGACTCAATGTGAGCACAATAAAATATTGTGCAAAGCCACTGAAATCTGGGAGTTATTTCTTCCAGCAGCAAGCCTTCCCTTACTAATATAGGTGGGCAGAGTTCCAACCACCTATACTTAGATCATCTCAAATAGAAGAAGAACCCTGGCAGCTCATTAGCTCCCAGAGAGATTGACTTCTAAAATAATTATGTATTATTCATTTTCTTCCTGTGTATCAAACCCTGAATCACAGGACATGAAGTATCCTATCATGAAATAAAGGTCTGATTTTAAACCTAGGCTCTTCCACAGATTAGCTGCTTGTTTTTTGGGTAGGCCATTTAAGTATTCTAACTAGTTACCTTATAGATTTTTTGTGGGAGGAAATGAGGAGATGCGAAAGTCCTTAGTGCAATTCCTGGCGCATAGTAGGTATTCAATAAGAGTTGGTCTCCTTTCTTTTTTCTTTTCTTTTTTTTTTTTTTGAGACGGAGTCTCGCTCTGTCGCCCAGGCTGGAGTGCAGTGGCGCGATCTCGGCTCACTGCAAGCTCCGCCTCCCGGGTTCACGCCTTTCTCCTGCCTCAGCCTCCCGAGTAGCTGTCTTTTTTCTATAATAAGAAGTAATGGTTATTGAGCTCTTACTATGTGCTAAGTGTGCTAAGTGCTTTATGTGTGTGGGTGTGTATGTACACACACATATATATAATATCTTATTTAATCTCATAACAACCTTATAATGTTGGCACAACTATTATCCAAATTCTACTGATGTTGGATGTAGGGTAAAGGGTGATTGGGATTGCCAAAAGGCACACCATCACATCATCAGTAAAGGAAGTGAAATACAGGAACCCGGCTCCAGAGCCCACCTTCCCACTCTCTGTCCTACAGTGCTTCCCACAGTCATTTGGCCTAGGAAGGAGAGAGAGCATTCCTCCCAGGTGTTGTAAATGCACAAAGGTCTTACACCATGGAATCCAGTCCTGTGTCTTCTACATGGATTCCTCTGATCCACTAGGTTTTTATCTTACTCTTTTTCTATTTTCTCCCTTTAACACATTATCTACACAGCTCCTCATTGGCAGGACTATATATAAAAAGCAAGCGTAGTTGTTTGTCTGGTCTTGTCTGATGTGTGGATTGAAGAGAAAGTCAAACAGAAGCAATTAACTGAGGTATTTGTTTTCTCCTCTATGACACTTGCTGAAGTGCCCACCCTGTCCCACTTAAAAAACACATACTCAGGAGTAGCGATAATGATTTGCGTGCCTCCTTTTGAGTGAACTGAGAACAGTGATTCAGGAATCAAAGTGTAAACCATTTACTCAAAATTAAGCATTGAAACTTAAAGTTATTATAACTGGTCACCCTTTGGCAAATCTCACAGTGGAGTGTACCGCCTGGAGTGTGGTGTACCCACAGCAGAAAAGGATTCATCCTCAAAGTGAAAGTTTGAGCATTCAGAGAGACAGACTCTACCTGATCAATGTCATGGAGCCTACACGTGTAATTGATAGGTTTCCATGTGTCAGCCTGTTTAGGAGAAATGCATCCCCTCCTGTCTTGCTGTTTTTATTCTATCAGTAGTGGTGTCTCATTGTGGTAACATTGTCAACATCAAGAGAAGGCTTATTAACTCCTAACCTTTTGGGTTGTTTTTGTTTTGTTTTGTTTTGTTTTTTTGAGATGGAATCTTGCTCTGTCGCCCAGGTGCAAGCTCTGCCTCCTGGTTTCACGCCATTCTCCTGCCTCAGCCTCCCTAGTAGCTGGGACTACAGGTGCCCTCCACCATGCCTGGCTAATTTTTTTTTTTTTTTTTTTTTTTGTATTTCTGGTAGAGACAGGGTTTCACCGTGTTAGCCAGGATGGTCTCGATCTCTTGACCTTGTGATCCTCCCACCTCAGCTTCCCAAAGTGCTAGGATTACAGGTGTGAGCCACCATGCCCAGCCTATTTTATTTCCTATTTTGGTTTTCTTATCCTTTCCTAATCCAAAATCTTCTTCCAGCTAAACATTTTTTCTTAGTATAAAAATCAGTAGAAGCAAAGGCAAAGCTTAGTGGATGTAACAGATTCAATTAACTTGATAGTTCAAACTTTAGAATGGATGATAGAAAACTTCCCTATGCTCTCTCTTTCTCTCTCATGCTTTACATCCATCCTGCCCCTAGAATGCTTTTGAATTTATAAGTGTTTCTGTTAATATTTTCAAGTAATTTAAAGTATTCTTCAGCCTCTGCCTTAAGTTCTTATTCAAGTTTCTTAAAAGTGATTGTAACACATGGTGATTGTTGAATTTGTTTGTGCATTTTGTAGATGAGTACTTAATTTATAGTGTTTACCAATGCCTCCTAAAAGTGAATCAAAGACCAGTAGTGTGTTCTGTCAGCTCCTGGAGAAGTACATGTTACTCTTTTGGAAGAAATGTATCCTATGTTTTTTAAAGGAAAGTGGGAGAAAAACCTTAACTGGACAGAGGTGAGGTCACCTTGTTTATAAATGGAATCGGTGTCAGTGTTTCTCAATTATTGTTAGCACAGGAAGGTACTTTGTTAAATACTGTGTTGTTTTTGGGAAAGCCACTCAAGACATAGGCCATAGTTTATTCTTGCCACTGGTAAGTTGACAGTAAGATATTAGAGTGATAATCAGCAGGACAACCTTTAAAAGAAAACTCTTGACTTAAGAGTTACCAAAATAATGTGTATTTGAGAGAAGACACTAAATAAAAACTTAGCTAACACAATTATACAGCAGCTCCTCCGTCACTACTCTTGGGGATTTCTAACGTATAGTTCCCATAAAATGGGTATTAATGTTAACTTACAAAAACACTATTTATAAATTTAGAAAAGGAGACTTTATTTTTTATAAAGGGAGGTAGCTATCCCACAGGCTAAGAAGAGCAGCCTCAGGCAAAGACCAGAGACAGGCTCTTTGAAGGAGGAGGGGCTGGGATAGAAGCTTTATGCTGAAAGGGTTAGCAAAACATACATATTAAACATGTTACAGGAGGAGCTATGGATATTCATGAAGGTGGTCCTTGACATGTGCATATTGAGTGAACATGCATATAACATAGGACTCACGTTTATTTTGGAATGGAGACTGAGCATTTAAATGTATTATAATTAGGCTCTAGGTGTCAAAAAGTCTTTTCAGAACATGAAGGCATGCAAGTTTGCAGCTTCTATAATCCAGCTAGAACCAGTCCATGGTCCATGGTCTTCTTATCGGGAGAAAGTTACTGAAATCAGTCTCTTGTCCAGTCAAAGCTGTCATTACGGCTGGTGGAAAGAGGGAGTCAGTTAGTCAGGGCCTGTGAACTGGATGAGTTGTAATTGTCTTAATATTGTTTATCCAACGCCAGTACTTGTTTAGCTGCTAGTGAAAAAGGAAAACCTTGTGGCAGTTACAGCGTAGTTTATTCTGTAAGTGTAAAGGTAAATGACTTAACCCTTTCCTGGCATGACCTTGGATCTTATTTATAATCTGGTATCTTACGGCCACAAAGAGTCTGTTCTGTCAGTCTTATGATCTCCATTCTACATTAATGCTGGTTAGTTGTTGTGTCTAAGCCATAAAAGGGAGAGGAGTATAATAAGGTGTGTCTGACTTCCCGTTCTGTCAAGGCGGGGAACTCAGTTTTAAGATTTTCCTGGGACCCCCTTGGCCACAAGGGGGTTCATTCAGTTAGGGAGGGGGGCAGGCTTAGGATATTATATTTAGTTTACATTTGTCATTACAAATTATATCACTTACTCCTTGTGCAGTCCCTAGGAATTTAGAAATATGGTCACCTGTCTTTTCAGCTAACTATTGAACAGGGCCTTATAGAAGCCCACACAGGCTCTCTTTTGAGTGTGGCCCACTGTGGACCACAGGAAATAAATATCCACCCCTTACCTTCACATGCTGTTGGAGTGTAGGCTGATCCTAAAGCAGCTACTTTCACTTCAGCTCATCCATCAGCATCTATACTGTTTGCCTGTCTCTTGATTTTTCACATGACAGTCAAACACAAGTCCACATGTCCTTCAACTTCAGGGAATATGTATCAAAATCTTCTAGTCATCCTCTTGAACGCTGCCCCCCTTTCAAGATAAAGGAGAAAGAGACACATCTTTCCCTCCTCTCCTCCTTGGTAGAGCCAAGACTCATATAATAACACTTTTGAAAGAAATTCTATCCACAGTCCTACTCTACCTACCTTCAACAACCTGAAACTTTACACGCTCAATGTGAAGGAGGGGTTCAGACGTTGTGAAACTTGTGTTACTGAAGTTACCTTTGACATTTTGCAACTTAGTCCCAGAGCCTGACTGTGAAATGTCATACCCCTTATACCTTAGCTCTTCCACACAAACTTCCAATTTCACACCCTAATATATTCGTTACTGAAAATTTGGAACTCACAAGATCATACAACAACAAAAAATAAAACTCACTCATACTCTCACTTCCCATACAAACACAACCACTGTCCGCACATGGGGGAATATTCATTGTCTTTTTCTTTTGCCTAGGAATACATTTAAAAACATATACTTTTATAAAATGGGGTTATGCTATCATACCGTTTGCAAACTGCTTTTTTAATATATTTTTGAACAACTTTCTAAGTCGACAAATGTGTTACCAAATATTTTTAATGGCTGTTTTAGATACCATCTTTGGACATATAACTGTTGATTTAACAAATTATTTATTATTAGGATACTTAGACTTTTTAAAAATAATTTCACCACATAGAAATCACTCTTCTGAACATCATTGTGGATGCATTTTTTCATTTATAGTAAAATATAAAATCAATCAACAAAAAAGATATATTTATGTAATAGTTTATGCAAATATAAAATATAAATAATATAAACATAGAATAAATAATAAAATTAGATATGTAATCAATAGTAAAAGTAAAAAATAAATCCTACCATTCAGGAGTAATAGTGTAGGCTATAATCTGTAATGATTAAAATTCACATAAGCCTGGGTTAAAGGTCTAGAACAGACTTTGATTTAATATGCTGTGGAGAGAGGGCAAAGCCCAGAAAGTGAATTCCAGAGTATTGAACACAAATTTTACCCATTTTCACAATTTTTTTTCTAAAGTCAGCTCTTATTCTTATCATCTACCTATGAAAGTCACCAAATACTATTAATTCTATTTTAGAAATATTTCCAGGATTCAGCCCCTCCTCTCCATCTTCACTAACATTACTTTAATTCATGCCTTCACCATTTTTCACCTAAATTGCTATAATCACTTTGATGCCCTCCCTTATCATTCATCCACACTGACACCAGAATGGGTCCCCTTAAAACATAAATATTCTTGCATTTCTTCCCTGATTTAAGTTCTGTGCTGGCTTCAGATGACTAAAGGGTAAGTCTAAATGACCAAAGGGTAATTTACAGCAGCTCAAGTCCATCCCTGTGTATTTCCTCATTTCCAGTTTTACCTCCCTGGCTCTCCCATTGCCCCTACCCTGCACTGATTCTGTATCCATACTCAATTTCTCCTATTACCTAGATGCACTGTGCTTTTCCTAACGGTTTCCATGCAGATGCTCTTTCCTTTTGTCTGGAGTGTCCTAGCCTCGCCCTTTATTCATCTTCCAAACTCACAACTACTATCTCCTCTCTCTTCTCCCAAAGTGGCTAGGTAGAATCCATTGCCTCTTCTTACTGCAACTTGCAGTTCAGATTTCTTAGTCTCATACTTGCCTGTATCACTTTGTATTGCTTTTATCAGTTTATGTACCCATCTATCTGTCTCATTAGATTGAGAAATGCTCAAGGGCAGGAATTTTATCTCCTTTCCACATGTAGCTATTAGAAATGTAGAATATGCTCAATAAATTAGTATTATCATTTAGAGATCTTTTTAACATTAATAAAATACTTCTGTACCTGCCCCAAACATAACATAGAAATGTCTTCCTTTCTCCTCCTACACTTCCTCCTCCTCCTTCTCATTCTCCTCCTCCTCCTTCTCTTCTTCTCCTTCTCCTTCTTCTTCCTCCTCTTCCTCCTCTTCCTCTTCTTCTTCTTTTTTCAGAGAGGTAGGGTTTCATTTTGTCACAGGCTGGAGTACAGTCATGTGATCATAGCTCCCTGTAACTTCGAACTGCTGGGCTCAAGCGATCTTCCCTCCTCAGCCTCCTGTGTAGCTGGGACTCTGGGCATGCACCACCATGCCCAGCTAATTTTTAAACTTTTTTATAGAGTGGGGTCTCACTATGTTGTCCAGGCTGGTCTTGAATTCCTAGCTTCAAGCAATCCTCCTGCCTCAGCCTCCCAAAGCACTGGGATTACAGGCATAAGCCACCATGTCTGACCTCTTCCCATCATTTTATACCTAAAAACATAAAGCCAAGGGAGAAGGAAGTCATAGCTTCAAGTCTGAAGCAAGACTGACTCAGGAGGCTGAAAATGCCATTCTGTGTCTGATTTACTAGATGACAGCAGACCCAAGTTGACTCAAATAGTGTACATTACAGAAAACCACAGATTGCCACATTAAAATTGTAGTCTAAAGATTTTAAAATATATTTGTCATCCCACTGTGCTGATTGTGTACAATAAAATACATGATATTTCTAAAACACGAGCCCAGAAAGCTGATCTGGGCTGCATGGAATAGGACTCCAACTCCAGTAAACATCATTTTTAAAGCATGCACTAAATGATAGATTTAAATTAGAATAAAAAGACAGAAAACAGCATGTGAAACACTTCATTACCTTTTACATTTTTATGAAGCCTAGGGTAGAGGCAAGTATTAAAATAACAAGATTGAAAAGTGGCTGGTGAAAAGGTCTTTAGCACTTCTTGGCTGACATTTTTAAAAGGGCTTATTAATGCAAAAACCCTGCGGCTTTCATCCTGCACACACAGCAACTGAATCTCTAAAGCATAGACAGACAGGAAGGGAAATCTGCCCTATTTGAAATGTTTAATAGAAGAGGGTGAAAGTAGCTTGCAGCTTCTACTCCTTCCATGTTCCCTCATTGACCCCCTTCCATAACCAACTTCCCAAAAGTCAAGTTGAAAAAATGTGGTTTCAGTACTTATCCCAAACTCTGCTGGCTGCCATACCCCTGCCTGGAACCACTCCAGGCTGCTGAGCAGTGAGGCCTGCCCCATTGCTCATGGAAATACATGATGATAGTCTGTCACTGCTCCGGGGGAGAAGTAGGCAGCCAACTTGACCCTCTGGTATTTGGACAATGCATGAGAAACCCCCGATACAGAGGCCAATCAGTCCTCTTTCTTTTCAAATCTAGTGAACGGAGAGTCTCTGCTAGCTGAGGAAATTCTGCCCAGTACTCAGAAGTTAGATGTAAGACTGTTTTCTATCATTATTCTTGTTGGCCCCACATTCTAGAACCCTGTTTCCTGCTTTTTATGTCCTATCTCAAAATATTCTTAAACCACGTGATGGTCTTTACTGTTCCCTTTGGAAGCCATGCCCCATTCTGCTCTGTGATGGTTAACATTCAGTGTCAACTTGGTTGGATTGAAGGATGCAAAGTATTGTTCCCGGGTGTGTCTGTGAGGGTGTTGCCAAAGGAGATTAACATTTGAGCCAGTGGACTGGGAGAAACAGACCCACTCTCAGTCTGTGTGGGCACCATCTAATCAGCTGCTCAATGTGGCTAGAATAAAGCAGGCAGAAGAAAGTGGAATGAGGAGACTTGCTGAGTCTTCCAGTCTTCATCTTTCTCCCATGCTGGAGGCTTCTTGCCCTCAAACATCAGACTCCAAGTTCTTCAGCTTTGGGACTCTTGGACTTACACCAGTGATTTCTTCAGCCACAGACTGTAGGCTATACTGCTGGCTTCCTTACTTTTGAGATTTGGGGATTTGGACTGGCTTCCTTGCTCCTCGGTTTGCAGGTGGCCTATTGTGGTGCCTCACCTGGTGATTGTGTGAATCAATTTTCCTAATATACTCCCCTTCATATATACATATATCCTATTAGTTCCATCCCTTTAGAGAATCCTGACTAATATATGCTTGTATCTCCACATCCTTGTATCTCCAGGCAACTGGAGATTAGAACAAAGTTGTCAAAATTCCTTTATTCTTGTTAAGTGCTTCTTAAACACCTTCTGAGACTTTTGCCCTCTTGTTTATTCTGTGCAACTACTACAATTTCCCTCGTCCACTCTCTCCTCCCAGTGCATTCTAACCCCACCCTCTCTAAGTATTTAACATGTAACAAACCTTTTGGAGAGCCCCATGGAGAGATTACAAGTCTGTCCTATCACCACCCTCACCAACTCAGACTAAAATTTTGCACATTGCCTTAGTTAAGAGAGAGAGAGAACTAGGTAGAGGCAATCCCTACATTTTCAAACTCTCTATTCATAGGAAGGAGAACATTTCAAAAATACTTAAAATTCCATCTGACACTTCAAAGGCCCGAGTCAAGAATATGGTAGTTTCTTGAAAGTCTATCACATTCATACAACTAGAACTCATTTTTTTAATCCTCTGCCTTTTAAAGCACTGCCGATTCTTTGCTGCGCAGTAGATCAAATATCATCATAACTAAAATGACCCTGATATTCCACTGTGTCCCTAATTATATTTTTGGAGCCAAGGATCCATACATCTTAATGGTGATCTGAAGATCATCTAATAAAAATCACACCCATTCTCACCATTTACAAAAAAAGAAATGGAAGCAAAAAAAAAAAATTTGTCTATGTCAGAAATGAAAGTAATGTTTATTAGCATTTAGGTCTCCTGACTACAACCCTCTGCTCTTTTTGTCATTCCATGAAAACTCTTACTTAACTTACTAAAGATCACCTCACAGTACTTCCCCACATCCTATGACAGCAGAAATTGGATGCCCAGCATATGACTTTTAATAAATAAATGACACATCAAATGGCACAAGTTTTACAAGAAAGGCCTTAAACAGTTTTTTTTTTTTTTTTTGGTTTTGGTTTGCCTTTTCCTGACCAAGACCAGATTCTCTTCTGCCTCAAGATCTTAAAGAAGCATCCTACTAACATCAGGGCAGAGATATCTTTTTGGGTGGTATTGTAACAACAGTGTTCAAGTCTGATACCTTGAAACTCAAGGGCACACTAGAGGGAAAAAGCAGCTAGAGACACTAGGAAACTCATAGGGCATGACCAGTTCTTGAGGATATTTCAAGATGAGGGGATAACTATAACATAAAATAACATGTTTAGCAAACACAATGAAACTAGCTTATACAAATTTTTTTTTCACCCCTAAGTACTCATTCAGTAAAAATATATATAGTACATCCTAATACACAGCCATCTCATAAAATATTTTCAAACATCTTTTTTGGAAATTGCTATAAAAAGCCTATGAAACATTCTTTTGAATGCCATCAAAAGATTTCATAGATTTTGCTTAAAGATTGATTTGGTTATTAGAAATAGGCAAAAGTCACTCAGCTAATTGGAAAGGACAAGGTAAGCAAAATTTTATTTTGGTTTAAAAAGTTGTACACAGAAAATGACACCAATTTTCTGAGTTATTTTGAAGACATTTACAAAAACATTATTTCAAAAATAATCTAAGGAATGACAGTATCATTGGAATAAGAATACAATCGCTGCAGGTGATTAAATCAGAGTCAACTTCCATTTATTCAAGTAAGTTTTGGTATTGTGATTCAAAGACCAGCTATAAGTATGACACATTTCCACAATGAAATACATGCTGCCATTTACACAAATGTTTGAAAAGATGTTTAATTGCTTAGAAAATATTGATTTATAATGTTAAATTTTAAAAAGCAAGATATGAGGAGGAAGAGGTGGAGCAAAATGACCAAATAGAAGCCTGAAGCAACTGGCTCCACCAGAGAAACATCAAACTGAACAACTATTCATACAAAAATCACCTTTATACAAACCAAAAATTAAGTGAGTGATCACAGCACCTGGCTTTAACATCATATTAAAGAGAGAAGCACTAAAGAGGGTAGGAAATACAGACTTGAATCACCTTCACCACCCTTCCCCCATCCCTTGGTAGCAGCCATGTGATGCTTAGATAGAATTTGTGCACTTAGGGGAAGGAGAGCACAGTGATTGTGGGACTTTGCACTGAAACTCGGTGATGCCCTGCCACAGCAGAAAGCAATATAGGGTTGAAATGTACCAGTGCCCACAGAGGGAGCATTTAGTACAGCCCTAGCCAGAGAAAAATCATCCACCCTAGAGGCTGGAACCTGAGCCCCTCAAGCCTCACCACAGTGGGCTAAAGTATTCTGGGGTCCTATATAAACGTTAATGGCAGTCTAAGCCACAAGGACTGCAATTCCTGGGGAGATAATCCTTCTGCTTGAGGAAAAGAGAGGGAAGAATAAAGAAGACTTTGTCTTGCAGCTTGGATACCAGCTTGGCCACAGTGGGCTAGAGCACCAAGCAGGCTCCTGGGGTCCCCAGTTTCAGGCCTTGGCTCCCAGATGGCAATTCTGGACCCACCCTTGGCCAGAAGAGAGCCAGGCCTGGCAGGACTCATCACAAACTGAATGAAGAAACCTTGGGTCTTGAGTGAACATGGGTGATAACCAGGCAGTACCCACTGTGGGCCTGGGTCAGTGGTAGCCACATAGAGGGACTCCTCTACTTGAGAGAAAAGGAGGAAAGCATGGGAAGGACTTTTTGTCTTGCAGCTTGGGTACCAGTTCAGCCTCAGTAGAATAGAGAACCAAGTAGATTACTAAGGTTACTGAGTTTCTAAGCCCTGCTTTCTGAATGGCATCTCTGGACCCAGCTGGGGCTAGGAGGGACTCACCACTCTGAAGGGAAGGACAAAAGCCTGGCTGGATTCAGCACCTACTGATTATAGATTCTGTGGGCCTTAAGTAACCATAGGCAGCAACCACGTGGTAGACAACATGGGACTTGAGTGATGCCCAGTGCTATGCTAGCTTCAGGTCTGAACCAGTGCAAATCCTGTGGTGACCACAGATGTGCTTGCATCATCCCTCCCTCAGCTCCAGACAGCTCAGAACAGAGAGAAAGAGATTCCATTTGTTTGGGGGAAATTAAGGGAAGAGAAAAAGAGTCTTTGCCCGGTAATCCAGAAAATTCTCCTGGATCATATCCAAGACCACCTAGGTGGTACTTCTCTGAGTCTACAAGAGCTACAGTGTTACTGGGCTTAGCCTGCCTCCTAATGGATGTACAGCTGCAGTGACAAAGACTTAGATCACAAAACCCACATTCTTTCAAATACTTGGAAAGCCTTCCCAAGAAGGACTGGTACAAATAAGCCCAGACTGCAAAGACTACAGTAAATACCTAACTCTTCAATGCCTAGACACTGATGAACATCCACAGCATCAAGGCCATCCAGGAAAACATGATCTCACAAAACAAACTAAACAAGGCACCAGAGACCAATCCTGGAAAGACAGAGAAATGTGAACTTTCAGAGACAGAATTCAAAATAGTTCTTTTGAGGAAGCTCTGTGAAATTCAAGATAACACAGACAAGGAATTCAAAATCCTATCAAATAAATTTAACAAACAGATTGAAATAAATAAGAAGAATCCAGCAGAAATTCTAGAGCTAAAAAAATGCAATGGTCATATGCAAGAATACATCAGAGTCTCTTAACAGTGAAATTAATAAAGCAGAAGAAAGTGCTAGTGAGCTTGAAGAAAGGCTCCTTGAAAATACACAGTCACAGGAGACAAAAGAAAAAAAATAAAAAAGAATGAAGCACACCTACAAGATCTAGAAATTAGCCTCAGAAGGGCAAATTTAAGAGTTATTGACCTTAAAGAGGAGGTAGAGAAAGAGAGATCGGGCTAGAAAGTTTATCCAAAGTATAACAACAGAGAACTTCCCAAACCCAGAGAAAGATAGCAATATTAAAGTACTAAAAGATTATAGACACCAAGCGGAGTTAACCCAAATTGGACGGCCAAAGGTCAAGGACAAAGAAATAGTCCTAAAAGCAGCAAGAGAAAAGAAACAGACAACATACAAAGAGGTGCTCCATTTTGTCTGGCAGCAGACTTCTCAGTAGAAACCTTATAGGCCAGAAGAGAGTGGCATAATGTATTTAAAGTGCTGAAGAAAAAAATCTTTCATCCTAGAATAATATATCCAGTGTAAATATCCTTCAAATATGGAGGATAAATAAAGACTTTCCCAGACAAATGAAAGCAGAGAAATTTCATCAACACCAGATCTGTCCTATAAGGAATGTTAAAAGGAGTTCTTCAATCTGAAAATAAAAAAAGATATTCATGAGTAATAAGAAGTCATCTGAAAGTGCAAAACTCGCTGGTAATAGTGAGTATACAGAAAAACATATAATATTGTAACACTGTAATTGTGGTATGTCAACTATTCATATCTTGACTGGAAAGACAAAAAGATGAGCCTATCAAAAATAACTACAACTTTTCACGACATAATATAATAAGATGTAAAGAGAAGCAAGAAAAAGTTAAAAATAATGGAATAAAGTTAAACTATACAGTTTTGATTAGTTTCCTCTTTGCTTGTTTGTTAGATTGTTTCTTTATGCAATCACTACTAATTTGTCATGCATTTAAATTAATGGGGTATAAGATATTATTTGCATTATTATGGTCACCTCAAACCAAAATCATACAACAGACACACAGAAAGTCAAAAGCAAGAAATGAAAACGTGCTATCAGAGAAAATCACCTTTACTGAAAAGAAGACAGAGAGGAAGGAAAGAAGAAAGAGAAGACCGCAAAACAGCCAGAAAACAAATAACAAAATGGCCGGAGTAAGTCCCTATTTATCAGCAATAACATTGAATGTTAATAGACTAAATTCTCCAATCAAAAGAAACAGAGTGTCTGAATGGATTAAAAAACAAGACCCAATGATCTATTGACTACAAGAAACACATTTCACCTGTAAAAACACACATAGACTGAAAATAAATAGATAGAAAAAGATATCCCATATGAATGGAAACCAAAAAATAGCAGGAGCAGCTATACTTACATCAGACAAAATAGATTTCAAGATGAAAACTATAAAAAGAGACAAATAAGTTTATTATATAATGATGAAGAGGCCAATACCACAAGAAGTTATAATAACTGTAAATATATATGCACACTGGAGCACTCTGATGTATATCACACACATTATTGGAGCTAAAGAGAGAGATAGACCCCAATACAATAATACCTGGTGACTTCAATACCTCACTTTCATCATTGGACATATCTTCCAGACAGAAAATCAACAGAGAAACATCAGATTTTAGTCTGCACTGTACATCAAATGGACCTAATAGATGTTACAGAGTATTCCATCCAATGGCTACAGAATACACAGCTTTCTCCTCAGCACATGGATTATTGTCAAAGATAAACCATATGTTAGGCCAAAAAACAAGTCTTTAAAAATTCAGAAAAAAAGAAATTATGTCAAGTATCTTCTTTGATTATAATGGAACAAAACTAGAAGTCAATAACAAGAGGAATTTTGGAAACTTTAGAAATACATGAAAATTAAACAATATGGTCCTGAATGATCATTGGGCCAATAAAGAACTTAAAAAGGAAAATTTTAAAATGTCTTGAAACAAACAACAATGGAAACACAAAATACCAAAATCTATGGGATACAGTAAAAGCAATACTAAGAGGAGAGTTTATAGCAATGAGTACCTACATCAAAAAAGTAGAAATACTTCAAAAAAAAACCTAACAATTGTTCTAATACCTAAAGTATTAGAAAAAACTGAACTCGAAATTAGTAGAAGAAAGTAATAAAGATAGAGCAAAAAGAAATGAAATTGAAACTAAAAAAGACAAAAGATGAACAGGATGAAAAAAAATTTTTTATAAGATTAGCAAAATCTGCAAACCTTTAGCCAGACTAAATAAGAAAAAGGAGAGAAGATTAAATAAAACCAGCATTGAATAAGGGGACATTACAACCAATATTGCAGAAATTGAAATGATCATTAGAGACTACTATGAGCAACTATATGACAATAAATTGGAAAACTTAGAAGAAATGGATAAATTTCTAGACACATACAACCTACCAAGATTAAGCTGTGAAGAAATCCAAAACCTTAACACACCAATAAGTAGTGAATTTGAAGTTATAATAAAAAATTTCCCAGCAAAGGAAAGCTATGGCTTCACTGCTGAATTTGACCAAACATCTAAGGAAGAACGAATACCAATCCTACTCAAACTATTCCAAAAAATAGAGGAGGAGGGATTACTTCCAAACCCATTCTATGAGGCCAGTATTACTGTGACGCCAAAACCAGATAAGACACATCAAAGAAGAAAAGCTATAGACCAATATTCCTGACGAACACTGATGCAAAAGTCCTCAACAAAATAGTAGCAAATTAAATTCAGCAACACATTAAAAAGATCACTCATCATGATCAGTGGTTTTTATCCCTGGGATGCAGATCAATCATTGTAATACATCAAATCAATAGAACTAAGGATAAAAATCATATGATCATTTCCACTGATGCTGTAAAAGCATTTGATAAAATTCAATATCCCTTCCTGATACAAACCCTCAGAAAACTGGGTATAGAAGGAACATTACTCAACATAATAAAAGCCACATATGATAGACCTACAGCTAGCATCATATTAAATGAGGGAAACTGAAAGCATTTTCTCTAGGATCTGGAACACGACAAGGATGCCCACTTACTCCATTGTTATTCAACAATGCCTGAAGTCCTAGCTAGAGCAATCATAAATGAGAAAGAAATAAAGGGCATCCAAATTGGAAAGGAAGAAGTCAAATTATCCTTGTTTGCAGATGATATCATCTTATATTTTGAAAAACCCAAAGACTCCACAAAAACACTATTAGACAAATTTAGTAAAGTTGCAAAATATCAAACCAACATACAAAAATCAGTAGCATTTCTGTATGCCACAGCTAACAATCTGAAAATGATATCAAGAAAATAATCTCATTTACAATAGCTACAAAATAATAATAATTAATAATAATAATAATAATAAGATACCTAGGAATAAACTTAACCAAAAAAGTGAAAGAACTCTACAATGAAACTATAAAACACTGATGCAAGAAATTGAAGAGGACATACACAAAAAATGGAAAGATATTCCATGTTCATGGATTGAAAGAATTAATATTGCTAAATTGTCCATACTGCCCAAAGCAATTGGAGATTCAATGCAAAATACCAATGGCATTTTTCACAGAAACATAAAAAATCCTAAAACTTATATGGAAGTACAAAAGACTCAGAATAGCCAAAGCTATCCTTTGAGCAAGAAGAATAAAACTGGAGGAATCACATTACCTGATTTCAAATTATACTAAAAAGCTATAGCAACTAAAACAGCATTGTACTGGCATGAAAACAGACACATTAACCAATGGAATAGAATAGATAACCCAGAAATAAATTCATACATTTACAGTAAATTCATTTTCACTAAAGGAGCCAAGAACGTACATTTGGGAAAGGACAGTCACTTCAATAAATGATGCTGGGGAAACTGTATATCTGTATGTAGAGAAATAAAACTAGACCCCTGTCTCTCACCATATACAAAAATCAAGTAAAATGGATTAAAGACTTCAGTATAAGACTTCAAACTACAAAGAATTAATAATCAGAATATATAAAGAGCTCATACAACTCAATAAAATCTCATAATTTGATAAAAAATGGGCAAAAGATCTGAATAGACATTTCTCAAAAGAGGACATACAAATGGCAAACAGGTGTATGAAAAGGTGCTCAACATCACTGATCATCAGATAAATGCAAATCAAAACTACAGAGATATCATCTCACCCCAGTTAAACTGGCTTTTATCCAAAAGACACGCAATAACTAATGCAAGCGAGGATGTGCAGAAAAGGAAACCTTCCTACAGTGTTGGTGGGAATGTAAATTAGTACAACTACTATGGAGTACAGTTTGGAGGTTCCTCAAAGAACCAAAAACGAAACTACCATATGATCCAACTACCTTACTACTAGGCAAATACCTCACTAGGGTATACCAAGTGAAAGCAAATCAGCATATTGAAGAGATATCTGCCTTTTGATGTTTGTTGCAGCACAAGGCACAATAGCCAAGATTTGGAAGCAACCTAAGTGTCCATCAGCAGATGAATGGATAAAGAAAATGTGATACGTATGCACAATGGAGAACAATTCAGCAATAGAAAAGAATGAAATCCTGTTATTTGCAACAACACAGATGGACCTGAAGGACATTCTGTCAAGTAAATAAGCTAGGCACACAAAAACAAACTTCTCATTTTTTCACTTATTTGTGGGAGCTAAAATTTAAAACAATTGAACTCATGGAAATAGAAAATAGCATGATGGTTACCCAAGGCTGAGAAGGGTGGTGGTGGGAGGGTGATGTGGGGATGGTGAATGGACACAAAAATATAGTTAGATAGAATGAATAAGATCTAGTGTTTCTTAACAAAATAGGGTTACTGCAGATGATAATAATAATTTACCGTATACCTCAAAACAATTAAAAGAGTATAATTGGATTGTTTGTAACACAAAGAAAAGATAAACGTTTGTGTGATGGATACCCCATTTACTCTGACATGGTTATTATGCATTGTATGGTTACATTGACATATCTCATGTACATCATAAATATATACAACTAATATGTACCCATAAAATTTTTTAAAAAGCAATATAGAAAATTGTACATGAAAGGCTATCACAATTACATAAAAATAGACATAAATAATATTGGGGGAATAGAGGCTGAAATGCTGAAAGTGATAGTATTTGGATAGTGAAACAGCAGGTCATTACATTTCTACTTTTTGGTGTTTTCTAAATTTTTTCTAATGAACATATATAATCTATAAAATGAGAAAATCATTTGTTTCTTTTAAAAAATTATTATATATGTGCATTTCCTCATAACCAGTAAAAGAATTGCTTATATTGGCTTCAAACCATGATCACTTCCCTGCACCATACTTCATCTATAACATAAAGTGGTTGAGTAATTATCATCACTCTAAAGGCTTTGAAAAACACCAACATGCAGCAACCAAAGATCCTAAGATTAAAAACCTAGAAAAGTCACAGCACAATAAAATGGTATGATTTGCTTCTATTAAAGTAGTATTTTGTTAACTTGAATAACTTATACCAAAATTAGACTAAATTTTTAACCATATATTCATTTTAGAACTATGTAGCCATATATATATTAAGAAGCTTAATCACAGGGGGGAGGAAAAAGGGTGGATAGCAGGCAGGACTAACTTGCAGCTCCCACTCAGACAGACAGAGCAGCGTATGGAGACTCACATCGTGAACTTTTGCTCCAAGAACAACCAAGGAACATACCAGGGAAGCTGAGAGAATCCACAGACCCTTTGAAGGAAGCAGATTTCCGCTGCTGGCTCCAGGAGGCAGCCAAAAAAATGTGAGTGTGCAAAGCGTGAAGGTGTGAAAGGGGGATCATCTGCCCCTGAACATATATCCTCACTGGAGAACCTGAGGGTCCAGATCATGGAAGAAGAACTTGACCTTACCTGGAGCTGAAACAAATTTAGAGAGCCAAGTGAAATACAGGAGTAGAGGAAGCAGCAGGAAGAGCCCTGTAACCACTCTCAGTCCTCAGGGAAGCCATTTCTGTCTTTGTCTCTCAGGGGTCCTTAGGGAGGGCTGCCAGTGGAGCTGGGGAAAGACCACAGGGAGAAGGAAAACTCCAGCTGAACTCTGTAACAATTTCAACTTTATGCGAAGTTTCCTGAATGGAATCTAGGGGAGAGGGTGAACCAGGGGTGTAGACACAGCACAGAAGTTGCAGCAGATGGGGAGTCACAAAACCTGAAAGCCCTGCTTGCTTTCCCAGCAGGCATGCCTGGAGCCTGGGACAAGTACTCAACCCTGTTCACCTGTTGCCTGGAAATCAATTTGGTGCTGTTGGGGGGCATGGTGAAAGTGAGACTGGCCTTTTGGGTTGCATGGGAGCTGGCTGAGGTCTGTAACTGCCGGCTTTCCCCTACTTCCCTGGTTACCTCCATGAGGCAGAAGAGGCAGCCATAATCCTCCTGGGAGCATAACTCCATTGGACTAAAAACCACACCTCCATCCCACACAGCAGCTGCAGCAAGCTCTGCCCGAGGAGAGTCTGAACTCAGACATACCTAACCCTGCCTCCACATGATGGTCTTTCTCTATCTGCCCTGGTTGCTGAAGACAAAGGACATAATCTCTTGGGAGCCCTATGGCTCCACCCACTACCTGAGAAACTTATAAAAGGAGACCCTAGGGCAAGCTTGTATCCTCCCTATACCACTGCAGCTGATAATCTCTTGAAAGCACCACCTCCTGGCTGGAGGCCAACCAATACAAAACTAGTGTGATAAAAAAAACACAACCAAGGACCCTCGCAGAGTCCACTTGACTCCTCTGCTGTCTCCACTGGAGCAGGTGCTGGTATCCAGGGCTGAGATACCTAAGATGGATCATGTCACAGGACTCTTTGCAGATACTCCCCAGCACCACCCCAGAGCCCAGGAGCTCCACTGACTGGCTAGATCCAGAAGAGAAATAACAATCATTGCAGTTCATCTCTCAGGAAGCCACATCCCTCAGTACCCACATATAGGAAGAACCCTGTGGGACTAAAAAATCTGAACATCAGCCTTTGAGCCCCAGACTTTCCATCTGATATAGCCTACTCAAATGAGAAAGAACCAGAAAAACAATTCTGGTAATATGACAAAACGAAGTTCTTTAACACATGTAGATCACACTACCTCAACAGCAATGGATCCAAACCAAGAATAAACCTCTGAACTGCCAGAAAAAGAGTTCAGAAGGTCTATTGTTAAGATACTCAAGGAGGCACCAGAAAAAGGTGAATACCAACTCAAATGCATTTTTTAAATGTTACAGGATATGGATGGAAAAATCTTCGGATAAATAGATAACATAAATAAAAAACAATCACGTTTTCTGGAATGAAGGACGTACTTAGAGAAATGCAAAATACACTGGAAAGTCTAAACAATAGAATTGAAAAAGTAGAAGAAAGCTTCAGAGCTCAAAGACAAAGCTTTTAAATTAACCCAATCCAACAAAGACAAAGAAAAAAGAATTTAAAATGAACAGGCAGGGCACAGTGGCTCATGCCTCTTATTCAAGCACTTTGGGAGGCCAAGGCGGGTGGATCACCTGAGGTCAGGAGTTTGCAACCAGCCTGGCCAACATGGTGAAACCTCATCTCTACTAAAAATACAAAAATTAGCCAGGCATGGTGGCAGGCACTTGTAATCCCAGCTACTCGGGAGGCTGAGGCAGGAGAATCACTTGAACCCGGGAGGCAGAGGTTGCAGTGAGCTGATATCACACCACTGCACTCCAGCCTGGGTGACAGAGTGAGACTCCATTTCAAAAAAAAAAAATTGAACAAAGCCTCCAAGAAGTTTGGGATTATGTTAAATGACCAATCTAAGAATAGTTTGTGTTCCCAAGGGAGAAGAGAAATCTCTAAGTTTTGAAAACATATTTAAGGAAATAATCAAGTAAAACTACCCTGGCCTTACTAGAGATCTAGATATCCAAATACAAGAAGCTCAAAGAACACCTGAGGAATTCGTTGCAAAAAGATTATCACCTAGGTACATAGTCATTAGTTTATCCAAAGTCAAGATGAAGGAAAGAATCTTAAGAGCTGTGAGGCCAAAGCATCAGGTAACCTATAAAGGAAAACCTATCATATTCAAAGTAGATTTCTCAGGAACCCTGCAAGCTAGAAGGGATTGGGTTCCTATCTTTAGTCTCCTTAAACAAAACTATTATCACCCAAGAAGTTTGTATCCAGTAAAACTAAGCTTCATAAATGAAGAAAAGATACAGCCTTTTTCAGACAAACAAATGCTGAGAGAATTTGCCACTACCAAGCCAGAACTATAAGAACTGCTAAAATGAACTCTAAATCTTGAAACAAATCCTGGAAATGCACCAAAATAGAATCTCCTTAAAGCAGAAATATCACATGATCTGTAAAACAACAACAGAATGAAAAAAACAAGGTATTCAGGCAACAAATAGCACAATGAATAGAATACTACCTCACATCACAATACTAATGTTTAATGTAAATGGCCTAAATGCTCCCCTTAAAAGATACACAATGGCAGAATGGATAAGAATTCACCAACCAAGTATTTGCTGTCTACAAGAGACTCAGCTGACGCATATGAATTCACATAAACTTATGATAAAGGTGTGGAAAAAGATATTCCATGCAAATTGACCCCAAAAGCAAGCAGGAGTAGCTATTCTTATATCAGACAGAAAAACTTTAAAGCAACAGCAGTTTAAAAAGACAGAGGGACATTATATAATAATAAAAGGACTAGTCCAACAGGAAAATATCACAGTCCTAAATATATATGCACCTAACACTGGAGCTCCAAAACTTATAAAACAATTACTACTAGAATTAAGAAATGAGAGAGACAGCAACACAGTAATAGTGTGGGACTTCAATACTCCACTGACAGCACTAGGCGGGTCATCAAGACAGAAAGTCAACAAAGAAACAATGGATTTAAACTATACCCTAGAACAAATAAACCTAACAGATATTTACAGAACATTCTACCCAACAACTGCAGAATCCTAAAATTCATATGGAATACAGAACCAAAAAAGGGCTTGCATAGCCAAAGCAAGACTAAGCAAAAAGACCAAATCTGGAGGCATCACACTACCCAACTTCAAACTATATTATAAGGCCATAGTCACCAAAACAACATGGTACTGGTATAAAAATAGGCACATAGACCAATGGAACAGAATAGAAAACCCAGAAATAAACCCACATGTTGTGGCCAACTGATCTTCAACAAAGCAAACAAAAACATAAAGTGGGGAAAGGACACCCTATTCAACAAATGGTGCTGGGATAACTGGCAAGTCACATGTGGAAGAATAAAACTGGATCCCCACAGCTCAACTTATACAAAAATCAACTCAAGATGGATCAAGGATTTAAATCTAAGACCTGAAGCCATAAAAATTCTAGAAGATAACATCAGAAAAACTCTTCTAGACATTGGCTTAGCCAAAAACTTCACGACTAAGACCCAAAAGCAAATGCAACAAAAACAGAGATAAATAGATGGGACTTAACTAAACTAGGAAACTTCTGCACAGCAAAAGAAACAGCAGAGTAAACAGACAACCCACAGAGTGAGAGAAAATCTTCTCAATCTATACATCTGACGAGGGCCAATATCCAGAATCTACAAGGAATACAAACAAATCAGCAAGAAAAAAACAAATAATCCCATCAAAAAGTGGGCTAAGGACATGAATAGACAATTCTCAAAAGAAAATACACAAATGGGCAACAAACATGAAAAAATGCTCAACATCACTAATGGTCAGGGAAATGCAAATCAAAACCACAATGCCATACCACCTTACTCCTGCAAGAATGGCCATAATAAAAAAAAATTAAAAAACAATAGATGTTGGCATAGATGTGGTGAAAAGGGAACACTTTTACACTGCTGGTGGGAATGTAAGCTAATACAACCACCATGAAAAACAGTGTGGTGATTCCTTAAAGAGCTAAAATTAGATCTACCATTTGATCCAGCAATCCCGCTTCCAGGTATCCACCCAGAGGAAAATAAGACATTATATGAAAAAGATACTTGCACACAGGTGTTTATAGCAGCACAGTTTGCAATTGCAAAAATTTAGAACCAACCCAAATGCCCATCAATCAATGAGTAGATGAAAAAAGTATATACACACACACATATATATACATATACATACACACACACACACACCATGGAATACTACTCAGACATAAAAAGGAATGAAATAATGGCATTCATAGCAACCTGGATGGAATTGGAGAGCATTATTCTAGGTAAAGTAGAATAACGTAACTCAGGAATAGAAAACCAAACATCATATGTTCTCACTCATAAGTGGGAGCTGAGTTTTGAGGATGCAAAGGCATGACAATGATACAATGGAATTTGGGGACTCGGGAAAGGGTGGAAGGTGGGTGAGGCATAAAATACTATACACTGGGTATGGTGTACACTGCTCAGGTGATGGGTGCACCAAAATCTAGAAATGATCACTAAAGAACTTATTCATGTACCCAAACACCACCTGTTCCCCCAAAACCTACTGAAATGAAAATAAAATATGTATTCAGTGCCAAAAAAACAGACAGAACATGGGATTGAAAAAGGAAAACTTAATCATAAGCACACAGAAACAGAGCTATACGTTACCTAAAGACATGGTGGTCTTTAACCAAATAACCAGTTGGCGTACTGGTTATTAATTCCTTCAGTAGTCATTTATCAAGTACCAGAAATTAACCAGCACTCCATATGCGGCTGAATGAGCAACTGTATCTGACATATTTATGGCACTTTCCATGTTCACAAAATATGCTGACTTATGTTACTTCATTTGATTTCTACAAAATTCTATATTAACATTACAGCTATTATTAGTGTTAATCATAATGAATTAAGAACAGTTTTATTAGGGATAGTTTTAAGGCTAGATTGTTAACTCCTTGAGAGTAGGGAACTTGCTTTGTCTTAACTATCAACAGGTTTGCCAAGTTAAATTCCCATTGTACAGGTTAAGAAACTGAGGCTTTAGGATTTGTTCATGGTCATAAAGTCAATGAGTGGCTCAAGACAACCAACTTCTATGCCTTTTCTTTTATAATACCTGCACTTTGACATGTCTAGGATCTTTTAGCTGTGGCTAACAAAACAATTATTTCAGTATTTGAGTATATAAATTCCCAGAAGAGAGAAAATAGATAATTAAGAGATTGATTCTTTATTTTAAAAGCCCTATAATTATCATATAAACAATTAAGAATGACTAAATACATTTATAGCTAGGCAATTACAAACAAAAAGTGTTATCAGAATATAAATAATAATGAACCAAGCAAACTGAGTTTATTCTCACTGGGAAAGGTAAGACCTTGAACTGTGACCTAATAGAAGTTCTTAAAATTCTAAACAAAATCAATAGAGTTTGAGAGAGATAAATCATCCATATGGTGATGCACTAACAAAATTGTCCAGAGACCACCATCTGAGAATAAGAAATGAGAACACAAAGGATTGGGGACAGCAAATCCTTTTTTCTCACAAAGAGCAATAAACAGAGGCTTCCTGGATTCAATCAGGCATTAGCTCAAATACTTCTTCCTTAATCTACCTAAAACAGAGCCCCCTTCCCAGCATTGTGCTGGTAAATGTTCACAACTGGGTATCTGGAGGAAAAATATATGCATGTGTATATGTACTTAGGTCTATTATAAATTTTACTGATATAAAAGATGTATATCACACAATTTACAAATAATAACATGCATCATTTATTTTAGTAAATTTTACATAGTCAGCAAATTCTCACAGAATGCTTTGGTTAATTTTTGCCATACTTTTGTATCCATAGCCCACTTATGGTTGCAATTGAACAAGTATAGACCCATCCACGTCACTGAATACAGACTTGGAAAGAGATGTACAGTATTTCTATAATACTATTCAGATATAATAGATGTAAATAACCACAATAGCATATATAACAGCAACATGTAGTAAAATGAGAAAGTGTTGTTTTGAGTAAGCGTTACTTTTTTTCCTAATGTGATTTATTTGTTTTTAAATATTTACAATTTAATTTTTCAATATTTGCTCTGTTTAGCAACTGGGTTGCAAAATTCCTGTGGATTTAATAATTGATCTTTATGAGCCAGCCTGAGACAGCTCCAGCACACCACCACCCTACCCTACCCCTATCATTCTCTAATCTCTTACCCTGGTTTATTTTTCTAATGGGCTTTTATCACCACTCAACATGTATTTGTATGTTTATTGCTTGTCTCTCTTACTAGAATATAAACTCAATGAGGGCAAGCATTTTGTCTGTCCGGATCATTACTGTCGTGGTGTCTGACACACGGTAGACAGGAGTGCAAGGAGCACAGGCTCGTCTGAGTGGGCATGGAGAGTTGAGGTCAAATAATCCGTGCTGTGTCAGCATGTGCTCAGTAAGCAGACACTGACTTGGAGATTCGAGTGAAGGAGTTAATTAGGAAGTGATCTTATTATCAACACCAGTGGAGGAAGGGGAAGGAAGACATGCTGGTAGAGGAAGAAGCTGAGCTGTGACAAAGTCCTAACCAAGAGGTCAACTTATTTCACAGGGCCTCTGGAGCTGGCACAGCCCATCAGAGTTTCCTTGAGTTGGGCAAAGGGTGAGCCTTTATACCCTCACATTGGTCGTTGGCTATAGGCTAACCCTAAAGAGAAAGTGACCTTGAATGAGACAGTTCTCTTCAGCTGAGGCAATCAATCCCTGAAGGAGTTTGATAACTAAGGACTGTCTGTCGGAAGCGCTCCAGCAGCTGGGGCAACATGCTCTACACAGGGTTAGATTCAGGGCAGGGTGCCAGTGCCAGAGGGAAATTGGAGTGCAATTAGCAAACGAAGAGAGGAGCCAGTCATAGGAATCATAGGCAGGGAGCACATCTGTTGGGGATTGGGAGAAAGACTGCAGCTTGGAAGGTATTCAGTTCCCAGGGCTTGCCCCAGGATTGTTGGTTTCTGGTATTAGGAAGCAACAGTAGAATAAGCAGGAGAATGCACTGCCTGCTTCTCTAAATTATCTAGGCACATACACTCCATAAACCCTCATACAGACCCCAACTCGTTAGGATCTACCCAGGATCTTTACAAAACACAGGTCACTCAAAAACATTTATTGAATATCTATTCAGTGTCAGTCCCTGTGCTACACTTTAGAAACACAAGAGTAAATGAAATAGACATAGTCCATGGCCTAAATAAGCTTACATCTAGTGTCGTGACCCTTAACCCTGACTGTGCACTAAAATCACCTAAAGAACTACTTTTAAATGCTGGAGCTTCTGATGGAATTGCCATGAAAGACAGCCTTAGCATTTGTATTTTCTAACTGATTTTTATATGTGGTCAGGGCTGAGAACAACTGCTTTAAGCCACTGATGAACAGATAGTAAACCGGTGCACACATCCAGTGTTCTGAAATTCAGACTAACAAAATGTACATGCTGAACACAAAGAAACAAAAATCTAAACAATGGCTGATATGATTTCACCTTAGCCTCTGAACCCTAGTCTGAATCGACATTCATGACCAGATTAACTCATTGATACAATATCTCTGGAATGAATGCTAAATCTTTTTGCTGATCTGTTGGGATTGCCAGCTGTATCCCCTGTGTTGTGTTTGATGGCACAACCAGAAGTTCTTTGCATACATCAATAGACATCAAGGCAACCCAAAGATGATGTAAATTGCTCCTGCTGAAAACTGGCAGCACCTTGGGCTTTTGGCTCCTAATACGGTTGACAGTAAGTCAGCCTTTCTCTCTGAATTCCTGACTCTGGTGCCCAGACACAGCATTTAATTAGTGTTTCAATTATCATTTATATGTTTGCACATCAAGTTCAATGAGATCAAGGAGATGAATTTTGGGACAAGTGGTTGTATCATCAATGATTTCCCCAGAGATAGATTATTTGAAGGTTAACAATTCAAGCAGAGGGCCTTAAGAAGTTAATTGCTGTAAATACTTTTTCAGCTGCAGAACTCAGCACTGTGAACACGTGACTAGCTCCTTTGATCTTAATGAAGAAAGATGTTTTTCACGCATCGCAGCAGCTTGCTGGGTCCTAAGCTGCAGTTACCAAGAGCACAGAGGTCATCTCCTTCTGAACAATCTTTTGTATTGGCTAAATTGTAATTACCCTGTATATAATTAGCCCTCGACTCACTAGAACAGCTTTATGGCCTAGAATGTTTCTTTAAAAAATCATGCAAATAATAACATTTGCATGGGATATGTTTTAGAGTGGAGAAGCCAGCCTTTATATTACTATCAAAAATGAAAGAGAAGTGGAGGACACCTGTTATCCGATTGGCTATTAATATTACCTTACCTATTTTTGTGCTTAAAGGATAATAACATTGCCTGTGATCAAAAGAAATGTAGAAGAGAAAAGGGAAAGGGAGGAGAATGAAAAATTAAATGAGATACCTGTTCACAGCACATCATCAGGACTGAAACAACTTTAAATGCTATGAAGATCAAGCATATGTCTCTACCTCTGCCCATATTTTTAGGGAGTACAGCTAGATTTTCATTTAATTCCAAGTTTTTCCTACCTACAGCCCTTAATAGTTTTTTGGTTTGTTTTCAACTCAGGTTCAGTATGAAGAAGGGAATGTTTAATAACCCACTTCAAAATGAGGTGAAAGGACTCCAGGAAGTGGAAGATTCTAGAACTAAGGCAGATTAACTGGAAATCTCTCAAAATGGAATTTATTGTATTTTTGCACAGTTTTGGGCTTTGTTTTCTGAGCATCCATTTTTATCTTTATTTTTATTCTTTTTTAAGTAACAGGGTCTAACTATGTTGCCCTGGCTGGCCTTGAACTCCTGGCCTCAAGTGATCCTTTCTCCACAGCCTCCCGAGTAGGTAGGATTACAGGCATGAGCCGCTGTGCCTGGCTAGCATCCAGTTACTAAGGAGGGAAAGAAACCACATAATGTGTTTCAATCCCCAAAGTCATTTCCCCCAAATTAAGACTTACCCTTCTGTTTTCTAGATGTACCAACAGCCAATATTTTATAAATCTTTCCAGGATTCTTCTAAGACTTGAATACTCAGTTGTTGTTGCTGGATTTCCCTCCTCTTCCCAAAGAAATTTGCCTGCTTTCTAAGGCTGCCTTTCCCAAGGACAGGGACTGTATATCCTTAGTCTTTTAGATTGTGTCACCTCTTTACACTCCAACCATCAGAAGACAATGTTGGACAGGATCTTGAAGTTGGAAGCCACCTTATGAATCAAGGCCATTTTCTTCATTTCGTACACTGTGGCTCAAAGCGGTTGATTGACTCTCTGAAGACCCAGTACTCTGGGCAAGCAGTGATTAAGAGCTCCACCTCCAGAGTCCCACCCCCTGGCTTAGACACCAGCACCAACACCTGTAAGTTGTGGGATCTTGGGCAAGCTCCTTTACCTCTCTGAGCCTCTGTTTCTGTGTTTGTTAGAAGAGTAATAAGAATAGTACCCTTCTCTTGGAAAAGTGATAAGGATCAACGAAATAATGCATGAAAAGCACTTTGTCAAATGTCTGACACAATGAGAACTTGATGAACAGTGAGTGTTACAGTTAGGGACAGAATCCAGACTAGAACAAAAGACTGGCTTTCAGCCCAAGGTTTGTTCCTTTTTGTGGTATTAATCATCTTTTTCAGTTGTTAGAGCTCTACCATCAAAAATCAGTGTATACTGCTGGGGTGATGGGTGCACCAAAATCTCACAAATCACAGCTAATGTACTTACTCATGTAATCGAATACCACCTGTTCCCCAAAAACCTATGAAAATTAAAAATTAAACAACAACAACAATAACAAAAACTCTAGGCTTTCTTGCTCTAGAAAGAAATATGTTTCTTCCTTCTGTATTTGAAGATGGATGCCAAACTCCCTTGAAGAAGTGAGTTAAGACATGATTGTATCTTTAAGGTGGTTCTTCCAGAATGTCCCAGCAAAGGCAAAGAGTGAAGTGTGGTGCCACGTTGGTATAACGTTCCCTCTCTAATTTCTTACCTATTTTCTTCTTAACTATAGAGTTAGCCACAGTTTGTACCTCGGCTCCCTAGGTGCCAGTTAGGGGACATACATTAATTATGCTCTCTGAAAAGGCAACTGGCACCTAGGGTGCAGAAAGGAACTACAACATAAAGTGGGAAGGCCATTCTGCCTCTGAAAAATGACATTGCTATTCCAAAAGTTTACTTTGGGGATCATTCATTTGGAAAATGTGACAACATCTTTATAATAAAGAAAGCAAAACAAAACACTAAGCCTACCACTAACCTTGATTACGTTGTCAGAAAGAACAGCTCCTGAAGTGTGTCAAGCATGAAAAGCAGTTAAGGTGGGACATTTTCAATTTTCGACCCTGGTTCATACAAATTGAGTTTTCCTCATCTGATCTGCATTACTGTGAGTAACAGGGGCTGTGCTGCCACTTCTGACTGATCAGTGTGATGGTGGGAAGGCAGTTCAAAGAACATCAGCGGGCTCAGCTGTCACATTTTCGGGGAAACTCCGTGGTTGCGTTACTATGGAAAACGTCGAGGGAGCCTGCTCACACCACTGTCAATGATCAGATAAAAAGACAGGCATGTCCTGAGAAAACCCCATTCCCAACTCTGTCAATTTGGAAGGAAAAAGACATAACATAAAACTCAGACTGAACCTTTGAGACCCTTGTATCTTGGAATCTCCCTGATTCCCCACTGAATGAGCTTTAAAATTATACCTTTAGGGGTTGAATCAGAACTAAAAGAAACTTTAGAAGCCACGTAATAATCTATGTGTTCTCTTTCAACTTGAACTTCTCTCACTTCTGCTCCGTCTTTTAATTGTTTATCACATTTTGCTGACCTTCCTCTTCCAAATTTCTCAGATCTGTGAAACCTGTTCTCTCACATCCACCTCTGCTGTCGTAGGCAAAATTCGTCAACATTCACACATCAATTATTCTAATAGTCTCTTAGTTGGTCTTCGCAACCAATTACTTTATGACTCAAACCACCTTGCATTGTTCTGTGGGATTAATCTTCCCTAAGTGGTAATTTTCATTATATCACCTGCCTGTTTGCAAACTCACAATTGTTCCTATGTCACGTCAGTATTCATGTCCTTCCATCTTTGGATGCACATAGCTGCACTTCCATTGCACGTGCACCTTGCCATGGCTTGCATTTGCCTCCTTCTTTCTTTCAGGCATTTATAAAATTTCTGACACAAAATTACCTCTCCTCTTCTTTTTACACAAACATGACAGGTTCTTTACTTTTGGAGGCTGCTTCAGTGGGAAAGTAACTTCAGCCACTTCAGTATTCATCACTTTATCTTTGCCCTCAGCTACTTCTGTGGAATTTTTTCTTCTCTAAAAGTTTCTCACATTTTTTTTCATTCTAACCCTTGGTAACTCCATCCCTGCTTCCCCTCTAGGATGCATATGAGATCTCTAGACATTTTCTTTCTTTCCCCAGTGCTTTGTTCCTAAGCACAACCAACATGCTAAAATAGCATGAACATAAACCTGGGTGGAATACTGGGAAAAGCACACAACAAACAGTCCAAAGAGCTTTTTGTTTTTAGCAATATTTTTAGGTATCTAGAACATCAAAGTTCAGGGTAATACGTAAAAACCATTTTTTTTAATGCATGGCTAAGTTGGCTGGAAAGTAAGAGATACCCTTAGAGGTTAGAATAAAAGAGAACCCTCAAATCCATAAATGGGATATTAGAATTTGTCATCCAGAAGTACCAAATTAGCATTTGTTCTCTACCAATCCTAATGGCCTAGAACTTGCTTTAGCAGACCAAGAGGAGACCACCTGAATCATAGGTATCGTAGGAGTTCAGATCAGGAACATCTGCCTCAAGCCAGACCCCTGGAAGTACCCGTGGGTAAAGTAGGAAAAATCCTGCCTCACAGAGTGAGGTAGTAGGGATATTTATCTGTCTTATCTCTGGCATAAGAAAAAAAATAATTCTCCTGAAATCTTAAACACAATTTTATTCTGACACATATTTGGGCTAGAATTCTCTCTGATTATAATACCTCCAAAATATCACACACTAAAAATTTTGTTTAAAACAGGAGTTGGCAAACTATGGCCAACAGGCCAAATCCAGTTTGCCATCTGCTTTTGTACAGTCCATGAGCTAAAATGGTTTTCACATGTTTAAATGGTTGAAATAAAATAAAAAGAAGAAAATATTTTGTGACATATGAAAATGATGGGAAATTCAAATTTCAGTGTCAAAAAAAGTTTCGTTGGAACATACCCATGCTCATTTCTTTACATATTGTCTATGGATCCTTTTGCACTATAATGACAGGGTTGAGCAGTTTTATCAGGTACAGTATGGCTCACAAAACCTAAAATGTTCACTTTCTGGTCCTTTATAGAGAAAGTTTTCCCACCCATGGTAACGTGGTTCTGATTAGCAGAAGTAAACACAAAAGCCCTCTGGTAAGCAAACTTTATACACAAATTGAACAAAACTTCACAAAGTTTTAAGGAATCTCATTTAACAATAAATTTTAAATTTTAAATTTTAAAACTTTGAAAATTTAAAAGCAGTGCACTAAACACTCAAAAAATAAGAGAGCATGGGTAACAACAGAAATAACTAAGTTGAGAATCAGATCTAAAAGAACGCTGATGCTCACATTATCAGACATAGGATATAAAATAAGTATGTTTTATTACATTTACCTAAGTGCTTTTGGGGGTCTCTATCCAGGCATAGTATGTATGTATTTGTTTGTTCACTCATCCATTTATTTTTATTTGCTCTGTGCTTTCTTCATAGAGGGTAACTGGTGGTGGGTTTTTCCCCAACAGGCATCATAAATGCCACTCTTTAATAGAGCATAATTTTAAGGCTTAATTTTAAACTTTGTTTAAAATAAACTCTGGGGGCACTTTAGCCCCTAGGCATAGTCTCAAAACACACATTTCATCTGCTCAGAATTCAACTACCCATAATAGAATTGGAAGATTCTGGTCTACTAGGGTACTTAGCACTAAGAAACATTAGAATCAGCAGTGATCCCTAACCAGAACAAGTTTAAACTTGTGCTCAATAAGTACTCATTAAATTTAGAATGTAGTGTAAGTAGAAATCTTATACGTACTTGGCCCTTAAATAGGTCTGCCACCTTCAGACACCAAGCTATGCTAGCCAATGCTGCAGCTCGTACTCTTTGCTAGAACTCCATGTTTCATTCAGGACTCAACTCAAATGCCATCTCTTAAGGGAGACTTTCCTGAGAACTCTTTAAATATATATAGTGCCCTTCACAGTACCTTATTTAATTGTCTTCAAGGAGTTCACATTACCTTTCATTTATTTTCACCACAGAAAACCCAGTAGAAAGAGTTTTATAAATTTTCAGGTTCAATTGCTCTTTAAGAGCAAACTCAATCCTTTCAATATGTACTCTCCAGTTGGGTGTTCAGAAAAACAACAAATATGTGGCCATTCCCAGGACCATGAAGCAGCTGCAACTAAATTTACAAATGGTGATGAACAAGCAACACAGCCTCTCCCACGGCCGTGTGGTGAGCTCCTTCTCTCAGTGAGGTCAGCATTCACCAGCATGCATCCCCAGAGATTCTATCCTTATTGGAGTTAAACTGTCCTAACTCTTAGTACTTATTTCTCTGGCTGGCAGAATAGAGATAGGATATAATTGTTATCTGATTATCACACAGGTGAGTTTATTCCAGTAATTATTGCTGTGTAACAATCTATTCAAAAAGGAATGATTTCAAACACAACCAGTTTATCACATGCATGGATTAATAAGTACAATAGCAGCTGGCACAGCAAGGATGGCTTGTCTCTGTTTCCTGATGTCTGGCACATCATCTAAGAAGACGTAAAGATGGTGGTGATGATGGCTGGTAGTAGAGCCTTCTGGAGGCTCCTTCACACATGTCTGGCCTGCCTAGTCTGGGTCTGTCCATGTGATCTTCCTTACACTATGGGGGCCTCACTTCTCACATGGTGGTACAAGCCTCCAAATTTAAGTGTTTCAGTGAACAAGGCAGAGATTCCTCACTTTTTTAAGCCCACCTCAGTAGTCTCACAGCATCATCACCACCACATTCTAATGGTCAAAGGGTCAAAAGTCCTTCTACACTCATGGGAGCGTTCATAGATCTTACCTCAGCTCTCAACGGGAGTAGTGTCAAAGAGTTCGTAGCCAATTTTTAAAACTTCTACATTCTCTTTTCCTCTAAAATTCACTCCTCTTCCAATGTAGCCTAGTGTATCTAGTGTTCAGGTTAAAAAATGAAACCAAACCTCTATAATTTACTACCTAAGTAAGTTTGAGTATCTCATCCTGTGTTACTTTATCTACAAAATAAAGGGCCTAAACTTGGTGATTTCTCTTCCTTAATTCCAGCCTTTATATCCTATGATTCTACTATTATAGAATGTTGAATAGTGTTACCCCAAAATTGATTTCAACTCAGAACCTAAGAATGTAATCTTATTTGGAAACAGGATCTTTGTAGATGTAGTTAGTTAAGAAGCCCAAGATTAGATCACCCTACATTCAGAATAAGCCCTAAATATAGTCACCAAAGTGAAAAAGCTCACTCCTCACCTGCTTCACAGCAATGAGTTACTTTATGAGCACAGCAACTAGAAATTAAAATAAAAGAAGAGAGACACTGGGGGAATATGCTCATAATCCAAACCTTAGTGCACCCACATAACTTTTTAAATGCTTTGTTGTGGTGGTGGTGGTGGTGGTGGTTGTCGTTATTTACCTTGAGTATTAGCAAAAAGTGAGGCTAATGAAGTCCTGGTGTGTGGAAGAACCACAGATGTGCTCTAAATCAGGCTCTAAAGGATGGATGAAGGGAGGCTGTTTACTACAAACACCTACCCCTTGAGAGGAGAAACTCAGCATGACAACTGCTACATCAAAGTGCAATTATTGGTATTCTCAAGACATAGAAAACAGAAAAGGTAGACTAAGCAGGAAGATGAAGCCAAATAAATTTAAACACTTTTTAAAAATTGCCTTAGAAGATGGAGAAAGAAAAAATAAAAAGAAATAAGTGTAATCAGCTCATAAATAATCTACAAGCAAGTCCTAAAACTGCAAATGATTCAGTAGTTCACATTTTGACTTCTTAAGACTTTGCAAACTACCAAAGACTGTCTGCTTCTTCTTGAAGAATGCTTTTGTTTCTTTCTCTTAACTCAGGCAGCTTTCTCCTGGTCCCCATGAGTGCTGAGTCCAGAAATGTGAAGCATTCTCACAGGAGAGCTCCCCCTCCTGTCTTTCGTCTTTCACATCTCGTTTAAATTTCTAATTCCTCAAAGCTTAAAGAAAGAGAAATGCCTCAAGACAAGCTGAACTGGGAAAGTCAAAGTGAATCGTGATAAGGAGTTCAATTACAGCCCGTGCATTCTCCTTATCTGGGTGACAAACACACTCATATAATTTGAGTTCCCACTCTTGTTTTACTTTGAAAGTGATTAGAAAGCCTTAATATATTTTGAAAGAAAGCAACTTCTCTACTGTATTCTACATAAATTGCATGCTAAGCTAGCCTGAAAGGAGAAATTTTATTTCAAAGGAAGATTAGAAAGTGCCTTTTTTAAAGCTATCAAAGCCGATACCAAGATGCAAAAGGTACAACTAACCAGATACTTAGGATATAGAGCCTTGCACCATTAAAAGGGTACTTTTTTGTGCAAATCATTTTTTGGTAGATAGTGAGGAAAAGGAATGTATGTAATAGGGACATTAATTTTCACTTTACAAGGCAGAAGATCACAAGGGGAACAGCAAATGAGCTGAGCTGATTATCTTGGGGTTTCAATTGAAGAAGAGCAAAATGAGCTAGCTAGCACAGCAGACAGGTCAATGTCTACTGAGGCAATGCTCAGAGCACTTTGGAAGCTGCAGAAATTAAGCCTTTTTGTTCTTGTATTGTGGCCTGGTTGACTTTGCACCAGGTCGAAGCAATGATCTGTATAATTGCAAACCCTCCCCTATTACCAGAGCTTGTCACTTCAGAAAGTGATGACTGGGCTCCAAGCCAGATTTTGGTTTCACCTTAGTTTCCAAGATACTCCATATTGATTAAAGGAAATATATTATGGTCTATAAAGGAGAGAGGAAGCAGACTATGAGAGGGAGAGAGAGGGAGGGAGTGAAGGCAGGAGACAGAGAGTAGGGGAGAGGAAGAGATAGGGAGAAAAACAGAATGAAAACTGGGAGGAAGATTGAGCAAGAAGGTGAAATCACCTTAAAGACTAGCACACCTGTATTTGTTTGGGGAAAAGCAGTAAGGGGAGGTGCTAAGAAGGAAAAGCAGGTTTTCTTCGAACCAAAGTTTCACTTCCCTATGTTTTCCACCAAAACTTCTGCTCGACAACCCCCAAATTGGAAGGAGTCTCTCACTCAGTGCAAGGAAATCTCCTTGAGAAACCATGGAATACTGGTTCTGGTGTGGACCCTGGTGGATATCCAGGGGATTAGAGGAAAAAGTTTGCAGGGGAGTCCAGTCACCTGCCTGAAATAGGCTCTTCAGATATCCGTGAATGAAAGAAAAAGATTCCCGCATGGAGCAGAGCTGGGCATATGGAAGTGTTTAACAAATATCTGTTGAATACACTGAGTTTAGACAAAATGTATGCCCTGTGCAGCAAGAATACATAATTTAAATTTGAAAGTATTAAAATAAGGCATAATCTTGAATTAACTTTTATTCAATAGTTTGGGACTGTTTTTAATCCCCAGAAATTCATCTTAAAGCTGAATCCCTTCATTTATTTTTCTCTTGTGTCCACATAGAACAACCTCTCCTGGATTATCATGGCTCTTTAAAGGTTTCATGACTTTAGGTAGTTCTTGAGGGTTACAAATTAAAGAATGAAGTTGTGATTCAGAAAAAAATATACAAAATACAAAAAAATCAGCAAGAAGAAAAATAGCAAGAAAAGAACACTGCTCTCTTGGTATGCTCTGCTATGCTTGTTCTTGAGAATAATGATCACCATTATTCTTGAGATTTGTATTCAAAGAATAATTGTCATCTTAAATCATGCATCATTTATTATTTAAGTTGCAAAGTGCATGGAAAACATTGTAGCGTGGGAAGGTGCAATTTAACCTTGGTGAAGGAAGGGGATATAAAATTACAATGTGGTGGGATGTGATCACAACTTCACTGTCATTCTGTGGAACTAATTTCTTCTGAGAAGTATTTACAAGCTATAAAAGTCTCTGAAAAACAGAAAAAATAGCCCATCATTCCTAGAAGCTCAGATCTCCTTATAGGTTGCTGCCATCTTTTTCCTTTGAGAACTATTGATCCATCTTCCTCTTAATGTGTTTTTGTCCCAGGATTATAGTAAGTCTGCAATGGATGACAGTAAAAATCAGGTGATCAATACTGGATAGTTGGTAGTAATGGAGAATTTTCTCACAGACACAGGAATGGGGAAGAAATAATAATGCAATTGCCTTTCTCACTGGCAGGTGAACAACTCAGACAGTGGCACACCAAACTCCCTCACATTCTGCCTTTTTACCCAAGAAGAGAGCAACACTGCACCCTCACAACCTTTCAAAACTTGAGTGGATAAGATGTCCCCTCTGCATTCTCCTTTGAATCTCCTACATGCTTCACACACCTTTAATACCCACTTTTTCATTCCCAAAGCACATTCACTTACGTCAGCCCATTTGGTCTTCTATCCATTTTGCTCTCTCTAGGTGAAGAAAGTCACAGAGATAATTAGTGGCTTGCTCAAAATTTTATGTCTAGTAAGGAGGTGGTCTGAACCAGGAATCCAGGTTTCTTCACATTATACCGCTGGTCGAACTAGACCCACCAAGCTGCTCTGAATACAGCATTTTGAGCTGGACAATATGTAATATTAATAAACGTTCATCTAGAAAAAACAGATAGGAAATGTAGTTGTGAGTCTGTCTCCTGGCCGTGGGTAATAAACCCAAACAAAGAATGATGAGATTGTGGATTATTACCAGCAGAATATTTCTCTGTTTATTCAAAAAGACTTGGTACCCGTGTTTTTAAATTGATAGAGGAAATAACAGAAGTTATGACAAATGACTTAGTCTCACAAATGAAGTTAATTAGTGCATATTTTAGTGGCTGAAATTTCCTTAAAGCTGTGGAAAACATGCTTGTGTTTTCTAAGTTGTGCCTACCGTAATTAAAACCTGATTGTGCAGTTATGCCTGATATATGGGGAAGAAAGCAGTTGTAACATTTTATGTTGCATTCCTATGGTATATTAAAATTAGATAATTAATAGCTTTCTGCAAGAGCCTACTCCTAGCTGGAACTTTGTCCTGCTCATCTAAGCAAACCTCTTCACCATTACTTTTCTTTCTCCCTATCCATTCAAAATCACTGCTTCATCTTATTTTGCTTCTGTTGCAAACCAAAATCTGCCTTTTCATCAGTACTTCAGTCAACACACTTATCACAATATTAATTGTGAGTATATCATGTCCCAAGATGTATGTCAGGCAACAAGGGTACAATAGTGCTCAAGGCATCAGCCAGGCATGGTGGCTCATGCCTGTAATCCCAGCACTTTAGGAGGCTGAGGTGGGTGGATCACCTGAGGTCAGGAGTTCGAGACCAGCTTGGCCAATATGGTGAAACCCCATCTCTACTAAAAATACAAAAATTAACCAGGCATGGTGGCAGGCACCTGTAATCCCAGCTACTCGGGAGGCTGAGGCAGGAGAATCGCTTGAACCCTGGAGGCGGAGGTTGCAGTGAGCTGAGATCGTGCCACTGCACTCAGAGGTGCCACTGCACTCAGGGTGACAGAGCGAGACTCTGTCTCAAAAAAAAAAAAGTGATCAAGGCATCAATAGTAATCATTTTCTAATAAGTATGAAGGAAAACGTACATATTCTTTATAAAGTCACTATTATTATCGAACATTGTATAGTTTTTTGGAGGCTGGTTTTTGTTTTCTTTTATCCATCTGAGAATGGTTATCCTCCAGGGGTCAATATAAGAGGATATGGTGACTCTGTCCAACTTCCCCACCCCTCATCCTCCAGATAAAGGGGTCAATGCTTAAAGTATAAAACCTGGCAAGACTAAACCTGTGATAATTCTAATCATAAATACATAATAGAGTATGTGGAATACAAATCTCAAATTATAATAAAGTAGGTATTTACTCTGGTTGGCAACTTTAGCCTTCTTCGCAATGCACCACAGATTACATTTTAAAGTTAGTTTTCACTCTTGTCAATAGATATTTTTTATCAATGATTAATATGCTAGTCTGTTAGGGAAGGTAGGGTTAGGTCAGACTCACAGAAACACCCATGTTTCAAATATCAAGGTCTCTCTGAAATGTTTTATAATATTAACGGATTTGATAGCCTATTTGGTTCGGAAGCTGTCTTCCTCATTCCTCTAATTTTTTAATTTATATTGTATCTGCTTCTAAAATAAATATTGTATGATTTAAATTCATATATCGAAAGTCTTTCTAAATAAAATTAGAGAAGATCCTCTACTAAAAATACAAAAAATAGCCAGGCGTGTGGCGGGAGCCTGTAGTCCCAGCTACTCGGGAGGCTGAGGCAGGAGAATGGCGTGAACACGGGAGGCGGGAGGCGGAGCTTGCAGTGAGCCAAGATTGCGCCACTGCACTCCAGCCTGGGAGACAGAGCGAGACTCCGTCTCAAAAAAAAAAAAAAAAAAAAAAGAAAAAAAAAATTAGAGAATAAAGAATCCACATCCAGATATCCACATCCAGAAGGAGACCATTACTACAATTAAATACTTATTTTAGTTCACAACTTCCAAGTGACCAAGGCAAAAGTTAAACACAGCATTATATAATGATGTTAAAAAGACACCCAATTTTGCCTGGGGAGATATTTTCTTGGTACCAAATTCCTGAACAATAGTTTTCCATTTTCCATTATTAGGAAACAGTGAGCAGTAGAGTAGGCACAATGAAAAATAACAGCTTTTGTAGATGCCACTGAAATTTTTTTCAAATAGTGCTTTTTTATATCAAAATTTAAGAAAAATCCACAGCATGAAGTTAAAGTTTGACACGAAGGCAGGTTTCTGGGAAGTTAAGATAGCAGTCCTTGTCCATACCATACTGATCATCTTATTTTATACAAGAATAAGGTTTAAAGAACCTGGATAAATGAATAAATACCTCTTAGCCTGTCTTTTTTTTTTTTAATCATCATTTGTCAGCTATACTTTGGATAGATACTTTATAGGGACCACTTTAAGACTGAACTCTTTCAAACCTGTCTAAGATGCTGATTTTCTATGTTTGGATTGATGATGGTCCTGAATTTTGATGTGGACATGAAATAGGTTTTTATTAAGCAAAATGTAGGTGAGATTCTCTAATGTTTATTACAGGATGCTAACCTTGACATTACCTGCCCATCTGGTATCACAATCAGAATAAACTGTCCTGTTCAAGAGAGTGATGTAGCTTACTTGCTACACTGGAACCTATCAAGAAAAAAAATGCACAATTTTAGCTTTAGCTGTGTATGTGTTATGCATTAAGTATTTGTCAATAGTTCATTTGTTTTGGTACGCCAGTTAGCTCCAATGTATAGTCAGAGAATTGGAATATTAAAATTGGGAGATACTCTTTTAATACTGAAATGATTAAACATCTCCAGTGACTGACAACTTACTACTAAATGAGATAGCCTCTCAAACTTTTAAAGCACTCTAAATGGAAGAATATTCTATTTAATGTTTTCTAACAATTACCCCTGCCTAACTTCTAGCTAAAAATCCCTCTTTTTGCCCTCTGTCACATACAGAATATGATAATAAATAGAAAACATCAATTTCAAACTGCTACTACACTGAAATTTTAATTATGCCATGGGCCAAAAGTTTGGTTTTGCTTCCAGTGATGTATAGCACCACTGTGTCATTTCAACACAGAAAACTCATAACACTAGAGTGGGCCCTTCGTATTCATGGGTTCTACATGTCTGGATTCAACCAAACACAAATTGAGACTATCTTAAAAATTTTAAATAATACAATTTTAATATGCATTATAACAACTATTTATATAGCATTTACATTGTATTTGTTATTAAAAGTAATCTAGAAATGACTTAAAATATAGAGAAGGAAGTGCATAGGTTAGATGCAAATACTATTCCATTTTATATAAAGGACTTGAGGATCTGCAGACGACGGAATCCACTGAGGGTCCTGGAACCAATCCACGTGGACACCAAGGGATGATTGTATTGCTTTTTATGATGTCAATAGTACGATTACAGTGTTTTCCTCTATCGACTTAACCCATCTTCACTTCCCCCTGAGGTGGAAAGTTAGTTCATATATTTTACAGGCTGCCCCCAACACCCACAGTTTCTAAGTGGTTAGATTAGGGAATATCTTAGCAATTTAGTGGGGGGCACTTGGAAGCTGATGAGTAAAATAAATGAATATTTAAAGAAAGGAGAATAGAGAGTACATGCACAGGAGATCTGAGCTGGTAGATCACCAGGCCCCAAAGAATGGAGAAAGCAGCTTTGATTTCTGGCGACTTACCGTTTCAATAAGATCTAGTTACCGTCATTCCAATCTTTGTATATCCCATGTGCTCTGTATCTTACAATATCCTCCCACCTTTATTTGATCTTCTGATTTGATTGGGTCTCTGTTTCTTAAAAATTGGACAGCCCTGCCTGAAGAGGAATGAAGTACATATTTCCTAAGTTCACAGATAGAGAATCTAAGCTAAAGAATTATGTTTGAAGTAACTTAAGAACACTGTTGGCCAGGTGTGGTAGCTCACACCTGTAATCTCAGCATTTTGGGAGGCCGAGGGGTGGGGGTGGGGGGGGTGGATCACCTGAGGTCGGGAGTTCGAGACCAGCCTGACCAACACGGAGAAACCCTGTCTCTACTAAAAATACAAAATTAGCCGGGCATGGTGGTGCATGCCTGTAATCCCAGCTACTTGGGAGGCTGAGGCAGGAGAATCACTTGAACCCTGGAGGCGGAGGTTGGGGTGAGCCGAGATCATGCCATTGCACTCCAGCCTGGGCAAGAAGAGTGAAACTCCATCTAAACAACAACAACAACAAAAAAAACCAACCAAACAAACAAACAAAAAAAACACAAACAAAAACGCTGTTAGCACATTAGCAACTAAAATCCTCCCAGCTAAGTTCGGTATCATATGTGCTAAATTCAATGACACACATTTGTTTTGTATACCTTTACATACAAAAAATAATGGCAGCTATCTGATTAAAAAAAATTAACCATGACTCCAGTCAGCTTTTATGGCTCATAGTGTAGGTATATGCATATAAAGAATTAAGTGCACCTACTGCCATAGATAATCATCTGGAATTTGGCTTTGTTTCATGGTGCAACGCTGGTCCAACATGCTAACTTCTCCCAGTTTCATACTCCTGAAAACCAGGGGCTCACACTGACCTGAGAAGGCCCCACTTCAGAGAAGATCACAGATTTCTTTTTGAAATGTATCTGGGGACTCTTCTTTACACACCTTATATCTTTGAATGTGCTGTAATTCTAGGAAGATAGATTGCATCTGGTCGAGGGACAGTGAGGGCAAATGAGGGACAGAGGAGGTCATGATGGCTCTAAGGGGAAGATATGGATAACATTTGAGAATGACTAGTTTGAAACATGATTCATAGTATTTTCCAGAAGGGAGTTAGTACCTCATAGTGCACAATTTTACACCATGCTGCTGCATTCATTTTCAAGCTTCTTCTCCATTCTATTAGAGACTTTCATGAGTCATCTTGACACATGTTGTATTGTTCTGGATACCAGTTATTTTGAAGATTGTATGGAATAAAATGCTCTCTCATCACTTCATATTCCTGGAGCTATTGGTAATTTCATTTGGTTTGTAATATTTCTTTTTGGAGGGCTTGTAAACTAAAGCCTCAAGGTAATCATGCATGAAATAAAAACAGTAGAGAGCAAAAATTTACCCCACAAAATTTCCATTTTCTTTATGCTAAAGGGAGGTTTTCTATTGAGAATTAAAGTGGGAAGTAAAAAAGGAGAGAGGAAAGACAAGGACCTCACAGTTAAAGTAATTTTTAGTAGGCATGGAGGGGAAAAAGACATAAATTACATTCAGTAAAACCAAAGCAAAAAAGGCAGAGTGAAATGAATCACAGAAATAATGTCTGTTCAGAATCTGGAAATTAAAATAACTGTTCTGAATAGACAAGATATGATTCCCAATTGAACAATGAGCTGAAATTCAGGAAGCTTTCAAAAATAAATAAAAGGTAATTACAGTGAAGAATAAAGATGAGTGTACCTTCTCATTTACATAAACGGACAGTAGTTCTGCAGCCCCTTGCTTATTAAAATGGATTGTTAACCAGACTGCAAGAAGCAAAATGAAATGGATCATAAAGTTGTTCATTTTAATATTACATTCTCTCAATGAAAATGTATTTTTAAATTAATATATAATATGCAAGATGAAATCTCAACAACATTTGAATGATCATAGAGCTGGGAGAGATTTTGAACTGGCCAACAATTTATTGTTGGGTTCAATGTAAGTTTGTCTCTCAGTGACCCATCATTATAATTCAAGGGCTTGTTAGGAGGCCCCTCTATATCCCTCCCTCATAGACAATCCCTGACTTTGTGTTAAGTGGTCCCATCTTTGCCAGGTAACTGTAGCTCTGCCTTCATTTCTGCAGAGTAACTGAAATAGCCAGGAGGTTATTAATCTAAACATATGGGACATAAGCCCTGTTCTCAGTGAGTTTTCATACCTGTGAGTCAGTTATTTGTTGGTGCTTAACAAACTATTCTGAAACTTAGTGACTTAAAACAAAAATTTGTTGGCTCATAATTCTCCAGTTTTGGCTGGACCGATCAGTTCTTCAGCCCATCTTACCTAAGATCACTCATGGCAGCATGACTAGGTGGATGGTCCAAGATGGCTTACATAACTAGATCTGCCAACTGGGGCACATTGGTTCTCTTCCACGTGACTTTTCCACATTTCTTACATTGAGGCAGCTGCCTTTGAAGAGGACACACTTCAATACATAAGTGCTTATTAAGTCTCTGCTTACATCATATTTGCTGATTTTATTGGGCCATTCTTGCATTGCTATAAAGAAATATCTGAGACTGGGTAATTTATAAGAAAAGAGGTTTAATCGGTTCAAGGTTCTACAAGCAGTACAGGAAGTATAATGGTGGCATCTGCTCCTGGTGTGGCCTCAGAAAGCTTACAATCATGGCATAAGGTGAAGGGGGATGCAGGAGTTTCACATGGTGGCAGCGGGAGCAAGCGAGACAGGGGAAGTGCCACACACTTTTAAACAACCAGATCTCATGAGAACTCACTCACTATCATGAGGGCAATACCAAGCGGATGGTACTAAAACACTCATGAGAAATCTGCCTCCATGATCAAATCATGTTCTACCAGACCACACTTCCAACATCGGGAATTACATCTCAGCGTGAGATTTGGGCAGGGACACCATCCAAACTATATCACTGATGTTCCATTGGCCAAAGTCACACAACATGTCACATGGCCAAACCCAGAGTCAATGTGGAAAGAAACCACACAACTATATGGTATACCAGAAGTCATGATTCATTCAAGTTATTAATGTAACAATCTACTGAAACTTTCACTTAAGGTTGACCATAAAATACAGATGTTTAAGCCTGTCATTCATAAATCTATATTCTGCTTCCAAGTCCCCTTTCCTTTTGATGTCCCACTGAGTCCCACAGAAATGTTACAATAGCAAAAACAGCCACATGATTCAACTTGAAGATATATTTGCATGCTATGACCAAAGTTCTGTCCTTTTTTATTTTTTGGGGGGGTGGGGTCTTGTTCCTGAATTGCACTCTTATGACTAGCTCCTTCCACTTACCCAGAACTCTGATCATCCTTCAGGGCCTGAGTCCTAAGTTAACTCTTCTATGAACTCTTCTATTATTGTCCAGTAAATGGGCATTTTTCCATTCTCTGAACTTAGTATGAAGCTGGCACAGTGTAGTAGAAAGAACCCAGGCTTTGGAATGAGATAGAGTTAGTTTCAAAACTGAACCCTTCCTATGATTAGCCTTATAATGATGGCCACACTACTTCAACTTCCTTAGCTATAAAATAGGTGAAATAATACCTATCTTTTAGGGTTGTTGGGGGGAAGATTAGGAGAGATAACACGGCAAAGCATCAAGTAGCATTTGACAGTGTGTGGGTCTACCTAGTACTATGAGACAGAGCCCTTACATTTATGACCTTGAGGTTTGCTTTTTATCCTTTTATTTTGTGAATTATTGTCCATCATAAAATGTGAATCTTTAAAGATGATAGAAATAAGTGTTTTACCCCATTTTATTGCCCAGGGGTTTCTCTCTACCACTCCAGTATCTAGTGCTTGATCAGTGTTAGTTGAAGTAGAAAAAAGGAAAAAGAAAAGAGGCAAGAAGTATAGTTCCTCTATTTATGAAGGGGAAATTAATAATTACTGCTTGGTAATTAGGAGGTTGTTGCAACTACTAAGCTGCTAAGACATACTAAGTATCATTATAGGAAAACATATTTTAAGCTGTAGTATGTTTCTATCTGATTAATAATAATATCATGGATTTATATGCTCAGAAATTGTTAGCCAACCTTCTCTCTTCATACAGAATTGCATCCAGTTCATCATGACAAAACGGAAACTGCCTTAGAACTAGAGAAAGGGAGATTGTTTTTTCTGAGAGAAAGCATGGCAAGCCCAAAACCTGGATGGACTCTCATTGCTGAGCTGCTACTAGGAAGATATTGATGGTGGACATGTGACCTCTATCAGCCATTGTTAAAACCACTCATTTTCTCCCCCAATCACAGGGATTTGTCTACCAGCCTGATTTGCAGCAGTGCCAAGGGGCTATTGGGGAGATAATGGGAGGCAATTAAGCTAACAGACAGGGAAACTTGGGACGATATGATTTGAGTTGGGAAAAGGTGAGCTTGGGTAAATGGGTTTAAAAATTGCCAATAGAAGAAAGCTGTCAAAATAAAATTTTCATTTCTATATAGACTTCTAAGTGTCCTCATTTTGCACAGAACCATATAAAAATTTCTAAAGCTGTAATTTTACATAATAATGAAAAACTACATTCCTTCCCCAAATCAGAACAAGGCAAGGATACCTAATCTCACAAATAGTATTAAACATTACTGGAAATTGTAGCCACTGCAATAAGACAATAAAAATGCACACAGGTTGGAAAGTAAGAATTAAAACTATCCCCACCTAAGTACTTCCTTCTTATCTGTATATAAATAAATAAAAATTAATTAATTAATTAATTAATTAACAAACCATCAAACCCTAGAACTAATAAGTGAGTTCAGTAAGATCAGAGGATACAAGGCCAATACATAAACAATGAATTGTATTTCTATATGCACACAATGAATTTGTGGAAACTGAAATTAAAACTACACTATTATTCAAATTGCTCCAAGGAAAACAGAATAGATAAAACATGTACAGAACTTTTATGCAAAAATTACAACATAATAAGAGAACTAAAAAAACTAAATAAATGGAGAGACATGCCATGCCTACGGATTCAAAGGCTCAACATAATAAAGATGTCATTCTTTCTTAATTGATCTATAAGTTTAATAAAATTACCATTAAAATCTCAGCAAGAATTTTTGTCAACATATATAAGCTTACTCTAAAATTTATATGAAAAGGCACTGGCCCGAAATAGCTAAACCAATAATAATAAAAAATAAGTGAAAAGAGTCTCTCTACCCTATAAGAGGAAGGCTTACTCTATAGCTAGAGAACTTAAGACAATGTGAGATTGGTAGAGAGAGACACACATTAAGCTATGGAACAGAATAGAGAAACTGTAAATAAGGTCACACAAATATGTCCAGCTGATTTTTTTTAACATTGTAACCATTTTTAAGTGTATGATCCAGTAATGTTGACTATATTCACATTGTCACAAAACAGATCTCTAGAAAATTTTTATCATGCAAAACTAAAATTATACATATTGAATAATTCCCCATTTCCCCATCCCAACAGCCCATGGCAACAATAATCCTACTTTGTTTCTGTGAGTTTGATTACTTTAGATACCTAATATAAGCAGAATTATACAGTGTCCTTTTTGTGACTGACTTATTTTACTTAGCAAAATGCCTTCAAGATTCATCCATATGGTAGCAAGTGACAGGATTTCCTTCTTTCATAAGGCTGAACAATACTCCTTTGTTTGTATATACCTCATTTTCTTTGTCCATATAGCCATCAGTGTACACTTGGGTTGCTTCTATTTCTTGGCTATTGTGAATAATTCTACAGTAAACATGGGTGTGTAAATAGCTCAAGATATCCTACTTTCAATTATTTTGGATATATACCCAGAAAAGGGATTAATGAATTATATGGTAATTGTATTTCTAATTTTTTTAAAGAAACTCTATACTGATTTTCACAGAAGCCGCACCATTTTACATTCCTACCAACAGTACACAGGGGTCCTTGTTTCCCCATAATCTCATCCCCACTTGTTATTTTCTGGTTTTTTTGAGAGTAGTCAAACTAATAAGTGTGGTGTAATATCCCATTGTAGTTTTCATTTGCATTTCTCTAATGATTAAGTGATATCGAGCATCTTTTCATATGTTCCTTGCCCATTTGTATAACTTCTTTGGAGATGTGTGTGTTTAATTCTTCATCCATTTGTTAATTGTTTTTGTTGTTGTTATATTCTGGATATCAACCTGTTATCAGATATATAATTTTCAAATATTTTCTTCTACCCTGTAGGTTGCCTTTTCACTCTGTTGTTGTTTCCTTTGATGTGCAGATGATTTTAAGTTCAATGTAGTACCACTTGCCTATTGTTGCTTTTGTTGCTTGTTCATTTGGTGTCACATCCAAAAAACCATTGCTAAATCCAATGCCATGAAGCTTTTCCCCTATGTTTTCTTCTAGGTGTTTTACAGTTTTAGAACTTATGTTTAGGTCTTTAATCCATTTTGAATTAGTTTTCGTATATGATGGCACGCAATGGTCCTACTTCATTCTTTTCCATGTGAATATCCAGTTTTCTCAACACCATTTGTTGAAGAGGCTGTTCATTCCCTAATGTGTAATCTTGAAATATTTGCCCAAGGTTATCTAACTATATGTATGAGGGTTTACTTCTAACCTTTCTGTTCTGCTCCATGATCTATATGTATATCTTTATGCCACTATTACACTACTTTAATTACTGTAGCTTTATAATAGATTTTAAAATCGGGAAGTATGACGCTTACAACTTTCTTTTTCTTTTTCAAGATTATTTTGGCTATTTGGTATTCCTTGAAATTCCATTTGAATTGTAGCATAATTTTTCTATTTCTGCAAAAAATGCCATTGGGATTTTTATAGGAAATACATTGAATCTGCAGTATTCACTTTGGGTACTATGGACATTTTAGTTGTATTGAGTCTTCTAATCTTTAAGCACAGAATGCCTTTCCATTTATTTGTGTCACCTTTAATTTTGTTCAGCAATGTTTTGTAGTTTTCAGTGTACAAGTTTTTCAACTTAAGTTTGTTTCTAAGTATTTTTGGACATTATTGTAAATAGGATTGTTATTTTAATTTTCTTTTCAGATTGTTCATTGTTAGTGTATCAAAATGCAACTGATTTTTGTATGTTAATTTTGTGTCCTTTGCTGAATTTATTAATTCTAATATGATTTTTCCCAGAATCTTTAGGATTTTCTGTATATAAAGTCATGTCTTCTACAGGCAGAGATCATTTTAATAATTTTCAGTTTAGATATTCTTTATTTCTTTTTATCACCAAATTGCTTTGGCTAGAACTTTGAATACTACATTGATTAGAAGTGGTAAGAGTGGGCATCCTTACCTAGATCCTTATGTTAGAGAAAAAGCTTTCATTTTTTTGTCATTGAATATGATGCTAGCTACAGGGTTTCATACATGGCTTTTGCAATGTTGAGGTGGTTTTCTTATATTCCTAGTTTGCTGCGTGTTTTTTATCATACAATGATGTTGAATTTTGTCAAATGCTTTTTCTGCATCAGTTGAGATGATCATATGGTTTTTGGTCCTGCATTCTGTTAATGTTGTCTCTTATGCTGATTGATTTTTATATGTTGAACCACCCTTGCATTCTAAGAGTGATTCCTATTTGGTCATTGTACATAATTATTTTAATGTGCTATTGAATTTTGGTAGGGTTTTTGCATCATTATTCATCAGAGATATTGGTCTGTAGTTTTATTTTCTTGTAGTATCTTTGTCAGGCTTTGGTACTAGGATCAGGGTAGTACTGGTCTCATAAAATGAAATTGGAAGTGTTCCCTCCTTTTCAAATTTTTGGAAGAGTTTGAGGAGAATTAGTGTCAATCCTTCTTTAAATGTTTGGTAGAATTCTCTAGTGAAGCTGTCTGATTCTGGGCTTTTTGTTGTTCAGAGGTTTTTGATTACGGTTCAATTACCTTGCTAGGTCTGTTTATATTTTTATTTCTTCATGAGTCAGTCTTGGTAAGTTATACATTTCTAGGAATTTATTCATTTCTTCAAAGCTATCAAATTTGTTCACATATCATTGTTCATAGCACTCTCTTAGGATCCTTTTAATATTTGTGTCATCAGTTTTAATGTCTCGTTTTTCACTTCTTATTTTAGGTATTTAAGTGCTCTTTCTTTCTTATTGTAGCTAAAAATTTGTCAATTTTGTTTATATTTCAGAAAAAAAGAAAACACTGTTGTTGATTTTTTTCTGTTGTTTTTCTATATTTTATTTTGTTCACTTCCGATCTAATTTTTGATATTCTCTTCCTTCTGCTAACTTTTGGTTTAGTTAGTTCTTTTTCCAGTTCATTGAGATGTAAAGTTAGGCAGTTGATTTTAAATCTTTCTCTTTTCTTAATATAAGCATTTGCCACTATAAACTTAACTTTTGGTATGGCTTTCATTGCATCCCATAAGTTTTGTTTTGTATGTTGTGACTTCATTTTCATTTGTCTCAAGATATTTTCTAATATTCCTTGTAATTTCTTCTTTACTGATAGATTCCTTAGGAATAAGTTTTGTTAATTTTTATATATTTGTAAATTTTCAATTTCCCTTCTGCTATTGATTTTTAGATTCATTGTTGTTAGAAAATATACTTGGTGTTATTTCAATCTTCTTAAATTTGTGAAGACTTTTTTGTGGCCTAATGTGTGTTCTATCTTATAGAATATTTCGTGTGCACATGAAAAGAATCTGTATTTTGCTTTGTTGAGTAGAGTGATCTGTGTATATCTATCAATTCTAGAGAGTGAGGTATTGAAGCCTCCTACTATTGTGTTACCATCTATTCTGTTAATGTTCACTTCATGTATTTAGGAGCTCTAATGTTAGGTGCATATTTATTTATAATTGTTATATCTTCCTGATAAATTGACCTTTTATCATTATATAAGGTCCTTCTTTGTCTCTTGTGATAGTTTTTTTACTTAAACTCTATTTTGTCTCATGTAAGTATAGCCACCCCTGTTCTCTTTTGATTAACATTTGCATGCAATACTCTTATCCATTTTTTCACTTTCAGCCTATGTTTGTCCTTAAATCTAAAGTGGGCTTCTTAAAGACACAATATAGATGGATCTTACTGTTGCTGGTTTTTAATCCATTCACCCTACCTATGTCTTTTGATTGGAGAATATAATTCATTTACACTTAAAGTAATTGCTAATCAGGAAGGATTTACTATTGACAGAGCATTTTTAGTTGCATTTTTTACAGCTATTTTTCTTTCTTTTCCTGTCTTGTGGCCTGTCTTTGTGTTGCATTTTTTTTTTTTTTTGTTACATGACTCTATTCCTTTCTCAATTTCCTTTGTGTATCTTCTATAGGTATTTTTTCTGGGTTTATCATGGGGGTGATATAAAACATCTTAAAGTTATGACTATTTATTTTAAACTGAGAATAACTCAATTTTAATTGAATCAACAAACTCTGCTCTTTTGCTTTGTACCCCTTATACTTTATATTATTGTTGCAAGTTGCATTTATTTATATTGTATATTTATTAACATAGATCTACAGTTATTTTTCATCTTTTAAATTCTTTTAAATTCTGTCTTTTAAATTCTATGTCAGAATTTAAACTGATTTATGATCAGCATTACAATAATACAGGATTCTAGATTTGTCGAAAAATTTACCTTTACCAGAGAGCTTTGTATTTTTATGTTTATGTGCTTTCATGTTTTTGTCTAGAATTCTTCCATTTCAACTTGAAGAACTTCTTTTCGTATTTTTTATACGGCAAGTCAGGTGGTAATGAGTTCTCTTAGCTTTTGTTTATCTAGGAAAGTTTTCATTTCTCCATAATTTTTAAAGTACAGTTTTGTTAGATGCAGCATTCTTAATTGGCAGGTTGTTTTCTTTCAGAACTTTGGATCCATTATCCTATTCCTTGTGGCCCACAAGATTTCTACTGATAAATTTGTGATACTATTATGGAAACTCCCTTGTACATGATGAGTCACTTTTCTCTGACTGCTTTCAAGATTCTCTCTTCTAATCATCAAGGAAATGCAAATTAAAACCACAATGAGATATTATCTCACTCATGTTAGGAAGACTATTATTGAAAAGACAAAAGATAAAACATCTTGGTGAAGTGAAGATGTGGGGAAAAGGGAACCCTTGTACACTGTTGGAAGGAATGTAAATTAATACAGCAATTATAGAAAACAGTATAGAAAATTCCTCAAAAAATTAAAATTAGAACTATCATATAATCCAGAAATCCCACTATAGGGTATATGTATTTAAAAGATATGGAATCACTATGTTGAAGAGATATCTGTACTCCCATGTTCATTGCAGCATTATTTACAATAGCCAAGATATGGAATCAACCTGTCTCTTTCAATGGATGAGCAAACAAAGAAAATGTGGTATATATTCACTACGGAATGCTGTTAAGTTTTCAAAATAAAGAAATTCTGTCATTTGCAACTGAGTAAACCTAGGCAACATTATGTTAAGTGAAATAAGCTAGGTGCAGAAAAACAAATACTTTATGATCTCACTTATATGGGGAATCATAGAAACAGAGAGTAAAGTGATGGTTACCAGAAACTGGGAATTGGAGAGATGTTGGTCAAATCACATAAAGTTTCAGTTAGACAGAAAGAATATGTTCAAGAGATCTACTGTACATCACAGGACTTATAGCCCATAACAATATATCGTACACTGAAAAATTGCTGAGACCAGATTTTAAGTGTTCTCACCACACACACAAAAAATAAGTATGTGATGTAATGCATATGTCAACTAACTTGATTAGCCATTCCACAAGGCATACATATATGAAAACATCATGTTGTACCTCATAAATATATACAATTTTCACTTGTCAGTTACATAAACAAGTAAGATTCTTCCTGTCTGACTTTTGACAATTTTGTTATGTCTTGCTGTTGGCATATTTGAGTTTATTTTATTTGAAATTTGTTGAGATACTTAAATTTTATGCCCATTTTCTTCCTCAAATTTGAAACTTTTGGGCTATTACTTTTTCAAATAGGTTGTCTGCTGATTTTTCTCTCTCTTCTTCTGAGATTGCCATAATGTATATATTGGTTCACTTGATGGTGTCTCATAAGTTCCTCAGGCTCTTTTCAGCTTTCTTCATTCTTTTTTTCTTTTTTGTTATCTGCCTCAATAATTTTAAATAATCCATCTTCAAGTTCACTGATTTTTTCTTCTGATTTATCAAATCTTCTATTGAACATCTTTCGTGAATTTATCAATTCATTTATCCTATTCTTCACTCCAGAATTTCAGCTTGGTTCTTTTTTACACTTTCTATCTCTTTGCTAATATTCCCATTTTGTTCATGCATCATTTTTTTCTGATTTGGGTAATTGTCTCTGTGTGTTATCTTTTACTTCATTAAACATCCTTAAGACAGTTATTTTGAATTCTTTGCCAAGTAATAATAGATGTCCATTTCTACATGGCCAGTTTCTGAAGATCTAATTTGCTCCTTTAATTGGGGTCTCATTTCTTGCTTCTTTGTATGCTTTGTGACCTTTTTTTAAATTATGAATATTTTTTTTTAAAAAAAGACCACCTTTCCCAGTCATTACTGACTCACTTCATTCAGGGAAGGCTTTCACCAGTCAGGGCAGATTGAGATTCTGGGGACTTCTCAAACCTTTTCTGGAGATATGTCCTATCTGGGCTTATGAATGTAACTTCCCAGTTAAAAAGGTTTTTCTCCATTTTTTTCCAGGAGTTCAACATCTGTTGCTCCCTGTGATGTCTTTGCATGGTAACGTTGTCTCTCCAATGCTTCAAAAAGCTGATTCATTAACCTTTGTGAACTTAGCAGCTCCAAGTCATCCAAACTCTGCCAGCTCTCATCAGGACTTTTTATCAGCTGAGACAGAAAGCAGCCCCTCAGATAGCCCCCCAAAAGTCAGAACATTGAATGCACAATTTTTTCTTCTTTTTCCTTTCTAAGGGAGAAGCCACAAGTTGAGAGTTTTCTTCCAATCAGACCACGATGTGCCAGCCAGGGAGAGGGAATATAGCAAGTAAATGCAACAAACTTTCTTACCTGCTTGGATGTAGTTTTTATTGGCTTTGTATTCACCTGGGGTCTGCAATCTATTGAATGGTTTCTGGAGTTCTCAAAAAAGCAATTGGGTTCACATATTATTGTGAACCAAGTGTCTCAAGGTAGGAAAGAGAGACTAGAGCTTTCTACCATCACTCTGGTCAACTTTGTCAAAATTTTAGCTCACTTAGGCTTAGGCTTTATCACACTGATTGTTGTCTCTAACCTTCCACCCAAATGACTTTTGACAAAGCTTAAAGAGCAACTTAATGGAGTTTTCAACAAATATTCCTACAATTAAACATCTTTAGGGGAAAAAGAAGCCTTGCCTTAAACTTTACACTTGATTTAAAAATTAACAAGAATGAATCATGGATCTAAATGTAAAAATCCACAAAACTTTTAGAAAAAGAAAAAAAAAAACAAAATCTTCAGGATCTGGGCCTAGGCAAAGAGCTCTTAGACTTGATATCAAAAGCACAAATAATTGATAAATTAGACCTCCTCAGAATTTTGCTCTGCAAAAGATCCCATGAAAGGGAAAAAAAGAAGCCACAGGTTGGAAGTATTTGCAAACTACATATCCTACATAACTAATATGTAGAATACGTAAATAACTCTCAATACTCAACAGTTAAAAACAAAAGACATAAAGATACATTTAACTGAAGAGAATATACAGATGGTCAAAAGGCACATGAAAAGATGTTCAACATCATTAACCATTAGAGAAATGCAAATTAAAACCTCAATGAGGTATCACTATATAACTATTTGAATGGCTAAAACAAAAAGTAGTGAAAACAACAAATAATGGTAAGGATGCAGAGAAACTAGACCACTCATATATTTCTGATGGGAGTAGAAAATGGTATAGCTACTCTGCAAAGTAATTTGGAAGTTTCTTATAAAATTAACATGCAATTACCATACAACCCAGCAATTGCATGCTTGGTCATTTATTCCAGAGATATGAAAACTTGTTCACACAAAAACCTATACACAAATGTTTATGGCAGCTTATTTTTAACAGATAAAAACTAGAAACACCTAAATGTCTTTCAATGAATATATGGTTAAACAGTGTTACATTGTTACCTTGGAACACCATGCAGCAACAAAAAACAAACTATTGATATACACAATGGTCTGGGTGAATCTGGAGAGAATTATACTGAGTTTAGAAATCCAGTCTCCAAAGGTTACATACTATATGATTACATTTATAAAACACTTTTGAAATGACAAAATAATAAATGTATTACATATTAGTGGTTTCCAGGGGTTAGGAGGTTAGGAGCGAGTGTCGTTATAAGAGGACAGAAGAGAAGATTCTTACAACGGAACTGTTTTGTACTAATAACTGTATCAATGTTAATATTCTGGTTGTGATTTTGTACTCAAATTTGCAAGATATTATTATTGGATAAATGTGTAAAATTTACAGAGGATCTTTCTGTATTATTTCTTACACTATATGTGACTCTACCATTATTTCAAAATAAAAAGTTTAATTTTAAAAAATCACAAGGGAAGCAAGTATAGTAATTGAGGGTTTCTATACACTGAATGCTTATGTCATCCCCAAATTCATTTATTGAAACCTAATTCCTAATGTAATTGTATTCAGAGATAGAGTCTTTGAAAGGTGATATGGTCATGAATGCAGAGCCCTCATAAATAGAATTAGGGCCGTTATAAAAAAGATCCCAAAGAATGCCCTGATTTTTTCACCACACAAAGACACAGTCAGCAGATTGCCATCTATGAATCAGGAAGTGGGTCCTTATGAGATATGGAATCTGCCAGTGTCTTGATCTTGGAATTCCCAGTCTCTAGAACTATTTGAAATAAACTTTTGTTTTTTATATATCACCAGTGTTTTGTTTATAGCAGCCTGAATGAACTAAGACAAGAGTAGAGAGTTTGTTGTCAGACTAGACACATTTGCAGTCTCAATTGCATCATTAATAGCTGTTTCACTTTGCGCAATGTCTTAACTTCCCTGAAAGTTTAATCCCTTTTCTATCAAATGGGGTTAATAACAGCATCTATCCCATAAGTGTATGGCAAGCACTCAATGAATTAAGGCATAGGAAGCCTTATCCAAGAGCTGGTCACATGGTAAGTACTCCATAGAACACCAGCCCTAATTACTATTGCACAGCTCCTCTCTCTCAACATGGTTCATAGTCAGCCAACATCATTTTAGGTTCACAGGAAAAATAACAAGATACAAAAATTGGAAGACTGAGCTTTACATTGAAGCTGTGTAAAGATTTAGTGTAGAATATCTCAGATGCATAAATTATAATGAGACACAAATGCATTTATAATTAAACTAAACAACTTTATGAACCAGAAACAAAACCACTGCCCTGGTTTATGTATCTTTTTTTTTTATATGAAACAAAGTTCCAGTCAAACAGCCTGAGTGAAAGCTTGAATGAGCATTAAACAGAAACATAAAAGTGACATGCAGCAGTTCATGTTTGTCAGCTCTAGTCTTTCTCAGAAGAAGCATGTCCTTACTAGTTTTCTCAATTGTTAATGATACTAAGCAAAATTAATTAAAGTATTTTTAAGATGACATTTTCTCTTGCTTGGAAAAAATTTTTTGAGATATTCACACTTCTGTGAGAATTGGATTTTCCAGGTTTGCGTGTTGCTTTCATTTTGGGAGAAATCTTTTCAAGATTAAGAGAGGACGTAATGGCATGTAGACCATCTTTTCCAGAATAGTAGTGGAAAGAGATAAGGCAGGCAACTGAAGATTCTTTAAAAAATGTAAATTTGTTCTAGCAATTATTTTTATCTTCTTTCCTACCAAACAGCTATCAACCAAATAGACTGCTCAGCAGTTTGCATGTTTATTCTGCCGTGATTTATTTAATCAATATATCACCTATTGATAAAAAGAAGAAACACTCCTAGTAAGGGTAAATTTTAAACTGTCTATAGTATCCAGATTATCTTGATAACATTTGTACTTTGAAGCATAATGAATCCAAGAATTTATGAAACCCAAATTAAACTATGAATTACAGAATAAAAGAACACTGCATAACATTGAGAATATTATTTTTTAATGAGATTCTGCTATTACTGTAGATGAAGTTATTACCCTAGTGCAATGAAAAGAACATGGACATTAAAATTGACAAAATGTAGTCAAAACTCAAGCTCTACTATTTACTAGCTGTGTGACTTAAGGTATTACCAACCTCTCTAACTTGCCTTCTTTTTTTTTCATTTGTGAAATTAGGGTTAAAGTAACTATCTTGCTGGTAGCTGTGAATCAAGTGAGATCATGTGGATTATGTGACTACCTCAGTGCCTAGCTTATAGCAGGAGCTAAGGATAGTGTTAAGTCCTTTCCTTCTTCACCCTTGTATCTTTTGATTCTCTTGTGTTGTGGCTCATTATTGTGCTCAAGTTATCCCCAGCTTTTGATAATGAAATTTCTTCTCAAAGACTGAACCCTGACATTTCATAGTAATACTTAAGGAACATGTGATGCCTATCAAGCATAGATACTCCATCTCCAGGTTATTGTTGACAAATAAATCCTTCTGAATTAAATGCAACTCACACATACCAAAACTCACATAATATTCATTCTTTGGAATATTAATAAATGGAGAGGGATAGGTAAAGAAAATGGAGGTTGGAAAAGTGCTTATAACCACTAACAACAGGTACTTCATAGATCTGTGGGTTCATTCTCATAATCTTGTAAAGTAAATTATCTCCCCTATAACCTTAAGCAAAATTCCCTGACTAATGAAGCGAAGCTCAAAAGTCTACTTTTAACCTAGTTTCAGCCACCAAAAAATTCAGAATAAAGGAAGCAGTAAAGTGATTGTCTCCTTGAAAGAGAGAAGGGAAGTAGTAGCTACAGATCAAGAAGCAAGAATCTGGGTTTAAGCCAAGGCTGGAGGCTCTGCTGATTCCTTATCCATTTTGCCCTCACTTTTGTATTTTTTTTTATGATTGGATAGAAGCAAAATATCATTTTAGGATGTATTCTGATATATGACCAAACACTAATAATGTGCATGACACAGTACAGAGTCAGAAAACTCTAATCCATTTATAAGTTTCTGGTTGTTTGTTCATCACGGTGTATATGGTCGATTTGTTACAATGATGACTTTCAATGAATGACACCTCTCTATGTCCCCACGTCTTTGCAATGTGACTTGCCATTTCTCCCATCAAGAGTTAGTCTGTTTCCCCATTATTTGAAACTGAGCTGGCCTTGTGACTTGCTTTGATCAATAGAGAGTGGTGAAATTATTGTTTGTGACTTCCAGGGGCAAGCTTGAAGATACTTTCCAGCTTCTGCTTTGACTTTCTTGGAACACTTTTGCTATCATGTAAAGATGTTTTATCATATGGAAAATGAAATATGCAAATTGACTATGATTCTCAGCATTATGTTTGACAAAACTGAAAACATTTGGAAATCTCTTAAGGGGTCTTAATATCAAGAGATTTCCTACCTGACTGAAATTTTGCATATTAAATTCCACTCAAAGTATTTTGCATCTTCACTGAGTAAAGCAAAAAGTGGGAGAGTACTATTCTTATTGCAAACTCAAAGATACCAGATGAATATAAAATTCAAGTATTAAATACTCACATATAACTTGCTGCTTAAATACCTTTTTGTGATCCTCACTTAAGTATTCAAGGATGCTTCTGCCAGTTCCAAATATGAATTTACATGTAGCTCTGGGCTTCAAAGAATGAAATAAAACAATAATTTCAATTTTATAAGTCCTTGGAGTGAAAACAACTGAGATGTAGCTTTTCTTTGGCTGTTGTGTGTTCCAATCCCTGCAGGCCAATTAAGTTCTTTCAAAGCCCCAGCAAGGGCTTGAAGGTTAATTGAAATGTGTGATTTTTTTAAAAAGAAGAAAAACCAAACTGAGAATAATATATAGTGCACATATTCCACAAGCTGCCTTGGAATCAACATTTAATTAACCAGCAGTGAGCCGCAGCACCTGTTTTTTTCTCCATTTCTGTACAAACACTGTGGGTGCAACCACCAAAGTCTCTGTGGCTGACGTTTGCAAAGACTCCCCTTAGTCTATTTCCTCCCCTTAAACAGGACCCTGCTTTTTGGTGACTTTATCATTGCACCATCCTAATACTCTCTCCCATAAATAGATTCTTCCCCGCTGTCCCTCCTCCAAAACTCCAAAGAAAATTTTTTCTTGTACCTCCTATCAACCCTCCACACACAGCTTACCCATATAAACTCTGCTTTTCATGGTTGCAGCTACTTGGTTAATTACCGAATGGCCTGTGATATGCTAACCCTCTCTGGAAACACCTGCATTTTAACTGAAGGTCCCATAGGATTGTAAAGTCCACCAATGGCACATGTGGTAGCCAGCCTCAAAGATGACCCCATTGACTTCTGCTTTCTGATATTCACACCTTTGTAAAATCCCTTCCTGCATTTTTTGAGGGTTTATCTGGGTGACGGATAACATGACAGAAATAATGGTGTATCACTTCCAAGATTAGGTTATTATTTTAAATTCCATTTTATCCCCCTTCCCCTACCCCCGACACCCCCTTGTTACTTGATACTTGCTCTAGGGAAAACCATACTCCTGGTAGGTCTACGGAGAAGCCTCCATAGCAAGGAACTAAAATTCAAGTGCATGATCTTGGAAGTAGTTCCTTCAGCTCATTAAGCATTCAGAGACTGCAGACTTGATCAATTCCTTGGCTGCAGCTTCATGAGAGATCCTAATCCAGAACTACCCAGCTAACTCCCTCCCAGATTCCTAACCTACAGAAACTGTGAAATAAACATTTTGTTGTTTTAAGCCACTAAATTTTGAGGTAACTTGTTATACAGCAATAGATAACTAATATAAAAGTGTGGGTCTTTCCCACATGATGGAGCCATTTAGCAGCACACTGAGGTGGCCTGATGCAGTAGAGCAAGCTGTGCCCCCTTTTCTGGATGATTCTAGTAAGAAAAGAGAAGGAAAGCAGGCATTTAAGGAAATGTACCACGTGGTGTGTGGGGACCAACAGGAAAGTGTTGCTGGGCAGACTCAGCTAGGACTGGAGAAGGGGGAGGGAGGTTGAATGTTCAGGGGTCCAGGGATTTTCCCTTGTCAGGTTTGACTTTGAAGCCTCCTCTTTTCCACCCTTTCTCTCTTTCTTCCTCAAGCCTCAGCCACTCTCAGGCTATAGATAGACCAAGTGTTGCTGTCAATCTGTTTAAGATGGCCTGTCTCATATAATCTCTGTTAAGGCGTGTGTCTCTTTTCTTTCTCTGAAAGTATTCTTAAAGGGCCAACAAGATAACAAATAAACCCGGTGGTGCTCTTGGACTTGGTCAAGCCCACAGTAGATGCCCTAGTGTTTGTGTTTGAGAAACAATTTGCTACAGTTTGAAAAGCATGTTTTGGCACCACATGCCTGAGTCCAAATGTAGCCTCTGCAACTTAATAGCAGTGTTAGGTGGGTTCCTCTGAGATTTACTTTACTCATCTATAAAATGGGAATAATATGTAGCTCATTAGCTTGTTAAGTTCATTAAGTGATATAATATACATATGTCTCCAAAGACCATTTCTGGCTTCCAGAAAAAGCTCACCAAATACCAGTATACTTTCCTTCTCTTCTCCCATGTGAATATTTCAAAGCAATGCTAATAATTCACAGAGATTTAGATCAAGGTTGGCTGGGTGCGGTGGCTCACACCTGTAATCCCAGCACTTTGGGAGGCCGAGGTGGGCGGATCACCTGAGGTCAGGAGTTTGAGACCAGCCTGACCAACATGGAGAAACCCCGTCTCTACTTAAAATACAAAATTAGCCAGGTGTGGTGGCGCATGCCTGTAATCCCAGCTACTCGGGAGGTTGAGGCAGGAGAATCACTTGAACCCGGGAGGCAGAGGTTGCAGTGAGCCAAGATCGTGCCATTGTACTCTAGCCTGGGCAACAAGAGCAAAACTCCATCTCAAAGAAAAAAAAAAAGAACTTCAAGGTTTACTGTGTGATTCAAGAGGGAGTAAGGGTATGTTACGACCCATTTGGATGTGCAGTAACTTGCAAAGAAAGAGGAAATCAATTTTATGCCCCAACTTGTATGTTACTTGTGCTCTACCACCAGATAGTACTTAAAATATGCATGATTCAAATAAGTCTTTACAAGGTATGTAAATCACAGATGAAGCATGGATGGATTTTTAACTGTTACTTTTGTAATAAGAATAATCTCTGTTAACAAGACTTAGAGGTGAAAGGCAACTCAAAATCTTGACCACCTTTTAGAGACAGATGGTAAAGAAATGCCTACATTCAAATCCCAGCTCTGCCCCTAATTAGCTATATGACCTTGGGCAACAAACTCTCTGAGCCTCAGTCCCTTTACCTCTAAAATGGGAATAATGCTCATACCTGACTTTAAGAGTTGTTGTGAGAATTAGATAGATATAGATAGATAGATAGATAGATAGATAGATAGATAGACAGACAGATGATAGACAGATATGTGAAATGCTTATACCAATGCCTGACAACGACTAAATGTAAGGAGTCACTTTTAAGTGTCCCCTAGAGCTCTAGGTTGAAATTTTAGAGACAGGGAATTCAAAACCCTAAAAGACAGACCTTTCATTTTTGGACAGTGCCAGTTCTGCCCTATGGGTCAAAATAAAGCAAGGCTACTCTTTATCCAGCAAGGCAGACCTCCTGATAATCAGGGGCAACTAGGTCCTATCTGTCTTGTGCCTCTTACGGTGAAGGGTTTCTAGATCCTCCATTCTCTGGCTGCTGTCCTCTAATTGCTCCCAGTTTGTCAGTGATCTTTCTGGTGTGTTGCATGCAGAATTAATGCAGTGCCCCAGATGTGACAGGGTAAAATGGGATAGGGTTTCCACTAACAAGGAATAACTTGTACTTTAGTAACAGCATCTCAATGTGTTCATTTTTTTGTTGTTGTCTTGTTTGTTTATATATAATGTTATAAGATTAAGCTTATTTTGTACTGAATATTGGTGTTTGTCTCTTGAGTTTTACCTTATTGGTTTGATTTCAGCCTTCTGTCCATTCTGTCTTACTAACAGCACTTTGAATTCTATTTTTCCCAATTTTGTGTCAGCCACAAAGCTACAAACCAGACAAGAAGCTTTCACTAAGGTCATGGGGAAAATAACATTTTCTTAAATTGCTGATAGTGGCCGGGAATGAGGGGGAGGCAGGAATTGCTCTGTCTCAGTGGATTGAAGAGAATGAGGGTGTTGGGCATTTTTGAACCCAACTATCCATGTATGATGTGGCCCATACTGGCATAATCTCTATCGGCCAAGAAAAGCCATTGATCAATAGCAAAATGAATGAATGAATGAATAAATTGTTAGGAAGGCACTTGGAGGAAGAAATACTCAGGCTAAAATTTACACAGAGCTAGGAATGACCAACATCAGATACTCTTTAAGAAATGTTTTATGGGAAGAAGTTGACTTGATTCCTTAACAGGGCAGGGGGGAATAATCATACAAAACAAGATAACTGGAAATATTCAATAGAAACTATAGTTATTTCACAATTCACTGGGCTCTACTAATACAAGCAAGACTTTTCTAGAAACCTTGGAAGCTTATTATTATTATTATTATTATTGTTTTATTGTTTTATTTTTATTTTTTGAGATGGAGCCTCGCTCTATTGCCCAGGCTGGAGTGCAGTGGCGTGATCTCAGCTCACTGCAAGCTCTGCCTCCAGGGTTCACGCCATTCTCCTGCCTCAGCCTCCTCAGTAGCTGGGACTACAGGCGCTTGCCACCACACCCGGCTAATTTTTTTGTATTTTTATTAGAGATGGGGTTTCACCATGTTAGCCAGGATGGTCTCAATCTCCTGACTTCATGATCTGCCCGCCTCAGCCTCCCAAAGTGCTGGGATTACAGGCGTGGACCACCATCCATGCCTGGCCAGGCTTTTTAAAAAATTTCATAATACATATAGACTTCAGGTCACATAATTTAGGTCTTCTGTATATGCAAATAACTATGTTGATATAAAATGCATAGATTTTTTCCTTGAGGAATTTGCTTTAGAATTAAAGAGAGGGAATGAATACATGTAAGTAGAACATAGGAATATTAAACACAAGAAGAAGCTATGGGAGACAAAAAGACAGAAAAATGGAAAGAAAACCAAAATATTATTGAGAGTGTATTGTGTACTGAGTACTTTCAATACATGATCTCTTTTATTCTTCTGCAAGATTTTTCAGTGTAAATAACCCATTTTTTATAGAGGCAAAAACTGATGCTCAGTGACTTTAAATAATTTTCTCAAGGCACACAGGTAATAAGAAGCTGAATATGACTCACACCAAGTTTGTTTGTCTCCAAATCCTACACTGCCTTAATGCAACACATTGTCTCTTTGGTTTATAGTCTGTTTGCGGAGAATAGATATATATGTAAATTGAACAAAACAAATTATACCAGAGAAAATTGAATTGACAAATTGATGATTGATAATATTGATAATCTCATAATATAGATTGAAAATAGTTGTGGAGTTCGAAAGCAAAGAAAACCAAAGAAGTCTAGAGATGTCAGAGAAGGTACCTTTGCAGAAAAATTGACCATGTTTTGTTAAGCCTTGAAGGATGGGGATGGAATTTGACTGGGGGTCAGGGGCTAAGAAAGTATGGGCCATTTTAGGAAGAAAAGAATAGTAATTTCTTAAGAAAATGTGTTAAGACCTAATATGAAGCATGATAAGGAATGTAAAGGATAAAGAAGTGTAATGGTGTAACCACTGGAAAGGGTCAAAGGAAATAAGAGAGAAAGATGCTTTTAGGTGAAAGACAATAAATTGCTTTTTTAAATTGTTGAAACTAGGGTAACAGTGAATTGTACAAACTAAAGTATTAGTAAAATAAACAAAATAAAATTGATGAGAAAATAGGGCTTGGGGTAGAGACCTGAGAGGTACTTCAACATTGAGATACTAATTGAATTTAAGCATCTTATTGATAAAGATAGGAGGATAGGACAAGAGACAGAGTATTGCTGAAAATCCAGTTTCATAATTAGAGGATCTAGTGGAAGGTCATCAGAAACCTAGGAAGAGACTCAGAATGATGTGGAGACACAAAAGCCAAAGTAGGAGAGTGTGTCAGACATGACAGACTGAAGGAATGGCTTCAACTCTCCACCACTACCTACATCTACACTTTTACCTTGGCAATGGTTGTAGTGCTCCAGCCTTAAACTTTGGGTTTATCCATGTGACTTGTTTTGGCCAATGTTGTGTGTAAAGAAGTGATTGTGCTAGCTCCATGCCTAGCCTTGTGAGGCTTTACATGTTTCCACTCAGTTTTTGTATCTCTACCATTTCCATGAGAAGAACATGCCCCAGCTTGCTTGTTGGTCATAAAAAGAGGATGTGCAGAAGAGCCTCTCTGGATGGCATTAACATAAAGCAAAGCTACCCCAGCAGCCATGAGCTGAAGCAAGAGCCACCACAGAAATTTGTCCTATATCAACCAATTCCCAAGCAACCTACAAAAAGAGTGAGCAGTAATACGTGGTTGCTGTTCCATGTCACTGAGTTTAAGGTTGGTGTGCTATACAGTTACACTAAGCCTCAGGATAGTCAACTTTGGCAAATATGTCAGAAATGATATACAGAAAAGACTATTAAGTTTGTAAACAGGATAGTCACTATAGAGCTTAGAGAATGAATGATGATGTTTTAGGAAAGTAGCAAGTGCAAAAACTAGATTTCAAGGAATTAAGCACAGCAGAAGAGTCCAAGAAATAAAGTCATACAAAGAGATCACATAGTTGAGGAATCTTGAGGTTAAAATAAACAAGAACATTTATATGTTAGTGTCACATACTATTGGAAGTGTCCTAATGTAGAGGGAAGGAGTCTTTGTGCGGGGGTGAATGGCTTAGGGAGGCTAATGACAGTTTAGCGGAGAAGGGTTCTCAGAAATCAAATAGGAATAGAGTACAATACAGAGAATAAAATCAGTGACTTCTGCAATCACCAAGGTGATATAATAAAGGAACTGAAGTCAGACAGTGTCAATAGGTCTCATTTCATGAAGGAGGTATCTTTTTCAGGAAAAGTATCCAACTCTGTTGATTGCCAATTACAAAGTGTAAAAGAGTACCATATGCTTGTCTCTGAAATTTCTGTTGTCCTTACATTGAATAGGACCCTGAAGAATCAAATTGGTAATCAAGACATGCATTCAAAAAGTCATAATACAGTTTTTGTGATGAGAGAAGAAAATTGACATGCTCTATAAAATTCAAGTCCGTTGCTTTGATTTTAGGATATTTCTAAGTAAGTAATCGTAATTTCAAACGGGAAAGTGAAAGATCAAGTTGGTCACTATGTGAAGAAAGACACGTATTGTGCTGGCATGTTGGGAGGAAGTATGGCGCACAGATGTTGTTTCCTGTTGCCGGGCCACTCCAGGCTAACTAGAGTGCTGCAAACTTAATGTTTCTATTACCTGGAAGTTCAAGATATTTTCTTTTGTTGAACTGACTCACAATCTCCAGTCAAATATATGGGCAGTATCTGTCTGGAAGCCCTTTAACATGACATCGTAGGACTATGGAAAATGCCTATAAGCAATTTATAGATGAGGCTGGTTCTATTTTTGAGCACTGGTTTCCAATGATGTGCCTCAAATGTATTACAGTCGTCTGTGCAAAATGGAATGGGAGCTGCCTTCCTAAGATGTATTCTCAGCAGGGCTGCTGCTGACTCACCAGGAGAGAGAGTGAGCCCCACATCAACCATGCCATCATTGGCAAGTTCTTCTGCCTCATTTCCTCTCTAATAGCAAGTCAGGATAATATTTACTTTGTCTGCTCTGTTCCCAGTGGGGTGTTATGAAACCTGCCCCATGGTGCAGCACCCCTTCCTGCCTACATACCTCAGGCTGATCTAGATCATCGGTGAAAATTGGAGACTCAGATGTATGGTGCCACTGGCCCACTGGCTTCAGTCACACCTGTAAGCAACTGAAACCTGGGTTTATGTAGCCCCAGAGCATGGTCAGGTGGAAAGAGCATACTTGTTAGGGAATGGGAGAGAGTGTGGGAAGGTGAAAGAATCATCTCTTAGGAGTTCCAGTAAAGAAAACACAAATACATTCTGCAATTGAAAGAGATGAGAATTCAGCAATCTCGCATAATCCTAGACAGTCATTTCTAGAGGCACATTTGGAAGTATTACTTGGGGCAGGAGAGAGGAGTGCAGGATAGATCTTATGATGTTAGGTAGAATAACCCTAGGTCCCCCAGGATGAGATTTAAAATTTTTCCTTTGCAAATGTCAGATAGCTGAAGACTGGCATGAATAAACTATATAAATCATAAAATGAGAGTAGTTTCCTAATCAATGAATAAATAATCTGTGCTGGATATTGTCTGTTAAAAATCAGAACCACTCCATCCTTCTAAGCTCTGCTCTATAGTGCAGAGTTGAGAAGCTCAAAAACTGCAGTTCCCATACTCCTTTGGGAATCTAACTGTAGAGCTCAGTGAGATTTGGCCAATAAGAAGCACTTGTTTGAGATTTTGGGGATAGAAAATAAGAACATTTTTCCCTAAGCTGTAGATCAGTGTGTAGATATCAGCAGATAGCAGGTGTGGCAGGGATTTTACCTGAGGCCTTCAGGCATTCTCCTGAGAGCCACCCAATTCTCCACACAGGAGTCAGCTGAGACTACTGATGACAGCCTCCTAAAGCCTGTTCTTTCAGGTTTCCTGGAAGCAACCTTTCTTACCTTTGCTTCCCCAGCCTCTCAACGTAAATCTCCAATTGTGCTGGACTTTGATTTCCTTGATTAAACTTCTTCTTACTTTAAATACCTAGAGTAACTTCTGTTTTACTGACCAAGCTCTGACTGATAATCTATATGCTTCTGATTTTAAAATGTTTATAAATGATAGAATATCCTGGTTCTTGACCCAAACTAAGTACAAGCAAGCCACATACTCATCTGGGTTGAAAAAGCACAGTTCATGCTCATTAATTCATGAGTACTATGCCTTCATTCATGCAAATAATATTTATTGAATGCCTCCTAGTGCCAGTGCTGTTTTAGCAATAGAAGGAGTTTACATTCCAGTGAGAGAAGAAAGATCATAAACAAGTAAAAATACGATGCATCAGATGGTGATGGGTGCTATGGTTTAAAAGGGGAAGTAAAGAGGGCATGGTGCTGTGGGGAGGGGGTTCTTTAATATGTGGCAGTTGAGAAAGGCCTCATTGATAAGGTGATATTTGAGCAGAGATCTGCAAGAAATGAGATAGTCATGGAACTGTCTGGAAGAGGAGTTTTCTCTCAGTGTAAAGTCTTTGAGGCATGAACATGCATAGCCTAAGTGAGGAAACAATATTCCTAGAGCAGAGTGAGCAATAGGGAGAAGAGAAAAAGATTGGGTCAGAAAGGTGACAAGGTCTTATAGACCATGAGAAGGATTCTGGCTTTTACTCTAAGTGAGATGGGAAACTGCTTCACTGCATAGTTTCAAGTATGTATTGCTTTTATATGAAGAAGACAACAAACTAAAAGACACCTTTATTTTAGAAAAATAGAGGTTGAGGAAACATAGATACTCCATTCTATCCTCAAAACTACACTGCACCATGGTACCCACTGGTCAACAACTCCTCAAACATAATCCTATCAGCTTCTTGGTTTTTATTTGAAAATCCCAGTTTTTTCCATCCTAACAATCTGGCTTTTAAAGTGATTATAAAGGAATTCCCCATCTAACCTTTTCCATAATTTTCTGCAAACTGCAAAATAAAGGCTGAGTTTCTTGGAGGGATACAAGATAATGTTGGATTTAAGGAGAGACAGGAGGCTGAAAAATAATAATAACTTAAAGCTAAGAGAGAAACACATGTAATTTGGCTGAGATGACTTCCCTGGGAAGAGTGCCCACTTGATATTACAGTGTCTAACTGGAGGGAGCTGTGGCACAAGTAGCACCATGAAAGTTTTTCATAGCTGCACTCCACATTCTGCTGTGCTGAAGAAGACATCAAGAGGCACTCCTCCCTTGGAAGAGTTCATTTCAGTTCTTAAGGGCTAATCACAAATACTGCACTAAGACTTGTCCAAGCTCAGGGACTCCAAGCAAACCTCCTGAAACAAGCAGCTGAAAGCCAAATGCGTATTGAAAGAAAATGATGGAGGCATCTGGGGAGGAAGAAGAGGGGAGGGGAGGAGAAGAAGAGAAGAAAAAGAAACAGAATGTTTCCTGTCCAAGGCAATACTCAGCGTCTATTGTGAGGGGGTGAAGGGAATCCCTCAGCAAAATACTGGGAGACAAAGAGAGAAAAATAGCTCAGTTTAATTAACTGAGCTTAGCTAGTAACACAAAGAGGAATTCTAGTTTGGCTTTAGAAACATTTTTAACTCAAAGAATGGAAGAGGTTATTAGAGCTCCTATTTGCTGTTTGGTTCAATCAAGCCCTTTCCTTCATAAACTCCTCATCTAAAGCCTCATTTGGGAAAATAACATATATCCAATAAAAAATAAAAACCATCCAGCTCTATGTAGACATGAGAATATTTTAAAATATCAATTGTACAGCCAGAATTCAGAGGGTTGTTAACATACAAATAACCATATTTTTAATAAAGGCACTCCTGTCTCTAATAGCTCACCACATCAAGACCCTCCTCCCAATCCCCAGCCTTTCTCCTCCCACCCTACACACACACACAATGCACACCACACTTTTTCACTCCACTATCCATTTTAGGTGTCACATATTTACACATCCATATACACAAGGTTGTCTCTCTCTCATCTACTTCAGTACTGGATACATGTCAAATGGGGATGTTCAACCTCAGGGCCATTATTCTGCTTCAGTTATTCTGTTCCTGGCATGTATATTGGTCAAGTTCTCCAGAGAGACAGAACCAACAGGATGGACAGCTATACAGATGAATGGATAGATGATAGATAGATAGATAGATAGATAATAGATAATAATAATAATGATGGTGGTGATGAAGATAGATGATAGATAGATAGATAGATAATAGATAGATAGATAGATAGATAGATACATAGATGATAGATAATGATGGTGGATAGATAGATAGATAATAGATAGAAAGAGGGCATTTATCATGAGAATTGACTCACGAGATTATATAGAGGCTGAGAAGTCCCTTGATAGGCTGTCTGCAAGCTGGAGACCTTGGGATGCCAGTAATGTGGCTGAGAAGTCCAAAACCTCAAAACTGGGAAAGTTAAAGGCCTGAGAACTCAGGGGTACAAGTCCCAGAGTCCAAACACATGAGAACCTGTATTTTCAATGTCCAAGTGATGGCAGTAGCTGCTTCACATGGCCTGTTGCTGCCATCAGGCCAACTGCAGCAGAGAGATGCAGTGAGGCTGCATGTGCCCTGGAGTTGGCAGGAGCCAGGGACAAGTGGTAGCCCTGCCCCTTCCAAGTTGGGGTGGGAGCTCCCCAGGTGCCACTGCAACCGCCCAAATCATGGCTACAGACCTGGGTCTCCCACTCCTCAGAGCCCAGGAAAAAGAGGCTGCAACTGCCCAAGTTGTGGCTGCAGAAATGAGCCTCCCTGTGCTCTTGGGGGGCCAGGAGCAGGCAGGGGCTGCCCCCACCACCCACAGCTGCAGCCACTCAAACCATGGCATCCCTGCACTCTTGGGGGGCCTTGGAAGGCCCCCCTGCCCTCAAAGGCTTTGAAGCACCTGCCCCCACTGCCTGGCTTCCCCCTGCTGTCAGTGCCTGCTCCCATCTCCAGGTGAGGGGCACCATGAACAGCAGCAGGAGGTAGACAGATTCCTGGGTGGAAGGGGATGGGTCCCTGGTGAGACCCCACCTTCAGGCCTAGGAGGGCCTGAAGGCCAAGGGCCAGGCTGCCTGTCCCAGGGACCAGAGTGGGAACTGGTGGTGCATTTTCCAGGCCCACCCATGGCCACCAATGGACCAATCAGCATGTTCCTCCTCCCCTCTGAGGCCCATAAAAGCCCCAGGCTCAGCCAGAGAAGAGCAGATGATGGGCAGACCTGCTGCAGAGAGGAGCTACCCTCTCTGCTGATAGCAGGAGACATTAGGATGACCAGCAGCAGAGAGGAGCTACCACTCCAGGGCCTCCTCTCTGCCAGGAGCTGGGGAGATGATGAGATGGATGGGATGGCTTGCCTGCAGAGAGGAAAAAACCATCCCAGGACCTCCTCTCTGCTGAGAGCTTCAGAGACCACAGGACAACCTGCCTGCAGAGAGGAACTTCCCACTCCAGGGTCTCCTCTCTGCTAGGAGCTGAACACTCATAGGGACACCCTGGCTGCAAAAAGGAGCTGCCTCCTGCAGGTCTCCTGTGAGCTGTTCTATTGCTCAATAAAGCTCTTCTTCATCTTGCTCACCCTCCACTTATCTGCATACCTAGTCACAGAACAAGAGCTCTGGACCCGCTGAATGGTGGAGCTAAAAAAGCTATAATACAAACAAGGCTGAAACATGCCCCTTGCTCCCCACATTGCAGGTGAAGAGACAAGAGCTATGGCCCCTCAGGGAGCCCAGATTTGGGAGCTCCCAGAGCCAGGACTGTGACTCCCTCTTTGGGATCCTGCAGTGCCTGGCATCTCTGAGATTCCAGGCTCCACTGCATTCCCCAGTGCCAGCCAAGGAAGCTGCTTGCAGTTCACTTGGTCCAGCTGCAGCCTTGCAGAGAGCTGGCACCCATACTGGCACCTGGAGCTGCCCATTCAGCTGCAGCAGCCAGCGTGTCTGACTGTGCAGTGACCAGACTCCATGTTCACTCAGCCACCCCTTGTGGCTCCATGCCTGACTTGCCCTTGGCAGGCATGGGATCCAGGCCGGTAGCATGAGCCAAGTGTATTTGTCAGACCGAGTGGGTGAAACAAGCCCAAGGGACCTGAGCAAAACTCAGGCAAAGGTGCCACTGGCCAGAGATTTCAGGCCAGAAAACTGTCACACCAAAGATACTGTAACACATGGGCGGGGGAATGATGTGCTAGTTTTAGGAGACAGAGAATGTGAATTCACCTTTCCTCTGCTGTTTTATTCTGTCTTGTACCTAGCCAATTGCATGATGCTCACACACAATGAAGAAGAATGTTCCCCACTCAGTCCACCAACTCATATGCCAACCTCCTTTGGAAACACCCCCACAAATACACCCAGTTATCTAGGTATACCTTAACCCAGTGAAATTGACACCTAAAATTCACCAATGCAGCATGACTTGAGAAGCATTGAAAGCCTCCCTCCCCAGGAGAAGGAAATAAAGGGTATTCAATTAGGAAAAGAGGAAGTCAAATTGTCCCTGTTGCAGATGACATGGTTGTATATCTAGAAAACCCCATCATCTCAGCCCAAAATCTCATTAAGCTGATAAGCAACTTCAGCAAAGTCTCAGGATACAAAACCAGTGTGCAAAAATCACAAGCATTCTTATACACCAATAACAGACAAACAGAGAGCCAAATCATGAATGAACTCCCATTCACAATTGCTTCAAAGAGAATAAAATACCTAGGAATCCAACTTACAAGGGATGTGAAGGACCTCTTCAAGGAGAACTACAAACCACTGCTCAAGGAAATAAAAGAGGATACAAACAAATGGAAGAACATTCCATGCTCATGGGTAGGAAGAATCAATATCATGAAAATGGCCATACTGCCCAAGGTAATTTATAGACTCAATGCCATCCCCATCAAGCTACCAATGAGTTTCTTCACACAATTGGAAAAAACTACTTTAAAGTTCATATGGAACCAAAAAAGAGCCTGCATTGCCAAGTCAATCCTAAGCCAAAAGAGCAAAGCTGGAGGCATCACACTACGTGACTTCAAACTATACTACAAGGCTACAGTAATCAAAACAGCATGGTACTGATACCAAAATAGAGATATAGACCAATGGAACAGAACAGAGCCCTCAGAAATAACGCCGCATGTCTACAACCATCTGATCTTTGACAAACCTGACAAAAACAAGCAATGGGGAAAGGATTCCCTATTGAATAAATGGTGCTGGGAAAACTGGCTAGCCATATGTAGAAAGCTGAAACTGGATCCCTTCCTTACACTTTATACAAAAATTAATTCAAGATGGATTAAAGATTTCAATGTTAGACCTAAAACCATAAAAACCCTAGAAGAAAACCTAGGCAATACCATTCAGGACATAGGCATGGGCAAGGACTTCATGTCTAAAACACCAAAAGCAATGACAACAAAAGACAAAATTGACAAATGGGATCTAATTAAACTAAAGAGCTTCTGCACAGCAAAAGAAACTACCATCAGAGTGAACAGGCAACCTACAGAATGGGAGAAAATTTTTGCAATCTACTCATCTGACAAAGGACTAATATCCAGAATCTACAATGAACTCAAACAAATTTACAAGAAAAAAACAAACAACCCCATCGACAAGTTGGCGAAGGACATGAACAGACACTTCTCAAAAGAAGACATTTATGGGGTGGGGGGGAGGGGGGAGGGATAGCATTAGGAAATATACCTAATGCTAAATGATAAGTTAATGGGTGCAGCACACCAGCATGGCGCATGTATACATATGTAACTAACCTGCACATTGTGCACATGTACCCTAAACTTAAAGTATAAGAATAATAAAATTAAATTAAAAAAGAAAAAAAAAAGAAGACATTTATGCAGCCAAAAGACACATGAAAAAATGCTCATCATCACTGGCCATCAGAGAAATGCAAATCAAAACCACAATGAGATACCATCTCACACCAGTTAGAATGGAGATCATTAAAAAGTCAGGGAACAACAGGTGCTGGAGAGGATGTGGAGAAAGAGGAACACTTTTACACTGTTGGTGGGACTGTAAACTAGTTCAGCCATTGTGGAAGTCAGTGTGGCAATTCCTCAGGGATCTAGAACTAGAAATCCCATTTGACTCAGCCATCCCATTACTGGGTATATACCCAAGGGATTATAAATCATGCTGCTATAAAGACACATGCACATGTATATTTATTGAGGCACTATTCACAACAGCAAAGACTTGGAACCAACCTAAATATCCAACAACGATAGACCGGATTAAGAAAATGTGGCACATATACACCATGAAATACTATGCAGCCATAAGAAATGATGAGTTCATGTCCTTTGTAGGGACATGGATGAAGCTGGAAACCATCATTCTCAGCAAACTATCACAAGGACAAAAAACCAAACACCGCATGTTCTCACTCATAGGTGGGAATTGAACAATGAGAACACATGGACACAGGAAGAGGAACATCACACACCGGGGCCTGTTGTGGGGTTGGGGGACGGGGGAGGGATAGCATTGCATTAGGAGATATACCTAATGCTAAATGACAAGTTAATGGGTGCAGCACACCAACATGGCACATGTATACATATGTAACAAACCTGCACGTTGTGCACATGTACCCTAAAACTTAAAAGTATAATAATAAAAAAAAGAAAGCCTCCCTGCCCAAAACAACACATCTCAATTTTAGCTAGCCACATTTCAAGTGCTGAATGGCTATTCACCTAGTCACAGGTGGCTTCGGTCTTGCTCTGTCTCACAAGATTGTTGTGTATAATATGATAACTTATGTGAACACATCCTATAAGCTCTGAAATGCTGCTGTATGTATGGTACTCACAAATTCAATGATCATTTCATTCTGACAGGTGCTATATCAATGATCATGGGCCCTATTTCCCCATTCTACTTTCTTTATGATGGTGAGCCAAGAACAGGACACACACAATGCCAATGCATTTGTAGTTGATACTACATTTTTGGTCTCATGGAAAGAGCACAGGATGCAGAATTAGTATGCACAGAGGTGAGTTCTTGACCACATCCTCACTATACAACTTTGGGCAAGTCTTGTTTCACTTTTCAGCCTGTTTCCTTATCTGTAAAAAGGAAAACAATACCTCTTCTATGTATACCACAAAACTGCTGTGGAGATAAATGAATATAATATCGAGCAAGCAAATGATTACATATTATAAAATGCTGGGTATTGTCATTCTTGCATTCATTAAACCTAGGATACCCTCACATAATTATTGCTTAAGTACCAAGAACATAGATAATTATAGAAACCTCAAAATTTTATTTTTTAAATTTTAAAAAATATTTTAACTTTTATTTTAGGTTCAGGGGTACATGTGCATGTTTTTTATATATGCAAATTCATGACTCAGGGGTTTAGTATACAGATTATTTTGTCACTAAGTATAGTACCTAATAGTTTTTTTTTCCCTGAACCTCTCCCTCCTCCACCCTCAAGTTGGCTCTAGTGTCATTGTTCCCCTCTTTCTGTCTATGTGTTCTCATTGTTTAGCTCCCACTTATAAATAAGAACATGGGTATTTTGTTTTCTGTTCCTGTGTTAGTTTGCTAAGGATAATGGCCTCTAGTTCCATCCATGTTCCTGAAAAAGACATGATCTCATTCTTTTTTGTGGCTGCATAATATTCCATGGTGTATATATACCACATTTTCTTTATCCAGTCTACCATTGATGGGCATTTAGGTTGATTCCATGTCTTTGTTACTGTGAATAGTGCTGCAATAAACATACATGTGTACATGTCTTTGTGGCAGAATGATTTATATTCCTTTAGAAATATACCACAAAAAACAAACAGCCTCATTAAAAAGTGGGCAAAGGCCATGAACATACACTTTTCAAAAGAAGACATACATGTGGCCAACAAGCATATAAAAAATGCTCCATATCGCTAATCATTAGAGAAATGCACATTAAAACCACAAATGAGATACCATCTCACACCAGTCACAGTGGCTATTATTCAAAAAGCCAAAAACTAACAGATGCTGGCAAGGTTGTGGAGAAAAGGGAATGCTCATACACTACTGGTGGGAGTGTAAATTAGTTCAACCATTTTGGAAAGCAGTGTGGTGATTCCTCAAAATTTTAAATATGTTTCCTATTCATTATCTTCTCTAACCCAGAACCGCTTTCAAGGTTTGGTGTGCTGGGCTGTGCTCTCAGATGTGATACCCACAAATGTCCTCTTTGATGAAGAATGCATTGCTTTTGCAGGGAGTATGGGGACAGTGACCCAAGCAAATTCAGGTTAGAATGATGTTAAGAACATGGGATTGAGACAAAAATAACCAGTTGTGGATGTTTGTCCTGTTACTTGCTCTCCAAGTTATTTTCCTTTTTGAACCCCAGTTCCCCATCTGTGAATAAAGCTACTGCCTGGCATTGTTATGAGGCTTACGGGAGAAAATCTAGTAAACACCTAGCATTGTACTTGGCCCATAGTGCACCCTCTTTAATCTGTAACTGTTTCTATCATCATCTTGGCATACCAGATGCCTGACACATCATGTTGGGAGAGTGAGAAAGCTTTTGGTTCCAGAGTGGCCTGGCCATTTACCTAATTTGGTTTTTTTGTGTGTGCAGAGGTTGTTGGCAGATTTGTTTAGTGGGGACAGTCTCTCAGTTGGCACTCAGCTTTATAACTTCTAGCCATTTAGTCACATCCTGCTGGACGCTGGACACTCATTATTTCTGAAGAGCTAGAGAAGCAGCTCACAAGACTGATGGCTCCTTCCAGTCTGGCGCATTCTATGGGGTCTCTCTCACAGCATTTGGCTTCTCAGGGAGAAACTTTCTCTTTGATAAGCTTGGGCAGATTGAGCCCTGCCTCACATGTTCTCACATCTGCTATACACGGTGTGAGGTTATTTTAGCAATGATCATGATTCTGGGTGGATAGTTGTATGAAGTGCTTTAATCCCATCAGTTCTCAAATGACTTTCCATAGCTCACCTATTGTGAGGGGCCTCTTCTAGGAATGATATTGTTCCAGAGGCAGACAGTGGGAGCACTGGAGGGAATGGCACCGGGCCAGAGCAATGACGTCTAGCAGATGTTCTTCATTATGACCAGCTGTGCCTTCAGTGATAGAAGGTTGATCGATCTACCATCCCAGTTTGCCTGGCACTCAGGGGGTTGCTTGGGATGCAGGACTCTCATCAGAATATTAAGAAGCCCATCCTCAGGGGCAGTAGGGTAGAGAAGCGCTTTCCAAACTTTAATGTGCATAAGAATCACCCGATGACCTTGATAAAATGCAGATTCTGATGCCGAAGGTCTGAGGTGAGCCCTAAGATTATTCATGTCTAACAAGCTCCCAAAGTGAGCCACGCTTTGGACAGTGCTGGTTTAGTGGACCTACATGAGGCTTTGGAAAAACCTGGGTTGGCTGCAGCTCTTCCCAGATATTATTCTCACTTTCCTTATTTGCTCCATCCTCCTGCCCATGAGGATCCAATCACTTCTCACCAGGGCTCACTTCCAACATTGGGGATTATAATTTGATGAGATTTGGGTAGGGACACAGATTCAGACTATATCAGAAAGCCAAGAGTTTGGCCAAGCAAACATTTGCTAAGATTAGTATAGATAGAAGAAAGGCAGATGCTGTAATTCATCAGGACAATGGAAAAAAAGACCCAGAAGGCATTTCTGAGAACTTTGTGGCTGTCACACCTATCACAGGCCCACTGATCCAGGGTCTTGAGGACAGAATGGTTTCAAGGAGGAGCCCACATTGCTCCTGGGGCCTTGAGGCTCACTGCCCAGGGTCACCTGAAGTTTCTTCTCCACACGTTCGGGAGGAGTTCCTTGGCCACCCCAACTATGGCTCATGTAGGCCAGGTTTAGCTCAGGCTGATCCTTTAGAAGGCTCAAGCACTAAACCTTAGTGACATCTACACACTGCCAGTTCTGCAGCTGTGTAGACTGCAAGAGCTGGGCAGGCATGGCCACCTCCACCTAGATTTCAAATTGATATCTCAGGGAGCCTAAGGGCATAGGCAGAGAACTGCCACAGGAGCAGGGCTGCCACATAGAGCCCCCAGTAGAGAAATTCTTAATGGAGCCATGGGGGCAGGGCTGCTCTCAAGATCCCAGACCTGTAGGCACAGCAGTGTGTAACTCCAGCCTGAGAGAGCCACAGGCACCAGACTCCAAAACCTGAGAACTGTGGCATAAGCTGTGTCCAGAAAAGCTGGCTGTCTAGGGTCTTGGGGGCCCAACTCTCACACCAGGGTGTCTAGAAGACAAGATATGGAGTCAAAGAAGATTATTCTCAAGCCTTGAGTTTGCCCTTTTGGGTTTTGAATTTGGTCAGGATCCATCAATCCTTTCTTCTTTCCTATTTCCCCTTCCTGAAATGGAAATGTCTCTCCTAAGCCTGTCCAACTATTGTATTTTAGAAGCATATAACTTGTTTGATTTCACAGACTCACAGTTGAAGAGAAATTTGCCACAGGATGAATTATACCTTGAGTTTCACACATATCTGATTCGGATAAAATGAAATTGAGACTTTGGACTTGAACTTTAAAGTTGATGCTGGAATAAGTTAACACTTTTGGGGCTATTGAGATGGAGTGAACGTATTTTGTAAGAGGGAAGGACGTGAACTATGGGAGGCCAAGAATGGAATGTTATGGTTTAAATGTTGTGTCCCCTTCAAAATCTATTTGGAAACTTAATCACTTAATCCCCAATGCCGCAGTATTAAGAAGTGGGACCTTTAGGAGATGATTAGGCCTTGAGGGCTTTGTCCTCATAAATGGAATTAGTGCTTTATAACTGGGTTGGAGGGAACTAGCTAGGACTTTTTTCCTTCCACCCTTCCACCATTTGAAGACACAGCATTCATCTCCTATGGAGGACATAGCAGCAAGGCACCCTGAAAACCAAAAATAAAATTCTAATCTCCCCAACCTATTGAATGCATCTCTCTCTTGGCCAAGGGATCCCCAAGAAACCTGAAAAGCTAGTTCAATCCATGACTGGAAGTGGGGATTGGACATGCCTCATTATTTCCTTCTCCTTTTGGAGTTTAGGCACAACTGACTAGCATTAACTTTAAAACAGAGATCTTGGCCGGGTGCGGTGGCTCATGCCTGTAATACCAGCACTTTGGGAGGCCAAGGTGGGCGGATCAAGAGGTCAGGAGATCCAGACCATCCTGGCGAAACCCCGTCTCTACTAAAAATACAAAAAATTAGCCAGGCATGGTGGTGGGCACCTGTAGTCCCAGCTACTCAGGAGACTGAGGCAGGAGAATAGTGTGAACCTGGGAGGCGGAGCTTGCAGTGAGCCAAGATGGCACACTGCACTCCAGCTTGGGCGACTGAGCGAGACTCCGTCTCAAAAAAAAAAAAAAAAAAAAAACAGAGATCTTAAGACTAACAAAGCAGGCTCTTCGTACCATAAATATACGAAATTCCAACTTGACTTTGGTATAGCATCACATGACAGATAGTAGGCCCTGAAGTAAATCAAAGTATTTTACCCTAAAATGTATTTCTTTGACATATTTTGAAATGGCCCTGCAAAGCTGTCTCTTGTGGGAGAAATTTGCATCCTGTAGAGAATCGCCTCCTCTTACTAGATCTTTTCCAGAGAGTCTGGCACCTTTTAAAGTCCAATAAGTGACATTTACTGTCGATTCTCTCTGAAGCCTGCTACTCGAGGTTTCATATACATGACAACAACCTTGGTTTCTACAACTTCCTCTTATCTTAACTCAAGCATTTCTTTATGCTGACTTCAAACACTTTAGGCAAAGTTTGACACTTTCAACTGGCAGCAAATTGGGAAATCTTTGAATCCACCTATGACCTGGAAGGCCTCACTTTGAGATGTCCCATCTTTCCTGGCTGAACAAATGTATACCACACATATATTGATTTATATCTTGGCCTGTATCTTCTGTGCCCCTAAATGTATGAAACCAACCAATCGCCTTGGGCACATCTTCTCAAGACCTCCTGAGGTTGTGTCACAAGTCATGGTTCTTAACATTGCCAAAATAAACCTCTAAATTGACTGATAACTGTCTCAGATACTTTTTGGTTTACAACCCTCTTGGAAGCAGGCAGCAAGTCCTTAACAGACACCAAATCTGCCAGCACCTTAGGATCTTTGGGTTTTCAGTCAAAATAATTTCATAGCTATCTCTCATAACTGTAAGAAATAAATTTATGTTACTTACAAATGACCTAGTCTAAGATATTTTATTATAAAAGCACAAACAACGAAGTCACCCACCAACACCTACTCACATCCATACAAACTCTCTGTTCCTCTTCCCTGCTTTATTGTCTCTCCCAAGCACTTATTAACATCTAAAATATTTTATTTATTTATTTTCTTTTTGTTTGCCTTTCTCTTCTGGAGAAAAAATTCTGGGAGGTCAGGCATTTTGTCTATTTGTTCACTGTTCTAGCCCCAATACCTACTAGAGGTTCTGACACATAGTAGGCCCTCAATAAATATTAATAAATAGATAAATATTGTAAATTTTTTGATATATTAAAACCTTCTATATAACAAGATAATCAAAGTTAGCCAGATTGAGAAACATATTAACCACAAAAATAAAATGTATTCTGACTTCTATTCCCTTTATAATTTTTTTCTGTAGTATTTATGACTTGAGTTTGAATGCTTAAAAATGCCTAGGTAGGTGTCTATAAATTTTCACATGTGTACCTGGGCACAAATGCACATACATACACAGAAAGCTTAATACAGACTACAAAAAATATGCACTATAAATGCTTCTTTTGTTGGAATGTGAATTCTTCATGAGCCCTGAAATGCAGCATGGTGCCAATTGCCTTAGCAGAAAGCAGGAGAAACTTGTCTTGAAAAGAAAGGTAGTCCTGATTTCTGTATAAAGCAGAAAGATAGAGAAGAAAGAGTATTTGTGTCTAAAAGACTTCTTGACTGTTTCATGATGGCCTTAATTTAGTGTTAATGGTTTAATTTCCAGGTTACACCTCCTCCCTCCTTAAATAGCACTTAGTGTAATTGATGCCAAGTTAATCCCTGTGCTGCCAAGAGAAGTGTCCATGGGGTAGGAACCACATGCTGTTTTACCTGTGCTTAAAGAGGAAAATGTCACACATCTCTGAAGAAACAATGTTGACTGAAAAATAGCGCCAAGTCTCAAACAAGATCTTTGTGAAAAATAAAGCATGAAGCACAAAATGAGAGAGTAAGTCTTATCATTATCTAAGAATTAAAATGATGATTAAGGTGATTATCTTTTTCTTCTTTATTTTTAAATAGTTTGCAAAATTATAACAACAGGTATGCATTATTTTATAATTATTGACAACATGGTGTTTTGTAAAACAAAGTGTATTATATGAAGAATATTCTCAATTTTATTTGGAGCTATAAAAAACTATAAGACTATGCAGAAGCACAATAAAATGCTAACAGTGAGTATCTCTGAATAGTGGGATTATTGCTAAATTTTATCCCACTCTCCTTTGCTTTTTATTATTGTCTAAATTTTGAGCAGTGAGTATATGCTACCTTTGTAATTTAAAAATAAAGTTGGTTAATTTTCTAAAAATTGTTACCACCCTCTATTTACAATAACAAATCATTTTGTTTGTCTGCCTTGGGTTTATTTTAAATAAGTTTCATCTTCTTTTCTTGTGTCATACTAATAAGAGGAGAAAAGGTTTAATTTAGGGGAAAAAAAGGAGTATTTCCCTTAAAGTGTATCACCTTTTAGAAGAAATCTTTCCATCCCACCTTTTCCTGTGATTCTCCATCACAGGTTGAGAAAGTGCAATCATGAAGCTTTGCACCCCAGGCTTACATTCTTTTGAATCTAGGGCTAGAGCATACTTCGAGATCAACCAGCACCATCTTCTTTCACAGTGGAAGAAACAGAGTTCCTGAGAGAGAACGGGATTTGTTCATGGTCACACAGTGTTATGGATATTATAACAAAGCCAGGTCTAGAACCCTGGCAAGAACATGTGTCTCTCTTTTCTATGTGTTTATTCTGCCTATTCTTTGCATTCAAAAATAGAATATGAAAAGAATTCCAAGCACAGTGCCTTGTATATAGAATACTCAGTAAGTGAATAATGAATGAATAGGTAAATTAACTAAAAAACAGTTGAACATCAATAATCACTACTTTATATAGTGAAAAAGAGGCTCTGGAAATAAACATCAATTCCTTTTTCTTATCTTAATAAGAAAAAAGAAAACACAGAAAAAGAGCTACCTTAAAAGCAGAAAGTCTGCCACTGTCTGTGGCACATGTTGGTAGTGGATGCCCAGGATTACCCTCAGAGAGGCAGCCCAAATACCTCTAATGACAGAAATGCATGGAAAGACCCACATATATCCTTCCCTGAGTTTAAGTGGCCCAAAGAACTTGGAGGAAATATGAAAGTGTCTATATTTTCCTGGCAGGTAAAGAGAAAACTTGATTTGGTAGTCACAAGGGAGTTCCTGTAAGAAATTGATTGAAGCACCTCTAAAACCCAATGGGATGTTGCTTCACTCATTGGAAACCAAAGTGGCTAACACATGACAAACTTCAGGTAGGAAAGGGAGGTTTAAATGCACCCTGGAGGCCTTAAAAGGAACAGAAAACATTTAGTCTTAAAAGCAGGGATGGTTTTAGAACCAAAGACAACATTTTCAGAATTTAGTAAGACTTACTAATAACAATGCACAGGCTTCTCAAATAATGGCTCTACATAAAATGCAGGGCTTGCTTTTCTTCTATCATATTCAAACCAATTAAATTTTCCTCAGTTGCTTAGCTTACTCTGTAAGGCATACTCATTTCATACAACTTTTCATACAACTTGGTAAGCCACATCATTCACAAAACATGGCAGCTGTCAGAGTTGACAGAAAATTCCCTACCATCCTCATTTCAAGATGCTCCAATACCATGCTTCATATTTGTCCATCCAGAGATACATTTTCTGAAGATTTTAAATTGTCTTTTTTTCTTTTTTAGAGGAAAGGTCTTGCTCTATTGCCCAGGCTGGAGTATAGTTACATGATTACAGCTTTCTGCAGCCTCAGACTCCTGGGCTTAAGTGATCCTCCTGCCTTCGCATCTGGAGTAGCTAGGCCTACAGGTGTGTATCATGATGCCTGGCTATATTTTTAAATTTTTTTGTAGAGAAGGGGGTCTTGCTCTGTTGCCCAGGCTAGTCTCAAATTCTTGGCCTAGAGTGATCCTCCTGCCTCAGTCTCCCAGGGCACTGGGATCACAGGCCCTTTTTTCATTTCTACAAATTATGGTTGTGTCAGTCCATTTGTGTTACTTGAAAGAAATACCTGAGACTGGGTAATTTATAAAGAAAAGAGGTTTATTTTGGTTCAGTTTTGAAGGCTGTACAATATGGCATCAACATCTGCTCAGATTCTGGTGAGGCCTCAGGAAACTTACAATTATGGCAGAAGGTGAAGGGACAGTAGGTATATCACATGGCAAGAAAGCAAGAGAGAAGGGGGAAGTAATCAGATCTCATGTGAACTCACAGAGTGAGGAATCACTTATTACCACAGGGAGGGCACAAAGCCATTCACGAAGGATCTGCCCCCATGACCCAAATACTTCCCACCAGGCCTCACCTCCAATATTGGGAATCAGTTTCAACACGACATTTGGAGGAGACAAATATTCAAACCATATTATTTGCCCCTGGCCCCCAAAATCTCATGTCCTTACTTTGCAAAATACAAATTGTGCCTTCTCAATAGTCCCTAAAGTCTTAACTCATTTCAACGTCAAGTCCAAAGTCTCATCTGAGACTCAAGACATGCTCCTCCCACCTATGAGCCTGTAAGATCAAAAACAAGTTATTTACTTCTGAGATACAATGGTGGCACAGCCATTGGTAAACATTCACATTCCAAAAGGGAAACATCAGTCAAAAGAAAGGAGCAACACACCCCATGCAAGTGTGAAACTCAGCAGGGCAGACATTAAACCTTAAAGCTCCAAAGTAATCCTTGACTTGATGTCCTGCACCCAGGGCACACTGAGGTATGAGGTGAACCCCTGAGGCCTTGGACAGCTCGACCCCTGTGGCTTTCCAGGGTATAGGCCCAAGGCTGCTCTCATGGGTTGGAGTTGAGTGCCTGCAGCTTTTCCAAGCTCAGGGTGCAAGCCACTGGTAGTTCTACTGTCCTGGGGCCTGGAGGGCAGCAATGCCATTTCCACAGCTCCAGTAGGCAGTGCACCAGTGGCAGCTCTGTGTGGGCGCTCCAACTCCACATTTCCTCCAAGCATTGCCATAGGAGAGGCTCTCGGTGGGGGCCCTGCCACTGTGGCAGGCTTCCGCATGGGAACCCAGGCTTTTGAATACATCCTCTGAAATCTAAGTGAAAGCTGCCAAGTCTCCTTCACTCTTGCATTCCATGTGTCCACAGACATAATACTATGTGGAAGCTGCCAAGGCTTATAGCTTGTGCCCTCCAAAGCAGCAGGTGGATCTGTACCTGGGGCCATTTTAGCTGAGGCTGGAGCTGGAGCGGCCTGGATGTGGAAAGCAGTATCCCGAGGCTACACAGAGCAGCAGGGCCCTGGACCTGGCCCATGAAGCCATTCTTTTCTCCTAAGTCTCTGGGCCTGTTACGGGAGTGGCTGCCACAAAGACTTGAAATGCCTTCAAGGTCTTTTTCCCATTGTCTTGGCTATTAGCGTTTGGCTCCCTTGCAGTCATGCTGATCTCTCTAGCAAGTGGTTCTCCACAGCCCACTTGAATTCCTCCCCTGAAAATGCTCCTTCCTTCTCCACCACAGGACTGGGCTGCAAATTTTCCAAACTTTTATGCTCTGCTTCCCTTTTAAATATAACTTTGAACTTAAAGTCATTTCTTTGCTCCTGTATCTGATCTAAGCTTTAAATGTAGCTGTGGCACATTAAGTTCAACCTTCCACAAAGCTCCAGGACATGGAAACAATGCAGCCAAGCCCTTTCCTAGGGCATAACATGGGTGACCTGTGCTCCAGTTCCCAGTAACTTCCTCATTTCTATATAAGACCTCATCTTAAAGGTCTTCACTTCAATAGACCTCACTGTTCATATTTCTATCAACCTTTTGGTCAAAATACTTAAAAACTCTCTAAGAAGTTCCAAACTCTCCCTCATCTTCCTGTCTTCCTCTGAACCCTCCAAACTCTTTCAACCTCTGCACCTTGCCCAGTTCCAAAGTTGCTTTCACATTTTCAGGTATCTTTATAGCAATGCCCAACTTCTTGGTACCAATTCTCTGTGTCAGTCTATTTGTGTTACTATAAAGGAAAACATAAGACTTGATTATTTATAAAGAAAAGACGTTTATTTTGGCTCATGGTTCTTCAGGCTGTACAATCATGGCACCAACATTTGTTCATCTTCTGGTGAGGCCTCAGAAGCTTGCAATCATAACAGAAGGTGAAGGAGGAGCAGGCATATCACATGGTGAGACAATAAGAGAGAGAGAGGGATGTGTCAGGCTCCTTTTCAAACAAGATCTCACATGACCTCACAGAGCAAGAACTCACTCATTACTGTGGGGAGAGCAGCAAGCCATTCGTGAAGGATCTGCCCCCATAACCCAAACACCTTCCACCAGGCTCCATCTCCAACATTGAAAATCACATTTCAACATAAGATTTGGAGGTGACAAATATTCAAACCATATTAATGACACACATGAGAAGTTTTGTTACATATACACAATGCATAGTGATCAAGTCAGGTTATGTAGGGTGTCCGTCTCCTGAGTACAATACATTTTTGTTAAGTATAGTCACTCTGCTCTTCTATAAATCATTGAATTTATTCATTCTATCTTACTGTATGTTTGTACACTTTAAGCCACTTCTTTTCATTCACACTTTCTTCCCACTCACTCTTCCCAGTCTCTGTTATCTATCATTCTACTCTCTATCTACATGTTACCAAATATTTTAGCTCCCACATATAAATGAGAAAAAATAACATTTGTCTTTTTCTGTGCCTGGATTATTTCAGTTAAGATAATAACCCCTAGTTCCATACATGTTGCTGCAAATGAGATGATTTCTTTTTTATGGGTACATAGTATTCCATTGTGTGTGTGTGTGTGTGTGTGTGTGTGTGTGCATCGCATTTTCTTTATACATTCACCCATTGATGAACACTAAAGTTGATTCCATATTTTTGCTATTGTGAATAGTACTGCCGTAAACCAGTGAGTGCAGGTATGCATTTGATATATTGAGTTCTTTTACTTTGGGTGGATACCCAGTAGTGGGATTGCTGGATAGTATAGTAGTTCTATTTTTGTTTTTTTTTTGAGAACTCTTCATACTGTTTTCTATAGTGCTTGTACTAGTTTACATTCTCATCAACAGTGTATAAGAGTTCCTTTTTCTCTACATTGTCACCAACAAGTATTATTTTTTGTCTTTTCAATAATAGCCATTCTGACTGGAGACTGGGGTAAGGTGATATCTCATTGTGGTTTTGATTTGCACTTTTCTGATGATTAGTGATGTTGAGCATTTTTTCTAATACTTGTTGGCCACTTGTATGTCCTCTTTTGAGAAATGTCTGCTCATGTCCTTTGCCCATATTTTACTGGGATTTTTTTTTTCCTGTTGAGTCATTTGAGTTCTTTGTGGTTTTGGTCCATTTGCATCACTATAAAGGAAAACAGTGTGATGCTGAAGACATTTAGATCTCAGAAAGGGTGTGGGCCACAGCACAAGCTCCTTCCTTGGAGCAGTTCCATCCCATCCCAGAGTATCCCAGAATTGGGACTGCAAATCTGTTCTGTTTCCCAGAAGCTCCCTATGTTAGTAACAGGGGTAGGGAGAGTCAAGTGATTCTCTTGTGGCCCAGATCACATAACATCATAATGGGGATGTGAGCTGCTGGAATTTTCTCATTCACCCTTTCTGCATGTTGGAAAGCCACCCCCAGCTCCCAGCCAATACTGGCCAAGCAGGCTACCTCTCTTCCTTCCCCTTTCCCACTTTTGATGTTTCTTGTCACTTTTGTGTTAAATTCCAGTATTCTCTTGGATCATGTATTCAAAGTGTGATTGTCCATATACTATTTTGGTTCTTCCAAATGGAGGAAGTGGGCATGAAATACTTCTAGTCAGCCATCTTGAAGCCCCTCCCACAAATTACCTTTTTAGGATAATATTTTAACCTCAACCTTTGAACCAGGCGAACCAGAATGTGAACAAGATAATCAGGCTTGCTTTCTTTCTCTCTCTTTCTTTCGCTTTTCTTTTCTTTTCTTTTCCTTTCTTTTGAACTTTTACTCTCCCAATTCTGAGATTTCATTCTTGGATTTTCTTTATGGGATGAGAAAACAAGAGGTCACTAAAGAATATTGTAGCATCACTGTCTTGCATATTATCAGGTGGGTACAATGGGCAGCAATATGCATCTAGTTCTCATAAAGCTTCAATTTACTTAGATGCCTCTGTTATTGAAAAATAGGCTCCTTTCCTCAAAATGGCCTCCACTTCTTTACATTTGTTAAAACCATTAACTAGATTTGTTTGTTTAAAAGATGTTTTCCAGACTTAGTTGTCCAGGCTGGAAGAAAATCTATCATGAGCTTTTACCTTTTTTAAAAAAGCCTTACACACAGAAATTGCTTAATACACATCCATTAGATACATAACCCATAGAAGGCAGAATATCTACCTGACAAAGGTGTCCAGATCCTAATCCCTAGAACCTGTGAAAATGTAACCTTACATGGCAAAAGGGACTTTGAAAATGAGATAGTTTAGGATATTGCAGGAGGGATAGTATCCTGTATTTTGTGGAGGAATTCAATGTAATTTCAAGGGTTCTTATAAGCGAAAAATGGATTCAAGAAGGTCAGAGTAAGAGAAGGTTTGAAGATGGTACCCTGCTAGCTTTGAAGATGAAGGAAGGGCCATGAGCCAAGGTGTGCAGTTTTTAGAAGCTGGAAGAACAAGGAAATAAATTTTCTCTTCAAGCCCCCGGAACAAATGCAGCTCGGCTGATGCCTTAATTTTGGCCCAGTAAGACCCATTTCAGACTCTGCAGAGCTGTAAGATTCTAAATTTGTGTTGTTTTAAGCCACTACATTTGTGGTAATTTGTTACAGCAGCCATTGGAAACTACTACATAATCCAATTGAAAAGAAATATTTGAGAATCACTTTTCAATATTCCTCACTCTTTTCTTTAAAGAGATGATTAAAAGATGGGAAAAGCAATCCCAGAGATTTCTGATATGGACTCTTCCACTAGACTCTTCCAACAAAATCATGCCCCTATGACCCACAAGAATGAGCACAAAGAACCATGCCCACCTTCACTTTGGCCAATGTGCATTTCACCAAACTATATGCAATCACAGCAATCAATTCTAAATTATATTTTGCTCTGAAAATCAGCTCTCTGGCCTCCTGTTTAACTCCAGATTATAACAAATTCAAATACCTCTGTAGCACATGAAACAAAGACATTGCCTAATGTGTAATTTGGGAGGGAATTTAATGATACATCTGTCTGTTTTGACAAAGCACAGCCTTGAAGTATCTATTTAAAATAAAATCAGCAGATTGGCAACAATTAAAAATGAAAGCCTATAAAAAGTTTATGGAAAAAAGCATTAAAGTCTAATAGCTCTTGGTTTATGTGCCAGCACTATAGTAAATATTTCCAGCACCAAATTTCTCTACTGAAATCTTGGCATTAGCTACTGCAAAAAATACCACCATTAAACACATACACAAAATCCATCTTTTATAAAAAATAGGCAGTGGGTCCATCTGGGATCCAATAAGACTGAGAATCCTTAATATTTCCAGATATTTTATTGGATGTTGCTAAGCATTATCTTTCAAATCAGTAAGGTAGTAGAAACACGCTATTACTTTGTATAAAGTTCCTTGAAGCCTTTCTGATACTATACTAATGTTATTTTACCTGAGCAATTTACTAAGAAACTTTGGAAGTTTGTGAGTTTAGGATATTCTAAATGATCTTGGAAATATGCTGTATAGCCATAAAATATATCTATATCTTTTCTCAAAAGCTTTAGAATAATTACACCTTGAAACAATATGCAATGACAAGAGACAGATACTGCAAAATGAACTTTTAAATAAAGTTGGTCATAAAATCACAGAAATTGTCAGTGACTGAATGATACCTGTGAGAACTCTGGGGGCAAAAGTTACTGCCTATGCAGCAGCCCCAGCCCCAACACCTACTCTGCCGGCCTCTGAGACATGAATTATACCCCAATGGCAGACCTCTGTTCCCTCCTGACATTAATTCTTCTCTGCTCTCTGTCTCTGATCATACTTTGTGTCTCATCAGGTCTTCTGCTTCCTTTTCTCAAATTAACTTACTAAATTAATTTACTAAAATTAACTTACTAAAATGTATCTTATCTGGTGTCCACCTAGTGACGTAAATTCTCTTGGCTGGGCACGGCAGCTCATGCCTGTAATCCCACAGCACTTTAGGAGGCCGAGGCGGGTGGATCATGAGCTCAGGAGATGGAGACCATCCTGGCCATTATGGTGAAACCCCGTCTCTACTAAAATTACAAAAACTGGCTGGGTGTGGTGGCGTTCACTTGTAATCCCAGCTACTTGGGAGGCTGAGGCAGGAGAATCACTTGAACCCGGGAGGCAGAGATTGCAGTGAACGGATATTGCACCACTGCACTCCAGCCTGGCAACAGAGTGAGACCCTGTCTCAAAAAAAAAAAAAAAATTATCTTGCACAAGTTCCTTATGCTATGGTGAAGGCTTACACTCAGTGACTCTCCCAAGAATTACAAATGGGGAATTCCTAAGAGTTCTGTAGTTTTATGGAGCTAATGAACTGTGTAAGTGGCTAGAGATGATTTGTGGCATGGCATGGGACTGCAAATGTGGACATTTATTATCTCTATTATCATACCTACTTCCTAAGAATATAATTGTCCAGGCCTCTCCAAGAAGAAAGTAGAAGTAGAAGAGAAACTGATAAAGGAAATCATGTGTATTCATTTTTTCAGACAATATTTATTGTATACCTACTATGTTCCATGGCTTGTGCTGAGTATTGGAAATACAATGGAGGATAAGATGAACACAGTTGTGGCCCTTGTTTTCATGGTTAAAATAAACGCTAGGGATCCAGCCATTATATATACATTCCAAGGTGTAGGGAGGGATAAAAAAAGTACATGTCTCTTCCCTTTAAGGGACGAATTGTCTACACTTTCACTTAAATTCCATTGACCAAAATGGAATTTTCTTAGCTTTGTTGCAGGACAGTGTGAATATTATCACATATTTTAGCTGTTGGTCTATGTCCAGCTCAAAATTGGTAATTTTGTTTCTATGAAAGAAGAAACAGATTCTGGAAGTTCACTAGCATACTCTGACACTCCATCTTTATTTCTTTTGTATTCAATAGCATGTAACCCAACTATAAGCACAGAAAATATTTTGTTAGTATAATAATCAAATGTGACAATGAAATATATTTTGTAATCTATAAAGTGTCACATAAGTGTAGAGTATTATTACTGAAGATAAAAATCTATTAGCTGTTAATTCAGAAAATTGGTACTTTCAACACCCATTGTCTGAAAGGTGTATAGTAGGGAAGGACAAAGATCAATTACATTATATATTGACCTCTTCTCTGCTAAATTAGCAATTATTTCAATTTCAGATGTATTTGGTTGCTAATTTGTGTTATTTTTATTAACAGATTGTTTTAAAAATATTTAGTGTTTTCATGCAGAACATCTGTTCTCAGGAATTTCTGTCTAGAATGCACCACATACATTTCTTATTTGTTAAAATGATTCAGATATAAATTCATTCATTCACTCATTCAACATATGTCTACTGAATGCCTATTTTGTGGCAGGTACTGTTTTAGATCCCAGATGATAGAGCATTCAATATTTTAAAAATGCAGTGATGGTTAATTTTAGGTGCCAATTTGAATGGATTAAGAAATACCTAGAGAAGTGGTAAAGCATTAATTCTAGGTGTTTCCTGGAGGGTATTTCCAGGGTAGACTGGCATGTGAGTCAGTAGACTGAGTGAAGAAGATCTGCCTTCAGTGTGGGCAGGCAACATCCAACTGGCTGGGGACCAGGATGAAACAAAGGCAGAGGAAAGGATTTCCTCTCGTTCCTTGAGCTGAGACACACTCTTCTGCTCCTGCCCTTGGACATCAGGACCCACAGCTCTTCAGCCTTGGGACTCCAGGACTTAACATCAGCAGTCCCAACTCCACCTAAGAAGGTTTTCAGGCCTTCAGCCTCAGACTGAGAGTTACACCATTGGTTTCCCTGGTTCTGAAGCTTTTGGACCTGGACTGAGCCACTTTACCAGCATCCCAAGGTCTCCAGTTTGCAGTTTTCAGAAGGCCTGTGGTGGGACTTCTCAGTCTCCATAATTGCATGAGCCAATTCCCCTAATAAATGCCTTCTTTTATATCTATCTATATCTATATCTATATCTATATCTATATCTATATCTATGTCTATATCTATAACTATATCTATATCTATGTCTATATATCTTACTGGTTCTGTCTTTCTAAAGAACCCTGACTAATACACATGCTTTTATATTTTAGTGGGGGAAGAGGGGGAAAAATTAGAAAAGATAATCTTTCTTTTTCTTGCTTTTCAATTTGTGTGGGTGATACAACAACAAAGACACAAACAAGACCACTTAATGCCTCTTCTATAATGACAAAACAAGGATAACAATGGTAAAATTTAAGGCAATACCCAGAGACAGGCAAATTTGGAGGATTGAATGAACCAGTTAAACAAATCACTACTTTATGGTAAGAACAGGAAAAACAATAGAACAAGAGAAAAAAGTTGATAAATGTTAATTAAAGAAATAAGCCCCCCCCCCCCCCAGCATCCCATTCCCAACAAATGGTAATAGTGCAGAATGTTTTGCTCATGTGGGCATGACTGGGGATGAGAACAGCTGGAAGAGCAATAGCTTGCTTTTATTGTCCTTTGATGTCCTACCCAATTAAAAAGCTCATGGGCTAAGTGAGCAGAGGCAGTGCCACCCAATACAAAAAAGAGATGGAATCACCAAGTTGGATATGAATGGGAATTTATTTATCCATCTAGTCATTGTGCTACTAGGGCTAGAGATAAATAAAATAGACATAGTCCCTGTTCTCACGTAGTTTCTAGTCTAGAAAGATTATATACATTAAATAAGAACAAGTGTGTATATATATATACACACGTGTATATATATACACACTGTGTGTATATATATATACACGTGTATGTATATATACTTGTTCTTATATATAATGTATATTCAGAGAATTATATAGTTATAGGTATATATAATATATATTCATAAATTATATGAATTATGTAAATTTATGAATTATATAGGAATAATATATATTCATAAATTATATACAGTTCTCCAAAAGAAAAGATGGTGATAAGGAATTATAACATGTGGTTCTGACTTTCATTGGGGATGGAGAGTGGTCAGTGGAAACTTTTCTAAGAAAGAGATATCTGAGCACAGACATGGATGAATAGATGTTAATGGGAGAAGACTGGGCCACTTCTGGGAAAGCAATAAACATTAGAAGTTACTGCTGAAAAAAATAGATTTTTGAGACCAAAGTCACTCAGAAACTCACAGTGTGTCCATATTACAGATGATTCATTTGAATTATATATTGTAGAGCATTTTCCAATAGTTCAGTTTAATATGTCCCTAGCACTGGTGTGCTGGAGCCAGCTCGTACAGACTCATGAGAACCTATTCTAAGTGTTTTTTCCAAAACCTGCATTCAGTGGCATCAAAATGGTAACATGAAATTGGCCATAGCAGGAGTATTTACATTATGGAAATAATTGTAAAATTGGCAAATGCTATAAATCAGGGCTTTTTCTCCCCCCTCCAGAAAGCTAGTTGTAAAACATTTATTCCAGGATGGCCAAGTGAGAATATCTGGAGAAAGGCAATAAAAAGCAGTAATTAAATTAAATAATTCTAATTAATAAGTTGTTACAATATTTTTATATTTCCATAGTGGTTTAACATCTTTATAGAGAAAGCATCAAGGTGATTTTGGGAAGAAAATAGAATAATCAGACATTCAATTTGCTTATCTATTGTAAACTGATTAATAAAAATGATTCTAGAGTATACCAAGTCTGATAATATCACTTCTAAAGAGAAAGTTGGTAATTTTTTGAAAATGACAGTGTGTTTTATTGATTCACGTTGCCTTTTATCTATTCAACTCTAATCATTCAAAAACCATTTTCTAATTACTAATTATTGTGCCAGGTTCTGTGAGGAAAATACCAAAGAAAAATAATCCTAGGATGCACAGTTTTCAATTTAGTTGGAATGAGACTTTAAAACAAAAAATAATATTTAAATATTAAAAGGCCACAAATGTGAATGAATGGCTCAAATATTATGAAATATAAGATAGAACTGAAGACAGATAAAAGTAATGAGGGAAGGATAACCTCCCTGAGAACTTAAATTAAGCTGGGTTATCAAAGATGTGTGGAATTTCATTTTATTATTATAAAAACAATATAACATATTGCTGGTAGAAATGTAAAATGGTGTAGCTATTCTGGAAAAGAGTATGGAAGCTTCTTACAAAACTAAATATGTGCTTACCATAAAACCTAGCAATTGTATCTTTGGGCATTTGTTACTGAGAAATGAAAATTGATGTTTACCCAAATATCTGTACACAATTGTTTATAGCAGCTTTATCCATAATAGTCCAAAGCTAGAAATGAGCCATAGTTTGTTTAATCATTTACTCTTCAATGGAGTGAATGATTAAACAAACTGTAATAGATCTATACCAAGGAATACAAGTTGGTTAGATCTCAAGGGAATTATGCTGAGTTTAAAAGCCAATCTCAAAAGATTACATATTATATGATTCCATTTATATAGCATTCAAAAAATGGCAAAACTATAGAGATGGAGAACAGATTAGTGGTTGTCAGGGGTTAGAGACTGGGGAGAAGGAGGGAAGTGGCTGCAGCTCTAGAAGGGTAGCCTGAGGAATCCTTCTGAGGAATTGTATTTGACTGTGGTAGTGATCACAGAAATCTATACATGTGATAAAACTGTATCAAACTAAATACATAAACACACAAGTGAATACAGGTAAAACTAGTGAAATCTGAATTAGGTCCATGAATTGTATCAATGTCAATTTTTTGTTTGTGATATTGTACTACAGTTTTTCAAGATGTTACCACTGGGGGAAAGGGGATAAAGCGTATATCTTCTGTATTGTTTCCTCCAACTGCTTGTGAATCTATAGTTATTTCAAAATAAAATGTTTATTAGAACTGTAACCGTAACATAATAGTAAATAGAAAAGAGAAAATGGTTTCCATAATGCTATTCCATCACAGTATTATAAAGAATATGGCCATTCCTTTTATTCATATGGATAGTAGTCAGATAAACACAAAGAATGGGAGGGGAATTATTAGAATATCCAAATAATAATGTGTGATTCTAATAAGAAAAAAATTTCAGTCTTATTATTTACAAATATAGACTATGAGGAGAAAATAGTACAGAACTGCATTATTGATTCTGCTTTATTTCTTATTTGTCCTATCCTACCTTTGATCAGTATGCCATACTACCTGCATCATCCTTGGCTCTCCTGAGGGATACAATTTCAAGATTCATAGCTAGAACATCTAATTACCATTTAGAGCAGAATGCTATACAAACTGTTAGCTTCCTTCCCTGCCTCCTCTTAATTTTTAAAGATTCAGTGACAATCAATACCCCTATAGTGAGTGAATCCCAAAGTCTTGGCCTGCTGTTGTGTTGGAATGTAAAATTTCAGGCTCAAAATGGCAGTGAACCATATTTTTTGTCAGATAACGCACAAACCTATGCATTAATCTGTCTGTTTAGTTGTAAATCAGAATCATGGGGATTGGATTTTTATATGCAATACTCCCCTCCATTCTCTCCCAGCCACGCATTCAAAACATGCATGTTTTATGTTCTTCTTATAAATGAATATAGAAAATTATATAAAACTTACCGATAAAAACCAAGCCATAAATTTGACATTTGAATGCTTTCTCCTGTGTAGCCCCAGGTAACATCCAAAAGTCACAATTTAATTTTAGACCCAGAGTGAAAGGTTTATGACTATGTTATTCAAACAAACACATGTTGCTGTGAAATACCACCCTGGCCAGGCCATCTGTTTATCTGGGCAATTTCATTTAGTACACAGATCTGACAGATAAATCAGCTGCTTTTTGGACTACCAGGAGACTATAGAGAAGCCCAAAGTCTGTAATTCAGCTTTGGCTCATCATTGGCCAAGTAAGAAGTTGTAACCAGAATCAGTGGCAAGTGGCTGATTTGAAACAGCAGGCACTATTTCTCATTCTATTTCTGAAATCTCTATAGAAGATCCTTCAAGTTCAAGTTGACATAATAGTCATATGTGTGTCATATGTGTGACCCAACCAGGTATTATGTTGAGAATATTAATTATATTGTTTGTCCCTTCAGTTGTTTTTTATGTGACTGTTTTCAAAGCAAATATGTGTACGGTCTTAGGTTAAAAGAAAGTAGTTAGGGTTAACTGACTATTATTTTGTTGTTTAATGAAGATCTCACAGGTAAATTTAATAAATATATCTAAAAACTAAAAATATGGAAAGCGAAATAAATTCAGATATTATTCATTTGCATTTCTTAGTGTAGAATAGTGAAAGGAATACACTTTTGAGCTCAGATAGACACATATTCAAATATCCACTCTCTTTCTTAAATAGCCGCATAGCCTTGGGCAAGTTACTTTACCTCTCTGAACATCACCTCTCTGAATCTGTTTCCTCACTTGTAAAACAGCAGTAAGGAAAACTACCCCTCAAAGTTTCATGAGAAGTGACTCAAATGAGTGTTCAATGAATGCTCACTGAAGTATTTTCATTGAGATTTACTTGAGTAACAAAAGTTTTTGGATTGTTGTAAGAATTGGCCCAATTAACTGGCACACCATAGGTGCTCAATAAATGCCTGAGATGATCGAGATTTTTTTGGGTAACAGAGTGGAACCATTGAACAGGAACTACCTTCAATCCATGGTGTGTATGTATACTGGTTAAGAGTGCAGATCCTGAAGCAAGACTGCTAAGCTGTAAATACCAGCTCTGCAACCTCTTATTTATAGGCTTGGACAAGTTATTTCATCTCTCTATTCATCAGTGCCCTCATCTGTAAAGTCTGGATAATAATATCCTACTTACCTCATAAGAATTAAGTGACTTAATATAAACACAAATGTAAAGCGCTCAGGACAAACTAGGTTTGTAGCAAACACTGGGTAAGTATTGATTCTCAGTATTATTATTACTGTATATTGTTTAAAATGTACATTTCATAGCTTATATCTATCACTAGTCAACTATTTTCAAAGACCTTATTTTGTTTCATTTCCTATTGATCATTTAATAAAACTACTTTTTTTTCTACTGATTTATATTTTTAAATGCTTGGTAATTCTAGCTCTCTCCTTTCCTTTCCTGCTTCATCAAGTCTTCCTGGGTGATTACATTTCAAACGAGAGAATCAATGACCTTTATGAATCTCTCAGGAAGTAGAGCAGGCTCTAAGATTCTACTGAATGTCTGATTTTTTTTTTTTTTCCTGGTAAGCCTTAAGGCTTGACATTCTCTAGGGTTCCTTCCCACATTAAAATTCTGTGGGGAAATTCCTTTCCACTCTTGGAGATGATTAGGGAGAAGGAAACAAGTTTATCTAAATCTCCATGGGAAATCAAAGATTAAAATGGAACTAAGACATTGTTTCTCCCCCCTCTTCTTTAATGGTGACTCTATTAATATACTTCAAGGCCATTCTGTCACAATGGATTTAAAAAAGAAAACCTTTTATTTGGCTTTCCATTTTATAAAACAGAATATTCAATGGCTTTAAATAAGAACTTCTAGAACCTAGCATCACAGCAACGTTCTCCTTTGCAGTGAAAAAGGTGCCACTGCTATTCTCCAGCAGCAGGACAAGTATTTTGAGTGAAGTTTACCTTGGGGGATGGATTTGCACTTTTCCTGAACACTCTTACGTTCTGTCTCTCTATGTTCTGTCTCTCTATATTCTGTCTCTTTTTGGATGCCTCAGGCTAGGAACATGGGCTTTCTCCATAGCCAGGGCACAAGGCACAGCTGCCAGCCTACACCATCATCAAGCCCCTCAGTTGGTTGCAACAGTTCTGTGCTTTATCGACCAGCTCAAAAACAGTATAAGCCAAAGGGAGTGGGGCGACAGCTCATCTCAGTACATTTGGCTGAGAGCATCTTCATCTTCTAAAGTAAGGGGACCAAGATAAGAAACTATCTTTAAAAGAACATCCTGAGACGTTTCTCTTTCTTCCCTAAGAAAAATTCCTGAGTTCTCATTGTCTTTCAGATCCTGTGTCACATCACATCCATGAGATATTTGAATCTTCCTGGAATTCAAGAAAGAACAGTTCATACTTCGAAGATCAAGATCTTAGAGATAAAGGAGACCTTATAAAGAAGAGGGGGTACTTACCCACCCAGTGTGGTTCAAAAGCCTCTGGGAAGCCCCCTGAAGTTTCTCCCTCTCTGCCTACTCCATAGTTAGAATTGATTATTTAGATATTTGCTGCAAGTAATTTGTAATTTGAGATAAACTGTCTTTAGTTGACCTTTGAAAAAAATGAAACTACCACTGATAAATAGGAGAGGACAGATCTAATTTTTAAAAATGGTCATCAAATATATAGAGTGTTTTAAAAGCTTAGAAGTGAAAACACGAAAGCTCCTTTAGGAGTAAGGTTAGAGATGGCTGAAAGCCGCCAGCCTGCTAGTCCATAGGTGGTAAAGTAATTATGCACAAAGTTATCCAGGAGCAAGGGCATCAGAGGGAAGACTGCTGCCAAATTTAGGTTGGAGTAATTCAGCCTGAGTTGAGAGGGAATCCCGGGCAAGACTTCATGGATTCTCCAGGGCTTTCTCAGGACAGTCAGCCATAAGTACAGTGCTACAAGAAACAGTTGTGCTGGGACAGCTTGATTTCATGCATTTTTTTTTAACTCAAAAGAAGCATTTTACTAAATATAACTAAATATGATCTAATTTGTATATTTTAAAGACTTTTCCAAGACAAATTGAGGACAAGTATCCTTATTCCACATGTCCTGGTTTGAGGTTAGGAAAATATAGCCTTTATAGTAAAGAATGTATAATTCAGAGCTGAGCAACTCAGTGCCAAGGGAAAAGGACTGATGTTGGGCTACAAGCTGAGGTGAGTGTGGGAGTCCTAGGGGTAGAGGATGCCTCACCCAACTAGAATGTGGGAGAGAGGCAAGGAGCTCAAAGCTTGCCTGCAAGGCCTTCCAACTGGAGCAAGTCAGCTGCAACAGGGAGGAAGGGAGGATCCTGGAGCAGTGTTTTACACTATAGTTGCACTGTGGCTCAACACACCAGACCACATGTGGGCCCAACCCTGAAGGCATCTGAGGTTTGCCTCCTTTCTTACTTGAGGACCTGACCCCTCCATCCAACTATCCATTCTCTTACTCTTCACACAAAAGACTCCAGGGCAGTTTTTCTAGGATTTTACTTAAAAAAGTTTGTTTCAGGGAAAATGAAATAACTTTAAAACAGTCAGAAGACACCTTTTGTTCTTGAAGTTCAAAATTACTTTCCGTCTTCCTGTGTATGTCTTGAGTCCATTTGCACTTCCTTTAGTGAGAAGCTCCACAGTTTATGCCAACATTTTCATATCCAGAGAGGGAGGACCTGATATAGTGAGCCTACTCTGTACACTTTTCTCTGGAACTCTAGCAAGAATCATGAGGACATGATGGTCAAAGTTAGCTGTTCAGTTTAAATTCTAGCACTTTTATTGCATGGGTGTGTTAGTCTGTTCTCACACTACTATAAAGACATACCTGAGACTGGGTAATTTACAAAGGAAAGAGGTTTAATTGACTCACATTTCTGCATGGCTAAGGAGGCCTCAGGAAACTTACAATCATGGCAGAAGGGGAAGCGAACACATCCTTCTTCACATGATGGCACGAAGGAGAAGTGCTGAGCAAAAGGGGGAAAAGCCCCTTATAAAACCATCAGATCTCATGAGAACTCACTATCACAAGAACAGCAGCATGGGGGTTACCACCCCTATGATTCAATTACTCCCACTGGATCCCTCTTATGACATGTGGGGATTATGGGATCTATAATTCAAGATGAGATTTGTGTGGGGACACAGCCAAACCATATCAATGGGTTCATCTCAACAAAGGCAATTTTATACCACTATGATTGTCATACTGAATCCCTTGATAGTTTCCCTTTAACATGAAAAAATAAGAGTTACATACATAAGCTAAGAAGTTGAAAGGTTGTAATAACCTCAAGCAGTGTAATAAGAAAACTCACCGGGAGATGGACATTACTATTTTACTTGACTATTTCTCCTATCAACCACTGGAGGATCCATGACTCAACAGCTCCAGCAGCTAAAAATGCTTACATTGAATTCAAAGTCTAACTATCTATGTGTTTTTTATTCTATTTTTGAGGTTATAAATGTAATACATGTTTATTACAGAAAATCTGAGAAAACATAGAAACATTAAAATAAAAATCTATTCTAACCCCATAAAGGAGTGCTGTTAACGTTTTAATGTAGTGACTTCAGCCTTATTTATAGAATATACACATACACAGACACATGAACACACTGTACTACTGTGACATAACCAACATCACAGAATATAGCATTTTGAATTTTACTGTTTTCACTTAATATTATTAACATTTCCCATGCTTTAAAATATTATTGGAAAACATTTCAATGGCTGCATAATGTTCCACAGTATAAATGTATCATTATATATTAACTTTTCCCTATTAGTTTTTGTATTGTTTCTCGATATTTGCTATTTTAAATAATAATTTAATAAACATCTTGATACATGAATCTTTGACTGTTTTGCTATATCCTTAAGGTAGGTTGCTAAGTGGGAAATTATTGGGTCAGAGAGTATGAGCTTTTCAGAAAAATGTGTTAGTTTATATTCCTAGAAGCAGTGTATGAGAGTTTATATTATCCCATTTTCAATACTGAATATTATAATTTAAAAATTCTTTATTACTACAAGGAGTGAAAAATGGACAATTCATTATTGTTTAAAGCTTTTTAGTTTTAAAGAGGTTTCCTTTTCATAGAGGAAAGAGTATAATTGAGTGTATAGCATATTTTCTTCAAACCATGTATAGTAGGCCTACCCATAGGGCTTCCCTTAAATATCATAAATGGAACCATTTGGTAGTAACTATGATACTCTCAGTGCAAAGCACACCCTCAGAGTTTCAAGAGAAACTTACCAGACTCTGAGAGTGTGCTTTGCAGAATCAACACATCAGAACGTCAGCTGCAAAAAAAAAGAAGATGGGGCAGTTCTCAAGCCCAGGGCATCACATGGAAAGGCCAGACTGTAGTCAGAACTCCTGCTCTAGCAGGAGGACTTTGGACACTGAGAAAGAAGATGCTGGAAGATAGAAAATAGTGTTAGAAGATGTGGAAGGAATTGAAACAAACACTGTTTAGTAGCTCCTTTTGCTGAAGATGTTCCTATTGAGAAGAAAGCTTACGAAGTTTGCTGAAGTAGGCAGAAATCATCAAACACTCATATAGCAGTGGGTATCAGAGTGAGATGCTTGCTGGTAATGAAACAGGTCAGACCTACTCATCTGGTGAGCCAGCCTCCTGTCAAGCAGCAGATGGTAGAAAGATGTCCATCGAGGAAGGCACAGCATGCCATCTGGAGGATAAGGTGGCAGCTCTTACCCAAGCAGAGAGCACTTAGCAGGGAGGAGTATCTTGAGTGATCCCTGATGGGTGTATATGACCCTAATAGGGCATGGAGAGCTAAATACACTGTCTGCCCAAATGTGAGTCTAGGTCAGGGTGTTTCAACATGCAAAAGCAGACCCTGAGCCCTTGTCTGTGGCTCACGAGAAGGACCAGCAAGGGTAAGGGGGACACTGGATAACCTGAAGATCTAGACAAGTTATCAGGTCAGGCCCTTGGGTCCAGGACATCCAAACAGTAGGCCAGTTACTAGTGTTCATGTCAAGCTACAGGCTGGCAGAGGATATCCTCAATATGTATGACATTGATTCAACACGTTCTACTGCCAAGGCCTGAGATTAGGCCCAGAGCCTGCAAATGGGTGAGGGATGAGAGGTCTCAGCTACGGTATCTGAGAAGACTGAGATGGCAAGACTTAGGACTGAGAAGACTGAATTGGCAGGGAGCCAGGAATGTCTTCAGAGAAAACAAGGATGCTGCTATCAAGGACACCCCAGAAGAAACTCAAAATATTGCACTTCATTGTCACCATTCGAGCTCCTGAAGAACTGCAAACTTCAAATGATAAAATAAATTTATGGGTGAGGAAAGAAAACAGGTATATTAGAAGAGGTCCAGGAGGGATTGAACAAAAACTGCAAATGTTTACTAGACGAAGGGGAATGAAATGACCAGCCAAAATGAAGTGTGCATTAATACCAGCAAGGGGGGATTAAAAGCAGGAGATGGATTTGTAGGGACACATTTTTTTTTTAAAGCCTGCTAGTAAATCAAGAGCATGAGATTCATGATGACTTTAAAATGGCTAAGGTATTGAACTGATTTCCTTAATCTGTCTTTAATAAGGAAATGGAACCAAACAGCCATTTCAATTAGGTGGTAATGTAGAGTTTGCAAAAATGTCCACAGCTGGTAAGGAAACCTGGAGCCTGTATAAATATGCAGCTCAGCAGATGTTGATGAGATTCATCCTTGAAAATGATGCCTGCAAATAACCCACACAAAGCAGAAAAGGGGTAGCCAGAGTGGGAGAGAGCAGGAAGAATGGGGAAGGAATGAGAAAGGCAGCCAGCTATTTGGCACCTAGAGGAGTGCCACACAGGGTGCTGGAGGAGATAGGTATTATGTATGTGAAATCTATAAGATATCTTCACTACAGTCCTAGAAGGCAGGCATTAAAGTGTGTTACAATCCCAGGAAATACTCATTTGGAGAAGTAGTTCAGAACACAGGTAAGGAATTGTAGGTGGCAGTTAGCATCACCATGTTTTTCCATGTGTCTTTAATATATTCAATAGGTTGCCAGGTCACTATGACAAAGCTTAGTTTTGAACACTGTATGTTAGATTTTGTGCTTTCTAGCAAACACTTGCCAAACACATACTACATGTCTCATCCTTGTGGAGAGGATAAAGAATGCAAAAGTACATATCCAGTCCCAGCCTTTGTGAGCTTATGAACTTATGGAAGCACTAAATAATAAATCAGCAAATAGTGCAAAATGATGTAAGCCAAGCCAAACTGTGAGCATGTGAGGTGCAGGTTAACAGGGCCAAGCCAAAGAACGAAGGTGCTCACACTGGCTTTCAACATTAGAGAAGACACAGTGCAGGTGGCACTTGAAATAGGCTTTCAGGATGGAAAGATCTAGGCAAAAAAGAGAGGGTGCGCTTTTCTTGCAGAGGTTAGATTAGCAGGTAGTATGTGTGGGGGAGGGAGGAATAAAATAAATGGACTGGAATAGAGAGCTCATGCTGGGAAGTGGAAGGGGACCAAGTAGAAAGGAAGACTGCCAAGCTGCAAAAGGAGTACTAGAAAAAACAACAGAACATGATTTGGTCAGCAAGGAGTTATTTGGTGTTCTGAAGTAGGAAAGCAACATGAGAAAAGTGGATTTTTAGGAAGACTGAATCAGCCCTTGGGAGGCAGAAAGGATTAGAGCATGGATTGTTAGGAGGGTATGCCTTCAAAGTAAACTCTTCCCTTTTCCTGCTGCCATTGTGATCTAAATTACCACAGTCTCAGCTAAATGCTTGAACTGGTCTCTTAACTGGACTCCCTGCCGCTGTCACTTCCACCTTTGGTCAATTTCAACAGGGCAGCCAGAGTGATCCTGTTAAAGTATAAGTAGATTACATCATTCCTCTGTTAAGAACCCTCCAATAGCTCCTCTCGCACTCAAGGAGAAGCCCAAGTCCATACAATGCCCCTCAAAGGAGTACCTAATCCAGCTCCCACCTCCCATTCCTTCCCAGACCTCATCTGCTATTTGTCCCCTCAGTCCTTGCCATTCTTCAAATATGGTGGGCGTAGCCCTGCTGCAGGACTTTTGCACTTGCTGCTCTGCTTAGATAATTCATAATTCTTCCCTCGAATGCAGGACTCCTACCCCTCTATCAGGTCTTCATTTAAAGATCAACTCATCAGTGAGGCCTGCCCTGACCTCCCACCCCCATTCCCAATCTAAAATTGTTTCCCCTTCCCTTGTTTTTTGCACTTATTACTCTCTAGCACCCTCCCATGAGTTTAAAAACTCCATAATCCATGGAATGACATATGCATGTGGTTACTCATATATATATATATATATATATATATATATATATATATATATTTCATTAAACTGTTTACTGTCTCTTCCCTCCACTGCCCCCCTGAGGCAGAGATTGTTGTTTGTTTTGTTCATTGCCATATTCTCAGTACCTAGACAGGAACTTTGCAGGCATTCAATCACATTTATTGAATTGATGGATGAATGAATGCAGGAAAATCACAGTAAGGTGAGAATGGTTGCAGATATAAAGTGGATGAGAGCTGAAGAATGGAGGCAAGGGAGGTAACTACAGAGAGACTGCATAAAGATGCCAGAGCCTTTGAATGACTGCAGGAAGAATTAAGAAAATGCATGTCTCTTCAGCAGAAGCACTACCATTGCTCAACATGTCTGATGGGCTGATAAGGCCAGAGTTTTATGAAGGGGAATCATCTCTGAAGCATGATAAACATCTGAATGAGACCCATTAAGTGACTTGCTATATGAATAAATCTCAACTTTTTCTTTTCAGGATATTCCTAATGAGGTTTTGAAACACATACTTTCCCCCATTCTATCTTTAATTCTGCTTGATATCACTGCAAAAGCACTCATTTTAATACTAGTTAGAATTCTAAAATGAATACTAGTATGTTTTCACTTTGAGAGCTCATTTTTAAGGTAGCATTTTGAGGCTTTTTATTACAAGTATTATAATTCATTGTTTTACAATTAGAAATGTCAAGGAACCTCACATATGTGGAACTTGAAAATAAAAAAAATACATATATGAGATAAGTAATATGAAGGAAAGGAAAATGAATGTGAGAGTGAAAAATATTGAGAATAAAACTAAGAATGGATGGGGCCAATTATTTTTCCTAAAGTGCTGTTATAAACAAACATTTGTGGGACTGGAATTGAGGTTAGATCGATGCAAGAAAAAGCAAATGGGACGGGGGCGGGGGAAAGTGTGCTCTGAGATGGAAGGAGAGGACCTAGGGGGAGGCTCTGCATCAAATGCTTAACATCCTATCGGCATCTTCTGTCAATATATGGTCCATATGGCCTAAAGACAGACTGGGAAGCTTAGAGGGCCTGACAAATTAAGAGAAGGGGTAGGGATGGAGGCACCAGCACGACGGCATCCTTTACGTATGTGAAGCAGGGTTTTAATCAGTCCATACACTTAGGTGTGCAGGAAATATCACATCTCTTTATTTTCTCCTACTAAACTTCTTCTAAATCCATGACCCCATACAACAAAGTGAGCTGGAAATCCAAAGCTATTCTTGCAGCAATGTTCTTATGCTTACCTTTTCTATTTCAGCATTGTGCCAGAGTCCTGGGATCCCACATAGCATGGTGGTGGGGTGTCAATTGGAAATTACTGCTCAGACACCTGGGTGTCAGCCCATGTGTCTCTTTAGATCGACCACTGTGTAGTTTCCTGGCCGGGGACTAGAACATAGGACAGCCCAGCCTTCTATATTTACTCAGTAACCTCTCCCTCTGAGGCTCTGCTACATACACAGGGAAATAGGGAAATATGAGACAACATGCTTGTCTATATTTCTTGTGAGACCTTTTATTTAGCTCCAGAGAAATTGTTTTCTCTTCAAACTCTATTTTCAGGACAATGGCTTTAAGATCGGGGGGAAATTAAGAAAGGAATGGGACAAATATCTCCTAAGAGGAAACATAAAAGGGGGAACAGGTAGGGAGAAAACATAAGTTAATAAATTAAATGTCATTTTGCCATTTATAGAACCTCCCTATCCTGTAAATAAATTAATAGTAGCCCAACAGAATGAAAGTAGCTCCAACCTCCTTGAATTCCTCTCCTGGTGTGGTAGACATGGAAATGCGCTGGCCACATCCCCCTTCAAGGAAAGACTTGCTGCTCCAGCTCTCAGCCCTTCCTGTGGTAGCTCACATCCAGACTGAGGGAGGCAGGGGTATCAAAGTCTGGCTATTTCAGCCCAATACGGAACAACTCAGATGGGCCATACCTGCTCCAGAACTCATTGCTGGGGTGGATCAGGGCCTCATGGACCTGTACCAGTTCTTCTGTCTCTCTGCCTGATCTTGCCTCCTGACCCTCCCTTCCACAATTGTTTATCCGTAGAAAAATATCCTTTGTGCCACACTCCATTTCCACATCTGCTACCTGAGAACTCAACCTAAAAACATTTAAGAGTGGCCCTAGAAAATAACTAAAATGATGGGATTTTGGAGCCAAATCCCTACCCACCTAACAGGCAATGAGGACCTAATCGGTGATAGATAAAATACAGCTATCCCTTGGCACTAATTGACAGTCCAGTGGGTGGTCAAATGGAATAGTATGTCCACAGAAGAGAATGCACTAGCAGGTGAGATTTATCAGGTGTACGAGAAGTGAGAGGGAAATAGTAACTCTAAGGACAATGGGATTACATGAGTATTGCTGAGGGCCATTGATATCCTCGATAATAAAAAGATGCAGGCAATAGGCAGCTGAGAGCTAAATATGTAAGCCATGAGATTTCCCTGGTAGTTTTCAGAGAGGTGTTCATTTCCTACAGCAGGAAGGTAGAGGAGCTGAGGGTCGAGCTCAGAGCTAAAGATAGTACTGATTTCTAGATACAGTTAAATGCCCAACTATGGCAGAACTGTTACTCCAGCCATGGTTGGGGAAAAACAGGACCCTGACACTTGGGATAGGAACATCTAGGACGATTCCCTGAAAATGCTGAATCTTAAGGTGATGAACTCTCTTGGTTTTCCAGTGACAGGGGAGTTTCCTGTGATGTGGGGTTTTCAGTGCTAAAACTGAGGCAGTACTGGGCAAACTGGGGCTGTTGTTCACTCTACAATGCCTCTGAATTCTGTGAGCCTAGAGAAGTGGCCTATCCTCCCTACTAGCATTTCCTTCTTGCTTAAAAACAATGCTGTCTCTTTCCTCCAAGACAGCACATACCCCACTCTCAATATCTGCCCCCCACCCCCCGACCTCTCCTCCTGCCTACTAGGTGTATAAGTAGGATTAATTCATAATCAGCCCAGGACACGCTGAGCCTGATAAGGGAAAAAAGGCACTCTATTCCAAAGAAGCTGCAAGTCCTAGCCAATATATACTGGCAGATGTCAGGGCAGTACCAGCGGGACTAGATTTTGAGGCTGCTTGACCAAGAGGAGTTGGAACATAAGATTGGAGAAGGGAAAGTTTATTGATTTGGGAACACTCTCCAGAGACACAGGAATTACACCTTGGCAAGGCCCCCAGGAAATGGTGTCACCTTGCTACTAGGATGGCTCCTAGCAGCATGGAAAAGGCAATGGCCCATGCTAAGCAAAGATGGAGTGCCAGAATTTCCCTGGCAGATGGAAGAATGGCTTAAAAGGCTCAGGGAAGTGGATATATTAGACTGGAAGTATTATATATTTATGTGAGGCCCCAATACCCTGAAAAGGACTATGTTTCACAGAAAGGCACAGAGGACACACCATTTACTAAGGCCATGAGGAATACACAGGTGAGGGGATTCAGCCTCACTAAAATGTTAAGCAATGAGGAAAGGACCTCAAATGGATAACAGCAGTGATGATAGGACCCCAATATAAGAGGCCAGGTAATGATGTGTAACTGCCTGAAGCAAGGCAGGTGGATACAATTATCCTAATGAGTGGTAAGGTTGGAGTGGCAGCAAAAGGGGCCTAATGTGCAGTTATGGAGATGATTACAGTGGTTCCTGGACCAGCAGCATCACCACCTCCTGGGAACTACTTAGAAATGCAAATTCTCAGGATCCTCCCCAGGCCTATGGAATCAGAAACTCTGGGGCTAGGATCCAGCAATCTGTGGTTTAACAAGCTCTTCAGGTTATTCCAATGCAAGCTAGTTTGAGAACCACTGAATTAATAGAACACGGCCTCTCAAGGATTACAAAGGTAGACAGGTAACAGAATTTGTCATTTTGTACCATCAGAAGAAATTGAGGGATATGTAATAAGGAAGCTGGAAGCTGATAAATAAAAAGTCAAAAGGTTTTGTCATTTCTGAACTTGAGACAGTTTTCAGACCTATAATTTACTGAATGACCACAGGTCTCCACGATGAAGGACCTTGCAGAACCACAGCAAGTATTCATGACAAGAATTTCCCGTTCTTGTCCAAAGAAACATACGGCTATTTATTTAGGCAGCTGTACACTGGGGACACCAAACATTTCAAGGACTCTTGGGCCCAAGTTGACATTGATAGTTGGAGTCCCTAAGTGTCATTACACCCTCCCTTCATCAGAATGAGCACATACAGGAAGCTGGTAATCAATGCAGCCCTGAAGACCCACTTGACGGTCACTTCCCCAGTCAAAGGTATAGACACACCTGATAGTTGGCACAATATCCACATAGGTCCTTGGCCTGTGATTAAGAGTTAACATAATGAGGAAGTCAAAATGGAAGTCCCTAAAACTGCCTCCCTGCTGAGTCAAATAGTAGATATATAATATTATTGCCTCCCAGGAGAGATGGCAGAAATTGTGCTACACCTAAGCCTTTAAAAGGTGATGGTCCCTATCATATTTCCATCAAATTCACCCGTCCAGTTCTTGAAGAAACTAGATGGACCCTGGAGGATGATAGTAGTTTCCCACGAACTCAAAGTAATATCCTCAATTATATCCATTGTGTTAAATGTGGTATCTTTACTAGAGCAGATTAATATGGCATATGTGGCCATGGATATACCAAGTGTTATTTTCTATTCTGATCAAAAAAGAGGATCAAAAAGAGTTCATATCCATGTGGAATGGGTGACAATATACCTTCACAATTTTGACTCAGGACTATATTAACTCCACTGCCTGTTTCATAATGTAGTCAAGAGAAACCTGGAATCATTGAACATCCCAGGGAACACCTCACTGATCCACCATATCGGTAGTAGGATGGGCTTAGAATTGGCATGACACATGTACTCCAGGGGGTGGGAGACAAATATTCCAGGGCCTGAAATGTCAGCAAAATATTCAGAAATCCAGTGACCAGAGGTAGCTAGAATATTTCCTCTAAAGTGAAAAATAAATCATTGCCTCTTGCACCTTCCAGCATAAAAAAGCAAGTTCGAGGTGTGGGAGTCCTCTTCAGGTCCTGAAGGCGCATATTTCACACCTGGGAATACTGCTTCCGGCAGCTATAGGGAGTGGAATCCTCTGTGGCCAGAATAAAGAATGGGAGAGCGGTGGATGTTTCTGTAAACCATCTGCAGGAGAAAATAAGATTGCCTGAAAACACACCAATGCCACAGGTCATGCCTTCATATTACACTAAATCAAAAGTAGTGATTCTTTGGATTAGGGTGTAGGGCACAGACCTTGGGTGTTGAACTCAGCACGGTGACAATCACTCTGACATGCTCCAGTATTTACAGGGATAACAAGGCTGACTTTGGAAAGCAGGACTATGCCAGGAAATCCAGGACATCTGGCTGATTCACAGCAGGGCACATCTGTGCTAGAATGTCCTTTGCATTTTAGAAAAGACTGCTTTTTCTTTAGACAAGAGAAGAACGGGATAGTTTGCAGATAAAGTCACAAATTGTTCAAGTCCCTTTGCCCTGCATATTCCTACTTGGGAATTTACAAATTTGGGAAATCAGTAATTGAGTTCTGATTAAATGATCAGGATGTCTCTTGACAATAAATAGTTCTACCTCTTCTACACTGAGCAAGGTAAGATAAATATAGGTGAAAGCATCAATCCTTCACTGAACTTTTGGCTTTAACACCAGTAGGAAGGGAAGTATTTAGAAAAGGTTGTGGGAGCCCCAAGAGATTGTGGATAAAAAGGATTGGTTATTCTTAAATATAGAACATGAATCTCCATTTAGAAACATATTAGACCAGAATTTCAAAGGGCTATTTAATTTTTATTTTTTAGAGACAGAGTCTCACTCTGTCACCCAGGCTGGGAGGCAGTGGAGAAATCACAGCTCACTGCAGCCTTGACCTCCTGGGCTCAAGTGATCCTCCTGAGTAGCTGGGACTACAGGTACATGCCCCCTTACCTGGCTAATTTTTCTTTCTTTTTTTTTTTTTTAAAGATGGGGTCTTACTATATTGCCCAGTGCCCAGGCACACCTTGACCTCCTGGGCTCAAGCGATCCTCCCGAGTAGCTGAGACTACAGGAACATACCTCTATACCTGGCCAATCCTTCCTTCCTCCCTTTTTTTTTTCCAGAGATAGGGTCTCACTATATTGCCCAGGCACACCTTGAACTTCTGGGCTCAAGTGATCCTCCTGCCTTGGCCGCCTAAAGTGCTGGGATTACAGGTGTGAGCCACCTTGCCTGACTTCAAGGGGTTATTTAAAATATGAGATAAAAACTGTTTATTTTTTGGATAATTCACCCTCTAATCTCAAGAGCTTTCTTGCAGCAATTTCAGAAGGTGTAGAACAATTTTTTTCCATGCATATTGCTGTTTTGGTAGAAACAGAAGTCTAAAGTTGAGGCTTTTCCTGGAACCTCTGGAAAAAAGAAACTCACAGGCAAAATGTCTGACTGCATATTGCATATCTAACTGCTTAGACAAATCTTCTCCAACTTTTGACTCTCACTGTTGAACTCTTGCACAAACCATCCATATGTATGGAATGTCTGTTCTGTTGCTTGCATGGCTATTTCCCATCTATTCAACACCCAACTGCAGGGTAAGTGCACATGAAAGCAATAACTTAGTGTACCCTGAGAATGACCCTGTATGGCATATGTACCTGAATGTGTTTTCCAAGCTAGAGAATCCAAGAGTGGCCAACCTGGAGATTTGTTCCTTGTCTATGAGGAACATCTGAGCCCCTAACCCATCCTGTGGAACACCAGCCATACAGGGGATTGAGGCCCTAAGTTTGGGTTGAATGAAGTTGACAGATGAAGGTCGTTAGGTAAAGGGTACTAAGTGAGAATGTTATATAAACACCTTTTGCAAGCGGTTGCAGTTCTTCTGCCCAGGCTGCCACTCTCTCCCCAGTATGTAAGCCCCAGTGAAACCCCCTGTCTTGTTTGCTGGCTCCAAGTCTCTTCTTCAGCCTCTCGAATGTGGTGCCATCTCCATTACAGTCAACAGGGGTTTGGCACAACACCAAGATACATGTTCCAGGAAGTTTTCTGGATGGATCAGAACACGTTAACTTCTGTTGCTTTGCCTTTATTCCAGTGTGGTTTTTTGTTTTTAAAACATTTTTGGGAGGATGCACGTTTATATACTTATTTTACCTTGTGGAAATGTAGTTATGATTTCAGAGTAATGAAGGCTGAGAAAAAGCAAAAGGCTATCTGGGAGTTTCATAATACAATGAGAAGAGGTAAATATTCTCCCTCCCACTGGATGCTTGTAGGAATGGAGAAGACCAACGACAGCTTTGAAGATGTTAGCTATATTTAGTGATTACTATATGTCATGCAGTCAGAAGTGGTTACACCAATAATGTGCTAGAGTCAGCTGGGACCAGCTTGCAAGTGCTGATAGTGCACATCCCTTCTCAGCTTCAGGTTCAGTGGTGTCATGCTGGTAGCTTAAAACTGGCCCTGGTGATATCAGGTACACCATGGAAATCAGCAAATGACGCAACTCAAGGTTTTTGTTTGTTTGTTTTTGTTTTTAAACCCAGCAAGTCGATTTATCAGCACTCTACCTTGTATATTCTTTTTAATCTTCCATATCTATCTTTAATAGGTTCATGCTTTCTTCTGCATTTTTTAACATATAGAGTGTATTTACGATACCTATTTTAGTGTGTTTGTCTACTAATTCTATCCTCTAGGTCAGAGGTTGGCTAGCCATGAGCCAAATCCAGCCTACAGCCTATTTTCATACAGTTTATATTTATAAGCTAAGAATGGCTTTATCTTCTTAACGGGTTGTAGAAAACAAACATCACTAGCCATCAGGAAAATTCAAATAAAAAACACAATGCAATCCCACTTTCCACTTATTAGAATGCCTATAATAATAATAATAAAAGAGATAATAACACACGGTGAGAATGTGAAGAAAGTAGAGGCCCCATTCACTGTTGGTGGAAATATAAAATGGTGCAGCAGCTTTGGAAAACAGTTTGGCAGTTCCTCAAAAAGTTAAACCACAGAGTTGCCATATGATCCAGCAATTAGATACCTAGGTATAGATGCAAGAGAAATAAAACATGTGTTCACCCCAACACTGGTACACAAATGTTCATAGCAGCATTATTCATAATTCATAATTATTTCCAAAAAGTGAATGACCCAAAAGTCCACCAAGTGATGAGTAGATAAAATGTGATATATATCCATACAACGGAATATTCTTCAGCAATATAAAGAAATGATACATACTACAACATGGATGAACTTCAGAAATATTAAGTAAAAGATGCCAGTCACAAAGAATTATGTAGTATCTGATCCCATTTATATAACATGTCAAGAATAGGCAAATCCACAGAGATGGAAAGGAGATTGGTGGTTGCCAGGGACTTGAAGGAGAGGTGGATGACTGCTAATGTGCATGGGTTTCCTTCTGGAATGATGAAAATATTTTAAAATTGATTGTTGTAATGGTTGTACAACTCTGTGAATATACCAAAACCACTGAATTTAACACTTTAAAAAGATGAATTCTATAGTATCTAAGAAGTTATTTTTAAAAAAGCAGTCCCTAGACTCTGGCATTTCTAAGACCAGTAAAGCATCCCCAAATCAAAGTTCAGGAATCTATTATAGATGCCAACTTTTCTTTTTTGGGGGTTGGAGTGGGGGAGGGGGACCAGTAAATGAGAACATTTAGTGATCATTAAGCACCAATATAATTTTATAAAAGAAAAGACATTTTAACTCCTAAGGATTAATCAGGAATAAGCAATAATTATTTAAGTGGAATAAATGTAGCTTCACTAAAAAGGTATTAAGTAATTGTAAGTAATTACAATAAGTAACATCATATTAAAAAAATTTTCCAATGCTCCTTGAAGCATAAAAGCATTTCTACTATTATTTTTAAAATCTTTTTAAAAAGGACTAAAGTATAGAAACTTAGTTGCCATAAAAGATGTTCTTTAAATCTTAAATTTAAATTTTACAGTCATGTAATTAGCTTAATTTTTACATGTATTTTAATTTACTAATAATGTAAATGAAAAATCTTAGTTGATAAAAACTTTATTTAAAACATGTAAAGAATCATATAGTTCAAAACTGCAAAAATAAAAGACAATTTCTTGTAACTTAAAAATAAAGTATATATCTAGAAACCACCACATTAACATCTACTATTTATAGTACAATCTCCAATTCAAAGCTAATCTTTGTATTTCTGTATTTTGCAACTTTTGAGCTAGAATCTTCCTCCCTATCCAACTATACTGTTATGTAACCCCATTGTTTTAACATTTAACAATACAACTTGGGTATTCTCTGACAAGCAAGAATATATACTATTGATCACTTCTATACACCAAAATAAAAACAGTTCAAATGACTAGAAACTAATTTTACAAAAGAAAAAAAAAAACAGGTTAGTAAAACATTTCTTTTGAAAACAATGGGTGAATTAGTATTCTGAATTGAGCTAGAGCACATTTTTGCTTGAAGACTCTCCATATTAGGCACTATGCATTTATATAGTACAGAACATTTGCAAAATGCTTTTCACCATTTATTAGGACTCACAACACCTGGGCGCTGGGGAATAGCCGGACTACCTCAGTTTACACAGGGAGAACCAAGGCACACTGTGAGATCTTGCCAGGGCCAGAGTGAGACCTCATTAGCTTCTGACTTCTTGTAGGAAGAGCCAGATGTTTCTTTGTGGAGGACATTAATTTGTTTAATGATAGGAGTAAAAGTATGTGGGATTTGTTGTGGGAAAATTAGTTTGGCCTCCATAAATAAAAAGTTCAGAGCATGGATAAGGTAGAGATTTCACTGTGAAAAGGGTCAATGAGAAGAAGTTAAAACCAGATATAAGGCTCTTTTCAGACAGATCACTTTTCAGAAATAAAAATAGCAAAACGAGAATAGGAAAAAAATAGCTATAGAGTTTTTCATTTCTAACCCAAGGTGCTTTGATAAAATCACTTTAAAAGAAGGATCTCTCTCTTAAAACGACCCTTAAACATCTTATTTTTCCCCCTCATAAAACCCCTGTGAGGTAGGGAGCACTTACTTACAGGGATGAAGCTAAGAAGTAAAGAAGTTAAGAGTTTAAAACCACATGGATAGTGAACAGGCTGGAGCAGATGTTATGTCTTAAAGCATTGGCTTAGAAATAGAAACAGAAGGTAGAGAATAAACAGGAACTTTTATGGATGGACAAGTGGAATAATCCAGGGATCTAGTAGCAACACCAGCTACTTAACATTTCTTTTAAAAAGGACTTGGAATTTCAAGTATGTGATGAGGCCTAAAATGACAAACACTTGTCTGGGTATTGAAATGCTCAGCTGAAGGGAATATATGCAATATGTTCTCATAAGACCATGTGGGAAAAAGCAGAGGCATAAAAGAGCTACAACCTGGACAAGTGCAAACTAACGCATTTAGGACAAACTGCTGTTACCTCTAGTTAAAATATAATGGGCACTGAGCCATCAATATGGCTTGAGAGAGTAACTTAATTTAGCCTGATCAACATGCTAGGGTAGGTTTTTAAAAAATACCAGTCATTACTGGAAAGGGTATTTAAAACCAAAACAATGGCGCCTATTCACTTGGAAAATCACGTACAACTCTGGTATTCATAGATCCACTGTGAGTTATTAGCAGAAATTAACTTCTGGAAGAGACACATAAAACATCTCTTCATGGCTGACAGACACATCTGTAGTAGGATAGGACACAGTTCTAAGCCAGCATAGCAAATCTGATGTTCTGGATCTCCAGGGAGGCTTTCCCTCAAGGTCTCTAATCAACTTTCACAGTCAAATTCCATACCATAATAATAAATACAACCAATTTAGGTCATGGTACCAAGGATCCTGCTGGGTCACAGGGCACCTGATTATAGGAACTTTATAAATTGTATTGCTGGGAAAAACCACAAGAGGACAACTGTTTGGTTTCCCATCTTTTGATGCAGCAAAAGAATGATATAGCTCACCTGGGTTTTATTAAAGATTGTGTGGGATGGCATTTATAATCTAATCATCTTAAGTCCATGAGTATATCTCCTTGGGTCCAGCTGATATGCCTCTTCTATAAATCATGTGCTAGTGGCAGCTGTAAACACAGATACAGAATGGGAGCATTTAGAGGACAGTACCCTGCCCATTTTCAACTCATGAAAATGTTGTTTTCAGTAAATATATATGGCAATAATATTCAAAACATCTATTCCTCTGAAATTATGGAAGTTAATCCTAAACCTCACAGCTTTAAGATACAGAATGTAACTAGTACTTTTTGATGTAGGGAGGCATGTTGTTTGATATATATCATAACCTCAGCCCCCACACACTGACTAGAATATTCCGGGGGAAGGATTAATGGGATGGATTTATTCATAACTAACGGAATGGAGAATGTTTTTATTTGTCAATGGTAGATCCTCTCTCCTTGAGACCCAGAGGGAACTTATATGTCATTGCCCCAATTGAAAACATATGACAAAATTTTTTATGTTCTTCTGAATTGTTTATGTTTCCTTTTATCTTTAGTCTACTCTGCTTCAAACTTCTACAGTCAAATTAAAACTTGAGAAAAGTAACAAACTCAATAATAGAAAAAAACATAGAAGTAACCTAATGTTTCAAGTATTGAGAGAAGTTTGCAGGGGTGGGATTCTCTTGCACATGTGAACGCAAAATGTTTTTTTGAGCTGCAAATTTTAAGTAGACATTTCTTTCTCTCTTACACACACACACACACACACACACACACACACACACACACACACACACCCCTAAGGATGAACAGGCTGTCACTAAGGATAAGTGCCAGTTCACCTCTACACAGCAGGTTGTTGAGTTTAGAGCAGTAAAGAGCTTCACCCCACCCTAGTGTGAGGGTATAATAACCTGTGAAATCTTTAATAAGTTCTGTTATACTTGATATAATTTTTAAAAATTATTTTGGCATATGTTAATCAGTCATAATAGTTACTCTGGGGGTGCCTGCTTAACGTCTGACATATCCTAATTGGGAATACAACTTCAGGGCTGCTAGCATTTGAAAAAAAACTCTAGTCACTTCAGACACTACCACAAAAGCTTTATCTGTAGCTTAACACAAGAGACTTTGTTAATAAGTAAATATTTCCAATGATTCATATTAATGGCGTTAAAGATATGTGGATCGGCCCAAATATTGTAGGGCACCCTAGACCTTCCACAAGCAGTGTATAAGAATCTGACAAGCCCAGCAGTTTGGGATTTCTAACTTATTCTTTTAGAAGTGAAACTAAGAATTGACTCGGCTGACTGAATCTGCTAGAATATTGCTGGATTCACTTCTAATAACTCTTCTAGGTAGGATAATGTTGGGTTGCACAGAAGGACAGAATTGGGACTTTTTCAAGCTTACAGGACAGGTTGCATGACTGTTCTGGTGCCTGCTTGCTCATAAACACACATGACGCAGCACTTGGTCTAAGACCTGATTTCAGTGTAAAGTACCACCTGGTGAGGTTGGGAGCCCTATAGCTCTCACACATTTCTATCTACTGAAGGCTACCAAAACAACCTAATAATTGTGAGTGCCCAAACTGGCAAAGGCCAGGTTATAATTTTCTCTAGCGGAGGAAGCCCAATATTTTTATAGATATAACAATATTAATCCAGTCATAGTCTACAGTTGAAATAAGCCTGCAAATAGCAGCTTCTAGTTTAATGGGGATGAAAGTCCCTGGTCCTGCTATAAGGTCTGCAAATGACTTCAGAATGAAGGAAGGTCCTTGTCAGCCAAACACAGGAAGAAGAGAACCACAGAGCTGAGCCACGGGTGGGGACTGTGACATTTCTATTTGATGCTTTTCTATTCTTCTGTCTTTTTGGCTTCTTTCCAGTTGTCCAGTATAGGAGTGTCGCCACTCCTGGGAGTTCAGTAAAGGTGAAACAAACACAGCAATGAGCATATCGAACAACTAAGTTGAGGGAGAGATGTTAGAGAGAAGTTTGTGCCCACTAAAATTGAGCCAACTGAGATGGAGTGGTTATAATTATTTGGTTGGTTGTTTTTATAGCTATGGATAATCTAATGAATATGAGAGTCTGAGCATTTGAATTACCCATAGTAAAGTAAAAAAAAGAGCATATGTACTTGCTTTTGTCTTAATAAACATTTCTTATGGTTTTATTCCATATACTCTCTTATATCTTTGCTTTAAAAATAATTTAAAAACTATGTTCCCCACTCCCCAAAAGCAGATTTGAAAGAAGTAACAGCCAACTGATGCTCAGCATGCCCTATGATTGTACAGCAGGGGAGTATGAGCCTGTCTGTCCCACAGGAGCTCCTGGGAAGAGGGCAAAACAGGAGTCTGGTTCTATTCCTTGAGATGATTCATGTAAGGTATTTGCCCTAGAACCCAATCCATACTACATACTCAATGATGTTATTTGTTATTAGTAGTAATTTTTAAAATAAGAGCAAATACTGGTAATAGTAACATGCATTTTCAATTCTAGCTAAAGCCTAAGCAGCTAAGATTCAGACAAAAAGCTTTTCACATGACAATTATTTGTTATAGTAAAAGGAACTTCTCTAACTTGCACTTGGCTATACGTGAATTCGATCAAACTGAATTTTTCATTTTGCCACTTCGTAATCCCTAGGGAAACTACAGTATTCTAAATGCTGGCAAGGGCCCTGGACATTTAGGTTCAATATGCAACAATAACAGAGTCATAGGCATTTGTCAGTTTGAAGGAAAATTACAATTCTCCAATTTCCCATCCATTATCATCTTCTTTAACTCTCAACACAATTCTGAGAGGTTGCAAATGATACCCCAGACAGGTTAAGTGACTTGCCTGTTTGAATGGCTAGAAAGAGGTGAAGTTGGGAGTACCTGTTTTGATTCTTGGTAAATGGTCTATCTTCCAAACTCCAGGGAATGAGGCTTAAAGGAAGGCTGTACTGTATATAAAGAATAGCACCGGAAAACCAGTACAGTGCAGGAAAAGAGTGAAAAATGGAAAACCAAATAGTGAATTTTAGACTACTGTGAAAGAGGTCTTAGGAAATCATTTGCAATAGCAGGATGAAGAAACTATCTTGTCCCTTTAAGTAAACAAGCCCATAGGAAAGTAATGGGGAAACCAGTTCATTGTAGTTTTCAGCACATTTCTTAAGTATCTATTATGTACATGTTACACAGAAGCATAGCCCAGGTAAGAATTTTATATTACATACCCCAAAGAGCATGGACTTCTTATACCATTGCATGTGGTGTGCAAAGAACACGGTGATCTGCTACTGTAGCAACAATGCATACTCCAAGGCATACTCTTGGGCTGCCTACAAAATAGGCAATAAAGGCTGTGCGTTTAAGGTAAGCATGCACACCCCACCCAGAAATGCAGAGCTGCAACCATAAGTAGATAAGCGCTCTGAGGATTTATTTCTGTTTCAGACTGTTTTACTAAAGAAGTTATGGAAAGAGTATCTAATATCAGCTATGGATTATTCCCTAAACCTCAATCGCTGACCTTTAAGAACCTAACTTCCAAATTTAAATGGCATTGTCAAGTAGTCTAGGCTCCAAATTTAGAGATCAACAGGCTACTTTTGGATGGCAATTTTTGGTAGAGAGGCCTGGTTGATCAAACCCTTTTAAAGCTGCTTTCTATTTAGCCCAGTTTTTAGAGAGAACAGATGGAAGGCACCAGGATAAGCTATTATAGAGCTTCTATGACCTGTGTAAAGGGCCAAGAGCTATAACATCTACCAGTTTGTTAAAGAAGTATCCTAGCTGACACAAAGGCAAAGAAGATACTGAACTCACTGGCTGCAGGAGAGGTGAGACTACATCCTGAAATTTCTTTTCCATAACTACACTGAGAATTTTAAAAGGTAGACAGTGGGTTCCTCAAGGTATGGAGGGTGCTGAAGATAGGCCACAGGGCTCCTGAGAACCAGTGTTTCCAGATCCCTTTCTCTGGTGCAAATGAAGACAGCTACTCCCCTGGGTCTATAGTATGCTTTTGTGAACTAATTCAACAATTTACTTCCCAGCAGGACCCTGGAAACCATCCACAACATGTAAGACATTGACATTTTTAAAGCTTTCTAAAGGAGCTGACATACCCCCTTATTGCCTCCATAACATCCAGTGTTTATGAAACACTTCCCTGTCAAGCAGAGCTCTGATCACAGCCATCCTCCTATTGGAAGACAAATGCCAGGATTCCTACACCTTCAGTTATACTAACTCAGCGTTGGCCTTCCAAATAATAAAGTTGAATATTTTCTTTGCTACAAAGGGCAGTACACTCCTACTCTGAGGTAGCACAGTAGCAATGGGCGTCCTTGAAATTCACCCTTTGATCCTTACAGCTACAGACTTTAAAACTGCTAATTACCTAGCTAAAGCATTGAGTTGAAATCTAAGCATCCTGTCTCCCAGAGTTGCTGGTCACTCGTGTAAATGGGGGAGAATATATTTCTGCTGTAGAACTACCTAGATAATTTGATAAAGCATGGCAACTAGAAAGAAGAAACAAACACACAAAGAAGAACTAGAGCCAGCACGACATAAATCATAACGTATCTTTGGCATCTCATTAGAAATCTATGCTAACATTCTCCTCTACCCTTGAAGTTAGGTTGGAAATATACTTAATGTATTTTATTGCTTATGTCACTCTTACCTAAACACTCTGTAGTATTTTCTATACCTCTGACACACCTCTAACCTTCCAGAATACAAAGTAAGATGCTTTCCTTAAGATGTGAGGGAAGCGATGGACATGCATGTGAAACTACATTCCCTCCACCTCTGCTCTGTAATTATCTCACTGTAATTACTATTGCCAATCTCAGGGATGGAAAGCTGGCAAAGGGAGATGAGAAAACTCAAGACACATTTACAGACACTAAAGTGTTGCGGGATACCCTAGTAGATAAGTCATTATATTATTTACTTTTTAGAATCTCTTGACTCTTGGTGACCAGGTAAAGTAGAGGAGAAGGGATAAAAAACATGTCAGTTTAACATACGTGCCATATTGAAGTGCCTTTTCTTTTAAGTTTTCTAAATTTTCACCTGGCTTTTAAGAGCAGAAGTTATTTCATGGTGACTTTCCAGCAGGCTTTTCTGAGGTAGATAAAACATGGATGATAAGTAGTCTGAAGAATGCAGAAGGGGAGGTGAAGACTGTGTGGCTGGGATTAGTTTGAAAGAAATTTCAGAAGTGAAAGCTGAGCCTGTCATGTACAATACTAGAGAAAAGAGGAACAAGGTTAAAGGCTGTACACCATTTAAACAAGGTTTTTAGAATTTAATAGGTGCAAAATAGGCTAATCTAGCTAGTAAAGAACAGGACTGTAGGAACAGTGACAGAGCAAAAGAAGAACCTTTGTTACATACAGCTAGTCAAAAGTAGGCAGAAAACAGCAAGAGATATGTATCCCTCAGGACCTCAGTGTTCAACAAGGAATATATATCATAATAACACAAAGGTTTAAAAGCAACCAACAGGCTTGAAGGTTTCAGCTGCCTTTTGTTGCTGTTTGGATGAAGAGCAAATTTTGCCTCTTTCCTCAGGCCTCTGTTCGTACACAGGTATTGTAATTGTATTAAGCATGTCAGGGAAATCCAAATCCCAGCTAAATAATTAGTGAAATAGATTCTGAACTCATTTTTATGCCCGTGTGAATTACAGATGAACAGGCTAGCATGCCTGAGACCCAACGAGGTTAATAGTATCAGCTGGGGCCTTTCTTCCCGGAGAATCACTGCAGTTATCACAGGCAGATGCTGTACTGTTAAATGAAAATGCCATTGTAGGCCAAATGTTAGCAGTTAAACACCATCGTCACAGAAACACACAAAGCTATAGTCAAGTTCACAAACACAGCTGGTGGTTAAGAAACGCTTAATGAAGAAAAGAAATTTGCTATTGGCTTTACGTCATTCATTAAGACTTCCAATACCCTTAGAGTGGGACTGTTCTTATATGAGAGACAGTAAAATAACTATTGGCCTTAGCTTCTCTCCCCAATCTAAGAAGAAACATTTGTTAGAACGCCCATTGGAAAAAGAGAAAAATCACACATAATGTTCTCGTGGGTCGATGTAGACTCTCTTAGGGTCGTTATTTTGATGATGTTTGCCAGGGCTCCGGTCTTGGTAGCACATCTGATTGTAAAGGGGGTACATCTGCTGAATGCCATCTTCCCCAACTGGATTCTCATCTTCATAGTCAAAACTCCTGCTATTCAGTCCATTCTAAAAATTCAAACATTGCTTACGTTAGCAGAGCAGCTGTTTGCATTTTTCTAGCACTGGTAAAAACAGGCAAGAATAGAATTTACTACAGTTTAGTGTCCCTGATTCATTATGCCAAAAACTATTGAATGGCAAGGTAAAGTTCAACAACTTATATTTTCCAGTCATTTGTTGCTTACAATACCCTGAATAAGAATAGTAGTAGCTCCTAAATACAAAATTGTGACTAATGGGGACAGGGATCAGTTTCACATTTTAAAATTTGGAGTTGCTATCAGTTAAGGTAAACTGGAGAAGAACAGGGTTATAAACCTCAGGAGTCTCTTAAGCAAGGCTCAAGCTTGAAATGAACATATGAGACATACAGAGAATTAAGCCAACCAAACAAAAGAAACCTCGACTCAGCTCTGGGGAACTGGGGAACGGACACAGCAAAATGAACTGGCATTTGAACATATGCCTGATAAAACTGAAAAGAAACTCTGCCAAAAATATCCTCTTGTCTTGACCTTTCCTTCTGGCTTGACCTTGCCACAGCTAGCACCTATAAAATGAACCCCCCATGATGTTCTGTGGTGTCTCTGGGACAGACTCTTCTGCCCGTTATTGGTTTCATAAAACTTGATTACTTCTAAGAGTAAAATTCAAGGACTACCAGATCTTAGCAGAGACATTCAAATAGGGGAAAGATGAATAAAATGAACTTGTATACAATTAAATGATATTTTAATAAGCACGTTAGCTACCAGCTCCACCTGGGCTGATACCGACAACACAGTTACTTACAGAGTGCTGAAGATTGCCAACTTCTCTTTCTTTGAACTGAGTCTGCAAAGGCAAGTGTTCAGGCTGGAAGAAAACACAAAAAGATGTGCACTGTAAAACACATGGCAAAACATATCAACCACTAAGATTCCTATTTTTAAAAGAGCCAATCATGTCTTGTTATAAATGTCTACCAACTAAGCAAAATGTTCCACATGAGAGTAAGAAAAGCAACCATATTTTTTTAAAGAGTTTCACTCACTCTCTCCTGGCTCTTGACTTCTGGAAAGAAGAAAATATAGGGCTGGGCACAGTGGCTCTTGCTTGTAATCCTAGCACTTTGGGAGGCCAAGGCAGGTGGATAACTTGAGGCCAGAAGTTTGAGACCAGCCTGATCAACATGGTGAAACTCCGTCTCTACTAAAAATACAAAAATTAGCCAGGTGTGGTGGTGCACACCTGTAATCCCAGCTATTTGGGAGGCTGAGACAGGAGAATTGTTTGAATTGGGGAAGCAGAGGTCACAGTGAGCCATGATTGTACCACTGTACTCCAGCCTGGGCTACAGAGCAACCAAGATTCGGTTTCAAAAAGAAAAGAAAATATAGACAACATCTGCTGCAGAAGTTCTCATGCAAACTTGTTTACATCTTACATGAGGGTGAGCTCACCACAGAAGGTCTCCTGTCTTCTCAGAAGAGTCTGATATTTTGAATCAGGTAAAAGTGGTTTGGGGTGGTAATGAGACATTATTTTTTGTCTTTATACACAGATTTAAAGGCCATATGATCATCCTTTTCTTGCTTGCTAATCTCCCATCCTTATCCCCACCTTCCCCCCACACAGATTATAAAGGGAGTTCATTTTCAAACTTCACCCTAAGAAGAATTTTTTTCAGTTTTCCTCGGCTTACAAACACATGACTTACCCTTCAGACTTCAGTTCAAATATCACCTCTTTCATGAAGCCTTGCACAACACCCTCGAGCAGAGATGGCCACTCTTTTCTGTGCCTTCATAGCATTTATTATCACATTTATAAGTCTACTTGCTTTTCTCCTTATCCAGATTGAGAGTGCTGGTTGAAGTGTTTCACAAACATTATCTCACCTAATCTTTATATGTATAATACTTCAACAAAACTAGTATCTTTATTTTACAGATGACTAAAACTGAGGCTTAGTTATGCAAGTTGTCTCCAGTCACACAACTGGTAAGTGGTAAATAGTGATTCAAATGTGGCTTTGCCTAATTCCAAATTCTGTATTTTCACATCCCTGCTTTCATTTTAGTGTCTGGAAAATAGATGTTCAGTCAATATAATAAAATAATGCCTGAATGTCTCCACATGCAGGCATTACCTATCAACAAGCTCTGCATTTCACTATCTTTGCTCATACTGTCCCTTTTGTTTTGGAAGGACGAATCTCTGGGAGTAGAAATTCTACTTATCCAACATGGCCTGACTAAAGTCATTCTTTTTTTCACAAGGCTTGTCCACATTGCCTGTCAAAGTTAATCTCTTTACTCCTAGTTTTCCTATTGTTCTTGTTTTTATCTCTATTATAGCACACATCATGACTGTCTTGTTTTATAGTCCCTAATGTAACTTTCAACTCCAGTAAGTAGTGAGCCTTACTTAGCCATTGCTAATGGTCTGAATGTTTGTGTACTCCCAAAATTCATATGTTGAAACCTAATTGCAATGTGTTAGTACTAAAAGGTGGGGCCTTTGGGAAGCGAATAGGGTATAAGAGTGGAGCTGTCATAAATGGGATTAGTGCCCTTATAAGGGATTGAAGAGATCAGAGCTCTTCCCTTCCTTCTTATGAAGTTATAGTGAGAAGACAGCCATCTATTAGGAATAAGGCCCTCGCCAGACACTAAATCTGCTGATACCTTCATCTTGGACTTCCCAGCCTCTAGAAGTATAAGAAATACATTTCTGTTGTTTGTTAGCTACCTAGTTTATGGTGTTTTGTTACAGAAGCCTGAACAGACTAACATAGTCATCTTCCTCCATCCCTCTACCTTAATGTGGGTTTGTGCAATAAGAATAGTTCACTAATGAATTTATTGGAATCTAAACTATCATCAATTCTTGATGTCATATGTCAAGGTTATCTATATTATAAATTATGTGACATGTTCACTCCTCCTGTCAAAGTCAGCATAATTCTACAGTGCTTCCCACATGATCAGGTGATATTAACAGTACACACTGGTAAAAGTCCAAGGCAGGGGCAGTCATGGATGTATGGCCAGTCACACATGGCCCCTGGGGTTTAATGCTTTTAATACTTTGCAGTTGCCATCTAAGATTTCTTAATAATTTCACTGTTAATTTCTGTTGTAAGTGGTCTAATGAGACAAAAAAGCATGCTTCAGGGACTTGTAGGCTAGGCTCACAGGCATCCCTGCCTCCTGCTATCTGTGTGGTTCTTGGCCACTGCTACCCCATCTTGCTGCCCCAGGTCCTACCTGGCCTCCCCCTCCCTGTCCCCTCTCCAGTGACTGCTGCTGTCCTCGGCCCAGGCAGATGCCTGGGCATTGGTTTAGGAGCACATGCCCACAGTCATGGTGCATATGGCAGGTGCCTGGAGGTCATGTCCCAGTGAAGATGAGACTCTCATTCACCCCCTATCTAGGTACCTAATAATGCCATCTTGACAGCCTTAATTTTTGAACATGGGGCCCAGCATTTTTATTTTGCACTGTGCCTCAGGAATTATGTAGCTGGTCCTGGTCAAAGGAAAATAGACTTGGGAAAAAATACCTTATATTAAAATCAGCATTTTCATTTGTTTCTTTGCCATTTATTATTCTCCATCCATTAAAACAGATAATTAAGAAATGATTTCACATCACCCACTGCTGCATCTAACTTGACAAGAGGTGGTGTAATCAGAAGCTTCTCTGTAAAGGGGGTGGGTGTGAATTTCCTAAGCCATGAGAAGAGTTACTCCATTTTTTTTAAAGTGGTATCTGGATATCTTTAAAAAATCAATTTACAATCTCATTTTCTCCCACTTCAAGTTTCCCTTTATTATAATAATAAAACCTAAATACATTTGTGTTGATTCTTAGGACAAGTCAGTAGAAGCCATCATAACCCACTACCTCTTTTACCAGCATCAAGGAACCTCTGACAGACATGCCACAGTCTGCTCATACCATTTTCTTCAGCAGTCCCTCATGTCTAATAGTGTGACTTAATTTCTAAGTCTGACACTTCTAGAAGGAAAAGGCAATTTAAGTGATGTTCTAAGCAACCTTGGCTTCCAAGAAGTAAACAGTAGCTACCAAATGGAGGGCAATCAAAGATTTCTGGTGGTTGTTTCCATTCCTTAACAGTAGTACGATCATGTTGAAAAGTTAAAAAAAAGGAAAAGAAATCTTGAACATAGCCTCTGGTAACAACATAGTCCTTGACTATTCCTTGTGGCAGTGTGGGGGAAAGCAGGGGTACAGTCAACACTGAAAGGGAGCATATTCTAGGAACACAGTGTTTATGGCCTCAAGAGTTCAAGGGAAGATTTGGTTGGAAGACATGCTGTTCTATGCTTATACTTAAAATTCCCAATGGTAAATTTAACATGACCGGAAAATAAATGATCATTCACACTTTGCTGAACACCCTGGGTTAAGAACTGTATTTGGTCATCACCTATTAAATGTGGTAACAACTTTCAAGTCTCTGGAAGTCAGTAATGCAGTGTCATAAGTAACAATATAACAAGTATTAAGTTAATAGTATTTGGGAACTACAGAGATAAATAATCTGTCTACCCTGCTTCAATACAAACAGATTTTAAAGAGCCATAGCTTTATGAGTAATAACAACATTGCTGTCTTTTTCTCATGGTAGAAGACTTTTTTAAATAGCCAGAAGTGGTGAATTTGACAGTAAAGGACAAGAAGAGAAAGTTCTCAGACCTGAACAGGAAAAAATGGTGCCTGGACACTACAAACAATCTTCATGTGCACTGATCGGACAATAAGTGAATGGGTAAATTTCTTTTCTCTATCCCATATTCTGAATCTTCATCATTAAATCACTGTAACTTTTGTAATATAATATTTAGTAAAATTGTGTATGCAGACAAGGACCCAACACATCCTAGAAAAGGCCCTGCATTAGGGAACTGGGCTATGGAAAGCATTATGTATCTGTTTCTGCACTGTGTGGCTATATAAACTCTGACAAGATTTTGTGACATTGGCTCAATACATAAGGAACTTAAATCTAATGGCAGATGAGTACATGCTCTTTCTGTCAATCCACAGACCACCTGAAATGTTGCATAAACTAGCATCTCTTTTTATTTAATCAATTTTATTTTTTAGCGGTTTTAAGTTCACAGAAAAGTTCAGTGGAAAGTACAAATAATTCCCACATATTCCCTGCCCCCATGCCACAACCTCCACAACTATGAACATACTTGCACCACAGTGGCACATTTGTTACCATTGATGCACCTTCTCACACATCATCACCTAAAGTTTATAGTTTACATTAGAGTTCACTCTTGGTGTTGTAACAAACAGATTTTAACAAATGGATCATGACACGATCTACTCTTGTAGTATCATGCAGAATAATTTAACTGGCCTGAAAATCTCCTGTGTTCCACCATCCTCCCTAGCCACCCAACCTATAGCAATAATTTATCTTTTTCCAGTCTCTATTGTTTTACCTTTTCCACAGTATCATATAGTGGAAATCATTCAGTATGTAGCTTTTTCAGATCTTTCACTCTGTAATATGCATTTAACATTACCCATGTCTTTTCATGACTTGATGGTTTATTCCTTTTTAGCACTAAATAATATTCCATTGTCTGAATATATTAGTTCATTTATTCATTTGCATATTGGTTACTTCCAAGTTTTGGAAATTATGAATTGAGCTGCTATAAACATTCATGTGCAAGTTTTGTATGAACATAAGTTTTCACATCATATGGGTAAATATTAAGGAGTGTGATTTGCTACGTTATATGGTAAGAGTATGCTTAATTGTTGTTTTTATGTAAAGATGGAGTCTTGCTCTGTCACCCAGGCTGGAGAGTAGTGGTACAGTCATGGTTCACTGCAGTCTCAAACGCCTGAGTTCAAGCGATCCTCCTCCCTCAGCCTCCCAAGTAGCTGGGACTACAGGCACACACCACCATGCCTGGCTAATTTTTTCAATTTATTTTTTGTAGAGACAGGGTATTGCTATATTTCCCAGGCTCGTCTCAAATTCCTGGTGTCAAATGATCCTCCCACAGTGTTGGGATTACAGGTGTGAGGTATATGCTTAGTTTTTTAAGAAACTGCCAAACTGTCTCCCAAAGCATCTATACCATTTTGTATTCCCACCAGTAATGAATGAGAGTCTCAGCTGCTCCATGTCCTCAACAGGATTTGGTATTTTTTTAAAAAAGTAATTAACAAAATATCTGTATTTGAAAAGTGTTTTAAATAATACTGTACATATGTTTGGTGACTAATATATATATACTGAATAAAACTACAATACTCTGATGGATACACAGCATATATTATATTATTCTTGTATCTTTTCCTAGAAAGCCTTGGGCTACTCTAAATCTGTAATACGTATTTCAACTTCTCTACTTACACGTACTATATTATAGCAATTTCTATTGAGTTATAATCCATATTCACTCTCTTGATTTGCTAAAGTCACAGAGGCTTTCATCCCTAGTTTCTAAAGTGCTAATACTAGTTTTTTCAGGCTTGTTTTTAACTTTTATTTTAAGTTCAGGGGTACATATGCAGGTTTGTTACATAGGTTAATTGTGTATCATGGGGATCTAATGTACAGATTATTTCATCACCCAGGTAATAGGCATAGTATCCAATAGGTAGGAGTTGATTTTTTGTATAACGTGTAAGGAAGAGGTCCAGTTTCGATTTTCTGTATATGGCTAGCCATTTACCCTAGCATCATTTATTGAATACAGAGTCCTTTCCTCATTGCTTGTTTTTTGTTGACTTTGTCAAAGATCAGATGATGTTAGCTCTACAGCTTTATTTTTGGGCTCTCCATTCTGTCGTATTGGTCTATTATCTGTTTTTGTACCAGTACTATGCTGTTTTGGTTACTGTAGCCTTGTAATAACAGTTTGAAGTTGGGTTAACATGATGCCTCTAGCTTTGTTCTTTTTGTTTATGATTGCCTTGGCTATTCAAACTCTTTTTTGGTTCCATATGAATTTTAAAATAGTTTTTCCTAATTCTAATTCCTTCCCAATTCAAGCAGTTTCCCAGCTTCCCTGTCACATCCTTGGGTAATTTCCCACTGCCACTCACCGCATACTAGACATAATTAAATATTTTAATGTGCACTCACTGTTTTTTTATGGAGTATAGAGTATATGAAGAACGTATAAATAATGAATATGTTATTTAATTACTTTGATTCTGGTCTCCTGCCTTAGAAAAAAGGAACAAATTACTATATACTGCTCTCCTATGCCTGTCAAGAAACTCTGAATCCAAGTTATAATACAACATTTTATAATTACTCTTTCCTTTTTAGTTCACTTCTATTTGTGCTTCTGCTATTCTCCCAATTCCACTGTTGACCAGGGAATTGTGTCTCTTTTCTTTACCCACCCACCAGAACTTGAGATTAATACCTAGGATTCTTGTTGAAATTATTTTTCATTCAACCCTAAACAAAGAGATTTCTGGAATTACTGGATCATAGAAAACCCAGTCATTTTCTCTGCAGAGTCCCTGTTCCATGACCTTCTTACTTCTTCCTTTTGTTTATTCTCTACAAGGTGCTCTGCATCTATCTGTTGGCATTTTCCCTCTCTTCTGCTTATAACTCCACAAGGCACTGTAAAAGTTTCATTTGATTGATATATCTTGCCCTAATGCTTCTTCCCTATACTGACAAGTGATACATTTTTACTTCTGCTTCCAGCCATGATGGAGAACTAATACCAGACTAACCTTCCTATCATAAACTAATAAAAAATTGGACAAAATATATAAAACAACAGTTTTCAGACACTGAACAACTGTGTTGTATAGGACTGGGATCCCAGATCATGGAAAAATACATATACACAAAATATCCACACACACTCGCACACACACACGCACATGTGTTATCTTTTGATAACTCTGTTTTTTTCTGGTGACGTAAGAAGAGAAAAATTCAAGAAGAGCACAGGATCTTGCTGAACTGGGGAGACAGAGTTCGGCATTTAGGAAAGTTGAGGTGAGTGAAATCTGTGGAACAGGGTCCTGAAGAAGACAAAGACACACATAAAAAAAGCTCCAGAAATCTGCATGAGAGTTTCCTGGGCAGCATACTAGGCTGGGCATGCACAGAGCAAAGAATAACTGTTGGAGAAAGAAAATTTGCTAGGGAGCTGTTATCTTAACAATTACCAGAACTTGATTAGAGTTGAGTGACACTTATTGATCCAACCAGCTGAAGTAGAAAATCCTCACTGAACATGTGAGACATCCAGCAGAGACCCAGGTTCACACCTTAGAAGGCTAAAGTAGCTCTAGAAGATAGGCTACTCTATAACCATCCTAACAAAACTTAAAAACAAACTTCCAGAAGATCAGGTTCCAGAAGATCAGGTTGATCTTGAAGTAAATTAACTGATTTCCAGAAAATAACTGAATTCTTATTAAGAAATAAGAGCAAAATTCAAACAATTGAAAACATAACATTCACAGTGTCCAGCATCCAATTAAAATGTACTGACCATGATAAAACAAAAAAGTGGGATAAAATAAGTATATAGAAACTAAACCAGAAATAACATGTCTTAGTCTGTTTTGTGTTGCTATAACAGAATACCACCGACTGGGTAATCTGTAAACAATAGAAGTTTATTTGGCTCATGAAGGCTGGGAAGTTCAATATCAAGGTGCTAGCATCTGGCAAAGGCCTTCATGTTACATCATTCTACCGTGGAAAGCAGAAGGCCAGGCAAGCATACAACGCAGAGAGAAAAGTGGGGCTGGAGTCTCGAGATAACTAACCCACTCCAAAGATAATGGTATTAATCTATTAATGAAGGTAGAAGGTGATTAGATCAATACTATTACAATGGCAATTAAATTTCAATATGACTTTTCAAAGCATAACATGACATACGATGAAATTAGCAGAGAAAAACTTTAAAATGGCTATTATAAATATGTTTAAGGCTATAAAGGAAAACATGAACACAACATGAGAGTTGACAACTATAAAAAAGACCAAAAATAACTTTAGAGCTAGAAAAAAATACAATATCTAAAATGGAAAAAGTCACTGGATGGCCTTAGTAGCAGAGTAGACACTGCAGAAGAAAAAATCACTGTACTTAAAGGCAGAATCTATCAATACAAAAGAACAGAGGGAAAAAAGGCTGAAAAATTTGAATATAGTCTTAGTAATCTGTGAGATAATATAAAAAAATCTACCATTTGTATAACTGGAATCACAGAAGGGAAAACTATAATATTTGAAGAACTGCCAAAATTTTCCAAATTTTATGAAATATATAAACCTACAGTACTATGAAGCTCAGTGAACCCCCAAAATGGTAAACATAAAGAAAGCCACTCTAACACCTTTCAAAATCTAATTGCTAAAAACTAACAATAAAGAGAAAATCAAAGATGTAGCTAAAGGGAAAAACAAGACATAGTTTAATCAGAGAAATAAAGCATTATCACTGGCTTCTCACTAGAAAAAAAAGGAGTATAGAAGACAATAAAACTATAATTTTAAAGTGCTAAATGAAAAAAAAACTAGAATTCTATATCCCATAAAATATTCAAAAATAGGCTGGGCATTGTGGCTCACGCCTGTAATCCCAGCACTTTGGGAGGCTGAGGCGGGCAGATCACTTCAGGTCAGGAGTTTGAGACCAGCCTGGCCAACATGGTAAAACCCTGTCTCTAATAAAAATACAAAAAAATTAGCCAGGTGTGGTGGCGGGCGCCTCTAACCCCAGCTACTTGAGAGGCTAAGGCAGGAGAATCACTTGAACCTGGGAGGCAGAGGTTGCAGTGAACTGAGACCGAGCCATTGCACTCCAGCCTGGGCAACAAGAATGAAACTTTGTTTCAAAAACAAACAAAAAAAAAAGTGAAATAGAGAAAAAAAATTGTTTTATCAGTAGATCTGTAACATAAGAAATGTTATGGAAAAGGTATTCAGGTTGAAGAAAACGGACTTCAAACATAACTTTATCAGTTTGTAGTTTTAAGAAAAGATACATTATGGTTTAAAACAAAAATAGTAATAATGTATTGTCAGGTTTATAACGCAGGGAGAAATAAAATGCATAAGATGATAAGAAAAGAAGGAAAAATTGAAATGCATATTAAAATTCATCTAATATATATGAAGTAGTATTATGTAATATTAAGGTAGATAGTGATAAGTTAAAAATGTGTATGCTAAATACTAAATAAATGTATTTAAATTAAAAAATACTTAATCACTCAGCTAATTTAAAAGAAGGCAGGAAAAGTGAAAAAAAGGACAAAGATCCAATGGGACAAACAGAAGACAAATAACAAGATGATGGACTTAAGCCCAACCACAGCAATAAATAAGTTAAGTAAAAGTGGCAATAAACATAAACATAGCAATTTAAGGTAAGGATTTTCAGATTGGTAACAAGGCAATACCCAACTACATGTGACCAATATGAAAATTATTGTAAATATGTTAAGACATAGGTTGGTTAAAAGCAAAGGGATGGAAAAACACACACTATACACAAATCATAAAAAAAAAGTCTGAAAACCAGAGTAGCTATAGTAATATCAGGCAAAGTAACTTCAGGACAAATAAAATTATCAGAAATCAAAAAGGATCTTTCATAAATGATAAAAGGATCAGTTTATCAAGAAGACATAACAATCCTACATCTGTACATATCCAATAAGAGAACTACAAAAATATATGAATAACCGACAGAATTGGAGAAATGGATATATTCACAAATGTAGTAGAAAATAACATTCCCATCTTAGTTACTATAGAAATGAAAAAGGAAAATCAGTACATATTTATAAGACTTGAACAACACTATCAACCAACTTGACCTAAGTGACATTTATAAACTACCACATCCAACAACAGCGTAACATACATTAGTTTCAGTACACATAAAAACATTCACTAAGACAGACTATACGCTGGGTTTTAAAAGAAGTCTCAATATACTTAAAAGATTGAAGTGAAACAGATATATTTTCTAACCATAAAAAAATTAATGAAAAATAAATAATTAAAACATTTGAAAATTTCAAAATGTTTGTAAAATATACTTCTAAATAACTAATTAAGCAAAAAAATAAAAGATAAACTAGAAAATATTTAACTGAATAATGATATCTTAAAAAGCCAAAGTTTGCATAATTTCAAACAAAGAAGTGCTCAAAGGAAACTTTGTATTTTTAAATGCTTGTATTAGAAAAGAAGAAAGGTCTCAAATTAATGATCTAAGCTTAAGAAACTGAAAAAAGAACAAATTAAATCCAAAGGAAGTAGAAAAAAAGAGTGAAAAATCAATAAACAAGCAAAACAAACACACAAACAATGGAGAGAATTAATAAAATCAAAATCTGTTTCTTTGAAAATATTAATAAAATGGGAAAACCCCTAGCAAGAAAAAGAGAAAACACAAATCAATATCAAAATGAAAAAGGTGACATTACTGCTGATCCCATATAAATTAAAAGGATAAAAAAGTGTATTATGAAAAATTTGATGCCAATTAACTTTGACAACCTAGATGAAACTAATAAATATACTGAAAGGCACAATTAAAATCCTTCCACAAAGAAACTCCAGGCCCAGATGATTTCACTAGTAAATTCTACCAAACATTTTAAAGAAGGAATAACACTGCTCTTAAAAATTATTTCAGCAAATGGAGAAAAAGAGAATACTCTGAAACTCCTTTTATGAGATTAACATCATCTGGATACTAAAACCAGAAAAATATATTACAAAAAAAGGAAAAAGGTTTTTTTCTTCACAACATCCCAAAACTTTAAACCAAAATGGTCCTCAACAGATGAATGAATATAAAAAATTATAGTATACTCATAAAATAGGACACTTCTCAGCAATAAAACAAAGTTTATTCATGCAATAACATGGGTGAATCTTAAAAACATTATACTGAGCGAAAGAAATTGGACGCAAAAGAGCACACTGGGATTCCATTCATGTGAGGTTCTTTTAAAATGGCATAACTAATATATTGTGACAGAAATCACAACAATGGTTGCCAGAGAAAGGAGGTGTGTGGGATGATGGTGGTGGTAGTGGTGATACTGATGGTGGAGGGTATACATGAGAAATTTTTCAGGTGATGGAAAAGTTCTTGCTTGGGGCAATGGTTACATCCACATACACATTTGGCAAGGCTATGAAAATGTACACTTAAAATATGGCATGGTATTATGTAAACTCCAACTCAATAAAGTTTTTTTTTTAAAAAAACTCTAACTTGTCATTTTATTATAATTACTCCGTTTTGGAGAAACATGGGTAGGGAGATTAAGTAAACTGAGAAGTCATTGACATAGTCTGGAATCTGCTATGAAAAAAGTACATATTAAATTCTTAATAAATACTTTACAACAGACTGTCCCTGATGCAGAAGTTTCTCCGTTACAAAGTATCCAATTGCTTATTTGGATGACTGAGTTCCTAATCTAGAGAGATGATTTCTCCACACTAAAGGAGCAACACATAAAGAACTGGCCATCATATATATTTCACAAAATATGGATTCTTCAAGGCATATAGGATATTACACTCATATCTATTAAGTACCTCTCTAAAAGAATTAATATAATATTATTAAAACTGTGAACCAAATATTGATTTCTTTTTCACTTTTTTAAATAGTTATGAGAGAGGTCGACTTTATTTCAGGATCAGCAACTATAAAGATTGTACACTAATCAGGGAAAATTTACAACAATGTTAATTAGGCAGTTGTTTAATGAGATACATAATTGTTACTATTCTCCAAGATAATTACACATATGGGTATTCTAGTCATATGAATGTCTCTTATTATTTTAGCAGACCCTTAGTATTCACGGATTTAACATTGCTGGTTCCAAGCATTCATGAGTAAGCTTAAAAGGTTTATGACAGGTAGTAATTTATAATTTTGTTGAGACATAAATTGGAATCAAGACCTGGAAGGTTTTCAATATGAGGCTAATCATTTAGCTATATCCATTTCTCAAGGTGTCTTTTATTCTCAACTCTTATATATGAGTTTTATAAAAGATAGGGGTATTTAGTAATGCAGGGTTTCTCAAAATTCTATGAAGTATTCTCTGTGAATGTCAATGGGGTTGCTGTATTATTAATCAACTTTTTTCTTTTAAATTTGAAATTTTGTCTTTGTTATTTTTTAAGTTAATTATTAGTTCTCTAATATCTACAATCAGTTGTGATCAGTGCAGACTGCCATCACATATTATACAAGTTAAATGTGTAAAGTCTGCCTGGATCTTTTTTTTTTTTTGAGACAGAGTCTTGCTCTGTCGCCCAGGCTGGAGTGCAGTGGTGTGACCTCGGCTCACTGCAAGCTGTCTCCCTGGTTCACACCATTCTTCTGCCTCAGCCTCCCAAGTAGCTTGGACTACAGGTGCCCGCCGCCACACTCAGCTAATTTTTTGTATTTTTAGTAGAGACGGGGTTTCACCGTGTTAGCCAGGATGGTCTCGATCTCCTGACCTCGTGATCTGCCCATCTCGGCCTCCCAAAGTGCTGGGATTACAGGCGTGAGCCACCGCGCCCAGCCAGTCTGCCTGGATCTTATTCCCCAAGACTTGAGATTTATTTGCTTATAGTTCCTCTGTCCCAATGTCTTCTGTCCGTGTATTACATCCCATAAATCCTTTCCTGTTAACCCACTAAGAGAATGACAGATTTCTCCCAAACCACACATGCTGCTATCAGAGTAGGTGCTCAGTAAACACTTACTGAAAAGCTATCATTGCATAGAAACTGACTCCCACTTTTAGTCAGAGGTCCCCACAGATATCTTGGGTGCTAGCTTTGTTGAGAAACCTGTGCCAGCTGGACTAGAAATCTTGAGGTCTGAATTACTACTTGCAAAGAACAGGGCAGAGATAGGTCTGAGATGGTTCATGGGAAGGGAGTGAATGCTGTGAAAAGACATTCTAGATCCTTGGGACTTAGATAGACTGGAGGAGAGGTTCTAGCATTTAAGAAAGAAGGCAAGAGAACATGAAAGTTGGCTCAATAATGGCAACATGATTAAAACAGACAGCATTAGGCTCAGCTTAGGTAAAACTACAATTACAACTTATAAAGACTGACAAAAGATTCTTCCCTTACTACCTGCCTTATCCATTAGCTAATACTCCTTTTTAATTTTTTACTATACAATCTCAGGCTAAAAGCTTCAATGCAAATGTCTCAGAGATTTAACATCTCAATATAATTACATTTTCCTGAAAGTATAATATAGCCAAGTTTTATTACAGCCAAGATTTATAGTAAGACAAGCACTGTTTAAGATGCTTTGGTTATACTCATAGTCTTACAGTATGCCCTTGAGGCAATATCACTGTCCCCATATCACAGATGAAGAAACTGAGGCCTAGAATGATTGAGCAATGGTTCCAAGTATTTAGAGCTAAGATTCAAATTCATCTTTATGTAACTCCAAAGTCTGTGCCTTAAACCATCACATAAAACTTCCCATCTTGAGTATATCCAGTCTCTTAATCTGCTTGCAGAAAGGGGCTAAAAAGTGGGAAGACAATGAACATTTGAGAGGGCAGATGGCATATAAGTGAGGAGAAAGACTAGTGATGCTCAAGACTGGCGAGCTTTGCCACATGCTCTGGTTTATCGTCATCCATACGAGTCTAAGGTACTTCACCTCCTGCTTGAGCTCCAGCCTCAATTAGAGGAAAACAAAGGCAAGGCTTTTCTCAAGCAGTAATGAGACTCTGAGAGTTTCCCATTCTGCCCCAGCCCAGGGCTGAACATACAGTGGTCATTTGTTGTAGGATAATGCCTTAAAAATTTATTAGGAGGGTATTTCCCCTCTCTTTTTGAGTGTTTGTTTATACTCACAGTGATATAGTGCAGTACCTCAAAATGCAATGTCTAGTCCCCTAATTTGTAATATTATAGATTGGAATGAGTCAGTTAAAGAAGAAATGACTATAGAAAGAAAGTCCTCATGGCTAACTTTTCAAATACAGGCTGCTATCATGAGGTTTATTTGCAAGATAGAATATTGGATATTTTATCCCACAAGGTAGCACTGAATTTTTCTGAAGTCAACCACAGAGTTGTAACAGCTTAGTTGTTGAAAATGCTGTCTTAACCAAAAGGAAGGCAGTGTTTCTTGTTCTCACTGGTAAATAAATTTCATTACTTCTACTGAGTATACATTCTAGGTTTTAATTTTTCAAAGTGAAATTTGATACGACACATTTTAATGAAATTTCTTATCTTGGTTTATGGTCTTGCTTAATTCTCATATTAAAATACACAAGAAAGTGATACTTTACCTAAATTGTAATACATATGCAAAGCAAAGTACGTAATTAAAGCAGATAGATGGTAAAGGTGATGAATTATTTGCAGGCAAATGATAGCCAAATATAATTCCAAGATGTTCTTAATCATAAATCCTAACCATTTCTGGGGTACAAATGCACATATGCACTGTTTTCCATAACTAATAAATGCCTACACATTTTAACACCAGAAAACCATGTTGTCATTTTCACAAGGGGCATCTCTGCTTTTCAATGCGATGCCCTAATGCTGTACCTATTTACCCACTCATACCATTTTATCTCCAAATTTTCCCATAAGGTAAACCTTAGTTTCATCAACACACCCAAACACCCTCAAGATGGTAGCTGTCTTTTCTGTATCAAGCAGAGTATTGTCACAAAGCCATCAAGTAGAGAAATATCACCTATCATCATACTACACAGTATCTTAAAAAATACACATCTTAAAAGATGTGTTCTCAGAGAAGCTATGCCAAAAATCATTCCATTACTGCCTAGATGTTGTAATGATCAAAATTTTACATGCTAAAATAAGAACCAAAATTGAATTCCTCTCTAGAGATCATTAATATGGGCCTTCCCAAATCTCATATTTAATCTAGCATCTAAGTTCCTTCTTGCTTTCTGTCTTCCTTATCTACATGCATAATAAATATCGATTAGAGAAAAATTAGATAAATATTTTTAAATAATAAATGAATAAAAAGGTAAGGGTATAGATAAATGTGGGCCTCCTTAAAAATGCCACCTTATTTCATACATTAACTCAGTTCTTCTTTTTAAAAACTTAATTTTTATGTCTTTTTGAAATAACCATAAGTAATTTCAAAGCTAACTGCTGACCCTTAACTCAAAGAACTAGAAAAAGACACTCTGTTAAGATTTTCTAAGTGGTTAATAATTTATGCCATTCTTTGCAAAAATAAGAGTAAAAATTAAAACAGAAAAGGCCGCCTAAAATCTTCAATATGGAATGTATTTTAGTTCCTAAAACAACAGGCTATATACTAAGTGAAGAATGCCAGTTCCCTTATATTCCTTCCTATTGAAAGATGAGACAATACAGAAATAATTTCCCTTACCAACAATCTATTTTTCCTATTGAGGGTGTAATAGAAATGTAGCAAATGAAATACAAAAGGGCCTCTATCCATTTACCTAATGGTTACTTTCTAGAAGCCTTCTAAGTTGTCTCTTGAACATATTTAGTTAATACTTACATGTATTTTTGGGGGGATCTTAAATTTAATGATATTTTTCAACATTTTCCCAGAAGAAAAAAAAAGAAAATAAAGGTAACATATATAGTTTCTCCTTCTGAAGGAAAATAACCTAATAATGGTTAAGAAGGTAAAATACAAAGAGACACTGTCTGCTATGGAAAGTTAATATTAACTTTCAGGAACGCCAATTTTTAAAATATAAAACCCAAAGAATGCAGTTTTATTTGAATTGAGAAGTAACTGTAGTCTCAATTTGGCATTTCCCCCCACAAAGACACTAAAGTTTTAAGTGACCTGCACAGAGGCAGCTTGAGCTAGAACTCAGTTTATGAGTTTAGGAGAGCCAGAGAGCATCAGTGATTTGAATGAAAGTTCACAGCACTAGTGACTTTAAAAGGAAAGTGAAGCAGATAATACAAAAGCTGGAGAATCCTTCCAGTGAAGGTAGGCTGCAATGATTAATAAAATAAGTCAAGGATTTTTCTTGTTTTCAATGCACCCTACCGTGTCACTATTTAATTTTTACATAGTGATACTGACTTAGATGCTACTCCATGAGGCAAGAACAGTGAAAACTATTTTCTCTTCATGTACACGTAATTCATATGGCCAAATAGAGTTTGGGTATTTTCTTCTGGCCCCTAAAACAGGCTAATAACTACAAATAACAGGCCATCTACTTAGTGTGGAGTTGGTAAATGTCATTGCAGGATGACATTTCTTGACCTGATAGTGAAAGGAGTCACTCTGTTAAGATAGGAACATTTTCGCTGTAACAAATAACTAAATGTAGACTTTTGGAAAAATAGTAGAGGAAATAAATATTTTAAAATACCAATGCAAAAAAACATTTAACAGTTAAAAACATTATTTTACCTACTCCCTGAACAAAATTGGATGGCCCCACCCTCTGGGTGACCCTGGCTGGAATTGGTAATACTTATGGAGACCTCCTTGGGAGCCATCAGAGGGTGTTACTGAAGCAGAAGCAGCTCTTCCCTCGGTCCCAGGAAGTTAGTTAAAACACAATGAGAAATGTCATCATGTTTGCAATATCTAGTTTGAAATCTGATGAGAATTGTGGTTCGGTGTCTATGAGAACTGAGCTCTACAGAGGTGAATGGACTGAAAATTAATAATTTGATGTTCTGAAATAATCTCATCCTAAGTAATATCTACTTGTGAAAGAATGTATGGGCCCTGTCCTCCAGGAATCTATAATCTTGTTTCATGTGGCTTGTCATTCAAACGGTTAAACAACAAAGCGAGGCAATTTGAACACAAGTGGGAGGCCTTTCTATGCTTTTACTTGTCTTTATCTCCCATGGTACTGATACAAACAGAAGACACTGGGGAGAAGAGGGTAGTTGCCTGGCAAAGGTCCCACCCTCAAGCCTGGAGACCAGCGGCCCTAAATGGGGACAACATTCCTGTTTTCATGCCCAAGAAGTTGCCTTTTGGCCCACCGTGCCCACTATCCTGTACCCATATAAACCCAAACCCCAGGCTCCAAAAGCTGACCAGCAGGCAAGGAGAGGAGGCGACAAGCAGATGGATGGCGGAACAATGTGACAGAGAAATAGAGAAGAGGAGCAACATTTGAACACTGAGAGGAGTTTGGCTGGGGGTGGTGGAAGAGGAGTTTGGCTGCTGGATGGCCAGGCTCCAGGGGAAGATCATCTTCCCACTCCATCCCCGCTGCCAGCTCCCCATCCATCCCACTGAGAGCCACCTCCACCACTCACTGAAATCCTGCATTCATCCTTCAAGTCCGCACTCATCCATTGAGTCCGTGTGTGACCCAATTCTACCGGGACACTGGACAAGAGCTCAGGATACAGAAAGTTGTCACACTGGCCTTCTGCCCTTGCAGAAAGGCAGAGGGTCCACTGAGCTGGTTAACACTCAAGCCGTCTACAGACAGCAGGGCTAAAAGGGCACACTGTAACACATGCACACCTGGGCTCTTGCACCTGTCTGTCTGCATGCTCGCCCCACCCCCCACCCCCCAAACCTCAGTGGTTTGAGCAGCAGTGGCGATGGAACAGGCAAGCCACAACCCTGCTGTATGTCCTGCAAGGGGGATCAAGGAACCCTCCTGTTTTAGTACCCAGCACACTGTAGACATGTAACTACCTGCTGACCTAATATTATTAAATGGCTAAATCACTACAAGTCCACAATCTCTCATCTGAAACTCTTAGGACCAGATGTGTTTTGGAATTCAGAATTTTTCTGATTTTAGAAAAGTGATAGGTACATATTCCATATATTTATAAAGCACCTCCCGCAGGATATGGTACAGAACCCCACGATCAAGCACATCAATATATCCGCAGTGGAAAATTGAATGTTCATATTAAGTGAGAAAAATGATTATAAATAACACTGTGAGAATCAGTAGTTCAGCTCAGATTTGAGTGCAAAATGGGTTGGGAAAAACTTGATTTGCTTAGAGATTTTTGAAACTGTAGATAACACACTGAAGACTTAAAATACAGACTACAGAAATGACAGGGGTTCAGAGGCTAGAGCAATCAACATAAGCTGTGAAGAGGTAAAGGTTAACCAGTATTAGTGAGGACTCACATTTTATTGGTTGGATGGGAGAACTCACTTGAACATACTGGGAGTACTGGGTTAGGTATGGTGGAGTCAGATCACATAGGGCTAGACTGAGAGTCCCAAGCCTACAGAGCCACCCAGATCCTAGGTGAAAGCAATACAGTGAGAGCAGGACTTGAGAAACATTAATCTGGATGATGACGATAATGATAATGATGATGATGACAGCTAGGTTCTCAAAGCCCAGGAGAATCCAGGATTTTACTATCAACAATAGGGAGTGAAGAAGGGGAAACAAAACCATGCAAAAAACACCAATGGACTGTAATCAAGTATGCAGAAGCTGCAGGTGTCCAAAAAAAGAGAAGAAATAAGAATAAATGTAGGCTGTACACTTTACTAAAGGCTTGTGAGACAAAAGGATATTGTTTGTCTATGAAAGGATAGCCGTGTGGATAATAAAAGAGATTATTAGTATACACTGAGTCTAAGAGTGAGGAGGATCATATTCTACCCAGGAAATCAGAACACAGATTTTTCAAAACAACAATAGAAGGAGAAAGGAATACCAGCTCAACTGAAGAAAGGAATGTATTACAGGGGCTGACTACAGGGAGAAGTGATTGTTCTTCAAGAGAGGACAAAGACTGTAAATTCCCTGGGTGGTGAGTGAGCAGCTCATATTACAGACATTGAACCAATTGTGAGGTTCAGGGAGGTGGAGCAGAAGGTATAGGACCGCCATGAACTGAAACAGATGTGTAAGAGTTTATAAGCCCCTGCAGAGGATCTTGACTGAAAAAATCATGTATGATTACAGGTAAAAGATCCAGAAGAGGTGGAAGCTGTTCATGTCTTGATAATGAGATGTAAGAAAATGGGAGGGGCTAAATGTTATCACCTGGAGGAAAAGATCACTGGTCTTGTAAAGATGTGGAGCAGATGCAGGTTCAGAAATAGATCTTCCTTGTTCACAGAGATGAAGCATCTTGTATTAAAGGGGAGTGACATGATCTTGGAATAGGAGTCATGTTTTCCTAACAGACCCAGAAAGGGTAACACATCAAAGAGAATATGCACCATCTGTGTATTAAAGAAAAAGGCACAATTGTTTACTTTTGATTGTAGCCCTGTTTCTAAATGAATGTGGCATTTGTATGAAAGTTGCTTGGAGGAAAAAATGGAAAGATCATACCAGATATAAGTGACTTCAAAAGCTGTAAAAAATCTTCTATCACTTTTTTTTCCAAAGCAGCTTGGAATGATTTGCTGCAATCTCATGTTTAGCTCAAACCTGAGGAAACTGGATAATATAGGGTAGAACACAAAGGTTCTTAGAACAACGTGTGCAGGATTTCACAAATAAGTCTAGGTGCTATAAAGTGTATAGAAAACTGAGGCCTCCAATATGCATGGCAAATGGCAGATCAAGGAAACAGGCCAATAGGAAAAATATTCACCTGATAACAGTTTGTGGGTGGAGAATTCTATAATGAGTATTATGTCACCATTAAGAACGAAAGTTTAATTTGTTAGCATGTTCAATAATTCAACTTTAGGACCCACTTTCCTTTTCTTCCCTTCTATTAATAATATCATTTTTGAACACAATACCATCTTACATTTAAGTAAGGTTTGAAGAAATATAAGCTTGTAAAAAATGAGCACATAAAGAATCTGAGTTAATCCAAAGTTCTGTAAAACAAAATCCAAGACAACTCTAGACACTTTAAATGTGTAAAAGTAGACGGAAATGATATTATTTTTATTTCTATCCTTCCTCATCCAAGATCTAAACATGTTTATGACACCTCATATATATCTTAACATAGTATCATTAAGCCTTATGCATCAAAGTGACAAGTGCCCAGAACAATATATGATGTGTGGGTATGCTTGTGTGCACATGCATGAGTGTATGTGGAGCTGGAAGTAGGGGAGTGATGGTGATAAGGGGCACTAAAATGAGGAAGTTAGAAGGAAGAAAGAGGATCATGAAGGGAAGCAGCTGCTACAAATACAAGGGAAAACGACAAGCACTAAGATTACAGGGCTTAAAAAATCTACTTGTAGAACTCATGGAGAAAAGTCTTAAAATATGGCAAGTGTCCATAAGAAAAAGGAGTTGTGACAGTACAAAGTATCCAATTTCTTTATTTTAAAATATCATTTTAGTTGAATCTGCATATCGTTCAAAACAAGAAGATGCAGAATATTTAGGTAACTCTTGTCAGTAAAAATGCCTCAATGTTTCTTTAATTCATAAAATGTTGAAAATAATCTATTTCAAGTACTTGGCTACAAATCTGTGTAACAGACCTTTAGCAAGGCAAGTTGGATAATGAAGTGAATTGTTCTAAGAAAATATGTGAACTTTACATTGTAACTTAATTTTTTTTTAACTTACCAGGAGATGACATGTGTATCTTTGAACTGTTTTGAAGAGGTTTTTTTTTTTTTTTTTTTTTTTTATGAGGTCCCACCCACATGTGCAGTAAGGTCATATAATATCTCTATAAATAGGTTTCAAATGTCAATATGCACTGGTGTATGGAGCTTTGTCCCACAAAGATGTAAAAGCACCTGATGTGTTGGGAAATGATGGTATATTAAATTGCAGAAGGTGAGCATCTTCTAGGTACAATCCCAGAGGCTGTGGAATAACATAACTACTAAAGTCTAAGGTTATCCTCAACAACTGATGAATGAGAAGTAGCACACTTGCTCAGCCCCTTTCATTGATGAACCTAAAATGTTAGTGCAAGTAGTCCCTCAGGACTATGGAGCAACAAATGCCCTCCTTTTACATGAGGAAACAGAGTTGAGGTGAAAGGATTTCCCCCAAGGGTTCACTCATGATGGAGCTGGGACACAAATCCAAATCCATGCTCCTTGACTGGTAGGCCAGTGATCTTTTCAGTACTTGAAACCCATTGTAGGCTCTTGAGCTAGACTGCACAGGTTCTAATTCTACCTCAGATAGATGGTGGCACTAATGAAGTGATTAGCTTTCTGAGCTTCAGTATGCTCATCTTAAAGGTGAAGATAATAACGGCATGTGCTTCACAACGTTGTTATGAGAATTTCATGAGGTAATATGTATAAAGAACTTACAACAATGCCACACATTTAGAAAATGCTAAATAAATATAAGCTCTAATTAGTATTGACATATGTTCTCTTGGTTGGTAGGCAGCAAGGAATAGAAGAACCCAAATTCAGAAGCTGTATATTAAAGATGATCCTGGTAAAATTACTTAATCCTTGACAAAGATTCCTTGCTTGGCCAAACTTGAGTCTTCTGAACCTTCTTCAAGGCCCATCTGTCCACTTCCTCATAAAATCTGTGTTTTAGCAATCCCTGCTAAGTTAGTTTAGCAAGAATCTCCCACCCTCAATACATGATCATCCCAGATGGCTCATCAGGTGCTTCATCCTCCACTACCTCCCAGGTAATGTCTGATCACACTGCCCTGTCTTCAACAGGAATCCTGTTATGTTGGTTTAGCCAGAAGTTCCCCTTACCTCTGATGCTTCCTCTTAGTAATTTTTCATCCACTGACCCCTACTCTGCTCCTTTGCTATAAATGCCCACTTGCATATGCTGTATTCAGAATTAAGCCCAATCTTTCTCCCCTATTGCAAGACTCCCTATACCTATTTCTATGGTCCTGAATAAAGTCTGCCTTACTATGCTTTAATAAAAGTATCACTGAATGTTTTTTTTCCTTAATACCCCTCAAAGCCTCAGTTTCCTCACTGACAGAAGGGAGAAAACAGTAATTTCTACCTGAGGGGTCGACTGTAAGGATTAATTGACACAGTTCATGTAAAGTGCTTGTAACAATGCCTACCATATAAGTAGCACTCAATAAATAATAGCTATTATTCACAATATAGTAATTCAATAAAAGCTTTAACTTTTTATCACCAACCTAATTCCATCCTACCCTCACTTACTGACCCCCTCTACCTTTCACTTTTCTTCATCTTCATGCCTAATAAAGAAGAACACAGCCAGAGATTTATGCTTCAACATTAAATATGGGAAGGAAGAATAAAAGTTTAAAGAGGATTTCACTTAATATATAAACAGCCAAATGTATCCATCAGTGGATAAGAGCTCACACTTTGGATAGAGACAAAGGGGGGCACACAAGAACATTTTCAACTGGCCAGTATATCACTTAGTAGCATAGCAATGGTTTTGTTAAATGCCAAGCTAGCTAATAACTAAAGAACATACTTTCCTCTCATATGCTATCAGTGGCAGTGTACATTGGTACAAAGTATAAATTTATTAGCAATAACCATCAAAATTAAAATCTATGTATCCATGAGTTTTCACTTCTAAGGGATTCATCTGATTGGTATGCTTCCATATGCATTAATATTTATATTTGCAATTTCATTACTGCAGCTGAATATAACACTGTTGCCCTAATTCTTAGTTTGAGATTTTAGGCATCTTTCCAGGAGTTAGTTAGGAGATAAATAGAATGTACTTGTCGCTGAGTGTTTTAATGGAGAAAGGACATCTTCACATTAGACCATGGAAGTGAATGGAATAATCATCAACAACTTTAAAATGTGCTCTAGTAACTGTGCTTATAATCTATTAATTTTCTATGACAGTGCATTTTACTTATCCTTGAGCATAATTTAACAGGCAAAAATATTTATTGACAATATCCCAATATCATGTTGTATTATGCTTGATGTCAAATTTTGATTTAAAACATCAAGCATCTTGAATATCCAACTGTGCTTTAAAAAAAAAAAAAAAAAAAAGTTTGCGCTTGTAATCCCAGCACTTTGGGAGGCCGAGACGGGCAGATCACGAGGTCAGGAGATCGAGACGATCCTGGCTAACATGGTGAAACCCCGTCTCTAATAAAAATTACAAAAAATTAGCCAGGTGTGGTGGCAGGCACCTGTAGTCCCAGCTACTCGGGAGGCTGAGGCAGGAGAATGGCATGAACCCGCCAGGCGGAGCTTGCAGTGAGCCGAGATTGCGCCACTGCACTCCATCCTGGGCGACAGAGCGAGACTCCATCTCAAAAAAAAAAAAAAAAAAAAAAAAGTTTGAATAGTCCTGATATACTAGTATAAGCTACATTTGTCCTAGGATTTCCTTTCTTTGTGAATAAAGAAAAGTATATGTTTTCTTTTCCCTAATCATTATTCTAGTAATCCGAAACCCCAGTACAAGGTAATACAGGGAGGACTATAGAATTTAGAGCTAAATGATATAGATTTTTAATAAATGCAGATCTAACGATCTATCCATCAATGTACTGAATGCCTAATGTGTGCCAGACATATGCTAAAAGGCAGCAGTAGAGGATTCAAATAATTAAGGCATGCTCCTATCCTCGATTGTGATTAGCTTTGAAAACCTATATTCTTTCAGTAGTCTCTGAACTTTCCTTTGCCCAGAATCTGCTTCTGCAAATTATCCTCATAGCAGCTTGTGAATTGTCCTCCCAAAGTATAAGATGATGTCACTGCCCTTCTCAAACACCTTTGATTGATTAATCCACTCAATAAATATTTGAGCACCAACCATTTGCCAGACACTTTTGTAGATGCTTAAGACAGGGTAGTTAGTGCTGACAAAAAAATCCCTGTCCTACTGTATTCTAATAGGATAGAAAAACATTTATATATATATGTGTGTATATAGATATATATATGCACACACATATATGTTAGTAATAAGATATAAAAGGGAAAGGGGGGTAGAAAGTCTGTGTATGTATGTGTGTATGAACATATCTAGCTTATTCTTGTCTTCCTGTCTCTGCTCACCCATTTGCTCTTCATGGGAATGTCTTCTGCTTCTTCTCTGCCTACTAAAATTCTTCCTATTTTAAAAACCTACTTCAAATTACTCTCTCTCTTTGCAAAGCCTTCGCAGATTCCTAACTAGAATTAATGACTCTATCTTCTCCTCTGTATTACCATAGCTCTCTGTATTTCTAGCATGTTATTTTTTCCCCTTATCTGGCTGTTCATCCAAGGTTACTACAAGTTGAGTATCACTAATCTGAATATCTGAAATGCTCCAAAATTCTAAACTTTTCGAGCACTGATGTGACACTCAAAGAAAATGCTTTTTGGAGCGTTTCAGATTTTCAGATTAGGGATGCTCAACTGGTTAAGCACAACACAAATATTCTGAAGTCTGAAATAAAAAAATCTGAAATCCAAAACACTTCTAGTCCCAAGTGTTACCTGTATGGAGTGCCTAACACAGAAGCTGGTACATATTGTCCAAAAAAAAAAAAAAAAAGTGAGTTGCCTAAGATTATAATGCTGTCCTAATCTTTTTGTTGTGAAAAGGGGGATTTTTCCCAATGACAAGTTACGTACACTGATGTCTGTGGCCTCTGTGCTCACCCTGGAGCAGATGTGTATATAAAGTTTATACACAGGGAGACACAAAATACCACCAGCAAAGGAGACCACTCACCTCCAAAGGTTCTAATGCCCATTTACCTACCAATCCCCAGCATAGTCTCTCATTATTTCCCATAACTCACAGAATTATTTTCACTATCTTCATCAACCTACTCTAAGTCGTATCTACAACGCACCAGCTTTTATACTTAATATAAAAAATTGAGCTTTTATTGTTTCTTTTTGTGATTATAACAACAAATATAAAGAATAGGTCAGTTTTTTAGAGGAACTCACTTCATCCTTCTATTTATGGCTAGCATAGGCCTTTTTACTCAGGAACAGCTAGTGTTTTATTACAACTCTCAATATTAGAATAAATTGCATGTTGTTTCAGATAGTAATTATGTACTTAAAAGAGGAAAAGGGGTTAGATAATGTGCTTTCTGAGGTCCCTTCCAGCTGAAAATGCTGATTCTAATGCCTTAAAATAGTACTAACCAACTAGTCTGCTAGTCTTTATTCTTGAACTATTTCCCAGCTGCAGAAGTATCTCCAGATGTAGAGTTATCTCTTTAAATATCTTTTGACTCATTGCAAAAATTCACTTCTAATTGACGCTCAATTTTACAAAGTGAATGTGGCTACAAAATGCAAGTCACTTAGCTCAAATGGGTGAATCACCTACATGTGCAAAAATTCACTTCTAACTGATGTTCAATTTTACAAAGTGAATGTGGCTACAAAATGCAAAAATCACTTAGCTCAAATGGGTGAATCACCTACATGTACATCTGGTTCAGTCACTTATGGGTTCAAATCTATCTACCTACCTACCTACCTACCTATCTTTATTAAATATTATAAACACTATTTACTACTTATATATTATTCCTACATTACACGTATTCACATATACATAGTATATAGTTTTAGTGATAAAAATTCTAAACAGAAAGATTACTAAGGCTTGTGATGTAGCCAAAGAGAATGGACCCAAAGCTTTCGATCATTACTGTCAAGCGAATATCATTTCCCTCAAGACTATCAAAGCCAATATTTATACACATCTAAGAATCCACATTCATGCTACACCCAGGAGTTCTGTCTCTTAACAGCAGACCTTAATCTAGATTGATCCCAGATCTCAAATTAGATAAACATCAAGTAGGCACAGAAAACAGGATAATATAAGAAAGTCATTTATCTTGGGCTGATTTCCTAGTCTTAACTATTTCCCTTAACTCAGGGTCCTATCTGAGACTTCTGCAGGTTCTACAAAGGAATTAGGTAGATAATTATGAGTTTAGTTTGGGCATTATTCAATTTCCTTGCTGCTCATTGTTTTCTTCGGTTGTGTATCATGTCACAAGAAAGCGGACAGGGAGAAAAGGAGCACGGTGGACATAACATTGTTCACTGGTATGTTGTTCCCCTTTTTCTAGGTACTTGGGAGGATTATATAACCCATCCCCCTTGAAGTTATGTGACGTGCTTGAGCTAATAGAATGGGAGAAAGCGAGATAGCACTTGAAGCTTCAAGTATTTAATTGCTGGGGGTCAATTCTCCAGCCTTCCTTTGCCCATTCCAGTGACTGTGGAAGCATGTGTTGACATGAAACTGCAACTCTAAATTGGCAAATGGAGAGAAGCTACCCAGGAGCATCACCAAAACTTGCAGCAGACCTCGGGCATGTAGCAATCAACTCGTTGTTTTAAATCCCTGAAATTTGAGGATTGTTGGTTCTTGCAGCATAACCAAGCCTATCCTGACTGATACAAGAAGCACCTAATTTTGCCACATTTAGCAGCTCAGGAAAACTTTTTGAAGAATGAGTTTAGGTTACTGGTTTCTGAATTACAGCTGGAATTCAGCTATCTCTCTTTTACTTATTTTATTCATATTTGGCTACAATTCAGACCAGGCAATTTCCCAAATATTGTTCTTGAAGTAGAGTATCTTAATAATTACTAATTCATTACTCTATAACTATAGCCTCCCATTGTGCAACTAATATAAGCTTATGGAATAGTGATGCTCATGCAAAGTAGCCAAGTTACTTATCTGTGACGGCTTTTTAAATTTTACAGGCAGGGTGAGCATCCAAGTTTGCCCTCTGGGAAAATCAGAACTAAAAAGACTTCCTTTGTGCTTTGTCAATGGCTAGTCTGTCAATTCCATACCCTACTCAGGCAGTATGGGGCAGTTTCAATCTTCTCCTTACATTTCCTTAAAAGATTTTCTCTACTCATACATATTCTGGTTCTTTCAGGAAAGTCATTTTGAAGAAATCCATCTCATTCTCTAAGTAGTAAAGATCTAACATGTCATGTGAACAACTTTTGGCTGAAGAATTTCATCAGTTCAGGTACCATAATGTGGACAGCAAAAAGAATGCTTTAAAAAAAAATCTGGCCGGGCACGGTGGCTCATGCCTGCAATCCCAGCACTTTGGGAGGCCGAGGTGGGCGGATCACGAGGTCAGGAGATCGAGACCATCCTGGCTAACACAGTGAAACCCTGTATCTACTAAAAATACAAAAAATTAGCTGAGCGTGGTGGCGGGCACCTGTAGTCCCAGCTACTCGGGAGGCTGAGGCAGGAGAACGGTGTGAACCTGGGAGGCGGAGCTTGCAGTGAGCTGAGACTGAGTGGCACTCCAGCCTGGGCGACAGAGCGAGACTCTGTCTCAAGAAATAAATAAATAAATAAATAAATAAATAAATAAATAAATAAATATCTGCATTCTGATTAAAGTTAAGCTTAGCTGTATTCAATAGTAAAATTTTGACAATAAACGATGAAACAGGCATGAAATGTCTTGTCATTTCAACTTGCCTTTGGCATTAAGTCTAGTGCCTGAGTTACATGGTGGTGTGTGTTGAACTGTGTCCTCAAAAAAGTTATGTCTAAATTCTAATCCTGGGTACCTGTGAATGTGGCCTTATTTAGAGACAGGGAATTTTTGCCAATGTCATCAAGTTAAAATGAGGTCATGCTGATTCGGGTGGACCCTAGTCCAACGACTGGTGTTCTTGTAAGAAAAAGAAAATGTAGTTATAGAGAGGAAGAACACCATGTAAAGATTATAAGCCAGGGAATGCCAAGGATTCCCAGCAACCAATGGACGCTAGAAGAGAGGCATGGAAAAGATTTCCCCCCAGGACCTCAGACACCTTGCCAACACCTTGATTTGGGATTTCTGCCTCCAGAATTGTGAGACAATAAATTTCCGTTGTTTTAAGTCACCCAGTTTTTGGTACTTTGTTATGGCTGTGTGGAAATATATAACATATGGTAATATATTTCAGTCACAGTATTTGCTAATGGTAGTAATATGAGGAAAGAAACCCCCTTTGAAGGCTGACTATGCAAAACCAGGGCAGGACATGATAGTCTGCAGTTGAGAGAAATAAAGTTGAAAGATTCCACATGGGAGATAGCTTCAACGCGAAGCCTCTAAATATTTAACAAATATAATTATATTTGAGTAAATTAAATATTTAAATTTGATATAAATGATATATCTTGGTAACCAGACTTTTAAAAGATGACAAATGGATACAAGGTAAAGATTTACAAAAACTGGCTCTTAAAACTATGGCATTTTGCTAACTTTCAAATCTTAATTCTAGTTAAAAATTTCACAAACATTTGATTGTCAATATATCGATTATGAAATACAAATACTTCGCACATTTGGTACTTTTCTTTTGTACTTAAGTTTCCTTTTGGTATCACAAATAGTAATTCTTCTTTCTTATTTGACTTTTTTTTTTTTTTTTTCAGATTTACTTTGACAGTATTCCCAGCTGCTACTTGTTTCATCTTGTCACTGGGAAATCTTTTCTTGATTCTGAATTCTGCATTTACTTTATAGATCTGATCTATCCATATGTAAAAATTAGGAAATCCTCTTTCTCCAAATATTATTTATCCAAGTAACTGCAGTCATGACAATGCATAAAGAAAAATCATTGTGACATAAAAATATTAATGTATTAACCAACTATAAAATGAATCTTCCCTCTCATAGCCTTCCTTAATTAATTCTTTCCTATTAGCATTAAAATTTTACTTTCAGTCTTTCATTGGTCAGCAGATGTTATGACCATCCAATGACGTATAACAATCCAATGCAAATATAAGGTAAATGAATTATAAAGTGACATTACAAACCTTGCAAAGATTTGCTGACCTCTATTGATATTTACCCTGCATTTTAGTTTTGATTTTCATGTTTCAAAACATTCTGGATATATGACAACACACAGAGAGCACAGATTGTATTTTCCAAAAACTGCTACAGCATTATTTCTAGTCACACAGACTTTCCAGAATACTGCCACTTGCCCATTAAGAACTGGAGTTTACATAACCTTGCCTTATGAGTGGGCCTTTGTAGTTGCTTCAACTATTGAAGTATGGTGGAAGTGATCTTATGGTAACACAGCTTTCACTTGCCTCTCTCTCTGGGAACATGCACCTCAGGAGTCCTGAGCTACCATGTAAGAAGTCTAGCTACTAGGAAGCTACCATGCTGGAGAGACCATGTAGAAACACTGTGAAGAAAGAGATCCTTGGGCAGTGGGAGTGTAAACTGTTCCAGCCCCCATCTGTTTGTGTTTTGTTATCCCAGGAACCAAACAAGTGAGTGAGCATTCAGATGACTACAGCCCCAGCCACCATCTGACTGTAACTTTGTGAGAAACCCTAAGATGCCCAGGGCTTCTCATAAAGCACCCTGTCAACTTCAGAATCATAAGAGAGAGTAATAAAATGGCTGCTGTTCATTTAAGTCACTAAATTTAGGTTGCTATACAGCAATAGAAAGCCAAAAGATTTTTACACCTGGAAGTAGAGTGCTGTTATAACAAAACCTAAAACATGTGGCAATAGCTTTAAGACCAGGCTACGGGCAGATGTTGGAAGGGCCTTGAAGAGACAGCTAACAGAAGAAGCTTGATGGCTTTCAAGGAGGCTGTTGGTAAAAGCTTAAAGGAAGATCAGGAAAATATTAACGGAAGCTGAGAGAAAGGGAATCCTTATTATATGGTAGGGGAAAGTTTAACAACACTGTTGGCTGTGGTTCTGTAAACAAAATTATATATATAATGAATTGGTGAATTTATCTGAGACTTCTAGGCAGTTTGATTGCATTAGTCCATTCTCACACTGCTATAAAGGACTGCCTGAGACTGCGTAATTTAAAAAGGAAAGAGGTTTAATTGACTCACAGTTCCACAGGGCTGGTGAGGTCTCGAGAAACTTATAATCATGGCAGAAAGGGAAGCAAACACATCCTTCTTCACATTAGCAAAAGGGGGAAAAGCCCCTTATAACACCATCAGGTCTCATGAGAACTTACTACCACAAGAACAGCAGCATGGGGAAACCTGCCCCCATGATTCACTTACCTCCCACCAGGTCCTTCCCATGATGTGGGGATTATGGGAACTACAACTCAAGATGAGATTTGGGTGGGGACACTGCCAAACCATATCAATGATATAAGTGCCAACTATTTCCTTTTAACTATGACTGAGATTTTTTTTTTAAAGGCAGTGTTTAATTTTCAAGGTCTATGTAACCCAGAGGTTAAATCACAAAGCGTGACCCACCCCCCAAGAAAACCCTGCAAAGATATTGCCAAATTAGAGACAGAAACCTTAAGAATCTACAAGGAAAGGGATCCTAAGGGGTTGGGATCAGAATGGAAGGATCATAATGTTGACTTAAAATGTGTGTATACAGATCTGCTAAGTTGCGATTCTCGATTCAATGTATTAGAGTGGCTGGTAGTGGCTGTAACAGGTTGGCTGGCTGACTGAAATCCAGGCCCAAAGGTGGACTACACTAAATGAAGGTGAAATTCTAGAACTTCCTTGATATACTGTAGAAGAAACAATCCAAATGCTTAAGGAGATAAAATGCTAAGGTGGATTTCTCTTATGTAAGATCTGTTTAATCACCTGTTAACTTTGTCCCCCAGAACAGTAGTCACCAATGTTTTTGGAACGAGGGATGGCTTTCATGGAAGACGATTTTTTCCATGGATCAGGGTACAGGGGATGGTTTTGGGATGAAACTGTTCCACAAGGAGCATGCAACCTAGATCCCTTGCATGCGCAGTTCACAGCAGAGTTTGTGCTCCTATGGGAATCTAATGCCACTGCTGATCTGACAGGAGGTGGAGCTTAGGCGGTAATGCTGACTCCCCTGCTGCTCACCTGCTGCTGTGTGGCCTGGTTCCTAACAAGCCACAGACCAATACTGATCTGTGACGTGGGGGTTGGGGACCCCTGCTCCAGAAGGTCTTGAGAACCTTCCCTTTACCAATTCTGTGTGAAATATATTCATGAGGGGAGATCTGGCATCCTTGAGAACTCACTGGTGGCTATTCTCTGTAGGCCCAAGCATGGCAGTGGGCTAAATTAAATAAATGGCACTTTGTGGTGACAAAGGCCAAGTGGCAGCATTTAACCACCAGAAACAAGGTGGATGTGGTGCCAGACTAACCCTGAGAGAGCAATTTCTGTTTGAAACTCTAATTACCTCATTAGTATAATATGCCTTATGTCTCCAGGTTGTGTTTGAAAAGCTTCAGAAGCTCACATATATCTAACATTTCTCCCTACTCTACTTTTACTCCATATCCTCACACTTATTCTTACTTTCAAGATTACTAGAGATATATTCATTCTCTAATTCTGTTCCCAAAACTCATCTTCCCTAAACTCCATCCTTTTTTTTTTTTTTTTTTTTTTTTTTTTTTGAGACGGAGTCTCGTTCTGTTGTCCAGGCTGGAGTGCAGTGGCGCAATCTCGGCTCACTGCAAGCTCTGCCTCCCGGGTTCACGCCATTCTCCTGCCTCAGCCTCCCAAGTAGCTGGGACTACAGCTGCCCACCAACACACCCGGCTAAGTTTTTGTATTTTTAGTAGATACAGGGTTTCACCGTGTTAGCCACGATGGTCTCGATCTCCTGACCTCGTGATCCGCCTGCCTCAGCCTCCCAAAGTGCTGGGATTACAGGTGTTAGCCACCGCGCCCAGCCGCTAAACTCCATTCTATTTTATTCTCCCATTAGTTCCAATTTTTCCATCAGACATAATTTTTAAAATTGGAAAATATATGATCATCACTTTGGTTGCAAAAAGAAAAAAAATCTATACAGTGTGAAAAATACATAAAGTTAAAAAAACATGTAAAAAAGAGTTGATGTGAAATATCGGTAAAAATAGCAAGATACTGTCTTATAACTGATTTTGATAATCCAATCCAACTGGGTTGGGCCATTTCCTTTTACTATTGTTTTGAGTCTTATCACTTTGGTTTCCCATTTTTACATCAGTTCAGGGCACTAGAAAAATCAAAATTTATGAATCTTGACTGTAAAAAAAAACTGGCAATAAAGGAACATTAATCTAAAAGAAAGGTTAAATTTAAGGGAGAGAAACACAATTGGGTTAACAAAATGAATATATCTGTATGGAAGATGTCTGAATTGACAGGGATTTTAAGATATTAAGAAGGTAGCTAGCTGTGAAATATATATACGTACATGCAGAAATGGAAGCAGACAATTTTAACAGAAGTACAGGGATTAGAAAAGAGAAGGTTATAAATTCATTTGGCACTTACCACCATGGAGTATTCTGTTTTGTTCCAAACAACATATTTCATAAGGAATATTAGAGTTCAATGAAATAGAGGGACCAGTGAGGGGAGATAAACTACATTATATAAGGAATGGTTAAAAACAATGGGAGTACTCAAGCTGGTTTAAAGAAAATAGTGAGAGCAAGTCAGAGAACTTTAAATATTTGAAAGGCTATCAAACAATTCCTGAAGGATTGTTGCAAGCATTTAAGGTATGTATAAAAAATGGGTTAAAAAATTTATGTTCTTAATAAATGTAGCTTAAAATGCTTAAGAGATTTTTAAAAATTACAGAGATCATAATCAGGGCTAATTAAGTTGAAAGGAAGGTAGATTTCTAATTTGCTAGCAATTTGGCTTACCAAAAAAGAAATATAATGTCTTGTGAGGTAGTAAAATTGTTAATCGAAGTGTTTTAAGCTGAAAGCTAGATGATGACATTTTAGGAATGATGTTGGAGGAAATTTTGCCTTGAGCAGAAGACTGAGCTTTGAGACCTCAAATGGTGTTTTCAACTCCAGGGCAATGACTCACACTTGCCATGTGCTGCCCTGACAACTCTCTCCCTTGTCAAGTTAGGTAACTCATAATATCACATTCCTCACTTAAAAAAACAAAACAAAACAAAAAAACTATACAGTGCATTACTTAATTAATTCCAGTTAGTTCATTATGGAAAATTACCATTAAGGATAGGATTACTCAGTTGCAGAGGACTTTAAAATAAAAATACAAACTTGAGTCACTTTTTGTGAGCCAAAAACCATATTCATTATAAATCTCTGTATACAAGAACTATAATGGGAGTGGAAGTGAAGGAATATTCTCTCAGAGCAATATTGGTGTTTGGACTTATAATTACATGCAGTATTTTGGGACATAAGAATAGAAAACAATAAAATATAAATCTACTAGAGCAAAAATAGAAAATAATAAAATTAAGTATAAATTGTTATGTAAACTAAGCAAATATAAAAATAGACTTACAAAAGATAAACTGGAAGCTATTAATTATAATATCAACAATTAATTCAGTCAGTCTTAATGTCAGCAAATCTAATGGATGTGCAGTGGCAATTCATTGTGGTTTAACTTGTATTTACCTGTTGACTAGTAATGTTGAGTATCTTTTCATGTGCTTATTGGCCATTAGTACATTTTCTTTGACAAAAAGTCTAAATAAATCTGCTCATTTTAAAAAACTGGGTTGTCTTCCTATTGAGTTGTAAGACTTCTTCATATATTCTGGAAGCAAGTCTTTTGTCTGATACAGCTGTTGCAAATTTTGTTTGCGTCTGTGGTTTGCCTTTGCTTTCTTAATGGTGTCTTTCAAAGACCTACTGTTTTTAATTTTAATGAAGTCTGACTTATCACTTTATGTTTTATGCTTTTATGTTCTGGTACAATTAATTTGTGTGTGTGTGTGTGTGAACATGCACACATGGTTTAACAATTATACATGCAGTTCATATCTCAATGGGAAATAACCATAGTAAAATTATTCAACTTTGTAACTACCTTTTCTTAAATATCGTCTGCAATTTCTCAGGTTCTACTTAAAAGTAAAGCTACTATTTTACATCATTTTTCTAAAAAGGTATTTGTGGTTTCCATGGGAACACATACATCAATAATAAGGCATTTGAAAGGTTTCAAACAAATACATTTACATGCCATTTCTTTTCATAAACAGGATTGATAGTCTAAAGAATTACTTCCCGCCAAACATCTGAAATTGAGATTATTACCTTCTGTAAAGTGCCAATGAATTTAAACTAGGAATCGTCATAAAGCTAAGCATTTCCTTTTAAAGGCCTTTAACGAATCTCATTCTTCTAAAGTTACTTATATACAAGAAATATTCCACCAATAGCAAGTTTTATATCTCATCTAATATTCATTGTGGTTAAAGCTACTGTAAAGATATCATTCAAAGTGCATTTTAAGCTTCTAGTACCTATGTGAGCTGTCAAACAGTCATAATTGTAAAGCAACCATAAGACAATGTTTAATTCACATTTTCAAGAAGAAAATCTTGTTCTTAAACCAAAAAAAATTTGAAGTAATTTTTGTTTACTGTTTTTTAAATTCAATGTTATGTGGATTGGCAACAGTTCTTAAAATGAAATTCAAAAACATCTACAGAATAGTGTTGGTTACTCTACTGTGTGTGCTTTTATAATAACCCATTAGCTAACTAATCAACTGTATAGTTAAATGTTACACTAAGAATCACATGAAGATATCTATGTAGAACACTGGTCTCAAGTAATACCAATGTTACTTTTCAATTTACTATCTATATTATTTTCCCAGGGGAAAAAAAGGAGTCAAGATGTAGAACTGGAAGAGGCCTTAAAACTTAACTTTATTCCCAATGTGGAAATGCTTCCTATAACCTACAAGAACAGACAACAGCTAAGTCCAATACAAAATGTCAGTATTACTTTGCAAGGTATCAGCCTCACTATGAGACAAACCTAATTATTGGAAACATCATCTTTACACTGAGTATTCTAGTCTATCTTCTTGTGACCTTCATCTTGCAGTTCAAATTCTGTTTTTCAAAATTACAAAGAAAAACTACATTCCCCAATCAATGGAACAATAAGAAATCATCATGGAGTTTGGCTCTGTGGAAAAAAACAGACAAACTATGTAGTCATAGAAATGTTAAATGAACTCAAGCTGGATCTCTTGAAAAAACAGAAGTAGGCCTAAAAGAACTTAATGTATTTTAAGTTCTAAGTTTTTTGTCTGGTTGTCATGGAAACTCATCATAAAGAATGATCCTGAATATGAATGTGTAACATATGTATTTTGCTATTAATCAAAGGTAAGGAAAGTAAGTTGTGACACATTAGTAAATACGAAAATGATTTTAACAGGCCTAATGCGTTTTGAAAAATATTTGTAAAGCAGTATCAATGATTGAAACTAAAGTACCACTCCAGATAGGTCCCCTCACCTAAAACAGTGGGTCTTACTAATTTTTCAGTAATAAAATGCTGTTTAGTCTGAATTTGAAGATTAACATTTTAATTTACATGCCCAAGAATAAATATATGTCATTGTGGGGCTTATTTCTCAGAATAAGATTCCCAAGTAGCAAGTGATATATGTATTTAAAAAGATGAAGTTACCAACTGGCTAACTGCTTGCCCTGAACACATTCCCAATTAACAAATACCAATAAATCAAATAATGGGATGTTATTATACAAAAACCTAAGTGGATGAACATCTTGGTTTGAAAATATGTTCTAAGAAATCAGCAAAATAAATTTGGAATCATGCCACAACCAGAGTTAGCCAGTGGTGAAAACATGTCTGTGGGGAAAGAGAGAGGTAACTGTGTCTATTATCATGCCTAGGAACAGGAATTTGAACTATGGTAGCTTGGTAACTGTGGAAAGTTATCTGACAGGTTGCCAAGGCAAACTGGGTTAAAGATTTCCATTCTCATAAGAGAAAATGGAATAATTTGGTGGCTGCAGATAAGGTCAACTCAATCAAGAATACACCGTGGTCATGACTACTTTGCCCGAAACAAATCCTTTTGAATGTTTTTCCATTTATTCAATTATTTTTAAAAATTTCTTAATTTTTGGCATTTTAAATCTTTCTAAACCAAAATGTATGTTGAATTTAATCTAGTATTTCTAACTTATTTGAAAACTGTAGCATTTTAAAGAGTTATGGTCTTTTTTTAACCAATGACCTCTTTAAAAACATTTAAATTAATTCATTCTAACATGTCTTCAAACTTAAGATGTTTCTAAATGAAAATTTAACAAAAATTTTAATTCTAATTTCATTTTATTTAAGGCATCTGAATAGATTCAAAAACAAAAGTGTGCTAAGTATTCAATAAATTTGTTCTAAGACACTTCCAGAGTACTAGAGAAGTATCTTAGAGAGCTTTAAGCACCAGTGAAGGCTGGTGATTTGAGATAAAAGTCTAAAAGAAAGTCATGTTTTCAGTGGAAACACTATCACAGGAGTTAATATAACACCATGATTATTCAGCAACTCAAAGTCAGGCTACATGGGCTTAAATACATACTGGCACTAGGACATAAATATGTGAAATCAGGACAATCCTGGACATTCTAGGATATAAGATTACTGTGCTAATATATAAGGAGGGTATCAATAGCCTGAGATAAGTCTCCCCACTGGTATTTTCATGTAAACAGGTAGTAACGGATATTATTAATCTGTAATCCTGGGAAGTAAGGCAGGGACTGAGGTCTCACTGGCATTGCTCATGCCACAATATGAAGATACCTACCTTGGACAACTCTCCATTTAGGGCAGCCTTAATTTAGCCTAATTTTTATTCTCTCAAAAGTCCATATATAGACCAATTTTCTATTTTTAACATATCAAAAGAACTTCAACAAAACCATCTATCCAGAATAAAATCAACACTAAATGGCCAAATTCAAAGTTAAATTAGATTGATACTGGCTATGTAAAATTTAATTCACAAATAATATGTCCATTCTCTGACAACAATTTAGTTGCTTTGTTCTAAACATTTATAATAGTTCAGCTCTCTGTCCAGACTTTTTTGTATTTACAAAGGAATTGCTCCCAACACATAAACATCGTGCTTTTATAAAGAAAGCTACCAGGTGCTCTGAAATTGCGAGGCAATTTCATTGTGCTTGGCTTACCACATTAAACTTCAATGGTTCCTTATTTCTGTTTACTCATGAGTCAATCAAGTTTTGATTAAATAAAATGACAACTAAGAAAAATAGGTCCTCCACGCCCCCATTCCAGAGATAAAAGCATGGCACTACATTGTTATCATATAATCTGAACATCATCAAAATTAAGATTTTCTCAAAAGTCACTGTTGGCTGGGCGTGGTGGCTCACGCCTGTAATCCCAGCACTTTTGGGAGGCCGAGGCGGGCGGATCTGGAAGTCAAGAGATCAAGACTATCCTGGCCAACATGGTGAAACCCCGTCTCTCCTAAAAATACAAAAATTAGCTGGGCCTGGTGGCACACACCTGTAGTCCCAGCTACTTGGGAGGCTGAGGCAGGAGAATCGCTTGAACCTGGGAGTAGGAGGTTGCAGTGAGCCAAGATTGCACCCACTGCACTCCAGTCTTGCAACAGAGCAAGACTTGTTTGAAAAAAAAAGTCACTGTTAAAGAGAATGACAAGCAAAAGAATGGGAGAAAATATCTAATTATATAGCTGACAAAGGACTTGTATCTAAAATATGTAAAGAACTCTCAAAACTCATCAATAAGAAAACAATCCAATAAAAAATGAAAAATCTGAACAGATATTTCACCAAAGAATATAAACTGATGACAAACCAGCAAATGAAAAAATGTTCTACATATTAGTAACTAGGAAAAATGCAAATTTAAACCTAAATAAAACACAACCACACAACTATTAGAATATCTAAAATTTTTAATGTCTGACCATAAGTGTTGGTAAGGGGATGAAGCAACTCACTTGGCTTATAGGAACATAAATGGTAAAACCATTTAGGATCACAGTTTGGCATTTTCTTAGAAAGTTAAACACATACTTACCATATGATCCAGTCATTCTACTCCTAGGTGTTTACCCAAGAGAAATGAAAGCATATATTTACACAGACACTTGTACATAAATGTTCATAGCAACTTTGTTTGTAATAGTCCCAAACTGGAAACAAAAATGTGCATCAACAGATAAATATATAAACAAAATGCAGTATATTATAGCTACGTAAAGGGAATGAACTACTGATCAACACAACATGAATGAATCTCAAAATCACTATGTAGAGTGAAAGAAGCAAGACCAAAAGAGAGAACATATTGTATAAAATTTGTGTAAAATTTTAGAATACGTAAACTAATACATGATAGAAAGCAGATCAGTGGTTAGTTTCCCAAGGATATGAAAGAGAAGCTGGTAAAGGACTAGAGGGGGGAGATTACAAAGGGACACTAGGACTTTTGGAAATGACGGATATGTACAATATTTTGATCGTGGTGATATTTGCCAAGTATATTTGTGTGTGTGAGCAGTACATGTAAAACATATCAAATGTACATTCTTAATATGTGCAGTTTACTGTGTGCTAATTAGTACTTTAATAAAGCTCTTCTTAAAAAAGGAAGAAAGCTGTCATCACAGGTACTGCCCATTCATCACTAAAATGTAAGTTCCATAAACAATTTTTTTCATCTTTTATTAACTACATATTCTCAGTGCTAGCACATATTAAATATTCAAGAAATATTTATTTGATAAATGAATGACAAAGAAAAAAAACTAAACACTACTATGAATCAAAAAGTGTAGACTCCATATATTCTAGTTTCATTTCAAGCACTACTAAGCTTATAATAAAGGTATGGATACTTCTAAAAGAAACATATGCTAAGTTTAAATAAATCAAAGTAGCATCAGCTTTGCTTTTCTACTGAAATAATTTCACTGCTTAGCATCTTTAATATTTTTATCAAGAATTATACAGCTTTTTAAATAACAATAACAGCAAATGCACAGTAATTACTGTGTCAGGCACTATTCTAAGGATGTAGCATATATTAGTTGATTAATCCCTATAAAACCTTATAAAACAAGCTTATCTTTTTCTCATTTATAAGACAGATAGCAAAAGCTTTGATATGATGAAGACGTCAATCTTTTATACTTCACATGTTACATCTGTATCTCCTTTAATTTTATGATTCTTGACAAATATTTTTAGATATTTAGATTTTTAATACTTCTTTTTGCTTTGAAGGGCCCTCCCCAACTAAAATTAGTTTATAAATCATTATTTTATCCAAGCTTTGTTGATCACAAAATTTTTTTTCCACCTCAGAGCAGAATAAAGCCCCACAATTCTTTCACTACTTGTCTCAATAATTGCCACTACTTACTAACTGAAGGCAATATAAAAGACGAAAACATTTTTCTACTCAAGGGGAAAACCATGCTAGAAATACTCAATCCTTATTTGAATAATCCACTCAGTCATATACTTCTCTATAATTTAGAAAAAAATGTTAACTCTTCTATCATATTCCTCTCTCCCTTCCCTAATCCCAAAGATCATAACTACTGGTAGTGTCTGGAAACATGTTAAAATATTCAGATCCTGGGAGAAAATAAGACCATCAATGATTACTAACAAAAGCAGCCTACCTAAAAATTATTATTTGAAGATGGCAATGATGTATTACAAAAATGACTTTTAAAAAGATATGATGATGGGTTCAAGAAAGGTTTAAATGAAATATGGCCTGATTGTAACTGAATACCTGGAGAGACTTTTCTCTTGAACTTATATCCTTAAAACCACAAAGTTTAGCAACATTTGAGCTCCAATCATAATTGTTTTGCTTTTCTAAATCTTCTTATAACATAAACCAGTGGAGATACATGATTCATATTACTAAACTGTTTTTGCCACAGATTTGGATACCATGGAGCAATGCACATAAAATTCATGCTGGAATCAAAACAAAATATTTTCACATCTACTTATAAAACGTTTAGAAGTTCATCACAATTTTGTCCAATAAATAAAAAGACAAAAGAATAACAATTTGCAGGAAAAAATGGCTTTTTAAACACTTGAAAAGATGGAGAAACCCACTAAAAGATTGCAAAATTACAATCATATGTACATGCCATTCCTATCAGATTAGCAATAATCAAGTGGTATACATATACATACTATTGGTGAGGTTGTGGAGAAACAGGTATTTTTATATATTATTGGTAGAAGTGCAAAATAGTACAATTCTTACAGAGGATTATTTGGCAATATGTATCAAAACTATAAATACATTTACTGTTTGATGTAGCAAGATAAAATTTAAAAATTTACCCTGCAGATTATACTTGCATACATACAAAAGAGCATATATACCAGGCAATTCATTACAGCATTATTGGTTTATTAAAATCTTTTGACATTACAAACTATGTAATAAACACACATTACAATACTACGTAGACATAAAAAAGACTGAGAATGCTCTCTGCATCTCAATAATAAAAGATCTCCAGTATATTTTAGGAGAAAATGGCAAGATATGTAACAAGGTATATGTATATATTACTTTTATACAGGGGGGAAATAAAATGCACCTGAGTGTGTGTGTGTGGGTGTTTTCTTGTCTATGCTTAAAGAAACAGTGCCAAGACATAAATTAATAAAAGTGGTTATCTGTAGATGGGGGTAGGGTAAATAGGTATAGGAATGAGACCTTAGAAAACACCTCTTTATATTGTTTTGTATGTATTATCCATACACTAAAAAAATGTAAAAACATTCTTTATCTACTAACACTGTCATGAATATTTACAAACATTTACTAAAGAATGCAATATACTATAGTAAATTATTGGAAAGAAATTCAGTTTTCTCAGATAGTTAACAGTGCTGACACACTGCATAACCAGTATGACCAGCTTAACATTCCAGGCCAGTGACTCAGGTGTTCAATAGATCTCTATTTTCTTATGCTAAAAGGCTACTTACAGAGGTGGGGAAAGGCACTGCAGAAAAAACAGAAACTACAGAAAATATAACAAAAATAATATTCACTGAGAAGTCTATTACAAAGATAACTGCTAACATTTAAAAATATTTCTATAGTCTCTTTTTCTGTTCTTTTTCATACATTATATATTGATATCTCATACTTGATACAGTGATATTATAGACACTGACATTAAATATACTGAAATATAGTATCTGTGATATGGATATTATAAATGATGCAGAAATTTTCACAGATTATAAACTGAAGAGAATATAAAAAAGGGCTTGATTCCTTTACCTACTCATTCAAAACCTGTTTATCGGAATACATAAGGTAATGCATATGTTTATTTGCTTGATTTAGTTATTCCACATATATTAAAACATCACGCTGCATGTTGTATATCATAAAAATATACAATTTTGATCTGTCAAATTAAAAAAATTATCAGGTACTTATATGTGCCAAGCACTGTGTTATGCACTAGGAATATGGTACTAAACAATAGTGACATGACCCCTGCCTTCATACTGCTTACAGTTTACAACAGCAGTTCTCAAATTTTTGGCCCCAGGACCCCTTTATGATCTTTTACATTTTGAGGACCCCAAGCACTTTCACTTATAGGAATAACAGCTATCTATATTTATCATGTTATTCATTTAAACTAAGAGTTTTAAAAAATTTAATTCATTTAAAAAGAATAGGAAACCTATTACAGGTTAATATAAACAGTTATCTCCTAAATTTTATAAGCCTTTTAATATCTGGGTCAAAAGAGGAAAGTTTGATTTTCGTATCTGCTACAGCATTCAGTCTACCATAATATGTTGTTTAGTTGAAGTATATAAAGAAAAAAAAAGCTTCACGCAAATACATTAATTGGAAAAGGGAGACTATTTGAATAGTCTTCAGATAATTAGAAAAATACTTCTGCAATACTAAACTAAAATGTTACAAGTGGTAGTTTCTTAAGGTTAGCTGCTATGTGGAATCTAAAAACACACCAATAAGCTTTTTATATTCTGTGTCATTCATACAAGTACTTTATGCATATATTACATTTCATCACATAGAAAAATTACACACACATACACAAATATACATATTTGTGTATATATAAACCAAATGTCTTAAGTCATGAAAACTGACATGTGTTCTTATACATGAAATACTGTTCATAAAACGGTTTTAGGATTGTTAAAAATTAAAAATTTACCAAAAATCATCTGACAGATAACTACTGTGAAAATAGGTATCAGGAGAGAAAATCTCTTGATAGTTCAAGCGATTGAAAAGCTTTTATTAACATGATATGTCAGCACTGTAAAAATAACTTCAAAAGCCTCATTCCCCATAATATTGCTGCTAGACTGAAATTACTATTATCATTCTCAGTAGAGTCAAATAAATATCCATTTCACGGAATCTCCTGATCATGATTTCTAAGATTAAATACTATTTTAGCTGAAACACAGAATATTCTAAAAGACTTACATTTTCATTCAGATTTTTCCATATCGGAAATCCAACTACATTCAAAATACTAGATATGTTTTCCTAAAAATGTTCCCTAGATCATTTTAGTTGGTTTGGAAAATAGTTTTCACAATGTTTTTAATTCTTCCAAATCAAGGCTAAAAAATAGCATTATTCATAGAATGCAGTGTTTTCAAAAATTTTAATGCAAGGAAATTCTATACTAGTCTTCAATTATTTCATATCAGATTTAAAACTGAATGACATAAGGAAGCCCCTCACATGTATTCCCCTGAAAAATCACAATATGCAAGGGATAAAAAGGAGAACTGTCATTTGCAGCAAATAGATTATATTCCTAAGAAATGTAAAAAAAAAATAAAATGAGAAACCATTAGAATGAATCAAAAATTTGATAAAAGAGGCTGCATATAAGATTCATATTTTTAAACAGGCATTTCTATATGCTAATAGCCAATCTAAAAAGTCCATGGGAGGAGGGTGGAGAGAAATCCCAGTGACTATCAAAATACTTAAAATGCCTAAAGTAAACCTAACAGGAATGTGGAAAGTACGTACCAGAAAAGAGATTCTATTCCAACACACACACACACACACACACACACACACACACACACACACACACACACACCAGAATAGAGGCTTATCTGGTTTCTAGATGGGAAGAAATGACATTATTGTAAAGTTGTCAATTCTTACTAAATTAATTCAGGAGTTCAATAGAATTTTTATGGAATCTGGGAAGGTAATTCTGAAGTAGACAGAGAAAAGAAAAGTCAAGAAAAATTGTGAAAGAAGAACAGAGATAAGGGAATTTACTGAATATCAAATCATATTATAAAGCAATAGTAATTGAAATAGCAGGATCTTGGTTTAGGAAGAGAAAGACATAGCAATACAACAGAATTAAGAGTTCAGAAACAGACCTAATATGCATGAGAATTTATTTTAGGATAAAAGTGCTCTCAAACCATGCAAAAGTATAGGTAATTCAAAAGTATTTGGACAACTGGTTATCCCATTGGGAAAAATGGGTCTCTACCTCTTTATCAAGTTTAATAAAGTTTCAGATTAAAATGAAATATAAACCATAAAACTATTAGTTTTCTAAGACTTTTTTCTACATTCTAGTTCAAGGAGAGAGAAGGAAATGTAAGGAAGCCATTTCAGACAATACAGAACTTCCAACAAATACAAGCAAAGAGACAAACAGATTTTTACTACATAAAAACGTACAATTTTCTATATGATACTATAAGGTTAAAAAATAAGAGATGAATATAATACAAAAGACTACTATCCACATCAAAGAGTTCCTAGAAAACTAAGAAGTTCAAAAAGAAACCAAAAATCTGAAAAATGATACAAAAAGATAATTTACAGAACTATTAATACCTATAACCAATCGATCATGAAAAGCAGATCAACTTCATCCAGGAATCTACAAAACGTTTAAATGAGCTACTTTTTCAGTTATCTAACAGGCAAAAAAACAAATCCAGACCAAAACCAAAACAAAACAAAATACAACAACAGCTCCAGCTAAGAATTTTATGACATTTCACACCACTTGTCAATTTCATTTATTTGCCAAAAGATGAGACTACACTCTTTATGTGAGAACAAAAGGTCTGAAAACATGGCACATCTTCACCATCAGGACACCTAACTGTGTAAGATGACAAAGCTAGCGCCCACTGACAGTGGGCCCATGTGCCAGGGAATGCTCCTTCCTGCCCCACTCTTGGACAGTAAACTGACTATATGGTCAGCTGAAGAACAAAAGGTGAGAACATCTTGGCAGAAACATTCCTTTAGAATTTTTCCACCAAATTAAATCAATGAATTGATGGGCTAATGATTTGCCTTATTCAGGCTGAAGATATAGGACATATTTTAGGAGGAAAGTATTATAGACTATGCCCCCAGAGGTTATACAACCCCAGTACAGCTTAGAGATCCAACATGTTGTATGGGTGATAGAGAAAAAGACAAAACAAACATACAAACACAACCACTAAACTTGAGAATCAAATAATTCAAATATTCTGATAGTTTACAACTTTCCCAAATACCAAATACAGCACATTAATCCAGGTATAGAATACAAGATAGAAGCACTGAATCAATACTTTCACATGAATTAATGTGAACTGATTCCAAAATAGAATAAAATATAGTACACTCCAAGGAAAAGAAGCCCTTCATGCTACTCAACAGATATTCATTTTCTACTTTTTATTTTACAATAAATCTGTAGGTCAATAAAACTGTATTAACAGTAAGTCTTCAACAAGTATTTAGTAAAAAGCCTAATATAATGTTGATATGTCTGATCTATACTGGTCATAACTTCTTGTTTGTTGACAAAATTTGATCTCTTAAATGTTTCAGAGAAATGACTGAGCATGTTAAAACTTAGGTATTGCTATGTAATCTTTAATGCATAATGACTAAACAACATTTAATGCATAATGACTAAACAACATTTAATGCATAATGACTAAACAACATTTTGAAAGAAATAATACAAATGGCTTAGTATTTTTTTTATTGTATCTTACATTATCTTAAGTGTACTCATGAACACATACCTGAAATAGGTCTTTCTGAGGCAAAGGTGGTGATCGTTCTTCATACACAGGAGGTGGTTTATGTGTGGGTGGAAGGTCAATCCTGCATTGCAAAGGTTAAAATATGTGATTGTCACATTTAGAAAAAAAAAAAAGCAAAAGAAAATCAAGGTTCTCATAAGTTTTGAGAATATTTTCCTCATATTATATAGATAATATTTACTCTAGCCTACCTGCTTAATTCAGTTCTTACATTGCCATTAATCTATCAAAGATCAAAAATAAAAGTAAACATTGGTGTTAAAGGTTGCCACATGGAGAACCAATCACATTTAAAGAAGGAATTAAAATAGAAGAATTGAAATTAAGTAATCCAGTATATGACTTTACTTTAGTGCATGTTTTAATATTTGACTATGTCTATCAACATTTTAGAGTCTCACTACACTTTCCTCCAAAGTGTCATAATGAGAAATGTTTACACTGTATTTTAGAAATACTTCCAAAACTGATTTTCAAAAGCTCTAGTCACTCTTACAATATTCACCAATTATATTTTCAACGTACAGACCATTATAAATCTTGCCATCTGAAATAAACAAAATAACCATTACATTTTTAGGGAACACATTTATTTTTTCCAAAGTTACATGAGCTATCAGAAAATCAACATTTTCATATATTTTAAATATAGTTTACTTATAACAAAGATAGTTTTAATATACCTTATAGCTCTCTGCATTTTACAAAATTTTATAAATACAGTCTCATGCTTTTGAAGATCACAGATAACATTTTCAGTACTTGTGCTTAGAAAATCAAAAAGTTATCTATATTAAAGGATAAAGGGAATGAAAGCTATAGATCCTGAAGTAATAAATTCTCTGTGGTCTAATAATGTCTCAATGAGCATAAACTAGTATTTTAAATGATTAAAACTTAAGTGATAAATACAATGGTTACATTAATTTGTTAACCTACCAGTAAATTATGTTTTTGAAATTATAGAAAAACCAAGATAATCTGGGAATTAAGTTAACCACATGCTAGTCACTCTTGAAAGATTGAAGCACTCCAGTCCCACAAGTATTATACTGAAAGAGCATTTTATCATCTTTTATTTAAAATAATTGTTTATTCTAATCTAACGAAAATCACAGCAAATTTCTAGCTCCAAGGTGCCATAGGCCATTTAGGTGAAAAAAATGAGGCTCATTGAAATAAAGTACTTGTTCATGGTCATAGTACTAATTTGATCATGACAGAGCTGTAACTGACACACAAATGTCTTTGATGCAAAGACTAGTGCTATAATTGTGCCAAATTACAGAAGCAAAGACATATACAAAGCATTTATGAAGACAGAACTATATTCTTTGAAAGTCAACCTTATGTCCTAACATAAAAACATTAATAAACCACATAAGAAATAATGCCATTTGTAAAGAGCTTCACAGTTTATAAAATATTATCTTATTCTACTATCATCTCAACCATGTGAGGTAAGTAGGAAGAGCATTATTCATATTTCTCAGATGAAGCAACAAAGCTGTTGATAGAATTAAGAGAACTGAGACACTGGGTATCTGATTCTACAGCAAGGTGCAATTTCTGCCTTACAACTCTATCTCAATGACTAGGTCAAAAATATTGCTTATTCTTTAAATAAGAAGATGTATATTTTATAAGTCACCAAAAAAAGTATTTTTCTTAAGAAAAAAATTTTAAAACTCAATGTATTTAATAACTTGATCGTTCAGTTATATCTATACATAAGACATGCATATACAATATGAAGAAGCCATTAAAACTTCAAAGATATTTTTATATGTCTTTGGGTTACCACTTCATGAAAGGCCTACATTTCTATTCAGAAGGCAGGACAATATAAAGTATTACTATGTTACCCTTTATAAAGATGTCTAATATGCTCTAGGTGAAAAATGTAAAGCTGTTCTATACCTCTAGCAGCCCCTTGAAAATGTTCATTTACCAAGATATAGTTTGAGATATTCTGATGAAACCAGGGTCATCTAACAAAGGCCTAACATTATCCTTACTTCTATCCCTTAAGTTCTTTATGAGGAGCTGTAAAGGTAAACATAAAGATTGGACACATACTGATATTCATAGTTGAACAAAGGCAAAAAAGTTACCTACACTTTGTCAAGATAGGATGGTCTTTTTTTTCGAGGAGTCAGCAGCACAGTCACAAAGATAGCAATGATGAAAAGGGCAAGAACAGCTCCAATTACCGCTCCAGCTACAGCTATGGAAGAGGTCTGCTTAAATGGAACATCTGTAAAGTAACAAAAATTAGGCTTTTCAAATAATCTTAAAAATAATTCTTGAAATTGCATACCTTTCCTACAATGTGCAAACTATTTGACTGAAGTATGTTATCCAAGAGCCAGGTTAGAGGACCCCAAATTTCATTCATTAGGTTTAGTGGCATTACGCTAAAACCCTTCCTTCTTTCTTATATTACTTTAATACCTCAGCTTAACTTTTTAAAAATTATGTAAATATCCCCAAACATCACCAAGAGAATATATTCTCAATATGTAAAGAGTACCTGGAGAAGAAGAGAGAGAAAAAGATGAAAGTAATTTTAAGTTTGTACTCTAAAAGGTAATTTTAAAAATCAGTATTCTCTAATATAAACGACCAGTAATACAGACATTTAGCACTTCTATTCTACTAAAATAAAAAAATCTATTAACAAAATTGAAAAACTTCAGGCGCAAAACAGAAAATATCTCAGATCAAAAAAAATTGACATTGGACACTGTAAAATTTGAAAAATATATTTAAATATTAAAACAGGACTTGCACAAAATTTCCCTTAATTCATGCACATTTAATACAAAGTGCACTAAAAATAGCTTCTCTACTACAACATTTAAATAGAAATTCTTCCTATCTCCTGGCCATAGACATATGTAATTTCTGAATACCAACTTCTCTTTCCCACACTGCACCACAATTTTTTAAGAAAGGATTTAAAAAACATATTTGGCTGTTAGCATTTCACATTTTTCCAAAAAATTGAATCACAATTTTACAAACTCCCAAATAAGGGAATGTACTAAAACTATAAGTACTACATATTTTCAAATGTTAAGTATTAAGGAATGTAACAAAACAATCTTTACGTGTAAGTATTACTTTGACAATTTCAGCTATATTAAATCCAGTAACTACATTTTGTGGAATTTGTGAATTACAAAGTTCCTTCACACATCTGATTTTGTTTTTGTCTTTCTTACCAATAAAAAAAGATACTGAGATAACATTCTATAAATAAAGATATTGCAGTTCTGAAGTTAAATAATCTGCCAAGACCATTCAATCAATGAATAGTAGAGAACACAGAGAGAAATAAAGTTAGGTTGGAGCAGGGTAGAAGCCTCCACTATTACCCCTTGTTGGAAGAGAAGAATGTTTTTGTTAACATATATAATGCCGACTAATGAAGAGGTCTCAGTTTTACTTAAATTGACATAATCTTCACATATACTCTTAAATAACTGCAATAATTGTTGGGACCCAGACACAGCAAAGTTACAGAACTAGCACTATTGGTTTTGAAATATGTTTCACCTACTTACCATGATAGTATTCCCATATAAATACATATTTATAAGTATTTTCCAATTGTTTTTGTTTAAATGTGGGTAACATGGTAGTTTAGATTGCCAAAAAGAATGTTTTACTTTCTTTCAAATTATAAAAATGTCTTTAGAATACTAACAATCCTGAGTTTATTAATGGCTCATTTTGTTTAGCTGATTTTGAAATAAAAATCTTACAACCAGTAAGTCCAAGTCACTCATTTCAATAACGTTTCCAATGAATAGATTCTGAAACATTATAACTCAGTCATTCATGGTGACCTTCATTTGCTAATACCAGCCTGGTTTATCTATTGTTGCTTAATTTTCTAATCTATCTCCATTTGAATATGTACTAGATTAAAAAAAAATTGAAACCCAGTACAGCCAAATATCATTCTGCACTTGTAAATGTTGAGAGAGATTTGGGATGACTTACGGGTAATCTATATTATCCTTTTCCCCACCATATAGATTATAACTTTGACCACTGAACACAGCCATAAAGTAGATGGTCCTACTCAATCCTTAATAGTAGGCCAGTTGAAACTATTAAGGTTATGCCATTTGACCAAGGTCATACATCTCTAGTCAGTGGCACAAATAAAAAATACTAATTGTCAAGTATGTTATTTACTCCACACCAATTATTCTAAAGGTCTTCCTCTCTTGGAAATTTTTCTTTTGCTAAAGAAGACCTATCATGTTTGCTCAACTGTACAGAATTTAAATTTTTGTTCTTATTTTGATGACAATGTTAATACCATAAAGGTTTTTTTTCAAAATTACTTTTGAAAAGTTCATGTTACTCTTTGAGTGGGGCTAAATTAAGATTCTCAATCTAGAGATCATTATAAATTTTTTATCAAACTATACATTTCCTCTAAGAAAGCCTTTAACTTCAACAATAATCTGAGGTTTGGTAGTGCTCTGTAATAAAACCACATAATGTAGACTTTTAATCTCTTAATTTCCAACTTTAAATAGACACTATTTTTAATATCTTGAAGTAATGCTTGTCTAAATATATATTCTTAAACATTTTAATTACAATCTATCCAATTTTGTCACACTAGTCTTATGATTTCTAGCTCTAGGATTCTATGAGAGTTGACTATATGTATATCACAACACTTCCTTCTATCTTAATTTGGACATCTTCATTTCACCTGGTTCCAGTCATTCTTTAACATATGTATCCTCTTTCTCCCATACCTCTTTGTAGTATTAGAATAGATTGGTAGCTGCTGAAATGAGCAAATGGAGGAAAAACTAGGTATGAATCTATTTCCCCACTAGATAATCTACGTTATGTAGGTCAATTGATTATGCTAAATAAGCATATGGGATATATTTCATGTTTTCTTTTCTGATTCTAATTGAGAAAAAAGTTAAGTACTTAAGGTGTTAATAATTTAAGGGTATTAACAGTTGATGAAAACTAGTATGAAAGCAAAGGAGGAGCTCGAATCTTTTGCATTCAAGTCAAGTATTTTGATGAAAATTGGTAATCTAGCCCCAACACTGTTTCACGTCTCAGCCCAAATAAACAAGTATTTTGATGAAAATTGAGAATTTAGCCTCAACAGTTTCCCCCTTTTCCCAACCCAAATAAACACATACATACTACATAGACTCTATATCCCAATAAAACCACTACAGAGGAAAAAAATTAAGTGACCAAATGTATAAACATGGCATTTTTAAACACTAAGGTAGTTTACTGAGTGAATGACATGAAACATTACCATCGACCTAAGGAGATGTTCTATTAAGAGCAATATATGCTTACAAGAGGCAGAAAACAAGACAAAACTTATAAAATAATTACCATTAAAAGACTGGTGCATGCATTTCTAAAAAAAGACCAGCTTGCTGTTATCACAGTAGTAATGGTAACTCATATTCACTGGAAACTTACCTCCAAAAATAGAAAAAGAGCATTCTCCAACACAACAAGAGTATACTGCCACACCTAATTAAAAGATAGCATGCACATGTCTTATGGGGAAGATGTTTAAAAATCAACTAGTTATCAACTAATAAAAAATGAATATGATATAAGAAATGACTTTCATTACTTTTTGGAAAAAAGTACAAAAATATAAATAATAAATTGAAGTATTTTTATCATTCAAAAACAAATAATTTTTAAAGCAAAGCTACTGAAACATATGTGTACACCTAATTCACATCTAAAACTGAGACATGCCCTATTTTTTTCTCTTCAGGCCCTTTGACAAAACTTTAGTGATGACATCACAGGTTTATGTGTTGGCCTACAAAGTTATCTTCCCACCTTTGATTTGCTCCCATACTATATATTATTATATTACCAATTTTTCCCCATAAATAATCCCATTCTTCATTTGTAATAGCCCCTTTAATGTTTATTTTCTCAATATGACTTATTAGCTTTTATATCCATATGAACATTTATGTCTCACTACTTTTTTATTAAAATGCTCTATTTGGATCAGGTCAGTCTCCTCAGCCCCTCATCCAAAAAATTACCCCAAGCACCTAGTATGTGTCAGGTCTTGTGCTAAGTGCCAGGAATGCAGGGATGAATTTTACGTGGTAATAGCAAAATCCCCCAAAGTAGAGTCAAAGAATCCATGAAATATATGTCATCCAGGAAGTATAGAAATATTACCACTTATCTTTAAAAAAGACATTTCATGAAAATAACTGTTTACTAGTATATAATACATGGATTGGCACTGGTTGCTCCCCCTGTCCAAGTATCAGGTGTTTTCCTGCCACACAGAGCACCCACTATATCTATGGGGAGAGTGAAATGGGACAGTTCCGGAAGAAAATTAAGTAGACAGCCTTTCACTTGGTTGTTCCTTCACATCTTGTGGCACGATTTATGAGAGCTCAGCTGAGTGAACTAATAACTTATCTAGATTTAACCAGTAGTCAAAAATGTAAAGGAAGAATTGTATGAGTGTCCCATGTAACAGGTAAATAGCTAAGACACATGGACTCTGTGGAGATATCAGTGCTAATCTACATGTTATATACTAATAAGAGTTTATTCATAGTATCATTCCTGCAAATAATTGGCAAAAAAACCCACATAAGACTAATAATACTGGTACTAATAACTGGCAATACAAATATCTTACTCTTAATACACAAATTTTATCAGTTAGCTACAGTATGAAGTAAAATTTGCATGGCAATCTAACCAGATATAACAAGTCAACCAAAAAAAAAGATCAAATGCATCAGCAGACCAGTTAAAATATATTTACATTTAGTCATTAACAAGAAACCTCACACTAAACCTATAATGTGCTGAAACAGTAGCTAATGTGAACGAGAAGTTATTGATTAGCAAGACATTGAACAACCAAATATCTAGAACATAAAGATAAACTCTAAAAATAGTGGTTGGGATGAAAACTGTTAACATCCAAACAATCTACTTCTTCCATTTGAATCTATTTGTTTTTGAGAGGTGGCATTTTAGTTATCACATCTAAAAACCAAGTATCAATATGCACTGACAATGATATCAGACCTTTCAATCACTGAATCAGAAAGTATAAAATTGAAAATAAAAAATGCATGAAGAACATTCAATCATGTAGTTTTACCAAAAATGTTTTAGTAATAAAAAAGTTAACTTTAAAAATGAAATGCAATCATATTGTTTCCCCAAGTCTTAGTTTTAGTGAGAACAAATTAACATGTTAAATATATTATCAGATAGCTAAAATTTCCATTTTTGAATATTTTATAATGCATGTTAGCAAACTGCTGTAGTAGCACATGTATAATAGGAGTACAGACTAATTTTGAACTGGGAGGTACACTTAAAGGAGTTTTCACTGATCTGGAGAAGAGAAATAAAAACCAGAAGAAGATGTGAGGTTATGATAGATAAAGTTGATAGGAAGCAGCATGACAATTATTCAGACATCTAGGTATATGATATGGTAAAAGAACAGGGTTAATAGATCTAGGCATCGAGCACCAAATGGCAGCTAATATCACACACAAAAAAGTAGGCATGTGCTTTCTGATGGAAAGACATAGCACCACTTATGTATGATGTAATCTTGCCCTCAAATTAAACCTCAATCTAACCAAGGCTCTAGATCTCACTATCAATTTACAGAAAATACAGAGGCATGTGTGTGGGATGCAAATGGCAGAATTTAAACTGGAAAAATTTAGAACAAATGAAGCAGTTTCTTTAAGAAATAAATTGCAAGGGAAAATGGGGTGGGGGTAAACAGAGTAAAAGCTATTTCTAGCAATCACATGAATGGATCATATTTGGAAAACCTGATTAAAACTGCAAAATACATATGATTAGAAATTTGAATGCTCACTTGACAGAATGTTAGGGAATTATTATTAATTTTGGTGTAATAATGACACTGTGGTTACTTTCTAAAAAGGTCTTTTATTTTTCAGAGCTATATACTGATTTATTTACAGATGAAATAATATCAAGAGGGATTATGTAGGTAGGGGTCTAAATTGAATAAGACTGACCAGGAACTGATGATAACTGAAGCTAGTACATGGAGGTCCATTTCATTATTCTGTCCTATTTTTGTATAATTTTCCATAATAAGAAGCTTTTTGTTGTTGTTGTTTTTTAAGAAAGGCCAAGTCACCTAGATCCTACCTTTGGCTTTTAGATAGAACTGTCACTTTACAATTAGGTTTTCCCTGGGATATTTCTCATAATTGAGACTGTACAACTTGCATATCATGTCTATGTAGCAATATTATGCACATAAGGAAATGAGGCTCTAAAACTATTAATCATGTTTTGAAGATTACATTTTAAAGTTATTGCTCTAAAGGGTCATTGCTCTAAAAGGTCACTTTCAATCAGCTTCATTAGCAACCAGCCAGAAAAAACAGCAGCTATTAAAAGGCAAATGAAACAAGATATATCCAAAAACTGAATCATGTTTTATCCTTCTAAACTGAAATAAACATAACTGTCACGAAGGTTCAAGAAAATAAATGATACCTAAGGGAATACAAGGCAAAACTTTTGTAAACAATTTTGGTTTCAAGCTCTTGATAAAAACCTAACACTACTCAAGTCAAAGTGTCAAGTCAAAGTATATATGTACTTTACAAAAAAGCAGATGACTGGACTATAACAGAAAAAAAAAACCAGAAATATATAAACAGAAAGCATTTTAAAAAACAGATGAAAGTTGGTTTACTGTGCAAACCCCTCAAAGACTGTTTCATGCATGAATTTTTTTTATTGGGATACCAAGAAGGGAACAAAACAACCCAGTCTTACTGTGTATTATCAAAGAAAAACCCTGGTCAAAAATAGTTTAAAAAATACAATTTAAAAAGCCAGAAATAGGAAACAAAGTGATGCATCACAAGGTGATTATAAACAATTCAAAGCAATGGCATTTCTAATCAAAGTAGCTCACAAAAAGTAGTAAGTAAAAAACACTAAATGTCAACTTAAGAAATACCTTATGAAATGTGTTAATTCCAAATTGAAAGCCAATATATAAAATTTGGCTTATGCCAAAGTAATAGCAAAAACATATAAAATGGGTTTTAACAGCTAGGGCTACAGAGATAAGATAATTTATAACTATGGAGAATGTTAATTCATGATTGGGAATTAAATGGTTAATTAAAAATAAAATATTATAGTTAATGCATGCTGGGCTTAATACCTAGGTGATGGGTTTGTGTAGTAAACCACCATGGCACATTACCTGTGTAACAAACCTGTACATGCACCCCTGAACTTAAAAGTGGAAGAAAAAAACCCAACCACCAAAAAAAAAAAAAAAAAAAAGGAAAAAATTTTACAGTGGCCAACATGCCAACTATCCTCAATCTGATATTACAGTCTTGTTTTAGGAAAACAGGTTTCTGATTCCCACAAATCATTAATTACATTTTGATAATTAAAATAAACTAGGTTACACACGCACATACACACACACTTTAGTAAATATGAGGACAAAGAAGGTAATATAGAGCAATGAACTTATTACAGAAATATGCCTCTAAAAGAACTTTTTTAACTTTTATTTAAAGATTTCATGCATGGCTACTGGGGCTAACACCTAATACACAGGTTGGTTAAAAAAGAAAAAACAAAACAAAACAAAACAAAACAAAAAACACCAAACACAACAAAACCAAAACTTAGCGCGGGTACAAACTAAAACCCAAACACAAACACAATATATGAAAAATTTGAGAAAGGAGCTGTTTATGAAGGATGCATTTTCTAATTAACAAGTAAACAGGAAAGACAATTCAATCTACAATCTACTCCCCTATTAGAATTAAAAATTCAAAATGGGTACCATTTATTCCTTTCTTATATTTTACATTGATTACTTTCATACATAAACTTCTTACTTGTTCATATACTGTGTTTTAGCAGTATTTATCAAAAACTCAAATCAGATGTTTTCACATATAAAATGACTACATTTCTCTCAATTTCTGTACTTATACACTGTACTCCTACAGCTCCTTAATGCAAAATATTTAGCCGTGGGTTATCTTATAAAACTTTCCTGTATATGGCTATTAGAAGCAACACTTACTACGGAAAACCTTAATAGTTTCCTCAATATTAGAGTTAGCAAATAGAACCCTACTAGGCATGTGGTAAAATATTAAATCTTTCAACTCTAAAGCACTTCTCAAATATCACTTTTAAAGTTAACCCCTAGCCTACTTTAGTTTCAATGTATTTTAATAAAAAATGGCAGAAAAATAAGAGTTGCATTCATCTTCATTATATCATTGAAATATTTTAACCAGTATGAAAGAAAACTCTCAAGTGAATTTACAAAAATGCTAAAACAGTTCAAACCATATGAAAGAAATAAATATAAATATGGCCAAAAATAGTACAAATATTCATTTTTTTTCACAATAGTAGAATTTTCATATATACCTGTCAAGTAGTTATGAATATCACTGGTATTCAAAAACTAATTTAACAATATGTTTATTTAATGACTATTCATGTTTTCAAACGTCTCTATGTACAGTAAATATACATAAAGTTCTAATAAACAACAGTGCAACGCTTCCCAAAGTCTTAAGCACTAGTATCAGATTCTTACAACACAGAAACCTTTTAGTTTGCCAAATGATTGGATTAAGGATACAGAATATGTCAAATACTCACTTGTGGCTTTCCAGGTCACCCTCTCCCACCAAACAAACACAAAAGAAACAAACAAAAAAACCTAATCGCACACATAACCACAATGTAAAAGGAAGTTCATAATCAGTATTTATATTTTTGAAATATATTTCTTAAAATACATTGCTAATTTCCTTCAGATTATACTCCAGTTGAGATTTATATAGAATCCTAAATGTCATTATTCTGTTCAGATCCATACAGTATTTCAAACCATTATTTTAAAAGATGAAATTTTGATTTTAAAAAAAGCCATAGTTTTACATCTTTCATGGGGAGAAATTTTAGACCCATCTTTCTTCTGGCCACCTCATCATTTAAATTAAAAATAAAGTCACATCAATCACAGTGTTTTATCAAAAAGTTTTCTTCCAAAAACCTGCACTAAAAAGTTGTAGTATTTGTATATAAGTGATTAACCATATTAAAACTCAGACATTTGTAAGAAGATGTAAGTGAACTTTATTTATCTGTATACTTAACCTGATACTACAGCCTTATAATAAGTATTACTTTTGGGAAGAGAAATAAAAGAGGTTTCTAATTTCCACAAAATAGTGCTAGTTAAAATGAAGAAAACTAGTTTATAATCCTTCAGAAAAAAGCTTTCACTATTTGCAAGATACCATGAACATGTTAGAATTTTGCCCCCTAAATGTTTTAGATTTGATGAATATTGAGAAAGGGCTGATTGGGAGGGTTTAAAAAGTACCTACTGCTTTGCCTTTTTATTAACAAAATAATATATTTAATTTATGATTCTCCTACTAACTTCCACTTCATTTCACTGGCAAAATGGTCACTTTTTCAAATGACTTAGCAATAGAAAAACTATCCTTTCAGCTTCAAAATAGTTGTCACAATAATTTTGTAAGCCTCCACTGTAGAAGCAATTTAATTACCTCACAAACAAAAAGCACATTTGAAGTTTAGGTAACATTTCTTTCTCAAAAGATAAATGATTCAGAAGGAATATATGTAATTATGTAAAAAAACAAAAACAAAAAACCTCATGTTTCCAGTTTTAATTGTAAAAACAGAAATCTTAAAACACATACATACACTTAGGAGGAAAAAGGAGATGAATGCCAATGTCCATTAGCAAGTGTTACCGACTAATTCTATAATCTAGATTTTTCTAGTTATATCCAATGTTTCCAAGTTTACTCTAAAATTTTCTTTCTGTACATTTACCCGTTTGAACAACATCAACATTAAATAACTAAAACAAGATGGTCCATAAAATTCTTTCTATAGATTGTTGGCTGAAAGTCTCATTTCTAAAACTAGTACTTCAGTATTCTGAAATGCTCTCTCTGCGTCTTTTCATTTCTATTAGTATGTTTAGGACATAAAGCATTAAAATAAGGCTACTGCTAATGTACCAAAATCCATGTTCCAGAAAGGAAAAAAAAAACTAATAATTATCATGTTTGAAAGGTATGTATTTTATTACTCTTGCAGGTATTTTGGACAAAAATATTGACCAGCTAATTATGCTCTTCCACACATCATGTTCACTGAGTTTACTACCACAGTTTTAGTGCAACAAAATATCTTTGAAAAGCCACTCTACAGTAATTATGGCAAGGCTCATTAATATGCAGAGGTAAAGATTTCATTTGTATAGAAACTTAGAAAATAATGTTTGAAAAGGAAAGCCATTCCATCAGGCTAAATATTTTTTGTATATTAAAAAATATATATAAATATTTCTTGAATTAGTTTTATAGTCAATTTTGATGCAGTGTCATTGAGTGGTGATAAATTTTGAGAGGTATATGTTAAACAAACATCATACTTGAGATTATAGTCTTAGGTAAACATTTAATACACAATGTCAAGGTAGTTCCCTTTTAAAAAAATTTTTGTACCAAATAAGTCATACATTTAATGTTGACATTTCTTCTTACCTGCGTGCCTCACACCAATAAAGTACTCTGCATTAAAATTTAAATCTTGAGACAGTAGTACAGCATTGAAAAAAAATTGTAAAGCAGCTTAGATACACTGAACTCAGATTTTACATTTTCATTTGTCAGATTAGAATATAAAAAGTAAGCTTGAAAATCAACTTGAAAAAGCTTATTCTTCCTCAAGAAAAAGTATGAACAATCTGAAAATGATCAACTAGTGTGAATGAACATTGTACATAGTTAAGTCACATTCAGTGGTTGCTAAACATACCACTCCCTCCTGGAAATTACGGAACCATCTACATGTGAAACTAAGTCATCTTCGTTTTCATCATAATGTTCATCACTGACGAACTTCATTCCCATTTTTAGATCTTCATAATAATCCATTGGTCTTTCAAACCTATTGAGATTTTCTACATTGTTCCACTGAGTTTTTTCAGGCTCTTCTAAATAGTCTTTACGTATTAGATTGTTCACTGGATTTTTGTTTTCTTTTTTTACACTGTCTGGGTAAGAATCAAGCTCATCTTGTTGAAGAACATCTATTTGTGATTCTTTTTGCATATCTGATGGTGGAATGTAGTTCTTGGCAAAGTAGTCTCCACGAAACGTCCGTCTTCTCCTATAGCAGAATATTCCAGCCAAAACACTTACAAGTACTATGAAGAGAGCCCCACCCACTACACTAGCAATGATCGTGGCAATTGTGTCATCCTTAATTGTTGCCAAAGTTGACAATGGGAAGGGCAATTTTTTAGGTTCTGTTGCTAGATCCTCGATGTCAGCAGTTGAGGGATGCCACTGAATTGTAGGCTGAAGGGTGGTAGTAGTAGGAGGATCTAATGGAAACAGTAAAGATAGAGAAGACACAGAAAGGCAAAGAATGTCAATGCAGGCTGATTCAGCAGCAAGTTGACAAGACAGCACAGTTAATGAATATATATTCATAGTAACAATAGTTTTTCATTCTTAATTTGATTAAGATTAGAATGTAGTGGTACTCATCTATTTAAAAAGAAAACAACACTGACATTTAGTCAGTCACCAATAAAGAGAAAGGAATAAAACCTACGGTGTAAACCTATGTTGTAATTCTTCCATTCCAAGTTTATGAGTGATATTGTACTCCAGAAAAGAGGTCCTTATTTTTTTAATGAAGAATATTACTTAAGTGTCCTATTACATAGCAAGCTTAATAATTACTATAACAAAAAAGTAAATCAAGTAATTCAAATGTACATTTTCTTAGCCAGTAGCTCAAGAAAATAAAAAGAATAAAAAAATTAAAGTTTTTCTTAATATCCATTTTAACTATTAATAATATGGTTTATTTTTATAAGAGCTGAGCGTATCTTTAAAAGAATGAAAAACTATAGACTCTTGTTAAGTGGGCATAGTATAAGCTGTTGGTTTAATAATTCTCTCAAAAATATTTTCTTTAAATAAAAAAGTTCAAAATTTTTGGAAAGAGATATATAGTAAACACTATTATTTAGTAATTTAAAAAAATTAAAAAGCATATGTTTAAACTTACGTTAGCCTGATAGGCTATTACCAAAGGAAACTAATAGACAAAGTAAAAATATGTTATAAAGTAATAAAAATGTCGTCACCATGTCTAACACCCTATGGGCAAGTTATCTAAACATTCAGAAATTTAAAAACTTCAACTATATCTGCAAAATTTAATGTCACTACTTTAGGATGGAGTCTCAAAAAGAACAGCTAATATTTTAGAGAGAACATTCTAATAATACTTAAATATTAGATGCAAATGAACCTGTGTATTGACATTAGATAACAGAGTAAATAGCCAGTAATATTAAAAAAGCAACTAAACATAAATAGCAAAAATTAAAGACTGGTTAATTATCAATTAAGTAGTATTTATAGGTCATGTAACACAAAACTGTAGAGTTTGAAGAAAGGATAAGTTTAAAAATATTCTTTCCTTCACAGTGAAAGAAATAAATGACCCAAATGGTAATCTCCTATAATTAATTTTTAAATGAGTGGTACTGATAGAGCTTTAAAAAATGATTGTTAGAAAAATACTAAATCTACATGGGGTAAGTTATTCTAATATTACAAGCTAAAGAAAAATACTTACTGAACAGGTTTCATCACGGAATGCCATATGTATAGAATGTGGTAAAAATTTAGCAAGTACAGTATAAAATTTAATAAGTACAATATAACTAATTTTGAGTTTAAATTTATAACAGGTAACCCTGTCAAGTACTTTGAGATGAATATTAGTTATCAGAGTATATTTAAGTGAATCAAAGAAGTTTTAATTTATGAAAACATTCACTAATGGAACTAATTCAACCCCAAGAAAACAAGTGTAGAATTGAAGGATCATGTCTAATATAGAAGTAGTAAAGTCTCACATAATGCAACTTCACAGCATTAGAACATTAAAAATATAGACTAAAAATTAAATAAGACGATTCATGTATTTTCTGAGGAAGCAGAAGTACCGGGAAAGTCAACTTTAATGTATTGAATGTCATCCTTATAATGATTTGCAAAGAAAAAAATATAATAAACTGGCATCAGCATATTTAAATTAAAGTAAAAATCATCTAATTATTTATAATTTAAATACTTTTCTGCCAGTAGAGTTTTAAAGTTTTTCGTGGTTCCTTATATGCTAGTTTTTTTCAGAACAGTGACTATATTTGAGCTCTCACCAAATAAGACACATTTTTACCAAGTATCCTAAATAATGAAACCCTGACATTTATTTCTTCTATTTGCAAATTTCTTTATATGAACACAAACGGTCATCTATTGTCCATTTCAATCAGATTTGACAAAATATGGCTTTGAGAAAAATCTAACCAAAAGGGTTACTTTAAAATCTTATTTTTGTTGATGGTTCTAGAAATGTTTCAACCTACCATCCCATTCCTTAATCAGTGTTAAAAATAACTGAGCCTCACTAGTAATATCATTCCATGAAAGAGAGGCCATTTAATACTTCATTATTTTGCATTTTAAGCAATGGAAATATGACAATGCGTGCAAAATATTTTTTCTGTTTTCTAATTTACAATGACAGTCACAATTATTATAAGGTAGGACTATTTTTCATCACCATATCATGATTTTAAATCCTTCCCAAAAGTATTCCTCATTTTTCAGTTAGATATTATTTTTCATACTCTTTGCTGACTGTGTGATAAATGAGTATATAATGGATATAATGACTTTTATAGTTCTTCTCACCCAAATGAAGAACTTTAAGTTTCCTTTTCTAATGAGTTCTGCCAAACCATAAAATAGTCATGTAATGCCCCGTAAAAGGCATATTTTAGTCTTCTAAGGTATATTTTCAGTGTCATAAAAATTAATTGGCTTATTTTTCTTTTAGACTTCATATAGGTTGTTTAAATATATGAAATAATGCATTTTAATGTTTAAGGATTGCTAAGTAAGCAAATTCTTAAGTTTGATACTACACTTGGATCCTAAAATCAATATGACCTGAAATTCAAGTTGTGCATAGGAATAAGAGTTTTAGACATAGGGGCACTTATTTGACATATCAAAATTTACTTTTCTAAATTTAAAGACAAGAAACAGGTATTAGTTAAGGGAAAAATATACATCAAAAGCAAACCAGAAAAACACAAATTCCAGTAGTCAGTAAGTACTAGTCAAAGAGCTACTATACCTCGAGAGTATTACTATTATATAATAGAGTACAATTTAATAACTGAGGTTGAATATTGCAATCCTAAATCAAAAACCTGTTATCCAAAATCTTACATTTATCAATGTGGGAAAATGTGTAACAAAATTAAGAACAATTTCCCTCAGAGTTGCTTATTCTGTTCTGAGCAGAACTTTTCATCTCTAGTCCTAAGATGCATTTATTTTACATATATTAAAAATAATTTCTCAAATTTTTAAATATCTATTTTAATACTGAGGTAACATTTTTTTCCTAGAGGAAAATGAGTACATGTAACAATGAAAAAGATTAACTGGTCATTTATTTTGTGAATTATGGCTTCTCACTCTTGTAAAAGCCTACTAGGTTTTACTAAATAGTCATTCTGGAAAGGCAGCATTACACCTAGGATACCTGACATACTCCAAGCAGTTGTTAGATGAGTTAACTAATCTCAGGATAGTATGCTGTGTTACAGACTCTGGATAGAAAAGTAAAGTCTAACTACTGATTACCAAAAAAAAAAAAAACAAAACATTCTCGGCTGGGTGCGGTGGCTCATGCCTGTAATCCCAGCACTCTGGAAGGCCGAGGCGGGTGGATCATGAGGTCAGGAGATCGAGACCATCCTGGCTAATATGGTGAAACCACATCTCTACTAAAAATACAAAAAATTAGCTGGGCGTGGTGGCGGCCACCTGTAGTCCCAGCTGCTTGGGAGGCTGAGGCAGGAGAGTGGCCGTGAAGCCGGGAGGCGGAGCCTGCAGTGAGCCAAGATCGCTCCACTGCACTCAAGCCTGGGCGACAGAGCAAGACTCTGTCTCAAAAAAAAAAAAAAAAATTATCTGCTGGGCGCAGTGGCTCACACCTGTAATCCTAGCACACTAGGAGCCTGAGGTGGGTGGACTGCCTGAGCTCAGGAGTTCAAGACCAGCCTGGGCAACACGGTGAAACCATGTCTCTTCTAAAATACAAAAAATTAGCTGAGCATGGCAGCGTGTGCCTGTAGTCTCAGCTACTTAGGAGGCTGAGGCAGGAGAACTGCCTGAATCCGGGAGGCAGAGGTTGCAGTGAGCCAAGATAGTGCCACTGTACTCCAGCCTGGGCGACAGAGCGAGACTGTCTCCAAAAAAAAAAAAATTATCTCATATAACGCCACTTCTTCGAAAGTGCTGAAACTGTGATTTTGTTCATATTTACTCAAAATTTGATTTCCCTTTTTAAAGAGTTAAGTTACATAAAAGCAGATTCTGGATTTGTAAATTGATTCCTGATTGTTTTATTCTCAAATTTATTCATTCATGCAACAAAATTGTATTGAACGCCTATCATATGCTAAACATCATTGTAGATAATGGAAATATAGCAGTAATTAGAGCAGGCTTTATGTTTAGACTTATGTTCTGAGGGTAAAAACAGACAAGCATACAAAAACAATAAAATATGTAAATATTTTACATATCTACATGGCAATACATGGGGTTACATGGCAATACGTGCTAAAGAGAAAAAGAAGGGGACCAATAGTAGCAAAGGGGTGAGAAGGGAGGGTATTTTATTTCAAATATAATCATGAAGGAAGACCTCACTGAAAAAGGTGAAGGTGAAGGCCTTAAGAAGTGAGGTAAAGAACTCTGATGATACCTGGTAAAAGCATTCCAGGCAGTGAAAACAGCAAATGCAAAAGACTCTGAGGTAGGAATGTGCCTGCTATGTTTGAAGAACAGCAAGGAGTCCAGTAGTGACTCAGCCAATGAGCAAAACATATAAGAAATCAAATTAGAGAGATCATCTGGAAGGAGGGCATGTACAGAGCCTTGCAAGTCATTGTAAGGATTTGGTTTTCATTGTGGGTAAAATGGGAAGCCCATGGAAGGTTTTGAGGAGAGGAGTGACATGAGCTGACATGTCCTTTAAAAGAACTACTCTAGCTGCTCATTTGCTGACAAACTGAAGGGGGACAGAGGCAAAGTAGGGAGATTAAATGGTTATTGTAATAGTGAAATAAGAGTGGCTTATGGCTTAGACTAGTGTAGTAGTAGTAGAAAAGTTGAAGAACTGTTAAGATTCTATATTTAACATAATGGAAGAGCTGGTATTGATTTGTTAATGAATTAACTAGGGTGTGAGAGAAAAAGCAAAATCAAGAATAACTATCAAGGGTTGTATCCTGAACAAATGTAAGGAAAGAGGTACCAGTAACTGAAAGAAGGAAGATGAGTACAGAAATATGTTTGGTATCAAGGAGCAATAGAAAGATCAGGACCTTGGTTTTGAATATGTTAAGTTGTAAATACCTATTAGACTACTACATAGAGTTAATGATCATTAATACGCAATTGGACACACAAGTCAAGAGTACTGAACACTGGACTCAGAATGATAAAAGAGTATAAATTTAGGATATTATCAATTAAATCAGTACATACAAGAGTGTCCAAAATGAGCCTTGATATTTATTTATTTTTAATTTTTTTTTTTTTTTTTTTTTTTTTTTTTTTTTTTTTTTTTTTTTTGAGACAGAGTTTCGCTCTGTCATCCATGGCACGATCTGGGCTCACTGCAATCTCTGCCTCCCGGATTCAAGCGATTCTCCTGCCTTGGACTCCTGAGCAGCTGGGATCACAGGCGCATACCACCATGCCGGCTAATTTTTGTATTTTTAGTAGAGACAGGTTTTCACCATAGTGGCCAGGCTGATCTCAAGCTCCTGACCTCAGGTGATCCACCTACCTCGGCCTCCCAAAGTGCTGGGATTACAGGTGTGAGCCACCATGCCCAGCCAAGCCTTGATATTTAAATGATTACATAGACATATTGAGCCTAAGGTTTACAAGTAATATCCCACACCAAATTGTACAACAGAAACAAAATAAACAGTCCTTAAGTATATTTTAACTATGCATTTCCCTGGCTTATTCTCTAACTAAAGAGAGAGTAATATACTAATATGTAACTTCATTCAGATTTCCAGCCAGGCACAGTAGCTCACGCTTGTAATCCCAGCACTTTAGGAGGTTGAGGTGGGCAGATCACTTGAGCTCAGAAGTTCACGACCAGCCTGGACAACATAGAGAGACCACCCCTGTCTCTACAAAAAATACAAAAATTAGCTGGGCATGGTGGTGCATACCTGTAGTCTCAGCTACTGAAGGCTGAGGTGGGAGGATTGCTTGAGCCTGGGAGGCAGAGGTTGCAGTGAGCTGAAATCACACCACTGCACTCACTCCAGCCTGGGTGACACAGCGAGACCATGTCTCAAAAGAAAAAAAAAATACAGATTTCCACCAAAGTACTGATACTGGCAGAAAGGGCTAGGGATGTATACAGCTCTAAGCTTCTTTCTAGAGTCATGCAAAAAAAAAAAAAAAAGAAAGTTTGCACCTCTATCATGTGCCAGGCACAATGCTCACTGCTGAGTATACAGTCGTGAATAAAGCAAGCACAAATTGCTGAATTGTGAAGATAAATAATAAGCAAAGAAATGAGCATACAATTAAAAACTGTGGTGAGTGCTCTAAGACAATACGTGGTACTTTTCTTAGACTGATCACACAAGTACTGAGAATATGACACTTAAGCAAGCACAAAATTTCACCAAAACCTCTAATTTATCTAGTTTTAGATCTGAACAAAGATAAAACCCTTAACTATTTATTCCATAATTACCATACAAACCTGGGTTTCTTAGGTTCTTTTCCTTTTACCTCTTAATTTTCCATTTGTTAGACAGGAAGATTGCTACATTCTTGTAATCAGTAAGGAGATGCTCAAAATATTTTATTGAATTTTTATAAATAAGCATTCTATTGATAATTTATTACTTGCAGCCACAACCAGGAAAAGATGTATTTTTAGCTCTCTATTTTACGAATGCCAAAATTTATACTCAGCCAAATTAACAAAAACATTCAAAGTGAAACAAACAGAATGTGAAAAATCTAAGCTATTAGTAGTTTAAGGACAATAAAAAACATCACAAATTTTATTTCGTTAACACATTTTCAGTAGCATTCCTATTTCACCTCTCAGTAACACATTATGGTACAGTCCCATATTAAGTGGGAAACAACGCTATTTAACAAGCCATCAAATTTAATATTCCATTTTATTTACCAGACAACTGTGTACAAAGTGGCCATCAAAGCAAAAGAAAAAAATCACTATTTGTTCTTAGTGTAAAGATAAAAGAATCTAGAAAGTCATACTATGTATTAAAGAAATAGTACTGTTGAACTGAAAAATTAACTATATGTACAGGCATCAAAACGTAAATAAACTTGTTGCACAGACACTTTGACATTTCAATAAAGGATGCCACATTACATACCTATCTCAGGATAGGATTATTTTATCATATTCCTTTTAGATTATTTGGAAAAACTTCACACTGAGGAATCTGTATCTTTACAAGTACAAATTATTGCTTAGGATCATATTGTTACTATGATTATTCAGAAATATTTTAAATAACTCATTTTGCAAGCAGATAGTAACTTACCTGAAATGTAGATGACTTTTTGGTCACTTCTTTGACCAAGGGAATTGGTCACTTTACAGATATAAACACCAGAATAATTGAAAGTCAATGGATGGACAAAATGAAGAGTATTGTCTGAAGCCAATAAACCATCAGGCCATTGTCCATCCAACCTAGATTTTAAAATGCATAAAATTATTTTAAATATCTTCAGACTATATTTATTGACAGCTAGTTAAAATGAGGCATTATATGTTTGAGATGTTAGTCAAAATAAAAAAGCATCTCAGACAAAATTCACTATGAAAGTATAAAAAAGTAACAAATTTTCATTTTAATAAAGATGAATGAATAAAGGCCATTAAGAACACCCATTCTTCCAAAATAGCAGTCCATGTAAGAGTGGCTCTGCCAACATAATAAAACAGGAGAAAAGCAGAGAAAAAATATAATTAAAAAATTTTTATTCAGAAAACTGGAAGTTAGAAAAATATATTATTTGAAGACATACATACAGTATCAAATAAATTAAAATTCTCATTCAATCAGAGATCCATTCATGACATATCTACAATTTTCTTCATGCAAAGTCATCTCACTTAAATATGTAATGTTTTAGCACCCTCTATAACATATTTATAGAGCATCATTTAATGCTAATGCAAATAGACACTGTGCTCTATCCAAAGATAGTTTCTAAAACAGCAAAATGGGTCTTCCTATAAAATAATTTCACTTGTAAGGTGGGCATCTGTGACAATAAAAACCAAGACACCACTTGGTATCAATAATAACTCTTTAAAACAGTATTTACACTAATTTGGCTAAGAGGTCCTATACCTAGTATACATATTACTCTAAACCATGTAGAGTCCCACTATGAGAACTCTAAAGCCATTCACTGTAATGGAACTAGGCATACTGCTAAAAATCACTTTTCTAACCTGAGGGTAACAAAAAAAACAACAAATAAGTGTTTTTAAAGCTTAAAGGTTTTTGTTTGTTTGTTTTTGGTTTTTTTAAAGAGGATAAGGCCGGGCACAGTGGCTCACACCTGTAATCCCAGCACTTTGGGAGGCCGAGGCGGGCACATCACTTGAGGTCAGGAGTTAGAGACCAGCCTGGCCACCATGGAGAAACCCTGTCTCTACTAAAAATACAAAAATTAGTTGGGCATGGTGGCGGGTGCCTGTAATCCCAGCTACTTGGGATGCTGAGGCAGGAGAATCACTTGAACCCAGGAAGGGGAGGTTGCAGTGAGACGAGATGGCACCACTGCACTCTAGCCTGGGTGACAGGGTGAGACTCCGTCTCAAAAAAAAAAAAAGAAAGAAAGAAAGAAAGAAAAGAAGATTAAAAAGTCAAGTAAACCTAGGTGCTCAACTACTACAGTTTAGGCTAAGTAGATTTTCAAAAAGTTTATTCACTTATTCCTTCATTCAATTACTAGGAGCCCACTATTTGCCATACTCTGCTTTGCTGGTGGTGCTGAGATACAGAAGTAAATAAAATGTAGTCTCTATTTTCAATTATGTAAGTACATAGAAGATTGACAAATGATTACACAGGGAATAAGAACAAACAATAACAAAAAGGTGGAAAGAAGCAAATCAACACTGAAGAACAGATAGAATAATTTTGTTTTGCGATCTCAAGTGTAGTGAGTGGTAAAATAATCTGTAAAATCTTTTGGAGTTGGTAGTACTTCAATTCAGCACTGAAGGATAAAGATAATATGCTTACATGGTTTAAAAAACAAAAACAAAAGCACCTAACCTTTTTCTTTAGAAGGCTTTGGAAAGAAAATTTTTGCAAGTATCGGCTTTCAAAAGATAAACTTTCTACAAGGATAACAATGAAAATAAACTATATATGTCTTAACAATTACCTTTGTACTTTGGGCTCAAAGTTTTAATCCCTTTAATTCTCTGAGAAATTGTAAAATGACCTAGAAATATCTAAATATCACATTAAACCTACAACAAAAGCATCTTCTATGCCCTTGTGTCTATGTTACATGACTTATATTCATTGTCTGTACCTCACAAAAACTCTATGAAGTACTGTTACTGGCAAGGAAATTTAGGATTAGAGGGGTTAAATGATTTACTCAAAAAAGACATATAGAAGTTTAGACATTGGGATGAGAATCCAGAGTTGTATGGCTTTTAGAAACACTCTATCAAATAAAAATCTTAACTAATGACTGCTTCCCATTAAAAAAAAAATGTAAATGAAAAAGGTTTTCTCTACCTTTAAAATAGTATCCAGGCTTAAAGACAACTGATTGACCAGATATAGTGCTTCCTAACTCCCATAAAATCCCACCAGAAAAAGTACAGAAATTAAAAAGTTATTAAAAACCCTAGAGGAGAAAACAGGAGGCAGAATTCAACAGACAAGATGTTTCAACACACTTTTAGAAGACAGAAAATAGATTTAAAAAACAATATATGCCTTAGATCAGTGTTTCTCAACCCAGGGATGCTTCAAAACATCTTACAATTCACAGGACTGCACACTACAAAAACTAATTATCGGCCTAAAATATCAATAGTGTCAAAGTTGAAAAGTTGTACTTCAGGGTGAAGGGTTGCTTATGAAAAACACATGGATGAGAAAGCAGCCAATTTGGTCCAAAGAATCCAAAAAAAAATTTGGAGTTCAACTCACTGTACCTCAGAAAACTAGAAGGAGGCCAAGAGCAAGTTAAAAGATACACAACAGAACAACAGATTCCTCCCGACTCTGTACAAATACCAGACATTTATCTCTGGGGCAAAAAAATGCAGGTTCATTCTAGAAATAAACTGGCCACGAAATAAAGACTTCCACTCTTCTATTAGTGATATCTGGAGGCTCCCCAGGAAAATAATCACATCTCTACCTGATTACTCTAAGTGGAATCTAATGAGCAATCCCCACTGCAGAGAGAGCATCCACTAAGCATTTTATTTTAATGCTTCACTGTGAAAGACTAAACAACCAACAAGATTAAGAAATATCTACATAATGAAAGACCAAACCAAAAAATAAAAGAACTTGGAGGGAAAAGAGACAGTATGTAGAAAGCAGAAAAAAACTATCTGGGGAAGAAATAATTCTAGTATCCCTGGGAAGAAACAAGAAAGATACTACACTCATAAAATAAGAAAAGGGTGCTATGAAAATAACATATTTTTATTGTTGGCCTATTTTCAGTTTATAAGAGCATCTTCTCATTCTCTAATGAATATTCAATGAGAAGATGCTCCGTCTCATGAGAAGACGCTCTTAAAAACTGAAAACAGGCCAAAAAAAATTTATATCATTAAGTCAATGGAAAATTTAAAACAAAAATTAAGAAAATCTTCTAGGAAGAATAAGACCATCTGAAAATATAAAAGAAAGGATATTTATTATACAATAAACAGGAGTTCCAAAAAGAGTGAACAGGAATAAAAAAGAGGGAAATGACCAAAAAATAAGAAAATTATTCAAGTTGATAGATACATCTGGAGATCAAAATAGGCCCTAAATACTGACAAAATATGAATAAAAACCTTGGTATAACAGTTTGAAATTTCAGAGAAAGAAAATTATGCACATAGTAACTACACAAGTAAAAAGAGGCAAATATTAGCCATTAGGAAAACAAATGGCTATAGACAAGAGAAAACAGAAGTCTGGTATACTACTACTTAGCTCTCAGTAACATTTACCTGTCCTAGAGAAGCAAACAGTGATTACTGAGTTTAAATAAAAATAGCTAAAATTTCGTTTGGACTATGAAAGGTAGGAATGTGTGTATATGGGTGTGTTTGTAAATGAAGGAGTAGACATAAAATTATAATTATTTATCTAAGAAGTCAATTGACAATGTTAAAAACTATTAAGTAGTAGCAGCTTAAGACCTCTGACTGTAACTAACCGTAAGAAACTGCTAAAATTGCTAAAGTAGCCTCTAAAGATCAGAACTGAGGGGGTAGGAAGGTGGGGACAGGTGGGGCAAGATAAGACAGAAAATTTAATTAAAATTTTCTGCTATTACTATAATCATGTATTATATAGATAAAAACAATTTAGAATGGGGATTTAAGAAGGTTTCACTTTTAGATAATTTCTCTTTTGAAGTATATAACATTACCTGCTCCACACAGATTTGAAGGGTGGTGGATTTGCATCAGCATTACATTTGAGATTAACACCTTTTCTTCCTACAAACCAATTTCCATCATATCCTGTTACCGAAACTTCAGGAGCATCTATAAAATAAATGCATGACAGGACAGATTACCTTTTGTTAATGATAAATGCAATATACATGATAAAATATTAAGATAATAGACAAAGCCTTAGAAGAACAGGAATCATTTTTCCTTAGTCTCAACATGTATAATCAATATGGAAGACACTACTCCATAAGTATTGGCTGACTGAAAGAATAAAATGGAGAATGAGTACCCCCCAAACAGGCAATTCTATTACATACAGTTTGAGTAATTAGAAATGCTGAATGTTAAGGAATATTCATAAACCTATAATCACCAAAAGCAAAATGTAAGAATCCTATTATGCGAGATGTAGAGATACAGGAATAAAGCAAATACAGTATAGTATTTAATTAAATAAGACATGGCATTTAAGTACCAGGTAGTACCAAGTCACCATATAAAACAGTCTTTAAAGAGATATTTAATCTAAAAGGAAATATCTTCTAAGATATATCAGGTCAATTACAGTGACTAGATTCCCTATGTTACAATTAATTAATATATTGGGGGCATGTAGAGATGTGACACAGGCTTTCCATGACTACATACTTAAAACTGAAGTAAATTAGCTAGGGCCTCAAATGTACTAAAACATGAATTTTCATCCATTCCATGTACCCAAAAGTCTTTTAGCATATGTGCAACACAACTAGTTGAATGAGCAATTATACATATCTACCAGCAATATAAATATATACTTCCAAACTACTAAGTCTAATAACTATCATTCATTCAACCATCACTCTGTTTAGCTCCTAATAAGTGCCAGGCATGGCACTTAGAAATAATACACTGTTTTGGCCCAGCGCGGGGGCTCACGCCTGTAATCCCAGCACTTTGGGAATCTGAGGCGGGAGGATCATGAGGTCAGGAGATTGAGACCATCCTGGCTAACACGGTGAAACCCCATCTCTACTAAAAAATACAAAAAAAAAAAAAAAAATTAGCCAGGCGTGATGGCAGGTGCCTGTAGTCTCAGCTACTCGGGAGGCTGAGGCAGGAGAATGGCACGAACCCGGGAGGCGGAGCTTGCAGTGAGCCTAGTTCGCGCCACTGCACTCCAGCCTGGGCGACAGAGTGAGACTCCGTCTCAGAAAAAAAAAAAAAAAGAAATAATACACTGTTTTAGGTGTTTGGTATACACAGACTTTATATACATAAAATTTATATTCTAATAGTAATAGGGAAGATGACATTTAAAAATACTTAACTAAAACTCCTTATGAGGGCCAAGAAGAAAAAGAGTAGGATGCTGAGAGAATATAAAAAGAAGGGCCTAATTTAAGTTGGGGATGGGGCTGGAGGTGATAAAAGGCTTCCCCAGTGAAATGCTAGTTATGTATGATGCAGAGACTCTCTAGCTTTCTGTGAGCTACATAGAAAACTAAGTTAGCAGCACATGATCTGATGAGAAACTAGAGAGAGAGACCAGATCAGTCTTTACCTCTGCCAGGGAAGGCTGTCCTACTGGAAAGCAAAATTTACAAAATAGTGGTAAAAAATTGAACTTTTAATAAGGTACAATTATCTCAGAAATTAAAAAAAAAAAGATTAACAAATATTTTTGTAACTTAAAAGTGGTACTAAAAAATGTTGCTGAAAGAACAGTCCAGATACCTGTGAGTTTAGGCATAAAAGTATCCCAAGAGGATATCTCTAAATATTGAGGTATAAATTTGTACTATAAGACAATATTTAAGTTTGTTTACATGTCTTATAGGTCTCCAATTTACAAAAGGAAAAATGTCATGACTATTCTAAGAACATTTTAGGAGTAAGCCAACAAATCAATACCATATTATAAACACTTACATTAGAAGAAATATATCTAAGATTTCATTCAAGCAAACAAAAAAAAAACAAATTGAAAATATCAGTCATTATTAGACACTGGAAAGGTAAACATATATGGATATGCAAAATACATTAACTTCCAATTGGGATCTGAATTTTATGAGAAAAAGAAAAAAGTTAACACTCTGTAAAAGCAAGGTAGGAAAAGGAAAAAGAAAAATTTTAACAGGATTCTCCAGAGAATTGAGAAAAGATGGTATTAGCATTTAAGAATGCAATGGTAGTAACATTTTTTAAACTATAGCTTTTCAAGTTAACCCTATAAAGGTTGAAAAAGATCCTGGGAATTAGCTTTAAAAACGATTACACCAAGTGTAATGAATATGTGTAGTTTAAAACTCCATGCATGTCATATCAAAAAGCAAGTAAGTAGCAACAACAAAGAATAGAACTCCCTCAAAAACACCTAGATTTATAATTTGCACATGGATAGAAGTAAAAGCAGAACCTACTTTTTCTAATGTTCCTAATTTTCATTATCTTTGCTATAAGCTATCTGTAGCCATCACCTTTTTTACTACCTGAAATTTTTAAATGGTATAAAAATCACAAAGAATGTATTAAACACTAAGAAACTTCTCAAACGAATTAATATGCATATAGGAAAGACAAAGAAAATAAGGCCACATGCACTGGCTCACGCCTGTAATCCCAGCACTTTGGGAGACCAAGGCGGGAGGATCACAAGGTCAGGAGATGGAGACCATCCTGGCCAACATGGTGAAACCCCATCTGTACTAAAAATACAAAAATTAGCAGGGCGTGGTGGTGCACGCTTGTAATCCCAGCTATTTGGGAGGCTGAGGCAGGAGAATCACTTGAACCCGGAAGGCGGAAGTTGCAGTGAGCAGAGATCGCGCCACTACACTCCAGCCTGGCGGCAGAGCAAGATTCCATCTTAAAAACAACAACAACAAGGAAACAAGATGGTGAGCATTGGTGAAACTGAATAACAGCTCAATTAATTAGAATGTAGAAGTTGTTTGCCCTTTAGCATTGTACATTTTGAGGGACAAGTTGCCATAACTCCCTAAGTCCAGCCTACTTTTAAGATCTTAAAAGGAAATGGTTATATAATTTTAAGTTGGAGAGCAACTTTAAAGTCATCTGTCCATCTTTACAAAAGTGATTAAAAATGTTTTGGTTAAATGAAATTTCCATGAAAACAAACAAAATTAAAAGAAAAACAAAAATAAACAAGGAAAAGCTATTAAATATTCAAACTAAAAATATTTTGATAAACATGCTGACAAATATTTAAAAAGTAAATGTTACCATTTACTTACACTGTATGTCTAATATGAAAGAGTATCGGATGTCCTTTTCCAAGGCTGGATGTTTTACAACACAAGTAATTCGCCTTCCTCTAGCAAATCTGGTTGGAAATAGCTTGTACTGGCTGATAATCGTTGCCGTTTCATTTGGAAAAGAAGTTGTAGTGGATTCCATTTCACCAAGATCACCTTCCCAGTCAATATGTGCAACGGGTTTTCCAGTGGCTGCGATGCAAATGGCTGCTACTGTTTCATTTCCTCCATCAATTAAAGAATCTGGCCCTTTTATCAGGCTCACAGTGGGTTCAACTGTTTAAATATTTTTTTAATAATTAGTTACATTCAAACAAGAATATGTTTATATCTTTCCAAGTCACATCTAAACATATTTCACAAGCTTAAGGACAACTGCATATAAAATCTACACACACTTTTTAGGTAATGCCATCGTCAATTACATTCTTGGAAAAACAAAAGATCATAAACTAGGACAAATGAGACCAAGAATTCATACCACCACTACAAAGATGGCTCTACCTGATAAAGATATACATTCCTTTAGGGAACGATGAATTCCTTCCAACTTAATATATACAAAAAATTTCTGTGAATGAGATCACAATTCCCTTTATGAGATTAAAGGTATTACTTCTCTGGAAGATAAGTTTTATATATGTATAAAATCTATCTATCTATCTATCTATCTATATATATATAGCTTCATTTTACAGCAAAAAAATTTTTAAGCAAATACTTTTAAAAATAAGTTATGATTATGACTTACTGTTAAAATGTTAAGAAATAAAAAAAGCTCCTCTGAGCATACCTATTGGAGATGAAATGTTTTTCTTGGCCCAGTAAGTGACTCAATAATTTCATTTAAAACACTGCCTTTTGAACTTTCAACCTTTAACTACTCATATACCCAAAAGAACCAATTAGGGCTGCTGAATGTGTTCAATTACTTTTATTTACAAAATATACTTTAAGCTCATCCTAACATGCACCATCACTAATAGTTAAGTTTACTGGAATGTACATACCACCTATTTTCTTCCAATATAAGAAAGTTCCTCAGCAGGGTAAAGTAACAATGTTAGAACCTCTCAATCTACTCTGCCCCCAATATCTCTTAGCTATCTTTTCATATTTTCCAGCAATTGTTAGGTGCTTCTGTGTAAATTCCTCAGTACTGACTTCATAAATTTTGTGTTCAGTCTTTAGTTTACTGTGTGCATTGAGTTTTTATTTCAATGATTTTTTTTTTTCATTTCCAGGACTCCAAGTTGGTTCTTTTAATACCATCTGTTCTTGATGGTATTGAAAGAACCAATTTTTGTTTCATATTTTACTTTGAAACCTATTTTTATTTCACATTTTACTCTCATGGATATGATTATTTTCCTTATGTAGTTCCTTTCATAAGATGCATTACTGTAAAATAACAAATGAAAAAGTACATGCAACACACGCAATGAACAATTTTACAGCAAACATCCATATAACCACCACACATCTTAACAAACATTATTACTGGAACCTCACAAGTCCCTCATATTCCTCTACTACATCTTAAAAACCTGCCTACCTCAATGTGAAACTATTATATTGACTTTGGAGATCAATGGTTTATTTTTCATTATAGTTCTACAACCAACACATGCAAATCTAAACAACACAGTTTAGCCTGTTTCTGAACTTTCCAAGAATGGAATTGGACCACACGTATTTTTGTACTTTTTCTTTGACTCAACTTTGTGTTCTGGAGATTCATTCATATTGGAACATTTAGCTTTAGCTTATTGCTTTGGAATTCATTTTTTTACTTTTTTATTTTTAGATCATTTGGATTTACATACAATTGTATATATTATTAGTTTTAATTGCTTTATAGTTTATTAATGGACAATGGAGTTCCTGTTTCATCTGAACAATTTTACAAGACACATTTCCATTCATGTATCTTAGCATATTTGTGCACAAGTATATCCCTAGAATTGCTACTACTTATTTTCAACTTTATCAGATAATTTCAAAAACCTTTCCACAGTACCAATTTACTCCCAATCTTAGAGCTCCTGCTGGTCCATATACTCACCAGCTGATATTGTCACCCAGCTGATATTATCACAGACTTCTCAATGTTTGCAATCTGATAGGTATGTAATGGTATACCACTGAGATTTTATTTTTAATATCTCAGATTATGAATAAGGTTGAAGATCTTTTCATATGTTTATGAGTCATTTGGAACCTTTCTTCTGCAAAATGCCTATCATAGCCAGGTGTCTATTTTTTTCTTACTGGTGAGTAAAAGTTCCACATAAATTTGGGAAAATAGTCATTTGTGATTATATGTGGTGCAAATACTACATTCCTTAAATTTGGTTCTGCTACTACCACTCCATTGAAACTCTAATGTCATCAAAGACCCCTAATCTAAAACTCAACACTTTTATGTCTAGTCTCTTTAACTTTGTAGAATTTGATACTTCAGCACAGCTCTTCCCAATCAGTTGAAAAGAATTAAATCCTAATGTGTTAAAGTATTTGTTGTAAGTAATGAATTAATTCCTAGGCTATGGATTTAGAATGATACTAGCTAAGTGCTTTCTTAGGAGAAACTAAAAAATAGTCAAAACATTTTCTGTAGGGCTTACTTCTTACTGTGGAAATGGCTGCTAGAATAACATTTTCTTAAAAACTTTCATATCTTTTCTTGATATGATATTACTCTGCCTGAGTTCTTCTTATAACGCTGAGAGCTCTTCCTATTTTTTCTAACCCCTTCCTTTAAATAAATAATCAGCCCTGGGCCTGCAATTACTTTTGTATCTCACTTAAAAACTTGTATCTGATAAACACTACTACCCAGATGATTCTGAACTTTCCCCAATTTTAATACAAGGCTTGATGCTTCAGCTTCTAACTACCTACACCTGGTTATTTCCACCTACAGATCCTCAAACTCAATAAACCTAACAACAAAATTATTTTATCCTCCCAATCACCAACACCTGTTTTTCATTCAGATGTGCCCATTTAACTAGCGGTAACAGAATTTAATCACAAACTTTCAAAAGCTATTATTGTTCAAACTTTTCTTACTTCTTATATCAAATCGGTTATAAAATTCTGCTAATTATTCCTCTGTAATAGTTCTTGTCTTCATTCATGTGGCAGAAATTACAAAATTAATTGCAAGTCTTCATGGCCTCATGGCTGAGACATTATGATTTAAGGACCTCTTCATTTCAATTGATCAAAAACACCAGACCCATCTTCCTAATCACAAGTGTCATCACAGTACTCTCTAAATCAGGTCAGCCGTGAGTTAGGCATTCCTCTATGTGATGTGATCAAAGCAGTGTTTCTCAAACTTTACTGTGTATATAAGTCACTGGGGAATCTTGCTAAAATGCAGACTATCATTCAATAAGCCTAAGAGGGATCTGGAATTCTGTATTTCTAACAAGTTCCCAAGTGATGCCAATGCTGCTGGTCCAAGAACTACATTTTAAACAGCAAGGGGCTGAGAATAGAAGACAGGTGAGAGGCAGCACAACTAGTGAATACAAATATGAATTTCCAGTAATATAGAGCTCAAAATCCCTATCCTAGCATTTAAGTTACTTTAACGTGGTCCTACTCTATAATTCTAAACTTTAATTCTTGTACTTCATATAAATCCTTTGAACAATCAATAAATTACTTATTCAGTGTTCCACTAATGCAGGGCTCTCAACAGGGGGTGATTCCCCACTAACTCCTGCTCCTCTCTTGAGGACACTTGGCAGTGTCTGGAGACATTATGAGTTTAACAACTGAGGAATGCTATTGGCATTTACTGGCATAGTGTTTAGAGGCCACGGATGCTGTCTACAATGAATAGTACAGCTCACTACAACAAAGAATTCTGCCCCCAAATTTCAACAATACTGGGGTTAAGAAAACTTTCCCTTAATGTATAGTGGTCCCATAGTATTCTGCGGTGGGGTGAGGGTTGGTTCCAGTGTCCCTGAGTATACCCAAATCCGTGCATACTTAAGTCCTGCAGTTAGCCCTATGGAACCTGTGTACAGGAAAAGTTGGCCCTTCATATATGCAGGTTTCACATCCTACAAATACTCTATTCTCTATTTGCAGTTAGTTGAAAAAAAAATCCATGTATAAAGGGACCCACACAGCTCTAACCCATGATGTTCAAGAGTGAACTGCATATCATTTTCTGTTTTCCCTGCCTTGGTTCACATACTATCACAATCCTAGAATACCATTTTCATATTCTTTCATTTTTGCCTACCCAAAACCTACTCACACCACTGAGGACTGACTCAACTATTTCTCCTACGAAATATTTCTTGACTACCAAGTTCACTAATCCATTCCTATATCCTACTCAAATAACACTGTATGACTGCGATATACTGGAAACTCTTACTGGCTTTAGGGACATAAAATTAAAATTTTAAATGCACAGTTACTCTCCACTATATGTTTATAGTGGAGAAAACATAATAGTGTGGTAACTGCTACAATAAAGATATGTTCAACATAACAATGACAGCCAAAAAAGTATCAGATTTGGGGAAACGGGTCAAGAATGGCTACTAAAAGGATGTGATTTGATGAATAATAGTTACACGGAAGAAAGAAAGGCCAGAAAAAAAGGCAATCCAGGCAGAAAGAGAAACACCCATAAAAGCATAGGTTAAAAGAACTGCAAATAGTTTATGATGATGATAAGACTTGGGTTTTTGAAAAAAGAGAAGCAAGGAGAATAGATGAAGTGAGAAAAGTAGGTGTGGACAACATAACGACTAATCTTGTAACAAACAGCCTGGATTTTAAGCCAATAAGTATTGTATTAATTGAGAGGGAACTACTAAACGTTAAAGCAAAATAAAAAGCGATTTTATCCCCATGAGCTTGCTCTTTCATATGCAAAGTACTTGTTATTTATTTATTTATTTATTTATTTATTTATTTATTTATTTTGAGACACAGTCTCATTCTGTTGCCCAGGCTGGAGTGCAGTGGTATAATCTCGGCTCACTGCAACTTCCGCCTCCAGGTACAGGTGATTCTCAAGACCCAGCCACCCGAGTAGCTGGGATTACAGGCATGCACTACCATGCCTGGCTAATTTTTGTATTTTTAGTAGAGATGGGGTTTTGCCATGCTGGCCAGGCTGGTCTTGTACTCCTGGCCTCAAATGATCCATCTGCCTCAGCCTCCCAAAGTGCTGGGATTACAGGAGTGAGCCATACAGTACTTTGTGTTACCTTTTTTACTGATGTCCTCCAGGTGAGTTTTCAGATATTCATGCCTTGCCTTCTAATCAGAAAATTTCTCAAAAACATCAATCTCTTAAATGTAAGTTATATTTCCCCATAGCTCTTAGGGCAGTGTCTTAAATATACTAAGCCTCAAATATCTAATTAAAAGAATATCTCTCAACATGAAAAAATATATAATAAATTTGGACAAAATTGCTGTCCTATACTTCAGAGACATTACTAATATTATGTCCTTAAACATTAGGAGCTATTAACTTGTTTGGTTCTCCAGGAAGCAGACACTGTGATGTGAGAAGTATAAAAGGTTTGCCAGGGAGTGATAACTGGGAGAAAAGGGAGAAGGAAGAATGAATTGAGTAAGGGGAGCTATCAGTACCCTGACAAAGTCTCCATTCAGGCCAATGGTCATATTCCATGAAAGGAGTCCACTTTGGGTAAAACTCTTCACACCACTATCTTGTTCAATCACTGGCCCCAAGAAGAGCTTACCCCTGGCTACCACTGCCTCACTTAGTCACTGGCCTGAGGTCACTCACAAAAAGAATAGCCCTGAAAACTGAAGTAATCTTAAAGGACCTAACAGCTGGAAGCTGTCAGTTACCCACACTGCTAGTAGCTGTTTGAGTAAGAATCTAGGCAGCAGATCTTCATGTGAGCAGCCACCAGTTGCTATTGCTCCTCAATCTTCATTTCTATCATTTCAAAAGTACTTATCAGCATTTCCAAATTGGTTTACATTTCACTGCAAGTAGCTTAAAGTTAACGAGCTTTTTCAACATTTTACCATAAACTTTAACAGGTATCATAGGAAATAGTGGAATATCACTATTATGAGCAAAAGCACCATATTCAGATAGCTATGCAAATCTAAAATAGCAGGAATAAAATGTGATATGAAATAGTAAAACATGAGGTGTCAATGGCTCCTAGATGCAAAACTCAATTTTTTAAAAATAAAAAAATTTAAGATGGTAATTTGATTAAAGGCTGAAAATTTGAGGGGAGGTAATGAAAATAAAGATGTCACAGAAACTCAGAACTTAGTATATAATTAAAACTCATCACTATCTTTCATAAAGAAACTAGATAAAACTACGTAGCATTACATAGATAAGTAGGTATATATAGACAAGATTTTATTTACAGGGAACCTAGAATCATAAATTTTAAGAAGGATCTTGAAAAATCGTATTTGAATTATTTTACTTTAAACCTAAAGTTAAATCAAATTTCAACCATTTTAATTTCTTAAAAATATTTTTATTATAATCTTCACCACTATCACCAAAATACATAATTCAAGCATACCTACCTAACACAGTTACAGTTGTAGAGGACTGGGCATTTCCAAGCGGGAATGTAACAGCTTTGCAGATGTATTTTCCAGAATCAGAGAATCCTATGTTATGCAGAGTAATTGTTGCATCATTAAGTGAGTAATTTTTAAACAAGACTCTTCCCTGATATTCTCCTTGAACAGAGAATCCATACTGGGGATGGTGAACTGCAACAGTCTGTGAACTTTTGCCATGTATCTTCTCCCATGAAATCTGCGTTATGGTTTCATTTACTTCAATTAAACACTTTAATGAAACATTCTTTCCCCATACTGCTGTGACATGTGGCTCCACAATAATTGGTCCAGCTAAGGCACCTATAGAGGAAAAAAAAGTACTACAATTTTTAAAATAGAAAAAAGTGGTCAACACTCTCCTCCCTTCCTGACCCCCTGTGTAACTATCTCTAGCTACACACACACACACACGCACACACACACATGCACTCACATGCACCACACACAAAACGTACAACTGAGTAACAAAAAGAAATGAGCTAGGTGTTTTCTGGGCTTGATATGAGATCCAAATGTGGCTGTCAAATAAATTAACAATACACCAATATGTGTGGCAGTGAAAAAAGCACTAGATTAGGACCAAGTTGACTTGGAAGTACAATCCTTCCTCAATCAAGCCTTCACAGGAGTTCCCAGCTCCGGCTGACACTTTGACTGCAGCCTTGTGAGAAAGACTGAGGTAGAAGATTCAGTTACGTCATGCCTGGATTCCTGGCACACAGAAACTGAGAGATAATAAATGGATATTGTTTTAAAGCCATTATGTTTTGGGGTAAATTTTTTACATGGCAACAGATAACTTATGCATGTAGGATCTCCCAAACCAAATATAATACTGAAGTATCTTCTTTTGGAGGGTCCCTATGTCAAGTATCTCTACTGAAAAGTCATTAAAGACAGATCAATTGCCAGAAAATGTTAATGAAGAAATGCTTATATAAATGTAAAATAATTTTGTTTTTCCATTTCAGGGTTAAGAAAAAAATTTCACAAGCAAAAGTTAAAATGACATCAAACTTCTTCAATATAATACGTATTTCCTTCCTAAAAGCAATAGAGCAAAACTTACAATGTTTTGAGGGATATAAAACTAACATTCATGACTACTATAGTCAAGCACGATGCTGCTCATTGACAAGTATATCAGAATATGTATAACAAGTCCTTGGAGGTCTACAACTCACATATGTTCTCTAATAAAATAAATGAACAAATACACAAACCAAGAAGTAAACCAAAATAAGCACTCAAAAATGGAAATCGTATAAACAATACCTTTAAAAGTTACATCTAATTAATATTTTAAAATGAATACAGAAATGCAGAAGGGCATCACCACATAATCAAGAAAAATGCATTTAAACATGTTCAAACACATCCAAATATGTTAAAAAAAACTTTATGCAATATTTTTTCCCTGAATCTTTTTTAGAGGAATAAACAAAAACAAAAAAGTAAATTAGAAGGCAAATTTTATCACCTAAGAGATGACTGAGGATATCACAATAAGGGACTGACAATTCACACTGACTACACTTAACAGCTACGAATTTAAGTTTCAGTTTTTTAACCATTGCTTCAAAAAAGTATCAGGCCCTGAAAATTTACTATCATGTTCTATAATCCTAGAGTACAGATAATTACTAAGCTTTTAAAATTACTCCAAGATATATGAAATGTGAAAGTATTCTAACGTATTTTAGCAACCTATCACAAGCTTGGTACTTTATAAACAAATAAAAAAGTAGTCTCATGAATATTAATAAAAAATTTCATTTATTATGAAATAATAGCTCTGTATTTAAGAAAACTACACAGCCAAGTAGGACTATTCTAAGAACAAAAGGATATTTTTAGACTGCTCATCACATTAAAAGCTCACATGACTTTCTTATTCGATGTTAAAAAGGTATTTAATAAAACTTAACATTTACTATCTGATTTAAAAAGAAAATCTAAGAAAAGGATTCTTAATAAAGTAGATTCTTCTCAAATCAGTGGCCATTATCAACACTAAACAGAAAGAGGCATGGGTATTAAAAAAAGATCAAGACAAGATGGTGCACTATCATTGTTCAACTGAGGCTGGAAATTCAATCCAGTGTAATATGAAAAAGGAAAGGATAAATATTAGGAAGGAACAGAAATAATTATTATTTGAAAAATCTATTACCTGAAAAATCCAAGAAGATGAAATGAAGGGCTATTAGAACCAATAATGTAGTTGCTTATAAACATATGCAAAATGTATATGAACTATATAATCAGTATGTTACAAAGGGTGATATCTTTACAGATTTATTGCAGAAAAGGGTTTAATTTGTAAACATTAATATTTAAAACACTCATGAATAAAACTGTAAAAAACTTATAAACCTGACTTGAAAAAATAGAAGCTATGCCATATTCCTAGGTAGGAAAACTTATTTACATGTCAATTCTCCCCACATTAATACACAAATGCAATGCAATTATAGTGAAAACCCTGATAAAATTTTTTTAAAAACAGGGTAGAAATAACTGCCAAAAATATTTCAAAAAAACTAACAGACTACTGAAGAGGGAAAATATTAAAGCAAAAATAATAAAAATTTGGTATTAGGAACATAAAATAATTGAAAGTACATAAACAGACCTATATATAATAGGATGTGCTATACAACAAAGCTAATATTTTGTTTGAGTGGGAAAATAATATATTAGTCAAGAAATGCTGAAAGAGCATGAGCAAAATACTTGGAAAAATACAGATCCCTCTTTTATACTAAACACCGAAAGAAAAAGAAAAAAAAACCCTAGATGGACTGAAGACCTAAAAGTAAAAAATTATTGCCTGTACATATGTGTATAGACAAAACTTTCTGTATATTTTGTCAAATAACACTAATTACCCTAGAAAGGTAAATGTAACATTACTGAGGACCAAAGAAAGAATTTCTAGTTTTTATTTTATCCCCTTCAAATGGAGGTAAAACCACAACAACAAAGGGAGTAAGAGAAGTTTTACGGAGTGAATGTTTGTGTCCTCCCTAAAATTCATTCTGAAGCTCTGACCTCAATGGTAGTATCTGGTAGGCCTCTGCATGATAATTAGGTTTAAATAAAGTCATACAGGTGGGCTCCCCATGATTGGACTGGTGTCCTTAAAACAAAGAAAGGAGAGCTCACTCCCTCACTTTTTCTAGGCCATTTGAGGAAACAGTGAGAAAGTGATTGTCTACAATCCAGGAAGAAGATCCTTATCAAGAACTGGATCTGCTGGCACATGGATCTTGGACTTCCCAACCTCCCCAAATGTGAGAAATAAATGTCTGCTGTTTAAGCTGCCCAGTTTACGGTATTTTGTTATAGCAGCCTGCAATGGTTTGGATGTTTTGTCCCCTACAAATTTCATGTTGAAATGTGACCTCCCATATTGGAGGTGGACCTAATGAGAGGTATTTGGGTCATGGGAGTGGGGCCCTCATTAATAGCTTGGTGCTGTCCCTGTGGTAATGAGTGAGTTTCCACTCTGAGTTCACAGGAGAGGAGATCTGGCTGTTTAAAAGAGGCTCACACTTCCCCGCTTTCTTTTGCTTTATGTAACATGTTGGCTCCCCTTCACTTTCTCCCATGATTCTAAGCTTCCTGAGGCCCTCACCAGAAACAGATGCCAGCACCATGTTTCCTGTGCAGCCTGAAGAATGGTGAGCCAAAATAAGCCTGTTTCCTTTAAAATTACCAAGTATCAGGTATTCCTTTATAGCAACACAAATGGACTATAATACACACCCCAAGTTGACTAAGACAGGTAGTATTGGAATAACCTAATTATATCTCCTTACAATCCAGAAAAACCACAGCCTAGTGGGCCACCATTACCAAAAGGAGTATTGGGAGATACTGTTGGGGGGTGGAGGGAACTGACCCATTGGTTCAAAATTGTATTTTAAAAATTCTACAACATTTAGGTTGGGAAAGCCTCTCTCTCAGCGTGACAGCAGAGACAGAAAAATCACCCAATAAAAAAGGCTGAGAGACTTAACCAGAAGGAGTTACCCCTAATGAACAAAGTTGATATTTACAAAAAAAAAAAAAAAAATTTAGAAGTGGCTATATTTTAAGGCGTTTGGCTTTACTAGTAAACAAATACTAATGTAACTATCAAGATTTATTTTTCATCTTTTATTTTAATTTCTAGGAACTAATAAGTGATTTTTACCTTCTAATTTTTCTGTATTCTGAGTTTTACTGCTTGTTACAAAAGTAAGTTTTGCTGTATTTTTTGTTTGATTCAACCCTTAAACCTTTCACCAAAGCGTTCTACTACTCTTCTAGTATTAATAAATTTGGCCCTCCCTTAGATTCCATAAGCCTCTAATTACATATCTCCTTTTTTATGTTTTAATTAGCCAGAGTTCTGTTGTTGCAAATAAAAGAATCTAATACATTTCCATTCCTGGACGAAATCCAAATGTTAAAAACCACTTCTGAATAAGATTTTCCCCCATGGAATCTTAAAACTGTGCAGAAACAGATTTTCTGTTGTAGTTCTTAAACCAAACTCCAAATTAGAATGCCTCACTACTCAGAGACTACCAATCTTTAAGCCTACTACTACTTCCTCCCTCTACTTTCCCACATGAAGCTGAGTTTAACTGGAGAGCAGAAAGGTCCTGAAGAAACGTAAACATTTATTATTAAAGAGATAAATTATTTAAAGTTTAAGTTCATCACTATTGGTAAGTCTAGAATATAAAGAGGCAAAGGAATAGCAAATAATTGAATCTTCCACATCTAGCAAGACTCTAACCTTGTCATAAGGTGGTCCTGGCTACTGCACACTCTAGACACGTAGGAAAACCATAATAAAACAGGATACTACTCTGTTTCTATTCTGTCTTCCTGATTTAAAAGTTTAGTTTTGTATCATTAGCTAATTAATTAAATTGAATTTATTATTCTTTCAGAAAAAGAGACAGCATTTATTCCCCTATCTGTAGCTCCACAAAAACACTACAACCATGAAAACACAACTCTTTGGAGTCTTCATGTGTCTTTGAATAGTCATTCAGTCAATATTTACAGAGTGCCTGGGAGATACAAAACATCTGGAAATACACACATTCAAGAAGATGCTTGTGACAGAAAAGAAAATGTAATGACGTATATAACTACTATGGGTTTAAAAAAAAAAAATGAAGTGAGATCCATATTACAGATCACACTAAAAGTGTTTGAAATGAAAATATGAATAAAATTGCAACCATTCCCTTTCTTTCCTCCCTGACTCTCAGAAATGAAACAAGAAGAAACAGAAACCATCACAAACTTTTGATACTACACTTTTTAAAACTCTGATACTATCTTTTACCACATTTCACTTCTCAGCCTACAGTAATGGCATGCATATTGGACATTTCAGTTCCCAGGATCTTTCAAATGTTAAGATCTACACAATGGGTACGCAAATATGCTATAAAAGAAACATTTATTTTAGTCTGTGTTCAACTAAACACCACCTTTGAAAATCTCTAAGATATGAATCCTTTCAGACTCCTCAAAATTTAGAATAATTTAGAGGCAACTAATAAAATAATACATTAACAAACTAGCAAGGTAATAGCATATAGTTGTCCTCAAAAATTTCATCATACTTCAACAAAACACATTTTGGAAGAATCAAATTTATCACCAGCACATTCAGTAATTAACCTGATTTGTTTTAAACTGATAGGTAAGTCATGTCAACTCTGAAAATACAACAAAAAGGTTTTTCAATAAAATCTCCAAACAATACTCAAACAGAAATAACCATGTAAGAATAAAGCCAGGTGAATTAAATAACATATAAACTGCAAATAAATAACACTATAAACTGCAAACAAATATTATCAAAGAATCTCTAACTTCATCTCATGTCATAATTAGAAATGATAATTCTGGAATTAAAGGTTTCTATATTCTAAGGAGAAACCTGGGTCACATGCCAAAAACTGGTTGAGAAAACCAACCATTTCTTCATTCATTCATCAGAATGTGTTGGGTGAACAATTTGTGCCAGGCACTGCTCTAGGTGCTGAGCCATTAGACAGTTTGCATTTTAATGAGGAAACAGACAATTAGCAAGGAACTAAAAATATAGAGAACAGAGGTGTAAATGTCAAGGATCCACAGTGCATTCTAACATTTAAATTGAGTAGCATCAATAAAGCTGGCCAGGGAAGCAGGAAGGGAACCAAGAGGGTATCCTATACATTAAGTGAACAAAGTACCTACAGAGTGGTCAATTATTCCAAATGCTGCCAAGAAGTGGGGGAAAAAAAAAAAGCACTGGTAAGTAACCACTGAATTTAGCAACTGTTTTGGTGGAGCGGTGAGAATAAAAGCTTGATTTGAAACAGAATAGAGACTACACCTTACAGACATGAAGGAGTAACAAGATTTATCCTTTTGCCTGAAACAACCATTTCAAGTTAACAGTCAACAGGCAACAAAGTTCTGATCCCTCAGAGGCAGTAGATGAAGTGAAGCACAAGGACAGAGAAACTAAATAGAGCTAGGCAGTCTTTGAGTTATATCCAAAATTGTACTGAAGGTTCTAGCCAGTACAATCAAGCAAGAAAAAGAAATAAATTCCAAATCAGAAAGGAACAAATGAAATGTCTTTGTTCACAGAAAACACAATTGTCCTTAGAGAAAATATGATGGAATCTACAATAAAGCTAATATGACAAGGGTGTTTAGTAGCAGCCCTTATGCAGGACCTAAGACCAATATATACATATCGATTGTATTTCTATGCATTAGCAGCAGAAAATTAGAAAATAAAAAATGTAAAACATTGCTACCTAGAATAGCATCAAAAGTAGAAAATAAGGGCTGGGTGCAGTGGCTCACATCTGTAATTTAAACACTTTGGGAGGCCGAGGCACGTAAATTGCTTGAGGTCAGGAATTTAAGACCAGCCTGGGCAATACGGCCAAACCCCATCTCTACAAAAAATAGTAAGTTAGCCAGGCATGGTGGCTCACCCCAGCTATTCAGGAGGCTGAGGTGGGAGTATCGCTTGAGCCTGAGAGGCAGAGGTTGCAATGAGCCAAGATCGTGCCACTGCACTCCAGCCTGGGTGACAGAGCAAGACCCTGTCTCAAAAAAAAAAAAAAAAAGAAAGAAAAAAGAAAAAAAAGAAAACAAAAAAGAAAAAGAAAAAAAGATGAAATACAGATAAATCTGACCAAAGGCGTGAAAAAACTGTACAGTTAGAACTGTAAAATTTGCTGAGAGAAATTAAAGAATTATCTAAAGAAATGGAGAGACATACTTTATTCATGGATCAGAAGACACAACATTAACACATTAATTCTCTCTAAATTGATCTACAGATTTAACACAATCAAATTCCCATCTTTATTCGAAACTGACAAGTTGTTCTAAAATTTATCTAGAAATGCAAATATTTGTGACCTTAAGTTAGGCAGGTATTTCTTACATATGTCACTAAAAGCATAATGAGTTGTCTTCATCAAAATAAAAAAAATCCTGCTCTTCGACACTTAAACCACTAATGAGGAGAAAATCCTTGTAAAACATGCATCTGGTAAAGGATTTATATCTGATAAGAACCAAAACACATAAAGAACTCCCAAAACTCCACAATAAAAAGACAAGCCAATAAAACATGAGCAAAAGAGGTCGGGTGCAGTGGCTCATCACTGTAATCCTAGCAACTTTGGGAAGCTATAGCAGGAGGACCGTTTGAGCTTAGGAGTTTGAGACCACCCTGGCCAACATAGTGAGAACCCATCTCTACGAAAAATAAAAAATTAGCCAGACGTGTTGGTGCACGCCTGTAGTCCCAGCTATTCAGGAGTCTGAGATGGAAGAATAGCTTGAGCCTAGAAGGTCAAGGCTGCAGTAAACTGCAGTCATGCCACTGCACTCCAGCCTTGTAGACAGAGCAAGACCCTCTCCCTCAAAAAACAAACAAACAAAAAAAGATCTGAACAGACATCACCAAAGATACATTAACAAGCACATGAAAAGATGATCAACATTATTAAGGAAATGTAAATTAAAACTAAAATAAGGTACTGCTACATAGCCATAAGAGTGGACAAAATCAAATGGGCTGACAATAACAAGTTTTGAAGAAAATATGGATGAATTAGAACTCTCCTACATTGCTGGTTAAACTGTAAAATGGTAAAACCACACTGGAATACACTTAGCAGTCTCTTAAAGTTAAAAATACCATATGATCCAGCCATATCATTCCTGTGTCTTTACTCATCAGAAAAGAAGGCATGTGTCCACACAAAGACTTGTACACTTGTATACCAATGTTCATAGTGGCTTTATTTGTACACCCAAGAAGTAGAAACAATCCAAATGTCCATCAAGAGATGAATGAATATACAAATTGTGGTAAACACATACAATGAAATATTAGTCAGCAATACAAAGGGACATCCAACTAGCAGTAGCTGCAACTTCCCCAGCTTGATAAAGAACATCTACAAAACAAAACACCCACAGCCAACATCATACTTAATGTCAAGAAACTAGAATCTTTCCAGTTAAGATCAGAAATAGGCAAGGATTTCCCCCCTCACTACTCCTTTTTCAACAGCATACCAGAAGTCCTTACTAAAGTAATAAGACAAGAAAAGACAATAAATGTATACTGATTAGAAAGGAAGTTTTATTTCTTCCTTTCTTTATTTATTAAGAAATAAAACTTCCTTTCTAATCAAAAATTTAGTCATTGTTTGTGGGTGATGAAAAAACTCCTGGAGCTAATAATCAATTACAGCAAGGTTACAGAATACAAAGTTAATTAAAAAAAAAAAAAAGTCAATCACTTTCTTACGTATCAGTAATGATCAAGTGGAATTTGAAGTTAAAAACACAGTACTATTTACATAGCACCCACAACAATAAAATGCTTAGGTATAAATCTAACAAAATATGTACAAGATCTATATGCAGAAAACTATACAATTCTGAGAAAATCAAATAACTAAGTAAATGGGGAGATATTTCACGTTCTTGAATAGGAAGACTCAATATTGTCAAGATGCTAGTTCTTCCCAACTTGATCTACAGATTCAACAACATTCCAATCAAAATCTCAGCAAGTTATTTTGTGGCTAGCAACAAACTGATTCTCAAATGTATATGGAGAAACAAAAGACCCAGAAGAGTCAACACAACGTTGAAGAAGAACAAAGTCAGAGGACTTACATTATCTGACTTCGAGACTTACCATAAAGTTACTGTGATCAAGACCACGTGGTATTGGCTAAAGAATAGACAGGTCAGTGGAACAGAATAGAGGCCAAAAACAGACTCATATAGTCTTTAACTATATGTTAACTTTGATCTTTTACAAAAGAGCAAAGGCAATGTAATAAAGAAAAGATCTTTTCAACAAATGATGCTGGAACAACCAGACATCCACATACAAATAAATAATTCTAGACACAGATTTTATATCCTTCACAAAAATTAACATGAAATAGATAACCTAAGTATAAAATGCAAAACTATAAAAACCCAAGACAACACAGCAAAAAAAATCTAGATGACCTTAGATACAACAATAATGTTTTAGATGAAACACCAAAGGCATGATCCATAAAAGAAACTCTTCATAAGCTAGGCTTCATTTAAATTAAAAATTTCTGCTCTGAAAAACACACATAAAGGGAATAAAAAGACAAGCCATGCTTAAAGTTACTGATCTTGAATTATAGCAGCATCGACCAGCTTTCAGCTGCCTGAGTGGAGGCGTGAAGAAGGCACAGAACAAGATTTAACCTGGGTTGGACATTTTACCAGGCATGCACAATTTAAAAGAGAAACAGGCAAGGGAGTTGATGGGGTTTTAATGATGGATTATGAATTTTAAGTTGGTCAAGAAGTGGGGGAGGAAGAAGTAGGATGAAAGGATTATAGAAACCAATATAGCTAAAGAACTATTGCAACTGAGGTACTAAGTGGGATGAGGTGGAAAATGGGAGATGATGGGTGGATAGTGGGAAAGTTAATTTCTCTGGGACTCAGTCTTAACGTTTATAAAATGTCTCATCACCTTAAAATTGTACATTCTTGAAAACTGCCAAAAAGCTTTTATATACACCATTTCTATTGATCTCCACATCCCAACCCTTGCTCCTAAAAAATCACCCTGTTCTCCGTCTCAAAAAAAAAAAAAAAAAAAAAATCACCCTGTTAGGTGCAGGTAATTTATTTTCCATATGATGGATCAAGAATGAAAAAGGTCAAGACTTACCCTGGGCCATATAAATTATAAGGGACAGTATCATTTGCCATAGTCCAGAGGATCAAGGAAGACTCTGCTAGATGTGACATTTAAGCTATACCTTGAAGGTTCATCTTTTCATAGGCTGAGAAGACCATTCCATGCTAAGCAAAGATTCAGTATGAAGCCAAAATACATAAGTACAAATAAGGCTGGAAACAAAGGCTGAATACAAAATGGGAAAGGACAGTAATCTGAAATGGCACAAAGAACTAGAACTAAAGTCTTGTAATTATTCTCCGGCACATTGCTTAGCATTTTCTAAAAGAGTACTGTCTCAGTCACTAGCCACATGTGGCTATTTAAATTTAAATTAAATTAGGTTTTCAGTTACAAGCCATATTTCAAGTACTCAATTTCCACAATTAGCTAGTGACAATCATACTGAACAGTATAGCTACATTACATTTGCATCACTGCAGAAAGTTCTAGATAACACAATTCTAGAACAGAAGTTCAATAAAAGTCAACTTCCTTTCTAAATAAAGGTTTACAGGTTTCTATGAAGCTAAAAAATTCAGCTTCAAATAATTTTTAAAAGTTTACGTTTCTATAACTTACACATAATCAATATAGTGAATAACAGGCATAGAAAATAGCAAATTTCCACAAAAATATTTTCTACACATTAACACTAACTATAAAGTTAATCCTACTATATCATGATATTTTTAATAATCTTTAAGTAGCAATTTCAGGCTTTTATAAAATGTTCTTTCTAAAATGGGGTTTTCATCATCTATTCTCAAACAATTGCTATGTTTTAATTTCAAATAAGGACAGTATCTTGATTTAACCAACCAATATTAAGTAAGGGTTCTCTTTAGTTGAATTTACTGTATGGGTGAAAGCACAATTTCTTCATATTTTCAGAAGAGAAGCACAAAACTTTAGAACAGGATGAGACCTTAGAGGGTATCTGATATAACCTCATTTTATAGAGATAGTGATCTGCTGTTATTACATGACTAGTTAATGGCAAAACACAGATAAGCAGCAGCCTCCTGGCTTTCAACAGTTATCTTCCCAACTCCCTCATGTTGAGCACAAAATGAGTAAAATTGAATGTTTTATAGAAAGAAAATATATAAGAGCTACTAGTCAGGATGTTCAAAATCTCAATGATTTTCAAATTACAAAGGTAGAGAGGTATTGCAGTTCTTAAACCAAGCACTATGCAAGCAAAATGCAGAGACAGAGTTTTCATAACAATTATTCAGATTCTACTCTTTCCATTCCCACTTCAACCTGTGAAACTGTTGCAATTTTAAAATACTAATGAATTATTTTTAAAATAATTTCAAAATTAGTTTTTAAAAAAGTCTTAAAGTTAGTTTAAATTACTATTTAAATATTTAAATGAGTTTTAATCCTAATAAAATGTATTCCCAAAAATATCACAAAAATTATATTACAGGTTGAGTATCCCTTATTTGAAATGCTTAGGACAAGATGTGTTTCAAATTTTGGCTGTTTTTTTTTTATTTTGAAATATTTGCATATACAGGATGAGATATCTTGGGAATACGACTAAAGCCTAAACACAAAATTCATTTATGTTTCATACACACCTTATACATATAGCTTGAAAGTAATTTTACGCAGTATTTTTTAAAATTTTGTGCATGAAAGCAAGTTTGTGTGCACTGATCCATCAGAGAACAAAGTTGTCAGCTATGGAAAGTTTCAAATTTTGGAGCATTTCAAATTTTGTGAACTTGTAAATATCTTCTTAGAAGTTGACAATGTAAGGAACTGGCGCTTTAAAGACAAAAATCTACCAATTCTCATATAGCCTTCTATAACGGTCCAGGTAAAAATTTGTATACCCACATGTCAACATTCATTAATAATCCAAAAATCTCAAACTTGCTGTTTCAAAGGAAGCACCTCTAAACAATTACATAGGGCTTATGATTCAGTAACACACGTACTTCTAAGGTCTAAGAATGAGACTTAAAACTGTAGACGAGTAACAAAATGGAATAAAAAAAGCAAGAACTTTGGAGTTGGACTAACCTAGACTCAAGAACAGTGTGACTCTGGGTCCTTGAGCTGTTTTATCACCTATAAAACAAGACTATTATCACCTAATTAACAAGGTCTCAGTAAAATTTAAAAGGAAGCACTCAAACATGGAAATAGGTACTAACTAAGCACCAAAGGAAGAAGCACTAGAATTGTTTGAGGTCCAGTTAAAACTAAAGCCTGATTCTGTAGTGGCACTAATGTACAAGGCTATATGATTTCTTCCCCACTCCCCTAACCCCAGCATCACTAGCAGCTAAGAGGTAAGCACAGAGAATGTATAGAGCCAGACAGATCCATAGTCAGACTTTGCAAGGCTGGTGTGACTGCAAATTTTTGTTTGAGACACGTAGATACTCTAAGACAACTGAAGGTTAAGAAAAAAGGGTGCTAATACAGGCAAAATATAGGATGCATAGCACATATTAAGTGTTCAAATATTTATTGATTTTCACTCATGGAATATAAAGTATTAATACTATGTTCTACAACACAGAAGATTGTATAGCTACAAATTCCAAGAACTGATAATCTAGAAAAGAAAATAAGACATACAAGGCAATGAACATTATGGCTACAGTGACCACGTAATTTGTTAACCAAGCGAAAATATTGTTTAGAGAAACATTATTAATAATTTTACCACAATAGTTGTAAACCTAGATATTCCAAGGCAAACAGGGACATATTATCCTTATGAGAGCCTCCTAGGTAAGAGTACAAACTTAAAAAGATACTTAGGAAAACCAATGAGAGAAGCGTGTAGAGTAAGAAAAGCTACATCTAGAAAGTAACATTTTCTTTCAGCTACAACTAAACTAGTGACTAATTTTGTCTGTAAGCTGTAGGAGATAGTAGCATTTATGCTGGATGTTAGGTGAGGTGGGATTTTCCAGGCAGGGTAAAGGCACTAAAGGAAAAACAAAAGCAAAGAGGCTCACAGAAACAGAAAACACAAGGAAAGTTTATGAAACTCAGAAAAACCCAAGTATTGGTAACAAAATGACAGGAGATAAGGCCAGAAAGGCAAGTTCTTAATTAAGTTTGTTTGCTCATCCTTTTTTTTTTTTTTTTTTTTAAACTAACGTTTATTTAACAACCTACCTGTATGGGCCAGGCATTTATGCTGAGGAAGGACAAAGGAGATGAAGCATGCTCCTTACCTTGGGAAACTTAAAGTGTAGTCAGGAGGAGAAACAGAATATTGCAGGTTGAAAATACAGGAAGTCAAAAAATTAACAAGAGTAAATAGGAAAACTGGTCTAACAGTTCACATATTATACTGGAAAAAAGAGAGCACAGATGCAGAAAGAGTAATTAGGTGAAATGAACCTGTTATCTTATTTGGAAAAAGGAGTCTCTGAAGATGTAATTAAGTTAAAGGTCTCAGGATGAGATGACACTGGATTATCCAGGTAGATCCCAAATCCAATGACAAGTGTCCTTACAGAAAATACACAGAGTGAGGTCAGAGAGATGAGAAGGCCATGTAAAGACACAGGAAAAGACTGGAGTTATGCAGCCACAAGCCAAGGAATGCCTGTAGCCACCAAAGCTGAAAGAAGCATGGAACAAAATCTCCCTTAGAGCCACTGGAGGGAACACGGCTTGATTTTGAAATAGGATGCATAGCACAAATTACAGACTTCTGCGCTCCAGAACTGTGTGAGAATATATTTAAGTCACTAGTTTATGATAATGTGTTATAGAAGCCCTAGGAAACTAATATGAGAGTATTGCACTAATTTGGCATGATACCCAGAACAACAGTAGTGATAACATGAACAAAAACAGGGAAGATGTTCAGACTTGCACACTGCTCAAAGGTCCTAGAATCAGTGTTAGTTTAGATGTATTTTTTCTTCTCTGTTCTAAATCCAGATAACTTTACAGATTAAAACCAAAGAAAAGGATAATTATAAACTCAATAGGTTTCAGCTTCCTCATCTAGAAAAGGAAGAATCTAAGACTAGAAAGTGGTTTTCAAATTGATCTCCATGTTCAATTCTAGTAATGTAACTCAAGGAAGAGGTGGGGAAAAGTACTACACAAGAGAATTTCAAAGCACAAGGCTTACAGCTTCTGTCAGAGCAGCTTCACTTTTATACATGTAAAATTTTTATATATGTGTATTAGTCCATTTTCATGCTGCTGATAAAGATACACCCGAGACTGGACAATTTACAAAGGGAAGAGGTTTAATGGAGAACTCACAGTTCCACAGGGCTGGAGAAGCCTCACAATCAGGGAGGAAGGCAAGGAGAAAAGTCACATCTTACATGGATGGTAGCAGGCATAGAGAGCTTGTGCAAGGAATCTCCTCTTTTTAAAACCATCAGATCTTGTGAGACTTATTCACTAACACAAGAACAGCACAGGAAAGATCTGCCCCCATGATTCAATTACCTCCCACCAGGTCCCTCCCACAACATGTGGGAATTCAAGATGAGATTTGGGTGGGGACACAGCCAAACCACATCATTCCATCTCTGGCCCCTCCCAAATCTCATGTCCTCACATTTCAAAAACAATCATGCCTTCCCAAGAGTCCCCCAAAGCCTTAACTCATTTCAGCATTAACTCAAAAGTCCACAGTTCAAAGTCTCATTCGAGACAAGGCAAGTCCCTTCTGCCTGTGAGCCTGTAAAGTCAAAAGCAAGTTAGTTACTTCCTAGATACAATGGGGGTACAGGTATTGGATAAATACAGCCATTCCAAATGAAAGACACTGGCCAAAATAAAGGGGCTGAAATCCAGTGGGGCTGGCAAAACTTAAAGCTCCAAAATGATCTCCTTTGATCTCCTTTGACTACATGTCTCACATCCAGGTCGCGCTGATACAACAGATGGGTTCCCATGGTCTTGGGAAGCTCTGCCCCTGTGGCTTTGCAGGGTACAGCCTCCCTCCCAGCTTTCACAGGCTGGCATTGAGTGTCTGCAGCTTTTCCAGGTGAACAGTGCAAGCTGTCAGTGGATCTACAATTCTGGGGTCTGGAGGACAGTGGCCCTCTTCTCAAAGCTCCACTAGGTGGTATCCCAGTGGGGACTCTGTGGGGGAGATGCCACCCCACATTTCCCTTCTGCACTGCCTTAACAGAGATTCTCCATGAGGGCCTCCAACCCTGCAACAAACATTTGCCTGGGCATCCAGGCCTTTCCATACATCTTCTGAAATCTAGGTGGAGGTTCCTAAACCCAAATTCTTGACTTCTGTGCACCCGCAGGCTCAACAACACGTGGAAGCTGCAAAGGCTCGGGGCTTCCACCCTCTGAAGCAACAGCCCGAGCTGTACCTTGGCCACTTTCAGTCACGGCTGGAGCGGCTGGGACGCAGGATACTAAGTCCTAGACTGCATACAGCAGAGGGACCCTGGGCCCAGCCCAAGAAACCATTTTTCCTCCTAAACCTCCAGGCATGTGATGGGAGGGAGGGGCTGCTACAGAGGTCTCTGACATGGCATGGAGACGTTTTCCCCATTGTCTTGATGATTAACATTTGGCTCCTCATTACTTATGCAAATGTCTGCAGCCAGCTTGAATTTCTCCTCAGAAAATGGGATTTTCTTTTCTATCACATTGTCAAGCTGCAAATTTTCCAAACTTGCATGGTCTATTTTCCTTTTAAAACTGAATGCCTTTAATAGCACCCAAGTCACCTCTTGAATGCTTTGCTGCTTAGAAATTTCTCCCACCAGATATTCTAAATCAACTCTCTCAACTTCAAAGTTCTACATATCTCTAGGGTAGGGGCAAAATGCCACCAGACTCTTTGCAGAAACATGACAAGAGTCACCTTTGCTCCAGTTTCCAACAGGTTCCTCATCTCCATCTGAGACCACCTCAGCCTGGATTTTACTGTCCATATCATTATCAGCATTTTGGGCAAAGCCATTCAACAAGTCTCTAGGAAGTTTCAAACTTTCCCACATTTTTCTGTCTTCTTCTGAGCCCTCCAAACTGTTCCAACCTCTGCCTGTTACCCAGTTCCAAAGTCACTTCCACATGTTCAGACATCTTTTCAGTAATGCCCCACTCTACTGACACCAATTTACTATTTTAGTCCATTTTCATGGTGCTGATAAAGACATACCCGAGACTGAGCAATTTACAAAGGGAAGAGGATTAATGAAGAACTCACAGTTCCAGCTGACTGGGGCAGCCTCACAATCACAGTGGAAGGCAACAAGGAGCAAGTCACATCTTACATGGATGGCTACAGGCATAGAGGGCTTGTGCAAGGAAACTCCCCTTTGTAAAACCATCAGATCTCATGAGACTTACTATCACAAGGAGAGCACAGGAAAGACCTGCCCCCCATGATTCAATTACCTCCCATAGGGTCCCTCCCACAACACATGGGAATTCAAGATGAGATTTGGGTGAGGACACCACCAAACCATATTAATATGTAAAGCTGTTGAAAAAAGTAAGGGGCAGGGGAACAGGAAGGAGGCTGAATATAACCAGATTAGATGTCTGGAGTCTTTTTCTGCACTATTTAGCAACTTGTTCTTTCTTCTGCCTTCTGAACAGAAGCTGATCAAAGGTAGACCCCAGAAATGCATACTATAATACTATAATCCAACCACACTCTTTTCTTCCACCATAATTTCCATTAAGTACCTCAACAGTAAATATTCATTAGCCTTTGAATCTCTTTAAGTTCTTGAATATAAAACTCAATATAACATGGAATCTTTTTTGAAAAGCAAATTTAGGTTCCTTTTTTTTCATTGACTCCAAGATGAAGATTTTTCCCCCATGTCTCTAAAATAGAGATATAGGTGGTCTGTGTATATGCAAACTTGGTTATTATTCCTAGTGGCATGACTGACAGTATGCAACACTATGACCTATGACTTTTAAGTCAATGAGAACCCTATGTTCCACTAATTTCTTCTGGTATGATGAGAATAGCACCAGAATGAAAACTTACAGAATGGCTCTTAGAGCCTAGTAAGAAAAATCTCAGTGACTATTATCTTTTGTGTACTAATGAGTTAACAAAGCAATCATAACTGCTATCCTTGAAAAAAAGACTTCCTGCAAAATTAGCCCTTAACTGGCATTGGTGAACTTAGATTTGGGGAGGGGTTCTACCATTAACTGATGATAGTTCACTCTTTGTGCAAATATAGTTTATGCTGAATAACTACTTTCCTTCTAGGAGTCTGGAATTTGGGTATACACTAGGCAGGGAGTACTCTCATGATCAGCCCTAAATGAAAACCCTGTGCACTGGGTCACTAGTCTCTAATGAGCTTCTGTGGTTGGTAACATTTCATAAATGTCACAACTTGTTCCTGAGGGAACTGAATCCATCTTGTGAGACTCTGGAAAAGGACTGTGGAATCTTGTTCCTGGTTTTTCCAAGACTTTGCCTCAGGCCCCACTGCTGATTGTGCTTGGTATCCTTTATATGTCATAAATCATAGCCTTGAGTATGACTCTTCTGAGTCCTGTAAGGCCCCAGAGAATTACTGAATCTGAGGGTAGTCTTGGTGATCTTTTAACATATCTTTTATGAAAGACAGCATCAAATAACTCCTCATAGCACTGAGGAAAAAGCACAGAAAGGCAAAAAGCAATATGAAAAAGTAAGACTGAATATTAAAAATAGGAGTACCTTAAACATTATCCACTTATATTTCCATTTTCATGTATGCACACAAATTATGATGATTTTTAAAGCTATGCCTGTGGGTGAAATATTGAGAAGTATAAGAGTACAGTAAATATAAAATAAGTCAATAGACATAAAATAAAAATTACAAGTAATATAAAAGTATTGTCACAGTTTTTTTTTGTTTTGTCTTTTCCTTCCTTGTATGAAATAAAAGTATAGTAAATATAAAATAAGTCAATATATATAAAATAAAAATTATAAGTGATACAAAAGTATTGTCACAGTTTGTTTTTGTCTTTTCCTTTCCTTAATAAAATCATAATATCTTTTAATCAATGACAATTTATATCCAATGAAATAAAGTAACTGTCACATTTTGATATTCTAAAGCAGTAGATCAGCATCTACAGAGTAAGTGTTTCACATAAGTGACAAGGCAATGCAAGTTATGACACACTAAAAGCAGACTAATAGAGGTTTTAAAACAATTGTTTATGTTGTTTTTACATTCCATCCACTATCTAAATATTTAAATGTTTCAGTTACACAAATTAATATGTATAACTTAAGTTTCTAGAAAGGCAATAATATAAACATTTTTTCATTTCATTTGGTTTAAGAGATACATAAGGCCAGGCACAGTGGCTCATGCCTGTAATCCCAGCACTTTGGGAGGCTCAGGCAGGCGGATCACCTGAGGTTAGGAGTTCGAGGCCAGCCTGGCTAACATGGTGAAACCCCGTTTCTACTAAAAATACAAAAAATTATCCAGGCGTGGTGGCACGTGCCTGTAATCCTAGTTACTCAGGAGGCTGGGGTAGGAGAATCGCTTGAACCCAGGAGGCGGAGGTTGCAGTGAGCCAAGATCACGCCATTGCACTCCAGCTTGGGCAACATTGGGCAACAAGAGCGAAACTCTGTCTCAAAAAAAATAAAAAAATAAAAATAATAAATAAAAAAACCACACACATTAATACTTAGCTTCTAATCTTGTGCATGAACACCTTTAAAATATGGTCACACTATGGAAATGTGTACATTATCAATATATTGCCTCTCAGCTCCAAATGCATCCTTCTATATATGCTCTGTGATAAAATGGAATTCCTTTAAGTATTTCTCCTTTAATGTGAACAGTGCTGCACTGTCTTGGGAGAGGGGACTGAAAAGATATTGCAGGAGGAAGAGGCTATTAGAACTAATAAAACAGTTCATCAGGGTTGAAGGATACAAGATCAATACACAAAATTCAACTGCATTTCTATAGACTAGGAATAAATAATCCAAAAATGAAATTAAGAAAGCAGTGCCACTGACAATACCAACAAAATATGAAAAAATTTAACAATGAAGTGTAAAGCTTACACTGAAAATTACAAAACAATGTTAAAAGAAATTAAAGAAAGCCTAAATAAATGTAAACTTAGCCCATGTTCATGTATCAACAGAGTTAATACTGTTAAAATGGCAATAATCTCCAAACTAATCTAGAGATTCAACCTACTCTCTTATCCAAATCCTACCTGGCACAATTGCTGAAATTGACAAATTAAATCTGAAATTTATATGGAAACTAAAGGGTCTAGTAATAACCAAACAAACTTGAAAAGTAAAATAAAATTGGAGGACTAACACTGCCCAATTTGAAGACTCTCTTCAAAACTACAGTGATTAAAACTGTGTGACTGAAACTAATCAAAACTGTGTGACACTAGAATGAGAAGACATATGAATCAAAAGAACAGTACTGAGTCCAGATAAACCATCACATTTATCAATTTATTTTCAATAAGAGTACCAAGTCAATTCAATGGGAAAAGAATAATCTTTTCAACAAATGGTCCTGCAACAACTAGATATCCATATTTAAAAAATGATGTTAGACTCTTTCCTTGCACCATACACAAAAATTATATCAAAATGGATCATAGAGCTGAATATAAGAGGTACAACTAAAAAACTCCTAGAAGAAAATACTGTAGTACATCTTCATGAACTTGTGTTAGGCAAAGCCTTCTAGATATGGCACAAGCATAAGCAATTAAAGGATAAAAAACAGATAGTGTATTTTATCAAAATGAAAAGCTTTTCTGTTAAAATGGACATCAATAAGGTGAAAGAAAACACAACCTACAGACTAAAATAAATCATTTGCAGAACACATACCTAAAATACTTGTCTCTAGAATATATCTTGGGGTGGGGGGAACCTCTTACAGGTCAATTATAAAAATATAAATAACCCAATTGAAACATGGGCAAAGGGTCTGAACTGACATGCCTTCAGAGAACATATATAAATGGCCAATAAGCAAATGAAAATTTGCTCAACATCATCAGCCATCACGGTAATGCAAATTAAAACAACAATACACCACCTCATACCCACTTGTGATGGTTACAATTAAAAAGGCAGATAACAAGTTTTTGTAAGAATGTGGGGAAGACTTTTCCAACGCTGGTGGGAACATAAAATGGTATAGCCCCTTTGGAAAACAGTTTGGTAGTTCTTCAAAAGGTAAAATATAATTAGCAACACCTCCAGCAATTTCACTTACAGGTAAATACCCAAGTGAAATAAAAATATATGTGCACACAAAAACCTGTACATGAATATTTACAGCAGCATTATTTATAATAACCCCAAAGCAGAAATAACCCAAATGTCTATCAACTAATGACTAGACAGACAAATGTGATATCTACATAACAGAATATTAGTTACAATAAAAAAGAATGAAATACTGACATATACAACAACATTGATGAACTTTGATAACATTACACTAAATGAAATAATACAGATACAAAAGACTACACGTTGGCCGGGCGCAGTGGCTCACGCCTGTTGTAATCCCAACACTCTGGAGGCCGAGGCGGGTGAATCATGAGGTCAGGAGATTGAGACCATCCAGGCTAACACAGTGAAACCCCGTCTCTACTAAAAAATACAAAAAATTAGCCGGGCATAGTGGGCGCCTGTAGTCCCAGCTACTCGGGAGGCTGAGGCAGGAGATGGCGTGAACCTGGGAGGCGGAGCTTGCAGTGAGCTGAGATCGCACCACTGCACTCCAGCCTGGGCGACAAAGCAAGACTCCGTCTCAAAAAAAATAAACAAATAAAAGAAAAGAAAAAGACTACACATTTTATGGTAACATTTAATGAAATATATAGAATAGTACATGTTTAAAGACAAAGAAGTAAATTAGTGTTGCATAATGTTAGGAGCGGTGAGGTAAAATGGGAACTGACTTATTTTTGTGGAGGAAATAGTAAGATTGACTACAGTGATAGCTGCATAACTCTATAAATATACTAACAACCAATTATCTATACACACTTTAAATCAGTAAACTGTAAAGTATGTGAATTATATCAATAAAGCTTCTGTATTTAGTGCATAAAACAATAAAAATGCTTATGAGATACACACATACACACATACACTAGCACTAATGGCGGAATGAGGATAAAGTTAGACAAATGGTTTTAAATAGGCTGGTGCAAAAGTGATTGTGGTTTTAATGACAAAAACCACAATCACTTTTGCACCAACCTATTTAAAAAGGTAAAATAAAGAAGTTTAAGGCAAAAAGAGAATTTTAATCAGCAGACTTGCACTAAAGAAAATACAAAGGATGATCTTCAGAGTAAGAAAAAGAATTCCAGATGGAAACTTTAAGATGCCATGAAAAAACGAACTACAGAAAGGGTAAACACATATGAAAAAGAAATATTTACTGTATAAAAAAATAAAGATGCAAAATGCCTTATGAGACACACACACACACACACACACACACACACTAGCACTAACGGCAGAATGAGGATAAGATAGTTAAATATTTGATGGTTCCTGTATTGCCTGGGAAGCAATAATATATGTACTAATTAATATGACTTTAATAAGTCAAGGATGCATCTTGTAATCTCTAGGGTAGTTAACAGTAGGGTAGTTCATGAAGTTAATATTAAAGAATATAACACCAGCAATCTAACAATAGGAAAATGGAATTACGAAGAATTATACAATGGAAAGCAATAAATGAATAAATGAATAAAACAAAGGACGTATGGACAAGTAGAAAGCAAAATGTAAGATGGTAGAGCTAAACTCAAATATGTAAAGAAACTCTAATAACTAAATGGGCCAAACAAAAGACAAAGCCTAGTAGATTGACTTTCTAAAATGTATCTGCTGCTTACAAAAGATACGTCTTAAATTTAAGGACACAGAAAGATTGAGAGTAAAGGTTGCAAAAAAGATAACATGCAAACGCTAATCGAAATAAACTTATGTAGCTATATGAAAACTAGACAAAGTAAATGTTAAGGCAAGAAGTAATGCTAGAGATACAGGGCCATTTAATAATGATAAAAGAGCCACGTCCCAGGAAAATACCATTCGAAATTTGATTGCACCTCATAACCTAATATGCAGAGAGCAAAAATTCACAGAATCAAAAGAAAAAATAGACAAATCTACATCATGGCATACAATTTTAATAAACTGCTCATTAATTAACAGAAGCAAAAAAAAATCAGAAAGGGTTAAGAAAATTTGAACAATGCAACCAACTCGATCTAACTCATATACACATACATACATGGAGAGAGAACACTTCACCCAATTTTCAAGTGTACACAAAATTGCCAAAACTGACTGCATATTGGGCCCAAAGACTGAAATCCTACAGAGAAAATTCCTTGACACAATGTTAAAACAAAAATCGGTAAGAAAGATAACTTTAAAATCCCATTTACTTAAGCAAAAATCTCAAAATAATCCATGAGTCAAAAAGATGACACGGAAATTTCAAAATGTTCTGAACTGAATACACATGGGATGCAGTTAAAGTCATGTCTAAAGGAAAAAAAATTACATATATGTGTGTGTATATATGTTTATGTACACACACACACACACACACAAGAAAGGCTGAAAATCAGTAATCTAACTATCCATCTGAAGAATGAGAAAAAGAATAAGAAATAAGCCCCTCTCCAAATAAAAATAAGTAGAAGAAAATAAGACAGAAAAGAAAATAATGAAATAGAAACAAACATAAAATAGAATCAACAATGAACCAAAAGTGGGTTCTTTGAAAAGTATAATAAAATTGAAAATCTCTTGGAAAGACTGATCCAGAAAATGAGAAAAGGCACAAAATACTAACATAAGAAATGAAAACATAGGGCATCACTACTTATCCTCCAAGCATTAAAAAGACGATAAGAAAATATTATGAACGATTTTTTTGTCAAAAGATTTGAAAGCATGAAGTTGACAAATTCCCACAAAAATGCTAAGTGCCAAAATGACACAATCAATCTGACTAGTACTATAATTATTAAGATATTAAATCTGTAATTAAAAATCCTTCCCTTAAAAAGAAAACTACATGCCCAGATGAATTCTGCAAAACAAAGAAAAAATTATCAATCTTAAACTCTTACACAAGACCAAAAAAAAGATGAACACTTCCCAAGTTTTTAATGAGTCCAGCACAGCCTTGACACCAAAAGGTGGCAAAAGCATTTTAAGAAAGAAAAATTTTGGGCCAATGCAATTCATAAACATATGTGGAAAGAAAATAAAATAGCAAATAGAATCCAGTGATATAATAAAGGATATATTCATCAAAACCAAACTGAGATTACTCCAGAAACACAATAATGGTTTAATGTTTTTATAAATGTAATTCACCATCAGTAGAGTTGTAAAGCAGAAGCATGTTGGGCCCATAGAAATGTAATTTACCACATTATTTTAAAAAATGGGGGAAAAAATCATATCCTCAACTTTAAGATAAAACATTTGATAAAATTAAGTACCCAGTCACGATAAAAATTCTTAGAAAAAATGAGAACAGAAAGAAACTTCCTGCTTTAGCCCATTTTGTGTTGCAATGAAGGAATACCTGAGACTGGGTAATTTATAAAGAAAAAAGGTTTATTTAGCTCACAATTCTGATACCTGAAAAAGTTTAGGTCTGGGTATCTGAAGAGAGCCTTAGGACACTTTTGGCATGGCAGAAGGCAAAGGACAGCTGGGTTGTACAGAGATCACATGGCAATGGGAAGCAACAAAGCTAGAGAGGAGGTGCCAGACTCTTTTTAACAAACAGCTCTTGCAGGAATTAATAAGAGTGAGAACTCAACTCTTCTCCCTCTACCACCCCAGGGAGGGCATTACTCTATTCATGAGGGGATCTGCCCTGCAACACAAACACCTTCCAACAGACCCCACCTCCAACCCTGAGGATCAAATTTCAACATGAGGCTTGGCAGAATCAAACATCCAAACTATATTACCTCCCTAAGGTGAGAAAAAGGCTTCTTCTGCCAGGCACAGTGGCTCACACCTATAATCCCAACACTTTGGGAGGCTGAGGAGGGTAGATTGCTTGAGGTCAGGAGTTCAAGACAAGCCTGCCCAACATGGTGAAACGCCATCTCTACTAAAAATACAAAAATTTGCCAGGCGTGGTAGCGGGCGCCTGTAATCCCAGCTACTCAGGAGACTGAGGCAGGAGAATCACTTGAACCTAGAGGCGGAAGATGCAGTGAGCTGGGATCATGCCATTGCACTCTAGCCTGGGCAACAGAACAAGACTCGGTCTCAAAATAAAATTAAAAAAAAAAATTAAAATAAAATTTTAAAAGGCTGTTTTCTTTCTTTATTTTTTTTGAGACAGAGTCTCACTCTGTTGCTCAGGCTGGAGTGCAGTGGCACAGTCTCCGCTCACTGCAGCCTCCACCTCCTGGGTTCAAGTGATTATCCTGCCTCAGCCTCGCAAGCAGCTGGGATTATAGGTGTGCACCACCACACCAGGCTAATTTTTGTATTTTATAGAGACAGGATTTTGCCATGTTGGCCAGGCTGGTCTTGAACTCCTGACCTCCAGTGATACGCCAGCCTTGGTCTCCCAAAGTGCTGGGATTACAGGCGTGAGGCACAGCACCCGGCCTGACGTCTTCTATTTTTTTAAAATGCTACAAAAAAATTATACTTAATTTTGAAATGCTGAACACTTTTACCTCTGAGATTACACATGTAACAATGCTTGTAGTCACCACTTTAATATCACACTGGATGTCCTAGCCAGTGCAATAAGGTAAAGGAAAAGAAAAACAATACAATCATTGAAGAGAAACAGGCCTTCATCATAGATGGCATGCTTATATAGATGGAAAATTCAAAAGATTCCACAAAGTATTAGAAATAAGTGAAATTAAGCAAGGTCTCTTTACATAAGGTCACAGTACCAAAATGGATTGCATTTTACATGCCACAAACAATGAGAAAACATTTTATAAATATTATTTATAAGAACATCAAAAAGCCAAATAACTTGAAATAAATCTATAATTAAAATTAGATTAAGTTTAATCCAAAATTTACAGTTATATAAGACGTCTACACACAGAACAAACCAGAAGATTTTATTTAAGGAAAACCTCAATAAATAGATAAAACAGGTTCATGGATTGGAAGACTCAGCATTAGAAAGATGCCAAATCTAGCCCCACATTAATCCATATAAATTTAATGAACTGCCACTAAAAATCCTGCAGGCTTTTTATGAAAACTAATAAACTGCCACTAAAATTTATGTGGAAAGGAAAAAGGAACAAGACTAAGTACAATAAACCTGAATAGGCGAGCTTACCCCACCCAATATGAGGATCTATTATAAAGCTATAATGACACATTATGATACTTGTACAGAGATAGAAAAATGGACCACTGGAACAGAGTCCAAAAAACTCCAGGCATATATGGCTACTTGATTTATTATAAAGCCAGCATTGCACAGCAGAGAGTCTTTTCCATAAATGGTGATGGCTGACTAAATAGTAAATGGAGGAAAAAATATGAACCCTATCTTATATAATCACAGAAATAAATTTTAGATGTACTGCAGTAAAGGCAAATAATAAAGATTCTAGCGGGAAAAAATTTCATGATGGTGTACTAGAGAAAGATTTCCTAAACAAAAACACAACAAATTAATTGTAAAGAAAAAGACTGGTTTTGACTACACAGACAGATATTCAAGAACTGCTTTTTATCAACAGAAACCATTCAGAGTGAAATGGCCAGAGTAGAAGATATTTGCAATACATATAATTAACAAAGGGTTCATATTTAGCAAATATAAACAATTCCTAGGAACCCATAAAAAGATGAAAGACAACCTAACTGAATAAAAAGGAAAAAGAATGAACAGGCACTTCACAAAAGAGGATATTCAAATGGCCCATAATCTGAAAACTCAATCATTAAGGAATTACGAATTAAAATCACAATCACCATTACATGCTGACCAGAATGGTTAAAAGAAAAATACTGATATTACAAAGGACTAGTGAGAATGTAGAGCAATTGAAACTCTCAAACATTATTGGTGGGAGTATGAATTGTTATAAGTACTTTGGAAAATTATTCCAACAAAAATATGCATAATATGAACCAGCAATACCACCACCAAAAACAGGCACAATGATGTTCACAGCAGTACCATTCATAAAAGCCTCAAAGTGAAAATAACCCAAATGTCTGTCCAACATTAAAACTGATAAATTATGGAACAGTCATGGAACAAAATACTGTACAGTGGTAAAAAAAAAAAATACTGCTACATGCAACAACATGGATGAATCTCACAGTGTAAGCAAAGAAGTATTACAAAGTTCAAAAACAGGAAAAACTAATGTGTGGTGCTAGAAGTCAGAATGGTGGTTAAGAGAAAAGGATTTGTGACTGAGGAGTATGAGAGAAGGACTTCTGGAGCCTGGTAATGTTTTATTTTTTGACCAGGAAAATGGTTTCAGAAATATCCTCACATTTTAACAGTTTTATCCAACCGCACATTTATGTATGTATTTTTCTGATGTATACGTCAATTTAAAAGTTTTAATATTTCATGAGTCTCTCTCAAGTTTCGTTCAAACCACCTCATACCTCACATCCTCAAATGCTGCATTTAACTGGCACTTTGACTTTAATCAAGCCTAAAATCTCACAGCTTACACAGCCAAAACAAAAATCATCATCCCTGTATTACAGGCTGAATTGTGTGTTGAAGCCCTCACCTCTAGTGTCTGTGAATGTGAACTTATTTGGAAATAGAGTGTCCACAGATGTATTTAAGATGTAAATTCAGATGTGGTCATACCTGAGTGGGGTAGCCCTTAATCCGATATGACTTTTGTCCTATTGAGACATACAGGGAAAACGTCATGTGACAACAGATCAGAGATTGTAGTAATGCAGCAGTAGGCCAAGAAACACTAAAAAGACACAGCCACAACCAGAAACTAGGCAGAAAAAGGCAAGGAAGGATTCTATCCAGAGTTTCAAAGGGAACATGGCCTTGCTTACACCTTGATTTCAGACTTCCAGGCTCCAGAACTGTGAGAGAATAAATTTATGCTGTTTTAAGCCATCCAGTTTGTGGTATTTTGTTATGGCAGCCCACCCTTCCAGGTATGCAACATCTAATTCCTACATCAATCTTCCATTCAATAACTTTTACAATACTTTCCCATCTGTCTGAAAACTCCACTAATTTTCCTCCATTTCTTATATCCTAGAATTATTAAGAGGTATTATTTTACCTTTTAATTATCTCGTTTCTAAACCTTTCCCTTCCATTTCTACCATTACAACCCTACTTTAGGCCTCAATAATATCTTTATTTCTTAAATCCTACCTTCCTTACATCACCCCTGTTCTCAAACTTTCAGACACCCTATCACATCACATTTAAAAAGCACTCAGTCTGACTCTATTCTACTTCTTTCCATACATAAACACAAGTGGTTCCCAGAACACATTTTGTTCTTTATCGGCTAGTCTTTCACAGTACCTAGAATAGTCTCTAGTAGACCTAGTGCTCAATTAAATATTAACATCCAAACAACATAAACTTACTACTGCCTCCACACCATCTTTCATGTTTCACAAGTCCATGTTATGCCAATTCATGCCTTCAATACTGAATCGTTTCATTCATTCTTAGTTGATGTCTTATTCCATTTTTCACCACAGGTTCTATCCTAAGTCCCAACATCACTCCACACTCATTCTAAAAGTTTATCACTTATATCGCTAAAGAACAAGACCTTTCTGTAACTTCCCTCTCTCACACCTAGAAGTGTCTCAACATCTTCACCTATCATTTTCTTTTCCCTATCTAGTAGAAAGAAGTGTCTTCCATTTCTAATACTAGCATCTTTCATCTGTGTTTTTAATGTTTCCACTTATCTCTTTTCCTGGACCTTGCCGTATCAATGAGCTTCTCCTGCTTCTCTCCCAAAGACACAGAAGTCTCATCACATAAATTAAATTTTTTAAAAAAAGTTTTTCAACTTTCTATAGTGGACACTTGTGGACAATATATTTTCTTGGGCTATGACAACAACAACATCCAGTTTCTATGAGCAGCAAAGCCAGTATCAGAGACAAGGCTATAATATCCAGCGTCCAGGAGACAGCAGGTAATGACCTTAACAAACTGCCCCTCAATATAGTATCTTAGCTATGGTTCTGGATATAGTTCTAGATGCCCACCTTCTTTCAGTTCTTGTTTTCCATGCCTGAAGCATCCAATATCTTTCAAAAAACTGTCTTTTAACCACGGGGTCAAGTTTCTGATGTTTGTGAATAAAACCTTGACTGATGTCTCGGCTTGGGCTGCTGTAACAAAATACCATAGACTAGCTGGCTTACACTCTTTGTTACAGCTCTGGAGCATGAAAGTCTGAGACAAGGGTGCCAGCATTATCAGGTTCCTGGTGACAGCCCTCTTCCTGGCATGCAGATGCCTGCTTTTCTGCTACATCCTTGCCTGATGGAGAGAAACAGCTCTAGTGTCTTCCTCTTCTTATAAGGACACTAATCACATCATGAGGCTCTACCCTCCTGACCTCATCTAAACCTAATTACTTCCCAAAGGCCCTATGCCCCCTAACACCATCACATTGAGGGTTGCGAGCTCAACATATGGATTTGGGGGAGAAGGGGAACACAAACTTTCAGTCCATAACAACTGACATAGTCTTGTTCCCTCACAAATTACTCTTTTTTCTCTTTCCTTTCTTTCCCAAGAGTTGTCCCTACTCTCCTTCACTATCCCATCATTTCTTAATCCTTGAAGACAGGGGTCTCCAACCCCCGTACGAGTCTGTGGCCTGTCAGGAACTGGACCGCACAGCAGAAAGTGAGTGGTGGGCAAGCAAGTGAAGCTTCATCTGTATTCACCAGCCACTCCCCATCTCTCATCTGTATTTACAACTGCTCCCCATCGCTTGTATTACCACCTGAGCTCTGCCTCCTATCAGATCAGCAGCAGTATTAGATTCTCATAGAAGCACGAACCCTACTGAGAACTGCACATGTGGGGGATCTATGTTGTGTACTCCTTACAAGAATCTAATGCCTGATGATCTGTCACTATCTCCCATCACCCCCAGACAGGACTGTCTAGTTGCAGGAAAACAAGCTCTGGGCTCCCACTGATTCTACGTTATGGTGAATTGTATAATTATTTCATTATATATTACAATCTAATAACAATAGAAATAAACTGCACAATAAATGTAATGCACTTCAATCATCCCAAAACCATTCACTGCCCCTAACCCCAGTCCATGGGAAAACTGTCTTCCACAAAACCAGTCCCTGTTGCCAAAAAAGTTGGAGACCTCTGCTTTAAGATGTGACATTTTTCTCCTAACCACTTTTACTAAAATTACTAAGAGTCACGAATGCCCTTACCTCTACTAAATGTATTCATTTATTTATCAACTAAGATTTTTCCTTGAACATTATTTTTCTTCTCTCTCCCTCCGATAGCTTATCCAATCAAAATACCTCAATCTAAAAAAAAATTCTGGCCCCATCCACTATTCCCTTCTCTCTCTCCACTTTTTTCTTCTCACTCTCTCTCTTCTGCCTGTGTTCCCTTTTCTCTCTGAAACAGCTCATTCAATGCAAATACCTCAATCCTGATAATTCCCAGTTTCACAACCTACCTCCTACCCCTGGTACCTCACCCTTCTAACCCCACCTCTCACAAATTTCCAGCTACAGCTCAAAAGTACACCACAAATGCATGTGAAACCTTACTGGATTGATTAATCAATCCTCTCATCATCCTTTCCTAGTTATTCCAAGTTGGTTCATATCTAACTCCTCCTTCCTCACCCACAATGATATCCAAACACCATATCATCTACTTCTCAGATCCAAGCCTCCCTTCAAATCCCTTTGCAAAACTGTCATTTATCTCTGTAATCCTCTTTCCATGGAATATCACAATGGTTGTCACCTTCACTTGTCTGTCATAGCTCCAATATATTTTTTACATTTCTCCCAGAGCTATACAATCTATCAAGTCATGGATGGACTCCACAGTTGCCTGCCTTCAAAAGCTCCTCAGTGGCTACCACAGTCTAATCGCCTCAGCAAAGTATTTAAAAATCCATGACTTCCCTCCATAAAGTTCATGTTTGAGTCACATGAGAACACTAACTCCTTCTACAGTCCTCATCTCAGTGGTCTTTAAGTTGGAACACCCTCTTTTTCACTGACCTTCCCTCACAAACAGAAATCTAAGCTATTCCTTCAAGATTCAGCTAGAAAATTAGCTCCTCTAAGTCTTCTTCCATCCTTACTTAAATTGGTCCTCTTTCTATAATCCGACAATACTTTGTTAAATTTCTAACATAAGACAAGTCATTTTTGTTCACTGTATTGTTTATTTACATAGCACTTTATTGCAATTTAATTTCATAGCAATTCTGTGAAGAAAGTATTATTTAGCCAATTTAACAGGGGAGGAAAGAGGCAGAGAAGTAACTGGGTTAATACACACACACACATATACACAGAGAAAGACATCTTTCATTCCAATCTCCTGACAATTAAGTTTTACATTTCTTAAGGGCAAAGACTCCAAGGAGCCTAGCAGAGTCCTTTCTACATAACAGATGCTTTGTAGGGTTGTGGGTTTTTTTGTTGTTTTGTTTTGTTTTGTTTTTTGTTTTTATGGTGAGACAGTCTTGCCCTGTTGTCCAGGATGGAATGCAGAGGCAAAATCTTAGCTCACTACAGCCTCAACCTTCCGGGCTCAAGCAATCCTCCCACCTTAGCCTCCTGAGTAGTTGCTACTACAGGTGGACTCCACCATGCCTGGCTTATTTATTTATTTATGTTTTGGTAGAGACGAGGTCTCACTATGTTGCCCAGGCTGGTCTCAAAGAATTGGGCTCAAACAATCCTCCTGCCTTAGCCTCTCAGGGATTACAGACATGAGCCACCGCACCCAGCCTGCTTTGTGTTTTAAATATGTTTAAAACCACCCTGTTTTATCTGTCTAAACTCTTGAAGACATAGCTCAAAAGTCTCATTTTTAACTCTTCCAGCCCTTACTAATATTTCTGTAAACTATATCATATCACTTGGCATGTTGTTACAAATGTCATTTGATATATAAGCATGCCATTAATCGTACTAATGAGTTCATAAGCTTTAGAGGGCCAACATGCCTCATTCCACCATGGTATCCTTTATACTCCCTAGCACATGGTTGTTGCTCAATAGTCCCCAATTTATCCCTTGTTCAAATCTCTAAGTCCTTTTTTTTTTTTTTTTTTTGCATGACATATATAGATCAACTGTGACTAAACTTTACTTCCGTAACAGTAAATATTACTTAACCCATTCCTGAAATATAAAGCTCATACACAGGTCAGGGAAAAAGTATTCTAAGTATCTGAATGGAGAAAAATCTAGAGTGACTATTTTAGATGACTGTAGAGGGCAGCAAAGCAACAGTAGTATCCTCAAAGAAAACCATGTATTTTTCTTAGAGAACTTCAAATTTGTTTTATATTTCAAGAGATGCTGTCAGGATTAAAGCTTCTGAAGGAAAAGGGGCTTTGGGGCATGCCAAATACAAATTTCACCAGCTACTTATATATTTAAACATTTTTACTATTAACTATAAATATAATGAAAATATATCAATGCCCAGATCCTTTTACATGAAAAACAAGCTTGATAAACAATGCACAGTTTCAAAATAGCCACCATAATTGCTGAGTACTTTAAGAATCCAGAAGTTGAAAATCTTTTCTCATTGAAAACTGCAAACATAATTTCTTAGTTTTATTTTCTTAAATACAGAAAAGAATGTCAATAATCTAGATAGTCTTATTTCCTGCTAATTAGTATTACTAATTATAAACTTGATATGCCTTTTTGTTATTCAAAATCAGTCAACTATAGGGTCTATACCAGTTTAAAAGAAAAAAATTATAAATCCTTTGGCACTGTACTAGTATACAACAATAAACAATGCAACACCTTGAAAAAGAACAGAAATTCCCTTACTGTTATTTCAATATTGAAGTTCACTCTGCTTTTAATATGAACTAGGCAGAAAAACTGCATCAAGATAATCATATAACCTCAGAAGTGTTTATAGGAATGGGGAAGCTACTATATAAGTTATATAAGTATATATAAGTTGACATTAAATACAACTGTATTATTTGCATGTTTCTCAAAGATTGTGTTGGCAGTAATTTTTTACTTCCTTTAAATTTAACAAGCAGAAATGCAGAGTTTTAGAGTGACTGCAGTAGCCATTAACATAAGCAGGCTTATGATTTACTGAGAAATGCTGCTATCATGTTTTAGTCCTGTGCCCTTAAAGAGAAGTATAGAACTGTTAACTATATGCCTTCTTCCACTTGATTCTCTTCCAAAAAATTAAAGGAATGGAGAAGGACTTTTTTATTTTGCATTTAAAATAAAGTAGGTATGGTATCTCTAAGCAGGTTTTAAAAACTAGGCATTTTATTGTCAGGCTTAGTATTAAATTAAATGTATAGCCATGAATGATTATCTCTAAATCAAATTAGTAGGGAATCTGAGTCTGTAATGAAAGGACAGACTTTAATGAGTACTTTAAGAATCTAGTTATAACTAAATTAGAAATTTTATTAATAATCTTCAAAACTAGGGCCTAAGATTTTCAGTAATAGCAATCATGTCTATCATGAATAATTCACATAGTTACTATATTAAACTGATTTTACTACAGTTTACCAATACTAGCATTTCATTAATATTTTTTTCTTCTGAATTGAAGCAACAGAAGAGTCAAGCACACTCCTGACATTATATATAATGTTCTCAGACACTTAGTTGGAGTCCTAGCCCTGCACAGTTTCACATTAGCATACTTCCATTACAAAATAGCCTATCTTAAATTTACCCACTTCATTCATAAAACTCAGTTCCAGAGTCAGATGTGTCATACATAAAGTACGATACATCTCACAGAAGCAGCTTAAGCTAAACAGGTAAATAATATACAGCTGATTTTGAAATAACAAAGCAGAAGACTACTATTCTCATAGAAAGTCAATTCTGCAAACATCTCAAATTCAAAATGGGTGAGGCAATGGGAAATAGAACTGAAGAGAGGAAAAATAATTTTTTAAAAAGGAAAAATCAGTGGAGAACTATCTCAAGTAACATCTTTAAGTCTATCGACCTTTTCTAATCATCAAGAGTACAAATCTCTTTAAGAATATATTCCTATAGTGTATTCTGCATAACATAGCTTCTGCAACATAATATATATTACACCAAAGAATTTGTTTAGTTTGTTAAATGGGATATTTTACTGAAGAATTTCTTAGACCATTAATAAACTAATTCACATTGTTAACTTTCCATGAGGGGGTATATCATTAGCTTTTCCTATTCCCAAATGTATTAAAACATGGTACTTTTTCTTCCAAAAACCTACCTTCTGAGACTAGTGTTTCACAGAAACACTTTAACAAAGACTGTTTTAAGCCTGAAAGCATGAAAAAAATGAAAACAGAATTGCATGCTCACTGTATGCAAGAAGTGGTGAGGGAAGCCTTCCTGGAGAAAGTCAATCTTAAACCAAGCCCTTCAGAATTTGATTAGGTAGGAAGAGCAATGTCATTCTAGGCCTTATGGGTAAAGACCACAAAAGGGCATAACCCACTTTAGAGACAATTAAAGGTTCGGACTTGAACTATCCAAACTGGTAGCCACCAGGAACATCACACTTGACTACAAAGTGCATTAAATGTGGCTAGTCCAAATTGAAATGATCTATAATATATCTACTGGATTTCAAAACATTACTATGAAAGAAAATGTAAAATATCTCAATTTTTAATAACAATTGCATGCTGAAATGATATTTTGGTTACATTATGTTAAATAAAATAAGATTAATTTCACCTATTTCTTCTTCACTTTTTAAATGTGGCTTCAAGAAAACTTGAAATTACATGGCTTGCATTATAGTTCTATTAAAACATGCTGGTTGGGACTAACCTTGATTTCGCCATCAAACTCTTGAAATAAATATGAGTGCCTACTACATGCCAAGCACATGGGAATACAAATAGTGAACAAAACAGTGAAGCACATTTCTTTCAGAAGATTGATAATATTTGGTCAAATCATAAATGAAAATGCTATAATAAATAGCACTTGTCAAGAGAAAAAAGAATTATCTGATGTTGTCTTTCAAAATACAAATGTCCCAACCCTTGGACTCCACACCTCACCCGTCTTACAAAAATTGTTGATCTAGTAAGTCCATAGTGGGGCTCGGCCACATTGCTTCAAAAAAGATTCCCTAGTAACTATGATTTTAACTCACACATCCTATCTTTGCAGGCTCTAGCTATTTGAGAATAGCTATTTACAGCCCCACTCCCTTTTTCTGTTATTTTATTTCTTGTGATAAAACCTAGGCTGAAAGCCTAAAGGGCCTCTACTGGGTGCAACAGCCAACCTATTTAAGAACAAGTTTGATCTTTTTTTTTTTTTTACCATTAAAGTTGAAACCAAAGTTTTTTATACACGGCTCACATTCCAGTTTATGAATATCTACTCACAATGTAACAGGTCTTCCCTAGTCAACTTATTTAGCAGAATGAATGGTGGGCAGTCAATAGTCTTGCAAGAAAAACAATCTCCTGGATGCTATACTAAAGAAAACAAGTAAAATTCAAAATATAAGTATATAATATCCTTTCTAAAATAACTATAGTATCTGCGATATGGCTATATCTAGACTCATAGGAGGCAGACCTCATTAAAATTTGTAATTGATAAGTTACATTATAATTAGTAACTCTTTTAGAAAAAAACCTTGAAGCTACCCTTAATAAAGTTTCAGATTTTTTTTTTTTTTTGAGACGGAGTCCCGCTCCGTCACCCAGGATGGAGTACAATGGTGCAGTCACAGTTCACTGCAGCCTCCTCCCCCTGGGGTTCAAGCAATTAGCCTGCCTCAGCCTCCCAAGTAGCTGGGATTACAGGCTCCTGCCACCATGCCCAGCTAATTTTTGTATTTTTGGTAAAGATGGGGTTTCGCCATATTGGCCAGGCTGGACTCAAACTCCTGACCCAAAGTGATCCGCCCTGAAGCTATCAGCCTCCCAAAGTGCTGGGATTACAGGCGTGAGCCACTGTGCCTGGCCTCACAACAGATTTTAAATAAATGATTAAACTGTATCAGAGTTTATTCTAATACATAAAATGCATAAATTTTATAAAATTCAGTAAAGAATACAGATTCAACCATTTAAAGACCATTTTAGACAAAAATATATGAAGTAATCAAACATATGACAGATTAATGGTGCTCAGATTTTTGGATCTGTGTGCATGGTACACAAAATTGTCTTTAAAGTTTCATTATTGACTTAACTGTTATTTGATTTTTAACCTACATTTACATATTAATAGTAATTATTAACTGTCTCATCTTCTGCAAACCATGTAGTGCTTGTCAATTTTTATGAAGATTTTAATAGATTACAGAATATGTTATAGCAATGTATTATTTACTCACTAATTTTTAAGGGTTAAGTTACAGAATGTCAAAATGCTCTCTTTTAACAAGGATTTTCATAACCAGCTTCCCTTCAATAATTTTCAAGTAATTAACAATAACCCATAAGTTTTATCCCTTAACTATACACATATAAAACATACATCAGAATTGCCAAATTACTAAATTGTAAATAGATGAAAGTATAAGTGACATAAACAAGGTAAATATATATAATACACACAATTGCCCAGCTTTTCCAATTATTATTTCTGATGTTGTAGATAACTGCAAGAAAGGAAGATTTGATCTTTCTGTTTGCTTCTAAATTTGGGTTACTTTCCAAAAATATCTGTTTAGGATGCAGAAAGACTCATGCAGGCAATATGTACTATAGACCCCAACTGATACCATCAGTAACTTAAAGCAGAAGCAAATTATGAGTCCCTTCTCCAACCCCTATCTTCAGTATGATCACTAACATTCTAAGTGACCTTATGGAACTGCCAAATCTTAAAATGCACTGGACATCATTAAGGGAATAGTCAACTAGTTTCCATACAATTATACAATTGAAGTATTTTGACTATATTCTAATATTCTGAATACTCATCATCTGTATATTTATATAAAGTAAATTTAACAAATATTTGAAGATCACTGGGCTAAGACTCAATATATAGATGTAAAGTACAAATACAGCAAGTCAATTTGAAAACTCAATTATTCAGCACATTGGTGTAGAATTTAAGAATCACTAATACCAGCCTGGTTAGTTTATGCTGTGCAATATAATAAATGCTAACATTTGAGTGTTACTATATTTCATGCACTCTCCTAATTGTTTTATTCTATTCTGTCATTTAATTCTCACAAGATCTCCATCAGCAAGGTAGTAATGTAATCTCTTTATAAAACAAGAGAAACTTCAAGTTTCCAAGATTAAATAACCTGCCAATGATTTACAGCTAGAGAGAGAAAGAGAAAGAGAGGAAGGGAGGGAAGGACAGGGAAGGAAGAAGACATCTCAATAAGATCTGACCCAAATGATGTTTTAAAAATGACTGTTTTTTTCATTGCACATTCATAAGTCTTTACCTAATGGGTTAGGTGTCCCATTTCTGGGCAAATCAAAATACCTCACAAACACCAAACTGTTCTACAATCATGCTTCCTTTAGGTCGAACCCAAAGTTATAAGCATCTTGAAGCCAGGACTCTGTCTTATGCGTGTGTTATGTCCCCAAGTGCCTATCAAGTAGTCAAAGTGCTTTTAAAAGTTCCATATCATATCAGATCTTCTTTTCTGTGCTCTTTTAAACATCCATCTTAAGATGAAGCCTTGCTGAAAATGGAAAGAGGCATAGAATCTCAGAGCCAAATGGGACCTTACAAAGGTCAGTCTATCTTGTTATTCATCATTACCATACCCATGATAATATTCTCTATGTCCCCCGAAAAAAAAACGGTGGGAAGTAAAAGTGAGATAAATCTAATCATCTATGAATTGATTATTGCCATCATAAAGAAACTTCGAATTTCATAATTAAATGACGTTTATCAAGTCAGATGATGATGTAAGCCCAGTCCCCCTGACACTTATACCTAGGAATCTCTTAGGCTTAAAAACAAAAAAAAAAATCTGGCAATTTGACAACCTGTAAAACTCTCATTTTAAAAGTTCAGTTCTCCAAATAAGATAATGCATACCCCCAAAACAAACGGCCAGCAAGTCTGATATAAACATTTTTATAGCCTTCAGAATATCAGGTCCACCAGTTTTGATGGATATTTTTAACAGTTAAATTAACACGATAAAGTTAAGGCCACGCTATATATCAAACATATCAAAATATCAAAAATAGCAGCAAAAGGAAAAATCTATATGTCATAAAACAAGTAAAGCATTCTCATCAACAAATCATCAGCTACAGTCATCTTTTTAAAGCTTAAAAATCTTTTCAACTCTAAAACTGGCTCCACGCAAATATTAATTACATGCCAAACCTTGTAAGCAGTACTATGAATAACATTATAACTCTATTAATTAAAACAGTAGTTAAATCAACAACTTGTTAGACTAACAGCTTACTTGAAGAAAATTTTGCTTCCATACCACTAAGCTTCCATAAGTCACAACATCTGTGCCCTATTCAAAGATTTAATTCCAAAATAAAGGTTGATGGAAAAAACTCGTCATAAGGGTTCACAAATTAGGGTGTTATAACACTATAAGCCAAAAAAGGAAGCTGTTTAAATGAGTAGCACACAGGAATACAAAACTAGTGTCTACCTCTACAACAAGAAGAGTTGACTCCAAACACTACACCTGCTCTAAAACACAGTCCATTTGCCTACACTGCTTAAGTTTTTAAGCTCTGAATTAAAAATCAAGTCCTTCCAATGCTACATTGAGATTTTTTAAAACTGTTTTCTTCTTCCATGTGAAAACCAATGTGTTCCTTCAAAAAGTAATCAACAATTCATTTTCACAACCACTAAGAAATTATCATGTAAATAATTCCTGCATCAGCTATGCATATTACCTGGCTTCAGTCTTCCACAGAGCTTTGCCTAACTAGATCTGCCTCTGTGGAGGTATAAATATTCTCTCGGTCCTTAACATAAACGAAGTCAGGATAGTAAACTGGTAAGGTCCCCTCCAACTGTCCTCTCACTCAACTGTAAGCAACATCCCCAATTCTCCTTCATGGAATAGAACAGCATACAAATTCAATCTAGACTCTGGCATCAATTTAAAAAGGTATAGCATTAAGAACTTTCTCTTGGAACCAAGTATCTGGGGAGTCGGCATACAGAAACAGCGTACAATTAATAACATTCCATTTATCATACTATACTCTGTGTAAATCAGATTTCATTACAGTGCTGGAAACGTGGTGGTAAACTGTTAGTGGAAATTCTCAGCCCAGAAGAGACACTCAATCCCATCATGCAAACTTTGCTTCCCTCATAACCAACTACCCTGACTCACCTACCGTGTAACAGGATTCTCCTCCTTCTAAATCACACTATTCAAGAAATGTGCACACATCTCTCCTTTTAATAAATACTAGTAAAACTTCAGTTTACGGTTTTATGAAATACTGAAAACCAATCTTTGACCAAGCTTAAGTTCTGCCCCTCTACTTTTCTTACCAAGAGCCCTCAAATAAATAACTACTCGCAGTGTTGTGATACTCCTCCTCCCACCAAAGACTGGTGTCCTTATTTTCCCAAATCACTGCCTCCCATTAATTACCACTTAAGTCCATTTCTCTTGCATGAGGCAGACTTTTTTTTTTTTTTTTTTTTTTTTAGCACAGTCCTTAATAAGCAGGCTTCTAGTCTGGCATACCTGGGAAGAAAACTCAGAGACTAACTCCCAAATATGACAGGAAAACAGTAACATAACACGAGGGTCAAGAGATGGGAAACAGGCGCGTGACTGTTTTGGTTAGAACAGCCGGGGCACACAGTCCATGAAATCAGGTATTTAACACGTAAATCTTGTTCCTGCGGTTTGGTAAAATAAGCACGGGCAGTGTGAGAGACGTCCCACAAGCTGGAAGGCAGGGACGAGGGTCAATCTCGAGAGCTCCAGAAGCTGTCAGGGCAGAGCCGGGGGAGTGGGCACAAGACAGAAGAAAACTAGCTGTAGGGGATTCTGCGGCTGGGTGGGCTAAAATGGTGCCTTCTCCAGGGTGGAAGGCCATGAGAAGTGGACCCGGAGGCTTCATTCCATCGGGCTCCGGTCCCTAGGGTTTCTGGGCTCACAGCTCAAGTTTCACCAGGAAAAAAAGCGGCAAACGTGCATCCCGGCACCTTAACCTACGACGGTTCCCAGGGAATGAGCGAGGAAGTAACGGTCCCCGGAGCAAACCCGGAGTTCGGCGCACGAAGCACCATCGCCAACCCTCGGCCATCCGCACGGCGACCCGCGCGGCCGCGGGGGAGGGGAGCGGGCCGCCGGCTCAGCATTCGCTGGCCCGGCCCTTCCAGGGCCTCGCCCCGGGCGCGGCGAAAAGTTTCCAGCCAAAGTCTTCGGCACTCGCTCGCACAGCCAACCGCCTCGCTGCCCCAGAGAACGGCTGGCAGAGCCGGCCGCGGCGCCCGCACCCTCAGTGGCGGCTCCCTCAGCCCACGCCGGCCGCCGAGGTTCACCTACCACAGAGCCTGGAGAAGAGCAGCAGCGGGAAAAGCAGCAGCAGCAGCGGAGGCGGCGTCGGGGGCTGCAGCAGGAGCCCGGCTCCGAGGAGAGAAGCGGAGGAAAGTTGTGCTTTGCCGCCTCCAGGACACAGCGGGGACGGCCGCAGGGTCCGCGCCATCCCCCACCCTCCCCCCGGCCCGCTCGCCCGCCCGCCCCCCGGCTCCCCTGGCCCCGGCGCCTCAGGCTCTGGGCGGAGGCTGTGGAAGGTCCAGCGCGCGTCCCCAGCTCCCAGCTCTAGCGCCGTCGCTGCCGGCTGACACTCGGCCGAGCGCTGGCGGCTGCCTCGACACCGCCGTCGCCGACGCCACTGCCGAGGCTGAAGCGGGAGCCGCCCGCCGCCGCCACTCCCCTCCCCCCGGCACCCGCCCGCCTCGAACTCCTGGGAACTCGGAACGCACCACCCCGCCCCACGCAAGAGGGGGAAAAGAAACCGACCCTCAGAGCGGGCGCCCGACTCGCCCGCCCTCCCCGCGCAACTCCAGCTCCCGTCTGATCCCCGGGCGCAAGCCCTGTCTCCTCCCACCCCGCCCTCCTACACATGCTCCTCCCCTTTCAAAAAAAAAATATTCTTTTCATCCACTTTGATAACGGGGTTTCTCCCACAGCAGAGATTTAAAAGGGACAGGAAAATCTGGAATAGGTTAGTCGGCCCCGCCCCTCGTTCCTGCCTGGTTTCCCCCCTTTCCTGCCTTTCCAATGGTATCGCCCACTCCACCCCTCGCGGGTCCACGGAGGCCCCGGCGCCGACTGAGGCGAGGGCTGCGGGACAATCACGCTCGGCCCTCTCCTCTCCCGGGCGGCGCTCTCCCTGTGGCGGGGACCTGGGACGAGGGGGTGGGGTGGGGAGGGGAAGGCAGGAGGGGGCTGCCCTTCCGTTGCCCATGCTAAAGGTTCCTGTGTAGGAAGCTGGACGCAGCCTGCTGGACTAGTAATCTTCCTCCTCGCTGGGGCGCGGGGCACTGAAGGGAGGGAGAGACTTTCTCCTCCTTCCTGTTCCCCGGGACAGCTGTGCTCTCCGAATCCTTCCCTTCTTCCCAGCCCACTTATCCCCCGCTCGCCAAGGCACGTTTGCACAGGCATTTTTCCTGCTCTTTTCTCTGGGAGGGCGGCTTGGTAGAACGGTCGGCGGAGCTGGGCGAGGAGAGGGGTCTCAGAAGGTTTGCTTTCTTGCTTTTGCTTCTCACTGGCCGCTGGGCTGTCCACTTTCCGCGCCGGGCGACTGGCAACAGGAGGCCCTGGATTTCCCCCAACGAGTGCGTTGGTGTTTTTCTTTGGTTTTGTTTCCTTTGCATGTTCGTATGTGTAGTTTTATTTTCTTGCCTGTTTTCGTTTGATGGCAGAGAAGCGACCTCGGGAAGTATTAAACATTTGCCCGTATAAGAAGAGCGTCTGTGGTCCACCATGACCCTCGCTCACCCCAGGTGGCTGCCCGCCCTGCCCTCTCCATCCTCCCGCCTCGCGCAGTACCGGCAGCTTGACCTTGGAGCCACTGCCACATTGGTTCCGCGGGGGGAGTAGGAGGGTGGACAATTTGGACTGTCCGGCGTAGGGGGTGAATTGAAGGCAGAGGACACCAGTCCTCAGGCCTGACACTATTAATTTTATGTAGGTCCTGTCATCTCCACGAGATAGCCATAAATGTGTTCCAGTAACAGGAAAGCTGAACAAGGATCAGCCGCCCAGAAATTAGCCTGTCGCAGCTAAACTAATGCATGCTTGCGGCCAAGACCACGCTGTCCTCGGCTTTCAGTCAATAGAGTCTTCCCACCTTCCGCCCGCTGGATTACAAGGCTTTACTAACCTCCAAGGCTACAAGCCATTCTACACCCTGCCCACCTCTTTTTTCTTTCTTAACTTCTGCCTCCCTTCCAGTCTCCCAGCGCTCGGTCTAGTGCCTTTTTCCCTCCAGCCCTTTCCTCTTCCCTCCCTCCCTGTGCCTGTCTGCCTCTGTCGTCCCCTGTAAGCTTGTCTCCTGCAGCCAAGGCTTTCTATCACCTGTTCTCAAGATGCACTTATGAATAAACCTTGTCCTGCATCGCTCCGGGAGATCCCCTGATGATGATCATAATTGACAAAAATGTAGCTATTGTGACATTCCTCAGCTGTGCTGACACCACCGTTTCCCTTGAGAAAATTTCTTTTTCTATATTCGCATTCCCTAAACCTAATTTCACTGCTAAATTTAGACAGCTCACTGCGCAGCCACTAGCTAATTATCTGTTTAGATAGCACTTTAACACGTTGTTGAGACTCAGTTAAATGTTAAACAACCAAAATTTTAATATCACTAGCCAATTTCATTCCCCCAGGTTTTCCCTGATGGCTCCACATCTCCAAGAAAAGTAATTTAGCCAACATTTCAAAAAATACCAAAGGCTTAACTTGGGTAGGGGCCATCGGGCAATTGCTACAGAGACCATAAGGAATTAGCATGTTAAGTTCGTCTCAAAAAGATGACATGGAGCTTTAACAAATATATTTCCTCCATACTTACAGAAATTGAATAGTGGTCTGCTATGATCTTCTCTGACCTAAAGTGAAGAGAGAGCATGGAAGAGCATTATTTATAGATGTTATATAAGCATTAAAAGAGCACCATGCTGGTGTTTTATGTGCATATATGTATTGTATTCTAATAATAATATTTTGTGTTTATACAGCATCTTCAACTAAAGATGTCAAAGCACAAGCTCACTTCCCACGGAAGGTAGCAATTACTATTATCTACTTGACAGCTACAACCTAGGCACAGAGGTTAAGTGCTCTGCAAATACTACCAGCCAGTGGTGGTTTTCCTGCCAGAACCAAGTTCTTGCCTTCCAGTGGACACCATTGATCTCTCAAGATGATTCTTTAAGTTAAAAAGTAAGATAACTCAAATTTCTACTTTCTATAATAAAAGTGCCCAATCTTAAATTACATTCTCCTCAGATGAGTGAATTTTAGACATACTCACCCCAAGCTTTCCTGTTGGAAATTTTTACTGGCCACAGAAAAAGATTTTACATTACATATACAACTCATGTTTTTCAAGGGCAGAAATACTATTAATTTTTTAAAAACCTTTAGCACGAGAGTATTAGTGCGTTCTATGCCATTTTTAGTCTTCTAACTTCATAGATAAGTTCACATTTATTGTTTGAATAACAAACTTTAAGGAATACTTAATTATAGCTAACTTATTAATATTTCTGACACCATTGAATAACAAAGTATACATGCATTTTTTCAGAAAAAAATTATCTGAACAGAAAGCAGTGTAATCCTAATGCCAACAATAGTTTCATTGTTTTGGGTTAAGAGTACTGATGGTGTCCATCCTACTTTCGGCTCAAAGATTGTTTGCCAATTATCAAGGTTCATTAACTCTTAACTAAAAAACAAAGGTTGACATCTTAACAAAGAAGTAATTATGTACAGTGCTGGGCATTTTACATTTACTCAAATAATCCAAGTGAAAGGTTTGAGACTATTATTAGAATTTCATAGCTGACTCTGAAACAAAGGAGGTATTTTACAGGAGAGGTAAGACATTATATACTTCAGCTAATTCTTCTTAACATCAGCAAATTTTTTATAACCTGCTGTGTGAGGACGCACAGCTTTTCCTTTAGTAAAAGAGGTGAATGATGTTTTGTAGAATATTTGAACTTTGTACTATATTTGATAATAAGCTTATGTTATCCGGTTAGGATCACAGTTTTTGTAAAGAGAATTATGCAAATAATAAAAAACAAACTGCAAAATCGCAGAAAAGTCCATCCACTTGCAAAACGTTCACCAACCTTACTCTCATTAAATGCAAGTCTTTCTTACTAAACAGATCTTCCCTGTATGCTCATATGACTTTCTCCCTCCTATTTCCTTTGAATCTTTGATAAAATTTAACTTTATCATTGAGGCTCTCCAGGACCACATCATATGAAAGAGCTTCCCCCACCCTAATCCCTATGCCCTTAACTTGCTTTATTTTCTCCATTGCCCTTACCATCTGACATGTCTCTAATTTACTGTCTGTTCCCTTTCACTAGAATGAACAGTCCACAGGGGCAAGCAAGTATCTATATTTTCACTGTTAAAACTCAAGTAGGCCAGGCACAGTGCCTCCTGCCTGAAATCCCACCACTTTGGAAGGCCAAGGCTGGCAGATTGCTTGGGTCCAGGAGTTCAAGACGAGCCTGGCAACATGGCTGTGTTAGTCTGTTCTCATGCTGCTAATAATGACATACTTGAGATTGTGTAATTTATAAAGGAAAGAGGTTTAATTGACTCACAGTTCCACATGGCTTGGGAGGCCTTAATCATGGAGGAAGGCAAGGAGGAGCAAAGTGGTGGCAGGCAAGAGAACATGTCCAGGAAAACTCCCCTTTATAAAACCATCAGATCTCATGAGACTTATTCACTATCAGGAGAACAGCAGAGGAAAGACCTGCCCCCATGATTCGATTACCTTCCACTAGGTCCCTTCCACAACACGTGGGAATTGTGGGAGCTACAATTAAAGATGAGATTTGGGTGGGTACACAGCCAAACCATATCAATAGCAAAACCTCCTTTCTCCTATAAATACAAAAAAAAAAAAAAATTTTAGCCGGGTGTAGTGATGTGCTCTTGTACTCCCAGCTACTTTGAAGGCTGAGGTACGAGAATCACCTGAGCCCAGGAGGTCGAGGCTGCAGTGAGCCAAGATTGCATCCCTGTACTCTAGCCTAGGCAGCTGGAGAAAGACCCTGTCCCCCCAAAAAAACCAAAACCAGAACAAAACAAAACAAAAACCCCAAGTACCTAGAATAATGTCTGCCATATAGATTCCAAACTGGATGATTAAATGATTATTATGACATAGCATACTCAAGTGCATGTCTCATTCAGTAGAGGTTTATACTTCTTTAAGGTCTTGAACATAGGATTGATCATGTATAGTTTTTTTAAGCTGGAAGGTGGTTACTCTGGCCATTGCTTAACATTCTTGATATAATTGTTATTAGTGCTGTTTATTAAACTATTATCTCTCCACTCTGTATTCATAGTTCTGCCCTGGTTTTGTAAGGCTGGTGCTAGGACTCTGCAAACTGTGTATCTCCTTTACCGACTGGCTTCCTGACAGGTTCTATCAATAGAGGTCACTGGAGGAAATGTGGACCCCTGGAGTAAGAGAAAAGGGACTTGTTCCTTTCCATTTGCTTCTTGCTATCAGCATCACCTCAGTAGTAATAACCTGTCATCCTGTCTTTAGCAGCTGATACCAGCCTCCCACTTCTTTTACACTCTAAGTCCCAGAGTCCTCATGACTCCTCAAAAGTACCAGCACCAACTAGGCTGTTTCTGCTTCTCAGAGGTCCAAGCCCCAGCTAAGGAGGATGGCTCCTCTAAACTTCTGAGTTCTAATAACACAAACCTTCCCCTTTGTCCTTCTAGTTCTAAGGGTAGTAACAGCTTCCCACAGCTTATATCTCTAGGTCACCACAGTGCTTCCCTTTTTGATCTACAGAACCATCCCCCCATCCCTGTGTAACATTTTCATAATATTCCCTTGGTTACATAGTATAGTTTCTGTATTCCTGATTGGACCTCAACTTATTTTTCGGTGACTATTTCCCAGAATCTTCTCTTGTAACAGTTACTTTTTTCTAAGATGAGCTGCTTAAAATCACAGAGCCAACATAACTCCATCAATGTAAATAAAAACAAGGCAAATGAACAAAATTTATTCTTTCATTGGCAGTAATCCCGGTTAGCAGAGATGGGTTGGAAATAAGTAAATTTGGAGGTAATTATGTTGTCATTTCAGCAATATATACATATGCTATGTATTTTTGTTGTTGCTCCTCATCCAGGTCATGGTAAAACAAACATAAATTTCTCATTTTTAGATGGTTTAGGTGATTTTTTTATGAACTTAGCACTTGAGAATTATGAAATTAAAAACGAAAGGAATATACAATTTGATAGAAGAAAGAAGACCTTGTGTTTGATAGGTCACTAGGGTGACCATAGTTTACTATAATCTATTAGGTATTTCAAAATAGCTAGAAGAGAATAATTCAACTGTTTCTAGCAGAAAGAGAAAACAAATATTTAAAGTGATGGATATCCCAATTATACTGATTTTATCTTTACAAATTACATGAATGTGTTGTCACATGTACCCCCCCAAAATATGTACATCTATTATGTATCAGTACAAACAGATGAAATTTTAAAAATTATTTGAGAAAAGATTATTTGGACTTTTAAACTTACAATGAAAACAAACTTACGTTTTACATAACTATCTAAAGCTTAACTCTATTCATAGTATACAACTCCTGTAGAGGTGCTGGTGTTCCAAAAAATATAGTTTGAGAAACTGATATGCAGGCAGAAAGAAGAGCTATACTATATCATTATGGTAGGTAGGTTAAATAATAGGGTAGGTAGTTTTAATAAAGATGATTAAACTACTATATACTGGAGTCTGGGTTAGGTACTGGACATAGAAAACCCCAAGTCCTGACTCCAAATAGTAATAACAATATTCTTGCAAACACTGGAGGGATGTACAGTATGTGAGAGAGCAGAGGAGGACTCTCAGGTCTGCCTAAAAGAGACTGGGAATCCTTCACAGCACAGATAATATTTGAACAGTCTTAAAGAATGACTAGAAATTTTACATATGGATGGAGGAAAAGCAGCAGAGGGAATAGGAGAATGATAGATGGAAAGTTACAGAGGCATGACCAAGTACGATGTGTTCTGTAACCCACAAGCATGCCTGTGCTGCTAGAGAGTACCACACAAAGGGGAATTGGGAGATAAGGTAAAAATGAAGTTAGATGGGTAGGTAGGGATTGCTTGTACCTTGTAAGGGGCTTTGGATTTTTATCTGGTCGATCATAAGGACAAATGAATTTTGAGTAGGGGAATGACAAGATTAGATTTGCTGGAAAAGTCAGAGAAAAATGTGAAGACGGATATATTGTCGGGGGATTTGGGAGAATTATAAGTAGGAGTTTAGTAAAAAAAACTTGTTATAAGGAGCAGAGTGAATGAAGGTCGGAACTTTCATTCATGGATGAAATAAAGTGATAAAGCAGATGGAAAGGAGAAAATGAATTCAGGGGAATTTTAGTATTTTAAAATAAAATAGTTTATTTCCAGAGTGGGTTGAATATATGGTGTGGCTAGCTAGGAGGTAATAATCTAGACAACTGAGAGAAGCAAAAAACAAAAGACATGAGAGCAAAGTGATGAAAAAAAAGCACTCAAAGAAGGTAATGAAAATATGGGTAGAGGCAGAGAGATACTAGAAGACAGAACATAGAGAAGAAAATAGGGGTGGAAAAACCAAATGACAAAGGTTTACAATAATGCAATTGATGATTTTACAAATTATTGAGCAAAATTTTAGGGCAGATTTTATCATTTACTTCCGCTAAATATTGTTCCTTGGAGTCTCATGTCTGAGTTAACCAGCTTTATGTAATGTCCAGTGCAGTTTATTTTAACATTGTCAATAACCAAAAAATATTTGTTGAAGAGAGGAAGAGAGGGAAAAGAAAAGAGTAGATGGTTTTGCTGTTGTATTTAGATTGAACTGAACTAAAGAAGTCTGGTGTCTGTGTAGGTTCAGTACAGTAAAAAGCCACTTCTTCCCCCATGGGTATTTCAAAAGATCCTGCCCTAATTAATCACCTAAAGCATTGTTTCTAACTTGTACCCTTTGATATTTAACCCAAAGCGGATATTCATCAGATGCGCCATGCCCCCCAACGCAGAGAGACACACAGAAGGAGTATAATGTAATGGTAAAACCCCTGGAGCCACATTGCCTGGGTTTCAGTTCAAATCCTCATCTTGTAACCCTGGGCAAGTTACTATCTTACTTTCCTCATGTGAAAATAGGGAAAATGGTTATTTCTTCCTCACCATATTTCAGGAGAAAGTTAGTTCATATAATTAGTTTAAAAGGGGCCTAATATATAAAGCCCAAGAAATGTTAGGTGTGGCAGTAGTTTTATTATCAGTAATATTAATATTAGTATTTTATTATACTTCTGAGACAGGGTCTTGCTCTGTCACCCAGGCTGGAGTGCAGTGACACCATCACAGCTCACTGCAGCCTCGACTTCCCCAACTCAAGTGATCCTCCCACTTCAGCTTCCCAAGTAGCTGGGACTAGCAGCATGTACCAACATACCTGCTGATTTTTAATTTTTGTAGAGTTGGGGGGAGGGTCTCACTATGTTACCCAAGCTGTATTAGTATTTTAAACATACGTTTAGAAATTGCATATCAATCATAGCAGCCCGGGAGTGGAATTTTGATTAGGCTTATGTTGCCAACAATCCAACTGAAATCTCAAAACCAATTCTGATAAACTCTGACTTACATTAACCAGATTGTGTTAATTCAGCATCATTCTTTTTTGTTTACAAACCTCTGCAGTTTACCTCCTGAATAACACTCCCCAAGAGGTCTACATTTTAATCCCCCAAACCTGTGAACAATATATGGCAAAAGGGGATTAAGTTTGCAGATAGAATTAAGATTACTAATCAGCTGACCTTAAAAATAGGGAGATTATCCTGGGTTATCCAGTTGGGCACAATGTAATCACAAGGGTCCTTAAAAGTCAGAGGAAGGTAGAAGACAAGAGTAAAAGAGATGTGACCACAGAAGAATGGTCAGTAAGACACAGGTTACTGGCTTTGAAGATAGAGGAAGGGAACAGTGAAGCAAGTAATATGGCAATATCTAGAAGATTGAAAAGGCAGGCTGGGCGCAGTGCCTCCTATCTGTAATCTTAGCATGTCGGGAGGTCAGAGTGGGAGTCCAGGAGTTTGAGACCAGCTTGGGCAACATAACAAGACCCTGTCTCTACAAAAAATTTTAAAAAGTAGGTGAACATGGTGGTGCACACCTGTGGTCCCAGCTACTCTGGAGGCTGAGGTAGAAAGATCACTTGAGCCTGGGAGTTTGAGGTTGCAGTGAGCTGAGATCTCACCACTGCACCTCAGCCTGGACAACAGAGGAAGACTCCATCTCAAAAAAAAAAAAAAAGAGTAAAGACACATCTTCCCTTTAGAGCCTCCAGAAGGGAATACAACCCTGCCCATACCTTGATTTCGGCCAGTGATATCTGTGTTAGACTCCTAACCAACAGAACTATAAGATAATAAATTTGTGTTGTAAGCCATTGAATCTGTGGTAATGTTATAGCAGCAGTAGAAAACTAATCCATCCCCCAATACCCTTACCTTAACTTCTTTGACCAACACTCAAGAACCTTAACATAAAACTCAGTTTATTTATTTTTATTATTATACTTTAAGTTTAATACATGTACAGAGCGTGCACGTTGGTTACATAGGTTACATAGGTAACATGGTTACATGTGCCATGGTGGTTTGCTGCACCCATCAACCTGTCATCTACATTAGGTATTTCTCCTAATGCTATCCTTCCCCTGGCCCCCCATAACATGACAGGCCCCAGTGTTTGATGTTCCCCTGCCTGTGCCCATATGTTCTCATTGTTCAGCTCCCACTTATGAGTGAGAACATGCAGTGTTTGGTTTTCTGTTCCTATGTTAGTTTGCTGAGAATGATGGTTTCCAGCTTCATCCATGTCCCTGCAGAGGACATGAACTCATTCTTTTTTATGGCTGCATAGTATTTTATGGTGTGTATGTGCTACAGTTTGTTTATCCAGTCTATCATTGATGGGCATTTGGCTTGGTTCCAAGTCTTTGCTATTGTGAATAGTGCTGCAATAAACATACATGTGCATGTGTCTTTGTAGTAGAATGATTTATAATTTTTGGGGTGTATACCCAGTAATGGGATTGCTGGGTCAAATGGTATTTCTAGTTCTAGATCCTTGAGGAATCACCACACTGTTTTCCACAACAGTTAAACAAATTTACACTCCCACCAAGAGTGTAAAAGTGGTCCTAGTTCTCCACATCCTCTCCAGCATCTGTTGTTTCCTGACATTTTAATGATCGCTATTCTAACAGGCATGAGATGGTATCTCATTGTGGTTTTGATGTTCATTTCTCTAATGACCAGTGATGATGAGCTTGTTTTCACATGTTTATTGGCTGCATAAATGTCTTCTTTTGAAAAGTGTCTGCTCATATCCTTCACCCACTTTTTGATGGGCTTCTTTGTTTTTCTTTTCAATTTGTTTAAGTTCCTAGTAGATTCATGATATTAGCCCTTTGTCAGATGAATATATTGCAAAATTTTTCTCCTATTCTATAGGTTGCCTGTTCAATCTGATGATGGTTTCTATTACTGTGCAGAAACTGTTTAGTTTAATTAGAGCCCATTTGTCAATTTTGGCTTTTGTTGCAATTGCTTTTGGTGTTTTATTCATGAAGTCTGTGCCCATGCCTGTGTCCTGAATGGTATTGCCTAGGTTTTCTTCGAGGATTTTTATGGTTTTAGGTCTTACATTTAAATCTTTAACCCATCGTGAGTTAATTTTTGTATATGGTGTAAGGAAGGAGTCCAGTTTCAGTTTTCTGCATACGGCTAGCCAGTTTTCCCGACACCATTTATTAAATAGGGAATCCTTTCCCCATTGCTTGTTTTTGTCACGTTTGTCAAAGATCAGATGGTTATAGATGTGTGGTGTTATTTCTGAGGCCTCTGTTCTGTTCCATTGGTCTATATATCTTGTTTTGGTACCAGTACCATGCTCTTTTGGTTACTGTAGCCTTGTAGTGTAGTTTGAAGCCAGGTAGCATGATGACTCCAGCTTTGTTCTTTTTGCTTAAGATTATCTTGGGTATATGGGCTCTTTTTGGATTTCATATGAAATTTAAAGTAGTTTTTTCTAATTCTGTGAAGAAAGTCAATGGTAGCTTGATGGGAATAGCATTGAATGTATAAATTACTTTGGGCAGTATGGCCATTTTCATGATATTGATTCTTCCTACCCATGAGCATGGAATGTTTTCCCATTTGTTTGTGTCCTCTCTTATTTCCTTGAGCAGTGGTTTGTAGTTCTCCTAGAAGAGGTCCCTCATATCCCTTGTAAGTTGTATTCCTAGGTATTTTATTCTCTTTGTAGCAGTTGTTAATGGGAGTTCACTCATGATTTGGCTCTCTGTCTATTACTGCTGTATATGAATGCTTGTGATTTTTGCACATTGATTTTGTATCCTGAGACTTTGCTGAAGTTGCTTATTAGCTTAAGGAGTTTTTGGGCTGAGATGATGAGGTTTTCTAAATATACAATCATGTCTTCTGCAAACAGAGACAAATTGACTTCCTCTCTTCCTATTTGAATACTCTTGATTTCTTTCTCTTGCCTGATTATCCTGGCCAGATCTTTCAATCTTTGTTGAATATAAGTGGTGAGAGAGGGCATCCTTGTCTTCTGCCGGTTTTCAAAGGGAATGCTTCCAGCTTTTGCCTATTCAGTATGATATTGGCTGTGGGTTTGTCATAAATAGTTCTTATTATTTTGAGGTGCAGTCCATCATTACCTAGTTTATTGAGTGTTTTTAGCATGAAGAGTGTTGAATTTTATCCAAGGCCTTTTCTGCATCTATTGAGATAATCATGTCGTTTTTGTCATTGGTTCTGTTTATGATGGATTATGTATATTGATTTGCCTATGTTGAACCAGCCTTGCATCCCAGGGATGAAGCCGACTTGATTGTGGTGGATAAGCTTTATAATGTGCTGCTGGTTTCGGTTTGCCAGAATTTTATTGAGTATTATCACATAGATGTTCATCAGGGATATTGGCCTGAAATTTTCTTTTTTGGTTGTGTCTCTGCCAGGTTTTGGTATCAGGATGATGCTGGCCTCATAAAATGAGTCAGGGAGGAGTCCCTCTTTTTCTTTTGCCTGGAATAATTTCAGAAGGAAGTGTATCAGCTCTTCTTTGTACCTCTGGTATAATTCGGCTATGAATCCTTCTGGTCCTGGGCTTTTTTAGGTTGGGAGGCTATTAAGTACTGCCTCAATTTCAGAACTTGTTACTGGTCTATTCATGGATTTGACTTATTCCTGGTTTAGTCTTGGGAGGGTGTGTTTGTCCACACATTTATCAATTTCTTCTAGATTTTCTAGTTTATTAGCATAGAGGTGCTTATTAGTATTCTCTGATGGTAGTTTCTATTTCTGTGGGATCCACAGTGATATCCCCTTGATCATTTTTTATTGTATCTATTTGATTCTTCTCTCTTTCCTTCTTTATTCTTCTGGCTAGTGTTCTATCTATTTTGTTAATCTTTTCGAAAAACCAACTTCTAGATTCATTGATTTTTTTTGGAAGAGTTTTTGTGTCTCTATCTCCTTCAGTTTGGCTCTAATCTTAGTTATTTCTTGTCTTCTGCTAGCTTTTGAATTTGTTGGCTCTTGCTTCTCTAGTTCTTATAATTGTGATGTTAGGGTGTCAGTTTTAGATCTTTCCTGCTTTCTGATGTGGGCATTTAGTGCTATAAATTTCCCTCTAAACACTGCTTTAGCTGTGTCCCAGAGATTCTGGCACATTGTGTCGTTGTTCTCGTTGGTTTCAAAGAGCTTATTTATTTCTGCCTTCATTTGTTTATTTACCCAGTAGTCATTCAGGAGCAGGTTGTTCAGTTTCCATGTAGTTGTGTGGTTTTGAGTGGGTTTCTTAATCCTGAGTTCTAATTTGATTGCACTGTGGTCTGAGAGACTGTTATGGTTTTCATTATTTTGCATTTGCTAAGGAGTGTTTTACTTCCAATTATGTGGTTGATTTTAGAACAATTGCTGTGTGGTGCTGAGAAGAATGTATATTCTGTTGATTTGGGGTGGAGAGTTCTGTAGATGTCTATTAGGTCTGCTTGGTCCAGAGCTAAGTTCAAGTCCTGAAAATCCTGGTTAATTTTCTGTCTCATTAATCTGTCTAGTATTGACAGTGGGGTGTTAAATTTCCCACTATTATTGTATGTGAGTCTAAGTCTCTTTGTAGGTCTCTAAGAACTTGCTTTATGAATCTGGGTTCTCCTGTATTGGGTGCATATATATTTAGGATAGTTAGCTCTTTTTGTTGCTTTGATCCCTTTACCATTATGTAATGCCTTTCTTTGTCTTTTTTGATCTTTGTTGGTTTAAAGTCTGTTTTATCAGAGACTAGGATTGCAACCCCTGCTTTTTTTTCTTCTTTCCATTTTCTTGGTAAATATTCTTTCATCCCTTTATTTTAACCCTATATGTGTCTCCGCATGTGAGATGAGTCTCCTGAATACAGCACACCAATGGGTCTTGACTCTTTATCCAATTTGCTAGTCTATGCCTTTTAATTGGGGCATTTATCCCATCTACATTTAAGGTTAATGTTGTTATGTGTGAATTCGATCCTGTCATTATGATTTTAGCTGGTTATTTTACTCATTAGTTGATGCAGTTTCCTCATAGTGTCAATGGTCTTTACATTTTGGTTTGTTTTTGCATTGGCTGATACAGGTTTTTCCTTTCCATATTTAGTGCTTCCTTTAGGAGCTCTTGTAAGGCAGGCCTGGTGATGACAAAATCCCTCAGCATTTGCTTGTCTGTAAAGGATTTTATTTCTTCTTCACTTGTGAAGCTTAGTTTGGCTGGATACGAAATTCTGGGTTGAAAATTCTTTTCTTTAAGAATGTTGAATATCGGCCCTCACTCTCTTCTGGCTTGTAGTGTTTCTGCAGAGAAATCTGCTGTTAGTCTGATAGGCTTCCCTTTGTGGGTAACCCGACCTTTCTCTCTGGCTGCCCTTAACATTTTTTTCCTTCATTTCAACCTTGGTGAATGTGAGGATTACGTGTCTTGGGGTTGCTCTTCTTGAGGAGTATCTTTGAGGTGTTCTCTGTATTTCCTGAATTTGAATGTTGGCCTGTCTTGCTAGGTTGGGGAAGTTGTCCTGGATATTATCCTGAAGTATGTTTTCCAACTTGGTTCCATTCTCCCCATCACTTTCAGGTACACCAATCAGACGTACGTTTCGTCTTTTTCACATAATCACATATTTCTTGGAGTCTTTATTCATTCCTTTTCATTCTTTTTTCTCTAATCTTGTATTCATGCTTTATTTCATTAAATTGATCAATAGTCTCTGATAGCCTTTCTTCCATTTGGTCGATTCAGCTATTGATACTTGTGTATGCTTCATGAAGTTCTCATGCTGTGTTTTTCAGCTCTATCAGGTCATTTATGTTCTTCTGTATACTGGTTATTCTAGTTATCAATTTCTCTAACCTTTTATCAAGGTTATTAGCTTCCTTGCATTGGGTTAGAACATGCTCCTTTAGCTCAGGAGAGTTTGTTAGTACCCACCTTCTGAAGCCTACTTCTGTCAGTTCATCAAACTCATTCTCCATCAAGATTTGTTCCCTTGCTGGTGATGATTTGTGTTCCTTTAGAAGAGAAGAAGCATTCTGGTTTTTGAAATTTCCAGCCTTTTTGCACTGGTTTTTCCTCATCTTTGTGGATTTATTTACCTTTGATCTTTGCTGTTGGTGATCTTCGGATGGAGTTTTTGTGTGGTTGTCCTTTTTGTTGATGCTGATGCTGTTGCTTTCTGTTTGTTAGTTTTCCTTCTAACAGTCAGGCCCCTCTGCTGCAGTTCTGCTGGAGTTTGCTGGGGGTTCACTCCAGACTCTGTTTGCCTGGGTATCACCAGCGGAGGCTGCAGAACAGCAAAGATTGATGCCTGTTCCTTCCTCTGGAATCTTCATCTCAGACAGGTACCCACCGGATGCCAGCCAGAGCTCTCCTGTATGAGGTGTCTGTTGGCCTCTGTTGGGAGGTGTCCCCCCCGTCAGGAGGCACAGGTGTCAAGGACCGACTTAAGGAGGCAGACTGTCCCTTAGCAGAGCTCGAGCACTGTGCTGGGAGATCCACTGCTTTCTTCCGTGTCGGCAGGCAGGGACGTTTAAGTCTACTGAAACTGCACCCACAGCCATCCCTTCCCCCAGGTGCTCTTTCCCAGGGAGATGGGAGTTTTATCTATAAGTCCCTGACTGGGGCTGCTGCCTTTTTTTCAGAGCTGCCCTGCCCAGAGAGGAGGAATCTAGAGAGGCAGTCTGGGCACATTGGCTTTGTGGCGCTGTGGTGAGCCCTGCCCAGTCTCAACTTCCTGGGGGCTTTGTTTACACTGTAAGGGGAAAACTGCCTACTCAAGCCTCAGTAATGGCAGATGCTGCTCCCCCCACCAAACCTGAGCATCCCAGGTCAACTTCAGACTGCTGTGCTGACAGCAAGAATTTCAAGCCAGTGGATCTTAGCTTGCTGGGCTCCGTGGGAATGGGAGCTGCTGAGCTAGACCACTTGGCTCCCTGACTTCAGCCCCTTTTTTAGGGGAGTGAACGGTTCTGTCTCACAGGGATTCCAGGCACCAGTAGGGTACAAAAAAACAACTACTGCAGCTAACTTGATGACTGCCCAAACAGCCACCCAGTTTTGGGCTTGAAACCCAGGGACATGTGCTGTAGGCACCTGAGGGAATCTCCTGGCCTATGGGTTGTGAAGACCATGGGAAAAACGTAGTATCTGGGCTGGATAGCACCCTCCCTCTTGGCATGGTCTCTCATGGCTACCCTTGGCTAGGGAAGGGAGTTCCCCAACCCTTGCACTTCCCGGGTGAGCCAACACCCCACCCTGCTTCAGCTTGCCCTCCGTGGGCTGCACCCACTGTCTAACCTGTCCCAGTGACATGAACCAGATACCTCAGTTGGATATGCAGAAATCATCTGCCTTCTGTGTTGATCTCACTGGGAGCTGCCGACCGGAGCTGTTCCTATTCGGCCATCATGCCTGGGAAATCAAAACTCAGTTTATTTCTAACTACCTTATCTAGCTTGCCTCTCTAGGCCCTAGGCCCACTCCATTCCTGAGTAGTCTCTTTCTTTTCCTCATAAGGCCCTTAAGGACCCTGTTCCACCATAAACAAACATCTCACTCTACCTTCTCAAACTAAATGAGACATGAATTTTTATCTTAAAATTTAAGATCTTCGGCAGCCTTTTCTAAAAGAAAGCTTCTATTTATTCCACTTTCTTCAACCCACATTGCTTGAAATAGGTCTGGGTAATCTACTTCTAGACCATTGTTTGTAGCCCTTCTTCAACAACCCCCCTCCCCTGCTTTGGAATTCTGTGTCTATTTTTTTAATTTTGCTTCTACTTGAAGTCCTTGAAAAAATCAGTTGTTTTCAATCTCCTGAGAAACTCTGGTCTCAGTAGGAATTTCTCATTTAAGAGTTTTTTCTATCCTAGCCTCCTATTTTCCTACCAATTTATCATCACTGTTAAATTTATTCTTTGTCTTCCAATTTTGTCTTTGTCTTCCAATACTTATCTCCAAATCCATTACTCCCATTTAGCTTTTCTGCCTTTATATTCAGACTGGACTTCATGTTAAACTTTTCAATAATGTGCTCATCAGCCCTTGTGTGCTTTGCTAACCCCCACTAATGGCATTCAGCACTCCTGCCATACCTATCAGGAGTAGCTTCATAAAATCTCAGCAAGGTGCCAATTGTAATTCCTGATATTTCATGGTATCAAACTTCTCTTCAGGTTCTCAAAGCTATGCAAGAATCTATAGTCATCTTTTTGAAGCCTTTACAGTGACTGCTTCAAATTTTTCCCTTTCTCCTCAAGCCTCCATCCATTTCCTTAGCGCATACAGTCTCACTGGATAACACTGCTTCTTATTTCTCTGAGAAAAAAGCATTCCTAGATGAACTACATCAATTACCTTCTAATGTGTTGGGGTGATTAGACCCAACACCAGGCCGTGGGGGCTACAAAGTCTGGTGGAGTCAAAGGAATGAGAAAAGACAAGTTAAGAGTGCATAAGATGGATCCAGGGGCCAATGCTGGTATAGAGGCTGCGAAGGTCCTGAGCTCTGGGAGCCCACACTATTTATTGGTGATCAAAGAAGCAAGTGGTGAGGATGTGTGGATGTGGGGATAAACAGGTGAGGACATGAGGACGTGGTGGTAGAAAGGTAGCGGTGCATCAAGCGTAGCTGTGACGGTTTAGCATTTTCTTTGACGCATATGTAATATGCTCTGCTACCTGAGATAATGGAAAACATGTTTATGAGCCTGGGAGAGCAACCAACAAGTCTGTGCACATTTCAGAGGCCACGAGGGGTTTTATGCCCTGAGCCCTGGATTCCATCCAAGCCATGAGGGGTGCTATGACCTGGGCTTAGATTTGTGATGTGGCAGGACAGCCTTCCACCCTTTGGCACAGAGCTTGGTGTTTAAAAGGCCACGAGGGGTTTTAGACCCTCGACTCCAGACATCTTCCAAGATTCTTTTATATTATGGCAGACAAGCCAGTCTGGCCTCAGCTCTTCTACTAACACTAATGTAACTTCTCTTGTCACCCTTTCCTCTCTCTCAGCAATAATTTCAAAGTTTGTTGACTGTAACATTATCTCCACCCTCCCCCACAAATCAGAACCTATAAATGGCTATATTATAAGCAGCTGAAGATGGAAGAGCATAGATACAATTCACCTCTTAAAAATAGATCCAACACTGAATTTCAGAATCAGGAACCCAGCTTCAAAGATAACAGTCTGCTGATAGTTCAGCTGCCCTCTTGTACCCTAGAGTCTTTTTGTTATGGGAATAAAGAGCCAAAGGAGTTGACCTAGTAGACAGAATTAAATTGGAGCACTATCAGCCAGCTTGTCAAGGGAATCAGTTCTATTTGTTTCATAATCAAATACTTTAATGCTCAGCTGTTGCCATTCACTATTTGAAAATATCATTATGGCATAAAATGTATGTGAATATTTGGGTAAACAGATTTTGTTGATTTCATATTCCCAGTAGCTGGGACCAAGGTGTGCCCCACCATGTCCAACTGATTTTTTAAATTTTTTTGTAGAGACAGGGTCTTGCTATGTTGCCCAGGCTGGTCTCAAACTCCTGGACTTGCACCTTGACCTCCCAATGTGCTAACATTACAGATTTCATTGTTTTTATATTTTGTTGTCTTCAAATCTGTGAAAATCTGTTTTCACGGATTTTGTTGTGTTTCTGTAACTAGATGTGCTAGAACCTCAAGATTAGAGGGAATCTTTGCTCTCTAATTATTCTCTTTTTTGGGACTCCTTTCCTATCTATCTATTTTCATAACTATCTTCATGGTTACTTAAATTAATGTGAAATATATTCAATTATTGAAAAATATCTAGGCATTCATGCTTCCAATACAATTATATTAGTCAGGGTTTTCCAGAGAGATAGAACCAATAGGATACATACATATGTAAGTACGTAGGTAAATAGATAGGTAGATATATGATTGATTTATAGATAGATAAATAGGTACATGATAGATAGATAGATAGATAGATAGATAGATAGATAGATAGATAGGATTTATTAGAGGAATTGGCTCGTGTGATTATGGAAGCTGAGAAGTCCCCCCACAGGTTATCTGCAAGCTGAAGATTTTGGAATGCCAGCATCATGGCTTAGTATAAGTTTAAAAGCCTTGGAACCAGGGAAGTGGGTGGTGTAATTCTCAGTTTGAGATCAAAGGTCTGAGAATCCAAGGTGGGGTTGCCACTGGTGTAAGTCCTGGAGTCCTAAGGCTAGAGAGCCTGGAGTTCTGATGTCCAAGGACAGAGAGAGGAGAGCATCCAACCTCCAGGAGAGAGAGAGGGGAAATCTTTTTCTGTCCTTTTTTGTTCTGTTGGGCCTCCAGCCAATTGGATGGTGCCTGCCCACATGGAGGCAGATTTTCTCCACTCTGTCCACTGACTTACAGTCCAATCTCCTTTGGAAGCACCCTCACAGACGCACCCAGAAGTATTGCTTTACAAGTTCTGTGGGTATGCCTTAGTCCAGTCAAGTTGACACCTAAAATTAATCATCACAATGAATATGTCACTTTTTGGTAAATTTCTGTATAACATAAGAGAAATCCCTGAGAAAGGGACTCTTTTGCCTATGGTAAAATAACCATTCCGAACAGTTTTTGTCCCTGAAGGGATTATTAACAATAAATGAAGGAACTGCCCTTTTGAATACTCTAATAAAAGATACACTGCATTTATTCAGCAAATATTTATTCCACATCTTCCATGCTCCATCCGGTGGAGTTGTAGCAATGAATAAGTCATATATGTCTTTCATTTCTATGACTTTTCAGTTTGGCATGAATGGTAGATATTAAATGAATATCATGCATTTAATTATTTAGTCTCAATTTTATGAATGTTATGAGGAAAGGCACAGGGTGCCAGAAGATACATACTGAGGGAACAAAATTAATATTTTGTGGACAAAAATAGCTTTGTTGATGAACTGTTGTTTAGGCTAAGACCCAAAGGATAAATTAATATTAACCCTATGGAAAGTGCTTGTGTGTGTGTGTGTCTTGATAGAGGGGTTTAGAAGCCAAGTTTGGTTAATTTGAAAAATTAGAGCAGGAACATATGCCTTTTATTTGTGTTCCCCTCTCAATCACAGGAGCTGAAAGCCTGCAAACTACATTCTGTTAAGTCTTTGGTAAACACATTTCATATTAATTTCTGTTACAAGGCAGCAGAAATAGGCACAGTGCCTCCAACATATCAAAGGAAAGTAAAGGCTAGTGGAAGGGGATAACAGCTTCCTGACCTCCAGGTAATATTTCATTCATTGAAACGGTTCTTGGATTCTGTTTTTCCAGCTGTACACTGACTAATACAGGATAGAGTAATGGCATAAGAGCCTAATGATGTTAAAAGGGACCAGGTAAAGGATATTCTTATGGGTTGTATGAAGTATATTGGATTTCATTGTAACAGCAATGGGAACCCATTGAAGGATTCACAATAGAGAAGAAATATCAATTTTCCATTTTTAAAACGAGCAATTTGCCACGAAGAGAATGGATTTGGTGAAAATAAGAGTGAATTCAAGAGTGGATATAAGAATTCAAATAAGAAATTATGGTAGTTAGATCCAAAGTGATAAAAGTGGAGAAGTTGTCAGAGCTGAAAAGAAATTGATAGGACTTGGGGCTTGGTTGGATTTAGGGGGTAAGATGGAAAAAGTAAAGGATGATTCTAAGATTTCTGACATGAGCACTGGGTAGATGATGATGTAATTCACTGAGATAAGACAATTTTAGGGACAAATATCATAATTTGAGTTCAAATTGCATATGAGATATACAAGCAGATATGCTGAGTATAGTTATATATGTAGATGTAGAACTCATAACATCAATCTATGCTGCGAAGTAAGTTTAGAAGTCATCAGCAAATTGATTATATTTGCAGCCATGTAAATATATGAGATCTGTTAGGACATGAGCATATTGTGAGAAGAATAAGGTCTAATCCTAAGAAATGGGAATATTTAAATGACATGCTGAAGAAAAGGTAGTGCCAGAAAAAGAAAATGAGAAGTGGCCAGAAAGGAAAAAGGGAAATTAAAATGTGGCATCATAGAAACTGAAGGACAAGAATATTTCTAGAAAGAGGAAGTAATTAATTATGCTGAATACTATGATTGAATGAATACATTGGTAATCTCAGCAAGAGCAAGTAACAGAAACCAAACAGTTGCTAATATAAACAGACACTGAATTTGTTTAAAGGATGTTAGGTAATTTATTAAATCTCTGAGAGGTGTGGTAAACCACATTAGAGTCCAGAAGCAGAAACAATGCCCAACCAAATGTTGCAGAAGTAATCAAGAGAAGATACTATTGATGCAGCCAATGGACACTAGCTGCCACATTTGGCAGCAGGGAGAAGACTTGAACTATGCATTAGACACCACTTTTTACACTGCTGCCATGATCACTTCTGAAACTCAGTTTCCCTGCAACTGTCACCACCACAAAAGACTTTCTTGAGGGCCACATTATTCACAGGTCAGTGCCCCTGACCTACCTAGTAATGGAAACAGAAGCTAGGTTGAAACTAATGGTGGAATAAATGGAAGACGAGAATTTGAGAAGAAAAAAAAAAGAATACAGTTGACGTTTGAACGATGCAGGAGTTAGGGGTGCTGACTCCCTGCACAGTCAAAATTCCACGTGTAATTTTTGACTTCCCGAAACTTAACTACTAATAGCTTACTGTTGGCATTACTGATAACATAAACAATTGATTTACAGGTATTTTGTATGTTATATGTATGATATACTTTATTCTTACAAGAAAGTAAGCCAGATAAAAGAAAAGGTTATTAAGAAAATCATAAGGAAGATAAAGTATACTTACTATTTATTAACTGGAAGTGGATCATCGTAAAGGTCTCCATCCTCATCATTTTCACATTAAGTAGGCTGAGGAGGAGGAAGAAGAGGAGGGGTTGGTCTTGCTGTCTCTAAGTTAGCATAGGCAGAAAAGAACCCACATGTAAGTGAACCCATGGAGTCCAAACCCATGTTGTTCAAGGGTCAACTGTAGATAACTTTTCCAAGACATTTAAAAGAAAGGTGAGAGAGCAGTGGCTGCAAGTCAGCATGACATCCACAGAGAGTTTTTCAAGATTAGAAAGATATAGCAAGTAGGGAGAAGCTAATAATATTAGGAAGTTAGAAGGTGTTTTAAGATATAAGATTACCTGAGTAACAAGACAAGAATGCTTACTATTACAATATTGTCTAACATTATTCTGAGGATACCAAACATAGAAAATGAAAAAAGAATTTTGAGGTTTAAATATGAGAAAGGAAGAGGTTAAATTATTACAATTTTCAAGTAATATAATTATATTTGTGAAAATCTTAAGACAATTTTTTTAAGATCAGAATTCAATAAGGTGACTGACTAAAAAATTTGTATACAGAAATTAGCAGCCCTCATATATTGAAACAACAGTGAGTTAGGAGATCTAATAAAAGACAAAATCCACTTACAATACCAATAAAAATGATAAAATACCTAGAAATGATCTTAACAAGAAATACGTAAAATTTATATGAAGAAAACTTCAAAATATAAATTACAAAAGTAATAGAAGAAACCATAAGGTTTTTTTGTAATCATGGATTAGAAAAGGATTTTCCAAGTATATAACAAAAGCCAGAAGTCATCAAAGTAAAACTTTAATAAATCTGATTATAAAAAATTTCCTGCATGGCAAAAAAAAAAATACAACACACATTACAAAAGCCATCTTTACATATAAATAATGTCTACAATTCAATTTTCTAAAAGTATAACATGAGAAAATAGGAAAGGGATATGAACAGAGAAAAGCAATCAGAAATGGATTTTAAATATTTGAAGAGGCTCAATCTTATAATAGGCAAAATGTTAATTAAAATTATGAAATCAGCAAAACCCTTGTGATGGCCTTGTGTTAGGTGAGTTTTACTGCTTGTTGGGGCTTAGAAAACAATACCCCAAAATGAAGGCTTCAGGAGTAGCCTCAGAAGCAAAGGTGTTTCTTTGACCTTCTCCTCCCCTCCTGTCTCTGGCCTTTCATTCTTCCTTGAGGCTAGCCACAACTAGAATCCATCTTTCCCAAGGCAGATCACAGAAACCAGAGACCCTTTCCCCTAAAACCAGCCATAAAACTTAAAAATATTACTCCAGTTTGCCCCCATGCCCCCATTTTCTGTGTAAAAATTGGCCATAAAGAAATTATCTGACTTGTCTTGTTCGATTGTAGGGCATAAGACTTCCATTCCAGAGGGGGTCCTGTCCCATGTCCAGAAGGAAGAAATGCATGCTCGAGAGGTCAAGAATCTAGGCAGACAGGCCTTACTGGGTTTCCCCACTCAGTCTATTAGCATTAGATAATATCCTTTGTGTTCAGTCATATTTCTACATGGCTGTACATACTTCATTTAACCTGAGAATAAAAATAGACAGTTTTCCCTGTTTCTTTGGGTATTCATTCTGAAAGCTCCCATATGCATAAAAGTATAATCAAATAATTTTATATGCCTTTTCTCCTTTCAGCCTGCCTCTTAGTGATTTTCAGCAAACCTTCAGAGGGCAAAGGGGATGTTTTCCCATGGCCCCTACACTCTCATACATTTTTGGTGGGACTGTCATTTGATTTGATCTCTACGGAGGATAATTTGGCAATATTTATCATAATTACAATGGCGTTTACCCTTTAGCCAAGTAATCCCATTAATAGGAATTTAACTCATAAACATATTTTCAGATATGTGAAATAATGTACACAAATATTCATTGCAATGTTGCTTATAATAGTAAAAGTTTGGAGACAATGTAAATGTCCATCAATAGGGTCAGGTTAAATAAATTATACAACATCCCTAATTTATACTATGCAATTTAAAAAGAATGAATCAATACTTTGTGAATCAATATTGTGTCTAAGATGTATTTTAAGTGAGAAAAGCGAGATATGCCACAGTGTATAAAGTGTGTTGCTTTTTTTTTAAGCTTGAGAAAATATTTGTATGGATTTACTTAGGTGTGCATAGAATATCTCTGGCAGTATACCTGCCCCTAAGAGAAGATAGATGACTGGGGCTAGAAATAAAAAAGAAATTTTCTGTCATAATCCCTTTGTAATTTTTGAATTTTAGACATTTAAATATGTTGCTTACTGAAAACAGTTAAAACTTGAGCAAAAAGCATGAGATTCCTGGAAATATATAAAGGAATATATGCCAGAATAGTGGAGAGATCGGCCTTGCATGTAAGAGGAAACACTTCCTCCATTTTTACAGATCAGAAAGAATACAGGGGAGTTGTAGCATTGATTTGGTGCAGGAAGTTGAAGGGTTGAAGAAATTTTTTGAATGACGCTTTTTTTTAAGGGAGGATGCAAAGTAATGAGAGTATAAGAGATGAGTAGAAGTTTGAAATAATTATTGTGAATATAGGAGAGTGAGTTGACTACAGGAGTGTAAAATTGCAAGGCAGTATTAAGGGCCAAGTAAAGGTTAGGCATTAGAGATCAAAACTGATTTCTATTTGCTCAGTTGTCTGATATTTCACCATCAACTCTTAGCTGGCTGGGGTGAGACAAAAAGGTTAATGAAAATGAGATGTTCACTTTTCTTGCTAAGAGGAAGACTGAAGGCAAAATGATCTCTATGAGTGGAAGAACACCCTAAAAATGGGTGATTAAGCTGCCAGGAAGTGCCACCCTGGTAGGGAAAAGTACCATTTGACTGTTTGCCATCATCTGTCACAAAGAGACAAGAACAAATTTACAAAGATTTGCTTACACAGAAGCAACACAAATCCTATTTGGTTTTCCTAAGTTCTCAGAAGTTTTGTAAGATCCTGACTAGTTTAAGCTCTATCTGTAAAATCTATAAACAAGTTGTCAGCTTGCAAACTCCTTTTAACTCATTTGTTACTCATGTTAAATTCAGTATAATAAGAATCTATTTTGAGATGTTTCTTAAAGGAACTTTAAAAAGAATAATATACTAAACTGGATTTTAAAAATATTCTACCATTTAAGCCAAACTTAGAAATAGAACTGTTATATCCTGAATCATGCTGATTTATAATTATTACAATGTTGAGTAGAAAGAATGTGTATATCTGCTGTTCTTGACATATTAACTGTTAAAAATTGAAGGACATAAAACAAATAATTACTATTTTTAAGCTTTTCACCTTGAATATAGCACTCTGTTTCTGTTCACTAGAAATGCCTTTTAAAATACTAATTTTTAAGGTTAAAAATAAATGTCATTTCTCAGTAATTTAATCTTCAGATGTATTAAGTCCCTTTTGTTATTTAAAACTCTTAAAATTATAATATATGTGAGAAGATCCAATAGCTTATTTTTATTATGATAACATGGCCTCCTATTGAAAATGAAGGTAATATTCATTCCCAGAAAGTCTGTTTTTGCAAATCCTCTTAGAAAGTGCTTTAAAAACCTCTTACTTTATTCATATGCTTATGGAGGTAGTTCCCAGTCAGTGCCCAAGCATTGCCTCCCACAGTTATATTGAAATAGCAACAATGAAAAGGCTGCTTCTTCGGAGTTCTCATTGAAAAAGAATTTTCTTTATGCTGGGTGCAGACTGAGGACTTGATTGATAGTCCTTTAGATATTCTTCAGTGATAGGCCAGTAGTTCTGTATGTATTAGTATGGGAGTATAAATTGTACATTCTTACAATGCAAAAAATTATTTGGCTTTCCATGTAGGTCCAATGGAAAAGTCCCATTACATTGACTAGGACCCACACTTGTGAAGAATTATGAAAACACAGAGCATTTTGCAACAAATTATGTAATCATGTAAATAGTAAACTAATAATAAACAGTAAACTGATAACAGCAAAATATATTTAAAATTTGTACTGTTACATATCTTCATTGGCACACAAAGATAATGCTATTTAAAAAAATAAAATCAGAAGCTTGAAATGTGTACAGTACTTCTTTTATTGCTTATGAATGCGATAGGCCAATGTACTTTTTGAATCAGATAATTTTTTGACCTAAATGGGTTTAATCCTCTTCTTTATACTTTATACATAAGGAAACAGGCTTGTAGAGAAGAAAAGATTTCTTTTCTCACCCATTGCTAGTTTTATGGCTGAGGCCTCTATTAAAAAAAAGAGGTTAACAAGAGAAAAATCACAAATATGTATTTACTATAAAGTTTATGTGATATGGGAGACTTCATAAAGAAATGAAGATCCAAAGAACAGGTAAACCTATGTGTATTGTATGCTAGGTTTAATGGAGAAGTGGATAGTCATGGAGAGGTATGATTAGACTAAGTGGGTTAGCAAGGCAGGTTTGTACAGATTCTTCTCTGTATCACTGGGTCTTCACAGACAAGGATGTTTGTTATCTCCAAAACAGGAATGGTACTTCTAAGATGTGGGTCTTTTGACCTTGCTTCAGGGAAGGAGGGTGGGAGAAGGTCAGAGAGTAACTTTCCTGCTTCTGCTATTTTTCTCAAATGCCAAGGTGACGTATTTTGGGGTAATATGTCCTGAACCCCATCGCTTGCAAGTTTTTGCCTTATTCAGGGACTTCTGTCCTCTTTCTTTTGCATTCTTTTTTTATGAAATATACTCATGGCAGAAATGCATCTGTGAAACTGTGGGTTTCACCTTAGTCAAGTTTGTCTCCACAGGCACGAATCACAAAGGGCCTCAAAACCACATTAAAATTTAAGATTGATCTGCTCTTCTGCTTCTGAATGTGAGAGCCTATACTGGATCTCTGAAGAAAATAAAGATGAGATGAGGTTCTGATCCCTTGGACTTCATGAAGTTACGTGACAGAAAGTATGATTGTCTAGCCGATACTTGACTGTGTGAAACCTTCATCTACTCCGGAATCCTGAGGCACAGACTCAGGGGACCTCTGACTCACGATTAGGGTTGTCAGGGTGATGCAACAGCAAGACCATAGCCTTTGGTGTTGGAATACCAAGTTTTGAAGCTGAGTTTCCCCACTCACTAATTTTCAATGAGCACATACATAATTTGAAATCTGAAAATGGACAATAATGCCTACCTACTTCAAAATTTGGTTTGAGAATCAAGTGAAATATTAATATATATGTAAGCATTTTATGAACAAGGAAGCAAGTTATAAATGCATTATCTTGTTAATTTAGTCATTTCACTAGGGGTGGGTCCAATGTGGGCCTCCTTTGAGGTAGACTGTATTTCATGAATTTATAACAAAATTCTAAAGTTTAACAAAGACAGTATCTGGAAAAATTACTTTTTCATGTTTTTATGTTTTGTGTCCACTCTGTTGCAGTAACAACACAGATATAAAAGGATTTGAGTCTGTTTATAGTATTAATCAGATTCCCACTCTCATTCATAGTGAGATTTTAAAACCTTTTCTTATACATCTAAAGGAAAGTGTATGTGACCCAGTGGTTTTTTCTTTACCCTGTCACTTTATTTAGTATGCCTCATTAGCATCAAATAATAAGGTATTTTATTTGGGGTCTTCTCTCATAGTACTAGAAAATGCAATTTTGCTAGATGAAATTGGTTTCAATCCTAAAAAACTTAATATTTCTTTTCTTACAAATAAATGTTTATACTTTTTTATAACATTCATTTTCCAGATAATGTAGACTTGCTCAGAGATAATATTGTATCAGAAGATTTAGAAGAGTAATTTGTCGAGAATATATAGAATCATCCTCAAATATTTTTTAATTTTTACATTTGTTTTTGCTTTTCGCCTCCTTTTATTTATACATAATAATTTACATATTTATGGGGTACATTTGAGTGTTAAACTCACAGCATGTATAATGATCAAGTCAGGGTATTTGGAGTATTCACCACCTTGAGTGTTTATCATTTTTACATGTTAGTATCATTTAAAGTCCTCTCCTCTAGTTACTTTGAAATATACATAATATTATTGCTTAGTCACCCTAGTCTGTTATCAAACATTAGGACTTATTTATCTCATCTAACTGTATATTTGTACCCATAATCAACATCTCTTCATTTCCCCCAGCCTACCTCCCAGTTTCTGTTATTGTTCTGTTCTATATGTCCACAAGATCAAATATTTTAGCTCCCACCTATGAGTAAGAGCATGAGGTATTTGTCTTTCTGTGCCTGGCTTATTTCACTTAACATAATGACCTTCAGTTCAATACATGTTGCTGCAAATGACATGATCTTATTTTTTTTCTATGGATGAATAACATTTCATTGTATACATATGCCACATTTTCTTTATCCATTTGTCCATCGATGAGCATTTAGGATAATTCCATATCTTTGCTATTGTGAATACTGCTATGATAACACGCGAGTGCAGATACCCTTTTGAAATATTGATTTCTTTCCCTTTGTGTAGATACCTAGTAGTGGGATTACTGGATAGTATATTAGTTCTATTTTTAGTTTTTTTGAAAAAATCTCTGTATTCTTTTCCATAGTGGTTGTACTAATTTACATTTTCACCAACAGTGTGTAAGAATTCTCTTTCCTCCACATCTGTGCCAGCATCTGATATATTTCATCTTTTTAATAATCACCATTCTAAATGGGGTGAGATGATATCTCATTGTGGTTTTGATTTGCATTTCCCTGTTGATTAGTGATATTGAACATTTTTTCATATACCTGTTGGCCATCCAGATGTACTCTTTTGAGAAATGTCTATTCATGTTCTTTGCCCATTTTTAATGGGATTATTATTATTATTTTAACTGTTAATACATTTGAGTTCCTTGTATATCCTGGATATCAGTCTCTTGTCAGATGAGTAATTTTCAAATATTTTCTCCCATTCAACACGTGAGGGCCAGGCACAATGGCTCATGCCTGTAATCCGAGTGCATTGGGAGGCCAAGATGAGAGGTTCACTTGAAGCCAGAGTTTGAGACCAGCCTGGGCAATATAGCAAGACCCTGTCTCTACAAAAGTAAATAAATAAACTAGTTGGATGTGGTGACACACACTGTACTCTCAGCTATTTGGGAGGCTGAGACATGAGAATCACTTGAGCCCAGGAATTTGAGGCTGCAGTGAGCTATGATTGTGCCCATGCACTCCAGCCTGGTGACAGAGCAAAACCCTGTCTCTAAAACCAAACAAAAAAAGGGTGTTGTCTCTTTACTCTGTTTGTTATTTCTTTTGCAGTGCAGAGACTTTTTAGTTTAATGTAGTCCTGTTATTTTTGTTTTTGTTGCCTGTGCTTTTGAGGTCTGAGCCATGAAATCTTTGCCTAGACCAATGTTCTGAAGAGCTTTTCCTATGTTTTCTCCTAGTAGTTTTATACTTTTGGGTCTTACATTTAAGTCTTCAATCCATCTTGATTGATTTTATATAAGGAGAGAGACAAAGGCCCAGTTTCATTTTTCCACATATGCTTATCCAGTTATCCCAGCACCATTTATTGAAGAGGGTACCCTTTCCCCAATGTATATTCTTGGCAACTTTGTCAAAGATCAGTTGGCTGTAGATATGTGGCTTTATACCTGGGTTCTGTATTCTGTTCCATTGGTCTATGTGTCTATTTTTATACCAATACCATGCTGTTTTGGTTACTTGTAATATGTTTTGAAGTCAGGTAATGTGATGCTTCCAGCTTTGTTCTTTTGGCTTAGGAATCGTTTTGGCTATTCAGGCTGTTTTTGGGTTCCATACTAATTTTAAAGTTGTTTTTTCCATATCTTTGAAGAATTATGTTGGCATTTTGATAGAGATTGCATTGAATCTATAGCTTGCTTTGAGTAATATGGACATTTTAACCAACAGTCATCGAACTTTTTGGCACCAGGGACCAGTTTTGTGGAAGACAAATTTTCCACAGACTAGGGTCAGGGGAGGGGGGATGGTTTCAGGATTAAACTGTTCCACCTCCGATCATCAGACAATAGATTCTCATAAGGAGCACACAACATAGATCCCTTGCATGTGCAGTTCACAATGAGGTTCATGCTCCTGTGAGAATCTAATGCTGCTGCTGATCTGACAGAAGATGGAGCTCAGGCGGTAATGCTCGCTCGCCTGTGGCTTACCTCCTGCTGTGTGGCCTGGTTCCTAATAGTCCACAGACCAGTACTAGGGGTTGAGGACCCCTGATTTTAATAACAGTAATTCTTCAAACCATGAGAATGAGATGTCTTTCCATTTGTTCATGTCTTCCCAGTTTCTTTCCTCATTGTTTTGTAGTTTTCCTTGTAGAGATCTTTTAGCTCTGGTTAAATTTATTTCTAGGTATTTCTTTTTCTTTTTTCTTTTTTTTTTGTAGCTATTGTGAATGCGATTGTCTTGATTTCTTTTTCGGCTATATTGCTATTGGTATGTAGAAATGCTACTGACTTTTGTATGTTGATTTAGCATCCTGCAGCCTTAGTAAACCTGTTTATAAGTTCTGACAGTTTTTTGAGTCACCTTTTGTTTTTTCTAGCTATAAGATTATGTCATTTGCAAAAAACAATTTGACTTTTTCTTTTCCAATTTTTGTGCTTTCTATTTCTTTTTCTTGTCTGGTTACTTTAGCTAGGACTTCCAGCACTGTGTTGGATAGGAGTGGTGAAAATGGGCATCCTAGTTTTCTAATTCTAGAGAAAAGGCTTTCAACTTTTTTGATTCAGTATGATGTTAGCTGTGGGGTTGTTGCATATGGTCTTTTTAATTTTGAGGTATGGTCCTTTCATGTCCAATTTATTGAGAGTTTTTTCGTTTTTATCATAAAGGGTGCTGACTGTTGTCAAATGATTTTTCTGCATCTATTGAGATGATCATATGGTTTTTGTTCTTCATTCTGTTGTTATGTCACATTTGATTTGCATATGTTGAACCATCCTTGCATCTCTGAAATCACACTTGATAATGGTATATTATCTTTTTTTCATTTCTGATTTTGTTTATTTGGGTCTTTTCTTGGTTAGTCTAGTTAGTGGTTCATATGGTGTATTAACCTGTTTTCACACTGCTGATAAGGACATACATGAGACTGGGTAATTTATGAAAAAAAAGTTTCATGGACTCACAGGGGGTCCATGTGGCTGGGGAGCCTTCACAATCATGGTCAAAGGTGAAAGGAACATCTTACATGGCAGCAGGAAAGAGAAAAATGAGAGCCAAGTGAAAGAGGAAACCCCTTGTAAAATGACCAGATCTTGTGAGACTTATTCACTATCACAAGAACAGTATGGGGGAAACTGCCCCCATGATTCAATTATCTCCCACCAGGTCCCTCCCACAACACATGGGAGTTAAGGGAGCTAAAATTCAAGATGAGATTTGTAGTGGGGACAGAGCCAAACCATGTTATTCTTCCCCTGAGCCCACCTAAATCTCATGTCCTCACATTTCAAAAACAATCACGCCTTCCCAACTGTCCCACAAAGTCTTATCTCATTTCAGCATTAACTCAAAAGTCCACAGTCCAAAGTCACATCTGAGACAAGGCAAATCCCTTCCACCTATGAGCCTGTAAAATAAAACACAAGTTAGTTACTTCCTAGATACAATAGGGGTACAGGCATTGGATAAATGGGAGAAACTGGCCAAAACAAAGTGGCTACAGGCCCCATGCGGGTCCAAAATCCAGTGGGCAATCAAATCTTAAAGCTCCAAAATGATTTTCTTTGACTCCATATCTCACATTCACGTCATGCTGATGCAAAAGGTGGGCTCCCACAGGCTTGGGCATCTCCACCCCTATGGCTTTGCAGGGTATAACCCCCCTCCTGGCTGTTTTCACAAACTGGTGTTGAGTGCCTGTGGCTTTTCCAGGTGCCTGGTGCAGGCTGTCAGTGGATCTACCACTCTGGGGTCTGAAGGATGGTGACCCTCTTCTCACAGCTCCACTAGGCAGTGCCCCAGTGGGGACTCTGTGTGGAGGCTTGCATCCCACATTTCCATTTTGCACTGCTCAGAGGTTCTCCATGAGGGCTCCACTCCTGCAGCACACCTCTGCCTGGACATCCAGGTGTTTCCATACATCCTCTGAAATCTAGGTGGAGGTTCCCATGCCTCAATTCTTGACTTCTGTGCACCCACATGCTCAACACCATGTGGAAGCTGCCAAGGCTTGGGGCTTGCACCCTCTGGACCCATGGCCTGAAGTTTACCTTGGCCCTTTTTAGCCACAGCTGGAGCAGTTGGGATGCAGGGCACCAAGTCCCTAGGCTGCACACAGCAGGGGGGCCCTGGGCCTGGCCAACAAAACCATTTTTCCTCCTAGGCTCCTAGGCCTGTGATGGGAGGGGCTGCTGGAAAGGTCTCTGACATGCCCTGGAGACATTTTCCCCATTGTCGTGGTGATTAACATCGGGCTCCTTGTTACTTACACAAATTTCTGTAGCAGGCTTGTATTTCTCCCATGAGAATGTTGCATTGTCAGGCTGCAAATTTTCCAAACTTTTATGCTCTTCTTCCTCTTGAACACTTGGCCACTTAGAAATTTCTTCCACCAGATACCCTACGTCATCTCCCTCAAGTTCAAAGTTCCACAGATCTCAATTTGTGCAGAGGCAAAATGCTGCCATTCCTTTTGCTAAAACATAGAAAGAGTCACCTTTACTCCTGTTCCATCAAGTTTCTCATCTCCATCTGAGACCACTTCAGCCTGGGTTTCATTGTCCATAGCATTATCAGCATTTTGGTCAAAGCCATTCAACAAATCTCTAGGAAGTTCCAAACTTTCCCACATTTTCCTGTCTTTTTCTGAGCCTTCCAAACTATTCCAACCTTTGCCTATTACCCATTTCCAAAGTCGCTTCCACATCTTTGGGTACTTTTATAGCAGTACCCCACTATTTGGTACCAATTTACTGTATTAGTCCATTTTCATGCTGCTGATAAAGACATGCCCAAGACTGGGTAATTTATAAAGAAGAGAGGTTTATAAAGAAAAGAGGTAATTTATAAGGAAAAGAGGCTGGGGTGACCTCACGCTCATGGTGGAAGACAAAAGACACCTCTTACATGGTGGCAGGCAAGAGAAAAATGCGAGCCAAGGGAAAGGAGAAACCCCTTATAAAACCAGCAGAACTTGTGAGACTTATTCACTAACATGAGAAGAGTATGGGGAAAACTGCCCCCATGATTAAGTTATCTCCCACTGGGTCCTTCCTACAACACATAGGGATTATGGGAACTATAATTCAAGATGATAGTTGGTTGGGGACACACTTATCTTGAATTGTAGCTCCCATAATCCCCAAATGTCATGGGAGGGACCCAGTGGGAGGTAATTGAACCATGGGGGTGGTTACCCCTATGCTGGTGTTCTCATGATAGTGAGTGGGTTTCATGAGATCTGATGGTTTCATAAGAGGGTCTTCCCCCTTTTGCTTGACACTTCTTTCTGCCACCAGGTGAAGAAGGTTGTGTTTGCTTCCTCTTCTGCCATGATTGTAAGTTTCCTTAGACCTCCTCAGCCATGCTGAACTGTAAGTCAATTAAACCTGTTTACTTTATAAATTACCCAGTCTCAGGTATGTCTTTATTAGCAGTGTAAGAACAGACTAATACAGTGGTTTATCAATTTTGTTTATCTTTTTGAAGAAGCAACTTTTCATTTATTGATCCTTTATATTATTTTTTAGTCTTCATTTCATTTGGTTCTGCTTTGACTTTTTTCTTTCTTTTCTTTTGCTAATTTTGGGTTTGGTTTGTTCTTAATTTTCTAGTTCCTTGAAGTGTATCATTAGATTATTTCAAAACTGTTTTTTTAAACTTAGGGGCTTATTTTTATAAACTTCTTTCTTAGTACTGCTTTTGCTGTGTCCCACATGTTTTGATATGTTATGTTTCCATTTTCATTTGTTTCAAGATTCTTTTTTTGATTTCCATGTTATTTGTTGACTCAATAGGTGTCAGGAGCAAGTTGTTTAATTTCCATATATTTATATACTTTCCAAAGTTCCTCTTGGTGTTGATTTCTAGTTTTATTTGATTGTAGTCTGAGAAGATACTTGATATGATTTTTACATTTGTTGAGACTTGTTTTGTAGCCTAACATCTGATCAATCTTAGAGAATGTTCCATGGGCTGATGTGAAGAATGTGTATTCTGCCATTGTTGGGTAGAATATTCTGTAAATGTCTATTAAACCCATTTGATCTAAAGTGCAGCTTATGTCCAATGTTTCTTTGTTCATTTTCTGTCTAGATGATTTGTCTAAAGCTGAGAGTGGGGCGTTGAAGTTTCCCATTATTTCTGTATTGCAGTCTATCTCTCTTTTTATATTTAATAATGTTTGCTTTATGAATCTGTGTGTTCCGGTGTTGGGTGCATATATATTTAGAATGGTTATATCCTTTTGCCAGACTAGTCTCTTTATCATATAATGACCTTCATTTTCATGGTTTTGTTGTTTGTTTTTGTTTTTTACTGTTTTTGACAGAAAGCCTGTTTCATCTAAGTATAGCTACTCCTGCTCACTTTTGGTTTCTGTTTGCATGAAATATCTCTTCATCCCTTTACTTTCCATGTCTATGTGTTTTTACAGGTAATGTGCATTTCTTGTAGGCAGCATATAACTGGATGTTTGTTTTTGAAAATTCGTTCATCCAGTCTATGTCTTTTAAGTCGAGAATTTAATTCGTTTACATTCAGAGTTATTATTGATATGCAAGGGTTGTTTTCTGTTATATTTCTGTCATATTGTTGTTTTCTGGTTGTTTTTATATTCTTCATTTCTTTTTTTTTCTCTTATCAATATTCCTTGTATTTTGCTGATTTTCTGCAATGGTACCATTTGAGTCTACTGTCTTCCTTAGTTGTTTGTTTCCTTTACCAGTGAGTTTTACATTTTTGTGTGCTTTTTGATGGAAACTGTCATCCTTTTGCTTCAAGGTTTATAACTCCTATGAGCATTTCTTGTAAGGTCATTCTAGTGGTGATGAATTCCCTCAGCATTTGCTTATCTGGAATAGACCACATCTCTCCTTCATTTATGAAGAAGATTTTTGCTGGATATAGTATACTTGGGTGGCCATTTTTATCTTCCAGCACTTTGAATATATTCTTCCATTCTCTCCTGGCCTATAAAGTGTCTGCTACAAACTCTGTGCTTAATCTGATAGGGGCTTCTTTATATAATGAGACACTTTTCTCTTGATGCTTTTAGAATGTTCCTTTGTCATTGATTTTAGACAATTTTATTATAATGTGCCATGGAGAAGAATCTTTTTCATTTTATCTGTTTGTGGATCACTGGGCCTCCTGTATATAGGTGTCTAAATCTCTTGCTAGACTTGGGAATTTTTCATTTGTTATTTTGTTAAATAGGTTTTCCAACCCTTTCATTCTCTCTTTGCCTGGAGATACTGATTATTTGTATATTTGGTTGCTTTATGATGTTCTGTGTATCATGATGATTGTTATCATTCTTTTTTATTCTTTTTTCTTTTTTTTGTCTGACTGGGTTATTTCAAAAGAGCCATCTTCAAGTTCTGATATACTTTCTTCTGCTTGATCTAGTCTGTTTTTGAGCTTTTGAGTATATTTTTTATTTTATTGAAGAAGTTCTTCAGTCTCAGAATTTCTGTTTGGTTCTTTTTTATAGTATCTACCTCTTTGGTAAATTTCTCATTTATATTCTTAATTGCTTTTTCTGATTTATTTGCATTGTTTTTCAGAATTCTCTTGTATCTCACTGAACCTTAGTACCATAATTTTGAATTCTTTTTCTAGGATTTCAAGAATTTCTTTTTGATTGGGATCTATTACTGGGGAATTATTATATTCTTTTGAAGTTGTCATATATTCTTACTTTTTCATGTTTCCTCTTTCCTTACTTTGATATCTGCACATCTGGTATAATAGATACTTCTTTCAATTTTTTGGATTGACTCCATAGGGGAGGACTTTTTCCTGAAGGTATATCAATATTATTGATTGGGTAGGGTGCTCTGGCTTTGATTTTGGGTATATGTAGTAGAGTAGTCTCTGTATGGTTTCTTTGTCTATTATCACTATCAGCAGTATCTGTCATTCTTCAGTGATTTCAGTTGGGGTTATTAACGGAGGCTGTAGTGAAGTTTTGCCAGGGACAGGGGTGCCAGGTGGGCCAGTCTTTGGGCCCCAGTTGTGACAGTGATTGGCTGAGTATGCCTGGCATTAGGCGCCATGGTATTTATACTGGCACTGGGGATATTTGGATCAGGCAGGCAAATTCTTGGACCTACAGGTGGCTTGCTCAAATGCTGGTAGTGGCAGCAGTGGACCAAATGGGTGAGCAGGTTCTTGGATCCGTAAGTAGCTGGCATGGATTGGGTGATGGCAGTAGAGCGGCATAATGACCCTCTGGGTCCTGAGCTTTACATGCTGATGTTGGCGGTTGCCATGGTGCAGGATCACCATCCACAGCCTCAGACACACAGCTCTCAGGTTCACTGCTCTTGACAACAGAAGTGCTGCAGCACCATGCAGAGGGGAAGTACCCAGTCCTTCATGTGCAAGCCCAGGCATGAAGGCCACACCACCAGTAGGGATACAGTCACCACCCATAGGCTCAAACAGACAGTACGCTGATTCACCCACCTCAGCCTTCAGTGGCAGCAGTAGTGGCTGTGCCTACCAATCAATAATATTGTGGTGTACAAAGGAGGAGAAAGGGTTCTGCTCTCTGTGGGTGAGCCTTAGCACAGAGGCCACTCCTCTGGTGAGAGGAGATCTCACTCTCCATGGCTGAGTGCAGAGTTTGTGCCACAGCTAGGGGTGAGGTCATTTCTCACAGCCACAGAGAGTGAGCTCTCACGCTCTGAAAAGTATGTATTTTGTTTTCCTTTGTCCCAGGGGCTGCCTTTTTTGTTCAGCATTGTCATTTCCCTGTGGGATAAGGTACTAGGGACCCTGCAGCACCTTTGGGTCCAGCCAGCACTATGGCACTGTAGCCCTCCAGGTAGATACTGGGATATGTCATTTGGAGCTCCCAATATGTAGATATATGAGATCTGTGGTTCCCAGGGCAAGATGTAGCCCCATCACTGCTGTGCTCTCACAATGACAGCCTGCTGCAGCTGCTTAGGTCTCAGGGAGGTGAGTGACCCAGCATGAGTTCCCTGTCTGGTGCAATGACCTCATGTGGAGTCTCCAAATCGCCACTCATGCTAGTGGCAGCGTTAGTGTGAATAGAGAAGCTCTCCCATAGTTCAGATCATAGCAGTACATGGTGGGGATGTGGACAAGTAATCTTCTCTCACTTAATTTTTCTTTGCAATACCAGACCCACCTGGGCTCCCAGCCAGTTTGGCCAAGCTAGCCTTTTGCTTCCTTTTCCTTCTGTGCTTTAGGTATTTCTCATGACTTATCTGTTGGACTCCAATGTTCTCTCCTAGATGTTCTGTTTGTGGTATGATTATCTATTTGTAATTTTGTTTTTGCTTTCTGGAGAGGGAAGATGTTTGAAGTCTCTAGTCAGCCTTCTTTAAATAGGATCCCTTTTCAGATATTCATATGTGTCATTACCTCAGAAAATTTTTCCTTGACCTTACAGTGTAAATTAATTACACCTGATTATTTATTCACATAGCAAATGTTTATTTAATTTAATGTGTAACTCACAGGAGTATAAGCTTCATTATGACCTTGTCTATTTTGTTGACTACCATATACATACTCAGCATTTAGCTAATATTATGCATTGATGAATTCAATAAATATTTGTTAAATGAACAAATAATAAAAGCAAATAACTGATAGTGCTCTTAATGAAACATTCCATATTTATTTACATATTTCCCTCTTCCATAAAGCATGGTAGAAAAAAAAACATATAGAGAGAAGACAAAGGAGTAATTTAAAAGGCATTCTTACACTGAGATTTTCCTCTCTTTAGAAGTCCTAAACCTGAAAATTTGGTCCAGAGGAAGTGGTATCAAGCAGTTCTACAAAATCCAGTTTAATTGTTCAGTGTTTGCGGCAAGATTAGAAGTACTTTTTTTTTTTTTTGCCTATCTATACAAACAGTAAAGTTTAGAGGGAAAACACAAGGCAAAACAGTAAGAGGCATCTGGGGATGGGAAGCAGGTGAAGGAGTGAGTGCTAGACAATTTTCCCCTAGTCTTCCCTTCCGTGGAGAAAAGGCAGGCATTGCTGCCATCCTGTCTATTCAGTTCTCTTTGTCAGCTTTGCTCAGGACAAGGGCATATTCTACCTCAAAAAAAAAAAAAGTTTTCCAAAGAAAGGTGATGCTGCTAACTATGAAACTGATTGATGCTTTTAAAGCTTCCTCATATCCTGTCCTGCTAGTTGTGGTTATTATCTTGAAGTAAAAAAAGTAAATGTATTTGAAGCAATCTTTTCATGATTTTTTTTTCTCTTGGAGTGCATGTGTATGTAACCTTGTGGAGTAAGTGAAATTAGTAATATTTTAGTAAATTCGATTTCCAATTATATAAACTGTAACTTTGAGTTACTCTCTTAGTTTTATTACATAAACAATCTCAGATATGTGAATCATTAAGGGGATCCTGTTTAAAAAATGGTTTCTAGGTATTCAAGGAAATTGTACCTCCAATTTCATTTTTTTCCCCAAGATACTGGATTTCCTGTTACATTATACAAACATTTAATACAGTCATGCATCACTTAACCATAGGAATATGTTCTGAGAAATGCATTATCAGGTGGTTTTGTCACTGTGCAAACAAAGAATGTACTTACACAAACCTAGCCGGTATAGCCTACTACACACTTAGACTATATGGCATAGCCTATTGCTCTTAGACTACAAACCTGTAAAGCAAGTTACTGTACTGTAGGTAATTGTAACACAATGATTAGTATTTGTGTGTCTAAACATACATAAACATAGAAAAGGTACAGTGAAAATACAGTAAAAAGGTAAAAAAAGGTACACCTGTATAGGGCTCTTACCATGAATGAAGCTTGTAAGAGTGGACATTGCTCTGGGTGAGTGAGTGACTGGTAAGTGAGTAGTAAGTGAATGGTAAAGGCCTAGGACATTGCTGTACACTACTGTAGACTTCAGAAACACTGTACATTTAGCCTACACTACATTTATAAAAAAATTTTCTTTATTCAATAATAAATTAACCTGAGCTTACTGTAACCTTTTAATTTTATACACTTTAAAGATTTTTTCACTTTTGTCTCTTGTAATAATGCTTAGCTTAAAACACAAACATATTACACAACTGTACAAAAATATTTTCTTCCTTTAATCCTTATGAGCTATTTGCTATTATTAATTTTTTAAATTTTTTTTACTTTTAAAATTGTTTTGTTAAAAATAACACAAACGTACACATTAGCCTAGGCCTACACAGCATCGGGGTCATCAATATCACGATCTTCCATCTCTACCTCTTGTCTTGCTGGAAGGTCTTCGGGGGCAATAACATAAATGAAGCTGTTATCTCTTATGATAACAATGCCTTCTGCTGGAATATCACCTGAAGAACCTTCCTGAGGCTATTTTATAGTTAACATTTAAAAAAAATAAGTATAAGGAGTACACTCCAAATGAACAATAAAAAGTATAGATAGTAAAGTCATAAACCAGTGGTAGTAATTTATTATCATTATCAAGTATTTTGTACTGTACATAATTGTATGTGTTATACTTTTATACTACTGGCAGCATAGTAGCTTTGTTTATACCAGCATCCCCATAAATATGTGAGCAATGTATTTACCTATGACATCATGATGGCTATGATGACTCCAGTGATAGAAATTTTTCAACAGTACTATAATTTTGTGGGGCCATCATATATGTGTTCCTTTATTGACAGAAACTTTGTTATGCTGCGCATGACTGTACTTGATGTTTGAGACGTACCTTTGTTTCTAAGAATTCCTGCCATATTCTTTGGCGCAGGGAATGACCAGAAATGTACACGTATCCAAAGGCCTTTTCTCAAGGCAAGACAGCCCACAGTGACCTACTATGCCACTAATCTTCACAATTTAGAGGTACACAGAGAAACTAGAGTCAGAAGCCAGGAACTGCCTGTTGGCTACAGGGCAGCAATTTGGTTCCTGGAAGTTTGTTGTTTTTCTCAAAATTGGAAGTACATTGAAAAGGATTCTCCCTTGTAGTATGCAGGATATAAGCTATAGAGTTGAGGCAGGCACAAGATAGAGTAATTTATCAGGCTTCCCACAATTTCTCCCAGACTTGAAAAGCCTGAAAGGAACATGAGATCTTATCACCCTAATTGAGAGGGTAAGACAGCCATAAAGAAGCTATTTAATTTGTACAAAGAGAATTACCTAAAATTATATTCATGTGAAATAGAAATGGTGGCTCTAACAGCTATTTACTGTCTGAGTCCTCTGGAAATAAGCAGAACTTTAAGACTGAGCTTTCTTGTCAGTGTGTGTATTTTGCTAATTGAAAACTTTGGGGGAATAGCTGGGTGGGCACCTTCCACCCAGTTGTAGTCTAGTCTACCTGTAAAACATGAGATCTCATGAGAGCCTCACAGTGCCTGCAGTGATATATAGGATGACTCTAGGAGTCACTTTTTGGACTAGCTACAGTCTAATTTCCATAGGTATGCTGGATCAAATATGTTCAATTTCATTGTTTGCTGTATAATGAAGGGAAAGAGGAAAAAAACAATTGAAGCCAAATATTATTACCACCTCTTCCCCCTACATTTATTTCCTTATACCCACACACAGTTTACTGAAGGAATCTTAGAATTTATAAGGGGCTATAGCAATCAGCCCATTTTAATGTGTTTGCTTTTTGCTGATAAAGCACAAGTGTATGCAGAACTGAATCAATTGACCTAAGGTAACATGATATGAAAAGGAGGATGCTGTATAGAACAAGATAAATGGATTCAAGTCCAAGATCTGTCACTACAGAGCTTGACCAAGTTAGCCAATCTCTTTGGGCCTCAGCATCCTCATCTTAAAATAAAGAGTTTGGATTATAGCAATGGCTTTCAAAGAGTTGGGGATGGGTGGAGCTTCCCAGTTGAGACCCACTGAAATTAAATAATTGAGTCAATCCTAGAAGTTCTGACACTCCAATATTCTAAAGCTGTGGGATAATAAAGTCAGGGTCTAAATATGTTTTCATTCACTTCCCTGTGGTTATGCAGCAACTAATTTAAAAAACATAATAAAGAAGAAGGAGGAGGAGGAGAAGGAGAAAAATAACTACTTTTGAAGTGTCAGTGGAAGCAAACATGAATGACAAGTCAATCTTCCTGTTTTAATATCATGAAAATGTGATTACATTATTATGTGAAGGTCATTGAACCCTGGTTGATTTAATTACTCTGACTGTAATGACCCAAGTGGACTACCATATAATCAGTTTAGCTTTAGAAATAAATATTTAATTCCTAGGCATTTAAACATTAGGATTGGTGACAATATGATGAATGTCAGCAGGCTTGTACATATATTTTCCAGCCATTCATCATAGAATCAGTGAATATATGTTGTGTATGTTGCAATCTATGTTGTAGTACAAAACCTCTGTCAGGTACAAAGACCAATCTCCCTAATAATGCTGATAACCAAGAGGTCACATTTCAGCAGGAGAAAATGCTAAATAACCTGTATCAGTTTCAAGGTAATTCGCTTTTTAAAATTTAAGGTTTTAAAAAATTTCTCATGGATTTCTAAAAATTGATTTTTAAAGCATTCTCACTTTTTTTTCCAGAAGCAAAATTTAATATTCACTCTAAATCTGGGTTGGCACTTAGTCATTTGTGCCTTTTAAAGAAGATGTTTCCAGTGGAGCTTCATTGAGGGAGCAAACTGGTAATATGATGTTGTAGCCTCACAATAGGTTACTGGTGGATTTTTCCCACCAGTATAACTTAAAACTAATTAATAGACTTCATTTTTTTGAACAGTTTTATGATTCAGAAAAACTAAGCAGAAAGTTCAGAGAGTTCCTATTTTCCCTACCTCCCCAGTTTTTCCCTAGTATAAACATCTTGCATGTGTGATACATTTGTTAGAATTGATGAGCCAATATTGATACAGTATTATTATTAACTAAAATCCATACTTTACGGTTTGCTCTTTGTGTTATTCCATCTATGGTTGTAACAAATATATAATGACTATTCTCTTTTGTTATAACAGATGTAGTAGACTGAATAGATTAAATAGACATTAATTTATAGCAGTAATAAACTGAGGGATATCTTATGTAATTGCCTACTTGCAAAGATTTTCAGCTGCCTACTACACATTGCCAAATACATGTTTCACTTTACCCACCATGTTTAAAACTCAAATTTATTGTATCCTCCTCTAGGAGAAATTATCTTTCAAACACTCTAGTTCTGTCAGTGGCACTACTTTGCTTCCAGGCAGAGAAGCACCCGCTTTACATGTTGGGGGCACCATGACACAATTAGTCCTTATGTGGTTATGAGTGTTAAATTCTTTAACTAGTTTTGTCTTCGCCTGCCTATTGCAATCTCAAAACAATAAAATTTAGTGGTAATTAGATTAGATTAAGACCCAGAAAGTTTAGATGATAATCTTAACCTTGATATTAACCAGATGTGAAACTGCAAATACACTCCTTTACCAGTTTGAGCTTCAGTTTCTTGTAAAATGGGGACATGAGATTAAATGAGCTCTCAGGTTTTTTCCAGCTCTAATGTAGCAATTTCCCTCTCCTGGTGACTTTTGTTTCACTTTCTCTCCATCTTGCAGCCATCAGCCACCTGGTCAGTTTATCCCATGCCTATGTTAACCTAAACAAATATGTATTAGACCCTTTGGAATCAGGCTATTCCACACTCCAAATTGTCATACATAAACTGGCAGGTTAATTTCCTTGAAACACTACTTTTATCATTGCACAGTCATGCTCAAAATATTGAATAGTTTCCTATTACCTGTCATATTAAGCATCAAATATTAATTAGTTTGTTTCTCCTGGGCAGAAGTTGCAAACTTAAATGCTTACACACGCCAAGCAAAGTAAAGTGAAGCCAACTGAGCAGGTCTTGTAGCCAATCAGAGAATATGTCTTCCTGAAAAGGAGGTTGCTAAAACTTGGCTTCGTCAGGTGACTCCCACATGGGAAAGTGGACTCAGAAATACCAGCCAGATCTTTCAACAGTTCAAGAGAAAGAAAATTCAGATTTCTTTGAAATATCCCGATTTTTAAATGTTGATAACTAAATCAATTTTTTCTTGGTGATTTCATTTTTTGTTAATTATGTCAAAACTGTATCCTAAAGTCAAAATGATATTACCAGTTACATTCACAAAAATCTTCCTTCCATTTCCTTTTACTGTGGTCTGTTTCATCCCTCTTATAAGTAATTTCTTTAATTAGTTTTTGTTTTATCCTCCATCCTATATTTTTGAAAATAAAAACATTGTGTATATTGACAATCATATTTCCTTCAATTTTTTAAACAATAGCATACTATAAACACCGTATGCCCCTTGTTTTTTTCACTTACTACATTCTGGATCCATATTAGTATATGAATATCTTCCTCATTTTTTTGGGCAACTATACAGGGTCCCATTATGGGGATGTACCATTGTTTATACCTATTTTTTATGAACTTCAAGCTAAGAATCAGTTTTATGTTTCTAAATGACTGAAAACAAAATTAAAATAATAATAGTATTTTTAAAAAATGAAAATTATTTAAAAGGCAAATTTCAGTGTTCACAAATAAAGTTATATTAAAACACAACCATGCTCATTTGTATATTGTCTATTGCTGCTTTTGTGCTGCAATGAGAAAGATGAATAGTTGCAACAGAGACCATAGAGACCACAGAGTCTAAAATATTTAGTATCTGGGCTTTTACAGAAAAATTTTGCCAAATCTGGTTTATTGAGCCAATCTACTATTAATAGATGTTTTGGTTGTTCCAGTTTACTAGAAATAATAAATAAATAAAGCTTTAAAGTATAGCCTTCGACATAAGTAATTTTGTATTTTTGCCAGTATGTCTTCACAACAGATGCCTAGAATTGGAATTGCTGTGCCAAAGGACAATGCATAGGTAATTACAGTAGAATTTGGAAAATTCCTCTCTGTAGGAATTGTATGATTTTTGCTTCCCCACCAACAACGTGTGAGAGTACCTGTTTACCCAATCCTAGCCAACATAACATATTGCTAACTAATTTGTTAATTCAAGTGGTTTTAATGCAGTAGAAGATGTCAACAAAATATGTCCAAACACAAGCTGCAGTTAGGGATCCACTCATTTGTAGATCTGCAATGTATTATTGGTTAGGTTGTGCTGTGCAAGAGTGTTCAGTTTTGGGGATGCAAAGGGAGACTGAAAGCCATCCTTCTTTACCTTATTGTGTGCCCTAATATGGGTCTGCTTACATTGCTGGAGGAAAGTGTGCCTTCCTTCACGGGTCCAGCCAGAGAGAGTTGCCAATTTTTAGCCTACTCAGTGGCTGTGGCTTTTTGCAGTTTATTGCTACAGGAAGTGGGAGATTGGGGAAGTGAGGCAGCTTCACAATTTGTGACACATATTGTAGGTAGGTCATTCAAATATAGAACTCATTTCACCTACCTATTTATTTTTTCTGCTTTCCCCTAATATCTGTTCTGCAAATCCACACTATCTTCAGCTAGCTTAGTTCTAATCTTCCCAGTGGAGTCTTTTTTAAAATTATTTCCATTCCACCTATCCATCTTTTATTTTTGAATTTCTATTATCTTGTCTGTAACTCACAGCCTATCACTAAACTGATTCATTTTCTTGATTGTTTTATCTCACTACCTTTTTTTGTCCCTTTCTTCTTCCCCAAACCACCCTTCTCTCTACCCCCTATACCCCCTCCCTCTTACATACTAGAGTCTTAGGTATATAGCAGATGTTTAATATACATAGTGGGTGAGTGAAATGCACCAAATTTTCCAAAAGTGCATCCAGAATACACTTGGAAATTCCCACTGGATTAACTTGCTGGAGTGGGGTTTCATATCTGAATGGGATCCAATGGTCTCTTCCATCTGATTAGTGGGAGCTGATGTATTATTAGAAGTAAATATGAGTTGTGGTCAAGAAATGAGGTCAGAGCCATCAGGGCAAATGCAGATATCAGGAGATGGACGAGGAATCAGGAGTTGGGGAGTCAGGATGGTTTGATGGTGGAATGTGAAGTGCTACAGGAGATCTGTTTCGAGACAGGCAACAATGTGAGCTTACTAGAATGGTCTCATTGGATTGTGGCAATGTAGCAAGAAGTCAGGACTGGTCTAGTGGGGGTGGGGGTTCAGTAAACTTTTTCTGTTAACATCTGGATACTAAACGTTTTAGCTTTGCAGGCCATAAGGTCTGTGCTGTAACAATTTAAGTGTTGTTGTATCTCAACAGCAGCCATAGACAATATATAAATAAGTGAGTATGGCTGAGTTATGATGAAACAATTTATGGACACTAAAATTTACATTTCCTGATATTTTCTCACAAAAATTTTTTTCAATCATTTAAAAGTGTAAAAACTCTTTTTATCTCAAAAGCTGTATAAAAGCATGCAGTGGGCTATAGTTTCAATCCCTGGTCTAAAAGCACAGTTCTGATCTATTAAGAAGCTGAGTACTAATTTCTGTCCATGAAACTATATATTAGAATGTTTGAATTGGGTTCTTTTGAAATAATTTTCTTGTATAAAAATTGATATGCTTGGTTATTTTAAAAATAAAATTACTATTCCTATTGTTCTAATAAAATAATAACAATAGTGGCAACTGTTTGCTGAGTACCTATTATGTGTCTGAAATTACACATACATTAGTTAGTCCTCACAAGAACCCTATGAAATTTGAAAGATTTTGTAATTTATTTGATGTCACACAGCTAGTTAGTAACTAATCCAGGATTCAAACACTGAAACAGAGCATCTGCACAAACTTACAAATGAATATAACTTGAAATTGGGTAAAGGCCTATCATTTTAGCAGCATCGCCAGGTGAAACACAGGGCACGAGGTAGATTGAGAATCCAAAATCCAAAAATCAGAAATCTGAAGTGCTTTAAAATCTGAAGCTTTTGAAGCACTCAACATGACACTCAAAAGAAATGCTCATTGGAGCATTTTGGATTTTGGATTTTCAGATTTGGGATGCTGAGTTGAATAATGCAAATATTTCAGAATCTGAAAAAAATCTGAAATCCAAATGCTTCTTGTCTGAAGCATTTTCGATAAGGGATACTTGACCCGTTTAGTAAATCACACTGTGTTATCATTCATATTTCACAACTTAAGGCAAATTTAAGTGCTGACTAAAATGCCATTGGTAAGGTGAAATTATGCTAATTTCACCAGTTTTTCCATAAAAAGTTTATTTGTTTTAGGTTTCAGATTATGATGTGATTTCAATAATGTGTTACAGCTTCAGTTCTACAAAACTGGTGTTGGGATAGCTCTAAAATATATATTTGAAGTATTTGAAGCTGTGAAGTGTCTTTACAGTAGTTATACACATTATGATGTGATTTCAATAATGTGTTACAGCTTCAGTTCTACAAAACTGGTGTTGGGTTAGCTCTAAAATATATATTTGAAGTATTTGAAGCTGTGAAATGTCTGTACAGTAGTATCCATCCATCAGTTCTACAAAACTGGTGTTGGGATAGCTCTAAAATATATATTTGAAGTATTTGAAGCTGTGAAATGTTTGTACAGTAGTTATCCATCTGTAAAAGAGGGTACAATGAAGCACAGATCAACCTAACTCTATCAATGATACAGGAAAGTATTCCACATATAATAATTTTTTTTACACTCTTATGATTTACATACTGCTCACACATATATTATTTTATCACATATGTAAGCCAACACAATCCATGGTTGGAAGGGAAAATACCATTATCTTCCCTTGCTTTAGAATTGGAACTACAGAATTAGAACTATAGAATTGGAACTTCTGCTTTAGAATTGGAACTATAAGGCTCAGTGAAATGAAGTGAGGGATTGAAGATTAAAGAGATGGTCTATAGATCCCATCTTAAACCAAGGCCAGCTTCACAGGCATGTGACCTGTGCAGTTGAATAGGGCCCTGAACTTAAAAGGCCCTTGTGGGCTGGGCATGGTGGCTCACGCCTGTAATCCCAGCACTTTGAGAGGCGGAGGCAGGCGAATCACGAGGTCAGGAGTTTGAAACTAGCCTGATCAACATAGTGAAACCCCATCTCTACTAAAAATACAAAAAATTAGCTGAGCGTGGTGGCGGGTGCCTGTAATTCCAGCTACTCGGGAGGCTGAGGCAGGAGAATCACTTGAACCTGGAAGGCTCAGGTTGCAGTGAGCCAGGATCACGCCACTGCACTCCAGCCCGGGTGACAGTGTGAGACTCCATCCATCTCCAAAAAAAAAAAAAAAAAAAAAAAGAAGCCCTGTGTTTGGTCTAATACTCTACTGCTCTGCTGTCAATATTTTGAAATTCCTCATGACTTATTAACAAGGGGCTCCACATCATCATTTTGCATTGGGCTCTGAAGATTATATAGCCAATCCTACTTTAAACCAAAATCTTGTTACCATGGGATCTATACCATTTTTTAATTCTCCAAGAGTTATTTTTTTCTTTCCCTTAAGTTTGTAGCGTATCAAAACATTCTCTAAGAATTCTTTACAGTGTTTGCATATGGGGGTGCCAAATTAGACCATGGCATGTTTAATCCATAACCTTCTAGTGTATTCATTGTTAGTAATCTATTTTTTTATATATATATTTTATTATACTTTAAGTTCTAGGGTACATGTGTACAACGTGCAGGTTTGTTACATGTGTATACGTGTGGCACGTTGGTGTGCTGCACCCATTAACTCGTCATTTACATTAGGTATGTCTCCTAATGCTATCCCTCCCCCGTCCCCCCACCCCACAGCAGGCCCCGGTGTGTGATGTTCCCTTTCCTGTGTCCAAGTGTTCTCATTGTTCAATTCCCACCTATGAGTGAGAACATGTGGTGTTTGGTATTTTGTCCTTGCGATAGTTTGTTGAGAATGATGGTTTCCAGCTTCATCCATGTTCCTACAAAGGACGTGAACTCATCATTTTTTATGGCTGCATACTATTCCATGGTGTATATGTGCCACATTTTCTTTATCCAGTCTATCACTGTTGGACATTTGGGTTGGTTCCAAGTCTGCTATTGTGAGTAGCGCTGCAATAAACATACGTGTGCATGTGTCTTTATAGCAGCATGATTTATATTCCTTCGGGTATATACCCAGTAATGGGATGGCTGGGTCAAATGGTATTTCTAGTTCTAAATCCCTGAGGAATCGCCACACTGACTTCCACAATGGTTGAACTAGTTTACAGTCCCACCAACAGTGTAAAAGTGTTCCTATTTCTCCATATCCTCTCCAGCACCTGTTGTTTCCTGACTTTTTAATGATCACCATTCTAACTGGTGTGAGATGATACCTCATTATGGTTCTGATTTGCATTTCTCTGATGGCCAGTGATGATGAGCATTTTTTCATGTGTCTGTTGGCTGCATAAATGTCTTCTTTTGAGAAGCGTCTGTTCATATCCTTCGCCCACTTTTTGATGGGGTTGTTTTTTTCTTGTAAATTTGTTTGAGTTCTTTGTAGATTCTGGATATTAGCCCTTTGCCAGATGAGTAGATTGCAAAAATTTTCTCCCGTTCTGTAGGTTGCCTGTTCACTCTGATGGTGGTTTCTTATGCTGTGCAGAAGCTCTATAGTTTAATTAGATCCCATTTGTCAATTTTGGCTTTTGTTGCCATTGCCTTTGGTGTTTTAGACATGAAGTCCTTGCCCATGCCTATGTCCTGAATGGTAATGCCTAGGTTTTCTTCTAGGGTTTTTAGGGTTGTAGGTCTAACATTTAAGTCTTTAATCCATCTTGAATTAATTTTTGTATAAGGTGTAAGGAAGGGATCCAGTTTCAGCTTTCTACATATGGCAAGCCAGTTTTCCCAGCACCATTTGTTAAATGGTAATCTATTGTTTTTAAAATTCAGATGGGAAAATGATTTTCTACCTGGAATTCTATACTTATACAAAGTATCAAGTGTGAGGGTGGAGAAAAGAAAAACATCTTCAGTCAGCAAAGACTCAGAACATTTGCCTCCAGCAATACAGGTGGTAAATCAGGAAATAGGAAGACATGAAATCTAGGAAATTGTTGCTGCAAGCCAGAAGAGTAGTCAAGGATAGTCGCAGGATACCTATGCAACAGGTTTGGAGAGCAGCAGCCCCAAATGAAGCAGAAAGTTGAGATAGAAACTTTCTGTGATTAGGGGTGGGGAGAGACAGGACTCATTTTATAAATACCTGATACGATGAGACTTCAGAAAAAAAAAGTAAGAATGACTTTAAGAAATAATATATGAGTAAAGTGAAATAATTAGGAATTCCAGAAACAAACCAAAAAAGCTGTGTAAGAAATAACTATAGTAAAACTGCTTGGGTGAGGGTCCAACTACTTGACTGCAGTGATATTTATGTATCTTCGAAATATAAACACTGTTAGGTTACTTAACTAAAAATTATATAAATATATTGGAAGGAATTGGAGAGAGGTTGTGGCTGTGTTGTAACAGCTAAATCCTCACATATTAGAGAAAGACATAAATAGTGTCTAACATTGGTAAATCAAGAATAGCAATATAGGCTGCACGTGATGGCTCACGCCTGTAACCCCAGCACTTGAGAGGATGTGGTGGGAGGAAGGTTTGAGCCCAGGCTTTGGAGATCAGCCTAGACAACACAGTGGGACTTGATCTCTGCAAAAAATAAAAAAATTAGCCAGGCTTGGTGGCATGGCTGTGTTCTCAGTTGCTTGGGAGGCTGAGGTGTGAGAATCGCTTGAGCCTGGGAGGTTGAGGCTGTAGGGAGCTGTGATGGTGTCACTGCATTCCAGCCTGAATAACAGAGCAAGACACTGTCACTAAAAAAAGAATAGCAATATAAACATATTATTTATAAATGCAGCAGCTTGTATTAAAAAGAGATTATCTCTAGGGAATGGAATCTGGTGTTGGAGAGATATGGAGAAAAATGGTTGATATATTCATTATAACTTTTTCAGTACTATTTGATTTTTATAAGCATACATATTGCATCGCTTTTATATAAACATGATTTTAAAAATTCTTTTCAAATGATTCTCAGAGTTCAAAAGTTTTCAAACCTCTTTTCAGTTATCAAAATGATGAGAATATACAGACTGGCTGTGCTGTAATCTGTTCAGTTTACTTTGATTGATATAGTATAAGCCCCTATTTCTTAAACTAGCCTATGTGGTTTTAGTCTAGGTGTTCTATTTCTTACTTTACTGATGAAGGTGTCTTAAAACTTAATTAGCTAATGCCTATAAAGGGATTTCAGGTACTTGGATAAATGGCTTAGTCAATGTTGAAGCTATTTTTTCTAATGAGAAAATTTTAGGTATATTTAGCTATGACTTTTATTTGGCATCAAATGACAAGAAAATATAGAAAACTGAACATTAGAACAACCACTGTGACATTCTATTACAGTCTGTTGTAGTTTTTAAAACTTCAGATATTTTTTAAATCAAAAGAAATGTATTTTATACTTCTTAGAGTTCACCAAAATGAAGGAGGAATAAAATATAGAGGGTAAAGTTAAATTAAATTTTAAAAGTAACAAAAATCATCCTCATATCATTACCTGGTATCAGATATTAAAGAAAGAGAAAAAGGTTGTGATATAAAAATTTAAATCATATTTATTGAGCAACTACTGTAAGTCAGACCTTGCTGATAGCTTATTTCAAATAGAGCTGACTTTTGAACAATATGGGTTTGAGCTGTGTGGACGTGCTTGTATGTGTTCTTTTTCTCTAACCAAATGCAGACTGAAAATACAGTATTCTCAGATGCAACCCAAGTATATGGAGGACTGACTTTTCATATACACGGGTTGTAGGGAGTCAACTGTAGGATTTAAGTATGCATGGATTTGGTTATATGGGGATTACTCTGGAACTAACAATCCTCCACGTGGATGACTGTACATAATCTCTCCCAACCCATGTCATTTTCATTGTGCAGATAAGGAAATGAACTTCAGAAATCTTAAGTGACTTGTTCAAAATTACCTAGGTAATGTAAATTTATAGCTTAGGCCTGTACAATCTAACTCAAAGTTGTACGCAATTCAACATGCTGTGAGGTTTTCTGATAAAGCATGTGAAGCAAAAATGAAGATAATGAGGGAGATAATACTAACAGGGTACAGTGGCAGTTGTTGTGTGTTGCTACCAAATTTGAAAGGCTTTGAGTTCACAAGTTGGGCCTCAAACTTTCCGACAAACTTGGGTTTAGTTTGGAAAAGTAGAGAATGAGGATAAAAAATAATTTGGGGAGATTTAGATATAGGCTGTTGTTGAGTAACAGGGAAAAGAACTTAAACTTCTAGATTGGTGGTTCTCAAAGTGGGGTCCCTGGACTAGCAGCATCGACATTTCCTGAAAGCTTATTAGAAATGCAAATTCTTGGGCCCCAATCTAGATCCAGACATGTTTCTCAGACCTTAGTTATGTAGGAATTCCATGGGCAGCTAGTTACAAAAATTCCTGGGTCCCACCTTCAGAGATTCTGATTCAGTTGGTGTGAGGTGGGGACTAGAAATTTGTACCTCTAACAAACTTTCAGGTGACGTTGGTGCTGCCATTCTGCAGACCACGTTTTTACTTGAATTGTAGATCACCATATTCCATAATAGGTTATCAACTAATTATTGTTCAGAGAGTGAATATATGAATGTGTGAACTTTGCATCAGGACAAGGAATTGGTACAGTGTAGTGGGATAGGTAGAAAGGAGGGTAAGAATGGAAGAACCAGGTAGATAGGCAGAATAGACAGATCAGTCAAAAGGCCTAGTAGTTAGGTTTGTACATAGAGTGGTTGATGTTTACATCAAGTACTTATGTTAGGAGATGATCTAGAATATTTCTTAGCAGCCCTAGTTTGGTTTTATTCATCCTCCATTTATTAGGTCTGAAACATGGCAAGAAATGGGCTCTTTTTATTAGTGATTGCAGTTACTTTTAACCAAAAGACCATGAATCATTGGAGGGAAGAAGCAGCAAGTAGCAATTAATATTTTAAGTTTTAGCATCATATTATTATTTTTTCTTCCAAGGCAACTCCCCAAATGGGATGTCTAACCAAGACCCTGTCAACATCCTCTAATCTTTCCCTTTCACATCAGGAGTAAGAAGTAGTGCTTGAGCATATATAATTTTTTAAAAAATCAACTTCCTTAGTATTAAAAATTCTAAAATAAAGATTTAAAACTTAAAAAAATTAAGTATAAAACATATTTTCATCTCAAAAAAAAACCCACACCCCCTATACCTTTATATCATTTCCGACTTCTTACCCAAATCTGGAAAGAAATGTTGAAGTCGCATTTACAGATTCAATGGAACATACTGTATTTGTTTTCAAGAACAAAGGTTCAGAAATATATTGTGTAGGTTGTTTGTAATTTGAGGGTCATATTTAACAAAAACAAACAACTCCATACAGAATTCAGAAATCCATAGAAAATTATTATGTTTAGTGGTAATAGGTATAGGGCAACTTTTTCATTTCTTGTAGAGAGAGACCAGAATATTCACTGAATTATAGAGTGGGGAGGAACCTTGGGAGACTCAAACCCTGTTCATTCAGACCAGGGGGTAAAATAAAGGGAAAAAAATGAAGTTTGATTTTGTGTTCTACATACTAAAAGATAAACAAAAATACAAACTCTAAGCCTTTGAATTAGAAGACTGAGGAGGAAAGGACCCACTATACTGGAGAAATTTATTTTTCAAGTTGTCAAGGGTATTAGAAATGTCTCTCTCAAATTTTGGCTTATGAATCTATATTATATTGAGTTTCTCCAGAAACAGACCCTGAGAAAAGGATTCAAGTCCAAGTGGTTTACTTGAGAGCTGATTTCAGGAAAAACCAGTAGAGAAGTGAGGAAGAGAGATAGGGAAGGGAAGGCAGCCAATAGAGTGCATCATCATGCAAGTTACCACTGAGGGTAGAAGGAGCTTCATCCTGCCAGAGAACACTGGAGCCAATGTAGAACATGTGCCTCAAAAATTCTCCCACTAACTCCAACAACCAGTCACTAGTTAAGGGTAGGGTGAGGAGGGTGGGAATTGATTCTCTGGCACTACTGGTCTGCCATGTGTATGGGCAGAGAGAGTTCCACTCAGGGTCAACTACAGGATTTTTGTGGCTCAGAGCAAAATCAAAATGAGAATGTGAGATCCCTTGTGGAAAAAGGCTTTTGCTATTTCTCTGTCTCTCTCTCTCCCTGTCTCTCTCTCTCCTCTCTCTCTCTCTCTCACACACACACACACACACACACAGTGTGTGTTTACTCTTTAATGTCGTGCTCCCTCTGGCATGTAGATACATGCAGGGAAAGTGCAGATCCTCATAGTTGGCTGGTCCCTACCCCATTTTGTCCCAAAATTGGGCACATAGGGTATGCTGCACACATGTGTCTAACCCTGACTCTCATCACAACTTGTGTCCAGGAGCCCTCTATGGTAGGAGGGTAGCAGAAGTCACTGGGTCTGGGTAGGGAATAGGCAGGGAAGCAGCAGGAGCAGGGAGTGTGCAGAAGTGGTGGCTCCAAGCCCCCTGTGCAGTTCTATTGTCCCATTGAACTTCTCTTACAGAACGAAGGTTCAAAGATAAACTGTAAGAATTTCAATACAGCAAATGCAGAGAATCAAACCTCAAGCATGTCGTACCCACTTTTGAGTACAGGGCCCTGGGTGGCTGCACTGGTCATACACCCATGAAGTTAGCTGTGGTTCTGCCAGCTAGACGAGCCCTTTAGCAAAGAGATGAAGATGTTGGTAGTTGGAGACTAGCGTGGACTACAATGGTTATAGTCCAAGGGAGTATGGATGGGACACAAACAGTGCATGCTAGAGAGTCAAAGATTTAAACTGTAAACACCCATTCCTGTAATTAATTTTACTTTCAAATGAGATCACAGGAAGTTCTTTAATTGACCCTGAATAAAGTTACTCCAGCACTTCTGGATGATCTTTCCTTTTGGCTCATTCGCATACATTAGGGATTCAAGTCATATATCTTGCATTAGCAGCTGTGGAAACAAGTATGGTTTTCCCAAATAGGCTCAACCATGTATTAAATATATTTGTTGAGCTCCTAATATGTACCAGACACTGTGCTATGTACTATAGATACAGTGATGAACAAGACCAAAAAGCTCCCTACTATAGTAGTAATTATATTCCAAGTTTCACTGGAGGAGTCTGCTACTTGTATCTCGCTGAAATTCTCCCCTCAGCTAGGAAGTAGTGCTAGTACTTGGAAAGAAAGAGAAGAAATATTGTTATTTCATGTCAATTGCAGCCTTTAAGGGTTATTCATGAAAATGCAATAGCTATATTCTTGCCTACCTTTTAAATCCATTTAGAATCCTTGCTAAGCTACAAATTTGGTGGAAAGTCCCTTGGGTTAATCATAGATTTTGTAAAAATAGTTCTTTCTATTCCTTTTCACAATGACAAGCTCACTGGCATATCATCCAGGATAAACATACAAGCAGTCGTGTTTAGTATACTGTGGTTCCTAATTGTCCTAAGGTTGCTCTAAAGAATAATGCTTTGTAATAAGTCATCTGTCCTCCTGTCCTAACTCATGGGGTTCAGTTTCTCTTATCAAAGTGAATGAAAGTGGAAACAGTCTTTCCTTTGGTACTTCACCAGTTATGATCTTAAAACTGCTCCTGAATATTTGGATCTTAACTTCTCTTCAGTGCTCCTTTACAACATGAAAGTAGCACTATATTGATGGCTTCCCCCCTTTTCTCTCTTTTTTACTTCATCTTTGGTGTGAAGAAGATTTTAACAACCACATCAACAAGCCTTTCAGAACTGTGAAAGAAAAATCACATCATGAAACAAAATAATTCTCACTTTGTTCTTGGAAGAAAATGACCATTGTTTCTTATCTCTGAGATAGTTCTTGGGATGATGGCTGAAATGGCAAGAATAATTGAGAAAAATACCTATGTGCATCACAAAAGCCAAAATGCATCTTTTCTATTATACAAATAATCATCAGCTTTTACTGACAGTTGATATATTCTATTCAGAGAAGAGGCATTTATCATATCTAGGAATCTAGATATGATATGAAAAGCCTCTTATCTCTCCTTCACCATATTTGTAGTGATTTAAAATACCATTTGCAGCATGCTCTATGCATACTGTACACACAGGGATGAAAAGTATCTTAGAACATACTTATTTCAAATGATGCTGTTGGTAGACTACTTTATACATCTGATTCTAAAAGATCACAAATAGCTTGCATAAGAAATACTAAAATAAGGGAAATCACATAGAAATCAATTTGGTTTTCAGCAGTGTTGAAATATATATTGATGGTATATGTATATTTTACTGATAAAACCATTTGGAAAGAAAGGTTTTAGACATTTTAAATGCCATTTTGTGTCACTTTAGAACTTGCATTTTCTATATCATAATATAGAAGAATAATTCCAAAACATTCCACTAGCAAAAAAATGACAATATGGGAGGCAATTTTCAATTTTTCATTTATAAAATCTCTAACACCACAGAAACATATAAGAAATTCTAGATGAGCCACACCCTATTTCAGTGAAATAAATATTAAATTGACTTCAACATCTGTTTGTATGGCTCTTTTCCATACTTAGTGCAAAACCTCCAGCTCCAGCCTCCTGCAAACTTGGCCACAGTTATTTCTAAAGGTTCCCCTGGGGAGGTTTTATTACTATTCAAAGTTTTATCAGCTATTATTATATGATTTTCCATTTTCTTTATCTGCATTTTCCTTATCTCTAACTCTGACCTGTAGCTGAGGGTGTCTGATCCTGAGGGATTTGTTGTCTACGAGGCTACAGGAAGGTGCCCCAAAACAGCTGTCTCTGTTTCCCACAAATGTTCTGTTGGTATCTTGCTCTGATAAGCTGCTATGATAGGAAGGACTCTTATTCTTTTGGGCATTGCTCTCTCCTGCCAGTTATTTCCTTCTCCTACTAAGTTCTTAATCAAGTGACTTGATAGAGTCCTCCAAGAAGTCAAAATTTCCGCTACTAATTAAAAACTTGTCTTGCTCTTGTCATAAGCATATTCTCTGTTAAGCTTTCATACTTCCAGGGCTTAAGTTTCAAATCCTGAATCAACTTTGATTCCTTCATTTCCTTCACTCCCTACATCTAATCCATAAGTAAGCCCACTTGAGTCTACCTTTAAATCTATCCACAATCTGACCAGTTTTCACCCCATCTACCTTTATCACCTTAATCCAAGTCTCCATCACCACTTCTTGCTTGGGCTATTATAATAGTTTCCTAACTGATGTCCTTGTTTCCAACTTTGCAACTAATACAGCAGCCAGAATGATCATTTAAAAACCTAGTTATAATTCTGCTCTAACCACTTCGATGGTTTCTGTCTTAGAATGAAATACAAAAGATTTATCTTGTTTTGCACAGCCCTTAGTAATCTAGCTCCTGGCTTCCTAACACCTCTTCTTTACCTCCCCCTCACTCTTATCTCTCCTTCACCATATTTGTAGTGATTTAAAATACCACTTGCAGCATGCACTATGCATACTGTACACATAGGGATGAAATGTATCTTGGAACACACTTATTTCAAATGATGCTGTTGGTAGACTACTTTATACATCTGATAAAGTAGATGTAACTCACCTTAAACCCCCAACCCCTGTGTTCATAAAGCCCTCTTACTTTATTTTCTGCTCTATGCAAGTATCACCTTCTCAGAGACGGCTTTCCTAAACTAACCACCTTACATTAAGAAAACTACCTTTCCCTGGCTGGGTGCGATGGCTCATGCCTGTAATCCTAGCACTTTGGGAGGCCGAGGCAGGTGGATTGCCTGAGCACAGGAGTTCGAGACCAGCCTGGGCAACACAGTGAAACCCCATCTCTACTAAAATACAAAAAAAAAAAAAGAAAGAAAAAAAATTAGCTGGGCATGGCAGCATGTGCCTGTAGTCACAGCTACTCAGGAGGCTGAGGCAGGAGAATTGCTTGAACCCAGGAGGCAGAGGTTGCAGTGAGCGGAGATCGTGCCACTGCACTCCGGCCTGGGTGACAGAGTGAGATTCCATCTCTAAAAAAAAGAAAACTACCTTTCCCTGTCCACTATATCCCACTTACTTTCTAGCCCCTTAATTGACTTTTTTTTGTCACAGTACTTTTTGCCGTCTGATACATTAAATGTTTCTTTGATATATTTGTTTATGATCTGTCAGTCCAATTAGAATGTCTATTCTGTGAAAGTAGCAATGTGATTTGTTTTGCTCATTACTGTAACCCTAGAACTTGGCAAATAGTAGGTGCTTAATATATTTGTTGACTGAAGGAATGCGTGTTTCACCCCTCCTATGTGAAGGGCGGCTACTGGGACAAAATTTGGTATTTCTGGATCTTTGGTTAAATATTATAATAACAGCACTGTATCCTAATTTCTTAGTTCATTTTGTGTTGCTGTAAAGAATTACCAGAGACTGGGTAATTTATTTTTTTAAAAAAAGATTTATTTAATTCATGATTCTGATAGCTGCAAAGTTAACAATTGGGCATCTGTATCTGGTGAGGGCCTCAGGCTGCTTCTAGTCATGGCAGAAGGTGAAGGAAGGCTGGCTTGTGCAGAAATCACATGGCAAGAGTGGAGGAAAAAGAAAGTGGGGAGGTGCCAAGCTCTTTTGAACAACCAGCACTCATGGGAACTAATGGAGTGAGAATTCACTGTCCCTCAGTGGAGCAAGGGCTGGCCCTTATGACCCAAACACCTCCCATTAGACCCCACCTCCAACACTGGGAATCAAATTTCTACATGAGGTTCAGAGGGGACAAACATCCCAACCATAGCACCCACTATTACTGCAAGCTATTATAGCCAACAATGATGTTGATTGAGAAATATGAATGAGAAATGTGATTGAAACATATATTTATATATATTTGTTTATATATTTATATATAATATGTTATATAACATATATTATTATATATTATATATTTATATATAAACATATTATATATTTATATATAAACATATTATATATTTATATATAAACATATTATATATTTATATATAAACATATTATATGTTTATATATAAACATATTATATGTTTATATATAAACATATTTATATATAAACATATTATATATTTATATATAAACATATATTTATATATAAACATATTATATATTTATATATAAACATATATTTATATATAAACATATTATATATTTATATATAAACATATATTTATATGTTTATATATAAACATATATTTATATATTTATATATAAATATATATTTATATGTTTATATATAAACATATATTTATATATTTATATATAAATATATATTTATATATTTATATATAAACATATATTTATATATTTATATATAAATATATATTTATATATTTATATATAAACATATATTTATATATTTATATATAAACATATATTTATATATTTATATATAAACATATATTTATATATAAACATATTTATATATAAACATTTTATATATAAATATATTATATGTTTATATATAAACATTTTATATATAAATATATTATATGTTTATATATAAACATATAATTATATATTTATATATAAACATATTATTATATATTTATATATAAATATATTATTATATGTTTATATATAAATATATTATTATATGTTTATATATAAATATATAATAATATGTTTATATAAATATATTATTATATATTTATATATATATAATGTAATGCTTAAAGTCTGCTGAATTGCAATTATTTTGGTTAATCTTTATCCTAGGCTGAATGATTAATCCATCAAGAATATGTTTTCTGGTGTTTTGATAAAGAATTCATTTTTATCAGTGGCCTAGATTTTCCCCTTTTTCCAATAAAAGTCATTAGATTAGAATGGTTTAAAGCTGTGGTTCTTAAACTGTAATGCATCTGAGTCACCTGGAAGTCTTGTTAAAATTGCTGGGCCCCACTCTCAAAATTTTTGATTCAGTAGGTTTGGCATGGAGACTAAAAATTTGTATTGCCAATAAGTTTCTAAGTGGTCCTTGTGCTGCTGGTCTGGGAATTGTGTTTTGAGCACAAAAAACCACTAGTTTAAATTAGGCAAGTAGTTACCCCACAGATAAATTTTTTTTGAATTTATGTTCTGTTCCTTTATTAAAATATATTATTGATCACCTAAGGAAAAATGTTTAAAATACCTTGTTCAGACATGGTTTTTAAAATGCACTGAGCTCTCTGCTGTGTCTTTCCAAATATTACCTGGGGCTAGCCTACGATGCATGTTCTCAAGATTGGAGGCCTATGCAAAGTGTAAAGTTCTAGCCATAGAAGAACATCTATATATTTAAAGTTATTGGCCCATGACTTCTTTCTCTTAATAACAAACTAATTAAGAGAAGTATAGATAATGTTAAACTATAATAAAAATCTTCTAGTTTTGATTATATTCACTGATTGTCAGGATCACAGTTTATTGACACTGTGATTTTGAAATTGACACTGCACCAATTTCTGGAACTCTTTAATAGTGCTCTGAACCTTCCTTACTTTGAAAGAGTCCTGGCCGGGCGCTGTGGCTCACGCCTGTAATCCCAGCACTTTGGGAGGCCGAGGCGGGTGGATCACCTGAGGTCAGGAGTTCTAGACCAGCCTGGCCAACATGGTAAAACCCTGTCTCTACTAAAAATACAAAAATTAGCCGGGCGTGGTGGCAGGCACCTGTAATCCCAGCTACTCGGGGGGGCTGAGGCAGGAGAATCGCTTGAACCTGGGAGGCAGAGGTTTCAGTGAGCTGAGATGGTGCTATTGCACTCCAGCCTGGGGCACAAGAGGGAGACTTCATCTCAAAAAAAAAAAAAAAAAAAAAAAGAACAAAGGAGTTCTTCATCTAGTCTGTACTTTTTCATGTCTCCCTTTCCTGAAAAAAAGTTTGTATGATTAGATGTGTGATGCCAAGCTATTAAGATATGATTCACAATAGATTCCTATTTGTAAATAAATTCCTCATACCTCAACTATCTTTTGGTTTAATTAAATATTCAGGTTGAAGGTTATGGAAGCTACAATTGAAATAAAGATGAGAAACAAAAGAGTAAAAAATTCACTTCCAGGTCATGACAATGAAATTGTCATGAAATTATTCTCTCAACAGGTTTTTCTTTTATTTGGCCAAATTGCATTTGTCTCTTTGTACATTGTTATTTTAAGTTTTATGTTAGAAACTGGTTTCTATTGCTCATTTTTTCATATATTATCTTCATGAATATACCTAATACATTGACTTCTTTTCTCAGCCTGTCTCTTTCCAGCAAAACACCAGAATTTCTCTTGTCTAGAGGAGACTGGCAGCATCTCCTTGGACATATTGCCCACAAGGTTATATGGAATCGATAACGTGTCATCTTCCTTTACAGCCCCGGAGTGACTTTTGTTATTTTCACCTTTCCTCATGGCATAGGTATTTTATGTTAAGCAGCCTTCTCAGGCTTCTGAGTTTGCAGAGATGTTTCTGATTTATAAAGCAATGCATACCCTTTTAAGTGTATCTTTTCTAAATAATATAAATACAAATTTCCATGGATAAAATAGTCTGATGAAAATTCAAATGTAATATTACTAAAATTATCATATATAAATATTATAAATAAATTTGACACTGAACTTTGGAGCATATGGAGTGGACAGCATATTCCCAAAAGTCAAACTTTTGCACACTATTAGAGCAACATAGCACCCTTTTAGAAGAGATGCTATTCTTTCCTTCCTGCCCCCACCTTCCATATCTTAGAGAACTTGTCCATTTCACATTCTCAGAGATCACTCTCCATCAATGTCTGTGAACTGGAAAAAAATGGACATATGAATCTAACACTCCGGTAAAGCTGACTGACATTAGGGGACAATCTGGGATTTAAAATGGGATTTAGACATTTTATTTTAGTAAAATAAGGATTCATGTTTTATGGCTTCTCCCACTCTATAATGTTTACAAAGTAAAACTGCTAGTTAAGATATGAAGTTGTAAATTTCTTATTTGGAATTAAAATAAAGTAAGAAAAAAATTGTGGGCACTAAACTAACAGTCACTCCTTCAATAAATACAAATTAAAAGCAGGATGAATGGCCCTTATATAAAGTACTGCACTGAAAATTACAAACAAAAGATATTTTAGGAAATGTCTTACCTCATTATTTGAATGAGATATTGTTGGGAAAATTCTAAATAGCTTTTTGGATAAATTATCATTCCTTTCCATAAGTGCATTTGAGTAGAAACATAAACTATTTTTGATAATATTTATTTTTACAACATGTTTGTATATTTTGTATTTAAAAAGCTTCATAAAGCTCATATATATCTCATTCAATACAAGCCTAAAGTCTTTGAAGTGAAGGTTGACACATTCACAGAAAAAGCTACAAATCAGTCTTACCACTGTAAAGTAATGAAATGGTTATAGATTTCTGCTCACACAACTTCAGGAATTGTCCAGTGAAACACTCTGTAATTTGTGAAAAAAAGAAAGTTTAGGGAGTTGGCTATAAAAGCTAGTTTTAGAAAATAATGTAGATTCAGAAATGAAGGATACCATCTCTTATGCACAGAAAAATGAAGAAAATTGTTTACACATAGAAAAAGAGAAGAGGAAAGCAAATAATCATACAGGAGCAGAAAGAAGAGAGCATTTGGGATGGAGGGCTCCCGTCAGCTTTCTTTCCAGTTCCTGGCCATTCTTTTCCTTTTCTTTTTTTTTTTTAAGTCTTTTTTTAAAAAATTATACTTTAAGTTCTAAGATACATGTGCAGTATGTGCAGGTTGGTTAATAGGTATACATGTGCCATGCTGGTTTGCTGCACCCATCGACCCGTCATCTACATTAGGTATTTCTCCTAATGCTATCCCTCCCCTTGCCCCTCACCCCCTGACAACCCCAGTGTGTGATGTTCCCCTCCCAGGGTCCATGTGTTCTCATTGTTCAACTCCCACTCATGAGTGAGAACATGTGGTGTTTGGTTTTCTGTTCCTGTGTTAGTTTGCTGAGAATGATGGTTTCCAGCATCATCCATGTCCCTGCCAAGGACATGAACTCATTCTTTTTTATGACTGCATAGTATTCCATGGTATATATGTGCTACATTTTCTTTATCCAGTCTATCATTGATGGGCATTTGGGTTGGTTCCAAGTCTTTGCTATTGTGAATAGTGCTGCAGTAAGCATACGTGTGCATGTGTCTTTATAGAAAAATAATGTATAATCCTTTGGGAATATACCCAGTAATGGTATTGCTGGGTAAAATTGTATTTTTGGTTCTAGATCCTTGAGGAATCACAACACTGTCTTCTACAATGGTTGAACTAATTTACACTCCCACCAAGAGTGTAAAAACGTTCCTATTTCTCCACATCCTCTCCAGCATCTGTTGTTTTCTGACTTTTTAATGATCGCCATTCTAACAGGCGTGAGATGGTATCTCATTGTGGTTTTGACTTGCATTTCTCTAATGACCAGTGATAATGAGCTTCTTTCCATATGTTTATTAGCTGCATAAATGTCTTCTTTTAAGAAGTTTCTGTTCATATCCTTTGCCCACTTTTTGATGGGGTTGTTTTTTTCTTCTAAATTTGCTTAAGCTCCTTATAGATTCTGGATATTAGCCCTTTGTTAGATGGATAGATTGCAAAAATTTTCTCACATTCTGTAGGTTGCTGGTTCACTCTGGTGATAGTTTCTTTTGCTGTCAGAAGCTCTTTAGTTTAATTAGATCCCATTTGTCAGTTTTGTCTTTTGTTGTCGTTGCTTTTGGGGTTTCAGTAATGAAGTCATTGCCCATGCCTATTTCCTGAATGGTATTGCCTAGCTTTTCTTTGAGGGTTTTTATGATTTTAGATCTTATGGTCTTATGTTTAAATCTTTAATCAATCTTGAGTTAATTTTTTTATAAGGAAGGGGTCCAGTTTCAGTTTTCTACATATGGCTAGCCAGTTTTCTCAACAACATTTATTAAATAGGGATTCCTTTCCCCATTGCTTGTTTTTGTCACGTTTGTCAAAGATCAGATGGTTGTAGATGTGTAGTGTTATTTCTGAGGCCTCTGTTCTGTTCCATTGGTCTATGTATCTGTTTTGGTACCAGTACCATGCTGTTTTGGTTACTGTAGCCTTGTAGTATAGTTTGAAGTCAGGTAAGGTGATGCCTTCAGCTTTGTTCTTTTTGCTTAGGATTGTCTTGGGTATATGGGCTCTTTTTTGATTCCATATGAAATTCAAAGTAATTTTTTAAATTATGTGAAGAAAGTCAATGGTAGCCTGATGGGGATAGCATTGAATCTATAAATTACTTTGGGTAGTATGGCCATTTAAACAATATTGATTCTTCCTATCCATGAGCATGGAATGTTTTTCCATTTGTTTGTGTCTTCCCTTATTTCCTTGAGCAGTGGTTTATATTTTTCCTTGAAGAGGTGCTTCACATCCCTTGTAAGTTGTATTCCTAGGTATTTTATTCTCTTTGTACCAATTGTTAATGGGAGTTCACTAATGATTTGGCTCTCTGTTTGTCTATTGTTGGTGTATAGGAATGCTTGTGATTTTTGCACCCTGATTTTGTATCCTGAGACTTTGCTGAATTTGCTTATCAGCTTAAGGAGTTTTTGTGCTGAGACAATGTGGTTTTCTAAATATGCAATTATGTCATCTGCAAACAGAGACAATATGACTTCCTCTCTTCCTATTTGAATACCCTCTATTTCTTTCCCTTGCCTGATTGCCCTGGCCAGAAATTCCAATACTATGTTGAATAGGAGTGGTGAGAGAGGGCATCCTTGTCTTGTGCTGGTTTTCAAACGGAATGCTTCTAGCTTTTGCCAATTCAGTATGATATTGGTTGTGGGTTTGTCATAACCAGCTCTTATTCTTTTGAGGTAAGTTCCATTATTACCTAGTTTATTGAGTGTTTGTAGAATGAAGGGTGTTGAATTTTATCCAAGGCCTTTTCTGCATGTATTGAGATAATCATGTGGTTTTTGTCATTGGTTCTGTTTATGATAGATTATGTATATTGATTTGCCTATGTTGAACCAGACTTGCATCCCAGGGATGAAGCTGACTTGATCGTGGTGGATAAGCTTTATAATGTGCTGCTGGATTCAGTTTGCCAGTATTTTATTGAGGATTTTCACATTGATGTTCATCAGGGATATTGGCGTGACATTTTCTCTTTTTGCTGTGTCTCTGCCATGTTTTGGTATCAGGATGATGGTGGTCTCATAAAATGAGTTAGGGAGGAGTCCCTCTTTTTCTATTGTTTGGAATAGTTTCAGAAGAAATGGTACCAGCTCCTCTTTGTACCTCTGGTAGAATTCAGGTGTGAATCCATTTGGTCCTGGGCTTTTTTTGGTTGGTAGACTATTAATTACTGCCTCAATTTCAGAACTTGTTATTGGTCTGTTTAGGGATTCAAATTCTTCCTAGTTTAGTCTTGGGAGGGTGTATATGTCCAGGAATTTACCTGTTTCTTCTAGATTTTCTAGTTTATTTGTGTAAAGGTGTTTATAGTATTCTCTGATGGTAGTTTGTATTTCTTTGGGATCTGATCCCCTTTATCATTTTTTATTGTGTCTGTTTGATTCTTCTCTCTTTTCTTCTTTATTAGTCTGGCTAGTGGTCTATCTATTTTGTTAATCTTTTCAAAAAAACCAGCTTCTGCATTCATTGATTTTTTGAAGGGTTTTTCGTGTTTCTATCTCTTTCAGTTCTTCTCTGATCTTAGTTATTTCTTGTCTTCTGCTAGCTTTTGAATTTGTTTGCTCTTGCTTCCCTAGTTCTTATAATTGTGATGTTAGTGTGTCAATTTTAGATCTTTCCCGCTTTCTCCTGTGGGTATTAAGTGCTGTAAATTTACCTCTAAACACTGCTTTAGCTGTGTCCCAGAGATTCTGGTATATTGTGTCTTTGTTCTCATTGGTTTCAAAGAACTTATTTCTGTCTTAATTTCGTTATTTACCAGGTAGTCATTCAGGAGCAGGTTGTTCAGTTTCCCTGTAGTTTTGTGGTTTAGAGTGAGTTTCTTAATCCTGAGTTCTAATTTGATTGCACTGTGGTTGGAGAGACTGTTTGTTATGATTTCCATTCTTTTGCATTTGCTGAGGAGTGTTTTACTTCCAATTATGTGGTCAATTTTAGAATAAGTGCTATGTGGTGCTGAGAAAATGTATTTTATGTTGATTTGGGGTGGAGAGTTCTGTAGATGTCTAACATGTCCACTTGGTCCAGAGCTGAGTTGAAGTTCTGAATATCCTTGTTAATTTTCTGTCTTGTTAATCTGTCTAATATTGACAGTGGGGTGTTAAAGTCTCCTACTATTATAGAGTGTGATTCTAAGTTTTTTTAGATCTCTAAGAACTTGGTTTATGAATCTGGTTGCTCCTGTATTGGGTGCATATATATTTAGGATAGTTAACTCTTTTTGTTGCATTGGTCCCTTTACCATTATGTGATGCCCTTTTTTGTCTCTTTTGATCTTTGTTGGTTTAATGTCTGTTATATCAGAGACTAGGATCGCAATCCCTGCTTTTTTTTGCTTTCCATTTGCTTGGTAAATCTTCCTCCATCCCTTTATTTTGAGCCTATGTGTGTCTTGGCATGGGAGATGTGTCTCCTGAATATAGCACACAGATAGGTCTTGACTCTATCCAATTTGCCAGTCTGTGTCTTTTAACTGGGGGCATTTATCCCATTTACATTTAAAGTTAGTATTGTTATGTGTGAATTTGATCCTGTCATATGATGCTAGCTGGTTATTTTGCCCATTATTTGATGCAGTTTCTTCATAGTGTCGATGGTCATTATATTTTGGTATGTTTTTCCAGTGGCTGGTACCAGTTTTTCCTTTACATATTTGGTGCTTCCTTAAGGATCTCTTGTAAGGCAGGCCTGGTGGTGACAAAATTCCTCAGCATTTGCTTGTCTGTAAAGAGTTTTATTTCTCCTTCACTTATGAAACTTAGTTTGGCTGGTTATGAAAATCTGGGTTGAAAATTCTTTTCTTTAAGAATGTTGAATATTGGCCCCCACTCTCTTCTGGCTTGTAGGGTTTCTTCAGAGAGATCTGCTGTTAGTCTGATGGGCTTCCCTTTGTGGGTAACTTGACCTTTCTCTCTGTTTGCCCTTAACATTTTTTCCTTCATTTCAACCTTGGTAAATCTGACGATTATGTGTCTTGGGGTTGCACTTCTCGAGGAGTATCTTTGTGATGTTCTCTGTATTTCCTGAATTTGAATGTTGACCTGTCTTGCTAGGTTGCAGAAGTTCTCCTGGATAATATCCTGAAGTGTGTTTTCCTACTTGGTTCCATTCTCCCCATCACTTTCAAGTACGCCAATCAAAGGTAGGTTTGGTCTTTTCACATAGTCCCATATTTTTTGGATGCTTTGTTTGTTGCTTTTCATTCCTTTTTCTGTAATCTTGTCTTCATGCTTTATTTCATTAACTTGATCATCAATCTCTGATATCCTTTCTTCCACTTGATTGATTCAGCTATTGATACTTGTGTATGCCTCACGAAGTTCTCGTGCTGTGTTTTTCAGCTACATCAGGTCATTTATGTTCTTCTTTATACTGGTTATTCTAGTTAGCAGTTCCTCTAACCTTCTATCAAGCGTCTTAGCTTCCTTGCTTTGGGTTAGAACATGCTCCTTTAGCTTGGAGGAGTTTGTTATTACCCATGTTCTGAAGCCTACTTCTGTTAATTCATCAAACTCATTTTCTTTCCAGTTTTGTTCTCTTGCTGGTGAGGAGTTGTGATCTTTTGGAGGAGAGGAGTCATTTTGGTTTTTGGAATTTTCACCCTTTTTTGGGCTGGTTTTTCCTCATCTTCATGGATTTATCTACCTTTGATCCTTAATTTTGGTGACGTTCGGATGGGGTTTGGGGGTAGGCGTTGTTTTTGTTGATGTTGATATTATTGCTTTCAATATGTTAGTTTTTCTTTTAACAGTAAGGCCCCTCTTCTGCAGCTGTGCTGGAATTTGCTGGAGGTCCACTCCAGACCCTGTTTACCTGGGTATCACCAGCGGAGGCTGCAGAACAGCAAAGATTACTGCCTTCTCCTTCCTCTGGAAGCTTCATCCCAGAGGGGCACCCACCAGATGCCAGCTGGGGCTCTCCTGTATGAGGTGTCTGTCGACCCCTGCTGGGAGGTGTCCCCCAGTCAGGAGGCACGGGGTTCAGGAACCCATTTGAGAAGGCAGTCTGTCCCCTAGCAGAGCTCAAGTGCTGTGCTGGGAGATCCCCTACTCTTTTCAGAGCCTGCAGTCAGGAACGTTTAAATCTGCTGAAGCTGCACCCACAGCTGCCCTTTCCCCCACGTGCTCTGTCCTAGGGAAATGGGAGTTCTATATATAAGCTCCTGACTGGGGATGCTGCCTCTTTTTCAGAGATGCCCTGCCCAGAGAGGAGCAATCTAGAGAGGCAGTCTGGCTTCAGTGGGTTCTGACCAGTTTGAACTTTCTGGGGGTTTGTTTACACTGTGAAGGGAAAACTGCCTACTCAAACCTCAGTGATGGCAGACTCCCCTCCCCCCACCAAGCTTGAGTGTCCCAGGTCAACTTCAGACTGCTGTGCTGGCAGAAAGAATTTCAAGCCAGTGGACCTTAGCTTGTTGGGCTCCATGGGGGTGGGATCTGCTGAGCAAGACCACTTGGCTCCCTGGCTTCAGCTTCCTTTCCAGGGGAGTGAATGGTTCTGTCTCACTGGTGTTCCTGGGGCCACTGTGATACAAAAAAACAAAAACAAAAACAAAAAAACTCCTGCAGCTAGCTCCATGTCTGCTTAAATGGCTGCCCAGTTTTGTGCTTAAAACCCCAGGGCCCTGGTGGTGTAGGTACCCAAGGGAATCTCCTGGTCTCCATGTTGCAAAGACAGTGGGAGTGGGACAAGTATACTATCTGGGCCAGATAGCACTGTCTCTCGTGGCACATTCCCTCATGGCTTTCCTTGGCTAGGGGAGGTAGTTCCTCGACCCCTTGCACTTCCTGGGTGAGATGATGCCTCACCCTGCTTCTGCTCACCCTCCGTGGGCTGAACCCACTGTCTAACCAGTCCCAATGAGATGAGCCAGGTACCTCAATTGGAAATGCAGAAATCACCTGCCTTCTGCATTGGTCTTGCTGGGAGCTGCAGACCAAACCTGTTCCTATTTGGCCATCTTGCCTCACACATCGTTCCTGGCCATTCCATACTTCCTGTCCTCTGCAAGAGCTTTAAGTTAACTCAAGTGAATTTCTATTTCTTACAAATAAACAATGCTTGACTCAGACAATGCTTATGGTTAAAAGTTCTTTGTTTCCAATTGAAATAACAGAGATAACAGACTCAAGCCATGATGCTGTCTAGTTCAAATGTTTTCTATTATAATTTTTTCTTTATTCATAATTTATTAATATTTGAGGTGATGGATATGTGTATCATTCCACACTGTGCTAAAAATCATAACATCACTTTGTAATCCACAAATATATAGAGCTATGTTTTTAATTTATAATCAGAATAATTTAAATTAGAAAAGTAAAAAGTAATATATGCTTCATGTACAAAAACATCAAATAATATGGAAGAATAGAAAGTGAAGATGCATATTCCAAGTCTTACTCTCTCCTGATGACATTCCTCAGAAGAAAATTCCTGTTAAGTGTTGTTGCATATCCTTTCAGACATTTTTATGTATATTTATAAAGAGAAATTATATATGTATGTATGTATGCATGTATCTATCTATCTATCTATCTATCTATCTATCTATCTATCTCTCATCTATCTATCCTATTTCAATTTAAATGTGATGTCTCCTGTTTGTTCTTCTCCAGCCACAGGAAACATCTGCTCAGTCTCTGTATAAGCCTTCATGAGTCTGAGGTCAACCATTAATGGCTTTTTAATTTTCCTGTCTCCTGGTCAAATAATCTCAAATCCATTAACTTTTCCTTGGTAAATCTATTTAAACACTATTTTTTCTCTTTCTCACTGTAAAAGAGAAATTGGTTTGTGAATTAAGAGCTCTAATAAAATTTTTAAATATCTCTAATATTATGTTTTTAATACTGGCTAGCTCTGGATCAAATTCTCACCATCTGTGTAAAGGGGTCATTGACCATCCCGTCAGTTTTGCGGCCTAATTTTGTTTGACATTCAGCCAATTACTCTCTGCTAATAGATATTGCAGTTATGTAGAGTGGGATGTCATCTCAGTTAATTCATTGTCATTTTTTAAATTTATACCAAATAATAACATGAGTTTCCTGTTTAACAAGATGTGACTACCTTAGAGCTGAAGACAGATGATAGATTTTCTTCACAGATATTCCTCATTTTTCCACATTTGCTCCACAATGGTGATCATCTAAATTATCTATTGTCTATCAATGTCTGAATACTTACCTAGAGAATACCTAGAGAAAGTTATTTTTAGTAGAGTAGCTAATTAATTTTTAAAATAGTTTTGATATTCCTGAGATATCAAAATAGAAAAAAATCTCCCAGTGGCTTCCATTTCATTTATTCTTTAAACCTCTGTGTAAAATTTCTCGAGATATAGGTACATACAGAAAAGTATATAAAACCTATCTGTAGGGCTTAAATAATAAAATAAATATCTCTGTACCCACCACCCAGGGTTAAGAAACAGGATATAACCAGCACCTTGGAGGCACCTTGCCAATTGCATCCCTCAAATTCTCTCCCAGCGATTAATCTTGGTCTTACATTTTTGTTCTTGCTTTCTTTGAAGTTTTGCCATCTAGATATCTATCTTTAAACACTTTTATATTGTTTATTCTACAATTTATTGTTTTATTATTATATTTTAAAATTTTTAAACTTTATATAAATTGAATCCTGCTGTATGAATTTTTGTGATTTCAGCAAGATGATTTTGAAATTCATTCATATTGATGAATATAAGTTGAATTAATTAATTTCAGTCACAAATAATGTTTCATTGTATAAATATTTTACAATATTTATTCTTTATATTACTAACGAACTTTTGGGTTGCTTTCAGTTTTGCTATTATTGATAATGCTCATGAACGTTCTTAGATATTTGCCTAGCAGAGCGATTGCTTAGTTCCATCAAAAAAATTTATTTTAACATCATGGAAATCTTTGCACATAGTAGGCCCTGAGAAATGTTTGAATGAATTAATTTCAATAATTTGATGGTAAAGTCTCTTTAATATTCCCTAGCAAATATGTACTGGGGAACAAATACATAGGACATATTTGGAGATGGAATCCAAGGTAAAGACTTAGTAATTGCTTAATTTGATTTACGTGTTCCAGAAGGAACTAAACCCTTGTTGAAGAAAACACAGCACAACTAGAAAGGAATAACTCATTGTCATTAAGTGTGCTCATGCTAGACCACCAAGCAAGAACGTATTTGCCCAGCTAAGCTCTTTTAAAACCTTTAGGGGCAAGGACAGATAGAGACAAGCACAGTAAGTCAAATATTTGCCCAGCTGACTCCTCCTGTCATGTTGGTCTTATATAGGTAGCAGTAAATTTTCCCTTCAGGTCTCTTCATGGTCCTTCTATTATGATTTATTACATTCCAATTCCCATCAAAAAATATTTATTAAGTGCTTAGTTATTCATTGTATTGCAAATGAAATCATGGCTACAAAGTGGATTAGTATTCTTTGTTGCTGAAAAAGCTGAATAACTTTGTTTAACCTCTACCTTATGTTAGAACTCCAGTTGTACTATCAATTCTTCCCACACAGTTTGAATGATTTGTATGATATGCAAAAGCCTACACATTTGGAACACAAGGATAACTATGATGATGCCCCTGTAGTCACTTGCAGCCCCAGGGAGACTAGTTTAGTCACCATCTCCCTCTGGCAGGAAATATTAAGAAATCAAGTACTTCCTGCCTTGGAATTAAGCTTTTCTGAGTTCTTGTGGCAGGGGTGTTGATTAAGACACAGTTTTCTGGGTTCCACATTTGCTTGCCCTGACATCAGTTACTCATCTGATTTTTTTAGCTTCTTACCTGAATTCCTGGCTTCCAAAGCTTAGCTTATTTCTTTAATTTCTTAATAATTCTAATTCTTTATTTTCCAAGTGATCATTGTAGATGTAATTGGAGGTGTCCTGACTTATAGCTTGGGTATGAATAACTGCCCCCAGCAGTGAACCACATTTCCAAGCATTATATTTGACTTTACTAATTTATATTAGTAGGAGAACAAGAAATCCAATCTCTCTCCCTGACACTCACCTAACCTCCCTTTTGTATTCCAAGGGCTGGGCCTATTTATGTCTTGTTGCTAGCTCTACTGCTTTTATTTTTCATGCAATTAAAATGCCCAAAACAATTCCTATGGTTAAAGTTCTCCTTTAAATCTAATATGCAATGACTCCTAGCTCAAGAGTAATAGGACCCCTCTTAAAAAGTGAGCTCAGCTGCCATCTGCTATCTTTTCTCTTTTTTGTAGTATCTACTTGACAAGGTATTAAAGACACCATGAAGTCTAATGCTAATGTTTTCTATTATAATATTTTCTTTAGTAATATTTTAAGTTAGAAAAATGAGAAGTAATATATAATTACCCTGCTAGAGTGTGAATATATAGCAACTCTGATAGAGTTGCTGGAAAATGGATGCCCAGTTAATCATGAATTTCAGATAAACAACAAATAATTTTTTTAATATAAGCATGTCCTGTGCAAAGTTTGAGACATACTTACACTAACAAAATTATTCATTGTTTACCTAAATTCAAATTTAACTGAGCATTTTTTATTTTAGTTTGCTAAATCTAGCAATCCTACCTCTTGAGCTGGAGGATTTCGCAAATGCCAGTAGATGTTGGTTACTCTTAAAAACCACTACCTTCTCCAACGCATCCATCTGTGTACTTCCTTGTAAAATCCAGTTTTAGTAAAGAACCCAACTAAGTCAGTTTAGCAAGAACCACCCCCTCAAACATCTGATCATCCTCAATATCTGATTGGGTTCCTCATCCTCCACTATTCCCCAAGTGATAAATGATCACTTCAGTCTGTCTTCAGCTAGAATCCTGTTAGGTCAGCTTAGCCAGAATCCCTCTAAGCCCTGATGTTTCTGCTTAATAATTTTCTGTCAACTGACTCCCACCTTGCTCCTTGGCTATAAACTCCTACTTGCCCATGCTATTTTCAGAGTTGAGCTCAATTTCTCTCTTTCACTGCAAGACCCAGTTGCAGTGGTCTCTATACCTATTATGATTGTCCTGAATAAAGTCTTCCTTACTGTGCTTTAACAAATATTATTGAATAAGTTTTAGCAATGTACTGTAAGATGAAACTTATGATGATGAACTATAAAATCCAGTAACTTTTGTATCAACCATTGCAGATCACTGCCCAGTGATTCTTCAATATTTCTGAGAAGGATAACCTTTCTCCCTAACACCCTCCTCAGTACTCTCTGAGGACAGTGGTGTTCCATAATGAAATTGTCCTGAGGTCCCAATATTCTAGTTCTTTAGATTTAAGCACATAGTTACTTCGGGAAGACATAAGGCTACCCATGGAAAAACTAATTTGGGATATGCCTGGGCCCCCTCACCTATGCAGAACCACTCTTCTCCCAACAGTCATGTGGCTTGAGCTTAGCTTTTTCTGCCCTCATGGTGACCAAATTTCTGTGGCTTCTTTGCCTTTCATTGTCACTGAATCACTGTTGGGGTTATCCTAATCTGACAAGTTTTAATAATCTTGAGTCTTGGGGGGAACATGGTTTAAGCTCTTATACTTTTACATATCTCAGGAAGCCACTAATCTTATGCAAATATGTTTCCTTCAAGTAATCTCAAAAGATATGGCTAGTAGCATTAGTTTCTCTTGACAAATGAAGGAAGGAAAGAAGGAAGGAAAAGGATGGGAAAGGCAAGAGGGAAAGAAGAATGGGGGAGTGGGGAAGGAGGGAAGGAGAGAGAGCAAGAGAGAAAGAGGAAGAGAGAAATAGGGAGAAAGACAGAGGGATGGAACGTTCCACCTGTGGGCATACCAAAAAAGAAAGGAAGAAAAAAGTATTTGAAGTTCTATTTCAATGGACACAGTTAAATTAGTATTAAAACACAGTTTAATGCTTAATCAATAATTATTAAAATTAGGGGAAAATGAAGCAACAATGATTCCCAAATGTAGCAGTGATCACTATTACTATAATGTCTTTGGTCTTTCAAAGATTTTTCTATGCATGTTTGTGTGAGTATATATGTGTATTTTTCTGTGGGAATGTCTACATACACAAACAAATGGATTTATACTCTATAGACTATTTTTAAATATATATATAGATATTCACTTAATAGTATATTATATTTTTTCTATATCATTATACATCTAAAATATTGTAGTAACTATGGAATATTTCACTGATTGTAATGCTTAATGAATTTATGGATTGGATTCTTAACAGAAAAAAAAACCTGTTTCGTACTTTTACTTCCAATTAACATCTTGTGGCTAAATTTTTGCACATATCTTTATTTCCTTCTGTAAATTATCAGTTGTAGAGTGTCTGGAACTGGGTAAAGGGCATTTTTCATATATATATATGTATATATATGTTTAATTTTATTTTGAAATAGTTTTAGAATTAGAGTTGCAAAGATAGTGCAGGCAGTTTCTCTATACTCTACATCCAGCTTCCCCTAATGGTTAACATCTTACCCATAGTACATTTATCAGTACTAGGAAATTAACACTGATAAATACTCTTAATTGAGCTACAATTAGTAGTATTATAAGACTAATGTCTTTTTTTCTGTTAAGAATCCAATCCATAAATGCATGTCACATTTAGTCATCATGTTTTTTAAATCTTTTTCAAATTGTTTTTCATGACCTTGATACTTTTGAAAAGTACCAGTTAGCTAATTTGTAGAATGTCCTTCAATTGGAATTTGTGTGATTTTTTTTCATTATTGGGTTGGAAACATGTCCATATTGTTTAAAGGTTTTTGACATATACATTAGAAGCCATCTCACCCAATATGAGTGATAGGTTAAAGAAGTTGTTTATGTTTAAAGCAGGAGATCTTTTAAAATGATGCATATATATATATATATATATATATATATAAAATTTGCTTTTTATGACTTCACTTGGCAATATTTTTATGTTGGGCCAAGGTTTTGTTTGTTTTTTGTTATTAGTAAATTCTACTGCTTGGAGTTCTAAATCATCTTCCTTTCATAAATCACAAGTAGAATGAATAAATAATTCATGATTCTAGTTTCAATTTGTTTAAAATGGAGAGAGAACTTAAAGCACTTGAAATTCAAGATTTTTACAATTTTATTTTGAGTTTGACTCACCCACATCTGAAAATTTTCTTTTTCTGTTTTCTTATGAAATGCATATTCATTGAGCGTTTTCAAAGCACTTAGTTTTCATTAAAAAATCACTTTTTAATCTAATCATACTGTATAATATTTATTAAATAAGCATTATAATAAAGAACACAACTGAAATGAGTAAGTTTAGGAAAAACAAAACTGACTCTTGGTAGATAAATCCCTTTGGTCACTAACCATTGAGAAAGAAGCAATTCTTAGGTGAACTTGAGAGAAGCCTGCTAGCTTCAAGTGTTCTGCATGCAGAGAGTACCTGGTGCTTTGTAGAGGGAATGGTGAGTTCCGGTTAATCTAGAAAGATGTTTAAGAAGAGACCAGTTAAGAGAGCTGCTGATGTATTTCCAATTGTCCTCCAGTGGAATTGTAACCTATTTATGTTCCCAATTACATGGTAGGAGAATTTCTGTTCCTCTATCTTTGGTAACAGTGAATAAGAGTATATCAAACTTGTAATATTTCAAAATAGATTATATAGAAATAATTTATGTTAATAGTAGAAAATTATTTCTTGGTGATGACCAAAAAGACTGATTCTCTTGGTTATGTTGCTTATTAATCATCTGTATTTCTCTATTTGTTTCTGATCTTAATGTGTTTTTACACAGATAGCAACCAAATTCTCTGACCTGCTTTTATTTCAAAGTTTCTAGACGGTGACCTGCTTCAATTACCTGGTAACAATTGTTCTATTAACTTCTGTATTATGAATCTGGGACAGAATTATGTTTCTTTGAATCACTCTCTGTCTGGTGACTTCCCGTATGAACATTATAAATATCTTCTGTATTTAAAAAGCCAGATAGAAAAAGAAAAGAATCATTCACCAACAAAGGAGGGATTTACCATGGGGATTAGAAACAACATGTCCAGATAAGCCATGCTACTTGCATTTATTTCATCTATCACCCCTCTACATACACTCCTACTACTCTTCTTTCACTGGCCTTCCTACTGTTCTTGGAACGCGCTGGGTGCATTCCCGCTCTGGGTCTTCTGCTGGCTGTTCCCTTTGCCAGGAACATTCTTTTCCCAGTTATCTGCATGGCTAGCTCCCTTACCTCTTCCAAGTCTTTGCTCAAATGACATATTTGCACAGAAGTCTACGCTGATTATGCTACTTAAAACTTACCACTCCAACCACTTTTGACTACCCTGACTTGTTGTTTATTTTTATAGCACTTACAACTTTCCTCATATTGTACCATTTACTTTTTAGTCGTATACATTAGTTTTTTAAAAAAATTATGAGTGTATAGTTGGTGTATATATTTATGGAGTACATGAGATATTTTGATAAAGGCATACGATGTGTACTAATCACATCAGGGTAAATGGAGTATCCATTATCTCAAGCATTTATAATTTCTTTGTGTTATAAACATTCCAATTATACTCTTAGTTTTTAAAATATTTATTTATTTATTTATTTATTTATTTATTTATTGTTTGAGATGGAGTCTCACTCTGTCACCCAGGCTGGAGTGCAGTAGCATGATCTCATCTCACTGCAACCTCCGCCTCCTGGGTTCAAGCAGCTCTCCTTCCTCAGCCTCCCGAGTAGCTGGGACTACAGGTGTGCACCACTATGCCTGGATAATTTTTGTATTTTTTAAATAGAGACAGGGTTTTGCCATGTTGGCCAGGCTGGTCTCAAACTCCTGACCTCAGGTGATCCACCCACCTCGGCTTCCCAAAGTGCTGGGATTACAGGCATGAACCACCAAGCCTGGTCACTCCTAGTTATTTTTAAACGTACAATAAATTATTCTTGACTGTGGTTACTCTGTTGTGCTATAAAATACTAGATCTCATTCATGCTGTTATTGTACTCATTAACCATTCCCACTCCCCCTCCCCTTACTACCCTTCCCAGCCTCCGGTAACAATCATTCTACCCTCAGTCTTCATCAGTTCAATTGCTTTAATTTTTAGATCCCACAAATGGGTGAGAATATGTGAAGTTTGTCTTTCTGTACCTGCCTTATTTAACTTAGTGCAATAAGCATCCATGTGGTTGCAAATGACAGGATATTATTCTTTTTTATGGCTGAATAGTACTTCATTGTGTTTATGTACCACATTTTCTTTATCCATTCATCTGTTGATGAACACTTAGGTTGCTTACAAATCTTTGCTATTGCGAATAGTACTGCAGTAAACATGAGAGTGCAGATATCTCTTTGACATACTGACTTCATTTCCTTTGGATAAAGAACCAGTAGTGGAATTGCTGGGTCATATGATAGCTCTATTTTTATTTTCCTCTGGAAGCTCTATACTGTTCTCCATCTTGGCTGTACTAATTTACATTCCCACCAACAGTGTACGAGGATTCTCTTTTCTCCGCATCCTCACCGGCATTTGTTATTGCATGACTTTTGGATAAATGCAAATTTTACTGGGGCAAGATGATACTTCATTGTAGTTTTAATTTGCATTTCTCTGATGATTAGTGAAGTTGAACACCTTTCCATATGTCTGCCATTTGTGTGTCTTCTTTTGAGAAATGTCTATTCAGCTCTTTTAACCATTTTAAATTGGATTATTAGATCTTTTCCTATTGAGTTGTTTGAGCTTCTTGCATACTTTGCTTATTGATTCCTTGTCAGATCGATAGTTTCCAAATATTTTCTCCTATTCTGTGGATTGTTTCTTCACTTTGTTGATTGTTTCCTTGCTGTAGAGAAGCCTTTTAACTTGATGTGATCCCATTTATCCATTTTTTCTTTGGTTACCTGTGCTTTGGGTGTATTAACTAATAAATCTTTGCCCATTCAGATTTCCTAAAGACTTTTCCCAATGTTTTCTTTTAGTAGTTTCATAGTTTTAGGTCTTGGATTTAAGTATATAATCCATTTTGTTTTAATTTTTGTATATTGTGAGAAATAGGGGTCTAGTTTCATTCTGCGTATGGCTATCCAATTTTCCCTGCACCATTTGTTGAAGAGACTGTCCTTTTCCCAATGTATGTTCTTGACACCTTTGTTGAAAATGAATTCACTGTAGATGTATAAATTTATTTCTGTGTTCTCTATTGTGTTCCATTGGTTTTTATGTCTGTTTTTTTCTGCCTGTACCATGCTGTTTTGGTTATTATAGCTATGTAGTATAATTTGATGTCTGGTAATGTGATTCCTACACTGTTGTTCCTTTTGCTCAGGATGCATTTGGCTTGGCTTTCCTGGGTCTTTTGTGGCTCCACATGCAGTTTAGGATTATTATTATTTTTATTTCTGTAGAGAATGTCATTGGTACTTTTATAGGGATTGCATTGAATCTGTAGATTGCTTTGGGTAGTATGAACACTTTAACAATATTGATTCTTCCAATCCATAAACATGGAATATCTTTCCACTTTTTTGTGTCCTCTTCAATTTCTTGCATCAGTGTTTTATAGTTTTCATTGTAGATATCTTACACTTCTTTGGTTAAATTTATTCTTAAGTGTCTAATTTTATATGTAGCTGTTGTAAATGGGATTACTGCCTTGATTTCTTTTTTAGATAGTTCACTGCATATAGAAATGCTACTGATTTTTGTATGTTGCCTTTGGTTTCCTGAAAATTTACCAAATATGTTTATCAGTTTTAATAGTGTTTTTCGTGGAGTCTTTAGGTTTTTCCAAATATAAAATCACATCATCTGCAAAGAAGGATAATTTGTCTTCTTCCTTTCCAATTGGATGTCCTTTATTTCTTTTCTTGTGTGATTTGTATAGTAGTTGTGGGTCTGCGATTTATAGCTTATATTGTTTATATTGTTTTGAAGTAAGGTCTTTCTATCCCCAGTTTTTTTTTATGGTTTTTATCATGATGGTATGTTGAATTTTATCAAATGCTTTTTCAGTATCAATGGAAATGATCATAGCCTTTTATTGTCCTGCATTCTGCTGATGTAATGTATCACATTCATTGATTGATGTATGTTGAACTGTCCTTACATCCCTGGGATAAATCCCACTTGGTCATGCTGGATGTTATTTTTAATGTGTTATTGAATTTGGTTTGCTAGCATTTTGTGGAGAATTTTTGCATCAATGTTCACCAAGGATATTGTCTGTTTTTTAATGTGTTTTTTTCCGGTTTTGGTATCATGGTAATATTAGCCTTGTAGAATGAGTTTGAAACAATTACCTCCTTCTCTATTTTTGGAAAGTTTGAGTAGGATTGAATTTAGTTCTTTAAATGTTTGATCAAATTCAGCAGTGACACCATTGGGTCCTGGGCTTTTCTTTGCTGGGAGATGTTTTATATGATTTCAGTCTCATTACTTGTTATTGGTCTATTTAGATTTTGGATTTTTTCCTGGCTCAATCATTGTAGGCTGTATATGTCTAGGAATTTATCCATTTCTTATAGGTTTTCCAATTTATTGTCATAAATTAGTAGTTGCTCATGGCAGCCTCTAATGATCCTTTGCATTTTTGCAGTATCAGTTGTAATGTCTCATTTTTCATCTCTGTATTTATTTGAGTCTTCTCTCTTTTTGTCTTATTTAATATGGCTAAAGGTTTGCTAATTTTGCTTACCATTTCATAAAACTAACTTCTTGTTTTGTTGATCTTTGGTATTATTTTTGGTTTCAATTTCATTTATTCTTGCTCTGATATTTACTATTTCTTTTCTTCTGCTAATTTTGGGTTTGGTTTGCTCTTGCTTTTCTAGTTCTTTAAGATGCATTGTTAAGTTGTTTATCTGGATTTTTAAAAGCTTTTCCAATGTAAGCACTTATTGTTATAAACTTTCCTCTTATTGCTGCTCTTGCTCTATCCCAAATGTTTTGGTATGATGTATTTCCATCTTCATTTGTTTCAAGAAATTTAAAATTTTCTTTTTAATGTCTTCCTTGACTCACTGTTCAGAAGTCAGGAAGATACTGTTTAATTTCCATGTGTTTGTATAGTTTCCAAAGTTTCTGTTGTTATTGACTTCTCCTTTTATTCTATTTTGGTCGAAGAAGATACTCGATATAACTTCAATTTTTTGAAATTTTAAAGACTTGTTTTGTGGCCTTACATATGGTCTATGCTTGAGAATGATCCATGTGTTGAGGAGAAAATGTATTCTGCAGACATTGAATCACTATCACTCTTGAGTATCTATCAGGTTCATATGGTCTACAGTGCAGCTTAAGCCTGATGTTTCTTTGTCGACTTTCTGTTTGGATAATCTGTCCAATGCTAAAAGTGGGGTGCTGAAGTCTCCAACTGTTACTTTATTGAGGTCTATCTCTCTCATTAGCTCTAATAATATTTGCTTTATATATCTATGTGTTCCAATGTTGGGTGCATGTATATTTACAATTGTTATGTTCTATTTTTTGACAAAATTGACACTTTATCATTGTATAATTACCTTGACTCCTTTTATAGTTTTTGTCTGGAAATCTATTTTGTCTGATATAAGTATAGCCACTTCTGCTCTTTTCTGGTTTCCATTTACATGAAATATATTTTTCCATTCCTTTATCATACTTTCTGTTTGTATTTATAGGTGATATGGGTTTCTTGTAGACTACAGATCATTGGCTCTTGTTTTTTTTATCCATTAAGCCATTCTATCTCTTCTGATAGGACAGTTTAGTCCATTTACATTCAGTGTTTTTATTGATAAGTAAGGGCTTACTCCTGCCACTTTATTATTTGTTTTCTAGTTGTTTTGTGCTCTTCTCTTCCTTCTTTCCCATCTTCCTCTTACTAAAGGTGATTTTCTCTGGTGGTATATTTTCACTTATTGCTTTTGATTTTTTATGCATCTATTGTAGGTTTTTTGATTTGAGTTACCATGAAGCTTGCAAATAATATCTTATAACCCATTATTTTAAACAGATGACAACCTAACACTGATTGGATAAAGAAACTAACAATGAGACAACTTATAAAAATTCTACACCATCCCCCACACAACTTTTTAACTTTTTGTTGTTTCTATTTACATCTTATTATATATACTATGTCTTGAAAAGTTGTTTTCAAAGTTATTTTTGATAGGTTCATCCTTTAGTCTTTCTACTGTAGATATGAATAGTTGCACGTCACAATTACAGTGATATAATGTTTTCTATGTACTTACTATTACCAGGGAGTTTTGCACCTTCAGATGACTTCTTATTTCTCCTTAACATCCTTTTCTTTCAGATGGAGGAACTTTCTTTAGCATTTCTTATAGGACAGGTCTGGTATTGTTAAAGTGCCTCAGCTTTTGTATGGGAAAGTCTGTATTTCTCCTTCATGTTTGAAGGATATTTTCACCAGATATATCATTCTAGGATAAAAGATTTTTTTCTTCAACACTTTAAATATGTTATGCCACTCTCTTCTGGCCTGAAGGTTTCCACTGAGAAGTCTGCTGCCAGACAAAATGGAGCTCCTTTGTATGTTATTTTTTTTCTCTTGATGCTTTTAGGATCCTTTCTTTATCCTTGACCTTTGGGAGTCTATTTAATATATTGAGGTAAGTATTATTTGAGTTAAATCTACTTGATGTTCTATAACTTTCTTGTACTTGAATATTAATATGTTTCTCTAGGTTTAGGAAGTTCTCTGTTATTATCCCTTGAATAAACTTTCTACCCCTTTCTCTCTTTCTCTACCTCCTTTTGAAAGCCAATAACTCTTGAATTTGCTTCTTTGAGACTATTTTCTAGGTCTTGTAGGCATATGTTATTTGTTTATTTTATTTTATTTTATTTTGTCTCTTCTGACTATATGTGTCCAAATAGCCTGCTATTTGCTTGTGATGGTTACTACGGTTCTGAATGAAAGGGGATGAATGCAGAAATAAAAACTAAGATAAAATAATCTGTTTTAAAGAAGGGGCCAGGTGGCTCCTTGCTTCTAGTGAGCAAGGGCCCTGAGCTTCCACAGCCCTTCATATTTATTAGGTAGAAAGAGCAGGGAGGAGGAGCTAATGTTGGCCAGCTGCTTGATTTATCACAAGTTCACATGATTGCTAACAGGCTTCAGATGTGCCTGTAGATAATCACCAGAAACACTGCGCCTGGGGCGTGACTGCACTCAGTATTCCTTCTGGGTGGCAGACACAGTTTGCCAGCTTGCCAACATCCTGCTTTTATGAGAACAGTTTGCTGTTTGCTCATATAGCCTCCAGCGGTATACTGAGTTGATCATGACCCTCATTCCTTCGGCCTCCGACATTTGCTCACGAATACTTTCTTCTGTTTGATGAATTCTGCTGTTAAGAGACTGATGCATTTTTCCATATGTCAATTGCATTTTTTAGCTCCAGAAATTCTGCTTGACTCTTTTTAATTATTTCAATCTCTTTGTTAAATTTATCTTGTAGGATTCTGAATTCCTTGTCTGTGTTATCTTAAATTGTGTTGAGCTTTCTCAAAACAGCTATTTTGAATTCTCTGTGTGAAAGGTCACATATCTCTCTCTCCAGGATTGGTCCTTGGTGCCTTATTTAGTTTATTTGGTGAGGTCATGTTTCCTGGATGGTCTTGATACTTGTGGATGCTTGTCAGTTTCTGGGCATTGAAGAGTTAGGTATTTATTGTAGTCTTCACTGCCTGAGTTTGTTTGTACTTGTCCTTCTTGGGAAAGCTTTCCAAGAATTTAAAGGGACTTGGGTGTTGTGTTCTAAGTCTTTGGTCACTGTATTAGGGGCACCCTAAGCCCAGTAATACTGTGGTTATTGGGGACTTCTAGAAGTACTCCCTTGTTGGTCTTGAGTAAGAGCTGGCAGAATTCTCTGGATTAGCAGGCTGAGACTTTTGTTCTCTTCCCTTACTTTTCTCCAAAAGGAGTCTCATTCTCTGTGCTGAACTCCCTGGAGCTGGAGGAGGGGTGACATAAGCACCTCTGTGGCCAACACCACTAGGCCTCTGCTGGGTCAGATCTGAAGCCAACACAGCACTGGGTCTTGCCCGAGGCTGGTGGTGACCACTGTCTGGCTACTGCCTATGTTTACTAAAGGCCCATGGGCTCTACAACCAGCAAGTGCGGAATCTAGGGAAGGCTTGTGTCCTTCTCTTCAGCGTGGAGAGTTCCTCTGGACCATGGGAAGTTCCAGAGATGCTGTCTGGGACCCAGGGGCTGGAGTTGAGACTCTGAGGACTACCTGGTGCCCTATTCTACTGTGGCTAAATTGGTATCCAAGTTATAAAACAAAATCCTCTTTACTCTCCACTCTCCTCTCCTGAAGCAGAAAGAAGGATTCTCCCTTGGAGCTGCAAGCTGAACTGCCTAAAGTTGAGGAAGGGTATCAGAAGCACTCCCTTGGCTTCCCTTGCTCGTGTCTCACTAGGTAATGTGCATCCCAATTCCACTGGCTCTGAACCCAGCACAATACCAAGACTTGCCCAGGAATTGCAGTTCTTGTAGCCCAGACTGCTTTCAAGTTTATTTGGGACCCTAGAGCACTTTAGCACGTGGCACTGGGGCTTCCCAGAACTCCAGTTCTCACTGGTGGCATGGACAACTTGCCTTTGGCCAGGGCTGGTTTAAATGCCCCCTCCATGGGGCATTTAGTGTGAATAGTTGTTCAATATTGTGTCACTGTGTGGGGAATGATTGCTGGAGGCTTCTGTTCAGCTATCTTGCTCTGCCCCCTCTACATATATTGTTTAATTCTGACTTCCATTACTAGAATGGAAATTCCATATCATAGGTAAGAATCTTGGTGTTGTGATCTGATATAGTCCAACAGCCCAGGGCAGTGCCTAGAACATGGTAAACACTCAACATTATTTGTTAAATGAATAAATCAATTTAAAAAGAAGGTTTCTACACATGCAAAGGAGAGACACAGTAAAGGGACGTCCCTAGTAGGATACTCTATCTGGGAAAATGTAAGCGTTTTAATCAGAATCTTTTGAAGATGTTGTCCCCTCTTTGTTGGCCATCTTCATAGGAGTGACTTTTGAATCTTTAAGGCACATAGGTCCATCCTACATATCTCTTCTAATGGTTTGGTTTACCCAAGCAAGCCTATCTTGATGTTACACAAAAGCTACTTCGTAACTAAAATCTCTCTAGATTAGAGATTTTCATAGTCCAGTGCCAAATCATCACAGTTTTTGTTGGTCTAAGGAATTTTTCTGGACAAAATTCTTGACTGTCAATACTGAGTGATCAGGACCCTGAGTTATGCAGGCCTGACTATGCGAAGCTAGAGGAAACACTTCTCACACTCATCTTTTAGAGCTTACCAGCAGGGTATTTGGCCTAAAGCAATAATTTTTTTTTCTAAGTCCTTTGAGGAAAAATCCAGAGAAAGTTCTGTAGGCAAAGACACTGTTGTTCCTCATTTTCTTTCAATTCACTGTGAATATTAAAGTCTGATTTAAAAATTTTATAAGAAAGTTTTAAGAATGTTTTATTTTAGATAATAATGAAAAACTGGAGGTTCCACTTCTGCTTAAGGATGTAGAAAAATGCAAAAAAAAAATGTTGCCCCCATACTAACAAGAAGAAAAGTCCAGATATAATCTAAAAAAAATCTTTTCTTAAACTCATCGTATAACTGAAGTTGCAAAACAGTTAAGGGAATTGAATCCCAATAAGTATCAAGCCCCTCTGTGCAGGGATAGGGCACATGATCTGTTTCATCTTTAGCACAGTATGGGAGGAAGAGGTGGCTTCCATGAAAGCAGGGAAGAGAGCAGCTAAAATTTCAACACATTTCTAAATGCCAAGTGTGGGCTAGCATATCAATTTAGAATAACTGGGAGCTCCATTCACAGTCATTTACAAAATCTTCTCCATGGGCTTACACTGGATGCTCACAAGAAAGATTGGAGGTCAAGGAAAAAGAACAATAATAACTGTTCTTGGAGCTGCCAGAAACAAGAGGAGGTTTGTTTGCAAGGAGATAGAGGCAGGCATGCTAAGAGGGCCCTGTTTCCAAGGCCCAGGTGCACAGATTCTGCCTAGCACTAAGGCTAGACCAGAAGAACGGGGCATTACTACAGTTCCCAGCATTAGCTTAGCACCAAATAATAAGCAATAAAAGTCTACTGCTGAGGGAGGGGGCAAGCATATGGAGAGACATGCCCTCTGAGGCATGTGTGTTCAGGGTCTGATGAAATCTAGTGGTAGAGCAGGGACACTTAGAAGAGCCCTTCAGCACTTCCATGCCCCACACTACACGCAAACCCATCACTGGAGAAATATGAAGATTGGTGTGCTGAGAAAATGACAGCAACAACAATATTCAAACAGGGCTTTTAGATTGGTTGCAGAAGAGTTAAGAAAACATAAATCTGATGGTATAATTTTTCAATATTTTCCACATTACATCTGGATCAAGGCTTTTGATCTTAAAAAAAAAAATCAGTGTTTGTGTTTGAGATTTTTGGTAACTCCACTGTTGGCAGTGGAGGCCCTCCTATAGGAGGTAACTAGGAAAACAGTAGGTTCAGGGGAGGAGGAATTAAGAAATTATCCTTCTGCACTCATCTCTTTGGTCCTCAGTTATATCAATCTTCAGCATTCTATGGTTCTAAATCAAATGTTAAGGGAAGAATCTAATTTTTGGAGTCCCATGCCTGCTTTCACCTGTTGCTGCAGTTGTCGTGGTTTGATTTGGTATCTACTGCCTGGTCCTTGCACCAATATTCATGATATTGAAGCCAGACTAATGGCTATGGCCAAGGTGAATTATAAGATAATTCATTTGTCATCATTTCCAGTGGAATGATTTTTTTCAAATATTACGTGCTGGAAAACATGTACAGGCAAATTTGGCTTTATAAAACTTCTGCTAAGGAAATCAATATAACATAGACAATGTTAAATGTTAAGGTTATTTTTTAAAGCAATATTTCCCTAGATTTTCCAGCACATTCTCTAGCAATTCTTCTATAAATTCTGTAAATATTCATAAAAGGCTGTAAATAGTTGAAGAGATAATTCATTTTTCAAGGTTAAATTTACTTAGAATGCCTCCTTCTTAGAAAGCTCTGCACTTAATATTCTGCATGTAAACATAATAGCACAGTTAGGAAACAGAAACTCCAATATGTTGATTACAATATAATTCCCATCACTTCATATATGAATTGCCCAAGATTTCAACTTCAACTTTAAATATAACATATTTAATATATAAAAGAGAGAGAGGAAGAAAACAGTAACAACATTTACTCATACTGTTCTTCAGAATTTCAAATGAAAATTTGTTGATTACTAAATCAAAGTTGGAATTCAAGATTACACTGAATGTGTACAGACACAATTTTTCTAAAAAAAGCAACAACCACCAAAAATAACTGTTTTGTATTTAAATAATGAGTTAAAAGCAACTGACAAATTTGGTTTGTTTATAAATTATAACATAGGCCTGTTATGGGAAAAGCAGAAAAAATACCTCTATCTTAAATCAATTTGCTTCCTATTCTGAAGAAGCTGGAAAAAACACAACACAAGCAAATTAACATTTCTTTTGCTTGTGGTAATGATAGTCCTAAAAATAAAGTCAACTCTACATATATTAGAACTTTAGTACAAGAATATGATGATTTGTCAGTGTTACAGAAGGTAGTCAGAAGAATAAAAGAAAAGAAAACCCATGGCATCCATCCTCCTAGCCTATCTTCAGACATCAGTTTTCACCAAATGAAAATTGGTTGGGAGTATACACTCTGTTTTTCTCATGTCCTTAGGGCAAGGCCGATCTTTTTCAATGTCTATATACCGACATAAGCAAAAATGTACAAATATATGGATATACAATATTTACATATTTATTTTTTTGCTTCCTAAAATAGTCTTTGATCTTCTTGTTAAGGTATTTTAACCTGTAGAAAAATGTAGTAGACACTTGATTTGCTGAGGCCCACACAGTGCTTTAGAGCTAGGTCTTGTTATAAAAGCCATTTTCTTCAATAGCTAATTGTCACACAACTTCCGAATTACTAGAACTTCAACTTTATTCCAGTGTAATTTGAACATCTAGCAGATTGTATAAATCTTATCTTGTTTTTTTTTCCATGCTCTCTTTTTTTTTAAGTACAGGAGCAATACATGTTCATTATATATAATTCAAATATTACAGAATTTGTCTCCTATATGCTTTCCCAAAGATATTAATAGTTTACACCAGTGGACTTTTAATTTTGTAGCTTAAAGCAATGTGATGATAGTCTGGGATATGGAGAGAGATGATATTCATAGACAATTAGAATATTTGTTAGGTTTTTAAGATGCAACCACAATGTATGTGGCTCTAAAGTTAAATATCTATCTTCTGACCCTTCTTAGACCATATTTTGAGTATATTCTTTCCTTACAAATTATGATATGGCTATTTTCAATCCAGTGCAAAGAATAGCTTCAGGCTGAGCTCAAAATTTCAATGATGCTATTAGTAGTTTTCCCAAAGGAATCCATTTTGTTTGAATTTAGATCTTCGCTCACCTAAAAATATCTTTACTTTACTTTCCAAATGATGAAAAAATATATAGGCCAAAAAGAAAACACTGGAACTGAAGGAGTTTTGGCTTAGTATCATTCGTTTAAAATTTACTAAAGTTTATTTAAATTAATTATATTTAGTAATTTTATTATACTACTTATGTACAGTAATACCTTACCTACTTATAACTTTGCCAGTAACCTCACCTCCCCAGAATGTAGACTGAAACAAAAAATAAAACCAAAATGTATGACATGAACTAAAGCTCTTGTGCGAAGAACTAAAGTTTTCTTGTGGGAAGGTTTTAAATTAAATTTCCTTAATTTATATACCATTATTCAGATTTTCTTTCTTTCTTTCTTTTTTTTTTTTTTTTTTTTTTTTTTGAGACAGAGTCTCACTCTGTCGCCCAGGCTGGAGTGCAGTGGTGCAATCTTGGCTCACTGCAACCTCTGCCTCCCGGGTTCAAGCAATTCTCTGCCTCAGCCTCTTGAGTAGCTAGGATTACAGGCACCCGCCACCACGCCCAGCTAATTTTTGTATTTTTAGTAGAGACAGGGTTTCACCATCTTGGCCAGGCTTGTCTTGAACTCCTGACCTTGTGATCCACCCACCTCAGCCTCCCAAAGTGCTGGGATTACAGACGTGAGCCACCATGCCCGGCCCTCTTTTTTCTTTCTTTTGAGACAGGTTCTCACTCTGCCACCCAGGCTGGAGTGCAGTGGCATGATTACTGCTCAATGTAGCCTCAACCTGCTGGGCTCAAGGGATCTTCCCACCTCAGCCTCCTGAGTAGCTGGGATTCCCGTTGCCTACCACCACACCTGGCAAATTTTTGTATTTTTTTTAGAGATGGGTTCTCACTATGTTGCCCAGCCTGGTGTCAAACTCCTGGGCTCAAGCGATCCTCTTGCTTCAGTCTCCCAAAGTGTTGGGATTACAGGTGTGAGCTACAGCACCTAGCCAGATTTTCTTTTTTTTTTTTTTGTATTAGTTTGGACTATTTGTCTTTCAAGAAATTAGTTCATTTCAATGATGTTATCGAAATTATTGACATAAAGTTATTCATATTTCTGTCTTTTTTTTTTTTTTGAGACATGGTCTCATTCTCACACCCAGGCTGGGGAGCAGTGGTGCAATCATATCTAACTGTAACCTTGAACTCCTGGGTTCAAGCAATCCTCCCACATCAGCCTCCTGAGTAGCTAGTACTACAGGCACCTGCCACCATACCCAGCTAATGTTTTTATTTTTTTGTAGCTATAGGGTCTTTCTATGTTGCTCAGGCTAGTCTCAGACGCCTAGCTTCGAGGGATTCTGCTGCACCCGCTTCCCAAAGAACTGGGATTACAGGCATGATCTACTACACCTAGCCTATAATATTTCTTTATTATATTTTTTATATCTGAGTTACCCCATGAGATATCCCCTAATATACACTTAATATACTCTTATATTTTGATATGGGTAATTAGTGTTTTCTATTTTTTTCTTAATCAGTCTAACTAGAGATTTATTGGTTTTATTAATCCTGACAAAGAACCAAATTTGTTTTTGTTGAATTCATTTTTTAAAAATTGATTTCTCCCTGGTTTTTATTATGTTCTTTCTTCTACCCACATTAAATTCAATTTGTTCTTTAGCTCCTTAAGGTAGAAGCATAAATAATGAATTTTAAAACATCTTTCTTTTCTAATATAAATATTCAAGGCTATTATTTTTTCTCCAAGCCCTGGTTTAATTATATTTCATACATTTGTGTATATTTTGTTTTCATTATCATTTAATTCAAAATGTAAAAAATTGCTGTTATAATTTCTTCTTTGCCCTAAAGCTTATTTAGAATTATGTTGTGTAATTTATAAGCATATGCATCTACTTAAAGCATCTTAATTTTTTTCTTCTAATTTAATTCTACTGTAGCCAGAGAATATGATGTGTATTGTTCTGATTCTTTGAAATGTATTTCTGTAAGGTCAAGTATATTCCTTGTCTTAGTAAATATTCCATCTGTATTTGTAAAGAATTTGTATCCTCCCGTTTTTGAATGTAGTATTCTATAAAATCAATTAGTTTAAGTTGGTAGCTACTGTTGTTCAAATCTTCCATACACTTTACACTTTCTTTTTGCCAATCTTGTTTTCCTGTCAATGCCTTAGGAGAAGTTTTAGAACCTCCCACTCTAATTTAGCTATTTCTATTTCACTGTTTTGATTTTTGCTTTATTTTGAAACTTTGTTACTAGGTACATACACATTAACAATCGTTATGTCTTTTTGGTAAATTAATTCCTTCTTAATTATCAAATGTCCCTCTATATCTCTACTACTTTTTGTCTCAATGTCTATTTTGTCTGCTATTAATATAGTCACTTAAACAGCAGCTTGTCACATTTTCATGTTTTTTTCCTCCTTATTCTTTTACTTTTAACCCTCTATGTCAACTTATTTCAGTGACATTTCCTTTAAACAGAATGTATTTTTATCTCACTTTTTAAATCCAGTTGACAATCTCTGCTTTTAAATTTGTATGTTCAGTGCTACTACATTTAACATGTTTATTGATATTGATAGATATGGATATTATAACATTTAACTATGCCACTTCTCTTTTTATTTTGTATTTGTCCCATTTGTTCTTTGTTCATTTTTTCCTTCCCTCTCTTTTTTAGACTAATTCATATTTATAAGTATTTCATTTTATCTCATTTCTTGGCTATGTAGTTTTGATATAACTCTTTGGTTTCTTGTTTGTGTGTGGTCTCTGCAAGATTTGCTATATGCATCCATAACTTATAACAGTCTACCTGGAATTAATATGCTATCATAGGATGCATAATTTAAGACTCTTAGAATATACTTACATTTATCCTCTTCTAGATTATTGTGTCATTGCTGTTATTCATTTTACTTGTACTTTTATATTTCCTACAATTAATTTTAATTATATTTTATTTTAAAAAGTAAATTTTCTTTTAAAGATATTGAGAAACAGGAAGAAAATGTTTTCTATTTACCTGCATATTTACCATTTCTAGTGCTCTCATTCCTTGGTATAAGTCTGAGTTTTTATCTAGTCTCATTTCACTTCAGACTAAAGAACTTCTTTTAAGATTTCTTGTAGTACAGATTTACTGATTTAAAAAATTTATCCCTTTCTTTTCATGCCCATAACCATGGCCACACCTCCAGGGTCATTAGATCCTGCATTACCAGGAATCCTTCAGTTGGCCCCTAACTTGTCCTTTTATCACTAATGTCATTTTCTTGGTATCTACTCTTCACATTTCTGCCAGAATCATCCTTCCAAAATGTGAGTCTGATCCTATAAGTTTCTCCTTAAAATCTCCAATGGCTTCCAATAGTCTTCATGGTAAATGTCAAACTCCTAATTTTGGCATTCAAAATTCTTTATTTTCTAGTCTATGCCTACTTCTCCACTACTATCTCTTGTAATTCTATGACCTGTACTCCATTAAAGTGCCAAACCAACCCCTTGAGTTTCTAGAATTCCAGCTGTAACTTGTTTTTAGTTATGTAATTTTAGCAACAATGAAGACAACCATTTTGTTGTATACAATAGAAGAAAACAAGAAAACCTTAGGTTATCAGGCAAAATTACATGGTACTGTCTAAAATACAGAGCAGAAGGGAACAGAGATTTCTTGCAAAGAAATCTGTCAAAATTTCTCTTCACTTAAATTATCTCTTTTAAGACAGGTAGGTTCTGCCATTTTGAGTAAGGATCAACAAGTCTTCACCCATTGTTAACTCTTACCTCTGTTACAAAAGTTAATAATAGTCTCCATTTGTTATTTGCCATGATTTGGTACCTTTATATATATCAGTAAACTGAGAAGTGAAGCAATTTGCCTCAGGTAAAACAGAGCTGGTAGACAGTATTTAACCTCGGCCCTGTAGGACTATAAACCCTATAAGTTATCCTACTAAACACTCTGGAGTACCAGAATCCCTTCTGTTTTCATGCAGTAGACTATTGTTAACCTAGATAGTTGTCAAAACTATCCTACTTTTGTTAATAACCATGGATCATAAACACAGAACCTAATGTAAGAATTGTTGCTACCTGTTTAGTTTTTTTACTAGTGAATAACTCCATCAATATTCCAGTTTTCTTATTTGTAACATTTTATTCATAATCATTCCTTACAGGAGAGAATAAAAATTATTTGCAAGATATTATAAGATATTTCTAATACAAACAAATGCCTTATAAGCCCCTTTGAGTTGCTTGAAGAAATGTGTAATATGAAGACAAGTTTTTAGTGGTTGAAATGTATTTTCCACAAGTCTCACCAGTTGTTTTAAACACAATCTCATGGTAACAGTTTGTTCATCCAAGATTAACATAAGCCAATATACACATTTGTAGAAAAATGTAACCCAATTACTTTGAGGAACACTGACATATTTTAGATCAAAATGCCAAAAAAATGAACTTTCTTAATAATTAGTTTCAAAAATGACATTTTTAAGATAAAAACTGTTCTGAAAAACACCTCTATGCCCTTATGTTACATCTATTTTACCAGATATTGAGTAACATAAGTGGGCAAAAATAACAAGAGCAATTCATCTCGATAGTTATAGCTCACATTTTTTTTCTTGTTGACATATGAGGTAAATTGCCTTAAAGGTCATTAACCACGTGTTCTGCAGATAAATCTCACAACTGTTGCTGTTTATCTTGGCAACACTGAAAAATATTAGAAAGTTTTGATTAAAATTCTAAGTTTCTGTAAAGCCCTAAAACTTTAAAATTTTAAGCTATGAAAGGATTTATTCAAGTTTTTATGTTGTAAAATCAAACAATAGCAACTTCTGGCTCTTTTACCCACTCAAATACAAGTATCCCTTTCTTGTTCTCGAGAAACATCTAAAGATATATAATGGCTAAGAATTCAATATGCATATGTGATATTTATTAGAACTTTGGGAAAAAGCCTTGAGAAATATACCCATTATATTACTTTACTTTGTTATTCAGAAGATTAAAGCAAAATTAACAAACTATAAGGCTAGATGAGTAAATTTTAACTAAACATTTTGGAGATGAACACTAGGCAAGAACTCGCTAAAAATTATCATAATTTCAGATGTTGACTGCATGAAAAAAATTATAGCAAATGAATTAAAGCATTTTAGAAGTTATGAGAGCTGATAGGTAGAAGGAAATTTAGAATAGATCAATTCTAGACTTAAATCATATGTGTAAAATGTATTAGAATTTGAAGTTCTTATTTCATCACAACTTGGTGTAATCTTTCATACACATAGTTCTTTAGCTCCCTGGGCCTGGAACACAGTCTCAATTCTTCCTAAATTTTTAGAGCCTACTGATTCTTCAACATCGAGGTCACATATCACTCAATCCTTCATCTGAACAGTCATATTATTTCTTGTCTAGACCATTCATTTGGACTACCTGGGGTTACTTCTGAACTATTATTTAAGAGTCTAATTTAATTCTTCAGGTTTTCATGCAGAAAGCAAATCCTTTACTTATTGCTATGCCTCCTATCACCTAACCTAGTATAGAAACTTTAAAATTCACTGAAGCCTGTCAGGTAAACATGGCTGATTAAACAAATGTGTTAATCTCTGCTCCCTCTCAAATTTCCAGCAAAATTACAAGAAGGTATAGAAAATATACTGATTCATCCATGACAAGACAATGAAAATTGAAGAGAAGACTGCAACAGGCAAGAAAGAGAAAAGTTAGAGAGGAATATGACAAGAGGATGAAAGAAACAATAAGGCACAGGAAAATGAATCTTAAAAGCAGGCAGAAGGAGATAAGGTGCAAACCTATTGATGTGTCAAACCATGGAAATATTGAGATATTAGAGGTACCAGTTATCAAGAAGGAGGGGTATGATGGGGATTAAAAACAAAGGAATTGGTTTGAAATATACATAGATTTAAGATATGAATTAAAATTAGGCAGACATCCAGGCCTTCACCCCTATCTGAGAAGCATGTGCCCATCCTTCTGCCACCTCCAAAGGAAATGAAAGGTTTGATTTCACAGAAATGTCACCATAAGGGCTAGACTTGTGGTTAGCAGTCACAAAGGGTAAGTTGTCTAAATCAAATCAGAATAGATTAAGTGAAAGTGTACAATATATGATGAGAACACATCTTTCCCCCTTTTCCTGCACAGCTCTCAGAAAAATCAGCAGTCACCTCCTTCCTGAGGCAGGAACCTGGAGGGTACTTTTCTGAGGATATTGAAGAGCCAAAGTGAAACTAACCACAGATATTGACATGTTGTATACCCTAAAAAAGGAGCTAGCTGGCCAATCTGCACAGTGAAGTAAATATTCTTAAAAGACTCACCCACGTATGGAGTTTCCTATAAGCTTTATTGTATATCACTTTCAAATATGAATAAATCATCAAGGATAACCTGACATTTGAGGAACTCCTCCCAACAAGAAAGAAGATAAAACAAAGAAAAAGAAATTGACAAAAATAGAAGCAATACAAGAATCAGAGAAAAACTAAAAACAAATTATGATTCTCATTCTCAGAAAAAAATGAAATGATGTCATTTTCATTAAAGAACTAGATGCTAAAAAGGTAAATTACTGAAAATTAAGAATGAAGTTGGAGAAAATAAAACATGATACCTGAAATAATAAAAAAAATCAATATGCTACTTGGAAGTTAAATCAAGGAAATTTCTTAGAAAATAGAATGAAAAGGTAAAAAGGAGAGAAAAGCTTAGAAAAATCGAAGATCAATCCAGTAGTTTTTATAGTGGATGAGAACACATCCCCCATCTATTATAGATGACTAATAGATGATCTATAAAGAGACAATAAATAAAATGGGAAAAAAACTCAAGAAAATAATACAAGAAAATTTCCATTAATAAAAGGCATGAATCTCGAGATTGAAAGGGACTTCTGAGGGATTAGAATAATTAATTTACAAAAACAAAAAGCAGAAGAAAAAAAAGTAAAATAGACCCAAACCAAGGTATGCCCTCATGAAATTCATACCAGCAGGATAATGAGACAATCCTAAAATTATTCACAGAATGAAACAGATTGCATATAAAAGATTGGGATTAAGAATGCCATCATATTTTTCCACAGCCATCATCAGAAGGAATTCCTTAAAAACTCTGATAAAAACAATTTTCATTCCCCAGACTCAATCTACAAACAAATTATAAAGAAATTGTGAGAACACCATAATGTCTAAAAACGTTTACTCTCCTACCCTATTTTTTAGGTGGTTACTCTAAAATGAGGGGTTAATTCCAAAACCACAACCACCAAACAAAAACAAGACAAAATCTGGAAATAGGAGATTCAACACTAGAGAGGTGAAAGCACTTTCCATGATGATGGCAAAGAAAAGTGCCAGGATGAGAGCTTTTGTGCTTCAAACTTAGCAACAAGCTAAGAGAAGGTAGAGTGACTTTGGAAAAGCATAGAACTCATGGATATTTTAAAAAATAAATGTGACTATATGGAAAAGTGAAACAAGAAATTGTTGGAAGCTGCAAGTAAAGTTATAAATGGACGAAAAAACGTTAAAGATGCACAAAAAAAAAGGAAGAAACTGTTAACTTTAGGGAAAACTGAAATTAAGAAAGAAAATGTAACAGTACATGGTCTTGCAGAAAACAATGTAGATACTAAATACCAACTTTATAAAAAATATATTTTTAATGGTATTAGGTGGAGAAACAGAAAGCAGAGTAAGACTGCTATAGTCTTCAAATACGATAAAATCAGAAGCCTAACTTGATAAATCAGGACATACCAGATTAGGCATATTATTTTTTAACATGAAGTTAAATGTCAGAAAAAAGATCCACAACCTTGTAAGTGACTGTATGGTAGGATAAGTTAGAGGCAGGGGACTGCTGTTTCCATTACAAGCCTTTAAATTCTGTGCATATATTACTCTGATAAATATAAGAATTAGAAATTAATTATTAAATATTGGGATTTAACTTATTTACAATAAGAAGGTTCATTCTATTTTACCGTGTTGCCTATGGTGTCCAAAGGTCTCTGGTTCCCTAAAGGAGGGGCAAGGAAAAGAGAGGCACCTATTTCTCCTTTCACCCTGATATATTGCTTGGAGTGTAAACTGCAGGCCTCCACACTACCTCCATACCATGATCTCAAACATCAGCCCAGAGAGAGGGCCCTTTCTCCTTCCAAATATTCTTTAAAAAGGCCACACTGATGTTCTCAGAGGCAAGGCTCAGGATCCCTGTAAGGAACAATCTTCATTTTCAGCTCCTCTAGTTTCCCGGAGGAAGACTTTTCTTGTAAAACTTACGGTATCCTTTACCTCTCACTGGCTCCTCCCTGAGCAAGGAAGAAGGACTCGATCATATTAAGGGATAGGAGAGGAGGAACTGGGCATGCCTGTTTCTGCTCCTTCCAGTCATCTTGGAAGTGCGCACTTCTAAGGATGTGCAAACCGAAGCCTGCTCCCCTGTGTTGTACCAGGTATCGTCTCTTACCCGAAGGCTCTGAATGGGGAAGTCTAGCCGTCTATCCAGTGCTGCCAGTGACTGCGTGGGGTTAGTCTGCTCATTTCTGCAGTTCACAATTAGGAAGTCCATTACTGCCCCATACCTCTACTGGAGCTTTCAATAGTAGTAAAGGTAATGTTTTGGTTCCATTAGCCAACTATCCAATTGTCCGTAGTTATTATTTACGGGGCCAGATCTAATTCAACATTAACTCTGTCAAATATCTGACTGTGGTGTCTTTGTGTTTCTTGGTTCTCCTGTGGGATTTTCTGTGGTCAACTTGGTGGCAGTGTATAAATACCATTCTAGTAAATTTTAAATGCTATGGTCTTATGTAAAATTTCTTTGCATTATTGGGGTTGTAAAGTCAGCTACTTAATGGAAAAAATGAAGAAATTAAGTTAAATTTTCTTTATTTGCAAGCAACCAACGTTGAAAATGTAAATAAAAGCTGTCAGTTGAAAGATAGAATAACATTTACATTCTCCTCCTGGGAAAACATGAAAATTAGAAATTTGAGGATTCAGTTAAGGGAAAAGATAATGAAAATGTCATATATTTTCATATTGTATCCCAAGAGAAGTTGGGATTGTAATATTTCATATTGTATCCAAGAGAAGTTGGTCATCTTAAATTAGGTAACTGATTTATATAACAAACATACTTTGTAACATAGAATTATTGAGCATCTCCTGTGTGCCAGGCATCTTCTGTGTACCAGGCACTGTTTTAATGTTAATGATACAAAATTTGATGGTGATGATACAATAGTGAACAAACAGACAAAAATCCCTGCCCTTGTGGAGATTACTTTCTGATGGAGATTACTTTTTAAGAGAATAAACCATAAGTAGGTTAAACATATGGTATGTTAGAAAATAATGAATGTTATGGAGCAAAAATAATTTATCTAATTTTGGTCATTGTAGAAAATAAAATAAGTAGAGGTTCCTCTTCAAAGGGACTTTCCTCCCAGTCTAATTGAGAATAGATAGTAACCTCTCTTAGAAGCAAAATTTACTCAAAGAATTGTGCTAATATTCTTAAACATCTGCTAGCTGTAATAAAGAAACCAATATACTCTGTATTCTTAGCTCCCACATTTTAGCCTAGATATTTGCCCTGGCATCCCTGAACCAATCCAAGCAAGCATTAGGTCATAGCCTATTCCTCTTCCTTATTTGGAAGTGCTTTTGCCTCTCTCAGCATTCCACAAGTTACTTCCTCTCTTCCTTTGTTCTCCTCTGCCTTTGCCTCTTTTGGGAAGTTCTAAGTTGCTAGCCAGTTGGGTCGAGTACAGAATGTAAGGTCCCGTTCCAGCCAATGGAAATTGGACACAGCAGTAGGGTGGGCATGTCAGGTTATAAATGACCCTGTCTCCTTTGTTCGTGTGTGCTTTCCTGGCAAGACTGCTAGTGAGCAGCACCCTTTCTGCAGAAAGTAAACTAGCTTTGCTGAGAGATTCTTTGTCTCAGTGTTGATTTTTGCAACACCGAGCACTAGTTGCCAACAATTTGGTGGCCTGTATGGGGAATAACATTCCCCTCTTGGACGGTCTTTGCCCCTCTCTCGTGGGGAGGCGCCCCACCACCTGTTGTTGCCGTGGCCCCAGCAGGAGAGCCAGGACCTACCTGGTGCGAGGAATATATTTGGAGTCTCAGCATCGGCGGGGAAAGAGAGAGGCTTGTGGGACCGTGGTGACCAGGTGACTCTGTGCGTGGGCCAAGGTAGGAAAAGCCGCAAGAGGGCGGCAAAGTACTTCCTTGGTGGTCAGCTTTTGGAGGCTGAGTAATTGTGTGTATGTGTGAATGATTATCCGTGCTACCAGTCCTGCTGTTCGGCAGAATGTGTGAACACAGACGGAAAGAATGTAAGGGACCTCCAAAAGGGAGAGGGAGGAAGGTTAACCTCTTGGAAAAGAGAATCAGCGAGACATCTCTGGTTTGAGAGATTGAGTCTTTTAGCAAGCTTTTAAAGACTGGACAGGTGAGAAATCTCCAGTCTGAAGGATCTGGGGGATTGGGCCTCCCTGGGAGAAAGATAGGTAAGACATCCCTAGTATGTGGGATTGGACTTATCTAGGATCAAACATGGGAAAAGGCCCTTGGCAAGCCTCCAGAGGAAGGGAGGGTGAGAAGCCTCTAGTAGAAGAGGTTGAGCCCCCTTCTGTGCACCCAGGAGTGCTAGAAACCTCCAGCAAGGGGGGTTGAAAGCTCCAGGAAAAAGGCCTATTCTAGTTAGGCACCACCCCAAACCTGCAAGATAGGAAATGTTCCGAGTAAAACAGGGAAAATAAAGAGCTGCGTCTACAGCAGTATTAGTTGAAGAAGGTAGAAAATTAACCTTTTGGGGGGAAATTAATTGTAAGCATGCCCCACCAAGTTAGAGCTATTGTAAATCAAAAAGCAGGAAGGTAGCTTACTGACTCCAGAATCTTAAAATATAAGGCCGTTTTGCTAGGAAAAGATGATTTCATCTTGACTACTGATAATTCACTCAACCCAGCAGGTTTCTTGTCAGGAGACCCAAATCTTAAAAAAAAAAAAAAAAGAACACTTGTGTCTAGGTTTGATTGACTACCAAACAAAAGTCAGGCCAGATCTAGGAGAGGCCCCTTTTAAAACAGGGCAACACTCATTTATAGATGGTTCCTCCAAAATAGTCAAAGGAGAAAAACATAACAGGTTTTCAATCATTGGTGGAGAAACTCTTGAAGAAGTAGAGTCAGGAAGACTGCCGAATAATTAGTCTGCCCAAACCTGTGAACTGTTTGCATTCAGCCAAGCTTTGAAACACTTGCAGAACAAAGAAGGAACTGCTTATACTGATTCTAAGTATGCCTTTGGTGCAGCACATACAGTTAGAAAAATTTGGGCTGAGCAAGGTCTTATTAACAGTAAAGACCAAGATCTAGTCCACAAAGAACTAATTGTTTGTGTTCTAGACAATCTCCAGTTGCCAGAAGAGATAGCTATTGTACATGTCCCAGGGCATAAAAAGGACTTTTTTTTTTTTCACAAGTTGGGGAAATAACCAAATGACTTTGCAGATCAGATAGCCAAACAAACTGCTGTTTCTTCTGAAATGTCTTTCACTTAACTCCTTGCCTTCCTTCCCCTACTGTAGTCCCCATCTTCTCTTCCACTGAAAAAGAAAATCTAGTAAAAATAGGAGCTAAAGAGAACACAAAAGGAAAATGGATATTACCAGATCAAAGGGAGATATTATCCGAACCTCTCATAAGGGAGGTCTTAACTACGGTTCTCAGAGTTTATAAGTGTATTGGAATTTATACCCTAGCCAAACAGGTCACAGACAATTGTCTAACATGCAGGAAAACTAATAAACAAGCCCTAAGAAAATCACCCCTTGGAGGATGAGATCTGGAGCTAAGACCATTCCAAAGTGTTCAAGTTGATTACACCGAAGTGCCTCCAATCGGTCGCCTGAAGTATTTATTAGTAATAGTAGATCATCTCACTCACTGGATCGAAGCTATCTCCTTTCCAAATGGAACAGCTAATAATGTAATTAAAGCATTAATTGAGAATATACTGCCCCTTGTGTTAATAGAGAATATTAACTCAGACAATGGAAACCATTTTATGACACATATTATTAAGAAGCTGGCCCAAGTGCTAGACATAAAATGGGAATACCATATTCCCTGGCATCCCTGATCCTCCAGACGAGTAGAAAGAATGAATCAAACCCTTAAGAATAATCTGACTAAATTAATTCTAGAGACTCATTTACCATGGACCAAATGTCTTCCCATTGTCTTATTGAGGATCAGGACAGCTCCTCGAAAGGATATAGGCCTGTCTCCATATGAAATGTTATATGGATTGCCCTATTTACATTCCTAGCTAATGTTCCTATGTTTGAAACTAAGGATCAGTTCCTCAGAAATTACATACTTGGTCTCTCCTCTACCTTTTTTTCTCTTAAGGTCAAAGGTCTGTTAGCACAGGTGCCATCACTAGAATTTCCAGCACACCAGCACCAACCCAGGGACCATGTTCTCATCAAAGGGTGGAAGGAAGGGAAACTTGAGCCCACCTGAGTAGGCCCCTATCTTGTGCTCTTAACCACTGAGATTGCCGTCTGCACAGCTGAGAAATGATGGACCCACCATACTTCAGTCAAGGAATCATCTTCCTCATCAGAATCATGGGTTACTATACCAGGATCGAGTCCTACCAAGTTAAAATTAAAGAAAGCTTAATTTTCATAACCTTGTATATTGCTTCCTTTCCTTTCCTTATTCTGTTACTAGCTCCTTTGTTATTAATGTAACTAAGTCTGACTCACCTCAGACCATTGCTTTTGATGCTTGCTCCGTCATACCTTGTGGAGATGTGAAGGATCAATAATAGCTAGCCTTTTCACACAAATATTTATGCCCCAGCCCTCTAACTGACACAGTTACTCCTAGCACTCATCGTTGTGATCACCTGTAGCTGAGATGCCAATTTTCTGCTCCTACAGCCTGTCAACCTTGTAGTAGATGGGACTACGTCCTTTGGACTACTCAGGAGCAAGGTTGGACTTCTAAGGAAGAGGTTTGTGCAGATCTAAAACCCCTCATCTATTTCACTAAAGGGACTACCCCTTCTCAGTCTTTCTGTCTATCACCACCTCCACCTTAACTGACTCTAGACCTGCCCTTAGTTGCTTATATGGTATGGGGATTGATGTAAATGGGAAAGACCCCCTAGGCATTTTTAAGATATGCAATATTCCCCCATCTTCCCCTTCTTCAGTAGCTTCAGTTTTAGATCCCACACTGGTTGCTTCTACACCTAATAATAAAACCAGGGTGTCTATTATGAAGGTAAAAGATCTAAGACAAACCTTAGCCATTGAGACAGAATATCAAAATGCAAATGCCTGGCTGGAATGGAATAAATATCCCATTCACACTTTAAATAAGAGTGATTGTTACGCTTGTGCTCACGATAGGCCAGAGGCTCAGATTGTCACCTTTCCACTCGGATGGTCTCCTCATTGACCAGGTACAGACTGTATGGTGACTCTCTTTCAGAATCCCACTGCTTGGGATAATCCATCATGCTGAGCTCTCTCTGCTGTTTCCTGAAGTTCAACACCCTGTAGGTCAGCCCCCGAGGGCAATCCAACTTCCACCTCTAAATGCCAAGTTTACTTCGTGCCTCTCACAGCAAGGGGAAAATTTGATGTTCCTTGGAAGCATAAAAGGATGCAAGGAGCTCAAGCCTTTCCAGGAGCTTGCCCATCAGTCCACACTTAGCCATTGCCAAGCAGATGTATGGTGGTATTGTGGTAGACTTTTACTGGACACTCTGCCAAGTAACTGGAGCAGAACTTGTGCTCCAGTTCTGCTATCCCTTTCACCCTGGCATCTCGACAGTCTGGTAAAGTAAAAACAAAATGTCATAAGCCAAAAGAAACTCCTTATAAGTCCTTTGATTCTCAAGTTTATAAAGATGCTATTGGGGTTCCATGAGGAGTGCCAGATAAATTCAAAGCGCAAAATCAAACAGCTGCAGGATTTGAGTGTATGTTATTCTGGTGGGTAACTATTAATAAAAATGTAGACTGGATAAACTATATCTATTACAATCAGCAATGATTCGTAAATTACACTATGGATGCCATTAAAGGGATAGCTAAACAATTAGGACCTACCAGTCAGATGGCCTGGGAAAATGGAATATCCTTAGATATGATATTGGGGGAAAAAGGAGGTGTTTGTGTTATGATTGTGACCCAATGTTGTACCTTTATACCTAATAATACTACCCCTGACGGAACTATAACCAGAACACTGCAGAGATTAACAGCCCTATCCGATGAACTTGCCAAAAATTCTGAAATAAATGATCTTTTTTCTAAAATAATAGAACGTTGATTCAGTGGATGGAAAGGAATTTTGACTTTAGTTCTCACCTCGTTTGCTCTTGTTATTGGTGTACTTATTCTTGTAGGCTGCTGTATTATTCCCTGTCTTCAAAGTTTTATACAAAAATTTGTCTCTGCTATCTCACAAAATGATTTCCTAACTCTTCTCCACCCTATTCGGAAAGATTACTTCTTTTAGAAGGACAAACAGCAGTTGAGTCAAGACATAGTATACAAGTTTGAAGAGGAATTATAAAATAAAAGAGGGGGGAATTGTAGAAAATGAAATAAGTAGAGGTTCCTTTTCAAAGAAACTTTCCTCCCAGTCTAATTGAGAATAGATAGTAACCTCTCTTGGAAGCAAAATTTACTCAAAGAATTGTGCTAATATTCTTAAATATCTGCTAGCCATAATAAAGAAATCAATACACTGTGTGTTCTTAGCTCCCACATTTTAGCCTAGATATTTGCCTTGGCATGCCTGAACCAGTCCAAGCAAGCATTAGGTCGTAGCCTATTCTTCTTCCTTATTTGGAAGTGCTTTTGCCTCTCTCAGCATTCCACAAATTACTTCCTCTCTTCCTTTGTTCTCCTCTGTCTTTGCCTCTTTTGGGAAGTTCTAAGTTGCTAGCCAATTGGGTTGAGTACAGAATATGAGGTCCCATTCCAGCCAGTGGAAACCAGACACAGCAGTAGGGTGGACGTCTCAGGTTATAAATGACCCTGTCTCCTTTGTTCATGTGTGTTCTCGTGGCAAGACTGCTAGCAAGCAGCACCCTTTCTGCAGAAAGTAAACTAGCCTTGCTGAGAGATCCTTTGTCTCAGTGTTGATTTTTGCAACACCAAGCACCAGTTCCCAATAGCCATTCAATGCTTTTTTGCTTTGTCAAGCGTGTTTACTGGTTCCTGATCTTTTAACTGTGAGCAAAAAAAATTGCTTACCTGTTAAATAAGAACATTGAGGCCTGGCATGGTGGCTCACGCCTGTAATCTCAGCACTTTAGGAGGCCGAGGCGGGCAGATCACAAGGTCAAGAGATCAAGACCATCCTGGCCAACATGGTGAAACCCTGTCTCTACTAAAAATACAAAAATTAGCTGGGCGTGGTGGTGAGCGCCTGTAGTCCCAGCCATTCGGGAAGCTGAGGCAGGAGAATCCCTTGAACTAGGGAAGTGGAGGTTGCAGTGAGCTGAGCTGAGATTGTGCCACTGCACTCCAGCCCTGGTGACAGAGTGAGAATCTGTCTCAAAAAAAAAAAAAAAAAAAGAACATTGAATATATCTGTTATGAAGATTCCCAAATGTGTTTCTTTCTAAACTATCTTTGTATTTTTATGCATCTTCTAAACTGTCTTTGCAGTTTTATTCATCTTCTAATTGTTTTTGTTTCAAAGAAAGATGTGTTCCTTTTCCTTTTCAAAGTTGGTTTACTTTCTGTGCCTGGGACCCCATAACCTCAATCTTTTTTTTGGACTTTGTCTAAACAACCACTCTCTCTTGCATCTTTTACCATCTCCTTATATACTTACTCTTCTTCCTGAACTTATTCATTTTATGAAATTTCCCCTGTCCTAAAACAAGAAAAAAAAAAAAGGACCACTGGCACAAAAATGTCTGCCTCTATTGTTATTATTTTTCTGCTTCCTTTTATTGCCTAACCTCATTTTTAAAAAACTTCATGTTTTTTTTAAATTACAAAAGTAATATACACCTCAGAAAACTTGGAAAACAAAGAGCTCAAAGGAAGAACATCCACAGTTGAAAGATTATTAACTTTGTAGGGTATATTCTTACATTATTTTTCTAATACTGTACTTTTTTCTGTGACCAATATGGTATTATTCAGTTTACATATATCTTATAGTGCACATTACAAATTGTGATATATTGGCAACATCTTCTCATGTCATTATTTTTGTTTGCTTATTTTGTTTGCTTCAGTGTTATTTTAATGGCTACATAGCATGCCATTGTATAAATATACCAAAATTTACTTACCAACTTCATAAATTTTCTTATTGCTACCAGAAATTATATATTTATTGTTTAGTTTTTAATGGTTTGTCTCTCCCACTAGCATAGAAAATCTGTGGAAGTAGGGAACTTGATTTGTCTTACTTCCTACTGTCCAGTGCCTAGAATGGCTTTTGGTACATAGTGGTCACTGAATATGTATTTGTTAAATGAGTTTATATATGGTTGCATATTTAAATTACTTCTGATTTTAACTATTATAGATAATACTGCAGGAAAATTCTTATACATATATGTGCACATTATGATTTGTTTAGTATACACTTTTACAAGGTAAATTTCTAAGTCAAATTATGCAAAATTTAAGGTTTATAATAAATTGCCTAATATTCTCTTGAATAATCGTGCCAATATACACTCCCATTAGCTGTGCATGAGTGTGTCTATTCCAGCAGTTTTTTCCAAAATTGTATTTTAGTATTAAAAAATTATTTCCAAGTTTGTAGGTAGATTCATTTTTTATGTGCATTTATTTGATTATATGATAAGTTTGAGAATATATTTATTTAATTTTTTTGTATATGCTAAATTTTTTTTATAACCCAAAATATGGCCTATCTTGGTGAATGTTTCCTGTACTCTTGAAAATCATGTGTATTCTGTTGTAATTGGGTGGAGTGTTGTACAAAATATCAGTGAGGCTAAGTTGGTATTAGGTTTCTATATCCTTTGTCTACTTATTTCTTCAATTACCAAGAAAGGAGAATTAAAATTTTCAACTGTAATTGTGAATTCATCTATTTTTCCTTTCATTTCTATTGGTTTTTACCTTATGTATTTTGAAACCGTGTTGTTAAATGCATAAATATTTGGATTATTATGTTTTGGATTAGTACCTTTTCTTGAAGAGTTGACCTCTTTATCATTTTCTAATGTTTCTGTTCATCCCTGGCAAGATTCCTTGTTATAAAGTTAGCTTTGGCAGATATTAATGTAGGTACTCAATCTTTCTTTTTATAGTGCTTACACAATAAATCTTTTACTTTAACCCCTCTATGCCTTTATATTTAAGATATCTTACAGACAAAAATAAGTTGTGTTGTACTCTTTTTTCAAGTATAACAAATTTGCCTTTTAACTTGATATATTTAGACCCTTTACATATAATGTAATTATTGAGATGATTAGTTAAAATCTACCATTTTGCTGGTTGTTTTCTATTTGTTTTTTCTTATTTTTTCTGCCTTATTTTAGATTGAGCATTTTTTTATGATTCAGTTTTTAACCACTATTGCCTCATTATTTGTTCTTTTTCATAAACTATTTTAGTGGTTTCTCTAACATTTTTAGTATTCATCTTTAAATAGTCAAGTAGTATATTATGGCACTTAACATGTACTGTAAGAACTTTATAACAATATACTCTCAATCCTTCACTCTCATTGTACTGTTGTCATACATTTTATTTTTACACATACTATAAGTTTTTATACATACATACACACAATACATACAATACATTGCTACTATTTTTGCTTTAGGCAGTCAGTTATCTCTTAGAACCAATTAAAAATAAAAAATAATTTTATATCCATATTCCATTTCTAGTGCTATTTATTTCTTTCTGTATATCCAGGTTTCTGACTGGTATCATATACCTTTGCCTGAAGAACTCTCTTAAAATTTAGTATAATGCATTTCTGCTGGCCATGAATTCTCTCTGAGTTTATTTCTTTCAGGAAGGTTTTATTTCTCCTTTATTTTTGACTGATATTTCACTAGATATAGAATTAAGAATTAACAGTTTTTCTTTTGGCACCTAAGATGCCACTCAGTGTTTTTCTTTCTTGCATTATTTCTGATGAGAAATCTGGCGCAATCATAACTTATATTTGTTGTTCTGTACATAATGTATCTTTTTTTCCCTGCCCCTGGTTGTGTTCAAGATTTTCTCTTTGTTTCTGGTTTTCAACATGCCTAGTTACTTTCTGTTTCTTTTTTGTATTTATCATGCTTGATGTTCTCTGAGCATCTTGGATCTATAGTTTGGAGTTTGTCATTAACTCAGAAAATTTTTTTCCCATTGTTTCTTAATTTTTTTTGTCCTATCTTCTTCTCTTTTTGATATTTTAATTGCACACATTTTAAACTGTTTGATATTGTTTCATTACTCTCAGATGCTCTGCTCACTTATTTTTTCACCCATCATTCCCTTTGTGTCTTTTTTTTTCTTTTGGTTAATTCCTATTGACTTATCTTACTTATCTTAAATTTCATTTATTCTCTTCTCTGCTGCATCAAGTCTATTGCTGAGCCTATTGAAGGCATTCTTCATCTCTATTATATTTTAATTTCTTGGATTTCCACTTGATTTTTTGTTGCAGTTTCAGTTCTGTTACTGAAATTACCTATCTGGCTTTGCATGTTGTCTAATTTTTCCACTAAAGCCTTTTATATATTAACCATAGTTATTTTTAATTCCTAGTCTGATATTTTCAACATCTGTCCTATCTGAGAGTGGGTATATTTTTGCTTTGTTTCTTGACAATTTGTTGTTTTTTATTTGCTTTGTCTAATGCCTCTTAGTTTTTTGTTGGCATTTGGACACCACATCTAGGATAGCAAAGACTGAGATAAACAATTTTTATGCCTGGAAATAGTGTAGTAACTTTCCTTTTGCTAGCCCTTTTGTATAAGGGGAAGTTGAGTCAGTTAAGTCAGAAATTGGGCTATAGTTACATTTTGTTGTTGCTATGGTAACTTTTTTGTGCAACACCAGCTTTCAATCTTAGAGTAAGGGCTGGTTTGCCAGAGGTTGTTTTTTGAATGTTTGCCCCACCTCTGCTTTATATCTTCTCAGAGAGCTTCTCTCTTCAAGGTCTTGCTCCTTTTCTTTAAGCGCGCTGTTGTTCCTTGACGGATAGTTCAGCTTTAGTTGCATGGCGGTAGATGTGTGTGTGGAGGGGGGTGGTGGTTGGGGGACTGAGGTGGGTGGTGGGGGCAGTATTTTCTGTTGTTTTGATAAAGCTGCAGACTTAGACAGGCACTGAGTTCTGGGTCACAGGAGTAGGACTTCTCAGGATGTCTCTGAGGAAACCTTTAAAGATCTGGGCCCAGTACTTGTTCCAGCCTCTCCTCTAGTGGTAGAGAGTTTTTTTTCTATTCCCACTCCTTAAATACAGTTGATTTTCAACAGCTCCGCCCAGCCCCCTTCCCCTCCCCAAGGCAGGGAGGATTTGTTTTACTTCCTTCAACAATTTAAGGCCTTTGATTCCAGGAGAGATAGGAGAGAAAGATCCAGATAGGGTTGTGTGCTTTTCCAGCAGGAGCTGCCCCCTTCCAAGAACTCCATCTCAAGAGAGGTTTTCTTAGTATCTTCACAGTTGTTTTTCTGAACATGTGACAAGGTCTTTGGAGACAAGCCTACAAGTGGATGCAAGTTCTCCTTGTGTCTGCAGGTCACAGGAGTTATGTATTTTCTGGTTAGCCTGATTCTTTAAATATTTTAGCTAAATTCTATTTATTTGCCCAGCAGCATCTACTTCAGGTCAGCAAGTTCTTACTTTCCATCTGTCTTTGGAGGTGCCTGCCTTTCCTTAGATTTTAGGTTAGTTTGTTGCTCTACAACCTTAGCTAAATGATGAAAGTATTACTTTCTAATATTTTATTGTTGTGAACTCATTGTGAGGTGATCTGAAACTTAAATAATGAACCACTACACTTTGAATGTAAAATTGAATCAGGTATTGAACCCATAAGGACTCAAGCAGATTAGCCAGTCTGTCCACCTGTTCTATTCATAGCACTTGGCCACTGGGGGACACTCGCAAACTGAGAAGTTGTATACCTTTTCTAGAGAAGACACATCTTGTTGAGACTACTTGTAAGAAGTGGGAAGAATGATTTCTGATCTCTTTAGAGTAGTGACAACACAAATAGTTGGATTTTACAATTCTTGTTTTCAGGTGCCCTTGATACATGTTTAAACAAAAAGAAGAAAAAAAATAAAATGACAACTGAGCTCAGAATAATCCTGAACATTGCTGGAAAACCTCTTGGCCATCCCAGTTATCTCATATCACAGCATCCATTTACCTATAATCTTAAAGGATATTTGATAAAGTCTACATGGTTAATATATAGCAATGATACAGACAGGATGCAGGACAATACTGGGTAGAAGAGGGTGGTTCCCCGACAAAGGCCCCACCCTCAAGCCTGGAGACCCATGGCCCTAAATGGGGACAGGCATTCCTGTTTTCGTGCCCAAAAAGTTGCCTTTTGGCCTGCCACGCCCACTGTCCTGTACACATATAAACCTGAACCCCAGGCTCCAGAAGCAGACAAACAGATGAGGAGATAAGCAAATGAACCATGGAATGACATAGCAGAGAAAGAGAGGAGGAGGAATGTCTGAACACTGAGAGGAATTTGACTGGGGGAGATCAGAGAGGAGTTTGGCCGCTGGATGGCCAAACTCCAGGGGAAGATCATCTTCCCACTCCATCCCCACTTCTGGCTCCCCATCCATCCTGATGAGAGCTACTTCCACCACTCAATAAAACTCCCGCATTCATCCTTCAAGTCCATGTGTGACCCTTTTCTTCTAGGACACGAGACAAGAGTTCAGGATACAGAAAACTGTCACACTGGTCCTCTGCCTTGCAGAAAGACAGAGGGTACTGAGCTGGTTAACACTCAAGCCATGCACAGACAACAAGACTAAAAGGACACACTGTAACACATGCCCATTTGGGCTCCTACACCCGTCTATGTGCGTATTCCCCCTCCCATCAGGGATTTCAGCAGTGGTAACGAGGGAACAGATGAGCCACACCCCTGTCACATGTCCTGTGAGGAGGATCTGGGAACTCTCCTGTTTCAGCAAGACTGGTGACTTTTTGGCATGTACATATATACCAGCTGGATAAACAAGCATGGAGCCCTGTTGATTAAAAGACAGTACAGCTATTATTTATTGTGAAATTTAGCCATCTTATTATAGGTGAACGAAACTCAAATTGTCACAGTATCAAGTGTATGAAAAGCTTTATCTGCTTTCCTGTCCTTCCTGCCAAATATACACTACAAACACACATTTCACTTTAGGAAAAGACTTAAAAGTACTCTGAAGTGAAAACTGTACAAAGGTCTCCAGTTTCTGCAATAAGAATACATAACAGCAAGGCAATTGCAGATCAGACTGATTTTTAAGGTAAAAGGATACTCTTTAAATCCCTTAAACTATACCTCTTTTGTATATTGACACTACAGAAGTATCAGAGAAAAGGACGGAGAATCCCATAGTACCTTTGGATCTGAAGTTTTAAAAATTGAATTCATTTTATATTCAGTCATAAAAAATGTAGGTCCTTAAAACCTGATGTTCTGTACAGTTTACTTGATGGGATTGTATTGTTACTGAACACTGCCAGTGATACTCTTTAAATAGGAGTCTTCTTTGTTCTATTTCTCTGCCTTCTGTCACACCAAGGCCCATCCTTTGTGCCTTAAAATTTCTGCACAAACTCTCCATTTTTATGCAGCTTTCAGATACATGGCCCCAGGGCCTGGTCTCTCAGCAACAGTGCAGCCCTCATGTTTGATCCTTTGCATAGGTGAAACTAGCTGTATGTTTTCTCTGTGTTTTTATATACTTACATATTTATGTTTATTCTATCTAGCAGTAGATGATCTGCTTTTCAAGTACAGAAAACATATTTAGTCCCTTCACAGCTTTCTACAACATCTGTTGTGCTGCTCTAGTATCATATTTTTCCTTTGAATTAGAAATAGATATAAAAATCAAGCTACAAAGTTCTGACATTTTGGAAAATCTTACTAGCCAATTATAATTGCAAACTGACTGGGTGGGGTATGCAAAAGAAAGATGCTAATGTTTATTGAGCACAGGGTAATGGACAGGCAGTAATTTAATCTAATATTTATTTTTCTTTAAATTCCCCATATGTATATGTGGTGTGTGTGTGTGTACATGTGTATATGGAAGTCTTTGTTATTCTAATCCTTATAGATGGGACAAATGAGCTCAAAGTTAATAAACTTTTTCAAGATCACTCATGTAATATTTGGAAAGAGAGAATTTAAACAAAGAAAGAAGTGTTCACTTATCAATATATAGCTTGTGCTGTAGCCATCTACTGCCTGTCTATATAAACTCACCAGTGATTATCTTGAAGTCAAGATGGGATGCCTATTCAACGAATTACTTATTGACCACTTCCAAGGGTAAGATCTTGGCATATTAGTTTAAGTAGTAATTGGTAATTTTGTAAAGAGCACATGTCAGAGTACCAATTGTAGAGCAGCCTCTTTCCTATTGGTCTTATTGGTAATACCTGATGCATGAAAAAATCCACCTGGGTTTAGAAATTTCTGCTAAAGTTTATACTTAAAGACATTATTATATTGGGCCTTTGGAAATAAAAGTGTAAATCAACACTGTTTTACTAAATAGTTGTCTTATACACATGTATAACATTCTATAATTGGGATGGAAAATTGCTGTTTAGAATAAGAGCTAACTACAGAAGTTTTAGTATACAAGGGAAGCTGCAAGATTCTTACCAGTGAGCTGTTATTGGTTTGGAAATGGAAACGATGACAGATATAACAGACTCACCCTTCCTGGATTCATGGTTTAAAATAAGGATTTGGAAGCACCTATGAAATTTTAAAAATCCTAATATCTGGGACTGGAAGCCAGACAACAGTAGTTTCTAAAGATGTCCAGGTGATACTAATGTGGAACAAGTTTGGAAACCACTGGTCTAGAATCTTACTACTCAAAGTGTGGTCCTGAGTAATTGTTAGAATTGCAGAATCTTGGGCTCCACTCTAGGTCTACTAAATCATAATCTGCCTTTTAAAAAGATCCCCAGGTAGTTCTTATGAACATTAAAGCTCAGGAAGCACTGGGCTAGAAAAATTTTCTAGCTTGTACATTAGAATCTCCCGGGGAACTTTTAAAGTATAATGATATTCTGGCCTTCCTTACTGAGACTGTAATTCATTTGATGTACGGTGGGGCCTGGTCTTTGATATGCCATATGCTCCTCAGATGGTTCCAATGTGTGGTCATGATTGTGAAACAGAGGGCAAAGCTGAATGCTGATTAACTTTGCATAAAAAATCTACAGTTTGCTCAGGTAGCCTGGGAGATAGAGGTTAAGAACACCTAAAAAGGAGAAATTTAAGGATGCATATGGTGGGGGATACAGCAATGTATTAGGAAGCTTCACTTGGAGAGAAAATGTTTTCCAGTGAAAAATTTCCTTGGGGAGAGGGCTTGGTGGAGGGAGGAAGAGGTGTGGGTTGAAAGACTTTAAAAACACAGAAGTGTAATAACTGATTTTAGGTTGTTGGTAGTGCTGTTATGAGGCAGGATAAGAGGTGACCATGAGAGCATTCGACTCCAGAAATTCTCAGATTTCTTGTGAAAAGTGTCCAAATTTTCAGAAGATTAAGAAGGATGGAGGCTTGAGTTATTTAAAATATAGCTAAAGGAAGACTGACCCCAGAAGCCTGGAGGACCAGAGTTGGAGGCATTTTGTCATTAGTCATTTGGGAAACAAACAGATTGTGTAAGGAGAGTTCTTCCTTTTACCACCGGCTGCTTCTTCAGAATGAGTTGTATCTCTAGCCTGAGTCTAGGTTAGCGTCTCATTCTTGTCTTTTGTTATCTAGCCTTCTCTTCTTCGGTTACTCATGCTGACGACTTCTTGAGTACCATGTTGCCCTTTTACTTGGAGGAATTTTCAGAGTTTCACGTGTAGTTATTAAGCCATTATGACTTTTCATTATAAATTAAAAACACTTAATGCTGCTGTTTCTCTCTGGCTCTTTGCCATTACATTCAGATACTTCCTGAGCAATGATGAAACTTGTCTGGCTGTTAAGTTCAGGATACCTCACTTCTAAAAAAGAAGACAAAATAACACAAAGAAATGACAAACTCAGAATTCTTTCCCTCTAGAATAAGAGGGGTTATTTATCTCTACCTTCTGATTTCAGAAGGAACTGTAAAAATAAAACCTCATCTTGAACCATTAAAGTCATTTTCCTTAAGTATGGGTATACATTTACATTGTGTGGCTATTTCCTGTAACAAATACTCTTAAACAAAACAAAAAAAAGAAAGAAAGAAAAAAAAAAGCTGTAGTAGCAAGAGCTCAAATTATTGAGCAAACAGATTTTCAAGTGGGGAAATGCTTTACCTCATTGCATCGAATTTCTCCTGTCCCCTTCTGAAAGAAAGATGAATATGAAATAGGTCTTGGGGAAAATTTTGCATTTAAGGTTGTGATATGTTTCCCAATTGTATTATTTTTGTGTACCACCTATCCTGAACTACATAACAGATCAGGGCTTCTTTGGAGCTTTTGTGTGAACACAGAAGTAGCCATGTGAGAAATAGGAAAATGATCAAGGCTGAGTATGGACAGTTGGAATAAAGTGGAATGTAAGGCAAAAATCAGAGATGAGGGAAAGCAAGGTAACACCAAGGCACACCACCCCTGTAGCTATCAAGTAGTATATAACTTTCATTATCCAAAATTCAGCAGGAAATACCTTTAAATAACAGCCTGTGCATGAAGATATGTTTTGCTACCTAAACTAAAACCACAGTTTTCCTCTTTTTGAGTCAATACTACATAAGATAAAAACTAATTTTACCACTGTCAATCTTTACTTAATGTGAGGTTACAACCAGAAAGCAAGCAAGGTGGAGGGGGGTTGTCTAGAAAGCCAACCTGGGGATTAAGGGAAAAAAACTGATTAAATAACTGGAGCAGCAGACAGTCTAATGTCATTGGTGTTGTGAACTGCCCTCTATACCATTGGAACTACCACATAGGGAAGAGATACCAAAATTGTCAACTTAGACTTAGTAGGTGGGAGGAATTCAGTGAATCGGGTCTGAAATCTGTAGTCCTCACTGGCATTGAGACATTCAGAACAACATGATGCTCATGATAAGGATTCTGTGTTGCAGGAAAAGGTTAAATCTTATTCTTTATGTTGGTTTGAACAGGAAAGAGTATTATACTTGGTGAATTTTGTTTTGAAACATATTTTAAAATTGTAAATTTATAAGTTATAGTTATATATGTTTATGGGGTACAAAGTGATATCATAAATTATGAATTATGAAACAGAATAATTAAATCAAGCTAATTAACATATCCATCACCTCAAATACTTACTTTCTGTGGTGAGAAGATTTGAAATTTACTCTCTTAGGAATTTTGAAATGTACAATACATTATTATTTACTATATTCATCATACTGTGGAGTATATCTCAAAGAAAAAAAAAGCTGTCTTCTAATTGAGCCTTTGTTGTCTTTGACAATCATCTTTCTACCCCACCCCAGTGGTCTCTGGTAACCACCATTATTTTCATTGCTTCTTTGGGTTTGATTGTTTTAGATTCCACGTGGAAGTGAGAACATGCAGGAATATCTGTCTTTCTGTGCTTGGCTTATTTCACTTAGCATAATGTTCTTTAGTTCCATTCAGGCTGTCACAAATGACAGAATTTCTTTCTTTTTTAAGGCTGAATAAGTGTTCCATTGAGTATATATCACATACTTTCTTTATCTATTCATGTGCTGATGGACACTTAGGTTGATTTTGTAACTTGGCTATTATGAATAGTGTTGCAGTGACCGTAGGAGAGGAGTGCCGACAACTCTTTGACATACTGATTTTAAATCTTATGGATAAATACCCAGAAGTGGAATTTCTGGATCATATAGTAGTTCTATTTTTAGTATTTTGAGAAATGACAATACTGTTTTCTGTAGTGGCTGTGCTAACCTACCATCTCATCAGCAGTATACAAGGATTTCCTTTTCTCTGTATCCTTGCCAACACTTGTTTTTGTTTGTTTGTTTGTTTGTTTGTTTGTTTGTTTTGATAATGGCTACTCTGACAAGTGTGAGGTGCTATCTCATTGCATTTCCCTAATATTTAGTGATGTTGAGCATTTTTTTTTCATTTAACGGTGGCCCTTTGTATATATTCTTTTAAGAAATGCTTATTCAGGTCCCTTGACCATTTTTAATCAGTTTGTTTTCTTTCTACAGAGTTGTTTATAATTTTATTTTTCTTTCTCTTGTCTAATTGCTCTGCTGAGGACTTCCAGTACTATGTTGAAAGAAGTGACAAGAGTGAACATTCTAGTCTTGTTCATGATCTTAAAGGCAAAGCTTTCAACTTTACAGCATTAAGTATGTTGCTATGTATGAGCTTCTTGTATATGGCCATTATTGTGTTGATGTACCTTCCTTTTATACCTAATTTTTTGAGAATTTTTATCATGAATGTATGTTGAATTTTGTTGAATTCCTTTTCTGCTTCTATTGAGATGATCATCTGTTTTTTTCCTTTGTTCTGTTAAGGTGGTGTATCACATTTATTAATTTGTTTATGTTGAGCCATACTTGAATCCTGGGGATATATCCCACTTGAGCATGGTGAATGATCCCTTTAAGGTGCCATTGAATTCCATATACTAGTACTTCTTGCAGAATTGTGCATATATGTTCATGAGGAATATTGGGACTATAACTTTCTTTTCCTGTAATGTTGTTACCTGGCTGATATGGTTTGGCTGTGTCCCCACCCAAATCTCATCTTGAATTCCCACATGTTGTGGGAGGAAACCGGTGGGAGCTGTTCTCTTGATAGTAAATAAGTCTCATGAGATCTTATGGTCTTAAAAGGGGAGTTTCGCTGCCCAAGCTTTCTTCTCTTGTCTGCCACCATGTGAGACATGCCTTTCACCTTCTGCCATGATTGTGAGGCCTCCCTAGCCACGTAGAACTGTAAGTCCATTAAACCTTTTTTTCTGTATAAATTACCCAGTCTCAGGTGTGTCTTTATCAGCAGTGTGAAAACAGACTAATACACTGACTTTGTTATCAAGGCAATGCTCACCTTCTCAAAGGAATTTGGAAGTGTTTCCTTGCATTAGTCCATTCTAACATTGCTATAAAGAAGTACCTGAGGCTAGGCAGTTTATAAAGAAAAGATGTTTAATTGGCTCATGGTTCCACAGGCTATACATGAAGCATAATGCTAGCATCTATGTGTTTTCTGGGGAGGCCTCAGAAAACTTATGATTATGGTGGAAGGTGAAAAAGGAGCAGGCACATCACATGACTGGAGCAGGAGCAAGGGGGCAGGGGGAGGTGCCACACACTTTTAAACAACCAGATCTCGTGAGAACTCACTCACTGTCATGAGGGCAGGATGAAGGGGATGGTGTTAAACCATTCATGAGAAATTCACCCCCATGATTGAATTACCTCAAACCAGGCCCCCACCTCCAACACTGGGGATTACATTTCAATGTGAGGTTTGGGTGGAGACACATTCAGACTATATCATTTCATCCTGACCCCTCCCAAATTTTATGTCCTTTTCACATTTTAATATACAATCATGCTTTCCTAATAATCCTCAAAGTCTTAACTTTTCCAGCATTAACTGAAAGGTCCAAAGTCTCTTCTGAGACAAAACTAGTTCCTTTTGCCTATGAGCCTGCAACATCAAAAACAAGTTAGTTACTTCTAAGATACCATAGGGTTATAGGTCTTGGATAAATATTTCCATTCCAAAAGGGAGAAATAGGCCAAGAGAAAGACGCTACGGGCCCCATGCAAATCCAAAACCCAGCAGGGCAGTCATTACATCTTAAAGCTCCAAAATAGTCTTTGACTCCATGTCTCACATCCATGGCAGCCTGATGCAAGGTGTGGGCTCCCAAGGCCTTGAGCAGCTCTGCCCCTGTGGTTTTGCAGTATTCAACCCCTGCAGCTACTCTCACAAGTTGTAGCTGAATGCTTCCAGCTTTCCCAGGCACAGGGTACAAGCGGCTGGTGGATCTACCATTCTGGAGTCTGGAGGGTGGTGGCTCTCTTCTCACAGCTCCACTAGGCAGGGCCCCAATAGGGACTCTGTGTGAGAACTCCAACCCCACATTCCCCCTCCACACTGCCCTAGTAGAGCTTCTGCATGAGGACTCTACCCCGCAGCAGGCTTCTGCCTGGGCACTCATGCTTTTCCATACATCCTCTGAAATCTAGGTGGAGGCTTCCAAGCCTCAACTCGCACTCCACACACCTGAAGGCTTAACAACACATGGAAACTACCAAGGCTTATGGCTTCCCCTCTCTTAAGCAGCAGCTCGAGCTGTGCCTGGGCCCATTTGAGCCATGGCTGGAAGTGGAGTTACTGGGAAACAGGGAGCTGTGTCCCAAGGCTGCACAAGATAGTGGGGCCCTGGGCCTGGCCCTTGAAACCATTCAATCCTTCTAAACCTTAGGGCCTATGATGGGATGGGCTGCCCTGAAGGTCTCTGAAATGCTTTCTAGGCCTTTTCTTCATTGTCTTGGCTATTAGCATTTGGCTCCCATTTGCTTCTACAAATTTCTGCAGGCTGCTTGAATTTCTCCCCTGGAAATGGAATTTTCTTTTCTACCACATGGCTAGGCTGCAAATTTTTCAAACTTTTATGCTCTGCTTCCCCTTTAAATATAAGTTCCGACTTTAGCTCACTTCTTTGCCCAAGCATATGAGCATACATTGTTAGAAGCAGCCAGGTCACAGCTTCAACTGCTTTGCTGCTTAGTAATTTATTCTGCCAGATACCCTAAACCAAACCTCTCAAGTTCAAACTTCTAGGGCAGGGGCACATTGTAGCCAAGTTATTTTGCTATGGCATAAAAAAGTGACCTTTGCTCCAGTTCCCAGTAAGTTCCTCATTTCTATCTGAGACCTGCTCAGCCTGGACTTCATTGTCCATATCACTATTAGTATTATGGTCACAACCATTTAACCAGTCTCTAAGATGTTCCAAACTGTAACTAATCAACCTGTCTTTTGAGCCCTCCAAACTTTTCCAAACTCTACCTGTTACCCAAATCCAAAGCTGCTTCTACATTGATATGGTTTTACTGTGTCCCCACCCAAATCTCATCTTGAATTATAGCTCCCATAATTCCCACATGTTGTGGGAGGAACCTGGTGGGAGATAATTGAATCATGGGGGCAGTTTCCTCCATAATGTTCTTGTGGTAATGAATAAGTCTCACGAGATCTGAAGGTTTTATAAGGGGAAACCTCTTTTGCTTGACTGTCATTTCTCTCTTGCCTGCTGCCATGTAAGATGTGCCTTTCACCTTCTGTCATAATTGTGAGGCCTCCCCAGCCATATCAAACTCTGAGTCCATTAAACCTCATTTTCTTTATAAGTTACCCAGTCTCAGATATAGCTTTATCAGCAGCATGAAAATTAACTAATACAGTAAATTAATACTGGGAGTGGGGCGCTGCTCTAAAGATAGCCAAAAATGTGGAAGTGACTGTGGAACTGGGTAACAAGCAGAGAATGGAACAGTTTGGAGGGCTGAGAAGAAGATAGGAAAATGTTGGAAAGTTTGGAACTTCCTAGACACTTGTTGAATGGGTTTGACCAAAATGCTGATAATGATATGGACAATGAAATCCAGGCTGAGGTGGTCTCAGATGGAGAAGAGGAACTTGTTGGGAACTTGAGCAAAGGTGACTCTTGCTGTGCTTTAGCAAAGAGACTGGCAGCATTTTTCTCCAGCCCTAGAGATCTGTGGAACTTTGAACTTGAGAGAGGTGATTTAGGGTATCTGGCAGAAGAAATTTCTAAGGGTCAAAGCATTAAAGAGGAAGCGGAGCATAAAAATTTGGAAAATTTGCAGCCTGACAATATGATAGAAAAGAAAAACCCATGTCCTGAGGAGAAATTCAAGCTGGCTGCAGAAATTTGCATAAGTAACAAGGAGCCAAATGTGAATCACCAAGACAATGGGGGAAATGTCTCCAGGGCATGTCAGAGACTTTTTGCAGCAGCCCCTTCCATCACAGGCCTGGAGGCCTAGGAGCAAAAAATGGTTTTGTGGACTAGGCCCAGGGCCCCCCTGCTGTTACAGCCTAGGAACTTGGAACCCTGTGTCCCAGCCACTTCAGCCATGGCTAAAAGGGGCCAAGGTACGGCTCAGGCCATTTCTTCAGAGGGTACAAGTCCCAAGCCATGGCAACTTCCATGTGGTGTTGAGCCTGTGGGTGCACAGAAGTCAAGAATTGAGATTTGGGAACTTCTGCCTAGATTTCAGAGGATGTATGGAAATGCCTGATTGTCTTGCTACAAGGGCGGGGCCTGCATGGAGAACTTCTGCTAGGGCAGTGTGGAAGGAAAATGTGGGGTTTAAGCTTCCACAGAGTCCCCACTGGGGCACTGCCTAGGGGAGCTGTGAGGAGAGAGCCACCATCCTCCAGAACCCAGAATGGTAGATCCACTGACAGCTTGCACCATGCACCTGGAAAAGCTGCAGATACTTAATGCCAGCCCATGAAAGCAACAGGGAGGGAGGCCATACCCTGCAAAGCCTCAGGGGCAGAGCTGTCCAAGACCATGGGAACCCACCTCTTGCATAAATGTGACCTAGATGTGAGACATGGAGTCAAAGGAGATCATTTTGAAACTTTAAGAGTTGACTGCCCTGTTGGATTTTGGACTTGCATGGGACCTTTAGCTGCTCTATTTTGGCCAACTTCTCCCATTTGGAATAGGTGCATTAATCCAATGCTTGTACCTTTATTGTATCTAGAAAGTAACTAACTTGCCTTTGATTTTAAGGTCTCATAGGTGGAAGGGACTTGCCTTATGTCAGATGAGAATTTGGACTTTGAACTTCTGAGTTAATTCTGAAATGAGTTAAGACTTTGGGGGACTGTTGGGAAGCCATGATTTGTTTTGAAATGTGAAGACATGAGATTTATGAGGGGCCAAGGGTGGAATGATATGGTTTGGTTGTGTCTGCATCCAAATCTCATCTTTAATTGTAGCTCCCATAATTCCCACATGTTATGGGAGGGAACTGGTGAGAGATAAGTGAACCATGTGGGTGGTTTTCCCCATACTGTTCTCATGGTACTGAATAAGTCTCAGGAGATCTGAAGGTTTTGTGAGGGGAAGCCTCTTTCGACTGACTCTCATTTCTCTCTTGCCTGCTGCCATGTAAGATGTCCCTGGCTCTTTCACCATGATTGTGAGGCCTCCCCAGCCATGTGGAACTGGGAGTCAATTAAACTTCTTTCCTTTATAAATTGCCCAGTTTCAGGTATGTCTTTATTAGCAATGTGAGAACAGACTAATACACACATTTTCAGATATCTCTGTAGGAATTTCCCACTCCTGGTACCAATTTTCTGTATTAGTTCCTTTTCTCATTGTTGTAAAGCAATATCTGAGACTAGTTACTTTTTAAAGAAAAGTGGTTTAATTGGCTCATATTTCTGCAGGCTGTACAGGCAGCATGATGCTGGCATCCTTCAGCTTCTGGGAGGCCTCAGGAAACTTATGACAGAAGGGAAGGGGGAAGCAGGCACATCACATGACTGGAACAGGAGCTAGAGAGTGGAGAGGGAGATGCTACACACTTTTAAACAACCAGATCTTGTGAGGACTCATTGTCATGAGAGCTACACCAAGGAAATGGTGCCAAACCATTCATGAGAAATCCATCTCCATGATCCAGTTGCCTCAAACTAGGTCCCACCTCCAACACTCAGGACTTTCCTCCCCTCCCCTTCCCTCCCCTCCCCTCTCCTCTCCTTTCCTTTCCTTTCTGACAGAGTTTCACTCCTTTTGCCCAGGCTGGAGCGCAATGGCACAATCTCTGCTCACTGCATCCTCTGCCTCCCGAGTTCAAGTGATTCTCCTGTCTCAGCCTCCTGAGTAGCTGGTATTACAGGCAAATGCCACCACACCCAGCTAATGTTTTGTATTTAGTAGAGATGGGGTTTCACCATGTTGGTCGGCCTGGTCTCAAACTTCTGACCTCAGGTGATCCATCCACCTCGGCCTCCCAAAGTGTTGGGATTATAGGCGTGAGCCACAGTGCCCGGCCTGGGACTTTTCAGTATCAGATTTGGGCAGGTACACACATCCAAAATATATCATCCCTCCTCTTCAATTTTTTGGAAGAGTTTGAGAAAGATTGGTATTCGTTCTTTAGATATTTGGTAGAATATATCAGTGAAGCTGTCAAGTCCTGAGCTTTTATTTAGGAATGTTTTGTTTAATTTTCACGTATTTGTGAATTTTTAGAAATATCTTCTCTTGATTTCTAATTTCATATCATTATGGAAGGAAAAACTTCATATGATTTTAATCTTCTTAAATTTGCTAAGGCTTGTTTTATGGCCTGAAACATGATCTATTGAGAATGTTCTGTTTGTGTTTGAGAAGAATGAGTTTTCTGCTGCTGTAAATGTCTGTTAGGTTAATTTAGTCTGGAGTCCAACATTTCTTTATTGATTTTTCTGTCTCATTTATTTGTCTAGTGCTGTTAGTAGAGTACTGATGAACCCCACTGTTATTGTACTGCTATGTATCTATTTTTTTAGCTGTAGCAAAATTTGTTTTATGAATCTGGGTGCTCAGGTGTTGGGTGCATATATATTTAGGATTGTTATATTCTTTTGGTGAATTGATCTTCTTGTCATTAAATAATGACTTTCTTTAATTTATTTAACTGTTTTCTGTAAATTTTTTTGCTTAAAGTCTGTTTTATCTGACTTAAGTATAGATACTCCTGCTTGCTTTGGGTTTGTTTGCATGGAATATCTTTTTCCATCCCTTTACTTTCAGGCTATATGTGTTTTTACCAGTAAGGTGAGTCTCTTGTAAATAGCATATAGTTGCATCATATTTTATTTCAATCCATTTCACCAATCTATGCATTTTAAGTGAGGATTTACGCCATTTACGTTCAGGGTTAATTTTTATATGTGATGTTTTGTTTCTCTCATATTGTTGGTTGTTATCTATTTGTTTTATTGTTTTTTAAATTTTTCTGTCTTTGTGGTTTGGTGGAGTTCGGTTGTATTGCCATTTGACTCCTTTCTCTTCCTACTCTGTGTAATTTTTAAATAACGTCTGTGAATTTTATACTTTTGTTTGTTTTTATGATAGCAAATATGAAACTTTTGTCTTCATGTTTATGGCTTCTTTGAGCATTTGTCAGTCTGGGTGAGTGTTGATGAATTTTCTGTGTTTGCTTGCCCAGGAAATATTTCTCCTTCATTTATCAAGTTTATTTTAGCTGGATATAACATTTTTGGCTCGCAGGTTTTTTTTTTCTTCTTTTAGCACTTTGAAAATAGCATCCAATTCTCTTCAGGCTTATAAGGTTTCTGCTGAGAATTCTGCTGTTAGCCTGATTGGGTTTTATTTATAGGTGAGTATATATCTTTCTCTTCCTGATTTTAGAATTTTTTTCTTTCATGTTTACCTTAGACAGTCTGATGATTATATGGCATGGTGGTCTGTTTTGCAATTTATTTTCTCAGTAATTGTTGAGACTGCTGTATCTGGATGTCTAAATCTCCTGCTAGACTACGGAAGTTTTCATCAATTATTTCCTTAAATAGGTTTTCTACATTTTTTGCTTTTTTTGTTTCCCTCAGGAATACCCATGATTCATAAGTTTGGTTGCTTTATGTAGTCCCATACTTTTCAAAGACTTTGTTCATTCTTTTTAATTCTTTTTTTAAAATTTTTTTCTGCCTGCCTTTATTAAAAAGACCTGTCTTCAATTTCTGACATTTTAAATTATTTTTCTAGTTTGTTATTAAAACTTTCAAATGTATTTTGTAATTCCTTTAATGAATTTTTTTATTTTCAGAAGTTCTTTTTGGTTTATTACATTTCTTCTTCATATTCTGAATTGATTTTCTGATTTCTTTGTATTGGCTTTCAGATTTCTCTGGCATCTCAGTGATCTTTTTAAAATTAATATTTTAGGTTATTTATCTGGCATTTTTAGGATTTTTTTTTTTTGGTTAGCATCTATTGCTAGAAAATTACTGTGTTTCTTTGGAGGTGTCATAATATCTTTCTTTCTTATACTTCCAGTGTTATTATGCTGATTTATTTACAGCTGGAAAAACAGTCACTTCTTTTTGTTTGTGTTTCGAATTTACTTTTTTTAGGGTGGGACATTTTTTTTTTCCTGAAGATGTGACTGTGATGTATATTGAATTGGGCTGTTTGGCTCTGCTTCTAGATATGTTCGGTGGCAAAGACTCTGTATGATTTTTCTTTGTTATGAATAACCTTAGTAGGATGACTTTTTCAAATTTCAGTTTTAACAGTAGTGTACCAGGCAGATGAGCAGGCTCATAACCTCTTGAGTAGCTGAGGTGACAAAATGCAATGGTTGTAGTAGAAGTTACAAAAAGCTTATCTATCTTGTTCCCAAGTGGTATGCACTTGTGTCAGCAGATGTTGTAATGAATGGGCTGTGTGGGTCAACCTCCAGGCCAATAGGTGGCATTTGCAGATAGGAAATGGCTGTGGTGGTAGCAGTAGAATTTATACTTGACCTTTGTGATCCCGGAGAAGTGCTTTGGTGTCCCAGGTGATGATTTGGGCCATGGAACATTCTGTGGTCTGGGTCCCATGTTCTGTCTCAGTGGAGGGTCAGGGAGGGAGCTGGGTAGAGCTGGACTGGGCAAGCCTGCACTTGGGCTTCCCAATGGCAGGCACAAGCACTGGCCCTGATGGGGATCTAGGAGAAGTCCAAGGCTCCTTTATAGATGCCTGGGCAAAGAGTGAAACAACTGTTGCTGCACCAAGGTCTCAGCATGGGAAACTAGGGGTGGCCCAGGGTACTTAACATAGGTGAGCAAGAGTGGGACATGCTTCCTTCTCATGCTCCAGACCCAGCAGGGTACATTCCCCTGTCTCAACTGTCTCTGACAGTTGAGGCAGTTAAGTCACACATAGTTTGCTTTCAGTTTGTATAGCTGCCTTGGGCTATAAAACTTGCCACCCAGGTCCAAATCATACTTCTCAGGAAAACAGCCTTCTTCTCTGGTTCCTTGAAGGATGGGGCCAAAGTCCAGCACCCGTGAGTAGACACCATACTACACTTGTTTTTTCCATTCTGGCTGTGGGATCCCCTCCCCATCTGCCTGCTAATTTAAGACCCAGATCTCCATTCCCTGGCCTGAGATTCTCTAATGCCAATGGCTACTGCTGCTGCTAGTTTTCAGGATCCTGTGCAGCTTTCTCTTAGCTAGGATTGAGAATGGCATCCTCACATCAATGCTTTGGTCTGGGAAAATGTGTGAGATACTGGCTAGTGCCATTCCTCCTGACAGTCTCCCAGCCACTCCTCAAGTTAGATCCAGGGATGGGGAGGGTCAAGGTGCTCTCTTGTTGCCTGAATTACATGGTTCCCCTGTAAGAAGTGGATTGCAGAGAGACACTCATTCCCCTTCTCCTGTGTTGGGGATTCACTCACAGTTTTCAGCCAGATTGCAACATGTAGTCTGCCTGCCTACCTTCTCTTTCCTGGTATCTGAAGTTTTCTTTTGCTATGCTGTTGAACTTCTCTGTTCCTTTTTAGATAAAAGGTCACAATTTCAATCTCTACACACTATTTGGCTTCTTTGAAATGTGTGAGGCACAGTGTAAAAGCCTCGAGCCTGCCAGCTTGGGGGCTAGGATTTCTATTTTTTAATTATTCTTAGATCATTGCCAAACTTTTCATTTTGTGTATTGTTTTCCAAATTCGATTTCATTTTTATCCATGTATTCTTAGATTAATAGTTCATTAACTTCAAGAGGATTATTCTGAATTCTTTGTCATTTCGTAGATCTCCATTTCTTTAGGGTTCTTTATTGAAGCTTTGCTAGTTTAGTTTCTTTTGGAGGTGTCATATTTCCTGAGTCTTTTTAATCCTCGTGTCCTTGTGTTGGTTTCTGTGCATTTGAGGACACAGCCACCTTTTCTGGATTTTACAGATGTTCTTTGACAGGAATAGGTCTTCACTATTTAGTCTAGTTTGTGATTCAGGATGGGCCAACTGGTAATGACCCAGGGCAGGTAGAGTTGCTTTTGGGTTCTCTAGATGGCTTCAGTAGTTGTCTCCCTCCCTGGTTGGGGTCCTGCAATAGTGTAGAAGCCTAGCTGTCTGGGGATTCAAGCCAGGCAGAACTTCTCACCACCCACCACCTATGGGAGCAACTGGCTTGGGTTTTTGGGTGGTCAGTGCTGTTAGCTGGTACCTTTGATTGGACACTACTGCTGGCAGGTACACAGAGCTACCACCAAGATCTGCATGCTGGTTGCTATGGGCTTTGCTTCCTTGCTTTATTTCTACCTGACTCCAGATAGTCTTGCTGTGCTGTTTTCCCCTGCATTCTCCATTAGGTGAGAGCAGTTTCCTGGGAAGCATCTGGGAATGCTAGGGAATCTGCATGTCTGCCTTTGGTTCTTTTTTTCACCCTGTCAAGACCATGGTCCCTGGGGAATCCTCTCTGTGTGATGTTGCACTGACTTGGAGATGGGAGAAGGAAGACATGGTCAGATTGAGACCATTTATTTTACCTTTTCTATGTGGTTTTTATTCTGTTCCGTGGATCATCCATGCAGGTGACTCACGCTTATTTCCCATTTTTGGAGTTTTCACCAAGGTGTTATTGTCTGTGGATAGTTGCTAATGGAACTTTGTTTGGGGGATAATAAAGCCTGATACTTCCTAATTTACCATCTTGCTCTTCAGTTAGATTTTCAACAAAATAATTACAGTGTTTTGTAATGAGATTTAAGGGGATAATATTTCATTACATTAATTACTCACTTGTAAGACCCACCCATCATCTTCCAAGGGATGCCACCTTGGATAACTAAGATGTCATGATATAAACATTTGTACTGGTTACCAAATAGCATGCTTCTTCCTCATCTACTTTGCTACTTGCATCAGTCCATTTTTTTTTTTTTTTTGAGATGGAGTCTCACTCTGTTGCCCAGTGCAGTGGCACAATCTCGACTCAGTGCAAACTCCACCTCCCAGATTCAAGCGATTCTCTGACTTCAGCCTCCTGAGTAGCTGGGATTACAGGCACATACCACTACACCCAGCTAATGTTTTTTGTACTTTTTAGTAGAGATGGGGTTTCACCATGTTGGCCAGACTGGTCTTGAACTCCTGACTTCAGGTGATCCACCTGCCTTGGCATCCCACAGTGCTGGAATTATAGGCATGAGCCACCATGCCTGGCCACATTGGTCCTTTTAACCATATATTAACATCATGATTACAAGTTAACTTGAAATTGTATTTAATTGATTGCTTAAGAAAGTATGTTGGTATGGGCTTCTCGCTCTTCCCTTCTTTTTATCATGCACTTAACCTACCTTCCTCTCCCTACACATTTCTCAAATACTGGCCAAATATAATTGTTTCAGAGCATTTCCCATATCCTCTCTCTAGCCTCTTGCTCTGTTTCTCATCTCCTATATTGAAACTAACACCTAGACAATTTGTTTCTTGGTCATTGTCGTTGTTCACCTCCAATTTTAGTTCTTCAAATAGTATCACACTTCTCTTTCAACACATATGCTAGTAGTTCAGCTGCTCAACATGTTTACTCCTCACATTTATACAAAACACATTTAAACTCTCATTTCTTAATTTCATCTGCATTTCATCCCTTTTAGAAGAAACATCACATAAGAGAAGCATCTGCCAGAAGTCCAGTTCTTGTTTCAATTTTATTGTGCTTATCTTTTTTTATTTTTTGACTCATTTAGTAATGAGAGAAACTATGCCATGGTTTTGTAGTACTTGGCCCTTACTGTATCAAAGTACTAGTATTTCCTTAATAAATTTATACTTACATAAATATATTTGGGAATGATATTTCTATATGTGTGTATGTGTAACATATATGGATGCACATGATCACATATGTAACATGTTATTTACAACAAGGTTAGAAGATTGGCAGCTTAACTGTCCATTTTTATCAGTTAGGAAACAAACCTGCCTCTTCTTTAGCACAAAACCATCACAGAAACAGTTCTATTTTCCAGTTACTTTCAGGCGACTGATCAGTTGTTCCTTTGCTTCCAGTTCTACTAGTGAAATTTCTACCCTGGGCCAGAAATACTCCAAAGCAAGAATGTACTCTTTCAGTACTTCCAGACCATAGCCCAGGTCATAGATTGTATCTTGAGAACTCAGTTTTTCTTTAATTGTATCCATGTAATAGTTTCTTGGTCTCTACTTCAGCCTCAGAACTCACTCAAATATATGTACGTAACTGCTAATGATGCAGCTGGGAATATATGAATAAGAAGACAGGCTATTTTGGTAGCTAAGTAACAGGCCTAAAAGTGATAAATTATAATCTGCATTACTTTGTGACCCTCAGCCACTTTTTGCCTTATTTCTGGTAAGTAGGGGCTAGTGGGCTGATAGTGGGTATTGATGTGGCTTGTAATAGGCAAAAAGTATTTATTCCTTAAATCACAGAATCCCACTTTCCTCTCATCTTCAGTGAAACTTTCTCACTCTGAATTTTATATTCAAGGCTCCCTCTGTGCTTGAAGGATATCTAAAAATTACTTTGTATGTCATTGTTTTTTTCCCCTTCAGATGTAGGGTTATCCATTGATTCTATCTGCTGTTGTTAACCTCATCGTATGTGACCCCAGGAAATTCATTAACCTATCTACTTCGTTGGGCTACTATATCTCCTGCACAATAAAATACACAAATCAATTTGTTTTCTATGTACTTGCCTCTATTATTTTGTCTTTCAAAACACCTCAGTTTTTCTTTTCCCAGCTCTGCAATTATTTAGAGTCCTGGGAAACTTATTGGCTTGAAGCTTCAAAAACACTGCTCTCATATGATGTGAAGCAGCTCTCTTGCTTGCTAAGCATACCCTATTAGTAATAATGTTTGTTCAAAGTATCTATTATACTTATACCCTCATCTTGATTTACAAGAAAAGTTTCCTTTTGGAAATACAGACATCTGATAAATAAGAATTTTAAGTGAGGGAATTTTAACTTTTCAAACCAGTGGTGTGAATAGACCTAGGGAGCACCACCTTAGATAGATGACTATAAAAGCCCTCCAATAGTGCATGCTAAACTTTGCTCCTCAGGAAATTCTTGTACGTTAGCTCACAGTGCCTGTCAAACATGGTAATGTGTCTGTAAATTTCACTTGACAGAAAACATGTCAGTGAATCAGCAACCTCAGAAAGTAAACAAAGCTGAGCTACAGACAACAATTGCAAAGCAACCAGACTGTTTCATGAAGGTGGTGTTAGGGAAAACATACCAAGACTAGAAGGGTAACCAAACAACATTCTCCTTAGTCTGGGTGAGAAACTGCCCTCCAGTCACTTCCAGATGCTGTGACATTAGATACTTGTCTGTCTCCCTTGGCTGGTAATTAGTAGGTAAGACCATGTACCTTGCTATATCACATTTTGTCCTCAAAATCCTTTCCATCTCTCTCTCACTTTTTATTTTAAAAAGTTTAAGAAAACAATACAAGAACACACGTTATAAAAATATAGAGAGTAATATAACAAACACACATGTACTCACCTGGAATTTACAAATGTGGTTGTTTTCATGTTTTGCATTGGACTTAAAGTACAGATAAAATTGACATTCTTTGGTTCATTTTCCCAGTCGCGTTCTTCTCCCTACTTGCCTCACAGAGGGGGCCATTTTATGAATGGAATGTAATTTTTCCAGTCAGTTTTAAAAACTTAGTTACAAATGTATCCCTAAAACATCATATAATTTCATTTGCTACATATGAAAGTTTATATAAATGATAGTCACAAATACTTCACCTAACCAATTATTTCCTCACTTTGTATCCTTATACCTTTGTAGCCCTGTCTTTCATGTTTTTGTTGTATATTCTTTCTCCTCATTTATACTTGTATGTAGCTTACTCCATACCCTTCATTTTTCTCTTCCTCATCTTTGTCCTATTTTCTTATTTCTAAGACAAACACATTTGACCATCTAAACTGTACAGAGGAAAGATCAGCATAGCAGGCTTCACGTATCCTCTTGCTGATAGACCTACCCAGAGATACCTTGGGTGATGTAACCTCTACTACCACAAAAAAGAGCACTAAGTCTGCACCAAGAAAGGAGGATAAGTAGATGAGCCTGGAGTCTCTAACCTCTTGACTAACTCAAGTGTCTAATAATCCTCTTAAGGAAAATGAGCCATTTGTGGGTGATAGGTAAGCCTTATGAAAATTGACCAGTGAATGGTGATGTGGCTGCTTAATCTTTCCTGGGGATGGAAGCAGCTGGAGTTTCTTACAACTTGTACAGGGTTATAAGGGATTTGACACTTAAAAAGATCTCAGGACCCACTTTTCCCCAGTAGTTTTGTGCTAGGTCTTAGAATTTCCCTAGAGAATAATAAAATTATCCTCTTTACTATATATCTACATATCTATTTATCTATATATCTATCTGTATTCTGTTGTAATTTTCCAGTCCACTTACTGAACTCCCACTCAGATCAAAGAGCCATGTGTATTGACTCACTGCATTCTTGACCAACTCTTGCCCTCTCCTAGGTTACCTGATGCTTTTGCCATGTGGCTTCTTCATCACATGCTCCTACCTTCAGTCAAATACTGACATTCAGTAGTATTTCCTTGCATACTTTTGATTTACTTCTTGTAAGATTACCAGAGAGCATACTCATACTCAGACAAATTGTCAACCTCTTCTAAGTCTGAGTTACATGGGATCCTGTTCTTCATTTTCACAGAACTTCTTTTATAGTTCACAGAGATACTGAAGAGAAGAGAAAGGGAGGTGAGGTCTCCTTTTCTCTGACTGATTTAATAATCTTTGAACACTTCTTTTCTATGTAGTTAATCCTTGATTGAGTCACAATTTAGTTTTATCTGCCCAAATGGATTTAACCTCTTTGAGAGGAAGGCTCACAGCTATGTCCATTCAATATATTTATATGAAGCAGGCCTTATAAGAGGAACTCTCTATGCTCCAGGCATACTGAACATTTTTTAGTTTCTTGATTATAGTATGGATGTGCCATAGGCCCTTGAACATATAGTTATCTTTGCCTGGAACATCCCCAATAAACCAATTTCCCACTCTGTTGTAATCTACCCCAAATGTTCATCTAAATAACTCACCTTCATATATTACGTCTCTAAAAAATATTCCTTGATATTCCAAGTCAGAGAAAAATGCTTATGACACTACTTTTATTGCTGACTTCATTGTATGCCTGCCCAGCTAGATTGCAGGCTCTGTGTCTGTCATGTTCAAGTCGTACCTTGAACGACTAGCATAGAATCTATAACCTAGTAAAATGTCTTCCAATGAGCTAGCATTCTTAGATTGAGAGAGCTTTTCTTTTACTCTGTCCAATAACTCTGTAGAAGCATTTAGCTTTTTCCACCTCCCCCTTTTACTTTGCCTAGACAGTTTTCTCCAGCATATTTCAGAGGAAGGAAAGTTGGTTTGCTCTTAACCTGTTTATGAGTTAATGCAGTGCACATTTGCCCAATCCAAGAGGTTGGAGAGAAACATCTTTACACATTATTAGCTACTCAGGTTTTCCTGTAAAACCTTGAGTTAAATGAGTTGAAACTTACCTTGCTAAAAAATCTTCACCTTAAGGAATATGAAGCACATTAAGAAGAATCCATATTTCAATGCAAGAAAATGCAAATAATGCTGCTAATACATTCACCAACACCTATGTATATTGTATAGCATTTTTATTGTAGCATATCACATGGGTTACCAACACTAATTAACTGGTAGAAACAAGGTCCCACATGTGGAGATAAAAAGATGGCATCAGTAGCTCCTTTTGTCACTGTGAATTAAGAAACCTGTAGATTCTTATCCATCAACAAGAAAGTATACATTAAAGTTTTGTTAGTTCAAAGCATTTCTTTATACAGGAACCTTTCTTGTTCTTTGGTAGTTAGTCATTCCTATATAGACTATCCATTCCTATATAGGCTACTTGAAAGCTTTGAAAACCTTCACCACTGAACGTATAGCCAAGCCAAAAAACCCCTAAGAAGAGCCAAGTGATTATTTTTTTCCATCCTTTCCTGTATGGTCCTTTGTATGTGAAAAGAAGAAAACATCTGATAACCGATGTCAAACAAGTAAAGAAAAATGACCCTGAACTATACCAAATGGCAGTACTGACTCATCACATTTACACTTACATTCTAGCTTATATTAATATAAATTCAAGCTGCTAAAAATTACTCCCACAGGCAGCTGTGTAAAGTCACTTTTTTCACACATTTTCTTGTAATAACTAAAATTTTACAGTAATTTCTTTAAATAGTTGTAGAAGAGAAAATGGAAATTATGTGCCAGTTTCCAAACTAGGAAAGTTTACCTCAGTGCATTGCCTATTTCCAGAGAGCTGAGGTTCCCCTTGCTTGGGAGAGCCCACTCCTTTCCAACATTAAGTCTTGGTTCCTACTAGGCTAGTCTCCTTATTATCTGGAATAGGTACCATGGTGTACAGCACAAAAGTAGGTTCTGGATTCAGACAATCCTTGCTCAGATATTCTCTCTGCTGCCTTCCAGCTGTGTTACTTTTACAATTTATTTATCACTTATACTTTACCTCCTAGACTTGCTGTGAGGATCAAGTTAAATAATGTAAGTCAGGTGTCCAGTGCTCTGCCTAACATGTAATGTTACTTAATAAACGTTAGTTCTTTCTTCTCTCCTCTGTGCCTTTGCACATTCTTTTTCCCTCTTAGTAAATTCTCTTCTACCGTCTTACCTCAAGGAATAGCACTTACAACACTTACTCTAAGAATTTCCTTATAATTCCAGTCCACACTGAGTGGCCTCCTGCTTTAAAATACTCTTTTCTTTTTTTTTTTTTTTTTTTAGACAGTCTCTCTGCTGTCAAGCTGGAGTGCAGTGGCGCAATCTCGGCTCACTGCAATCTCCGCCTTCCGGGTTCAAGCGATTCTCCTGCCTCAGCCTCCCAAGTAGCTGGGACTAAAATACTCTTATTTTTAACTGTGTCATCAGTTTATTATTACAGCTTTCTAGTTATATGTGTAAGTATATCCAGAATATTCAATAAAAATGTCTGTAGACTTGTGGCATTTCATTTTTATGTAACTATCATAGTAACTAACATATGTTTAGGTAATGGGGGTTCCATAAACTATGTAATTGATTATTATTAGGTAGGACCCACCTAGGTTTATAAAATATCTAAAATGCTAACCTCTAATGAGAGACACACAGTGGCTTACCCACTTTGGGATTTCTAGCTTCTAGTTAATTAAGTAGTCATCCTTTGATTCTGGGAGATGACCTACTTTTTAAGATAAACTATCATCTGATTGGGTTTTTTAAAACATTTTTTTCCTGCAAAAATTAAAACAAAAGCATAACTTCTCATTCTGTTATTGTGTTTGAATTTCATTGACTTTGGATAGCTAAGCACTTACTGTGCAGTCACTGATTCTATCCTTAAGTATTTAGATGGTAGATTTAATTTTGGTGGCTTGAGAAACAAGATTCAGGAAAATTAATCAGTAACATTCCTGCCAAATGTGGTAAAATATACTGGGGAAGAACAACATAGAAACAGTTCTTTGAAGGCTTCTAACATAAATTGAAAATATGAGATTCGGACTTAAATGTAGCCAAGTCTATTTATAAATACATGGAGAAGTTCACAGCAAAAACAGTTGCAGATTATGAGGTAAACTGAAACACTCTAGTACTTACAAACAATTTATTTATTTCAGTTAGCTAGTATTGCTCCAAAGAAATTGTTATCTATCATTAAATATATAAATTCTTCCTATGCCTCAGTCTAGAACACCATATATGGCATTGCCCATTCCAGAAGCACTCAAGTGCAGAATAATACTCCCTAGTCTAGTTTTGTGATTTTTCCCTTTAGGGCTAAAGTGACCATACATTACAGTTTGTTAAGAATAGTTTGGCTTATATCTGTTGTCCTGACATTAATTGTACTCACTGCCACTATCAGAAGTAATTTAGTTTGGACAGTAATTTTTTCTTTATTATTTTTGAGTTGTAATTGCAGTCCTATTCGTTTTCTGTGTTCATAGCATCTTATATCCTGGGGCCCATCTTCCTAGATTGTTATTTAGAGCCTGGCATAAGGTGGCTTCTCCACTCATGTTGGGCACATGGTTCACGTTTGTTGAATTGTGTCCACCAAAAAGATACATTGAGATCTCAATCCCTGGAAACTGTGAATGTGATGCAGATGTAACCAGATTACGATAAGGTCATACTGGCTGAGGGTGGGCCCGAAATTCAGTGACTAGTGTCCTTATAAGGTGAGAAAGATTTGAAGACACAGAAGAGACATAGGGAGGAAGACCATGTGAAGACAGGGGCAGAGATTAGAGTCATGTTATCACAAGGCAAGAAATGCAAAGGATTGCCAGCAACGACCAAAAGATAGAAGAAGCAAGTAAAGATAGAAGAAGCAAGGAAGCAAGCTTCCTCTAAAGCCATTAGAGGAAGCATGGAAACATCCTGATTTCAGACTTCTAGTTTCCAAAACAGTACGAGATCAATTTGTTTTAAGCCACTCAGTTTGTGGTAATTTTTTGTATAGCAGCTGTAAGAAACTACTAACAATTTCCTCAATTCATCTGTTCTGAAAGATGACTGAGGGGTTCTTTGGGGCTCAGAAAGTGAAATTTATGTAATCCATGTAACCCACATCTTAATTCAGAGCATCCTAAATGTATTCAGTTGACCCTTGAACAACAACAGGTTTGAACTGTGTGAATCCACTTACACATGGAATTTTTTCAGTACATATATTGAAAAATTTTTTGGAGATTTTTTACAGTTTGAAAAAACTCACAGGCATAGCCTCATAGCCTAGAAACATTGAAAAATGAAGAAAAAATTAGACATGTTGTGAGTGTTTAAAATATATGTAGATACTAGCTTATTTTATCATTTTCTTCCCTAACATATACATGAATCTACAATAAAAAGTTAAAATTTATCAAAACATATACAAATAAACGCAGGCCATATATGGCACTATTCATAGTTGAGAGAAATGTAAACAAATGTAAAGATGCAATATTAAATCACAGATGTATAAAATTAACTGCAGTACATACCATGCTACTGTAATAATATCATAGGCACTTCCTATTGCTAGCACATTGAGCCCAGGTGTTGGGAGTATCCTCTTAAAAACATCATGTGATGATAATCATTTCCACATGCGCAGATTGTCTCTCCAGTAAATTGCATACTGCAGTAAAAAGTGATCTATCATGGTTCTTCAATATTCTTCATCGTGCTTAGTGCAATACCATAAAACTTGAGTAACACTATGGGTCCCATATGAAGTGCCATAAGTGATGCTAGAAGTGCTCCCAAGAAGCAAAGTCATGATATTAGCAGAAAAAGTTGAATTGCTTGATGTGTGCCTTAGATTAAGGTCCACAGCTATGGTTGCCTGCCATTTCAGACAGATGATTCATCTTGTAAACAGATGATATAATGTTATGGTCTTGATAAATACAGTACAGTACTACAAATTTATTTTCACTCCTTTATGATTTTAAATAACATTTTCTTTGCTCTAGCTTACTTTATTGTAAGAATACAATATACAATACATGTAACATACAAAATGCATTAATCAACTTTATGTTATCGATAAGGCTTCTGGTCAGTAGTAGGTTATTGGTAGTTAAGTATTTGGGGAGTCAAAAGTTATATCCAGGTTTTTGACTGCGCGAGGGTCAGCATCCCTAACCCCTGTGTTGTTCAGAGGTTACCTGTACTTCAAATGAGGTAAAAAGCCATCCTCAGTTTTGGCTACCTTAGAAAGCCTCCTGGATTGAATTTGGCATTTGACAGAGTGTATATTTTAAGTCAGATCATCCCACTCTTTAAATCATCCCACTCATCTCACTCTTTAAATTTGGTGAAAATCTTTATAGCTAGCTTGCCTTACATGTTATGGCAACCACAGGTAAACTGACAAATTGTCAGAAACTCTTTAAAAATCTTCATATGGGTAGATGAACATGGATGTATCTATCTATAATATTTTAAACAGTGTCTATTGTCAGTTTTGAAAATTTTATATCTATCTGTATAGATGTAGCTGTAGATATAGATATCTATATATACATATGTCTATATCTCTACACATGGTATTTTTCAAACAGTTTCTGTTCATCTATCAGTTTGACATAGTTATCTGTCATTTGTTAGATCAATTCAAGATATAGATATATAGGTATAAGGGTCATTTGTATATCTAGGAAATGCTATGAATAAAAATCAACTTTTAGAATACTCCATAATTGGACCTCATTATATTGTATAAAGATATTTCATCTTTTCTAAAGTTGACTCTATTCTTGGGAATAAATGCTCTACTAAGCTGTTGTTAGAATTTAGGGAAAACATTAAGCCTGATGGCACTAATGGCAGAGAGATCAGGAAGGGGTGGATGCTGCTGAAACCCTGCTGGGGAATGAGGAATGAGCCATCTGGACCTCCAGCTGAGACCAGTTGGATCCAGACAAGAGCTGCCAGTAGGAATGGTCTGGATTTGGATGAAGATCATCCCTGTCTAAGGAAGTGGGCTGGCCCTGGAGCAGAGAGAAAACGATGGTCTTCTCAGGAGAAGGGACATGGAAGACAAGTTCTCTCAGAGGTCACAGTAGGGACAGACATGTTATAATTATTAACACTGACTGAAGGCCGGCAAGATGATGAGTGCTGTTGAGAACATAGAAGCATTCTTGATTTCTGTCCAGAAAATCACTATGGTAGAGAGGTCAACTCTTTGGTGTTTTTTCCCCTTAAATTTTTGCTCAGCAGAGGAGTCATTTTACTGGAATCAAAGAGATCAACCATTTTCTTTTATTAACCCCATCCCAGATGTTATGTTTCCATTGAAAACAGCTTTCCTCTGAGATTGCTGTCATTGTCTCTTTACTCTCATTACTTTGTCATCAACTCTAGAATAAAAGAAACATATCCTGGATAGCCTAAATCTTTTCTAGTAGTATCTTCTGGATACTGTAGTTTAGTATAATTATTATAGCTTCACTTTCATAAATTAATAATTTACTAGGTTTGTATAGGTACCTCATTAATTCTAGAGCAGGCAAAAAGGAACTCTGAAAAAACTCTCATTCTTTATTATAGTCCATTCATTGGATTTGCTATGGTTTGAACGTGCCCCCAAAATGTATGCATTAGAAATGTAATCCCCAATGAAACAGTGTTGGTAGGTGGTTGGGTCACGAGGGCTCTACCTTCAAGAATAGGTTAATGCCATTCATGAGGGCATTAGGGCTTCAAGGCTGCCAGTCTGATTTCTTGCTCTCTTGATGTGTGATGACTTCTGCCATATTATGACACAGTAAGAAGGCCTGCACTACATGTGGTACCTTGATCTTTGACGTCCCAGCCTCCAGAATGGGAAGAAATAAACCTCTGTTCTTTATAAATTACCCAGTCTGTGACATTCTGTTCGAGTAGCCCCAGATGGACTAAGACAGAGTTTAACATGTGCTCTTGGTGAAATTTTGTCTAAATATGTGATACTTTTAGGGTCACAAGTTTTTTTTCCAGCTTTATTAAAGTCTAATTGACAGATAAAAATTATGTATATTCAAGGGGTACAATGTGATAATTTGATATATGTGTACATTGTGAAATGTTTACCACAATCAAATTAACACATCCACTATCATACTTAGTGTGTATCATTTATATGTGTATATCATTTATATGTGTATATATCTGTGTATATGTGTGTGCATGTGTGTATATGTGTGTGTGTGGGGGGGGTGAGGACACTTAAGATCTCCTCTCTTAACAAATTTCAAGTAAACAATGCAGTATTAACTATAGTCACCATGCTGTATGTTAGATTTCCAGAACTTGTCTTTTAACTGAAAGTTTGTACCCTTTGACAATCGTCTCCCCATTTTCCTCATGCCCCAGCCCCTGCTAACCACTGTTTTATGCTTCTATAAATTATAATTTTTTTAGATTACTCATATAAGTGAGATCATACAGTATTTGTCTTTCTGTGTCTGGCTTATTTCACTTAGCATAATGTCCTCCAGACTCATCTATGTTATTGCAAATGGTGTGATTTTCTTGTTTTTTATAGATGAATAATATTCCTTTGCATACACAATATGTAATATATACAGTATATATAAACACATTTTTCTCTATCCATTCATTCATCAATGGACACTTAGGTTGTTTCCACATCTTTGCTGTTGTGAATAATGCTGCTGTGATCATGTGGGTGAGATATCTCTTCCAGATATTGATTTCCTTTGCATATATACCCAGAATTGGGACTTTCATATTGTATAGTTCCATTTTTAATTTTTTGAGGAACCTTCATAATGGCTCTACCAATTTATGTTCCCACCAAACAATAAACAAGGATTTTCTTTCCTCCACAACCTTGGCTACCCTTGTCATCTTTTGTCTTTTTTATAATAGCCATCCTAACAAGTGTGAGGTGATACCTCATTCTAGTTTTAATTAAATGTGTGATTTTTTTAGTCTAGTTTAGATAAAGGTAATTGAAGGTTATTGCTATGTTTATTGACTTGATCTGTTCTCTCACAGAATGAGTCTGTGGTATTAGACACTTCACTGTGCATCAGTATCATGAAAAGCATATTAGCCATTGTCGCCATGAGCACAGGCAGAGGACCCAAAGAAAACGTCTTGCCAAGGAATTTTTTTCATTTAACTATTCTAAACTATTTTATTAATTTTTATTGAATTAATTGGTTTTGGCACTATGTGGACAATAATTAAGCGGTGGTTTGTTATTATTTAAAATTTGCATCAGACTCATCTGGATAATTTGATATATTGTTTTTAAAATACTTGTGTTTAGGCAACCTCTGGAGCTTTGGGTTCATTCTTTTAGGGTAGACACTAGCTGTGTGTATTTTTGCAAAACCAGCTCAAGTGACTAGACGCATACTCCTAAATAAGAACCATTATTTGCAAGTACGTTCTGTTGTATGTTATATACTTAGCAACCCAAGGGTTTCAATAGTAACCTTGCTTTTGTCTCACTTCTTCCTCCCTCAAAATGCTAAGATTGTACTCTGTACCTGGTAACAAGTTGCTCAGTTGTCTCTGTGTATATATATGTAGGTCTGCACACCCAAACCCCTCAAATTTTGTATTCCTGGTAGTCAAACATTTCCACAGCTATGAAGACCAAAAACTTTTATTAATGTGAGTCTTTACCTTTCTACTACTGACAATAAGCAGGACAAATTAAGTTAGCCTTTATCTTTTTGTTTCCTCCTTTATCCTCTGCTGGATATGATGCTTGAATAGTGAAAGTGTCAAGAGGGAGATTGGCTGTAGCAAGATGAAGCAGGGTCCTCATCACTCAGGTAAAATTAGTCACTAGATAGGCATCTCTTGGGTAATGGAGAATAGACTGAGAAAGGCTGAGATAGATGCAGCAAAGTAAAAACTGAGGTGGCTAACACAGTCTGCCATAGCTGTAAACATAAAACCAAATAAAATACCAAAAAAGGATTAACAAAATAATAGAGGGTTAAATAGTACTGTAATAGACTATATTTCATTTGAGACTGCTTCCACTGGAACATATCAGAAACCTACATTGGAAATAAAGGCTATTAAGTTTCAGTCAACCCATGAAATTATTACTGCAAACATTCATTATTTTTCGAAGCTGTCTATTGACAGACCCTTGCCTGAAGAATTATATACACAAGTCACAGTGAAACACAATCACTGAGTTTCAGATTATCAATTCATCATTGTGTTCAGAAGTCCTTGCTGTTGTTTCAAGTAATATTTAGGTAAAATGTATGTTTATTTTTGCTTTTTAAAACCCTTTTGGTGAGATGTATTATCTGATACACATTATAATGTTGAAAACCAAAATGTGTCAGATTATGCACAGAAGCCAAAATTCGAATATCTTTGTATAACATTGAAATGTAGGATAGGGAATAAATAGAAAGGTCTGAGGATACAATTTTGAGCACGTATGCAGAGTGAACTACCTATTAAGTGAATAGATATTGTTTATTTGTCATTTATTCATTTAAACAAACATTTATTGAGCAGCTGCTTTGTTCCACATTCTGAGCTAGGCAATGGGAAAACAAAGTTGAGTCAGTCATACTCCTTGTTCTTAAGGACAAGTAGATAGTAAGTCAAAAACTATAGGGTACAGTAAGTAAATTCAGCCTCAGAGTTGTACATAAGAAGCTATGGCAGCACAGAGGGGAGACATTTAAGTGGAACTTGGTACTTAAAGGAGCACTTGCCTGCCATTGAGGTGACACTTGAGCTGAGTTTTTAAGGGACATGTTATTTCATATTTTGGTTTGGTGTAGACAGATCAAAGGGGGAGAAAAAGTGAAAAAAGTTATTCTGATAGGATGCTAAATGAAAATTTAGATCCCCAATACCCTTTAAGTCTCTTACAAGGCCACAGGCCTGATAGAGCTGCTAATCTTGGAGATTGAGTACCCACCATGCCTTTGGATACTTGATCTTCTGGGCTGCAGGATTGAACAAAATCCATTTTGAAAGTTGTTGGTTATTTTTGTTTCTTAGGAGCCTATTTTTGAGGATGACAACTTCAAAAAATTATATTTTTATTATGATTTATCTTCAGAGAGACATCTATTTTATAGAATTACAAAATTCTGCAGTCATGCTCCACATACTGACATTTTGTTCAACTGCAGACTGATTATAAGACAGTGGTTTCATAAGATAAAATACTGTATTTTTACTGTACCTTTGCTAGTTTTAGCTATGTTTAGATACACAAATATCATTGTGTTACAGTTCCCTACAGTACTCAGTACAATAACATGCTGTGCAGGTTTGTAGCTTAGGAGCAATAGGTTATACCATATAGGCTAGGTGTGTAATGGGCTATAGCATCTAAGTTTGTGTAAGTGCACCCTATGATGTTTGAACAAAGCTGAAATCACCTAACAATGCATTTCTCAGAATATAACCCTGTCGTTACGTGACACATTACTGTGTTTTCTTTATTCGTTTTGAGTTTAGTGAGGTACCATATACTGCAATAGAAATCTGGGGAATGGATGATTCTTCTTTGAAACAAAGACACTATTGAAGTGATCTGATACATCAGTTCTGATTAGAACAAAGCAATCTTCAGTTCAAGTTGAGATATCCATTTACATAGGGCTTGTATTTACCAAAGCAAGACAAATACTTTTTACAGGTCAGTGTCTTTTGAGAATAGAATTTGGTACATTTTCAGCATAAACAATGTTAAGAACCTTTAGATTTCTATCTTACATTTACTGTGTCAATAGAAACCTAGTAAATTTCTGGATTTCTCTTGACTTGGCAGGGAAATATGGAAAACAATTTTGTTTGATATTTAATAGAGATGGTAAGGCATACAATCAAGAACATACATATTCTAGAAATAATGAAGTAATACTAAGGAACATATATTTAGAAAATTAGTCTCTGAAAAGGAAAAATTGGGTATTTGTTGAGTTATTATTTGTTAATATTTGATTATCATATATATAATGATTTTTAACATATAGTATATATTTGACTACAATAATCATATTATAACTAAATGTACATCTTGTGTATACTTAGTACATACTTGGTATAATCATAGCCTGAGAATAAATTGAGTCATGAGATAAAGTATTTTGAGAAGCCTGGAAATTAGGGCAAATTTGATGAAGTTTCCATGTAAGCTGAATTTATGGCAGCAGCTGAAGAGAAATTCATTTTTCTGGTATTTTTAGTATAAATTTTGTATATCAAATGACTTCTTTCTCCCACCCCATTTTCTAAAACTTTATCTGTAGGTTAACGTGTGCCAATGATAGAATTTCAAGTGCTTTGAAGACTGTAAGAGCATGATGAATTTCAAGTACTTTGAAGACTATAAGAGCATGAGAGTAATCTATGGATTTGATTTCTTTAGGCTCTATTTTCTTATTCTTTTCTTTTCCCTCCTTCCTTTTCTTTCTTCAAGAAATATTTAAATATTAAATATTAAAATATTCAATTTATTGTTCATCTGATTGTTAAAAACAACGCCAACCCCAACAATTTTAGCCATCTAGTGAGTATTGAGTATCTAACACATATGCCTTCAATATAGTGGAGTTTTCTTAAATCAAGATTGATCAGAGTGAGGAGGAGACATAGATGAACAACTGGGAGAGTGACTATGATTTATATTTTTCTAAGATATGAACTTTTTGTGTCTACATTTGCCACTTGAAATGTTTCCAGTCTCATCTTCTGTATCCACCCATGTGTTTGATGCTTCAACCTCATTAGATTTCAAAATTTGCAATGCACTTTTACTCCCCTGTTTCTTTATTCATGTTGATCTCTCTATCTCCATCTATTGTATCTTTCTACATCTTGATGGATCAGTTCAAAGTTGTCTCCTTGGTATGATGGCATGGCATTCAACACAGAGAGGTCTGTACACAACTGTCTGTTGTAGTTCAGTTCAGCGATCTTGGGCAAGTTTTTAAATTCTTGTGAGCTTTAATTTTTAATCTGTAAATTGGGGATAAGACTATTAAGCAAGAAAAAATTATTTTCTTCTTCCTCTTTAACCTCCTCCATTTGTGAAACTTTCTCTGATTACCCTAAGCATTACCTCACAATCAAAATCCTTCCTATGTGTTACCATGCTTGCTTTGCCTCAATAATAAAAGTACTTTGTTTCATTTTAATTGGCTATTTACGTGTCCAGTTTTTTTAATGAGCTCAAAGCTCCTTGAGGGCAAGGGTAATATTTTGCTCAGTGCATACCAGATATCCAATAAAAAACATGATTACATGTACTAAATCGGAGCTACATGATTTCTTTCCACTCTCCTCCCCATACCACCCAATTTTCTATATCCAGCATCATTTTTAGGCATTTTCTAGGATTGGAGCCTATAGAATCTATATGACACTAAAATGGTAACAGAGAGTAGCATAATCTCAGTTCAGTTTGTTTAGCTGGTAGTTTGTTTTGTTTTTGTTTTTATTTAGGATCAGAGAATTGAGTTATTCCTAGTGAATTTATTCTTACGTTGTTGATACATTGTAGGATGCCTTGTTTTTTTGTTTAGGTTTCTATCCTAAAATGGGTACATTGTTAGGGCAATGATGAGATAAGAAGTATGACTGGCCCTCTCCCTGTGTCTTACTTAATGGGGAACTCTAAACACTGCACAGCAGCAAAGCCTTCTTCCTCACTTTGACTTTGTAGTCCCCTGCCAGAAGTGCAGGGCAGGAGAAAAGTGTGTAGGTGATGAGTGTGTGTGTGTGTGTGTATGTGTGTGTTTATTAGAGAGCAAGAGCGAGCTCGCATGCATGTGATTTAGGTGACGTTGGTGACAGAATATTTGGCATGCGTCTCCTACATCTGTTGGAAAGAGCCAGCCAAGCCACCTGTTGAATTTCAATTCCCCATTCCTCAGGGATGTGATACTTGCAGCAAAAGGTTTAAGATAGCAGAAATCCACAAGAATAAAGAAGTTATAGGTCACCCAGTTCTTTACCCCAGGGATCCCCATCAGACCATTCTCTACCATAAGCTCTTTAATACAATATAGAACATTTCTAAAACAGTGCACTCTTTGTCTAGCCTAGTTTAAAACATTCTAAGGGACAAAGGCTTCTAAAGGAGATGAATCCAGAAGTTCCATTGTTTACAAGGTCAAGAAGCGTGTCCCTGATTGTTAGCAGATAGAGTCACTTTTAAAGCTTCCTGGTATTCTCCACCTCATTTCTTTTGTACATTGGGTCTTGAATGGAGAAGGCTGTGATTTGTCTTGGCCCATAAAATATCCTACAGGCTGTTTTAACACACTAAGGAAAGGTTTAATCTATTTCTATTAAAACCTGGAGAAGACCTTTCACCCCTTTCTAGGAGCTGCTAACTTTGGGATGTCTTCTCTCTTTCTCCCGCTCTCCGCCTTTCTGTCATCTGTTTTACCTTTCTTAGAGTCACTAGAGTCACTATAATCCTAAACCCCTGCCTCTATTAGCTTATTTTTGAAGTGTTAATCTTTCTTTTCCTTCCTTCCCTCCCTCCCCTCCCCTCCCCTACCCTACCCCTCCCTCCATCCCTCCCTCCCTTCCTTCCTTCCTTCTTGCTAAAAGTTTATAGTAAAAATATAAAAACTGCTTTCCCAGTTTTCTAATTCAGAGTCTTTATTTCTTTGTCACACAGAAATTCAGAGGTGAGCTGTTCCAACTCTTTCATTTTATAACAAAGGAAACTAATACCTAGAGTGAGAAAATAAGTTTGTAGGAAAAATCAGGAAGAATTAGTCTCCTTAAGCCTAACCCAGGTAAGTACCAACAGTGGCCTTCCCAATATGCAGAGAGTATCTACCTCCAGCTCTGTCCACATCAAGGGAATAAGAATTCCCCCCAGGTGAGCACTGTGACTCACGACTGTAATCCCATCAACTTTGGGAGGCCAAGGCAGGCTGATCACTTGAGGCCAGGAGTTCAAGACCAGACTGGCCAACATGGTGAAATCCCATCTCTACAAGAAATACAAAAATTAGCCAGGCCATGGTGGCACACATCTGTAATCCCAGCTACTTGGGAGGCTGAGGCAGGAGAATTGCTTGAACCCGGGAGGCAGAGTGAGCTGAGATAGTGCCATTGCACTCTAGCATGGGCAACAAAGCAGATTCCGTATCCAAAAAAAAAAACAAAAAAAAGAATTCCCAGCCTCTGTGAGCAGTTCCCATGGAGTCTCAAAGACAATGTGGCAGCAGCTGCAGGAGTGCTGAACAGTCCTGTACTGGCCTCAGCCTATCTGGCTGTATATCAAGCTGCCTGCTCTGGGATGTTTCCTTACCAGGCTATGGAGATTTTTCTGGCTCATTTTAAGAGTGAGGTCCTATCCCCTACTTAGCTGTAGTACATACTTAGCTAATGTTAAACAGCTGTACCAATTTTAGCCTTTATTAAAACAAAGAATTTGTATTTAGCTTTTATAACAAGCCCTCCTAGCTCCTTCCATAGTGCAAGCAAGTAGCTTATATTACTTGTGGCTATCCATCAGGCTCTGGAACTTCATTAAAATATCTAGGCTATTACTGATCAGCTCCTAGCTTTAGGGCCAATTACTTCATCTTTTTAGGATTCAGGTTTCTCATCTCTAAAATGAAGAGGATAGTAGTACCTTTCTCATAGAATTGACTTGAGGATCAAATAAGCTACTAAGTAAAAAATGTCTGTTCAGAGTACTCAATAAACATTAGCTATATTGTTATTATTTCCACCCATTGCACCCTGAGTAAAAATGGGGTCATTTTGGTAGTTTTACCATATTTCACTGCCGTCACTGGTCATTGCCAGACTATAGCCCTCTAAACACCTTTAATCACCCTTCTCAGGTATTTCTGAGAAGGCAACAAGGGTGACTGCCATGTGCTCACGAACAAGACTGATCATAAGCTGTGTGATGTATTCTGGGCGCCGCCGGTGCATTTACACGGCATTGCGACCTCCTCTGGGTGCAGGTGTTGCTGATTGCTCACATTAGTCTCTCCCACACTGCTGCCTCTTCTGCTGGGGACTACTTTTTCCATTTTGGGAGCTATCCTTTATTAGAGGTTCTTTCAAAGTAGTAGTAACTTGCACCCCAATGTTGTTTAATTTTTACTCACAGCCTTCTGTCTTCTTCGGACCCAGATATAAGTCCCTGGGGAGATGGCATGACAGAAACCATGTTGATTTTGTCAGCTGAGGCTTTGGGCCTGATTCCTTCTTTGCTTAGAAAGAATTATTTTCCAAGAGGTTCCAGACTGCCTCGGGCAGATAGACTAGCAGCCAGATCTCTTGTCCACAGCATCTCCAAAGTATGTTTGAATCTCAGCTGTGAAACCCCTACTATGCCCTTTTAATGTGACATAGCAGAATTCATATCAATAATACTCATCTAAGCTAAAGAAGATGTTAACCCATTTAAGAGGAAGACTATAAGGCACAGTGTATGTGACCAGCAACCATCTGAGCCACTGTTCAAACTTCTTTTAGGCATTAAAACCTGCCACACGGGAAAGCTATGGGACTTAGCTTTTTGATTTTAACAGCAAAATCCTATATCTGTCTCAAAATGGCTGGCTGAAAACTCCAGTCTGCCTAAGTCCTGTCAGTAATTAAATCAATTATATTGGTTTTCATTTTTTGCTTCAACTTTCACCATCCCTTAGAGCTGTCACTTAGCAATGGGCTAGGTGTGGAAGATGCCAGGGATAACAAGGAAGTGATTTGTCAGCTTAAGGGATGTCACTGGTCATCAAATAGTCTTTTTTTCTGTGGTATGAGCTGCAAAATCCATTTGAGTCACAAAGTCAGATTGTGACACTTGGCACATCTGTTGACACTGAACATTTATGCCAATTACAGACTCTGTACATGGAGACAAACAGAACTCCACCATGAGGCCCTGAAAAGAGAGCTTTATGTTAAGTAACAACTAAAATAGGAGCTAAATTTGACCTGACTAGTTCCAAACTGCTGCCATCACTCTATTTCATTTAAGGTCATGGAAACAAATCTCATGAAGGGTTGGGTTTCCCAAAATAAGTTAAATGGAACTTTATGAGGCAGAAATAGTAATATTTATATACAGTATATTTATATACAATACAGAAGTTATACTCAATATTAACAGTATAAATATATATGTATTAAGAAGAGTCAAAAATTAGCCAGGCGTTGTGGTGGGCACCTGTAGTCCCAGCTACTTGGGAGGCCGAGGCAGAATGGTGTGAACCCGAGAGGCAGAGCTTGCAGTGAGCCAAGATCGAGCCACTGCACTCCAGCCTGGGCAACAGAGCCAGACTCCATCTCAAAAAATAAAAAAGAATTAACAACATGCATGATGTAGTTCCTATTCTCAAGTTTCTGCAGTCTAGTTCAAATAAAGATATATACGTGGAAAATAAACTGGTAATTCCATGAAATAATTTTATGCTAAATAAGTGGAATAGACACCTTGCATTTACAATGGACTGTCTATTTTATTTGGCATGGTCAGAGCATTTTTCTATAGGAAATATGATCTAAGTTGAACTTTGAAAGATGGGAGAGGAATGAGTTTAGGAGAACAGAGGTGGAAGGGGAGATAGAAATGCAGGTTGGGGCTCCATTGTGGGTTTTCTTGAATACTAGGCTAATGATTTAATATATTCTTGAATAGTCAAAAAGAGCTCCATTGAAACTGATATACATGGTGTTTGGTGAGTCAGTTTTGGGATTGTATGGTATGGATCAAGGAGGTAAGACTGAAGATAGGCAGGCTTAAGAAGAGCCTTGGTATATTGTGTGAGGTGATCATTAGTAGAGTTTATGGTGGCTAATATTTAATCTAGAAAGAAAAGTCACCTCAAGAATGTGGGGTAATTAAATAAGTAAAAAGTCACAGGCCTTGGTGTGTATATAAATATGAAAGGAGAAGGAGAAAGAGAAGTGACCTCAGGGTTTTAAGCTTGGATTGAATGAGAGCATAGTGGGACCAATATGAGAAGTGGGAAAATAGGAGGGGAAAATGGTATTTGCTTGGATTATTGCTAATACTTCCAAAGTGTTCTTCTTTTTTTTCTTTTCTTAAAATAAGAAATAAACCTTTTTAAGTTGGCAAGTTAAACTTTAATTCCAATCAAATTGCCGCCTATGGAAAGCAATTAAAATTACATATGGGAGGGTGGGTTATACAATGTGAAATATATAGAAAGATAAAGTATTAAGTGTACTAACAACATCATTGACTGATCTTCACTTAGAATTTCTTAGAAATTATTCTCTGAAAAGGTAATGTTTATATTGTACTGCATTCATTTTTCTCTAATAAATCAGTACTCTCCCTAGGGGATTGATTTTAAGAGATTAAGTAGCTAACGCCTTAAATGAACAGGGCTGCAGCTATTTATTATTTTCTTTACTAAGAGATTTTCATAATAGCATTTGAAATTTGAGATTGATAATACTAGCTGATTTCTTCTATATTGCCAAACTGATCTTGAATCAGATGGGACTGAGTTTGAATGCTTGCCTTTCACTTAATGATTGTGTGATCTTTTGTCAAAGCATGACATGGTGAAGATAAGAATAAGACATGATGAAGGTTAATATGTGTGAAGTGCTTGCTGCTGTGTCTGGCATACAGTAAGCTTGGAATAAATGTTAAATGATGTATTTTTGCATAGATTCACTAGCATTTATGAACCTCAGAACCAAATGGGGACATATCTCTTTAAATATTCAATTCAGCTTGACCTGGAGCAGCCATCTTAGCATTATAAGGATACCACTGTTCTAGCAGAGCTCAATAATCCAGAGGCTATCTCAGATTCCGTGGGTAATTGAGATTATAACCAAATTCCATCAAGAGGAAATCAGTTGATTGGTTGTCTGCAGTCTCTGGCTTCACTGGGTAGGTGTTGGCTGTTGAAAATGGTGCTGCTTTCTCACTGTGCCCTGCTGAGATTCCAAAGGTGTAGGTCTGAGTAGGGAGAGGAAGCCTTCTGAGCAGTGGTCACCTCAGCCATGGTTACCCCTTGCCAGCAGACAGTGGACCCAATATCATGCAGCCACATACATACGCACACTCTCAACACATATGTGCTCACACAGCTTACTTATTTATTTTCTTTTTGTGGCAAACCCACTGTGTCAAGGTGGTTGGTTCAGGAAAGTTTTCCATGGAAGAAAACCGTGCCTAAGAAAACCCAGGCGTAATCTGCAGCCTGACTCTGTAGTCCAGAATCTATTCTTTGTGGTAAGTTTTTCAGGGGATTCTAAACTTCCAGCTAACCTCAGCCATATCATCCTCAGTCAGCTAAAGGTGTTTCAATAACCTGCAACCTCAAAGGAAACAGGGGTGAGGTTTTCTATTACTTTCTTTCCAGAAATCATCTTAGAAATTTGTCCATCCCCCTCATAGCATTCTTAGAATTTCATATTCTAAGGGATTTAGAGTGGAGCAGCTTCAGTCGCAGGGGAAAAATTAAAAAGAAGCCTAGTACACTTTTGCCCCAGAACAATGGATGCCTATTTGTCTTACATCCACTTAATTAAAAATGGTTCTTCCCACAGTGAAGTGATGTCTACACTGGTAAAAGTCAAAGTATTTGGCAGTTTTTAAAATGCATAATTTCTCATTAGAAGACTTCAAGTTCTGCCTCAATAGCCATCCATCTACACTATTATTTTTATTCTTGTTTTCATTTCAAAATTGAGGAGTTTAAAAAGTCCCTTGAGAAAACAACTTGAGATAAAGTGGCAAATCTGATTCTTTTAAAATCCTGTACTCTAGTCAATTACCATTCTGACTTGGGTCTATCATACACAGGAAGATACTTTAGCCTCCTAATGAGGTTTCTCAAATGATATATTGAATTTTAGGTTCATGTCACATGACCACAGTTATCTTTTTTTTTTTTTCAATTAAAAATTTCTTAGTAGTTTGTTCCTTTAAAAAAGTCTTTGGAAATTCTCACTTCTCATAGTTCACATGAAATCCAGATAACTTCTTGCGACCTGTGGCTTTAATAAAGGAAAAAAAAAACCTGGTTGTTACAGTATGATCACTGTGTTAGTTTGACATCCACTTCAAAGAAAATAGCTCTCTAAGCAAGGCTGTCCTTAAAGCTGGAGACAGACTTGTCAGTAACTTGGAGCTGGAAAAACTTGATTTCTAGAACAGTGATCAGACTGTCAGGACAATGCTGCTTCCATGAGAATCAAGACAAGCCCACCCGTCTGATTTTTTTCCAGACATAACTAAGAACACCAAAGGTGAGCCAACAAACCAAGTGAAAGACATCAAACAATTGCATCACTATTTCCCTTGAGGGATTTTGTCCTAAAGACTAAGAAAACCCTCTTAAATTAGCTCCAATTAAATGCTGTGAATGTATGGTTCCACCATTCAGAAAATGGATTGCCTCATTGTGTTTTTTCCATGTTACTAAGAGAGAGATTGGGATTCTTTAAAGGAAGATTAAAAGCACGGAAGGGACAAAAGGAAATGGGGTGAAAACAGAAAAAAAAACAAGTCCAAGTCTATTCTGGATACTCCATGGATAGATGGCGGCCATAGGTAATCATTCGGTATGTTTTGACAGAATTGGTTTATGCGATCACTCTAGTGGTGTGCTAGCCGTATTGATTATGGGGTGATACATATTCATTAGTAGGATGACTAACAGTGTTTTCAAACCACACTGGCTGACTGCATATACAGACAAGATCAAGTTATTCTGTGTAGACTATTCCTTAGGGAGTGTTGGGGGAAGTAAGGGTAGGGGGACTCACCAGGCACTCTGCTGTTAAGTTATCCTGACAATAGGGTTATTTTAAAATGTATTGTGAAGTGTTTCTACACAGAGGAAATGTTTTGTGGAAGGAATTCATGATATTATACAAGTATGTTTCTTTAATTGGAAACCGGACACACTCTACTAAACATTTTATTGGAATATTTATTTCACACTTCACAAAGGATCCCGAGAGAAATGCTTTGTGATTAACTGTGATTGTCCATATATGAAAAATGAGGGCAGGATAAGAATAAATATGCAATTAATAGGGCAGGCCTCTGATTCTCTATTTGTTTTCTGACATTTCCAGCAGTATCTTCTCGCAAAGATGAAAATATTAAGCAGGGCATCTAACGCCAAATCTTGTCAGATTGATCTTATTATCCTTTATTGTTGTTTTAATCTTTAATACAATTTGGCTGTAAATTGAAAGCTCTGTATACCATTATAATCTTGCAAGCTGATTCACTTGATTGAAGGGAAAAATGAGACACAAAACCCAAGCTGCTTTTATGTTCTTAGACAGCACTCCTTACCCACTTGCAGACTAGTAGCTTTTCTTTAGTTTTAATTTGAGGGTTTCTTTTGTTTGTTTGATTGGTTGGCTGGTTTGTTTCTTTTTAATGGATAGATCCTTTAAACTATGCCAGTATAGTCTCTGGATGAGCAGTATGGGCATCACCTGGACACTTGTTAGCAATGCAGATTTTCAGGTGAATTCTTGACCTATTGAGTCAGAAACTCTGTGCTGGGGGTCCAGTGATCTCTGTTTAACAAGCCCTCCAAAATGATTCTGAAGCCCACTAAAGTTTGAGAACCACTGTCAGACTCCTTCCTCTCATTGTTTTGCATCTGGAAGCACACCATGCATAGAATACAGTTATAACTTAACACAAAATGTAGTTCACTTCCTTTAACTAAACCTGATGGCTTTGTAGTTTTGTTAGCACAATGCTGCAAACAGTTGGGCTACATATACATCAACAAAGGACATAAGTGAGTTTCCTCCCACTTTCCCTTTTTTTTGGGAGGAAGCATGGTACTTAAAAGCAGACAAATCTAATTTCAAGTTCTGATGCATCTCAATAGGTGGGTGATTTAACCCCTCTAGCTCTTGTGTTCTTTACCTATAAACATATATTCTTTGAGGTGTTGTTCTGAGTATGGAATGAGATCAGGGCTAATACTAGCTCACACAGTGAATTAGAAAAAAGTGCCCTCTCTGGGGGAGCCAATTAGGAAAAAGCATTCATTTGTTAGGGCTAACATTGCCCATGTCTCTTATCAGACTTGGCAAAGAGAACCTAACCGGATTTCAGCCCTGACTTCTGCCTGCTCATCTGTACAGTTTTGTCCAAGGCAAGATTGTATGCAGAGTTCTTGATTGAAATAATGTGTGTAAAGCAGTTGGCATATAGCAGTTGCTTTTCATACAGTATATTACATACATAACACATATTCCACATAAATATTTTTTCTTAGATGTATCAATTATAGTCCAGGGAGAGTAACATATGTAATCATTTGGTTATCAGTAAAGATGCTTAGATTACCTCCTATAGTAAGTTTAAAAATAGTTATTTTAGGGGAGGAGCCATCATGGCCGAATAGGAACAGCGCCCGTCTACAGCTCCCAGCGTGAGCGACGCAGAAGGTGATTTCTGCATTTCCATCTGAGGTACCGGGTTCATCTCACTAGGGAGTGCCAGACAGTGGGCGCAGGTCAGTGGGTGCGTGCATCATGCATGAGCCAAAGCAGGGTGAGGCAATGCCTCAATCCGGAAACGCAAGGGGTCAGGGAGTTCCCTTTCCTAGTCAAAGAAAGGGGTGACAGACGGCACCTGGAAAATAGGGTCACTCCCACCCGAATACTGCACTATTCCCATGGGCTTAAAAAACGGGGCACCAGGAGATTATATCCCGCACCTGGCTCGGAGGGTCCTACGCCCACGGAGTCTCGCTGATTGCTAGCGCAGCAGTCTGAGATCAAACTACAAGAGGGCAGCGAGGCTGGGGGAGGGGCTCCCGCCATTGCCCAGGCTTGCTTAGGTAAACAAAGCAGCCCAGAAGCTCCAACTTGGTGGAGCCCACCACAGCTCAAGGAGGCCTGCCTGCCTCTGTAGGCTCCACCTCTGGGGGCAGGGCACAGACAAACAAAAAGACAGCAGGAACCTCTGCAGACTTAAATGTCCCTGTCTGACAGCGTTGAAGAGAGCAGTGGTTCTCCCAGCACGCAGCTAGAGATCTGAGAATGGGCAGACTGCTGGGTCCCTGACCCCTGACCCCCGAGCAGCCTAACCCCCAAGGCACCCCCCAGCAGGGGCAGACTGACACCTTACAGGGCCGGGTACTCCAACAGACCTGCAGCTGAGGGTCCTGTCTGTTAGAAGGAAAACTAACAAACAGAAAGGACATCCACACCAAAAACCCATCTGTACATCACCGTCATCAAAGACCAAAAGTAGATAAAACCACAAAGATGGGGAAAAACAGAACAGAAAAACTGGAAACTCTAAAAAGCAGAGCGCCTCTCCTCCTCCAGAGGAACGCAGTTCCTCACCAGAAATGGAACAAAGCTGGATGGAGAATGACTTTGACGAACTGAGAGAAGAAGGCTTCAGACGATCAAATTACTCTGAGCTATGGGACAACATTCAAACCAAAGGCAAAGAAGTTGAAAACTTTGAAAAAAATTTAGAAGAATGTATAACTAGAATAACCAATACAGAGAAGTGCTTAAAGGAGCTGATGGAGCTGAAAACCAAGGCTCGAAAACTACATGAAGAATGCAGAAGCCTCAGGAGCCGATGCGATCAACTGGAAGAAAGGGTATCAGCGATGGAAGATGAAATGAATGAAATGAAGCGAGAAGGGAAGTTTAGAGAAAAAAGAATAAAAAGAAATGAACAAAGCCTCCAAGAAATATGGGACTATGTGAAAAGACCAAATCTACGTCTGATTGGTGTACCTGAAAGTGACGGGGAGAATGGAACCAAGTTGGAAAACACTCTGCAGGATATTATCCAGGAGAACTTCCCCAATCTAGCAAGGCAGGCCAACATTCAGATTCAGGAAATACAGAGAATGCCACAAAGATACTCCTCGAGAAGAGCAACTCCAAGACACATAATTGTCAGATTCACCAAAGTTGAAATGAAGGAAAAAATGTTAAGGGCAGCCAGAGAGAAAGGTCGGGTTACCCTCAAAGGGAAGCCAGTCAGACTAACAGCAGATCTCTCGGCAGAAACTCTACAAGCCAGAAGAGAGTGGGGGCCAATATTCAACATTCTTAAAGAAAAGAATTTTAAACCCAGAATTTCATATCCAGCCAAACTAAGCTTCATAAGTGAAGGAGAAATAAAATACTTTACAGACAAGCAAATGCTGGGAGATTTTGTCACCACCAGGCCTGCCCTAAAAGAGCTCCTGAAGGAAGCGCTAAACATGGAAAGGCACAACCGGTACAAGCCACTGCAAAATCATGCCAAAATGTAAAGACCATCGAGACTAGGAAGAAACTGCATCAACTAACGAGCAAAATAACCAGCTAACATCATAATGACAGGATCAGATTCACACATAACAATATTAACTTTAAATGTAAATGGACTAAATGCTCCAATTAAAAGACACAGACTGGCAAATTGGATAAAGACTCAAGACCCATCAGTGTGCTGTATTCAGGAAACCCATCTCACGTGCAGAGACACACATAGGCTCAAAATAAAAGGATGGAGGAAGATCTACCAAGCAAATGGAAAACAAAAAAAGGCAGGGGTTGCAATCCTAGTCTCTGATAAAACAGACTTTAAACCAACAAAGATCAAAAGAGACAAAGAAGGCCATTACATAATGGTAAAGGGATCAATTCAACAAGAAGAGCTAACTATCCTAAATATATATGCACCCAATACAGGAGCACTCAGATTCATAAAGCAAGTCCTGACTGACCTACAAAGAGACTTAGACTCCCACACATTAATAATGGGAGACTTTAACACCCCACTGTCAACATTAGACAGATCAACGAGACGGAAAGTCAACAAGGATACCCAGGAATTGAACTCAGCTCTGCACCAAGCGGACCTAATAGACATCTACAGAACTCTCCACCCCAAATCAACAGAATACACATTCTTTTCAGCACCACACCACACCTATTCCAAAATTGACCACATACTTGGAAGTAAAGCTCTCCTCAGCAAAGGTAAAAGAAAGAAATTATAACAAACTATCTCTCAGACCACAGTGCAATCAAACTAGAACTCAGGATTAAGAATCTCACTCAAAACCGCTCAACTACATGGAAACTGAACAACCTGCTCCTGAATGACTACTGGGTACATAACAAAATGAAGGCAGAAATAAAGATGTTCTTTGAAACCAATGAGAACAAAGACACAACATACCAGAATCTCTGGGATGCATTCAAAGCAGTGTGTAGAGGGAAATTTATAGCACTAAATGCCCACAAGAGAAAGCAGGAAAAATCCAAAATGGACACCCTAACATCACAATTAAAAGAACTAGAAAAGCAAGAGCAAACACATTCAAAAGCTAGCAGAAGGCAAGAAATAACTAAAATCAGAGCAGAACTGAAGGAAATAGAGACACAAAAAACCCTTCAAAAAATTAATGAATCCAGGAGCTGGTTTTTTGAAAGGATCAACAAAATTGATAAACCGCTAGCAAGACTAATAAAGAAAAAAAGAGAGAAGAATCAAATAGACGCAATAAAAAATGATAAAGGGGATATCACCACCGATCCCACAGAAATACAAACTACCATCAGAGAATACTACAAACACCTCTACGCAAATAAACTGAAAAATCTAGAAGAAATGGATAAATTCCTGGACACATACACTCTCCCAAGACTAAACCAGGAAGAAGTTGAATCTCTGAATAGACCACTAACAGGCTCTGAAATTGTGGCAATAATCAATAACTTACCAACCAAAAAGAGTCCAGGACCAGATGGATTCACAGCCGAATTCTACCAGAGGTACAAGGAGGAACTGGTACCATTCCTTCTGAAACTATTCCAATCAATAGAAAAAGAGGGAATCCTCCCTAACTCATTTTATGAGGCCAGCATCATCCTGATACCAAAGCCGGGCAGAGACACAACCAAAAAAGAGAATTTTAGACCAATATCCTTGATGAACATTGATACAAAAATCCTCAATAAAATACTGGCAAACCGAATCCAGCAGCACATCAAAAAGCTTATCCACCATGATCAAGTGGGCTTCATCCCTGGGATGCAAGGCTGGTTCAATACACGCAAATCAATAAATGTAATCCAGCATATAAACAGAACCAAAGACAAAAACCACATGATTATCTCAATAGATGCAGAAAAGACCTTTGACAAAATTCAACAATCCTTCATGCTAAAAACCCTCAATAAATTAGGTATTGATGGGACGTATTTCAAAATAATAAGAGCTATCTACAACAGACCCACGGCCAACATCATACTGAATGGGCAAAAACTGGAAGCATTCCCTTTGAAAACTGGCACAAGACAAGGATGCCCTCTCTCACCACTCCTATTCAACATAGTGTTGGAAGTTCTGGCCAGGGCAATTAGGCAGGAGAAGGAAATAAAGGGTATTCAATTAGGAAAAGAGGAAGTCAAATTGTCCCTGTTTGCAGATGTCATGATTGTATATCTAGAAAACCCCATTGTCTCAGCCCAAAATCTCCTTAAGCTGATAAGCAACTTCAGCAAAGTCTCAAGATACAAAATCAATGTACAAAAATCACAAGCATTCTTATACACCAACAACAGACAAACAGAGAGCCAAATCATGAGTGAACTCCCATTCACAATTGCGTCAAAGAGAATAAAATACCTAGGAATCCAACTTACAAGGGATGTGAAGGACCTCTTCAAGGAGAACTACAAACCACTGCTCAAGGAAATAAAAGAGGATACAAACAAACGGAAGAACATTCCATGCTCATGGGTAGGAAGAATCAATATCGTGAAAATGGCCATACTGCCCAAGGTAATTTACAGATTCAATGCCATCCCCATCAAGCTACCAATGACTTTCTTCACAGAATTGGAAAAAACTACTTTAAAGTTCATATGGAACCAAAAAAGAGCCCACATTGCCAAGTCAATCCTAAGCCAAAAGAACAAAGCTGGAGGCATCACACTACCTGACTTCAAACTATACTACAAGGCTACAGTAACCAAAACAGCATGGTACTGGTACCAAAACAGAGATATAGATCAATGGAACAGAACAGAGCCCTCAGAAATAACGCCGCATATCTACAACTATCTGATCTTTGACAAACCTGAGAAAAACAAGCATTGGGGAAAGGATTCCCTACTTAATAAACGGTGCGGGGAAAACTAGCTAGCCCTATGTAGAAAGCTGAAACTGGATCCCTTCCGTACACCTTATACAAAAATCAATTCAAGATGGATTAAAGACTTAAACGTTAGACCTAAAACCATAAAAACCCTAGAAAAAAACCTAGGCATTACCATTCAGGACATAGGCATGGGCAAGGACTTCATGTCTAAAACACCAAAAGCAATGGCAATAAAAGTCAAAATTGACAAATGGGATCTAATTAAACTAAAGAGCTTCTGCACAGCAAAAGAAACTACAATCAGAGTGAACAGGCAACCTACAAAATGGGAGAAAATTTTCGCAACCTACTCATCTGACAAAGGGCTAATATCCAGAATCTACAATGAACTCAAACAAATTTACAAGAAAAAACAAACAACCCCATCAAAAAGTGGGCAAAGGACATGAACAGACACTTCTCAAAAGAAGACATTTATGCAGCCAAAAAACACATGAAAAAATGCTCACCATCACTGGCCATCAGAGAAATGCAAATCAAAACCACAATGAGATACCATCTCACACCAGTTAGAATGGCAATCATTAAAAAGTCAGGAAACAACAGGTGCTGGAGAGGATGTGGAGAAATAGGAACACTTTTACACTGTTGATGGGACTGTAAACTAGTTCAACCATTGTGGAAGTCAGTGTGGCAATTCCTCAGGGATCTAGAACTAGAAATACCATTTGACCCAGCCATCCCATTACTGGGTATATACCCAAAGGACTATAAATCATGCTGCTATAAAGACACATGCACACGTATGTTTATTGCGGCATTATTCACAATAGAAAAGACTTGGAACCAACTCAAATGTCCAACAATGATAGACTGGATTAAGAAAATGTGGCACATATACACCATGGAATACTATGCAGCCATAAAAAATGATGAGTTCATGTCCTTTGTAGGGACATGGATGAGATTGGAAATCATCATTCTCAGTAAACTATCGCAAGAACAAAAAACCAAACACCGCATATTCTCACTCATAGGTGGGAATTGAACAATGAGAACACATGGACACAGGAAGGGGAACGTCACACTCTGGGGACTGTTGTGGGGTGGGGGGAGGGGGGAGGGATAGCATTGGGAGATATACCTAATGCTAGATGACGAGTTACTGGGTGCAGCACACCAGCATGGCACATGTATACATATGTAACTAACCTGCACATTGTGCACATGTACCCTAAAACTTAAAGTATAACAATAATAAATAACAATTTTAAAAAATAGTTATTTTATTCCTCAATTCTCTGACTCATGGACCAAATTAAGAATTTAATTGAAAACATTTAATTTTATCCTTCATGCAGTGTAGATATGGTCTCTACCTGGATCTTTAAAAAATAGAGAGATCTGAAAGAAAACTGCTTGCATTTTTGCTACCCAGGTACTACCCATGACGACTAGCTAATTAAATAATTTAAATGGGAAACTGGTATTTCAAAATAATAAGACTTAGATACATATGAAATAAGGAGAGTAAGTTCTCTGACATGATATTTTCTAGGTGCTAAAGCCTAATTTCAAATCCTTTCTTGAGGGCAGGGGTCAATAGGGAGAAAAGCCTGGATTTCTGCAACAGAGGATAACAGATATCCAAGAATGGGACAAGTGAAGCTTTCTGCTTCATCACAAGATTACCGAGGATTAATTCCTCTTGGAGTTTTGTATTTAAGAACATGAGTATTGTTATCCTAGGAAAGACACAAAACCCACTGTAACATTTAGTTGTCTTAGATTTTGGTATTCACTTTAGCACGACTCATTATCAGTTCCCTGGTATAAGGAGCTGGGATCCTGCCTAACACTTATCATTACATATTAAATCAGTACAATAAAAATGACAGAACAAAGCATTGGCTTTAAAGGCAACAAATTCTTTTAAGGCTACACTAAATCCTTGTCTATCTATATAGTATTAAGTTATAGTACTGCTACTGTAATTAAATGCTATATGAGGAAATGTAACAAGATACTAGGTGGCCAAAGTAAAATGCTAACCTAAATAGCATCATTAAAACATAACACATGAAATAAAATTGGAAATCACTTTTAGAACACTGCTCATGTTACAAGATGTCAGAATCATGCATAATGCAAGAGTGGAACTGCTTACAGAGTTTACACAAGAGAATTTAAACTTGCTTCCATGGACATGAGGAACTGCTCTTTGAAGCATGGGCTCTGATGAGATTGTGCCTGGCTGTAACGATATTCCAAGGGAATGTTCTCGTTCTATCTGATGCATATTTATTTATAGGGTGCTGAATGAAGGAGCATTCATACTACATGGCAGATTGCACCTTCACCATATTTTTCATTAATCACCTTTTCTTCAGCATCTTCACCATTGCTTTATTATTGATCTGTTTTTTGAACCCCCTTTGTGAATAAACCTACAATCACAAAATTACCCATAGATCAATGTCAGCAAACGCATTCCTGCAAACACAACCTTTAACTCCTTTTCTCCCTGAACCTTCATTCCATTTCATCTCTTGGGCAAAGGCCTGAAAAAACAGATGATCCTCGTATTATTCCCTGAAGGGCAACAAATCCAGACCTTGCTAGGTTTACAAGGCTGAACATAAAGCGCATCTCAATGACAATACTTTTTCTCTACTGCTCAGATTTTAAGTCAAAAGGTCCTTCTTGCTCACTGTAACATTCCTCTGTGCTCTGTGTTAAAGACTATTGATCACATGTTGGTCTTTGTTGCCACATGCAGAGAAATCACCATCTCTGAATACATGAACCAAACACAAACATATTTATCCACACACTAACCTCTCTAATTTGGACATAATTAGAAAAAGGGCTATTTAATTAGTGAAAACTCTTAAATTATAGATGACTGATTACTTTTGAGTATATAAAGTAATAGCAGGAAATGACTAACAAAGTGTTGCCAAGTACAGGACCTGCCAGGCCTGTTTTAATGAATAGCTAAAGATCACTGAAATTAGCACATTAATTGTATGCATGTAAATTGCTTCTGCTACGTGCATTAAAATGTTATTCTCTTTGTAATCATGTTGAAATTATTTATTTGGTTAGTACACCCTTTTCATAATTATTCATGAAAGACAGAAAAGTGAACTTCAACATAGTTCCTGCCTGAATCCGAATACTATCATTTACAAACCTCCACATTTTACTGTGCATGCAAAGGACTCATGACTTATATTTTAAAAATTCAACATGCACATTTAATAAAGCCTTTTTTCAAGTTTCCCATTTCCTTTCTTAGTGTCTTCCTTTCAGTGTCTTGTAGAGGGTAATATCTCAGACTCCAGGTCAAACTCCCTCACTGTGAATCCCTCTCTATCATTTAACAGCTATGTGACTTTGGGCACATTGCTAAATAACTCTGAACCTCAATTTTCTCATCTGCCCTGCAGGATTGTTGTAAGGATTAAATGAAATGATGTTTTGAAAAATATTCTTAAACTTCCATGATGATAAAATTCACCTGAGGCACTTGTTAAACCCAACTTTCCCAGGCTCCTCGTTCAACTACCCCAGGTGATTTTTTTCCTCTGGGAAACAGTTTGGAAGCACCTGACTCATAGCAGCGTCTCTTCTGTCATATACTGTGTACTGTATATTGCATTCATGAGCCAAGAAAAACAAAGGAAAAATAAATGGAAGATATAAGGAACCAAAAAAGTCATCCCACAGCGTCCCTGCCAGCTTTTCCTTAAATGTGTCCAGGGCGGAGGCATTCACTCTCTTACAGAGAGTAGTTTTCTCCACATTTGAACAGTTCCATTGGTTCAAAAGACAAATCTCTTATTGTGCAGGAACCTGTTTCTTTTGAAGTTCTATTCATTGTTCTTGCCTGATATTTGGAGCAATTTGGAACGAACGAGTCGGCTTGTCTGTCCATTTGACAGCCGTTCAGACATTAAAAGAACTCTCTTATCTCCTCTTGATCTTCTCTTTCCAGGCTAAATATACCAAATTCCTTCATCCATTATTGGTGATAGAACATGGTTTCCATGGTTCTCACAGTCTTGATCACCCTCCTCTGGAGCCAACTCGAGACTGTCAATTTTCCACTTAAAATACGTTTTGTGACAGAATTGGACAGAATGCCATACATTTCTGAACAAGACAGAATATAGGCAAACCATAGTTCTCTTAAAGATGCTTAAAATAAATTATTTGAAAAGAATGATGTGCTTACATTAAAAGTTTCTGACCCCAGTTCTTTGGCTTACTGTGTGAGCTCGGACCAGTCATTTAACATTTCCAGAATCTTAAAGACCTTGTCTCTGAAACTGGGATAGCAATATTTCTCTGCCTACATGCAGACCTCATAGGGTTGTTCAGAGAATAAGACATAAAACAAAGTGGCTTGAATGATTATGTGCTACTTTTATCATCAAGTCAACATTAAAACTGTATTCAAAATAATCAATAGTTACTAAATCTAAGATATAATTTAAATACTAGTTTGTTCCCTATAAACTTTATGTTAAAAAGTTTCTGAATTTGTATTGTCCAAAGTATGAAGCCTCTACATTTCAGTAACGATGTGGAGAAGATTCCAGCCAGATTTTAAAAATCTCAATTTGTTTTTAAAAGATAGATTGTTGTCCAATCAGGTTACTTTGTGCTATATTTGTGCAACCAAGTCTTTGAACTGAAATTCCAAACTTAAAAAAGAAAAAGCCGTATATGCTTCTAGGAAGAGGGTCTATAGTCAGGACCCTGGACTTTACTATAAAATCGTAAAGACCTACCTGTTAGATCTGAAGAGAGAATTGGACACCACCCTCACCTCTCGTGACTTTTCTGGAATGTTCTTCAGGAAGGAAAGTGAAGTGTGCAGAAATGTCCTATTTCTTAATTGATTTCAGATATTTTTATTAACAGTATTTTCCTCTTTTTACTTTTCCGTTGATGTGTTCTCAAGGTAAAGTTTAACGTAAATGAGAAGTAGCTCTGTCTTTCTTATAGAAGATTTGGACTTAGATTAATGGGAGAAATAAAGTCATAAGTATGAAGATAGCCTTGCTAATGTTTTAAAATAATATTTAATTGTACAAACATGTGTTGTATATTTAATGATGAGAGAAAAAAGCAGGATACAAATCTATACATATGTGGCATGATAACAGGTATGTAAAATATTTGTATGTTTGTGAATACTTATTTACATAGAAAAACGAAGAACACTGGAAGGAAGTAAACCAAAATATTAGAAGTGATTATCACTGGTTAATGAGCTTACAGGTTTTCTTCTCTTTATACTTCCCTATATTTTATAAATTTTCTACAATGTGCATGTATTATTTTTATAATCATAAAAAAGGTAGCAAGAAAGTGAAAGAGCTTTGCTGCTAGGTGAAAAGTTGGTGTTTGTATTAGAAACACAATTTCATGAATACATTTTTCACTAGTGCCAACTCCGGAAGGTGGGAAAAAGACCTTCTCTTATTCTTCCCCCCATTTCATTTCATCTGACATGTAGGAGTTTCTTTTAATGATAGATTTCACTGAGGGAAAGGCACCTGGGGCAACAATCAAGGGAGATTGCATTACACTGTGACAAAATCTTTAGAACCGCCTTTCTGTCTGGGCCGTCAAACAGACTGAAAAAGGTGTAAATCCTTTCCGTTTTTTTAAAGTAATTTTTAAGGAGACTTCTTACACAATGAGATACACATTTAATATTTTAAAATCTCTGGCCTGTTTCCAAATAGGATTATCACTTCCACATTAATATTTCTGGTCTTTTACATAAATTTAAGAAGTCAGGGCATTGGTACATGCCCACTAGACTGAAAGCTCCATGACACTAGGAACCATGTTTCTTTGCTTGTTTGTTTGTTTGTAATTCATCTTTGTATCCTCAGCAACTAGCCTACGGCCTGATACTTACTAAATGCCAACAGAACAAGATGGAAGCAAGCCCTTCAGCCAGCTGACTAGGATACATAACAAAGCTCTTTTCCCTTCTCCCTGGGGTGTCAGTACCTGGATGGACAGAGAAAACCTGAAGGACAAACCTGGTCAAAATGGAACGGAGTAGACCCTGCCAAAATATGAGCAAATAGGGGAGGGGCAGGTAAAGGAGGGCTGAGGAATCTGGCTGGAATCTCCTGCACATCATTACTGAAGTGTGGAGGCTTCATACTTTGGACAATACATAGTAAAGAACATTGATAAAGCTCTCTAGCTTGTTCTCCCCTCCCCATTTTTTAATTGAAAGGGATGGATTACAGATGGCTGTAAATTTACTCTAGAATGTTTGAGAAAGGGTTGGGACAAGGCCCAGGCTGACAAAGTGATAAATGTCTGTGTCAGCAGGCCCCACATCTGCAAGAAATGGAGACAGGGACTTTGGCATACACCATGAATGACCAGAACAGGTGAACAAAGCAAAGAGGGGCCGGGTCTTGGGAACAAGAAGCTTAATGTGACTTCAGATAGACTCCCCTATTATTGAGTGAAACTCTGTAAACTTATGACAGAGGTCAGGAATGGCCTTTGGGTTTGGGGTGAGGGGAAGGGCAGATGTATGTCAAGTAGCTGAGAAAAGCTGTTGGGATATTTGTCTTGAGGAGGCTGAGATAAGAGGTGGATGGTGTGACATGGTGCTAAGAGGCCTTAGCTGGCTGACCTGAAATAATAAAGCAAGCCACCTTTATTATTATTATTATTTATTGTTATTATTATTTAATATGTATTATTCTTTTGAGGGGAAGTGAGAAAAGACAACTTGGTAACCACCACATACCTTCAATTTGCTGACATGCGTATAACATGTGTTCAAAGACTCCCCTTCTTGCAGTAAAGCTGTGGAGATTCTTATGTCTTCAATTACTGGCTGGAGTATGTGAGGATCCAAATGACTTATTATGTAAAAGAACATTATGGAGAACTGAGTTCCTAAAGCTGGAGTTTCAAGAGAAATACCACTTTTGTTCCCTGGTGGTGACAGAAGGAGCAAGACTTTGAGGTGCAGGCTAATATATACCAACTTTAACAGGCCTGAGGGAGTCAGCACCTTTACCTAAAGTAGTGCCTCAAATGGTAGGAGTTTATAATGCAGGGAGAAACTTGATAAAAATATGAATAGAGGGTTCTGAACCTCTTCTATCTGGATAATATGGACAGCTCCATGTTAAGGCTGTACGTGGTTTTCAAGAGATTCTCTATCATCTCTGGAGAGATTTGGAAACAGGAGGGCCAAATTATCCTTATTCGAGGTCTGTTCCTGGCATTAGGAATCCTTTTGAACTAAAGTCTCCAAATAGCAACTTTGTGCTAGTCAAGCCAGTTCTTTGAAATCTCAGCCTTCTGTCCTGGATCATTTCCCTCCCTGGAGCTGGCTGTAAATCTGTCACCCTCCTTCTAACAGATCCTATCCACTGTCTCTAGATTAACTTTCTCAAAACACTGTTTCATCATATTGCTTTATTTTCCCCTTCTGCAGTAAGTAAACTTTGATGGCTTCTTATGGAGCACTGGGTCTCAAGATGTTCTTGAAGCAGCCCCATGAGCATTACCTGGAAAGTTGTGAGAAATGTAAATTTTGGGGTCCTGCCCCAGACCTACTGCACACCTGTAATGCCAGCACTTTGGGAGGCCGAGGCGGGCGGATCACGAGGTCATGAGATTGAGACCATCCTAGCTAATACAGTGAAACACTGTTTCCACTAAAAATACAAAAAAAATTAGCCAGGCATGGTGGCACATGCCTGTAGTCCCAGCTACTTGGGAGGCTGAGGCAGGAGAATCACTTCAACCAGGGAGGTGGAGGTTGTAGTGAGCCGAGATCGGGCCACTGCACTCCAGCCTGGGGGACAGAGTGAGACTCCATTTCAAAAAAAAAAAAAAAGAAATTCTGCTGGTATGGCCCAGTGATTTGTTTAACAAACCCAGCTGTGTACTAGAGTTTGAGAACCACGGCCATAGAGCTCTTCAACTTGATATTCAAAGCACTCTCCTCTCTGCTGTCTTACAACACTTGCCTCTTGTATTGCCAATTATGGCACTTATTCATCCTGTCATATGTTATTGTTATTTTCTTTGTATAATCTGATGTCACCTTCAGAATTGTAAACTTCTTGAGGTATTGGTCTGTGTATTTTCTTAACTATAAAATCATAAAGCTAGAAAGGACCTGGAAAAGCAACCCCTGAATTTTGCAAACTTTTGAACAGTAGCATGCATATAGTGGACATTCAATTAACATTTGTTGAATGAAATAACATGACCACAGCGGCCCCTGAGGTGAATTGAGACTGCCGAGACTTCAGTGTCATCATCTTAATTTAGGTCATTGCTTTGGACACCCTCCAAGGGTTTCTGAATACCTGGGGAAAGCCTTGGATGCCATTGCCAGCTTTTCCCTCATGGTCTTTGCATGGGCTTTGGAATTTTCTTACTGAATGCAAGGCAGTGTGGTGGTTTGAGTCACAAATAGCAGAGCATTTGAATTGAGAAGAAAATAAAAACAAAAACAACATTGGTGTTTCTATCTTATTGCTGCTTTGAGACTCGACATGAAGTATGAATCCATCATACACAAGAAATAATATCTTGCCTGGATATCTAAAGCATAAATAAAAATTAATTGCAGCACACAGCTGTTAATTATCAGGCTTTGGAGCATTCCAGAAGCAGTTGCTCATGAATACTTATTCAGCTAAATATCACTTGCTCATTAGGACATGCCGACATTGGCTATGAAGACACTTGCCAGTTGCTGATTCTTGTTGCTTCTGTATAGTCTAGGGGTCTAGCCTGCCAGTGGTCTGGCTGTTACATTTTAGGGGTAGGCTGTCACAACAGAAATGGGCATGTTTGGCTTATGAAACTACTCTGTCTTCATCTTATGAGTGTTCATACCAAAAGAGGAGATCCTTGACTTCCAAGGATGGCTATTTGGTGATTCTTCTCCAAAGTGAATTGGGCCATGGGTATGACAGACATTTTGTGTGTGAGTGTCACTTTGTGGCAGGTAGTAACACATAGTGGTGTGCTAAATACATTAATAACTTTTATATTACATTTTTATTATTAGGGTTCAATGCTTTAGGGCCCTGTTAGAAGATGTTGCTCTCAGAAGAATGACAAAAACTTAAAAAATGTATTTACTGTTTTTTTAGAGAGAGACAGCTTTGTATTTCAGAGATGAGAAGAAATTCAGAAAGGCAATTCATTTTCATAGGTTAAATTTACACACTAATGAAAAGGAGAGAAAAATAGGAAAAGGGTTACTTTTATTTTTCATCTTCTGTGGACAGTGGACTGAGCAGCAAAAATAACCTATCTTGTTACTATAGGTCAAATTCATTAAAACAAACATACATGGATTTTCTTAATTATACGTGCAACCGTTGTACTGAGATTTGATTTAAATAAGAGTGCTGCTACTTGTTGCTTAGAAAGTTTCAGGGTAATTATATTGATTACAAAATTGGAACTAAGGGCCTGGTTTTCCTGATCTTGTTATTGTCAAGTCCTTCCTAGTTTCCAGTCTCCGCAGACCTCTCTGCTCACCATGACTTCAGCCTGTTCACTCAGCCTTCTAAGCTCCCTGTGGCCAGGCTTTACCTGGGAGAGGAGGCATTTAAGGAGTTCCAATTCAACACTTTTCTTCCTTAGCATCAAGTTAGTTTGGCTTCTGGTCTGCCTTTGGCTTTTGCTGTAATTTCTAGAGTCATGTATGTCTCTCGTTCCTTGGATTCAGTATCTACCTTATGCTGCAGTTCTCATACCCGCATTCTTCTCCCATTACCCAGAATTGAGTTCCTGTTTTAAAAGTTTGCCAGGTCTGCCCAGGTCCTCTAAGAACACCTAAGACCCAACCTTACGTTTGCCATTCTTTCACTCTCTTAGCCACTGGGGTCCAGCTCCTGTTCCACAGTCTGACTGTGGCTCTACTATTGTAGATAAGGCTCTCTGATGCTGCCTGCCTGAATTTGGGACACGTTTAGCTGCTTCTTGGCACCAAGCCGTGCTTTCGTATTGAGTGAACTTCTGCTCTTTCATGTTTGCCTCCTGATACCAATTTCCTGGCTGCATTATCAATCCTTGTGTTCTGCCATATTCTTCAGATACTTTGTTCTGCTTGCCAGACTGGACATTCTCCCAACACCTGCAACTGAGCCATCCTCTCTGATGGGTAGGTCTAGTTTCAGGTCCCAGTTTCTTCCCTTGTGACCTGACCAGGCAGGTGTCTGGTTTACCAAATTCAACAAATGTGAAGCATGTCCTTCTAAATGTTTGTTTTAAATACAATCATTTAATCATTTTTGTTTCAATTAGGTTTACATTTAAAGAATTACTCCCATACTTTTCATTACTCTATGTGGATTGTGGAAATTGTTGCCTTTCCCTATTTGCAGTTCTTTTAAGTAATAAGATGCAAATGAACCTCACTTTCAATTGAAATTCTGAGAAAAGTTCTTAGGGTAACTTTACATCTAAGGGTGCTTTAATTAGACTGAATTGTGCCTATTTATTGCCTGATGTCCAAGGCAGAAACCCTGGGTCTAATTATTGTGCTTATTTACTGCTCTCAATTATATTATAGATATGAGGAGTTGAAGAGCAAGAAAAGAAAAAGCAAAGCAAATATATTTGTGCATGAGTGAGAGTGTGTGTGTGTGTGTGTGTGTATTGTGTTGAGACTGAGGGGAAGGTAAGGGCAGGGGAAAGCAACTCTGTTCACTTGACAAATGTAAAAGGGATCCCTGTTAATATAACCCTATCACTGATGTGAGCACTTATTATGGTGTATCAGGCAGTGTGCTAATAAGAACTGGGGTTACTTCATTTAAGTCCAATTAAATAGTTACTAATTTTATTCCTACTTCACATGAGGGAAAGCTGAGGTTTGGAGAGGTTAATTTACCTGAGTTCACACAGAAAATAATTGCTGAATCAGGGATTTGGATCCCTTTGGTGTGACTCTAAATTTGAGTCCTCCAGATTATACTGCTTTCCTCTTCTTTAGTGTGATGTTTCCAGATTATTCTTGTACAACCTGAGAAGTGATCGGGAATATGGAGGAAAATAAGTGACATTAACTAGTTATAGTAACATTCACTAGTTATAATTTTCTAAGGGTTTTTGCATACAGTATCTGCTTTATTTTCAGAAAATAATAAGGTAAATGATATTGTCTTCATTTAGGAGGTCAAAACAGAGACTCAGAAACATTAAATAACTCCATATTGTTGTGAATAGCTGTAGTTTATTCATTTGACTCTTGTTTACTATTCCCCTGTGAAAGTCTACTACAGTATCCTGACAATGGACATCTGATTTTTTCCAGGTTTTTGCTATTGTAATAGTACCACTATGAACATTTATATGAATACTTCAGTGCATATTTTGCAAAATTTTTTCTCAGCTATATACCTTAGAGTATGTGTGTTAAAAATGCCAATTTAAAGTAATAAATTAAAAAAGAGGGCCATGCATGGACCAATGGCCAGAGCGTGTCATAAACCAGTGATTTCGATTAAACAAATTCTGTGAACTAAGGTAAAAAATAAAAATCTGTAAACCTGAGACTTCACTTTTCTCCCCCAAAAGCAATCACCTGACTTGGTGACTTATCTGGGGCAATAGAATGGTAGAACTGGTTCTAACCCCCAGTTCTGTAATTATAGACAATTCTTAGGCCTGTCCCATGTTAACACATGAACATTATTCTCATTATTCTACTTGGGTGGCCTGAGAACTACAAACTTCACAGGTTCAGAGGAGAGATTACACACCACTGAGTTGCTAGTCTGTTTTTGAGAAGAGATTTGGTTTTGAGAAATTACTCCAGAGTGTTTATATTGCTTCACCCGTGGGCCTGTGTGCTGTTAAGCTTGAAATGAAAAGAATGACTCTGTGGTTTAGTTTTATGAGGGAACTAAAGCCATAGAGTTATGATCTAGTGCATATAACATTGAAGGATCACAATTTAAAGTCCAATAATCCTTGCCATTTGTCTTCACAAGAGGATCTCAAAGAGTTTTATGAGAAATTATAGACTAAGAATTTGGGAGAGTTATGTGCAATTTTTGGTTAAAAAAGGAAGTGCTAAAGTTTTCTGGAATGCTTCAAGGCTGTCATTGGAAAAGGCATGAAGAGAGCCTAGGATCATTGACTCCTTGGCTAGGTACCCTGGCAGGATTAAATGCAACCAAACAATTCAGTGATTCTGAATGGCTTCAGCTTTCTTTGAGTGGCAGTTTTGCTCTTCTGGGGGCCCTACTAATTGAAGGAAAGCATAGAGGAGCCAGAGTAAATTGGTTCTTCAGAACCTTTAAGAAATATTGTGGGGGTCATATTAATACAGCTTTTGTAATATATTCTCTTTCTAATTAGTTTTTTTCTCTCTTTAATGAGAATTTTAAGGACTGCAGTGGCATGAGCCAACAGAGATTTTTAAACAGCACAAATATAAATGGTTATTCTAAATTATATTTGGAAGAAACTCTACTTGAGGTATTTAAGTTAGTAAGTAAAGGCACCAAATTAATATAGGCTATTTTAAGAATAAATATGGAATGCTATAAAACTTTGGTGATCTGTATACTTTCTGGTGGCTGGCCAATAGGATTTTTAATTGAATTACTACAGAAAATTCAGCACAAAATATTATCAGATTTAACCACCCACTCAATATGTTATTTGTTACTGTTTTATTAGGCTAAATCAAAGGTTATAGCATCTCATCTTCTGCATTGATTTTCAGCCCAGAGGGGTAAAGTTTTAAAATGAGATCATGAAATTTTAGTAAAAGCAGGTACTTAACAAAAGGATGATACTCAATTATTTTATTTAGAAAAGTAAAACTATTTTGTGACTGCTTTATACGTGCATTCCTAGCCTTTAAATAGTTAGACAACTTCATTGACATTCACATTTTGGAGCTTTGTAACTAGTCTGAGGTTGAACCTGGGAGGGGAGGTGTTGGATGCTGAGGTCCTCATGGAGAAAAGACCTGTTGGCAAATCCAATGTCAAAAGTACCCACATTTCAGGCATATTGCCTTTGGCTATATTCTCTGAAAAGCCCCAAGATGGTGGACAGCATGGCTGGAGTTTAGAATTCCCCAGATAATCATTTCAGAATCTATGCATCTCACATTTGGACATTGTAAGTGGTTAGAAATTCCTGTTTTTTTAATTATTTTGTGTCAGTGTGCCTCATCTTGCAGCTGTTCTCAGAGTGCAGTCTCCAGACCAGTAGCATTACCCAGGAACTTGTTAGAAATTCAAATTCTCAGATTTTTGTTGGCTGCCTACATGTCTTCTTTTGAGAAGTGTCTGTTCATATCCTTCACCCACTTTTTGAGGGGTTGTTTGTTTTTTCTTGTAAATTTGTTTAAGTTCCTTGTAGATTCTAGATATTAGACCTTTATCAGATGGGTAGATTGCAAAAATTTTCTCCCATTCTGTAGGTTGCCATTTCACTCTGATGATAGTTTCTTTTGCTGTGCAGAAGCTCTTTAGTTTAATTAGATCTCATTTGTCAATGTTGGTTATTGTTGCAATTGCTTTTGGTGTTTTAGTCATGAAGTCTTTGACCATGCCTATGTCCTGAATGGTATTGCCTAGGTTTTCTTCCAGGGTTTCTATGGTTTTGGGTTTTACATTTAAGTCTTCAATCCATCTTGAGTTAATTTTTGTATAAGGAGTAAGGAAGGGGTCCAGTTTCTGTTTTCTGCATATGGCTCATCATCACTGGTCATTAGAGAAATGCAAATCAAAACCACAATGAGATACCATCTCATGCCAGTCAGAATGATGATTATTAAAAGTCAGGAAACAATAGATGATGGCAAGGCTGTGGAGAAATAGGAACACTTTACACTGTTGGTGGGAGTGTAAATTAGTTCAACCATTGTGGAAGACAGTGTGGCAATTCCTCAAGGATCTAGAAGCAGAAATACCATTTGACCCAGCACTCCCATTACTAGGTATATACCCAAAGGATTATAAATCATTCTACTATAAAGACACACGTACACGTATGTTTATTGCAGCACTATTTACAATAACAAAGACTTTGAACCATCCCAAATGCCCATCAGTGGTAGACTGGATAAAGAAAATGTGGCATATATAAACCATGGAATACTATGCAGCCATAGAAAAGAATGCGATCATGTCCTTTGCAGGGACATGGATGAAGCTGGAAGTCATCATTCTCAGCAAACTAACACAAGAACAGAAAACCAAACACCACATGTTCTCACTCATAAGTGGGAGTTGAACAATGAAAACACATGGACACAGGGAGGGGAACATCACACACTGGGGCCTGTTGGAGGTTGGAGGACAAGGTGTGGGAGAGCATTAGGGCAAATACCTAATGCATGCGGGGCTTAAAACCTAGATGATGGGTCTGTAGGTGCAGCAAATCACCATGGTACATGTATACTTATATAACAAACTTGCACGTTCTACACATGTATCCCAGAACTTAAAGTAAAAGAAAAAAACAAAACAAACAAACAAAAAGAAATGCAAATTCTCTTGGATCAAGACCTACAGAATCAGAAACACTAGGGATGGAGCCCAATGATGTATTTTAAAAGCCCTCCATGTGACCCTGATGTCTGCTACGTTAGAAAACAACTATTTAAATTATGTTGATGAGTGTAAGTTTTTTGATAACCATCTTGAAGAGCTCCTATTCTAGTGTCTGATTCATGGTAGACTCTCAGTGTTACCCTGAAAATGGAAGATGCACTTAATTTGTAATGCAGCAGTCTGTGATGTTTACTATTATATTTTAGTCTCTCTCTCTCTTTTTTAACTGTCTACTCAGGAATGAATAGTTGCCCTCACAGATTATTCATTTACTTTATCTTTGAGACTAGCTCTTCAGCTTTTCATTTAATATGAAAAAGGTCATCTTCAAAGAAAATTGTTGTTTGATGCTTCAGTTATTTAATTCTCTAGCGAGTCACTGAGAAACAAAGTTGGTTCATGCCAATCATTTCTTTCCCATTAAAGAAGGAAAGTCACTTCACTGTCAATAATGATTAGTGAATTTTTTCTCTAATCTCTACTTCAGGACCATTTAAAACTTTAGTGGCCAAAAATTTGTTGTTTAAGACTTCTAAGTTGGCTTTGAATCTGCTTAGGCAGCAAATTCATCTAAGGGCTGTGAACCTCTCAGCTTTGCCTAGGGTAATAGGTGAAAATGGGGAAAAAATTATTCACAAAGAAAGTTGAAGTGAAACAGGTTTGGGGAGACAAATGGACTCAGATTGTGATGTGAATTCATATGTTTTATACACCCAATTATTTCTAATGTGTGAAATCCAGGGAAATTATGTGTTCCAGACTCAGTGAGATTCATGTGGTACAAACCTCTTTTGCATCTTGTTATGTAAAAGATCGATGTGGTTTGAATAGCATCCTTGCATGTCAGCACATCTAGTCCTAGGGGAAGAGGTTCCTCAGGATAGGGACACCAAACAGAAGATGCTGGGTGTGTGTTCTCTGGGGATGAGACAGCTGATTCTGGGTTAAAAACTGAAAACGCAGGGATCATTGAGATTTCAGGGAGGCTCCACATGGACCAGCATAGGGAGGTAGGGATGGCCACGGCATGCTGAGGGTCTACCAGGAATATAGAGAAATCTGGTAAGGCAGGAAGGAAGTGAACCTGCAGGGGAGCCAGGGGTCTGAATGACCAAAGGACCTCCTTAGGTAGCATTCCTTATTCGTATGATTCTAATAAGAATGTGGGTGGAAGAATGCTTCTAGAATAGAATTGGACTGAGTGGTGTTAACCACTATCTGAGCAGCTCTTTTCTGAGTACCTAGCCAGACCTGTTCAGCTTTGTCCTCCTCAGAAAGAGGCCCAGATAGAGGGGAGAATTGGCCCCTAGAGCCCAGGTTCTGGGAGGCAGTCTATAAAAACTTGCATTTTGAAATCCACAGACATTGACTGAATGCCCTCCTGGTGCCAAGCACCATGGAGATGCTAGGGATAAAGTAATTAGAGAGTTCCTGCTCTCAGGGAACTCCAGGCCTTATGAAGGTGACAGATAGTTAAACAGCTTATTATAATTCAGTCGAATGGTATTTTTAGGGACAGAATGTTATGCAAGAATATAAATCAATTTTTTTCTGCCTGAGGAAGTCAGCTAATTTTCTTAGAAATTGTAATATAGGTAGGCCAGGTAGTGAAGAGGGGCAGGGGCATGGCAGGTAAAACGACGAATGTTTAAAGAAGTATGGTGCTCTCAGGAAATGGCAAGCAGTCTGTTTCTGCAGCAGCATAAGATACCTGAGGGTGAGTGTTGGAGTTGAAGTTGGACAGATGGCATGGAATCAGATCATCAAGGACCTATAGGGAGCAGAGCTTTAGTCAGAGGAGTCACATGATCAGATTTCTTTTAGAAAGATACATTCTAGCTCTTTTATGGAGGGTGGATTCCAGATAACAGAGGCCAGACTCAGAGTAGAACCTTGTAAAAGTACACTTGAAGCATGATGCGGGCCTAACTCAGGGCCATTTCTAAGGTGATGGAGAAGCAAGGTTGACTTTTTGAGGCTTGAATTTGTCATGTTTACTCCTTTTTTAGTCCTATCTCCACCTGTTTGGGGGCTTCTGTGGTTGATGCTCTTATAGTTGCTGCCTCTATAGTTGCTCTTGATAGAGGGAACAGATAGAAGGTGGGCCAGCATTCTGTCATACTACATGGGGCTTTTTCCCTCTCAGAGATTTTACCAAACTTTCCCAGCAGTATTAAACGAAACCCAATTACTAATATAAAGAATTTCATGTTAATATATTAGTAAATAAATTCTTTTGATACCATCTTTTGTGACAGGTAATTATAATTTAAGTGGCCTACATCAAATGTATTAATTCATTCATGAAACTTTCATTGACATTTGCAATGTGAAGGCACTGTTAGCTTCGCTGAAGGGTAACAAAAAAGCATTGAATATCCTCTGGCAGAAATTGCCAGTCCTTCTTTATTCTCTATAGCCACGAGCCAAGGAACTTTCTCAAAGCATTTGTTTTATTCATTCTTTCACTAATCCTTCAATTTATAAGTCAACAAATATTTGTTCAGCATCTACTATGTGAAGGCAAAATAATGACATGAGGTGAGGAACACGTTAGAGGTGGAGTAAAAATAGAACAGAAAGTTCAAGATGGACTTCAAAGTTCTCAGAAATTCCCAAATTTAAAAATACTCTCAAGACTTTGGGGAACTTAATCTTTAATACTCTTACTACTTTTGTTATTAAAGAGCATCTTGGTTTAGGAAGTAAAGTTTTAGCTTTCGATAACCTAGGAATCATATCTCAGTTTCCATGTTTCTCTGATAGTTACTTGAAACTTTGATCCCTGGACTCTGCAATGTGGAACCATATTCACAGGTCACAGTAATTTCGAAAGATAAGCAAATAAAGTATTTTCCATTATCTATCTGTAGGCTTTTCTATTGCTTAAAAAGAGACTAAATAGCATGGTTTTCTAGGCAAGTGTGATAGAAAATGTGGAGCCTAACTCCCCTCCCTCACCCTTTTGAAGGCCAATCTATGAATTTGTTTGAAAATTGTCCAGTTTCAGAATTTAGCTAACTAGTTGTGTAAATGACTAAGGGTCATCAGAGAGCATAGAAGTATTATTTGCCCAGGCATATTTTGACCTCTTCTTTGACAGCCCTTCTTTTCACTGAAAAAAATTCTTTCTCATTCTAGTCTTCTGCTCTTCTATAGAAAGAGAACTTGCTGGGAGTTAGGTGACTTGACTTCTAATCTCAGTTTTGTGGCTAACTAGTTGTAGGACTTTAAGCCAGAGGTTGTCAAACTATAGCCTGCAGGCCAAATCTTGACCACCATCTGTTTGGGAAAATAAAGTTTTATTGGAGCATAGCTATGACTGTTTGTTTACTCATTGTTTACGAATGCTTTCTTGCTACAATACTGAGATGAATACTTCTGATAGTACCATATGGCCCACAGAGCCTCCAGTATTTACTCCCTGGCCCTTTACAGAAAAAGTTTGCCAACCTCATCTTTAGGCAAGTCGCTGTCTTACTTGAGCCTCATCTCCCCCATTTGTAAAATTTGGGAGTTGGACTAGATTGTTCCCAGGGCTCATGTCCTCTTTACATTGTTACTCTAGAACTCTTCTTACAGAGCAGTCTCATCTCACATCAGTCATTTTATACTGGGACATAAACCTATTAATATTTATATTCATTCAATTTACTAAGCTCCTAATACTGGCAAATCAGAGTGGAACACTAAGTCTAAGAGCATCCCTGCCTTTGAGAAACTTATAATCTGGTTAGAAGATATACATACAAGGTTTCAAACTTAAATTAAAATAGAATGTAATAAAGGATAACATACCAAATTAAGTGATAATGATTAAAAGATTTCAGAGGAGAAATATCATTATGGACTGACATCATTAGGGAAATATCTGTAGGGGAAAGTGAGATTTTATTTTTTTAACAGTCATCTTCATAGCCCTGTAAAATACTGGATTCAGTGTTCCTCTAAAGCCATAGTTTTCAAATTTTAGGATGCATAAAAATCAACTGAATTAGTAGGAAAAAAATGCAAATTCCTTATATCCAGCTTTCGAGATTCTAAGTAGGTCTAGGGTACAGCTTATAAATGAGTATTTTCACAAACACCCTGGATAATTCTGATACACATTCTGGTAAGTTGTTAAATATAATTACTACCTAGGAATTTATGATGTTTGGTAGAGTTTTTGTGAACTGTGGTTATGTGTGACTAGAAGGAACTCCATTGTCCATGGAGCAAGTACTTCAATGACTTTCTCTCTCTTTTTAGGAAATGTGAAATCTCTTAGGCCAAGAAGAACAACCTGAGGACTCTCTTTCTGGAGGTAATTGAACTCCTTTAGTAAATCCAGAGGAGAAATCTGAGATCAGTACATCTTTTGTATCTATGATAGCTAAGGATACATCACTTGAAAGATTCACTGTACTAAGTACTTTCTTCAGCATTTGACTCTTGGCCCTTGTGTTGTGAGCTCCTTGTTCCTGCAAAGCTGGCTGGGGTCACCATAGTGGGTCAAAAAAAAATTCATCAATGAAAGAGATAGGGAATCTCCAATCTCTATCCCAAGACATGTTCTCAATGACTTGAGCACATCAGCAGATGCTCAGGATACAGAAGAGAGATTTCATCTATGGGAAAAAGACCCTCTGAAAAGAAGTGTGAAATCATCAAAAGAGCCATTGGAGGGGACACCAGAGAGTCATGTGGCTGAGGTTTCACATGATCCTGCCATGCTTCCAGTCCAGAGGAGAAAGCTAGACCCACTCCTCAAAAAGTATAGGCATCATAAGAAGGCCACAAGGACAAAAAGAAGGAGGAAGGAGAAAATGGAGGCCCAGTGCTCCCCTGTTCCTCCAACACCTTTGACACCACCACAAAGTGAAGAAGATGAGGCTGTAGACAAAAAGCCAACTCTACTCAGTGCCCAGGAAGATACTCCTGACCTTCTCCATGAGGTAGGGGTGGCAAAATCCTGGGATTGTCACTCTTCCATAAGAAAAATAGTGACAGCTCTTCACCTGGAGTAGGAAGAATTGGGGGTATGGAGCTTGAGAAACGAACTGGGGTCATTGGTCCCAGATAGAACATAAAAGATTTGGCGGCCGCACACGGTGGCTCACGCCTGTAATCCCAGCACTTTGGGAGGCCAAGGTGGGCGGATCACGAGGTCAGGAGATCGAGACCATCTTGGCTAACATGGTGAAACCCCGTCTCTACTAAAAATTAAAAAAAATTAGCTGGACGTGGTGGCAGGCGCCTGTAGTCCCACCTATTCGGGAGGCTGAGGCAGGAGAATGGCGTGAACCCGGGAGGCGGAGCTTGCAGTGAGCCGAGACCGCGCCACCGCACTCCAGCCAGGGCGACAGAGCTAGACTCCGTCTCAAAAAAAAAAAAAAAAAAAAAGGCTTGGCTCAGAGAGTCATGTCCTTTTTTCTTTATGCACATGGTTATTGTCTTTGAGGGCTTTTAATTTCTTTCTTTTACTTACAGGACAGATTACAGTGTCTGCAGGAAGAGGGTTCCGGTGTGATGCATCAGGAATGTCAGATCCAGTCCTGTAAGCTCTCGGTAGCTCAGAAGCCCAGGCCCTCTTCTCCTGCAGTGACATCCTTGGCATCACCACCACTCTGCTTTGGCAGTTTCCTAAGCTGTGTCTGCCAGACCTTCTCAAGGTCTAGGAAGCAGAAGCCTCCCAGAAGAAAAGGTAACAACCAGGCTGAGGCAGGAGGTGATGCTGAGGTCCTGAGACCTGGCCCAGCAAAACCAGAGTTGAGCCTCAGCAAAACGTGTAGTCACTTCAAATTGATACAGCCTTCCTTTGTGTTTAGTTTTATAGTTCTCTCTGTATGTCATTGTTCCTCTTAGTTGAGTTTTTGCCTGTCAAAGAGATAGAGAGCTGCTTTTATGCTGAGATCCTCAAGCCAAAACCCACAGTAAACGCAAAGTAAAACTTTGAGGCTTTGAACTTTTACTCAGTGGTGGAATTACTTCCTACTTCCTTCCCATTAGGTTGAAGGTGGGATTCTCTCTGGAATAAGTTGTTCCCAAAATTCATGTGTATTTCACTCAGGATTGAAGTGATACAATTTCATCATTTTCGGTAGTGTTTCCTGATATCGACGACCAAATGGAGACCTTTCATGTCCAACTCCTTTCATTTTCTTTTACCTTTGACTACAGATTCATTTTGTATTCTTCATCTTCAATATTTTGTTGAAATTCTGCCACTCTGCCACTTTCTTTTTTCTTTCTTTCTTTTTTTTTTTAAGACGGAGTCTCGCTCTGTCGCCAGGCTGGAGTGCAGTGGCACGATCTCGGCTCACTGCAACCTCTGCCTCCCGGGTTCAAGCAATTCTCCTGCCTCAGCCTCCGGAGTAGCTGGGATTACAGGCAAGCGCCACCATGCCCAGCTAATTTTTGTACTTTTAGTAGAGACGGGGTTTCACCATGTTGGCCAGAATGGTCTCAATCTCTTGACCTCGTGATGCCCCACCTCGGCCTCCCAAAGTGCTGGGATTATAGGCGTGAGCCACTGCGCCCTGCCAATTCTGCCACTTTCTAACTTGAATAAGCCTCAGGATGTCCTGGCTGCTACACAGCTATCACTTCCTCCATCCCTAACCAATATTTGGTTTCGTTTTTGTCACTTGTTAGTAGGGTTCCTAGCTCTCCCTTCTGAAAGGTACCTTTGGTGTTCTCTAGCCATCTGTATTGAAAACATAGCCACACAAAGTAATGTTTCTTCCTTGTCATTCTGTAGTCAGATTTTCACAGAATCCTGAGTTCTTCTGAGAATCCTAAAGAAGATAAGTGCTTTACTTTAAGAAAAGTTCAAGATCATTCCATTTCCCTCTTGTTCTGGTATGCTAGGTTAATCCTTTTCCCAGGATGTAAGAGTTTAAATTAATCTTACACCTTCTTTTGAGGGAGTATGTTCAAGAAGAGTTTAGGAGTTTCCCTGTAGCTTTATTACTTGTTGTTATTTCCTAATTGTCCCAGTTTCCCAATTCATGTAAGAATAATAAATAAAAATACAAATATAAATAAATGTGCAGAGTATCTGCATAAGAAAGAAATAATATAACTTATTTTCTTTTGTCCTTAGCACTGACTCTGATAATTACTGGAATCACTGGAAATGTGACCAGTATGTTAGTTCTTTTCATGCCTGGAACAAGGCTTTGTACTGTTGGAAGAATACAGGTTTCAGATAAGGAAAAATCTACACAAGCACTTAGTTTTGAAACTTTTCTGCTCCCATGTGTCTTGACCCCTTACTCATAACCAAGAGAAAGGGAGTTTATATCTCCTCTGATGCATTTGTAAATGAGAAAGTATATATTTCCAGGTTTCAAAGTTTATATTGCTGTAGTTAGGAAGGGAATAGAATGAGTTGCAAGAGTGGTGGCAAATATCCTCAAGGATGCTTTGGAGGTAACAGGTTACAACCACATTTGAAGAAATTTCATGGTTTGGTGAGGATTTCAAATTAGAATTAGCAATTTTGCAAAATGTCATAGTACTTAGAGTAAAATAGGACACCTTTCTTTAAGAATGTTGAATATTGGCCCCCACTCTCTTCTGGCTTGTAGGGTTTCTGCCGAGAGATCCGCTGTTAGTCTGATGGGCTTCCCTTTGAGGGTAACCCGACCTTTCTCTCTGGCTGCCCTTAACATTTTTTCCTTCATTTCAACTTTGGTGAATCTGACAATTATGTGTCTTGGAGTTGCTCTTCTCGAGGAGTATCTTTGTGGCGTTCTCTGTATTTCCTGAATCTGAATGTTGGCCTGCCTTGCTAGATTGGGGAAGTTCTCCTGGATAATATCCTGCAGAGCGTTTTCCAACTTGGTTCCATTCTCCCTGTCACTTTCAGGTACACCAGTCAGACGTAGATTTGGTCTTTTCACATAGTCCCATATTTCTTGGAGGCTTTGCTCATTTGTTTTTATTCTTTTTTCTCTAAACTTCCCTTCTCGCTTCATTTCATTCATTTCATCTTCCATCGCTGATACCCTTTCTTCCAGTTGATCGCATCGGCTCCTGAGGCTTCTGCATTCTTCACGTAGTTCTCGAGCCTTGGTTTTCAGCTCCATCAGCTCCTTTAAGCACTTCTCCGTATTGGTTATTCTAGTTATACATTCTAAATTTTTTTCGAAGTTTTCAACTTCTTTGCCTTTGGTTTGAATGTCCTCCTGTAGCTCAGAGTAATTTGATCGTCTGAAGCCGTCTTCTCTCAGCTCATCAAAGTCATTCTCCATCCAGCTTTGTTCCGTTGCTGGTGAGGAACTGCATTCCTTTGGAGGAGGAGAGGCGCTCTGCTTTTTAGAGTTTCCAGTTTTTCTGTTCTGTTTTTTCCCCATCTTTGTGGTTTTATCTACTTTTGGTCTTTGATGATGGTGATGTACAGATGGGTTTTTGGTCTGGATGTCCTTTCTGTTTGTTAGTTTTCCTTCTAACAGACAGGACCCTCAGCTGCAGGTCTGTTGGAATACCCTGCCCTGTGAGGTGTCAGTGTGCCCCTGCTGGGGGGGCCTCCCAGTTAGGCTGCTCAGGGGTCAGGGGTCAGGGACCCACTTGAGGAGGCAGTCTGCCCGTACTCAGATCTCTAGCTGCATGCTGGGAGAACCACTGCTCTCTTCAAAGCTGTCAGACAGGGACATTTAAGTCTGCAGAGGTTCCTGCTGTCTTTTTGTTTGTCCGTGCCCTGCCCCCAGAGGTGGAGCCTACAGAGGCAGGCAGGCCTCCTTGAGCTGTGGTGGGCTCCGCCCAGTTGGAGCTTCTGGGCTGCTTTGTTTACCTAATCAAGCCTGGGCAATGGCGGGAGCCCCTTCCCCAGCCTCGCTGCCGCCTTGCAGTTTGATCTCAGACTGCTGTGCTAGCAATCAGCGAGACTCCGTGGGCGTAGGACCCTCCAAGCCAGGTGCGGAATATAATCTCGTGGTGCACCGTTTTTTAAGCCCGTCGGAAAAGCGCAGTATTCGGGTGGGAGTGACCCGATTTTCCAGGTGCCGTCCGTCACCCCTTTCTTTGACTCGGAAAGGGAACTCCCTGACCCCTTGAGCTTCCCAAGTGAGGCAATGCCTCGCCCTGCTTCGGCTCGCGCACGGTGCGCGCACCCACTGGCCTGCGCCCACTGTCTGGCACTCCCTAGAGAGATGAACCAGGTACCTCAGATGGAAATGCAGAAATCACCGTCTTCTGCGTCGCTCACGCTGGGAGCTGTAGACCGGAGCTGTTCCTATTTGGCCATCTTGGCTCCTCCCATAGGACACCTTTCTAAAGTCAGTCATGCTTTGATACTTTTAGTTGTCTAAAAAGTGGTTGATTTCTCATTTTAAACAGTATTGAGTTTTCTTGAGCTAATTGACCATGATAAATGGGTTTTATTACATAAAATTTCAAATTATCCAAACTATATCTATATTTACATACATATTTTCTCCATTTAATACAAGAAGCACGCTCCCAGGTGAGGCATCATGTATGAAAGTCCTGAGTCATAGAGCCTGTTATTAAAAGCTCACCAGAATGCAGGTATTCTTGTTGCTATTATACTTTATTATTGTTATTTATCATAATAAGTGTTTCAGGTTAGTTGTTCTATCATAGAAAAACTATTAGTGGGAGCCTAGTTAGCCATATCTTCAGCCCCATCTACAATACTGATTTTCACATAAAAGTTATTTGCTACAAATTTGGTACATAGGTTTCAAATAAGGAAAGATCTATATAAGCACTTAGTTTTGAAATTTTTCTGCTCTGTGTCTTGACCCTTTACTCACAAACAAGAGAAAAGGTGTTTGTATCTCCTCTGATGCAATTTGTAAATGGGAAAGTGCGTATTTCTGTGTTTCAAATTTTGTGTTGCTATCTTTATGGTTTGAATTTTTAAACATGATTTATGACTTAATAAAGCTGCTTTTGAAAAATATACTTAGAAAAATAGTATAGCTGTTTCAAAGTAAAAACATTTAAAAATAAAACTTGCTACTATTGATGAGAGATAGAGCTTTATGAGTCATTTAAAAAAATTGTTTCCCCTGCAAAGCAGATAGACAGTTTTGCACATGTATTATAAACAGACATAATTGGCAAGTATAGAGGTGATCATATTTAATGTATTTAGTTCTCTTTTTTATCCCCATGGGAACCTAGAGAACTAGGTAGGTATCAGATGTTGCTGTACTTATTGCTACAGGTTGATTAAGCTAAGATTAAACAGGTCAATAAATATTTTCCAGCAATTTTTCTAAGATCACTCGTTTAGTCTGATAAAGAATTATAATACAAGTTTTTAAACCAAATTATCGGACTATTAGTTTTGTGGTTTTGTCTTGTAAATGTGATTTTTTTGCTCTGGGTTCTTGACCCAACATTCAATATCGAAACATTTCCTACAACCATTTTGTTTTTGTCAACTTATTCTCATATTAGTGTCCAAATTCCAACTAATGCCTTTATTACTCCCTGGGAAGATTTTAACATGAAAAAACCCTGGCTAATGTAAAATTATACCCCCCAAATAAACCAATAAAAAGGGTTTACTTATTACCTGAATTTTGACAGAAATAGTAGAAAGTATCTAGTCCTTTCCTCTTATTTATCAGAGGAATCTGAACAGAGAAATTGAATAGCTCTCTCAAAGTGACATAGCTGGTTAGTGACAAAGCTAAAACAAGTAATAGCTACCATTAGATTAAATATTATACTTATTCACACATCAGTAATCTTCAGGCAATCTGCATAGGGTTGGTATGATAGTTTAAGTTCAGAAATGTCCCAGGACTGGCAAGTCCTGATGCAGAATCCAAACCTAGGTCTGTTAGTCTCTGAAGCCAATACTTATTACATTGTACCTCTCAGTATTATAATATAAAATGCCTGTTACAAGTCTAACTGTAATATTAAGAATAAATAATTTCTCTTATTTGCCAAAATTTAGATTTTAGCTTTAGCACATATACAATAAAAATAGTGTAATAAAAAAAGTCCAATTAAAAAGACTATTTCTTTGGGTAAAATTTCTTTATTGAGCTGTAAATAATAAAATAGTTAGAACCTAAGTGATTGATTAAAGAAAACTTCAGTGTAATGTAAATAAACTTTTAATCATTACAACCAATTAAACTGAGACAATTACTTAACTGAAAAGTGATTAAGAAAAAAAGGATAGCACATAATCAAAGCAGGGTCCTTGACTTGACACGGTCACAAGACAAGGCACAACAAAGACGAATTAGGCTCCATAGAAAGCTAATAGACTTAAAGGCATTTCTAAACTGTTTTCAGGTGAAGAGTTTGAGACTTGGCTAGCAGAAAGACAGGCTCTTCACCATAACCCAGTGACCCTTGAAATAAGTACGTATACTCTGGCTAATGAACTCCAGGCTTTACATAGGAAATTTGAATTTTCTCACGCTTCAAAACATTCTTTTCATTCTGATTTGACAAGGCCTTTTTCAAGACAAAAGAAAAGAACAACAGAACTGGAAGACTCAAACCACTTGGCTGTGTGATCAAGGGATTTGATTCTTCATTTTTGCAGATTCAAGACACGAGGACAAGAGCTGTTGTATGTGGGAGAGCAGATTGGTGTAGATTTCTTGAGCTATTTTCTGACAGCTATAAAGAATTACAGCACTGCCCCCAGCCTGGAACCTTCGTGATAGACTGTCTCAGGCACAGATATAGTTATCACCCTCCCGGTTCACAGCGCTCATCTAGAGAAGGGCTTTGACTCTGATCCTTGGTTCTCCCATCCCACAACACCTTGCGCCTTAGAATTAGTTCTGCAGTTAGTGAGAGGGCCACGATGGCTATTTTAATAGGAGTTTTAATACTCTACATAAAAAGATAAACTTCAAAGCAGATGACAAAATTCTTTACACAAATTGCATAATTTTAAATGAATTCAACATTCTGTGATTCTATTACAAATTATTTCTAACGTGAACTTGACTTACTTTCTAGTTGTAATCACCATTCTGATTCTAGAATGCTTGTGAAAGTACTCAGTATTGGGTCCTTATGATGGTAACTCTTCTGGTGGATGACACAATAGATCCGTTCACAGAAGAGTGATGAAACAGCAACTGAGATTTTTAATAACTGCTGTGAGAAATATTTCTTTATACTTCTCCTTTTATTTGGAAGAAAGAATTAAAATCCTTGAAAAGTTTTTAAAAACACCCACACATTTCAACCAGCATGTAGTACCAAAACTTCTTCTTGGCCAGTGATGCTCAAAAATAATCTCTGGCTAAAATTTATATACAAACAATAATAGATTAAAAACTAAAATAGTAATCACCTAACCTCTTCTCTAAAAGCTACCATTCACTTTAATTTAAAATGTAGTCTCATTTTAAAGTTAAATTTATGAAGTAAAGGTCTATATCTAATTTTATAAGGTATCTAATTCTAAATATTTTGTAATTACATAATAAGTACTTGTGAAATATCTGCCTAAGTCTGGACTTAAAAGACATATATTAGCTCCTAGTTTTGCCATTTACTACTCTGTAACTTTGGCTATTTATTTAAACTCATTTATCTCTGGTTTCCTCATCTAAAAAAAGGAGAGTATTAACGTATCAGGTGGTTTTTCTGAGGATTGTATGAGATAATATCTCTAAAAGAGACTAGTGGCTGTTTTATAGCAGAAAGCTTTTGCCATTATAATGTCTACTGAATTCCTGTAAAACAAAACATTAACTCCACTAAATGCTACAGGAGTGTAAGCTACTCATGTAAATTCTTATTTGAAAGGAAAGGAAATTTATATCTGGGGGGAATAATGTGCAAGCACATAGATTTAATATGTGTTTATTCCCAATTTGTGTGTATCTAGAAAAATTTTTGACCCCAGAATTACACAAGCCAAAAACCCTTTATTGTTGCAACCTGTGAAATCGATATTAGTTGGGCCTTTGTCTTTGATTTGTAGGGCTGCACAGACACTCATCTGGTCCTAAACTGCTGTGATTTATGCAACATCTTTTTTAAAAGTTTTTTTTTTCTTTTATTTTTTTGAGACTGAGTCTCGCTCTGTCGCCCAGGCTGGAGTGCAGTGGTGCAATCTCGGCTCACTGCAAGCTCCGCCTCCCGGGTTCACGCCATTCTCCTGCCTCAGCCTCCTGAGTGACTGGGACTACAGGCGCCCGCCGCCACGTCCGGCTAATTTTTTGTATTTTTTAGTAGAGACGGGGTTTCACCATGTTAGCCAGGATGGTCTCGATCTCCTGACCTTGTGATCCACCTGCCTCGGCCTCCCAAAGTGCTGGGATTACAGGCGTGAGCCACCGTGCCCGGCCTTTTTTTTTGAGACGGAGTCTCCCTCTGTCGCCCAGGCTGGAGTGCAGTGGCTCAATCTCGGCTCACTGCAAGCTAAGCCTCCCGGGTTCATGCCATCCTCCTGCCTCAGCCTCCGGAGTAGCTGGGACTACAGGCGCTGGCCACCACGACCTGCTAATGTTTTTGTATTTTTAGTAGAGATGGTCTTTCACCATGTTAGCCAGGATGGTCTCGATCTCCTGACATCGTGATCCACCCACCTCGGCCTCCCAAAGTGCTGGGATTACAGGCGTGAGCCACCGCAGCTGGCCGTCATTATTATTTTCTAAAAAGCGTTAATTGTAAAGACAGTTTATTCAATGGCTGTCATAATGTAGTGGTTATTTTTTCTGCTTCAATCGTCTTGAATGATAGGAGCTAGTCTATCAATAGCAACACTTCAGTATGGCAATGATTATTAATGAAATGAGGATAGAAAGACCTCTCAGATATATTAGAATTTTGAAGAAATTTTCATTGGAAAAGCTCTCCTATATTCTAATATTCCCCTTTTCCATTTCTTCTGTCCACCTGTTGAATTTTACACCAAGACTGACTATGTAAGGGACCATTAAAGTTTTATGATCTGAAATTTTATTTTGTTCCACTCGATAGGCATGTATGGAACATCTGTGCCTAAACTGAAGCTATTTTATCTCAAAGTCAAGGAAAGTAAGCATAAATAAAAAGTAGAAGAACCTGTCTGTGCTGTTAAATAATATTCAGTGTGTTCAGAGAAAATAATACAAGCACTTATATAATGACCACTGAACAACAGCAAAAGTATCCAAAGGAGCTCAAGAGAATGTTATACAATGTGAGTAAGTAAGAATCGATGGGATGCCTTGTAAAGGAAGGATTATTGCAAGGTAGAATATATGGGATGGCTTCTCTGAATAGGTGACTTACGAGCTGGACTTTGAAGGAAAAGAATATGGTCTAGATTTATCCAATCCCACATGCAAAGAGGTTAAAACCACTTTACTGGGTAGAGTCATTTTGGAGGCTGGTCAAACCAAAGCACAATTGTGAACCAGATCCAGGACATAAAGCTGATAGAAATTGTGAAACCCTTATGGACAGGTCATTATGCCTAAGTGTAGGCAGTCCAAAAGATGGGTCAGGAACAGAAGAAGAGAGAGCTAGAAAGTTAGGGTCTGAACAAAGCCAGAAATGGTTTAAAGGCATTCACAAAGGCTGGAATAATGAGAGGGCCCAGGACTTTTATCTGAACAAGAGAAAGGTCTATGGGGTGCTGGCCATGAAGTGTTTTTGGTGGAGAGGTCCCTTCCAAAGGAAAATAGGGTGGGCAATATTGAAGGACATGAAAGCAAATGATGTAGATGAAGAACATTATGTACAGATGCAGCAATTTCTGTCATATATTGGAGACATGGAATAGCGTAAAAATGTGTAATGGGAATAATGAGAAATAAGTTAGGGGCCAGTTGAATTTGATACTTGAATTCTGTACTTGGCTTTGATTTTATAGGTGAAAAGGAGCTACTGTAGATTCTCAATCTTCTCTAAGAAGATAACATTGCCCCAGTTAGTAAGCTCAAGAAGGAACGAGTGTAGGAGAGATGTGCAAGGGCATAGACTTAGATTCAATACTGACCTCTAGGAATATGTTGTTTGGTTAGCTGCCTGTCACTGTATGTGACCTAGATGATTGCCTCTTTTTTACCACTTGCTTGTAACTAATTTATTTTTGTAAGAATGGTGGATAAAACTAAAGGAACAATTACAAAAAAAAAAAACCCTTATGTATAAGCACATGGTATTTTGCATTTTTAAGAATGTGGAAAATTATGATCTCTTGACTTATGGTTTTACATTTTACGTTTGTCAAATTAAACATAAAAATTAAATGTGATACATTTGTTGGAAAGTTTCAAATATTTATTTTTCCTTAAGACAACAGAGCAGTATAGCTTAGTATTTGAGACTGCATCTGCGGATAGTTTCTGGGTCTAATTCCTGGCTTTATCACTTAATAACTACCTTAAACAGAATTACTTTTTCCATGCTTTAGTTTGCTCGTCTGAGAAGTAGGAATAATTATACCTATCTTACAGGGCTTTGGTGAGAATTAAATGAGATAATAATACATTTTAAAAACTTAGAATGGAGAGTAGCATAAAGAGTGTAAGCTCAACAAATATTCATCTGTTAACATCATATGGGCAAGATTTTTTAAAAAAATACTTATTTGTGTGAGGAGAGGTTGTAAGGTCTCCAAGGGGAAGGTTGCATGAAGTACATGAGAAGTCTGACCCTAAATGTAGGGGCTCCCAGAGTCACTAAATATTCTGAACATGGCTCAGAGATGGTAGAATCACCAAACCTAAAGGGATCCTATGTGGTAAAACATAAGTTATCTCAGTAAGCAGAACCCCAGTTATTTCATGACCATAGGGCATTTTTGTTGTTGTTGTTGTGGTTGTTTTTTTGAGATTGGGTGTCACTCTATCTCCCAGGCTGGCATGTAGTAGTGCAATTTTGGGTCACTGCAGCCTCGACCTCCCCAGGCTCAGGTGATGTTCGCACCTCGGCCTCACATGTAGCTGGGACTAATTTTTCTATTTTTTGTAGAGATCGTGTCTCACTGTGTTGCCCAGGCTGGTCTCAAACTCCTGGGCTCAAGTGATCTGCCTACCTTAGCCTCCCAAAGTGCTAAGATTATAGGCATGAGCCACCACACCGTGCCTTATGGGGCATGTTCTTAATACCTAATTGTGAAGGAGTCCAACTCACCTATTCATACCCAGTGCTTAGCATAGTGTCAACCACAATAAGTACATAATAACATTTCAGCAAATGTCTGTTAAGTGAATGAGTAAATGATTCAGTGACGAAAATAATTCCAGTATATATATAATTAGATGTACCACTCATAGAAACAACAATTTATTTCATCCAAAGATACCTTTTACAGTCTTTGGCATTGAAGACAACTCTGATTGTGGCACACTGGGGGAGACCCCACAAAGAGATTGACTATGAATTACTCATCAGTTAAATGGGATTGGATGAGATCAGCATTGGGCTGATTTTAGAAAATAGATTCAGAACTGCTGTATTCAGTGATTAAGAAGAAGTAATGCATTCCCCTTTTTAGTCCTCTCAGTACTTTGCTTTAAAATGCACACAGGTGCACACACAGACAGACAGACATGCACAGGCACAAATATGAAAATACATCACAGTTAAAATATCAATTTATTAATTTTTGGTTAAGTGCTACATAGCAATCCACCTGAAAATTTAGTAGCTTAAAACCATGACAATCATTTATTTAACATATGACTCTTCAATTTGGTTGAAAAGACTATCTGTGCTCCATGTAGCATCAGCTAAGGTGGCTAGAATTTTGACTGCAGGTTTCACTTTCGAGATGGCACAGTCACATAATTGGCAAGTTAGTGCTTGCTGTTGGCTGGGAGCAAAGCTGGGCTGAAGGCCAGGGGCCTCAGTTCGTGTCTACATGGGCCTCCACAGACTGCTTGGCTTCCTCTCACAGCATGGTGGCAGTGTTCCAAGGACGAGCTTCCCAAGAGAAACAGGTGTAAGCTAGACTTTATGATCTAGTCTTCGAAAGCACCTAGACTCAATTCTGCTATAGTCACAGGCCACCCACCTTCAAGGGGAACCTCTCCCCTCTCACTCCAGCCTTTATCTCTATGGGATGACTGTCTGTGTCACTGTATTAGTCCATTTTCACACTGCTGATAAAGACATACCCGAGACTGGGAAGAAAAAGAAGTTTAATTGGACTTAACAGTTCCACATAGCTGGGGAGGCCTCAGAATTATGGCAGCAGGTGAAAGGCACTTCTAACATGGTGGCAGCAAGAGAAAAAATGAGAGGGATGCAAAAGCGGAAACCCCTGATAAAACCATCAGATCTCATGAAACTTATTTACTACCAGGAGAACAGTATGGGGGAAACTGCCCCCATGATTCAAATTATCCCCCAACAGGCCCCTCCCACAACATGTGGGAATTATGGAAGTACAGTTCAAGATGAGATTTGGGTAGGGACACAGAGCCAAACCATATCCGTCACATTGTTAGAAGAGCACGTGGGATGGGAGATCTTGTGGCTGTCTTGGATAATACAATCTGCCACAGTAAGCTCTACATTTTTGGACACTATTTAAAGGAATTTTTAATTCAGTCACCTCTGAGTTCCCAAAAGTGACCAGACTATTGTGGTATGTAGGAAATCTTTTCAGAAAGAAGCACATTCTAAGGGAGGAAATATGTCTGTGGAGATTCCAACTAGATATAAAAGGTGCCATGAATAGAACAAAGGGATGGGACATTCGCCGACAGATAATTTAACCCGAAGAGCTGAGGGTAAACAATTTAAAAACTGAAGTTAGGAAACTCCCTCGCCCTCCTGATGTCAGTGTAAGGGAATATTATAAACAGCCCAGGACCTTCAGCCATGGCTGTTTTGAGACATCATAGAGTGCACATTGCTAAATCTAGCTTTTCCCTTTCTGTGACTAAACAACATTTTCCATGATGACTGGAGGCTCAGAAAAATCTTATGACAGGAATCTGACCCACCAAATTGAAAGTAGACAGGAAAATCGTAGGTAAATGTATTTCTAAAGTATGTATCAACATTCTTGGTTAGTAAATATTTATTTAGCTCTTGCAGGTGAAATATAAATAATGACTGTAGTATTCCTTCAAGGCCTATTAGAGCTCAGCCAAAAACAGTGATCAGCAAATCAAATGCCAGAAGTTTTGACCCTTCTGCCAGAGGAGAGCCATTTAAATGGGCTTTTAAAGGATCTATTTTAGGACTTTGTGTGGAAACCCAGCAAAATCAGTTGGCTAAAATCTATACCAGCTGGCCCAGGTGGCTTTTCCTAGTCTCTGCCTGCATCTGTTTTATTTACAAGTGCACTGCTATTGACTTGTATAATGAGGCAATAGCACACAAGTGATAGCTTCCCTAAAAGCCATATTCTTTCTCTGTCTAGGATTTGGAGCAGGAAAGAGACCATAAACAATACATTTTCTTCCTCGGAATATATTTGTCACTTTCAGCTTGCTTTCTTCCATGCCAAGAAGACTATCAAAGGCAAGTTAGAATTGAACATGACAATGTTTTTCTCTTTCTTATGGAATGTTAACCTGGCAGACAGAATCTGCCCTAGCAGAAGAAAAAATTAATCATGTTTGATCTCTCACTTTACTGACCTCCGAGAATTATTCTTGTCATTTGTTTTCCACCGTTGTATTAACTGATCTAATATGCTTCAGTAATTTTCTTTTGTTTAATCATTTAGATTCCTGATGAAGAACCAGGGTAGTTAAATGATGATGCATTTGCGAAAGTCATGTGTACTCTGTATCTGACCACTGTTGTCAGGATGGGAAATCTCTGGTAGTTCAAGGGAAAATGCTAGACCTGAAGAATTAGGAACACACATGAAAGAAGGATTTTTATCTCTTTATCTGGGCACTTCTTAGAATGGAGCTGTGGGTGCATTTACCTAGGAGAGCTGAGGCAGAAACAGGATCACATGACTGTCAAGTCATTTAAGCTTTCTTGCCATTTACTGATTTGTATCTGATAATTTATTGAGTCTAGACAACTTCATGTACAGGATTAAAGGCATTGCCTTGATCACAGAACCTAAATTTCAACACCTTCTGAGGCTACTGGGGCATAGAAATTGTGCGACTGCGTTTGCTGCCAAGGTTACTCTCCTTGACACTAGGCAGAAATTGAAAACAAACTTGGAGTTTTTATTTCATCTCCTTCAGTGATGACAGTCCATAAGGTTGAAAAATGTACACTTTTGTGAGTTACACAAGTTCTTTAACCTATGACCTGTAACTGATTGCATGCACTTAACATTGTGTTTGGAAGCATGTTCCAAAAGGAGTTATTTTGAAGCTCGGTGTTCTCTCTTCTTCAAGTTTAATTCTTTTTCTATTCCAAGTTCCATTTGTGTGTTCAAATGACTACCTTTGCTTTCAGAAAAGTCATTCTAAGATGTCTTGAAACACTAATGTGACATAGACCACATAAACAGTTTAGTTTTGCAGTGTATATGTTTCTCTTCTTTCAGAAGAAATGTTAAATGAACCTGTTACGTTTTGCTTTAAGGACTTAGACTTAGAAAACCCTTCAAACAGCATGACTTCTTTAGACAGGTAGTAATTTATTGTTAGGCATTCTGAAATGGTTTGCCTGGCAGAAATAAACGTACAATAAAATTATCCAAAAAGCATTCAGGAGAGTGTTTTGATTCAACGATTGACAGGAAAATTTAGAATTTGAATATTTTGTGAATTGTAGTGGCATCTTAAGCATTTGAAGGGATATGATGACAAATCAAATGGAAAGGAATTTTGATATTAGTATGGAAAATGTGCAGTTATGTAGAAGATACTGAAGGTATTGAAAAAAGACTTCAACAAGGAACTGAAAATAATATTTAAAATCCATGAATGTCAAGGACACTTGGTGATTGACAAGTATTAATAGAACTATTAAAGATGTTTTGTAGCAATTGCACATGACATATTTCAGCATTTCTCCAATGATTTTAATACAATTTTTTTTGTCCATTTGCTGATTGAGGTTTAGCAGATGATATGTAAAAAGCCAAAAGGCTATATGATAGGAAAAGCTTTTTAATTGTCTAGCTGCCAATATTTTAAAATATATATACACATGTATATACATACATACATGTTTTATATATATATATAATATAAAACATTTTAAAACTTTGTACACACAGAGAGAGAGAGAGAGAGAGAGAGAGACCCACATTCCAGAAAATAAATCAGCAAGATAGGTTGTGATTTTATAACTGGTAGGAAAGACAAAGGCATATCTGATTGGAATATCACACACTAAAAAAAAAAGAGTTGTACATTTATCTATATCGGACAGAACTAGACTCTTTGAATCATAATTTTATATGCTTTTTTTTTCTAGGAAGGAATGTGAGAAAACACTTTTATTTTAGGGGACCAACACTATACTTTTCTACAAAGGAATATTTAAGTAGTAGAAAATCAACACAATGTTAATATGAATAAGAGTCCAGTGTCGGAGTAGAGATGTTATAAAGATTAATTAATTGAAATTTCTTTAACATTTATCTATTCCAGGATTTCTCAGCCCTGAAAGTCAAGTATACAGTCAATGTTTCTCAAACATTGTGAGCATTGGAATCACTGGAGAAGCTTCTTAAAAATATTTTTGCTTGAGTTCCACCCTCAAAGAATTTTATTCAGTATATCTCGGCTAGGCTTCAAGAACCAGTATTTTTAACAATATTCTTTGCCCTACTCCCTAAATGTGTTATGATGTACAACAAAGTCTGAGAACTATTGGAACAGACAACATACACACACTATGATAGGATACTGTGGGACTTGCATGATAGGACATTAATTTCTTTAAAATGTCAGCACTTATCTGAAGTCTATGGTCCACATGAAGTACTTTTTTCTAGATTTTGCTTCCAGATTATTTTGCTTTTTACTTTTTCCATAATTCCTCTAAGAGATATTCAAAATGTATTTAGCTCTCACATGTTTAATTTATGAAAGGACCAAATTATTAGGATTGGGTTACTTCTATTAATGGCTTCATTTTAACCTGTTACACCTTTCTTTTGGCTTTGGTGGCAGGTGAAAAAAAATCACAGCTGTCTGTAATACACAAAATTTGTACATGGACAGATATTTAAGCCAAGAGAAACAGTATTGAAAGATGCAAGGTGTTCGCATGTTCTCACTCATAAGTGGGAGCTAAACAATGAGAACATATGGGCACAGGGAGAGGAACATCACACATGGGCCTGTCAGGGGGTGAGGGGCAAGGGGAGGGATAGCATTAGGAGAAATACCTAATGTAGATGGTGGGTGGATGGGCGCAGCTAACCACCATGGCACATGTATACCTGTGTAACGAACCTGCATGTTCTGCACATGTATCCCAGAACTTAAAGAATAATTTTTTTAAAAAAGAAAGATGCAAGATGTTATATTTAAAGTGCCATAACTTCTCCACCGCTGCATTAAACATACACATTAATATTCCCTTCCGACTGGCTATTTGCCCTCAAATCACTATCCTATTAATTGGCAAGAACTGAAGACAAAGGATTTTTAATAGGCTTGCAGCAAGGCTGATAACGGTGCAAAATAGCTAGGCCAATCCTTTGGGTGGAGACTAACAGTTTGTGAAGAGAGTGCTAGCTTCGGTTGGATAGCCCTGATTGTTTGAAGCATGAAAAAAAGATGGTATAATTGATGTGATCAGGCCACATTTTAAGGTATACATGATGGGAAGACAAAGAGATGGGGTTGCTGACCATAAGCCTAGGGCCAAGTGACATATGAACAAGTTATTGGGAAGGCTATGTAAGATCTGTTTTGAGAGGTGACCTAGTGTGTTCAATATAGCCACAGACTCCAGAGCTAAGTACAGGAGTTTCAATCACAGATCTGTCACTAGCTATCTGACCATTGACAAGTCACTTATTCTCTCTGGTCATCATTTTCCTTTTTTGTCAATTATAGATAATAATAATACTTACCTGTATTAGTCAGTTTTCATGCTGCTGATAAAGACATACCTGAGACTGGGCAATTTACAAAAGAAGAGGTTTAATGGACTCACAGTTCCACGTGGCTGGGGAGGCCTCACAATCATGGCAGAAGGTGATAAGTAGGTCTCACATGGTGGCAGACAAGAGAAGAGAGCTTGCTCAGGAAAACTCCCCTTTATAAAACCATCAGATCTCATGAGACTTATTCGGTGTTATGAGAACAGCACAGGGAAGACCTGCTCCCATGATTCAATTACTTCCCACTGGGTCCCTCCCACAACACATGGGAATTGTGGGAGCTACAATTCAAGATGAGATTTGGATGGGGGCACAGCCAAACCATATCACTACCTCAGAGGAGTTTTATATGGGTTGAATAAGTTGATACCTCTTTCAACTGAGGTAGAGTAAATAATAAATATTCTCAAATGTCGAACACATATTGAGAGTAGGAACTATTTGAGATGGAAACATTACCATTAAAACAAGAATGGTTTCTATGAATGCCACATCTAAAATTATGTATATTGGAATTCTTTTATTTATTGAATCATTTATTTATTGTATGGACGTTTATGATTATTTATTATGTGCTTATTGTACTTGGCAATGTGCTAAGCACTGGGGAGAAAAAGGTGGATTAGACGCCCTCACAGTAAGGTGTTAGGAAACATGCCTTATAGTCATAATAACTGTGGTACCTTGTTATTAAAAGGGAGTTACTTCAGTGAATTAATTAACTTTTAAAATTAGTGAATATTGGAGGCTTAAGGAAGTCCCAGCCATTTACTGCCCCCAGCTTCCCACCTTTATCTCACTGGAGTATCTAACTAATAAATAAGTTGAAGGAGTAAATTATATGGAGTTCAAGATATTCAATATAATGTAATGAAATTGAACAATGTGGCTTCTATAAGGAAGCTTCCTAGTACCGAACTCCAGAATTAGTGAGACTTACCTAAGTCACAGTAAGTGCTGCACAACACATGCCTCTCCTGTAAGGAAAGGCTGTTGTCTCTTAATTTATCATACGACTTAGAGAAATTGAGAACACAGTTTCTTTATGGGGAAAAGAAGAGGGGAGATGAGGTAGCTGGGCAGCATATTCCCTTCTTTTTCTTCCAAACTCACCAGTTATTTTAAGTCACTCCTAATTCCTTAGGGAACGGTAGGTTAGAGTGAAGAGAGAAGTGTTATGAGGAAGGATATCTAAAGACTGGCAAAAAGTTCCCCTCCCTGTTCTCTAACACTTTATTTTTAGTGTTTTAGTTTGCCAAACGTATTCTATCATTTATTCTGCTTGGTACACATATTCCTATTTTATAGTTTTCCTTTCTTTTCTCTTTGTTATCCACAGTTTAGGAATTTTATAAAAAGGGACTTTTGATTCTGGACCCAATGGAGTAAAGCCTCAGGAAAAAAAATACATTAAGCAACTAACATAAGAATTAAAGGTAGATAAAAGCAAGTGGACTAGGTACAGAACTTAGAACTGGAGGAATGATCTTGCAGTGAGTTTCCTGTTTATTTTTTATTCGTTATATTTTTTAACACCCTTCCTTCCCCACCAGCATGCTGCGGCAAATCCTGAGGAGAGGAGCCCCATGAACTCTCCTTGCCTTACACCAAGAAAGTGGCAACAAAGAGGTGGGACCTCCTCACTTCCCACTATCATCGCAGCAGCAAACACCGTAGGGTTGGGTCCTGTAAAATTGCCCAGCCTTATAGCCCTTCAGAATGCCAGTAAAAAGATGGACCCGCTCCACCTCCTCATTGGTGTGGAAGAGGCCTTATAAAGGGCAGAACACTGGCATCAGTGTGGGGAGGCTAACTTTCCATATTTCTAGTAAGAACACCTGGAAAGGCAAACCCTGGGAACCAAAGTCAGGGAAATGATAATAGAAAACAAGTAGCCAAAGGAAATGACCATTTAAATCTGCATTTAAAGTCTTGGACAACCCCCAAGTTGTTCAAATGGAATCAGCTCAACAAAAACTTTGAAAACTGAACTTCAGTGAAGACCAATGTCCAGGTTTCAGTTTGAACTCTGAGTGGCTCACACACTGGGCAAACCAGATATAATTGCGGATTCTTTGAAAATTAAATTGATATGGGAAAGATAAACCACAGAATATGGGCCAGGATATGTATTTACTGCCTGTTAAACAAAACAAAAAATTAATGTTCCACAGAAGATTTAAATAGGATCTAGTGCCTCAGGATATAATATTTGAAATGTCCCAGATACAGCCCCAACTATTCCATATACAAAGAATTAGAAAAATCTGAACAACTAACAGGCAAAAGAAAGTTAACAGACACCAACTACAAGAGAACTCAAAGGTTGGAATTATCAGGAAATAAACCTCTGAAGTAGTTATTTAACTGTGCTCCAACAAGTAAGGGCAAACATTCTTAAAAACAATGGAAAGATAGAATTTTCAGCAAAGAAATAGAAGCTATACCAAAAAAAAAAAAAAAAAGAAAAAGAAAGACTCAAACAAAATTTTAGAACAGAAAACTAGAATAATAAAAATTTAAAACATCACTAGAAGGGTTCAATAGCAGAAAATAGATGTGAGAGGAAGCAATTAGTGAACCTGAAGGTATATCAATAGAAATTATTCAGTCTACACAATGAGAGGAACTGAAGAAGGAAGGGAGGGAGCCAGAGGGTTGGGGAGAGAGAGAGAAACAGAGCCTCAGGTATCTGTGGGACAATATCAACAGGTCTAAAATTCAGGGCATAAAAGAAGAAGAGAAAGTTGAATAAAACACAAACAAAAAACTCAAAGTGTATATGGAAGACTTAAATGACACTACCAGCCAGCTTTACCTAATTAACATTTATGGGACACTCCACCTCACAATAGCAGAATATATTGTTTTCAAACACAGATGGAACATTCACCACTAAGATAGTCCATATTATGAGTTACAAAGCAAACCTCATTAAATTTAAAATAATTAAAATTATTGAAAGTATGCTTTCTGATTATAACAAATTAAACTAGAAAACAGTAACAGAATTATATCTGGAAAACCCCCACATATTAAAAAGTTAAATAAAACATTACTACTTATCAATGGGTCAAAGTGGAAATCTCAAGGGAAAGTAGAAATAATTTTGAACAGAATAAAACTGAAAATATAACCAATCAAAATTTATGTGAATCAGGTAAAGCAGTGCATAGAGTGAAATTTATAGCATTAAAAATTTATATGAGAAAAGAAGAAATGTCTCAAATCAACAATTTAAGCTTCTGCCTAGCACAATGCAGAAAAAGATAAAATAAAAAAGCAGAAATCAATAAAATTGAAAACATAAAATCAATATAACCAAAAGCTGGTTCTTTTTTAGAAAATTAATAAAATTGACAAACCTTTGGTGAGATTGACCAAGAAAATATGAGAAAACACAAATGATCAACATCAAGAATGAAAGGGGGAATATTATCATGGATCCAAATAGGTTAGAAAATGATAGAGGAAATTATGAGCAACTTTATGCACATAAATCTACAGCTTAGATAAAATAGACCAATTTCTTTGAAGATGCAGATATCAAAGCTGAATTAAAAAGATAGATAATATGTCTTCCTATAGCTATTGTAAAACATATTTCATAGGTAAAAGCCTTCAAAAAATTATTTCCAAGCTAAATGGTTTCACTGGTGAACTCTACTAAATATTTAAGGAAGAAATAACATCAATTCTTCACAATCTCTCTTAGAGTTAGAAAAGGAGAAAACATTTTTTAGCTCACTTTGTGGCACCAATATTATTCTAATATCAAAGATAGCACAGGAGACGAAAGCTACAGATCAATATTCCTCTTGAACACTAATAGAAAAATCTTCAACAAAGTATTAGTGAGTCAAATCCAGCAATATATAAAAAGAATAATAATTATGACCATGTGAACTTTATCCTGGGAAAATCTTAAGATATTAGAAACACCAGATTATTTAATACTCTAAAATTAATCAATGCTTGTAATCACATTAACAACAAAATGAATACATGATCATATCAATAGTTGCAGATAAAGCATTTGACAAAATTAAACATCCAATTGGTGACAAAACTCTCAGCCCACTTGGAATAGAAGGCAACATCTGCAATCTGTTAACGGACATCTGTGAGAATCCTACAGCTAACATTGTACTTAATGGTCAAAGACTGTTTTCTCCCTAAAATCAGAAACTAGGTAATGATGTCTGCTCTTACCAGTCCTGTTCAATATTTTATTAGAAATCTGGCAAATGCAGTTATGTCTAGAAAGTGAAATAAAAGACATTTTCCTTTTGATTATTTTCTTTCTAAATGATTAGAAAGAAAAATATATAACTATTCTATCTTGCAATGACATGATTGTCTGTATAGAAAAATCTTAAGGAATCTATTAAAAAACTACAAGAATTAATAATTGGGTTTAGCAAGGTTGCTGTATACAAAAGCAATAGACAAAATTCTATTTTATTTTTATACACTAGCAATGAACAGTTGGAAATTGAGATTTTTTTTAAAAAGCAGTAATATTTATGATAGTTTGCAAATGTAATAATGTAATGTAATGAGATAAATATAACAAAAGATGTACAGAATCTGTACGCTGAACATTAGAATACTTATGATATTAATAGCCAAACAATTTGTATCAGAATAGGTAAAGAACTCTCAGAACTCAAAAATTAGAAAATAAACAACTCAATTTGAAAAAAATAGGGAATAGATTTAAACAGTCACTTTACTAAAAACGATACACAAATGAGAAATAAGCAGGTGAAAAGATATTTTTCATAATTAGTCATTAGGGAACTGAAAATTAAAACCACCAGGAGATAGCATTTCACAGCTATTTACTTGGCTAAGTTTAAAAATACCCATAATACCCAGTGTTGATGAGGATGCAGAGCAAAGGGAACTCTCATACATTGCTGATAGGAATGCAAAATGGTACTGCCATTCTGGAAAATATTTTGGCATTTTTTTAAATAGCTGAATATATACTTATGCTTAGCTTTTTGAAAAAGTGCCAAAATATGACAAAAATTACTCATATAACTCAGTAACCTCACTTTTAGGTGCGCATATTAGAGAAATGAAAGTTCATGTTCACACAAAAACCTACACATAAATGTTTATAGCAGCATTATTAATGATCTAAAACCAGAAGTATCACAGATGTCCTTCAGTGGGTGAATGGATAAACAAAGTGTGGTGCATCTACATAATAAAATAGTAGTACCAGTGACAAGGATGAACTAGTACCAGTGACAAGGATGAACTATTGATACACTCCAGAACTTGGGTGAATCTTCAAAGAATTATGCTAAGGTCAAGAACTGAAACTCACAAGATTATATACTGTATGATTTTATTCATATAAAATTCTGGAAATGTTCCCCCTCTACCTTCCAGAAAAAAAGGAATAGAGAACAGAACTATGTTTACCAGGGTTTAGGATTGAGGAGGTTGTGAAAAAAAAAGTGGCAGTAGAAGAGATCTTTCTTGAATGCTGAAACTGTTTTGCATCCTCTCTATGGTGATGGTTAAAGAATCAATATATGTAAAAAACTCACAGAACTAACTGTACATCAAAAATGTGAATTTTACTGTTTGTAAATAGAGTTTCATCTGAGTCATCATCACTGTCTCATGCAGAATTTAAAATAACTCCATGTACTTTCAACTCTATAATATAATCTGTAGTTCTATGCTAAATGAAGTGTTTCAATATTTTACTCTTTTATTAATATGTTTTAATATTTAGCTGAGAATTTAATAGATGGCCCAAAGGATAATATGACAACTAATAGCTTTAAATTCTGGTGTTTTCAAGGATTTTAAGCCCCCAGTATCCCTTCTTCATATACTAAATTATCCAGTATGCATTTTAATTGAAATGATAATTTATCTAACGTTATCAATAATTTATCTTCAGTAATGCTTTCTTTAAACTAGAATAATATGAAAATTCTTTCATATTCTTCTTAGTATCTTTTTCTCCACCTTTCTAAATTTGTTCTGACATATAAACTTTTATTACTACCAGAGAAGACTTAGATGAGAGGTTTACTTAAATTGAGTGGATGTGCTAATATTTCTTTGAAATAAAAAAGGTGTACTGGAATGTTCCACCCATAAAAGCAATACTTTTTCAAAACTAGAAATCAGTACAGTTATATTTTCACAAACTTCTAATGAGAGGTTCAAGACCAATTAGATGTCATAAACTGAAGAACCTGAAATTTTGCAAGCTAACAAGATAGGCTGCCATAGTTTAGATGCCTTTTGCCAGTCTCCAATCAGCAAGGTCATCAGTCACAGAGAATTGTAGCTCAAGGAACGCATAGTTTTGGGGCTCTGAAAGTAGATAGTGTGTTTCAACTTGATGTACAGGCTTCAGTTCAACCTATTGGTTGGTCCCCATTCAAAGGGTAATTATTTGCAGATTAGCAGATAAAAATGATAACACGAGGCACATGTTGTCTTCAATATCCAGGAGTATAGTAAAGTGCTGTCTTGTTTTTGGTGGGAGAAGGGGAGAGGTAAAGAGACAATAGTTTTTCCTTTACTGCTGGAGACGTCAAGTGCTGTAAACCTGCCCACATGGTTCCAAGAGTTTCCTTGGTGAAGTTGCCTCCTCTGAATTTCGTTGGAGTTTATCTACAACCCCTACTGATAGAGGTTTGCTAACATGACAGTCAGGGCTATACAGACTGAGGGTTCTGATTTGCCAACCCACAGGACATCAACTACAGGGTGAAAGCTTTAGACAACATGGGGTAGAGGCTCTTGAGCTAAACCCTAACCCCTCATTGGTGGCAAATAACAGTGGCGTTTAAGTGCCTTAGCAAAACATTGGAAGCCTGGCCGCAAACATGCAAATTGGTCTTGGTAATCAGGTGCCAGTGGCTAAGAAATAAGGCATTGTCAATGCCCAAGGCAGCATACCAAGTGCTGTCAGTCTGTGCGATGGATTAGGTTCAGTCACAATGTCTGAAACAGTTGGAGCTATGGGAGTAAATACTGATTTAATTGGTGACAATGCCACTCTAACATTCAGCTGGCACTTTCACTTGCCATATAGGCAGTTGCATTTTTTTTACCACCTTTGCTGCTTTTAAGTCTTTAATCACAGAGTGGCAATTTCTCTTTTTTTCTCCTGGGATTCTATACTGTTTCTGTTGGAATAGCTTGGAGGGAACCGGGAGCTGGATTGGAGAGCCACTTAGATATTTCCCTAGCATGTCCCTAGGAAGACACAGTACAGATAAGTATTCAGAGTCCAAGCATGTGAAACATCAATGCCAATTATACATTCAGCAGTGAAAACTACAACATTGAATTGACAACACAGTATGCCCCTTGAGGACAGGGAGATCTTGGCCCTACCCCTAGTTGGCTTTCTCTTTAATGTGGTTAAGTTTGGATTAGAGGAGAGAGGACAGGGGTCACATAGGGAGACAATGACTTGGCTCCAGTAAGCAAGTCATGTTTACTTTCCATTTCGTGTGGTGCAGCAGCTTTGTGTGGCTAAACCAAATGAACCCCCAATGTCTTTGATCCAATCAAAACCCAGTATGAAGCAGCAAGGTCATCATAACTAACACCCTCAATTTCTACTTTGGAGACCCTCGAGCTGCATTGGTTTCTATTTGGGGTTTCCAGGTTTATATCCTTTGTCTGACTTGGTCTTGATTCTCATCAAGACAATTTTTATAAAGGAGTCCACCCTACTCTGGGGTATTTGCTGCCACCTCACCAAGGTAGCTTCTCTTAAATTCTTACTTTGTTTCAACACAAGAAATAGGGGAGATTTTCAAAGCAGCAGGGCTGACAGCAAGAATTTCTCCAGATTTTCTTAAAACAGTTTCTCATTCTCTAGTGAGTTACTTTCATCAACATTGCAAACCCAATCCAGGACACTAAGAGTCTGAATAGTAGTCAATGCCTCCTCCATGACTTCTCACACGTTTGCCTGTCTCAGAGAAATCTCCCCAAACAGGGCAACAGTCTCCTAAAGAAGCCAGGATCAAGTGAAGACATCTCTGGGACATTTTACTGTTGCCTTTGAATGGATCTAAGATTGTCATGATAGACTGTGGGAGGGGCTGGGTCATACACAGCAGAGCTGTTGCCATCTTTTCTTAACAAGCATTGTGCATACCCACCTTCCTCAACCCTCATCTCCCAATTGAATCAATCAGAGTTTCAATGATTTGCCTGCTTTTCTCTCCATAATGCTCACAAATTTCTCTCCTTGCACGCTTAGTGTGTGTGCCTCTCAGTAACTTGCCTAACAGGAAACAAAATATTATGCTCACTCAGGATGAATCTTATATTATAATAAGGTGGACCTAAAGCTCACTGTTAGATTGACTAGGAAGTCTCCTTGCTCTCCCATAGGCAGCTGTCTTTGAACTAACTTCATGCTGTCCAATCTGCAGTCATTTCCCTAACTTCTCCTCATTAACAGGCAATAAAGTGGAGGACCATTTTGTGCACAGTTAACTGTACAATTTGATTAAATATTCGATATTGATCAGTTTGGTGGGGGCAAGGGAAACACAAAGAGATAGCAGTTTTTCCTTTCCTTTTCCATCTCTGCTATCTTTCCCTCTGGCTTAATATGGAGATAATTGATTCTGTTTTCCTGTTAAATCACACAGACTTATGTTTAAAAGGAATCTGGGGAAAGAAAGAAATCATAAATTTCAATTTCCAGAGGGAAGAATTCACTTTTACCTAAAATAATTTAATCAAAAGAAGATTGAGACATTAAACTCATGTATTTTTGAAAAAAAAAAATATGAGGGGGTTGTTCGATATTGAAGTCTGAGAAGAGCTTAATAGTTTCTAATTGTTCCTGAAATGTCTGGATGAATTCTGATTAAATTTGCCACAGGCATAGGCATCAATGGAAGAAAGCAAGATATAAGACACTGGACAACTTACAAAGAAAGGTCAGTCTTTCATTTCTCTGCATTTTCTCAGTACGTGCATTTGAAATTCTTGTCGAGTTAGTTTTGGTATACTAATGTGGAATAGAACCTCCAGGTTGAAAGCCCAGGCTTGGAAATTTGATAGACCTAGCCATAAGTTCCAGCCACATCACTTGCTCTTATGGTTTTATACAAATTTCTCAATCTTTTTACACCAAAATTTCTTTATCTCTAGCTCTGCGGCTATATGCAATTTATATGATTGTTGTGAGGATTACAGGATGAGATAATATATGTGTGTAATTAGTACAGTGTTTAGCACATGGAATTTAAATTAGTGATACCCACTATTATTATTAAAAGATGAAGATCATAACAAAATTTTTCTTTGGTCTTACAAGGGTAGATAGATGTAGGACAGGATTAACTAGTTTGAAGAATGGTAGCTTCCTACATAGCATAAATTCAGAAGTCAAGAATTCTCTTCCAAATAACTGTTTATAAGACTGATTTCTGGAATTCCATTATTAGAATTTTATTATGCTAAGATTAAGGTATCAAAAATGCTTTTTAAATATAAAATCATTGGTAGGTGGTAGCATATTACTTTTTTGGTCCGTTTAATCGCAGGAAACCGGATTTGATTCTACCCTTTCCTGAGAGTAAACAGTCAGGAAAGAGGAGAGGCAATAAGCACTAGGAAGTTATACATAAGGAAGAGTTGCTTCAAGGAGGAGAAAGCAGGGAGTGAGGAAGTGAAGTTTATTTAAAGCTAAATTTCACCACCTTCATAATTTAGCCAAAGTTCAGCTCTATTTCAGAAGAATTAATATTATAAAGAAATATGCTAGTTAGTCAAAGGATTGAAGAGTTAATACAATTTCATCATTTTTCAATTAGTGTTTAAGTCTTTTAATTCCACATAAGTAACTATAAATTTTGAATGAAATTTTGGATTTTCACATTGCTGAAGTAATACAAGTTAATTACATCCTTGTTAATGATCTATTGCTATGATTTTCCTTCATGCATGCAAATCAGGCATGGAGTTTTATTATCTTCCATGGCCTGTTGGGATGACCCATCACACTCAGGAAACTTTCTAATTTTTCTTTCCTGCGTTAGATTTTCTCTATATGCCTTGGTTTAAATGTAGTCTATTTACTAATGCATGAGATTCTTGGTATTACAAAACCAACAAGTTATCATATATTTTCATGATAATAGCTATTTGTTTTGATCTTCAAAGAGTCTTAGGAACTATGTATACAATTCCTCAGTTACTGCAGAAAACATCTCACTGTACCCATGAAAGGTGTCTACTTTTCCTCAGCTTGAATGCATTCAAAATATAAGGAAAGTACTCTGGCAAGGCAACTTCTTCTGTTGTTGGGCAGTTCTGAAGAAAAGCTCTTTCTTACATTGAGCCTGAATCTGCTTCTTGATTACAATTCTGATTTTTGGCACAGGAGGGAAGAAAGTTTTTCACTTTGCCACATGATTGCCATTTGAGTAAGTTGCCCTCTTTTGGTCTGCAATGCACACAAATAGACACACACACACACACACACACACACACACACAGAGGTCCTCAATCAGACTTATCTTCATGCTGAATATCTTCATGTACTCATATTATATGATTTCCAGGATTCCAGGCATTTCACTGCTTGATTTTTCTCCTCTGAAAGGCAAGGTATCTAGGGTGACCATATGTCCTGGTTTTCCAGGGACGATTTCCTTGTTCAGATGTAAATAGTAATAATGTTCTCTTTCACCTTTAATAATGTTCTTGTTTTAACAATAAATTGTAATGTGCCTGTTGTGCAAATAAGGATGAATTGCAAAATACCACTCACACAAGGCCTACCGGTGTAGTGTTCTGGAACGTGCAGTGGTACTGGATCAGTAACAGATTTGCGGGCATGTCTTCCACACCTTCCACAATCGTTCTTTTTAGCACAGTGCACAATGATCTATTAGATTTGTTCATCAGACTCCAAAAGAGAGATTCTTGTCTCTTAGGTTATGGACTTTTAAACTGAATAATTTAAAAGGGGACAAGCACTTCTTTAGTGTGATTGAATCTGGGGTACAAAACTATATGACCTGGCAGGACATTGGCTACAACCTTACTGTCACCTGCATGTGTTTCAGGTTGGGCCTCTTGCCTGGCTTTTTCAACGACCTGGGGGCCACACATTGCAGTTGACTGTGATTGATTGCCTTAATCACTGGGCTGTAGGCAATTCCCATGGAGTTTTGCAAAAGATCGCCTCTTTTTATGTGAGACTAGCTTTCAGAGGATCAGTCAAGACAACCTTTCCTCTCAATTCTCCCTTTTCTCCCCAAACTAAGAAGCAGCGTCTAGGCATTATGAGCTATCATTTTAATCGATAAGAGTTGTGTGACTAGCCACAGTGTCACTGTGGTTGACACTGGAGGACAGTTAGAAATGGCTGAGTAAGTACTTCCAGAGGAATTCACATTTACTTAAGGCAGAGTAGGAAGGGCCATTAATTTGAATAGCCCTGGAGATATCTAGTTGCAAAAGTATAACAGGGGCATTATTTGTACCTCAACATGGAGAATGAGAAAAGACCATCACAGGCATCATTGCTTCCTGGTTTCTTCCAATGACCTGGGACTCTCTGTTATTACAGTGCTATTGTATCCTGGCCCTGATTATATCAGGGATGGGCTTACATGTCCATAATCGTGCATTTAAATTCCGCAGTCAAGGGTTCCATAAACAATCCCAGAAAAAAAAAATGGGCAAGAGGAGACCTGGATACCTACTGTTCATGATGTCTTCATGGAATTTTCTCCAAGGGATGCCGTCCCAGCAATCTTGTGCCAATATTGCCTTGGCCACTTTCCCTTGTGTTGCAGACAGTTACTCTAAATTATACCTCATTTCAAAGATATAAAGAAGAAAAGCAAGTTAGATGGAGGAGACCATTTCTTGTTAGTTATTACCCTTTAAAGTACTTCTTTTATACCATATCTTCTTACGTATGCAATTATTGCTTAACTACTATGTGGAATAGTGGGGATTTCCCTCGACTTTAGCTTGCTCTGGGCTCTCACTGCCTTGCTGTGATATTTTGGATAAATCACTTAAGCTTTCTAGTTCTAATATTCTTTAAGTATAAAATAAGGAAGTATGGTGCAGGTCCACGACTGTCATTCTTTGAGGTTGAAAGCATGTCTTATTTGTATTTCCCTACTCATCCTCTACATAACACAATATATAGGTATGCTCTGTAAATATTTGCTAGATGAATAAAAAAATAAATGGACACCCCTCACATTTCTTCCTGTTGGTGTTTATATGCTGTGTTAACCTGTTGAAATCATTCTAAATCTGATTCTCCATTTCATCATAAAAACTAGCTTTTCCTCCTTGGTATCATCTGCAGCTTAAATTATGCCTACCTTCTACATATTCATCTTAGTCACTGATACAAGGGTTTAGTAGACTAGATTGCTGTATGCATTTTTATTTGTATCATAGGATAGATGGGAAGTAACAAATATACAAATTGGCCCCTCCATATTCTCCAAAATCTTTGTATGTATTAGGAAAACCTATGAAGAAATAGAACATTCAATGGTTTGAACTGATTAAACTGAAAAATTACCAAGAACTAAGGAAATAACTGTTAAGATCGATTATTCATATGGAACATTATTAAAAATTAATTTGGTTCTTGCCTTTAATGTTGTGTTTGTTAACTTTATGTGCCAACTTGATTCGACTAGGCTATGGGATGCCCAGATAGATGGTAAAACATTATTATATTATTTCTGGGTGTGTTTATGATGGTGTTTCAGGAAAATATTAGCATTTGAATCAGTACACTGAGTAAAGATCTGTTCTCTCCAATGTGGACAGGCATTAGCCAATCCATGGAGGGCTCAGATAGCACAAAAAGGCAAAGTAAGGGCAAATTATTTTTCTGTCTTCTTGACCTTGGATATCCTTCTTCTGCCGTTGGACATTGGAGCTCCTGGTTCTTAGGCCTTTGGACTTGAAATAAATTCTACCACTGGCTTTTCTGATTCTGCAGCTTGCAGACAGTATGCTGTGGTACTTTTTGGTCTCCATAACTATGTAAAACAATTCTCATAATAAATTTTCTCTTATATAGCTATATATATCCTGTTGTCTCTGTTTCTCTGGAGAACCTGATTTATACAAATGTCTTGTCTAATTCTAAGTCTTAAGGGTGGGAGATGGTGAGGAGGGCATTGTTCTCTGTGTTCTAGTATCCTGATTCTAAAGGCATACCAGACCATTCTTAAATAAAGAAGAAAATAAGAAAAGGGGAAACATTAGCTTTTTATTGGGCTAAATTTTTTTCCAAATGTATAAAATGATATTAGACTATTAGTTAAAATAAACTCGAAAGAGCTAGACTAGTAGCACTGATCGATACTGCAAGGGTTAAACTCAGATAATTTTCAAAGTTTAACTTGTTATATAGAGGATAAAGAGTGAAACCAATAAGCCTGGAAAGTTGCAAGAGAGTTGTCAGCATCTGAGTCCTGGATGGTATGTCCCACTAAAAAGTGAGAAATATCTTTTATTATGTGAGCTTAAGTAAAAGCTTACATTACTATTAAGTGTGAGAGTTACACACACAGTTCAATAAGTAAAGAGAACAGTTTATGGTACACTTGGTTAATGCAGAATCACCAAATTTGAGGATTGAGAGGGACTTTTACAGTTATCAATTTAGGCAAGGATGTCATAAGAATTGTGCCACTTCCAAATTACGTTTATTTTTCTTCTTTTAAAAAGTTATTTCAATTTTTGTGCCATAAGTTATATGATTATAAAATAATTAGGTGCTGCTAAAATCTTGGAACAGGAAAAGGGTTCAGATTATCTCCTAGTTAACTCACTAACTTATGCAACTAAAAGATTGTTCAGAAATTAATGATAAACTTGGGGTCCAAACATAGAACTGTTTTACTTATTCCTCTTAAAAAATACAGAGATTACTGAATTTGGTGTTAAGATAATTTAGATTGGCAACTCTGCACTTATAATTCTTGTACTTTAAGCTCTGTGTTGTTGGGCCAATGGCTTAAACTTTTAAATGTAACTTCCTTTAGTGAGGCTAAATATGGCTTGCAGAGAGTCAAATGAGACCAAGCAACAATACAACAATGACACTGCTGGTGACAAAGATATCAACATTTATTTAGCTCTTCCACAGGTATTGTGCAAAGTGTTTTAAACTTGTTTTAAGACTTAATTCTTGGCTGGGCACAGTGGCTTATGCCTGTAATCCCAGAACTTTGGGAGGCTGAGGCAGGCAGACCACCTGAGGTCAGGAGTTTGAGACCAGCCTCACCAACATGGAGAAACCCCATCTCTACTAAAAATACAAAATTAGCAGGGCACTGTGGGGCGTGGTGGCTCATGCCTGTAATCCCAGCTATTCGGGAGGCTGAGGCTGGAGAATTGCTTGAACCTGGGAGGCAGAGGTTGCGGTGAGCTGAAATCGCACCATTGCACTCCAGCCTGGGCAACAAAAGCAAAACTCCATCACAACAACAACAACAACAACAACAACAACAAAACTTAATTCTTACAACAGTCATATAAGGTGAGGGCTATGGTCTGCATGTTTGTGGCTGCCCACCTCCCTGCTTCCCACAAATTTGTATGTTGAAATCCTATTACCTAAGGTGATGGTATTAGAAGCTGGGTCCATTTGGGAGGTTATTAATTCATGGGGGCTCTGCCTTCATCAGTGAGAATAATGCCTTTATGAAAGAGTTATCAGAGAGTTGCCTTGTTCTTTCTGATATGTGAGGACACGGCTAGAAGGCATCATTTATGAACCAGGAAATGGGCTCTCACCACACCCAAATTTTCCTTGATCTTGGACTTCCCAGACTCCAGAATTGTGATAAATAAATTTCTGTTGTTTCTAAATTACCCAATTTGTGGTGTTTGGTATTGTTGTAGCCACTCAAATTGACTAAAACAGTGGGTATTATTAGAGTTGAACTTTGGACAAGGTGGGGGTTAGGAGGGCTTACTCCCTGCATAGTCCAAAATCTGCACATAACTTTTGACACCCCAAAATCTTAATGATTAATAGCTAAATGTTGACTAGAAGCCTTACTGATAACATAGTCAATTAACACATATTTTATATATTACATGTATTATATACTGTATACTTAACGATAAAGTAAGCTAGAGAAAGGAAAATGTTATTAGGAAAATCATAAGAAGGAGAACATATATTTACTGTTTAGTAAGTGGAAGTGGATCATCATATAGATCTTCATCCTTATCATCTTCACATTGAGTAGGCTGAGGAGGAGAAGGAACAGGAAAGGCTGGTCTTGGTCTTGCCTGTCTCAGGGTGGCAGAGGTAGAGAAAGTCTGTGTATAAGTGGGCCAGCATGACTGAAACCAATGTTGTTCAATGGTCAACTATATTTTCACATATGTGAAAAAAACTTAAAAATTCAAGGGGATATATTGATGCAAATTATTATTAGGAGTATTATATTTCATCTGAATGAAAAAGATCATGTTTTATGTTGGGAATCCCCACCCAACTGTCATATATTTTGAGGGTACTAAACGAGGTCCTTTGGGTAAATAAATGTTATGCTTTTTAATAGCTATATAAGAAAAAACAGAAGCATGACATCTTATTTTAAAATAACTTTTCTAGAAAAGTTTATTTATGTACATCTATATCACACATATGTATACATATTTTTTTCCTGCGTTGAATAAAGTGGAGGCTATCAGTGGTCACCAAATATTTATGTGATCTCCTACATTTTCTAGAACTCTGACAGGTAGGATAGAAAGATGTAATCAATCCTGGCTAATGAAATGTGAGCAGAATTAATGTATATCATTTCTGGGTCAAGTAGTTAAGAAGTAGATATGTCTCCCCCATTTTTCTTTTCTCCTGCGGTCATGATCTTGGAGGACATATGTTCCAGATGGTATAATAATAAAACGGAGGAGGGAATCTTGACTTGCATTGAACTTGACTGAGTTGCAGTAAGCCACTGAGATATTAGTATTTATTTGTTATTACGGCATAGACTTGCCGATTCTAGCTAACACAGTGCACTGTGTCTTACTCATAATTATATCTTCTCCTGAATGATAATATTTATTCACCTAATGAATCTGGTTTAGTACCCTCAAAATATATGACAGTTGGGTGGGAATTCCTAACATAAAACATAATATTTTTATTTAGATGAAATATAATACTTCTAATAATAGTTCATATCAATACATCCCCTTGAATTTTTAAATTTTTTTCACATACATAAAAATATAGTTGACCCTTGAACAACATAGGTTTCAGCTGCGCTGGCCCATTTGTACACAGATTTTCTCTGACTCTGCCACCCGTGAGACAGCAATACCAACCCCTCCTGTGCCTTCTCCTCCTCAGCCTACTCAACGTGAAGATGACGAGGATGAAGACCTTTATGATGATCTACTTCCACTTACTAAACAGTAAATACATATTTTCTTCCTTATGATTTTCTTAATAACATTTTCTTTTCTTTAGCTTACTTTATTGTTAAGTATACAGTACATAATACATATAATATGTAAAATATGTGTTAATTGACTGTTCATGTTATCAGTAAGGCTTCTAGTCAATATTATGCCAGCATAATGTGATAAATGAAAGACCTGTTTGGTAAGTAAGAAATTTCTTACAAAGTAATATGAGTAATACAGTACAAGTAATACAGTAAGAACCCATAACTTTATAAAGTAAATATCTTAGATACAGATAGGCTAGATTTAATTGCTTGAAGCACTAAAGATCACATTCTTTCGAATCCCCGCATATCACTTCACTAACAAAAGATGATAGTATTTATTTGGCACACCTGGATAAATAGTCGTGTTTACTCAAGAGTTGGGGTGACTGGCCCGGGAGTTCAGTCTGCCTTAAGTCCTCTCAGGCATGCTAGGGTCTAAAGGATCAATATCTTCACTCATTTATGCCATCCTGTTTAGGAAATTTACCTAAAATCAGTCTAGCCAAGGGGCCTGATGTGCTGTTTTATGATGCTGGTCCTAGAAAACAAATAGAAATGATTCAGATTTCAGCAAGTGTTTTCTTCCTGATTTAACTGTGCCAATTGAATTGAACAAATTTTGATTCTTCAGTTTCTTCATCTGTAAAATAAGGAATTAATCTCTAAGGCCCCTTCTGGCTCAAAAATTCTGTAATTCTTTATGAGCAAGGGAATATACTGCATAGTATGTGGAGCTAGCACAAACTGAAATGACTATTTTGTAATAATACAGTAAAACTGATCAATGCAGGCAGCTAAACCATGTAATTCAATCCCTGAAGTGGGTTTTGTTCAGTTTGGCTGTCTATAGTCATCACATAAATTGAGTGATTAGGTAACCATGGTCTCTGTATGAGAAGCCAGCAATCTGCAGTCGAGCTGTGGATTCTGAAGGGACTGCCCACATTTCACACAGATCATACACGCGCAAGGCTTATGCATATGAAAGTGCGGTGTATATCAAGCTCATGTATAGAAAAGTCACCAAGGGCTGGAAAAACTTGATTCACATGCTTACAAAGGAAAATGGTTTAAAACATATTTAATATTAAATTTTAAAAGCTGATAAAACACTCTGTGACTTGGAAAATTTCTGTTAACATGTTGTTTAGTTTCACGTTGAAACAATAAATATTATCTTATTGACTTAACTACTTCTAAACTAGCAAAATATTTTAATAACAATTCATTATCATTTCAGAAATTCTGAAATGAAATTCTGAAATGAAATTCTGAATTCACTATAATTCAGAATTTTGCTGCACGTGAAAATGTTCCATATGCCAAGGTGCAGCCTGGCTAGTTATTTTACCCAGGTTTATAAGTGACATATATCGTTTTGTACTCTTTTCCCAAATTATATTAATAACTCTCTTATAGTTGTCACATATGGCAAACAGACCAGGAGCATAGCCCCTGTCTGTAGCATTTAATTAAAATGCATGTTTTGCTGGAGGATATTCAACATGGATAATGTTTCTCTTAAAGAAATAAAAGGCATATCACCAGTTGATTTTATGATCCTTAATTTAAAAATATGAAGTTAGCATGCTTATTTTCCATATTGACAAGCATATACCACATGTCCCTCTGAACTGTGATTCCCTTCCTCTTGCAGCTTGCTTTTTCTCCATTAAGCGACGTAAATCTCTCTCTCAGATAAGACCATGCTGGTGCACCGAGAGTTAATCCAATTAAAACAGTATAACTAAATAATAGGAAAATATTTGCTGCATATAGAAGGAAAATGACATTTGAGAACTCATTTATTAGATTGACGAACTGAGACGTCTGATGCAGTGCTCTCCTGATATGCCTGGCTGGTAGTGTGGGCTTCAGTTCCTGGGTTAGTTGACAGATTATGCCATGCCTCATTAAGGCGGACTTAACGCTGACTACATCTGTAGACTCTTTTGTATTTTTGTTTTATGTTCAGTGTGAAGAATGTAAAGTGTTTGTGAGATTTCTTCTGAATATTCTTTCTGGATATTCAAATAAATGTGGTCACAGAATGACAGTTTCTCATTTAGGCCTCATGTAGTAGAGACAAACTTTATTAACACCCATTCTGGTGGTGTGCCTGCACCCATCTTATTCTTCTTTACACAATGTTTATCTTTGCTCCTTCCCTACACCCACCCTATGCTGTAGTCACATTGATTCCCCCCACCCTGCACCCCTCTCTCCCACTTCCTGATGATGCCTATTCATTTAAGACTTGAGTCCAAACATCTCCTTTGCTGTGAAGGTGGCTCCTGGAGTGATGGCAGTGGCAGTGACTGAAGGAGGCCTGAGGAACACTAGCACTGCCTTGGCACCGTGCATCATGATTTATTGCCTATACTGTCATTTAGCTTTTCACCTTTTATACTGTGTCTTCATTTGGCTTCTTTGAACTTTATCTTTTGCTTTTATCATCCCGCTCTTTAGCTAAAACCGTCCTTTTTTTTTTCATGAAGATTTAACTCTACCTTGACCATGAGATCATTCATTTACAACCTGACCCAGCTCTGGTGCCCGACTAATGACTTGTGCTTTGTCATCTCACTTCCTAAAACTCTGCCTCTACTTTGGTTCATGATAGGTGATACCTGTTCCCTTTGGTTTTCTTGACTGAGGAGGTTACCCATGAACAGATATTGACTCTTGCTGCTGGAACTCAGAGTTCTTCCATTGCAGGCTGGTAGAGTCTATGGTACCTCAAAGGCTTATTTGTATGCAACTAACTTTGAAAGGGAAAGTGGCAAGAAAACTGTTATTTTTGGAGGCTACTGTAGGGCTCACAGTGTGGATTTTTAGTGAAAGTAACTCTGGTGCAGTAGCCAGATACAATTAAGTTAGAGACAGGAGCATGAGATAAGTACAAAGGGTGCATCTGAGGAAGCTCAGGGGTCTCTCAAGTGGCTTGGGGTAAATTCTACACAATGGGTGCACTATAGAGAATGATGGCATATTATCCTTTTTCATTTAGAAATGTATAACTTCTGTGGGAGTCCCAGGTAGAAGATGCTGAACACATTTTCTGGGTGTCTATGAGATTTCTGAACGGCCTATAAATCTGAATCCTAGCATGATTATCAGGCTGATGGGGTAACTTTCATGTGACCTTGTCTTCTTGTGTTCTTGGAATAAACGTTCACAACTGAAGGTAAACCACAGGTGTTTCTGCCTTGCATTTCTTAGGAAGAAAAGTGTCTACCTGTTGGAAGCTCATGACCTCTTGGTGGTAAAGTGCTCACTATTGCCTGCAGCATGCTAGGTCTTGTCAAACCCTCTGCACCTTGGGCTGCGCAGTTATCTGGACATGTGCCAGGTTCAAGCTCCATCCTCTGTCTTCCTGCCCTTGCTGCTCTAAGGTAAGACAAATGAAAGCTGTCTGAGGGTCTCAGATAGTTTTTCCAGCTTCCATCCCATGTAGCACAAATAATACATAGATTTTTCAATAAATATTGCTTGATTGATCTAGAGTCAATGAGGTGGCTACTATCTAAGATGAGTTCTCAAATAAAAGTGAGTTTGCCTGCCACAAATATGTGTGCGTATGTATTTATGAATGTGCTTGCATATACACAGAACATATATCATAAATGCTATGTACACATACCTATTTCCAATACTTGGAATGTATCTGACCTAAATGCTTGCTGCCATAGCCAGAAAGTCAAACTTAGCTTCTTTATCAGAAGTTTTAGCAAAGATGAATCAAATTCTTTATTATCCAGTGCTTATCCCAGGAGGTTTTTCCACCTATAACATATGCAGGTACAGTGTTGCTAAGTATAGAGGCCACTCATTGTCCCTCCAAAGCATTTGTTGTGTTTTCTGATGTCATGATACCTCAGCTAAGTACTGCTAAATCATTACAAATGTGGCTACAGTTGTTGAGTGCTTTCATTATCATCATAGTTCTAATACTGCCTCCCAAAGGAGAAAATTATTTGGGGCAAAAACATTAAAAAATGAATATGCTTCTATATATAATCTCAGTTGAAAGGCAGTATTAGCTGTATTTTTGATTTTGAAGTGTGAAATACTATTTTTTTGAGGTGAAGAAATACTGTTTTTTTGGCCTTAAGGAAGTTATATCAAATGATTCCTCCACAACTGCCATCAGTTTTTACTCTGTAATTATTCCATGTCTCATCGCTGACACAGTTTCTGCTCCAGTAAAACAAATGTGCTTCTTTTGTATATCTCAGATAAATGGCCTTCAACTTGCACTCTTTTATTCCCATTGGCTGGAATGCCCTAACTTCTTCCTGCCTTCCAATGTTCTTTAAAATTTCACTTACAACTCATTTTTTCCTTGTTATCTTTCTGGATTAAAGTCAGACAGATATGATTACCCTAGTCATCCCAGAACACTCCTATCACATTCCAGAATGAATACCAATCAGAATGAATGATTGCTTCAGTTTCTGCCATTTGACCATGACTTTGACACATACACAGTGGCATCTTAGTCATTTGAGATTTGTGAGTAGAATGGGGATGGTGAAGTGCTGATGTGTAGCTCAATGAAAAGGCTTTGAAATATTGAGGGTTGGGTACTTTGGGAGCATCAGGAGAAAGCACCCTTGGAATTCCCTTTGCTGGTTTCTGGCCAAAGTGGCCCTTTCCCTCAAGTGTCTCAGAAAGCCATGACCATTGGTATGGGGGCCAGAGAGAAAGGACAGGAGTGGATGATTTGTGAACACATGAGAACTTCACAGAGAATTTTGTCTCTGAATTGATGCAGGTAACAGAAATTGCCAGCAAAACACAGATGATTAGCTTAAATGTGAGAATAGAGTTGTCCTTACAGAAGATCTACCTTCTCTCGATTTATCAAAATGCCACAGAGAAACTGAGGCTACTTTAGGAGTACCAACTGCATCTCACTTTGCCCATCAAGCTGCCCTATCCTCTTTACCATGCTGTAGCCTGTTATGTGGGTACAGAACTGTTCTCCATCATGGCGTTTTCCAGACTCATATATGAGTAGCATCTGCTTTCAGTGCATCCCTTATCTTATCTAAAACACATTCTATTGTCAAGTATGGAGAAGGTTCTTTCCTTCTACCTTAGGGCACCAAATCCCTTGGCCTAGCTTTTTTTTGTCTTGTCCCTGATGGAAACTCTATGGTCTGAGCACACTTGGCTAAATATACTATGAAAGTTAGAAAAATTCTCTCTTTTTCCATGCTTGATTTCCAAGCTTATTTATTATTTTACCAATAAATAAACCAAATGTCTGCTCTCACTTTTCATGGAGCAATAATACTCAAGGTTCAGTCTTGGAGGTGGGAGGTTAGTAGGAGTCATGAGATAAGGGGCAATTATCTCATGATAATATATCACTATATGTGATCTGGCAATATTGAGATATTTTACAAATATTATAGTGATGTATTTATACTGCAGCATGCTAGGTATACTTTACAATAATATATATATAACATGTAGGTATTCTTACATGTGTATACGTCCTCTTGATTCACGTAAAATGTGGACCGGCCCATTCAGAACATGCAGCTTTTCTAAAGATTACTAGTTTCTTACATAGTGGCTAAGGTTATCAAATTATCTAATTTGTTTGAATGTAGTCAGCTAAACGGAATAAAATTCACTTTGGGAATTAGATTGCCTAGTGCTCTGTCTTTGGTGATTAGATCAACTCTATAATTACAAAATAGTAGCTTCATTTGGACCCCTTCAACACAGTGTCACCATAATACATAGTAGAGTGAATTCTCTTGTTAGTGAAAAAGTATAAGTGTTAGAGCTGAAAGAATCCGTATAGATTATTTAAACCTCTTCATTTTACAAGGGAAGAAACTGAAGTTCACAGAAATGACAATTCAATTGATACAATTAAATTTAACTAAAAACACTTGCTAAAAGTCTGAAGTTGTTCAATCAGTGTGGTTGAGGAGAATGTGACAGAGGAGAAAAGGTCTGTGTGTTAAACCACCAGCATAGGCCATTGTGAATGCTTTGACATTTCCACTGAAGGAAAAGGTGAACCATTGTAAGCTTTGAGCAGAGGATCAACACAAGGCAACTGATATTTTAAAAGGATCATTTTAGTTGCTGTGTTGAATGGATTAAGGGGGTTAAGAGTAAAAGCAGGGAGGTTAGGTGGCTGTTGCAGGAATCTGGGGGAGAGAGATGCTAGCTCAGATGTGGGTAATAGAGTAGAGGTCATGGGCAAAATAATATATTTTAGATGTATTTGGAAGGTGAAGTCAACAGGATTTCCTGGAAGACTGAATATAGAATATGAGAAAAAGAAAGGAACCAGGAATTACACCCACCAAGGATTTTGACCTGAAAACCAAGAGAATAGAACTGCCATTTAATAAGACAGGGAAGGCTATAGGTGAACACGTTTTATGGTAAGAGATCAGGAGTTCAATTTTGGACATATTGAGTTTGAGATGTTTTTAAGACATCTAAGTGGAAATGTCAGTAGGTGGTTGCATACATGAATCTGGAAGATGAAAGGAAATTCTTATAAAAGATGTAAATGTGGGAGATTCTGGCATAGATACGTAATTTAAAACTGAGGCAAAATGTGATTACCTGGGGACGTATTAGTTTGACAGGGAGTTCGTAACAAAGTACCACAACCTGGGTGGCTCAAACAACAGAAATTTGTTGTCTCACAGCTCTGGAGGCTAGAAGCTGGAGATTAAGGCATCAGAAGGATCAGTTCTTTGAAGGCTATGAGGGAGAATCAAGTATCTGTTTTATGCCTCTCTTCTAGCTTCTGGTGTTTGCTGACAATCTTTGGAGTTCTTTGGCTTATAGATGCCTCATCCTAATCTCTGCCTTTAGGTTCACATGGTGTTCTCCTTGCGTGTGTCTCTGCATCCGAATTTCCCCTTTTAAAAGGATACCATTTATATTGGATTAGGGGTCCACTCTACTCCAGTATAGCCTAATTTTAACGGATTACATCTGCACCAACCTTGTTTTCAAATAAGTTCACATTCTGAGGTAGAAGGGGTTAGGACTTCAACATGTGAATTTTGAGGGAACTCAACTCAACCCAGGAACCAGCCATAGATTTTTAAAAAAGAAAAGAAAAGAGGCTCAAGGATAGAGTCTTTGGAACTTCACCTTTAGAAGCCCAGGGATGAGAGGAGAAACTAGGAAAGGAGATTGAAAATGAGTGATCAGAGAGGTGGGAGAAAAAACAAGAGATTTTTGTCCTGGAATCAAGGGAGAAAGTGGAGCTTACATTCTTTTATTACGGTTAATTAGCCAATATCAGTTCACACCCACCAGACCATTATCAGCTCCATGAGTATCAAGAACAATTCTCTTGCACTGCTTTTTGACCATAGTAGATGTGTAATAAATACTCAATGCAATATTTACTGAGAGAACTAATAAATGAATGAATTTCTTTCCTTAAATCCCTATGCCTTACAGTTTACCCCACAGCGTGTTTTATTGCTCTGGGGTTCTACTTTTATTTAACTTTATTAATTTTATAATGCAAATACTCCAAAACAAATCATTCTAAAATTTGATCTATTTTTTCCAGCTTTTGATTTTTTTTTTCTATTCTTGATTTTTTACATAGCTTTCTTTGTCTCTCTTCCTTGGTTGGGTTTGCATATGTCTTGTCTACTTTAGTAGATCCTGAGAATATTAAGACCAAGAACTATGACCTTTATGTCTTCTTTTCTTCTCTTAGTGGCATATAGTTCAGTAGGTCTCCTCCAGTATCTACCCTGTCAATTTACTGCTTTGGATTTGCAATAATTATTCAATGATGAATTAACAGCCTGATTCTCATATTCACTTCAGAGAAGATTTTCACTGTTTTTTTTTCTGACCCCCTGTATATCCTTAGTCTCTGTAATTCTGTCTTGTGGATTTAGCAACAGATGAACACTTGCTTAAAGCAGATAAAATCCAAGATGACATCTTCAGGGCCTTTTTGATAAATAATGTTCAGAGAAGCACTCGTTCATTTAGAGCACGTATCCACTCTGTGATGTACCCAAAACACTAGGGCTTTGATTTTGTTTTTAAGCACCTATTTAGGCACTGTGATTGAGAGTCAAGTGAGAAATAGAAAAGAGAATTAGGCAGCAAGCCTGGATCACTGCAACAAGCAGCAACAAAAACTCCCTTCATAAGCAATTTGGGAGAGTGAAATGAGGTGGCTGAGGGTAGGAAGTACATATTTTTCTTTTTAATGAATGTTAGTTGTTTTATTTATCAAAATGTGTTCACTGGAAATATTTTGAGTTTTTCTGTAACTATCATAATAAACTACAAATTAATGACTATTTGCTTTAAACCTTGGCAAAATAAGTAAAATATCATTGAATGCTGTGATGTAACTAAATGAGCCACACTTTGAACAGACTACCCAACACAGAAATGTCTTTCAATTTGCTATATGAAGCATCCTTCAAGTCCATGGCAACAAGGTTTCACATATTTGCCAAATGTTCATGCTAGACTTTTATTTGGTTCACTGTTGGCAGAGAAAGATAATTATCTTCTTCCAAAAGCAGCTATACAAATTTTTAGTTTCTTTTCTTAGAAGTCTTTCTTCTACCACCACGAAAACTAGGGTATATCTGATCATTGGGATAGATTGTTAAGAGTGATATATATATATATAGACACATTTTCAGTAAGAACTTTTAGGAGATCACAATATGACATAGAAGAGAGAGGAAAAATGATTGAACCAAAAGAAAGGAAATAAAAAAGGAATAGAGCCTTAGTGACCTATTGAACAATATCAGTAAGTATAATATACATGTAACTGGACTTCCAGAAGGACGGGAGAGAAAAAAACAAGACTGAAAAATATTAAAAAGAAATATGGGCCAAAATTTTCTAAATTAACCTACAGATGCAAGAAACTCAGCAAACCCCAAGCAGGGAACATACAAAGACAGCCACACTGATGCACATCACAGTCATACAAACCGCTGAAAACTAAAGTTAAAGAGAAAAAATCACAGAAATAGCCAGAGGAATAAAAGACTTTACATACAGAAGAACCATGATAGAAAGACCCTTAAAAAGCTAAAAGAAAAACATATTGTCATCTCAAAGCCTATATTCCATGAAAACATCTTTTAAAATGGGCATGAGATAAAGACAATTTTAGATAAAGGAAAGCTGACAAAATTTGTTGCCAGCAGACTAGCGTTACGAGAAATACTAAAGGAAGTTCTTCAGGTAGAATGAAAATAATATAAGATGGAAATTCAGATCTACAGACAGGAATGAAGAGTTTCAGAAATGATAAATATATGGGCAAACATAAGCAACTACTCATGTTTTTATTCTTGAAATTTAAAAAATAGACAATTTAACATAAAAATAAAAACATTTTCTTGTGCTATTTACAATGTAGATACAAGTAAAATATGTGACATCAGTAGCACATAGGATGGGAATTGGAATTATACTGTGGAAAAATTGTTCCGTTTCATGTGAAGTGGCAGAACAGTAATTTTTATTTATTTTTTGAGATGGAGTCTCACTCTGTCACCTAGGCTAGAGTGCAGTGGCGCTATCTCAGCTCACTGCAACCTCCACCTCCAGGACTCAAGCTATTCTCCTGCCTCAGCCTCCCAAGTAGCTGGGACTACAGGCACCCGCCACCATGCCCAGCTAATTTATGTATTTTTAGTAGAGGCAGATTTCACCATATTGGCCAGGCTGGTCTCGAACTCCTGACCTTGTGATTCACCTGCCTTGGCCTCCCAAAGTGCTGCATGTTGTAATTCCTGAAGAAAAAAGTAAAACAATAATTAATGCAAAGTGGTATAATGAAAAAGCTAAAACAGAAAGTAAAATGGGACACCAAAAATTAAAAGACAAAAGCAAAAGCAGCTTTGGTTTTATCAGTGGATTTTCCCTTTCTCTAACATCTCAGATACAATTGTTTAGAAAATTTTGCTGGCTTTACCTTCAAACTATATCTACACTCTGACTATTTTCCACCACCTCTGCTGCTACTAGCCTGGTCTAAGCCACTATACTTTCAGCAAAAGTCACCTAACTGGTGTCTGGGATTCTATCCTTATTCCCAGTGAGGCATTCTTCTTAATACAGGAGCCAGAATGATTCCATTAAATATCAAAGTCCTGACAATGGCCTGCAAGACACTACATGCTCTGGCCCCAGGGTTTGTGTCTACCCTTATCTCCTATATTTCTCCCTTTGGTTCTTTCTACTTCTGTCACACAGTCCTCCTTACCATTCCCTTACAGGCACACCAACCATGATCTTGCCTAAGGGCCTTTGCACTGGCCATTCTTTCTGTCTGAATAGTTTCCTCAGATGCTTACAAAGCTAACTGCTCATGTTCTTCCACTTTTTTGCTCAACCACCCAAGGAGACTTAACTTGATTAACCTATTACAAATCATAATACTATATCAACTCTCCTTATTCCCTACCCATCTCTACTGTTTCTTTTTTCCTTTTTTTGTAGTATGTAATACCTTCTAACATATTATGTAATTATTTATTATATTTATTGTGTATCTTCCCCTAATAAAATAAATTTCCACAAGGGCATGTATCTCATTTTCTGTTTGTTTACTTTAAGCGATGCATATCAAGCACATAGAGCAGATGCTCAATATATAGTTGTTGACCAAACAAATAAATGAATAAGGAAGCAAAGCTAGCTGTTTTGTTCATTGAGAATACCTACTATGCATTCTCAGTATATAGTACAGTGTCTGGGCATAGTAAATGTTCAATAAAAACTTCTGAAGTGAGTGAAGTGGTTGCTCTGAAAATGGGACTCAATTATTTCAGAGTTGTTGTATATGGGCCCATTACAGAGTGCCACTTTCTCTATTCAATTTCAAATTTAATGAGACACAAATCAAGAGAGAAGATGGAGAGGTAAACTGCTTTTATTACTGCTAAGACTGATACTGATGAACGTGGCTTTTGACTGCAGGCACTCTGTTTATTAATAGTGAACCCCACAAATAGACAGACTTACCTATTCTGTCACAGGCAGGGCTGTATCACACATGAGTGGACCCCATGCCTGGAAACTTGCAAATGGAGGAAGAGAACAGAATATATGCTCTTTGTGTCTGATTTCTAAGGAGAAAGAAGAAAGTGATGATCCAAGCATTTTTCATTTATTCTTCTCAAAATTAGCATTTGACAAATAATTTCTTCTCTCTTGGGAACGAACAAGAAAGGGTTATAGAGGGTTTCTCTATAATGGGAATCTCTCTATAAGAAAACAAACAAAAGGAATAAGAGAATTATCTTCTTCATACTAGAACATAAACCAAAATCAATCATCAGTGTGAGGATAGTAATTGATTCTGTGGGTTTGTACAAACTTACCTTGGAAGAGAACGCAGATAGTGAAGATCCTAGGTCAGATGATTGAAGAAACATCTGATCTAGCTCCTGGTTGGAAGATAACAAGCTGTTAGTAGAGAGGGGAAGGGGAAGGATGCTGTCACAAACACTGGGCAAGGGTGTTGTCACAGAAACTAAGAGTCACAGAAACTAAAAACCGAGAGTATTTTAACATGAAAGGAGAAATCGATAGCTTCAAATGTGGCTGAGGGGTCAAGTAATCTGAGGACCAATGTTCACTAAATTGATGACGTCCATGATTTTGCTCTCCCCTGGACTGATGGAGTTGATGTCAGGGTGGAATTGAGACAACAAGCGTAGACAGCTGCTTTGAGAAGTTGGCTCTGAACAACTTTGATATGCTGGATGAAAAGGAAAGGAGAAAGGGAGAATAACATTGGGAAGGCACAGAGGTAGGTGTTAACATGGACTTAGGGGACAGTATGTAGCCAGATCATTCTGAGCAGAGACAGGGAAACTGACTTAAGAGGTGATGGGTACATAGTTAAATAGAATAGGACCAGATTATAATTATTCTAGAAACTCAAATGAAAATAATTTTATTTGATGTAGAAGGAAATGGATGGACTGGGAAGGTTTTTGACAATTTAGTAATGTACACTTATTAACCACTTATTGCCATTTGGTAACTCTGCTGTGACTGATACATAAATGAAGATGTAATGTATACATCTATGTGTCTTTTTATAAAATTGAGACAGGATACATATTTTCGGTAGCTCAATTTCAAGTTCTTCTCTAATGATTTGCAATGAATGCACTCATATTAGTCTAAATAAAAAAGTATGTATTGCAAGGATTCATGTGAAATCATAAAGAAGATGGACTATCCCAGAAATCTGAGGACAGTAAAACAGTAACTGTCAGCTAAATACTCTGAGCTGGTTAATTCAATTCCCCTTTCATTGTGCTTTTAGATAAAAAGTTGGAGAGCTAGGAACTTTATGCTTCTTTTTTGCAGCCCAAAAGCTAAAATTCTGGATGAGAACTAGATTCTACCAACTAGGTTCTCTTGCACAAGATTTTGGAGACAGAAGTGAGGCAGAGGCTGCCTTTTTGCATCTTTTTCATACAATATTCTGGAAATGTGCAGTTTTTATGCAGCAGCTCTCCAGTGTCTGTTCTCCAGCCTTCTCTCTGTTGAGGGATAGATATGCGTTGGAGGCAAAATTGCCTTCTTTCTTCTGGCAAACCTCCAGTTCTAGCCTTAGAGGTAGTAGCTTCTTAAGTTTGTTGGTTCTGAATGCTGTTAAAAGCCATTCTAGGAAGCTTACCCTAAATCAGCAACAGGAAAACTTTTTCTTTAAAGGGCAGACAGTAAATATTTTAGGCTTTGTGGGCCATTCAATCTCTGTTGCAATTACTTAACTCTGTGATAGTTTAAAAATAGCCATAGAAAATACATAAACAAATAGACATGGCTATTCCCTATAAAACTTTATTTTTACAAAAACAGATAGCAGGTGTGTGTTTGATCTTCAGGCTACAGTTTGCCACCGTCTGACCTAAATCTTTCTCCTTCAAGCTTTCCATTCATTCTGTAGCACCTAGTCCACTTCGTTAATAACATTGCTGCAAAAAGAATAGGTATGGTCGTTTTTGGTTTTTCCATTGACCTCTGACAAATACAGAGATAAGCTTGTATATCATTAAGGATGGGAACAGTCCCTTGACTGAAATTTGGAACAGTCTCCAAGTCTCAGTGACTTAACACAGCAAAAGATGAATTTCTCACACACACTAGACATCAAAAGCAAGTCAGCAGAGGATACTATTCTGTCTCCTTACTTGGAGTCTTGGGCTTATATAATACCTTCCTGTGAAGCATTGCTGTTACCCACATCAGAGAGAAAAGAGACAGCTGGAGAATAACTCTGGCGCTTAAAACTTCTGTTTAGAAATGACACATATCGCTTATGCTCATATTTCATTGGCTAAAATAAGTCAAATGGCCATACCTAACTTCAAGGGATAGGGAAGGACAATATTATTCGGTGATAAGAAAGAGAAAACCAGAGTATTTTGGAAGCATCCTAATGACCCCCACAAGTGAAATCCTCCAGCTCCTGTAATGGGAGAATAATTCTGGATTGAAGTTGGTTGAAAAGATGTTCATGGAACATTACACTGTACTTTAGTATCAACAAGGTTGAACTATGTTATATTTGTGTACTCCATTCTTCACACTTGTGTGAATTCAGTTTACTCAACTGAATAATAAGAATAATAACCATAATGCCCACATTTTTTCTTGTCTTGGAAGTATCTTCCCCCAGTGTTCTGAGTAATGTGAAGCACTTTAGGAAGGTGCATGGTCCTTCCATGCCACTTGCTATATGGATTCACTGACATCAATTCACCTAGTTCTCAACATTGCCTTGCTTACAAGAGGAAAGCAGTTTCAAGTCTCAGGAAATATAATTCAATCTCTGTATAATGATTTTGTAGTGCTCTTTTGTCATCATCATATTTTTATTATTGTCCTGTGAAAGTAGCAAAAATTATAAATCTGGTTTTAAAATTCAAGACTAGGTTGACCCAGTTTGAATTCTGTCTTCAAAACTTACTGACAGTGTCATCATGCATACTATACAACCTCATTGACTTCAATGTCTCTTCTATAAAATGGGCTTCATACTGTTAGATACCTCATAGGGTTGTTGAAAAAAAGAAGTAAATATACTTTAGCACTTAGAACTTGACATAGAGTATTAGCTGAATGTTTCTTCTCTTCCTCCTTCTCCTCGTCCTCATTCCATCACATGATAGATATGAATAGAACAGAAAATAGAAATGAAAACATTCTCTGTTAGGCCTGAGACACCTCATAAATGTTATTAAGAAATACATTATGAAATTCAAAGAAGCAAATTGATTTTTCCAAGATCAACCTGATCTCAAAGTCACATGAGAACTCCATGTGACTTTCTTTGCTCATTCTACTTGTTACTTCACAATGTTGCACACATTCCAATGATTGCTTTGCCAGGCAAGGTTTGAGTCTTTTGCTTCCACTTGGCATTGAAGTATTTTTATTTAGCTCAGTTTCATTTTTTTCTTCTCTCTGTCTCTATTTCTATTCCAGTATTTCCATTATGCTCCATCTCCCAGCAGAAGGGATTAGTTTTTTGTTTTGTTTTGTTTTGATTTTTATACTTTAAGTTCTGGGATACATTGAAGAACGTGCAGGTTTGTTACATAGCTATACACGTGCCATGGTGGTTTGATGCACCCATCAACCCATCATCTACATTAGGTATTTCTTCTAATGCTATCCCTCCCCTAACCCCTCAACTCCAGACAGGCCCCAGTATGTGATATTCCCCTCCCTGTGTCCATCTGTTCTCGTTGTTCAACTACCACTTATGAGCGAGAACATGTGGTGTTTGGTTTTCTGTTCCTATGTTAATTTGCTGAGAATGGTTTCCAGCTTCATCCATTTCCCTACAAAGGACATAAACTTATTCTTTTTTATGGCTGCATAGTATTCTATGGTGTATATGTGCCAAATTTCCTTTATCTAGCCTATCATTGATGGGCATTGCGGTTGGTTCCAAGTCTTTGCTATTGTGAACAGTGCTTCAATAAACATACATATGCATGTGTCTTTATAGTAGAATGATTTATAATCCTCTGGGTATATATCCAGTAATGGGATTGCTGGCTCAAATGGTATATCTGGTTCTAGATCCTTGATGAATTGCCACACTGTCTTCCACAATGGTTGAACTAATTTACACTCCCAGAAACAGTGTAAAAGCATTATTATTTCTCCACATCCTCTCCAGCATCTGTTTCCTGACTTTTTAATGATCACCATTCTAACTGGCATGAATTGGCATCTCATTGTGTTTTGATTTGCATTTCTCTAATGACCAGTGATGATGAGCTTTTTTTCATATGTTTGTTGGCTGTATAAATGTCTTCTTTTGAGAAGTGTCTGTTCACATACTTCACGCACTTTTCGATGGGGTTGTATTTTTTCTTTTCAATTTGTTTGAGTTCATTGTAGATTCTGGATATTAGCCCTTTGTCAGATGGATAGATTGCAAAAATATTCTCCCATTCTGCGGGTTGCCTGTTCACTCTGATGATAGTTTCTATTGCTGTGCAGAAGTTCTTTAGTTTAATTAGATCCCATTTTTCAATTTTGGCTTTTGTTCCCATTGCTTTTGGTGTTTAGTCATGAAGTCTTTGCCCATGCCTATGTCCTGAAGGGTATTGCCTAGGTTTTCTTCTAGGGTTTTTATGGTTTTAGGTTTTACATTTCAGTCTTTAATCCATGTTGAGTTAATTTTTGTATAAGGTGTAAGGAAGGGGTCCAGTTTCAGTTTTCTGCATATGGCTAGCCAGTTTTTCCAACATCATTTATTTAATAGGGAATCCTTTCCCCATTGCTTTTTTTGTCAGGTTTCTGGAAGATCAGATGGTTATAGATGTGTGGTGTTATTTCTGAGGCCTTTGTTCTGTTCCATTGGTCTATATATCTGTTTTGGTACCAGTACCATGCTGTTTTGGTTACTGTAGACTTGTAGTATAGTCTGAAGTCAGGTAGCATGATTCCTCCAGCTATGTTCTTTTTGTTTAGAATTGTCTTGGCTATACAGGCTCTTTTTTGGATCCATAGGAAATTTAAAGTAGTTTTTTCTAATTCTGTGAAGAAAGTCAGTGGTAGCTTGATGGGAATAGCATTGAATCTATAAATTACTTTGGGCAGTATGGCCATTTTTATGATATTGATTCTTCCTATCCCTGATCATGGAGTGTTTTTCCATTTGTTTGTGTCCCCTCCTAATTCCTTGAGCAGTGATTTGTAGTACTCCTTGAAAAGGTCCTTCACATTCCTTGTTAGTTGTGTTTCTGAGTATTTTATTCTCTTTGTAGCAATTGAGAATGGGAGTTCACTCATGATTTGGCTCTCTGTTTGTCTATTATTGATGTGTAGGAATGCTTGTGATTTTTACACATTGATTTTGTATCCTGAGACTTTGCTGAAGCTGCTTATCAGCTTAAGGAGATTTTGGGCTGAGACAATGGGGTTTTCTAAATATACAGTCATGTCATCTGCAAACAGAGACAATTTGACTTCCTCCCTTCCTATTTAAATACACTTTATTTCTTTTTCTTGCCTGATTGCCTTGGCCAGAACTTCCAATACTATGTTGAATAGGAGTTTGTGAGAGAGGGCATCCTTGTCTTGTGCCAGTTTTCAAAGGGAATGCTTCCAGCTTTTGCCCATTCAGTTTGATATTAGCTGTGGGTTTGTCATAAATAGCTCTTATTGTTTGAGATGTGTTCCATCAATACCTAGTTTATTGAGAGTTTTTAGCATGAAGAGGTGTTAAATTTTATCGACATCCTTTTTTGCACCTATCCAGGAGCTGGTTTTTTGAAAAGATTAACCAAATAGATAGACCGCTAGTCATGCTAATAAAGAAGCAAAGAGAGAAGAATCAAATAGACACAATAAACAATGATAAAGGGGGATATCACCACCGATCCCACAAAAATACAAACTACCATCAGAGAATACTATAAACACCTCTACGCAAATAAACTAGAAAGTCTAGAAGAAACGGATAAATTCCTAGACACATACACCCTCCCACGACTAAATCAGGAAGAAGCCGAATCCCTGAATAGACCGATAACAAGTTCTGAAATTGAGGCAGTAATTAATAGCCTACTAACAAAAAAAAAAGGCCCAGGGCCAAACGAATTCACAGCTGAATTCTACCAGCTGTACAAAGGGGAGCTGGTACCATTCCTTCTGAAACTATTGCAAACAATAGAAAAAGAGGGACTTCTCCCTAACTCATTTTTTGAGGCCAGCATCATCCTCATACCAAAACCTGGCAGAGACACAACAGAAAAATAAAATTTCAGGCCAATATCCCTGATGAACATCGATGCGAAAATCCTCTATAAAATACTGGCAAAATGAATCCAGCAGCACATTAAAAAGCTTATCCACTACGATCAAGTTGGCTTCATCCCTGGGATGTAAGGTGGGTTCAACATACAGAAATCAATAAATGTAATTCATCACATAAACAGAACCAATTACAAAAACCACAAGATGGGGTTAGTTTTGACAATTCCAAGCTAACTCCTTAGAAATGCATATCCTCCCTTCCCATAGCCTTTACAGATTACACACAGTGGAGAGGAGTGGTAGTATAGGTTTCCCATGGAGGCCCCAGGGAAATTTGCTCAAATTCTGTGCTAACCAGCTCTTATGCCCAGTGACTCTCCCCAAGGGGAATTTTACACAGAACCTTTGCAATGGAGCCCAAGCTTATTTGATTCAGCTCATCCTAGTTAAGATAGTTTGAGCATTGATCACTTGGGATGGACTGGCTCTTCAGCATGGAAATAACACTCTCAGACAAAATGCCACATCACCAGGTTTTAGCCTTGGTTTTCAAGCAAGAGCTTAAAACCAAAGAAGCTGCTCTCTTCATCTGGACCCCACCTTCCAAAATTCATGACTGACTCTGTGGCTAGTGCCATATCACCTGAGGGAATCTCATCATTAAGTACTTACAGCCCTAAAAAGAAATGTGACATTCATTTCCATCCCATCCAAAATATTTGGGCTCAGAAAGACTGGTAAAATCAATATTTGTTTAAAAGAAGAGGATAAAATTTCTGGGTGGCTCTGTAATCTCAAGATGTGGTACAGAGCTACTCAGGAAATAATCTGCAAATGAAAGAACAGAAAAGAATTTCCTGAGTGTCATTTTAAAAGGCTTCATGCTAATAAGAGCCAAATTCATCCTTTGATATTTTTGAGCTTACTGGGTAAATAACTTATACATTTCCCATAATAATTATATGCCCGTTATTGGTGTGCCTCTAAGTCTGAGCTATTTTGCAGATTTGCACCAGAGTCTGAGAAAGCCGTATCAGAGCAACAGCATCCTAGCTAGCTCCTGGGCTCTGTATTGACCCTACACATGGAGCAGCTGCGGTGGTGTCTGTTTCAGAAGGCTAAACTGATATTCCATCTGACTTCTGCTTAAATGGTATTATTTTTCTTGTTGTTCTTTCCTTTGAGTTTGTTTTATATCTTTTCCTCTAGCCAAGTGAAGGGAAAGACAATAATTTCTTTCCTCTTATAATTTCTTTTCTCTTGCAAAAGGTCTTAAAGGTAGAATATAGAAAACACCTTCATTTAATATTTTTAAGCTCAAGGGCTTGAAGGGTAAAAAAGCCGAAGGCAGATCATAAATAAGCAGGCCTTTAAAGGTGCAAATATCATCGTAGAATGAGTTTTCATTTTTGTACATTCTTTTCCATCTACTGAAGTAGATATGGACTTATTTGACCATGCAGTGACAGTGATAAGCAATGACTGGACAGGAAGAGGTGGGGGAGGTAGGACCACCGAGCAACCATCATAATAATGCCAGCCTCAACAACAATAAGTGTGTCTGTTTTTGTTTTTTGGTAAAAATTTTATGTATTCAAAGCAGCTGTACAATTTTAATAGTGACATTTCCTCAAGGTAGCATTTTATGGGAAGCTCATTGAATACTTTCTCATAGTAGAAATATGATTAATGTGGTTATAGTCCTTAGTCCTACCTTCTACGTAGATAATAAAACACTGATATTAAACTGTAATAAAGAAAATGATGAAACTAAAACCACCACTTAATAATCATATGACCAAGCCCATGGAAAACAATAATTTCACAGATGGAAGGTCAAATTAATTTCAACCAAATGTTTCAGTGCCAACTAGATGTCTGAAGATGAATAGACCATAATATGTTTTTACAGAATGCCTGTTTTTATTTTCAATTTTACACACACAGTGTCCTGTTTTTACAGTAGCCAAGCTAGCAGTGTGATCTTTGGGAATATATGAACTGCTTTAGTCCTCTGCTTTATGGGCACTAAGCCAAGGTTACTTTATTTTTGGTGTCTCTCATTTCAATTTCAATTATTGACCATCCTTTTTAGAAAAAAATTCCTTCATTTGAAGCTACAGTGAAAAGGATGGTTCCTTTGCTTTTTTACATCAGCCAACATAGGGTCTTCATTGGTAAATATGGATCTTTGTGTACAAGTGGAGAAGTGCATGGGAAGGGTGGTCCCTCAAGGTACTCATGGATAGAAAAAAGCCCAGCTTTCCAGTGAACTCAGTTATTTTAGTCTCTGAAGTGCAGCTTTCATTTATCTAATCTTTGGACTACGTCAGAGAAAATCATATCATCATTTTCAGCCTGAAACCCTCAACGGACCTAAACTCTACTTTTCTTTCCTATCTAGCTCCTCAACCCTGAATCATGGAGACCTCAGATACCTGCCTTCATATTCCTTTTTTTCTTCTCTTTTATCATCACTGTACTTCTTGTCTAACTCTACTCTTATTTTGGAACTGGGTTTGTGGACAGAGCCCCCAAATTGACAATGATTTCAGCTTGGGGAGGCCTTTCAGGATTTAATAATAAGTGACATTAACATAGACATTCTGTAATTCCTCCATTCCCAGTGACTCCTCGGTTTTAAAAATTATTATTCCCACTTTGCAGATGACAAAAATCAGGTTGAGAAAGGTTGAGTAATCTATTAAAGTCAGGCAGTTTGTAAGGGTATAAGGCTGAACTTAAGTTCATGGTGTCTGACTGCAGATTCTTTGCCTTTTCCACAAAATCTACTAGCTTGTAAGGGATAGAGTAAATTCCAGTACTTGAAATATAATTTAATGAAGTATGCCCAATGACTGATCTTCTCCTTTACTCATCCTCCACTTTCCAAATGTTTTCACCTCATAATCCTAGCTTCTTCCTCCAGTGCTTTCAGGTCCAGCCACAGACTTTATAACCTGCAATACATTTCTAAAGATTCTCCAGTGCACCTAACGTAAAGCCTCCTTGGTCTTTGGTTTAAGTCAGTCTCAATCCTTGGCTGCACATTAGAATAATCTGGGAAAGTTGAAGAACTATAGATGCCTGAATCTTGCTCTAATTCAATTAGAATCTCAGGGCTTTGCATTTTTTGGAAAGCTCCCCTGTGATTCTGATACAAAGTAAATGTGACAACCATGGCTTTGGAGTATCCAGGGAGCAACATCAAAGTCCCACCATCCACAAGCCTATAGGAGTCATTTTTATTTCCCTCATCTACAAACCCTGAAGTCTCCTAACATTGTTATACTCACAGTACTTTTACGCTCACTTCTGTTAGAACCCAGAACTGTTCGCAAAAGACCAATATTATAAGCCCTTCCCAAATATATGCTTATTTCTGAGGCTCCCCCAAAAGCTCAGAGGTCCTGTTGGGCCTCTGAAGTTTCACCACCCAGAATCCATGGAAGTCCAGTCCCAGGCTCCATCACGGAATCAGTTTCAATTCTTGCCTGATTGAAACTCCTTCTTCAGACTCTAAAACATCCACATTAGAGGCCTTTAGATCTCACTTCCGTCCTTTCTTCATCAGTTTCCAAAGGACCAGAATCCAAATCCAGAATTTATCAATTATTATTTTTTAATCAAACTACAAGTTTTATTTAGATTTCGTGTTTCCACTAATGTCCTTTTTCTTTTCTTGGATCCAATCCAGGATATTAAATTTCCTTTAACAAGTGAAATAATGGTGATGATGATGATAATTATTATTAAATGTCTACTTTTTACTTTTTAATTTTTTTTAAATTATTTTTTAATTGACAAATAATAATTGTACATATTCATGGGGTACATGGTCATGTTTCAAGATGTATAATGTGTAGTGATCTTTCACTTGTAATCCTTTCAGTCAGCTGTTTATCCCATCCTTTCTACTTATTTCTTGGTCACTCAATATTCAATATTTTTAGAACAACTTCTGTGTGCTAAGCTCTAGGTATGTAATGATGATCCAAAAAGATGTGATCTTTTTCTAAGGAGACTATAATTACTGCCTTTGAGAGACTTGTATTCATTCTGCATTCTAGTATTATTTATTAAGCGTGATTTGCTGTTCAGGTTTTTTTTTTTTTGCCAGATTGATCTTATATAAAAATATGCATAAGTGGGGATCTTATACTTTTCTTCTTCCTGTAATCCAAATATCATTTTCCTCAGACACATTTGCAATTGAATTAACAGACTCTTCACTGTAGCTACCATTCTTTCACCTTTTCCCCATTAAATATGGTGCTAGCTGTGGGCTTGTCATGTATGGGCTTTATTGTGTTGAGGTACATGCCTTCTATACCTAATTTGGTAAGAGTTTGTAATAATGAAAAGATGCTGAATTTTGTGAAATACTTTTTCTGCAGCTATTGAGATGATCATATGATTCCTGTCCTTCATTCTGTTAACGTGATATATCACCTTTATTGATTTGGCTATGTTAAAACACTCTTGCATCCCAGGAATAAATCCCACTTGATCATGCTGTATGGTCCTTTTAATGTGCTGTTGAATTTGGTTTGCTAGCATTTTGTTGAAGATTTTCTGCATCTATTTTCAGGAGGGTTATTGGCTTATAGTTTTCTTTTTTCATATATCTTTGTCTGGCATTAATGTTAGCATAATGCTGGCTTTGTAAAAATAAGTACAGAAGTATTCTTTCCCATTCCATTTTTGGGAAAAGTTTGAGAAACAGTATTATTAATTCTTCTTTAGCTGTTGATAAAATTAAACAGCAAAGCCATCAAATCTTGAGCTTTTTTTTTTGATGGGAGTGTTTTGATTGCTGATTTAGTCACCTTACTCATCATTGATCTGTTCAAATTTTCTATTTTTTTATGATTAATTCTTGGTAGGTTGTATGTGTCTAGGAATTTATTCATTTCTTCTTAATTATTCAATTTATTGACACACATAGTATCAAAAAAGAATGGACATACTTAGGATTAAATTTAATCCAGGGGTTGAATAATCTGTACACTGAAAACTAAAACATTAATGGAAGGAATTAAAGAAGACACAAATAAATGGCAATACATTCCTAGTTCATGGAACAGATAAATTAGTATTGCCAAATGACCATATTACCCATGATAATCTACAGATGTAATGCAATCCTGGTGGGAATGTAAATTGGAAGAGTCGTTGTGGAAAATAGCATGGAGGCTCCTCAGAAAACTAAAAATAGAACTACCATATGACCCAGCAATCCCACTTAGGCATATATTCAAAGGAAACAAAATCACTATCTCGAAGAAGTATCTTTACTCCCATACTTATTGCAGCATTATTCACAATAGCCAAGATATGGAAACAACCTAAGTGCCCTTCAATGAATAAATAGATAAAGAAATTGTGATATATAAATATATATATACACACACAGACACACACACACACATTTTTCAGCCTTCCAAAGAAGGGAATCCTGCCATTTGTGACCAGATGGATGAAAATGGAGGACACTAAGCTAAGTGAAATAAGCCAGACATAGAAAGACAATTGCTACATGATCTCACTTTTATGAGGAATCTAAAAAAGACTAACTCACAAAAACAGAGAGTAGAAGAGTTGTTACTAAGGGACTGGAGGTTAGGGGGAAGTGATATGTTGGTCAAAGGGTGTAAACTTGAAGTTATAAAATGAATAAGTTCTAAAGACCTATTACATTATGAGGATATAGTTAATATTTTATTGTATACTTGAAAGTCACTAAGAGTGTAGATCTCAAGTATTCTCGCCACACAAACACACACACAAAAGTAACTGTGTGAAGGAATGGATATGCTAATTAGCTTGATTTTGAAAATCATTTCAATATATACATATATCAGAACATCACATTATATATCTTGAATATAAACAATTTTTGTCAATTTTACTTCAATAAAGCTGATAAAAGACATTTGCTATTTAAAATACAGTATTAAAAATGGAAAAGGTAAGACACGAATTGGGAGAAAACAATTGACAAACATACAAATCCAACAAAGGACTTAAATCCAGAATATATAATAAGCTCTTACAACTGAATAATTAGCTGAAAATCCAATAAAAATGGGCAAAAAATTTAAACACATACTTCACCAAAAATGATGTATAGATACCAAATGAGTATATTAAAATGTGTTTAGTGTCATTAGTTATTATGGAGATGCAAATTAAAACCACAGTTAAATACCCACCATATCGGCTAAGATTAAAATCTTGATCACACCAAGTGATGAAGAAAATGTAGAACAACTGGAACTCTCATAACTTCTGGTAGAAATGTAGAATATTACAACTGATTTGAAAATAGTTTAGAAGTTTCTCAGAGTTAACTGTACATCTACCATATGACCCAGCCATTATATTCTTTGTATTTGCCCAAAATAATTAAAGCAAATTTACAAATGAAGACTTGTACATTGATGTTCATAGCAGCATTCTTCATAATAGCAAAAAAGTGAAAACTTCCCAAATGTCCATAAACAGATGAATAGACAAAATTCAATACATCCATACAATGGATTATTATTCAGCAATAAAATAGCAATAAAGTACTGATACCTGCTACAGCATGGAAGAACCTTGAAGATATTTTGCTAAGAGAAGAAAGCCAGTCACAGAAAACATACATTGTAGGATTCCATTTATTCAAAAAGTCTAGAAAAAAACAAATCAAATGTTCCTGCCTGCCAGGGCTGAAGAAAGCAACAGATCTCCCAGCACAGCACTTGAGCTCTGCTAAGGGACAGACTGCCTCCTTAAGTGGGTTCCCGTGCCTCCTGACTGGGAGACACTTCCCAGCAGGGGTCAACAGACACCTCATACAGGAGAGCTCCAGTTGGCATCTGGCAAGTGCCCATCTGGGATGAAGCTTCCAGAGGAAGGATCAGGCAGCAATCTTTGCTGTTCTGCAGCCTCTGCTGGTGATACTCAGGCAAACAGGGTCTGGAGCGGACCTCAATCAAACTCCAGCAGACTTGCAGAAGAGGGGACTAACTGTTAGAAGGGAAACTAACAAACAGAAAGCAGTAACATCAACATCAACAAAAAAGGATGCCCACACAAATACACCATCCAAAGGTCATCTGCATCAAGATCAAATGTAGACAAATCCATGAAAATGAGGAAAAACCAGAGCGAAATGTGAAAATTCCAAAAACCAGAATGCCTCCTCTCCTCCAAAGGAACACAGCTCCTCACCAGCAAGGGAACAAAACTCGACAGAGAATTAGTTTGACAAATTGACAGAAGTAGGCTTCAGAAGGTGAGTAATAACAAACTCCTCTGAGCTAATGGAGCGTGTTCTAACCCAATGCAAGGAAGCTAAGAAACTTGATAAAATGTTACACAAACTGCTAAATAGAATAACCAGTGTAGAGAAGAACATAAATGACCTGATGGAGCTGAAAAACACAGCACGAGAACTTCGTGAAGCATACCCAAGTATCAATAGCTGAATCGGTCAAGCAGAAGAAAGGATATCAGAGATTGAAGGTAAACTTAATGAAATAAAGCATGAAGACAAGATTAGAGAAGAAAGATGAAAAGGAATGAACAAACCCTCCAGGAAATACGGGACTATGTGAAAAGACCAAACCTATGATTGATCGGTGTACCTGAAAGTCATGGGGAGAGCGGAATCAAGTTGGAAAACACAGTTCAGGATATTATCCAGATAACTTCCCCAACCTAGAAAGACAGGCCAACATTCAAATTCGGGAAATACAGAGAACACCACAAAGATACTCCTAGAGAAGAGCAATCCCAAGACACATAATTGCCAGTTTCATCAAGGTTGAAATAAAGGAAAAAATGTTAAGGGCAGCCAGAGAGAAAGGTCAGGTTACCCACAAAGGGAAGTCTTCAGACTAATAACGGATCTCTCTGCAGAAACCCTACAAGCCAGAAGAGAGTGAGGGCCAATGTTCAACATTTTTAAGAGAGAATTTTCAACCCAGAATTTCATATCCAGCCAAACTAAGCTTCATAAGTGAAGGAAAAATAAAATCCCTTACAGAGAAGCAAATGCTGAAGGATTTTGTCACCACCACCAGACCTGCTTTACAAGAGCTCCTGAAGGAAGCACTAAATGTGGAAAGGAAAAACCAGTATCAGCCACTGCAAAAACAAACCAAAATGTAAAGTCTATCGACGCTCTGAAGAAACTACATCAACTAATGGGCAAAATAACCAACTAGCATCATAATGACCAGATCAAATTCACACATAACAATATTAACCTTAAATGTAAATGGGCTAAATGCCCCAATTAAAAGGCACAGACTGGCAAATTGGACAGAGTCAAGACCCATTGGTGTGCTGTATTCATTAGACCCATCTCACGTGCAAAGACACATAGGCTCAAAATAAAGGGATGGAGGAAGATTTACCAAGCAAATGGAAAGCAAAAAAAGCAGGGGTTCCAATCCAAGTCTCTGATAAAACAGACTTTAAACCAACAAAGATCAAAGGAGACAAAGAAGGGCATTACATAATGGTAAAGGGATCAATGTAACAAGAAGAGCTAACTATCCTAAATATATATGCACCCAATACAGGAGCACCCAGATTCATAAAGCAAGTTCTTAGAGACCTACAAAGAGACTTAGACTCACACACTATAATAGTGGGAGACTTTTATACCCCACTGTCAATATTAGACAGATTAATGAGACAGAAAAAAACAAGGATATTCAGGACTTGAACTCAGCTCTGGACCAAGCAGACCTAATAGGCATCTACAGAACTCTCCACCCCAAATCAACAGAATATACAGTCTTCTCAACACCACATTGCACTTTTTCTAAAATTGACCACATAATTGGAAGTACAACACTCCTCAGCAAATGTAAAATAATGGATATAATAACAAACTGTCTCTCAGACCACAGTGCAATCAAATTAGAAATCAGGATTAAGAAACACACTCAAAACCACAAAACTACATGGAAACTGAACATCCTGCTCCAGAATGACTATGGGTAAATAACAAAATTAAGGAGGAAATAATGAAGTTCTTTGAAACCAATGAGAACAAAGACACAACGAACCAGAATCTCTGGGATGTATTTAAAGCAGTGTTTAGAGGGAAATTTATAGCACTAAATGCCCACATCAGAAAGTGGGAAAGATCTAAAATCGACACCCTAACATCACAATTGAAAGAACTAGAGAAGCTAGAGCAAACAAATTCAAAAGCTAGCAGATGATAAGAAATAACTAAGATCAGAGCAGAACTGAAGGAGCTAGAGATACGAAAACCCCTTTGAAAAAATCAATGAATCCAGGAGCTGGTTTTTTGAATAGATTAACAAAATAGATAGACCACTAGCCAGACTAACGAAAAAAAAAAAAGAGAAAAGCATCAAATAGACACAATAAACAGTGATAAAGGGGATATCACAACCTATCCCACAGAAATACGAACTACCATCAGAGAATACTATAAACACCTTTACACAAATAAACTAGAAAATCTAGAAGAAATGGATGAATTCCTGGGCACATACACCCTCCCAAGACTAAATCAGGAAGAAGTCAAATCCTTGCATAGACCAATAAGAAGTTCTGAAATTGAGGCAGTAATTAATAGCCCACCAACCAAAAAAACCCCAGGTCCAGGTGGATTCACAGCCGAATTCTACCAGAGATACAAAGAGGAGCTGGTACCATTTCTTCTGAAACTATTCCAAACCATAGAAAAAGAGGGACTCCTCTCTAACTCATTTTTCGAGGCCAGCATCATCCTGATACCAAAACCTCACAGAGACACAACGAAAAAAGAAAATTTCAGGCCAATATCCCTGATAAACATTGATGCAAAAATCCTCAATAAAATACTGGCAAATCGAATCCAGCAGCACATCAAAAAGCTTATCCACCACGATCAAGTCAGTTTTATCCCTGAAATGCAAGGCTGGTTCAACATACACAAATCAAAAAATGTAATCTATCACATAAACAGAACCAATGACAAAAACCACATATTATCTCAATAGATGTAGAAAAGGCCTTCAATAAAATTCAATGTCCCTTCATGCTAAAACACTCAGTAAACTAGGTATTGATGGAATATATATCAAAATTTAAAAAGCTGTTTATGACAAACGCACAGCCAATATCAAACTGAATGGGCAAAAGCTGGAAGCATTCCCCTAGAAAACTGGCACAAGACAAGGATGCCCTCCCTTACCACTCCTATTCAACATAATATTGGAAGTTCTGGCTAACGTAATCAGGCAAGATAATGAAATAAAGGTATTCAAATAGGAAAAGAGGAAGTCAGGTTGTCTCTGTTTGCAGATGACATGACTATATTTAGAAAACCCCGTTATCTCAATGCATAAACTCCTTAGGCTGATAAGCAACTTCAGCAAAGTCTCAGGATATAAAATCAATGTGCAAAAATCATAAGCATTCCTATACACCTATACAACAATAATAGATAAACATAGAGCCAAATCATGAGTAAACTCCTATTCAAAATTGCTACAAAGAGAATAAAATACCTAGGAATACAACTTACAAGGAATGTGAAGGACCTCTTCAAGGAGAACTACAAACTACTGTTCAAGGAAATAAGAGAGGAATCAAACAAATGGAAAAACATTCTATGCTCATGGCTAGGAAGAATCAATATTGTGAAAATGGCCATACTGCCCAAAGTAATTTATAGATTCAATGCTATCCCCATCAAGCTACCATTGACTTTCTTCACAGAATTAGAAAAAAAACTACTTTAAATTTCATATGGAAGCAAAAAAGAGCCTGTATAACCAAGACAATCCTAAGCAAAAATAACAAAGCTGGAGGAATCATGCTACCTGACTTCAGACTATACTACAAGTCTACAGTAACCAAAACAGCATGGTACTGGTACCAAAACAGATATATAGACCAATGGAACGGAACAGAGGCCTCAGAGATAACACTACACATCTACAACCATCTGATCTTCCAGAAACCTGATAAAAACAAGCAATGGGGAAAGAGTTCCCTATTTAATAAATGGTGTTGAGAAAACTGGCTAACCATATGCAGAAAACTGAAACTGGACCCTTTCCTTACACCTTATACAAAAATTAACCCAAGTTGGATTAAAGACTTAAATGTAAGACCTAAAACCCTCAAAGAAAACCTAGGCAATACCCTTCAGGACATAGGTATGGGCAAGGACTTCATGACTAAAACACCAAAAGCAATGGCAACAAAAGCCAAAATTGAAAAATGGGATCTAATTAAACTAAAGAGCTTCTGCACAGCAATAGAAACTATCATCAGAGTGAACAGGCAACCCACAGAATAGGAGAACATTTTTGCAATCTATCCGTCTGACAAAGGGCTAATATACAGAATCTACAAGGAACTTAAATTTAAAAGAAAAAAACAACTCCATCAAAAAGTGGGGGAAGGATACAACAGACACTTCTCAAAAGAATACAATTATGCAGCCAACAAACATATGAAAGAAAGCTCATCATCACTGGTCATTAGAGAAATGCACAACAAAACCACAATGAGATACCATCTCACGGCAGTTAGAATGGCAATCATTAAAAAGTCAGGAAACAATAGATGCCGGAGAGGATGTGGGGAAATAGGAATGCTTTTACACTGTTGGTGGGAGTGTAAATTAGTTCAACCATTGTGGAAGACAGTGCGGCAATTCCTCAAGGATCTAGAACCAGAAATACCATTTGACCCACCAATCCCATAACTGGATATATATCCAAAGGATTATTAATCATTCTACTATAAAGACACATGCACATGTTTACTGAAGCATTATTAACAACAGCAAAGACTTGGAACCAACCCAACTGCCCATCAATGATAGACTGGATAAAGAAAATTTGGCACATATACACCATGGAATACTATGCAGCCATAAAAAAGGATGAGTTCATGTCCTTTGGAGGGACATGGGTGAAGCTGGAAGCCATCATTCTCAGCAAACTAACCAAGAACAGAAAACCAAACACTGCATATTCTCACTTTTAAGTGGGATTTGAACAATGAGAACAGATCAACACAGGGAGAGGAACATCACACACCTAGGCCTGTCAGGGGGTTGGGGTGAGGGGAGGGATAGCATTGGAAGAAATACTTAACGTAATAATTGACTGATGGATCAGTGCAGCAAACCACCGTGGCACATGTATACTATGTAACAAACCTGCACGTTCTGCACATGTATCCCAGTACCTAAAGTGTAATTTAAAAAAAAAAAGAAAAAACAAATCCATAGAAATAGAAAAGTGGATTACTTGCATAGGGCTGAGAATTGTGACATGGGAGAGTGGGGATTGGGCAGTGACTGCTAATAGGTATGGGGTCTCTTTTTAGGATGATGAAAATATTTAAATATCAGACTGTGGTGATGGTTACACATCTCTGTGAGTATACTAACAAATATTGGATTGTATATATAAAATGGATGAATTGTATATTATATAAATTATACATGAATATATTTCTTTTAAAACATTAAATATACATCTACCACATAACCCAGCCATTCTATCCTATACAGTTATCCCAAAGAATGAAAGCATAATTTCAAAGAAAGAACAGTACATAAATATTCTTAGTAGCATTATTTATAATAGCCAAATCTGAAAATAATTCAAATGTCCATAAAAAGAAGAATGGATAAACAAGTTGTAGAATATTCATAGAATGTACTACTACTCAGAAACAACAAGGAACAACTATTAACACCTGCAACAACTTGGGTGGAAATCAAGATAATTTTCCAGAGCATAAAAAGCTAGACGAAATAGATGATGTACTATATGATTTCATTCACATAAAATTATAGAAATGCATTAATCAATAGTAATAGTAAACATAATCTTAGTTCCTAGGTACAAACGTGGGAGGAAGAATTAATTATAAAAAGGCATTAGGGAACTTTTAAGAGTGATGAAATCTTCATTATCTTGATTGTGGCAATAGTTTTGCAGTGTAGATATGTCAAAACTCATCAAATGGTATATTTTAAATATGTGTGTTGTGCTATATAAAAAATATATTTTAGTAAGACTATATACACATTTAATTATAAAGGTAAAAACAATGTCCTGTTGATTAGTTCAACATATAATTAGAAGTTATTTGACAAAACCTGACAGCCATTTATGATTTTAAAAGGATAGATAGAGAAATATCCCATCACAATAATCGTTGCAGCAGAGACAATGTTTATGTTTATCAGACTGTTTTTCCCCTTTTTATCTTCTTCGGCCTAGAAGAAGGCTTCATTTCACAGCTTTTGCTGGGTCAAGATATGTGAATAGTTTTAGACAATGGAATATGCACAAAAATAATGTGTGTTATTTTTAGACCAACAACCAAGTATTTTCCCATGACTATCTTTTCTCAACTCCTGGAAAAATGCTGACGATCCAGTGGATGACTCCAAGGCAGAGGCACAGATGGATATAGCCTGGGTCTCGGCATCACTTTAGGAAAAGCTGCTCTCCATACTGGAATGGACTATAGTGTGAGCAAGAGGCAAGCTCTTATTCTGCTAAGTCACTGGGAATTTGAGTTTGTTGTTACAGAAGTTAGCCTTCTCTGATTGATACAGATATCAAAGAGTCAAAATACATAAGAATAAATGTAGCAGAAAATATAATAAAATACAATAGTTTACAATATAAGGGAGGACTAAAGTAAGTATAAACATACACTATATTTTTTCAAAGGACAACTTACATTGCCAATTTATAAATCACTTATAAATTAATCTATAAATTTCTACTCAAAGTAAAGTTCATCTAGAAAAGTAAGTATGTATCAATATTCAGGGAATTTATTAAAAGAAGAAAAATGGGTACATTGGCTATATCAGACATTGAAGCTTATTAAGCTATTTGAAAAAATCAGGAATATATATATATATATCCAGAAAACCAAGAAACATGAAGTCTATACTGAAACTTAAGAGGTTACAATAATGGAAATTTGAGAGTAGAGATAAAATATATATCCAGACAAAGTAATGTATATAAAGCCCACAAAAAGGATTTTTTTTAAATGATAAATATTGTAGGTAAATTAGCATTGGGAAAAGGAGGTCAATAGAGTTAAAACAGCTAGATAATTATTTGGGACAAAAATAAATCTAGACTTTCTATTTTATTCTTTGTAACAAAATTCAGCTTAAATTTTTAAAAAATTTAATTGTAAAAAGTTAAATTCAAGTTTTAGAAGGATAGATGAGAAAATGTATTTTTGAGGAAAGCTTATAAAAAAGAGCCCAAAATGCAAAAAAATTGAAAAATTTAAATATTCAAAAATTCTGTATGTCATAAATAATATGAGTTAAAAGAAACAAAACTGTGAAAAATAGCTCCAAAAATATGGCAATAAACTAAATTTATTCTTTGCAAGAAGCTCATACCTATTGAATAAAGAAAATGGTCAATTGACAGCAAATGAAAATAAATTGCTGATAAAATATAAAATATTCCCAGTCTTACATATAATTAAATAAGTAAAAATCAAAACAAAAAAGACTTTTTCTCTCAGATTGGTATAACTTAATTTTCTTATGCTGGGGAAAACTGTGGAAAAATATTCCCTTATACACTACTTGAATTAGTGTTAATTTTGCACTTTTCAAAGGATAATTTATAAATGTTTATTTTAAAATATCTATATCTGTACTCTTTGATCCAGAAAATTCTGCTCTACAAATTTGACCAATAAAATAAAATATCACAAAATTATTCTGTATTGTAAGAATAAGAATGCTATTGCAACAGTATTTTAAATAGCAAAATACTGTCTATAACCTAAATGTCATTTAATACATTTGTTAATACATTTATTATATTAATTGAATGGAATATATATACAATGGATTAGACTTGAATATAATGATATGAAAAGTTTAGAATGAAAGTGCAAACTTCTTCTTCTGACTGTAATAGAATAACAGGGAACATATTTTCCCTCTGTTCTTAAACAATTAGAAAATTGGACAAAACATATGAAACAGTAGTTTTCAGACATTGGACCACAGGCCACATATGATTGTAATCCTTGAGAGAAGGTAAATGAATGAGGTTGGTGAACTTTATGAGTTCTTATTTTCTCTCTGGAGGTAATTTCTATCTTGCCATGCAGGGAGGGGGAACCTAAATAGAGCCTGGAGGTTTCACTGAGTTCAGGCGACAGATGTTATATTTTGAGAAGGTCAAAGTGGTTAGAATTTACTGTCAGGGTGCCAGAGAGAAAGGAGCCACACAGAGACAGAGCTTCATAGTCTGTAGTGGAGTGCATTTAAGTGTTTGGCTAAATTCTAATCTGTACATGTATGTGAAGAAGACTGCTCAAGACTAGGGAAAGAACACCCAGAAAGCAGTAGGCTTAACAAGTCTTGGAGCTCAGGACTGAGGAATGTTTGTGATTCCAGCAGCAAAGTAATAAGGTATCTTAATATGCAGGGTATTTGGTAGATCTTCAATAAGCATTGCCTTATTACTTTTGCTAAAATATCCTAGACTAAAAACTACACTGTGACTGACCTAATAAACCTTGTAAGCAAGCCTCAAAAGGATCCTATTGATTTCAAATAACATCATGCCACAATAAAGTAAAATATTATTATAGAAATACAAAAAAACTCTAGGATCCAAAATGCAACATTCAAAATGTGTTATCCAATAAAATATTACCAGACATGCAAAGAAGCAGAAAAATATGACCTATAATGAGAAACATCAATCAACACAGACCCAGTTATAACACAAATAATAAAATTAGCACAGAAAAATATTAAAGCAGATATTATAAATACGCTCTACATATTTAACATAGAAGAAAGTGGCACATGATGAAGAGAGAAGTGGAAAAAGGTAAAAAAATAAAAAAAAGACCCAAGTAGAACTTCTACAGATAAGAAATAGTTTAGATAGTATATTATTATAGTTTGGTAGGGCTACCATAACAAAGTACCACAGGCTGGGGTGCTTAAACGGTAGTTTATTTTGTCATGATCCTTAAGTCTAGAAGCTTTAATAACAAGGTGTCAGTAGGGTTGGTTTCATTCTGAGACCTCTCTCTCCTTGGTTTTGTACATGGCTGTCCTCTGGTATCATCACATGGCTTTCCCTCTGTGTCTTAATCTCCTTTTTTATAACAGTACCAGTCATATTGTAATGAGGTCCATGAGCTCATATAACCATAATTACCTCTTTAAAGACCCTATTGCCAAATAAAGTCACATTCTGAGATACCTAGGGGTTTAGACTTCAACATATGAATTTTAGGGGTGACATAATTCAGCCCATAACAGATGGGATTAGCAAGAGATTAGACACTGCAGAAGAAAAGATCAATGAATTTGAAGTCATAAGAGTAGAAACTATTCAAAATAGCACATATTGGGCAAAATTGACTGCAAAAAAAAGAACACAGCATTAAGTGAGTGGTGGAATAAAATCAATCTGTTTAACTTATATAATTTGATGGGGGGCATAGAAAAAATTACTTGAAGAAATAATAATTATAATTGTTTAAAATTTGTTGAAAACTATAAACCCTGAGGTCAAAAAACCTCAATGCACCTGAGCAGAAGAAACCACACCAAAAATTATAATCAAATTGCTGAAAAAAATTGCCAAAAAATATTGAAAACAGACAGAAAAGAAAGAATGTTACATACAGGTAAATAAACTGCAAATGACTTTTTGCCAAAAACTTTATAAGACGGAAGACAAGGTAAGGACATTTTTAGAATACTGAAAGAACAAAAAAATTTCTCAACATAAATCTCTGTATTCAGTAAAAGTATCTCTCAAAAATGAAGGTAGATACAGATATTTTTAGACAAAAGAATTAATCACCACCAAACCTGCACTACTATTAACTTAATGGTAAAAATAAATGATACCAGATGGAAATTTGGGTTGATACAAAGGAATGACTAGCACTAGAAATTTTAAATCTGTGGGTATATATAAAAGACATTCTTCTCATTTAAATTTCTTTAACCAATAATTGATTATTTTAAACAAAGTAATAAAACTCTATAACATCTGAAGAAACAACATATGACAATAACAAAAAATGACATGAAGAAAATACACATATGTGGCTTTTTTATTATTTGATGTAGACTGTAATATGTGAAAGCTGTATAGTAAATCTTAGAGCAACTATTAAAGGGGTAAGACAGAGAGATATATGCTAATAAGCCAATAGCAAAGGTTAAAAAATATCAAAGTACAAAAGGGTGTATTTTTTTTTAGAGAAATGCTGTTTCTGAATTTCAAAAATATTAACTGTTGTTATATTTAGGGCCAACAGCCTAGTGGAAAGAGAGAGAAGTAGTTTTACATTTTCCTTATATACACTAAAAATTATATACATTTCATTATATTTTTATATGAATGTATTAGTTTTAAATTTATTAATTCTTAAAATGACAGCTGGACTTATTGGCCATTTTGTTTCATTTTGTTTTTACTTTTCTAACTTAAAAACAAATAATTGTCATTATTAAAATAATGATCCATATCTTACAACATATCTTACATTTTTACAATCATAGTTTAACAAAGGCATAATTATAATTCTACTTTAAATGTTAAAATTCTATGCCACTTATGAATAAATTTACTTGAATAAATCTTTACTTTTATTCTTATTTTTGGTCTTCTACGTATTGCCTTTTTTTTTTACTAAATATCCAAATGTAAAATAATTTAAAAGATCACTTATGAAATATAACTGGATTACAAAATACTATTTGTTGATAAAACACAATAAAATTAGAGTTAAACAAAATCCACTGAATTACACATGAAATATCCATTTACCATTCTGAAGCCACTATTTTTGGGAAAACACGTGTTTTGAGATGACCAGCATGAAGCCTTCCAAGAAGTGTTTAATAAACAAGAGTCTGTCCCATTTCAGCATCTATTAAGTCAGAGAAGAGCCAGGATGGAGACTCTGAAATCTAAATGCCACTCTAATGGAATGAATATTATTCTGGGCATATTTCCTGCCTTTATGCCACATTTAATTTAGATTAATGTTTCTGTTTCATTTACACATCTACAATAAAGTATAAGGTCGTAATACAAAGAGGTGGTATTTGGTTTGTTGCAATACATTACAATAAGCAAATTTTTATGATGAGTTTATCAGATCGTGTGGTTGCAAATGGAAATAAGCATGTGAGATGTTATTTTAACAGAGCAAGGTATGCATGCTCTGTCATTAAATAAGTAGATTTATAAATTGCAAAGGAACCTTAATTTTTGTCTTTTCACAAAAATTCAAGATGCCCTTTTTTCCTCTTTATCTCTTATTCATAAGAGTGCTTAGAGAGATATGAATGGATGAAAGTTGTTTAGGCCTGTTTTTGGACCTCCTTCCTGAGTCAAGTTCTGAGGGGAGAAAATTAAAAAGAATAAAGGGTGTTAAGAAGTTCTAGAAAAACACTAGAATAAGTATAAAGTTGACTTTATCTAAGTAAAGACTCTCTTCGAGCAGGAATTTCATATCATAGTCTCACCTACTTCCCCCAGAAGCATAAGAGAAGCATTTAAGTTGGGGTGAGGGTAAAATGGGTGGAAAGTCATAAGTTAATTATACATTTATGTTGCATCTTTTGCAAATATACCCTCTAAGTATAATATGTTCTTTTGCTCATTCATTTATTAATTTAATTATAAATTTATTTATGAAATATCTAATGTAATAAAGGACCTCATATACCACATTAGAAAGCTTACACTTTATTCTACAGGCAAGAGGTGGCTACTTATATGTTTAAAGCAGAAGCACTATATGGTCAAATTTGTTTTTCACAAAGTTAGTTTAATGGTGTTTTGGATGTTAGTTGGGAAGAAGGTCATTCTAAACAAAGAGAAACAGAATGTTGCAGTTTTCTAGTGGAAAATAATTAGCCCTTATAGCTAGATAGTACCAGTACAGGTAGAAAGAAATAAATTCAAGAAATATTTCGGAGTTTAAAGCAACAGGGAATTTAGGAGAATGGGTGAAATTGGGAAGGTAGATGTGAAATACAGAGGATCAAAGATCAGTTTTGGTTTTGAGGAATGGCACACTGGATGGATGATGAGCTTTTCACTATGACAGCAAAGATAAAGAGAAGAGAAAGTTTAGTAGGGAAAAGAACATAGTTTTATACATATATACATGTATACATATGTATTCTAAAAGTCTGTGGATTATTTATGTGGAGAAATCCAATGGGCAGTTATTAGTCATGATTATTTATTTTAAAAAACGATTTTTTTCTGATTTTAAAAATAATATGTGCTCTTTGTAGACACTTCTGTAGGAAAGTAGGAGAAAGGAGAAAATAAAAGTCATCTATAATCTATCTTGACATGGTAGCTTTTGGGATTAATGTTTGGAAGTATTTTTTTTCCATTGACTTTCTTTTCTTCACAAAATTGAGAAATAATTTTGTCTTGATTTTTTAATGAGAATTTCCCATGTAATTAAATATCTTTCCAAATGTGATATTTTAAAATGTTTTGTTATTTACAAAAATTACATACACTCAAAATCACTCATTTTCGTATGTGGTTCTATGAGCTTTGACAACTGCAGAGTTGCACAACTACCACCATAATCAAGACAGAGCAGTTCCCTCATCACTGCCCTCAAATTTTTCATATATTTTGTTTTTGTTGTTTATCCGTTCCCCAGCCCTCAAAACCTCAAAACTGGCAACCACTAATCTATTACTAACAAGTAATCATCACTATATTTTTCCTTTTCTATAATATCATATAATAAAATGATCTGAGATTCACTTACGTTGTTGCCTTTAATTGTCAAGTTTTTTTTTTGCTGCTGATTAGCATTTTACTGTGTGAAGGTACCAGAGTTTGTTCATTCATTTGACAACTGAAGGACATTTGAGTTTCTTCCAGTTTTTGGCGACTATGAATAAAGCTGTTAAAACCTCCACACAGGTTTTTGTGTGAACATAAGCTTTAATTTATCTTGGGTAAATAGCTAGGAGTGAGATTGTTGTATCATAAATGTGCATCTACATTTAAATTTAAAACAAGCTGGCAAGCTGTTTTCCAAAGTAGCCATAGCAGTTTACATTCTCACAAGCAAAGTATTAGCACTCTGGTTGTTCTGGATTCTCATCAGCACGTTGATATTCTCAGTATTTTTAAACCATTTAGAACCATTTCCATAGGTGTAATGGTATCCCATTGCGGTTTTAATAAGCATTTACTTGATGGCTGCCATTGAATATTTTTTTACATGCTTATTCGAATCCATACTTCTTTTGTGAAGTTTCTTTTCAAACATCTTTCCCATTTAAAAAATAGGCAGTTTGTTTTCTTATTATCGAATTTTCAGAATTCCTTATATAATATGGATTAAGATATGTGATTGGCAAATATTTTCTCCCAGTATGTGGCTTGCTTTTACTTAACAGGGCAAAGTTTATATTTTTAATGAGGTTAGTTTGTATATATTTTTTCTTTTTTAGTTTGCATTTTTGGTCTATCTAAAGTCTTTTTGTGTATAGTTAAAAAGTTTTTTTCTTGCACTTTTTTCTACGAGTTTTACAGTTTTAGTTTTTGCATTTAGGTCCATGTACTATTTTGTGTTAAATTTTGTATAAGGTATAAAGTATGTGTTGAGGTTCACTTTATTTTGCATATGTGTATGTAATTGTTTTAGCACCATTTGTATAATAGACTATCTTTTCTCCATTGAATTGACTTTGTACTTTTGTCTAAATCTATTGAGCATATTAATATGGGTCTATTTCTGGACTCTCTATTCTATTTGATTGACCTCTGTGTCTATCCTTACTCCAATACCACAATGTCTTTATTACTGTGGCTTTTATAGTAAGTCTTGAAATTAAATCATCCTCTGTGTTTTTCTTTTTCAAAAAATTTTTGGTTCTTGTTCCTTTGCCTTTCCATATACATTGTGTAAACAGCTTACTAATATCTACAGAATAAATCTTTATTTTGTTTTTGAGACAGAGTCTCTCGCTCTGTTGCCCAGGCTGGAGTGCAGTGGTGTGATCTTGGCTCACTGCAACCTCTGCCTCCCAGGTTCAAGCAATTCTCTTGTCTCAGCCTCCCAAGTAGCTGGGACTACAGGTGCCTGCCACCACGCCCAGCTGATTTTTGTATTTTTAGTAGAGATGGGATTTCACCTTGTTGATCAGGCTGGTCTTAAACTCTTGACCTCAGGTGATTCACCCATCTCAGTCTCCCAAAATGCTGGGATTACAGGCATGAGCCACCACGCCTGGCCCAGAATAAATCTTACTGAGAATTTTTGCAATAAAGCTGTTGACCAATCTGGGAATAATTGGAATACTAAATACTTATATATTTAGTTCACCAATTCATGAACAACATGATTCATCATTCAATTATTTAAGTCTTTGATTCTTTCTTCAGTATTTTGTAGTTTTCAGGATGCTCATTCTAGACATATTTGATCTTGTATTTTCTGACTTTGCTAAACACACTAATTGGTAATAAGTGCTTTTTGCAGATTTTTAAATATTATTTTATGTAGAAAATTATTTCTGAGAATAAAGTATATTCCTCCTTTCCAATTTGTACGTCTTTTATTTCTTTTTATTGTTTTATTGCACTGCCCAGGACTTTCAGTATAATGTTGAATAGGAGCAGTGAGAATGGACATCCTTGTCCTGTTCCTGATCCTGATCTTAGGGAAAAGACATCTGGACTTTTACCATTGAGTATCATATTAATTGTAATGTGTGTGTGTGTGTGTGTGTGTGTGTGTGTGTGTATTTTGGTAGATGACCTTTTTCAAACTAAGGAATTTATCTTGTCCTCATTTGCTAAGATCATGAATACATATTGAAGTTTTTAAAGCCTTTTCCTACATTTATTGAGATGATCTGTTTTTTAATCTTTAGAATGTTGGTATAGTGAATTACATTGATTAATTTTCAAATGTTGTGCCAATCTTACATTTCCAGGACAAATCTCACTTAGCTGTGATGGATTATATTTTTCATACCTTTCTGGATTCAATTTGATATTATTTTGTTTAGGATTTTTGTGTGTCTGTTTACAAAGAATATTGGTTTATAGTTTTTTTTAATATCATTGTCTGGTTTTGGTATCATGGTAATTCTGGCTTCATGAAATGATTTTGGAAGAGTTTCCTCTTATGATTTCTGGAAGTCATTGTACAGGACTGGGTTTATTTCATCCAGAAGTGTCTGCTAGAATTCATCAGTGAAACCATCTTGGCCTGTAGTTTTTTTTTAATTTTTTTGGAAAATGTTTATAAATTAAATATCTTTTATAGATATAGAGGTATTTAGGTTTTCTATTCCATTTTAAGTAAGATTAGGTAGTTTTTATCTTCCAAGAAATCGGTCTGCTTTATCCACATTGCCATTTTTATGTATGAGTTATTCATGGTTTTCTCTTATTCTCTCTTAAATGTCTGTGGTAATTTTACCTTTTTCATTTCTGATATTGGTAATTTGCAACTTATCTCTTGTTTCCTTGGTTATTCTTGCTAGTCATACATCTTTTCAAATAACCATCTATTGGTTTTATTGATTTTTTAAAAATTTTCTGTTTTTAAGATTATGGAATTTTGTTCTTGACCAGTTCCTTCTTTTTGTTTGCTTTGGTCTCCTTTCACGTGTTTTACTGTAGAAGTTTAGATTATAAGTTTCTTCTTCTTTTCTAAAATAATCAGTGCTGATAAATTTCCTTTTAAACATTGCATTAGCTGCATTAATTTCATTGTTATTCGACTCTAAATATTTTCTTATTTTTATCACTTCCTTTTTGATCCATAGGTTTTTTAGAAGAACATAGTTCATTTTGAAATATTTGTGGCAATTTTCTGATATCTTTATGTAACTGAATTCTAGTTGAATTTATTCATGAACTGAGAATATTTGTTGTATGATTTTGATTTTTTATATTTGCTATGATTTGTTCTGTGGCCTATAATATGGTCGATTTTAGTTAATGTTTCATGTGCACTGGAAATAAATATTTTTCTCTTGTTTGGTAGAGTGTTTTCTTAATGTCAATTAGGACAGGAGGTTATAGTGTTGGTCAAATATTCCATATATTAGCTTATTTTCTGTCTATTTGTTCTACCAATTTTGGGGAGAAGAGTTTTGAGATATCGAAGTATAATGGCTGTTTTGTCTATTTCTCAGGTTTCTTTCTGGTTTGGCTCCAGCTATTTTAAAGCCCTGGTATTATGTTCATCAACAATTCTGATTGTAATCTCTTTTTGGTATATTGACATCTTTATCATTATGTAATATCCCTCTTCATCCGTACTAATATTTCTTGTTCTAAAGTCTATTTTGTTTTATATTAATATAGACACTCTAGCTTTTTAAGTAATGTTTGCATAGTTTATCTTTTTACTTATTGTATTCTTAACCAGTTATTTTATATTCAAAATGGATTACTTATAGACAACATATACTTGAGCCTTCTTTTTAAAAAACCTGAAAATTGGGCTGGGTAGGGCACGGTGGCTCATGCCTGTAATCTCAGCACTTTGGGAGGCTGAGTAGGGCAGATCACCCAAAGTCGGGAGTTCGAGACCAGCCTGACAAACATGGAGAAACCCCTTCTCTACTAAAAATACAAAATTAGCTGGGCATGGGGGCACATGCCTGTAATCTCAGCCACTTGGGAGGCTGAGGCAGGAGAATTGCCTGAACCCGGGAGGCGGAGGTTGCAGTGAGCCGAGATCGCGCCACTGCACTCCAGCCTGGGTAAGAAGAGCGAAACTCCGTCTCAAAAAATAAATAAATAAATAAATAATAAGAAAATTAAAAACCTGAAAATCTATCTCTTAATTAGTGTGTTTAGATCATTTACATTTAATTTAATTGTTGATCTGATTAGATTTGATTGATTATTAATTTATTATCTTTTTATTACTAATATTCTTTGTCTCCTCTATTTCTTGTTTCATGTTTCATTTTCTTGATGTTTTTGGTAATTAATTAAACTGTTTTTAATGTTCCATTTTAATTAATATATTGGCTTTTTGGTAAAGTTTCTATTTATTTCAATAGTTTTTCTATGGATCACAGTATGTCTACTCAACATTTCACTGTTTATTTGAGTTAATATTTTATCATTTAAAGTAAAATGTAGAAGTCTTACAACCATGTAGGTTTGTTTACTATCTACTTGTTCTAGGTGTCATGTGCATTGCATCTAATTATATTTCAAAATCTCACAAAATACTTATAATTTTTGCTTTCAACAGTTATATACATTTTTTAAAAACTGAAGAAAGGTCATATAAAGTTAAAAAGTTTCTGCACATCCAAGGAAACAATCAATAAAGTGAAGAGAGACCCACAAAACGGAGAAAATATTTGCCATCTATCCATCTGACAAGGAATTAATAACCAGATATACAAGGAACTCAAACAACAAAATAGGAAAAAAATCTAATAATCCAATTAAAATATGGGCAAAAGATGAATAGACATTCCTCAAAAGAAGACATATGTATGGCACACAGGTATATAAAGAGGTGCTCAAAATCACTGATCATCAGAGAAATGCTAATAAGAACTATAATGAGATATTATATCACCCCAGTTAAAATGGCTTTTATCCAAAAGACAGGCAATAACAAATTCTTGAGAGTATGTGGAGAAAGGGTAACCCTCATATATTGTTGATGGGAATGTAAATTAGCACAGTCACTATGGAAAATAGTTTAGAAGTTCCTCAAAATACTGAAAATAGAACTACCATATGATCCAGCAATCTCGTGCTAGGTATATATCCAAAAGAAAGGATATCAGTATATCGAAGAGTGTCTGCACTTCTATGTTTATTGCAGCACTATTCACAATAGCCAAGATTTGGAATCAACCTGTGGCCATCAATAGACAAATAGATAAGGAAAATGTGGTATATATACACAATGGAGTACTATCCAGCTAGAGGACATTATCTTAAGTGAAATAAGCTAGGCACAGAAAGAGAAACTTCACATGTTCTCATTTATTTGTGGGAGCTAAATATTAAAATGATTGAACCCATGGAGATAGGGAGTAGAGTGATGATTACCAGAGGCTCGGAAGGGTAATGGTTGAAAGGGGGAAGTAGAGATAGTTAATGGGTACAAAAAATATAGTTAGAATGAATAAGATCTAGTATTTGATAGCACAACAGGGTGACTACAACACTAATTTATTGTACATTTCAAAATAACTAAAAGAATATAATTGGATTGTTTGTAACACCAAGAAAGGATATTACACATTGTATGCCTATATCAAAACATCTCATATATCCCATAAATATATACACCCATTGTGTACCTTCACATTTTTAACTTTAAAAAAATGAATAAAAGAAAATAGTATATTTAACCAGATATTTATCATTTCTGTTGTTCTTTCTCCATTTCTGAAGTTTCAGGATTCCCTGTGATATTATTTCCCTTAAGCCTAAAGAAATTCCTTTAGTATTTCATTTGGAATAGATCTGCTATTAGCAAATTCTCTTAGCTTTCCTTCATCTGGTAAGCTCTTCATTTCGCATTCATATCTAAAAGATGTTTTCATTGGCTATATAATTTTGTGTTGACAGTTTTTTTTCTTCCAGTATCTTAAAGATTTATTTTGCTGTATTCTGGCTTTCATGTTTTCTGATGAGGAAACTTCAATCATTTCAATTCGTGCTCACTCTATGTAATGTTTGGTATTTACCACTTTGATCATGATCTGTCTAATCCTAATTTTCTTTGAGTTTATCCTTTTAAAAGTTTTCTGAGCTTCTCCTTATAGGACTCAAGTGACAAGGATGTTATAACTTTTGATATTTTTCCCACAGGCACCTAGAGTCTGTTATTTTTTTCAACATTTTCCCTTATGTTTCTTAACAAATAAATTAATTAACAGATAATTTCTGTTGGGCTGTCTCCAAGTTTCCAGTCTCTTTCGTCTGTTTTCTTCATTCAGTAGGTAAACTCACCAGTGAATTTTAAAATTTTTATCTATTATATTTTCTTGTTCTAACGTTTTCATTTTTAAATTGTTTTTAACTCACTGCTGAAAATTACTATATTTCAATTTATTTCCAGTGTGTTTACTTTTAACTACACCTACAACTAAAGGATAGTTATGTTCTTTGCTATAAAGTCATTCTGTGTAATTCCAACATTTGGGTTGCCTTGTGGTTAGCATTAGTTGATTGTATTTTTCCTTGACAATTCATCATAGTTTCTTGGATTATGTATAATTTTTTGGAGTATACACTACACATTTTTGATATTTTTCTGTGGGAGTGTAGGTTTTATTAAAAGCCTGTTGACAATGTTGTTTATTTATAATATGTTCCATTGCCAGCTCAATGGATAAGCCCACTGTAGCTTAACTCACCAGCTGATTATAACTAAAACTTCTAAACAAAATATAGAGTTATTGTTTTTAGCAGGTAGTTGACATATTTAGTGACTTATTAAAATTTTTCTTACCTTTTTGGTTTCAAAAGGTGATTAGTGGTTTTAATATCAGTTTAGTTTCTAAACCTTTGCTACATTGCTTTCAGCCTGTGCCACTCGTGTCACCAGGGATTAGTCAGAAACTAAGAGGTGGTGCTTTATATTATGGCTCAATTCTTGAAGTTTTTTCTGTGTTACTTTGGGGTTTTCCTATGCATTCACAACTCAGAGATGAGCTCAGGAGTTTAGCTAATTTATACATAGAATTAGGAAATTTCCTTCTTCTGCCCTCTTTTCTACTGGATTCCCCTACATTTTCTGTTTTGCAGGGGATGTTTTGCCCAATCCTCTGACCAAAAAGATTAGGTTTGTCTTGCAGTCTTAGGTGCCTGTGCTACCCCCAGATTTCTGTTATTGGAGTTCACTCTCAGGCCTAGTTCATGAAAAAAAAGAAAAGACAAAAAAAAAAAAACAAAAACAAAAAAACTCCCCCCAAAATTATACTCACATGAGTTTCCTTTTTCAGTTTTGACTTTCCCTCTCCAACCTGCCTGCTTTTTTATCCTATTCAGGTAATTACTTTCTGTATTTTGTCTACAGGTTTTAGTTGTAATCAGTTAGGGAATTAAGCTATAGTATGCTTATCCATATTGGCTGGCAACAGAACTTTTTATAAACATAATTTTGGATGGTTACATTGTAATTCACTTTATGGATATTTTAAAATTTAAAATGGCTTTTCTATTTAGGAACATTTGAGTTTGTTCTTTGGTTCTTCTAAATAGCATTACAGAGAATATTATTAAAATAAACATTTCTCTAAATCTGATTATTTCTTTAAAAGAAGTTCTTATAAACCAAATCACTAGATCAAAACATAAGAAAGCATATAATTCACTAGGACAAAGCATTTTTACTGCCAAGGCACTTTGACTTTATCTTGGAAGTGATAACACATGTGCTGTAATGACATTATCAGTGTTGTGGTTTACACAAAAAGCTCTGGTGGCTAGAAGAATGAGCTGAAAGGGAAGAAGGAGGTGGAAAAATCATTCAAAAGTCAATTACAGTGTTTTGAGTTAGAAACTCTAAGTGTACGAACTAAGGCATTGTTACTAGACATGAAGAGCGGGCAATGGCTCCTTTTTTTGAAACAGAATCTTGCTGACAGAGAAGATAGGATTCCAGTATAAGTCATGGGTGACCTAGGCTTTGGATGACTCAGAGACCAAGAGAACAGGAGGCAGGATGAAGAATAAAAAGAGTGTACTTGGAATTTTGTGAGGGAAGTGGTTTTGCCACAGGAAATCCAGGTTTCTGTAGGAATGAGGAGATAAATGGATCTTACGTGGAAGGCTTTAAGAAAACAAGAACATTTCTTTGAAATGGGGCATGATGGCATAAAATAAGATAAAAATAATCGAGGAGAAAACAAAAGGAAAAGAGGAGATCTAAGCTGAATAGAAATGAGGGTTTGAGAGGAGGTGGGTGATGACAGTAGAAAATTTGCAAGTTGATAGGAATGAAAGAACAAACTTAAGAATGAAAAACCTCCACTACCCAGTAGGTCTGCGGTCAGAGGCGGTTCCTTGTGAATGCCACTTTGTTCCCCAGATGACTGAGAAGGTCTTAATGCCTTAGCAGGAAGTCTGCCCCGGCCTTGTGGTGAGGTCACTGGCAGTTTACTTTGCCTCTTTGCAACCAAAATCTATCTTTGGTAATAGGCTAGTAGCTACTTTTGGTTCCCAAACTCCCACCCTTCCCTACCTCAAATTGTGTAGCCTCCATCCCCATCCATAGGCTGAAGCCTCTGTTACTCACAAATTCTGATAACATTCAAAGAGCTTTGAAGTTATCATCTTAAAAGTTGTATGCTCTTCAGGAATTTGCTCAACTGCCTGTGGGTATTTCCTCATCTGTAAAATGAAAAGGCCAGATGAGTACCTCAAACATACTTTGTGGCCCATTTTGAAATTATAACCTCAGCATAATCATTTTTATAAATCTATATTGTATACATTTGGAGAATATAACTAAAACAAGCAGCTTGGGGAATGACTCAGTGCTTGACCATAAAACCATTCTGTATGTGTCATTACTAGACTAAGCAACAGCTTGCAGGCTAAACTATGAATGTTAGACAGATAACTTCTAAGGGGCAAACTGTGAGCTAGAAGTTGTGGATGTGGAAGGAGAAGCAGTGCTAAATCTTTCTGACCCAAGTTATAGTCACCAAACTGATGATTTTGGAATTAGCAGCTAATGGTATCTGTTTCTCAATTGAATAGTAAAATTGGTAGTGGAACCAGAGTGAATAAAATTCTGAATCTTTATTACCTAATACAGGGGCAAGTCAAACACAGACAGCAATTAGGAAATGATTGTGTGGTGAGTGAGTAGGGAAATAAAAATTATCACACTATTTCAGAAGTTAACAAAGTCACTTTGGAGGGCCTCATGAAGTATTCCTTATAGCTATACCAGGACGAATATTTAGGTGTGGCTATGCTGGGTTTAGAATATTATGATGCTTTCAGGCCTCCTGAATGTCTTCCTAATATCCTGGCTGCATAGGCCCTTTGTTTAGGACTTTCCAAACCTCCCCCATGACTCAGCGACTAAAGGTATAATGCCTGGAGTACCCTGCTCTTACAAAGTGGCTAATATTGATATCTGTGTTTCTAGCCTATGCAGATTATTATTCATTTTGATTTTTATCTCCTGCCTATACCTAGAACTGCTTTTTCTAAAAAAAAAATCACTGCATTACTAACATTAAAACATCAAGATATTTCAGATAAAATAGAATTCAGATGGAATTCCCTATTTTTTCTTGACAAATCAGAAGATCTGATAAGATTGGGTCTGTATTCTTACATACAAATAACTGTCTGGAGTTGCATAGTTTCTGCCATCTCTAGATCAATAGAACTCCTTCCTTTTCCCCAGAAAAAGCAGAGGCACATGTACTTAACTTATCTGCCAAACTCCTAAAGGAGGGTGACCACATTTCCTAGTCTGCCTGTAAGAATCTCAGTTTACTCTGTTGACCTATAATTCATTAATATTATCCCCTTTTGTTTTAAAACATGGCCTGGTTGGAATGAACAATTCAGAGGACTCTGAATCTGTACTCTCTAAGGAAAGGATGCAATTGACTATCAAAAATTGTATGCTTAAATGATGCTACTTTTTATTTCAGATAAAATTACTTACATAAAAACTTTATTAAGCATCCACTACTTGCAAAGCACTGTATTAGAAGCTGAGGATAGTGTGAGATCAAGAAGAGACATGATTTCTTTTCATAATAATTATGGACTCTATTGAAAAAGATAGACGACTATAAAATAATTAAAATATGATTAGTAATAACTTAGAAAAAAGACATAGACAAGAACCTAATCTTATCTAGACTAACTAGAGGTGGCCTCTAGATAGAAGCTGAGACTTTACTTTTCCCCTCTCAGATTGGAGCAGAATAGAATGGGGAAAGTGTGCTCCAGAGAGGGAGAAGTGCATGCTTGAAGATCTAACACGATAATATGGCAGGTTCAAGGAATAGAAAAATATTTCAGTGTCACTATAGAATAGGTTGGTCTAGTAGGGATAAATGATGCACGTAGGGATAAATGATGCAGGTGGGAACTCACAAGCTGTGTTAAAGGATTGTTCATTCATTATTAGGTCAATGGGCAAAGATTTGGGCAGGGTAGTGTTAATACCACATTTATGTTTAGGAATATTATTTTAGATCAAGTATGCAGAATAGATGGAAGCATTAGGAGGCAGTTACAGTAATCTAGGGAGATAATGATGGTATGGCTTAGAATACAGTGAGATGGAGGGAAATGAGATCTAAGAAGTATTAAGGGGATAAAATTAGGAATATGCAGTAGTTAACACAAATATTGGAGATGAGGAGCAGGGAGGGATAAAAGATAGCTCCTAGATATATGGCTTGGAGAATGAAGTGGATGAAGCTGCTTTGCTGCCTTTCATTGAGATAGGGAAGATGATATATATACATATATGGAAGGAGGCCTGATGAGTTAGTTCTGGATAAGCTGAGTGTGAAGTGCTATGAGACACATGGGTGAAAAAGTCCAATAGATAGTTGAAAATATATGCAATTGGATTGCAAACCCAGACAATAGCCTGGGAGTATAGATTTAGGAGTCATCTATGAATTAAAACAATCTTGGTACATATAAATAGAAAGAATCATGATGCAAGTGATAAAACTTACAAAAGACTGCATTAAGTTCTAACAAACATTATTTGATTGGACAAATACATATTGTGTATTTATTATGTATAAAACACAAAAATAATTCAAAGAATTAGATTGGACAATCGCTGGAGAAGCTTATGGGGTTGAGAGCGTTTTGTTTATTTGTTTTAGACAAATGGCATATTGATTATGTTTAAATGTTCATAGAAAGAAACCAGTAGAAAGTGAGAAGAAGGTGACTGGTGAGAAAGTACAAAGAAGATTAGGATCAAGGGAGGTTGAGAAGAGTTGAGAAAATGAAAATTAGCAACTCCAGATATTGAGTTAAAATTATTTCCTCCAAAGAGAGTGTTGCCTATTAATTACAAACTGTGTAATTAGTTTTTCAAGTAATGTAATACCAAATACAAACAATCTCTGGTACATTTAAAGTCCATTTACATACAAACCATTCTCCTGTCAAAAAGATATTTCTTCATGTGAGCTTGTCTTCCAGGTCACCAAACTGACGACATCTGCAGTGCTTTATAAAGTTAAATATGCTTACTTGGAATATTGCTGGGTCTATTAACAGCTACTTTTATCCCCTCTCCATTCCTTCTTTACCTCCTGGATTTTTTAAAGGTAGCTCCCAGGTTCTGTCACAATCTCTGATGCTCACATCCCATGTTCTTACAAATAGCTTCCGAATTCTTATTAAGTAAATCTTACATCATGGTGAAGTACCAATCTAAACACAATAAAGCAATGGCAATCAAAGCATTGCCAAAATCTTTATTCCTGAAAGTCTGGAGGTAGAAGTTAAATCATTAACTGACTTCTATTCTAATTTGGCCATTGAAGCATGGCTTCATTTTTTTCTGGTGACTAACAGAATCAACAAGCCACAAATGTTCAGTCAACTTAGGCAAGATACCAAACAAAAAAGAACAAAAGAGGACAGCATCACTTTTCTAAAAAGCCCCTTCTTTCAGGGAACTCAAAGGACATCATATGCATGAACTCATTAATATCTTATAATTTTCTCACAGTGTGAAAAGCACTTTAAAGTTAAAGCAAGGAGCTATTTTAATAGTCTTTGGAAAGTTTATCAGTAAAAGCCTGAACTAAAACAAAAATTCCTAATTCCCTTGGTGGTCTAGCACTGGTTACACTGAGAACGTTCCCATGCTAGAACATTAAGATTATTGTAAAAAATAATATAATTATTTGGCATTTTGAATAAAACATCACTGAAGCATTGAAATATAAATTACATTTTTATAGTTTGAGTCCTCTGATGTCAGCATACATCATTATTTCCCAAATAATCTGTTCTTCTCTGATCCCTGTTCTATCCAGAAGAGAATGAAGACAGGCTCTGGAATCATACAGAGGCAATTCCATTCCTAGCTTGGCCACTATAGGATCTTAGATATTTTATTTAAGTTCATTTTTTAATCTGTAAAATAGGAAAAAAATACTCTCTCATACAGTTGCCATGAACACTAAACAAGGTTATGAAATGACCTGACTCACAGTTGAAACTCAGGAAGTATCCAGTTTTCTTCCTTTTTCCAAATGGAAATGAAACTTCTAGGGTAACACACATTCTCCCTTTCCTGCATCATTCTTTCCCATTGTTCCCCAGACAATCATTGTCCTTTACACATTTCTGAAGCCAGATTCCCTACTCCATCTCTGATTCTTTTATCTTTTATTTTTCAGCTGGCATACAGCCTCTGTATAAAGAAAGTAGGTTATATTACTTTTAGGAAGCCAGAACACAATCTGTAGAAACCAATTACTTTCATCTCCCTAAAAACATTTTTCAGCAGCAAGAGCTCAAGTCTCTAATAAGGTATACTGCATCAATAAACTGAAGAGTTTGGTTCAGAATTTTAAATTTTTAACAAGAAAGTTATACAATATTATAGTTGTTATGTTAATTTGGCACTGATTTTAAAATCTGGTATAGTATGCACTCAATAATTTAGAGATGAATTTGTAAATTGTCCATATTTCACCAGTTCTTTTATCTATCGGATAGTGGAAAACTAATTCAGATATCCCTTTATAGGTGACTTTCAAATTTATAGAATTATTTCTTTGGGAAACAAATTCTTTTTTCTGACTTATATTGAAAAGTATAAATTTTGCTTTTGAAATGTGATCTCTAAAGACAGAAGACAAGGTTGCCAGGACAGGGGGAGAGGGTACTTCTTCTATTGAATATAAAAAACTATTTTGTGTTCAGCCATGTGAGGGGTAGGGATAGGATGGAAATTGAGGCTAGCCCAACAATCATTGCTCCTTTAATTTCTATCTGGCAAAGAAGGCTCAGTGTTGATCCTGATCCACATCAATGATTGCAATTACGCATTCATGTGGATGGTTTTCAAGCAACACCCAGAGATCATAAGATTATATACCATGAAAAATAATTAAGTGTTACAGTATTATTTTAAGATTTTATTATCATTTTTTCCTGTCTTGGTGAACCTTATAGAAAATATCCCAGTTCTTCAGTGATGTGATAGTATTTCTTAGTTACGTGACTGTTAGAGCATCAGTTGATTGAGGTAAAAAACTGGGCAGGTTTTTTGTCTCCATAATTTGCACCTATAACAATTGTTGAGAAAATATCGGGTAACTGAATAGATATATTAATGGATAACTGAATAAAAGCACTAATGATATTGATAGTGAATATTCACTCACCGGCTTTAAGAATTCCTCATTGGCAGGTGCCTATTCTTTCTGGGCACTCCAGCCTATTTGATTTCATTTAACATTCTAAGGAAGAAGAACAGAGAGACCAGTTACAGACAATTAAAGAACCAGCAGAATCCCTGAATATCTTTGCATTAATAGAGGTTATCAGCTTTTATTGATGGCCTTTTCCAGAATGGAGACAGACCAACTAAAGACTAACAGTGTTTAAAACTAGTGGTGCTCATTACGGCTGATATTACAGAGTATAAAGAGGCATATTTCCATTTTTAACACCAATACATCTACTTAATGTACTTGTTGAATTTATTCCTAAAATAATTCTTTCAAATAATTCATAATGATTGCTTTATCTTCAAAGCATATGCAGGCATTTAATTATATGATGGTATACAGTGCTTTGGGGGCTTTTTTTGGTAAATAAATTGCCAATCAGGGGACTAAAACCTGAAAATTCAAGTCTCAACTAATTTTATAGTGTGGGAAAATGACTAACGTATAAGAAATGTTTACAACAATTACACAGTTGACTTAGCAATTGGCTTCAGACCATTGTCCAATTTATGGGGAATGCACATTTATCTAATTTCTCACCATATTAGCAAGACTATATATTCAGTGAATTAAAGAATATAGCCTATAAATTGCCTTAAGAATAGTTACTGTTGCCTTTCCTTAGGCAGACTGTTCTAGTATCTATCAAAGTGATGCTTTAAAAGGAACAACTCTTTTTGATAATTGCATTAAAATAATATGAAATTAGAAATTTTCATACTTCAAATTGTAGATTTTATGTAACATCTATATATATTTGCTTATATAGACATATATAGTTCATATACATGTGTATGTAAATATGTGTGTGTGTATCAGCTTTCCATTTCAGTGATCTACTTTTTTTTTTTTTTGAATTAACTCATTTCTCTGGTTGAGTGATGTCTCTGTTTTAGAGAATACAGTTTGTGTTTTTGTGATAGAATTATTGTCCCAGAAATTGACAGAATATATTTAAAGCTATCGTAGCACTTACATAGTTCTGGAGGATTTGGGGCATATTTAAATATATTTTTCTGTGTTTTTGATTTTAGAAATTTTCTTTGATATGTGACTGCTATATTAAGGCATAATACGGTGATTTCTTTTCAATATTTGTAAGAGAAGTGCTTATTTTAACTTATGAGGAAACAATGCTTACCATAGCAATTTAAAAGTTTATCTGGGTAGATGAGGTAAGCAAAAAGCAAAATCGCTAATGTGAATACAAACCCTTGTTGAAAATATTTTAATGTAAAAACTGGACCTTACCTGTATATCATTGTTGGGCAAATGCAGCTCTTGGTTGTGACTTCTGCTCAGCCAGTTCCCTGTTCTCTCTTTCCTTTCTTCCCAGCAGCCCTAGAAATACAGCCTCCTTACTCTTTCTTATTAAAACTCTCACCATGTAATCTCTTTCTTCAGGGTTGTCTCTATCCATGATTGATTGTGAATGTTGGCCTTGTACCCTAAGTTGTTCAATTCTATTGAAAACCAACATTCAAACCCTTGCCCTTTTTAAGACTTTGGCCACAAGTCTTTAATCTAAGAAAAGCTTTGGGCAAAGCAGAACCCTGGGGTGGTTTTCTTGGGGCATTTTCTCTCCAGCTTTTACAGTGCATGTAATAACTACACTTTATCTCACTTGATTATCACAGTGGGAGGTTATTGTCTCCCTTCATTTTACAGATGAGGAAAAGACAGCAACAGGAGACAACTGATTAGCCTATTAATCTGTTCTGTATTAGAATTAAATTAGACTCTGTGTTAGATTCTGTATTAGAATTAAATTAGAGCTCTCTAGCTCTAAGTCTGGAACTCATTGACATATATGCACATTTATATAATTTGTATTATATTGTATATTATATTTGTACAGTTTGAAGTCTATCTTTTTGAAGTATAATCTGTGGTTCCAAGCAGTATATAACATTTTCCAGCCTTCAGGAGAATGTGAGAAGCATAGCCACTTCTAGAAGTAAGGTTCTGGAAGGTTGTATCTTGTCATGAGGTTTTCTATCTGCATAAGAATTCCTAAAATTCTAGGTGAGAAAAATGTTAAATTGAGGGGGAATTTTTTATTAGGTCTAGCCTGGGAAAGAGAGAGAGCACATGGAATTGTAGCTGGGGGTCAATGTACATAAACTCTTTTACAGGACATAGGAAAGTCACATGTGTTGGGGAACACTAGCTAGCAATAGCTTCTGACATTTGGTCCCTTGATGAGTCAGCTCAGAGTTTCTAAAATAGAAAACTGTAAACAATAATGTGGACTGTGGGACTAAAAAGATGTACTTAATCAAAGTACAGTGCCAGCCCAGATCACAGAACAAGACCTTTTCTCCCCAAGGCACATAGAACTTTCACCTTCTTTTGCATTAATGTTTCTTGATAGCATCTGGGCAGCAATGGTGGGGGCAGCAGCAGCAATGGTGGGGGCAGCAGCATTGTCAGAAAAAACTTCCCTGAGAGCAGGGAAGAGGGCTTGGGTCAGGAGTCAGGTTGGGGTAGGGTGAGGACAGATTTGCCATGATAGCCTGCCCCTCCAGGATTGAGACCATTCTTCTCTTTCATTGCCCACACACTAATCTCAGAAAGTCTTACTTAATGTAATTCAACCCTCAAGCCCTTATACCAAATGCTTACTATTCAAGGCAATTATGCAACAGAATAACCAACAATTTCATATATCTTTAAAAATGTACCACAAAATTTGCATACCATGTTCAAACATTGTAATGATGCTGCATATGATGAATAGATTAAATTAATAATTATTACTTATATTGTGATTTTTTTAGTGCTGTTAAAGTAATATCTAGATCTAGCTGGTAATTCTTAAGTGCTTCTTTGTTCATAAAAAGTTATTTTTTCTTTGAAAATATTAGCAAATATCAAAATAAAAGATACAGGAGTTTGAGGCTAGAAGCCACTACACTCCAATCTGAGTGACAGAGTGAGACTCCAACAAAAAACATGTATACATTATAGTTTTAAAAGATCAAAAACTACCTATTGGGTACCATCCTCACTATCTGGGTGACAAAACTGTTTGTACACCAAACCCCAGTGACACACAATTTACCCATGTAACCCTGAACCTAAAAGTCAAAAAATAAAAATAATTTTTAAACATTAAAATTTAAAAAAATTACTATTCCACAACAGAGTGGTCATGTGTTGGTGTCTTAATTATGTCTTTTATTTTCTGTATTCAGGTGCTTTGACATCTGGGGCCTTAGAAGGACCGCTTCTCCCAGGGCTAGCCAATTCACAGAGATAGTAAACAACTGGCCTGTGAGTGCACTTTTCAAATACAAACCAGCCAACCTACAGCCCACACTCCAACTACCTTTACAGGTTTCTCACACTCCAAGTCACTATTCATCTGCCTTAATTACTCAAGGGCCAGATACCAGACAACTATGGGCAGTCCCTATGCCCTAAAGCCCACTGAAATCCAAAGTAGCCAATCCTAAGTCTGCCTACTCATCTCACTCCTTATTTCTCATGAAAACTGCAATAAAGGGTTTTGTCCACGGTTCTTCCCTCTCCCTCTGCCTCCTGATCAACCCTGGTGTTTCCCTGTGGCCTCTTGTGGCATGGTGTGCCCCCTCCTCTTGGAAACTGTGAGTAATAAATTATGTTTTCAATGGCAGCCATTTCCTGATCTGTTGGTCTTATTATTCTTCAAATTTATATTAATACACTACATTTTACAACAGTAGGTAATGTAAAAAAAGTGGCATCATGCTTCCAGTCTCTGGAAACATGTGTCCTCCATCGAGTACTTTGTCCTTCTCTTTCTACTCATTCTGGTGTCTGAGCTGATTATTATGTTTCTTTCTGGGTCCAAATTTCTTCAATGGTGGGGATTTTCCTAGCACCAGTCATGAAAAGAAGAGGACAAACAAAACGTGCAGTGTGTCTCTTTTATGGTGTAATCAACAGAAGACGCTCAAGAAATTTCAGAAGCCTTTGTTTGTGTCTCTAATGGTTCAAAATAGAAGAATTTAACCAGCACCAATAAAAATTGATATAAAAAACTGATCTGTGGAGGAAATTATGTGCCAGCAAGCAACATACTGGAGTAAGGATATCAAATTAGGGGTCTAATTACTCATTATGTGGCTTAAAGTGGACATCTGATTATAAAGAAAAAAAATGAGCTTGGTTTCTGAAACCAGAATAAAAGACCAGAGAGGAAAACCAGTAAGAAAAGCAGTAAGTCAGTTTTGAAGACAGGCTGCTTGGCCATGGATAAAGTGGTTCTTATGTTTGCCCTTTGTTGAGATTACCCTGGATCCAAAGAGCTGGGTGGGGCTCTGTTTATAGGAGTGGTTAGGGAACACCAGTAGGAAGACTGAGGAAAGAAAAAAAAAAGACTTATGAAGATGTGTGCGACTGATTAATATAATTAACTTGGAAGAGAACACATGTTTCAAACACAGACCTAAAATATTATCCCCCAAATTACTAGCAATGTGAACTGGACAAAAAAATTCTCTAGGCCTTAGCTGTATTATCGGGGAAAAGAAGATATAAGAACATGTTAAATATAATAACATGTTAGTCACATAGTTTTGGTCAATGCTCCCAAAGATTAAGTAAAATTAAGGAAGATAACTCATCAAACCAGGTGATACAGTTCTACATATGCAGTAGGTACTCATAAAGGTTTTCTTTCTTTTTATATTATGACACTAAGTAGCTGTATGACTTTGATCTCTGTGCCTTACTGTCTTCACTATAATTATAGAAACGACTTCAGAGTTTGTTGTGAGGATTAAATGAGGTAACACATGTAAATCTGCTTTAAAAAGTATCTTTTACAAGCATTAAATAATGTTAACTATTTTTCTTTTCTTGGAATTGCCTCAAAAAATTGTACATTCTTTCTAAAAAATCCAGTGATTATATTTAGAAGTTGTTATATCTATATAGATATTTTATAGCTTATATCTATAACACTTGAAATAAGATATTTCAAATGTTACTATAAAATAGTGTCTTACATATTTGTAAGGTCTATAAACAATTCTTAAATTGGGAGATAAAAATGCTAACACAAAGAAAGCAATGACTGAAGACATAGATCTAGTGTGATCATAGATCCCAGCTGATTCTTTACCACAAAAATGTGTCACTTGGAAGATGCAAAAATCAGGATGTCTAAAAAATAGTGTTTGGATTAATGGCCAAGTTTTTGTTATGATAAAATATTGAGAGAAAGACTGATGTGCTGATTGAGGCTTAGAATTTGGAGGCCAGAAGAATTTCTCTGAATCTCTACATCTTCCCAGAGTTCCTGTGGAGAAAGGGAGAAAGAATGAAAACACTCAAGCAGGCTTTTTGTGTTTCTCCCTCATATTAGTTTGCTTAGGGCTTCCATAATAAAGTACCACAAACCAAATGTGATGGTGAATTTCATGTGTCATCTTGATTGGGCTAAGAGATGCCCAAGTAGCTGGTAAAATATTATTTCTGGGTGTATCTGTGTGGGTATTTCTGAAAAAGATTAGCATTTAAATTGGTAAACTGAGTAAAGAAGAATGCCCTCAGCAATATGAGTGGACATCATGCAATCTGCTGAGGACTCAGAACCAAAAGGTGGAGAAATGGCAAATTCACCCTCTGCTTGAACTGCAACATCCAACTTCTCTTGCCCTCTGACATTGGTGATCCTGGTTGTCAGGCCTATGGGTTTAGACTAGAGCTAAACCACTACCTTTCCTGGGTTTCCTGCATGCAGAGAGCAGATCATGGGGCTTCTTAGCCTCCATAATCGCATGAATCAACACCTCATAATAAATCTCTATATAGTTTTGTTTATGTGATTTGTTTCTCTGAAAAACCCTGACTAATCCACCGGGCGACTTAACAGAAATGTATTATCTCACAGTTCTGGGAAGTAGGTGTTCTCAGATCAAGGTGTCTCAGGTCAAGGGTTGTTTTCTTCTGAAGGTTGTGAGAGAAAATTTGTTTCATGCTTCTTGCCTAGCTTCTAGTGATTTGGTATTCCTTGGAATTCTTTGACATTCCCTAATCTTTGGTGTTCCTTGGCTTGTGGAAGTATCTTTGTGCTGCTTCTTCAATCCGTGCCTTCATCTTCACATGTGCTCTTCCTGGGTGTATGTCTCTGTGTACAAATTTTTCCTTTTTATAAGGCAATCGATTATATTGGATTAGGGCCATCTTACTGACCTCATCTAAACTAATTGTATTTGCAATGACCCTATTTTCAAATAAGGCCACATTCTGAGGTATTAGGGGTTATGGCTTCAACATATACATTTTGGAGGGGGGACACAATTAAACTCATGTGCCCTTCTTTAGGGCAAATTAGTTGGTGGTGGTGCTGGGGGGTACCTGGAATCAGGAAATCAGGCAGGAGATAGGTATCAAGACTCCATAGCAGTAATCAAACTAATGTCAATACTTATAGAAGACACACATGCATTCTTACCTCCCTGGCTTGGTATAAGTCATCCTCTCACCTAGAAAACACTTCCCGGTTTTCCTTTTATTCACATCCTATCCTTTAAAACTGAGATCAGTTTCCACCTTCTACACTAAGTGTCCTTTGATAATACCAAACTGTTTGAATTGTTTCTACTAACTCTAAATTCTTATAGCCCTGTTAGGAGAATTAATCTGTTATGTCATGCATGCAAACCTATATCATTGAATTATATCTAATTGATGATATTCAACGATTTTGATAAAAAATGGCAAACTTATGTTTCAATAATTCAACTATTGGATTGGATTGTAATAGTTAAAATGCTGGGACTCAGAATTCAGAGTTTATGCCAAATAATAGATCTGGGATCCAGACCCTGGGCATGGCTCTTAACAGCTTATGCCTCAATTTTCTCATCTGTAATATGGGGATGATAATATTACCAATTTCATGGGGTTGCTGGAAAGATTAATGAGCTAATTTATATAAGTTTATGATGCTTTAATTGTGGTAGGATACTTTATAATTATAAGCTATTGTTGTTATTATTGTTATTTACTTGAGATTCATGTTTTATCACCACAGGATTTTAAATATTATAGAGATTATAGTAATATTTTTAGAAATAACTGATTGAATAGATCATGTGTTTTTCCTTCAGCTTTTAAACAATTTTATTGTATATATTTAAGGTGTACAACATGATGTTTAATATACAGGTAGAGAGTGAAATTGTTACTATAGTCAAGCAAATTAACATATTCATTGTCTCAGTTACTTATTTTGTGGCAAGAACATCAAATATCCACTTTTTTAAGCAAAAATCCCAAATGCAATATTTTAAAATATATTTCTCATGCAGTTTTGCTCATCCTATCTATCTGCTACTTTGTATCCTTTGACCTACATCTCCCCATTTCCTTTCCTTGTCCTACCTTTGGTAACTACTGTTTTATTTTCTATTTCTGTATTTGACTTTTTTTTTTTGGATTCCACATATATTGTGAGATCATGCAGTATTATTATTTCTGTGTCTGGCTTATTCATTTAGCATAATGCCATCCAGTTACATCCATGTTGTGGCAAATGGAAGGATCTACTTTTATTTTAAGGCTAAATAATATACCATCATATATCTATACCACAGTTTCCTTACCCACTTGTCTATTACTGGACACTTCAGTTGTTTCCATGTCTTGTATATTGTGAATAATGCTGAAATAACATGAGAGTACTGCTATTATTATGAAGTGGTGATTTCATTTCCTTTGGGTATGTACCCAGAAAAGGGATTGCTCTTTCCATAAATTTCTGTATAGAAATAATGACCTATCCGAAAAAAAAAATCAAGAAAACAATCCCATTTATGACAGCATCAAAAAATAAAAATACTTAGGAGTAAACTTAAGCAAGAAGGTGAAAGACTTACACACTGAAACCTATAAAACATTGATTAGATAAATTGAAGAAGACCCAAATAAATAAAAAGATATTCCATGTTTATATATTGGGAGAATTAATGTTGTTAAAATGTTCATACTGTATAGAGTGATATATAGATTCAGTGCAATTCCTATCAAAATTTCAATGGCATTCTTCATGGAAATAGAAGAAAAATTCTAAAATTCATATGAAACCATAAAAGACCCCCAAATAGCTGAAGCAATTCTGAGAAAGACAAAGTTAGAGGCATCACACTTCTTGATTTGAAATTATATTACAAAGCTATAGTAATAAAAACACACCTGAGCTTTCTATTCTGTTCCACTGGTGGAACAGAATGGAGAGCTCAGAGATAAACCCAAGCATATATATGGTCGATTAATTTTTGACTGGGATACCAAGAGGACAACTGAGGAAGGAATAGTCTGTCCAATAAACGGTGCTGGGAAAACTGAATTTCTATATGCAATAGAATAAAATTGGACCCCTATCTTATACCACACACAAAAATCAAGTCAAAATAGATAAAATACCATTTTTGACAGGTAGAATATAATCAAATTAAGGAGATGAAGGTAACTTTATTTTGTACTTCTTTTTAAAAATAAAGCTTGAATCCAGGAAAAGTAAAGCAAAAATACTATTTGTAATTAAAGCACTTTATTAGAATAGTTCAAACTGCCAGAAAAAAAATAGAAAAAGAAAGTTGATAACAGAATACTATGACACTTAAAAATGTATTTTGAAATCACAAACATTGAAAATATTAATTTAAAGCAATTTTTATTGGCAGCCAAATATTTCTGGAATATTTTTCCAGAAAGATTGTTAACTAAATGGAATTTTTAATTATATAATACCAGGAATTATTCCTCCCTTTGCCTGTTTTAAACAGCTCTAAAACATTCACATCTGAGAAAATTGAGTCAAAAATACACAAAAATCGAGTCAAAATGGATAAAAGACCTAAATGTAAGATCTGAAATCATAAAATACCTAGAAGAAAATATAGGGGAAAGGCTCCTTGACATTGCCAAGTTTCTCCACAATAAGTTTTTGGATACCACACCAAAAGCTCAGAATACAAAAGCAAAAATAAATAAATGGGACTATACTAAACAAAAAAGCTTCTGCATAGCAAAGAAAACAATCAATGAAATGAAAAGGCAGGCTATGAATTGGAAGAAAATATTTGCAAATCATATACCTGTTAAAATATATAAAGAACTCACAAAACTCAATAGCAGAAAAACAAATAACCGGATTAACAAATGGACAAAGGACATGAATACACATTTCTCCAAAGAAGACATGAAAATGGCTAATAGGTATATGAAAAGGTACTTATCATCATAATCATCAAGGAAATGCAAATTAAAACCACAATGAGAAATCTCCTCACACTTGTTAGAATGACTATTATCAAAAAGACAAGAGATGCTAAGTCTTGGCAAGGATGTGGAGAAAAGGAATCTTTGTACACTTTTGGTAAGAATGTAGACTAGTGCAGTTATTGTGGAAAACAGTTTTGAGGTTCCTAAAGAAATTAAAAATAGAACTACCACATGACCCAACAATCTCTCTTCTGGGCACAAGCCCAAAGATAATGCTTTCTTGATTATATTCATTCTAACACAGAGCAATATATAATCTAGATACTCAATAAATGCTTGCTAAAAATTATTAATTAATAATTCATTCCTTATATTAATAGATGTAGTCAACAAATTGTTGCTCTGCATAAATAATAAGCTCCATAATTTAATTTGGCGATTATTATTAATCTGATTTGTTTTCTTCACATGAAAATGTTCAATTTTAACTCACTTTTAAAGAATATTTAAGTTTTTCAGATTTAAATGAAAAATATGCTCTGGATTGCAGTCTAAATTAACCATCTGTCAGTTGCAGGCTCTTGGCTCTCCCTCCTTTGAGAGTCTTGCAGTTAGTTTTCAATCATCACCAAAGAAAGAAAGGCCTTAGGCCATTCACTGTAGTGCTTGTAATGACAGTCTCCTTAAGTTTGTTCATCTGGAGTGTTGCAAGATTCACTGAAGCTTAATCATAGTCTTGTCAAATGACTGTCCACTAGCCTCAAACTACCTCAAATGTTTGGTTCCCTGACTCCTTACACTAGTAAAATTCTGTCCAAGGTTGAAACTATGGAGCTGACTTGAGGAAATTTGAATTTAAGGTTGAAATCTATTATTTTACAAAAATTTCTGTGACCTTTAGAGTAGATAGGTAGGAATTAGGCTTTGGCATCTGAAGCCCAGGTCTCTCTGATCTGATCTCACTTTCTAAAACAAGCCTATTCAATGTCGGTACTGCTAAGAAATGGATTGCAATGATGGGAGTGTTACTATACATGGTTAAGAAGTATCTTAAATTCAACAAACAGAATACAACCCATCAACAACTTTTGAAGGTTTATCTGGTCCAGTGTTTTCAGTTTATACATGGGAATGCTGAGTGCAAGCTATCCCGCAAGCTGACAGAAGGAGTAAGAGGGTTGAACTAGAATTTGGGACTCTGGTGGTTTCCCTGTGACACTTTTTGGATATATCTGTTTTTCAAAGGGTTAAAATAAAAGAGTGAGACTATTGTGATGCTTAGAACTTCAACTGAAAGCGTATCTCTGAACTGGAATAACTGAAAGATTTTTAGAACTTCAACTGAAAGCATATCTCTGAACTGTAATTACTGGAAGATTTTTAGATTATTGAGATGAATGAGGCAGTGTGGAGGACAACACTGTGGTGATCTATAATCTAGAAAATATACAAAGGAAGACATTTAAAAGAGCTCTAGGGAACTCTGTAAACTCAAGCACCATAAAATGCATTCATATTATAATGAGATTAATATAAATATTTTGACAGGTAGAACATAATCAAATTAAGGAGATAAACATAACTTTATTTTGTACTCCTTTTTAAAAATAGAGCTTGAATCCAGGAAAAGTAAAACAAAAATACTCTTTGTAATTAAAGCACTTTATTAGAATAGTTCAAACTGCCAGAAAGAAACTTGTAGAAAAAGAAAGTTGACAACAAAATAGCATGGCGCTTAAAAATGTATTTTAAAATCACAAACATTGAAAATATTACTTTAAATAAATTTTTATTGGCAGCCAAATGTTATAGGAATATTTTTCCAGAAAGATTGTTAACTAAATGGAATTTTTAATTACATAATACCAGAAAATATTCCTCCTTTTGCCTGTTTTAAACTGCTCTAATACATTCACATCTGAGAAAATGGAGGGAGGCAATCCTGTCCAGGTAGCAGATGGCTGAATGGTGGGGGCATAGGCTGAGAGAGGAGTGATAGGATAGCCAGAAGAAAGGGCCTTGATCACACTTTCGGGAATAATGGTCTGACTGGGAGATAATGTCAGCTGGGAGATTTGAGAGATTTCCAAAAAGAGCCTGGTATAAAGTTTGGACAGAAGTAGATTATGTTTCTGTATATGGTTAGGGACAACGTTTTCTTTTGTAAACATTCTGAAAGCCTGTAGATGTGACTGCTAATTCGTATCTGCCTTGGGCGCATTATTTATATTATAAAAGCTCATGCTCATCAAACAAAATAAAAAAATTCAGAAAAAGTTATAAAAGAAAATTCAAAATTACTTATCTAAGTCCTCAAAAAGTACCTCCATTTACTATTTGGTGTGTTTCCTTCTCAAATACAAACTCCACTTACTATTTGGTGTGTTTCCTTCACAAATACAAATTACTGTAATTGGGAACAAAATATATAATTTTTGATATCATACTTTATGAGACTTAGCAAAAATTTCTCAAGAACTTTGTTTTAAAAGCTTGCCTCATTTTAGCATATAAGTTTATCTACATTTATTTAACTATTTAGTTTACATTCAGTATTTTTGCTGCTGTGATTAGAACTGCAGATAATCTTTGACTACATCTCTGGTGTTTTCCTTAGGATAGATTGCTAGGACTGGAATCACTGGGTGAAAGGATGTGAATATTTTTAAGGGCCTTGATAGACACAGCCTAGTTGCTTCTCCTAACAGATGATACCAATTAATTCCCTGTAGTAGCATGTAGAAGATCAGCCAATTTGGGTAATTGTAAAAGAGGAAACAATCTAACACAGATTGAGTCAGGTGTGGGCAGAGCTGTGTAGGGACCTCAAGAAAGAAAGAGGCTTGAAACAATGTTTCCAAACCCTGGCTGCCACTGACAAGAGACTTATTTTTTTTCCATAGCTTTTTATTTTGAAATAATTATAGATTCACTGGAAGTTATACAGATTACACAGAGGTACAGAGAAGACACGTGTACCCTTCACCTGGTTTCTTCCAATGGTTCTATCTTACATAATTATAGTATGATATCCAAACCAGGAATTTTACATTGGTACAAAGTATGTATATAGTTCTATGTCATTTTTCATATATATGCTGATTCCTGTAACCGTTACTGGAAAGGGGTCCTGATCCAGACCCCAAGAGAGGGTCCTCGGACCTTACACAAGAAAGAATTTGGGGCAAGTCCTTAGAATAAAGTGAAAGCAAGTTTATTAAGAAAGTAAAGGAATAAAGAATGGCTACTTTATAGGCAGAGCAGTGAAATGGACTGCGTGACTAATTATAGTTATCTCTTGATTATATGCTAAATAAGGGGTGGATTATTCATACATTTTCTGGGACAGGGGTGGGTAATATCCCTTTTTAGACCATGTAGGGTAACTTCTGAACATTGCCATGGCATCTGTAAACTGTCATGCTGCTGGTGGAATTGTCTTTTAGCATGCTAATGCATTATAATTAGCATATAATGAGCAGTAAAGATGACCAGAGGTCACTTTCATCACCATCTTGGTTTTGGTGGGTTTTGGCTGGCTTCTTTATCACAACTTGTTTTATCAACAAGGTATTTGTGACTTATACCTTGTGCCAATCTCCTATCTCATCCTGTGACTTAGAATGCCTAGCCCCCTGGGAATGCATCCCAGTAAGTCTCAGCCTTATTTGACCCAGCCCCTATTCAAGACAGAGTCACTCTGGTTCAAACTCCTCTGACATAACTACCACCAAAATCAAGATACAGAACTATTCCATCACCACAGTGATTTCCCTTGTGACCCTTTTATAGTAACTCTTCCCACTCCCCACCATCCCTAACCCCTGACAATACTAATCTCTTTTCCATTTTTATAATTTCATTACTTCAAAACTGTTATAATATATAAACAGAATCATATAATATGTGACCTTCTGAGATTGGCTTTTTTGTTTTAACTCTTCATAATATACTTGAAATCCATTCAAGTTGTTGCATGAATAGTTCATTCTTAAAATTTCTGAGTAGTATTCCTTGGTATAGATGTACCACAGTTTATTCAGTTATTGAGAGACATTTTGGTAGTTTCCAGTTTTTGGCTATTACAAATAAAACAGTTATTAACTATTATGTACAAGTTTTTGTGTGAACATAAGTGTTCACTTATTTGCAATAAATGCCCAGGAGTATACTTTCTAGGTCATATGGGAATTGTATGTTTAGTTTTCTAAGAAACTATCAAACCACTTTCCAGAATGGCTGTACCTTTCTACAATACCATTAGCAAAGTATGAGAGACACAGTTTCTCTACAGTCTGGCCAGCATTTGATATTTTCCGAATTTTTAAATTTTAGCTATTCTCATAGATGTGGAAACATCTGGGAATTTTTTTTTTTTAAGTATGTTTCTTGGGCCTCATCCCATTTTGGCCTTTGAACTTTGACCTTCAGAATCTCTGAAGAAATTGAGCATCTCTATTTTGAAAATCTCTTCAGAGGACTCTAATGTATAGCCAGGAATGAGAATCACTGAACTCCAGCAGTGGTTTTCAAAACACAGTCCCTGGACCTGCAGCATCAGCAGTACTTGGGAACTTGTTAGAAATGCAAATTCCTAGGCCCCACCCTAGACCTACTAAATCAGAAACTCTTGTGGGTGAAGTCCAGCAATCTGTGTTTTATCAAAGACCTCATGGTGCTTCTGATGCATGTTGGAGTATGAGAACCATTGACCTATAAATTAAAAACAGGAATGAACTGGTTTTGGCAGAAGACACCCTCAAATTTGAAAGGAGATGCAATCCAGAGGTGAATATGAACTTGATGGCAGTGCTACAATAAAAACTTTAGCTAAATTAAATTTAACAGAGCTTAATTGAGCAAGAACAATTCGCAGATCAGGCAGCCTCCAGAGCCAGACACTCCAACCCAGCTATGTGGTGGAAGAAGATTTATGGACAGAAAAAGGAAAGTGACATACAGAAAATGGAAGACAGGTACATAAACAGGCAGATTGGTTACAGCTTGGCATTCGTCTTATTTGAACACAGTTTCAACAGTTGGCCACATTGACCTAAACTTGGTAATTGGCACAAGAGTAGGCTACACTCTGCATACAACTCCATTTAGGTTATAGTTCATGATGTACAGAGGAACTTTTAGGCTGAAATTAAAATATGTAAGAAGGCAGCTTTAGGCTAAACTTGATTTAACAGCAGCTACTGACTTCTGGGATGGGTGATTAGGTGCCACAGAAAGCAGAGAATCCTGTCTCAGGTCTTAAGAAAAACTCAAGGGCCAACGGTCTGGGTTTAGGTAGAAGCTTTGGAAACAAATTAACAAAGACTTAGATCTCTGAGGCAGTAGCTGCTTGGACTGGCTGTGGAATATATCCAGAAAGGTATTTTTTTTTTTAGCATGGACTAAAACTGCTGTGTTTAATTTATATTTTAAAGTTGGAACAACCTGGGAGCTAAACTTGATTCAGGTGATATTTAACTGCAACTAACCTCTTCTATTCTAATGATCTTTAAGTTGTTATTCAAAAATCACAGCAGTTTTGTATAAGTACACTAATACTTGCTCAGACAGTTATGGACAAAGGTGAAGAAATTAGGGGATGACCAGAAGAAAGGGGTAAAGGGTTGCAGGAGCATGGTCTGAGGTGGAAAGTGTTAGGGACAAGCTGCCCCAGGACCAGCCCCGCCCCCCAACCCACTTGCCAATGCAGCTAACCCTTACCCTGAATACTCTGCAGCTGCATTCCTGGACCCTTATCTAGGTGCTACAGCAAGGTTACCACACTTGCTTACAGCCCTCCAGGTGGCATGGGGGACATCACCAGAAACGTGGATAAACCTAAGTTACACTGTCTTGTAAATTCCTATATTGTAAGCCAGTCACGAGATGTTATATGGTAAAGTTAACCAACAAACAACCCCAGGATCTCTCTCCCCCATATAAACCCCTTATTTTTGTAAGCTCAGGGCTGCCTCCTCTGACTATGGTGGAGCAGCTTGGCAGGTTAATAAACTTACTAGCCTGACCTTGGGTCTCTCTCATCATTTCTCTCAGCTAACCTTATAGAAAGTAAACCATTTTAAATTCTGGTCCAACAGGTGGTATCTGAATGATCTTATACAAATACATTGCATCTGTTTCTTCATCTAGGAAATGGGAATGGCTGAATCTGGCTCTTGAAAGGTAGTACTAGATCACCCAGTGGCCTTTTACTGTAAGTTTACTTTACCAAGGCTGCTGAATCACTCTATTGTCACTTGGACTATTTTGTTGCATTTATGCTGTATAACATGTTTTAGCATTGAACATGGTTTTCTTACAAAAACATGTTTGGAATGAGTCAGACAGAAAAGGATATTGACATAACATGATTATGGGTTTTTTTTTTAAACTTCATTTAGTTGCAGAGAAGGCCAGTTTTGTTTAACAATGTATCTCCAACACCTAGAACAATTCCTGTTGCATAGTATGTGCTTAATAAATATTTGATAACAACTGAATGAACAGAAGACATGCCAGCGAATGTTTCTTAGGTAACAGAGTTTGCCTTTGATCTGGTATAAATTTGAAGTTAAAATATTATTTTAAATGAAGAGATCTACTACACGTAGACCCACAGATCATTGTTGTCCCCTATGACATGGCACTATATCTGGACTTTCAAGTATCTTCCCTCAGAGATTTACAGGGAATCTTTGAAAGCTTCTATTTTCCTGATCCATAAAAAAGATGAAGATGATAGCATTGTGGCTGGCTTAACACTAAAGCTGTCATATTGTCAGTGTTCAGGAACCAAGGTGAGCTACAGAGTGTTCGTGGGAATACCTAGCTTTGGTTTGCCTCTTTGCCTCTTAGATAATGGAGTAAACATAATTTCTTATCTAGACCAAGGAAGATTGCAGAAGGATGAAGTGTCTTCCTAAGAGTGTAGGGGAAGCCAGCTGCCTATGCGATCCCTGATTCTAGAGCCAGAATTGAACTTTGGGAGTAGCTCAAACTTGAATTTGGAGTGAAGTTTCCCTATAGCATGTGTACCCTTGTTATGCCCTTCAGAGGATCATAGACTTGATTCATCATCAGGAAAAAAAAAAAAAGAAAAAGAAAACTACTCTTTTTTTATGACTGACCAGGGATCCAGAGCAGGGCACATATCTTTCTTATACTTTACCTTAAATATTTGTTTCTCGGTGCTGCACAAAACTTCTCATAGGCACTAGAAGTCCCCTCTCCTTTTGATTTCTTTCCCCTTGTCTACTCCTCTATCTCAACTTAATCCTGTTGCAATGCCCTGTGCTCCAAGCTGGCAGCTTCTATGTTATATCAATTCCTGTATTTCTCAGAATGGAGAACCTACCAAACAAAAACACCATGATGTCTTGCTAATGTCCATCAGCTTTTATAGAAGAACTTCTGTGAGTTATTGAATTTAAAGATACCATTCCTACCAGTGGTGGGGCTGGGTGAAACAAAAAGCTGAAACAGGCAGAGAGACCCATGAATACTATCACCGCATCTCTTAGGCAGATTGAATGATACTCTCTTCATTCTCTAATAGTAGTTTGTCATTACTATCTGATGTCACTTCTGATCTCATTAAATCTCAGTGGCCACTCTAGTCTCATGCTGTGTGAAAATAAAAGATAATTCATCTTTGTCTTTTTAAAGTTACTACTGTAGGGGGGGTGGTTATCCTTTAAATCTCACTCCTAACACTGAGTTTACTCACTGAAACATTAATTATTTGTGACCACCTTAGCAGGGACTTGTTAATAACAGTAAATAACCAGTTGTCAAGACAAAAATGGGACACTAGATGATTGATATTCGCAGGGGTTCTCATGAACATACAGGGGGAACAGTGCCATGACAGACCTCCAGGAGCCACCAACATCACTAGGTCATGATTTCTCTTTCCTTGGGAAGCTGATGAAATTAACTGCCTGACAGCACTGCATTATTCTTAAGTGAGTTATTACAAGGATCTGTGTAGGCAGGCTATTTGCAAGAAAAAAACAGGATGCCCAAGTAAATGTTTAAGAAATGAGTTTCCCAGAAACTGAGCTTTTGGGAGTTTATTGGGTTTCTCAGAAGAAGAACATTATGCAAATATGGACTGTTTATTCATATATTCAATTTAAGTTAATCTTTCTTTAGTATTACTATGTAAGCTCCAGAAATATTATGTGTCTTTTGTCTTCAAAAGTCCAGGCAACACATGTATATATGGAAGGCACTGTTGGCTTCTATCTAGCTTTCACATTTTTCTTCTTCCTAGGATAATTCTTCATAAAATTATTTCCAGATATTTTCCTCTTCCTAATCCAGCCATGTGCCTATGGAAAAGCTAATCACAACTCCAGTTTCTGTAGTGGACTCATCAGATTAAGGGTAATCTTACTGACTCTTTGAGACATGGACCCATAAACCAATTTTGGCCAATGAAATTAAAGGGCGATTTTTAAAAGAGTGTCTGGAAAGAGTTTTCCTTGCTTTAAAATTCCGCAGGAGAAAATAATGTCTCTGGATATTATCATGATTACATGTTTCCGGAAACTGGGGTAGTCATATCACACTGTATCTAAGGATGGTGCTAATTGTGAACACAGATAAACTGAGAAAAGGAAACCTGGGCTACTGTTAGAATCATTAATCTGCTAAATCAACCAGTCCTTAAATTTCCCTACATACAGACTTCCTGTTATGTGAGATAATACATGTTCTAATGGTTAAATTCACTTGAGTCAAGGTTTTTGTTCCTTACAGCTAAAAGCATGCTAAATTAAACAACATCCAAATGCATTTGTGAGTGTAGTATTAACTGAATATAATGTCAGTAAATTCATTTATTTGAAAAACTGTTTAAAAAAGATATACCTATCTAATTCAGTAAATGACTAAAAAGGAGAGTTGGGAGGAATCAGGGTGACATAAAGATTTGGGCATTTAGAGTGAGCTTTTCATGTGAATATTTGGAATGCACTTTCATTTTCTATGTGTTGTAAAAGTCTTTAGAGCCAAACATTTGAAAATTTATTGAGTTCTTTTTTTTCCTTCGTGGCTATTTATGCAAGAAAATAAAAAAATATTTCCTTCCATACCATTCTTCACGCTTTCTTTTCTTTAATGACTGTGCTTTGCAAAATAAATACTTATTTCTTGAATACTAATGAAGATCTGGAAAAAGAAATCAGGGATATACTACTATATTCTGAATTTGATTGAAGATGACACAAGAAACACTTTGTCTCTAGTTTCTTATTCCAAAACAAAGGGTATCTTTATATTTTATCCTGCTGCTAGTAAGCCACGGAACACTTAAGACCCTGGCTACTCTCTTCCTTGTCTCACAGAGATGTCTTGCTTCTCTGTCTTATTCTGTTCACGTCGTATCTTCCTCTTTTACTATTCCATCTACTTCTCTATAAAATTCTTCTTTCTCAGCTATTTGCAGATAGATCAGCTCACTCATTTCATCTTTGAAATCATTGTGGGAAAATTAAAAATTTTTAAAAGCAGTTGATTCTTATTGGATATTCTTGTAAAATATTCAAAATTTTATTAAAAAGATAAATGTTCATAATTTTCTGATTTAATTAATATTGTAAAAGGTATGTGATATAGGTATTTTTTTCAAAATAGTATGCATACATAGGCTTAGTTTCATCTCATTTTACAGAAAGCATATGATGCTCAAAATTTTTAGGTTAACATATTCAAAGGACAGTAAATATCTGTGATCAGATTATAGTTCAGTAGTTTTAATTTTTATTCCTTAACAACTAATATAAATAATACATTTTAGTTTTGGATGGTTTTTTTGAGATGATACTATAAGTTTAAGGGTAGCAAAATAGCCATTTTTTTTCAAGTTCTGACATGCTTTATGGTGTATTTTTTTCTATTTTAACATTTTATTATTTTCTGCTGAATAATTTAATTTACATGTATGTCACTTTAAGTTTTCTACTGTTTGAATTTTCACAAAAAATTCAACTTCAAGAAAAATATTTTTCTATTTGCAGAATGTTTAGGAAAACTCAAAGCTAGAAAAACATAGTACCTTAAAAAATCATTATGTTTGCCACATTCAAATGTAATTGGTATTAAAGAATTTTTAAGTTTCATTTTAAATTAAACAAAAAAGAAAAATCACAAAATTATTTGAGTGGATTTAAAATGAGTTGCCTCAATGCTAAAAGGCAGAGTGTCTTCTTACCTCCAAATGACCACAGTAGCTCCCCACTAATGGCTCTTAACCAGATTGAAATGGCTGAAATGATAACATAGAATTCAGAAGCTGGGTAGCAATTAATATCATCAAGATTCGGGACAGAGTTGAAACTCAATCCACAGAATCTAAGGAGTTCAGTAAAATGATTCAAGAGCTAAAAGATGAAAAAACAATTTTAAGAAAGAACCAAACTGATGTGATGGAGCTGAAAAACTATAAGAATTTCATAATACAATCAGAAGTATTAAGAGCAGAATAGACCAAGCTGAGAAAAGAATATCAGAGCTTGAAGGCCAGTTCTTTGACTCAACTTAGTCAGCCAAAAATAAAGAAAAAAGAATTTTAAAAATGAACAAAACATCCAAGAAATATGAGATGATGTAAAGGACCAAACCTATGACTCACTGGCATCTCTGAAAGAGAGGGAGAGGGAGCAAGCAAGTTCGAAAACATATTTGACGATACTGCCCATGAAAAATTTCTCAACCTCACTAGAGAAGTCAACATTCAAACTCTGGAAATTCAGAGAAGCCTTGTGAGATACTATACAAAACAACCATACCCAAGACTGTCATCATATTCTCCAAGGTCAACATGAAAGAAAAAATGTTAAAGGCAATCAGAGAGAAGTGGTAGGCCACCTACAAAGGGAACCCCTTCATTCTAAAAGTGGACTTTTCAGCAAAAACCCTGTAAGATTGAAGGGATTGGGGCCTATATTCAGCATCCTTAAAGAAAAGAAATTCCAACTAATAGTTTATATTTAACCAGACTAAGCTTTCAAGCAAAAGAGAAATAAGGTCCTTTTCAGACAAGCAAATGCTAAGGAAATTCACTACCAGACCTGCCTTACAAGATGCCCCTAAGGGACTGCTAAACATAAAAATCAAAGGCCATAACTGGCCACCACAAAAACACACTTAAGTAAATAGAACGTTGGCACTATAAAGCAACTACACAATCAAGTCTACGTAACAACCAGCTAACAACACTATGACAGGATCAAATCTGCATATATCAATATTTACTTTGAATGTAAATGGGCTAAATGCCCCCACACAAAAGGCACAGAGTGGCAAGTTGGTTAAAGAAGCAAGACTCTACTGTATGTATCTTCAAGAGACCCATCTTACATCCAATGATACTCATAGGCTGAAAGCAAAGGGGATGGAGAAGGATCTATCAAGCAAGCAAATGGAAAACAAAAAAGAGGAGAGGTTGGTTGCTATTCTTATTTCAGACTAAACGGACTTTAAAACAACAACAATCAAAAAGGACAAAGAAAGGCATTACATAATGATAAAGGGTTCAATCCTATAAGAAGGCTTAGCTAATATATATATATATATATATATACATATATTATGTGTGTATATATATATATATAATATATATATATATATATACACCCCACACATGGAGCACCCAGATTCATAAAACAAGTTCTTGGAGACCTACAAAGAGACTTAGATAACCACACAATAATAGTGGGAGACTTTAACACCCCACTGACAATATTAGACAGATTATCGAGGCAGAAAACTAATAAAGATATTAAGGACCTGAATTTAACACTTGACCAATTATACCTAGTTGACATCTACAGAATACTCCACTCAACAATAACAGAACATACATTGTTCTCATTCACATATGACATGTTAAAATTGATGACACACTCAGCCATAAAGCAATTCTCAACAAATTAAAAAAAAAAAACTGAAATCATACCAACCACACTATTGGACCACAGCACAGTAAGCCAGAAAAGTTAATACAAAGAAGATCTCTCAAAATCATATAATTATATAGAAATTAAAAGATCTGCTCTTGAATGACTTTTGGTTAAACAACTAGATTAAGGCAGAAATAATGTAATTCTTTGAAACTAATGAAAACAGACATACACCATACTAGAATTTCTGGGACACAGCTAAAACAATGTCAAGAAGAAAGTTTATAGCACTACATCCCCACGTAAAAAAAGTTAGAAAGATTTCAAATTAACAACCTAACATCACACCTAGAGAAACTAGAAGAACCAATTCTGAAGCTAGCAGAAGATAAGAACGAAAATCAGAGCTGAACTGAATGAAATTGAGATGCAAAAGTCCATATGAGAGATTAATGAAACCACAATTTGGTTTTTTGAAAGAATAAATAAGATTGATAGACCTCTAGGTAGACTAATTTTATAAAGAGAGAAGATCCAAATAAACACAATCAGAAATGACAAAGGGGACATTCCCACTGGCCCCACAGAAATACAAAAAAACCTCAGAGACTTACGCACACAACAGCTCTATGCACACAAACTAGAAAACCTAGAAGAAATTGATAAATTCCTGGAAAGATAAAATCACCCAAGATTGAACCAGGAAGAAATTAAAACCCTAAACATACCAATAACAAGTTCTGAAGTTGAATCAGTAACAAAATAGCTACCAACCAGAAAAAGCCCTGGACCAGACAAAATTACAGCTGAATTCTACCAGATGTATAAAGAAGAGCCGGTACAAATTTTGCTGAAACTATTTTTAATAATCTAGGAAAAGGGACTCCTTCCTAACTCATTCTATGACTCTAGTATCATTTTGATATAAAAAAACTTGCAGAGACACAATGAAAAAGGAAACTTCAGGCAATATCTCTGATGAACCTAAGTGCAAAAATCCTCAACAAAATACTAAAAAACCAAATCCAGCAGCACATCAAAAAGTTAATCATCAAGATAAAGTAGACTTTATAACGGAGATTGGTTCAATGTATGCAAATCAATAAATGTGATTCATCGCATAGACAGAACTGAAACAAAAAACCATGTAATCATCACCATAGACACTGAAAAGGCTTTTGATGAAATTCAACATCCTTTCATGTTAAAAACCCTCAACAAACTAGGCATCAAAGGAATATACCTCAAAATAATAAGAACTATCTATGATAAACCCACAGCCAACATCATACTGAATGGGAAAAAGCTGGAAGCATTCTCCTTGAGAACCAAAACAAGACAAGGATGCTCACTGTCACCACTCCTATTCAACATAGTTCTGGAAGTCTTAGCCGGAGCAACCAGGCAAGAGTAAGAAATAAAAAGAACTTAATAGAAGATCTGATCAATGACTTCAATAAAGCTTTAGGATACAAAATCAATGTATAAAAATCAGTAGCATTTCTATACATCAATAACATCCAAGTTTTGAGCTAAATCAAGAGTGCAATTCCATTCACAATAGCCACAAAATGAATAAAATACCTAGAAATACAGCTAACCAAAGAGGAGATACACCTCAACAATGAGAATTACAAAACACTGCTGAACAAAATCAGAGATGACACAAACAAATTAAAAAAATTCCATGCTCATGAATAGGAAGAATCATTACTGTTAAAATGGCCACACTGCCCAAAGCAATTTACATATTCAACAATATTCCTATTAAATTGCCAAGGACATTTTTTTATAGAATTTGCAAAAAAACATTCTAAAATTCATATGGAACCAAAAAAAGAGCCCAAATAGCTAAAGCAATCCTCGGAAAAAGAACAAAGTGGTAGGCATCATGTTACCTGACTTCAAACTATACTGCAAGGCTACAGTAACCAAAGCAGCATGGTACTGGTATAAAAACAGACACATAGACTAATGGAACAAGTTAGAAAACTCAGAAGTAAAGCTGGACATCTACAACCATCTAATCTTTGACAAACCTGACAAAAATAAGCAATGGGGAAAGGCCTCTCTATTCAATAAATGGTGCTGGGATAACTGGTTAACCATTTGCAGAAGATTGAAACTGGACTTCTACCTTTGACCATATACAAAAGTTAACCAGGATGGATTAAAGAATTAAATGTAAAACCTAAAATTATAAAACTATAAAAATCCTAGAAGAAAATGTATGAAATACCATTCTGGACATAGGCCCTGGCAAAGGCTTTATGATAAAGACTCTAAAAGCAATTACAACAAAACAAAATTGTTGCATGTGACCTAATTAACCGAAACAGCTTCTGCACAGCAGAAACTATCAAGAGAGTAAACAATCTATAGAATGGGAGAATATTTTTGCTAACTATGCATCTGACAAAGGTCTAATATCCAGAATCTATAAAGAACTTAAACAAATCTACAAGAGAAAAACAAACAACTCTATAAAAAAGTGGGCAAAGGATATGAACAGACACTTCTCAAAAGAAGACATACACATGGCCAATAAGCATACGAAAAAATGCTCGACATCACTAATCATTACAGAAATGCAAATCAAAACCATAATGAGATACCATCTCATACCAGTCAGAGTGACTATTATTCAAAAGTTAAAAAACAGCAGATGCTGGCAAGGTTGCAGAGAAAAGAGAACACTTATACACTACTGGTGGCAATGTAAATTAGTTCAACTACTGTGGAGAGCAGTTTGGAGATTTCTGAAAAAGCTTAAAACAGAACTACTATCTTACCCAGCATTCTTATTACTGGGTGCGTACCCAAATGAATATAAATTGTTCTATCATAAAGACACATGCACCTGTATGTTCATCACAGCACTATTCACAATAGCAAAGATTGTGAAGGAATTAAACTAGATGCCCATTAATGGTGGACTGGATAAAGAAAATGTGGCAAATATACATTGTGGAATACTATGCAGCCATAAAAAGAACACAGTCATGTCCTTTGCAGCAATATTCATGCAGCTGAAAGTTGTTATCCTAAGTGAATTAAGAAAGGAAACAGAAAACCAAATACTGCATGTTCTCACTTATAAGTAGGAGCTATACATTGAGTACACAACGATACAAAGAAGAGAACAACCCTGGGGCCTACTTGAGGGTGGAGGTTGGGAGACGGGTAAAGATTGAAAAACTACCTATCAAATACTATGCCCACTACCTGGGTGATAAAACAATTTGCACACCAGACCCCAGCAACACACAATTTATCCTTGTAACAAACCTGCACATTTAACCCCTGACCTAAAATAAAGTTGGAATGTAAAAAAGTAAAATGAATTGCCTCATCATTAGTGGTTTCATGTTCTTCTTCCACCTCCTTTTAAAAAATGCCTGAACCAGACTATCAGGATGTTTATCTTATGCTCCATTAAAAATGGGTTCTTCAGTCAAGCAAATTGGGAAAATACCACATACTATTTCCCCCTGATATTAACAGTGCACATCATCATATGAAGGAGTCAGAGAAACTCAGTTGTAAAGCCATTTTGTTTCACCCAGACTTTTAATCACAGAACCATTTCGTTCTGTCAGAGCTGTAAACATCTAATGGAATCAGTGTTTCATTTAACACACTTTGGGAGATACCATAATAAGATTTATTTGTCTTTCCATCAATATAAATAGCCATTGGAGATTCTCTGGTTAGGAAAACATAATTTGTTTTCTTATTAAATTGCTTTAATTTTTATTTTTATTTTTTGGAGATAGGGTCTTGCTCTTTTGCCCAGGCTGGAGCTCAGTGATATGATTATAGCTCACTGCAGCTTTGAACTCCTGGGCTCAAGTGAACCTCCCACCTCAGCCTCCTGAATAGCCAGGACTACAAGTACACACTACCACATTCTGCTATTTTTTTTTCTTTATTTTGTAGAGACAGGGGTCTCACTATGTTGCCTGGGCTGGTCTCAAACTGTTGGCCTCAAGTGATCCTCCTGCCTTGGCCCCCCAAAGCAATGAAACTACATGCATGAGCCACTGTACCTGGCCTTTTAAAATGTTTTAATTGGGAATTGCTGTACCATGTTGTCATGAGAATCTCTGCTAACAAAGCAATACCACAGCTGATGTCCCAGGCCTGGAAGTATTGAACTTTATTGGTTAAGAGGTTCTTTTAACAAATTTCCTAATTCACTAATTGCATTTTCTGTCACTGGCTTCATAGTGTCAGGGAGTATGAGGTTTGAAGGGTTTGAATTTTCTTTTCACCTGCATCCATTATTTTTGCTGGATGTTTCATTGGTAAGGGTGGAGAATTGGCTGAATGAATAGTGCAAATTGAATAGTAGGGAGTTTTTCCCTCATGGCAAAGGTCACTTTTAAGTCTTTTTATTTTTTTTCTTTCTCACATTGTTACGCACAAAACATCCTAAGCTTGATTGGAGATAGGAAACAAAGAATGCTGTGCCACATGCTGACCTTCTTGTATAGCCTTGAGATTGTGAAGATGCTGCTTGTTCGCACAGGCTGTCATTGCATGATCTATTGCTTGATAAAGAAAGAGAGTTTGTATTCTCTGACCCCAATTCCTTCAACCCTGGAACAATGCTTCACATTATAAATTTTAAATTGACCTATCAACTTACCATTAACTTCCCACATATATATGGCGAATGTTTCTCAATTTATTTAAAAGAAAATACTTGGGTGTTCAGGTTTCTTTTTCTCATTAAAAATGTGTAATTCATTTTCTTCCCTTATGTTTTTCATATTTCCCTGATATTGCCCATCCCTTGGGAGAAATTTTCTTTTTAAGATTCAGCTTCAATAAGGGAGATTACTAGTGACTTCTTTTCTCATTAAAATCACAGAGTGGGTGAAATCAGAGAAATAGATAAAGTAGACTTTTCTCTTAGGGTTCTAGGTTTCTGATTTTTAATGGTGTATTTGGAAGTAAAACCAGTCAAAATAGAAGGTATACTTTAGAGATTTCATTTTCTGTTTTAACTTTTTAACAGCATTTAATCATTAAAGACAGGGAAAAAAAGACAGAGGGAATTAAATTTAAAGTGATAATTTAATCTTAACAATTTGTCCTTTCATAGTTTTGGAAATATAGTCATCATTTAGTCATCCACTTATTCACTGATTTACTTACTTGGAGAACATTTATAGAACACCTGGCTTTCCAAAATTAACCTTTCACTGTAAGTGGATAGATATGCTGCCTGTCTTGTGTCCTTGATCCCTTAAAATGCTGAAACTATGCCACTCATTTTTGCCCTTAAATTTTTGTTCCTGTTTTTTTCTTGGGCTGTAAGGCCTTCTCATGTACCCTCTGCCAATTTAAACTCTATGCCCAATCCAAAGGGTTCCAATCCTATCTCCTTAGGAATCCTGTTCTGTTTCACTTCAGTACTTATTTAATAATTTTTCCTCTGAATTCCAACAGTACTTCCAGAATATGCCAGATAATATAGAACTTAATTTTACACAGTCTCTTATAAAATTTATCTGTAAAAGATATGTCTTCCTGGTTGCAACCTTGCATTGTAAGGCCATAGAAGTGAGTAATCCTTGTTTTTATTTTAGCATTCTCTGCAGCACCTAGAATATAGTAGGTACCTAAAATGCTTGTTTATAGATTTGCTGATTTCCTCATTTGTTTAAGGAGACAAATAAGTTTAAGGGAATGGGGGGCTATGGTAACAGAATACCTAGACTAAAACCTAAATGTTTATTAGCTGTAGCCTTTGAGTAAACTACTTAAATCAATTTTCTTATCTGTTAAATGAGGATACAAATATCCCCTCCTCCCCTATAAAGGTTTGTTGTGAGAATCAAATGACATAGTACATGTGAAATATATAGCACAGTGTGCTAGGAATTTGGAACTCAGTGAATACTGGTTGTATTTTTACTAATGCAGCTAAAAAATGATCTTCTTTCCATCTGAAATGTAATTGTTGGAAAGAATATTACTAAACAAGAATTAGGAGTGGGGTTATCGTTTATTAGATAGGAAAGGGAAATGGGACTCTTATACCAATATTCCCAGTAAATCTCTTGTATATCTAATCCTGTCTTGACATCTGTTTCTCAGAGGTCTTGAACTAACACACCTACCTAGTTTCAAAAAATATTGTGTTTATATCTATTTACATATCATATATGTATATGTGTGTGTGTGTGTGTATATATATATATATATATATTCTGTACCTCTGCTGTTTCATTATTTTTGTTCAGAACATTCTATTAATTATGTTTCCATACCTTTGTCAAACTCTCAATCTTATGTAATAGGATACCTCAGTCAAATTTCCCTTTACGGGACTGAAGACTTCATAATTAAAATTAATAGACTGAACACCTATGAAAAGTAATACTTTTTTTTCATGGGAAATGAATGATTTCAGAAACATTAAGTGTCACCAAGATTTTATGCCCTTTCACTTGTTATTCAGCAAGGGAACAGGGTGTGTAATGCTGGCATAACTCTCATGAGAAGACCCTCATTGTCCAGAAATCTGCTTACTTACAGCATACTATTTCTGCTAGAGAATAGAGAGAAGTTATCCCGTTAACTGAGGTTAGGAAATGTATTTGGATGTCACATTGAAGACACCTCAAATGAAGTAAGAGTGTGACTGGATATCACCTAAGACTTATGACTTCTCTCACTGGGAGATAAGAAAAGCGGGGCAGACTACCCCTTCTGTTTGAAATACTTGCTCTGTGTGCATAAGACATTGCCTGTAGGGTATGCCATTTTGTCCAAGTTAGTTTACCAATTTAAGGGTCCTGAACTTTAACTGTTTAAAGTAAACCCACCTTCAGCTGAGGGCTGAAAGCAATGAAAATTTTATTTGTATGTCTTGTATAGGAAGAAAAGGAACAGAAAAAAAATCTTTGTTTTTTTGTCTCTTGGTAGCCTGAAACTTTTATTTGGTGATATTTTAAAAATCAGAGCAAATGCCTCACCCAACCTGGGGGGGTTGATATTCACTTTAGCATGGCTCTAAAATGGATCTATTTCATTTTTTCACAGAATGAGCCCCTCAGCTGCATCAGGTACCTTGTGATTTTTATGCCTGAACACAAACACAACCTTGTAGAAAATTAGGATTTTGGAGGAAGAGTTTGTGGGCATGTCTGCATTGATGTGATCACTATGCTTCTTTAGAAAGTAGAAGCATGGAGATAGTTCTCTCGAGTAGGTATGGAAAGTTGGCTTACCTGCCTCCTTTTGGAAGCTTCAGCTTTACTTATCCATGAACCATCCACAGAAAAGCTAAGTTGAAGTTGAATAACTTATCTATCCTGACAATTCTATGAAAAATGTATAATCAAACTTTGATGATGTGGCAGTGGAGAAATCTAGCAAAGGAGTGTTTTTTAAAAATAAATTTTAGTTGCCAATAGCTAATAACTGTCATGTACTTTAAACCTTCCTGTAAATGATGAGATATTTAGTTATTTAATGTCAAGCATGAATTAGATGAATTACAATAGTAAGAGTAAAGTAAAACAATATTCTCACAATATTAATTGATCTTGTATGCATGTGTGTGTACAGGATGCAAAATGTCTGTATTGGCCGGGCGCGGTGGCTCACGCCTGTAATCCCAGCTCTTTGGGAGGCCAAGGTGGGCAGTTCAAGAGGCCAGGATATCGAGACCATCCTGGCTAACACTATGAAACCCCGTCTCTACTAAAAATACAAAAAAAAAAAAAATAGCCTGGTGTGGTGGCAGGTGCCTGTAGTCCCAGCTACTTGGGAGGCTGAGGCAGGAGAATGGCGTGAACCTGGGAGGCGGAGCTTGCTGTGAGCTGAGATCGTGCCACCGCACTCCAGTCTGGGTGACAGAGCAAGACTCCGTCTCAAAAAAAAAAAAAAAAATCTATATTGTGGTCTGGGTTGCCCCTCTCCCTTGTCATATTTCACGCTCCTTTTACAATGTATGAAAGAATGATGCTTAAATAAATGAAATCTCTAAATTTCTTCATGTTCCTCAAAAACAACTGCAACACTAACAGGATAATGTATACACCTTACTTTGAGAGAGTTAGAGATTCATATTGCTATAAAATGTTTTGCATGAAGAAGATGCTCAATATGTATTTATCAACTTTTCTATTTGTCCAACATTTTGAAAACAAATTAGGAAGACATAAAACATCTCTTAACCTATCTTTCCTGTGATCATATCTCCATCTTTTCATTTTAAAATCCTTTCATCTTGCAATAATGAAATCTCTGTCTTGTATTTGGACAAGTTTTCCTGTGTATTTTTGCAGATGACGGTGTTGTTACCATAGAATAATAGAGAAGGAAGTGAAATCTTAGACCAACTAGCACTCAGGTCTGGCCTCTACCAGAAGCATTAGTGTAATTTGGGAAACTTGTTAGAGATACAAATTCACTGGCCCCATTCCAGACCCACAAAATCAGAAACTGAATGTTTCTGATTAAAACAATGAATGTTGTAACACTCTCTATGGATGGCTCTGAGGCACACTGAAGTTTGAGAACCACTGCTCATTTCCAGTTCTTTCATTTAATAATCATTAAAATGAGATTGAAACTACCTGAGTTCTCTTATGCTCTCTCCAGGCTTTTATACCACACATAACTTCAAATACTATATATATGCATCTGACTTCTAAATTAGCATCTCTAGACATTTTCCTGAGACCCATATATCCAACAGCCTACTTGACACTTTTACTCGAATGTTTCACGGGTACCTTAAATTTACAGGTACAAACCAACCCCTCATCTTCTCCTTCAGTGTTAAATATCTCAGCAAATGTGCATTCTTTTGCCCAGCTGTTCCAACCATAAACCTGGGAATCTTTTCTCACACTTCTCCCTCACCTTCCTTTATTTTATTCAGCAAAACATCCGCTCTACTTCTGAAACAGCTTAATATAATTCTCTCTCCATCTCTACTGTTGCAAGTCCAGTGCAAGCCATCATCATCCTCTCTCATCTCCTTATTAACCAATACTTTTTTTTAGAGAGGAGCTACAGTGATCACTAACAACTGGTCACATCAATTCCCTGCTAAATGCTTAATAGGTTTCCATTGTACTTAGGACAAAACTCCAAATCTTTCAAATTGCTTACATAGGGACCCAGCTCCAGAGTCCCTGCCTAGTCCATTTCTCGCTGCCTGCCTTTTAATTCCTAAATGTGGCAGGCTGTTTCCTGTGCTCTGCCAAAGGTGGGCTTTTCTGCCTTGAAAACATTTTTTTTCTTCTTTCTACTCAGCTTCTTCCTGCTTTCCAGTATCTGCTGAAATCAGTGGCCCTCAATGCTGGTCATAAATAATAACCACTCAGGAGAAATTTTAATACATGCTACTACCCAGACCTCATTCTTAGCTTCAATTCTTTTTATCTGGAGTAGGGCCAGACACTCATAGTTTTTATAGCTCCCCAGGTGATTCTAATGTGCAAAATTTAGAACTGTTGGTTTAAATGTCACTATCTCAGAAAGGCCTTCCCTAACTCAACAGGCCCCCTGTTAGAATCCTGAACTGACTGTAATTTTTGTTTACAGTATTTATTGTACATTATGTGATAATATTTAATATTTGTCATCCCTGTTTGATCGTAAGGTTCATGAGGGCAAGGATCTTCTAGCATTTGTTTGCTTCTATCTCCAGTAATGAACAGTGTCTGACACAGAATTGGCAGTCCATAAATTATTAAGAAATTAATTTATAAGGTTTTAAAGCTAGCTCATGGCAAAACCCAGTGTAAAACCAAATGTCCTTGACTTTTGGTTTCATTGTCTTAGAATAAAGATAATTTAATAGCTATTTGAATCCTACATGCTCAAACTGGGACAGTTCTAATCCAGCCCAATCACGTCTAGGGGAAGGTAATGTGGGCTGTTAGTTCTATTCCTACTAGTAGCAGCCCCATACCACATGGCTATGTCTTGTTTCATTTTGGAACCCTAAACTCCAGATTGAATCTAATGTCTCCTGAGGATATCCTGGACTCTCCTAATAAAATAAGTATTATTAAATTTTTATGAGACACACATATGTTTTGACATGAATTTCAGTTCAAATCTTGTGATACAGACAGCCATCCGGAAATAGAGCTGGTATTAGACGATCAGTTCATGTTCACATATGTACTATTTTCCTCCTTGTATTAAAATTATATTGTGTATCATTAATATACAGCTGTAAACAAAGGGAAAATATTTAATGGGTTAGACAATATGGAAAGGTCAAATTCATTTATATATTTTTCTTTTTTTCTTTTTTTTGAGACAGTCTTGCTCTTGTCCCCAGGCTGGAGTGCAATGGCATGATCTTGGCTCACTGCAACCTCTGCCTCCTGGGTTCAAATGGTTCTCCTGCCTCAGCCTCCCGAGTAGCTGGGATTACAGGCACCTGCCACCATGCCCGGCTAATTTTTGTATTTTTAGTAGAGACGGGGTTTCACCATGTTGGCCAGGCCGGTCTCAAACTCCTGACCTCAGCTGATCCACCCGCCTCAGCCTCCCAAAGTGCTGGGATTACAGGCGTGAGCCACTATGCCTGGCCCATTTATACGTTTTTCTTTTAGAAGTTATAGTTCACTGGGATAAGCTAAAAGGATGTATTCTTAGCAACACCCAGCAGGCCTATTGATGTGGACTGGGTTTGGCTCCTCAGAAATCCCAGTTCCCCAGAGCAGACATGGTTGATTGGTGACAGTGGTATTCTACTTGTCCAGGGAAAAGTCCTGCAATAGCCCTGTCCCAAGAAGGAGCTTGCTGAGCTTCATTACTCCCAATCATAGAACTTGGAACTCTAACTTTAGCAAGCTGCATCACCTGGATCTACTATCTAGATATCATGTTCAACTTCTAACTTTACCTCTAGTTTCTTGTTTCGTGGACCACAAATTATATTACAATAACTAGGAATTGTATAGCCTCAGTCACATTGCAGCTTTATAAGGAGGACTAGCTTGTGGACCTGTGTGGTCACATGATGCATTATTTCAAAGCCTTGATGAAAGTGACTGCAGCCAGTCTGGGCCTAGCCACCCTGCTGTTCACATAAGAGTTTTCTCTGCAACTTGAATACAAGAAAAGTTAGCGAATTTATACTTTTAGAATAATAATCTTCTTCCTCCTGAAATAACATACACAACTGACAATAGTTGATTGGCAGACAAGCACTGATTATGGATATTTATTATTATTCAAGTAGTCATAGTGCTTCTTTTTTTCTGAGCAAGGAGTATAAATTCAGTGGCCAGTTCTGGGCTATCTTGTCAGCTGTTATTGTGAAGATTTCTCTACAAAACATTATGTATTATTTATTTGTGTTGTTATTCTTAAATCAGATTGAAAAATTTTCCAGAATAGTCCTGATTTTAGATATTCTACTTTGTTTGTGCCTTAAAACATCAGAATGTTCCAGGAATCCCAATATTTTGGCAATAACAATGAAATGACTCAAGTTAGAGACTGAAGAAAAATAGAATACTCACAAAAACACACATAGAAACTTACGTGTGTTCCTAGTCATGCTCTCTGTGAACACTTTCCTAGTACTAATGCCAGAGCAATTGTTGCATTTGTTTGAGTCAGGTAAAGCTAAGTCACTGATTCAAGGTGAAAAGGATGGCAAATATTTCCAAGGATAATTGAAGACAGTTACTTTTCTTACAATGCTAGTGCTCTTTGAAGTGTATTCAAAAGAAATTATATTTCATTTTAATGTCAAAATGAATGTAAAAAATCAAGGAAAGGTATGCTTTCAAGTCAACTGAGGAAAAAGAATATTCCACTTAAAAAAATAACCAGTAATCACAAGTGATATTGTATACAATATAGAAGTGAGATAAGTATTGCTTGCATTGGGAATTTGATATGCTTTTATGGGCTCAAAGAAAAATTGATTCATTTTGGGCTCTGTTAAGTTACAGGTAGAAAAGGGGAGGCTTTTTTTCTTTTTGTAAATTCAAAGAGGGTTTTAGTACTTTTTAAGGAAATGATCATTTAAATAAACATGTTCTTAAATTATATTTTGGTGACAAGTTGTGAGCAGAATGAGGTGAGAAGAAAGACTACAAACCAGAGAGAGCTAAGATATAAAAATGGCATGAGGATATTAGAATTTCAAACATAAAGAAATTTTCTGAATTCATTGCCTTGTTATGTATAGATGCTATGATAAGATAATTTTCTCTAATGACTTTTAGACATAAGGAACACCTGTACTTCAAAAATGTTCATAATCCACATGAAAATCAATTGGCAAATCCACAATTTCCAAGGTTTTTAGGAGAAAAAAGTATTTTTTTAAAGCCTGAAGTCCTTAAATCTGGTAAGATATTATCAGTCTTATCAGGAATAAAATAATGAAAGTACACCCTAATTTTAAATAATTGTTTTATAGAATTTTGCATTGTGTTTCATATAATTTTATTTTTTCAGGAAAGAGTATTTGTGTGGGTGATGTAATTTTACATTATTATGTCTTTAAATATTAATCTGTAAAGTAGAAAAATATTAACAATATGTCTTAAACTTTATCTTGAAACATATAGATAATAATTAATATGTGTTAAATTTCTGTTTTGACTCCAGGGCTTCATTACAGTAACTTAATTTCTTCATTTTGGAAGTGGGCTTTTAAACCCAGAGAATTCATTCACTGGCACCTGCTTATCAGCTCTGGGCAATACAGTGTTGGGATTTTCAGGCCTAGGTATCAATGAGTATTTACTAAGAACCAGGTACTATGTTAAGTGTTGGGCCTACAGATGCATCTAGCAAATGGTGCCTGCCGTGGAGGGATAGCTTATCTAATGAGGAAGGCAGACACAATTGACAACATAATTCAATGTAGTAAGTACCGATGTCTACCAATAAAAAATAGGTAAATAAGGTTAAATCTTACTGAGAAAAGCCACTGAGTACATGTCACTTGACCCAAAATTTTTTTTTTCTATTCCCATGATGCCTAGCATGTCTCGCGTATAGCAAGTGCTCAATTGCTGGGCTGACTTAAAGTCAGTACAGGCACATGAGCAATCTTGCCATAGAGTGTCATGGAGAAGACCTCATTCATTCTTTCATTGTTGTTGAGATAGATGCCTAGTAGCCTTAGTTTTATTCAGGAGACTGAATCATAAAACAGCAAATTAAACATCCAGGAAGGTCATTTCCTTTTCAGCTTTACGAAGTTGTTGGGTTTTTTTTTCCAAGAAGATTTTGCCTAACATCATCAACAGAGTAAGCAGATCTTGAAATGACATTTTCTAGGAGGAACTGGAAAAACAATTTGCCTCAAAATATATTCCTCTTACTTAAATTCTACAACTGAAGGATAATTTCTTTGCTAAACCATCAATACCTTTAAATGCAAGTGACCCTGGGAAGGCTCACACATTATTCTATTATGAATTACAACATCTGAGGGTGAGTCTGTTGGTCTTTTTCAGACCTCTAATGTTTTGCTTATTCAAAGTCAGTGAGATGTAATACAGGAAAGTTGCAAATGTTCATGGAATGAAGGGGAACCTCGGCTCGTGTGGTTCAGTAAGAGGCAGACTCGAAAGAAGGGAATAAGGTTTCAGAAGAGGAAGGAGGAGACATGTTTGCCAAACTTCACTAGGATTTGCTCTAAGTGTAATGTGCTATATGTTACGGTTGTTTGATAAATCTAGTTACCACATTTTACAAACGTAGGTCCTTCTAATTACTTTCATTAAAATTAAATTTTAATTTAATTGAAATTAATTGGACTTTCTGCAGGCTGTGGGAGGAGTGATGCTGGTTAATGACAGAAATGCTGGGTCAAGCATCCACAGTCACATTGGGGGATCTCAGAAATTTCTTACAATACATACAGAATAAAGTAATACCCCAAAAGAACAAAGGCATAAACTACTCTTCCTATTTTTGCCTTATTAATAATAATTCATGTTATATTTGATATTGCGAATAAATAATATGATTTATATCACTAGTTAGCTTTTATTAAACACCCACCTTTTATGAATTCTGATGGCAATAACTTTCATGCAGGATCCTATTTAATCTTCACCAGTGAGATGCAAATAATGGACCTAGAATCACGCATACAGGTAACATAAACAGAAGCAGAATTGCAAAGCATGAGTATTATACCCTAATGTAGAGCTCTTAACCATTTTGTAATATCACCCTCAGAAACAGATGAAAAGAAAGACAATTGGGGCCCTGATTCTTCTTCAACCTCATTGCACTTTTATGCTGGCCACGTACTTACTTATGATCACATAAATCAAGGAGAGCTTATTAAGTAACTTCAACTTCCCTTCAAGCGCAAACGTTCCATTTTTTTTTAACCTTGGGGGTTTATTTGTTGTGATAATGGGGTGGGCATTATCTCAGAAGGAACTTTATTCTTTACTTCATGAGAGGCATATTTGACAAATGCGAAGAATGGGACATTTGCTCTCTTGCCTGTGTGGAGCTCAATGTTCGTGACCTGTGGGCCTCCCAGATCCTGCTTTATTTGCAGAGCCCCTTGGCTTTGAATCACAGGGCATGCCATTGCCGTATATGGGGATAGCACACTGGGCCGTGGGAGTTAACTGGGATTACCAGTGGCTATAATGTTGGTGTCTTGATCCTCAGCAACTCTGCTTTGAAGCTGAAGGGCAGAGTACAAGCACACTTACGCATCTCAGCTTGGCAATAATAGCATGCCTTTGTGATGACGAGGCATGCTGTGAGTACCCAAGTTTATACTATGCATTCTGTTGATATTTGATATGATATTAATTTAAAGCATGGCTTGTCCACTAGTCTAAATCTTGTCACTTAAACTCCAAACACTTGTCATAAATAGACTTGGAATGTGGTGGAAAAGTAATTAGGAATTGGACTTTTTACTTTTTCAGCTCTGGAGTGATACTTTTATTGTCTTCTTAGAAATTTTTCAGGTGTTTTTTTTATCTTTGCTTAACCTTAGTTGTTAAAATAAATATTAATTTGAGGTTGCTTTGTTTTGAAATTACTGTAGTCATAGGCAAATATCACTGTGTGGATTTCTAGACCCATGGAATATTAATGCTCAAAGCAATGTTAGAGATAGCCTAAAAATGTTATCACAACAGTTCTTCCATCCCTTACAATAAGTTTGAATTTTAGCATCGGAATTAGATTGAAATTTTTGTCTTGTCATGTAGTAGCCGTGTAACCATCAGCAAGTTATTAAACCTCTTTTAGCCTAAGTATCCTCAACTCTAAAAAACAACAACAACAACAACAACAACAAAGGTCAATTACAACTACATTATGTAGATCTGTATGATCTGTGCAAAGTAGTAACATAATATGTATAGGCTTGCCTAGCTCCAGGCCTTGGCAAAGAGTATTAGCTCAATAATTGTGTTTTCTTCCCTCTAACACTGTAATAACAAGCTTTGTTTCCATTTTAATTTAATTTTAAATTAAGATAGTGTATACTATGAAGCATCTAAATAAGGTTATAAGGTGTACCGTCTTTTTATAATAGCACTTTCTTCTTTATTCTGAGAATGTAAGAGTAGCTGTGAGGTTAGATACGGTTGTCTAGATGGAAGAGGAAACCGTAGTAGAAGAATAAAAGAGGATTTACTTTATTGTAAATTTTCAGAGAGTAGTAATAGGGATATTGAAGTGAAGGAAGAAGAATGTGTGCTTGAAAAATTTCTAGAATGGAGATGGGAGTGAATTTACATAGAGACTTGAGGTATAAATTAAATAATACTATCAAGGGTTAAGGTTTAAGATAGACTCCATGACAATGAAAAATAAAACCCTTTAATATGAACACCATAAGTCTAGTCAACATTTTTCAGATTCTAAAAGCCATGTAAAAGGCAGAGGTGAAAGCCTGAACTAAACTAAAAATAGACTCATCAAGCACATTGTCTGGAAGTAAGTGAAGATGGTAAAAGGCAAATTCCTTCCCTTCCTATGCCCTGTCTGGAATAAAGACATGTAAATTGTCAAATTTAGAAACATTGCTTAACATTTTTTGAAACATTAATTAATGTTTCTGCTTAAGGGAATATTAATCAAATATGTATTGAACACCTATTGGACATTCTTCTATGTGCTGGGATATAATTGTGAACAAAACCTGAAAACAACCCTAGTCCTCACAGAGTTAACAACTTAGTAGGGCAAGATGACAGTAATTACACACACACACACACACACAACACACACACACACACACACACACATATGAAAAACCTGAAGCAGGGGAGATAGTAATGCTGAAGGAGAGGGCTGCAGTTTCAAGCAATTGGGTCAGGAAAGTTCAAAGGTGGACTATGGCTTGCATTTTTGAGGGAAAAAAAGGATGCCAGTGTGGCTGCAGCAGAGCTGGTGGTGAGGGGGGATAAAGTGTGGGAGATGGGGTTAACAAGGCAATAGGAGCCATATCATGCAGGTTTCCTAGAGTGTTGCAAGGATTTTGGCTTTTACTTGGATTAAAGCAATTAGTCTATATATTTTCAAGAATATCAGCAAAGAAAATTACCTTAATCTTCCCCCTCATCTCCTTGCTTGATCCAATCATCCACCCAGGGCTTAGTTTCTCTTACTCTTTGTCCAGACCCTCATCATCTGCCATCTGGAGTCTTGCATTGGCCTCTTTACTCCTTTCACTGCCTCTGTCTCTCCGTTATCACAAATCCATCCTTCTCACTGTCAACTGATATTTTTTAAAAACACTAATCTGTGTTCTGATACTAAAATATCCTTTGAAGTTTATATTTCTTCTGAAGTCTGGCCCCTTACAAGATTCTCTAGAATCTGGCTTTGATGCACATATCTAGCCTCAACTCTGCCACTGCTTTGTATGTATGGCATCCCGTCAAATATGTTCTAAGCGTTCACACTTTTGGTGCCTGTGTGTTCCTGTTTGCATGTTTTGAGGCTATCATATTCTTACTTAACGTTAAGACCCAACAACAACTCACCTTTTCTGAGGAGCAGTTACTGTTTTTTTTCAGGTAGAACCAATGTATCCTTCTTCTGGGTACTCATAAAACTGTCCCTTTCTTTGTCATAGCACATCTGCCCCTTCAATTAGGTTATACGTATATTTCTCTCCACCAGATTCTAAGCAACTGAAGCATAAAGACTATGTTTCCCCCACTCCTATATCCATAGTACCTTGGGTCATGCTTAGTATTTGGGGAATGCCCAGAGATTTTTTTTAAAAATAGATGAATAAATCACAATTTTAATGGATATATGTGAGTAGTTGGATATAACTATGTTAAACATAATTAATATGAGCAAAACCAGTCAGATGGTATTATCAGACCCATTCTTTGACTTGATCTGAAATTAATAAAGCTTTGGGAAATGTATTTACTTTTGAGCAAATATTTTGGACTTAGGCTTTTTTTCTTTGATAAACTGAGGTTAAACTTGATGGTCTTTAATGCAGCCCTGAGACACTAATCATTCATTCATTCATTTAAGCATATTTAAGTGCCCATTTGGTGCAAAGCGTATGACATCACCAAAATGCAAACCATTCTTTTCGTGTGTGTTTTATATTTCTATTTAGTGCAATGCTATGATGAGTCTATAAATAAATGTATGGATTTCTTTCTAGTCTGCCACAAGCTTATAAGATTAGAAGATGTTCAGGTGCAACCTAAATACACAGCATTAAAGGAATTCAAGACAGAAAATGGATACTAGAAATTTAAAATAGCATTTGACACTGACTGATATCTTAATACCACTATAGACATGGAAAAACCCATGTCATCCTTTCTACTTAAGATAAAGGGATTTGGAAGAATATCTGTTACTATATATGCTGAAACATATCTATAGAATGCTATAATAACATGTCAGCATTCTAAAACAAATTCTTTACATTTAACAGATGATAAAATGCATTGAAATCTATACTATTTGAACTTAAACTCTACCATAAAGTGAAAGCAAATAATGAAACTTAAAACAGAATTGGCTAATCTAAAAATAATCTATTTTAAACTCTCAGTATTTTCCCCAAAGTAGAATTTCTTTCTTAACAAAGAATACTAGCCTTCAAGACTACTATTAGCAACAAGGCAAAGGGGAACAAGCCAGAGCTTTATTTTCTAGGAGCGAATGGATTTTGAGATTATTTTTCAATTAAGAAGGTGTATTCTTTTCTTCTTTAACTCTCTTTATGCTCCTTGCTTGAAATTTCTTAAATAAGAAATAAGCTGGCGAGGAGCTGGGTTCCCTTGGAGGAGAAGAGGTGCTCTGATTTTTAGAATTTTCAGCTTTTCTGCTCTGGTTTCTCCCCATCTTTGTGGTTTTATCTACCTTTGGTCTTTGATGATGGTGATGTACAGATGGGGTTTTGGTGTGGATGTCCTTTCTGTTTGTTAGTTTTCCTTCTAACAATCAGGACCTTCAGCTGCAGGTCTGTTGGAGTTTTCTGGAGGTCCACTCCAGACCCTGTTTGCCTGGATATCACCAGTGGAGGCTGCAGAATAGCAAATATTGCAGAATGGCAAATGTTGCTGCCTGCTCATTCCTCTGGAAGCTTCATCTCAGAGGGACACCTGGACTTATGAGGTGTCAGTCGGCCCCTACTGGGAGGTGCCTCCCAGTTAGGCTACTCGGGGGTCAGGGACCCACTTGAGGAGGAAGTCTGTCCATTCTCAGATCTCAAACTCTGTGCTGGGATAACCACTACTGTCTTCAAAGCTGTCAGACAGGGATGTTTAAATCTGCAGAAGTTTCTGCTGCCTTTTGTCCAGCTATGCCCTGCCCCTAGAGGTGGAGTCAACAGGGACAGGCAGGCCTCCTTGAGCTGCAGTGGGCTCCACCCAGTTTGAGCTTCCAAGCTGCTTTGTTTACCTACTCAAGCCTCAGCAATGGCAGACACCCCTCCCCCAGCCTGGTTGCTGCCTTGCAGTTCAATCTCAGACTGCTGTGCTAGCAGTGAGTGAGGCTCCGTGGGCGTGGGACCCTCCAAGCCAGGCATGGGATATAATCTCCTGGTGTGCCATTTGCTAAGACCATTGGAAAAGTGCAGTATTAGGGTGGGAGTGTCCCGATTTTCCAGGAACAACCTGTCATGGCTTCTGTTGGCTAGGAAAGGGAATTCCCCGACCCCTTGCATTTCCTGGGTGAGGCAATGCTCTGCCCTGCTTCGGCTCACACTCCGTGGGCTGCACCCACTGTCCGACAAGCCCCAGTGAGATGAACCTGGTGCCTCAGTTGGAAATGCAGAAATCACCTGCCTTCTGCGTCACTCACACTGGGAGCTATAGACTGGAGCTGTTCCTATTCGGCCATCTTGGAACCTCCCTTCCACCTCTCTTATAACCTGATCACTCTTTATTCAATTAACCTGTTTTTATAACTTACATTTTCTGAAGTTAAAATTAAATATAATGGTCCTTAGATAGAAGTTCTATTGATCAAGGCTTTATGTAATCCACTATCATATCCCCAGTACTTACAGAAGTGCCTGACAATACATACATTGAAAGACTATTGGAAGACAGATGAGATCAGTAGGATCTGTATACTTAATGTATAAAATTTTAGCTCAAAGTAGAAAAAATGCTATTAGTGCTCCTGTGAAACATTATGGCAGAAAAAATTTGTTTTTTGCAAGTTTAAAACTTGCAAACTTATGCTTTTTGTAATGATAGAGTAGCTTTTATTGGACTATCCTTCTGACAGTTACAGATGACAATTATAACCTTTGGACAAAATCTAACAAACAAACAAACAAAAAACCCAAACAAAAAACATACGTAAGTATGAAGACGAAGGTTACTGACAAAAACAAAAATTGTAGCAGCATTAATCCTTGAAAGAAAAACACCAAACAGTGCATTTGAATTTTATACAGCTTTTCACCTGAGAATATTCCCAAGTCCAAGTGTCTTGGTATAATTAAAACTTGAACATTAGGGTACAATCAGAGTGACTTGAGGAGGTGGATAGCATTCAAGACTTCAGAGTAGTGGAAAGTGAGAGAGAGAAAAAAAAACTAGCAATGGAAGTAACAATAGAGAATGGATTCAAAAATCTGTGTGTAAACATTGATCAAAATTAGGCCTTGAAAGATCAGCCAAATTTTGTAGTGTTCTCAGTCAGAGAAGACTACAAGAAGATGTATGAGTAAAATCAAAACCAAAACCAAACAAACAAAAAATACCAGCTGGAAGGTTGAAAGACTATCACAAGAAAAGTAGAGATTTGAATTTGAGTCCGGAAAGATAATTGCCTCCAATAAGAAAATAAACTCATCCCAGAGGAAGGTAATAAAACCTACAGTTTTTACAAAGTGTTATCCACATTATTCAATATAAAATAAAAATTATTAGACATCTGAAAAAGAAGAAAATGATATCCACGATTAAAAAAAATAATAGAAGATACAGAAGATGAACTGCGTCAGAAGTTGGAATTAGAAGACCAGGACTTTAATGTAGCTTTTTAGTTTCAGCCATGCAGCAGGAATCATCATGGTTTATAGCAGCCTGCTCCTGAGAGAATATAGACATCACTTGCCACTGAGGAAACCAATAGCCATTCCCTCAAGGATACCTTAGAGAGGGAGATGTAGCTCCATACCCCTTTGTGACCTAATAAGCAGCCACTGATTATCCATGTTGGGAGAGGAACTGCCACCTTTCCGAACCCAGCATGGGCCCAGTGAGTGCCAACAGAGCTTTGACCACTCTGTGGTGTCCATATCCAGACCTGAACTCTGTGGTTACACTGGATCTGCCTATGTCTCAGGCATTGGAGTCATTACCATAGTAAGCTAATTTGCACACTGGGTTCTGGAGCCAAGCTCTTGCTGCTTATGCTCATGCCCCAGGCATCAGCTCAGCCACCACAGAGCTTCATTCTGACCCTGTAGATGCTTTACTAAGATTCACTCTGACCTTATAGATGCTGAGGCTAGCACATGCTTATACCTTGGATCCTGGCTACAAGGCTGCATTGTGTGCACCCACATCTCAAACATCAGAGCCACTGCCAGAGAGAGGTAGTTCATAATCCAAGTCTGGAGTCAAGGTCTGCATGTGGCTACACTTCAGGCACTACCTTGGCTGCCATAAAGAGCAAGGCCCTGCCCAACTCCAGAGCCACTCTAATACTGTGCCCACTGGTGCTCTTATTCTTGCTTCCCCTAGCTGCTTCATAACAATCCATACTTCACATTTTGTCACCAACATAGCAGCAAAGGTGTCTGCAACCTAGGCACCAGTATCAATACTGCCCTGGATCCCAAAACCATTGTTCTTCCATATGTGACAATGTTTTCGGCCTCAACTTCATGGCCTCTTCATAGGGGCCACTCATCAGACAAGGGTGCCATCATTACTGCAAGTGAGTGCACAAGCCAGATCCTGTGTTAGGAAGAATCCCCTCAGCCACAACTCCCCAGTGGGAGAAAAGGAGAGCAAAGCAACCTTGGCAGTTATTGCCACTGAAGACCCCAGTGAGCCTTGCTGCTACAGCAAAATTTATAGCATTAGATACTGGATCCCTGCAGTATTCATCAACACTGATTTTTGCTGCCAGAGCTGTACAGAGACGAAACAGCTGAAATATTCACTAATGCAGAACCAATGTACTATATCTAGCAAGTGCCCTTGTATCCCTTTCATAAAGGAAATTTTTCCACAGTAAAACTAACCTTTAAAGTCTGCAAGAGGTGGCTGCTACACCAAATAAACAAACATCAACATAAGACAATAGAAATATGAAAAGCCAAGGAGATATGAAACAACTCAAATAACACAATAATCTCTCAGAAGCTGACCCCAAAGAAATGGAGATATACATACAAACTGTCTGACAAATAATTTAAAATTATTTTAGAGAAGCTCAATAAACTTCAAAAAACATACAAAGACACAATTAAATGAAATCAGAAAAAAACAATAAATGACCAACAAAAGAAATCTAAGAGATTGAAATTGTAAACAGAAATCAAACATATTCTGGAGGTGAAAAATACAGTGGAACAAATGAAAAATGCAATAGAGAGCATTGACATCAGAACTGACCATGTAGAAGAAAGAATGTGTTAAGCCGAACACACATTTGGAAATACGTAGTCAGAGGAGAAAAAAGAATAAGGAATGAATAAACTTAACGGGATTTATGGGGCATCATCAGAAGGGTAAATGTTTAAGTTGTAGGAGTTCAAGAAGAAGAAGAGAGAGACAAAGTACTATAAAGCTATTTCAGGAAACGATAGCAGAAAATTGTCCAAATATAAGGAAATACTTAAATATCCAGGTACAAGATAAAGGTACCTGGATATTTAAAAGTACCTGGACTTTGGTACAGTCCCAAAGTCCCCAGTCAGATTCCATCTAAACAAGACTGTACCAACATATTTTATAATGAAACTGAAAAAAAAAAAAAGACAAAGAGAATCCTAAAAGCATCATGAGAAAAAAAATCCATGTAAAGGAGTTTAAATAAGCCTAGCAGGAGATTTCTCAGTAGAAGGGTTGCAGGCCAGCAGAGAGTGGGATAATATGTTTAAAGGGCAGAAGGGGAAAAAAAGAAAAAAACAACCAGAAAACAAAAATCTTGCCAAGCAAGAACACTGACAAAGCTGTTGTTCAGAAATGTAAGACAGATAAAGACTTTCCCAGGCAAACAAAAGCTAAGGGAGCCCATTACCACCAGACCTGTTTTATAAGAAATGCTACAGGGAGTTTTTGAAGCTGAGAGAACAGGATCCAACTTAGTAACACAACAATATATAGAAGTATAAAACTCACTGGAAAAAATAAATACATAGTCAAATTCAGAATATTTTAATACTGTAATGGGGTATAAATCACTTATATTTTCAGTATGAAGATTAAAAGATAAAACTATCAAAATATTAATAGCTACAATAATTTGTTAAGGGATATATAATATAAAAGATGTAAATTGTGTTATCAAAGACATAAAATGTGTGAGAAGGTAGAGTGAAAGTGTAGAGTTATTTTTATGTGATAAAAGTTAAGTTGTTTTTAGCTTAAAATAGTCTGTGATAATGATAAGCTTTTTAAAAAAATTTCAATAGTTTTGGGAGTACAGGTGACTTTTGTTTACATGGATAAGTTCTTTAGTGGTAATTTCTGAGATTTTAGTGCACCTATTACCTGAGCAGTGTACACTGTACCCAATTTATAGTCTTTTATCCCTCATCCCTTTCTTAGCCTTCCCCCATGAGTCCCCAAAGTCCATTATGTGTCTCTTATGCATTTGCATTCTAATAGGTTAGCTCTCACTTATAAGGGAGAACATACAATATTTGCTTTCTACTGCTGAATTACTTCGCTTAGCATGATGACCTCCAGCTCCATACAAATTGCTGCAAAAGACATGATTTCATTCCTTTTTATAGCTGAGTAGTACTCCATGGTATATATCTATATACCACATTTTCTTTATCCACTCATTGTTTGGTGGGGACTTAGGTTGGTTCCATATCTTTGCAGTTGAAAATTGTGCTGCTATAAGCATGCATGTTCATATGTGTTTTTTATGTAATGACTTCTTTTTCTTTGGGTAGATACTCAGTAGTGGGATTGTTGGATCAAATGGTAGTTCTAGTTTTAGTCCTTTAAGGAATCTGCATACTGTTTTCCATAGTGGTTGTATTAATTTACATGCTCACCAGCAGTGTAAAAGTACTCATTTTCACCACATCTATGCTAACATCTATTGTTTTTTGACTTTTTAATTATGGCCATTCTTGCAGGAGTAAGGCAGTATCTCATTGTGGTTTTAATTTGCATTTCCCTGATGATTAGTGATGCTGAGCATTTTTTCATGTTTGTGGGCTGTTTGTATATCTTCTTTTGAGAAATGTCTATTCATGTCTTTTGCCCACTTTTTGATGATGTTATTTTTCTCTTGTTGATTTGTTCGAGTTCCTTGTAGATGTGGACACTAGTCCTTTGTTGGATGCATAGTTTGCAAATATTTTCTTCCACTCTATGGGTTGTCTTTTACTCTGCAGATTATTTTATATGCTTTGCAGAAGCTTTTTAGTTTAATTAGGTCCCATTTATTTATTTTTATTTTTGTTGCATTTACTTTTTGGGTCTTAGTCACAAATTCTTTGCCTAAGCCAATGTCTAGAAGAGTTTTTCCAATGTTACCTTCTACAGTTTTTCTGGTTTCTGGTCTTAGATTGAAGTCTTTGATCTATCTTGAGTTGATTTTTGTATAAGATGAGAAATGAGGATCCAGTTTTATCCTTCTACATGTGGCTTGCCAGTTTTCCCAGCACCACTTATGGAAGTTATAACTATAAGGTGTTTTTTTGTAAGCCTCATGGTAATCACAAAGCAAAAACTCATAGTAGATACACGAAAGATATTTTTTTGAGACAAGTTGTCACTCTGTTTCCCAGTGCATTGCTTGTGATCATAGGTTACTGCAACCTAAAACTCCAGGACTCAAGCTATCCACCCACCTCAGCTTTCCAAGTAGATGGGATTATAGGTGTCCATCATCATGCCCAGCTACTTTTAAAATTTTCAGTAGAGATGGGGTCTCTCTATGTTGCCCAGGCTGGTCTTGAATTCCAGGGCTCAAGTGATCCTCCTGCCTTGGCCTCCAAAGTGCTGGTATTTTAGGCATGAGCCACCATGTCTGGCTATAAAAGATTAAGAGTAAGAAATCAAAACATGCCACTATAGAAAATCATCTAATCACAAAGGAAGGCAGCAAGAGAGGAAGAAAATAATCTATAAAACAATGAGGAAATCATTAACCAAATGGCACTAGAAAATTCTTGCCTATCAATAATTACCTTGAATGTAAATGTACAAAATTATCTAATCAAAAAACATAGAGTGGATGAATGAATGAAAAAAAAGACCAACAAGACTCAACTATATGCCACCTACAAAAGAGACTCACTTCTCCTTGAAGAATACACATAGATTAAAAGTGAAAGGATAAAAAAAAAGATATTTCATGCAAATGAAAACCAAAAGAGAGCAGAGGTGGCTATAGTTATATCAGATAAAATAGACATTCAGTCAGAAACTGCAAAACGAGAAAAAGAAAGTCATTATATAATGATAAAGGGATCAGTTTGTCAAAAAGATATAACAATTGTAAATATATATACACCCAACATCAGAGTACCTAAATATATAAAACAAATATTAATACATTTGAAGAGAGATATAGACAATAAAATAACAATAAAGGACTTCAGTACCACACTTTCAACAATGAACAGATCATACAGACAAAAAATCAATAAGAAAACCTAAGATTTTAATACATTTTAGATCAAAAGGGCTTAACAGACATATAGAGAACATTTTATCCAATCGCAGCAGAATACACATTTTTCTCAAGAACACACATAATTTTGTCCAGGGTACATTACATGTTAGGCCACTGCTATGGTTTGAATGTTTATTCCCTCAAAAACTCACACTGAAAATTGCCACTGTGATAGTATTAGAAGGTGGGACTTTCAAAAAGTGTTTATTGTCATTAGTGTTCCACTCTCATGAGTGAACCAAAGCCATTATTGTGGGAGTGGGTGTGTTATCACAAAAGCGGGTTTGCCCTCTCTTGCTCTCTCACTCTTGCCTTCTCTTTGCCCTTGCGCCATGTGATCCTTTCTACCATGTTATATCATAGTCACCGAGGCTTTCACCAGGTGCTGGCACTTTGATATTGTACTGCTCAGCCTCTAGAATTGTGAGCCAATAAATTACTTTTCATTATAAATTACCCAGAAGAAAAACTCTTATCAAGTATCTTTTCTAATCTCAATGGTATGAAACTAGAAATTAATAACAGGAGGAATTTTTAGAAACATACAAATATGTGGATATAAAACAACATGCTCTGAAACAACCAATGTGTCAAAGAAACAATTCAAAGAAAACTTAAAAATAGCTAGAGACAAACAAAAATGGAAATGCAATATACCAAAACTATGGGATGTAGCAAAAGCAGTTCGTTGAGGAAAGTTTATACCAATAAACACCTAAGTTATAAAGAAGAATGATCCCAGCAACCCCCCCCCCAAAAAAAGCAACTAATATTACACCTCAAGGAACTAGAAAATCAAGAACAAAGTCTAAAGTTAGTAGAAAGAAGGTAATAATATGAAACTATAATAAATAAAATAGAGGCAAAAAACAAAAAAGAAAAACAAAACTAAGAGTAGGTTTTCTAAAAAAAAAACAGAAAAAATCCACAAACCTTTCCTCAGGCTAAAGGTTTAGACAAAACTTCAGTTAGACTAGATGAAGGCTAAGACTATAATATACATTTTTGTTTAGGCCCAGACAAATGTTTAGGTAGGCTAGACTCAGAAAAAAGAGAAAAGACTCAAAAAATAAAATCAGAAATGAAAGAGGAACATTACAAGTGATACAATAGAAATACACAGGATCACAAGAGGCTAATATAAACAATTATATGACAAAAAATTGGGTAACCTAGAAGAAATGGATAAATTCCTGGACACATACAACCTACGAAGACTGAATCATGAAGAAATAGAATATCCGAACAGACCAATTATAAGTAATGAGACTGAATCAATAATAAAAACTCTCCCCTCCAAGAAAAGCCTGGGACCTTCTGGCTCCACTGCTAAATTCTACCAAATCTTTAAAGGAGAACTATTACCAATCCTTTTCAAACTCCTCCAAAACATTGAAAAGTAGGGAACACTTTCCAACTCATTTTACAAGCCAGCATTACTCTGATACTAAACTCAGACAAGGACACTACAGAAAAAGAATATTACAGGCCAGCATTCCTTCATAAGCACAGTTGCAAAAATCCTCAATAAAATTCTAGCAAATCAAATTTAACAGCACATTAAAAGGATCATTCATCATGATCAAGTGGAATGCAAGAATGGTTCAACATATGCAAGCCACTAAATGTGATATACTACATTAAGAAAATGAAGACCAAAATCATATAATCATTTCAATAGATGCAGAAGAAACATTTCACAGAATCCAACAACATTTTATGATAAAAGCCCTCACCAAATTAGGTGTGGAAGAAATGTACCTCTGCACAATAAAGGCCGTATACACCAAGCCCATAGCTAACATATATTCTCAATGGTGAAACTTTGAAGGTTTTCTTCCAAGATAAGGAGCAATACAAGGATGCCCACCTTTGCCTCTTCTATTCAGCATAGTGCTGAAAGTTCTAGCCAGAGCAATTAAGAAAGAACAATAAATAAATGGCATCCAAATAGAAAATAAAGAAGTTTTTTTTTTGTTTGCAGATGACGCAATCTTACATTTAAAAAATCCTAAAGATGCCACCAAAAAACTGTTACAGCTAATAAACAAATTCAATAAAGTTGCAGATATAAAATTAACATCAAAAATCATAGTGTTTTCATACACTAACAATGAATTTCATTCAAACATGAAATTAAGAGAATAACCCCATTTGCAATAGGTACCAAAACTAAAATACTTGGAAGTAAATTTGACCAAGCAGGTGAAAAATCTGTAAACTGAAAATAATAAAACATTTATGAAAAGAGAAGACTCAGGTCAATGGAAAAACATTCTCTGTTTATGGATTAGAAGAATTAATATTGTTAAAAAATCCATATCATCCAAAGTAATTTAGATTCATTGCAATCCCTATCAAAATTCTAATAACATTTTTATATAAATGGAAAAGAAATCTTAAAATTAGTAGGGAACCACAGAAGGCCCCAAATAGCCGAAGCAATGTTGAGCTAAAAGAGCAAAGCTGGAGGCATCACTCTACTTCATTTAAAAGTCTACTACAAAGCAATAGTAATCAAAACAGCATGGAGGTGTCATAAAAACAGACATAGACACAAATGAAGCAGAATAGAAAGTCCAGAAATAAGTCCATGCATTTATAGTCAACTTCTTTGGTAATGTGCTGAGAACACACAATGGGAAAATATCAATCTCTTCAATAAATTATTCTGGAAAAACTGACTATGCATATGCATAAAAATAAAATTAGACTCTCATCTCACACCATATACAAAAATCAATTCAAAATAAATTAAAGACCTAAATGTAAAATCTAAAACTATAAAATTACTAGAAGAAAATATAGGCTAAAAACTTCATGACATTTGTCTGGACAAAAGATTTTTTTTTTTTTGGTGTAACCCCAAAAGCAACAGAGGTAAAAATAGACAAATGGGATTACATCAAAAAAGAAAGCTTTTGCACAGCAAAGGAAGCAATTGACAGAGTGAATAGATAACATACGGAATGCGAGAAAACATTTGCAAACTATATCTCTGATAATGGTTGATATCCAAAATATCTCAGGAACTTAACTAAATAGTAAGAAAACAAATAACTTCATTAGCAAATGGACAAAGTACCCAAATAGACATTTCTCAAAAGAGACATACAAATGGCCAACAGGTGTATGAAAAAATGCTCAACATAATTATTGGGAAAATGCATATCAAAAGTATAATGAGATATCACCTCACACATGTTAGAGTGGCAATTATCCAAAAGATGAGAGAAGTGTTGGCAAGGTTGTAAAGAAAAGAAAACCCATGTACACTGCTAATGGGAATGTAAATTAATACAGCCGTTATGGAAAACAATACAGGGGTTCCTCAGAAAATTAAAAATAAAACTATGATGTTATCCAACAATCCTACTACTGAGTATGTATCCAAATGATATGAAAGCAATATGTGGAAGAGATATCTGCACTCTCATATTCATTGCAGCATTATTCACAATAACCAAGATATGGAATCAATATAAGTGCCTATCAATGAATGAATAAAGTGAATGTGGCATATGTAAGCAATTAAATACTATTTAGCCTTTTCTAAAAAAAGGAAATTCTGTCTTTTGCAACAACATGGATGAACTTGGGGAAACTAGGTGAAGTGAAATAAGCTAGGCACATAAAGAAAATACTACATAACCTCGCTTACATGTGGAATCAAAAAAAGTTGAACTTACGGAAGCAGAGAGTAGAATGGTGGTTACCAGAGCCTTAGGTGTGGAGGGTCAACTGGGGAGATGTTGGTTAAAGGATACAAAATTTCAGTTACATAGGAGGAATATATTCAGGAGATCTATTGAATATCATAGTGACTGTAGTTAATAACAATATATTGTATGCTTGAAAATTGCTGAAAGAGTAGAATTTTTTCTCACCATAAAAAAATTGTAAGTATGTGATGTAATGCATGTTACATAGCTTGATTTAACCATTCCACAGTGTACACATGTATAAAAATGTCATAGTGTACATCATCCACATATAACATTTTTACTTGTTAATTAAAAATAAAAAGGGAGATGGACAAAGTGGCTGACTAGAAGGAGCTGGTGTGCACCATTCTCACAGAGAGGAATAGGAGGGGTGAATAAATACAGCACCTTCAACAGAAATATCCAGGTACACACACTGAGACTAATCAAGGAAACAACTTAATCAGTGGAGAATGGAGAAAAGCAAGGCAGGATAATGGGTCATCCAGGAGTGACGTGGAGCCAGGGGAACCTCCCTGACCCAGGGAAGTGGTGAGTGAATGTGTGACTCCAGAAACCCACACTTCTCTCATGGGTCCTTGTAATCCTCAGGTCAGGAGATCCCCTCATGAACCCACTCCACCAGGGCCTCAGTCTGACACACAGAGCTATGTGGAGTCTTGGCAGAGCAGCTGCTCAGGCACACACAGAGACCCAGGAGCCTTAGATACCAAGGAAATCAAGAGGTTTCCCTATTCTACAATTCTAGATCCTACTAGTATGATTCACTATGGAAACTCTCATCAGCAAGTGTTTCAGCTACTTTCAAATGGTTCCTAGCATCTCCCACATACTCAGTTTCTTGTTCATTTTTCAGCAGCATCTCTGTTGAGATGTCTCATAGCAGCTGCAATGAGTCTCGTTTTTTGTTTTTTTTTTAATTTTTTTTCCTGAGAAAAACTCTTCTGAGGAACAAGTTTAAATCTTATTATTAGCTTTACACTCAAGGAACTACTGTAGTACATGTAACTCATTAGAATGCTATACTCACAGCTCAAAGCTCTGTTGTAGGACACTTATTCATAAATTTCTTATTTGCTTCAAAGATATTCTTACAGTCCCCCTAGAGCAGAGGTCACCAAATCTGGCCCACTGCCTGTTTTTGTAAATAAAGTTTTATTGTAACACAGCCTCATTCATTTGTTTACGCTTTGCCTATGATTGTGTGTGTTCTATAATAGCAAAGTGGAATTGTTGTGACAAAGATTGTGTACTTTGCAGTGCCTAAAACATTTACTATCTGGCCCTTTACAGAAAATTTTTACTGATACCTGTTTAGATAGTTTTCTCCCTAAATATTACAACAAATATCACATTTTCTGTGTATTAACATTTAAAAGCAGACCTCTGAAGAACTTGGGGAGGTGGGGTAGGGGGTGGGAAAGTAAATACTCTCCATAGGGCAAAGTAACAAAAAGACTAATCAAATCCCTGGAATAATCAGAGTCTCCAAAGTAAACAAGCAAATTAAACTCTATTTCTCTTATTTGGCAGGAAGAGAAACCTGAATTAGTTGTAGGTTACAGTCTTTCAAATCTATGTATTTTAACCAACCTATACATATTTACCTAATATCTAGTATAATATGATAAGTATCTGTATTGAGTGTAACATGTAAAGAATTATTCCCCAAGATTTGGGCTTCCAACTGGAGGAATCTCCACTGGAAGGGTAGTTCCTAATCTCTTTGATTTTGGAATCTCTTTATACTACTTGCAATTATTGAGAATCTCAGAGAACTTTTATTTGAATTTTATCTATATATATTTACCATACTAGAAATAACTGTAAAATTTTAAATAGGTTTGTTTATTCAAAAACAACCGATACAACTCTGATGAGTGGAGGAACACCAGGGTTCTTGGTCTCCAGTCAAATTAGAAAAAATGACAGAGACACACGTGGAGTGGTTTTAAGGAATGGAGAGTTTAATAGGCCAGAAAGAAGGGGGAAGGCAGAAGGAAGAAGCTCCGGTACAGAGACAGAGGGAGGGGAGCTCCAAAGCCCAGAGAGGGAACCCCAAGTGGGGCAGAAACCAGCCAGGATATATACAGAGGCTGGAGGAGGCCGTGTCTGATTTGCATAGGGCTTAGGGGATTGGTTTGACCAGGTATGTCATTCACGTAGTCCTCGAAAAAGCTGGCTCTCCCACCCTAGTCCTTTAATATGCAAATGCAGGGCGCCATGATGTTCTACACACGTGGGGATATGTGGGGGCTGCCACGTTGCCAGGGCAAGGGCAAGGGCAAGAAGGCCTCAGGAATCACCACATTTGGGTGGACCCAGTTTCTAATGGCTTGCATTTGCATATCAAAAGTTGCTGGCCTGGCTCTAAGAACCAGGGCTTTACAAGAAACTTTCTCTGAGATGCTTTAAAAAACGAAAACTTCCCAAGAACCCCTTTTCTTCTCTATCTGCCTAAAATAATTTCTTAATAACTCCTACAACATAACAATAACAAGCCCATTACTTTTCATTTCTTTTATCTTTCCTCTTTTACAATAAAAAACTGTATTTTCCCAAATTAAAACTAATTAGTGAGAAAGATGGCCATGCTTAAATTTTTGCAAGTCTTTTAAATGCCTGGCTTAATGGAACACAACTGGAGTCTCCTGTCTTCTGCAAACCATTGTGTTGTCATATTACATGTCATGTAGCCTCTGGAGAACTCCACTGTACACTAGTGAGAGAATAAGTCTGAAAAGGGCAAACAGTTTTGTATTATTATAAAAATAGTCTTGGTTTGTAGATCCCTGAAAGGGTCTTTGGGACCACAGTAAGAGCTGCTGCCCTAGAATAATATCTTTGACCTCTTTCTGCCTGCTCACTCACTCTTACTCTGGTTGAGGAGTGTCTTTGATCTCATTTGTGTGATTAGGGAAAGGAACCCAGGCCTTGTTATTCAATCTCTGCCAGCCTTCTTGGAGAAGCAGCCTGCCTTCAGGCAGTATATCTTTGGCTTCTCTATGATGTAAGTTTCCAGCTTTGTCGGTGACTAATTCCGGATTAATTCTAGGATCCAGTATTAGGCAGCCTCTTCCTGCTACATTTCTCAGATATGCTGATCTCCATCTTTTCGACCTCTATGTTTGTTTCTAAACTTCAACAAGAAACAGGATAATATTACTAAATCCACTCAAAATTCCTGCATTAGGCCTTTTAGGGTAAGGGGGAATAAAATTGTAGATACGTTCTACTTAACAAGTCATCAAGATATGTGTCAGTGACTAAAAAATAATTTGTGTTCTATATAATTTGTTTTGACAGCAGCCCTTTGTAACAGAGTTTTGCTCAAAATTTCTTCCAGTTTCCCTTCTAGTACAATTTAAACTTTAAACTACCATTTATTGAGACCATACTCTGAAGCAAGCCCTCTTCGAAGCATTTTACATATATCGCTTTGCCTCGTCCTCACAACAATTTAGGAGTTGAGTTTTGTCATCACTATTTTAAGCATGAGACAACTGCAACTTGTTCAAGGGACTTAGGTAGTAAGTGGGCAGAGCCATGATTTGAAATCGCGTTTGTTGTAAGACAAAAATCCAAGGCCTCAGCTCAAAGTACACATCGCCTCCTGACCTCAGGCCCCACCTCCCACACTGAATTGTGATCACCAGTCTCTTCTCTCACCAGGGAGAGCACTGCAGGGAAGAGGATTTCTCTTACTTTCTAACTTTCTCGTTTTCCCAAAGCCCAGGACGCTGCTTTGCTCGCAACTGCTTAGTCAATATATGCATTATAAATGAAGTTTTTAAGGGCGAACAAAGACAAAGATTGTTTTACATATTTTTTGTAGCACCTGTTCTACCCAGTATTATGCTAAGATATGGTGTGCTTAATCATGTTAGTGGTAATTTAGATAATTCGGTGAAACTGATTTCATTAGTCATGTGTAAAGAAACCTTTCTATTATTTGTAGTTTGATTTTTGCCTATTAAAGAAAATGCAGTATTTATTTCCCTTTATTATTTAACTATTCATTCACTTTAAAGAATGTAACAGGCTCCTATTGAAGGGACTTCATTGAGCCTGCTTTATTTTCATTACTTTAGGTAGATTTATTAATTAGATCCCTTAGCTGATTCTCAATCTGTCCTTTTGTTATTTACTTATTTATACAAGTCCTAGTGGGTTAGATGGGGGTGCAGTGGACTTCTCCTCTAGTCTTCACAGCACACACCACTATGATTATCACACAGTGGGCATAACTTTCTGTCCTGTTTCTAAGATTTGGTGTTGATATTCTCCCTGCAAGGGAAGACCCTTGGCACATCTGTATACAATGTGAAGAAATGTGGAGATGTCAAAACCCGGGACACATGCAGCCCAGCACTTGACAAGCAGAGTGTTATTAGCATTGGTAATAAGACTACCTGTGTCTGTCTGCAGAGGTCCCTCAGCTTGAGATCATTTACATTCACTGCACACAGCATTCAAACCTGGCTCCTAAATGAGACGGCTTTAGAGAAGACAATGGAAATCCTGACAGTAAAGTGAAAATTTCAGGTAGAAATCTATTCATCCTAATTAAGAGAACCTCTCAGACCTGCCTCTTGGCAATTAACACAGTTGTGTGTGGTCCTATTATTTAAACTGACAATCTTAGGTTCTACAGGCTCAGGGAGCCCTCTCTCCTTCAGACCTCCACCGTCTGTAAATAGATTCTCTCTGACTTGGAACAGCAAACACTTTGAACATTTGCATTTCACTCATTACTTGTGCTGCTACAGGCTGAGCGTGACCCTGCCATGGAAACACATCCAGCTGAAAACCACCTAATGGCATTGGTTATATAACTATTAGGTTTCCTTAAAACATACTTCCTAGGACCAAAAGAAAAAAATGAGATATTTGCACCATGGAATTATGTTGGTCTGGTCTCATTTTTCATTTTTCTCAACAAATGCTCTTTCTCTTTAAACTCAAATTATAAGAACTCAGCTCTTGTCCATAGTAAGAAGTCAATGGAATGTTAAACTTTGTATTAGAAAGCATAGTGGGAATTTACAATTTCTAATGCACTTTTTTTTTCTTGACAATTATTATTTTGACAGCTGGAGATGCGGGTCTTTAGGGATGGTTGGCAACTAGATTTTTTATGAGTGGGTTAAAAAAAAGTCTCAAATTAAGTTTGAAAATCTCGACTGGTGCCCTTCCTTCCATTGATCTGTCACATTGTGTTCCGTTCCATCACATTCCTGCACAACTCCTCAAATTTAAAGGAGCCAGGCTTTTTTTTTTTTTTTTCCAGGTCAGATACTAATTTAGAAATTTGGTGTGAAGTAATGATGAATAATGGATGAACTGAGTTTCTGAATTGGAGTTCCAGATTCTGAGGAACTTGGGAAATCTTCAAAGCCAGCTGGAATGTGTGAGCTTGAGTGTCAGGAGAGACCCATCTGAAGGAAGAGTTAGCTTCTCCACCTGCCTGGTGCACCATTCGCTGCCAGCTGGATTTGTTTTCCTCTGTGTTGAGACCAAATCAAATTGTTACATGTGAAAATAGTGAAATTACTTGGTTCTAAATTGCATTTGAAATCTAGAAATCCTGCTTTTGGTTACCTGCTAATGCAGAGAGCTTTGGCATAGATGTGGAAAGGGCACCATATTGCTTTCGGAAATCTTTGATCTGCCAATATCAGCCATTATCTGTTTCTGCTATCTATGCTTGATGTTTATGTAAGTTTCAGATTCTTTTCTCTGAAAGTTGTCTATTTCTTTGATGAACAAATAACACTAAATAGAGATTTATTCTTCCAAAGATTTGCAGTATTGCAAGGGGGTTTAATAAGTACTACATATTCATCTGGAATTTAGAGCTATTTAAGTTTGAGTTTCTAAAAATTCTGCCTGAGAAGATATTAAATGATTAAGAGGTACCCATCCAATTGCAAATTATTTTTCCTGATTTCTTTTCTGATTTATCCAAATTTTCTCTGTTTCTTCTGGATAAGGCTTTCCATGATAGCCCCTGGGACACAATGGAAAAATAGAGAACAAGTGACAGTTACCTTAATTAGAGTAGAATTAGGAGGTTTTCAAGTGGTTGAAGGACTCCCCACAATAAGATAACTCAGTGGCACTGAGTTATCCTGCAGTGGGAACTTATAGTGGTATTGTTAATCCCTGTGTTCTCAGAGTTTTAAATCAGATTCATAGGTAACCCCAAAATGGGAACAATGCTGAATATACTGGATGATACAATTGAGACTAATATGATCTTTACAGGCTGAAATAACAGACCCAAATTTATCAAAACAAACCTTAATAGGAACAAATCTAAAGGCCAGTTCCTGGACTTAAAAATAACTTCACCAGGAAATAATGTAGGAGATGTTTCTTTTACAGAGACATTTACAAATGGTGATCTTGTATCATAGCATGTGCAATGTGAGGCAACAAAGCGATGCAACTACCATAATACAATTGCAATTTTAGGTATGCAAGGGCCAAGGGAATGCTTTCCCTTTGCCCTCTGAAAGTTTGCTGAAAAATCAACTCACAAAAGGCAGATCAATTGGAGAATAGGCATACAAATGTACTCCAATGGGGTACAGTAGTTTATATACCTTCTTGAACTTACAGAAAGAATGGGGGCTTGGATTGTGGCAAAACAGGTTATAGTGGTAAAACAGGTTGTGAGAGGTGGAGAAGAGGAGGCCTGGCTTGCAAAGATGGTCTTGTTATGAAGATGAAACCTTACAGGTAGCAAGTAGATAGTGAATATTTTTTTTAGACCTTTTAAAGGTGTCAGACTCTCAGTTAATCTTCCAAGATCAGACCAAGGAAAGCTTCAGAGAAAGCCTGGCTGCATCAATGAAGATTTGTCTCTACAAAGGCAGATCTCCCCGACAAAAGGTAGCCTTTCATCTATTCTTATATTTCCAGCCATCCTGAATAGCCATCTCCAAATGTCAAAGAAATATATTTTGGGGTGAAGTTCCCTGTGCTACTTTAGATGCTTTGGTGGATGCACAGTACAAAGGATGAAGAAAGTGAAGGTATTGTCCTCTTGGGGTATTATTGCATCTTTACAATTTGTAAGACAAAAACAAACCAGAATGGTATAAGCAGGAAGCTACATGATATTGTGTATGGAAGGGTTAAAGCCACCAGAGAAATTTAACCAGCAGATATGAAGCTTCAAATTGGTTTGATGCTAATGTTCACAGATGTCAAATGGAAGAAGATAAAATTTTCAGCAAGTTGAACTAGAATTGGGTACAAGTTACAGGAACATGGCCTTGTTCAAATTAAGACAAGAAAAAGCTTTCTCACAGAAGTGGCAACAGATGCACTGGCAATTTCTAGAAAGCTGTCTTTCTGGAAACTTCAAGCCAAAGCTAAATGATTAGTTTGAAGAAATCTTGTAGGGAGAATTCAGATGGGCAGTTAGGTTTAATAGCTGATTGTGACTTTTTTCCCCCTGAAATTCCTCATTATCAATCTTATAATGCCAGTGTGCCCAAATGAGCAAACCTAATGAATTAGAGCTTTGGTAAGAAATTATATATTCATTATACATAAGAAAAAGCTATGATATACAGGTGATAGAATAGTAATCCCAGGGAGTCCTTGTCCTCAGAAATCTTTAAAGAGTGGGAGAGAAAATTACTATGTTGGCTTAGAGAATTTCATGGTTACAAACTGGCTTATGAAGCAGCTAGTTTCTTGTATTATAGTTATTTGTATACCGGGAATCTCTATTCTATCTTTAAAGTCGTTATTGTTCAGACTGTTTCTACAACCTTTAAGATTAATCAACTATGCATAATTTCACTTTATGACATGAAATGGGCTTCTCACAACCTTTTGGCTCACCCCACACAAAGAGAAAAACATGGTGTGTTGTTGTCTGACACCTCGTTACAAGTTGCTTCTCATTTTCCACCTTGAATCATTTGAAGAATGCAAGTTAAAATGTATGACTTGGTCTTTAAAGTATTTTAAGTTCTATCCATTAGAAAAAAGACCTCTGCAACTCTTATATTGGATACTTTGACATTAAGTAGTGATAAAATAATGATGCAATTATGCTTCGAGCACAGAAAACCAATTTGAATTAAAGTTATATATTTTTTATTCCCTCACTTTGATATGTGTATGTTAGGTGAAGGTACAGGAGGATACAGATCAAGGTCAGAAAGGGTCACAGAAATGTTTGGAGGCAGTTAGCCCAAATTTCCTCATCATTAAAATTACCTGGAGATTAAAAATTCTCTGGGAAAGTTTCTGAGTGAGTCACTTTGGAATGGAGCTGAAGAAGCTGTGTTTTTAACAAGTATTGGTGGGGTTTCTTATGATCAGACAAGGGAATGCTATTCTAGACAATTTCAAGTCACAGTTCAAGCAAGAGAGAAAACTATAGATGAGCAGGAAGCTGTAATAGTTAAAAAAAAAAGGGGGTTGCTTTTTTCCAGCAAAGATGTCACAGAATTGATTTGCTCATTTATGCAGGTGGTGCTACCTAAAAAACTTTTATGTTTAAGTCTTTAAATCATGAATTATTGAATTGGCTCATGTATTCTAACTCAGCCAGAATATTTCTTTCCCTCTGCATTATGGAAAGAATCTCAGGTAAGCTATTTGCCTTGCATGAGTCCATTTTGCTACTTTCAACATAAACACTTTTTTTTTTTTAAAGTAACAACCAAACCACTAGTGGATGATTTAATGACCAAAATGTGCCTTCTCCTTGTGAAGAAAAACAAAGGGTGTCACCAGCTGCTTAACAGTGATGTGTGGGAAGAGACTTAGTCAATACTTGTTCCTCTGCTATTACCAACTGCTTGTTCCTTCCTTTCCCCTTTCATAGACTGGACATTTGGTAGTGTTTTCTCTTAATTAACTTCTGCCCTTATGGGCAAAATTATAACATTCAACTGTGCTTGAATTACTAGGCCTTTTTCCCTTTAGAATAAAATTTGAGACAAAATTTGAAATTTGAATGGATGCATTATACAAACTATATTTCAATTAATGCAAATTATCTTCCTGTCTTTATTTTTTTCACAAAAATACCCACAAACTTTATTAAGCAGACTTTGCTTTAAGCAGCTTATTTAAAAAAAAAATGTATTGCTGAGATTTTTATGTCAAATAGAAATGTTATAAATGCTGGATAACTGTGAACTTTCCAATAGTTGTTTAATTCTCATGAGTCTTTGCTATTCAGTAAATGAAGAAAGAATCTCAAAGGCTATTGAAATTTCAAGAGTTGATAGTAGACGAGGGATTTAGACATTGTTAATTTCCTTCCTTTCCCTTACCTTTAAAGAGGAAGTATTCAAAAGAATAGGCTGAAGAGATTATGAGATTAAACAGGGTGGTTCATATAGAAAAATGATACAAAGATGAATCATGGGAAATAGTTCTATTAATTCACCAACTATTTGAATTGAAGCTCACATCACTTAAAGTGGCAAGGGTTTATGTCTCTGCTCTTCCTGGCTGTGATATTGCATATAAAATGCATTTATTATTTCTCTCTTGCTGACTACGCGTCTGTATTTCTTGTATTTGAAGACACAATCTGGTACTATTCTTTCAGACTATCTGAAAGTCAAAAACAACTTGAACCCAGCTTGATGGCTCACATTATTTTATGGAATTCTTCCCTTTTTACTGCAATTTCTTACCATGTCAAGATATCCTTTAAATCAGCAGTTCCCAACTTTTTGCCACCAGGGACTGGTTTTGTGGAATATAATTTTTCCATGGGTGGGGAGTTGCAGGGGATGGTTTTGGGATGAAACTGTTCCACCTTAGATCATCAGGCGTTAGTTAGATTCTCATAAGGAGCATACAACCAAGATCCCTCGCATGCGCGATTCACAATAGGGTTAATAGGGGTTTGCACTCCTATGAGAACCTGATCTTACAGTAGGCAGAGCTCAGGTGGTAATGCTCACCTGTCACTCAGCTCCTGCTATGCCGCCTGGTTCCTAACAAGCCCCAGACCAGTACAGGTCCATGGCCTGGGGGTTGGGGACACCTGCTTTAAATTGTTTTCTGGCTATGTAGCATTCCATCATATCAAACTGAATATTTCCCTGCAAAAAATTGGTAGCATTGTTTCAAAAATCTTGATTAAAGCTTACTATGTAAATCCATCAATTTTATTACTATCCAATAATTTCTTTGAAAAAATGCTTTGCTTTTAACTGGATTGTCTTAAAAAGATCCCATTGATATACGTAAAGATTGTTTTCTTCTAGAAACTCTAACCTTTCAATTACTGTTTATATTAGTGTTTGCTATTTAATATTCCTTTACACTTTACAGATTAAACATATAGATATTACATATGCAATTTTGTTAATATATCTATATTTGTGTTTAATTTCATGTGGCAGTAAATAGGATTAATGGTATACACACATAGGTATGCATGCAAATTACGTAATAAATCTCATAAAGAACCCGAGATTAGGAGAAAGAGGTGAAGTGATTTTTTCCAATGTTATATATTCAGGAAGTGGCTCAGCTAGTTTGCAGACTCAGGTTTGTGTACTCTTTGTCCAGTGCCATCTCTGCTTACATTATTCTGTGTAGTGATAAGTGCTGAGATTGCCTTTCTTTTTAACATATTGTGTAGTTTATTTGCATTTCTGTTACAATTTTTTTCGCATCTGTTTTTCTAATTTATCTGATTTTCAAGCTGCTTGTGGCTTATACACTAGAGAATTTCTTCAAAACCTATACTTAGTCAATAATCACCAAATTGGTAATTTTCCCATGAGTAGTTTCAGGTTTACAATTTAAAGATCAATTTATTTAACTGATAGCTGCTGTTCTAATTAGTGATGCCTTGTCATTTAGAGGCAGATGTTTAAGAAAATTAGCGTTGGATACAAAAGAGCATAAACCAACACACATTTTCAACCTTTTAAGCTCACCAAACACTTAACCACTTTGGATAATATTGGAGAAAATTATGAATGAATTACTAACATTTTTGAAATATAAAACATCAGCTTCCTAAACATTATAGAGTACGTAGTGTGGCATGATAAAATGGCTATATTTTAAAATAAATGTGACTCTCATTTCAAGTACTTACAGTAAACCGACCTGCCAGAATTATTAACTGAGCAACTACTATGAAAAAAGTAGTGTGGGGTAGTGGAAAGAAATGGGTTTTTCCTTTAAACTGTTCTTGATTTGGATCTGGGCAAGCTGTGGAACTTCCTAATACAGTGTTTCCAAATTTATTCATATTTCTGAACATAACTTCTCTTGTCATAAAATAATGGTAATAATACTCCCTCTACAGGGGATTAAATAAGATTATCTAAATAAACTGCTTGTCACAAAGTAGCTGGTCAATCTCAGCCTGCCACTGCCCTTCACCTGCTTTTCTCAATGCCTTTCTGAGCTATAGCAAAGAGAAATGATAGATTACAAATTAAAATTACTGAGAGTTATTTGAAATGACGTTTGTCATGATCTACTCCTTAATTCTTTTTGTTTTTCTTAACTCACTCATTTATACATTATGTATTTCCTTTTTTCATTTTCCTTTATTTTATTTTTTAAAACTTTTAGGTTCAGGGGTACATGTTCAAGTTTGTTGTACAGGTAAACTCATGTCATGGGGGTTTGTTGTACAGATTTTTTCATCGCCTGGGTACTAGACCTAGTACCCAATAGATATTTTTTCTGATCGTCTCCTTTCTCCCACCCTCCAACTTCAAGAAGGCCCCAGTGTCTGTTGTTCCACTCTTTATGTCCATGTCTTCTCATCATTTACCTCCTACTTATAAGTGAGCGTATGTGGTATTTGGTTCTCTGTTCCTGCATTAGTTTGCTAAGGATAATGATTTCCAGCTCCAGCCATGTTCCTGTAAAGAATATGATTTTGTTCTTTTTTATGTCTGCATAGTTTTCCACAGTGTATATGTACCACATTTTCTTTATCCATGGGCATTTGGGTAGATTCCATGACTTTGCTATTGTGAATACTGCTACAATGAACATCTGTGTGCATACGTCTTTACAGTAGAATGATTCATTTGTATATATATATATATACCCAGTAATGGGATTGCTGGGTCAAATGGTAGTTCTGTTTTTAGCTCCTTGAGGAATCATCACATTGCTTTCCATGATAGTTGAACTAATTTACACTCCCACCCACAGTGTATAAGTGTTTCCTTTTCTCTGCAACCTCACCAGCATCTGTTATTTTTTGACATTTTAATAATAGCCATTTTGACTAGTGTGAGATGATATCTCATGGTGATTTTGATTTGCATTTCTCTAATGATCAGTGATATTCAGCTTTTTTAACAATATGCTTGTTGACTGCATGTATGTCTTCTTTTGACAAGTGTTTGTTTGTGACCTTTGCCCATTTTTAATGGGGTTGTTTTTTTTCTTGTAAATTCGTTTAAGTTCCTTATAGATGCTGGATATTAGACCTTTGGTTTGCAAATATTTTCTCCCATTCTGTAGGTTGCCTATTTACTCTGTTAACGGTTTCTTTTGCTGTGCAGAAATTCTTAACTTTAATTGGATCCCATATGTCAGTTTTTGCTTTTGTTGCAATTGCTTTTGGCATCTCACCATGAAATCTTTGCCAGTTCCCATATCCAAATGGTATTGCCTAGTTTGTCTTCCAGGATTTTATAGTTTTGGGTTTTACATTTAGGTCTTTAATCCATCTTGAGTGATTTTTGTCTATGGTGTAAGGAAGGGGCCCAGTTTGAATCTTCTGTATATGGCTAGTCATTTACCACAGCACCACTTATTGAATACAGATTTCTTTCCCCATTGCTTGTTTTTGTCAGCTTTGTCAAAGATCAGATGATTGTAGTGTGTGGCTTTATTTCTGGGCTCTAGATTCTGTTTCATTGGACTATGTGTCTGTTTTTGTGCCAGTACCATGCTGTTTTGATTATTGTATCTCTGTTGTATAGTTTGAAGTCTGTAATGTGATGCCTCCAGTTTTGCTCCTTTTGCTTAGAATTGTCTGGCTATTCAGGCTCTTTTCTAGTTCCATAGAATTTTTAAATAGTTTTTTTCAAGTTCTGTGAGGAATGTCCTTGGAAGTTTGATAGGAATAGCAGTTAATCTATAAATTGCTTTGAGCAGTATGGTCATATTCTTTCTACACATGAACATGGAATGGTTTTCCATTTGTTTGTGTCTTCTCTGATTTCTGTGAACATTGTTTCGTAATTCTCATTGTAGAGATTGTTCACCTCCCTGGTTAGCTGTATTCCCAGGTATTTTATTCTTTTTGTGGCAATTGTGAATTGGATTGCATTTCTGATTTGTCTCTCAGCTTGGCTGTTGCTGGTTTATGGAAATGCTAGTGATTTTGGTATGTTGATTTTGTATCCTGAAACTTGCTCAAGTTGTTTATCAGCTGAAGGAGCTTTTAGGCCAAGATGATGGGGCTTTCCAGGTATATTAATAGAATCATGACATCTGCAAACATGGATAGTTTGACTTCTCTTCTTCTTATTTGGGTGCCCTTTATTTATTTCTCTTGCCTGATTGCTCTGGCCAGGACTGCCAATACTATGTTGAATAGAAGTGGTGAAAGCTGGGCATCTTTGTCTTTGTTGGTTTTCAAGGGGAATGCTTCCAGCTTTTGCCCATTCAGTATGATCTTGGCTGTGGGGTTGTCGTAGATGGTTCTTATTATTTTAAGGTGTGTTCCTTCAATACCTAGTTTTTTTGAGTTTTTAGCATTAAGGAATGTTGAATTTTATAAAAAGCCTTTTTTGCATCTATTCAGATAATCAGGTGGTTTTTGTCTTTAGTTCTGTTTATGTGGTGGATCACCTTTATTGATTTGTGTGTGTTGAACCAACTTTGCATTTCAGGGATAAAGCCTATGTGATCATGGTGGATTACTTTTTGATGTGCTTTTGGATTCATTTTGCAAATATTTTTGTTGAGGATTTTTGCATGAATGTCCATCAAGGATATTAGTCTGAAGTTTGTGTGTGTGTGTGTGTGTGTGTGTGTGTCTGTTCCAGGTTTTGATATCAGAATGATGCTGGCCTCAAAGAATGTGTAAGGGAGGAGTCCCTCCTCCTCTATTTTTTGAAATAGTTTCAGTAGGAATGGTACCACTTCTTCCTTTTATATCTGGTAGAATTTGACTGTATACATCATATATTTCTTAAGTGCTTACAATTTGCCAGGTAATGTTTGATAAATGGAGGCAATAAGGAACACGGTGCTTAAATTACTAGCTGAGGTCATAAAGTTATTTTTGTCTGACTCCAGTCTAGAGCTTTTATTCATTGTACATGGTGTATAGCAAGAAAAAACAATCATACAAATAAAACAAGAAGGAACTCTGTAAAATAATACATAATAATAAATGGTTGTAAGATAAAATAATAATATGATAATAAAATAAATAAAATAATATTAAATGGTTGTAAAATAATATGCAATTGAAATCAAACCTGTTACCCATAAAGTTTGAGGATCTTAACAAATGGATTGACCAATCAGGCTGGAATAGGATAGGAGCCAATGGGCTTTGAGACATGGAAGACACAAATGTTTCTTACAGGGAAGGCATGGAGGCAGGAAATTGCATGATCTTATCTAATGGTGAAGTGGCCCAGCCTAATGAATAGAAGGTCTTATTATAAAGTCATGTGAAAGAAGGTTATTAGGTTCAGGTAAAATTTGACTTAGAGGACCTTGAAAATTAAACAGAAATGATTTTTCATAATAATAGCTATTATTTATTCCACATCAACTGTGTGCCAGGCATTGTTCTAAATAATGTGTTAAATCATTTAATTCTCATAGCAACATTATAATTTAGATATTATTATTATTATTCATATTTTACAGAGGAAAAAACTGAAGTACAACAAGTTTAAATCATTTGACCAAGGCCTTATGGCTAAGATGTTGCCAAGCTGGTGTTTGAATTCAAGCAGCCTGGCTCTGGAGTCCATACTCTTATCACTGCTGTTATAATACTTGATAAGGTATAGTGCAGGTAGAAAATGAAAGTTTTTGATCAAGGGATGGACACAAAGCTTACATGCACACTTTCTAAATTAAAGTATATATATGTATACACTTTAATATATATAAATTAATATATTATTTAATTAATATATTAAAGTATATAAATGTATATGTATGCTTTAATTTAGAAGAGTGTGTGTGTGAGAGACAGTGTGTGTGTGTGTGTGTGTGTGTGTGTGTGTATACCCTTCTATATAGAAAAAAGTGGTATATTGGAGAAAAGTAAGGGTCAGGGATTCCAGGAGGTATTTCAGTATGGGTCAATGGCTACATGGCCTAGGATAGTCTTATTAGAATGGAACATTTGGGAGCTTTTCTATATGTGCATTATAAGAAAGAAAGCAATTCTAAATTGCCCCAAGATATCAAGGCTGACTGGCTGGAAGAAGGATGGTGTCATTGACTAAAATGGAGAAGTTAGGGCAGGTGGCAGTTTTTGGGAAGAGCACAATGAACTTGGCTTTATGAATACAGAATTTTATTTAGTGTGTGAAACTTTGAGGCTGGCATCTAGAAAGAATTGAGAGATGGATACCTGAGTTTGGGAGTCATTAGCAAAAAGGTGATAGGGAAAGTCATGAGAATAGATCCACTGTCTAAGGGAGAGACTGTGAAGAGAAAAGAGCAGATGGCAGAAGGAGTAGGTTAATTAGTAACACCAACTAATGGCTAACCAAGGGTTTCCAAGCGAAGTACCTGCCAGATTTGTTTAAACAATAGCTCTTTAACTGTGTTTACACAAGTAATTTGCTTAGGCAAACCCTTTCTTCCCCTCCCTCCTCCACCACATAGTTTGTGCAGAGTGGGGTAACTTTGGATCAGTTACAACAATAGAAAGTTAATAGAAACAAAATTAATAAAAACAGCCAAATAAATGTAGTTTGTACTGAATATACCTGATACCCACCTTTCTGGCCATCACCTTTCTCTTTTAACTGAGTATGTTTTGCTCATCTCCCCAAAGGACCACACTATTCTCATTTTGCACCTTATTGCTCCTAAAAGCTTCACTTTATTTTTTTACCTAAAGGACAATTAAAAGAAATTCAGTGGCTCAGTGTTTTATGCATCATGGATTTAATAGGTCTAATTTATTTAGAAGCTTACATACACTATATTTTCTTTTTTTCTCCTTAAAATAGTTACAACAGTCTCTTACTCATTCTGAATTTTATAGCTCTTAGTTTCCTCTGGAAACAGTTCACTTCATGTATCATTTTTTTGTTGTTGTTGTTTACCACCATTTTATCCTTCACTCTCCAGTTTTAAGACACACAAAAAACATTTATTGACACTTTTTGCTTTTCTGCTAGGAATTAAAAAGTATTTACATATAGAATGAACTTTCATTTGATATTCTATATGTTATTCTATATCATATTCTATATGTATATATAATACTTATTTTATTCCAGTACATAATCATTTAAATTGACTTCTTGCAACTGATTTTCCTGAATTAAGCATATTCTATTAGTAAAAGCTTAATTTACTAAATGTCACCTGAAACTGTTATTTTCAGATTATATAATATATGTCCTGATTCTTTCCTTTTTTCAAAAAAAGATTGACACTAAGTCTTTCAAAAGTGCCCATTCTATCTTTTTTGTGACCCTCTGTAAATCTTTGATGATACTTGATTAACACATGTAGCTCAATAATTTTATTAATAAATAACAATTTGTCATATTACTATGATTTTGAACTTAATTACTGAGGAGTGAACCCCAGATTTCTATTCTTTGTTTCAATCTTACAGAATGATTTTCAACGTCTTCTGATAGAGCTTTAGCCAAGCATCTGCCTCTTTATAATCAAATTACTTATAGGGCCCATGTCCTTTGTTTTCTTTTTTATCAGTTCCAGATGGGGAGGGCTCTATTTGGCCCATTCATCATGAAGAGCTACCTTAACCTCCCGTAGGATTTCAGATCACAGGGCTGGAGGCACTGACAGTAAGGTCCTCCTAAAGGAGAGGTGCCATCTTTAGCACTTCTGTGTGTGCTACAAATCTCTGCAAACTATGAAGAGGTGGAGCTGGACAGAGCTTGTATATCTGCCAGCTTAGGCTTTGAAATTTGTTGATGCTGGTCTTTGATTGGAATCCTCTGGTTTAAAGCAGCATTTTCCAGAATGTATTCCTAAATGCTACAGTATATTAATAAATGTTACAAATAAAAAGTATCACATAAAATTCTGGATTAAACGATGTTGAGTGTTTGTCTTTGCTTTCTGATATCTCAAAGCCTTCAAATACACTAATATGTATTGTAAGACTCCATGAAGAAAAACAATGTGTCTTCTGCATCACAAACTGTTTTGTCTCTTCTTGTATATTAGGAGGCTGTTTCCTTAGACTACATTTTATAAAGTGCAGGCCTGGGTTATAGATTCCAATATAAACATTTTTAGTGGGTTGATTAATTTTTTTCCATTAGCTTTCCTTCATCCTAAGTTAACATTATGTAATCTGTTTAGCCTTTTAAGTGTGAATATTTGAATGGTGTTTTAAATTTTTAAAAATTAAATTAAAAAATTCTGATGACCGAGAAGAAAATGGACCGTAAGGTCTAAAGACGTTATTGTAGAAGTCTAGGCAATAGATTATAGTGTCATAGGGAAGGGTGGTAATTATTGAGGAGGATATATTTTGGAAATATAATTGACAGGAATTACTTATGGATGGTATCTAGGGATACACTTGTGTTTTAGGACCAATCAAATGAATGGATGAAGGTGTCATTTACTGAGATGGGGAATATTAAAATAGGCAGAGCTTTGGTAGAGAGAGTACCTGTGGATCAAGATTTCTGATTTAGTAATGTAACATTTGGGTTGCAGGGCAGCAATCAAATGGAAATGTCAAGCAGAAAGTTGGATGTAGAAGTCTGGCCTTATTGCAGAGGCCATACACTGAACAATATATTTGGAATCCATTAGCATACAGATAACACTTAACTTCGTAAGACTGTATGATATTACCTAGGTAGAACATTTAAAACATGAAGGAAAGAAGGCACATGGCTGTGCCTTGAGGTCAGACTCTCCCTACCTTTTCACAGGGATTAAAAACTGTGGCTACTCAAAGAAACTCCAACTATATTCTAGAGTCGGCTCTGTCTTAGCTCTTATGTTCTTTAGGCTCCTTAAGACTCAGGTAATCAGGTCCTGAGGAGAGGTTCATTACAATCAGCTTGTGGGGCTTTCTTTAGTTTTCTGGAAATTGATGTTAGGAGACCTTAGAGGGTATAAGCCAAACTATTTGAATATTATATTCTTCCAAATGAGCAACTCTTGAGGGGCTGAGCTTAGGTGTATTAGTTTCCTAGGGTTGCTACTACAAAATAACACAAACCCTATGACTTAACAAAAATTTATTATCTTACAGTTCTAGAAGTTAGTTTGAAATCAGCATGTCTGCAGGGCCATCCTCTCTCCAAAGGCTCTAGGGGAAAATCCTTCCTAGCTTCTGGTGGTGGCTGTTAGTCCTTGGCATTTCAAGGCTTGTTGCTGCTGTGTGTTGATCTCTGCTTTCATTTATTATGTGGTATTCTCCCTAGGTGTGTCTGTATTGCTGTGTCCATTCTCCTCTTCTTATAAGGACACCAGCCATTTTGAATTAGGGCTTACCCTAATAACCTCATCCTAAGTTGATTATATCTGCAAAGACCCTATTTCCAAATGCAATTATATCCACAAGTTCCAGGGGTAAGGACTTCAACATATTTTGGGGGGAGTGGGGCACAATTCTACCCATAAAAGTTGATATGGAGATAGGACTCAAGATGTAGCTAAGTGTTAAGAAAACATCCCATCATTATCTTGACATGAAGACATGGACCCAGCTCTGGTTACTGCAGAATTCTCACAAATCCCACAAAGGAGGCTCCATTCCTTCAAAGAGGACTCTGACTCTTAACACTGTAGCAGAATAAGATGTTGTTATGCTTTCACCCTTGGAAATTTATTTTGCCCCATAATACTTTTTCACTGAGGTAGCTAGACATAACTCATAAACTTTATAAGTAGATAAAATAAAAAGAACCATCATTTATCAATTGACTTTTATACTTCAGAAACTAAGGACCTTGAATAAAACAATAGAATTGGAAGAATAGTTTCTCATTCCAAATTTTTTCTAAATTAGAAACAGATAAAAATTTTATTATCTGGGAAAGAAGTGAAGAATTCTAGAAGACAGTAATATATTAAAACTGAGGAGAAAAAGCAATAGAAGAAATTGCTGGTATGGATGTCTGAAAGGAGAACCTACCTCTGCCTCCTTGGGTTGTGAAAGCAATAGAATTTCCACATAGATTCAGGGATATGAGAGTAAAGGAGACCTGTACTCACTTAACTTGGGACTCTGGGTGTGACAGCCTTGAGGATTTTCTTGCTTTAACATGATGTGGAATCTCCATAAAAGATAGTTCAAGAGGTCTTGAACAGAGAAAGCCTAAGATAGCCTCAGAGTGTATAAGCAATATTTTCTGTAAATCTGAGAAGGGTGAAAATGGATAGCTGAGAAGGCAAACTGGTAGACTTGATAAGGTCTCGGGGGAAGGATGACGGGTAGGCTATTCAGCTAGATATCAGGGGAAATGTGAATAATCCTGCAGTTGCTGGCCTAAGAGGATAGTGATGATGGAAGAGACAATGTGATACATCTTTTGTTGAATGCCAGAGTGGACAGACAGCTCCCTGGGACCAGATAACCAAATAGCTTGGTGTTATGAAGCCTGAGGAATGCAGATGAAACTTCATGGGAAAAAAATAGAGAAGACTCTGGGATGTTATGGAGTGAACTCCAAACTAACCAGGATTACCTTTTCTACTACTGGACAGAATGAGGCCTCTAGATACAAACTAAATTCATTTATAGAAAAATAAAGTTAACTCCATTTGTTCCTTTGTGAATTTACAGTCTGAAATGTCATACCCACTAAACCTTTGCAATAAAGTTTTTGCCAGTATACAGATGAGCCTCAAGGCACTCTGCAATAGGACACACCTATGGATTAGATAATAATTCCCTAGGAAACAGGGCCAGATTTCTGCCATGATTATATCTCAAGTGCATGACATAGTAATGTAGGATGCTGTGATAGAGGACATACTTGCTGAACAATGAATGAGTAATTGGATGTCTGTTCTCTAGCTCCAAAGGAATCCCATAGCAGAGTAAAATGAAACTTACTACATATAAGAGGGCATGTAAGGCAATGACAAATGAAGCTAGTCGGTACCATTAACCTTCTCAAAGAAGTAGCCAAGACTCTGGAGTTCTGTATATACTGGCTCAAAGAGTAATAAAATGCCCCTCAACATTTCTGAGCCCTATTTTCTCATACATATCACAGTGATGGTTTAATATTTCTTTGACTTCTCTCTAGCTAGGTAGTTTAAAATTTTTGTTAATATAGTATAAAATATATAATATAACTAACATTTGTGGTAAGCACAAGGATGTTAAGTTCAGCTTTTTACGTATTTAATCTCATTTAAGCGATGCAGTAATTCTAGGAGGTAGAATTACTCTTCTTTCCATTTTTCAAATAAGGAACCTATGTCTGAGAGAGGATTAGTAACTCAGAATCCTATAGCTGGCTAGTTCTAAGACATAAACCCTGGGCTTGCTTTTGGCCATTGTGCTATATTGCCTCCAAACCGTGGAAAATACACAGGTACATCTCATTTTATTGTGTTCCACAGATATTAAGTTAATTCTTTTTTTTAACAAAGTGAAGGTTTGTGGTAGTCCTGTGTTGACCATATCTATTGGCACCATTTTTTTAATAGCACATGCTCACTTCATGTGCTTCGTATATCTGTGTCACATTTTGATATTTCTCACAATATTTCAAACCTTTTTGTTATTATTATACTTTTATGGTGATCTATGATCAGTAATTTTTGAAGTTACTATTGTCATTGTTTTAGGGTGCCACGAACCATCTCCATATGAGATAGCAAATTTAATCAATAAATGTAGTGTGTGTTCTGACTGCTTTACCAACCGGCCATTCCCCCATTTTTCTTCCTCTCCTTGGGCCTCCCTATTCCCTAAAGGCAACAATATTGAAATTTGGCTAATTAATAACCTCACAATAGCCTCTAATTTTTCAAGTGAAAGGAAGAGTCACACGACAGACTTTTTTTATTTTTTTGAGACCGAGTCTCGCTCTGTCGCCCAGGCTGGAGTGCAGTGGCGCAATCTTGGCTCACTGCAAGCTCCGCCTCCCGGGTTCAGGCCATTCTCCTGCCTCAGCCTCCCAAGTAGCTGGGACTACAAGTGCCCGCCACCACGCCTGGCTAATTTTTTGTATTTTTAGTAGAGATAGGGTTTCACCGCGTTAGCCAGACCGCATTAGCCAGATGGTCTCAATCTCCTGACCTCGTGATCTGCCCGCCTCAGCCTCCCAAAGTGCTGGGATTACAGGCGTTGAGCCACTGCACCCGCCCACACAACAGACTTTTAATCAAAAGCCAGAATAATTAAGCTTAGTGAGGAAGGCATGTCAAAAGCTGAGATAGGGCCCAGTATGGTGGTTAATGCCTAAAATCCCAGCACTGTGAGAAGCTGAGGTGGTAGGATTGCTTGAGACCAGGAGTTTGAGACCAGCCTGAGCAAAGTAGTGAGACTCAGTCTTTGTTGAAAAATAAAAAATTTAGCTGGGTGTGGTGGTGTGTGCCTATAGTCCCAGCTACTCTGGAGAGTGAGGTGGGGGGATTGCTTGAGCCCAGAAATTTGAGGCTGCACAGCACTCCAGCCTGGGCAACACAGGCTGGAAGAAAAGAAAAGAAAAAACAAAAGCAAAAACAAAGCTGAGATAGGCTAAAAGCTAGGCCTATTGCACCAATTAGTTAGCAAAATTGTGAATGCAAAGGAGGAGTTCTTGAAGGAAGTTAAAAGTGTTACTCCAGTGAACACATGAATAAGGAAGTGAAACAGGCTTATTGCTGATATGAAAAATGTTTTTAGTGGTCTGGACAGAACATCAAACCAGCCACAACATTTCATTAAGCCAAAGCCTAATGCAGAGCAAGGCCTTAACTCACTTCAGTTCCATGAAGACTGAGAGAGGCAAGGAAGTTGCAGAAGAAAAGTTTGGAGCAGCCTTCTATTGCAAGAAGATGCCATGTAGGACTTTCATAGCTTAGAGAGGAGAAAGTAATGACCAGCTTCAAAGCATCAAAGGGACAGGCTGACTTTCTTGTGAGGGGCTAACACAACTAGTGACTTTAAAAGCCAGTGTTCATTTACCATTCCTAAAATCCTAGAGCTTTGAAGAATTATGCTAAATCTACTCCACCTTTGCTCTATAAATGGAACAAACCTTGGCGAGAGCACATCTCTTCATAGTGTGGTGTACTGAATATTTTAAGTCCCCAGTTGAGATACACTACTCAGAAAAAAGATTCTTTTCAAAATATTACTGCTCATTGACAATGCACCTAGTCACTCAAAAGCTCTGATTGTGATGCACAGAAGATTACTCTTGTTTTCATGCCTGCTAACAGCACATTCACTCTGTAGCCCATGGATTAAGGAGTAATTTTGTCTTTCAAGTCTTATTATTCAAGAAATACCTTTGTTAACACTATAGCAGCCATAGATAGTAATTCCTCTGATGGATTTAAACAAAGTAAATTAAAAACCATCTGGAAAGGATTCACCATTCTAGATGCTATTAGGATATTTTTGATTCATGAGAGGAGGTCAAAATATCAATATTAATTGGAGTTTGGAAGAAGTTGATTCCAACCCTGATGGATGACATTAGGGGGTTCAAGACTTCAGAGAAGAAAGTAAGTGCCAATGTGATGAAAATAGCAAGAGAATTAGAATTAGAAGTGGAGCCCAAAGATGTGACTGGGTTGTTGTAATGTCATGATCAAACTTGAATGAATGGGGGGAGTTGTTTCTTATGGATGAGAAAAGAAAGTGGTTTCTTCAGAAAAAATCTATTCCTAGTGAGGATGCTGTGAATATTGTTGAAATGACAGCAAAGGATTTAGAATAGTTCATAAACTCACTTGATAAAGCAGCAACAGGGTTTGAGAAGATTGAATCCAGTTTCAAAAGTTCTGCTGTGCATAAAACGCTGTCAAATAGCCCTGTATGCTCCAGAGAAATCTTTCATGATAGGAAGAGTCAGTCAATGTAGCAAATTTCATTGTTGTTTTATCTTAAGAAATTGTCACAATCACCCCAACCTTCAGCAACCACCACCCTGATCAGTCAGCAGCTGTCAACATCGAGGCAAGACCATTTGCTAGCAAAAAGATTATGCCTTGCTGAAGGCTCAGATGATTGTTAGCATATTTTAGCAATAAAGTGTTTTTAATTAAGGTATGGACATTGTTTTTTATACATAATACCATTGCATACTTAAAAGACTATTGTATATTCATTATATGTATATATACTATATAGATAAACATAACTATTATATGCACTGAAAAACTAAAAATTAATGTGACTTGCTTTATTTTGATATTTGCTTTATTGCATTAGTCTCGAAACAAATCCCCAATATCTCCAAGGTTGGCAGGTATTTGGAAACCATTTGCTTTTAATTTTTTATTTTGAAATATCAAGTACTCAGTATTTTAATAACCCCTCTAGTATCCACCTGCTTCAGTTGTTGCCATCTCCCTTTTTATCCCAGGCTATCTTACATGACAGAGAGGGGCAGAACAGTCCTGCCAAGGTAATAACTGCAAATCAGGGAATCTATTGAAGCCAGTGAGGGCAGAGAGGAAAATTGCTGCCAAGAGAGGTCACTGAAACCTATCTGTGATTGTCCCCTTCTACTGATTGGAGCTCGGTCTTGCTGACCATATCTAGGCTACAATAAGTGCTAAAGAAAGCTTAATCATTCCTGCAGAATTCTTTTGGTCAGACCAGTTGCTTATGGAAAGCATTAAACAAACACGACCTTTTAGCTCTTGGTATTATCGGTGCTGTTGAGGTGGCTACTCCACTGGTGCACATATCTTTCCTTCATCCTTATTATAGCTGGCTTCAGGTGCTATTAAACACTGAGTATCTAGTTTGCTGAAATGGATAGAATAGGATTTTAAGACACTACTTCATGCAATATTTATATCCTCTTTTTCTTCCTAGCTCAAAATGGGACTTTAAAATTGCCTACTGCCTTGTTTCCAACTTCACCTTGTGCATTGCTCTACCGTGTTCCCTACAATGTACAATTCCCAGCAGGGCTATAGCTAGATATGAGATCATTAGGCATATATTTCTGAAAACCTGCCCTCCCTACAATGTTATGAATCTCTCTATTCCAACTCAGTTGGCTGAACTGTCCTCTTTTTTCTGAGCTCTCTCTTCCCTACTTATCCTGAGGAAAGGCAGGCATGTTCCTGAGGGTGAAATTCTGTTGATAGAATGAGAACTGTTCTCTGAACATGATGTGAATGCTTTATCACTTGCAGTCATGCTTTAGGTTTCCCCATACATGAAAGGCCTCTGCTTCCAATATTCAGTGCTTGGTGAGAATACTGGAGATGATTACCCCCTCCAACTTGCCCCACCCCTTTGTTAAATAGTCTTTTCTGCTCATAGTGTAGTTGTAGACTAGGGGTCAGCAAATGACAGCATGAGGAACCAATCCTGCCCCATCCCTATTTTTGTAAATAAAGATTTATTTGCACAATTTACAAATTGGCAATTTACAAAGGAAAGAGGTTAAATGGAGGACTCACAGTTCCATGTAGCTGGAGAAGCCTCACAATCATGGCAGAAGGCAAGGAGAAACCAGTCACATCTTATATGGATGGTAACAGGCAAAGAGAGCGTGTTCAAGGAAACTCCCCTTTTTAAAACCATCATGTTTCGTGAGACTTATTCAATATCATGAGAACAGCACAGCAAAGACATGCCCCAATGATTCAATTACCTCCCACCGGGTCCATATCAGCCCCTTTACAGAGAAAAATTTACCATTCCTTGGTGTAGACTATTGTCATGACCCTCGTTGTGCACTATTTCCATAACACAAATGACCAACACGCACTGGACAGAAAGACAATCTCCTCTAGAGAGCTTGTCTCTTCTAATTAGGTTCTCTTCCCCGGGGAACTTGTGATGACAGTAGTCAGGTGGTCCATTTGTAAGTGAGTCCACATCAAAATTAAAGAATGAAGCCAATCTGTAGAGAGAAATAGATTTTAGATCTTGCTTCCCTGAGAGAGCAAAAAGTTGAAAATAGCAGGTGTGTTGGCTTCTGCTGACTTTCCTGTTCTTGGTTCTAGTGTCTCACAAAGCCCAGATGCATATTTTGACCTTCAGTTTCAACAGATAACCCTGTATGCTTTTTATAAATTTCCCTTTTCCCTTAAGCTCATTTTGTGACTGAATCAGTGAGTTTAGGTCTTAGGTATGCCTAGGGTTTTCATTCAACATCCTTTCTTTTATGAAGTTTGCCTCATTTTCCCTTGGCTACACAATTCTTCTCTTGGACAGCAAAACTCAGGGATATAATATCTGACAGCAACATGAATTAGATTGGGGCATTGATTCCTGTAGAGAGAAGAGAGGGTGCTGGTGGGAGAATAGGGTTAGGAAATGACTGCCCTGTGATAATTTGGGACTTTCTCAATGCAGAAATGTACAGAACATTTTGCTATCTTTACTTTTGTGTTTTTGTGATGGTAGAGATGAAAAAAAATTTTTTTATTAGCTTCACAATAGCATGGTCCTGCTTGATTTTTTCCAATTTAATGTTTTTGGCCTTACTAATCCTGTGACTTTATTTTATTTTTTTTAGTAGTATGTGGATTCTCCAAATGCATTCCCAAAAACGCTGTACAGGGAAGAGAAAACAATTTCTGGACTTTGGAAGGCTTTTTCAACATCTAATTCACATGATAAACAACAGAGAAAATGACACTTTGATTTAGGCTGATAGATGTGATGTCCCGTTACCAGACCTTTCCTTTTTGCATTGAGCTCATTAATAATTTACTTTAAAATTTCGATCTCATGAACTATTTTAAAAATAAGCAACACAGCAAACAACAACCAGTAAGATCATTATGAGGTGCAGTTATTAAAATACCTTTATTCAGTCTATTCTTTTTTTAAAATTGGGTGTTGTAATCTTTCATCCTTAGAGGCAGACATTTGATGAAGGCACAGCTTGAAAAGAAAGTGATAAAATTTAGAAGGCAGAGTAGTTATTGATCTCTGGTGCTTTCAAACTTTTGCAGGATTAACAGAACTTATAATTTTTCTTCTCTGTGACAATAAGGCACTGCCTTCATAAAATGCTTTAAAAACAATTAATGCTTTACTTAAAAAGTTTTAAGTATTACTTCATGGCTTGTTGAGAACCATAAAGTTAGATAGAGAAAAGGTACACTGGCTAGTTAAGAAACCATCAGCTATCCCAAAGTTTATATAACATCTTCCTCAGCTAGTAGAATACTTTTTAATGCAGCATCCTGTTAACTTGAGAAACGATAAGACTCTTGTACTCACGTTATTTAAAGTTTTCAAAAATTCAAGCTGTAGGTCACCTGACTTTAATATATCTTACAAATTTTAAGATGTGTATATTTGTTCTGTTCAGTCTTTTCTTTACTCTTAGTAATTTTAGGTAATGTTCCAAAGGTATTTGTATACCTTATATTTGTCTGCAGATTATTTTAAAAATGTTTTACAAATACATAGTGTCTTCTGTGTGTTAGGCACAGTCGGACATAAGCACTTTATAAATACCAGCTCATTTAACTCTTACAACCATATGAAGTGTTATTATTTGTCTACAGTTGAGAAAACTGAGACACAGAAAGATTAGTTTGTCCAGTACTGACTTTACTGTGTCAGTAAAGTGGAGGATCCAGGATTTGGAGCTTAATCATCCAGGTTCAGAGTTAACATTTTTGACCACTCTGGTTGTGTCAAATGCTTGCATTAACTTTGTAGAGAGATGCAGATTTTACTCCTAAGAAATTGCCTCTTACATTTGCCTTTAGGGTCAGAAACAAGCTTTTTTTTATTAATAAAACATCACATCAAGGAAAAACCACTTTTTATCAGTGAGATCTCCTTCTCAGGGGTTCAGCCGTCAACTGTTTCTAACCACACTACTCTGCCCTGGGTAGAGGAAGAGATGAAACTGGGCTGCAGGGAGCCAGTAACATGTACAAGGTCAGTGCCAATTCCAAACTCAGGGTGATGCAACTTACTCTTTTCAAAGGACAGATTGAGGTTAGGGCAAAATCATCTGTTGAGTAGTCCTCTATTCTAAACTACTTTTCTGGGTAGTTTAGAAATATCCTATAATATGACAGAGAGGGCCAGAACTACTTTTCTGGGTAGTTTAGAATGGAGGTAGATTTACTTTAATCAACCCAATTTTCTTGCATGACCACAATAGCTTGAATTCGCCATATGATATAAAGGCAAAAGTGCCCAAGGTCTTAAGAAGAAAGCTTGTTTCTGAAAATTTTCTCCAACAACAAGAATTGTTTCACTGTTTCATTAATTTAATTTTTTACCATTATAAATTTAAAAACTGTTTATTTGACTTAAGTTTTAGTTGCACATGTTGTGGCTTATTTGCCCTTTCCTAAGAAATATGTAGATACTGGAATAATCTCACTTTTTTTTTCTTTCTTTCGTTTTTTTTTTCTCGTTCCTTCCTATGCTCCCTTCCTCCTCCTTGTTTCTTTCTTCTATTCAAGGAAACAAATCCACTAAATCTCTACTGTGGCCAGGAACTCCTTTTAACATTAGGGATAACAAGGTGATTTAGGTCACAATACTCACCTTTAAGTAGTTCCAAGACTCATGGGAGAGACAGACATCAAAACAAATAAATGTAAACCAATAAAATGAACCCCCAAATGGGGACATTCCCAGTGACTCCTGCCATGGGCGTCCCTCATGCCAGGATTCTACACTGAAAAATTAACAGATGAATAAAGAAAACAGATAGGCAAGAGTAGAGTAGAGGGAAGCCATCACCAATGCCTGGTATCAAAGGAAACCCATGAGTGGAGTTGGACAGTGTTAATCTCAAGATCCTGAGGTGTTCCGAAGAAATAATTTTGAATAAGTGGAGGAAAAAGGTGTTGGAGGTTTATTTTTCTTTTCTTCTGCTTGACGGAGTCTTGCCATTACAGAAGTAGAACTTGTTGCGGGACTGCTTCCTTATTTAGTTCAGCTGAAGATGGGGGTCTTTATCACACCGCCACGAAAATTTAGGCTCGCAGACTATTTGAAGAGTGAGAAAAATGGGATTTATTGGGCAAAAGGGAAAAAAAGGGGGAAACAGAGACTCTTAGCAAAGCGACAGCGTGTGCTTCTTGCCCTTGGGCTTCCCTCCTGGCCAATTGAATTCCAGGTTCCACCCAGGAAGAGGAAGGGCAAGGTTCCTCCCTGCTGCAAATGGTGCGAACTTCTGTGGCTCCACCCCAGTGTGCGTTCCTCCCAGTGCACAGGTTGGTTGGAGGCTCTGCCAGGGAGCCCTTCCCACCTGGTTATCTCAAAATGACAAAATTGCCACGCGGAACTTGTGTCTGCACTACTGATGCTGGGGTGCCTAGGACATGAAAGGAGCACACAGTAGGTCGTGATTTATTCTGCCCATGAGAACTTGAGAAACTTTGCTAACAGGGTTGTTTGTTGCTGGAGGTTGGCCTCGTAGACTAATAAATAGCAATTCTCCAGGAAGAGAGTTGGGAAGTGGGAGTGGAAAGAGTGGTAGATGTTAGAGGAAAATCCGTGCATGGTAAATTTTTAAAAGGCTGACTTGTTCTTTTGACTATAGTTGGAATATAGACTCCCTCCAGACCCTGTTGTTTTGATCTGCCTACCTCTCTCTCCTACTCCAATCATGTCCTGTGTTCTGGTGGGGCTGTCAGTTGCAGCACTCCTTTGCTCCTCCATGGGGGAACCAATGACTCAGGAATAGCCAATCAAAATTCCTTTTCCCCTGGCCACAGTGATTCTGTAGAGGTGCTTGGATGTCAGAGTCTGCCTATTCGACTTCACACTCCAGCCCTGCCATGTCTCAGTTCGGTGATTTGGGGCAAGTTACTTCACCTCTCTAGGCTTCAGTTTCCCCATCTCTAAAATGGGGATGATAATTGGGTTGTTGTGAGGATCAGATCACTTACATGAAAAGTAGGTGGAATCGTGCTTGGAACATGGTGCACACTCTCCATGTGGTAGCATTTTTCTTTTTTGGAGTGGAGGAAGAGGTGTTCTGCATTTTTGGTCAAGGAGTTGGAAGAAAATGAGATAGGGGTTGCTGATAGACAGTTATTCTGCCACAGGGAACAGATTTTTCTGCACCAGGAGTAAATGAGGCCAGCATCTAGGGATCAACAGTATCAGGATAGCCATTCATCCACTAATCTATTCAGTGTCTTTCTATGTATTGACATTTATTTACCTTTTGTGGGACCAACAGGTTCTTTGACTAGCTTGGGTTGGATTTATGTCACTTGCTACTGAAAAAGACCTGAATGAGTCACTGTTTATAGAAGGGCATTACAGAAAGTTGAGGTAGAATAGGATTAGTTGGGGAAGGGTTGCTGAGTCTGGACTTGATCCTTTAAGCCATGGTATAGCATTAACGTTTTCAACAGGAAATAGCACAACCAGACATGTATTAAACAAGAAAACTCTGTTTACTCTGTTTGCTCTGTTGAGAGTAATATTGAGGTTTTTTCATACCTGTAGTTCCATTTGTGCATATTTCAAAATTATGCTATGATGCTGTAATCAGACCATTGCTGTAATAAAGGGAGTTTCATCCCACATGACACTATACAGAGATTAACTGCATTGATTCATTTTCTTTAAAAGCAACAGTGATAAAATTAGGTGCATAGAGGGGTAAGACTTGACTTAAAAAGGAATTGCCTTTCACATGTAAGAGTGTTTGGCGTTCTCATGAGAAACATGGAACATTTACACAATATTATGCTACCAGGCTGAGCTGCTTTGGAACAATTTGTGGAGAAGGGGTATGTGTTTAGGCCCTGTTTTAATATTGCAATATACTTCTAATCTAACTTCAATTTCTCCTCTGTATTAGTCTTCCTGATAGAACCTTCTAAAATAGTACTCTGAGCATATCACTTTCCTTACTGAGAAGTTTTAGTGGCTCTCTTATCTATTGACTAAAATACAAGATCCTCAGCCTGACTTTGAGGTTACAATCTGGTTTCCACTGCAGTTGATTAAAAAGTATTTTATGGAGTGCCCACTGTGTGCCAGGAATAGGCTAGAATATCTCTGTCTAAAAGAAATTTAATTCAAGTCATGTATGTAATTTAAAATTTTTTAGTAGTCATATTGAAAAGTTAAAATAAATGGGTAAAGTTAATTTAAATAATGCATTATATTTAATCCAACATATACAAAATATATAAAAGATCAAAATGTAATCAATATGAAAATTTGTCAAGGAGCTATTTATATTCTTTTAAAATAAATATTAAGAATTCAATGTATATTTTATACTTAGCAGCACATCTCAATCAGATTGTAAATTTTCATTGAAAATTATTTATTTATTTATTTATTTATGTATTTATTTATTTATTTTGAGATGGACTCTGGCTTTGTCTTGCCCAGGCTGCAGTGCAGTGGTGTGATCTCGGCTCACTGCAGCTTCCGCCTCCCAGGTTCAAGTGATTCTCCTGCCTCAGCCTCCCAAGTAGCTGGGACTACAGGAGGAGCCACCACACCCGGCTAATTTTGTATTTTTAGTAGAGAGGTGGTTTCACCATGTTGGCCAGGCTGGTCTCGAACTCCTGACCTCAGGTGATCCACCTGCCTCGGCCTCCCAAAGTGCTGGGGTTACAGGCATGAGCCACTGTGCCCAGCCGAAAATTACTAATTTGTATTTAGACTTCATAACATGCACAGTTGAAAAAGATCTACATATCTAAGTAGTTCAAACATACTTGAAATTTTTCAATAACTGAATCAAGTAGCAGTTTTAAAATTTAATTTTATGTTAAATTAAAAGTTCAGTCCCTTAGTCTCCCTAGCCACATTTTAGATGTCACATGTATCTCATGGTTGTTGTACTAAACAGCATAATTCTAGGAACACAGGCCCTGCACTCATGGAGTTAACATTAGCTCTCCTTTCCAGCTCTATCTTCTATTTTTTCCTACAATGCCGAATGGATTGTACCTGATCTCAAGACCTTTGCTCATCTGTTCCAGGTAAGCTTGTTTTGTCCTTCAAAAGGCATACCTCTTATCTATTGAAATTCTATCTAGCTTTACAGCTAAGCTCAAATGTCAACCCACCCAGGGAAACTGTTCTCAATCATCTAAGCAAAAAATGTTCTGCATTCTCTGAACTTTTGTAGCACTTGGATTACATCCTTCTTTTCTTTCTTTTTTTTTTTTTTTTTTTTTTTTTTTTGCTAGTCAAGTGGAGCATTGGGAGTGGGGAAGGAACAAAGAAATCTGTAACTGGTTGTGGTACATTAGTTGTAAACACCCTTGCACTTCAACCAGCTGATTACACCTTCCTTTTGACACTAATTACATACTACTTTGTGGGCCTTGGAGTCATATAAACCCAGGTTTGATATCTGGTCTTGCCACTCACTGGCTGTATGATCTTAGGCAACTTCCTTAACTTTTCAAAGCTTCATTTTCATCATCTGTCAAATGATGAGTTTTCTCATTATCTGTGCAGTTTTAAAGATGAGTTTTACTACAACTTAATGGAATTGTTGAGGTGAAATAAAGTTGAAAAAGTGCTTAGTTCAGAATTCAACCTATTAGGAGTGTGTGTGTGTGTATATATATATATATATATATATATACACACACACACACACAGAGACATACATACATACATATACTATGTATATATTTGTATATGTATGCAAGTATATATAAGTGCTGCATATATATGTATGTGTGTATACATATATATGTGCTGCATATATACACACATACATATATACTACTAATAGATTGAGTAGTATTATATAGTAGTGTATACATATACCACTAATATATATGTGTTTATATATATATAATACACTACAATGAATATTATATATTAGTAGATATTTACAGATATTTTCATTTTTATATATATTTAAATACAGTATTATACTAATTATAACATTAGTATTAATAGTATATACACACACAGACATATATACACTCTATCTCCCTAAGTACAATAATTTACAAATTGTAATAATAATGATACTGATAATATTAATAAGAAGTTTATGTTAGGCACTGTTTAGTAGCTTTACATATTCTATTCAATGCGCCAAACAATTATTTTGAGGTACGATGAATTATTATCCTCATTATACAGATGAGAGAACTAAAGCAAAAGTTGATAAAGTGGCTTGCCTAATGTCACACAGCAAGAAATGAATGTAGTTTGTATTTAAATCATAGAAGAGATAGAATATAGTTTGAATATATTTTATTAATATTTTATTTCATGTAGTTTTGGAAGCTGTGTAGAGGAATCAGCAAAGAATTTGGAATCAAACATATTTGATTTTGAATGCTGACTCTGTCATTGATTAAAGATGTCTACGTTGGTAGCCTATTTAATCTCTCTGAGCCTCAAGTTCTTGCTCTGTGAAATGGAATAATAAAACCAACCAGGAAGTATATAAGGTAGGGGTTAAGTACACAGTGCTTGCCTGCTTAAATTCAAGTTTCACCTTTGAAATTCTTAGCTCTACAACATTTAGTGAATTACTTAAATTCTGTGCTGCAATTTTCTCATCTGAAAAATGGGAAAAATAATAATGTTAAATTCATAGGTTTGTTTTAAAACTTTAAATGATGTAATCCAGAATATCTGAATGATGTAATTCAGAATATCTAGAAATAATAAACACTCAAGAAGTACTAGCTATTATTACTCTTCTAAGGTTGGTTCTCACATAGGTAGAACACTAAAAACATTTAGTTAACTTTGTTTTCTTCTTTCTATCCTTCTTTTTCCTTGTATGTAATTCATACATTATAATACTAGATCTTATATACACTATGTACTCAATAACTAGTTAACTGAATGGAGTCTCAAACAGCCTTTTGTATTATTTGTATTTTACATGAGCACATTGATATTATTTTCTGAAAGTGTAAAATAATTGCATGCAAACTACAGATAGTAAACTGTTACTAGTATGTACTACTTTACATTTCTCTTGGGATTGCAGCAATTTTAGTTATGTTTGAGGCATTTTGAAATTCAGATGCATAAAACTTCAGGTTATTCAGTCAATGTAGTACCCTGTCTAATTCTGATAATCTTAAATTAGAATATCTTTCAAAATCAACTGCAGTACAACATTGTACTGAAAATGAATTCATAAGGAAAGCAAATATTGTCATAGGCAATGATAAAAGGATTTGAATAATGTAAAATGCTACAGCAGAAACTATAGAGGTGTAGTGAATATTATACATATTGTTCTTTATTTTTAGTTCTTAAATATGACCTTCCTTCTCTTCAGAGCCCCTTTTATTGCACTTCCAATTTCATTTAGCAATTGCTATGGTTTGTTCAATCTCTGAGCAAAATTGTTCTCATATTTTAAAAAATCTGAATTTCTCTATTTCTCATCAGATCTCTATTTTGACTCAGGCCTTCTTAAATTAAAATTAGGTACATCATAGTTTGTATTTTGTTCTTGTGTATTGACAAAGTAAAACTTTTCAAAGTTTAATAATCATTTTTTGGATCATGAGCTAGATGTATAGTCCCCTGCCACATACTGCAGATCAGGAATGGGATGGTCCCTGACATTGTGGAACTCGCAGTCTAGTGAGGGTGATATCACACATGCATATAAACCTAAAACAAAGAAGAGGAGAATATGTCTTATTCTAGTAAAACCAATAAAGATCTTTGAAAATATGGAGAGAGAGAGACCAGTTCTATGTGCAGCGAGCAAGTAAGGAAGGGGGCAGGGTTCTTAGTAGAGGTGAGCCAAACCTTGCCTAGCTGGTAAGAGGCTAAGCTGGTGAGTTGCCTAAGGAGCAGGCTAAGGAAGTGTCATAAGCAAAGGCATTATAAAAGGGAAGAAAACAAACAACAAGTAGACTATCAGTAAGGCAAAGTCGGATTATAGGCTGAGAAAAAATATCAGAATCTAATTGTGGAAAATGTTGTCAGGCTGAAGTTTACAATGTACTTTGAATACGTTGAGATGCCATTGAAGGTTTCTACTTGCCTTAAGATAACAGTGTGTGCTTTTGAAACACTGAAAGTTTTTAGTTTGTTCCACTACAATTTACTAATCTGTAATCAAAATGTATTATTTAGTCCTACATGTCACCTAATTGAAGATATTCATGTATATTTTAAAAACTGAAAATGCAGAATTGTAGATGATTTTGAATCTGTACCACTCTGAGACCCTTTCTTTTTGCTTGATATTTAAATTAAAACTCTGTTCAGGAACATATCTTAATAATATTATTCAATATAGTAAACAAAAGATCATTTTGAAATCCGATCCTTTTATGTTTATTATATTATAGTTTTTTTAATGAGATTGTATAAGCATTTCTGTAGTTGTCATGCTGAATGATTGTATTAGTTTCCTATTGCTGTGTGAGAAATTATTATAAACTTAACAGCTAAAAACAACAGACACATTATTTCACAGATCTATAAGTCAGAAGTCTGGGCACAGCGGACTGAGTCCTCTGCTCAGAGTTGCACAGGCAGAAATCAAGGTGTCAGCCAGACTGCATTCTCTTCCGAGTCTTAGAGTACGCTCCCAAATCCAACCAAGTTGTTGGCCAAATATAATTTTTTTTTTAATGGTTGTAGAAACTATGACCCATTTTCTTTCTCCTGCCAGCCAGAGGTCACTCATTTCCTAGAGTTCACCTTCAATTCTAGCCACAGAGTTTCAATTCCATGGCATGATTGTTTCTTCTTAAAATGGCAGCACACTTCATCCTACTCTGTAGAGAAAACCATTGCAATTTATGAACTTCCAGGTCTTTATCTGTACAAACACATGTATTTTTTCAGTATATATAGGTTTATATACCCAGATATATATATGTATATCTTTACCAAAATATGACCATTCTGTCTATCACGGACATTTTGTATGCCAATTAAAACAGATTACATTATTTTTAATGACTATGTGGGGTTGCATTATCATTTAACCCTTTTGTTTTTGTTGGATATTACTCCTTTCTTCAAATTTTTAATATTAGAAATAAAGCTGTCATCTACATACATATTGTACATATAGCCTTGCACATGCCTGTAGGATAGGTTTTAAAGTCATTAAATATATAATTTGTCACTGCTGATAGGCAGTACTAGAGATTATTGTAATTATTATTTTTAAGATGTAATGACATATTATATCTTAAATGTATAATGATATATTACCTCCTATATTAGTGTTGAGACAGATTGCAACATAACCTATAATACTTTTATAAAGTTGTTAGTAGTGTTAGTGAAATCAACAGTTTGGAATAGTGACTAAAAGGATGCAGAGTAGAATGTTAGCCCCGCAAATTTACCATATGTTTTATTTGCGGGGGAAATAAAATTGTACATTGGTATAACAGGTGTTTGAATCTCAAAGGCAGATAGAAGCACAATATCCTACAATCAGGGACCTTTGGTTTTCTTTTTCTTTTTTCATCAACTTTTATTTTAAGTTCTGGGGTACACATGCAGGATGTGCAGGTTTGTTACACAGGTAAACGTGTGCCATGGTGGTTTGCTGCACAGATCAAGCCATCACCTAGATATTAAGCCCAGCATCCATTAGCTATTCTTCCTGATGTTCTCCCTCCCTCCAACCCCCCAACAGCCCCCAGTGTGTGTTGTTTCCCCGAATGTGTCCATGTTCTCTCATCATTAAGCTCCCACTTGTAAGTGAGAACATGCGGTGAAATGGAAATCTCTTATCTGAGAAGCTGAATCTTGGCTTTCTCCCCTGTAAAAATCGGTTTAATTGTCAGGTTTAAATGAGATAATTTCATGGACCTGGTGCATGGTATGTGCTTCACAAAATGTTAACTTTTTCTTCCTTCTTCCTAGGAATTTTAAAAAGCAGGCAGTCTGACTCTTCCATATATCTCTGGGAGCCAGGTTCCCAGATTCCTTGATTACAGGCCATGTTCACTTGTATGAGAGCAATTCTTCAGTGAATTTATACTGCCTACTATTGCTGAATTACTTTTTAGCAGTGTCCCATTCTAAAACACAGAGTGGTGCTGAGAAACTGCAATACAAGTAAAAGATTATTATTATGTCTTCATTGAAAAAAGTGTTATTGCTATAAATAAGATCAGGCTTAACTCCACCCAATATCACTATAGCAAATAAGTATAGGAACACCAAAGGTGTGGAGTCCTTTGGCATTAATATACGATGTAGGAGTGTAGGTAGGACCATTCATACTTTTCTATTTAAATGCAAGTATACTTTTAAGTTCTGTCTTCCAAAAATAAATTGAATGAATAATGTCTTTATTACATGTTCACCACAGAGAAGAAAATTACCTCTAATTTGATTGAATTAAAAACTATCTTGGTATGTCTTAATAAAATGAAATGCAGAATTATTTTAAAAGATTAAAAAACATTTGAGTAATTTAGTAATACTTTGAGTTCTGTTTGTTAAAGTTCTGCAAAAAGCTTATACTCAGGTGCTCTGCATCTCTAGAATTTTAATTTGACTTTGATTAGAATATAGTTTTATTTAAATTGATTCTTGTCTTTTAACACTTGTTAGAAATGTCAAATATTGCCCTTATTTTGAAAAATGACTGATTTCAATTGGATAATTGTCAGATACAATGGACTTTTGGTTAATGACATGTATTCAGATGATTGATTGTTCATGAAATGTTGATATTTGCTTCACTTGTTTACCTCTTCAATCATCAGCCAGGCATTTTCCCTTTTCTTCTGGGAACTGGCAGTATGACATGAACATTTAGTAAGTCGAAAGGTCTCTGTCTACTTCTTATGCTTTTTCATTTATCCTTAGATTGTTGGAGTCTAAATTTGTCTTCTTGCTTTCATCCTACATAAGACTCTTGATAATGATCCTAGTGCAGTCTCTTCACTTTATCTGTTGTAGGCGCTAAGGTGTTCTATAGGGAGAAAGTATTATATTGAGGAAAGAACATGTGTTTGATTTGAAGACAATTAATGGATTCAAAATCTGAGCTCCATTGGTTCATGACTGTATTATCTTGGGCAAATTATTTACCCTTTTAAGCTATCTGTTTACTCAACTATACAATGGGCACATAATACCTACTGTGTAAGTTTTGATTAGTATGAAGGTCATCTATTATCCATCCATCTATCTATCAATTGATCTATCATCTGTCTCTCCATGGAGAGAGGCATGGGACCTGATGGCTAGTATGTACTTTATACAAACTAGCCAAAAGTACCTAAGGCTTTGGCTAGTCTCAGTGATTTTTTTAAAAAATACCTAGTAAGAGCGTGTCTTAAAGGAAGATCTATCACTAAATGTGCTTGAGAATGAAAGGTAAAATTTAGATACCCAGAAGTAGCTAAAGTCATTAATATTCCATTTTTTTCTAAGAGTAACCTCCATGTTTAGCCTAGGTATGCTGTCTTCCCAGACATTTTCCAGAAAGCTCCCTTCTCCACCCTTTCTATCCCACAGACAACCATCTTGAAAATTTAAGGCTGTTCTTGACTCCCATCCTCTAAGCTCCATCCTAAATTAAATTTTAAGAAGCTACTAACAGGGTGTTCTTTGGTATTCTCTAGTCCTACCAAAAATAACATATATAGGGGCCTATTTCTATTTAATGTAATTATTAACATGATAATATTTATGTCTGCTATTTGCTACTTATTTTTTTCATCTCATTTTTTTCTAGTTTATCTGTTCTTCCTTTATTACCTTCTTTTGTGATAAACAAATCATTTTAGTATACTATTTCAGTTATTCTTTTGGCTTTATTGCCATTTACATTCACCTGATTTCTTATTGGCTCCCATAGGGATTACAATATGTATCTTATCTTACTGCAGTCTTCTAAGAGTTAACATTGGAAATTTCAGTTCTGGGTAAGATGAGGTAAACACATCAACCTTCCTCTTCCACTGGAAGCAATTATAAACGTGAGAGAATCCATGGGCAGCTATTTAAAAACTCTGCAAAACAAATATTAGCATGTAAATTGGAAGAGAACACCAGATTTTGAAGTACCACTGAACTGGCAGGGCGTTTACCATTTTTTTTCCCCTCCAGGATGCCCTAGCATAAATTTAATAGCAATCTGAAACCCTGACATGAACACTGTGGGACAGATAGAGATCTGGGAGAAATCCTGTAGTTCTGGCTTAAGGAGAAGAAAATAGAAATTCTGAAGTTCAGAGATAATGGCAAAGATACCCTATTTTTTTCTTTCCTTTTATTCTATTCTCTACATCCCCAGGACAAAGCTGTCATACATTGAGGGTGGTGGCATACTGTGGAAGAGGAGCCTTCCTTTCTTTTTCGTGGAACCATGTCTCCATGAGGGTGATGCCAAAGCCTGTTGATTTTTACTTTTCCTTTGTCTGCGTCCTTTCTCCTCATGTAGTACGGTTACAGAAGTTGGCAGTTTCTGGCCAAAGGAATAAAAGGGGGAGCCCCAGGGAACTAGAAAAGGGAAAGTGTGAAAAAGTGAAGTACTAGGCTCATCCTTGACCTGCACTTAGAGTCTTTTCCTTATTATCATGCCAATAGCTTTGGCAACTGAAATAAGGTATAGCTACATGGATAGTTAACATGCAGGACAAATTCTAATAGCACTGCAAATAGGGCTGTCATATTTAGCAAATAAAAATATAGGATGTCAGTTTAATTTGAATTTCAGATAAATAATGAATATACATATTTCTGGTATATGTATGTCTCACGCAATATCTGGTGCTGGGTATTTTATCTGGCACCCTTAACTACAATGGCAGTGGTAATATAACTGACTTTGGAACTATAGGCCACAGAAAATGTATTGTAACCTGTGAGCTCAAACCAACCAGGTAAAGTGTCTGCTAAATAAAAAATATTAACATTCTCCATATGGTTTAAACAAGATATAGATTGTCATAAGATATTGTTCAAAGTATCCAGGATACAATAAAAAATTACTTTGGTTACACAAAATCACAAAGATCACAATTCACCTGGGGAAAGATGATTAACAAATACCAATGACAAGATAGAAATTACCTGACAAATATTTTAAAGCAGCTATTATATATGCTTGAAAGAGTAATTGCAAACACTCTTGGAAAAAAAATGTTAAAATAGAATGGATTGACAAGGGAATATGTCATGTAAAGAAAAAGCAGACAGAAATTTTGAACTGAAAAATATAAAAACAGGAAAGAAACTTGGAACACCAGGAATGAAGGAGAAGCCACGGAATTGCTAAATAGAGCAGGCGTCTTCTCTTGAGTTCTTTTAAATATATTTGACAGTTGAAAACAAAGTGAATAACATTGTCTGATGGTGTTTCCAATGCATAGGGATGTAATATAATTATGATAACTATGATGAAGAAGGAAGAATAATGGAATCTGTATAAACGTAAGGTTTCTAAATTGCGATAGAAGTGGCAAAATATGATTCTAAATAGACTGCCAATAGTTAAGTATATATTTTGTAATTACTAGAACAATGATTAAAATATTTATACTGAGGGATATTATCAAAACATGATAGAAAAATTAAAAAAGAATACTAAAAGTTACCAATGAATTACTGTCAGTAAAATATAGAAAAATTAAACAGTATAGTTTCACTTACCTCACATCTTTTGTGCTATCGTTGTGATATATATCCCATTAATACAGTTTTGGGTGTGTGTGTGTGTTTTTTTAGACAAGGTCTTGCTCTGTCACCAAGCTGGACTGCCACCTTCGTCTCCTGGGTTCAAGTGATTCCCCTGCCTCAGCCTCCCAAGTATCTGGAATTACAGGTACCCACCACCACACCCAGCTAATTTTTTTATTTTTAGTAGAGATGGGGTTTCACCATTTTGGGAAAGCTGGTCTCAAACTCCTGACCTCAAGTGGTTTGCCTCCTTTGGCCTCCCAAAGAGCTGGGATTACAGGCATGAGCCACTGCACCCAGCCTTTTGATATAGCTTTAATATCAATAATACAGGGTTATAATTTTTGCTATTATATGACTTTTAAAGAAATTAAGAAAAAAAAATATATATTTACACATGTAGTCTTTTGTATTTACCCATGGAAGAGGGTAAGTCCATATGGTTTGTACAAAACAAAGTCAGGAAAGTATGATCATGTACTTTGGTGAAGCTTCAATTAGTTTAGTATGGATAGGACAATGGTGGTGAGTCAATAGTGATGTGAAGTAAGATAAGAGAAGTGAACAAGAGCCAGATTATGAAGGGTTTTGTGGAATTTTCTTGTTTCTTTACTCTGGTAAGCTTATGGATTGATCATCTGAAAGTTCTGTGAAGCCTAATAACTGTCAGTTCTGCTGTTTTGTATCCCTAGAAGCTAGCATAGTGTCTGGTATATAATAGGTGCACAACAAATATTGACTGAATGAGTAAATGACATGAGTGTTCTGAATGGAGGATACTGTTCCCATTCTGACTTTATATCCATCTCCTTACTATGGATACATACCAATCTTTTCCTTTTCTCACACTCCGTTCTTCCCCATGTCTTTGGTCAAGGACGCCATACCTCTGGAGGTCTATAGTCTCACGCTCCTACTCTAGTGAGGAGGGGTCTCCCTATGGGACAAGGCATGTTCTTGGGAACAACATATGTAGTTACCATTTTTAGATATCCTATTGGTACTTGACAACTTTTGAAGGGGAGTAGTGTTGGTAATGGTTGATACTCTCATTTTCCTATAAAGTGGCTAAGCTCAAATATTCCCCCTTCCCCAACTGCACACACACACACACACACACACACACACTTTATTATGACCAATTTTTAAGAAACTTTAGAGCAGCTGATGTGAGAAAAGAGAAAGAAAGTAAGGAAAAGAGAATCAGAGAAAAGAAGAGACAGAATAATTTTAAGCAAAGTTAGAAAATAAAGTTTTCCAGATTTTTCTACTAGCATGGTAGATTGTGTTGACTATCCATATGGGAAACTCCTTAAAATCTTGTGCCTGTGCTTTCTCAGGTTGCAGTATTTGTCAGGAATGCTAACTGTGTGATGCAAAAGATCTTGCATTCTGCCAGGGTCTATTTAATTAATTATCATTGACCAGCATTAAAAGTATTAATTTAGATTTGAAAAGTCTCAAGTTAGTTTGGGATGTGGTTTTTTTTCCAACCTTGAGAATATCCTATTTGAATAGTTTCTGAATTTTAAAATTTATTTTTCTTATTTTTCCTGAGCTCATTTTATTTTCTAAGGTGAGATCTACATTTTCTTCCTGTCTTTAGTATCCAGAAACCTAAATAAGTTAAGTCCTGTGAAATAAAACATCCATGTTTGGAGAATGTTATAAAGTGTGGTTATATAGTAATGTGGTCCTAGGGCCATTTTGAAACAAGTATCCCAGTTGGCAATGCACAGCTCATGTTACTAGTTTACTTCTGCCACCTTTCTTTTCATTGTAGAGTTAAAAAATACTTGAGGAAATTTTACTTTAAAAAAAAAACCTGTTTATCGCAATTTTAATATTTTATAGCTACATTTTAACTTTTATTTCATAAAGATTAACAGTCATGCCTAAACTGAAATATATTTTATTCACTTACAGAAATGCATTGCCTAACACTAATTAAATTTGCTTAATCAAGCTTAACAATGCTACATGCTGTTACTCATCAGAAAGTAAGTGCCATACACATTTCCCAAAGTGCTCAAGCTAGAACACCAACAATTTTTTTCTGCTAGGGTATCCAAGGGTTCAGCCATCTGTTATTTACTCTAATTTTTAATAAAAAGTTATTATTCATCTTTATTGCTAATCATTTGCCTTACAAACAAAACACATTTTATGATTATTGTTATCATTTTAACTCTACTACATCCAAGGAGACGCACAAAAAAAGATTTGCATTCAATTGCACCACATTAATGTTTGCAAATGGGTTAGCTTCAGTGGCAGGAAGAGACAGGTATTATGCAAGTAATACCTAATATCAAATTATACACAGTAGCACTTAATCACACTGCCCTAATGCTTTCAGCACAATGAGCTTTTTCCTACTGAACTAGGAAAATGTGATCAACTTTAACATCCTGAAGGACAAGACAGTGGCTATGTCATTCTTTATCATGTTTTGCTTTTGTTCATAGCTAATCACATTTTGACTATTTTAATCCAGACCCTGCAGTTATATAATAAATCATACCTGATAGAGGAAGACTAAAGCCTGTTGATGGAATTGCCTTCAAGCTGCAATGGGCACAGAAAAAAACATGGATAGAGATAGGGTGGGCTCAACATCAGAATGAAAAGAGGTGAATGAAGTTCTGCATAAAGAGAAGCTGTATGTTAAAAATATTTAGTGGAGGCTGGGCATGGTGGCTCACACCTGTAATCCCAACACTTTGGGAGGCTGAGGTAGGCAGATCATTTGAGGTCAGGAGTTCAAAACCAGCCTGGCCAACATGGCAAAACCCACATCTCTACTAAAACTACAAAAACATTAGCTGGGCATGGTGGCACACACCTGTAATCCCAGCTACTGAAGGAGGCTGAGGCAAGAGAATCACTTGAACCTGGGAGATGGAGGCTGCAGTGAGCCGAGATTGCACCACTGCACTCCAGCCTGGGTAACAGAGTGAGACTCTATGCCAAAAAAAAAAAAAAAAAAAAAAAAATTACTTAGTGGAAAATTGCAGTCCTGTGCAGTGTCTTCAATTAATCTCAAGAATCTTTATGTGAAACAGCTGTCTCCAGGGTGGCATTTAAAGATGGTATGCAGGAAGGTTCATGATGCCAGAAAAGAGGGATATGATAGCAAATACTCAAGTATTAAATAGTTAGGAATAATAATAACAATAATGCTTAACCCATACTGAGTGTTAACCATACACCAGATACTGAGTAGGGTGCCTGATATGTAACGTCTTAATCACACTGACTCTCTTAGGTAGCTACATTCATACAAATTTTTCAGCTAAGGGCACAAGCTAAGAGGAGTTAAATAACTTGTCTAAGGTCTTATGGAATTTAGATTTATAGCCTTGCAGTGAAGTTGGGTTCTTATTCCTTTGAATATCCTTTGATATTCATGGGATCTAACAAGGAATGTGAGCCATCAGTTGACATTTTCTATGCTTATTGGAGGGAAGCAGCACATTCCATAAAAGATAATTAATGACTGCACTTCTCTACAGTGCAAAATTGAAACTAACTTTAATAATAAAACTGCTTTAGCACAAGTAATATACAGAGATTATGGCAAAGATGGAATAACACATAATTCTGAAAATGAACCAATGTTATACTAACTTTAATCTGTCTTGCCAAGGCTATGAGGCCAGTGACTTCTCTGTTTAAGGGGCAGCATTCATTCTGAAGGGAATGGATGTTCTGAATGTTTAGGGAAATGCGTTAATTTTGAACAGTAAAAGTCTAGTGAAGGTCGACATCTTTTACCTCTTGCTACTGCTGAAGTTAGAACATCTTCCATTTCTTAGACAGTTCAGTTTGGATTCCTGATTCTAGGAAGGTGGCTTTTAGTTAATCTATTTTTATTCTGTTATTCTGGCTTAGGCTTTTCTCTTTTTCTTCTTCCTTTTGACTTTCTGGGAAACATAGAGCTGCACAGAGGAGGCAAACTTGGCTTATTATCTACATCTGCTGAGGCATGAGATATAAAGCTTGCTCAAGAAGCACATTATGTGGCATGGACAGCATGAGAAAAGCCAGCTTGAGACACAGCAGAGCAGTTCAGACACTTCGAAGGAAAAGAATATAGGGTGAACCAGAGTAGTTCCCTAGTATTTTAGTGAGTAGGAGTCCTCTGAATATTTCTTATAGTAAATTACATATGTAGAGAATTAGGAAAGCATGTCAGAATGTGAGTTTACTCATGCTCAACATAGTCTTTAGTTATCTCACCAGACACTTGGATTAAAGGTGCTTTCTAATCTTATTCCATATGGAAGTGGAAACTGGGGACATTTCTCTAGCAGGTGGAGTCAAGTTTTAATACCTGGGATGGTGAAGGCCATATAAGTTGCTATCATTTATTAATGCAATTTTAATGAACCTTATTTCTGTGGGAATATACTGCAAACAGTGGCTGAGCACAGCAAGTGCAGGGGTAAGGAAGGTAGAAAGAGAAAAAACTTGCCTCCTGAGCTCTTTCTTTAATGTGCTGACATTGTATGAGAGATACCAAAATGCACATGACTGTTCCATGACCCAGAGAAGCCGACAATTAGCTGGGGAAAAAGGAAGCACATAGATTGGAAAATGAAACAAGTATGGCATACAGATGACAATTGTCCCCAGACCTACTTCCTCAGGGAAACTTTCAAGTCTTGCTTCACTTTTTGCAAAATCACTATCCTGGTGTTTTAGTTGTTATTAGCAGTATTTAGAACATATCCCATTTCTTAAACAGTTCAATTTGGATTCCTGATTTCAGAAAGGATGCTTTTAGTTAATTAATTTTTTTTCTGTTATTCTGACCTAGGGTTTTCTATTTTTTTTTTTTTTTTTTTTTTTTTTGACTTTCTGGGAAACATAGAACTGCACTGAGTGGGTTCTTCTTGGCACCGCAGTATGTTTAGGACCATTAATTGTCATTATTCCCCTTGTTCTGCATTTAAACCACAACAAATTAATCTCCTTAGGAAAAAGTGAGTGTTCTGAGTCTGGATCTCCCTTTCAAGTTGTTGAGCATTGAGAGGTTTGTGGCATTGGAGGGAACTCCCAACAGCCTGCCTTCTTTCAGTACACCTGCTGGAAACTTCCTCTCCTGTCTGGTAAAAGTCTTAGAAGAGAGTTTGGAAAAACCCTTTCTTCCATGTGAATCAACATAGCATAATGGTTAAGAGCTTGGGCTCAGGAGTCAGACTGCCTGAATTTGAATTCTGCCTCCCTCATTTCTTACCTGTGTGCTGGGAAATAACCTTTCTGTGCTTCAATGTCTTGGGCCACCAAATAAGTTCATTAATTTCTGCTCCTACGATTTCCGCAAGCATTAAGTGAGATAACGTACACAAACAAACTAGTAAAAATCATGTAGCCATTCCATAAAAATTATCTGTTGGCCAGGCGCGGTGGCTCACGCCTGTAATCCTAACACTCTGGGAGGCCGAGGCAGGCGGATCACCTGAGGTCAGGAGTTCAAGACTAGCCTGGCCAACATGATGAAACCCTGTCTCTACTAAAAATACAAAAAAATTAGCCTGGCATGGTAGCGTGCACCTGTAATCCCAACTACCCAGGAGGCTGAGACAGGAGAATCGCTTGAACCCAGGAGGCGGAGGTTGCAGTGAGCAGCTATCACACCACTGAACTCCACCCTGGGCAACAAGAGCAAAACTCCATCTCAAAAAAAAATTATCTGTTACAGTTATTATTATTATTGGGGTGTATATTGCCACATTCACATAAGGGCTGATAAGTCAAAATGTACATAGAACTTCAATTGCAATCTGAGGATTTTATGGAATTCTTTTTGGCATCTATATAGTATCCTGTGGCGCTAATCCCAGCAACATTTTTCTTTTCCAACACACTCAATATTAATTGATGCTGCTATGTAGGTAGGACATATTAATTTTCTTCTGTGTTTACTTACATGGTTCGTTGGACATTAATAGTAAGGAAAACGCTTCTTGACTTTTTGTGCATGACAAATACAGACTAAGCTCTGTTAGATGGGAAAAACAAAAACAAAAACAACCTTCAATGGATTCCTTTAAAGGGATAGCTGCTAGAACTAAAAAGACTTGTTCTTATTAACATGCATTTGTAAAGCCATGTAAAAATGCAAACATTTCTTCCAAAACCTCAACCTTCAGTTCTTTAAAAAATGATACTTGTGCTCAGAGAAGCAGCATTTCCGGAAGCCAATATTTATAGAAGTGATAAGTCAGCTAGCCCAGCTGTCATTAACACTTATCATATCATCTAAGTACTAACTTTTGTTATACCACCAGGAAATGAGAATTATAATTACATAAATATAATTAACTGCATATTTTAAAGTGGGTGTATGCCTATATGTATTTGAGCCCTTTGGAGTTGTTTAGAATAAATTGTAGTTTAAAATTCAGACTCCTGAGTGCCCATGAAACTAAGGCTGATGTGAGGGGAAAACTAAATAACACAGGATGAGTAATAGCACCAATAAGCATTTTACCAGAGTCCACTTTATATCAGATGGTGGCTTTTGTGAATGTTTAGCTTTCAGGTTGTGGCAAACAGGGAGCTGTGACCAAAGTGAGTGCTACTCATCTTTGCCTCAAGAGCACACTCTGGTAACTCCACTCCAGCTTTTACCTGTCTCTAGGAAGTCTTCAATTCCAGGCCCACATCATTTGCATCTCCATGGGCCCATGACTAACACTGTCTTTACCACATTCCAAGAATGTTGGGGGCCTTTTACATGTTCTACTGGCATTTGCTTTTTCTACAATCCTGGGCTCCACTGAGTCAGAAATTTGTAACATCTTTACTGAGAGTTATAGCCACTATGGAACCTAAGGCCTGGGATAATTTTCTTGGTTTTCTACTCCACCATCTTCATTCAAATTGGTTCTGAGTTGCATATACATTTTGGCAGTTGCCATGTCCTGAGAAAAAATAGGAATATGAAACTGAAGCACCATAGAATAATTAATTAAATGCAATTATGCACATAAAAAACATTGCATAGAGCCAGGTATATGGAAAACACTTTTAGTAAATTTCTGCAACAAGGGCATAGTAAGGTTTGGAGTATTACACATGGCTGTTTTCTGCTGAAATGGCATATTATGTTTGAGAAATGGTAACTACATGTGAAAGCTACTGAGTTTGGTTTGTCCCAACAGAAGAACTATTGCTTAATTCCTTTTAGAGAATTTAAAATCACACCATGTAGTCTGCTCTGTGCTTCACCTTCCTGTAAAGTTTATTCTTATTTGTCCATGTAGACTTTAATATGTTTGCTTTTGTCTCATTGATGCCTAACCAAAACATACTGAAATTTGCTTGCCTATTTTTATTCTAAAGCATGCTTTTCAAACTTGAATGTACATATGAATCACCTTGAGGCCTTGTTAAACTGCAAATTCTGATGCCATTGATCATTGGGGATGGAGACTGAGTTTTTTCTTCTCTAACAAGCCTCCCTTCCCTACACCTCCAGGATGCTGCTGATGTATGGATTGCACTTTGAGAAGCAAGGCTCCAGAAGATCCTAATCCAATGTAGTATATGGAAATCAGGATAAATGAGATGTAAAATACCCCTGCTATGTTGAGAAATTAAAACTTAGGCAAATGTCATTGGGCATCTAATTCTAACCAAGTTGTAGGAGTAGTGAGATTCAAAGATACTTAAATAACTTCATATAAAAAGTGAATATTCTTTCTTGTATTTCTTTAGAGTCATGTTTTCAATATTTTTAAAAGAAGAGTATAGTTTCTGGTATATTCTAAGTTCAGATGATACCAGATGTAATTTCTTTAGCATTATTTAGCACTTAGCATCATTTTAGAATGTAGATGATGGCTGGGATTAGTGTTACTGTTCATATTGACTTTGGGGGAAGAAGCAGAATTAGCCCATTGGCAGTGCGCCACCTTTACTATCATGGGACTAGGGTCACATATGAACTCCAGAGTTTCTAACTTATTAACTAAAATGGAGACAGATAAACTACCTTTTACAGGTAGTTCTGAGCAGAAGAATAACTAGATTACACATATGACTTGAAAACAATTAATAATTATTTCCAGCAAGTTCACTATGGTGTAATGTGCTTTGACAAGCATTTCCTTCACTGACTCAAAACAAAGAAGGTTTCACAGAATGCTTAATCCTGTGTTTCTTGTCCTTTTCTATTTATTCCATCAAAAACATCTGTTTAGACCAGGCGTGGTGGCTCACACCTGTAATCCCAGCCCTTTGGGGGGCCAAGGTGGGTGGATCATTTGAGGTCAGGAGTTCTAGACTACCTTGGCCAGTATGGTGAAGCCCTGTCTCTACTAAAAATACAAAAAGTAACTGGACATAGTGGCGTGTGCCTGTAATCCCAGCTACTCAGGAGGCTGAGGCAGGAGAATCACTTGAATCATGTGAACCGGGAGGTGGAGGTTTCAGTGATCCACTGCACTCCAGCCAGGGCAACAGAGCAAGACCATGTCTCAAAAAAAAAAAATTGTTTGTAGTATTTGTATCTAGAATATTAAGGTTAGGATTAACAATGCATTTTCACTAAATATAAATGCAATTCAAATATGAGGATTGTTAGTGTTTTCTTCACAGGAAGAATAAGATACTTAAAAAAGGTTAGACATTTCTCTTAGCACATTTGTTTTAGTCCTTCTTGAAAATGAAAAATGTCAGATCCTCCAAATGTTTGAAATTACATATTTATGAATGAGTGAATTGAGGAGCTGAAGTAAAAGGAGTTATTTTACTTACCTGAAGTACTTTTGCCTCTTCTGCTTTGACAATTTTTCCCCTCTTTTGCCCCCAGGTGCACAAACAGGCTGTTCTAAATTGCAGTTATTTGGAGATTTGACAGTACAGGAAGGGAAATTCCATGACAACCACTTGGTCAGTGTAGGGGCTGATATTGTGAGTCTGCTGACCATAGCAGGTTTCCTTATGTGATTCTGATGCTAATGCATGTCCTATACATATAGAAAGGGACAGGAGTGTGTGAGGAAATCTGCTAGTGATGCAGAAAAATGGAGAGAGATTAAGAGGGCAACCATATCATCCTTCTCCTTATCTCAAGGTGAGGCAGGGATGCCTCTGTCAGACAGAGGAGATCACAGAAGAGAATACATTTGTTTTTTGATCTCAGAGAACAAAACCAATCCTTCTGTTTTTCTGTAGCTTCTGGCATGATAAGGAGAAAAATCTATCTGTGTGCTGGGGGCAGGGATTGGGCCTTGAATAGCTAATGTTCTTTTATTTCTTGTCTTCCAATAGGAAACAATAATTTTTTCTTGGTTTCTTATTTTCTTGGTTTGATTAAATTACATATAATATATGTGAAAAGTAGGCATTAGTGTACACTTGATATATGTTTATTGATGTAGGGTGCATTCCTTCTTAATGAAAGATTAAATTTTATATAATGTTTTAAAAACTGTGTCTTTACAATTGAGGAATTAAATAAAAGATAATGATAAGTAGAAAGCAGTCTCTCTACTTTTCTCTAAATAAAAACTTCAGGGAAAATTCTATAATATAATAATGCAAGAGGTCACCATTTCTATTTACTTGGTGATGTCTGTCCAGATTCTGTGCTGATAATGATTTTTGGCTGAATCTATTTTTAGGCATTGAAAGGGTTCTGGAGTTCGAGATGAAAGACTCTGTCATCCAGCAGGCTAGGAGAGCAGACAAATTGGGGTAATTTGGAAAAAGAAGAAAAAAATTGTTATATTTTCATTCACAAAATGAAAGCTGGGGACTTTCCACATAAGGATAATGAAAAACCTGAATTGAAAAGGCCAAATAGTTTTCTTTATTCATTATTTCATTTATTGTTTTCTTTGTTAGTTCATTCATTAACTTCTTCCAAAAATTATTTATTAAAAGTTTGTTTATGTTAAATGTTGTGTTAGAGATACAGAGAAAAATAAGACATGGGTGTTACTTACTAAAGCAGTTCACAGCAGTAGAGGAGGTAGACATATTAAGAAATAATAATACAACTTGCACATTAGGTACCAGCTTGGCCACAGCAGGGTAGAGCACCAAACAGGCTCTTGGGGTGACTGATTCTAGGCCTTGAGTGAACATAATCAGTAGCCAGGTAGTGGTTTCAGTGGGTCTTGAGTAAGACCCAGTGCTGTGCTGACTTCAGTTCTAACCCAGCACAGTCCCATTGGTGGTAGCCACAGGAATGCTTGTGTCACCCCACTTCCAGCTCCAGAGAGCTTATCACAGAGAGAGACTCCATTGTTTTGGGAGAAAGTAAGGGAAGGGAACAAGAATCTCTGCTTGGTAATCCAGAAAATTCTTCCAGGTCTTATCCAAGACCACCAAGGCGGCACCTCCATGAGTCTGCAAGAACCACAGCATTCCTTGGTGTGAGGTTCCCACAAATGCAGATATGGGTTACATCACAACACCAAAGTCCTTTTAAATACCTGGAAAGACTTTACAAGGATGACAGGCACAAATAAGCCCAGACTGCAAAGACTACAATAAATACATAAGCCTTCAATGTCCAGAAACCAGTGAATATCCGTAAGCATCAAGACCATCTAGGAAGTCATAACTTCATGAAATGAACTAAATACTGGAGAAACAGATATGTGACCATTCAGATAGAGAATTTAAAATTGCTACTTTAAGGAAACCCAAAGAAATTCAAGATAACATAGAAAAGGAATTCATATTCTTATCAAAGAAATTTAACAAAAGCTTGAAATAATTAAAAAGAATCAACCAGAAATTCTGGAGTTGCAAATGCAGTTGACATATTGAATAATGTATCAGAGTCTTTTCTAATAGCATAGTTGATCAAGCAGAAGGAAGAATTAGTGAGCTGGAAGACAGGCTATTTGAAAATATAGTCAGAGGAGACAAAGGAAAAAATAATAAAGAATGAGGCAAAACTACAAGATCTAGACAGTAGCCTCAAAAGTGCAAATTTAAGAGTTTTTGGCCTTAAAAAGAAAGTAGAGAAAGAGATAGGTGTATAAAGTTTATTCAAACAGATAACAGAGAACTTCCCAAACCTAGAGAAAGATTAATATCCAAGTACAAAAAGGTTGTAGAACACCAAGCAGATTTAACCCAAGAAGACTACCTCAAGGCATTTAATAAACAAACTCCCAAAGATCAAGGATAAAGAAGGGATCCTAAAAGCAGAAAGAGAAAAGAAACAAATAATATACAAAGGAGCTCCGATACATCTGTCAGCACACTCCTCAGTAGAAGCTTTCCAGGTAAGGAGAGAGTGGCAGAACATATTTAAAGTGCTGAAGGAAAAAAAAAAAAAAAAACTTTTACCCTAGAATAGTATATCTAGCAAAAAATATTTTTCAAACATGAAGGAAAAATACTTTCCCAGAGAAACAAAAACAGAGTTTTCATCAACAGGAGAACTGTCCTAAAGAAATGCTAAAGGGAATATTTTAATCAGAAAGAAAAGAACATTAATGAGCAGTAAGAAATCATCTGAACATGCAAAACTCACTGGTAATAGTAAGCACACAGAAAAACAAAGTATACTATTGCACTGTAATTGTGATGTGTAAACTACTGTTAGGTAGAAAGATTAAAAGACAAATCAATAACATAATAACTACAACAATTTTTAAAGACATAGACAGTACAATAAGATATAAATAGAAACAACAAAATCTTAAAAAGCAGGGGGATGAAGTTAAGGTGTAGAGTTTTTGTAAGTTTTAATTTTTGCTTGCTTGCTTGTTTATGCAAAGTGTTAAGTTGTTATCAGCTTAATGGATTCTAAGGTAGTATTTGCAAGCCATGTATATGGTAACCTCAAATTTAAAAAAAACACACAATGGATACAGAAAAATAAAAATAAACAACAAGAAATTAAATTATAACACCAGAGAAAATCACCCTAACTAAAAGGAAGATAGGAAGGAAGGAAAGAAGAAAGAGAAGCCTGCACTATAGAACAAATGGACCTAATGGATATTTACAGAACATTAAATTCAATGGGATATAGCAAAAGCTGTACTAAGAGGAAAGTTTACAGCTATAAGTGCCTACATCAAAAAAGAAAAAAAAACTTTAAATAACCTAAAAATACATCTTAAAGAACTAGAAAAGCAAGAGCAAACCAAATCCAAAATCAGTAGAAGAAAAGAAGTAATATTGATCACAGCGGAAATAAATGAATTTGAAATGAAAAAATCAATACAAAAGATCAACAAAACAAAAAGTCAGTTTTTTAAGAAAATAAACAAAATTGACAAACCTTAGCCAGACTAAGAAAAATAGCAAGAAGGACCAAATTAATGAAATTGAAGATGAAAAAGGAGGTAGTACAACTTATACCACAGAAAATCAAGGAATCTTTAGTGGCAACTATGAGAAACTATATGCCAATACATTGGACAATCTAGAAAAAATGGATAAATTCTTAGACACATACAACCTCCCAAGACTGAACCATCAAGAACTACAAAAACTTAAAAGACCAATAACAAGTAACAAGTTCAAAGCTATATTAAAAAGTCTCCCAGCAAAGAAAAGCCTGGGACCTGATGGTTTCACTGCTGAATTCTAGAAAACATTTAAAGAGCCAATACCAACACTACTCAAACTCTTTCAAAGAATAGAGGAGGGAATACTTCCACACTCATTCCATGAGGCCAGTATTAGCCAGATACTAAACCAGACAAAGACATGAAAGAAAGAAAGAGAGAGAGAGAGAGGGAGAGAGAGAGAGAGAGAGACAGAGAGAGAGAGAGAGAGGGAGAGAGAGAGAGAGACAGAGAGAGAGAGAGAGAGAGAAAGAAAGGAAGAAAGAAAGAAAGAAAGAGAAAGAGAAAAAAAGAGAAAAGGGAAGGGAAGGGAAAGGAGAAAGAAAAGAGGGAGAGAAAGAAAAGAAAAGAAAACTAAAGGCCAAGATCACTGATGAAAATTGAAGCAAAAATACTCAACAAAATGCTAGCAAACTGAATTGAATAATACATTAAAAAGGTCATTCATTATGACTAAGTGAAATTTGTGCAAGTGAGGAAATGATGGTTCAACATATGCAAAGCAAACAATGCAATAAATTATATCAGTAGAATGATGAACAAATCCATATGATTATTTCAATTAATGCTGAAAGAGTACTGATAAAATTTAACTTTTGTTTATTATAAAAACCCTCAAAAAACTGAGTATAGAAGGAACATACTTCAAAATAATAGAAGCCATATGACAGACCCATAGCTAGTGTGATACTGATGGAGAAAAATTGAAAGCCTTTCCTCTGAGATTTGGAACATGACAACAATGCCCATTGATATAGTTTGGCTGTGTCCTCACCCCAATCTCATCTTGAATTGTAGCTCCTACAATCTCCACTTGTTGTGGGAGGGATCCAGGGGGAGGTAATTGAATCATGGAGGTGGGTTTTTCCTGTGTTGTTCTCGTGATAGTGAATAAGTCTCATGAGATCTGATGGTTTTATAATGGGCAGTTCTCCTGCACATGCTTTCTTGCCTGCCACCATGTAAGATGTACCTTTGCTCCTCCTTCATCTTCTGCCATGATTGTGAGCCTCCCCTAGCCATGTGAAACTGTGAGTCCATTAAACCTCTTTTTCTTTATAAATTACCCAGTCTTAGGTATGTCCTTATAGCAGCACAAGAATGGACTAATACAGTAAATTTGTACCAGGTAGTGGGGCGCTGCTATAAAGTTACCTGAAAATGTAGAATTCATGTTGTAACTGAGTAGCAGGCAAAGGTTGGAACAGTTTGGAGGACTCAGAAGAAGACAGTAAAATGTGGGAAAGTTTGGAACTTCCTAGAGACTTGGAGGCTCAGAAAACAGGAAAATGTGGGAAAGTTGGGAACTTCCACTTCCTAGACTTGTTGAATGGCTTTGGCCAAAATGCTAATAGTTATATGGACAATAAATTCCAGGCTGAGGTGGACTCAGATGGAGATGAAAAACTTCTTGGGAACTGAAGTAGAGGTCACTCTTACTATGCAAAGAGACTGGCGGCATTTTGCCCCTGCCCTAGAGATCTGTGGAACTTTGAACTTTGAGAGAGATAATTTAGGGTATCTGGCAGAAGAAATTTCTAAGTGGCAAAGCACTCAAGAGGAAGCAGAGCACAAAAATTTGGAAAACCCCATTTTCTGGGGAGAAATTCAAGCCAGCTGCAAAAATTTGCATAAGTAATGAGGAAACAAATGTTACTCACCAAGACATGGGGAAAATGACTCCAGGGCATGTCAGAGACATTCAAGGCACCCTTCCCATCATAGGCATGAAGACCTAGGAAGGAAAAATGGTTTCCTGGGCTGGGTCCAGGGACCCCCTGCTGTGTGCAGTCTCCAGACTTGGTGCTCTGTGTCTGAGTCAATGTACAGCTTGGGCTGTTGCTTCAGAGGGTGCAAGCCCCAAGCCTTGGTGGCTTCCATGTGGCATTGAGCCTGCAGGTACACAGAAGTCAAGAAATGAGGTTTGGCAACCTCTGCCTAGATTTCAGAGGATATATGAAAATGCCCAGATGTCCAGGCAGATGTGTGCTGCAGGCATGTGTCCCTCATGGAGAACCTATGCTAGAGCAAGGCAGAAAGGAAATGTGGGTGGGAGCCCCCACACACACAGCCTTCACTGGGTCACTACCTAGTGGAACTTTGAGAAGAGGAGGGCCACCGTCCTCCCAACCCCAGAATGTAGATTCACCACAGCTTGCACCATGTGCCTGGAAAAGTCGCAGACACTCAAGGACAGCCCAGGAGTGGGGCTGTACTCTGTAAAGCCACAGGGACAGAGCTGCCCAAGACCATGAGAACTCACCTCTTGCATCAGTGTGACCTGGATGTGAGACATGGAGTCACAGAAGATCATTTTGGAACTTTTAAGGTTTAATGACTGCCCTATTGGATTTCAGACTTTCATGGGGCCTGTAGCCCCTTTGTTTTGGCCAGTTTCTCCCATTTGAAAAGGGTATACTTACCCAATGCCTGTATCCTTATTGTATCTAGGAAGTAACTAACTTGCTTTTGATTTTACAGGCTCATAGGCAGAAGGGACTTGCCTTGTTTCAGATGGGACTTTGGACTGTGGACTTTTGAGTTAATGCTATAGTGAATTAAGACTTTGGGGAACTGTTGGGAAGGAATGATTGGTTTTGAAATATGAGGACATGAGATTCGGGAGGGGCCGGGGTGGAATGATATGGTTTGGCTCTGTCCCCACCCAAATCTCATCTTGAATTTTTAGCTCCCCATGTGTCATGGGAGGGACCCTGTGGGAGGCAATTGAATCATGGGGGTGGGTTTTTCCCATGCTGTTCTTGGGATAGTGAGTAAGTCTCATGAGATCTGATGGTTTTATAAAGGGTAGTTCCCCTGCACATGCTCTCTTGCCTGCCTCCATGGCAAGACGTGCTTTTGCTCCTCCTTTGCTTCCACCATGATTGTGAGGCTTCCCCAGTTATGTGAGACTGTAAGTTCATTTAACTCATTTTTCTTTATAAATTATTCAGTCTTGGGTATGTCTTTATAGCATAATGAGAATGAACTAATACACCCATTTTCATAACTGTTATTCAACATAGTACTGGAAATCCTACCTAGAATAGCCAGACAAGAGAAAGAAATAAAGGGTGTCCAAACTTGAGAGGAAGAAGTCAAGTTATCCTTTTTCTGCAGATGATATGATCTTATATTTGTAAAAAACCCAAAGACTCCACCTTAAAATATTAAAACTGATAAATTCAGTAAAATTGCAGGATATAAAATCAGCATACAAAAAACAGTAGCAGTGGTATATGCCAACAGTGAACAATGTGAAAAAGAAGAGCCAGGTATGGTTGCTTATGCCTATAATCCCACATTTTGGGAGGCCAAGGTAGGAGGATCGCTTGAGCTCAGAAGTTTAAGACCAGCCTGGGAAACATAGTGAGACCTTGTCTATACTAAAATTTTAAAAAGTTAGCCAGATGTGTTGGCACATACTTATAGTTTTAGCTACTTGGGGGTGCTGAGGTGGGAGGTTTGCTTAAACCCAGGAAGTCTAGGTTTCAGTGAGCCCTGGTCATGCCACTGCACTCCAGCCTGGGCAACAGGGTGAGACCTTGTCTCAATTAGGAAAAAGAAAAAAAAAAAAAAAGAACCCAAGAAAAGTAATCCCATTATCCCATTTACAGTAGGTACCAGTAAGATTAACTACCTAGGAATTAACTAAATAAGTGAAAGATCTCTATAATAGAAACTATAAAAAACTAATGAAAGAAATTGAAGAGGACATATTTTAAAAATGGAAAAATATTCCATGTTCATGGATTGGAAGAATCAATATTGTTCAAATGTCTGTTCTACCCAAGGCAATCTACAGAATCAATGCAATCCCTGTGAAAGTACCAAGGATACTCTTCACAGAAATAGAAAAAAAAAAAATCCTAAAATTTATATGGAACCACAAAAAAACCAGAATAGACAAAGCTATCCTAAGCAAAAGGAACAAAACTGGCAAGATCACGTTACCTGACTTCAAATTATACTGCAAAGCTATAGTAACCAAAACGGCATGGTACTGGCATAGAAACAAACACATATACTAGTGGAATGGAATAGAGAACCCAGAAATAAATCCATACATCTACAGTGAATTCATTTTTTACAGTTTCCAAGAGCATACACTGCAGAAAGGACAGTCTCTTCAATAAATGGTGCTGGGGAAAACTGGATATCCATAGGGAGAAGAGTGAAACTAGACCCCTATCTCTCACCTTATGCAAAAATAGAATCAGCCTGGCATGGTGGGTCACGCCTGTAATCCCAGCACTTTGGGAGGCCGAGGTCTGTGGATCACAAGGTCAGGAGTTCGAGATCATCCTGACCAACATGGTGAAACCCCATATCTACTAAAAATACAAAAATCAGCTGGGCGTGGTGGCACATGCCTGTAATCCCCGCTACTCAGGAGGCTGAGGCAGGAGAATCACTTGAACCTGGGAGGCAGAGGTTGCAGTGAGCTGAGATCACTCCACTGCACTCCAGCCTGCATGGCAGAGCAAGCCTCTGTCTCAAAAAAAAAAAAAAAAAAAAAAACAAAACTTACATCTGAGACCTCAAACTATGAAACTACTTCAAGGAAACATTGAGGACACTCTCCAGGACATTGGACTGGGCACGGATTTCTTGAGTAATACTCCCTAAGCAGAGGCAATGAAAGCAAAAATGGATCATGATTAATGGTTAATGGTTCACATTAAGTTAAAAAACTTTTGCATAACAAAGGGAACAATCAACGAAGTAAAGAGACAACCCACAACATGGAAGAAAATATTTGCAAACTATCCATCTGACAAGGGATTAATAACCAGAATGGATAAAGAGCTCAAACAAGTCTATACAAAAAAAAAAAAAAATCTAATAATTCATTTAAAAAATGGGCAAAAGATCTCTATAGACATTTCTCAAAAGGAGACATATAAAGGGCGAATAGGTATATGAAAAGGTGCTCAACATCACTGATCATCAGAGAAATGCAAATCAAGACTACAGTGTGATATTATCTTCCCCAGTTAAAATGGCTTACACCCAATAGACAGGCAATAACAAATGCTGACAGGAATGTCCAGAAAAGGGAACCCTCATACACTGTTGGTGGGAATATGAATTATTACAACCACTATGGAAAACAGTTTAGAGATTCTTCAAAAAAACTGAAAATAGAAGTACCATATGATCTGGCAATACAGCTACTAGATATATACCCAAATTAAAGGAAATCAGTATGTCAAAAGATACCTGTACTCTGTTTATTGCAGTGCTACTCACAATAGTGAATATTCCAAGATTTGGAAGTAACCTAAGTGTCCATCAACAGATGAATTGGTAAAGAAAGTGTGGTACATATACACAATGAAGTACTATTCAGCCATCAAAAAATAAAATGAGATCCTGTCATTTGCAACAACATGGATGAAACTGGAGGTTACCATGTTAAGTGAAATAAGCCAGGCATAGAAAGACAAACTTCACTTGTTCTCACTCATTTGTGGGAGCTAAACATTAAAACAATTGAACTCATGGAGATAGACAGTAGAAGCATAATTACCAGAGACTGGGAAGGGTGGTAGAGAGGAGTGGGTAGGGGACAAGTGGGGATGGTTAAAGGGTACAAAACATAGTTTGAAAAAATGTATAATATAAGACCTAGTATTTGCTAGCACAACAGGGTGACTATTTTAAAAAATAATTTAATTGTACATTTAAAAATAACTAAAAGCGTATAATTAGATTGTAACACAAAGGATAAATGCTTCAGGTGATGGATACCCCATTTACTCTGATGTGATTATTATGAATTACATGCTTGTATTAAAATATCTCATGTACCCCATAAATATGTACACCTACTATGTACCCAAGAAAATAAAAAATTAAAAAATAATATAATGGTGTACTATATGTTTAGTATGTAGAGGCAGCTATAATGTACACTGTAGGAAAGTACAAAGTGATGCTGCTTCTGCCTGTGGATTGGGAATGGACAGTGGATCAGCAAATGCATGACAGAGACCATGATGTGAAATGTGGTTCTAGAGGAATGGGTAGGAATAAGCATGGAAAACAGATTATTTATATCCCATGACCCAACAATTTTACTTCTAGGATATTTAGAATAAATAACCAGGCATATGCATGAGTGTTATTGCAACAATGGATAAGAACAAAAAAAGCTGTTTTCAACAATAAAGCATTATATAAATAAATTATGGTGCAGCCACCTTGTAGAATATTAACGTAGCTGTTAAAAAGTGTGTTGTAGAAGAATATAGGAGAAAATGTTCATTATATTGTGGAGTGAAAAAAAGTAACTTTTAAGTTTGTACATTATGATTCCAAGTGTGTGTATATTTATATAAAGTATATAAATATACATATAATTAGAAGAAAGATATTCTCTGTGATGCTAACTCTGTTTATCTTTGAATGGTAGAATTATGAATAATTATTATTGTTATTCTTTGTGCTTTCCAGAATATTTTTCTAATAGATCATTTTGGTAACTAGAAAAAAATTACTGAAGAACAAAAATAATTTTGCTGATAATACAAGAAACCCTCTGGGACGTGTTGTCAATTGCTTTGAATTCAAGTTTGCGGATACTATACTGTGAATATATGCACTTGAGCAATTTATGAATTATATGGGTCTCATTTCATCATCTACCAATTGAGGTTTTTTTCTCATATTTATTTCTTTATTTCCTTCTTATAATTTACTTATGTTTATATACTAGGTGAGATGACTTGGTTAAATGGCAAAGAATAATGCATGAACATTCTAATATATTAAATCAACCCATCATTACCTTTTGCTATTTGTATTATATCACCTCCATCATAACACAGTAGGAATATGTTCTGTGGAACATACATGTTATTTGGAACAATCTCAATGGATTTTTGAAATATGTGTTTCCCTTGATAAGTGTGGTAGGTGGCCCCCAAAGGTATCTATGTGTTAGATAGAACCTGTGAATATTACCTTATTGCAGATCTGTTTAAGGTAAGGATCTTGAGATAGTGTGATTATCTTGTACTTTGTGGGTGGGCCCTTAATGTAATCACAAGTGTCCTTATAGGAGAAAGGCAAAAATGTAATGCACAATTGATATTTGAATAACATGGGTTTGAACTGTGCAGGTCTGCTTAGATGCAGATTTTCATTTGCCTTTACTACCACTGAGACAACAAGACCAACCCCTCTTCTTCCTCCTCCTCCTCAGTCTACTCAGTGTGAAGATGAGCATGATCCACTTTCACTTCATGAATAGTAAATATGTTTTTGTCCTTATAATCTTTTTAATACCATTTTCTTTTGTCCAGCTTACTTTATTGTAAGAATACAGTATATAATATATATAACATATAAAATATGTGTGAATCAACTATTTATGTTATGGGTAAGGCTTCCAGTCAACAGTAGGCTTTTAGTAGTTATGTTTTGGAAGAGTCAAAAGTTTTACATGGATTTTTGACTGTGTTTTGGGAGGATTGACACTCTGAACCCCCATGTTTTTCAAGGGTCAATTGTATTGTACTTTTAAAAATGTGTTGAGAGGATAGACATATTAAGTGATCTTACCACAATAATTTTAAAATGTATTCTGGGAGAAGAGGGGAAGTTTACATGTTGGGGAGGGAGCAGTGTGAATGACATCAGATGCCACAGGGAAGACTAAGGAAAGGTCTCTGATGACCATGGGAGAAAGTGTAATTTGAGAATCAGGAACAAGTGGGACTGCAGAAGTTAAAGGATGATGAGAAGTTAGGAAACCAAATTCAGACCACTTCTCTCACTGCAGCAAAGGAAAGAAGATGACGTTACATAAGTCAGCAGAGTCAAGTAAAGGTTTTTGAAAATGTTGATTTAAAAGCAAAAGAGAAGAAAGCACAGAAGAAACTGATGATTTTAAGAAAAAAGAAGAATGTGAAAACAATATTCAATTCCAAAAAAGATATGATCAAGATACAGTTGGTAAGGAACAGATTACATTTTCTAAAGAAATATTTGGGAATTACTTGTCCCAGGCATGACCTCTGCTTCCTGAAGGAAGGAATCATGTTGATTTCACTCACTCTGTATCCATGGGAACTAATACAGTGCTTAATACGTTGCTCAATAAAACATTGTTGCTAAGAGGGAGGCGGGGGGAGGGGGCAGGGAGAGAGAGAGAGAGAGTGATTGAAATTTTGCTACACAGAAGAAGGGATGTGATGGAAGCAGAGAGACATTTGAAGATGCTATGCTGCTAGCTTTCAAGATGGAGAAAGAGGTCACAAGCCAAGGAATGCAGGTGATCTTTAGAACCTGGAAAAGGAAGTGAAACTAATTCTTCCCTGAGTTTCCAGAGGGAGCATGGCTCTGCTGACATCTTGACTTAAGCCAAATGAAACTGACTTCACACTTCTAGCCTCCAAGACTGTAAGATAATAAATTTCTGTTGTTTTAAGCCACTACATTTGTGGTAATTTATTATTATAACAATGGAAAGCCAATATGATAGGATTTTCATATTTTTTAATATGTCACATTATCCCATGGAACACTCAGAAGTCTTTGTATAATTCATCCCAAGCTGTATTTTGGTCCTGAAAATGCAAATCTTTAAAGACTAGCCTCCATTCTTCTTTTTCTTTTCTAAGGAAGGTCCAGGACTTTACCTCTTAAAATTCCTTGAAAGTTCAGTATTCAGTAAATATAAGACTATTCAGGCAGGTAGAAAGCAATAGAGCAGGAATGTCATCTTCTAAGAATTATATTTAAATGAACAGTAAAGCTTCAGGATTCAAATTCAATGTGCAAAAATCATTAGCATTTCTATACACCAATAACAATAAAGCAGAGAACCAAATCGAGGGCTCAATCCCATTTACAATAGCTACAGAAAAAAGTACCTAGTAATACCTTTAACCAAGCAGGTGAAGGATCTCTACAAGGAGAACTGTAAAATACCGTGAAATAAATTATAGATGATACAAACAAATGGAAAGAGTCACATGCTCATGGATTGGAAGAATCAATATCATTAAAATGACCATATCACCCAAAGTTATCTATGGATTCAATGAAATTCCTATCAATTTACCAACATCACTTTTCCACAGTATTTAATAAAAAGGACTAATATCCAGAATATACAAAGATCTCAAACATCTCAGTAAGAAAAAAACAGCCTCATTAAGAAGTGAGCGAAGGACAGGAACAGACATTTTCAAAAGAAGACATTCAAGTGGCCAAGAAACATACGAGAAAATGCTCAACGTCACTAATCATCAGAGAAATGTAAATTAAAAACATAATGAGATATCATCTTATACCATTCAGAATGACTACTATTAAAATGTCAAAAAAATAGCAGATGTTGGCAAAGATGCAGACAAAAGGAAACACTTATACACTGTTGGTGTGAATGTAGATCAGTACTGCCTCTATGGAAAACAAAGTTTCTCAAATAACTAAAAGTAGAATTACCATTCCATGAGGCAATCTCACTGCTGGGTTTCTACCCAAAAGAAAACAAATTATTATGTAAAAAAGACATCAGCAATCATATGCTTATAGAAGCGCTATTCACAATAGCAAAGTCATGGAATCAACCTGTATCCATCATGTATGATTGAATAAAGAAAATGTGGTATATATAAACCATAGACTACTACTCAGCCATAAAATGATAAAATCATGTCTTTTGCAGCAACATGAAACTGCAGGCTATTATCGTAAGTGAAATAACTCAGAAACAAAGTCAAATATCACATATTCTTACTTTTAAGTGGGAACTAAACAATGTGTACACATGTACATACAAAGTAGAATAATAGACATTGAAGACTCCAAAAGGTGGCAGGTGAGAGAGGGGTAGGGGATGAGAAGTAAACTACCCATTGGGTATAATGGACACTATTTGGGTGATGATTACACTAAAAGCCCAGACTTCACCATTGTGCAATATAACCATATAATAGAACTGTACTTATGCCTCCTAAATCTATAAAAAAATTAAATTTTAAAAAATGAAGAGACTGGACCAGATAAAACTTATGCTTTCTGAGGTGTACTTTTTAATGTAACAGTATAGATGTCATTGTATTCTTTGAATATTATTCTCTTGAGGATCATTTTTTATTATGCTTAGTTCCAACTCACTATTTTGAGAGTATTACAATGTAAATAATTGCATAGCTAGCTTCTGCTCAATGGATATCTTGTTTTAAATATATCGTCTTTTATTATTTTTTTTTAAATTGTCACTTTTATGATTTCGTACTAGGACACTGTGATGCTAGAGGCTAGGGCATCACAGACATTGAGGATATAATTTGGACAGATTGGTAATTTTATGTTTTGGGCATTTCCATAATATGATTTAAGTGAACCTGACTTGCATTCACCTTTAACTATTGCTCCTTTTCTTCGAGGTCAAGTGTCTTTCAAGAGTAATCTGTGTTTCACTGGGTCTCCATTTACTCATCTTCATTCTTTCTTTAACTCATCAACATCCTGAATTTTTGTTTTGTTTATCTTTGTTCCTGTGGTGGCTACCACAGCAGTTGCTACATTTTAAGTGTTCAATAACTCTTTTGAAATCGATAAGGTTTTTCATCACCCACCTTCCTGCAAGGAAGAATTCCTTGAGAAATCTTGATTGTGCCCTTTATTTTCTATTAAAAAATAGCAATGTAATCTCTAATGAGAATAAAAAATAGGGAACAGCAGTTTGCAGATATCAAACTGTTATCAAAAATATAGTGAGAGAAGTGGTGTTTGAAGGACACAGAAGCCAATTATTTCTCTAAATGTTCTCTGCTCTCTCCTTGAATTTGGACAGCCTCTGGATCCAGAGGTCAAAATGCAATGCTCTCAGGAGTGAAGGCAGATGGCCATAGTGCCTGCCCTCTAGGGACTTAAAGCCTAGATCCTGCCTCCTTGAGCCAGAGCTCTTGACCCTTTTTTTTTTTTCTGGAAGTCATGATGGTAAGTAGCTATTCTCATTAAACAGAGGACCATGTGTCGTGAACACTATTCCTAATGTCATTGAGTTGGAAAGGCATCATCTCTTACTTTTCTTGAATCTCATCCTTTCAGCAACCTATTTTGACTTGGAGGGAGAGTTGCTTTCTCCATTCTGTTTAATGGCTAATATATCCACTCAATCAAACAAACCCCAACTCTCTCCCCAATTATATCCATTAATTTAATGTATTTATAGTAAGTTGTTTCATTTTCTCTTTATAATGATATGAGATACAAATACTACTATAATGAATACCAAGCATCCATGGGCATGACTTTTCTGTCAATACATAATGTAGATATATTAAATACCTGGATCTGCAAGGCTCCTGGAAACTGATAATCTATTTAGCATAAACATCCTATGTTCAAATTGATCTTTTCCCTGGTCTTTGCTTTCCCTTTCCCCCACCTTTCTTTATGTTTTCTGCTTCCTTTCTTTCCCCTTTTATTACTTGCTGATACTAAGCGATGTTCAAGTCAACAGGTTAGATCTATGCTGTCCATGAAAGTAAGCCTTGAGTAGAGAATTCATTTTTGGCGTTCCCTTCAGATGCTGCTTAATTTTTTTCTTCACAGAGAAACTGTGGAACTTGCTGCCCTACATGATGACAATTTGTTCTTGAAAAGTTACAGTCAAAGCTAATTAATGCTGCTGATGGTTTGAGGAATTTCTCTTTTGGCAATTATGCTAAACTTGGTTAAAGTAGTGGCTGGTTGGATGAAACAGGAAGCTGTTAAAAAAAAAAAGAAAAAAAGGCAACAAAAACTTGACTCATGAAAGAATTTCCAGCCTGAAATTTAATAAAAAAGATGCCTTACCTTCTCCTTAAGGTTTGACATGCTATTCCCATAGGCTGAGGGAGTTGCTTTGTTCTAAATCTTTGCTGAAACAGCTTCTGAAATGTGTTTGATCCAATTGGGTACTATTAGGTGATATAATTTGGAAACGTGTCCCTACCTAAATCTCATGTCAAATTGTAATCCCCAATGTTGGAGGTGGGGCCTGGTGGGAGGTAACTGGATCATGGGGGTGGGTTTCTCATGAATGGTTTAGCTTCATCCCTCTTGGTACTGTGTTATTGACAGTAGGTGAGTTCTCATGAGATCTGGTTGTTTAAGAGTGTGTAGCCCCTCTCCCTTCTCTCTCTTGCTCCTACTACTGCTGTGTAAGACTCACCTTCCACCATAATTGTAAGTTTCCTGAGGCCTCCCCAGAAGATGAGCAGATGCCAGCACCATGCCTCCTGTCAATCTGCAGAATCATAAGCCAATTAAACCATTTTTCTTTATAAATTGCCCAGTCTCAGGTATCTATAGCAATGCAAGAATGGCCTAATAACCTGGGTAAAAGGGACATAGTCTACACATTCTTTATGAAACTTTGCTCCTAAAAGGTCACTTTTTCTTCTGACTGATATTTGAGAAAAAAGTGAAACAAAATATTTGACTGCTTTTGAGTTGCTGAGACCCTCCCAAGCCTGCCCAGGTAGGTCTCATTGGCTGGGGATTGAGGTTGTGGTGGGGATAAAACCTTCCCAGACTCTAATAGAAATAAAAAGGAAGTTGATGATGGAAGTAGAAAATCTAAACTCTTAAGGTTAGCATGCTTAGATAAAGTCCGTCATCAGCTCTTTAAATTACCACCAGGAGACTCCGTGTTGGCTGTTTTAACCTTTGCTAAAGCAGTCTAGAAATCTGTCCAGTTTACTTCTTAATAAAACTCTTCTTAATAAAACTTCTTCAAAAAAATGAAGCTGGCCATCAGGAACAACTGCACAGTGAGCTCTCTAGGTGAACAGCTGTTCAAGACCAGAGCAGCAGTTTGGTCTCAGATTCCTGCAGTCCAACATTTCACTTTGTTTCCTGTGACACTTGTACAAAACCTCAGAGTTTTGTCCCTTCCTTTCTCTTCAATTATTTCACAGTGAGTATGTCAGTGAAGTTTTCAGCTGATGGCATAAGTATCTCTTGTAGGAACAAAATAAGATCCAAGAGGTATGAGGTTAGGTGAATGTACCAACTTTGGCAGTTACTAGTTCTTGCTAGCAGCTCTGGCTTCAGTACACCTTCCACCTGACTCTCCCACAGCCATCATAACCACAGATATGGGGAAAAAAACCTTGAAAGGCTACTTGTCTCAGGTTCATACCTTTGGGAAGATTATAGCCTAACTCTGCCGAGTCCCACAAGAGCACATGCTTTTTAGGATGACTTTCAGTATCAGCTGAATAACATTGCAAAGTAAATCACATTTAACTCTGGGACCTTTCCATTTTCTTCCTGAGATCCTTTTCCATTTTCTCATCTCCCTTTCCTTCATCCCTTAGTGACAGTGTCCTCTCGATGATTGGAGCAGGTCATTTGGCTGTCCACTCAGGTTCTTCCTCTCTTCTTCCTGTCCCTGAGGCTCTAATTTTTAAATATAACTGTACATCAGAATCACCTGGGGTGATAATTAAAGATATTTAAGATGAGGCAGAGGTGGAGGGGGGAGTGAGATGTAGAAAAACATTCAATTTGAAAACAGGATAAAACATGCACAAACATTTTACCAAAGAGAATACATGACAAATAAGCACATAAGATGTTTAACATCATTAGCCAATAGACAATGCAAATTAAAATCACAATCAGATACTGTTACACACCTATCAGAATGGCCACAATGAAACATAATAACATCAAATGCTGGCACTGTGGTACACCCATAGCATGGAAAACTATTCAGTGATAAAAGGAAACTATTCCTACACAAAACCACTTGGATTGACCTTGAAGAAGTTATATAGGTAAAAGCAAGTCATGAATTATGAGTTCAAAGCTTCTTTTGGTTGTTGAGCATTCTCATATATGCAGGGACCTGCCTGTTCTCAACTTTTGGTGTAGGTGAATGTTTCAGGACACATTAATTTATCTCTTCTTTGAATTCAGCAAAATTTATCTGTGTTAAATAAGCACTTACTTACAGATTAATGTTTCCATATATAATCATGTTCTTCCAAAGTGACTGTTACATTTCTCCAGAAAAAGGACGTCCCCTTAGTATCTAATACAATGTAGCCACATACAAAATAGAGATTTCAAAATGCCTTGTTATTTACAAAATATATGAAAAGTAAGAAGATTGAAGCACGATGTAAAGAGTGGATTCTTCTACTGAGTACTTACTTCACTGGTCAACAGTTTATTCAAAGAAACACGTGGCATTTCTAATAAGATCTAGCTAGAATACTGTTTTCCATCTTTGTTGGCATGAAAGAACTGTGTCTCTCAAGTTTGGGTGCTTGCCTATGATGTTCCTCTTTCTCTCCCACCAAGCACGCTGGTGCCATCACAGAGAGGTTTTATTTGTCACAAATACATTAAAATAACTTGTCATCAGATATGGATTAGAAATAGGTCATTTGGTAGCTGTTGCAGATTTTTTTTTTTTTTTTTTGAGACAGGGTCTTGGTTTGTCACCCAGGCTGGAGTGCAGTGGCATGATCCCAGCTCACTGTAACCTCTGCCTCCTGAGTTCAAGCGATTCTCATGCCTCACCCTCGCAAGTAGCTGGGATTATAGGCATGTGCCACCATCCCTGGATACTTTTTTGTATTTTTAGTAGGACGGAGTTTCGCCATGTTGGCCTGGCTTGTCTCAAACTCCTGGCCTCAAGTGATCCACCCACCTTGGCCTCCCAAATGCTGGGATTACAGGCATGAGCCACCACAGCTGGCTGGAATATTTAAATGAAATTATGGTGAGTTTGTGCTCTGTTCACTATGAATGAAGTGTTTGATCTTGTCTTTCATTATTAACAGAAACTGATTATTGTGAAACATTCTCTTTTCATTTCATGTCAGCAGGGCTTGCCAATGGGTAGGCCTGCTGCTTCTGAAAAAATGCCTCCTTTTTTTGAACTGCCATAGTTTCTAAAATTTTGAAAGTCCTTTGGGATAAAAGTATGTGTTTCTGAAGTTTCACTATTCTACTTTAAGTTATCTGAATGAAGAATACATCAATATATTATCATCTTGATTATTGATGTATCAATTGGAGTAGTAAATTTTGGAAATTGGTGGTTTAGTTTGCTTAGGGATTGGGACTGTGTTCTGATAAGTTTTATATGGAATTTAAGAGTCAAGAAAAACATTATGTGAAGGCCAAAATCAAGGACCCTGGGATGTGGACATTTTGAGACATAAAAACGGGTGATGAAGACAGAAAGAAAAACACACCTAAAAGGGGTATTGAAGGCTTAAGATTTTCTCTCCTTGACTATTTTTCCTAAGTAGAAAAATGTCTAACATAGTAACTACATTTTCTAAGGGCTTTTAAATTTAGAACTTAAAGAAGGAGAGCTATGTGTTGCTTTAGGGGGAATCACCAATTAAAATGTTTGTAGAGACTAGGTGCTAAGCATGTAAGAATGGTCTTAGTGAGAGCAGTGGTGAACTAGAGAGTGCAGACCTCCAAAAAATACTTTTCCATGGCCCAAATTCAGCTGGTGAGCCAACCAGTTTGCAATGCTTACTTTTAATAATTATTACCTTATTTGATAGATACAGTTAAAATAGAATTTTTTCCTGAGCTGAAGAGAAATCTTCATAAGACATTCTAATATTTCAAAGTCAGTATTCACAACCTTGGAGGCCAGAGCAGGAAGCAGTAAATTGTTTCTTTTTTTTTTTTATTTACTGCCTAAGCCAACTTAAAGCACTTTTATTAAGAGTGTACCAGATAGACATCTGGATTGAATTCTTGATTTTGTGTTTTAATTTTCTTATCCATGAATTTCCCTATCTACAAGTTTTACTTTTGGTTCTAATCATTAGTTAATTCTAAGAAACATTTCTTCAACATGGAAGGCATCTGAATGACAGATGCTTCTTTTGATGACTTTGCGGTGTCCCTACAAAGATGATTAAGTGGATTTTTTGTTGCACTGTTGAGTATGAAAAATTGTAGCATCATTGGGTGCTGTGTTTTCATTAAATCTCATGGCCCTGACAAATGTGAAAGTGTGATGATATTAAATTTCTCTAGATCCCAAGTTAACTTATTATGAAGACTTACAATTCTGGCACTTAAAAAAAAACCCAGATGGGTTGTAGAGTTTCACAAAGTTTAACATTTTCTGACCTTCTGTGGTGAAAGAGAATTAGACTGGATGCCAGAATCCGTGGGTTCTAGTCTTGGCTCTGTCACTAACCAGCTGTGTAATTTTGGACAAGTTAATTTTCCTCTATGATCCAGGATTTTTTCCTATTATAAAATAAATAAGTTAGGCTGAGAAGTTTTATAGGTCTCTTCCAATCCGATCTTATGTTATGCCAGTGATTTCTGTGTTGAGATCCTAAATTTATCACATACTAGCTAAGCCCACTTGTATAAATTCATTTCTTTATTTCCCAGTTTTCTTATCGGTAAATGAGTATAATAATTGCACAATATGAGGGAAAAAATGGGCTAATAGATGTATAAAAATTAGCTTATAATTAGTGTTCAATAAAGAGTAACTATAGTTGCTGTGAGTCTGAGATTAGCAAACCAAATACTGAATTTGAATCAAATCATTTTTACTTAAGGCCTGGACTCTCTATTGGGGCCACATGACCTTAAAAGGAGTCACTTGATTTTGAGTGAAATAAATTGTGCTCTTTCCAATCTCCCCCATTTACAATTTGGATAAGTTAATAGTAAACATAAAGATATTTAAGGCTTTAGGAGCCTGTATGTTGCGCAAGTAAGAAAATTGTGATATTATCACTATATGTTCTTAAACACATTTCTTTGTCAAGGTTCTATCATAGTGCGATCACATTTTCATTGCAGAAAGGCTGTGTGGGATGGTTAGAAGCATGAATTGATCTGTAGGCCTTAAAAGTTTTATACTAAATGTGGTGGCACTTCTAACTTTAATCTAAAATTGTCTCGGTGTTTGTTAAAAATCAGAAAGCTATAACATTTTAAATGAAACAACTCAACCATGTCCTTAATCTGAATGTTAGAGACCTTTCCTTGACTCTCAGGAAGAGGTTCTTGAGCCCTCCCTCAGTTTCTACTTCAATGATAATTACTTATCTATCTGGATTTCTGTTGACTGTAGAGAGTAAATAGGCAAAGATAGCACTGAAAACATCTTGTTACATGGATATTGTAAGAAGTAAAATGATACAGAAAATTTTATAGCAGAAAAGTGACAGAGTCCTACTTATCCTTCTGCATTTTTAGCACCACTTATCAGAAGGAAGTGTTTCTTAGAATTTTTTAATTTAGTTCATCTGGTGGTTGCCTCCATAACTCTGTTAACCATGCACTATAACTGCTATTCAAAACATATACTTTAGAAATTATTTTAAAATTTACCTCCTACTATATGAAATGCAAATATTCTACTATCTTACTTATTGCATATATATATGAAACTTATTGCTTATATATACTCTCCAGCTTATTGCATTAAGTAGGAAAGCATATATAACCAATAAGGTTTATTTCTTTACTTCAAATTCTAGCCACATAATTTAAATATTCATTTCTTATTTTTATATAGAATATTTTGTTCCCCACCCTGGAAGATGAGGACCTATTTCCTTTACCTATTTTTATTGCTTCTACCTGGGAACTTAAAATAACATATGCAAGTTCAAGTTTGATGGCCTTTGTGATTTGTCCATACACTAACCTTAAAAGTTGAAAAGTAAAATTGCTTACATCATTATGAGAAGTCAGCATTGTTATCTACATAGCCAAGTAGTTTATTATGATTACATATCCTTTTCTACAGTTTCAACGTCATAACCTTTGTGACTCACAAAATATACCAGTCCTAGTATCAAGTTCAAGTTTTTGGTATATACTTTACCAGTCACTCAAATTCATTCTGCTCTGTTGTAGCTTGCCTTTTATTTGGATCATGCTTTTCTTGTATAATTATATTTATTTACCTTCCTGAAGTTCTGATTGCTTTATTTTATTCTTTTTCAGTCTTTGCACTTAACAGGGATTTTTCAAAGTATCACGAGTAAATATCAGAAGTCTGATATTCTCTTGATCAAAAGTAAGGTAGCTCTCTCTCAAAACATCATATTGATATGGCAATATAAAAAAATGGCAACTTGCCACTTGCTCTGGCAGCTAGATGCTGAAGAAAGTCAGTGTACCAGGGCCAAAAACAGGATATAAGAGAAGTGCTTACATTCTGGGCTTTCCCTTGCATCTTGTTGCCAAGACAACCAAAGGCTGCCTTAATCGTTGAGGACACCATCACCTCTCTGAATAACAAAAATGGTTTTACAATTTTTGGTCACTCATTTCTGAGAGGTTGGAGGTGAAAATGAATTCCAGGAGATACCTTTGTAAAATCTTTGATACTAGAGCTCTGATGGTAATATCAAGGTGCTTAAAAGGTGTGATTAGTTCACAGTGGAGTTATGCCAATATTTCTGTCTCTCTTGACTTCCGAACTCGAGTTACTTAGGATACAACCTTGGGAAGCATATTTAGCTCTGATCTCTGCGGTGTTTGGTTCATCTTGAATCTTTCTAGAATGCCTAATTGAATGGTATCTGAGAAGAAGTTGGTGATGAATTAGATGCAGATCACAGCTGGCTGATGGGAATTGCCACTTGATTTGAGGGGTATTTAAACATATTTAAAGTGGTATGTGATTCACTTATATGTTCTGGGTTCATGGAGACAGAAACACTGGTTGTTTCTTGCTGGCTGTGGCAGCAGGCAAGTGGACTCGTGCACGGGCCTGAAGATATTCTTAAACTTTTCACAATTTAAAGGCTAAGGCAAGATTTAATCCTGCTAACCATAGAGTAACAGATTTTACAGTTTATCTTGCTCAGATATGTGTTTTGACGTTCGCTGGAGGTTTGAGCATAGGAGTTCAGACATTTCTGTGATTTTTCTGATGTCTTCCTCACCAAATGCCATATTTGGGCAAGAATATACACAGAATAGAAGGAGAAAAAGCCTTAGCCCGTCTAACAGCCAAATGTATTGAACCACAATGCTGACATTGTAAGGATGACGGATATTAGAGCCAGATCACTCTAATATCCAAGGAGTTCCCACAGATAATCCCCTTTGCCAAAACAATTAAAATAGGATAGTTTCCTTTCACTTTGCAGGGTTTCAGTGCAATTCTATCAAGTCAGGAAGGCAAATAACTACTTAATCCCCCAGGTAGGTAACGACTCTCTATGCTGCCTATTGTGGGTCACTGGAAGGGAATGTAAAAATGGGTCTTGACTTTATTTAGGTCAGGAAAGAAAGTTTTAAAAGTGGACTTGGCTACCACTGTGGCCTCGCTATTGTCAGTTCCACTATTCTCCTACAAATGGCTCAATTTCCATGTGAAAACGTGCTCTACTTAACGAAAAGTTAAGTGGAATGAGGTTAGGAAGTCAAATGCCCTAGAGTCTCAAGCATAGAGGCAATAGAGCTGACTAGAATTTTCTTACAAAGGTGAAGTAAATTAATAATGTTTTCTGGGCAATAGGTAAAATTATTCATTTTGATTTAGCCTAAAGGACTCAGTACTTCTTTTTGTGTATCTGTGGGACATGCTTGTGGAAGGGAGACTTGATTTATTAAGTGTAGCTTCAGGGAGCAAAAGTCAGACCAATGGGTAGCTGCCAGAATCTCAGAGGCAAATTGATGTCCCATTCTTAGTAAATTTACAAGGTCAGGGAAAGTCTTTTATGCAATAATTTACTTTCTGGTTTTACTTTATTTTCCTTTTTATGTTCTCCAACTTCCTAACTTGCCTCATTTAAATTTTATTTTGTCCTATAATTGTGTGCACTTTCCTAAGTAATGAGCATTTTCTATTTCCTAAGGCATTAAATAAACATTTCCTAATCATTTCCTAAGAGCACTAAATAAACAAATATATAAATAAATTTCATTCATCTTCCAGTGAATGAAACCTGTAGTATAGCAGATTTGCATTCAGCATTAGGAAAAACCTCAAACTTACAGGTAGTGTGGAAGCCACTTGTGGCACCCATGACCACATTGATATATATATAGGCATTGGGAGTTATCCCCTTTTGGGGGTTCACAGATTTAGCAGTCTCTTCCAAGCTTATGTAAAGTTTTATAGAATGTTCTATTCCCTATGAATTTGTGTTATAAAGGGAAGAAACAAAAAATCTTTTGGATTGTAAAAAGAAGAAAATAGAGAAAAGATATACCATGAATATTTCTTCTTGGATATTATTGCTAATTTTTGTTACTTCTGCTAAAAATGGAAGGACAAAACTGACTTTTTCGGTTGCTTCTAAACTGCCTGGATAACAATCACAAGTGATTATGCTTAGAATTTTGAAGACAGCTGCTTTATAGAGGACGTGCTTTCCATCAGCTCATTTAGGTTGTAGGCTAAAAATTGAGGCGGAAGAAGTTGAAGGGATTTGGCCACAGTGGCAGCCAGTCACCAGCCAAGACAGGAAACAGATTTCATCTTCCTGTTATTAAGGGTAATTTGCCATTCACCAGACTGTACTCGTGATGACACATACTAAGGTGTGATCAACTTGTAGCTGGATGCATATCTGAAAGAATCATTTTGATAAGCATTTTAGAAAATGAACCAAATTCAAGCACTCCATACAATTGCAGCTAATGGAAGATATGCAATCTCATTTTAAACCAGCATTCAGTGGACCGTACATACAGTCCACATCTAGCCACAAGAAGAGATTTGGCTTAAAAATAGATCTGATCTGAGCTCTACCTTAGATTTAATCTTGATATAATTGGGACATAATTGTTATGCGCGTCCGTAATCTGAGCAGGCTCAGTGTGAGCAACAAGGCTGTTTATTCACTTGGGTGCAGGTGGGCTGAGTCTGAGAAAGGAGTCAGCAAACGGTGGTAGAATTATCATTGGTTCTTATAGGTTTGGGACAGGTGGTGGAGTTAGGAGCAATTTTTTGCAGGCAGGGGATGGATGTTACAAACTACATTCACAAGGACAGGCAATATCACAAAGTACATTATCACAAGGGCACGAGAATGTCAGGATGGCTTGACCATGGTGCGGCCAGCTCAGAGGACCTTACAAAAATTACAGCATTTTCCAATACTCCTTTAAGAGTTACAGAACTATTTGTCATCCCATCAGGCTTTCATGTTTCTCTATTAGTTTTGAGTTAATAACTACTATATGAAGCTCATGGCCCCAACTTATTGAGAGACAATTAGGAGAAAGGCAGCACTGTTACTCAAGGGAGACATGCAGTGGACAGGACAGAGACTAATCAGGTTTGATTACTTGCATTTGTGTGATTTGGAGGAGTTGAGCATGTGCTGTTGAAGTATCTGGACCAAGAGGCAAAGGGTCAAACAGTGGAAAAGCATACAACAACAAAAAAAAAAAAGAAAGAAAGAAAAATGGAAAAATAAAGAGAGAATGAAGTCTGAGAAGGTTTAAACAATTTTCTATGAAGAAAAAACTTGAAATTTTTGACAATTCTGTAATTTTCCCCAATAGAATTATGATTATATAATTATAATTCAAAATACATCTACACTATACTTTTGAAGATATAAAATACAAGGTGGTTAAGAATAACGTGTGATAAATTCTTAAAGTATCATATTTTCCTTCAGCTCTAAATGCTATGAGGAACAGCCATTCAAAACAAATCATAACTACTCAGTTTTTTTAATGCATTGACCCCCATGCTAGTTTGATCATGAGGTTACCAGAGCATATGCTATCTACTGAATCAAATTCTCCAGGGAAGTGATCTTGACAATCTGTAATTTTAATCAGCTCTCCAATGTGATTTAAAAAGCTGGCAAATGTGGACAACAGTGCATGAGAGAATGTTGCTTAGAAGTCAAAGTCTTGCTTTCCGTGCTACCTACAGAGGGGTCCGTACGGCATTGTTCTGGATTCCCGTCATAACTTAAAGGGAAATTTTCACAATGTCCGGAGCCCTTGATGTCCTGCAAATGAAGGAGGAGGATGTCCTTAAGTTCCTTATAGCAGGAACCCATTTAGGTGGCACCAATCTTGACTTCCAGATGGAACAGTACATCTATAAAAGGAGAAGTGATGGCATCTACATCATAAATCTGAAGAGGACCTGGGAGAAGCTTCTGCTGGCAGCTCGTGCCATTGTTGCCATTGAAAACCCTGCTGTTGTCAGTGTTATATCCTCCAGGAATACTGGCCAGAGGGCTGTGCTGAAGTTTGCTGCTGTCACTGGAGCCACTCCAATTGCTGGCCGCTTCACTCCTGGAAACTTCACTAACCAGATCCACAGCTTCTTGTGGTTACTGACCCCAGGGCTGACCACCAGCCTCTCATGGGGGCATCTTATGTTAACCTACCTACCATTGCTCTGTGTAACACAGATTCTCCTCTGCGCTTTGTGGACATTGCCATCCCATGCAACAACAAGGGAGCTCACTGAGTGGGTTTGATGTGATGGATGCTGGCTCGGGAAGTTCTGTGCATGCGTGGCACCATTTCCCGTGAACACCCATGGGAGGTCATGCCTGATCTCTACTTCTACAAAGATCCTGAAGAGACTGAAAAAGAAGAGCAGGCTGCTGCTGAAAAGGCAGTGACCATGGAGGAATTTCAGGGTGAATGGACTGCTCCAGCTCCTGAGTTCACTGCTACTCAGCCTGAGGTTGCAGACTGGTCTGAAGGTGTGCAGGTGCCCTCTGTGCCTATTCAGCAGTTCCCTCCTGAAGACTGGAGTGCTCAGCCTGCCACAGAAGACTGGTCTGCAGCTCCCACTGCTCAGGCCACTGAATGGGTAGGAGCAACCACTGAATGGTCTTAAGCTGTTCTTGCATGGGCTCTTAAGCAACATGGAAAAATAAATGGTTGATGCAAAATAAACATCAGTTTCTAAAAAAAAAAAAAGAAGCCAAAGTCTTGGGCATAAGCCCCATCTATGGAGGGAAGGTAGCTTGGGTCAAGTTTGCCTTGACCCAGTGTGACCCTCTCATGTTCATTGGTTATCTGACATAAACTCTTGGTCATAATAGATTTGGGCCCATATTCACAGAACATTAATAAAAAATTAAACCTGTTTCAAAATTCGCCTTCTCATCTTTATTTGTGAAGAACTGAATTTAAATTACATACTATCACTGTTGCTTGCTGCACTCTCCCTCTTTAGCTAGAAAGATAAAGTTAAATTGACTTTGCAAGTCTCATAAAAGATTTTATTTTAAGCTACCACACATGGCTAATTAGCAGCACATGCTATGTGGAGTCCACTGACTGCAGCCACAATAGATAATTTATATAACAATGGAAGGCAGAGTCACTTTAAGGCCAAATCCATTTCTTTTTTTAGGGCTAAGATCAGAGGAGTGATTGATGCTATAGACTGTGAATACCTTCATTTGTTTTGGATCTTTATCCATTTTACAGCAAAAAGAGCTCCACCACCTGCAAAATCTCAACTTTTCTTTTTAATCTAGGAATATGAGTGCTATAAAAGAGGTTACTGCTGCCATGAAAATAGTAAGTGCTCCATAAAATCAAAACTACACCTTGTTTAAATTCTTATTTTTGCTCTTATTTGCTGTGTGACTTTGGATCTTAATTTCTCAGAACTTTAGTTTACTCATACTTTTAATGGAGGTACTAATACATCCTTCTATGGAGAACTAAAAGAAATGAACCATGTGTGTTAAATTTTCTTTTCTTTTCTTTTTTTTTTTTTTTGAGACAGAGTCTCGCTCTGTCACCCAGGCTGGAGTGCAGTGGCACGATCTCGGCTCACTGCAACCTCCGCCTCCCAGGTTCACGCCATTCTCCTGCCTCAGCTTCCCAAGTAGCTGGGACTACAGGTGCCCGCCACCACGCCCAGCTAATTTTTTTTTTTTTTTTTTTTTTTTTTTTTGTATTTTTAGTAGAGACAGGGTATCACCATGTTAGGCAGGATGGTCTCGATCTCCTGACCTCATGATCTGCCCACCTCGGCCTTCCAAAGTGCTGGGATTACAGGCGTGAGCCACCGTGCCCGGCCTCACGTGTGGTAAATTGTTTTCCATTCTTCAGTCTCTTCTGCCATGTGGTCTTGCCATGGGTGAGTGAAGGGCATATGCTTCCTACCCATTGATCTGGGCTTCATCATGTGAATCAATTTGGTGTGGAATGAGGGCAGATAAGTTACTGTGCCAGTTGCAAGCTATGACCACAAGAGGCCTTAGAGCTAATCCTTATGCTCCTGTAAATGAATGGTCATTTTAAATAGCATCCCCCAAGAAGCCATTGTCCCTTCAGACTAGAAAAATCCAGAAAGAATATGTTTGAGGAAGTCTTGAAAATCCAGACTTCAGCCTTACACAGAGATGGCTCAGCCAACTTGCAGACTCATTGGAAAGAAAAGTAAATACTTTTTTAAGTCACTAAATTTGGTATGCAAGATTATTGTAGTAGCAAAAGCTGACTAATTCATTATGTCATACTTCTGATAGAGTAGGATTGAAAAAGCATTAGACCGCCCTTCAAGTGTTTTCTCACTTAGGATTGTTTGTTGAGGTATAAATTACATAGAGGAGGTTTAGTAGGTATAAGCCGCACAGCCATGTAAGCTAACGTAGTCAGTGCAGCGCACAATAAGCATAGCAGCAAGTGAGTGAACATATACAAAAACCTAGCCATGTCTGGCACAGAATAAATGGACAATAAATTTTGGAAGCTTTTCTTCTGGATTGACACAGAAATATTGGTGGTTCTTTCCTAATCAAGGATACAGTCCTGTTTTTCCATTTGACTGTGGCTCTTTAAAGATAGAGTCAGTATTTTACTAGTATTTGTATCCTCAGCACTTCATATAATAGACAAGCGTGTTTAGAAAGCACCCCACCCCCCTGTTTTTAAAAATACAAGATGAAAGAGAAAAGGTAAAATCTCTCAGATAACTCCTGAACTCAATGACGATGCTATTTATCATGTAAGGTTTTAAAAAAAAATTACTCTCTTCAATTTATGACTAAAAGTGATTTATGCTTTCTATTAACTTTGTTTTTGACACCCAGGACTGACCAGCTAGAGTTTTCTGGTTCCTGATACTGAGCTTTATTTTTTTCTTTTTTCAAATAAAGAAGACTATTTATTAAGGGGAAGAGTCCTTTGAGTAAGAATAAGGTATATTTGCTTGATGTCTATTTGATTTTTACCTACATATAATTGGGGATAATGAGTCTGGTGTTCTTCAGTCTTGCGCATTTCTAAAATAGAAGACAAAGACCTTGGGCCTTGCCTTGCATAGATGGTATAAGATACCTTACAAGACATCAGCTGTGAGTCTTGCAAGGCACTGTGTCTTCAGAGAATATGAAGAAGAATAAAACACCATTTGTCCTCTCAAAGAGATTATATTCTAAGGAGGAAGACTAGAAAGACCCATAGAGACTAAAATACAGAAAATTAAGGCAAAGACCATAAATACATTCGAGCAGAGAAAGCATTTTGGGTTCAAAGAAGGTTCCAGAGAAACCACATGCTTGTAGCCAAATAAAGTCAAGGAAATAAAAGAAATCAGTGCTTATCACTCAGAAGCTTGGCCAGAGTCAAGTGTGAAAATTCAATCTTGAATATGTGCACTCTTAATGAGGGTTTGAGAGTCTACACAGTAAATACAGAAGAGCATTTTCTGCATACTTTAGCAGCCAAATGGGATATTAACCTGATGTGTTAACGAGTTCTTTAGAAGTACTCCTGAGTATCACTGCAGTGCTAGAGTTTAAAAGTCATTCATCTCAACTGCCTCAGTCCTGGAGCCTGAGTAAAAAATTGGGAGGGTTTTTATCTGATCACGTGGAGGGAGAACAGTATCCTTAAAGAGTAGAGCAAGGGAATAGGAATATAAGAGATTAAGGTAAAGAAAAATTTCATACACATACAAGGCTGTGAATATTCCTTCTCCAAATTTAATTTCTTTGTCCTGTTCCTTCCTGCTTAGGTCTAGCTTAAATTTCTAACACATGGTCTTTAGAGGACACATTTAAACTGTAGCATGTACCATAGAAATCTGCAAATACTATAATAAGGGTTTGGTTTATTGTTTTGTTGATTATCTAGACTGAAGAAAGTAATAAGTAAATGTAAATAATGAAGATTAAACTTAAACATATGTCATGTCTTGTGCTGAAAATAAAAGAAGTTTCAATTTACTGGATATAATTGTACAAAAGTGAGAGAACTAGTTTAGTCATATATCACATTAAATGATAATAAATTTTTTGAGAAAAGAGTTACTGGATTGGAACACAATTCCATTTGGCAAATCGTGGTTGGTTTGTACCATAAGTTGGCTACAGATAAAAAAAATCTTTGACAAATATTAATGAATGTTTTTCGGGAGAATCATTGGCTACACAGAATTTATAATAAATATTCTTATATTTTACTGTGTCTTATAAATTGTGTGCTACACATATTTTATATCATGAAAATTTATAGTAAAATTGCATATATATGTATCTGCACACATTTCTTTTTTACAGAGAATTGGTTTTAAACATTTACCAGCACATCATTGTAAAAAATAAAAAAAATTATCCTCTAACTCTAATACTTCTTAACCAAGTCATTATTAAGGTAGGAAATTCCTTAACTCTTTTGATTTGGGGAAAAATAAGGCATATGGGAAGAAAAGAAAATACCTCTGGATTAAAAACAGTATTTGAAAACACTGAACCAGCCACCCTTCAAGGTCGTGTTTAGTTCTTAACTGAATGACACTGGCAGTTCAAGTGTGAGTGGATTGTAAATTAGACTCAATACAAGGTGTTTTTTTTTCTTTTTTTTTTTCCACTGGTATTTGTTGTCTTTCTCAGGAAGCATGACTTTATTGTAAAGGCTTTAAATTTTGAGACCCCTGGAGTGTGAGTCAAATATTTTAGGCTTAGGATAGGATTTAGAAGGATAAGGAGTCTTCCTTTCATCCATTGGAGGGATGTGGCACTATCTGACATTGGTGTTTCAAAGGAAAAAATAGTTTTCATCAAAGCTGCAACATGATTCTAAGCAATAGACTGATTCTTTCAGGCAAGGTAATCAATATAGAACATTATTTCTTTATTAACTATGGATAAGAGTAGTATCTAAGATCTTGTCTGTATCTGATACTGAACAAGGATGTCAATTAATCTATAAACATAAACATGCATTAATTTAGGGGGCTAACTATTCTCACCATGATTAAGCTTTGAGAAGCACTTTTAAGAAATGATTTGTGAGGGCTAAAGCAACAAGAGCCAAACTTATTTTTGGACTAACTTAATCCCCTGTATTGGTTAATAAACCATCCCAAAACTTAGTGGCTTAAAGCAATGATTTATTATGTCTCACAATTGTGTGGTCTGGCTGTGCAATGCTCATGCTGCTCTTGCCTGGCATCCCTCATGCTTTTTATTTACTTAGGGGATCAACTGGGCCTAATATGTCCTCATCTGTATGTCTGAGGCCCTGGTGAGAAAGCCAGAGGCTGAGACCTTTCTTCCCACAGGATGTCTCCTTACGCTGTAGCCCAGCCTGAAGTATTTTTCTTTTCTTTTTTTTCTTTCCTTAGTCATTGATTTTTAAAAACATTTTAACTTTTATTTTACATTTAGGAATACATGTGCAGGTTTGTTATATAGGTAAACTAATGACTCGGGAGTTTGTTGTACAGATTAGTCACCCAGGTACTGTAAACATGGTATCCGATAGTTGCTTGTTTTTTTTCTGAACCTCTCCCTCCTCCCACCTTCATCCTCAAGTAGGCCCCCAGTGTCTGTTGTTCCCCTCTTTGTGTACATGTGTTCTCATTATTTAGCTCCCACTTATGAGTGAGAACATGCAGTATTTGTTTTTCAGTTCCTGTGTTGATTTGCTAAGGATAATGGCCTCTAGTTCCATCCATGTTTCTGCAAATCACACAATCTCTTTCTTTTTATGACTGCATAGCATTCCACAGTGTATATGTACCACATTGTCTTTATCCAGTTCGTTGTTAATGGGCATTTAGGTTGATTCCATATCTTTGCTACTGTGAATAGTGCTGCAATGAGCATACATGTGCATATGTCTTTATGGTAGAATGATTCCTTTGGATATATACCCAGTAATGGGATTATTGAGTCAAATGGTGGCTCTTTGAGGAATCACCACACTGCTTTCCACAATGGCTGAACTAATTTACACTCCTACCCACAGTGTATAACCATTCCTCTTTTCCTGCAACCTCGCCATCATCTGTTATTTTTCTAGTTTTTAACAATAGCCATTTTGACTGGTGTGAGATGATATCTCTTTGGCTTTTTGATTGGCATTCATCTAATGATTAGCAATATTGGACATTTTTTAATATGCTTGTTGGCCTTATATGTTTTCTTTTGAAAATAATCCACTCATGTCATTGGTCATTTTTTAACGAGGTTGTTTTTTATTGCTTTTGCTTGCACATTTGTTTAAGTTCCTTGTAGGTTCTGGATACTAAACATTTGTCAGATGTATAGTTTGTAAATATTTTCTCCCATTCTGTAGGTTGTCTATTTACTCTGGATAATTTCTTTTGCTGTGCAGAAGCTCTTTAGTTTGATTAGGTCCCATTTGTCAATTTTTCCCAGCACCATTTATTAAATAGGGAATCCTTTCCCCATTGTTTGTTTTTGTCAGGTTTGTCAAAGATCAGATGGTGGTAGATGTGTGGTGTTATTTCTGAGCCCACTGTTCTGTTCCATTGGTCCATATATCTATCATGGTACTAGTACCATGCTCTTTTGGTTACTGTAGCCTTGTAGAATAGTTTGAAGTCAGGTAGAATGATGCCTCCAGCTTTGTTCTTTTGGCTTAGGATTGTCTTGTCTATGCAGGCTCCTTTTTGAACTCCATATGAACTTTAAAGTAGTTTTTTCCAATTCTGTGAAGAAAGTCAATGGTAGCTTGATGGGAATAGCATTGAATCTATAAATTACTTTGGGCAGTATGACCATTTTTACTATATTGATTCTTCCTATCTATGAGCATGGAATGTTCTTCCAATTGTTTGTGTCCTCTTTATTTTGTTGAGCAGTGGTTTGTAGTTCTACTTGAAGAGGTCCTTCACATCCCTTGTAAGTTGGATTCCTAGGTATTTTATTCTCTTTGTAGAAATTGTGAATGGGAGTTCACTCATGATTTGGCTCTCTGTCTGTTATTGGTGTATAAGAATGCTTGTGATTTTTGCACACTGATTTTGCATCCTGAGACTGCTGAAGTTGCTTATCCGCTTAAGGAAATTTTGGGCTGAGACGATGGGGTTTTCTAAATATACAATCATGTCATCTGTAAACAAAGACAATTTGACTTCCTCTTTTCCTAATTAAATACCCTTTATTTCTTTTTCTTGCCTAATTGCCCTGGCTAGAACTTCCAATACTATGTTGAGTAGGAGTGGGGAGAGAGGACATCCTTGTCTTGTGCTGGTTTTCCAAGGGAATGCTTCCAGCTTTTGCCCATTCAGTGTGATATTGGCTGTGGGTTTGTCATAAATAGCCCTTATTATTTTGAGATTCGTTTCATCCATACCTAGTTTATTGGGAGTTTTTAGCATGAAGTGCTGTTGAATTTTGTCGAAGGCCTTTTCTGCATCTATTGAGATAATCATGTGGTTTTTGTCATAGGTTCTGTTTATGTGATGGATTACATTTATTGATTTGCATATGTTGAACCAGCCTTGCATCCCAGGGAAGAAGCCAATGTGATCATGGTGGATAAGCTTTTTGATGTGCTGCTGGATTCGGTTTGCCAGTATTTTATTGAGGATTTTTGCATCGATGTTCATCAGGGCTATTGGTCTAAAACTCCCTTTTTTTGTTGTGTCTCTGCCAGGTTTCGGTATCAGTAGGATGCTGGCCTCACAAAATGAGTTAGGGAGGGTTTCCTCTTTTTCTATTGATTGGAATAGTTGCAGAAAGAATGGTACCAGCTCCTCCTTGTACCTCTGGTAGAATTTGGCTGTGAATCCTTCTGGTCCTGGACTTTCTTTGGTTGGTAGCTATTAATTATTGCCTCAATTTCAGAACCTGCTATTGGTCTATTCAGAGAATCGACTTCTTCCTGATTTAGTCTTGGGATGGTGTATGTGCCCAGTAATTTATCCATTTCTTCTAGATTTTCTAATTTATTTGCATAGAGGTGTTTATAGTATTCTCTGATGGTAGTTTGTATTTCTGCGGGATTAGTGGTGATATCCCCTTTATCATTTTTTATTGTGTCTATTTGATTCTTCTCTCTTTTCTTCTTTATTAGTCTTGCTAGTGGTCTATCTATTTTGTTGATCTTTTCAAAAAACCAGCTCCTGGATTCATTGATTTTTTGAAGGGTTATTTGTGTCTCTATTTCCTTCAGTTCTGCTCTGATCTTAGTTGTTTCTTGTCTTCTGCTAGCTTTTGAATTTATTTCCTCTTGCTTCTCCAGTTCTTTTAATTTTGATGATAGAGTGTCGATTTTAGATCTTTCCTGCTTTCTCTTGTGGGCATTTACTACTATAAATTTCCCTCTACACACTGCTTTAATTGCGTCCCAGAGATTCTGGTATGTTGTGTCTTTGTTCTCGTTGGTTTCAAAGAACATCTTTATTTCTGCCTTCATTTTGTTATTTACCCAGTAGTCATTCAGGAGCAGGTTGTTCAGTTTCCACGTAGTTGTGCAGTTTTGAGTGAGTTTCTTAATCCTGAGTTCTAACTTGATTGCACTGTGTTCTGAGAGACAGTTTGTTGTGATTTCTGTTCTTTTACATTTGATGAGGAGTGTTTTATTTCCAATTATGTGGTCAATTTTAGAATAAGTGTGATGTGGTGCTAAGAAGAATGTATATTCTGTTGATTTGGGGTGGAGAGTTCTGTAGATGTCTCTTAGGTCCGCTTGGTGCAGAGCTGAGTTCAAGTCCTGGATATCCTTGTTAATTTTCTGTCTTGTTGATCTCTCTAATATTGACAGTGGGGTGTTAAAGTCTCCCATTATTATTGTGTGGGAGTCTAAGTCTCTTCATATATCTCTACGAACTTGCTTTATGTATCTGGGTGCTCCTGTATTGGTTGCATATATATTTAGGATAGTTAGCTCTTCTTGTTGAATTGATGCCCTTACCATTATGTAATGGCCTTCTTTGTCTCTTTTGATCTTTGTTGGTTTAAAATCTGTTGTATCAGAGACTAGGATTGCAACCCTTGCTTTTTTTTTTTTTTTTTTTTTTTTTTGCTTTCCATTTGCTTGGTAGATGTTCCTCCATCCCTTTATTTTGAGCCTGTGTGCATCTTTGCACATGAGATCAGTCTCCTGAATACAGCACACCAATGGGTCTTTATCCAATTTGCCAGTCTGTGTCTTTTAACTGGGGCATTTGGCCTGTTTATATTTAAAGTTAATATTGTTACGTGTGAATTTGATCCTATCATTATGATGCTAGCTGGTTGTTTGGACCGTTAGTTGATTCAGTTTCTTCATAGCATCAGTAGTCTTCACAATTTGGCATGTTTTTGCAGTGGTTGGTACTGGCTGTTCCTTTCCATGTTTAGTGCTTCCTTCAAGAAGCTCTTATAAGGCAGGCCTGGCGGTGACAAAATGTCTCAGCATTTACTTATCTGTAAAGGCTTTTATTTCTCCTTTGCTTATGAAGCTTAATTTGACTGGATATGAAATTCTGAGTTGAAAATTCTTTTCTTTAAGAATATTGAATATTGGCTCCCACTCTCTTCTGGCTTGTAGGGTTTCTGCAGAGAGATCCGCTGTTAGTCTGATGGGCTTCCCTTTGTGAGTAACCAGACTTTTCTCTCCAGCTGCCCTTAACATTTTTTTCCTTCATTTCAACCTTGGTGCATCTGATGATTATGTATGTTGGAGTTGCTCTTCTTGAGGAATATCTCTGTGGTGTTCTCTGTATTTCCTGAATTTGGATGTTGGCTTGCCTTGCTAGGTTGGGGAAGTTCTCCTGGATAATATCCTGAAGAGTGTTTTCTAACTTGGTTCCATTTTCCCCGTCACTTTCAGGTACACCAATCAAACATAGATTTGGTTTTTTCACATGGTCCCATATTTCTTGGAGGCTTTGTTAGTTTCTTTTCACTCTTTTTTCTCTAATCTTGTCTTCTTGCTTTATTTCATTAATTTGATCTTCAATCACTGATATCCTTTCTTCTGCTTGATCAAATTAGCCATTGAAACTTGTTTATGCTTCATGAAGTTCTCGTGCTGTATTTTACATCTCCATTGGGTCATTTATTTTCTTCTCTACACTCATTATTTTAGTTTAGCCATTCCTCTAACCTTTCTTCAAGGTTTTTAGCTTCCTTGTGATGGGTTAGAACATGCTCCTTTAACTCGGAGAAGTTTGTTTTACCCACTTTCTGAAGCCTACTTCTGTCAACTCATCAAACTCATTCTCCATCCAGTTTTGTTCCATTGCTGGCGAGAAGTGTGATCCTTTGGAGGAGAAGAGGCATTCCGGCTTTTGGAATTTTCAGCCGTTCTGCTCTGGTTTCTCCCCATCTTTGTGGTTTTATCTACCTTTGGTCTTTGATGTTGGTGACCTACAGATGGGGTTTTGGTGTGGATGTCCTTTTTGTTGATATTGATGCTATTCCTTTCTGTTTGTTAGTTTTCCTTCTAACAGACAGGCGCCTCAGTTGCAGGTCTGTTGAAGTTTGCTGGAAGTCCACTCCAGGCCCTTTTTGCCTGGGTATCACCAGCAGAAGCTGCAGAACAGCAAATATTGCTGCCTGATTCTTCCTCTGGAAGCTTCATCCCAGAAGGGCACCTGCTAGATGCCAGCCAGATCTCTCCTGCATGAGGTGTCTGTTAGCCCCTACTGGGAGGTGTTTCCCAGTCAGGCTACATGGGGGTCAGGGACACACTTGAGAAGGCAGTCTGTCCGTTATCAGAGCTTGAACACTGTGCTGGGAGAAACATTCTCTCTTCAGAGCTGTCAGGCAGGGACATTTAAGTCTGTAGAAGCTTTGCCCACAGCTGTCCCTTTCCCCAGGTGCTCTGTCCCAGGGAGATGAGGGTTTTATCTATAAGTCCCTGACTGGGGCTGCTGCCTTTTATTCAGATATGCCCTGCCCACAGAGGTGGAATCTAGAGAGGCACTTGGCTTTGCTGAGCTGTGGTGGGCTCTGCCCAGTTCAAGCTTCCCGGCAGCTTTGTTTACACTGTGGGCATTAAACCACCTACCCAAGCCTCAGCAATGGCAGACGCCCCTCCCCCCACCAAGCTCCAGCCTCCCAGGTCAATCTCAGACTGCTGCACTAGCAGCAAGAATTTCAAGCCAATGGATCTCAGCTTGCTGGGCTCCATGGGTGTGGGACCCCCTGAGTCAGGCACTGGAGGGAATCTCCTGGTCTGCTGGTTGCAAACATGGCGGGAAATGTGTAGTATTTGGGCAGGAATGTACCATTCCTCCCAGTACAGTCTCTCATGGCTTCCCTTGGCTAGGAAAGGGAAATCCCTGACCACTTGTGCCTCCCAGGTGAGGTGATGCCCCACCCTGCTTCGGCTCGCCCTCTGTGGGTTGCACCCACTGTCCAACCAGTCTCAATGAGATGAACCAGATACCTCAGTTGGAAATGCTGAAATCACTCATCTGCATCTATCTCGCTGGGAGCTGCAGAGTGGAGCTGTTCCTATTCGGCCATCTTGGAAGAGAGTCCTTAGTTTCCCAAAGTCTTAACTCATTTCAGCGTTAACTCAAAAGTCCATAGTCCAAAGTCTCATCTGAGACAAAGCAAGTCCCTTTTGCCTGTGAGCCCGTAAAATCAAAAGCAAGTTAGTTACTTCCTAGACACAACTGGGGTACAAGCATTGGGAAAATACAGCCATTCCAACTGGGAGAAATTTGGCAAAACAAAGGGGCTACAGGCCCCATGCAAGTTCAAAATTCAGCAGGACAGTCAAATCTTAAAGCTCCTAAATGATCTGCTTTGACTCAATGTCTCACATCTAGGTCATGCTGATTCCAAAGGTGGGCTCCTACAGGCTTGGGCAGCTCCACCCTTGTGGCTTTGCAGTGTATAGCCTCCCTCCTGGCTGCTTTTATGGGCTAGCATTGAGTGTCTGCAGCTTTTCCAGGCACATGGTGCAAGCTCTCAGTGGATCTACCATTTTGGGGTCTGGAGGATGGCAGTGGCCCTCTTCTCACAGCTCCTCTAGGCAGTGCCCCAGTAGGGACTCTGTGTAGGCGCTATGATCCCACATTTCTCCTTCACACTGCATTAGCAGAGGTTCCTCATGAAGGCCCAGCCTCTGCAGCAAACTTCCTCTGAAATGTAGGCAGAGGTTCCCAAACCTCAATTCTTGACTTCTGTGTACCTGCAGACTCAACACCACATGGAAGCTGCCACAGCTTGTTGCTTACACTCTCTAAAGTGGCGCCTAAGCTGCACCTTGGTCCATTTTATCCATGGCTAGAGCAGCTGGGGTGCAGGGCACCAAATCCCTGCAGGGGGGCCCTGGGCTTAGCCCACAAAACCATTATTTCCTCTTAGGCCTCCAGGCCTGTGATGGAACAGGATGCCTCACAGGTCTCTGACATGCCCTGGAGACATTTTCCCTATTGTCTTGGCAATTAACATTTGGCTTCTCATTACTTCTGCAAATTTCTGCAGCTAGTTTGAATTTCTCCTCAGATAATGTTTGTTTTGTTTTGTTTTTTCTATTGCATTGTCAGGCTGAAAATTCTCCAAACTTTTATGCTCTGTTTTACTTTTAAAACTGAATGCCTTTAACAGCACCCAAGTCACCTCTTGAATGCTTTGCTGCTTAGAAATTTCTTCTGCCAGATACCCTAAATTACCTCTCTCAAGTTCAAGATTCCACAGATCTCTAGGGCAGGGGCAAAATGCCACCAGTCTTTTTGCTAAAACATGAGAGGAGTCATCTTTGCTCCAGTTCCCAACAAGTTCCTCATCTTCATGTGAGACCATCTTAGCCTGGATTTCATTGTCCATATCATTATCAGCATTTTGGGCAAAGCCATTCAACAAGTCTCTGGGGAGTTCCAAACTCTCCCACATTTTCCTGTCTTCTCCTGAGCCCTTCAAACTGTTCCAACTTCTGCCTGTTACCCAGTTCCAAAGTGACTTCTACATTTTTGGGTATCTTTTCAGCAGTGCCCCACTTTACTTGTACTAATTTACTATGTTAGTTCGTTTTCATGCTGCTTATAAAAACGTAACCAAGACTGGCAATTTACAAAAGAAAGAGGTTTAATGGACTTACAACTTCATGTGGCTGGGGAAGCCTCACAGTTGTGGCAGAAGGCAAGGGGAAGCAAGTCACATCTTAAATGGATGGTGGCAGGCAAAGAGAAAGAGAGCTTGGGCATAGAAACTACCATTTTTAAAACCATCAGATCTGGTGAGTCTTATTCACTATCATGAGAACAGCACAGGAAAGACCCGCCCCATAATTTAATTACCTCCAACCAGATTCCTTGTGGGAATTGTGGGAGTTACAATTCAAGATGAGATTTGGGTGGGGACACAACCAAACCATATCAGCCAGATATTAAACTTTTGGTTGGAATTCCTTTTCTTAAGAATGTTGAATATAGGCCATCAGTATCTTCTGGCTTGTAGGATTTGTCCTGATAAGTCTGATGTTAGCCTGATGATGTTCCCTTTCTAGGTGACCTGTTTTTTCTCTCTAGCTGCCTTCAACATTTTTGTTTTTATTTTGACCCTGGAGAATCTGATGACTATGTGTCTTGAAGAAGTCATTCTTGTGAAGTATCTTGTGGGGGTTCTCTGCATTTCTTTTCCTGTTTTTTTTCTTTTTTTTTTTTTTAGACAGAGTCTCGCCCTGTTGCCCAGGCTAGAGTGTAGTGGTATAATCTTGGCTCACTGCAATCTTTGGCTCCTGGGTTCAGGTGATTCTTGTGCCTCAGCCTCCTGAGTAGCTGGAATTACATACATGCACCACCATGCACGGCTAATTTTTTGTATTTTTTAGTAGAAACTGCATTTCTCCATGTTGGCCAGGCTGGTCTAGAACTCTGGGCCTCACATGATCCTCCTGCTTCGGCCTCCCAAAGTGCTGGGATTACAGGTGTGAGCCACCACACCTGGCCCCTCTGCATTTCTTAAATTTGAATGTTGGCTTCTATAGCTAGGTTGAGGAAGTTCTCGTGGATGATATCCTGAAATATGTTTCCTAAGTGGTTTTCTTTCTTGCCATCTCTTCGGTGATGCCACTGATTGATAAATTTTGTCTCTTTACATAATCCTATATTTCTTGGAGATTTTGTTTGTTCCATTTCATTCTTTTGTTTCATTCTTTTCTGTCTTATTTCAGAAAGCCAGTCATCGAGCTCTGAGATTCTTTTCTCTTCCTGATCTATTCCTCTGTTAATAATTGCAATTGCATTATAAAATTCTTGTAGTGTGTGTGTCAGCTCTGTCAGGTTGGTTACATTCTTTTCCATACTGACTATTTTGTCTATCAGCTTCTGTATTGTTTTATTGTGATTCTTAGGTTTCTTGGAGTGGGTTTCAACATTCTCCTGAATCTCAATGATCTTTGTTCCTATCCATATTCTGTTTTATTTCCTGTGGTATGGGTTGTAATATCTCCTGTTTCATTTTTAATTGAATTTATTTGGATCTTCTCTCTTCTTTTCTTGGTTAATCTCACTAATGGTCTATCAGTTTTAAACCAGCTTTTTGCTTCATTTATCTTTTTTTTTTTTAATTCATTTACTTCTGCTCTGATCTTTGTTGTTTCTTTTATTATGCTGGTTTGGATTTGGTTTGTTCTTGTTTCTCTAGTTCCTTGAGATGTGACCTTATATTGTCTATTTGTGCTCTTTCAGCCTTTTTGATGTAGATGTTTAATGCTATAAACTTTCCTCTTAGCTCCACTTCTTCTGTATCCCAGAGGTTTTGATAGGTTGTGTCACTATTATGGTTTAGTTCAGAGAATTTTTAAATTTTCATCTTGATTTCATTGTTGACCCAATGATCATTCAGGATCTGGTTATTTATTTTCCATGTATTTGAATGGCTTCGAGGGTTATTTTCAGAGTTGATTTCCAATTTTATTCCACTGTAGTCTGAGAGAGTACTTGATATAATTTTGAATTTCTTAAATTTATTGAGACTTATTTTGTGGCCTATCATATGGTCTATCTTGAAGATTGTTCCATGTGGTAATGAATAGAATGCATATTCTTTGTTCATTTTTTAAATTCTTTTTTCTTAGTCTTTGTTGGGTTGGGTTAATTCAAAATCCTTGCCTTCAAGCTCTAATGTTCTTATTTCTACTTGCTTGATTCTATTGTTGAAACTTTGTAGTGTATTTTGCAATTCTCCAAGTGTGTCTTTCATTTCCAGAAGTTGTGATGGTTTTTTAATCTATGCTATCTATTTCTTGGGAGGTTTTTTATCCATATCCTGTATAATTTTTAACATTTCTTTAAGTTGTTTTTCATGTTTCTGTAGTGCTTCCTTGAGTAGCTTAATAATCAACCTTTTAAATTCTTTTTCTGGCAATTCAGAGATATCTTCTTGGTTTGGATCCATTGCTGGTAAGCTAGTGTGATCTTTTGGGGGTGCTAACAAACCTTGCTTTGTTATATTACCAGAATTGTTTTTCTGCTTCCTTCTCATTTGGGTACACTGTTTCAGTGGAAAGATCTGGGGCACAGGGCCAGCTATTCAGATTCTTTTGTCCCACAGGGTGATCCCTTGATGTGGTTTTCTTCCCCTTCTGCTAGTGATGGTGCTTCCTGAGAGCTGGACTACAGTGATTGTTACTGCCCTTCTGGGTCTAGGCACACAGTGGAGCTACCGATCTCTGGGCTGGTACTAGGAAAGTGTCTGCAAAGAGTCCTTTGATGTGACCTGTCTTCAGATATCTCAGTCTTGGATATCAGCACCTGCTCCAGCGGAGGTAGCAGGGGAGTGAAGTGGACTCTGTGATGGTCCTTGGTCGTAGTTTCGTTTTGTGCTGTTTTTCTCAAATGCTGGTTGTGGTAGCAGTGGAATTGTCACATGGACAGACTCAAGACCTTTGGTTAGCCAGAATGTTATAGATGGTGGAATTAGCTGTTGTTTTCTTTTTTCTTGGAGTAGGGTTGTTTTTTTATGAGTTGCTGTAATGGTTTAAGTTGGTTTGCCTTTAACCAGGAGGTGGTACTTTCCAGAGTTGCATCAGCTGCAGTAGTATAGTGGGGATACAAGCTTTCCTTAAGGTCACCTGGATAAGTATTCGAGTTTCTCAGACAATGGGCGGAGCCATAGAGCTCCCAAGAGATTATGTCTTTTGTCTTTGGCTGCCAGGGGAGGTAGAGAAAGACCATCAGGTGGGGGCAGGTTTAGGGGTGCCTGAACTCAAGACTTTCCTTGGGCGGAGCTTGCTGCAACTGCTGTGGGGAATGGGGGTGTGGTTCTCAAGCTAATCAAGTTATGTTTCTAGGGGATTATGGGTGTCTCTGCTGTGTCATACTGGCTGCCAGGGAAGTGGGGGAAGGCCAGCAGTGACAGGCCTCATCCAGCTTGCATGCAGCCAGCAAGGCCAGTTTTACTCCCACCATGCCCCACCAACAGCACTGAATTTTATATCCAGGCAGCTGGTGAGCAGGGCTGAGATTTTGCACCAGGATACAAGCCTCCGCATTGAGAAAGCAAAAAGGGCTTTCAGGCCCTGTCCCTCCCTGCCTGCCACAGCTTCTGCGCTTGTATCTGCATATCTCATTTGCTCCCTGACCCCTAGATTCTGTCCAGGAAAATTCACACCCAGTTAAAATTGTTATGAAGTTCAGCTGGAAGTTGCCTTCTCCCTCTTGTCCCTCTCAATTTCAGTGGCAGCCCTCCCCAAGGGCCCCTGTGAGATAAAGTCAGAAATGGCTTCCTTGGGGAACAAGAGTGCCTACAAGGCTCTTTCTGCTGCTTCTACTTTTATATTTTGCTTGGCTCTTTAAATTCATTTCAGGTCTAGGTAAGGTTAAATCCTTCTCCCATGATCTGGATTTTCAGGTTCCCCAGTGAGGATATATGTTTGGAGAAAGACTTTCCTCCCTTACATTTTGAGCACCCGCAGTTTTTTTTTTTTTTTTTTTTTTTTTTGAGACGGAGTCTCACTCTGTCGCCCAGGCTGGAGTGCAGTGGCGCGATCTCGGCTCACTGCAAGCTCCGCCTCCCGGGTTCACGCCATTCTCCTGCCTCAGCCTCCCGAGTAGCTGGGACTACAGGCGCCCGCTACCACGCCCGGCTAATTTTTTGTATTTTTAGTAGAGACGGGGTTTCACCGTGTTAGCCAGGATGGTCTCGATCTCCTGACCTCGTGATCCGCCCGCCTCGGCCTCCCAAAGTGCTGGGATTACAGGCGTGAGCCACCGCGCACCCGCAGTTTTTCGTCTTTCTCAGGGAGTTTGCAGTAGCAAGCCGCTTCTTTTCCCCTATCCATATTCTGAATCTATTTCTGTCATCAGCTATCTCAGCCTGGTCAAGACCTTTTGCTGGAGAACTAGTATGATCATTTAGAGAAAACAAGGCACCCTGACTTTCTGAGTTACCAAGAGTTCTTGTGCTGGTTTTCTCATTTGTGTAGTCTGATGTTTTTTCAGTCTTTGAAGTTGGTGTCCTTTGGGTGGATTGTTTTGCCTTTTTCTTCGTTGATGCCCTTGGGAATTTGATTATGGTATAAGGTGGGTTTGGTTGACTGTCTTCAACTACTGTCTAGTGTCTGCACTTTTTTTGTTGGGTATTCTGGTGCATGGGGCTTGTTCAGGCCGGGGCTGCAGTTGGCCAACAAGCTGTTTCCTTGTCAAGCTGGCCTTAATCTTCTATTCATGTACTTTCTGGGGAAAGATGAGGTTGCAACTGCCAGCAGAGTTCAGGCTGAAGTGGGATGATTTGCCTGGAAACTCTAGTGGATGTGACCTATCTGGCTATGGAAGGTGGGAGTGGGTGGGATTGTCAGCACTGCTATTTGGATATTTCTAGCGAAAAAGGAGCCTGTGCCCCTTGGCAGATTGAAGCAGATGTAGGGCTTCTGGGCTGGACATTCTAGCAGGTGTTGCCCACCTGACTATTGGTGGTGGGGGTGGTAGAGTCATGTGCCTTGCTGATCAAATGTTTCCTGGAATATCAGGAGGCTGTGCCCTCCAGCTGAGCTCACATAGAATTGTGGCTGCTGGGTCAGAAGCTCTAGCAAATGTTGCCCACCTGGCTACCAGTGGTGGGGGCATGCTCAAGCAGGACATTAGGAAGCTGCACTCTCCAGCTGAGTTCACACAGAGGCAAGACTGCTGGGCTAGTAGCTCTAGCAGGCATTGCCTGCCTATCAGTTGCAGGGGTATGTGGGGTATAGGTTGGATCCCACGAGGAAAAGTGAAAGCTACTAGGACTTTTGAGAAGTGGACCTGAAATTGGTACACTATCATTTTTGCCACATTTTACTGGTTGAAGAAGTCATAACTCCAGTAAAGAAACATGGGGAGAAGATATGAATGCCTCCTAAAGGGAAAAGCTTACAAGATTCCATTGCAAAAGATCATGGCAAAGATTATTGTTTCTCTTTTAAACCAATCATCTGCATATCTACTGCAGTGTATAAAGGATGTTTGATGATCTTCCTTTATTTGTGAGATTTTACTTTTAATTATATATTAATGATTAAATTAGCCACCCTACAAATGTTGCCTGAGAGCAAATTAAATCATGTAATTTTCAATTACTAATATATGTGGCATATTAAGGATAAATTGTTCATGCTAATAGACAAGACTAAAACTCTGTGGTCATCCTTTTAAAGTGAAAATATCATATTTACATTAATTTCAATTTTCTGACACTATTAATCATGGAAAGCTGGCTAATAATGATTCTGTAGCTGAGTGCTCAATCAACGTGGAATGTCCTTTCTGCTCAAATCAGTTAGAAGTGTCTATATTTGGAATTTGCCTACCATTACTTCCTTTTCTAAGAGCCAAATTCCTTGACCTTTTCAATAAGAGGAAAGTAAGATATAGTGTCATTGCATTGGCATGAACATATTTTGAATATCTCCTTAAGAAAATAAAAAAAGAGAACATGGAGGTTGGCAGGGCTTTTAGGGGTGTGGTTGTCAAGCTGGCATGGAAGTAATACTTTTCTCCCTACAATCAAATTCCTTTTCCTGATACCCCTTAAATCCCGAGTCCCTGGATCTCACTCCTGAAATACATAAGAGAAGCAAGGCCCCTGAGATGAAATGTCATGGTGGTTGTTGCAGAGGGAGAAAGAAGATAACTGGTTTCTTTTCTGGGAAGCAGTCAGTGACACATTGGGGAATAATTAGAATTAGATTGAGCCGTAGTCTTCTTAATCCTAAACTGAGGTGTTAAGGACTTCCTTTAACATAAAAGTTTTGATGCCACAGTTCACATGACTACAGGAGGATTTTATTTCAGGGGTTCGGAACACAAGTTTGGGGTTATATAGCCTCCCTTAGTTGCCTGGTTCTGCCAGTTGTAGGATACTGAGAAAGTTATTTAAGCTGTTTTGCTCCAGAGATAACAAACAATAATATATATCTCAAAGAGTTGTTATGAGGATGAAGGAAGATACTGTCAGTAATTAGTGCAGTGACTGGTTCCATTGAATTCTAAATGGCTAGAAGCTACAATTATTATTAGTTATAATTAGCTATTAAAATTAAAAAGCCATAATTCTTTACAAATTATCAAGCCAAACATTGCTCAAAATGAAAGTATTGCAATGAACTTATGAGATATTATATATGATTATATTTATGTATGATTTTCAAATGTGTATTAATTTTTAGTATGTACCTACAACTCTCTAATTTGTACTGCTTTTGTAAAATGAAGTTATCAATAAGAAAAATAAAAAAATTATTGTACTTGCTTCAATTTCTGAATCTCATAATTATCTTATAATTAATTTCAATTTTTGTGTTTAAAAGTTCTCTGCTATAGAGGACATATATAATCCTATGGGTTAGGGTGAAGGTTATATAGTTTTTCACTTGATTTTAGATCCCATTTATTTCTTAACAAGAGATTTATTTATTTCCATATCACTTATTTGGAATATCCTTTCAGTTCTTCTCTAATTGTCCAGTGTAGGGTCTTATAACTCATAGCTTTTCATAGTTTTATAAAGCATAAAGAGTTTTTTCTATAACTGTATTAGTCCATTTTCACACTGCTCTAAGGGATACCTGAGACTGGGTAATTTATAAAGGAAAAAGGTTTAATTGACTCACAGTTCTACATGACTGGGGAGGCCTCAGGAAACTTACAATCATGGCAGAAGGCCAAGGGGAAGCAAGGTATGTCTTACATGGCAGCAGGAGAGAGAGAGAGCGAAGCAGGAAGTGCCACTTTTAAACCATCAGATCTCGTGAGAACTCATTCACTATCACTAGAACAGCATGGGGGAAACTTCCCCCATGATCCAATTACTGCCCACTAGGTCCCTCCCTTGACATATGCATATTACAATTCAAGATGAGATTTGGGTAAGGACACAGAACCAAACCCTGATGCAAGAGGTGGGTTTCCAAGATCTTGGGCAGCTCTGCCCCTGTGACTCTGCAGGGTACAACCCCCATGGCTGCTTTAATGGGCTGCCATTGAGTGCCTGTGGCTTTTCCAGGTGCACAGTCCAAGTTGTCAGTGGATCTAGGAGGTTGGTGGGCTCTTCTAACAGCTCCACTAGGCAGTGTCCCAGTGGGGACTCTGTATGGGGGTCCCAATCCCATATTTCCCCTCTGTATTTCCCTAGCAGAGAGGAAATGAGGGCTCTATCCTTGCAGCAGACTTCTGCCTGAACATCCAGGCATTTCTGTACATCCTCTGAAATCTAGGTAGAGGCTCCCAAATTTCAACTCTTGTTTTCTGTGCACCTACAGGCCCAACACCACATGGAAGCTGCCAAGGCTTGGAGCTTGCACCATCTGAAGAAGTGGCCTGAGCTGTACCTTGGCCCCTTTTAGCCATGGCTGGCGCTGGTGCATCTGGGATGCAGAGTGCCTTGTCTTAAGACTGCACAGAGCAGTGGGGCCCTGGGCCTGGCCCACAAAACCTTTTTTCTCTCCTAGGCCTCCAGGCATATGATAGGAGGGACTGCTTGAAGATCTCCAAAATGCCCTGGAGATATTTTCCCTATTGTCTTGGCTGTTAACATTAGACTCCTTGTTACTTGTGCAAATTTCTGGAGCTGGCTTTGGCTTGAATTTCTTCCCAAAAACTAGGCTTTTCTTTTCTACCACATGGTCAGGATGTGAATTTTCCAAACCTTTATGCTCTGCTTTTCTTTTAAATATCACTTCCAGTTTCAAACCATCTCTTTGTGAATGCATTTGAATGTAGCTTTTAGAGAAAGCCAGGTCACATCATGAATGCTTTGCTGCTTAGAAATTTCTTTCACCAGATACCCTAAGTCATCTTTCTCAAGTTCAAAGTTCCATAGATCTCTAGGGCAGGGGCAAAATGCTGCCAGTCTCTTTGCTAAAGTATAGGCAAGAGTAATCTTTACTCCAGTTCCCAATAAGTTCCTCATCTTGAGAGAGAGAGAGAGAGAGAGAAAGAGAGAAAAGCAGGAAGTACCACTTTTAAACCATCAGATGTTGTGAAAACTCATTCAGTATCACAAGAAGAGCCTGGGGGAAACTGCCCCCATGATCCAATCACCTCCCACCATGTCCCTCCCTCGACAAATGGGGATTGCAATTTGAGATAAGATTTGGACACAGAGCCAAACCCTGTCAATAACCCTCCTACTTTACCCCCGCTAAGTGTTAGCTTGGTAGTGTGACATTCTTTCTAAGAAGTATTAACATTTTTGATTTCTATTGTAGCCCTGTAACCTTCATAAAGTAGATTTCTAACAAGAAAATGTCTCCCTCCAAGAATAAAATTTCGTTTATTTTTATTTATATTGTCTGGCCACTTTACTCATCAAATGACATTGCCATGACAGAGAATGAAATCACAGCCTCTTAGAAGGTTTCCCTTTCAGATGTGGTTATAAAACATAATGGGAGCAAGTTGGGCCTGAAGTGGGAATTTGAGTGAATCTCATGTTCCATCTGAAATTATGGAACAGTTACTTAGCCCTATCTTCAATGCACAGGCACCTATTTACATGTTGAAATGTATGCATAAAAGGAGTCTGCGATTAGGAAATTTAGGAATAAAGTTCCTTGGGGAGAAATAGTGACCTTGAGATGACAGAAGACCTTTGTGCTGGGCCAAGAATCTTCAGTGGCTTCTTTTTGGGAAATGTCTAAAGCAGAAGCCATGAGGCTTGTTTTTATGAAGGATTCTGTAGTATTTGGGTAGGCATAGGCTTGGAATTTATGTTCAAATTCTCACATAGAATTAAGGATGTTGGTATTCTCAGTTCCGTGTTGAAATATGTGTAGCTGCAATGAAGGAGGATTGCTTCAGCTATGTAATACTGCATAACAAACCACCCTGAACAGTGGCAAAAAGCAACAACAACATTTCTTTTGCTCACATTTTGCAATTTGGACAGAATTTTGTAGGGATAACTCATTGCTGCTTGACTAGGAGTCAGCTGAGCAACTCCAAAGCTAGCAGTTGGAATAATCTAAAGGCTATTTTTTTTGAGACAGGGTCTTGCTTCATCTCCCAAGCTGGAGTGTAGTGCTACAATCACAGCTCACTGCAGCCTGGAACTCCTGTTATTTGGGAGTACAGGTGTGTGCCACCATGCCTGGCTAATTTTTTTATTGTAGAGACAGAGTCTCACTGTGTTGCTTAGACTGCTCTCGAACTCCTGCACTCAAGCAATCCTCCTGGCTCGGCCTCTCAAAATGCTGGGATTATAGGTGTGAACCACTGTACCTAGCCTGAAGTCTGCTTTTTGTGCACATCTAGCAATTGATGCAGCTGTATACTAATATCGTACCTGGGGATGCTGTTGGGAACACTTACACATGGTATCTACGTGTGGTTTGTGCTTCCTCACAAAATGGTGGCTGAGTTCTAAGTGCCAAGATCTTAAAGGGGACAGCTGGGAAGAAGCTATATCCTTTTTGTTATCTAGTCTTGGAAGTCACATAGCATCACTTCTGCCTTATTCTACTTATTCTATTGTTTCAAGCCTGCCCAGTTTCAAGGGTAGAAAAAAGAGAATCTACTTCTTAATGAGAGAGTAGCAAGGTCCTGGAGGAGCATGTGATATCAAAAGTAATGCTGTGGCTGGTTTTGAAGAATACATCCTTCTTAAAGACTCAAGGGCTTGCAGAAGTTCTTGTCACATCAGTTAAGTGGTTTTGGGAGAAATGCTGAGGACATTAGGGATGCAGATTTCTCACACAGCATCCAGATTCCAGTCTTAGTGCTAAAGTGGGCTTTTCTCAGGAAAGAAATGATGCTAGTCCTCTGGAAACCTTGAAGGTTTTGAGGCAGTTGTGAAAGTGATAACTCTTTTCCATGAAAATTTGTGTATCAATGCTAATATGAACTCATTTGTACCACAGTCTGCTAAGGCCTAGGGCAATGTAGGATAACATGAATATCCAATAAAAACAAAGTATATTGAATCATTTAAAAGAATTAATGAGTACTTGTCTTTGTTATCATAATTTTATAGAAATTCATAAACATTTTATATTTGTACAACTGATTCATGTTAGAATTGCATTCTGCTCTTGTCATTTAACTATTTACATAGATATTAGATTGTCTTTTACCCAGTTTACTTTGCAGAAAAGATTTCAGAGAAATTTGGATTAATTTCTGCTGGTATGACTATTGGTACAAGTTGAATCGTAAGTGCCTTCATTTCTGCATAAATCTCAAAATGCTGAATTCATGTGATAACTTTCATTGTTCTTGACCAACTTTGTCCACCTACCTAAAGCAGAGTCATTGGCAGATTTGGCAGTCAAATCCTATATCCCTATATATATTAATGCATCTCCCAGTTTCTCCACCTCTTTCTCATCAAATACACTGTATTGAACAATGCTAGAACCAATGCTAGACCTCTGGATATCTAATTACTAACTTCATTCTTAGTCACAGCTGTTCACTAAGACTTCCATGACTCTTCACAGCAACTCTTGACAGTATTTTGCCCTTTATCCTCTACTGATTTCTTTCCCTTTATAATCTGTTATAAAGAAACTTTTAAAAAAGCTTATTTAAAAATTCTGAGCAAATTATATCCACTGGATCACTTATATAGTGTGCTATATCTTATGTAAGATAGGAGGAAATTTAGTAGATTAGAGACTTTTTTTGGAATTGTTTCATTGGTTCTGTAAACTTTGCAGTACAGTGGCTGGTTTTCGTTTAATTAAATTTCTAATGGATTTACCCAAGAATTAAAATATTAGTTTTATTAAGATGTGATTTCTCATATTTTGTTTGGAAGCTGCAATATTTTTATAATGTATGCTATATCAATGGCAGTTTTCAGGCATATTGATCATTAGTTTAAATTTAAAATATCTGATCTACCTCACAGAAATTAGTCATGAAAGTAGAAATGCATTCGTGAATTCATTTTCACATACTTTCTGGCCTACGTTGGCTCGGGCTTAATATATTAAATTTACTAAGAGACCTCAGTGTCGCAGCCACAGCTGTAAACAAATTTTTCATTCATTCTTTTAAGGTATATACTATTTAAGAGATAAAACTGGGGCTGAAAGAAGTTAAAAGTGATCATTAAGGGTGGGCGCAAGATATAGTGGAGGAAAATCCCCAAACTGTTATTCTCCCAAGATGGTGCTCATGTGAGCAGAAAGCAGGGGAATTGGTCCTGGCATTGCTGACAACTTGCAACAGATCCCACCTGCAGAAGATTGGGGAAGTGACAGAGAGGTCTGGGAAGGGGAGCAGTGTATTAGGCTGTGCCTCAGGTTCTCTGCTTCTGCTGGTCCTCACACCTCACTGCTGGAACCATAGATGATCCCCACTGCCAAAGTAGCTCTGACTCAATCTGATGCTGACTATCCTCAGGTCAGCAGCTTCTGTACTACCCTACAGATTTTAGAGGGTAGATTTGGGAGTTGCATTCCAATCCTAAACCAATCTCTGATGACAGAAATGATACCTGAATCACTGGGCTGCCAGATTGGTCCCATATCCCTCCTTTCCAGCATACCCTGGCCATCACACAACACCCACTACCACCTCCATTCCACCCAATTTGGAGTTGCACCAATCAGATTTTTACCTGACCTGCCCCTCAGTTGATTCTGAACCAGGATCACTGGCCTTTGGTAGGGTCTAAGGAGTTGGATCTGAGGGAAAAAAGGGGTGGGAGTGATCCCAAGTAGGAGCCAAGAGGAATAAGATCTGATTTCTGAAGAGGTTGGGGCTGAATTGAAAACTAGGGTGCATTCAAAATATCAAGTCAAGGAGATCAGAATGAAAGCATAAGCAAATGGAAACAGGTCAGTTGATAGTACAGGTTTGGAAGACGGAGCCTGGCTAGATCTGCTGAAAGCTAGTGCACTAAAGGCTGAAGGCTTTGTGATAAGCAGCGGACAGCTCTGCCTTCTGCTGGGGTGAGCAGCTAAGGGCAACCCCCAGAATCAATCTTCTTTTTCTGACTATGTGATTTTTGGTATATTACATAAATCCCTTTGAGTTTCTTTTTTTGGCTATAAAATAGCAATAATAGTACTTGCTTGCAGTATATCGTAGGGATTACAGATATAAAGTTACTAACAGACATGGCCTGCATAAGTGCTCATCATATGGTGACCCTCAGTACAGCTCTATTACTTACTAGCTTCATGGTCTTAGAGAATTCATTTTACTTTTTGAGCTTCAGTGTCTTGTCCTATGAATGAAGAGGTTAAATTAGACCATCTCTTAGTCCCAGTCCAACACAAAGACCCTAAAATCTATTCTACATTCTCATTTGGTGGCAAAGGAGTCTTGCTCTCTAAGACTATCTTGCAACTATCCTGAAACTCAGGTCCAAACCTACAAATTAGATTAAATCCTATTAAAAAAAACTCCTTTGAAACATTAAAGCCCACATATATGTTTAAATAACCTTGTCAAATTTGCTTTCCCTGCAGAGGGCTTTTCATTATTCTTTTTCATTAAAATAAAAATCCCTCTGGTTGACTTTCTAAATGTGTTTTCATTAGGCCCTCAGCCTGTTGTTAACCATTTTCAACCTAATATTAAACTCTGTCCTCTTGAAACTGAATGCTCTGCTACTCCCTGAGAAGTCACCCACAATAATGATAGAGTAGGCACTTAATATGCTAAATAATAATAATAATATAAAATCAAAATGTATAGTGATCACTAGCTGCTCAATAAGGGTCTGTCACTCACTTCCTTTATCAGTAATTTTCACTATAACGTTCTTCTTTGAAAGGGGAGGGGAGAAAACCCTGCACAGCAAATGTCTCCAGGCTCCAGGCTGTGGTAAATAGGGTATCTGATATCCAGAAAATGAATATGCAGCCTTTAGGGAAATGTATGCAATGAAGGTAAATGGATTCTCAGATTAGGAAGTTTAGTCCTAAGGAATAAAAGGAACTAATTTGCAAGAGAAAAGAATAGATGTAGTTGGATTTCACCCTGCTGATAAACTCTACTTCCATAGAGTTTTCCCTCTTCTTTATTTCAAAAGCTATAGAAGTCAAGGGTTTCCTGTTCCTTTATGTTCCATAAACGAGTTGTTCAGATAAGCAGCTCATTGCTCTATCAACTAATTACTTTCTGATTTGCTTTGATCTATTATTAAGGCAGTAAATTCCAGCTTCATTGCACCCATAATGTAAAACTCAAATGTAATCACTGTTGTGAAAGGAGATAACAAAGTTGTTGATTTGAAAAAGACATTTCCTTTTTGGCAAGAAGTCTAGCGTGTGATACACATGCTTTCCATGTCGTTCAGGCAATTGACTTTGACACAAACCCATTCTATACTCTATGGATCTTTTGCCAGAAAACAGTCATTTAAGTATCCAGCTTCCTTGGAATTTTTATTTATATGTGAAGCCATTTTGCCTGCTATTCTCATAGTTATGATACGCTACTATTCATGAATTAAAGCATCTTTTGAGTGTGGCATATGGAATCAGTACTTCATAATCAAATCTTCATGTGTATTAGCAACCTTACTATAAAGTTGTAACCTTTTTGTCTTAACCACATTACAAGTTAATCTTTCGTAGGCTATTTTTTTCTAATTCATCTGAACAAATTGAGTTTATACGTTAGAATTCTCCTACAATCTTTGTAGTCCATATATGCAAAGCCAAAAGAGCCCTCTGAGAATATTAAAGGCCTCCAAGATTACTTTCTGTAAAAAAATAATTCACTATCCATTTAGCTTTAGGAAAATCCATGTTTCCAAAATCACATGCAAACAAGAATTTGATTTCTACAAATGGTTCTATAAACTGAAAGACATTCTGATGACTGACTTGTCTTTGAAATTTGTTTTGTATTTTACCATCTCCCTTCTGTCTCTCTCCCTCTTCATATTTCTGCATACGTGGATATGTGTACCATGCCCTTATTTTGTTCTCCAGGTTGGTTTTGGGCATCAAAGGGATACCAAGAGACACGATTTCCAAATCACTTCAATCTTTAATGGATATTTCTCCTCCAAAGAAGCCCTGGATAGCTTTTAAGTTTCTATGCACAGTAAGAGAGCAGGCAATATTACTAGATTAGCTCTTCATTTAATAATGCTTTAATATACATCACTCGAACTCTACCATTTTACCTTAGGAATAGTTGATTATCTACTATCTACTCTGAACTGTCTTTCTTTGTGGCTCTCAAGTATTTTACTCTCTCTCCAACTCCCTCCTCTTCCCCGTGTCTCCCACCCTCACGTAACAACTATTCTTGCAAATTTTATCTGGGTTTTAAAAGTTGTGTTATTCTAGAGAATCAAGAATTTGGTTCAGAATAAAACTGCCATTTTCCTCCCACTTTATTTTACCTGGGAAGGACTTTGGAGCAAAGTGACTTTTGGCCTCTTTTTGAGAGCTGGGAGTTTGGTAATAATTCACTTTCTTGATAAGGAGAAGGCAGTGAGGAATTTAAAGTCCTCTGTACCTGTTGTATAAATTGGCCAGAAGCCTTGTTACTTGTTCTTTTGTAAAAGGAAAAAGATTAGATTTTATACAGATCCTGTCTATTGGGAAAGGGCTTGTGTTTTATAAGCTGGATTGGAGAGATTTGATACAGCACAAATAAGGTATCTTAAAAATTTTCAGTTTTTGGTGCCTAGGAGCAGAATTATATGACTTTGCAAATAAGGAGGTAGTTGATATTTAAGGCCAATATTACAACCATAAAAGTTAATGACTGCAGATTTTTATATTGGATAACTTCTGCTGTTGACGAACCTTGACCCAATTAAATCACTTTAAAAGTTAACTGCAAACTGCTTTCGGATTTGCATTATCTGCCTTTGCACTAGTAGGAATCATCCTTTCAGTTGTGTGAACTTGAGCAAGGTAGTTGACTCTCTGAACTAACTTATCTGTAAAAAATAAAAAGTATAGTTTCTGCTCATTAAGCTGTGATAGCATTAAATGTGATCATATAAGTCGATCAGATAAGAGATGTGAAATGTATTGGACAGTGTCTGACATAGAGCAAGCACTCAATACGTATCAGCCATCATTATCATTATCATGATCACATAAGTAATCTGGCTCCCAGGGTGTTTAGCTTTGGAGAAAAATTACTAATTAAAGTTTTAGTAATTGGAGGGTGGGAGACTTACTGGAAATTGTACTCTTATTCCCCTGTCATCAGTTTAGTCAATCCCAGGAATGTGCTCACCATCAAAAACACTTTTGTTTGAAGTAATTATTGACAGGTAAGGACTTACTATTGCCATTTTGTTAGTCGTTTTCTGATTGCTTTGTAGTTCCTACTTTCAGTTCTTCCTTTCTTGCTGTCTTCCTTTGTGATTTGATGACTTTTGTGGTGATATGCTTTAAATTCCTTTCTCTTCATCTTTTGTTTATCTACTAAATGCTCAAGACCACTTTTGAACCCTCATTGTAGGTAGAACAAGATAAATGCTATCAATTATGGTAGGGCTATATGTTAAGAAAAAATATCTTTATTCAACCACTTACATAAATTTTGTTTTCCATTGACTTGTAAAAAGTAAAATAATAGCAGAAATTTCTCAAATCCATTCATTTCTATTTTTATCATCTAAGTTGTTTGAGCATTCTTGGATATTTTTATGTTCATCAAATTAAAATTTCCTAATTGCACAGTCTACTGCAAAAATGCTTTTGATGTTGGCACATGTTTTTGTCCTATTTTGACCGTTATTTAGAGTTTTTAGTGACTTACTAAGGAAGTCTTCAGTGCATATAGCTAGATCTGCTGAAAGCTTGTGTACTAAAGGCCGAAGGCTTTGTGATGGGCAGTGGACAGCTCTGCCTTCTGCTGGGATGAGCAGCTAAGGGCACCTCCTAGAATCAATCTTCTTTTTCTGACTATGATTTTTGGTATATTACATAAATCCTTTGAGTTTCCTTTTTTGTCTATAAAATAGCAATAATAGTACTTGCTTGTATTATTAGTGCATATTGCTCTACTTGCTTGTACTTCAGTGCATATTGCTGAGTTGTATCAGATCACAAAGCATATTACTTCCACCAATGATCATGTAGTGATTTTGAGTGGGGAAGCAGGACTGAGATCTGGTTCTGGCCATCTCAGAAGCCTGTAGTGTTGCCCACCAGGATTCTGTGCTTCTGAGAGGTGGCCAGGTGTATAGAACAGATTGTAGGCTAGAGAAATACCGGTGAAAGGAGAAGAAAGGAGAAAACATTTAGATTGAGATAGAAACCAAGAAAGGGGTTGAACATAAGGAAATAACATTTCCTAGTAGACAGCCGTAGTCATTCTCCTGGGGATTACACCCTCCAGTAGTTCCAAATGAACAGAAAGAAGAGAGCTTACATTTTTAGAGTATCAACTATGTACAAGTTGCTTTACGTAACAAAGACTAATATTTACAGAGTTTTGTATATGTATTACATAATTCAACTTATTGGATTCTGAGATATAAAGTCCATGAAATATATAGATACTGTTATTATCCCTGGTTTAGAGATGAGGACTTAAAACATAGAAAAGTTATACAACTTGTTCAGGCTATCTACCTGGAAAGATGCAGAATTGGGACTTGAAGCTGGGAAGTCAGTGTTTTCTGCCATGCTGTCCTCTCAGTTCATTTGCACAGCAACTCATTGTGTGGATACCACTTTCTTACTGAGGAGAAAACAGAAGCTCAGAGAGGTGGAGTAACATGTACTTGTCCTCTAGCCTATACCACATTCAGACAGAAGACGAAACAAGTGTCATTTCAAACATAACAGCGGCCCATTATTTCTTGGTTAAAGGGAAACAAAGGGCAAGTTTGGATATGGCTGCACTTGCCCTTTACGCTGCCCTTGCTGATTGAATCCATGAAGATGCTCAGGGGAGCTAAGGGAAGTGAGAAAAATATGTTTGCAATCCTCTTAGCACACCTACTAGCTGATTGGAAACTGGCTAAAGGTTCCAAACGTTCCATAGATGGAAAGAGCTTATTCTCTGTTGCCATAATCCATGCTATGCCCCTGTCCAACATGCTGGCAAGGGAGGCATCAAAGATCAGAGTCAGGAGCCTCCTCCATTCTGAGGGGTGTCAGTGAGGAGACTTTTTCTGCCATGTGAGACAGGATTGTTCCCTTGACCTTGACCCCCTTCGTAGGCGGGAACTGGAGTGGCTTGTTTCACTCAGCCCACCGCTGGCCATTCCTCATAAGAGGGAGTGTGTGAGCAAGAGAGTGTGCGAACCAGAGCAAATGAAACCCTGGAACCAGCTGGTCCCTCCTCTCTGGCGGTAGCAGGCTTTGTGTGGGCCCTGCCGCAGCCCTCAAGCCCCGACCACTCCGCACCCATGTTCTTGTCTCACATCCAGGAGGAATCAGGTCACGTGAACGGACTGAAGGACAGTGTATGCAGGATATTTTATTGAGCAATGGAAGTGGCTCTCAGCAGGATGGGGAGTTTGAAAAGAGATGGTGTGGGAAGAAGGTGATCTTTCCCTGAAGCTGCACTGTCTGAAGTTAGATGCATCTATCTGTAGTCTCGGACACTAAGTTACTTCTCTACTCGCCGCTCAGCCACTTGTATCCTAGCCCATCAGCCACTTGTATCCTCGCCCCTCAGCCACCTGTGTTGCTCTGCCAGTTGAAGTCTTTTTTATGGGTCCAGGATAGGGGCATGGCAGACCAAGAAGGCAACATTTGGGTGGAAAAATGGGGTCAACTGTTTTCACTTAGAGTTGTGGTTCCAGGCTTAAAGGTGGGGTTTAGCTAGGAGCCCAGCCCTTCTGCATCAAATGTTACAGCCAGACTAAAACAAAGGTAGAAGAGGGGCCATAAGACAATCAAAGTAGGGGAGACAGGAAGAGGGAAAGAAAAGTAGCTAAAAGAAAAGAAAGGAAGACAGGAAAAAGGAAAGCCCAGGGCTGGAGTTTCATTCCCACCAGAGGGGAGAACTGGCCTGCTATGGACTTTTCCTTTTTTCCTGCTTCCAGGTAGAAAACATATTCATTCCCCTCAGGGCTCTGAATCCTGCACCAGTTGAAAATTCATTTGAAAAATCAAATTGTGTCTGAGAAACAAGCACCTCCCGAAAGGCCCTGGCGGTCAGAACAATCAGGATTTAAATTAATTGCTTAATGGAAAAAAACATTTCTGAGAACAATGCTGATAATTTGCTAAACTAGGGTATGTTTGTAACTCTTTGAAATGAATTGAATTGCTGGTTTCAAGAATTAAGGCTTACAGAGAAATTGTGATTGAAATCCCCAAAGTTAAGTATTAATTCCTTAAAGCAATTGGTAATTAGTGAAGAATTGTGCACTTACAGTCAGTACTACATTGAACACTTAATTATACACTGTCTCAAATTGTTTCCTAGATGTTGTATGCATGTTGTCTTGTCTCCCAAAACTTGATCATAAAGTCAATGAGAAAAGTACCGAGTTTCTTTTCTTGGAGTTTTATTGGTGTCTCCCACTGTAGCTAGCATAGCACTGAACACAGACGGATACTCAAAAGTTGATGGATGCAGACTGAGATAAATCAGTGAGTTTAGAAAACATTGGCCTTTTGAAGGAAAATTCATTTAGTTATCCCAGCATGCCAAGAACAGGGCACATTTCTCAGGAGAGACAAAAAAGTGAATGAATATATTATGGATTTAAAAATTGCATGTGCTAAATTGAGTAGAGAATTTGAAAGGAGACATTCTATTTGAGTGAAAAGAAATTGCAGACAACTTGAGGTCAGGCATTTGCTGTGGAGCAGCTTGATTTGGTTTCTGCTGATTTATCTATGTTTTACAAAGATTGAAAATAATCATTAGGCCTGGAAGGGCATGGAGATCAGAGGACTCCAGTGCTACTTGACTGCGTCATAATTTTGTGGGACTTCTACACTTTTCAAAAGCTTTAATCGTGACATGTGTATTTAAAAAAGCAATTGAAAAAATGAGATCTTGCTACTATTTATTTGTAAGTGACAAAAATAAAGGACTTACCATTGTGTTTGCTAAGTTGAAATTCATTCCTCCATGCTGCAGGCATGAAAAAAAAATCACCTCTGCTGTTAGGAATATTCACTCATATTTTTAATTTTTTTTGTCTTCAGCTTAAAAACATTAAAAGCTTCCATGATAATGATAGCTCTCTTTAAAAGAATGTTGAAGAATTGTCCATGTTTTATATGTTTACTTTAATTTTGTATGAAAGGAGTCAGTGGTGATGAAAGGCTGGGAAAATATAAACAAATCTACTTTGCAATAATTATAAGGTAACCAAGCAATGACTGCAGATCGTATTACTTTACATCGATTCCAGGCACTACTCCCACACTAAGGGACAAACCCTCTATGAACTTGCAAGTATCTATCTGTTGACTTATTTCCCACTACTCTTCATATTACATGCTATATTCCAGTAACTTCAGATTGCTATGCCCCTCAGCACACAACACATTTTCTTAGTGCTGTCATTTGGCTTGGCCTGGAATGGCCTTCCTGTTCTTGTTCGCTCTTATTCATCCTGTAAGACTTCTACTGGGCAAACCCTTCAAAATCTCCTTCTCCCTACATCCCCAGATTAGGCTGAGTGTCCTATTAATATCTATGGCATTCTTATTACTCTAGCATGCCTCAATGCCATCTCTTTCTGTATTATGTTAAATATCTAATTATATGTCTATCTTCTGCATGGGTTGGGGTTCTCTTTTCTTCCCTAACAGCTTTTTGAAAAAAGAAAAATCTTAATTCTCTTCACATAAAGTGCTATTTTCCCTGGTCTATTCTCTTTCTCTCTTACCCCAATCCTCAACTGACCTAACATCTTTTTTCTTCTGTCTTTCTTCTTCTAACTGCCCCCACTCTGCTTTTGCTTCCCATCTACTTTGACTTCATGATGACCATGATAAATGCAGCAGAATGAGCTTAAAAATAAATGTTAGTTTAAAAAGTATAATTAGCTAAAAATGGCTTTATGTTTTCAATTCCTACATCTGCTGTATTTCCTATTATACTTTAAGCTACTTAAGTATACACATTTAAAAATATGAAGTCTTTGATTTTGGTTTACTTGCCTAGTAGCAATAAAATAAGAGATATTGTTTTATGATATAGGGAGGGATTTAAAATTATTATTTTTTGTTATTGACCTGATCCGTGGGGAGAAAAAAATTATAGGGTTTTGTACTTGCCCTCTCTCTTTCTCTCTCTCTTTTTTTAAAATAAGACATATTCAACATTTTCCTTTATGCCTCCAAATTCCTTTTAGAAATGAGAACCAGAGAACATAAAGTGTTACTTGATAATTGCAGCAAATGTTCTAAACTTTTGTATGATGTTATGGTTATTCTAAGGGAATAAAAGCCAGAAGAGATAGGAAGAAACAATGTTAAAATGAAGAGACACATATATATGACACATACATATACAGACAGAGACCAGTGTGAAGGCAAATACGGAATAATGGAATAAAGGCAAAAACATGTACTTCACATTCTGTTTGATGTAATTTTTCTTTCCAGTTTGCTATATTTTTATTTTTTGCTGTGCAATTTACCCAATCTAGTTTAACACCGTTTTTCTATTTATTAATGGGGAATAATAACACATATTTTACTGTGTTATTAGTGGGGTTAAATGAAATATCCGTTCTAGAAATATGTACTGAGTCCCTGTAATAGATACTGGTATCTGCTATAGCAGTTTTCTTTTGGTGCTTACCCCATGCTTTCATCAAATTTATCTTATGATCACTGCTTATGCCCATCTGTCATGGACTTGATTTTCATCTTATGATACTCTTAATAAACAAGCAGAGATAGAGAGGGAGGTGTTACAGAGAGTAAAGCAGACTCAAGGGCCTGCATGGAGAGGTAGATATCTTGCACAAAAATGAAGAAGAGGAAACAGACACAGGAAACATGCTTCAAAGGCAATTGCTACATCTTTTGACTTTTTAAATGTCTTTTTAAAATGACTTTTTAAAAGTCATGTCATATTTTCACAAATATTAGCAATATAATGACAGTCTTTCCCTTCAACTGTGTGTGTAGGGACTACAATATTTGGCCAAGAGCTGGTGATTTTCTATGCTGGCTGAAAAGAGACCAGGAGAATACATAAATGGAAACTGAATATCACTGGTTTCTTTAGTTGATCCCTTATCTGACCTACCATTTCACACACCTTCTCAACATTAACTGTTGTTATCATGATGGAACTATTAATATAACCATAATAGGTATACACCAATAAAAGATTCAGGAATCATATTGCATTCCATTTATTTCTATCTTTCAATTTCTAGTGATATTTTCACAATCTTTGAACACATTTTTATGGTGGAATGAATATCTGTGCAGAAATCAAAATCACAAAAATACATGGAAGAACATCTGGCTGATTCAGTCATGTTAATATTTGAAGTCAAACTTGGCTTATTAATATTTATGACTTGAAAATATGTCCTTGGATTTTGTGATCGGATGATTTGATTTTTTATTTATATAAATATTGTGGCTTATATCTATTGTTATTTGAAAACAAACAAGTCCTTGAAAACCAGTTTATCACTTGTTATTTTCTTCCCCTTTAGGATAATATTACTCAATTTACACTTTTGCTTATATTTACATAGGGCTCAAGTATGTGATTACAGAAAAGGTATAGAAATTGATGCTTTGCTCAGCTTAGACCATTTTAAAATTTAAGGCCAACATGGTGAAACCCTGTCTGTACTAAAAACACAAAAATTAGCTGAGCGTGGTGGCGCACCTGTAATCCCAGCTACTTGGGAGGCTGAGGCAGGAGAATTGCTTGAACCCAAGAGGCGGGGGTTGCAGTGAGCTGAGTGCCACTGCACTCCAGCCTGGCAACAGAGCGAGACTCTGTCTTTAAAAAAAAAAAAAAAAATTTAAGGCTCTAATAAATGAAAGGTGCTTGTACCGTGATAGCTATACAAGTACCTAATGAGTTTCATAATCACTGTGATTGTGAATAAGAAAATATGTGTCTCTGTCATGTACTAGTCTCAGATGGGCTTGAGAACTAAATCTTAAAAATATTTATTTCAAGTGATGTTTAGTTAATACTTGTAGTTACCTTTATTAAATACTTATATTTTCACAGACAGCAACGTATCTGCATATACTATCTTATTTAATACTTTCAAAAAAGTTTTAAGCTAGCTAATTTTTGTAGCTGATTAAAAGGTGAGGAAACTGAAACTTATTAGTCCTATGTCTACTAAGTGGAGAAGCTAAGATTGAAATCTAGGTTTGTTTGATTCTAAAACCTGAAACTTCTGTCTGTTAGGTTAATTGATGCTCCAAACGTGCTAACAAGGTAAAAGAAATTTAGTAATGTCTTTGGCATATATTATTTTATTAAAATTATTTTTATTTTATTAAAATCAGCTATTTTATCAAAATAGTTCTTATTTTATTAAAATATTTTAATATTTTATTTTATTAGAATATTTCTTAATAAATATTTTACTAAAATATCACGTTATTTTATTAAAATATTTTGTAAGAAAAACATGTTAGTACTATAAGAGTTTGCATCTTTTCTATCTGAGAATAAATTATTGTCACTTGCCACTTTGGAGTCTTCTGAGAATGGCCAAAACCTTACTTCAGAGAGAGTGAATAACAAGACACCTGGGGTAACTCCGTCCCTTAAGAGACAAGCTCTGATCATAATTAGCGCAAAATATTGCATGACATTCAAAGTATAAAACAGTTTGTAGAGCTACCTGCAGAACTGCCTTTCTTAACCTCACGTTAGCTTGATTCCATTGCTTGTCCTTCCATTTCTTCACCATAATCATCCCACCAACCTGAGAAGCTTGGATACATGAGATAAGCAAGCACATTCTTCATAGTTTTTTGGGGGTGAGTCAGATATTTACATATTGCTACTTTTAATTTAGTGTATAGATTGGGTGGCTCATTCCCTTTGCCCATGGCCTCAGTCTTTGTCTTTGGCTCATGATCTGGTTAATTCTATTTCCCAAAGTAACCCTCATTAGGCGTATCATTTTATCTTTCCTTAGACCTCCCATCATCACTTTCTAACGTCTCTTTTGGCTCCCACTCAAAGAGGAAGGATAGTTTCAGGTCATGGCTCCCCAGCCACTAATAATCCATGGAAAAGACAGCCTCTTGATCCCATGAGCAATTGTCCTCATGGTTTCCATTCACAGACATTTCCATGAATAATACTTGTCATTTTGGGGGCACTCTGGCCTTAATGAGATACTCTGATTTGTTCCCCATTCTTTCCTGTCCTTAGTGTTTTTATACAGCCGTTTTCACTACCCTGACTCCTCACTTGACTTTTATTTCTCTGTTTTAAGTTTCTTCAAGGCAGATCTCAAAACTTGTTATATCTACCTCTTTCTGATTTGTCAGTCTTTTAAAAGCTGCTTTTTCTCTTCTCATATTTATCATATTTTGACAATTAAGTAAGCATTTTTTGAAAGCTTCTGACCAAAAACTTTTCACTCTGAAGTATTATTTTACCAACATCTGATCTTTTGTAATGTTTTTTTGAATTGTGGTTACTTCTGCCCTATCTGGGGCCCTCCAGATTTGATTCTTAAGACAGTTCATCTGTGATTACAAAGAGAGTCAATGTTAAGCTGTATTTCTGCCTTCAATTTTCTAGTTTTCCCAAAACCTTATTTCCCTTGTAAACTAACAAGCATAGAGGCAGCCTTGGTAGAGGTTAGGTACTGCTGCCTATAGGTAAGGATAAAACTTTATAGAGTCAAAGTTAAATTTGAAAAACCTCTGAAAGTTTCATAGAGCACAAATGGATGCTTTTAAAATACAATCCTGTGCAGCATTACACACCTATAAATATATAATGTATACAGTGATGTTCTTTTTTAGAGGGAACAAGTGGTTGGCTTGTGTTTAAGAGCTATGGTGAGTCAAAAAAGTATGTATGTGGGTGTGTATATATATACATGTAAACGTGTGTATATATATGTACATATATATTAATCTTTAAATATTTAAATTACATTCAATGAAGTAAATTGCTCACATACACAGGAATGCTAGAAATGTAAAAGACTAAAACAATAGGAGTTACACATCTCCTATCTCACACTCATTTTAGGATAAGGTATGTGCCTGCTGGATGTAGTGGTAGACAAAATTAACCGCACTACTTACACTGTTTTTATTTTTACTTATTTTTAATTTTTTGATTACTTAATTACAGGCATCATAAAACTAGATAAACAAGTAAGATTGAATTCTCCTGAATTAAGTGATTATATGATGTAACACTGCCAAATTCATACTTTTCATGTTTTATTTCATCTAAGTATAAAGTCTAGTAATACTGGTTTATGTATCTTTTCAGTAGCTTCAGTCAAGTGTTCTGATTTCATTTAACAAGGATAATGAGATGAAAATCCATGGTTTAGATATGTACCTTTGATCTGTAGTTCAGATCAGTGCTTGACTGGTAAAAAACACTGTGGTTGCAAGATGGGGCAACAACAAATGTCTAAATCTTGTAAATCTAACAAAATATTACAACGACACATGTCTAAAATGACAGCAAATATCATAAATACCAGTCTTGTTATTTAATTCTGCTTTGCGGAGCTTAAAATAATGATCAGACTTCAACCGTCACCTCTTGTTTCACTTCCAATTTCTTATCTAATACGTATTTTTGTGTACGTAAATCTAAGCTGCTCTGTTTATTGACTAAGGTATACACTGTCTCTTTTGCCCCAAACTCACACAGTAATGGTGTCAGAAATTTTAGGTAGGAGTATCTTAGGTTTAATCTGTTTAGAAGGTGAATAAGATTGTTTCTTCTGAAGCCATATTTGCTGAGAAAGCATACACCCTTTTCTTCATTCCTGTCTTTCCTTGGGGAAATCCTAGGGATTAAATGGTGAAGGCCTATAGCTACTGGTTTGCCATTTGTCTAGACTGAAATTCAGGGTTGCCCCTCAAATCCTAGATTTCATGTGCATGGAAGTATCTTTTTTCATTCTTGTTTTTTTATTTTTTCACAAGATACATTTATTGAGCATCAGACTATTTAATCTGTTTCTGATTAGTTAATTGACTTCTTTCAGGTTATTTAAGCCCTGAAGTGGACCAAGTTACACTTTCTCTCCCTCTTTAAGTTTCTCTCAGTAGAAGTTTATTTTGGCTTGATTTGAGCTCCTGAGTTTATATCTTGTTTCTATTGACATAGATCACCTGGTTTGGTAAGTCTTTACCCTACTGAACAATAATCTCACTGTAATAGGTTTGTATCTTTCATATTCAATTGTTTGGCTCTAGGGAAAAGGGCAACAGTATAGTGTATAAAAAAATGTGAAAAGTAATAGTACCCCATATTGAGTACCTCCACCTTATCCCATTTAATCCTTGTAGGAGATCAGTCAGGGTGGTGGGAAAAGTTATAAAAATTATAGGGAAAGATGCAAACCTTCTTGGAAGTCCAGAAGGTTTTGCAAAAGCTTCGAAAGAGTATTTGGCTGAAGGCGGTTAAATTTTCTTAAGAGCAAGGGTTAGATAACAAGGGAATGCAAAGGACCTTAACTAGATAAATTTATTTACTCCTGCCTCCAGAAATCAAACTTTGATCATTTGAGCGCAGGACTGCTCTCTACTCGGGGGGAGGGGGGTCAACAATGTTTATTACCCACAAATTGTGTTTACTCCAAGCCTTTGTCATTAAACCTGTACTAAATAAATTCGAGCGGGGCTGACTCATGGGGCCTGCACTCTCGGTGGCTGCTGGACTCTCTCGTCGGCGAGGCAGAGCCGTGTGGTCCCCTAGTTGCACTGTCAGGCAAAATACCTACGTCAGCGAACCTCTTCCATCCATCGCCCGGCCAGAGCCTGCGGTACAGACTCGGCAATCCTCACTTTGGGAAGATTATTGTTCATATCTTACTGATGAAGACACTGAAAACTAGAGGAGTTAAAAATTACAAAATGTATATTGCTGACATTCAACAATATTTAGCTCTTCCATGAAGCTAATGATACATAATATTTTATTGTTTCTTAGAAATTTTGTGGTTTTTTTAATTCTTCCCAACTATATTGTGTGAGGGTAGAGGCCATGTTTCATACTTTTTTCATGTCCTTACATTACTCAGTCAATAATTTTCCCTCGATAAATAATTATTAAATCGAAGTTTTGTATTTAGTTATAAAATTTTCCTCTCCATTTTGATTAGCATTTTTGTCACTTAAATAGAGCAGATCTTTACAGGATGCCACTGCTGACAGTTTCCCTGGGAATCAGCAGCTGAATTCAGGATGATATTCTCTTAGATGACCCTTACACAGGAAGGACTGGAAGAAGTAATCACTATTCATTCCCTTACTTTACTTTTAATGAAGTTATTGCTATTCCTTAATTTTGATAATTAATCTCTGAATCCACATGAGAAAAGTATAATTTCTTTTTTAAATTTTAGTGTGGTGGGTAAGGGACCAGGGATGGGAGAAGTATATTAAACTGTAGTAATTGCATCACAGAGATAAAAATCAAAGGCAGTAGCTGATCTGATGTAAAAGGTGTGGCTTCTTAGCTGTATTTGCTTTAGTTCTTACATAAAGAATGTTTCTCTTCTAATGTGTCCTAGGACTTTACAATACTCTAATGAGACCATCACCAACTGAAAATCACAGCTTTATTATTACCAATGAGGATTTAAGGCTAAGATTATAAATAAATATGTCTTGCAGATGAATTAGGTAAATGAGTATCAAAATCCAGAGTGTCACAGAATTCTTAAATGTAGGTTGTAATTAAGGACTCAGCACAATGTCCTAAATGATTCCATAACGTTTTCTCATTTGGAGTTGTCTAAACTGAGTCACTTGGTCATCCTCTGTGTATTAGTTCAATCTCACACTGCTATAAAGATATTATGCCTAAGGCTGGGTAATTTATAAAGGAAAGAGGTTTAATTGACTCACAGTTCGGCCTGGGAGGCCTCAGGTAACTTACAATCATGGCAGATGGTGAAAGGGAAGCAAAGACCTTCACATGGTGGCAGGAAAGAGAAGTGCAAGCAGGGGAAATGCAAGATGCTTATAAAACCCTCAGATCTCATGAGAACTCACTCACTATCACGAGAACAGCATGGGGGAAACCACCCCCATGATCTAATTACCTCCCACCGAGTCCCTCCCTTGACACGTGAGGATTATGGGAATTATAATTCAAGATGAGACTTGGGTGGGGACACAGCCAAAGCATATCACTCTGCCTGTGTTGGCCTCCGTTTTTAGTTGGTAGCCTGAAAGGTATGGTGTTTTCATATCAATTTGAGGGATTTTAATTTCTTGCTCAAAGAGTGCAGTGATTTTCCTGACAAGACTTCGTGGGGAATGAAAAAGAAAGAAAGCCTTACTGAACACATGTCTGTGTCTGAACTCTTTCATCTTATTAAGAGTTGAGTGTCATTTCTACTCTCCTCCTACTTAATAAGTCAAAAGGGCATGTTATAGCATTTGGTATATACAACAAAAGCAAAGATTTACCTTCTCTAGTTTAAGTTACCTTCTCTAGGCAAGAGAAAAAATTCTGGGTGTTACATTAGAAATTTTGGGTGAGAAAGTGAGATATTATAATGAATAGCTCCCTTTTGTTACCAAAACCCAATTCAGCACCCTTGGTTACCAGAACTCAATAAAAATTAACTTTAGAAGCACAAGTAATAGAAAAAAGTGGAGTGGGGACAAGAACAGCTCCAAGAATTAGAACTGGGGACTTTACTGGGATAAAGTCTCTCTCTTCCCATCTTTCCTGTCTGCTTCTTTCTACTTATTGGTTTCATATACTCTTATATTAAGTCAAGCTTTTTCCAGGATTCAGCAAACAAAGAGAGAACAGAGCCATGGGCATAATTTTAGTTTAGTGAGTGAAAATCAGTTTCCCTGTTAGATAGTTTAAGAACCTTCCTATAGAGGAATTCTCTTGGCCTTGTTTGAGCCAAATGGTAATGCCTGGGCCATTCAGCATGCCCGGCCACTGTCACTGGGTTCTACCACTGGTGTGGATTGTCACAGACCCTTTGCTAGGGTCAGTGGGAAGAGAATACTGTGACTAACAACCTCTAAGAGAATTATGTGGTCGGAACTTGTGAGGACCAGTTTGCTAAAGGAAATATGACTTGTTTCTAGAAAAAGAGGAAAAAGTGATGGGTAGATGGATAGACAGGAAGCAGAAAAAAATAGTAGTTGTTCAATACAGATTGACTGTATTAGTTTTCTTGCTGAATAACAAATTACTACTGGTTCAGCAACCTAAAATAATACTCATTTCTTATCTCAGTTTTGGCACATCTGAAGTCTGGATATGGCATAGCTGAGTTCTCTGCTCAGCGTCTCACACATCTGAAATCAAGGTGTCAACCAGGGCTGCCTGCTAATCTGGAGCTCAGAGTCCTCTCCCAAACTCGACAGAATCACTTCCTTGGGATTGTAAGACTGAGTCCCTGCTCTTTTGTTCTGTCAGTCAGGTGCCACTTTTATCTACTGGAGGTCCCCCTGCCACATGGCCTCATCCAAAGCAGTTTGCTTCTTCAAAGTCAGCAGGTGAATTTATCTCTTTGAATTTCCCTTTTAGGAAAGACGTTGACCCTCTTTTAAAAGGGTCACCTGGTTAGGTCAGGCCTGCATAGGATAATCACCCTTTTGATGAACTCAAACTAATCTGGGAGCTTAATCTGCAAAATCTCTTTGCCGTATAATTTAGCATAATCACTGGAGTGACATCCATCATAATCATAGATGGCACCTGGATTCAAGTGAAGAGTGTTATAGGAGATGTGTACTCTAGGGGATAGAAATGTTGAGGTTTATCTTAAAATTTTGCATACCACATCAATGTTTCCTGGAAATAGATACAATGCATCAAAAAATAGAGGATCCCAACAAATTATACAAAGGTGCATATAAATTCATTTACTTGGCATAAGCTTTATTTTTGTTTGCAAATTCCAGTTAATATTATGCTGTGTAAAGTTGTTTCGAAATCTGTGGTTCCAAATGATATATAAAGAATCGTCTCTAAGCTTCTTTCACATTAAGTTTTGTCTTTAATTTTCCCTCACCTATGCCTTGAAGTTTCCAAAAAAAAGTGGCTTCTACCTGTCACTATTATCTAGTTTCATGTCTCTGAGGTGTCCTAGAGAAAATTATTTTTAAAGTCCATTAAAGCCAACTGCAGTACATGAACCAGGGTCTTAGCCACCAATCAATTTCAGAATCATCGCTACTTCTTAGATTCTTGCATTAAAGGTCCATGATTGTTTTCAGGAAAATGCAAAAAACGTGATTTTGGTTGACAAAGGGAGTTGTGGTCTTTGGAGAATTGAAGTGTTTCAACCTATGCTGTTTGTAATTTAGGCTGTGCATGGAGTGTAACTTTTTTTGCATTGCTGTAGATTTCTATATATTTTAATTATTGGAAATATATGTATTAAGTATTTGCTTTGTTCCTAAAACAGCATCAATTGCTCTACAATTTGGAGATATCAGACAAACAGAGGGAAAATGCAGTCAGTGGTCTAAAGCTGCCCCTTAGGAAATCTAAGGCTATATCTGGTTCCATAAAGTCTTTAATCAGTCAGGTAAATGCTTTCTTTTTTTCTATATTCTTCTCTTTGCTCTCCCTCTACCCATGAATATATATGCTAAAGTGTCTAACTAAATGCTCTTATAATCCTGGCCTTGGGTAGTTTAAAAAATACATATTTTAGTAAATGCTTCAAATCAAAATACTCGCATCTATAGCTGCTTATTAAACTAAAAATAGTTCATTGTAGATAACAATTATGATGAAGTTAATAATGAAGACTTTCATTTGTTTAAAAAATTTTAAATGTTTTTGAGGCTATCAATAACAGTATAGGTTTAATTTAAGCTGATTCTGGATTCAGAGTCCAGAGTGCTCACCATTACACCATGGAACCTCACAATTAATTTAAGCTGATTCTAACATATTTTCTACTACTGTGCTATAGTCAGTATTTTCACAGTATATTTTTTGTTCAGAAAGATACCCATACACACCCACACACACATACATGGAAAGGGGACGAGGAAAGAGAGAGAGAGAGAATTTTACATCTACCACTTCTCTGTAAACATATATCATTTAGATTGAATGGAAAGAAAAAATTTAATTCTAAAAAATACATATTTGTTTTCCCCAAGATTGTTTTGATATTTTGAGGCAAGTGTTGTTTATATTCCTGGGAATTCTGTTCCTAAATTAATACATTAATAAGTTCTGCAAGCACTCAAGAATTCCTGGAAGAACTATCTACCCTCTCTTCATTTATGATGCAGAACTATTGGGAATAGTTCTGGCTCATTTAGGTAGATAGTGGAAAATGCTTCTACTTCACCAAATATGAGACATATTCTAATCCATTCATATGGCATTTTCTTCGAGTATATTAAGGGATCCACACCTACTCGATGCACCAGGCTTTGTGAGTACACATAATCTGTGTTCCCAGAGAGCAAGTGGATGCTTAATGAGTATGGGAATGGGGAGATCAATTATCTGTCCCATTTTTCTACTTCCTGATTTGATGTTTAAAAGAATATATATCTATCAGCATTTCAACCCATTTTAAGTTAGTGTCAGAATCATAATAGAAAGGACATTTTGCTGAAAGCTCAATTTTGGAACAAAGTGTACTTGGAGCTTAGGTCATTGAGATATGGTTATGAGTTAGTCGTAAAACTCTCCATTATTTTCCATTACCTAGAAATTGATTGTTCAGCCAGAAGAATTTAAAATCCCCCTTATCTCCTCCACAAGTTCCCTGACACAATCTCTGTAAGTACTTGGAACTTTACTTCCTAGCCTTTTCTCTTGGTATTTCTTCATCTAGGTTGTGTGTGTGTGTGTGTTTCTCTCCCTTCCACTGTGGAAGACCTTCCTGTTATTCAAAACCCAGTTTAAGTATCATTTCCTCCAGCCCATAAATCCTTAAGTTCCAATTCTAAGTAATTCTGTCTTTAATTATTAAATGCCTAGTACTGTTGATATTTTATGGACACACATATTGTTTTCATAATGGGATTATGAGTTCTATGAAATTAGAGACTTTCTCTTATGTTGCCTTTTTGTTTTAACCTCCCATTACCTATAGTATAAAAGTACATGTTCAACAAGATCTTTTACAATCAAAATCAATAAACTTCTTTACTCATCTCAATAACTGTTTACATTTATATAGTACTTTCTTTTTTATTCTACACAATGACTTTACTTCTTCCTAATACATTGCTTGAAGGTACATTTTACATGTGAAATGTGGGGAAACATGCTGGGGGAAGACTGTTTGAGTCTACTGTGAATAAAGCAAAAATCGTAGGATGGAGAGCTGGAGCCGAACTTCAGGTAGATCTGAACCCTAATGGGGATTCAGAAGCTGATAAAATATTATACCATCTATTTTTAAAAACGATGTTAGTTACCCTTTATTCCTGAGGAGTTAAATCAGCCAAATATAAGCAAACTATTTGATAAAGTCCAGCTGAGAAGATTACTCTCACGTTGAGACAATTTTGATTAAAGGCTACCACGACTATTAATGAAAAATTATCATGTTCACCTGCATTGACACAACTCTATTATTTAACTTAAATTCGAATCATGCTCAATGACTTTTGCTTTCTAGTCAGAACAACTGCAGCATTCCTGCTGCTCAGAATACCTTAATGGCCTTAGTAGCTGAGGTCCTCACAGCACTGGCAAGAGCAACATGGCATTGGAATGGGAGGGCTGGAGTAAGTTTCTTCCACAAAAGGTAACATTATATGCAAGGTATTTAATTAGTTGTGACCTTGAACGGGTCACTTCATTTTCTGAGTCTCAGTTTAAACATTTAGGTGGTAGTCTCACACATTTTTGGGCATAAAACAACTTTTCCTCATCTTATATCCATAACTACCCAGTGAAGCAGTTCTCATGTCACAGATGGGAAAAATGATAATTAAATTAAATTAATTTGGTGACTGGTGAAGGTGGCACAGTTATTAACTGGTGGGGTGAACAGCCCAATTCTAAGCTCCTGCCTTCAAATACTCTCCCTTTTCTTCCACCACAAACTACTTCTCTATCTAGCGGATAACACAGTGGATTACACATTATCTTTCTGAAAACCTCCATCAAAATGCAAATCCAAATATCTCCGCTATCCAGTTTAAAATGACATAGCGGGAGGGAGGAGCCAGGATGGCCAAATAGGAACAGCTCTGGTCTACAGCTCCCAGCGTGAGCGACGCAGAAGACGGGTGATTTCTGCATTTCCATCTGAGGTACCGGGTTCATCTCACTAGGGAGTGCCAGACAGTGGGCGCAGGTCAGTGGGTGTGCGCACCATGCGCGAGCCGAAGCAGGGCGAGGCATTGCCTCACTCGGGAAGCACAAGGGGTCAGGGAGTTTCCTTTCCTAGTCAAAGAAAGGGGTGAAAGATGGCACCTGGAAAATCGGGTCACTCCCACCCAAATACTGCGCTTTTCCGAGGGGCTTAAAAAACAGCACACCAGGAGATTATATCCCGCACATGGCTCGGAGGGTCCTATGCCCACGGAGTCTCGCTGATTGCTAGCACAGCAGTCTGAGAGCAAACTGCAAGGTGGCAGCGAGGCTGGGGGAGGGGCGCCCGCCATTGCCCAGGCTTGCTTAGATAAACAAAGCAGCCAGGAAGCTCTAACTGGGTGGAGCCCACCACAGCTCAAGGAGGCCTGCCTGCCTCTGTAGGCTCCACCTCTGGGGGCAGGGCACAGACAAACAAAAAGACAGCAGTAACCTCTGCAGACTTAAATGTCCCTGTGTGACAGCTTTGAAGACAGCAGTGGTTCTCCCAGCACGCAGCTGGAGATCTGAGAATGGGCAGACTGCCTCCTCAAGTGGGTCCCTGACCCCTGACCCCTGAGCAGCCTAACTGGGAGGCATCCCCCAGCAGGGGCAGACTGACACCTCACAGGGCAGGGTATTCCAACAGACCTGCAGCTGAGGGTCCTGTCTGTTAGAAGGAAAACTAACAAACAGAAAGGACATCCACACCAAAAACCCATCTGTACATCACCATCATCAAAGACCAAAAGTAGATAAAACCACAAAGATGGGGGAAAAACAGAGCAGAAAAACTGGAAACTCTAAAAAGCAGAGTGCCTCTCCTCCTCCAAAGGAACGCAGTTCCTCACCAGCAATGGAAGAAAGCTGGACGGAGAATGAATTTGACGAGCTGAGAGAAGAAGGCTTCAGACGATCAAATTACTCCGAGCTACGGGAGGACATTCAAACCAAAGGCAAAGAAGTTGAAAACTTTGAAAAAAATTTAGAAGAATGTATAACTAGAATAACCAATACAGAGAAGTGCTTAAAGGAGCTGATGGAGCTGAAAACCAAGGCTAGAGAACTACATGAAGAATGCAGAAGCCTGAGGAGCCAATGCAATCAACTGGAAGAAAGGGTATCAGCGACGGAAGATGAAATGAATGAAATGAAGCGAGAAGGGAAGTTTAGAGAAAAAAGAATAAAAAGAAATGAACAAAGCCTCCAAGAAATATGGGACTATGTGAAAAGACCAAATCTACGTCTGATTGGTGTACCTGAAAGTGATGGGGAGAATGGAACCAAGTTGGAAAACACTCTGCAGGATATTATCCAGGAGAACTTCCCCAATCTAGCAAGGCAGGCCAACGTTCAGATTCAGGAAATACAGAGAACGCCACAAAGATACTCCTCGAGAAGAGCAACTCCAAGACACATAATTGTCAGATTCACCAAAGTTGAAATGAAGGAAAAAATGTTAAGGGCAGCCAGAGAGAAAGGTCAGGTTACCCTCAAAGGGAAGCCCATCAGACTAACAGCAGATCTCTCGGCAGAAACTCTACAAGCCACAAGAGAATGTGGGCCAATATTCAACATTCTTAAAGAAAAGAATTTTCAACCCAGAATTTCATATCCAGCCAAACTAAGCTTCATAAGTGAAGGAGAAATAAAATCCTTTACAGACAAGCAAATGCTGAGAGATTTTGTCACCACCAGGCCTGCCCTAAAAGAGCTCCTGAAGGAAGCACTAAACATGGAAAGGAACAACCGGTACCAGCCACTGCAAAATCATGCCAAAATGTAAAGACCATTGAGACTAGGAAGAAACTGCATCAACTAAGGAGCAAAATCACCAGCTAACATCAAAATGACAGGATCAAATTCACACATAACAATGTTAACTTTAAATGTAAATGGACTAAATGCTCCAATTAAAAGACACAGACTGGCAAATTGGATAAAGACTCAAGACCCATCAGTGTGCTGTATTCAGGAAACCCATCTTACGTGCAGAGACACAGATAGACTCAAAATAAAAGGATGGAGGAAGATCTACCAAGCAAATGGAAAACAAAAAAAGGCAGGGGTTGCAATCCTAGTCTCTGATAAAACAGACTTTAAACCAACAAAGATCAAAAGAGACAAAGAAGGCCATTACATAATGGTGAAGGGATCAATTCAACAAGAAGAGCTAACTATGCTAAATATATATGCACCCAATACAGGAGCACCCAGATTCATAAAGCAAGTCCTCAGTGACCTACAAAGAGACTTAGACTCCCACACATTAATAATGGGAGACTTTAACACCCCACTGTCAACATTAGACAGATCAACGAGACAGAAAGTCAACAAGGATACCCAAGAATTGAACTCAGCTCTGCACCAAGTGGACCTAATAGACATCTACAGAACTCTCCCCCCCAAATCAACAGAATATACATTTTTTTCAGCACCACACCACACCTATTCCAAAATTGACCACATACTTGGAAGTAAAGCTCTCCTCAGCAAATGTAAAAGAACAGAAATTATAACAAACTATCTCTCAGACCACAGTGCAATCAAACTAGAACTCAGGATTAAGAATCTCACTCAAAACCGCTCAACTACATGGAAACTGAACAACTTGCTCCTGAATGACTACTGGGTACATAACGAAATGAAGGCAGAAATAAAAATGTTCTTTGAAACCAACGAGAACAAAGACACAACATACCAGAATCTCTGGGACACATTCAAAGCAGTGTGTAGAGGGAAATTTATAGCACTAAATGCCCACAAGAGAAAGCAGGAAAGATCCAAAATTGACACCCTAACATCACAATTAAAAGAACTAGAAAAGCAAGAGCAAACACATTCAAAAGCTAGCAGAAGGCAAGAAATAACTAAAATCAGAGCAGAACTGAAGGAAATAGAGACACAAAAAACCCTTCAAAAAATTAATGAATCCAGGAGCTGTTTTTTTGAAAGGATCAACAAAATTGATAAACTGCTAGCAAGACTAATAAATAAAAAAAGAGAGAAGAATCAAATAGACACAATAAAAAATGATAAAGGGGATATCACCACCGATCCCACAGAAATACAAACTACCATCAGAGAATACTACAAACATCTCTACGCAAATAAACTAGAAAATCTAGAAGAAATGGATAAATTCCTCGACATATACACTCTCCCAAAACTAAACCAGGAAGAAGTTGAATCTCTGAATAGACCAATAACAGGATCTGAAATTGTGGCAATAATCAATAGCTTACCAACCAAAAAGAGTCCAGGACCAGATGGATTCACAGCCAAATTCTACCAGAAGTACAAGGAGGAACTGGTACCATTCCTTCTGAAACTATTCCAATCAATAGAAAAAGAGGGAATCCTCCCTAACTCATTTTATGAGGCCAGTGTCTTCGTGATACCAAAGCCGGGCAGAGACACAACCAAAAAAGAGAATTTTAGACCAACTTCCTTGATGAATATTCATGCAAAAATCCTCAATAAAATACTGGCAAACCGAATCCAGCAGCACATCAAAAAGCTTAACCACTATGATCAAGTGGGCTTCATCCCTGGGATGCAAGGCTGGTTCAATATATGCAAATCAATAAATGTAATCCAGCATATAAACAGAACCAAAGACAAAAACCACATGATTATCTCAATAGATTCAGAAAAGACCTTTGACAAAATTCAACAACCCTTCATGCTAAAAACTCTCAATAAATTAGGTACTGATGGGACGTATTTCAAAATAATAAGAGCTATCTATGACAAACCCACAGCCTATATCATACTGAATGGGCAAAAACTGGAAGCATTCCCTTTGAAAACTGGCACAAGACAGGGATGCCCTCTCTCACCACTCCTATTCAACATAGTGTTGGAAGTTCTGGCCAGGGCAATTAGGCAGGAGAAGGAAATAAAGGGTATTCAATTAGGAAAAGAAGAAGTCAAATTGTCCCTGTTTGCAGACGACATGATTGTATATCTAGAAAACCCCATTGTCTCAGCCCAAAATCTCCTTAAGCTGATAAGCAACTTCAGCAAAGTCTCAGGATACAAAATCAGTGTACAAAAATCACAAGCATTCTTATACACCAACAACAGTCAAACAGAGAGCCAAATCATGAGTGAACTCCCATTCACAATTGCTTCAAAGAGAATAAAATACCTAGGAATCCAACTTACAAGGGATGTGAAGGACCTCTTCAAGGAGAACTACAAACCACTGCTCAACGAAATAAAAGAGGATACAAACAAATGGAAGAACATTCCATGCTCATGGGTAGGAAGAATCAATATCGTGAAAATGGCCATACTGCCCAAGGTAATTTACAGATTCAATGCCATCCCCATCAACCTACCAATGACTTTCTTCACAGAATTGGAAAAAACTACTTTAAACTTCATATGGAACCAAAAAAGAGCCCACATCGCCAAGTCAATCCTAAGCCAAAAGAATAAAGCTGGAGGCATCACACTACCTGACTTCAAACTATACTACAAGGCTACAGTAACCAAAACAGCATGGTACTGGTACCAAAACAGAGATATAGATCAATGGAACAGAGCCCTCAGAAATAACGCCGCATATCTACAACTATCTGATCTTTGACAAACCTGAGAAAAACAAGCAATGGGGAAAGGATTCCCTATTTAACAAATGGTGCTGGGAAAACTGGCTAGCCATATGTAGAAAGCTGAAACTGGATCCCTTCCTTACACCTTATACAAAAATCAATTCAAGATGGATTAAAGACTTAAACGTTAGACCTAAAACCATAAAAACCCTGGAAGAAAACCTAAGGATTACCATTCAGGACATAGGCATGGGTAAGGACTTCATGTCTAAAACACCAAAAGCAATGGCAACAAAAGCCAAAATTGACAAATGGGATCTAATTAAACTAAAGAGCTTCTGCACAGCAAAAGAAACTACCATCAGAGTGAACAGGCAACCTACAAAATGGGAGAAAATTTTCGCAACATACTCATCTGACAAAGGGCTAATATCCAGAATCTACAATGAACTCAAACAAATTTACAAGAAAAAAACAAACAACCCCATCAAAAAGTGGGCGAAGGACATGAACAGACACTTCTCAAAAGAAGACATTTAAGCAGCCAAAAGACACATGAAAAAATGCTCACCATCAGTGGCCATCAGAGAAATACAAATCAAAACCACAATGAGATACCATCTCACACCAGTCAGAATGGCGATCATTAAAAAGTCAGGAAACAACAGGTGCTGGAGAGGATGTGGAGAAATAGGAACACTTTTACACTGTTGATGGGACTGTAAACTAGTTCAACCATTGTGGAAGTCAGTGTGGCAATTCCTCAGGGATCTAGAACTAGAAATACCATTTGACCCAGCCATCCCATTACTGGGTATATACCCAAAGGACTATAAATCATGCTGCTATAAAGACACATGCACACATATGTTTATTGCGGCATTGTTCACAATAGCAAAGACTTGGAACCAACCCAAATGTCCAACAATGATAGACTGGATTAAGAAAATGTGGCACATATACATCATGGAATACTATGCAGCCATAAAAAATGATGAGTTCATGTCCTTTATAGGGACATGAATGAAATTGGAAATCATCATTCTCAGTAAACTATTGCAAGAACAAAAAACCCAACACCGCATATTCTCACTCATAGGTGGGAATTGAACAATGAGAACACATGGACATAGGAAGGGGAACATCACATTCTGGGGACTGTTGTGGGGTGGGGGGAGGGGAGAGGGATAGCATTGGGAGATATACCTAATGCTAGATGACGAGTTAGTGGGTGCAGCACAGCAGCATGGCACATGTATACATATGTAACTAACCTGCACATTGTGCACATGTACCCTAAATCTTAAAGTATAATATTAATAAATAAAATAAAATAAATAAAATGACTTAGCTTAGTACTGTCATTAATTTGTCAATGTAGGATTTGTCCTGCTTTTCTATCCACCAGAGGTAAAGAAGATGTGTGTGTGTTTATGTGTGTGTGTGTGTGTGTTTAAAGACAACACAGGCAAATTGATAATACCAACACCCCTGAAGGGTGAGAATTTTGAATTTCTCGTTCTTCATATTTATTTCACTTTTTAGGTTCACTGTCAAGGCAGTACAAACACATACCTGAAAACACAACTTACTGGTTGTGACATTATCACATATGATTTGATAACAAAACAATGGCAGATCTGATGGTTTCTATTAGCTGCCAGCCCTGTGACATAAGCTGCAGATGTGGATGAATCTGGGCATTTGAGCTGGATCAGCTACAAAAATGCATTCTTTGCAGTGCCCGTGAACTTCAAAGGGTACGTCAAGCAACCTATCAATAATCCAAAATTTAAGGTGTTAGTCATGTACTAAATATTTTAATGGAGATGATTGCAAACAAATACACTTAAAAGTCTCCATAGACAAGGAAACAATTTAGTGAAATTTGGCTTGTTTTAGCAGAGAAGCTTCTTGACATATAACATACATACATCATGGCAATGTATATCAATGTCAAAAAACACTCTATTTTAGTAAGCATGTATAGCTTGTGTCTCAGGAATTTTAGAATACTCTCAGCAAATATGTTATATACTTGACATAAATGCTTTCCAAATGCACTTGTTAGAATTCTGAAAAGTACAAAGAACATTCAGTAATTATCATAAAGAGATCACTTGCGTAACCACCACTCAGGTCAAGAAGAAAAACATGGCCAGGGCACAGAAGCCTCCTTTATGTACCCTCAGATTATGACCCTCTCTCCCTCTCTTCTTTTGAAAGATAACCATTATCCTGAATTCTAACAGTAGTTTAGTTTTGCCTGTGTTGGAGTCATACAGCATGCATTATTACATTATTTTGTGTTCGGTTTCTTTTGCTCAACATTACTTATGAAATTCATCCTTGTTGCTGAATGTGGTTGCACTTTATTTATTTTTATTTCTTTAATGGCATTTTTTTCCGTAGGAACATACCACAATTTGTGTATCTATATTACCGTTGGTCAATATTGGGGATGTTTAGACTTTTGTAAGCTGTTACATAAAATGCTTTTGGGCTACTATTTCCAACCAATATGGAGTAACAGGATGGGATAAATTATTCCATCTGGGATAGTAACAACAACAAAACTGGACAAGATATATAACAACTGTTTTCAAAACACAAGATGTTAGACAATGAAGGGCAGTGATACCTATGAGATGAGAAATAAATGAGGTGGCCAAACAATTGATTACTAAGTGAGTTTGCAGGCCGTGGTGCGGGAACGGAGATCCCAGGTGGACTCCCTTGGTTTTCAAGAAAGAAAACCAGAGAGGGGACAGCTACATAGGGAGAATTTTATGAATCTTCAGAGTCTCTGTGGGTATTCAGGAGAACACATCAGCATGTGCATGTGAGGATACTATCTGAGGTAGATGGAAAAACTAACTGAGAATATTAGAGAAAATACCATGCCCTCACACAGGGCTGGGAACAGCACCTGATCCCTCCAGTCCAACTGGAAAATCTGATTTTTCACAGGGCATTGGGTGGAGTACTTTGCAAAGTCTTGCTTCAGTAGTATACTCAGCCCTAGATTAAACATTGCTCTGGTCTCATCTAATGAATCTTAAAAGTAGGACCAGCCACATAATTTGAGGGACCCAATGCCAAATGGAAATGCCAGACCCCTTATTCAAAATTAAGACTTCCACGTTGGCAAGAGTAGAGTACCAAATCAAGCCTACAGCCTCTCTAACCTTTGGTCCTGTGTGACTGACCAGGTCATATACCTGTGAAGCAGTCCTGCTTAAAAGCAAAACTAGAAAGGATCAAACTGTTTCCAAGTGACTTAACTTTGCCTCTCAAACCTACTAATGTCTGTTTTTTTTCTTCTTTCATATTGTTTTGATTCTTCATATTCATGATCATTTTTTATTGACTGCTAGTTATTTTTTATTTATTTATTTATTTATTTATTTTTGAGATGCAGTCTCGCTCTGTTGCCCAGGCTGGAGTGCAGTGGCGCGATCTTGGCTCATTGTAAGCTCCGCCTCCCAGGTTCATGCCATTCTCCTGCCTCAGTCTCCCGAGTAGCTGTGACTACAGGCGCCCGCCACTTCGCCTGGCTAATTTTTTGTATTTTTAGTAGAGACAGGGTTTCACCGTGTTAGCCAGGATGGTCTTGATCTCCTGACCTTGTGATCCACCCGCCTCGGCCTCCCAAAGTGCTGGGATTACAGGCATGAGCCACCGTGCCCGGCTGACTGCTAGTTATTTTATGTGAAAAAATTAAAAAATATTTTCCAGCTTAGCATGATGGTATCTTTCTCTAGAGAGGATATGTGGTTTTGTCAGAGGTGTGTGAACCAGAGTAACTCCATCTTAAATAGGAGCTGGGTAAAATAAGGTTGAAACCTACTGGGCTGCATTCCCAGATGGTTAAGACATTCTAAGTCACAGGATGAGTTAGGAGGTCAGCACAAAATACAGGTCATAAAGACCTTGCTGATAAAACAGGTTGCAGTAAAGGGGTGGGCCAAAACCCACCAAAACCAAAATGGCGACGAGAGTGACCTCTGGTTGTCCTCACTGCTACACTCCCACCAGCACCATGACAGTTTACAAATGCCATGGCAATGTCGGAAGTTACTTTATATGGTCTAAAAAGGGGAGGCATGAATAATCCACCCCTTGTTTAGCATATCATCAAGAAATAACCATAAAAATGGGCAACCAGCAGCCTTCAGCTCTGCTCTTTGGGTCTATGGAGTAGCCATTCTTTTATTCCTTTACTTTCTTAATAAACTTGCTTTCACTTTGCACTGTGGACTCACTGTAAATTCTTTCTTGTGTGAGATCCAGGAACCCTCTTTTGGGGTCTGGATCAGGACCCCTTTCCTGTAACAGTTTTTTTTTTTTTTTCTGGTCATTTGGGGCAATCGAAAGCTAAGATTTTCTTAATTTAGTTTTGTGCATTGAGTTAATCCAAAGTTAGGCTTCAGTACATAAATCACCTGCTTCCTGTTCAACGTCTCTGTTAGTATATGGTCTTTCAGTGTTCTGACCTATAGCTTGCAGTTTTGAAGAGGCCTCAACTTTGGAGGACCCTGGAGTCCAATTTTTTTTTTTTAATTTTTAGTTTTGTCCCTTTGGCCTGTTGGAAGTTCTGATCAGCTTCTTACACTTTTAGCTACCTCTTCCTGAGTTAGCAATTGCCCCTAGGGAAAACTTAGCTCCTCACAACTACCCAAGGATAATTCTTTCCATTAGATTTAAGCAATAGCTTCACTTTTAGGAGAAATGGCAAAATAAATATTATGGTTTTCTATGGGTTAGATACATTTACAAATCTTAATATTTTTAACAATCCTGTAGCTAGTTAGTAGTGTAACTGCCTAATGGGTTCTTCTTGCCCACTGCACAGACAAAATCAATTCACTGAGACCACAGCATTGCAATAAAGAGTTTAATCAGTCTCTCAAATCAAACACTCATATCAATCTCTCTGAAAATTTGGAGGCTAGGATTTTTTTCAGGATAGTTTGTTGAGCCAGGGAGTCTGCTTCTATATGGGGCCACAGGACCAGTTGGTGGATCCAGGTGGAGCCACTGGTTGTCAGAAATGCAAAAACCTGAAAAGACATTTCAAGAGACCAGTCTTAGGTTCTATAATACGTATGTTATCTGCAGGAGTAATTGGAGAAGTTGCAAACCTTGTGACCTCCAGAATAATTGCTGTTAATCATTTATGTCTATACCTTGGCAGAATTTAGCCTTCTTATCCTCCTAACCTGGTGGTCTTTCATTAGCTTTACAAAGGTGGTTTAGTTTGGGAGAAGGGCTGTTATCATTTAAACTATAAACTAAATGTCTCTCAATGTTAGCTTGGCCTTAGCCCAGGAATGATTAAGGACAGCTTGGAGGTTAAAGGCAAGATGGGGTTAGTTAGATCAGATCCCTTTTATTGCCATAATTTTCTCACTGTTAAAATTTTTGCAAAGGCAGTTGCAGTAATATCCTTATTTTACAGAGCTGGAATTCTTTTCTCAGATTGCTTAAATAAGGTGCCCCATATCACATAATTAGTAAGTGGCAGAGTCACAATAGAATCTGGTCTTGGTGACTTCAAGCCTATTTTCTTTAAACCAACTTAACTCTCTCATTTAATGTAACAGGGAGTGTAGATTGTACAAGTAATATTTATAATGTTATAGATGCCTCTAGAACTAAATTTAAAAACCATACTTAAATAAGTAAAATAACTAAGAATATAAAATGTGAAGGGAGTCCACTTTGGTTAGCTTGAGCTGCTATAACAGAATACCATAGATTGTGTGGCTTAAACAACAAACATTTATTTCTCATACTTTGGAGGCTAGGAAATCCAAGATCAGAGTGCTAGCCGATCTCATGTTTAGTGAGAACCCTCTTCCTGATTTGCAGATGGTTATCTTTTCTTTGTATTCTCACATGGGAGAGAGTACAGAGAGCTAGCTCTCTGGCCTCTTCTCTTAAGGGCATTAATCCCATTCATTAGAGTCCCACACTCATGACCTACTTACCTCCCAAAAGCCCTACCTGCTAATACCATCACCGTGGGAATTAGATTTCAACATGTGAATTTTAGGGGGACCCAAACATTCAGTTAATAGTCGGGTCTTCTATAATTACACCCTACTTAAGGACTGATTTTAAATTTTATTTTAGAAATGAGATGAGAAGTCTGCTTCTGATCAAAGATTTTTCCCTATGGAAGAGTTTGTGGTCTCATGGGCTTCAAGGAATGAAGCCATGGACCGCAGCAGCGGGTGTTAGAGCTCGATTAGAGAAACGCGCGGACCCAAAGAGTGCTGCAGCAAGATTTATTAAAGCAAAAGTGAAAGTAAAGCTTCCATGCAGTGGAAGGGGACCCAGAAGGGTTGCTGTTTCTGGCTTGGGTGTCTTATGCTTATATCCCCTTATGACTCCTCCCCATTTCCTTTTTCTGTCCTATAAGATTAGCTTATTTTCTATCTTCTTGTGGGTTGGAGGGCCTGATTGGTTAAAACCATCAGGCTGCAGCTACAGCTTAAACTCCCTATATGATTGGTTGAAGTTTCAATCCCTTAGCTTGCAGCTATGACTCATTTTGGCTTAGGGGAAAGTCCCCTTGGTGAAGTCCCTACTGACCCAGGAAGTCCAGCCAATTTAGCCACTTAGTCCCTCAGTAGGTTGGTTGGATAATGGAGATTTTTGCCCACATATGGAGGTAGTTTGAAGACTCACTGGAAGAATTAGGTATTTATAAATACCTTCCCAATGATATGTTGCAATTTTGGAGTATCCATTTGCCTTAGTCGGCTATGGCTGCTGTAACAAAATTTCATAGACTGAGTGGCTTAAACAGCAGACATTTATTTCTCACAGTTCTGGAATTATGGGAAGTCTGAAATTTGGGTAAGAGCACGGTTGGGCCTGATGAAGGCCCTCTTTCTGGCTTATAGATGACTGCTTTCTTGCTGTATCCTCACATGGCAGAGTCAGGGGGACCGGGGAGGCAGGGAGAGCTCTCTTGTGTCTCTTCTTATAAGGGCACTGAACACATTCATGAAGGCTGCACACTGATGACCTCATCTAAACCCCATCACATTGAGGACTAGGGCTTCAACATGTGAATATGAGAAGGCACGATTCAGTCCATAGCATTTATTATAGAGTCAGATGTGTGTGTGCACATGTGTGTGTATGTCTGGAGATTACAAAATAGATATCTTGAAAGTATTACAGTCCATCTTTTCATACTTATGCTCTGGGTTGGGTTCATCTGCTGGCTAGAAATAGTAATAACCTGGTGAGGCATTACACTTTTATACTCTATTTGAACAGCTCTGATGGCCTTACTAAGTCTCTGAGAGTTGTGGTTTTATCGTAAACTGTGACATGAAATCCAATAGGATCTTTTCATAAAAATTTGGTAGTTCAATATTTATCATTTGTAAATGTAAACATGTATAGCTAAGTCTTTTCCCTCTTACTCTAAAGCCTGTATTAGCATGTTGTCATATCCAAAAAAATACAAATCCAATTTTAAAAGCACTGAAGGTGTTTTGGTTTACAAATGGATTTACACCACCCATTACACAGAAAACAACCCTAAGATTTTCCCTTAAGAATCTCCTTCTCTCCAAATTCCACTCCATTTAACAGCTATCTAAAGCTCAGTTTTTCTTATCTCTCCCTTCCAGTCCCCCTCCAGCTGCTCAGTATTTGGTATGGAAAGCTGAGGTCACGATTTGATAACCTGCAGTCTGAATATAGCCCTCGGGCATCTGGAGTTTTGCCTTCACATAGTGTTGAAAAATTTGAATTGCTTGCCAACCTTTGAAAGTCAGGATATTTCATGTTAAAATCCAGATATCTCAGCATTTCTTGACAAACCAGAAGATCTGGTAACCCTAGACTTTCTTCTCATAAGGCACTTTTTACTCTGGTTCAAAGCAGTTCACAGTTCCCACTAAGCCCCTCCTTAGGCATTCAAATTGGCAGCCTTTGCAGCAAAGCTGCCAGGCTGTATTTTGCTTCTCCTACCTGCGTTCACATCAGTGACCTCACTCAAGCATAACTGATATACTCATGGCCTTCTATTCCTTGTAACGCTGGAAGCAGGGGAGTCTTAATGGAAGAGTGTAAGTACTGAAAAATTAAATGTTTCTATCACAGGAGAACCAACAAAAAGTGGAAGTGTCTGCCCCTTAACAATCTACATGATAGTGGAGGTGTTAGGTGCTCAGGCCTCTGCTCTCACTCAATGCAGGTCCATCTATTAGTATTACTTAGGCTATTAGGGAAAGAGCTTCTTGGAAGAGAGAGGGGCACGGTTGATGCTTGGCTGTTTTCTAACTAAATCTGTTAAATACCCTTCCTCACAATGGGACAGTCTATCTCACTCCTGTTTTACTTCTTCATGCCCTTACATGTAGGTAGAATCAAGACCTCAGTTTCCTAGAGGGTCTCTATATGTGAGAATTTTCATATTTTCTCACCACACATAATATAATGATTTTCTCTAAAGTTCAGCATATAATTTTTTCTTCACAGGCTAGCATCTGAGGCATTTTGCCAAAGGCAGTTTTGAGTGATGACGTTTCCTTAAACAACTTAAGCTGAAACCCAACAATTGATGCCAAGGGAAAGAGAAGTAAACAGCTGTAGCTACTTACCTGGGTCCCCCATAAGAGAAGCAGGGGAGATGTGGATGTTACAGGTTAGCAAAGAGGGGATAAGAAGATAGTTAGATAGCATAATACAATATATGCACGCATATAATTTCAAGCATTGCAGTCTCAGAGATAATAGCAAAATCAAAATTTTTTAAGGTTTAAAATCTTGTGGATGTTTATTTATCAAGCTTCTGGAAGTTAATCACTTTTGGATTCAGGCTCTGTTTCATTTTACAAAATTTGATCTCCTAGGCAACTATGTTATTACGTTCACAATTCCCCACATGCCTAATTTTAAGGTATTTACAAATACAAAATCATCACTTTAGGATAGGTATTTAGATTTTGCAATTTAAATTTATATCAGATTTATTATAACTAAGTGCTTCTCCCTGAATCATTAATGTTCTTGCTCTATGATCTAAGACATCTTTAATTTTTAAAATTTTAAAAAATTATAGTAAAGCCTATAACATAAAATTTACCATTTTAGATATTTTAAAGTGTATAATTCACTAGTGTTAAGTACATTCACAGTGTTATACAACCAATCTCCAGTATTATTTTTAGGACAATTCTTTACTCCACCAAGGGTTTAACGTCTTTAAACCATATCATTTTAAATATTAATTATTTTTAATGTAATAATAATAATGGCCTTCAAAAGGGTTGAATTCTTTAATACCTGCCTCATGATTTACTGTGCTTTTTGAAATATGAAGAAATATTTTGTTGTAAGTTACTGTCTAAAAAAAAACTTCAGACAGATTAAAGTTAGCAGAGTTTATTTGAGCAAGGATCCATTCATGAACTGGGCAGCTTTAGGACCAGAAGAGATTCAGAGAGCTCTGCCTCATCAGTTTTGGCAGTGGACTTTCATAGGGTGATTATAGAAGCAAAGTGAAGAAATTACTGATTGGCAACAGCTCAGCATTTGGCTTATTTGGGCATTATCTGATGGAAAGTCCCTAATTAGAGGTTAGCTGGAGGTTTCTGATTGGTTAAGTCTAGTTTTGTTTTACTGGTTACCGTGGACTTCAGTTTGTTTACACAGAAAATCAAAGTGGTAGAGCTCTCTCAACCTAATGTCTTCTCTATTAACTTTGTTAACTGTATGTAGAAACCTAATATTAGTGAACTATCCTTTTAGCATGATTGATTCCAAATGTAAAAAGTGATAAGAGAACAAAAATCACCAGATACTTTAAAAACCAATATTTTAGAGTAATATTTCCATTGATATTTGTCCACTCTCCTTCAGATGAAACCATCATTCTCTTTACATGTGTGACTCCCACAGAATATTGAGAAAACTTGAAATGTTGTTTGGAAAACTAGGCATTTTCTAACAATTGGGTCTTTCTTTTATTTTCTTTTCCAGTTACTTTAAATTTCTTATATTTTTGTCATTCTTTTAATCTATTTCATTCCAAATTTATTTTCCTAGTCATTTATTTTTCTTTTCTTTCTGATTTTCATATTTAGTGATAGTGTTTCTTCCTTTCCTTTCTTTTTGTTTCTTTTCATTCCATTCTCTTCCTTTGCTTTTTATTCCTCCTCATTCATTCTTCCACTCATTTATTTATATTATTTACTTATTCGTTTTACTTATTTTATGTGTGTATAAAAAATCAACTGCCATGTATGCTGTCCCACTAATTTTCATAAAATGTGACAGGATGCAACCTTGTAGATAGGAAAGGAATTGTGTATAACCAAAGTGTTCCCACCTGCATGGTGTCCACCCAAGAGGCAGCAGGATCCCGTGTCTTCCTACCTCTTTTCCTTTCAAGAGTCACCTTTCTCAGGTGTACAGTGGTCCACAAAGCGACCAGCTCCTCTGTCCCTCCAGGCTCCTGTGGCTGTTTTCTGTTTTCTTTCATATATTGCTCCAAGGATGAACCCAGGTTCTATAGAGCACAATCAATATAAATACTGGGCAGCTTAGACTTTTAGAGAAGATTGAGGATATTGGGGTAATTACTGCAAAGCCAGAAAAAAACTTCACCTAAAGTTTAGATATACATTTTTTTCTGGAACTGTATCAGCCTTTCTCCTTCAGCAGGAATATTTTTTATCATAAGCAATGTTTCTCCTAAAGCCTTGGGTTTCCCTGTTGATATTCAGGCTTTATTACATATGGTTGTATGTCAAGAGTTTTCCTTCCTTCCTTCCTTCCTTGCTTCCTTCTTTTCTATCTCTCTTTCTTTCCTTTTTGACAGAATCTCACTCTGTTGCCTAGGCTGGAGTGCAGTAGCACAAATCTTGGCTCACTGCAACCTGTGTCTCCCAGGTTCAAGAGATTCTCCTGCCTCAGCCTCCAGAGTAGCTGGGATTACAGGTGCTCGCCACCACACCCGGCTAATTTTTGTATTTTTAGTAGAGACAGGGTTTCACCATGTTGTCCAGGCTGGTCTTGAACTCCTGATCTCAAGTGATCCACCTGCCTTGGCCTCCCAACGTGCTGGGATTACAAGTGTGAGCCACTGCACCTGGCCTGTATGTCAATATTTCTTTAAAGTCCCAAATTTCCCTAAGCGCATTTGAATTCAGGGCATGTATTAGTCAACATGATAACACTTTCCTACTTTGAACCATAGGGAAACTATGTTCAGAATTTTCTGAGTAAATTGAAACTATGTAATAGTTTAATTCAGCATCCATGACAGAAAAGTTCTGCTTCATTTATATAACTTGAATACCTCAATGACATTTTCTGCTCTTCAAGAATGAAGCTGCTACTTTTAATAATCAGAATAAAGTTGATTTTTAAAACTTCACCAAGTGACAATGAATGTAGCTCTCTCAAAATATAACCCAGTTCTGTTTTTAGTATCCTAATATAGCTCAATTTTACTTTAAAAATATGTATAGTGACACAGATATCAAACATTATTATTTAAAACTCCAAAATGTACTATAATTCCATCACCCTAACGAAGCATTTTTATTTTTTCTTATTCCATATTCACAAGCAATTTGATGTAGTTGCCTTTAAAAGAAACCTATGATTGTATTCAACTTTTAAAATTATTTGATTGTAAATAATTACACAGATGATGCAGCACATATAGTTAATTTAACAGGCATATAATATTTTGTTGAAAAGTATCATTGTTCATTTAGCCATTCCTTTATTGGACATGTAGGTCATTTCCAATGTTTTGCTATTTTAAATAATGCTGAGATAAATATCCTTATCCTGTCATTGAACAAATACTTATTGAGTACCTATTATGCCCAGATATGATTCTAGGCAATAAAATATAGCAGCCAACAGAATAAATAGAAATTCTTGTTCTCATGGATCTTATAGCTGCTGGGAAAGAAACAAGCAGTAAATCAATTAAATAAGCAAATTATGTTGTATACTTCAAGATGATAAGTGCATTGGAGAAAAAGCAAGAAAGGGGTTGGGGAATGTAGAGAGTGTGTGATGTCATTTTAATAGTATGGTCTGGAAGACCTTGATAGGAAGGTGACATTTGAGCAAAGGCTTCGAGGAGTGAGGGATACGTTCTGGCATATCTAGCCTGTGGCAAGAACATGCCCAACATGATTGTAGTCCTAGGAAGATAGAAATTCTGTAGGAGTAGAATAGTAGGACATGAGATCAGACAGGTAACTGGGTCCAGATCTTATAAGGCATTGAAGAACTGTCTGTAAGGGCTCTGGGTTTCTTTCATGCTAGAAGAGATAGGGGGTTATTGGAGAGTTTTGATCAGAGGAATGATGTAGACTGACTTGTTAACATTGCTCTGATTGTTGTGTGGACCCTTGTGGGGTAAGAATGAAAACAGTGAGGAACCTGTTGCAATAATTCAGGTAGGAGATGGCAGTGGCTTGGACCATAAATGCAGATTTGCTATTTATGGAAAGTGGTCGCATATATTTTAAAAGTAGAGCTACCAGGATGTTTGAAATGCCACCATCAGTGTAAATATGTACTTTCTAAACATTTGGTGATTATGTATATATATATTTTTCTTTATTATTTTCTTTCTATATGTATTTTTTTAAATACGATTTTAAAAACTACATGATGTTGTAAAACTTATCAGCTAACCAAAACTACATAAAACAATATTGCAATTTTCATACTCCTTGAGCAAAATATTCACACCTTTGATATTATAATATTTTATTTAAAAGGATATTCCTAGGAGAGGAGAGCCAGAGCCCCTGAGAAGCCTACACTAGTTATGGCAGAGGTTCTTCAGTTCCTTAATGCCGTTATGTCTGAGGCTGATGCTGTGGAGGGCTTAATCTCTGTGTTCAGAAGCTCATTATCTGCAATAACGCCCTTTGGGTAATCAACCTTGCCCTGCTGCTGAATCCTTTATCTTTTCATATCACTTGAAATTCCACACAATCTTAAAGCTATTATTCATTTACAGTATTCACACATGCCAAATTTCTTTCAGGAGTCAACACGCCCAGTTTGTGTATTAGTTTCGTTGGGCTACCGTAACGAAGTACCACAAACCAGGTGACTTAACAGAAATTTATTCCTTCACAGTTTGGGAGGTTAAATGTCTGAAATCAAGGTGTCATTTACTTTCATGCTTTCTCTGAAGGCTCAGTAAAAGAATCTGTTGTATGCCTTTCTCTTAGCTTCTGGTGTTACTGGCAATCTTTGGAGCCCGTTGGCTTATAGACACATCACTCTAATCTCTTCCTCCATCATCACATGACATTCTCTCTGTGTGTTTTCACATCATACTAATTCTTGGTGTGTCTGTCTCTGATTCTCTTCTTATAAGAACACCAGTCATATTGGATTCAGACCCATTCTAATTCGTATGACCTCATGTTAACCTGATTATATCTGAAAAGACCCTATTTCTAAATAAGGTAACATTTCCAGTTACTGGGAGTTCAGCCTAGTTTTGGGGGGCAACGCCATTGAGCCTGTAAGAGTTGGTTTGAGAAAAGAAGTGGTTTCCAAAAGAATCAGTCTGAAAAAAAATGTTTTCAGCATTAATGTTGTGGGTAGAATCTAACCATAATTTGGGGTGAGATTAGTGATATCTGGAGAAGATAAAAATTCTCACTTTACTGCCTACCCATTTGTCAAGCCTCAGCTTAGCTCTGCCTTTCAATTGATGTCTATCTAGTGACTCTGAGGATCTCTCATACAATAATATTATTTATAACACATGTCATAGTCTTTAATATTCTTCTTACTGTCTCCTAATTGGTTCAAGTGTTTTGATTCTGCTTTCTCCAATAGAACTGCAGTCTTCTGAGGGCAGGCATCTTGGTATTATATTTTTCTGGAATTCTCCTAGAATTTCTATCAAAGTGTTAGAAACATGCAGGATTCTCATAAGCATTTATTGGTTTAAATTGAAATATTTAGGAGCCAAGGTTGATTGAATGGCCAGTAAGTTTGGCAGTGAGTTATTTTTTGGCCAGTTATCTGATCATCTTTCAGGTCACAATAGGTGTTCCTTCTTTTGGAAACTAGTCATCAAGACTAAGGGAAGTGTCCCTCTTGTGAGCTCCTATACCATTCTTACATTCTTAGCTTGTGCTTTTCAAAGTATTGATCATACTGTATCTTAATTTCCTGCTGACTTGTCTGTCACCCTTACCAACACCACGGTAGAGACTGTGCCTTATCACTATTGAATTCTTGGTGCCCAGAATAGTGACTGGCCTGTAGTTGGCACTTAATACGTAATTGTGAAATTAGTTTAATGAATGACTAAACACCAGGCTGAATATTTTTCTCTCCTCTAACTTAATTTTCCCTATATGTAACATAAGAGTGGAGAGATTGTGATGCTTTAATAGAACCTGCCTACAATTCATCTGAGGTTAGATAAACTTGGACATGGTTAGACAGCTGTACCAATATATGTGACCTTCTTCCTATGAGGCTTAGAGAACTGTAATTAGGCTATTGGTTTCTGCTGTGGTTCTGGCCAGGTTGGCAGAGGGCTGTACCCTGGAGCAATTTCTATGCCAGTTTTGAGGAGGAATCCAGCTGACATTGTTAAAGTTCAAGTGCACAAAATGCCAGGCCTGACAAGACAAAAAGATATGCTGCTGGTAACAAATAAACAGGAGCCAAGAGGCACAATAGACAACTTCAATCAATTTATTTCCATCTGTTCATATCCACTTAACTACCCTGAGTTTATTTAGAGACAATTATCCATGGCAACAAACTACATCAGTCCCTCTGAGGAGTTTGTAATTTTTCATAAAAAGACTCAATGAAAATTCAAAACCAAGTGATATCACAGTATAATCCCCAAACTAGCTATTGTTAATTACAAAATAAAATTAAACCTGCTGAAGGGGAAGCAACGTGATGCACTCCACTCTTTATAGTGGTGTTAAGAGGAAGAAGTGTAATTTTCTTCAGAAAGAAACACTCAGGTAGAAGATTATGGATGAAATAAACAAATCATACTTGGCTACTGCTTTGGAAATCCTAAATTTCTTTGCCTTGTCTGAGCAAAGCCAGTATTCATTACTATCAATCAAATGAACAAATAAAAATATTGACTTTCCTCCCCATTGGTGCTTTAGAAAAAATTTCCATGGACTTTTAAAGTGTGAATTTAGTTGCTTCCTTCTATTTAAAGTATTTCACCAACTAATTAGCAGGGTAAGAATGTAGTTCACCTATAAATAAATTTAAGTTTTGAAAATAATCCAGTTTGAAGGTTGAAATTTCCCATTATGCTGGACATTTAAATGTGGATATTTAGCATTATTTAAACTCTATGTACCTGCCAAAATTAACCATCTTCCCTCCCGCTTGGTTTCTTGTGTTTTTTTAAAATTTTATTTATTTTTCTTTTTTTGAGAAGGAGTCTCGCTCTTTTGCCCAGGCTGGAGTGCTGTGGCAAGATCTCGGCTCACTGCAAGATCCGCCTCCCAGGTTCACGCCATTCTCCTGCCTCAGCCTCCCGAGTAGCTGGGACTACAGGTGCCGCCACCGCGCCTGGCTAATTTTTTGTATCTTTAGTAGAGACGGGGTTTCACCGTGGTCTCGATCTCCTGACCTCGTGATCCGCTCACCTCAGCCTCCTAAAGTGCTAGGATTACAGGCGTGAGCCACCACACCCGGCTGGTTTCTTGTTTTACCTTAACTATTTCTGTAGACAGTATCACCAGTCTTCTGGATCTTGACTAGAAACTTTGAAGTCATTGTTATTGCCATCTTTTCTTTTGAATATTAATGGTAATTAGCATTATTTGTATTATTAATCAAGAAGACATAACTCTTTAAAAATGTGTTCTTCACCACGTTTCTAGCACTCATTCCACTCTTTTCACTATAACGGTGACCACTGTCATTTGTGCTCTTCTCATCTCATGCATTAATTATGATAGCCTGCTAATTTCTTTCACTCACTTTGCCACATTACTGATTAATCTTCCTAAAAATATTGATTTAATACTCTAAGTGGTTTGCTAACAATGTTTCTCTAATCAGTTTTTCTACTTCTTTCCATTGTAAATTATTTTAAAATTTTATTTTCTAATTGTTTCCATAACTCAGAATATTTATATCTTATAGGGATAGTCTAGACTAAAAAATCAACTATATCATTATATCTTCTCTGGGGATACTTAATTTTTTAATCAATTTTGATTTCTCATTTGCCCTATCAACTCCAGAGAGTATTGATATAATGCCATTAAAATATTGATTAATTGTTGCTAAACAGATTATTAATCAGGGCCAACCATTGTGGCTCCCACCTGTAATCCCAGCACTTCGGGAGTCTGAGGCAGGAGGATTGCTTGAGCCCAGGAATTTGAGAACAGCCTGGACAACATAGTGAGACACCGTCTCTAAAAAAGAATTTAAAAATTAGCTGGGCATGGTTGTGTGTGCCTGGAGTCCCAGCTATTTGGGAGGTTGAGGTGGGAGGATTGCTTGATCAAGCCCAGGAGGTCGAGGCTGTAGTGAGCTGTGATTGTGCCACTGCAATCCAGCTTGGGCAACAGAGTGAGACCTTGTCTCTCAAAACAAAAGAAAACCAAACCAAACCAAAAAACATAAACAAACAAACAAAAAACTACATTAACCAAATTTTGGAGTTTTGAGGAAAGGAGTCTCCTGTAAAACAGACAATATAAATTCTTTTTTTTTTTTTTTTGAGTCGGAGTTTCACTCTTGTTGTCCAGGCTGGAGTGCAATGGAGATATCTCAGGTCACTGCAACCTCCGCCTCTCAAATTCAAGCAATTCTCCTGCCTCAGCCTCCTGAGTAGTTGGGATTACAGGCATGCACCACCACACCCGGCTAATTTTGTATTCTTAGTAGAAACGGGGTTTCTCCATGTTGGCCAGGATGGTCTCGAACTCCCGATCTCAGATCCGCCCACCTTGGCCTCCCAAAGTGCTGGGATTACTAGCATGAGCCACCGTGCCTGGCAGCAATATAAATATTTAAGTGTTGAGAAGGCAATCACTTCAAATGAGTGAAAAATGAAGGGGTGGACCTATGTATAGTTTATATACCTATTCAATTGAAACTGAACATTGTTGATTTGACACATGTATTACTGTCACAACAGTGAAGAGGCATAAATGGTTTTAAGTCATAAAATGATTATAGTTAGTATGTATTTTTCACATTTGAATTACATTTTATGCTATTTTCCCTGATACCATATACAGTCAATTCACCAAGTAATGCACATTAAATACCTACTGCATCCCAGGTAATGTGTTGGATATAACGTAAGTTAATTTTTTATCTGTGTTCACAGCATTTACACAGACATATGCACAGCACATATCTAAATGTATAGTATACTTACATCAGAACAAGCCTTGTATATAAGGCAAAGTCCAAATACTGAGATCACTGTATATATCTAAAACAAGAAAATTAACTCTTGGAATTGATTCAACAGGTGCTAGAATCTCTGGGAAGCCAAATAGCTAGTGAGGCAATCAAGCAATCAGAATTAGCAGGAAGTCCCTATCACCTGGCTAGATAGACAGAGAGGAGGTTCCACAGGAACTGGACCACAGTCCATTTGTCCAACAGGAGCTGTTGTCATGGAGGAAACATAGCCACTGCTGAAGACACTACAGGAAATAGAGAAGGCAGAGAAGTACCTCAGCTTACTTCCTCATCCTATCCTCCAATCCCCTGCCACTGTCTTCTTATTGGCCAAATCTATCCAGAGGCCCAGAGGCAGAAGATCCTAGGAAATATTATTTCTTGTGGAACAAAAACAGAGCAGGGGAAGGGGGGGATGCACTAAGCTGGAGACTGATAGGAAGCCCTTTGTCAAGTGATGGCTATGACTGAGACAGGAAGACTTCTAGATTTATTTGCCCACTCTGGACACTGAAAACCTGGCATCCATTTAATTAAGTTTATCACTGGCATCCATTTAATTAAGTTTCTTTTCAATTTCTGAAAAGTTATTTTAGTTTGAGTTTTCAAAAAGACCACATAAAGATGAGAATTAACACCCATTTTATAGAATTAACTATATGCCATTTATAAAACTGTAGGATAAACAGGTATATATACACAACCACTTTCATATCCTAAACTATAATTATTTATATAATTCTGTTACTATCTTAAGGACTCCTACATATGATAAACCACCCCTATAAGTATTTGTGAAACCCTTAGGTGTGTGTGGCTATGAGAAAAATGTGTAGCTTTTCTATACAGAACCTTAACCCTTAAGAAAATAAACTGTGCCTTATTTGTGTGCATGTGTGTGCATGTGTGTATGTGTGTGTGTGCGAGAGAGAGAGACATACAGAGAGAGAGAGATGGAGAGAGAGAGAGAGAAAGAAAGGAAGAAACCAGGAATCAAAACCCCACTTTTGTTGAATGAATGAACCATCTAGAAAGCAAAGGAGTAAAAATCAAGATTGGGAAAGGGCTGGAATGAAGAGTGAGCTTTTATTTGTGAAGAATATGTACCAGTTCCAAAACCCTGTAGCTGATGGTATCTTCCTTTCCGTCAGCTACCAGGAATAGGACATTAGCAGTCACAGCTTATTTTACTCAAACCATCATCTCTCCAAAAGGAGAGAAGAAATTAGACACTGGATCAATGTTTACTGTTGCCCTAAGCACTGTACGCTGTACTATATTCTTTATCATCTTTGTTGCTTCTTGACAAACTTCTGAAACAGAATGATTAAGCCCAATCGGCAGATAAGAAAATTGATACTAGGAAAAGTAAAGAAATGTACTAAAGGTTATATAGCAAGTAACTGGCTGGGTCAGCTTTACAATTCAGGCATGTAGAGCTGAAAAGAAAATATATAGTCCTCCTGATTTCAGCTCGGGTTGCTTGAAATAACCAAAGTCAGTTAGAGATCTCTGCTTCATATAGCAGATTTATAGCTCTGTTGTCTACATGGTTGCCCTAAACTGTTCTCAAATGTTTAAAATGTTTAACAGGAGGGAAATTTATATTTCAAAATTAAAAACAGTCTTATAAGGCAAATTGGACTGTGACTGGAAAAGTATTAGTGAGAATAGTTTTAAATCAATGTACCAATGACTGCTTCCAGCTTTAAATAATAGGGTTATTGTTCAGAGGGGCTAAATGCATCATAAATTAGGACAGGTTAGACCACCAAATAGAGAAAAGTGTATTAGAAACAGTGGTGCTGTGAGCTGTAGTCAGATTTCAAAAACTTTGCAATTTTTTCTTAGTCATTTCTTCTAGTCTTCAACTGTTGATAGGAAAAGTGTATTAGTCCATTCTCATGCTTCTGTGAAGAAAGAAATACATGAGACTGGGTAATTTATCAAGGATAGAGGTTTAATTGACTCACAGTTCCACATGGCTGGGGAGGCCTCAGGAAACTTACACTCATGGTGGAAGGCACCTCTTCACAGGGCAGCAGGAGAGAGAATGAGTGCAAGCAGGGGAAATGCCAAACACTTATAAAACCATTGGATCTCATGAGACTCACTTATTATCATGAGAACAGCATGGGGGAAACCACCCCCATGATTCAGTTACCTCCACCTGGTCCCGCCCTTGACACAAGGAGATTATTACAATTCAAGGTGAGGTGGGGCTGGCAAACCATATCCAAAAGCAAAGCTTGGACTCTGCTATTTTGTGGAGGGGTGGCTCCACAATTCTCCCATCAGATCACCTCATCTTTGTTGCTTATGTTAGATTTATAGTAGAAATTTTTTTGTGAAAGGGTCCTGCTGCTAAACAAAAATGCTTAAATACCACAAATCTAGAACATTATTGAAGGTTGTAGAAAAATAACTGAAATGGGAGTTGGGGGACTCAGGTTCTTATCCTAGCTCTGTTTCCTAGAGTATGAGAAAATTATTTAACCTCCTGTATCTTTCACTTCTTTATGTCAGTTGAATCAGAATCTAAGCATCCTATTAATTAAAGTCCTCCCAGCTTCTGCATTCTGTGCTATATGCATGGGGAGATGCATTTTGCAGCATAAATGGATGACTTTTTATTGTTATCTCTTAGGGAATTTTTAGTTTTTTTGGCACCGGTAATATTAGAGGATGATTGAGCATGGTGTTCTAGCTAAAGGTTAGCAGCATTTTGAGGTGTGGCTGTGAAATGGTATAAGCACAAGTTAGTTCTAATTGCTTCATATACCAGTGAGTTAGCATGAAGGTGTCTGACAAACTGACAGTACTTCTCTTTTCTACAGCTTATAGAGAGGACCATGGACCTTATTAAAATTATCTGGAACCAAGATACCACTGTCAGGCTCCTTTTGTAGAAAACCCATAATTTATTTATCTTTTGACCCATCTTGAAGTCTGGGACCTGGGATAATTACTCCTACATATCCATAGTGGAGGAGAGATTTTCAGGGTTGGGACCAAGGGAGCCACGGACCCTGTCGCCAGTTGGTGCTGTGATCCATCAAACCCACCAAACAGATGCCCATGTCTACATTCATACACTAAACTTTACAGAGGCGTATCTGGCTCTACCCTTGAAGACGCTATTTTACTCTAAGAATTTTATTCAGTGTGAGGTCTTTTGGAAGTGATTTGCATGAATCTTAGTGGAATTTTTTTTCAGGAGCTACACTTATGATAGAAAATTAAACGACTCTTGCAGATATGCAAATCTAATTATTTTTCTCCTGTTTCCTTTTTTTATTGACAAAGGTATCCAGGAAGCCTGTAATAAGAAGCAAGTCTAGAATGTAAGCTTCTGGAACATAGGGGACTTATTTGCCTGTCTGGGATACAGAACACATAAAAAAAGCTTTAAAATGAAGAATGGGCTCTGGCTTCAAAGGATCGTGTTAGCAGGTGTTTGTGATCCAGGAGAAGCTCCGAGTTTGGGGAAAGAAACACAAGATAGAATCTAGTTTATTGATTGCTTTCTAAATGCTTCACAACAGAGTAGTAGTAAGGAAGAGGCACAAATATTTGCTTATTTGTAGTTTACTACTACTACAGTTATTCAACAAATATTTATTGAGCTGGTATTGTGTGCCAGGCATTGTTCTAGGATCTGAGGACATTGTGTGAACGTGACCTTTGGACAATGTTTTTACATTTATGGATATTATTTTCTTGTGGGGAAAAGGGAAACAAATAAATACTTCATAACAAGCTACAGATGTCAGGTGCTGATAATGCTCCAAAAAAGAAAAAAAAACAGAGCAGGGTAAGATGGTAGTGCAAAAGAGTTGAAGGCTAACATTATGCAGAGTGGCATTAGGAGTTCTGAGTGAAGAGATGACATCTAAGCAGAGGTCTGACAAGATGGGAAAGCAATAATATGGATATTGGGGAAAGAATCATTGTAATTTTTTACTACTCTTATGTTAAAATTGCTTGATCTGATCGTTCTATTTTATTCACCTGAAACATCCCCCTCCTTCTCAAATTTTAGCATTTAAGGGCTCAGTTCATAACGTATGTTGGTTCTAGACAGTCTTCAGTAAAATCCTGTTTTTGAATGTACTTTCCTTTCATGAGCCTAAAGATATCCTTCTAGATTTTTACTGTGTAATTAATTTTTTATTTTTCCTGGGGAAAAACAGAATTAATAAATGTGACAATAAAGTGTACTGCATAAGGCTTTCTACAGCTTTTCTCAGAAACAAAATATTGTAATAAGTAATCTTAGCAAAATAAGGGGAGAAGATTCTTTGTACAGAAACTTTTCTTAGATCTGTTAATGCATATCCTTAAGAGTAGGTGAAGTCTAACCCACTGGAACTTCCTCAAGTGAGGTTACAAATTTAGCACTGGATGTAATCACTTCCCATCATTCCTCAGCAAGTGTAGGTAGTATCTTTGAACCCATGCTGAAGTGACAGGCAAACCCTTATCTCCTTCCCCAAGTATAAGAGAAAGAGTATTTTGAGCTCCTTGGACTTTATAAAAGCACTTTTATTGAGGTATAATTAACACAAAATGAACTGCATATACTTAAGATGTACAATTTGATAATATGTGACATATATATATCCATGAACTCCCCACCACCACAATCAAGATAGTGAACATATTTATCACCTGAAAAAGTGTCCTTATGCCCCTTTTTAATCAGTACCATCTATTCTTCCTATCCGCTACCTTCAGGCATCAGTGGATCTCCCATCTCTCACCAGAGATTCATCTGCAGTTTTTAGAATTTTATAGAAACTGCTTCTCTCACTCAGCATAATTATTGTTGAGATTCATCTATGTTATTACATGTATAAATAGTCCATTCTTTTTATTGCTGATTGGTTCCTTGTATCAATTTACAAGTTTGTTTATTTATTCACTCAAGATGGATATTTGGGTTGTCTCCAGTTTCTGTAAATTACAAATACATTTTTGTAAATTACAACTATGATAACAAATATGCAAATGCTATAACATCAGTGTATAAGTCTTTGTGTGGGCAGACATGCTTTCATTTCTCTTGGATGAATACCTAGGAATGAGATGGCTGAACATATGCTAAGGGTATATCTGACTTCTTAAGATACTCTCAAACTGTTTTCCAAAGTAGTTGAACTACTTTACATTCCTATCAGCAATGTATGATACTTTCAGTTCTTCCACAAACTTGTTAACACTTGGAATCATCAGATTTTTAATTTTAGCCATTCCACTAGGTGTATAGTAGTATCTCATTATTTTTTAAATTTGCATTGGCTTAAGGACAACTGATGAACACTTTTTGTGTCTGCATATTTGCCACTCGTATATCTTCTTTGGTGAAGTGTCTCTTCAAACCTTTGGTTTATTTTTTACTGAGGTTTTTTTAATTGAGTTTGGAGCTTTCTTTGTTATTCTGGAAAGAAGTCCTTTACCAAATATATGATTTGTAATATTTTCTCCAAATTTGTGACTTATGTTTCCATTCTGTTAACAGTGCCTTTCAGAAAATAGAAGTTTTACATTCTAATAAAGCCCAAATTATCTATAGTTCTTCTATGGATGATGCATTTGGTGTTATTTCTAAGAAATCCAAGCCTAGTACAAGCTTACAAAGATTTTCTTCTATGTTTTCTTTTTGTTTTAGGTTTATGACCATTTTGAGTTTAAAAAATATATAGTGTGATGGATATAGTGTTAAAGTTTTTTGGTTGTTTATTTTGCTTATTTGTTTTTATTTTGGCATATGCATATCCAGTTGTCCAAGCAACATTTGTTAAAAGGCTATTCTCTCTCTGCTGAATTGCCCTTTCCCCTTGTTAAATTTTATAGTATGTGGGTCTATTTTTGGACTATATTCTATTCCATGTATTTGTCTATTCAAATTATTTGCCCATTTTGAATCACCTTGTTTGTTTTTTCTGTTATTGAGTTTTAGGAGTTCTGTGTATTATTAATCCCTCATCAGAAATATAATTTGAAAATATTTTTTCCTATTCCATGGGTGACCTTTTTACTCTCTTGATAGTGTTTTTGATGCACAAACATATATGTAAGAGTTTATTTCTGAACTTTCCATTCTATTCCATTTGTCTAAATGTCTGACTTTATGCTACTACCATATTCCTTTGATTATTCTAGTTTTTTGGTATCTTTTAAAATCAGAAAGTGTGAGTCTTCTAGGTTGTTCTTCTTTTTAAAGACTGTTTTGGCCATTCAGGAGTCCTTTGACATTTTACACAAATTTTAGGATGGGGTTTTCTATTTCTGCAAATATGGTCATTGGGATATTGATAGGGATTAAATTGAATCTATGAAGCATTTTGAGTAATATTGACATTTTCACATTTTTAAGTTGTCATATCCATAAACATGGCATGTATTTCCAACCATATATGTCTTCTTTAATTTCTTTCAGCAATGTTTTGTAATTTTATTGTTGATGTCTTTTATTCCTTACATTAATTTATAAATATTTTATTTTTTATATTATTGTAAATAGAATTGTTTTATAATTTCCATTTTTATTGTTCATTTTTAATGCATAGAAATGCAACTGAATTTTGTGTGTTGACTTTGTGTTTTGCTACTTTTCTGAATTCATTTATCTGTTTTAGGCATTTTTTGTGGAATCATTTGAGTTTTCTACATAAACTATAACATCTGTGAAAAGAGATAATTTTACTTCTTTCTCTTTTACTCGGATGCCTTTGTAAATTTAATTTTTTGCCTTTCTGATCCAGCTAGAGTTTCCAGTACTGTGTAGAACAGAAGCAGTAAAAGTAGATATCCTTGCCTTATTCTTGACCTTAGATGAAAAGCTTTCAATCTTATACCATTGAGTATGTTGTCCACTGACTTTTTCACATATGGCTTTTCTTATGTCGAAGTAGTTTCCTTTCATTCCTAGTTCACTGAGTACTTTTATAATAAAAGAATGTTAAATTTTTTAAGTGTTTTTTTTCTGCATCAAATGAGATAATCATGTGCTTTTTCCCCTTCCTCATTTTGTTAATGTGGTGTATGACATTGATTTATTTTTGTATGTTGAATCATTCTTGCATTCCATTCTTGCATTCCATTCTTGCACTTGGTCATGGTGCAATCTTTTAAATATACTGTTACATTCAATATGCTATTATTTGTTAAGAGTTTTTGCATCAGTGGCCTTCAGGGACATTGGTTTGTAGTTTTCTTGCAGTGTCTTTGTCTGTAGTTGGTATCAGGGTGATATTGACCTCATAGAATGAGTTAGGAAGTGTTACTTTATCTTCAATTTTTTTGAGAGAAGTTTGAGATGGATCAATGTTAGTTCTTTAAATGTTCAGTAGAATTCACCAGTGAAGCCATTAGCTGCACGGCTTTTCTTTTTTGGGAGTTTTTAAATGACTGATTCTATTTCCTTACTAGCTATAGGTCTATACAGATTTTCTGTTTTTTCATGAGTTAGTCTTGGTAGATTTTTGTGTTTCTAGAAATTTTTCCATTTTATCAACATTATCCAATACATTGGTGTATAATTGTTCATAGTATTCTCTTATAATCTTTTTATTTAGGTAGAATTGGTAATAATGTTTCCACTTTCATTTCCAATTTTAGTAATTTGTGTCTTCCATCTTTTTAAATCTTTATTTTTAAATAGTAGAGATGGGGGTCTCACTATGTTGCCCAGGCTGGTCTTGAACTCCTGAGTTCAAGTGATCCTCCTGCCTCAGCCTCCCAAAGTGCTAGGATTACAGGCATCAGCCCCCATGTCTGGCCACGTCTTCTCTCTCTCTTTTTTTACTTTGTCCATCTAGTTAAAGATTTTTCAATTTTGTTGATCTTTCTAAAAGATCAACTTTTAGTTTTATTGATTTTCTTGAGTGGTTTCCTATTTGTATTTTGTTAATCTCTGCTCTAATTTTTACTACTTCCTTTTTTTTCTGCTAGCTCTGGGTTTACTTTGTCCTTCCTTTTTTTCTAATTCTTTAAGTTATAAATTTAAGATGTTTATTACAGACTTTTTTTTAATGTAAGCCTTTATAGCCATAAATTTCTTTCTTATCACTGCTTTCTCTGTGTCTCATGAGTTTTGGTACATTACATTTTCATTTTTATTCATTTTTAAGCATTTTCTATTTATTCTTGTGATTTCTTCCTTGATCCATTGCTTGTTTCCATGTTGTTTAATTTTTACCCCATCGTGGTTGGAGAAGATACTTCATAAGACATCTATATTTTAAAATATATTGATACTTTATTTGTGGCCTATCATATGGTCTATGCTGAAAAAAATCTGATGTATACTTGAGGAGAATATGTATGTTATTTTTGTTAGGTAGTGTTCTGTATGTGTCTGTTAAATCAAGTTGGTTTAATGTGTTGGTTAAGTCCTGTATTTCTTTCCTTACCTTCTGTCCGGTTGTTCTACCCATTGCTGAGAGCGTAGTGTTGAAGTCCTTAACTCAAAATGGATTAAAAACGTAAATGTAAGACTTGAAATTGTGAAACTACTAGAAGAAAACATAGGGGAAAAGCTCTGTGGCATTGACATGGGCAGTGATTTTTGTGGATGTGACCCCAAAAGTACATGCACCAAAAGCGAAAATAGATAAATGGGATTATACAAATTAAAAGCTTCTGCACAGCAAATAAAATGATTGAAAGAATAAAAAGATGACTCACAGATTGGGAGAAAGTATTTGCAAACCATACATTTGCTAAGGGGTTAATATCCAAACTGTGTAAGGAAGTCAAACAACTAAGCAGCAAGAAAAGGAAGAACTTGCTTAAAAAATGTCTAAGTACCTAAAGAGACATTTCTGAAAAGAGCACACACAAATGGTCAATATGTAGTTGAAGAAAATGCTCAACATCACTAAATATTAGGGAAAGACAAATTAAAACCACATTGAGATATCACCTCACATCTGTTAGAATAGCTATTATCAAAAAGACAAAAGATGAGTGTTGAAGAGGATACAGAATAAAAGGAATCCTTGTACATTTTTTGATATTAATGTAAATTGGTATAGCCGCAATGGCAAATTGTATAGAGTTTCCTTAAAAAAGTAAAAATACAACTGCTATATTCCCCAGAAATCTCACTTCTGTGTATATAGCCAAAAGATTTGAAATAAGTATGTCAAAGAGATATCTGCTCTCCCATGTTCATTGAAGCATTACTCATAATAGCTAAGATATGGAATCAACCTGGGTTCCTCAAAGAATGAATGGATTAAAAGAATATCTATATATATTCAAAGGAATTTATTCAGCCTTAAAAAAAGAAGATTCTTTCATTTGCAACAACATGAATGAACCTGAAGGACATTATGTTAAGTGAATAAGCCCGGCACAGAAAGACAATGCCACATGATCTCACAGATATGTAGAATCTAATATAGTCAATCTTGTAACAGTACAGAGTTAAATGATTTTTACACTTGGCTGGTGGTGATGAGGAGAATGGGGAGATGTTGGTCAAAGTGTATAAAGTTTCTGTTACATTGAAGAATAATTTTTTGAGATCTACTGCACACATCATGCATAGTGTATTGTATATTTCAAAATTGCTAAGGAAGTACATTTCAAACATTCTCACCCTAAAAAATGGTGGGTGAGGTGATGAATATGTTAATTGGCTTGACTTAATCATTGTGCATTATATACAGATAACATCACATCTTATACTATAAATATATACAATTATAACTGGTTAATAAAAAATAAAAATATAATGTTCTTTGTTATCTCTTGTAGCTTTTTTAGGATTTAAAGTGTATTTTGTCTGGTATTAGCATAGCTATCACCTGCTGTCTTTAGGTTGCATTTGCACGGGACATCTTTTCCATTATTTCACTTTCAATCTATTTCTGCCTTTGTGTTTAAAGTGAGTCCTCATAAATAACATTATGTTAAAACATATTTTTTAAGAAATTTATTCTTACAATCTGTCTTTTGATTGGAGAGTTTAATCTATTTACATGTAAAATAATTACTGATAAGGAGGGACTTATTCCTGTCATTGTGCTATTTGTTTTTCAGATGCTTTATAGTTTTTGTCCCTCATTCACTGCATCAATCTCTTCTTTTGTGTTTAGTTTATTTTTTGAAGTAAAATGGTTTAATTTCTTGCCCATATTCTTCTGTGTATGTTCCATTGCTATTCCGTAAAGAGTACATTAAACATCCTAAAGTTACAGCACAAATTTCAACTTATGCCAGCTTAACTTTAATAAAATATAAAATCTCTACTACTTTACTGATCTGTCCCCACCCCTTTCTGTTATTGATGCCGGAAAATGATAATTTTACTCATTGTGTGCCATAAAACATAAAGTAATAATTTTCACATACATTAGAGTCCTCAATTTTGTGAAAACCAAAATGTAGGTATAAACCAAGGTTATAATACTAGATTTTAGACTAATAATTATATATATTTATATATATTATATGTATTAGTTTCTTAAATCATGTAGAAAACAAAAAGTAGAATTGCTAACGGTTGTTAGAATAATACCAGCTTTTACAATTGTACTTGTATTTACCTTTATTGAGATCTTTGTTTCTTCATATGGCTTTGAGCTACTGTCTAGTGCTCTTTCATTTCACCCTGCAGAATGCCCTTGAGCATTTCTTGCAGTGCAGGCCTATTGGTAATGAACCCCCTTAGTTTTTATCTGAGAATGTCTTAATTTCTCTCTCATTCTTGAAGGACACTTTTGCTGGAGATAGGATCCTTGCTTGGCAGACTTAATTTTTTTCTTTTACCACTTTAGATACATCAGCCCACTGCCTTCTGGTATGCAAAGTTTCTGATGAGAAATCTGCTGATAATTTTATTGTTGATTCCTTTTATATGGTGAGTTGCTTCTCTCTTGCTGCTTTCATGATTTTCTCTTTATGTTTGAGTTTTAAAGTATTATTATAATGTGTTCCAGTCAGTCTCTTTGAGTTCATATTACTTGAAATTTGTTGAGCTTCTTAGATTTCTGTATTAATGCCTTTTATCACATTTGGGAAGTTTTCAGCCATAGCTAATTTAAATATTTTATTTTCTCCTTTCTTTTTCTCTTCTCCTTTTGGGACTCAGCAATGTATATGTGGGTCCACTTGATGGCTGTCCTACAGGTCCCTTAGGCTCTGTCCACTTTTATTTAATCTTTTATCTTTTGCTTCCTCAGACACTATAATTTCCACAGTCTTATCTGTGAATTTGCAATTTTTTTTTCTGCCTACTCAAATCTGCCTTTGAATCCTTGTGTGTATTTTTCATTTTGATTATTCTATATTTCAGCTCTGGACTTTACTTTTGGTTTCTTATTTAGGTTACCTGTCTCTGTACTGATAGTTCTATTTTGTTCATATATCAACATCTTCCTTTAATTTTTGAAGCATTTTTTAGACAGTTGTTTTAGAATTTTTGCATAATAGGTCTTTTTCAATGACAGTTTCTGTTTATTTATTTTTTTCTTTTATATGTGACATGCTTTCCTATTTCTTTGTATGCCTGTGACTTTGTCGTTGTTGTTGTTGTTGAAAACTGGACATTTAAATTTAATAATGTGGTAATTCTGGTAATTAGGTTCTCCCAATTCTCCAGAGTTTGCCCTTATTTTGTTATTGCAGTTGTTTATTTATTGTTTTTATTTTATTTTATTTATCTTTTATTGTTGTAGGCTTTTTTTTTTTTTTCGTGCCAAGGATCAGCTTGAGGTGTAAACTTAAGGTCTTTTCACGTGTTTTCTGAGCCTGCATCTTTCTCTGGGCATGTATGGTCACTTTCTAATTTTCCTCATATAAGTAGTTGCTTCTTAGTGACCTAGTCTTTAATGTTTGGTACCAAAAAGGGGGGGAAATAAAAAAATAAAGAGGGGTTGGGAGCGGTGGCTCATGCCTGTAATCCCAGCACTTTGGGAGGCTGAGGTGGGCAGATCACGAGGTCACGAGTTTGAGACCAGCCTGGCCAACATGGTGAAACCCCCATCTCTACTAAAAATACAAAAATTAGGCTGGGCGCTTTGGCTCACGCCTATAATCCCAGCACTTTGAGAGGCCGAGGTGGGCGTATCACGAGGTCAGGAGATCGAGACCATCCTGGCTAACACAGTGAAACCCCGTCTCTACTAAAAATACAAAAAAATTAGCCAGGCGTGGTGGCTGGCACCTGTAGTCCCAGCTAATCGGGAGGCTGAAGCAGGAGAATGGCGTAAACCTGGGAGGTGGAGTTTGCAGTGAGCCGAGATCGCGCTACTGCACTCCAGGCTGGGCCATAGAGTGAGACTCCGTCTCAAAAAAAAAAAAAAAAAAAAAAAATTAGCCAGGTGTGGTGACGGGCACCTGTAATCCCAGCTACTCGGGTGGCTGAGGAAGAGAATCGCTTGAACCTGGGAGGTGGATGTTTCAGTGAGCCGAGATTGTGCCATTGCACTGCAGCCTGGGCCACAAGAGTGAAAGTCCATCTCAAAAAAACATATAAAAATAAAAATAAATAAATAAAGAGGGAGAAAAGGCACTGGCCCTTCATATTTTCTAGAAGTCACTTCGACCAGAGAGGGAGGGATTTGGAACAATTGAGGGAGGCATAACAATGGCCACCTTCCTCTTTGTCTGCAACTCTGTGAGCATAAGGAGCAATCAGTATTCAGAACAGATACTCAATATTTGAAGAACAAGGTTCTTTTTGCCCACCCTGGCACCCACAAACTGTGTGCAAGCTGCTCCTGGATTTTGCGGATAGCTGCTTGTAATGGAGGTGGAGGTAGGGCATGGATAGCTGCTATTGTGGTAAGAGTTAAAACCGACTGGAACTAGATGCAACTTACCATGTAAGCCTTCCTCTGGAGGTTGCAATCTTTCAAAAGACTCCAGAGTTTCAAAATAGTCACATCAGTGCAATTGTTGTCTAGGTTGGAAGAGGGATTCCTGGTGCTTCTTCCGCTGTCATCTTCCAATAATTGTTTATTTGTCTATTTTTATGACAATACCATACTGCCTTTATTGCTGTAATATGACAAGAAGTCTTGAAACAAGAAATTATTCATGCTTTTAAAGTTATTTTAAATATTCTCTGCCTTTTACATTTCCATATGAATTTTAGAATTAGCTTGTGACCTTCTTTGAAAATGTTCGTGGAATGTAGGTTGCAATTGTCTTAAAACTACAGATTAATTTATCAACAATTAGCATTATAAAAATAGCAAAATTTTCTAGCACATTAAAATGGTACATATTTTTACTTCTTTGAAAGGTCTTCAGTTTCTCTCATGTATTGTAGTTTTTAGTATACAGGTCTTGTACATATCTGGTTAGATTTATTCCCGTGTATTCTACAGTTTCAATGCTATTATAAATGATATTTTTAAGATGGTATCTTCCCATTGCATTTTGCTAATACATAGAAAAATAATTGATTTTTGTATAATGGTCTTTCATTATGCAAACTTGATTAACTCACTGATTGGTTTTAGTAGTGTTCTTGTACATTGCATAAATTTTTTTACATAAACAATCAGGATGTCTGTGAATAAAGACAGAATTTTTTTTTTCCAATCTGGGTGCCATTTATTGATTGATTTAGGCATTTATTTATTTATTTGCCTTATTGTATTGGCTAGGACATTCAGGACAGTGTTAAATAGGACTTTCTTATTCCTGATTTTAGGGGGAAAACATTCAGTATCTCAGGATTACTTCTGATATGAACTATGTTTTTTGTATATTCCTTATATCAAGTTAGGAAGGATTTCAATCAGAAATAGATGTTGGATTTTATCAATGTTTCTTCTGCATTACATGAGATGATTATATGGTTTTTCTTTGCTTAGACTGTAAATATGGTGAATTATACTAATGGATTTTAAAATATTAAACCAAGCTTGCTTTCCCAGGAAAAAACCCCACTGGGACATACTGCATTTTTCTTTTAATGCATTATTGAATTTGACTTACTAAATTAATAAAAATAACTTAAATATCTATAATCATGAAAGATGTTGGTCTTTAGTATTCTTTTTGTGATGTTGTTCTCTGATTTGATACCAAAGTACTACTGGTCTCATAGGAGTTGGCAAGCATTCCTTTCTCTTTAATCTTCTGGAAGAGTATTTGTAGAATTTATATTTTTCTTTCATAAATATTTTGTAGAATTTATTAATGAGGTCATTTGGGCCTAAAGGTTATTTTATAGGAAAAATTTTTGCTATGAAATAAATTTATTTAATTCATATAAGGCTATATGGTTTATTTGAACTTGTGTATTGTAAAAAATTTGTCCACTTCTTCTAAGTTGCTGAATTTATGACTATAAAGTTGTTCATAGTATTTCTTGATTTTCCTTTTAACCTATGTAAAATCTGTTGTGATTTTTCCCATCTCATTCCTGACCCTGATAATATGTGTCTTTTTTTTTTCTTTTTGATGAGTTTAACTAGGGGTTTATCAATTTTTTTGATCTACTCAAAGAGCCAGTTTTTGGTGTTATTGAATCTCTCTATCATTCTGTTTTCTCTTTCATTGATTTGTCCTCTGATATTTTTCTGCTTTTCAAAATTTTCTTTTCTATTTCCTTAAGGTAGAAGCTGAGAGTTTATTTCTGGTATCTTTCTTCTTTTCTAACATAGGCACTCTATGTTATAATTTTCTTTCTAAGCACTGATTTAACTACATTCCATAATTTTAACATGTTTCATTTTCATTCATTTCAAAATACTTCCTAATTTTCCTTTTGTTTTCTTCCTTGAATTCTGAGGGTTACTTACAAGTGTTTTATTTGGTTTCAAATATTTGGATTTTCTCCCAGTTTCCATTTTTGCTGAGCCTCAAACCTAGAATTTTGTAAAACTACTTAATGGAAGGTGTTGTGGATTCAATCTCTTTTCTGGTGTCCTGGAGCTTCTTTCTCAGTGTTTATAGCTTAAATTTAGAAGGGGAAGGATGAGCTGATTTCTACATGTGGCCGTTGTGGTGGAAATTCTTTTCTCCCACCAAGAACAGTTATTAATGTAAGTAAATAATTAAAATTATTGATTATTAAGCTAAACAATTTCTAAATCATTAATGTTTATAATTATTACATAAAACAGATATTTAAAGGCATAAGAAAATAATTAAGAACTTAAAGATTCATGAAAGAATTAAGTTTTCATGGCAGAAAGACTTAAGGGTCCAAGATTACAGAGAAAATTTATAGCAGGCATTTTTGATGTTGCACCAATTTCATCAGCACACTCATCTCTAAGTTTTGAATGTATCTGCGACTTTTTGCCTGCAAGCTTCGTCTTATGGAAAAATACATTCGTTTCATGTATGGGCACACTGGAAACTCTGAATATTCAACTCTCCCAAAGCAACTCTCATCTAGTAATGGTTAAGGTATTAATATATAATTGACCTCATTTCTTTTCAGTTTGGTTGGCATGTCTCTAAGACTTAATCTATATTTTCCATAGTTTCTGATCATACTCTATCTATCTTCCAGGATAAAATTAAATTCTCCCATAAGAAAGATTAAAATTCCAGAAGTCTACTAGTCTTTATTCCATTCTTTTTCCTCTTATTCTTCTAGAATTTTTCAAATAGCCATGCATTTCAGGAAGGAAGACCAAATAACTGAAAGCCAAGAGAAGAGAAAATAAACAACAGAAACCTAAGTTTAAATGATTAATTTACTAGTATTATTATGCATTGGTAGACAAAAGTAGCTTAACTGCTTACTTTATTAAAAAAAAAAAAAAAGATGAAGGCTACAGAATGGAAATGTAGGACCAGAAAACGTTTTTAAATTAAAGAAAAACCAAAAAATGGAAAAACAGAAGAGAGGATAAGAGACTACAAGACATATGAAAAGGCCTAACATATATGTAAGTGGAATTCTTGATGGAGAAAAGAAAGAGAGAGAATGGGAAGGAGCAAGTTTTGAAGATAGAATGGTCAAGAATTTCCCAAAACTGGTTAAAGACATGAACCCAGAGATTTAAGAAGTTTAGTGACTTCCAGAAATTATTAATACAAAGAAAAGCACACCCAGACATATTATAATAAAATTACCGAAAGCTAAAAACAAGAGATCTTAAATGCATGCAGTTATAGAAGTAGTGAATGCTCATTAACTTCAATGAAGCAAAAATATATCAACAATATATATTGTTTGGAAAAATAAAGGGAGCCAGAAGACAAATAATCCCGAGTTTAGAGAACTACAAAAATAACTGGCAACTTGGAAAATTATACTCAATGATAATATTCCTCAAAACGAAAGTGATGAAGGTGTTTCAAATTAACAAAAACTTATTCCTATGTGGTACATATGAAAGCATACACTAAAGACAGCTCTTTAGGCAGGAGAAAAATAATCCCAGACTGAAATACAATGACAAAAGAAAGAATGAAGAGCAACAAGAAAGTTATTTATGTGAGTGTTGACAAAGAAAACCAAACTGTAAAATATTTAAAGAGGTTTATTCTAAGCTTCATATTTGAATAATTTTGGCCCATGACACAGTCTTAGGAGATCCCAGGAATGTGTGCCCAAGGTGGTTTGGTTACAGCATGGTTTTATACATTTTAGAGAGACAGAAGTCATTGGCAAAGACATAAATCATGTAAAGTATACATGTAAAGTATAAATTGGTTGGGCCTGGAAAGGTGGGACATCTCAAAATTGGGACTTCCAGGTCACAGATAGCTTCAAGGATTTTCTGACTGGCCATTGGTTAAAAGAGTTAAGCTTTGTCTGAAGAGTTTAAGTCAGCATAAAGAAATGCATGAGTTAATGTAAGAAGGGTTTGGAAGCCAAAGTTCTTGTTATGTAGATGAAGCCTCTAAGTAACAGGCTTCAGAGAGAATAGATGGTAAATGTTTCTTATGGCACCTTAAAAGGTGTCACACTTTTAGTTAAATCTCTCTTGCTTCAGGAAAAGACCTGGAAAGGGAAGGGCATTCTCTATAGAATGCAAATTTCCTCCACAAGAGAAGGCTTTGGATGACCATTTCAAAATATGTCAAAGAAATATATTTTGTGGTAGAATGCTTTTATTTTCTTTAGAACCTGCTATCTGTCATGTGATGTTATACCAGAGTCAGGTTGGAATTTAGTATCTCATTTCTACAAAGAGTCTGTTTTGAGGGTCTTATGATTGCTATTTTAATGTTAATGCTGGTCAGCTGTGCCTAAATTCTCAAGGAAAAAGTATATAGGGAGGCACATTTGACCTCCCTTCCCATCATGGCCTGAAGTAGTTTTTTAGGTTTTATTTGAAATTCCATTGACAAAGATGAGAAGTGTATTCAGTCAACTGGGGGACTTAGAATTTCATTTTTGGTTTACGTGAGTAAATGTGAGTGAATACTGACTACTTAATGTGATATTAATAATAATGGCTTATGGTGTTGTGTGTGTGTGTGTGTGTGTGTGTGTTTGTATCTATGGTTGTTCTAGTGTTAAAAGGGCAGAGTTGAGTATTTGTGACAGACCATATTGCCCTCAAAGATTGAAATATTTACTATCTGGTAAATCACAGAAAATATTTGCTGATCCCTGTGGATATTCTTACTATTTACAAGGCTGATTAGTTGTGATGATTTAAAGCAAGGGCTATCAACTCATGATTTGAAAGCCAGCCATGCAATTTTGTCCATAGGTAGGGCCAGGTAAATTAACATATCGCTGTTTTAGGTCTAGGACTAGGTCCTGGAATTAGTGAAGTCTAGTGGATGAGCATTTAATAGAAACTAGGAGATTCTACTTAGTTGAAGACTAACTGGCTTTGATAAATTAATTTTCTTTCTAGAACTGCTTTGTCTGTAAAAAGAAATATAATAACAATATCTGCCTGTTTCAAAGCTTGCATAATAAAGATGATAAATATAAACAATCTTAATTATACTAAAATTATTAGCATTGACTTTGCATTGAAATAGAAATAGATGTACGTGGCAAAATGTGAATACAAATGACTAATCTCTACATGACTTCTAAATTGGTTCTTGTTTGATTTATTTCATCCATTTTAGTTGATCTTTTCTGCAATTGATCAGAATAATCATATAATTAATTTGACTTTTAACAAAATCTCTTATATTGTCTTTAAGCCTTCATCAAATTATGCTCCTTCTTCTTTCATCTTTTTTTTTTTTTAACTCTGATTTTGGCTCCTTTTTATTGAACACCTACTGTGTGCCATGTATGGTATGAAGTACATATTATTATCATCCTCATTTTTTTTTAGAGGAAAACACTGATATAAAATATTTTAAGTATTTTGTCCAAGTTTTCAAAATTCTTAAGTGGAAAACTGAAGTTTAAACTCAGGTCTCTCTGAATTTACAATGTACGGTATTGCTATTCATTTTCTACCTCTCTTCTAGAATGTATTGCACTTTGTGTTTGAGACTCATGCCTTATCCCTCTACATGTTTTGCATGCCTACCCAGATCAATGCTTTGCACAGGAGAAAGCCCATAATAAAAATAGTAAAAATTAGTTTCTATCAACAGATTTAAATAAATGAATACAATGGTTTTCTTGGGTTAAAAATGGGAAAGTTCCGTGGTCAAATAGCTTTAGAAAATTTTAGTTTGAACAGATTTTCCTAAAGCAGAAATCTTCAGAGGTTTTAAAAAGAAAGGTATAGCATTCACCGAAGATGTTTGAGTACAGGATTTTGAGTAAACATCTTCTTGGACTTTGGAAAAGTTAAAAATAATTTATTTAAAAAGATTCAAAAATTGTTGATAAGTTATAGTTTTAAGCAGAAAATATTAAATTTTATTCAACAAGCAAACATTTCCATCAATTTAGGCATTGTCAAGAGAGCAGATCATAATTTGCCATTAAGTAATGAGCTATAAAATCAATATTTCTACTAACTGTGACCTTTAGACTTTTGGAACAAATTCCCCATTAATGCCTATGAACTACATTTTATACCGACATCAAAATAAATATATCATTAATGACGTGGTGGAAGAAAAACAGAAATACCTAGACCAAGTTAACCTGTTACAAAATGGGGAGGGAGGGGCAGAAATCAGCAGCAACCACTGGTTTAGAAAAAATAATACTTTGAGAGAATTGTATTTTCCCCTATTCTCAACCTCTGGCCTAACCATATCTGGAATATAAAAACTCCAGTAATACAAACTTATGCCAATTACATCTCTATTTAACTGGATGATGTGTATTAGAGTGTATTCAATTATTTTGAATACACTAAACTGTTAGTGCAGTAACAATAGATATGTTCATTTTAAAAGGAAATAATCAGAATATTTTTGTTTGATTTTACTGACAAATCAAATGGTGATTTTGGTATTTCATAAGAATAACTTCAGACACTTGCTAAATTTTGAACTAAAAATTGCATGGGGCAAATAAGGAGTGGTGATATAGAAACTAAACTCTGTATAGCAATAATAGTGTCCAGAAGGTCTGCATTAGAAGGTTCAAATTCCATTTACACATTCATTCAATCATTCCTTCATTTAACCAACCCTTCCTTGTCTACAAGGAAGACAACTATAGTGTCTGCATAGAATGCTGGACCTAAAGGTACCTCACCCTTCAGTTGGCCTGTGATTTAAAATAAGGATATATATGCTGTGGTGATCTCTAAGAAGCTCAGTGATTTAGAGGGTGACAGAACTCCCCAATATAACACTGGTGGGAGTTACTGCATCATGAAAGAAGATCCCTCATAAATAGCTTAGCACCATCCACTTGTTGATGAGTGAATTCTTGCTCTGGTAGTTCACATGAGATCTGGTTGTTTAAAAGAGTGTGGCACCTCCCCACCACATTGCCATGTGACACACTGGCTCCTGCTTTACCTTCTGCCATGATTGTAAGCTCTCTGAGGCCCTCACCAGAAGCCAAACAGATGCCAGTGCCATGCTTCCTGTTCAGCCTGTAAAACCATGAACCTCTTTTATTTTTAAATTACCCAGCCTCAGGTATATCTTTATAGCAATGCAAAGGCAAGCTAACACGGAAAATTGGTACTGAGGAATAGGGTGTTGCTATAAAGATATCTGAAAATATGGAAGTGGCTTTGGAAGCAGGTAATGGGCAGGGGTTGGAAGAGTTTGGAGGGCTCAGAAGAAGACAGGAAGTCAAAGGAAGACCTGTTAAGTGGCTGTCACCAAAACACTGGCAGAGATATGTACAGTGAAGTCCAGGCTGATGAGGTCTCAGATGGAAATAAGAAAGTTATTAGGAACTGGAGCAAAGGTCATTCTGGTTATGCTGTAGCAACAACAACAACAACAACAAATTGGCTGCATTGTGTCCATTCTTTAGGGAATTATGGAAATTTGAATTTAAGAGTGATAATTTAGGTTATCTGGCAGAAGAAACTTCTAAGCAGTAAAGCATTCAGGATGTGGCCTAGCTGCTTCTAATATCCTATAGACTATTTTCAGATGCAGAGAAAATAAACGACTTAAAGCTGGAACTTATATTTAAAATAAAAGCAGAGCATAAAAGTTTGAAAAATTTGCAGTCTGCCTCTTTGGTAAAGAATCCAAGCAGGCTGTGGAACAACCAGTTGCTAAACAATTAGAATAATTAAAAGGGAGCCAAGTGTTAATATTTAAGACAATGGGAAAAAGACCTCAAAGGCATTTCAGAAATCTTTCAGGCAGCCCCTCCCATCACAAGCCCAGAGGCCTAAGAGAAAAGACTGGTTTCACAGGCCAGGAACAGGGCAACACTTCTCTGCTCAGACTCGGGACACTGCCCTTTACATCCCCAGCCCCTCTGGCTCCAGCTGTGGCCCATAGGGCCCCAGAGACAGGTTTGAGATATCTCTTTGGAGATTGCAAGCTTCCATAAACCTTGGTGGCTTTCACATAGTGTCAAGTTTGCTGGCACACAGAATACAAGAATAAAGGAGGCTTGGCAGTTTCCACCTAGATTCCAGAGAATGTCTGGAAAAGCCTGGGTGCCCAAGCAGAAGCCTGCTGCAGGGGCAGAACCCCACAGAGAAACTCTACTAAGGCAATGTATTAGTCTGTTTTCATGCTGCTATGAAAAAATACCCAAGACTGGGTAATTTATAAAGGAAAGAGGTCTAATTGACTCACAGTTATGCAGGGCTTGGGAGGCCTCAGGAAACCTAAAATCACGGCGGAAGAGGAAGCAAACACACCTTTCTTGATATGGCAGCAGGAAGGAGAAGTTCAGAGTAAAGTGGGGGAAAGACCCCTTATAAAACCATCAGATCTTGTGAGAACTCACTCACTATTATGAGAACAGCATGGAGGTGACTGCCTCCATGATTCAATTACCTTCCACTGGGTCCCTCCCATGACACATGGGGATTATGGGGACTGTAATTCAAGATGAGATTTGGGTGGGGATTCAGACAGACCATACCATTCTACCCCTAGCCCCTGCTAAATCTCATGTCCTCACATTACAAAACACCATATGCCTTCCCAACAGTACCCCAAAGTTTTAACTTATTCCAGCATTAACACAAATGTCCAAGTCCAATCATCGCATCTAAGACAAGGCAAGTCCCTTCCACCTATGAGCCTGTAAAGTCAAAAGGAAATCTATTACTTCCTAGATATAATGGGGATACAGGCATTGGGTAAATGTACCTGTTGCAAAGAGGAGAAATTGGCCAAAACAAAGTACAGGCCCTATACAAGTCTGAAATCCAATAGGGTAGTTATTAAACCTTAAAGTTCCAAATGATCTCCTTTGACTTCATGTCTTGCATCCAGGTCAAGCTGATGCAAGATGTGGGCTACCACAGCCTTGCACAGCTCTGATCCTGTGGCTTTGCAGGGTACAGCCCCTACTCCCAGCTGCTTTCACAGGCTGGCATTGAGTATCTGTGGCTTTTCCAGGTGCACAGTGCAAGCTTTTGGTTGATTTATCATTCTGTGGTCTGGAGGATGGTGGCCCTCTTCTCACAGCTCCACCAGGCAGTGCCCCATTGGGTACTCTGTGTGGGGGTGACAGCGCTACAATTCCCTTTTGCATTGCCCTAGCAGAGTTTCTCTGTGAGGGCTGTGCCCCTGAAACAAATTTCTGCTTGAACATCCAGGCATTTCTGTACATCCTGTGAAATTTAGGTGGAGGTTCCCAAACCTCAATTCTTGACTTCTGTGCACCTGCAGGTCCAACATCATGTGTAAGCCACCAGGGCTTGGGGCTTGCACCCTCTGAAGCAATGGCCTGAGCTTTACCTTGTCCCCTTTTAGCCATGGCTGGAGCTGAAGCAGCTGGGATGCAGGGCACCATGTGCTAAGGCTGCATAGAGACCTGGAGGCCCAGCCCAGGAAACCATTTATCCCTCCTTGGTCTCCAGGACTGTGATGGGAGGGGCTGCCTTGAAGGTCTCTTACACATCCTGGAGACATTTTCCCCATTGTCTTGAGGATTAACATTTGGCTCCATGTTACTTCTGTAAATTTCTGCAGCTGGCTTGAATTTTTCCCTAGAATTTTTTTTTTTCACACTGCATCATCAGGCTGCAAATTTCTCACGCTTTTTTTGCTCTGCTTCCTCTTGAATGCTTTGCCACTTAGAAATTTCTTCTGCCAGATACCCTAAATCATCTCTCTCAAGTTCAAAGTTCCACAGATCTCTAGGACAGGGGCAAAATCTCACCAGTCTCTTTGCATAGCAAAGCTGACCTTTAATCCAGTTCCCAAAAAGTTCCTCATCTCCATCTGATACCACCTTAGCCAGAACTTTATTGTCCATATCACTGTCCACATTTTGGTCAAAGCCATTTAACAACTCTCTAGGAAGTTCTAAACTTTCCCATTTTTCCTATCTTCTTCTGAGCCCTCCAAACTGTTCCAATTTCTGCCTGTTACCCAGCTCCAAAATTGCTTCCATATTTTAAGGTATCCTCATAGTAATGCCCCAGTCCCAGTACCAATTTACTGTATTAGTCCATTTTTATTCTTCATAGTCATTCTGCTACAAAGAAATACTTGAGACTGGATAATTTATAGAGGAAATATGTTTAATTGACTCACAGTTCTGCAGGGCTGGGGAGGCCTCAGGAAACTTACAATCATGGTGGAAGGGGAAGAAAACATGTCCTTCTTTACATGGCAGCAGGAAGGAGAAGTGCAGAGCAAAGGGCCGGGGGATGGGCCCCTTATAAAAGCCCTTATAAAAGCATCAGATCTTGTGAGAACTCACTCACTATTATGAGAACAGCAAGGAGGGAACCACTGCATGATTCAGTTACCTCCCACTGGTCCCTCCCACAAAACATGGGGATTGTGGGAATTACAGTTCAAGATGAGATTTGGGTGGGGACACAGCCAAACCATATCAGGCAGTGTGGAAGCAAAATGTGGGGTTGGTGCCTCTATATAGTCTCCACTGGGACACTGCCTAGTGGAACTGTGAAAACAGGGCCACCATCCTCCAGACCCCAGAATGTTAGATCCACTGGCAGCTTGCAGCCTGCACTAAGAAAAGCCACAGGCACTCAGCTCTAACCCATAAGAATAGCTAAAGGGCTGCACCCTGAAAAGTCACCATGGTGGAGCTGTGCAAGGCCTCGAGCACCTCTTACACTAGATATGGGACATAGAGTCAAGGATTATTTTGGAGGTTTAAAATTTAGTTCCTGTCCTGCTGAGTTTCAGACTGCTGAGTTTCAGCTCCTTTCTCTTGGCTGATTTCTCCTTTTTGGAATGGGAATGTTTACCCAATGTCTTTACCACCACTGTATCTTGGAAGTTAAATACATTCTTTTAAAAAATATATTATTTTCAGGCTCATAGGTGGAAGGAACTTGACTTATGTCTCAAATAAGACTTTGGACTTTGGACTTGGGGTTGGAATCAGTTAAGACTTTGGGAGGCTATTGAGAAGGGGTGATTGTAGTTTTCAGTGTGAGAAGGACATGAGTTTTGGGGGACCAGTGACAGAATGATATGGTTTGGTTGTGTGTCCCATCCAAATCTCATGTTAAAATCTAGTTCCCAATGTTGCAGGTGGGGCCTGGTAGGAGTTATTGCATCATGGATGTGAACCCTTCATGAATAACTTAGTGCTTCCCCTTGGTAATGAGTGTGTTCTCACTCTGAAAGTTCACATGGGATCTGTTTTTATAAAAGAGTGTGGCACCTCCCCTATTCTCTCTCTTGCTTCCCCTTTCACCATGTGATACACCAGCTCCTGCATGTCCTTCTGTCATGGATTGTAAGCTCTCTGAGGCTCTCATCAGAAGATGAGCAGATGCCCATGCCATGCTTCCTGTATAGCCTCCAGAACTAGCCAATTAAACCTCTTTTCTTTATAAATTACCCAGCCTCCAGTATTTCTTTATAGTAACGCAAAAACAATGAACATAGAAACCAATTATATTAGCTGTTTAAAATGATACTTTTCACATTGAAAAGAATGGGTTAAAGAATAGTGAGAGTAACCTTAGTGAGAATTGATGAAGGTTTGAACCAATCCATGTCAGTGAGATAGGAACTACAACATGAATTTGAGAGCTATTTAGGAGGAAAATACTTGAACTTGATGGCTTAATTAGACAAGAAGTGAGGTCAGGATGACTTCCAGGTGTTTAGCTAAGTGGTTATTGATGCCATTCATAGAGATAGAGGCTTTGGAATCTCATTAAATGAGCATAAATATGCTTCAAGGATGGTGTTATTTATCTTGGAGATGAGGAAATAGAGACTGACAAAAATAATGGCTAATAAGTGGCTTATTTCCTCCAAGATGTTTTACCAATTCCTTACATAGCCAGAATAATTTTCAGATTCATTTATCAATTGTCATGCATTATAGTAATTATATTCATTGTTACTCATAGAGGGCTATCATTTATAAGTTATATGGACCTAGGCTAGTTATGTAAGGTCTGAGAGACAGTCTCTTCACATGTAACACAAAGATAGTAATATTCATCTTTCATAATTCAATAAGATAAGAGATATATTCTATTAGTACCTGAAACATAGTAATTTCAAGTGATAGACATTATTTATGTAACATTTAGTTATTATATATTAATGCTTCTTTTTTTTACCACTTACATTCTCAAATAAAGAAGTCATCTTTCTGTTGTCCCCTCCTCAACAATGTACCCAAAAAACTGAGCATTTGAGTGTTAAGTAAAAACTGACATCATATTTAGCAGCTTTAAACAAGACTCAACCATTTCTACAAATGTAGCCTCTTATATAAAATAAGAATATATGCACTCATGTCCAATTCAGTTCTGTGTTTTGCCCTTTCTATTCTATTTTAATGATTTCATCAGTTATTTTTATATTATCCCATTTGTATTGCTATCTATCAATTTGTATCATCTATCTAATTTTATTGTTATTTTCAGATTATATAAGATCCTGTGTACTTAATAAATTAATACATATTAATACTAACAAATTATTATTTTTATTCACCATTTTTCAATATGCTGCCATATTGTGAAAAAGAGACAGCTTTTTATTTAACCAAGCTTATGTTCATAATAGGCACTTTCATATTACAAAGAGATTTTCATAGTTTTTCTCAGTTTTGTTTAAAATAGATAAATAACTTTGTTTTTGTTTTTTTGCCAATGGAAATGGAACTAACACAGTTCTATGATGTATAATTTGCAAAGAACAGTGCTGTAAAACATGAAATGTAGATTGATCTCATGTCTTGGGAAGAATGCTAATAGAACTAATGAATGTTGCTTCATGAACTAATGAATTAAGGTTACAGAGTTACTCTATACCTAGAGGAAGACAGATTATTTAGGTTACAAAGTTCACAGTAAAAAACCAACTGAGTGCCTACTTTCTCTGAATCAGGGCAGACTAGATATACTGAATGAGAATAAATCTTCCACTAATTCATGAAATTTTGCTTCTTCACCCATAACCAGTAGCAAAAATTGGCATGGTTATTGTTGAGATTCTGCCCTGGGGCATTGATTCAGGAAGTCTGCAGGTTTTCTGAAAGGTTTACAAAGTTTCCACCAAGTTTACTGAACTTCATTGAATCTATGCACCCTGTCTAGCTTTTCCCAGACAGTTCTTGGCTCCTCATCTTCGTGGCCTAAGGATACACCAGCTTCTGCTGCCCACATTAACTTTATAACAATCTATTTCCACAGAAAGTCTAGCCAGAGGGATTAACAAGGAGAGACAATATTTATTCAATTTCTTTCAAGTCTGCTGCCTAATTTCTTGCCAACTGGATGGTTTTGGGTGTTTGGCATGTGGGTTAATGTGAAGGGACAAAGCAGGAATCCCAATCCAGTCATGTATTTATAATTCCTGAGAAAAGGGTTTCCTGACCCCGGTTGCAGAGAACTCCCTAAAGAGTTTTAAAATATTATTGCTGGCAAGACCCCATCAGCCAATTAAGTCAGAATCTCTGAGGGTGTATTCTGGGCACTGAGAATTCTTCAGTTCTCAAGATGATTCTAATTTGCAGCCAAGGTTGAGCATAATGGCTTTAGTTATTTAAGATGATTTTAGAGACCCTGCAAGGCCCCTTAGAGATCATCTGATCCAATATGTGTAACAGATTAAAGTAGCTTTGGTTAACATGGAGAAGGGGGTTTCTGATTTTTGTCCTTGTACGGGAATCAAGGGGAGGACTATTCTGATTATTGAGTGAAAGTGATTTAATTCCACATGTGTTATTACCAAAGTGAGACTATAAATCACAAAATGTAGTGATCTGTCTAAAGTTACACAGCCTGTAAAAGACCAGTCATGCCTCCTGACTTCAGTTCCAGTGTTTCATTTTTACATATTGCTTTGGCCATGTTAAAATTGATCAAGTGGTACTTATCGCTTAAAATAGCTTCTAACATTATAACTATGAGGAATTTGAAAGCATCAAGTTCAAACCATTTGTAAACCAGCACTATTTTCATTGCATGTTTTTCACACATAATATTTGATATTTCTTTTCTGCCTTTATTACAAGATCTGGGACTCTAGATTTTAACTAACTTGAATGGCATGTTGTAACATCTGATCTAATGGAGATTTCCACCACCTTGTTTTTACAGGCTTAATGTAGAAATTTCTTAAAAGATCATATGTACCCATGAATGTTCTTTTTCCAGCAAGATGGAAGAAGCCAAAGACTCTCTGGTCTTTGCAGAAGGAAGAATGAGAACCCAAGCCTGAGGAAGATAAAATGAGATGATTTGGCTGAATATGAATTAAGGCAGCTGCCAGTGGTTCTGTAATGAGCAAACTGATTATTTTTTTATGTAGCCTCTATTCACATTTTTATGTTTGATTTTGTCCTTTGATTGTAATGACAGGTTGTGGTTACACATTATTAAAGATGAATACTAAAGAAGCGACTAAATAAAAAGGCAAGAAATTGAGGATGATTGGTGTCATCCCAGCAGGGAAGCAGATGAGGAAAGGCAGAAGATAAAGTTTTTTTTATGTCTCTGCTACTGTGTGCTCCTCACCTACACATATTGGAATAAACTTAGAATATTTCCTTTATTGCACATATTTCCTTTATTGCACAAATTGCTATTGTGCTATTTTTCCAATGATCAGAATCTGTGGATGGTGAAGGGAATGTTCAACTCTGCAATCCTTCCAACAAGTAAAGCCAGTAATTTCACTTATTAACTTATATATCCTAGGGAAATTTTCCCCATGGCAAGAAGAAACAGTATGAGTATGTTTGCTATAGTTTAAATGTCCTCTCCCAAACTCAAGCTATTGAGAATATTCATTTGGAGATAATACATATTATCTTGGCATGTTGTATGTAGCACTTGTTACTCCATTTCTGAAGTTCTTCTCTCAAACCCTTTATTTCATTCCAGAAACACAGCCACCACTGAATCTCTTAGGAGAAGAAGCTAATCAGTTTTTATGACTTGGAAATACTGTATGTATCAGGGCTGATTTTTGGGAAACCTTTAGAAATATTCAGGAATTGGTGATTTGAGCCTAAACTTTAGACATGGATACATTATCTAAGGCTTTTTAACTGATTTGCTCTCAAATTTGGGGCATGTTCTTGTCTTTGGGATGCCTATATTTTGCATATACTAAGGAGAAACATTTGCCAGTGGACATCAAGAACCACATATCAGAATGTTTGTATCAGTGGTATTTGTAATAGCAAGAATGGAGAACAGTTCAACAGTCCTTTGAAAGAATGATTAAACTGCGATAAATGTAAACACTGGCATACTATACAGTAGCGACAATGAATAAACTATAGCTAATCACATTCATCTTGGTAAAAAAGTCCTGTAATGCAAAGTGCTGATGAGTTAGCATGACCTCATAGTATCACTAGTGGAAATATAAATTTATGTGACCACGTTGGAAAATAATTTATGATTATCAGGTTTGTTGAAAATACAATAAACATTTGATTAGTGTTTGCTCTATATTAGTTGTTTTCCTAAATGTGCAAATGCAAAATCACTTTATCCTAATAATTGTGAGGTAAATACTACCATTTTCATTATTTATATATGAGGAAACTGACAAAGAGAGGTTGGGTAACTCCGCCAAAATCAAAAAACCTATTCATGGTACAAACAGCATTGAACCCAAGCAGTCTGGCTTCAGAGTTTGTCCCCTTATAAGGGACCATTATATTATGCTGTCCCTTCCAACAAGTAAAGCCAGTAATTTCACTTATTGACATATATCATAGAGGAATTTTCCCCATGGCAAAAAGAAACAGTATGAATATGTTTGCTATAGGTTAAATGTCCTCTCCCAAACTCATGTTGAAAATTTAATTATCATTGTGATGGTATTAAGAGGTGGAATCATTAAGAGGTGATTAGATCATGGGGACTTTGCCTTCATGAATGGGTTAATGTTGTTATCATTGAAGTGGGTTTATAATCATGACAGTGGGTTGCTGTAAAATTGAGTTCAGGGCTGGGCGCAGTGGCTCACGCCTGTAATCCCAGCACTTTGGGAGGCTGAGGCGGGTTGATTGCCTGAGGTCGGGAGTTCGAGACCAGCCTGACCAACATAGAAAAACCTGTCTTTATTAAAAATACAAAATTAGCTGGGCGTGGTGGTGCATGTCTGTAATCTCAGCTACTCGGGAGGCTGAGGCAGGAGAATCACTTGAACCCGAGAGTTGTAGTGAGCTGAGATCATGCCATTGCACTCCAGACTGGGCAACAAGAGCGAAACTCCATCTCAAAAAAAAAAAAAATCGAGTTCATCCCTCTGTCTCTCACTCTTGCCCTCACTTGCCCTTTTACCTTCTGCCATGGGATAATAAGGTATGATGGCTTTTGCCAGATACCTACACCTTGATATTGAAATTTGCAGACTCCAGGGCAGTAAATTTATTTTCTTGCTACCATATCCAGTCTGTAATATTCTATTATAGCAGCTCAAAATGCATTAAAACAATCTTCGTAGCAATTATGCTGTTAGTGAAAAAAATAAAAAAGAAATGACTTAAAAATCCATTATATCATAGTGGATAAATAATCAAGATATAGTCATATAGAATAATATTATACAACAGTGAAAATGAACTGACTCTACCATGCAAATTCACACCAAAATAATCTTTTAAGTGATAAAACCACAGAACAGAGGTCATATATCATATATAAATATATATGTCTAAATACATGTAAAACTAATAATATGTACTTAACATGTGAGTTAAGACTAAAAAATTTACTCATCACAATACCACAAAAAAGGACAATAGCCATTACAAAAGTTGTACTTCACTTTAATTTTTTAAAATGCAAAATGAAATACACTGAGTGACCTGATTTTTTTTCCTTATTGAATTGAGGAAAATGTTGCAAAGTACAACTTTTCATGAGACAGTTTAAAAGTATATATAAAGTCTTTTTCATAGATTTTTAAAAGACAATTTTTTGTAAAAATTTTGTGCAAGAAAATAATCAGAGATGGGCCAAAAATTCTGTGAAATTACAGTCTTATTTATCACAATAAAAACTTGAAAATAAAGTTTTCCTGTTATAACAAAATATCACAATCTGAGTGGCTTAAAAATACAAATTAATTTTCTCACAGTTCTCTAGGCTTGAAGTCTAAGATGAAGGTGTCAGCAGGCCTGCTTTCTACTCAGGCCTTTCTCCTCATCTTTCAGATGGCTGCTGTCTTGCAGTGTTCTCACATGGTTAGCCCTGTGTGTTGTCTCTGTCCTAATCTCTTCTTATAAGAATATCAGTCATATTGGATTCAAGACGCACCCTAACAATCTCATTTTAACTTAATTATTTCTTTAAAAGTCCTACCCCCAAATACTGTCACATTCTATGGTATTAGGGGTTAGGGCTTCAACCTAAAAATTTTGGGGAGTATACCCTTCAGTTCATAACATTAAGCAAATATTAAATGATCCAAAATAAACTGATATAAAATAATCTAATATAATATAGTTAATAAAAAATAGAAGCTTCTTCAATGACATTAAACAATGCACATAATATGTTGTGAAAAAATAAACTTAGAAAACATAAATACGTATTTCAACTTTGTTAAACAAAATCTATATAGGAAAAAAAGATTAATATTAGTCATGTCTAAGTGACAGATTTGACTGCCCATTCAAATGGTAGTATTTTGATCTTTTTTTCTTATGTATATACCAGGTTATCTAGGATGAATATTATTTTTATAATAAGAGTTTTTAATTTACTACATGGAGAAGATAACACATCAAGAACAAGCATTAATATATTAAGAGCAACATGGTTAAGTTTATTCATGCATTAATTCAGCTGGGATTTACTGATTGCTTACTCTATGCCTGGCACTGGGGATGGGTGGGAGGATTAGGAGGAAAAGTTCTTATTTCTTTTTATGTAAATGTTTATGTATTTACATATCTGTGACTTAAGTCAATTTGTGACTAAGAATGCAACTAAAACTTTGTGATTTTAAAATAATGTTTCCAGGGCAAATTCTATCATACACCTAAAATACAGGAGATAGCTATATAGGAGGACACAAAAAAGAGAAAATGAGGCACATGACAATTTTCTTTAAATATCTGAAAGGATAGAAATGCAGAAGAGCGCGTGACTAGAAGGCTAATTTTTAAAAATAAAATTAAGAATAAATGGATAGATATTTCAAGAGTTTGATTACAAATATGGGAAAAAAAATTTAACAAAATAGTATTGTAAAAGTATCAAAGTACCTGGGAGGTAGTGGGCTTAATGTAATGAAAGTACTAAAGCTTAGTTTACATCATCACTGTCTAATAGAATGTTCTGTGATGGTGGAAGTAATTTATTTCTGTGCTGTGCAATATGGACTCTGATAGCCACATGCAGCTTATGAGCACTTGAAATGTGGCTAGTACAACTGATGAAGTAAAGTTTAATTTTACCTAATTTTTATTAATTTAAATTTAAATTTAAATGATGGTTTTCATATTGTACAATGCAGGTCTAGCAGACCTCTTGGGAAGAGTGGAACAGATTTGAGTGGCCAATGAATAACACTGCTGGAATATATGACTTTTTAAAGTCTCTTCTAGCTTAAGATTGTATGATTCTTTAAACTTGAGGTTATGAGATCATATTTCCTCTATGAGGAATAAGGGACAGACATCTAGGAGGAAAAGACTGATGAATATGCTTTGGATTATCTCAAGTACTTTAAAGACATGTTTGCCAAATTTGGAGGAGTGGTAGAGAACAGATATTCAACAAAATATGAATAATCAGAGGCTATGGAATATTCACATTGTTCTATTTCAGCTAAAGGTAACAGAGAACAAACATGTTTGAAATACAATATCAGTATAACTACAGTTATAGATCACTTACAAAAATCCTAAATTTATAAATTAGAACAATGAGACCTAGAAAGTTTGAGAAACAGGACTCTTGTCTACTAGGCTCGCATATAAACTTTTAGGCATCTCCTGAATTTAAGAGTAGCATCTAAACAATGCCAAGTTAAAAAATAAGGTATGTTAGTGTGGGCACTGTAACACTGGTCTGCTCAGTCCAGTCTGCATTCCACCTTGCCTTCTGTAAATGATGAACACACCAAGGGTATTAACACAATAGACATGTCCAGGAATGCCAAAGACCTAAAGTTCATTAGATGCATGTACATATTACAGAGAAAGCTTGAAACCCCAATTGAGTTTAAAGAAATTGTACTTAATATGTGACTTGTGAAAGAATGAGCAACATTTGATGGTTTCTATAAAACACTCATAAGGCTGAGTAAACAGTGACCGATATGACAAATATGTTATCTATAATAAGCAAGACTTTGAAGAAAGGACTGCAACTTCAAAATGAGTTTCCTGGTTTACAACAAGCATTAATGTCAGGAAAGTCAATTAAGAGGTGACCTCCAATAGCAAGCCTTTGTCATTCAGGTTTAGGCAACATTCTTTGTCAGCCTCAATGTAACACTAACTGTTGACCTTTTGCTTTGCATTGAAAGGTCATTAGGATAAGTTAAGCCTCCTAAGTATTCACTACTTTTGAACCTGTGGCTCACAACATTTCATTAAAGGGGTTATCAAAGGGTGGCGAGAAGAAAAAGGAAAATGTCACTATGAACTTTTTAATCTATAAACTACATTAAGCAGTTCAAATTGTCATCTGTAATTCAGTTGTATAATTAGAAATACTTTCCTTTCAACTTAATCCAAATGCCACATCTCATTGTGATACTAACAGTATGTTGTCTTCACCAATGTATAGCTGTGTTTATTTCTATACTTAAATGTTTAGAAGCAAAATTTCCTGTTTCTCTAAGCTCTAAGTTTCCTTTTTTAGTAACTCTTCCATATCAAAGACATCTCACAGAACCTCTCAAACTGAACTGCTGTGGCAAAAAAAAATGTAGTAGGATGTCATAAAGTGGTTTGAAAAAACAGTGGCATGTATGTGAGAAAAATTCATTTTAATCCTGGGGTATGTTTTGGAACCATGTACAGGAATCATTGAAGAATAGATATTTTATGTATGTAAAGTTGTTTCTAACTAAGTAGACTTTGTTATAGCAGCCAAAATTGTCTAAGTCACTCTCTGTCAGAGAGGTGAAAGACCTATACAAAGAGAACTATAAAACACTGCTTAAAGAAATAATAGGTGACACAAATGGAAAAACGTTCGGTGCTCAAGGATTGAAGAATCAATATTGTTAAAATGACCATACTGCCCAAAACAACCTACAAATTCAACCATATTCCTATCAAGCTATCAATAGCATTTTTCACAGAACTAGAAAACACTATTCTAAATTAAAATGGAGCCGAAAAAGAGCCCACATAGCCAAAGCAGTCCTAAGCAAAAAGAACAAAGCCAGAAGCCTCACATGACACAACTTCAAACTATACTATAAGGCTACAGTAAACAAAACACCTGGTATTGGCACAAAAACAGACACATAGACCAATGGAACAGAATAGAGAACTCAGAAATGAAGCTGCACACCTACATCCATCTGATCGTTGTCCCAGCTGCTCAGGAGGCTGAGGTGAGAAGGTCACTTGAACGTGGGAGGTCGAGGTTGAGGTGAGCCAAGATCATGTCAGTGCACTCCAGCCTGGACACCAGACCAAAAACAAATAACCCCATTAAAAAATCAGCAAAAGACATGAACAAATACTTCTCAAGCCAACAAACTTGAAAAAATGTTCAATGTCACTAATCATGAGAGAAATGTAAATCAAAACCCAATGGGATATCACATCAGTAAAAATGACCATTATTTATTTCTAATAAAGAAAGTTAAAACAACAGATGCTGGCACAACTGTGGAGAAAAGGGAACACTTATACACTGTTGGTAGGAATGCCAATTAGTTCAGTCACTGTATAAAGCAGTTTGGAGATTTCTCAAGGAAATTAAAACAGAACTACCATTCAATCCAGTAATCCCATTAATGTGTATATATCCAAATGAAAATAAATTATTCTACCAAAAAGACACATACACTAATATCTTCATTGCAAGACTATTCACAATAGCAAAGACATGGAATCAACCCAGGTACCTATCAATGATGAATTAAATAGAGATTAGATTACATAAGGAAAATGCAGTACATATTCACTACGGAATACTATACAGCCATACAAAAGAATGAAATCATGTTCTTTGCGTGTATGCAGCTGAAGGCCATTATCCTAAGCAAATGAATGCAGGAACAGAAAACCAAACAACACGTTCTTACAAGTGAGAGCTAAACATTGAGTACTTACGGATGAAAAGATGACAACAGTAGACACTGGGGACTGCTGGAGGAGTGGAGGGGACAGGGGTTGAAAAACTATTGAGTACTATGCTCAATTTTTGAGTGACAAGTTCAATTATATCCCAAACCTCAGCATCACACTAAGTACTCATGTAAAAACCCACACATGTACCCCTGACTCTAAAATGAACATTGACATTATTGAAAAATAAAAAAATAAGACTGGGATCATGCCTGTAATCTTAGCACTTTGGGAGGCTGAGTGGGTGGATCTCTTGGGCCCATGAATTTAAGACAAGCCTGGACAACATGGTGAAATCCCATCTCTATAAAAAAATTCAAACAAAACAAAAAAGCAACACATGGTGGCATGCGCCCTGCAGTTCCAGCTACTCGGAAGGCTGAGGTGGGAGGATCACTTGATCCCAGGAGGTAAAAGATGCAGTGAGCTGAGATTACACCACTCCACTCCAGCCTGGGTAGACAGGGAGAGACATTGTCTCACACACAAAAAAATAATAAAAATAAAATAAATAAATAATTTTTTAAAAAAGTGTGTTGCTACACACATCTATTACTATAAACAAAATTTTGAACAAGAGGATTATTTAAAATCCTGGATAGGCAATAGCATCAAGAACAGTATTTGATTTTACAGGTATGACATTCTTAAACTCCGTATTCCTAGGTTTACAAGATGCAGCTTCACAAGAATTATCTAAACCAAAGACTGTGGCTTGGGTTTTTTATAGAAACATGTAATTTTCCTGAAAGCTACTATGTTATGAATTATATAGAGTAATAAGTATAGGCCTTTGATAACATGTTATCTTATTTTGGGCTCTAATTTGTACAGTAGTGATTATAGTTCCAAAAAGTGTTCTCTCAGTGTGAAGATACATACCATATTCAACTGCATTACTGAGAAGGTATCCTTTTAAAATTTATCTTAAAATATTCCTACTGTTTACTAAAATAATGTGAAGTGATAGGAATATCCCATATAAGTTTGAAGATAAAATGTATTCCTTCTATATTTCTGAAATTTGCTAGATGTTAGGATTAGGTGGTTATAGAAGTTAGAGAGATGGATCACTACAGAAATCTAGTGTTTTCTTTTTTGTCACTAAATGGATGCTGCTGCAGGCAGTTAGCTTGTTTCTTAGCTCACCAAAATGCCGGTGATTTTTATACATATTCTATGGGCTGATTCACAGTTCTGACCCTGCTTTTTGAAAAGATGAAATTTCCAGCAGGTTTTTTGAGAAGGTTATACACATATTGTCTTGATGTCATGTGGAAAGCACTGGCTCATCACAAGAGCCCTGTGGCTTTTAATGAGTTTTGCCATCAGAGAGGTATTTGAATATTGTTCAGTAGCCTTGTGTCTCATTATTATATTTTGCTTCAAACTTGAATTAAAGGAGAGATGCAAGCAAAATCCTGACAAAGCAATCGATATTTACTTTGTGTATAAACCCTTGCAGCAGATCAAACTTGAAAAAGATCTCCTGTTTTCTAGTAATATCTAACTGGACCCCTACAGATATCAAGCATAGGTCTCTTTAACTAGGCAATCCCAGCATAAATGGAGTGGTTACCGACACTAAATTGGTCTATTTATCCTGGAATGAGAGAGGAATTGCAGTCAGCAGGAGGGAGGGTAGTTTCTGAGTCATATGCTCTTGCATAGAAGAAGAGATGGGAGGTGTTGTTAAAATTAATTTGCTACTCAGGCATTTTAGAAAATATACTTGCCTAGCTTCCAGGATTTAGAGGTATCCGAAGCTGCTGGCAAGTAGGCCACCTGAGAAAGACGTGTAAAACATGGTAGAAGAAGAATGAACAATATTTCTGTATCCAATTCACTGTGACTTCTCTGTTTTTATTTTTTCTGGTGCCCTTAAAATGATCATGAAATAAAGGGGTGAGAAGATGCTCAATTACTGGAATGCTTGTAGTGAAGACAACCATGGCTCAAGCATCTTCTTAGTCACACAATAATGAATACCTCCCTAATTTGATGTGCTTCAAGTAGCTCAGACTGTTGACAGTAGCAAATCTGGTAAAAGAGGAAATGACCTCTGCAGAGCCCATGGAGGGTATATAACAGACTCTCAGTAGAGGAATTCTCACTTTTACCTCCAGCTAGTTCTGCTGCTGCCACCAAAAAAATTTGAGGTTTTCCTCTTCTTCAGATAAGATTATTATTACTACCACTAAAATGAAAGCAATAACTACTACTACTGCTACTAAGAACAGTAGCTGCCATTTATTGAATAGGATGTGTTAGGATCTGTCCTGAAATCCTTGTATGCTCTATTATTAGTCCCCATTATAACTCAGATATATTGCTCATCTCATATTGCAGGTAAGGAAACTGATTTAGAACGATTAAACACACACAGAAAGTAAATGGTGAACACAGCATCTGTACCTGTTGCTGTAGCCCCCAAATGCAAATTTAGTCATCATTTAGTTAATTAATATGCAAGAGGTGCTTACCAGTGTGAAGAGTTTCATTTTGTAAATCATGTACAGCAAGCCACATGTACAGAGCTCTTTCTCCTGTTCTCTCTGATCTGATCTCGTTTGCTCCTTGACAGGCCATCCCAGTCAGCCCTGCTTGGGGATCACTAGTCAAGGATTTATGTGACCATCTCAGTCCCACACCGTTGCTCTTTATTTTGCTCAATTCATTTTAGTCCCAATTTTTCAGTTTTCTTTTTATAGTTAAGAGCTTTCCTTCACTACTTCCTTCATAACACTAATCACATACCCACTCTTACTTCAATCTCCTTTAGTGTCAATTTATTCTTTAAACATGTATTGAATTCTTACTATATGTTGAGGAAACTAATACTAGTATTAATTGATCTATGATCATAGGAAACTTGGAGGTTAATGAAACAGATACAGATAAACAGCTAAATGCAGTTCAAGGTGATGCATAGGATTATAGTGATAGGCAGAAAACAATACATTATAAAACTAGAGTGGAAACATCAGAGGTATCTTCCTAAAGGAAATAGTAACTAAACTGAGTGTTGAACACCAAAAATAAGTTAGTCAAGTGAAGAAACATTTCAAAAAGTAGAAATAGAATGTTTAAAAACAATGTTAAAAGAAAATTTCAATTAATTCCAAATGACTGGAACTTAAGACTGGGAAAGGTAGAGAGGCTTATGGGACTAGATTGAGGAAGTATTCAGAGAGAAAATCAGGAAGGACCTTGAAGCTCCCCACAAGAAGAATGCATTTTATCCAATGAACAGACCCTGGGCAATTTTACATACTAATTGAGAAAGGGAGTGAGACGGGCTTGAACTAAGGCATACTGTAGTTCTGTTTACTGCAGAAAGGAAGTTCAAGAACAGCATCACAACTTGTCCGGGCAGTACTTCCTCACAACTAATTTAGGCTTCTCTGCACCCCAAACTGGCCAAGAAAGTTAAAATGCTACATTTCTCTAATAATTAGACTTCTTCATACTGAATATTTCCTTTGAAAAAAATAAGGATATTTTAATATGAAGCAGAAGTTTAGCAGTTACTTTTTGCGTGGCTGTGTGCATGTGTGCATGCTAATTTCTGTGAGACTTGGTCATAATCTTAATCATTCTTGAAAGCAGAGAGTGATGAGTCTGACCTCAGGGAAAAGCTAGGCTGTCTTTCCTGGCATCTTGATATTATAATAGATTTTAAGATTCTGTCAAGTATACTGAAAGGAGAATCCATGAACACTGTATATTTATTAAAGACCTACTATGTGTCCGCAATTTTCTCTATGCTATGAAATGTAAAAACAAAATTTAGTGTCTCTGTCTTCAAGTTGCTAAAATATAATTGGAGAGAGTAAAAAAAAATCCCCAATATTATTAGATAAGATTTTGTGGCAATACAATCTTTTAAAAACTTGGTAATGCAGGCTATGAAAGCAATGGGAGTTCAGGGAAGAAAGATGTCCAAGCAGGATATGCTTGACCAGTGGGTGCGATAGAAGGGGCCTTCCTTTAGCTGGAGGTCCTGGCTGAGTAGCAAGTACGGTTAGTTTACAAAAAGGGAGTAAGATTGGATACTGAGAGTGGAAGGGGCCAGGGTTGAGGTACAGAGTATTAAAAATCTTTAATGCTAAGCAAGAAATGTAGGTCTTATTAGGTAAGTTGTGAACAGAATATAATAATGAAGTCTTTTTATTTTTTTTTAACTACTTTTGCAGTGATGTATGAATTTGCAGCCACATGCCTACCTGGATTTGTGACTTTTGTGAAAACTCACTTCCTAGCCTGGCTTCCCCTATGAAAGCAGGGCCTGTGACACAGGCTTACATGGAGGTAGTTTATTTTGAGAAATCATCCCAAGTCAGGAGAGAGTGATGCTGGGATGAGGGAAACGAGGTTGGAGGACAAGGCCATGCAAGGTTCAATAAATACTAAGCTGTCCTTGCAAGGGCATCTGGGGCTGATTAGGCTGGGGCTTTCTGTGGAGTCATCTCACAAAACCTACCCAAGGAACAAAAGATTGGCACATTTATTCACAATTGCTCCACGGGGTATTAACTTCCTCATTGTTTGCATTGCATTTGCATGACTGCTTGATGCTGAGTCAGAGATGCCCAAGAACAGAAGATGAGAAATTCTAGGTTGAGCTGAGAGTAGGTGCTGTATTTGTACATTATCAAAGGTTGTGCATAGAAAGGTCTGGAGTTTAAGATGAATTGAAAAGTCCTGACCAGAGGCAAGAACTATCAGATATACTCATCATTTCATTTTTAAGCAAAAATTTTAAATGATTACAAAATGTATACAAATTTATTATTACCAAAAGTATTATTTTAACAATTAACCAACAAAACATTGCCTAGAAATCATTTGGACACATCTTTAATGAATAACTTAAACTGAGTTATTATTAATATTCTCTTTCTAAAAGCCTAATATGGTGCCTGACATGAAGTGGGTGTTTAATAATGACATATGGAAAAATTGAGTGCATTATATCATGTAAACAAGTGCTTTCAAAATGGATTGAAAGGTATATTATTCAGTACAACTGGGGTAGCAATGATGTCAGGGAGTGAACAAGAGGGCTTATTAAGGAACTAATTTATTTTATAAATATTTACAGATGGCACCAGGGAAAACAATAGCTTACCTTGAAACCAAATTATTTCAAAACCCATTTCAAACTGTAATTGATTAGTTTTTGAAATCATGTGTTTTTTTAAAAAAAAATTAAACCCCTTATCAGAGAGCTTTACAGTTTGTAGTAACCAATAATGACATAATGTGCAAACGTAAATGCAAAAAAATTAAAAAGCCACAGAAGCGTATTACAAATAATTAATAAAAGGATGACTTTGTAGTTTTAAAGTATGCTAATAATGCTTACATGTCACATATATAGCATATAGTATCATTTGTAAATATTCTGGTAAAGTGAGCTATTTCAAGAGATGGAATCATATCTTCTCCATCCTCTTTTAAATGCTTTTTGTTCAATGAATACATCACTAAACAAAAATTTACAAAACATCTGTGTGTCCACTCAGGAGTTTGAAGTAAGTGCCTGCTTCCATCTATCTACTTCCATCTCTCTACTTGTTTCTTTCCTTGCTTGAATGATAGTATTAACATACTAAGAAGTTCTTGGACATCAAATTTTAGTATTAAAACATACGTTTTTGAAGCAAAATGTCCTCATCGTGCTCTGGAGAATTCCCTTCCGGTTTTAGCATGGTACCCACAGATTCACCTCCTGGTGGTGATGCTTGTCAGCTACAAAGGCAGGTGTGGTTTGGGCAGGGAGTAGGCTCTGAGCCCTTCTTCCTGGACTTTAATGAATTATGAAGATCCAGTTGCCTCAGATTTTCTTTCAACTACATAGCCTTAAATCTGGGCAGTCACTTCAGAGATGTTTTTGTTGGTTTTAATTCTGTAGTATCTTGCGGACTTGCAAGCTCTCAAGATTTCCAGTGCCCATAAATATAAGCCATAGAAAATTTTTCATCCATGGAGCTTAATTTTAATTTCAAGTCATCTTAATTCTCACAACAATAAGTGGTTTAATTTTAAGGAAGTAATTCATGACAGACAAGACATCACCACAAGAAACCAGCTGAAAAGTGATTCGTTTTTCCCTCAGACTGTGTTTTTGTCAGGATTCTGGAGAAATTAGGAAAATGGAATCAGAGCTGGCCAATCGTTGCTTATGTAGCATTGTAAAACTCTTAGGCATCTTATCTAACATATTTATCTTAAACTTTGTATCCCAATGCTTAATGAAAGTACGTCTTTTCCAGAACACTCTTATATTTTGATATCAGAAATCTCATGTTTAAGAAACTTGCTGCTTGGAATATTAAAATTCAGTACCCGATTGTGAAGTGTGATATAGCAAATCATCTTTAAGTATAGATCTTTGTCTGCCTTTATATAAAATAAGGTCACAAAAATTGAATGGTGAAAAGTCAAATTATATATACTAAAGGGGACAATTATAAAATGTTAAAAATTCATAAGGTTACCTTCTTCTTTAGTAAAATTTTCTCCGTCTAAGGAGAGGGCATCACCACTTACCTATTTGCTCAAGTGATTTGCATTGGTATCATCCTTTTTTTCATTCTTTTCCTTTACCACTAGTCCAGCAAATCTTGTAGATCTGTTTCCAAAATATAGCTCTTCACTTGTTTATTTGCAGGGCTACCATCCTATTCCAAACATCTCTCATGTACACTGTGATAATATTCTCCTCCTACTCTTTCTTCCTGTGTCCATTTTGTCCCCCTTTATATACACAATTTACCCAGCTCCCAGAATAATCTTAAAACATAAACGAGAAAACTTCACTCTACATTTATATTATAGTCTAAATAAAATCCAAATGCTTTCACAAATCAAGTACTCTTTTTTTTCAGAGACCTGGGAACTTGAAACAAATTGTCCATCCTGAACTTTCTCTCCTCTTTTGATCATGGCTTATCTCTCTCTATTCTTTTCCTTTTCCTATCTTTCCTCTATAAATATTTCTGATGTTTTAATATCAATTAGATGCTGTGCTAAGTAGTGCAGTCACTACAATGGGTGTAGGGGCCAAAGGGGACACAAAACTTTTTTTTTTTCCCCTCTGAGGTTTATTGAAAAACCAGCTCACAAAAGGAGATTAACTGAAAAAAAAAAAAAAAAAAAAAGGCATAAATATGTGAGACTGCGTACATGGAGGAGAGCCACAGAATAATTCCCTCAACCTTCCCATGGGGTTCAGAAGCTTATTTATCATCTTGAGGTTATAGAAAGAATAGGGGCTTGGACTGTGGCCAAACAGGTTCTGCTGGTAAACAGATTATTGGGAGTTGGGGAAAGATGAGGTCTGGCAAGCAAAGACAGCCTTGTCCTGTAGATGAAACCTCACAGGTAGCAGCCCTCAGAGAGAATAGATGGTAAACATTTATTTTTTTTATTTAAAAATAATTTTTTTAAAATTATACTTTAAGTTCTGGGCTACATGTGCAGAACTTGCAGTTTTGTTACACAGGCATACATGTGCCATGGTAGTTGCTGCACCCATCAACCCGTCACCTACATTAGGTATTTCTCCTAATGTTATCCCTCCCCTAATCCCCCACTCCCCCACAGGCCCTGGTGTGTGATGTTCCCCTCCCTGTGTCCATGTATTCTTATTGTTCAAGAATACATGGAACATAAGAATATTGTTCTTATGAGTGAGAACATGTGGTGTTTTTCTGATCTTGTGTTAGTTTGCTGAGAATGATGGTTTCCAGCGTCATCCATGTTCCTGCAAAGGACATGAACTCATCCTTTTCTATGGCTGTGTAGTATTCCATGGTATATATGTGCCACATTTTTTTAATCCAGTCTTTCATTGATGGACATTTGGATTGGCTCCAAGTCTTTGATATTGTGAATATTTCTTTCAGACTTTTAAAGGTGTCAGACTCTCTGTTAATTTTCCCTAAATTCAGCCAAGGGAAGGTCTCAGAGAAATCCTGGCTGCCTCAGATGCCGATTTGTGCTACAGATGCAAATCTCACCCACAAAAGACAGCTTTCCAGGTTACTTCTGTTTGCAGGTCCTCTGAACCGCAATCTCAAAATATGCCAAAGAAGTATATTTTGGTGTGAAATATTTTGATTTTCTTTATTGGAATTTTTTTTACCTCCGAGAGCACAATAAAAATTTTATCCATCATTGAAGCCTTATCTTCTACATCAACTGTGAATGAAAACTCTCTTGACCCACTGAGCAAGGTGTAATCTCTCATATTCTTTTAAAAATACTGCCTACATATAATAAAATTCATACATTTTACGGCTATGCTTATATTTTTTCTTAGTTAATTACTTTGGACCTTTGTCAAAAATCAGTTTACTATATATGTGTGGTTTATTCCTGGTCTCTCCGATCTGTCACATTGATCAATTAATCCACCCTTATACCAAGACCATGTTGCTTGATTATTTTTAGAATAAGTTTTTAAATTAGTTGATGTAAGTGCTCAACATTTGCTCTTATTTTCTAAAATTATTTTGAATAATCTTGGTCTTTTGCATTTTCATATGAAGTTTAAAATAAGCTTACAAGTTTCTTCACAAAGTCCAGTAGTGTTCTGATTGTGATTGCATTGTACCTACAATTTAATTTGAAGAAGATTGTCATGTTACCATTACAGAATCTTCCATTCATAAATATGGTATATATCTTTGAATATTAAGGTCTTCCTTAACTTCATTTTTTTTTTTAATTTTATACTTTCAACTTATGTTCTTGCACATTTTGGTCAAATTTAGCCCTAATTATATTTTCAGTTGCTATTGTAATAAATAATGTTGCTTTTTTAAAATTTTGTTTTCTAATCATTTTTACTGCTATATAAAAATATAACTAATTTTGTATATTGATCTTGCATCCCTAAAGAGTGTAACATTCACTTATTTATATTAGTAAAGTTTTTATGCATTTCTTAGCTTATTTCTACATATACAATCATGTCATGTGCAAATAAGAAAAGTTTTATAATTCCTTTATAATCTCTCCACATGGTTTCTATTTCTTTTACTTGCTTTAATGTGTTAGTTGAACATTCAGTAAAATTTTAAATAGAAGTGGTGAGAATTGACCTTCTTTGTTTTAACCTTGAGTAGGAATCACTCATCTTTTCAGCTTTGAAGATAATCTTAGTTGTTGATTTTTCAGATTTTCTTAATCAGGTTGAGAAAGTTTTCTTCTATTCTCAGTTTTCTGAGAATTGTTATCAACGAAAAGGTTTAAATATTTTTCAAATAATTTTCTTGCATGCATTGAAGGGGTCATATGGTTTTATCCTTTATTTTATTAAAATGCTGAATTAAGTTGATTGATTTTTCACATATAAACCAACCTTAAATTCCAAGGATAAACTTCCACATAGTCATAATGTATTATTCTTTTTACATTTCATTGGATTTTATTTGCTAATATATTATAGTTTTTGTGTCTATGTTCATGAGGACTATTAGTCTGTCATTCTCGTTTCCTGTTATATCTCAACAAAATAAGTTGAGAATTGTTCAGACCTCTATTTTCTGAAGCTGTAGAATTGGAATTGTTTCTTTCTTAAATGTTTGAAAAAAGAATAATCAATGGAGCCTTATAAGCTGGAAGAAATATTTTAAAATAATGTGGAGGAGGAAGTGGATTAATTATGAATTCAATTTCTTTAATTTGTGTGCATCAATATACATTTTCCAGTTTTTCCTACATTAGCTTTGGTAGTTTATTTCTCTCAAGAAATGTGTTAATCTCATATAGATTGTCAAATGTATTGCCATAAAGTTGTTCATAATATTTCATTACTATCCTTTTGAACTCTTAAGGCTCTGTAATGATGTTACTTCTTTCATTTGTTATTAATAATTTGTGCCTTAACTCTGCTTCTCTCTTTTGTTCCTTCCTTTCATCCTTCCTTCTTTCCTTTTTTCTTTTGTTCCTCATTCTCTCTGGCTAAGCATTTATTCATTATATTGACTGTTTTTCAAAAACAAGTTTTAATCTCATTGATTTTTATTATTTTTTTGTATTTCATTGATTATTGCTCTAATTTTTTGCCTGCTTTGGACTTAATTTGCTTTTTTTTTTTTAGAGTAGAAAATTAGATCATAGATTTCAGACATCCTTATATTCTAATATAAACTTTTAGTGCTATACATTTTCCTTTAAGCATTGCTCTGGTAAAACCCCACAAATTTTGATACTTTATATTTTTATTATCACCAATTTTATAATTTCTTCTTAGCCAAATATTTATTGAGAAATATATTGTGTAATTTCCAAACACCAGGGATTTTCCTGGCAATATTGTTAGGAAATTTTAATTTAATTCCATTGGGATTAGAGAACATACTGTATGACTTCAAACTTTTTACATTTATTAAGGCATTTTTAATTCCTCAAAATATAATTTACCCTGAAAAATGAACAATATACATTTTAAAAATATGCATTCTTCTATTTTCAGGTGTAGCCTTTTATAAATATCAATCAACTAAAGATATTTGATAGTGCTGTTCAGATCCATGTCTGCTAATTTTGGTCTAGCTATTTAATAAATTACTTAGAGAAATGAGTTTAAGTTTTCACATAAAATTATAGAAGTGTATAATTTTTCCTGAAATTTTGTTAATTTTTGCATCATGTATTTTAAACTTCTGTTATTATCTGCACATCAGCTATTATTGTTCTCTGATGAACTGACACTTACAGTTATGATTTTTTTTGTTTTAATATCTATTTTCTCTCATATAGTCATTCTAGCCTCTATGCTCAGTGTTCACATTTATTCATTTATTTCTAACTAATCTTTATATTTTAAAGCACATCTCTTGTAAGTGGTCTGTAAATGTTTGGCTTAAAATTTTTTTTGGCAAACTTTTTATCGGAATATTTAATTAATTAACTTTTAATGTAACAATTGACATGTTTGCATTTGAGACTACTATTTTGCTTTTTATTTTTTGCTTATCTTTTTTGTTTTCTGTTCCTCTGTTCTTCCTTTTCTGCTTTTAAAAAATAATTTGGGCTGGGCGTGGTGGCTCACGCCTGTAATCCCAGCACTTTCGGAGGCCGAGGCGGGTGGATCATGAAGTCAAGAGTTTGAGACCAGCCTGACCAATATAGTGAAACCCCGTCTCTACTAAAAATACAAAAACTAGCTGGGCGGTAGTGGCGTGCGCCTGTAATCCCAGCTACTTGAGAGGCTGGGGCAGGAGAATTGCTTGAACACGGGAGGCGGAGGTTGCAGCGAGCCGAGATCGCACCACTGCATTCCAGCCTGGGCGACAGGGTGAGACTCCATCTCAAAAAAAAAAAAATAAATAAATAAATAAAAAATAATTTGGATGATTCTTTGAATTTTATTTAAAATTTTTAATAAACATTTTGGTGACACTTTTGCATTTTTAAGTGGTTGTTTTTTATAAAACATACATCGTTAACTTTTCACAGTCCACTTATAGTTAACACCATACTACTTAGAATCAATTATGAAAAAATCTTGAAAGCATGTAGATCCATTTTAGCTTCCTTTTGGTTATAACAGGTAGTTTTTATGTATAATATATAAGTACATCTTCAAGTACTGCAAGAAAATGTTTTAAGTTTGTTTTGAACATCGACATGGTATATAAAGAACCAAAGGAAAAAAAGTAAAATAAAAAACAACTTGCAAATTTGCAGGTATTTACTATTTTCTGTGTTCTTTAATGTTTTCTTGGAATCTGAGTTTCTATCTGGTATCACTTCTCTTCAGTTTGCACAATTTACTTTAGTATGTCTTATAGTGCAGATTTGCTGGTGTTGAGTTTCTGAAAATATCTTTATTTTGCCCTCATTCTTAAGTAATATTTTTATTAGTTATCGAATTCTGGGTTAGCAGGTTTTCCTCCCTTCTTTTATTTTCTTTTTCTTTTCGAAACATTCATCACAAAGGTGTTGTTTCAGTCTTTTGTGGGAACCTCTATTTATGGTGAGAAGTCAGCTAGTAACGGGTTTGTTGTCACCCTGTACATAATATGTCATTTTCTATTTGCTGCTTTCAAGTTTTGTTCTTTATATTTGTCCTTCAACAGTTTCACTATGATGTACCTCAGCACAGACTTTTTTGGTTGTTTTTTTCTATTTAGGGTACCTTTAGCACCTTATATCTCCAAATTCCTGTCTTTCAACACTTTTAGAAAAATTTTCACTATTATTTCTTTAATTATTAGTTTTCTGATTTGTTTCCTTTCTGTTATTTTGGTATTAAAATTACATGTATGTTTGACAATTTTGTATAATCTAACAAGTCCCTGTGGCCTTATTATTTTCTCTATATTCTTCACCTTCGATGATTTTCATCACCTGTCTGAAAGTCCCCTTAATCTTTCTTTTTTCTTGTCCTTTTAGCTCCTAAGTTAATCCAGTAAATGTTTATTTCAGAATTTTATTCTGGAATTTCCATTTTGTTTATTTTCATTGTTTTTATTTTCTGGCTGATGCTTTCTACCACTTTGCTTATATTTTTATTTATAAAGACATCATGTTTTATTTTATTTCACTGAGAATAGATTTAACAGGTAGCTTCAAATTCATGCCAGTTAGTTTCAATATTTTCTTTTCTTTTGAGAAAATGTTCCATCTTCTTAGTTCTTATTTTACATAATCTTGGCTTGCATATTAGACACTCTGAATGTTAAGTCATGGAGGATCTGTATTGTGTTATTTTCTCCAATGAGTGTTTCCTTTGTTGTATAAAGTAACTTTTTTTCAGATGGGATTGAGTTGCAAACTGCTTCTTGGACAGCTCTCTGGTCTCAATTTAGGCCTATGGTCTTTAAGTGAATTGTTTTTAGTCTGTTCTGTAAATGCATGATTCAGGAATTAGTCAGAGATGTGAGAAAACTTTAGGGATTCCCTCTATGACTCTTTCCCTTCGGCTATTCCCCGACTCTCTGCAGCATTTATGGTTTCTCTGCTTCAGTATTCTGGTTCCCCAGGCCAGAAAGACTGTGGGCTTTTGGTACATATGTCTTTGTTACCACTGTGTGAGAGGTGTGGACTGAAATTAGTTCAAGGTTAAAAGCTGTGGAGACTGTTACTTCCCTGTCCAGCTTCTGTCTTTCTTCCTCAGGTTAGTCTGTGCAGAATCTGTTTCTGCTCAATCTCCAGCACCTTCAGGGAGTTGCTGTTTGCAATATGTCCAGATTTTATGGTAGTTTTCTTCAGCATGTTTATTGAGTAAGGTCTTAGATTTTTGTACCTACAAGAGGAAGAGGCTCCCTCTTGATGAATTGCTATAGTTTTTGAATCTGCTTTGAAGTATTCCTTGAATATATAATATTTAATGGCCTGCTAAATATTAAGTATTTTTGAGGCAAGGCAATGTCATGTTCATCTTCGTGGCTGTAGCAACCAGTGAGTATTCAATATGCTTCTGTAGGATTTAGCTGAAATTAAACCACACTGACATAAAAGTATGCAATAGAGAAAGGATCTACCCACTAGAGGGGAGACGAACAGAGAGCTTCAAAGATGCTAATTGAGGCATAAAACTTATGCTATACTCATTTAATAGCATAAAGCTATATACAAGTCTCATTGTAGCAGGACAAGCCACAGACAAAACTCCTCAGACACCGAGTTAAAGAAGGAAGGGGTTTATTCGGCCGGGGGCATCGGCGAGACTCCTGTCTCAAGAGCCGAGCTCCCTGAGTGAGCAATTCCTGTCCCTTTTAAGAGCTCACAACTCTAAGGGGGTGTGCGTGAGAGGGTCTTGATCGATTGAGCAAGCAGGGGGTACATGACTGGGGGCTGCATGCACCGGTAATTAGATCGGAACAAAACAGGATAGGGATTTTCACAGTGCTTTTCTATACAATGTCTGTAATCTATAGATAACATAACCGATTAGGTCAGGGGTCGATCTTTAACTACCAGGCCCAGGGTGTGGTGCCGGGCTGTCTGCTTGTGGATTTCATTTCTGCCTTTTAGTTTTTACTTTTTCTTTCTTTGGAGGCAGAAATTGGGCATAAGACAATATGAGGGGTGGTCTCCTCCCTTATCATAAGTAAAAAACCCTCTCAGATGAGCAACTTGTACATTTTAAATCCCTTAGTGGCTGCCCTTTTTGTTTAACATGAGCTCATCTTGTTTAAACTATACTAGCAGAGAATGAAGCTAGTGTATCATTTTTTTCAGGAATTCCAGAGCCTTTACACATGAGAGTAGATTGGAGAGGATAAACATAGCAGAGAAAAGGTAAAGAAGGAAAGACAGTACATCCAAGAACACCACCAACTTTGACTGAAAAATGCCCTCTTACTTCATTAACGTATTGCATCTTAATCATTGTGGATGCAGTAGTTTTCTATATCAAGACAATCAATATATTGCAGCAGAGTTTAAATATTCTGCACTCTGGGTTATAGGACTTCATTTTAAATAAAAATGTTATGTATGCTGAGGCAATTGAAAACATTTTATTGCTCTTAGTATTGTGATATCCAGACATATATTCTGGCTTTCCATTTTCTCTTCACTGATTAACTTTGTAGAAAAGTCATAGGCCTTGAATGTTTTATAAATTCAATTGTTGATCTATCAATAAAATTTTAATATTTATTTTGTGATCAATGTAATGTTTCTTCATTTTTAAGATGTTAGAAAGTTTTTCCAAAGTCAACCTGGGTTTAACTTTCAGTTTGAAATAAATTAAGTTGAAGTTTTAGTACCAGATTTTTAAAAAGAAAGAAAGAAAGGAAAAAAAAACTGTAAAGTGCTCTTTTGCCTACAATAATAGTAATCAAAAGGCTAAAAATATCCAGGTATTGAGTCCTGATATGTGAGAATAAAAGTGCTTTTTGAGTACAGAAAAACTAAGTATGAAAATATTCCTTAAACTTTGGAGAGCAGAAAGTTTGCTCTTAATCTGATGCCCAGAAATAATGGACCATTCTTTCTAAGTAGAAAGTTTTATAGACTATTTTATAAAATTGCCACATAGGCTAACTCTCAACTATCTTCATTTATAATACTAACTTATGCCCAACACAGCTATTTCCTCTTCTCATACTACCTATATAACTAAGTAAACATATGGTGCTGTCTATTTGAGTTTCATTATGGAAAAAATGCATGCAAGAAGACAACAGTATTTGTATTTTCTATATCTGAGTATTCTGATTAATATAAAGTCTTAATGAATTATTTCACTTGTTGAAAGATTATAACAAAAAGATGTAAATACACCATTTACCTAACAAATAAGAATAATTATCTGGTAATTGGAGAAGGGTATTTCTGTCTTGTTTAGAATTTTCAGAATAATACTTTTGATTATCTTGAATACAGACAAACAGCAATGATATATTTTAATATTTTATTGGAGATTATTTCTTGTGAACACTAACTACTACTGGAATTTAATTATTCAGTTTTAAATTAAAAGATGGCTTTCCAATTTAAGTTACATAAAGACCTTTCCTATGATCTTTAAGAAAAAAAGTCACAATTAAACTTACACTTTAGAAGAAGGTTCACCATAACTATATCAAATCAAAGAGGATTAAACTATTAAAGAAGGAAAATATGAGTATATTTTTCCAAATAGTGATCAACCTTTTTGCTTCTCAATAAATAAATAAGTAAATAAATATTTTCTTGTTTATCAATATATTTGATCTTGAGAAAATCACTTAAAATGCATCTTAAATTTGTTATACACTGGTTTCATGATATTGTAGTGAAACCTTAAGGATATCAATTTTATTTGATAATATAATGTACTTTATTTAAAATTCTGAAATTAGATTCTATAGTAGCATTTAGTTCTGCTATACGAAGAGAAGATGAGATCAACTAATCAGAAAAAATATATTTATTGATCTTCCTCTGTGTTCAAATTAACACTTGGCTGGATTGTCTAAGGATTGTTAAATAATGAAAAAATAAATTTTATTTTGCTCTTATGTAGGCTAAAATAATAAAAAGCTTGAGCTAAACAATTTTACTCATGTATCGCAGAAACATGCGAATATATTACATTTAAGAGATTTCAACTTAGACGTTCTGAATATTCACTTCAATTATGAATGGAATAGGTAGTTTTATATAGATAAAAACAATGAACTTATTTTAAGTAGCGAATTTATAAATTCACAAATGAACATCAAGGTGACTTACTTTTGAATATTGTGTGGAAGAATATGAAAGGCCTTTATTCTGGCTGAAAGAGCGAAAAAAGTAAAAGGATTAACCAAAAAATCATACAGTTAAAAATTTCACAGAAGACTTATGTACACAAATAAGTCTAAAACATCTAAACTCCACAGGGACAAACTTTTCCAGTTGAACAAGTAACAGAAGATGCTTTCATATTTGAACCCACCTGTTGGTGTTGGGGAAAGGGGAGCTACAGCTTACAGATCAGGACTTTGTCCAGAGAAGGAGAAACCAGCCAAACTTTTGATGAACTGTTGTGCTGGAATGTTGAATTTGAGTCTATAACATTGCCCAGCACCAAAAGAATTCTCTTCCTGAAGTAATTGTTTCATATGAGAATTTTGCTGAGTAAGTAGAAGTTGAAAGCAGCACTAGAAATTGGAAAGAGATCTCATGATCTCTGAATCTCACAATTTCCAAATCTCATGGCCCTGCAGTCCTAAGGTTTTCAGCCCCATGTTCTCATGGTATCAATGTCTGCCATTTTCAAACTCTCCACAATTTGGAGGTCTGGAAGTCTAATGGTGTTTGGTTCCAAGGTCCTATCTTAGTAAGAGACTTGAACTCACCTTCAAAATGTTTGAATCCAGAGGCAAAATAATGAAAGCTACAACTCATTTTAACCTCTGGTGAGATCAAATATATCAGCACCTTGTGACTATGTAGAAAGTTGGAAGCTAGGTGGAAAAGCAAAGAGATATTTCTTTAATCTCTTGGTACTTAAATTCTTCTCACCTGCTAGAAAGACTAAAGTTTCAGCCTCTCTCTGAACTTATTCAAAATCTTATTGAAATAAACTAATCACAATTTTACTGTAGCTTCCTCACAAAGTAAAGACCTCTCATTAGTTATTTATTGCTGTACAACAAATTGCCACAAAAACATACTTATAATTGCGCAGATTCTGTGGCTTAGCTTCTCCATTTGCTTTACAATTTCCCACAGTTTATAATGAAGGCCGAAGATCTTGCTATCTTATCTAAAGGGTCATCTGGGAAGGATCTTTTCCAAGCTTATCCAATGATTGTTGACAACTTCGATTTTTTTTAATGTTGTTGACCTGAGGGACACAGTTCCTTATTGCCTGTTGGCCAGAGGCCACTCTTAGTTCTTTGTCACATGGGCCTTTCTCAAATGGTGGCTTGCTTCATCAAAGTGTGCAAGACAAGAAGGTAATAGGGAGAGTCAGCTATCAAGATGGAAGTCACACTCTTTTGTCAACTAATCATGGAAGTGCTATCTCATCACCTTCACATATTCTGTTGGTTAGAAGCAAGTCACTAAGTCTAGCTCACACTCAAGGGGAGGCCATTACAGAAGGTCAGCGATGCCAAAAATTAGAGTTAATTAGGGGCCATCTCAGAAGTCTGCTTATCATAGCCCTCTGTTGTTCTTTCAAACACACTTCTCAGAATTCAATAAAAAATACAAAAACTGCAAAAATTAGAAAAATGTCAATGGAAGAAGGGACAGATAATCAAGATGTTGAAAATATCAGTGAAGAGATTTAAACTAACTGTGATCAATATGTTAATGAAACCACAGGAAAATAATCAAGTAAAGTTAGGGGAAATTCTAGGAAGGATTCAGAAAAAAATCAAATATAATCAACAATATTAATATCTTATTGAACACAACCAATAAAAAAAATCAATAAATTTAAGGATAAGATAGTGTAATTATTTAATTATTTCTAAATATGCTTAGATACAGACATGCTAAAAACTAAATATAAAACTCAAAAAAGCATGAGCATGACCTCTGCCAAATGGGAGTAGGGATTTACATAAATGTAAAATGATTCCCAGTGTGTCAGTAATCATATCAATTGAAACAACAAGTGCTTCTTTGTGGACCTTCTTTTTGTTAATCTCTTCCAATGGGGGAGCAAGTGAATATGGATCTAAATCTTTGCTATTTATGGTCGTAGAAATTTGGAGTTTCAAAAGCACAAATGTTAACCTCCTGTATTATTTGAATGGGAATCTCTCCAGGCATTATCTCCTATTCTTCTTGCCTACTCTCTTGTGCTCTGGTCTAGTATTCCTATCTTTTACAATGTATTAAAATTGGATTTTTGGAGGCAAAGCATGATGACTGAATAGAAGCCTCCACTATCATCTCCTCTCCTAAGATCACCAAATTGAACATAAAAACAGTACCTTAAAAGAACCAAAAATTAGATTTTAAACAGATATTTAAAAAGAGACACTGCAAAGAGTAGGAAAAATGGTCTTGAATTGCTGATACCACTCCACCCCCATTCCCTGGCACTGGCTGCCTGGCATGGAAAAGCTGTACACTTGGGGGAAGGAGAATGCAGTGATTGTGGGACTTTGCTTTGGAATTCAGTACTGCCCTGTCACAGCAGAAAACAACACCAAGCACGACTCAGCCAGTGCCCACAGAAGGAGCACTTAGACCAGCCCTAGTCAGAGGGGAATCGTCTATCCCACCAGTTGGAAACTGAGTTTTGGTAAGCCTTGCTACCATGGGCTAAAGGGCTCTGAGGTCCTAAATAAACATGAAAGGCAGTCAAGGCCATAATAACTGTAATTCCTGGAGAGGTCTTTGTGCTGTTCTGGGCCCAGAGTCAGTAGACTTGTGGGGCATGCAACTTATTGAGACACCTCCTGGAGTAGCCAAGTGAACATTTGCACCATCCTTCCCCCAACTCCAAGCAGCTGAGCTCACAGCTCTGGGAAAGACACCTCCCATCCACTTGAGGAAAGGAGAGGAAAGAGTAAAGGGGACTTTGTCTTACAACTTAAATACCAGCTCAGCCACAGCAGGATAGGGCACCAGGCAGAGTTAGGAGGTCCCCATTCTAGGCTTTAGTTCCTGGACAACATTTCTCAATATACCCTGGGTGAAATGAGAACCTGCCTGTTTGAAAAGAAGAACCCAGTCCTGGCACAGTTTATCACCTGCTGACTTTAGAGCCCTTAGGCCCTGAATAAACAATAGTGGTACCCAGGAAGTACTCACTGTGGATCTTGGGTGAGACTGAGAGAAATATTGGCTTCAGGTCTGACCCAGCACTTCTGCTTAAGAAAAAGAGAGAGAAGAATAAAGGGATAAAGAGGACATTGTCTTTCAGCTTGGGTACCAGGTTGGCCACAGTGGGGTAGAGTACCAATTGGGCTCTTAGCATCTCTGATTTCAGGCTTTGGCTCTTGGATGGCACTTCCAGACTGACCTTGTACCAGTGGGGAGCCAACTGCCCTAAAGAGAGAGTCCCAGACCTGGCAGCATTCACCAGAATCTGACTGGGGCATTGAATGAACATTAGCAATATCCACGCAGTACTTGCTGTGGTTCTGGGGCATTGATGGCCACAGGGAGACACTCCTCTACTTGTGTAAAGAGGAGGAAATAATGAGGAGGATTTTGTCTTCCAGCTTGGGTGCCAGCTCAGCTGCAGTAGAATAGGGCATCAGAAAGATTCCTAAAGTTTTTGCCATCATGCCCCACCTAGAAGACGGCATCTCAGGATCTATCTGGGACTGGGGAGTCCTTGCCACTCTGAAGGGAAAGATACAAGCCTGGCTGGATTTGTCACTTGCTAATTGTAGAGCCCTAGTCCTTAAGTAAATGGAGGCAGTGGCAATGCAGTTGTTAAAACAGGTTTTGGTGAGACACAGTGCTGTGCTGGCTTTTGGTGGCAGCCACAGGAGTGTGTTATGCCATCCCAAGCTCCAGGTAGCTCAGCACAGAGACAGGGAGAGACTCCATTTATTTGGAGAAAAGAAAGGGAAGAGAGTAAGAGACTCTGTGTGGTAATACAAATAATTTTTCCAGATATTATCTAATAAGACTATCAAGATAGTACCTCAACGAGTCTGCAAGATCCACAATGTTACTGGGCTTGGGATGTTCGCTAATGCAGATAAGATGGCAGTGAGCAAAAACTTAGATAACAACATCCAAGTCCCTTTGAATACCTGGAAGGCCTTCCCCAAAAAAGATAGGTACAAACAAGCCTAGACTGTGAAACCTACAATAACTACATAATTCTTCAATTGCCCAGACGCTGACAAACATCAACAGGCAACAAGACCACCCAGGAAATGGCCTAAACAAAGTAAATAAGGCACCAGTGACTAACCCTATAGGGCACAGAATATGTGATATTTCAGATAGAGAAATCAAGCTACTTGGTTTGAGGAAACTCAACAAAATTCAAGATAACACAGAGAAGGAATTCAGAATGCTATCAGATAAATTTAACCAAGAGATTGAAATAATTAAAAAAGAATTAAGGAGAAATTCTGGAGTTGAAAAATTCAACTGACATACTGAAGAATGCATCAGGATCTTTTAACAGCAGAATAGGTCAAACAAAAGAAAGAATTGGTGAACTTGAAGACAGCCTATTTGAAAATACACAGTCAGATGAGACAAAAGAAAATAAATTTTCTAAATCTTCTAGGTGTGTTTCACTCTTTTTTACTTACATAAAAGCAAAAACTTATATAAACATGAAGGAGAAGACTTTCTCAGACGAACAAAAGCTGAGAGATAACATCAGACCTGTCTTACAAGAAATGCTAAAGGAAGTTAGAAAAGAAAGTTAATGAGCAATAAGAAATCAACTGAAGGTGCAAAACTCACTGGTAATAGTAAGTACACAGAATAACACAGAATATTAAAACACTGTAATTGTGATGTATAAACTATTCATATCTTGAGTGGAAAGACCAAAAGATGAACCAGTAAAAAATAACTACAAAACTTCTCAAAACATAAACAGTACAATAAGGTATAAATAGATAAAACAAACAGTTTAAAAGTGGGGGAATAAAGATAAAATGTAGTGTTTATTATCTTTCTCTTTGCTTGTTAGTTTGTTTATGCAATAAATGTTGTTATCAGTTTAAAATAATGGGTTTTAAGATAGTATTTGCAAATTTCATAGTAACTTCAAATTTTAAAAAGATCTACAAAAGATACACAAAAAACAAAAGGCAAGAAATGAAAATATACCACCAGAGAAAATATTCTTTACTAAAAGGAAGAGAAGAAGGGAGAGAGCACAAAACAACCAGAAAACACATAACAAAATGACAGGAGTAAGTCCTTACTTATCAATAATATTACTGAGCATAAATGGTTTAAACTCTCCAATTAAAACACAAAGAGTGGCTAAGTCAATAAGAAAACAAGGCCTAAAGCTCTGTTACCCAAACAGAAACACATTTCACCTATAAAGACACACAGAGATTGAAAAAATAAAGGGTTAGAAGATATTCCATGCAAATGGAAATTTTAAAAAAGCAAAAGAATATATACTTATATCAGACAAAATAGATTTCAAGACAAAAACTATAAAAAGAGACAAAGAAGGTCATTGTACAATAATAAAGGGTTGAATTCAGCAAGAAGATTCAACAACTTTAAAGATATATGGAACCAACACTGGTTCCCTGGCATATAAAGCAGATATTAGAGCTAAGAAGAGAGGTAGATCCCAATATAATAATAACCAGAGACATAAACACCTCACTTTCAGCATTGGACAAATTACATAGGCATAAATTCAATAAATGTTGGATGTAAGCTGCACTATAGAACAAATAAACTTAATATTTATTTACAGAACCTTTTATCCAATTGGTTCTGTAAATTACAGAAGAATGCATATTCTTCTCCTCAGCATGTAATTCTCAAGCATAGATCATACGTTAGGCTGCAAAACAAGTTTTAAAAAATTCAAAAAAATTCAAATTATTTCAAGTATCTTCTTTGACCACAATGGAATAAAACTACAAATCAATAACAAGAAAAATGTTGGGAGCTATACAAACAGTTGAAAACTAAACAATATGTCTCCAAATAACCAGTGGGTTAATGAAGAAATTAAGAAGGAAATTGAAAATTTTCACGAAGCAAATGCTAATGGAACACAACATGCAAAAACCTATGGGACACAGGGAAAGTTTTACTAAGAGGAAGGTTCATGGCAATAAGTGCCTACATCAAAAAAGTAGAAAAATTTCAAATCAACAACCTAATGATACATTTTAAAAAATTAGAAAAGCAAGAATGAAGTGTACCCAAATCAGTAGGAGAAAAAAATAATAAATAATAAATTTTATTTATCAGAAATAAATGAAATTTAAATGAAGAAAACAACCCAAAAGATCAACAGAATGAAAAATTGGGTTTTTAAAATGATAAACAAAATCTACAAACCTTTAGCCAGACTAAGAAAATAAGAGAGAAGATCCAAATAAATAAAATCAGAGATGAAAAAGGGGAGATAATATGACTGATAATGCACAAATTCATAGATGACTAGGAACAATCATATGCCAGTAAATTGGAAAATATAGAAGAAATGAATAAATTTCTAGACACATGCAGCCCAGCTAGACTGAACCATGAAGAAATCCAAAACCTAAACAAACTAGTAACAGGTAATGAAACTGAAGCTGTAAAGAAACATCTGCCAGCAAAGAAAAACCCAGAACCCCATGACTTTACTGTTAATTTTTACAAACATTTTAAGAAGAACTAATAACAGTGCTACTGAAACTATTCTCCCCACCCCCCACCAAAAAAAAGTGGAGGAGAAAATACTTCCAAACTCGTTCTATGAGGCCAGCATTATAATAATACCAAAAGCAGACAAAACATATTAAAAAAAAAAAAAGCTACTGGCCAATATCCCTGAAGGCCATTGATGCAAAAATCCTCCACAAATTTCTAGCAAGCCACACTCAACAACACATTACATTAACCATAATTATTACCAAGTAGAATTTATCTAGGGATGCAAGGATACTTCAATATATGCAAAACAATCAATGTGATATATCATATCAATGAAATGAAGGACAAAAACCACATGGTCATTTCAATTGATGCTGAAGACCTAATTAATGAAATTCAACATCCCATCATGATAAAAAAAAACCATAAAAAACTGGGTATAGAAGGAACATACCTAAACACAATAAAAGCCATATATGACAGACCCATATCTTGTATCAGTGAATGGGGAAATACTGAAAGCCTTCACTTTAAGATCTGGAATAAGAGGAGAATGCCCACTTTTACCAATGTTATTCAACATAGTACTGAAGTCCTAGCTACAGTAATCAGACAAGAAATAAAGGGCATCCAAATAGGAAGGAAAGAAGTCATATTATTCTTTTTTCCAGATGAGATAATCTTATGTTTAGAAAAACCTAAAGATTCCACCAAAAAAAGTTAGAACTCTAAAAAAGATTCAGTAAAATTGCAGGATACAAAATCAACATGTAAAAATCAGTAGCATTTCCATATGCCAACAGCAAACAATCTGAAAAAGAAATTAAGGGATGTGGGAGTCCGAGACCAGTAGATCACCTGAGGCCAAGAGTTCAAGACCAGCCTGGTCAACATAGTGAAACCCCATCTCTACCAAAAATACAAAAAAAAAAAAAAAATTAGCCAGGCATGGTGGTACATGCCTGTAATCACAATCACAGCTACTCAGGAGACTGAGGCAGGAGAATCCCTGGAACCCAGGGGGTGGAGGTTGCAGTGAGCCGAGATGGTGCCACTGCACTCTGCCCTCCAGCCTGTGTGACAGAGTGAGACTCCATCTCAAAAATAAATAAATAAATAAAATTTTAAAAAAGTAAAAAAAATCAAGGAAAAATCTCATTTGAAATGGCTAGAAATAAAATAAAATACCTAATAATTAACCAAATAAGTGAAAGATGTCTACAGTAAAAGCTGTGAAACACTGATGAAAGAAATTGAAGGAAAGACAAATAAATGGAAAGATATCCCATGTTTGTGGATTAGAAGAATCAATATAATTAAAATATCTATACTAACCAAAGCAACCTACAGATTCAATGTGATTTCTATTAAAACACCATGATATTCTTCATAGACATTGAAATAAAAAACAATTCTAAAATTTCTATGGAACCACAAAAGATCCAGAATAGCCAAAGCTATCCTGAGCAAAAAGAACAAAACTGGAGGAATTACATTACCTGACTTCAAATTATAGTACAGAGCTATTGTAACCAAAACATCATGGTACTGTCATGAAAACATGCACATAGACCAATGGAATACAATAGAATCCAGAAATAAATTCATACATCTACAGTGATTTCATTTTTGACAGGGGTGCCAAGAACATACTTTGGGGAAAGGACAGCCTTTTAATAAATGATGCTGGGAAAACTGGATGTCCATAGGCAGAAGAATGAAACTATAACCCTATCTCTCACTATATGTAAAAATCAAATCAAAATGGACTGAAGACTTACACTTAAGACCTCTAACTATAAAATTAATAAAATAAAACTCTGGGGAAACTCTCCAAGACATTGGACTGGGTGAAGATTTATTGAGTAAGATCTCATGAACACAGACAAGAAAAGCAAAAATGAACAAATGGGATCACATCAAGTTAAAAAGCTTCAGCACAGCAAAGGAAACAACGGGGTGAAGACACAACCCAAAAAATGGAAGAAAATATTTGCACACTATCCATTTAACAAGGTATTAAAACCCAGAATACGTAAGGAGCTCAAACAACTCTGTAGGAACAAATCTAATAATATGATTCAAAAATGGGCAAAAGATCTGGGTAGACATTTATTAAAAGAAGACATAGATGGCAAACAGTTACATGATAAGGTGCTCAATATAACTGATTGTCAGAGAAATGCAAATCAAAACTATAACGAGATATCATCTTACCCCAATTAAAATAGATTTTATTCAAGAGAAAGGTAATAATAAATGCTGGTTGGCATGTGAAGAAAAGGAACCTTTGTACACTGTTGGTGGGAATATAAATTATTACAATCACTACGGAGAATAATTTGGAGCTTCCTGCAAAAACTAAAAATAGAAGTACCATATAATCCAGTAATGTCACTGCTAAGTATATGCCCTCCAAAAAGAAAATCTGTATTGAAGAGATTTCTGCACTTCCATGTTTATTGCAGCATGATTTGCAATAGCCAAGAATTAGAAGCAACCTAAGTTTCCAACAACAGATAAATGAATAAAGAAATGTAGTACATGTACACAATGTAAAATGTGTAAAATGTACACAATGGAGTACTATTTAGTCATAATAAATGATATCCTTCATTCAAAACTGCATGGGTGGTAGTGGAGTTCATTTGGTTAAGTGAAATAAGCCAGGCACAGAAAGACAAGCTTCACATATTCCTACTTATTTGTGAGATCTAAAAATTAAAATAATTGAACTCACAGAGATAGAGAGTAGAATGATGTTTACCAGAGGTTATGAAGGGTGGTGAAGGTTGGGGAATGGTTAATAGGTACAAAAAAATAGAATGAATAAGATCTAATATTTGATAGAACAACAGGGTGACTACAGTCAACAATTTATGGTACAATTAAAAATAACTAAAAAGGTATAATTGGATTGTCTGTAACACAAAGAAAGGATAAATGCTTGAGGTGATGGATACCCCTTTTACCCTTATGTGATTATTATGCATTGTATGCTTGTATCAAAATATCTCATATTTGATATTCCATAAATATATATACCTATTATGTAGCCATTAAAAATAAAAATAAAAATAAATTGGATTTTTGTGTCCCTGCCTGGTTTCTTTGGAGTGACACCTCAGTTGGGTGGTACATGTTCCTTTCATCTACACTGTGTTGGATCACTCGGATCACCATTCCATACCCTCTGGCCAGTCCTTGGCTCCTATTTATCCAAAACAAGACAGTGGTTCTTAATATTGTTTTCACTGTGTAGTTTTCCTAGATGAATGAGAAATACTATCTTGGTGATTAATTTTAAACTAGACATAAAGATAAGTATTGGCAGTATTAGCAGGATGCTGTGGAAACTAAGCAAGAACCTTAAGCATATATTCCATCTAACCTGCCTCCTCTGGATACTTCTGACGGGTTTAGTTTTTAGGGTGTGAGGCAAGGATAACATTAGATTTTTACCATGATCTTTAACTACTTATTTCATCCAATATTGTTTTTAACTTTCTATACACCAGGCACTTTCTTAAGCACTGAGAATTAGAGAACATGACAGACAGGCATCCTTGAGTGTTGAGTCTTTATGGATCAGTCTTGTTTCCAAGTAGAGGAAAATCATCAATCTTGAGTTTTCTCTGCCTCTTTACCAATCCTCTCCAGAGAAGGCTAAATGCTTTATCTGATGGAGAATTTAGGATTGAGTACTAAGCATGCATGGCTTCACCCCTGTGGAAGTACTCAGATTTGGAATCTTTCTGCTTACAGGAAGCAAGTGCTCATATCTGCTTTCTGTTACGCGGTAAAAGGGGCATTTTCCACGGATCAGAGAAGGCCAATGTTAGCCCAGCTGTGACAACTAGTAAAGTGAGTATTAGATATCTAACTCAGTGATGTATATTATCATGATTATTTGGTCATACATCTTTATTCCAAACTTTTTCTTCTTTTAATAAGTCAATAATAAAACTAACATCTTAAAATCTCCATGTGTTCAATTCCTGTGTCTATCTACCTTTCTTAGACAAGGAAGAATTTATCCATTAACCTCTAAAATCTCAATAGTGGGGTTAGACACAAGTACATCCAGTATAATGAGGGTTAAGATAAGCGTAATAAAGAATAATAGCACAGGGAAGGGATACCTTAACCAGACTGGGAAGAGTGGAGCTGTCAGAAAAGGATTTTTTTAATGTGTACTCACAGCATCTTCTGTTCTCTTTAGCTAGTGCCATGTGAAAAGTGAAAGCCAGTAGATTGTGAAATGTATTGGGACTGTATTAATTATGGAATCGGACCACTGAAAATAATTTTAAAGTTTGAGTCAATATATATAATTACATCTAAATTGAGTTATCTAATCATTTATTCAATAAGTTGTTATTAAATGCATATCATGTGAAGTAAAATTTCTTTGAATAAGTAAGCTATACCCCTAAATTAGGGTCTTCCTTTACATTTACTATTTCTTCTTCTTAGAATAACACACCCCCAGATATTCATACAACTTGCTTCCTTCTGGGTTTTAGGCTTTTCCTGACCCAGTCTGTTTAATATTACTAGGTTGGTGCAAAAATAAGTGCAGTTTTTGCCATCACTTCTCACACCAGTACTCTCTCCTCCCCACTTCTCTGCTTTATTTTTCCTTGGAGCTCTTATCACCACGTGACATGAAATAGTCTGCTCAAAACATTTCAAGTCTCCCCTCTCTCCCACAGAAGAATCCCAAGCTCTCAAGAAGGCCTTCAGAGCCCTCATGATAGGCTCCAGCTTCATTTCCTCTCTAATTCCATCTCTTTCCCTTATTGCAGAGTGATTTTAATCTAGGAAAGATGAGAAGAGGTTTGGAAAGAGTTTCATGCCATGACTTAGGCTTAAAAGAATCTCTTTGGCCACTGGGTTGAGAACAGATTGGTAAGGGGTGGAAGGACTGTGGCCAAGATTGGAGCGGGGAAACCAGTCACAAGGCTACAGATTTAATCCAGGTGAAAGATGACGATGCTTTGGAACTGGGTGGTATCAGCACCTGGGAAGTGAAGAAAAGAGTCAGTTCTGGACATATTTTGAAAATAGAATCAACAGGATTTGATGAGATTGAATTTGGGACTTGAGAGGAAAAGAAGAACCATCACTGATTCTAGTGGTCCTGTCTCAGCAACCAGAAAGATGGCATCACACTTGCCAAATGGAGAAGATTGTAGAATGTAGGTTGGGACTGAGATACAGGAGTACAGTTTGGGACATGTTGCATTTGAGTTACCTATTTGATATTAAAGTGAAGATCCTGAAGAGGGAGTTGGAAATAGAAGATTACAGTTTGAGAGAAAAGTGGGCAGGAGGTCTAAATTTGGGAGTGTTTGGCATAGTTAGTATTTAAATTTTTAGACTGAATAAGATCACCAACAGAGGGAGTGTAGATAAAGCAAAGATCAATGGATTCATCCTTGGGGCACTTTGATGGTTGGAGGTCAAAGGGATGAAAAATAGCTGGAAAAAGGCAAAGGAGAATTCAGTGATGTGAAGGGGGAAATGATAAGTGTGGTGTCCTGGAAGCCAAGACAGAAGTGTTTCAATGAATAAGAAGTGATTAAGTGTGTCAAATACTCCTGATAGGTCAAGTAAGATGCATTAGCTAGAATACATTACCTAGATCACTAGAAATATGTTTGAGAAAATGTCAGGGGGATGAATTAAACTGCTGCTATCTTTAAGCCACATGAAAAGGCAGGGAGAAAAGTGTAGGTCAATTTTCAGTGGACACAAAATTTAGTCACAGTTTCATCCCAAATAGATAAACAATCACCCACACATAAATATGCACTCATACTTTCTTTTTATATCATGATTACTGTTGACAGATACCCAGCTCTCTTATAGGCCCACAGTACAATTGAAGGTGATATTTCTGTGGACACAATTCGGGGTATTTCATAGGATCTACCATGAGGAGGGACATGGTGCGGCAAAAAGATGTTTTGTATTTTACCTACACAACACTTTCATCAGGTAATTTCCAAGTTATGATCTACTCATTTTTGCATCACTTTGCCCCACACTGAATACCAGTGTAGAATTATAGGATATTTTATCATATGGTTTATTTTGTATTCCATTGAGAAGTGCATCTCATGAAGACATATTTTGTAATTCTCAGAATGACTTATGTGAGAGCTCCTAAATAAAAATCTTGATAAGGGAATGTCCTTGGACTAAAAGTTCTACTGAGTTTCTTTCTTGATTAGCTTAACCACTGATAACCACTTGTGAACACATTTTCTCACACTCTGAAAGATTCTATTAATGTTACTCTAATACTGTATTAACTTATAATTTTTTTCCAACCCACTACTTCCTAAGCTATTTTTATAGTAGTTATTAAAGTCACTGCCTATTTATTTGTTCACAGTGAACACAATTTATTATTAACTTTGCTACATTTAACAAGACATTATTACACCTGTTTGACATATAAAATATGAACCTAAAATCAAGCACAGGTGTAACTTTTCTAAACATTTGTATTGTCATTGAATTTTGGAAATTTAAATAATTTTAATAGGTCCTTTTTTTCCTTTGTCATTCTGTTTCTTTCAAGAGTCATCAAATGACTCTATCCTTAAGCATCTCTTCCTGCCAATAACTACATGTTTTCCAATTTGACTTAGTTATCAAGAATTTAATAGTATTGGATATTCCTCAAATATAGAAAATACTCTCTCTTTTCTTGGTGAGAATTATCTCTTCCCAAGGACATTTTTTTGTGTGCTGTGAAAGGAGAGAAGGCTAGCACTCCCCTTGACAAGAATGGAAGGGGCCCTTGGGCCTGACAACTATTAAGCCATTGCCACATACTTCCAAGGACATTTTATTAAGTACCTTTTAATGCATTTGTTTGTATTTGTTAATTATTTTGTCTATTGTGGATCCCCAACTAGGCTTTAAACTCTTGAGAATCAGGATCATAAAACAAAATAGTAAAACAACAGCAACAAGGATCAATTTTCCAAACATACAGGGAATTTCATACTTCACAAGAAAATTGTCACCTTAAGAGTGTCTTACATTTATTTCAATGACAGAGCTTTAAAAAAAAGTCTTTGCAACCATTTTTGGAATTGTCTGTACAGCTATTTGGAGTAAAATGAGTAAATAAATCTTCTATTTCTGAGTTACATTTTTTTCTGAAATACACCCCTAAAATGATATTATCCAAGTAAACTCCCTTTTTCCCATCACATTGGCCTCTGGAAGACGTTTGAGAGTCTCCTTAAAATAAATATATCCTCAAACAATATTTTTGCTAAAGATGAACCTAAATCTGCTGGAACCTGTAAAACTATCAATTTGGAGAAAACCAAAGGGACAGAGAAACATATCAAATGTGGCCATGGAAATGCAATGTATAAAATCAAGGCTGAAAAAAAAGACTCAGGATAAAAACATCTAAATTTTTCAAAAAATAATCTCTTGTTCTAACTTCTCTGTTTGGCCATTGTCTTTCATAAAGTTGCTTTACTACAAGTGTTAAGATTTATCAGAGTATAAGCCAAGTGAAAATAGCTAACTAAAATTAGAGAATTGTAAAGAGCTCAATTACGTTCAAGTGGGAGATGGAATTATTTAATCCAGGCCCCTTTGCTGTCATTCACTTCAAGTCTATCTATACCAGGGTCTCCTCATGTGCTCCATGTTTGCTGCATTGAACTGAATTGACTTTATGGTCTTAGTCCCAGGGGCATATTGAGCTCACTACCTCCATCTGTTTTCTTGTCCCTTTGCAGGGATGTAAATAACAGCTGACTGTTCTTAAGTTTATAATTGTACTTCTTTAGTATCATAGATTGCTCTCCTTGACTTAACTTTTTGGTTTTCCACTTTACAAACTTTCCTTCTTTTTTCTATGCAAAAATATTGGAGTGCATACCATGTGATTGGAGCTAGAGATAGAGAGTTGAATGAAGTTACACGGTCTCTACCTTCAAAGGGCCCTTTATCTGTTATACTGTCCATTGCAGACGCTGAGAAATTTACTACTGCTTATCTTCATTCACTTGTCACTTTACTCTCTGGAAGAGTTGCGTGCTTCTGAACTGTGAGATTTTACTCTGCACTTCTGCTTCAGATCATTTATGAGATGTTAGATAAAAATGACCCCAGAATTATTCATGAAAAATCCCACTCTTTGCCCTTTGCCATAAATAGAAGTAATCGATTCTCTCTACCAGCAATTTGCTTTTTAAAAGACACTTATTATCTGATCAAATGACTTTTTCTTTTCCCCAGTCTCTTTTTGACTCATTGTTTAAAACAACCTTTAATGGAATTTAGCCCAAACCTTTTCAATCTACCTTTATTCATATGTACCCAAGCTTAGATATGCCACTCCACTCTCAACAGCCATAGCGAAATATTTAATTTTCTTTACAATGGCAAACATAATACATAAAAATTGTGAAAAGTTAGGAAAATAAAGATTTAAAATAGAGAACTATATTAACCCATAACCCCAGATGTTTATTCTTTTATCCACAATCCCTCAAAGGACGAAGTGGATCATCCCATTGTGATCTTACCAAACTCCTATTTGTTTGGTTGCTTCAAGACTGTTTTTCTTTGTTATTGATCTTACCAGCTTGCTTAGTGTGGAATTGTAGGTGAGACCTACAGTTCTATGGTTCATAAAAACCCTTCAGGAATTGTTTTCATGTACAACACGAGAAAATATTCACTCTTCAAGTCAGGGAAGTGAGGGAACTTTACACATTTGTGCTTCAGAATTAACTGGGCTATATATTTAAATTATAAAGATGTTTATAATTGATTTGTGAGCTAGATTTGGGGATATGATATTCCAAATAGGCAGAGTAGTAAACAACATTCCTTTGGAAGTAAACTGCTTTTGTCTCTGTTAAAAGACCATTTTAAAATTTTTTTGTTATCTTTTTTTTTCCTTTTGCTTTTGCTATTGCTTCAGAAAGTCGCGAGTGTGACCTCGTATTCACCTCTGCATTGCATACTCCTTTCTAATATCTCTCTATGCTCATTATCTTCTTTGAAAAGTGTCTTTGGAATTGTGAGGGCAAATGCAAGCTAATGTCAAACAAGCCCCTTTATAACCTCTGGGCAATAAAATGGTTGATACTTACTAGACAATGGTGACATGTTAAATAAACTATTTGAGAATAGCTGGTGTTTGTGAACAAAAAAATGCTCATAATAAAATCTCAGTTTTGGGTGTCTGATTTCTTTCCTACATACTATGAATCAGGGGCAGGTCTTTAAAATTCTATCTAAATTAGGAATTGGTCACAAGCGCTATTAATGATCACGTTCTGCTGGGAAACAATTGTAATTTCACAGTTTATAATGGATTTTACAGTTAAGAGTATTTAAATATGAGATGAGACACCAGACCTGGTTGCTTTTGTGATTCTGATTATTACTATTATCATTTAATTCTTTCCGGTCAACATTTATCAGGGGTTAGTTGATAGATTTTTTTTTCACAAAATTTCCTTTGTTTTCCCAAATGCTAATATTCAAAGACTGTGTCTATTAATTCGGAAAACATACTTTGCTTTAGAATGTTAAAATCAATAACTTAATTTGTAGGAGTTTAAATTCTGATAATCACTTTCATGATTTTAATTAATTAAATATGAATTATAAATAGGATTTCTACAGAATAAAAAGCATCTGGAGAAATATTGGTAAAAGGAAACTGAAGTACAGGAAAAGTAAGAGAGGCTTTGAGACCTTTGAGTAAATTCAAGGTTGTAAACTTAGATGAATTACATACTGGGGGCTCAGAAGTCTCACGTGTTAATTCTAAACCCCTGTCTAAAAATTTGGAAAGGCTCTTTAGAGAATGGAAATATTCCAGAAGGTTGCAAACAGGCAGATGAAATTACCCATTCCATAAACTCCAGACTACTGGTGACTTTGATGTTCACTATGGGCAATATATTGATTGATTAATTTTTTTATTCAGCCATTTAGTCATTCGGTAATCATGTATACCATTTATACCAATGTGCCAGATATGGTATTAGGTGTTAGGAATGCAGTAGTAAACAGAAAACTAACCTGAACTTTAATGAGTTTATGATCCAGAGATTACATACAAGTAAATAATCAGTTAATGCAGAAGCAAATAGTACAAAATGGGATTCCAAAGAGTATAAAGTAAAAGATTTTAATTTCTTACCAGGAGGTCCACTAAAAAATGACAATTACGATGTGAAGGTATATGTGTGGGGGAAGGTATATGTGTGGGGGAAGGTATATGTGTGGAGGGGACAGGGAGCTGAGAGAGCTCTCCAGAAGAAAAAGATGGCATTGGTCAAGATCTGAAGGCAAAAAAGAGCATGACATAGTTGGGAGGCATATTAGGGATTCAGGAAAGATTCTAGAACAGCTTATTGAAGGGGATCAGCATGGTTTTACAAAAAATAAATCAAATCAAATTATCACTTTTTTTCCTTCTTTACTTTCTCACTTTCCTCTCTTCCTACCCTCCTACCTTCCTTCTTTCCTTCCTTCCTTTCTCTCTCTCTTGATCTTCCTTTCTTTCTTAATTTTTAAAAAATATTTTATAAGTACTACTCTAAATGGATAAGGACAAGGCAATTGATATATCATTTGGGGAACTCAACAAGGCAATTTACACTAAATCTTTATTGACGCTCTTGTGAATCATATAGTTGATTAACTTTACTAAACGCGTATTGGCTAATAAAGGGATTTTCTAGTGACTTAGCTTAAGGTTCTTTCTTTAGTCCTGTATAGATGAGTCTATTCAAAATTTGAATCAAGATTTGGAGACTGTTTTTCAGGTTTAGGAATGATGCAAAAATACATCAAATGATTGAATTGGGATGTAGAAGATCTAAGGGTGGAATTATGAATCAAATGTGACAAGATAAATTATGAGAATTTTTTTTCTGATCATAACAATAATAAGTATTTATTGTAAAAAACTAGGAGCCATATTAAAAAAAATTATATGCCAGGCCTAATACACATACATTAAATAACCTAACTTATTGTTTTCTAGTACCTTGAAACAATAAATTTTAAAACTGTATATATATATATATATTTTCTGTGTATTGTTATACACACACTTTGTAACATATTAGAATATTATTTTATTGCACTGTTTTCTTAATTATCATCTTTCCAGGTTAATAAATTTATGTGTCATTCAGCATCATGGTGGCTACAAAGTATTCCACTAGGTAGATATACTATAATTAACAATGGACTCTGGACAAACATTTAGTAGTTTGATATGTGTTATTGTGATTAAGAATGTTTTGATAATACCTGTGTGTATTCATCTCTATATACTTGCCTGTATATATATTCAGTTTCTAGAAATGGAAATGCAGGGTCAAATGGCAAACTTTTTCAAAATCTGGTATACATTGCTAAATCAGCAAGATAAAATTTAACGACCATACCTACAAAACTCCGAGAACAAGCAAAGCAGGTTGAGAAACACAACTTTTGAAAAATCTTAAAGGATTTTAGGTGATATTATTATAATGCGATGTGACTGCGTTGGTAGCTTTTTGCACTTCATAACTGTAGCAGAACCTACCTCAAGAGACATTTGGAAACGTGAAGGGACATTTCTGGTTGTCAAAATGACTGGGGGATATTGCAAACATTTAGGAGTAGGCAGTGTAGAGTAGGAGACAACGTAGCAGTAGCCAATGCAGAGTATAGCACAAAGAATTTGTCCACATAAATGCCAATAATACATACTATTTTTGAAAAACACTGAGCACTTGGGCTTATAGGCTGTATTAATACAATAGTGTTTAGGTATGGAGGAATAACACGAATAAATTAATTTATTTACAATATATGTTTTTAATTTTATGTCCTCCAGTTTAAGATGTGAATCAGCCATGGCAAATAAGTTTCTTTTTATGTACCAATTCTTATCAATTACTAGCAACAGCCAAGAAAGCAGGAGTGAAAAGCACTCAGAAACCATGTCCAGGCTTGTAGTGTGCTAATCAGTTAATGCCAGTCAGATTTGTTAAACAGGGGACACATAGTATTTCTGCTAAGTATTTGTTGTTACCAATTTGTTTAACTATATTCTATAAGAAAGAATGACCAGAATTCAAAACTATGTCATGATTCCATGCATATACTCTGTTTTGTCAAAATTCCTTTTAAAGCGAAGCATTCAAAATGGAGTGCGAGGTTTTCAGCACTCCATTTAGGAGTTATGTTCCTCCTAAATTCATCTATTGAAGCTCTAGCCCCTAGTATCACAGAATGTGAATGCATTTGAAGATAAAGGCTTAAAGCGGTGATTAAGTTCAAATGAGGTGATTAGGGTAGGCTCAAATCTAATCTCATTGGTATCCTTATAAGAGGAAATTTGTATACACAAAGACCAGGGATTCATGTACACAAAGGAAAGATCATGGGAGCATATGGTGAGGAAGGGGCCATCTGCAAGCCAAGAAGAGAGGCCTCAGGAGACACCAAACCTACCACACCTTGATCATGGACTTCCAGCCTCCAGAACTGTGGGAAAATAAGTTTCTGTTATTTAAGCCACCAAGTCTGTGGTATTTTGTTATGGTAGCCCTAGCAAACCAGTACAATGTCTTTATTAATACTTCACTAGATGAACTTAATTACAAATTTTTATTATGATACAATAAAGGGATAATGCATTTGAATCATTACGTATGCTATAGTAAAAGAAATTAAAGAAATAACATCTAGAGTATCTTCAAAATGCCACTTTTTTTTTTGTACTACCAACCCACTCTTTCACTGTTTTTCTCTTCCTTCTGGCTTGAACTTTCCAATTAAAATCATCTTTGTTGGACAACAGGAATGAAATAAGCAAAGAAATCTCTAAAATGCATGTCATTAGTGATTACCTCCTTTCCTATGGCATAGAAGCATTGATGAGCTTATCAAGTGAGTGAATTGCTGCTCTGGGAGGTTCACAGGACATGAGATCTAGGAAGGAGCATGTACAAGTAGACTAGTGGTAGATATATAAGGAAGAAATAAGGGATAGAAAAATAATGTTTTAAAGGAAAACCAGCTATACATTGGCATTTATTGAGAGATCAAATGAAGTCCCAAACCTGAGGAGGAAAACACAAATTATTAATCAAACCCTGAGCCTTATACTTGAGTAGAGTGAGATCCAAGAGAAGTAAAGGAATCAAACTTTTTTCCTGATGATTAAGATTAGAATATGTCCTTATACGAATTGCTTAGACATCGCATACAATATTTTTAAAGAGTTAGTTTCATAATTATGCTTTTGAAACCCATATTATCCTAGAATTGCCATTACACATTGTGGTCAAATTGGCTATTTATTTTCTGATCAGTACCTTTCTGTAATGCTGCTAGTGGGAGAAGCTTCACAAAGCATCACTTTGGAATGCCCTGGGATATTCAATGTTTGCTGCTCTGTCATGAGAGGCTGTAAAAACCAAAAGCCACCTGCTGGGAAGTATGGCCCCCATGTGTGGACAGTAAGGTGTTTGTGTTGATACTTCAACAAACAAATGTACAATGAAGCTATTGAGAATTTCCTAGTATTTTGACTTGAACACAGTGGCTATGCATTTTCATTTCTAACTCAGTAATCTGGCAAGCAAAGGGGTCATGGTCTGTTTGACTTTGTAAGTCTTTCTCCAAGATATGGCATATATTTTGGAGCACTGCAAGGTTGAGTAGACAAAGAAAACATATTTAAAATTGCAGATGTTATTTCTAAATTGTTCATAAGTAGCAGGAAACTGCAGGATGATATTTAACTACTCTGTAGGTAGCAGGCAATTTGCATTTGTAATATCAGCATAATGAGTTTAAGATGTGCATTGATCCCATTTCAGTTTATATGGAATGCAACAAAGCATGTTAATGGGTAACCTAAAAGCATATAAATCAGGGAAAAATATGAAATGTAAAAAAGTGCAGAGCTGCCATAGTAATTGCGCTTGCTTGAAACATTTCATCCTATATATATCCACAATGTCTATGGCAATTAATACCAAAGGTAATGACAGTGAATGGAGAAAATAAGACTTTCTATTTTTAAATTTCCGTGAGATACAATAGTGGATGACTTGCTCTAAAAAGATGCCCCACAGTAAAATCTTATATGATTGATAGTTCTTTAATTAAAAATAAGAAGCTATTTCATAGTCATGTTAGTTTTTCTCTGTCAGAAATAGCTGATAGACTTTGGCCATGCTGATCTTTCTTTGTATTTTAGTTGTAGCTCATTAATTAAATTTATCATATCTTCCTAACTCACTTAAATATTCAAAGGGTCATTTTATCCCAGAGAGGCATGTGAGAGTTTTCTCATTCATCACAATTTTGAGAGAAATATACTCCATTATTTCAAATTATTTTTATGTTTTTGTTTTTCTCTTTGGTTGACAATTATTTTAAGAAGGGCAGAATAAGTACATAAGAATTGTGATGACGAATGCTGTAATACAAAGGCAACAGAGTCAATGTAAGCTATTACACACATATTTATATGTGTTTAATTTATAACAGAAATATGTATTTATAATATTATTTATATATAATTATACATGTATATAATATATAACTATATACAATATATAAATACATATAAAATTATATACAATTATATATGTATATATAATATATACCTATATATTTATAACATTTATAATATTTTATATTTATGTTATAAATGCAATATCCAAGCTATCATTAGGCAGGAGCCACTTATTTTTGTAACTTATTGGTTGGACTCTTGTGTTTGTTCTCTATCTCGCTTGCTTCCCAGGCCCTTAATAAGACCAACAAAAAGATGTAAAGGTAATAATAAGGGAACTATTAAAAGATGCTTTATTATTTTAGTAATTAGAGCAAAACAAATTAAAAATACATAATTATATACCATTTTACACACTATCAATTTGTAAAATTTAAGAGTGTGTTACTGTGGTAAAGATAAGAGAAATAGCCTTTTGTAAGAGTATGAATTGCTACCAAAACTTGGGAAAGCAATTTGTCAGAATCTTGTAGGGCTAAAGATACCCATTGATTCTACTACATATCTAAAACAGTAGACCTCTAGATATCTACTTATAAAATTTTTCCAAAACTTGCAGAAGAAGGATAATTATTGTATTTTTAAAATAGAAGAAAAATGACAACGACCTATCTAACCATCTCTTAATAGAGTAATAAGTGTGTATCTTTAATTAGTAAAGTGGAATGCTGCATAACAGTTAAAATGAATTAGTCAGAGCTTCATGTATCACAATGCATATAACTAAAAAGATCAATAGACTGAGCGATAAAATGATATTTAAGAGTGTGATGATATGTGTGTAAATTAGAAAATATACAAATGATAGTATATGCATTTTTTAAAATGTGTTTGAAACTGATAAATATTAACATCAGAATGGTGGTTACCTCTGGAAAAGAAGGAAGAAGAAATAAAGAGTGGGGTCTTAGCTGTATTTATAATGTTTTATTTCTTTTACAAAGCATGATCTGGAATGAATACAGCAATACGTTAACATTTAATAAATCTGAATTTTCTACACATAATGTCTTAGTCTGTTTTCTGTTGCTATAATGGAATACCACAAACTGGGTAATTTATAATAAAAATAAACTTATTTCTTACAGTTCTGGAGACTGGGAAGCATGACACTGGCATCTGGTAAATGCCTTCTTGCTGCATGCATAACATTTGCGACTCTTGCTTTCCTGTGTTCAACATAACTCATGATTTCTGGCCTGAAGATAAGACACAAAGTCCAGCTCCCTCTGAGCACAGTCAGCATGGCTCTCCGAAAATACAGTACACAATATCAGTCTCTTTTCTGTGAAAGAAGTTCAGAATTAACCAGGAGTCAATTATTCTGGTATTAAATTGAAGTTGAAGTCACTGGGAATTGCAGGGCAATTTAAAGAAAATGTGTTAGTGAGATTGGGTAATAGCAGATTTGAGTCTCTCACACACACACACGAGCTCCATGTGGTATTCCATATGAATACAAAATGGGCAAAACCTTGTAAAAATGTGGTAGGATAACTACATTGAAATAACTGAGGTATGGAGTCACTGCCAGGATTTTTAACATTCTGCTATCAATTGTTCTTTTAATTTTTAGCCTCTATCCTACAAGTGACCTTAAACTTTTACTTTTTTAATGTAGTTTTTACTTCTTTAACTTCTTCTGTCCCTTTGTCTTATTTCCTGCATCTTTACTAAGGTCTTAAAATGGCAAATTCTAAAATACTGATTCTTTAGTTTTCATTTGGAGTTTTCAAAGCCCTGTGGTGATATTTGCCACACAATAGTTTTCAAAATTTAAAGCCCATCAATTTTTTGTAGAAACTACCTCTTCTTACAAATCAAGCTGGGTTATCCCTGTTTAACAGGATTCATGGTGTAAAACAGAAATGTAGGAGAGTAACTCTCATAATGCCAGAGGAAATCATGACCCTGAGGCAAGGTAGCTGAAATGTGAATCAATTACAGTAGCACCTACTTGGTAAATAAGAACTACAAAAGGATGTAAATAAAGTTACGGTTATTAGGAAAGATAATTATATAATACTAGATATAAATATAATATATAAATATAAATATTACATATCTATAATATTATAATTAGAGGTAAACCTGGGATGTGGTCATTGAGATTGAGATTGAGATAAAAGCAGATAAAATTTTATTATAGCAGATAAAATTTGAGTCACAGTTCAAGGGACTTTGAGGAGGTCAATTTGCACATGGAGTCCAGGGGATAAAGCAGCGTTTCAAACAGAAGAGTGCCTTGCTTTCTCTGGATGTCTGGAGGGACAGTTCAGCCTGAGGCTAAGAAAATAAGTCTTAAGCATAGAGGTGCCTCTGAAAGAGAGAAAAGTGCTAACTTTTTGACAGCTACAAGTTGTGCCAAATAATGAATAACACATAATTGTGTATTTACATCTTACAAAAAATGCATGCAGTTCTTCTCCTAAACTGACCTAATAAAAATTACTATTCATCTTCAAATGCATTATAGCATATTCTAGACTCTGAAATTATTTTTGAATATTTGTTTCTGGTGATATTCCATGTAAAAAATCTGAACTGCATACCTGCTTATGCATATTCTGTAGCGCAGAGATATTCCAAACTGATTACTAGTATTACCCCAGGAGTTAACAAAAATAGCCAGACAGGAGGATGGTTGGATGGATGGATGGATAAATAGATACATTTTTGTTCTTTTACCAGATTTACCAATTGGAAGCCTTAGGAGTGAGACAAAGCAGGAATGCCCTCTTAAGGACCTGTGTCCTCTGTACCAAAAGCATGGAAATAACGTAAAATTTTGAATTCCTTCAAGGGACATTCCTGGCACCTAGATAACCCTGAGAAGTAAATAATCAACTTGATAAACAAGAAAGTAATAGTAGCCTAAAACAATAGTCAAGGAACCTAGAACCATGGGATGTTTGGTGCCCTTATAGAAACTAAAGAAAACATCTTAACATATGTTTCAAAGTTGTTTTTCAGAAACCTGGATCCCAGTGAATTGATCCACTGGCACATAGAACTCAGATAAGGAGGAAGTGAAGACTCAACTCTGACCGCTCTTCTTTGCTCTCAATTTCTGCCTGAGGGGCTTGAAAGGAGTCACACCCACAAGCCAGAGCTAACATTTTTTCTGCTGACCCCAAATTCTAAAACAAAGCTTCTCCTCCTTAACCAATTGCAATTCAGCAAATCTTTGAATCTACATATAACCTGTAAGCTCCTGCTTCAAGCCATCCTGCCCTTTTAGGTTAAAATCAATATGTAGCCACCATTTATTAATTTATAATTTTGGCTTTCCAAAAATGTACCACTGCCTTTAAAATCCCTTATCTTCAAGTCTCTGGAGAGGTCAGGATTTAAATATTAACTCCCTACTCCTCTTTGCTTGGTGCCCTGCAAATAAATGCCCTCCTTTCTCCCACTGCGAACTTCAGTGTGGATATCTGGTCTTCCTGTGCCAGGCGGGCAGACCCCAGTTCGGTCCTATAATAGCAGTGGATGTCTGGCATTGCAGTGGAGACTGTGAGAGAAACATTATACACAACGGCAAGGTGAGAACTGGGATTTCCAAGGACTTAGTCCCTGGAGAAACGACCCTCTCTTTATCCAGTGATGGCAGCATCCAATTCTCAGGAGAAGCTCCCATGGGAACTGCTCTGGTGGAGCCTTCTGTTAGCAGTTGTTATAAGGGTATTAGTTCCTTTCTTTAGCAGTCAGGTGAGCTGAAAGGAAACAATGGCCCAGAGAGCTAACCTGTTTTGGTTTCACTAACAGGCTATTACTAACGACCCCTGAAAGGTGTTAAGGACACTATTTGGGAGTTCATTAAAGAAAGTAAGAGTAGGAATTATGGGATTGGGCCAATAAAGGAATAATAGGGTTGTGCCCGAGAATTCTGGGACTGAACCATGCAAGTCACAGGAGGTGGTTTTTCCCAAATGTTGTGGGGAGGCTCCAGTCCTGCTGCAGTGCTTACATATCTGAAAACAGGTGACACTTATGACCCTACTCTATCTTTCATGGTAGTCCCACATTTCCCTCTGGTGGAAATGCTTGTATCTCCTTCTTGCTTCTGATATCATAAATATTCTAGCATCTTTCCTAATTGGCTTATCTGTGATGTGCTTCCCTGAGCCTGGCTCTATCCTTAGTCTGTTCTATTTACCTCGTTGTATCCTCACAATACAAACAATTCCCCACATGTAAAGCAACACCATTACCTCTTTAGGAACGTTAACGCTCCTCACCTCTTGTTAAGAACTTTAAGGATGTAGTTATGCAAATATGGTCACCTAAATTTTTAAGCCCAATTTTAACAAGGGCAGTCGAAACAAAAGTGCTAATTTTCTGAACAATGTGTCTGCATGTTAGCAGTACGGTGTAGTGGAAAGAGTATATCCTATCGTATCAGAGACACCTAATTTTAAATTCCTTCTGTTGCTTTCTAATTGTGTGACAAGTTACTAGATCTCTCTGAGATTCAACTGTAAATTGAAGGTGATTCCTACTTTATAGGGCTATTGTTAGAATTAAATGAGATAAGGAAGGAAAATATTTAACATGTAGGCAATACTCAACAAATATTAAAAATATTTTCTGCTACCTAAATTCATAGACAATAGAGAAAAATTCTTTTTTCTTTTCCCTTTGCTGAGTTCCCAAAATGAGCAACATTCTAGACTTAAAATCAGGGGTAAATAGTGAGAGGTATATGGGCTTCTAGGGTGTAATCGTCTGTTTTCACACTTGTATAAAGACATACCCAGGACTGGGTAATTTATAAAGAAAAGAGCTTTAATTGACTCACAGTTCCACAGGGATGGGGAGGCCTCAGGAAACTTACAATCATGGAAGAAGAGGCACATCTTACATGGTGGCAGGCAAGAGAGAGAAGAGCAAGCAAGAGCAGAGAAAACTGCCCTATAAAACCATCAGATCTAGTTGAGAATTCTCTCATAATCACAAGAACAGCATGGAGAAATTGCTTATGATCCAATTACCTCCATCTGGTCTCTCCCTTGACACATGTGAATTATGGGGATTATAATTCAAGATAAGATTTGGATGGGGACACAAAGCCTAACCATATCATAGGAGTTCCCTATATTAAATTTAACTTTTAATAGTTGCAGGCATATGTATTTTTGGGGTGAGGGTTCATGACTTTCTTCAGATTTTTAAATGATCTATGACCTACACACCCACTTAAAATGTTGGGAATCACTGTTTTACCTGCCTTATGAATCAAACTAATTTTCTCCATTAAGTTTGAGTTTCTCATTCTGTAAACTTCCATTATTCTGTCTTCAAATATTCTCGATTTCTGTGAGAATACTTAATTAAAGAGCATTTGATAGAGTAGATGTGAGATCAAATGAGATAATGTATATAAAATGTTTTCTTAAGCTGTAAAACTCTATGTAAATAAAGTCATGGTTAATATTAGCAACAACCTGTATTATACTGTTGCCTTTGTAGCTGTAGAAGATCTCCTCCTGATTTGTTATGATAAAAATTATCATAATGATTACAACATTAATCACAATTACATTGCAATCTTATCACAATGCTCAGCTTAGTAAGTTAATTGAAACCTTGGAGAAACCTAATGGTGACTATAATTTTTTTAGGCACCATTTGTAATCTCCTATCAATTTAGAGCTACAATTATTCTAATACTTGAAGAAATCTTTGATGGCATCTAATTTAACCTCTTTGTTTTTAGATAGGGATAGAGCCCTGATGAAAGAAAGTGATGGCCCACAGCCATACAGCTAGTTTGTTAAAAGTTAGGACAAGTGGATGTAATCAAGCTATTTTCCTGCACCCTTTACTTGCTTGAAATAGTAATGTAAATGATCCTTCCAATTTTTTAAAGGGAATAGCACTTATGGAAAGTCCTGTTTAAAGTGTTTGTAGTAGTAGATTTAAAAAAAAAAGATACATTATTGTGAAGAACAAAAAAAAATCTATCTTCCATTGAGTACCTACCTTCAAAGTATATTTTAATTTGTATGGCCCAGAAATTTACTACAATTGTATAAAGCGTTTTCTTCAGCAGTTAGCAACTTGTGTCTCAGATTCTGGTGTTTTAGTCAAGGCAATTTCATAATAATGAACCATTTAGGCAAGCCTAAATGGAAAGATATATTGAGAAATAAAGAAGCAAATCTCAGCCAGGCACCATGGAAGATGTATGACCTCTGAGGACCTGGGGGCCTTTAGGGCCAAGGCTTTTCTTTGTATGTCTGTTTCGTTCTCCTATCCAAGAGAAGAGACCATCTTTGTCTGCATCTCATCTTTGAACATGTGGTCAAAAATGAAGGAGTCAAATATGACCCTGTGTGAACTTGCAGGTCAAGTACCTAAACTGTTGTACTAAGGTCTCTGTATCTCTTTATTCATGTTAGAGAGAGAGAGAGGTAATCTGATCCTTGAGCAGCTAAAGATTGTCCCCTAGGCTGCAGGGCTCACCACTGGTCTGTCCAGTGGCTGGAGGTGAAGTATTACTAATATTTTATTCCATCGGTCAGCTAACGCCACATTTTTAGTGGAACTGATATAATGCTCAGTTACTTGAGAAGAGGAAATTGCAGCTAACTGGCAATTTAAAACTGACTTAAAATAGGATAAAATAATGGTTCTGAAATTTCTAGGGTTCCATTTTTTTTTGTTGGCAGGATTATATTTTAAGACATATATGTTGGTATGTGGTCTAGCAATGAGACAGGCTACCTTAAATAGGTACGGTCTGTGTAAAGCCAGATATATGATTGCTATATCTTCAGTATCAGGAAACTATAGAAGATTGTTTTCCACTGGGAAAAGCAAGGATCTAGGAAATCTATGGGTGATTCTAATGAGCTGTGATGGAGTCCAGTATCATATATATATTTTTTTGGTTTAATATAGAATTACATGAACCCACTGGTATTAGCAACTCCCATGAAGGTTATTTCTGGCTATCTTCTAGTTGTTGTTGTCACCTCTCATCCTCAATGCTACTCTTGAGTTGAGGGCATAGTATTTAAATGACTACCAAATTACACAAGAAATGTGGGGTTATTCACAGTGAAATACCTGCTGAGAGGCTGCACATCATTTTTGGTTTTATCAGATTAATAAGTTATGTTTTTTAAAAAGTAGTATTTATTTTAAAGTGTATGTAGTAAGCATACATATTTATGGGTTAGATGAAATATTTTGATACAGGCATGCAAAGAGTAATAATCAGATCAGGGCAAATGTGGTATATATCACCTCAAGCATGATCATTTCTTCATGTTATAATTTCAATATATTCTTTTAGAATTTTAAATGTATAATATATTATTATTAAGTGTAATCATCCTGTTATGGTATCAGATTTTAGATCTTATTCATTCTAGTTATTTTTTGTACACATTTATCATCCCCACTTTCCCTGTATTGCGCCACTACCTTCCCCAGTGTCTGGTAACCATTCTACTCTCTATCTCCATGAGTTCAATTGTTTTAGTATTTAGATCCCACAAATGCGTGAGGACATGCAAAGTTTTTCTTTCTGTAACTGGACTGGCTTATTTCACTTAACATAATGACCTACACTTCCATCCATGTTGTTGCAAATGATATGACAGGATCATATTTTATGGCTGAATAGTACTCCATTTTGTATAATACCACATTGTCTTTATCCATTCATCTGTTGATGGACACAAAGATTACTTCCAAATCTTGGCTACTGTGAATAGTGCTGCAAGGAACATGGGAGTGCAGATATATCTTTGACATATTGATGTAATTTTCTTTGGAAAAATACCCAGTAGTAGGGTTGCTGGCACATATGATAGTTCTATCTTTAGTTTTTTGAGGAATCTTCACACTGTTCTCCATAGAGGCTGTACTAATTTGCATTCCAAACAACAGTGCCTGATAGTTCCCCTTTCTTCACCTCCTCACCAGTATTTGTTTTTCTTGTCGTTTGGACAAAAGCAATTTTAAATAAGGTGAGATATCTCATGATAATTTGGATTGGCCATTTCTCTGATGATTAGTGATGTGGAGAACCTTATCATATGCCTATTTTCCATTTTTATGTCTTCTTTTGAGAGAAGTTTATTTAGATATTTTGCATATTTTTAAATAAAATTATTAGATTTGTTCCTTTACAATTATTTGAGCTCTTTATAAATTCTCGTTAGTAATCTTTTATCAAATGGATAGTTTGCAAATATTTTTCCCACACTGTGCATTGTCTCTTGACTTTATTGATTGTTTTCTTTGCTGGGTAGAAGCTTTTTAACTTGATGTAACTCCATTTTGTCTATTTTTCCTTTGGTTGCCTATGCTTGTGGGGTATTACTCAATAAAACTTTGCCCAGTCCAATGTCTTGGAGAGCTTCTCTAAAGTTTTCTTTCAGTAATTTCATAGTTAGAGGTCTTAGATTTAAGTGTTTAATTCATTATAATTTGACTTTGTATATAGTGAGAGATAGAGGTGTAGTTTTATTCTTTTGTGTATAGATACCCACTTTTCCCAGCATGATTTATTGAAAAGGCTATATTTCCCCAGTGTATGTTCTTGGCACCTTTGTCAAAAATGAGTTCACTCTAGATGTATGGGTTAATTTCTGGTTCTTTATTGTATTTCACTGGTCTATGTGTCTTTTTTTTTTTTTTTTTTTTTCTGAGATGGAGTCTCGCTCTGTTGCCCAGGCTGGAGTGCAGTGGCGCAATCTCAGCTCATGCAAGCTCCGCCTCCCGGGTTCACGCCATTCTCCTCAATCAGCCTCCCAGATAGCTGGGACTACAGGTGCCCACCACGACGCCTGGCTAAAGTTTGTATTTTTTAGTAGAGATGGGATTTCAACTTGTTAGCCAGGATGGTCTTGATCTCCTGACCTCGTGATCCACCCGCTTTGGCCTCCCAAAGTGCTGGGATTACAGGTGTGAGCCACCATGCCTTGCCTGTGTGTCTCTTTTTATGCAAGTACCATACCATGCTGTTTTGATTATGACATCTCCATAGTACAATATGATGCCAGGTAATGTGATTCCTCCAGGTTTGTTCTTTTTTGCTCAACATGGCTTTGGTTATTCTGGGTATTTTGTGGTTTTATATAAATTTTAGGATTGTGCTTTCTATTTCTATGAAGAATATAATTGGGATATTGGTAGGAATTGCATTGAATCTGTGAGTTGCTTTGATTAGTATGGGCATATTATCAATATTGATTCTTCCAATACATCAACATGAAGTATTCTTCCATGTGTTTTATGTCCTCTTCGATTTCTTTCATCAGTGTTTCACAGTTTTCACTACAGACATATTTCACTTCTTTGGTTAATTCTTAGGTATTTTATTTTATTTGTAGCCATTTCAAATGAGATTACTTTCTTGATTTCTTTTTCAGATTGTTTGCTATTGGCATATAAAAATGCTACTGATATCTGTATATTGATTTGTATCCTGCAATTTTACTAATTTCTTTTCTTAGTTCTAATAGTTTTTTTGGTGGAGTCTTCAGGTTTTTCCAAATCTAAGATTATAGTATATGCAAACAAGGATAATTTGACTTCTTCCTTTCCAATTTGGATGCCCTTTATTTCTTTCTTTTGTCTGATTGCTCTAGTTGGGACTTTCAGTTCAATGTTGAGTAACAGTGGTGAAAGTGGGCATCCTTGTCGTGTTTCAGATCTTAGGAGAAAGGCTTTCAGTATTGCTCCATAAAACATGACACACAATGTGGGTCTGACAAGTATGTCTTTTATTGTGTTGAGGTTTGTCCTTTCTATACCAAGTTTGTTGGGATTTTTTATCACAATGAGATGTTAAATTTTATCAAATATATTTTCAGCATTAATTGAAATGATCATATGGGTTTTTTTCTTCATTTGGTTAATATGATGTATCACATTGATTGATTCATGTATGGTGAACCATCCTTGCATCATGGGGATAAATCCCACTTGGTAGTGATGGATGATTTTTGCAATGTGTTTCTGAATTTGGTTTGCTGTTATTTTGTTGAAGATTTTTGCATCAATATTCATCAGGGATATTGGTCTGGTTTTTTGTTTGTTTGTTTTTAATATGTCTTTGTCTGGTTTGGTATCAGGGTAACACTGGCCTCATAGAATGAGTTTGGAAGGATTCTTTCCTTCTCTATTTTTCAGAAAAGTTTGAGTAAGATTATGTATTAGGCTGTTCTTTCATTGCTGTAAAGAAATACCTGAGACTGGGTAACTTATAAGAAAAAAGAGGTTTAGTTGGATCACAGTTCTGCAGGCTGTACAGAAAGCATAATGCTGGCATCTTCTTGGCTTCTGGGGAAGTCTGAGAAAACTTACAATCATGGAAAAGGGTGACGTGGGAGAAGAAATTTTACATGTCAAAAGCAGGAACAAGAAAAAGTGGGGAGGTGCCATACACATTAAAACAATCAGATCTTGTGAGAACTCACTCATTATTGTGAGGCCAGTACTAAGGGGATGGTGCCAAGCCATTCATTAATAACCCTGTGCCAGGATACAATCCCCTTCCACCAGGCCCCCTCCAACATTGGGGATTACATTTCAATATGATATTTGGTCAGGAACGCACATCCAAACTATATGATTCTGCCCCTGGCCCCTCCCAAATCTCATATCCTTCTCATATTTCAAAATACAATTATAGCTTCACAATAATCCCCCCAAAGTCTTAACTCATTCCAGTATTAACTCAAAAGTCCTAAGTCCAAAGTCTTATCTAAGACAAGGCAAGTCCTTTCCACCTTTGAACCTGTAAAATAACAAACAAGTTAGTTACTTCCAAAATACCATGTGGGTATGAACATTAGGTAAACATTCCCATTCCAAAAGGGATAAATCAGCCAAAAGAAAGGAGCTACAAGCCCCACACAAGTCTGCAATCCAGCATGGCATTCATTAAAACTTTAAGTTTCACAATAATCTCCTTTTGACTCCATGTCCCACATCCAGGGCACACTCATGCAAGGGTGAGCTTTCAAGGCCTTGAGCAGCTCCACCCCCGTGGCTTTGCAGTGTTCAGCACTGAGGCTTTGTTAAATGGGTAGCAAGGCCAAGGAAGGTGAAGCAATCTGACCAATAGTACAGAAATGAAACAAAAATTAATTAAATTACTTTTATGTGCTAAACATATATGTACATTGTAGGGAAAAGCATTTATATTTAAAAAGACAGCTAACTGTAATATAATAGCTTTTTATCTCTGAGGGATGATGTAAACCATCTCAGTGGGGACAAATATCTTTATTCTTTTTACTATAGAGTGTTGTGAGGAGAGAAAAAAGACAGAACAGAATGCCTAGTTTCTGCCTATTTTTCTGGGCTACTTAAATTTAGGATCCAGAGTAGATAGGTAGACTTCTGTTTGGAAAAGCACATACATATATGCTTGGAGAAAAAGATAGGCTAGCTAGGAAGAGAGTATGAGGAACAGACAACCAGGTGACATGTTTTGAGTTGGTACTTGAAAAAACATGCTACTGAACAAGTCCATGGATGGGGCCCCTACAGGACTTATCAGTAGTGAGGTCTAATATTCAGTTTTAATTATATATGTTATTGGATTGTAATCATTTTCCTGACCCAAAATTTCAGTACAGTCTTCAACACACATAATTTCCTTTCTTGGGTGAGAGAATTTGGTAAAAATCTAGAAAATGACATTGTGTATTCACACCTGGGTCTGAAAGAAGACAGAGAAGAGAACAACTTTGGAGTAAAGAAGATACTGAAACAAGGAAGTGAGGAGAGATGGCGACTCAGAATCAGTTGTAATTATGGGGAACTAAATCCCTAGGAATTCACAAAATCACAAAATTGTGAGTTAGTGATCTTGAGCAATTTCATTTAAATTTCAAAGGAGAGTGTGATCTCAGTTCCATATACTTATCTCATTTAACACATATGATTATGTGGCAAAGATAGAGTTGCAACTCCCGGGTTTCTTGAGTCTGTCTCTGTTTAGCATTCTTTCCATTATGCAGATGGAGGAAGGTGAAGCAAAACAATCTGGAATTGTTAAGAATTTGGGAGACTATGGTGGATAAGTAAAGAAGAGTGTCCTATCTTTAAACTCTTTTAACAAATGGAGATTTCAATGCTATGCTAAGGAACAAATGGTAGAAATCAGCCCTGGTGCAGACAATATGGGTGTACTTTTCTTCATTCTTGGCAGAGAATATAAAAGCAAAAATAAAACTGACTGAAAGTAAATCTGCTGTTGTTATTATCATGCAAAGGTAAATCTAAAGAGTGTCTATGCCAAAGTCATTCTCTGCTGGGTCTAACCTTCCCACAAGTCCCAGGTTTGGTGTGCACTGAAGACATCCGTTTGGGAAAGGCATATAATCACCTTTCTTGCCTGCTAGACTAAGCTTAAGGTGTGGCAAAAAATTTACATGAACCTGGGTATCTGCAAAACTTGGTAAAGCATCTCACTCACCAGAGCCAGGCAGTATCACATAGTGGCAAACTCCTCGTTAAGTATTTCAATTGTTCTTTTGAGGTTCACTGTATCTGTTTGCATACACCCCACTAGATTTTATTATGCATTTACCCTTTGCCAACTTAAAAAATAATCACAGTGTATAAATTTGGGAAGGAGAGAAGATTTTATTTCTTATAAAGGGTTATAGCCTGTAAGGTGGCCATCCCCCAGGTTGGGAAGTACGGCCACCAGACAAGTGCCACCAGGCACTTTAAAGGAAGAGGGATTGTGGTACAGCTTTATGCTGAATAGGTTCGCTAAACATATGTATTCAACAGCCTACAGGAAGAGCTACGAATATGCATGAAAGTGGTCCTGACACACGTGTATCGCAAAAACATGCAGGTAACATAAGACCTATATTCAATTTGAGATGGAAACTTAATATTCAGATGTATTACAATTAGGCCTTATACATCAAAAGGTCCTTTCAGAACACAAAGGCATGTAAGCGTGCAATCTCTGTAAACAAGCTGGAGCCAATCCATGGTCAGTGGTCTTATCTGAGAGAGTTACTAAAATCAGTCTCTTGTTCAATGAAAGCTGTAGTTATAGCTGGTGGAACAGGAGCTAGGGGTCAGTTAGTCAGCATCTGGTGAAGTTACAAATTGTTTTAATATTGCTTATCTTATGAACAGTGCTTGTTTATCTGGGAGAGAAAAAGAAAAATCTTAACGGCAGTTAGAGCATAGCTTATTCTTTAAATGTATTAATAGAGGTGCATGATGTAGCCCTTGCTTGGCATGGCCTTAGGTCCTGTTTATAAATTGGTACCTTTCACAAAGAGACTGTTCTGTCAGTCTTATGATCTGTATTTTGACATTAATGCTGATCAGTTACTGTATCTAAATCATAAAAGGGAGTGGGGTATAGTGAGGCATGTCTGATCCCCCATACTGTCATGCCTAGGAATTCAGTTTTAAGGTTGTCCTGGGGTCCCCTTGGCCACAGGGGTGTTTATTCAGTTGGTGTTGGCCTTAGGATTTTATTTTGAGTTTATACGTTATTATTCTGATCATTCTCATATTCGAATCTAACTCCTCAAGTTATTAATTAACCAGTTAAAAATAAAATTATATTAGTCTAAAATGTGATTTCCATGTGAATAAGAATGGTGTATGCTTTGCTTTTGTTCTCTTCTTTAAAATTTTGTATGAAAAAATACATACAGTGAAACATGCATATAAAATATGATGTTTTGAGTGTCTAATTCTTTTGCCCATTTTCTAAAATTGAGTAGTTTTTCTTTCCTACAAAGTTTTAGGAATCATTTGTATATTCTCAATACATCTACTTTGTGACTCCCTCCCTTCCAGGACCACGTCTTCTCTCGAAAGTTGAAATGACTTTGGCAGCCTAAAATCCATCCTTCCATCATTAAACTAGTGAGATCTCAGCTTTCTTTTTAAGTTCTAGCTGCTCTATATCCCTCTGCTGACTGAGGGATTTCCTGGGGGAATAACTTATAAACATGAATCTCTTACTTTCTTTCAAGCCTTCTTCAGTTTCTGTCTGCTTTTGGTCACTCTCCTGCGCTTTCAGATAGCTTCAAATATTTTTTTCCCCCAGATTTATCATTGTTAACAGTATGATGGCTAGTTCAATACATGCTATTTCACCATTAACTGGAACTGAATCATATTCCTGCTTTTGTTATTGTTGTATTCCCAGATGCTGTAATAATCCTTTCTATATTATAGATACTTAATATATATTTTTTGAATTATTTTTATTTTATTATTATTTTTTTGAGACAGAGTCTCACTCTGTCACCGAGGCTGGAGTGCAGTGGCACAATCTCGGCTCGCAGCAACCTCCACCTCTTGGGTTCAAGCAATTCTCCTGCCTCAGCCTCCCAAGTAGCTGGGATTACAGGCGTGCACCACCAAGCCTGGCTAATTTTTTGTATTTTTAGTAGAGATGGGGTTTCACTACATTGCCCAGGTTGGTCTTGATTTCCTGACCTGAAGTGATCGGCCTGCCTGGCCTCCCAAAGTGTTAGGATTACAGGTGTGCGGGCCAAATTATTTTTGAAGGATTGCTTTTCTTTCTCTCCTGTCCTGAAAGGATTGCACTTCTTTCTCTGCTGAAATTGCAATCTTTCTTTCTGCTTTACAAAGCAGAGTAAAACCTAAACTATTGTTGTTACAATACCAAACTCATGGCACAACACTGTGTAATTTAGAGTTTTATTATTTAATGTAACTCTTTACTCCCTCTGTTAATTATCTCTTGTAGTGTAACAGATGGCCCACAATTTGGAAGCTTACTACAACATGATCACAGTGTTGGTGGATCAGGAATACTGGCCCAGCTTAGCTGGGTGCCTCTGACTCAAGGTCTCTCAGGGCATTGCAGTTTCCTTTGAAGTAGAAATTGGGGAACAATTTGCTTTTAAATTCATTTACATTATGGTTGTTGGCAGAATTTCACTTCTTCTCAGGATACTGGGCTGAGGACCTTATTTCCTCTCTGACTGCTGACCAGAATCCTCTTTCAGATGAAATGTAGACCTTTTCATCATGTACTCCTAACATGGCAGCTGTCTTCCTCAAAGAAGAAGAGGAGAGAGAGAACAAGAGAGAGTGACCAAGATGACCATCACAGACTTTTTGTAACCTAATCTTGGAAGTGACACCCCATTCCCTCTGCTGCATTATCTTCTCTAGAAGTGAGTCATGAAATCCAACTGAAGGGGAAGGAATTTTACAAAAGCATGAATACGGGAGGCAGAGGATTTTGGAGACCGTCTTAGAAACCACCTACAACACTTCTCTTACATGGAGAGATGAATCATTTTAAAAAATACATTTCAAAAATGCATGGATCTCCTATTTTATTTCGGGAACTGCTGTGCTCTAAGGGGTGGAAAGATAAGGGATGAAACTATAAAATGGCTCACTTCTTATCTTCCAGGAACTTATGTTCTGGTTCAGGAGGCAGAACTATTGAAATGTGATCAGTGCTATAAAAGCTGTAGGAGTTGTGGGAGCAGAAAAACTTTTTAAGATGTAAGAAGTGTTACCTTTGTAAGCTAAAAATAAAATTCTAAGCCCTCTAACCATCTGAATGAACCCCTCTTCTAGGCCAAGGCCATTTCAAAGTTAACCTGAGAACCCAGTTCAGGCCGTGATGGGAAGTGGAGGTCATACATACCTCCTTATGCCCTCCTCCCTTTGGAATCAGGCACAACTAACCAACATTAACATTAAAACAGAGGTTTTAAGACTTTTTGTAGCAAAAAGACACTGAATTCCAGCCTGACTCTGGTATTGTGTTACACGACAGATAGCAGGCTCTGAAAGAAATTGAAGTATTTTACCCTAAAATATATTTCTTTGAAATATTTTGAAATGTCCCTGCAAAGCTGTCTCTTGTGGGGAAAATCTAAATTCTGTACAGAATTTCTTTCCTTTTCCAGTTCTTTTCCCTGATCCAGGAGAGAATTAAAGGAGTCTGGTATCTTTTTTAAGTCTGATAAGAAACATTTACAATCTTTTCTTTCTCAAGCCTGTTACCTGTAAGCTTCATCGGCATAATAAGAACCTTGGTTTCCACAACCCCTTGTCTTAACCCAGACACTCCCTTCTATGGATTCCAGGTCTTTAGATAAACTTTTTCAACCAATTGCCAATTGGAAAATCTCTGAATCCACCTACGACCTGGAAGCCCACACTTTGAGTTGTTTTGTCTTTTCAGACAGAACCAATGTACATCTTACATGTACTGATTGATGTCTTATGTCTCCCTAAAATGTATAAAACTAAGCTGTAGCTAGACCACCTTGGCACATACCATCAGGAACTCCTGAGGGTGTGTCATGGGCATGTCCTTAACCTTGGCAAAATAAACTAAACTGATTAAGACTTGTCTCTGATAATTTTTGGTTTATACCTTCATAAAGGAAGTGAAGCTTGGGCTTGTGTTGAAGAAAACAATAGGAGAGAAAGCATCTGCCGACATGAACCTGTGAGAACCCTGCAAGAATTACAGACACTTTTAATGACAAAACCAGGCATCTGCATTGGGAGGAGTGGTAAGGAAGAAGGAGGCTGGATAAAGGAGCCAGAAGCCATGCTGGGAGGGTCCTATTAGGCCACACTCAGGACTTTGGAATCTGCAGTACGTGAAGTGGAAACACTGAAGGATATAATCAGTTATGTAGAGAATAAAGAATGTTCTGAGCCAAGCTCGGTATGCACTGTTTTACCAATAAACAGATAAAAAAGAAGAGGAATATGTGTCATCTCCCATTTCACAACCCTTAAGACTACTCTGTCAAATGACTAGGTTACAGTCTAGGTGGAAAGCTTTGTGTGAGCTCCTTTACTTCAGGTCAAATTATACATCTCAATGACTGAATACCACATCTCAATAACATGTAATTTCTCACAAGCACCACATTTTGTGAAGTAACTGGAAGAATATGATTCAAGATTGTTTCCAGAGAAGAATGAAAGAAAATAGTAGTGTTCCTGTGTAATGTTAACCATGGGACAGCTCAACCCATAGCTCCTTTATTTAGCTTGGTAAATTAAATGAATCTCTAAATACTTTAATTACTTCCCCCATTGCCTTTCTTCCTCCACAGTGCAAACTCTGTGCCATTCACTTGTTAAAGCCTCTTTTGAAACTCATTTCTCACATTTCCCCAAAGATCCATAAGCTTTCTATATGGAAGTGAAAAGAAGCAGTGAGGCATATAGTCAGTGATACTTAAAACTGGATGAGTCACCCCCAGGGAATGTCTGGGAGGTGTTTGAGGGCTTAAACATGTGCCAGAGCCCACAGTCTTACAAGTATTCAAGCAGACCAGATTCTGACTGAATAATGCCATAATTTCTAAGATTCTAAATTCTAAGATTCTTTCCAGTGTCATATTGTCAGATACCTGAGAACCCAATTGACTTACTAATATTTATAAACATACACCATCATCAAAGGGAAAATATCTGGCTAAATCTGGGAGATGACATTGCGCTTGCAGAATTGTATGACCTATAATCATATAGTACTCTTCTGAGCAATGAAGGATTAAACAATTTGCAGGTGCTATGTCTCCATGTACACTAAGTGTTGCTCTAATATTCTTCAGAAAAACCAGGACCACTCAGTCAAGGCTATAAGTGATATCTGGGTTACCTATATAGAGAGACATTATGTCTCCTTTCAAAAATTACAATTTTCTATATGAAATTTTAACTTCAGAAACAGGTAGGAAAACTGTAATTATCATCAAAAATTTTATTTCATACATTTATCTACAAAAAGATACTTTTCCTTCTTAATTTATATCCAGTCCAGCAGGAAATTCAGATATCAGAAGCAAAATGACATTCATTTTATTACCCACATCTTCTTAGCTGGGATCATGTAGGGCTTTAAAATTATCATTTAATTATGACCAAAGAAAGGCACACTTTTGGGAAGATTAAAGGTTCTGGCATGGTACTTTAGAGAAGGTGATTATCAGGGAAACTTAGCAAGTATATATTAGAGACAAATTTGATTGATGACAGATATAGAAAATGAACGACACAGGATGAAATGAAAGACCACTGAATTAGAGAAGGCATTCTCTAGTCCATGGTGTTATATATTGTCAGGCTGAGAAATGTTTTTAAGATGAAACATGAGCACTTTGTCTTCAAATATAAGTTATATTAGTCTGTTTTCACTCTGCTGATAAAGACATACCCGAGACTGCGGAATTTACAAAAGAAAGAGATTTAATTGGACTTACAGTTCCACATGGCTGGGGAGGCCTCACAATCATGGCAGAAGGCAAGGAGGAGCAAGTCACATCTTACACGGATGGCAGCAAGCAAAAAACCAGAGCTTGTGCAGAGAAACTCCCGTTTTTTAAAACCATCAGATCTTGTGAGACCCATTTACCATCACGAGAACAGCACAGGAAAGACCTGACGCCATGATTCAATGATCTCCCACCAGGCCCCTCCCACAACACGTGGGAATTATGGGAGCTAAAAGATGAGATTTGGGAGGGGACACAGAGCCAAGCCATATCATTCTGCTCCTCACCCCTCCCAAATCTCATATTTTTACATTTCAAAATTAATCATGCTTTCCCAACAGTCCCCCAAAGTCTCAGCTGATTTCAGCATAAACTCAAAAATTCACAGTCCAAAGTCTTATCTGAGACAAGGCAAGTCTCTTCTGCCTATGAGCCTGTAAAATCAAAAGCAAGTTAGTTACTTCCTAGATACAATGGGGGTACAGGCACTGGGCAAATACAACCATTCCAAATGTGAGAAAATGGCTAAAACGAAGGAGTTACAGGCCCCATGCAAGTCCAAAATGTAGCAGTGCAGGCAAATCTTAAAGCTCCAAAATGATCTCCTTTGACTCCAGGTATCACATCCAGGTCATGCTGATGCAAGAGATGGGTTCCCACGATCTTGAGCAGCTCTGTCCCTGTGGCTGTGCAGGGTACAGTCTCCCACCCAGTTGCCTTCATGGCTGGCATTGAGTATCTGTGGCTTTTCCAGGTGCACAGTGCAAGCTGTCAGTGCATCTACCATTCTGGGGTCTGGAGGATGGTGGCCATTATCTCACAGCTCTACTAAGCAGTCCTCCAGCAGGAACTCTGTGTGTGGGCTCCCACCCCACTTTTCCCTTCTGCACTGCTCTAGCAGAGGTTCTCCATGAGGGCTCCACCCCTGCAGCAAACACTGCATGGGTATCCAGGTATTTCCATACATCTTTTGAAATCTAGGCAGAGGTTCCCAAACCTCAACTTTTGACTTCTGTGCACTTGCAGGCTCAACTCCATATGAAAGCTACCAAGGCTTGAGGGTTACACCCTCTGAAGCAACAATCCAAGCTCTATGTTGGCCCCTTTGAACCACAGCTGGAGTGGCTGGGATGCAGGGCACCAAGTCCCTAGGCTGCACACAGCAGGGGATCCTGGGCCCAGCTCATGGAATCACTTTTTTCTCCTAGGCTTCTGGGCCTGTGATGGGAGGGGCTGCCATGCAAACCTCTGACATGCCCTGGAAACATTTTCCTCATTGTCTTGAGGACTAACATTTGGCTTTTCGTTACTTATGCAAATTTCTGTAGGCAGCTTGAATTTCTCCTCAGAAAATGGAATTTTCTTTTCTATTGCATTATCAGGTTGCAAATTTTCTGAACTTTTATGCTCCAATAAAACTGAATGCCTTTAACAGCATCTAAGTCACATCTTGAATGCCTTGCTGCTTAGAAATTTCTTCTGCCAGATACCATAAATCATCTCTCTCAAGTTAAAAGTTTCACAAATCTCTAGGCCAGGGGCAAAATGCCACCAGTCTCTTTGCTAAAACATAACAAGAGTCACTTTTGCTCCAGTTGCCAGCAAGTTCCTCATCTCTATCTAAGACCACTTCAGCCTGGACCTTATTGTTCATATCACTATCAGCATTTTTGTCAAAGCCATTTAACAAGTCTCTAGAAAGTTCTGAACTTTCCCACATTTTTCTGTCTTCTTCTGAGCCCTCCAAACTGCTCCAACCTCTGCCTGTTACCCAGTTCCAAAATCGCTTCCACATTTTCGGGTATCTTTTTAGCAATGCCTCACTCTACTGGTACTAATTTGCTGTGTTAGTTCATTTTCACACACCTGATAAAGACATACCAGAGACTGGGCAATTTGCAAAAGAAAAAGGTTTAATGGACTTACAGTTCCACATGGCTGGGGAGGCAAGAAGGAGCAAGTCACATCTTACGTGGGTGGCAAAAAAAAAAAAAAAAAGCTTGTGCAGAGAAACTTCTGTTTTTTAAAACCATCAGATCTTGTGAGACCCGTTCACTATCATGAGACCAGCACGGGAAAGACCCGCCCCCATGATTCAATCATCTCCCATCAGATGCCTCCCACAACACATAGGATTTATAGGAGCAACAAGATGATATTTGCGTGGAGACACAGAGCCAAACCATGCCATAAGTTAATGAAGGAACTACCAGAGTTCTAAAATTATAAACCTAGATTTTCCTAAGAAAATAGAGTGAATTACAAGACTTATAAAATATCAATAAGATTTTTCTATTTTGGAAAATTATTAACACCTCAAATTCATGTGGCCATATCATAGTGAAGAAGTAGAAGTATATTTGGAAACAGGAATAGCCAACTCAAGCCGATTTTCATTATAAGGACTTCATCAATTTAACATATTATTGCTGAATATTTTACTCTCAAGACTTTTTTCACATGGAAATTAACTGGATTTTGTCCTCAGATTCTTACATCATGAGTATATCATTAATACCTTAAAAATAGGTATAGAGTACATATGACTAGCTGGAATATAATATTAAATTCATCTTAAGCGTGATTTTAGAGTACAATATGTTGTGCTCCCAAACAAAAATAAGAAGTAGAAACCAGGACCAATTAGGTATATATTTTTTTTCTTACTCATGTATTTCAATATTTACCAGAAATCCACTATATTCAAGGTACTGTGCCAGCCTTTGTATTCACAAAGAAAAAAAAAAGAAAACTGACCTATAAACATATATAATAAGACGTGGTAGAATAAGGACAAACAAATCCCAGGTTGAGTCTCCTTTCCTCCAATGATGGGGTAACTCTGAATGCCACCACTAAAGGAAGTAGAAATAAGCTGATTCTTCCAAGTCAAATGTTGTGAGACTTTGGATGCTCCATTTTCACATTCCTCTTGTTCTCTCTAGCTGTAGGGTTTCTTAGCTCCACACATGCTCAGTCATTCAATTAGTTATTACCAACAGTGCTAAAAATATTACTTCTCATTAAATGGACCTGTCACTTCATTTAAACTCCTTTGTGCATTTAGATTTAAATAATGATATCCAGTATTACTTCCTTATTTACCACTTTATTTCTCTGCCCTGACTTTGGCCCAAATAAGCGCTTCTTAGCTCTTCAAAGCTGGAATGGCAAAAATTTCCAAATTTTTCCATTAAAATAAGAATATAATTTAGGTAATTTAAGAGGTTCACTATTTCTCCCTTACTAGTCCCCTCCCAGGACTCTCCTTTGCACCCAATCTATCCAGTATCCCACAGGTGATCCACTTCACCTTCATGCTGTGTATTCCCTCCCGTCCTGGGCAATTCTTGTTTGGGGTTTCCCATGTAATTGCAGTCAAATGGATAGTAGCTGGGGCTGGAGTCATCTGAAGTTTCTTCATGTACATATCTGACACATGGCCTGAGAGTCTAGAGCTCTGAAAGTTGGTTTGCTTTCTCTCTCCATGTGACCCCATGGCTAGCTTAGGCTTCCTGACAGTATGGCAGTCCTAAACTAAGTGTGACTTTTTTACATGTGACTGAATTTCCCAGAAGAAGCATTCCAAGAGTCCCAGATAAAAGATGCAATTCTTTTTGTGACCTAACCTCAGAAGCTCCAGAACATCATTTCTGCATTCTACTACTTGAGTAATTCCTAGGGCCAGCTGACATTCAACTAGAAGAGTGACTTGATCTCTCAATAGAAGCAGTAGCCAAGATTCCATGACTGCCTTTAATCTACCCTATGCTATTTGTTTAACTAAGGCCCCATATTTGTAGGGCTTATTAATGTTTTTAAAATAATGAAGACACAGAGGCTTGGAGCAAATGACTTACTACCAAGGTTTTTCGGTAAATTGGTGTCAGAGCAGTGAAAACAATTGTATACAGAGCTCTTCATTCTTTAAGTATCTGACTCTCTATTTGCTGAAGGGTTTTTAAGTGAATAATCTATCCTGTATGTTAAAATCCATCAGAATGACATCTTAAAGATTCTTGTTTATGTGCATTAGCAGCTTTTGTGCAAATAAAATCTTTTCTCAATTTAATGCTTTTTTTTTTTCCGTCACCATATTTCCCAATGTTTTAGTCTCTGATGTTCTAGACACATGCTACAAAAAGCTACTGGACTGATCATTTTTTCCATGATGATTTTATCCTACTGATTCTACAGATTGAAATAGCTATTTTCCCTTATCCTTTGAAAATTAACCTCTCATGTCAAGTAGATATTATAAAGTTTTGGCTAGTTAATATATTTTACTCATGAAAATCTACTTAATTCTCAATAAGCACAAGTTGAAATTTTAGAACTTTTGGCTCCATACATTTATTTTAAACAACTGGTTTTGGCGAAAACAAAGAGAAGAAGGATATTTTCTACAATCTTATTTATGTGAACATCTTGGGGAATTAAGCTGCTTTCTTTGGGCCTCCTCCTAGTTTTCTATTCAGTTTCTCTTCTCATCCAAATCTATTCTTTTACTTTAAGTTTTTTCTGAGTGTGTTCTGCCACTTTAGTTCTCTGTGAGGTTTCTTATTTTGTTTATAGATAAAAAATTGGTGCTTTTTTTCAGTTGCCAGTTAATGTTTGTGTAGAATTGCCTAGTTAGCCTCTGATGATGATGGTGTGAGTCAGCCCTTTTCCTATGTTTCTGCAGTTTCCGCTGCAATGTGTAAAGGCACCCTGTTTCATCTTATCTAGCTTTGGCATGAGTACATATTGTGTGCATGTGCATATGCACATGAAATGCCTTTGCCTGCCAAGTGAAAATGCACAGTACCTTTCCCAGAAACTGCAATCCAATAGAAACAAAATACCAAACTCTGAAGCAAAGTTAGAACTTGTTTGTTGAAAATAACTTTACAGACATAAAATAAACATATGTTATATGATATCAATTTCTTAGTTACAAAACAATTCAAATAGGCCATTTATTGTCATTCCAATTTCAGAGTCAGAGAGGTTAAAGACTTGTCTGTTTATGGCAATAATTATGAAATGTATGACCAAAACTATTTTGAGACAGTTAAAAGTATTCTTAGGAATTGGGAATGCATCTGTGAAATGAGAATTAAATTATGAAGGAATTTTTTTAAAGTAACCAGAACTGTATATATTTGCCTCACTTGAAAAAGTGATTAGTAAGTCCAATAAAGATGATAGAATGTCAATTTTAAAGTAGCGTGTCCTTAAGAAGAATGTACTTCTGAGGGATGATGCCTGCATGGCATATGGAAAGTGGGCATTCTGAAGGCAAACATTTGCTAGTACATTCTAGCTTACTGACTAACACTATATGGGCTGCTGGGCAGGTAGAGGTCTAAGCGGAGACCAGAGCATCCACCTTTCTGTGTCAGAAGACACAAGTCGAACATCACCCACAGAACTGGCCTTGCTCACAAAACAATTTTCTAATTAAATTTTTATAATATTTCGTGTTAATTTTCGTATAGGTGAGAATTAACTGACTCACTGATTAGTCTTTCTATAGTTTCATTTCTCATTTAAAATTAATATATTGCCAAGTGTGGTGGCTCATGGCTCTAATCCTAGAAGCCTGGGAGGCTGAAGTGGGAGGATCACTTGAGACTAGGAGTTTGAGACCAGCCTGGGCAACATAGTGAGACACAATCTCTAAAGTAAAAATAAATAAATAAATAAAAATAGCTGGGTGTGGTGGCATGTGCCTGTAGTTCCAGCTAGTTTAGCTGCTGAGGTGGAAAGATTATTTGAGCCCAGGAGTTGGAGGCTGTAGGGAGCCATGATCCTGGCACTGAACTCTAGCCCGGAAAACAGAACCAGACCCTGAGTATAAAAAATTTATTGTATTACCAATATAGTCAAGTGTATTGTGAGATAGTTGCCTGATTCTGATCACCTTTGTGTTTACTGGCAAAACCAAATTTCTGAACCTGTGAAAATGTAGACTAGACTCTAGACTCCTGTTTTTTCAACTGTTCTAATGGCCATCATTATTAAAATCACTGGATGGTTTTTAAAAAGATTACTTAAGTCCTTCTGTGATGTACTGAATGAAATTCTCTTCTGGAAGAGGCTGACATCTACTTTTTAAGTAATTTCCCATGATAATTATTATATAAAGAAAAGAGGGAGAGTGATTATATGCTGTTATGTTAACTTCTCAATGGAAAATGGAAAAATATGCAGTAATCGTTTGCTATGTGCCAGGCATTAGAATAGATGCTGGGGACACACGGTTGGATGAGGCAGAGATCCATTTTCAAGGAAGACATCATGAAGATAACAGGCCAATAGTCAACTATCGAAAACACATTTGAGTGCCTTTTAAAATAAAGTTCTATCAAAAGATAGAAAAAAAAGAGCAAGTAACTTTAAGGACTTTCTAGGGACAATAATATAGAAAGTTCAGAGTCATAGTCTTAAGAAATAGCCAGATTTGAAGCATCACAGGTAATGAAAAGACAATTCTGCCACTAATGTGGGAAGAAAAATCTCAAGAAGGCAAACTATACAGAGGTTTAATGAGTTTCATTAACAAAATTAGGGGCAGAGTGGAAGAAGAGGATTTAACTGAGTTTTAAATCAGAGGAATGAAGCATTGGCTGCTGACCATGGGGAGTTGCCAGAATTAACCGGAAATTTTCCACTTGCTCATGTCCAACATCCCTGCCTACCCCAATGTGGGAATGGTTTTAGCATATAAAATGGTGTAAAGCTGTAAAAGTGATATTGTAGTTTAGTAAAATGTTCTTATGATTTTTATACATACCCAGTTTCCCCTTTGTGATCTATTGATGAAGAAAATAGTAGGTTTGCTTCATATTTAGGCTGCCAATACTGTAAACTATTAGACTCAGTTTCCAGATACATATAGTATATGAAGAATGGCATAATCACACAGTAGAAAATACACACTATGAGTAGCAAAATCAGACTATACTTTGTATTTTTTGTTCTGAATGAGAAAATCTAGGAAATAGTCTTTTTAGTCTCGTATTCTGCATCGAGCATGCTTAGAAAGGTTTATCTACCTATACAAGAACCATGATCATCATCTGTTATTAATGTGAAGGTAGTCAACTGAATTGTGGATCAGTGCCTAGCAGTAAATTAATTTTTCCTTAAAGTAGCATTGTAGTTGCACAAATTCATGAGGTGAAAATAAATCCTACAGCAACACAGTGCAAAAAAAGAAAAAAAGAAGGAAGAACAAGATTTTAAAAATCTGAGTAATCCCTGCTGAAATAATGGAATACAAATACAATATCTTTAAAAAATGTAAATTTGGCCAATAAAATTTAGGCATGGACATGCCAATGATAGCTAGTACTATGTAGTACTTATATACCAGCAATTGTCCTAAATTTTTTACATATATTAATCTACTTAATTCTCACAATAACCTTATTATTACCACTATTACTGTCTTCATTATAAATATTGGGACAATTAAGGCATCAAGGTTAAGTAATTTGTGTAAGATCACTTGGTGGCAAACATACTATTCACTCTCCCAACTGTATAATAGCATCCTAAACTTCCAAACATTGATTTTTCACCTTTGCCTGTTGGTGTCTTGGCACAAGGAGTCTGAAGTTAACTGGCAGGCACCCGTAGCCTGAGGCTTAATAGGACCATAAGGACATCCCATAGAATATCACACTTAGTCACTACTTACTACATCAATGACATGTTAATTGAAGTGAATGAGCTAAAAGTGGCATGTATGCAGTTTTCAAATCCTGTGAATGCTGCATTTTTTATCCCCTTTTGGTTAAAAAACATCTACATATAACAGAACCATACAGTTCCAATGCATGTTGTTCAAGGGTCAACTGTATGTGAAGCTCTCTAGCTGCAACGAATGAGTCATTAAGATCATCTGTCTTTCACATTTAATCCTTAATTGGTGATTAATCACCTTTTAGTCTTCCATTGTCTTTTTTCAAATCACCAATTGCCCCAACATCAGTCATCGAAAGTCATAATCCTTATCATAATAATTCCCGTATATTTCTCAATTGCTTTTTATATTGCATCTACCATGCATTTCTTTTTACCAGTACCATCTCAATTCACAACAAGTAGAAATTGTAACAATAGTACTATTATCACCTGTAAAGGACTTTGTGCATTTACTACTAGTGATGGGATTCTCCTTGCCAGCTAGCCAGCAGGTGATCCAGTTTTAAAATTCCATTTTTGAGTTGTTTTCTCAGACCACTTTTAGCAACAACTGTTTCAGATTGGATTTCCCAGAAAGCAGCTTCTGAGATTAAAAATGTCCATGGAAAATGTTTACTAGGAATTTCTCCCAGAATCAATATCTAGGAATGGTGGAAGTGAAGAAAGCAGGATCTGGCAGAGGTAGAGATTTAACTACATGGAAGTTATGTTAGAGGCCCTAACCAATCTGACAGGGAGTGCTGCTGTTGGGATGACCCTTAAAAATGGTCTGAGATAGATACAAGGGTCTTTATATTCTCATATAAACCAGTCATTGGATACGCGTGGCTTTAGGAAACAGGGCATGACTTTGAGTAAGTACTGGAAATGTACTCACCCGAGAACACTTAGCTGCCAACATGCTGAGAAACTGGGGGATTAAGTGTCACAGATCTGGATGAGAGATCTAGGTGGTACATAGCAGTATCCATTGAAATTATTTTGGCTATAGACTAGAGCATCAGTTGAATGATTCATGGAGAACTTTCCACAGTAAATAGAGATAGTCGTCTTGGTTATGGATTGAGACAATAACAGAAAATAGAAATGTCTCCTTATTAAGCCAATGATGGTTCAGTAAGAACACATGAGCAGGATGCTTATAGAGCAGGAGAAAAAATCATTAGTGAGTTCATTAAGTAAAGGCATTGTGGTGAGAAGGAGCAGTTGAAGAATAGGGATATATTATGACTTAGGAATTCCTAATTGTGTGACTTTGAGCAAACGACTTAAGCAGTCTAAACCTCAGTTTGATAAACTATAAAATGGGGAAAATAAGCTGGGTGTGGCAGCTCAGGCCTGTAATGCCAGCACTTTGGGAAGCCAATGTGGGTGGGTGGATTGCTTGAGCTCAGGGGTTCAAGACCAGGCTGGGCAACATGGGGAATCTCTGTGTCTACACAGAATTAAAAAATTAGCTGGGTGTGGTGGTGAATGCCTGAAGTCCCAGCTACTCAGAAGGCTAATGTGGGAGGATCGCTTGAGCCTGGGAGGCAGAGGGTGCAGTGAGCCGAGATCATGCCACTGCACTCCAGCCTGGGCGATAGAGTGAGATGCTGTCTCAAAAAAAAAAAGTGGGGGGGGATAATAATCTCTTTGTTGTACGGTTGTTCCAGAACACCTAGTTATGGCTATCATATATTATAAGTTCAACAAGTGTCCTTTTTTCAGAAGAGGGTGATAATTTATTCTCACCAATATCCTTGTAGACTTGGGAATAAATATATTTGTTAATACTTAAATCATTAAAAATAACTAGTTCAAGAGAAGGTAATAGAATATGACAACAGTAGTATTCTTCTCTGGGTTTTATATAGTGTTTATTCAAAAGCCTGAAAGGTCTATTAATAGTTCTAGAAGTGACAGAAAGCTTAAATACAGTATTGTTATAATTTTATATAACAATTAGAGAATTAAAATTTCGTTTTATTTTCCCAGTGGGATTGTGCCAAGCCCTTCCTAGACGGAAATTCCGGTGCTCCTTCTGAGCATATCCAATGTTTGGTTTCCCCATATTGGTCCTTTTTCTCTTTCTTACCCTTTCTTCACTCCTCTTTCTCTCTCCTCTCATTTCTGTTTCTCTCTATTTTCCTTTCATTTATTATCAAGTTGATTGTTTTTTTCCATCTTTATCTACATCATTTTGATGTATACTGTTCTTTTTTACTACATCACTTTTCTTGTATACTGTTACTGTGAATGTAAAGTAACACAGTCATTAAGAAAAACAGTACAGAGGTCCCTCAAAAAACTAAAACTAGAGATACCATATGATGTAGCAATCTCACTGCCAGGAATATATCAAAAAGAAAGAAAATCAGTACATGAAAGAGACATCTGCATTCCCATGTTTATTGCATAATCATCCCATGTTATTATTCACAATAGCCAAGATATGGAATAAACCTAAATATCCATCAAAGGATGAATGGATAAAGAATGTGTGGTACATATACACAATGGAATACTACTTAGCTATAAAAAAGAATGAAATGTCATTTGCAGTGGCATGGATGGAACTGGAGGAAACTGTGTTAAGGGAAGTAAGCCAGGCACAGAAAGACAAAGCTTATATGTTCTCGCTCATATGTGGGAGTTAAAATAATGGGTCTTATGGAGGTAGAGACTACTATGGTGATTACTAGAGTCTGGGAAGGGAAAGGAGGAAGGGGGATGGAGAGAAGTAGATTAATGGGCACTAGAATGCAGTTAGATAGAATAAGTTCTAGTATTTTACAGTACACTAGAAAAATTATAGTTAATAATTTATGGTGTGATTCAAAATATCTAGAATTGTAATGTACCCAACACACAAAAGAAGATAAGTGTTAAAGATGATGGATATCCCAATTTACTCTGATTTGTTCACATTGTGTACATGTAGCAAAATATCACATGTATGCCGAAAATTTGTACAACTATATCAATTAAAAATACAGTAAGAAATTCCCAACTATAACAAATAAAATTATCCTTTCTTCTTTTCTGATCATAAAAGTAATATATGCTGATTGAAGTATACAAATAAAAATTATATCTATCACCAAGAAATGACCACTATTAAACACTTAAGAGTATTTTTTCCAATGCTTGTTCTCTTCCATTTCCATATTGCTTTATCCATATATTTTTAAATGTTTACATACTTATATATAAGAACATATATAAGAACATTCTAAAAACAATTTTATACCAGCTTTCCTTCTCTTCAGGGTATTTTTAATATCATTATTCCTTGAAAACATGATTTGTAAAATGTGTATAATATTTTAAGTGTACAATGCAAATTATTTAGCCTAATTTTGGATACAGGCATTATTTCTAGTTTCTTTTTTCTTTTCTTTTTCCTTTTTTTTTTTTTTTTTGTCGAGACAGAGTCTTGCTTTGTCACCCAGGCTGCTGTGTAGTGGCATGATCTCAGCTTACTGCAACCTCCACCTCCTAGGTTCAAGCAATTCTCCTGCCTCAGCCTCCAGAGTAGCTGGGATTACAGGTGCCCACCATCATGCCCAGCTAATTTTTGTATTCTTGGTAAAGACATGGTTGCACCATGTTGACCAGGCTGGTCTCGAACTCTTGACCTCATGATCTGCCCGCCTCGGACTCCCAAAGGGCTGGGATTACAGGTGTGAGCCACTGTACCAGGCCTTTGTTTTCTATTATAAATAAAGCCTTGAGCATCCTCAAGTGTAAGTAACTTATGCATCTTTTTAAGTCTTGAAACTGAGTAAGGATAGAAAGATTTTTAATATTCTTGAAACATTTAAAATAGCTTTGTAAATGTGTGCAGCAATTTATGCCTTAAAAAAATTAACAGCTGTAACACAAAGGATAAATGCTTGAGAGGATGGATACTCCATCCCCATGATGTGATCATTATGCATTGCATGTCTGTATCTGAACATCTCATGTACTCCATAAATATATACACCTATGATGTACCCACACAAATTAAAAATTAAAAAAATTAAAAAGATTAACAATTTCTTACTGATAATGTGTGTTTCCAATTTATTTAAAAGGAGACCATATATTTATTAGCTTTTTTATTTGTTTTTGATGAGAATCAAATTCATAATTTATAGCTTTTCTATTAGGAGGAATTCTATTTACATTTTTATTTCTATTTTATATTTAGTGTGATTATTCAATCTTAGCACATAAAATAACCTATTTTTAAGCTTGTGTTCTCATTGCTATTATAAAAATTAAATTATTATTGCTTTTCTATTTTTTGTGAACTCTTATAGTGTTTCATGAATATAAGTAACACTGAGCTAAGCCTGATGAGAGATGAATAAAATTTTATTTTAGATAGACCAATATAGGCATTTTAAAACTAATGACAGGTTGAAGTATCAAAGGTGGATTTTATCAGATATCTTCACTACAGATTACTTACCAAACTCAAGGATAGCTTGAATATTTGTATGCTTTCCACAAATGGTGCCCAGTATAAAATTATTTTTCTAATGCAATGTATAAGCTGATGTGGTATAAACTTTGTCAGACAATATAAAATAATCAATTTGCCTGACACCATCAGAAATAAAAAGAAATGTATGCTTCTTCCCTTTTCTCTTTACATAAAGAGCAGGAATTAGTTTGTCATATCTAGAATAATCTCCTGGTGAGGCTTTGTGAGGTGCCAATGTTCTAGCCTCTGCCCAACCTACAAGTCTGAAACCTCAAAGGACATTTGGTCTTATTAAAGAAATAAAAGAGTAAGAATGGATCACAAGGATTATATGCAGGGCTCAGTTTGGAAAAATATCTGAAAATTGCCAGGAGGTAAATTGAAAGATGAAAGGGCATGGAGTAGTGAGAGGAGAGAGATTTTTATAAAAAAAAAAGAAGAAGAAGAAGAAGAGAAAGAAAGGAGGAATAGAGTCTTTGTGTATTCAGCGGGGAGCATTTATAAAAACAAGGTTTAAGGAGTTTAAACATAGCTCCTGAGGCAAATAAGCATCATGGCAAATGGGAGGCAGGACCAGATTGCAGCTCTGACTCGGACAGACAGAGCAGCATGTGGAGGCTTGCATCGTGAATTTTAACACCAGAACGACTACAGGAATAAATCAGGAAATCTGAGAGGACCCACAGATCCACTGAAGGAAGTGGATTGCTCCTGCAGGACCTGGGAGACACCCCAAATACTGTGAGTGCCCAAACTGTGAAAGTGGGAAAAGGAGGGCCTCTGCCCCTCCGAACACACACCCGCACTGGAGAAACTGAAGGTCTAGGTTAAAAGAGAAGATTCCAACCTTACCTGAAACTCAGTCAATTTAGAGAGCTGAGCAAAATACAGGGGTAGAGGAAGCAGTGGGAAAGCTCCTGTGAGCTAGCTGGGTCCTCAAGCAGGCCATTTCTGCCTGACATCACAGGGATCCTTCGGGGCCAGGGGGCAGCCAGAGGCATGGGGGGAAATGCCACAGAGAGAAGGAAATCTCCAGCTGAACTTTGTAACAATTTGAACTGGTCAAGAAACCTCCTGGCCAGAACTCAGGGGAGGGCACAAATCTGGCGTGCAGACTCCACAGGCAGAGGAAGAACTAAACCCTACTTTCTTTCACAGCCTGGGACAAGTTCTCAGCCTTGCTTGCCCACTTCCTGAAAACAGAAGGTAGGCCATGGTGGGAATGAGACTGGCCCTTTGGATTGTGTAGGAACAAGGTGAGGTCTGTGACTGCTGGGTTTCCCCCACTTTGCTGACAACCTACCTGACTCAACAGAGCCAGCCATAATTCTAGTTACATAATTCCATTGACCTAGGAACTGCAACCCCATTTCCAACAGCAGCCACAACAAGACCTGCCCAAGAAGAGTCTGAGCTCAGCCACACCTAGCCCTGCCCCCACCTGATGGTCCTTCTCTACCCACCCTAGTAACTGAACAGAAAGGACATATACTCTTGGGAGTTCGAGGGCCCTGCCCACCGTCGGTTCCTCTCCATACTACCATAGCTTATGCTCTCTGAAAAGTGCCACCTCCCTGCAGGAGGCCAACCAGCACAAAAATAGAGCATTAAACCACCAAAGCTAGGAACCCTACAGAGTCCATTTCACCCCTCTGCTACCTCCACCAGAACAAGCGCTGGTATCCATGGCTGAGATACCCCATAGATGGTTCACAGCACAGGACTCTGTGCAGACAACCCCCAGTACCAGCCCGGAGCTGTGTAGACTTTCTAGGTGGCTAGACCCAGAGGAGATACAACAATCACTGCAGTTCAGCCCACAGAAAGCCACATCCATAGGAAAATGGGAGAGTCTACATCAAGGGAACGCGCCATGGGACAAAAGAATCTGAACAGCAGCCTTCAGCCCTAGACCTTCCCTCTGACAGAGCCTACCTAAATGAGAAGGAACCAGAAAACCAACCCTGGTAATATGACAAAACAAGGCTCTTCAACACCCCGCAAAAATCACACTAGTTCAACAGCAATGGATCCAAACCAAGAAGAAATCCCTGATTTGCCTGAAAAAGAATTCAGGAGGTTAGTTATTAGGCTAATCAGGGAGGCACCAGAGAAAGGCAAAGCCCAATGCAAGGAAATCTAAAAAATGACACAAGAAGTGAAGAAAGAAATATTCATGGAAATAGCTAGCTTAAAGAAAAAACAGTCAAAAATTCAGGAAACTTTGGAATACTTTTAGAAATGCTAAATGCTCTGAAAAGTCTCAGTAATAGAATTGAGCAAGTAGAAGCAAGAAATTCAGAGCTCGAAGACAAAGTCTTAGAATTAACCGAATCCAACAAAGACAAAGAAAAGAATAAGAAAATATGAACAAAGCCTTCAAGAAGTCTGGGATATGAATAATCGGTGTACCTGAGGAAGAAAATTCTGAAAGCCTGGAAAACATATTTGGGGGAATAATCGAGGAAAACTTCCTCAGCCTTGAGAGAGCCCCACACATGCAAATATAAGAAGCACAAAGAACACATGGGAAATTCATCACAAAATGATCTTCACATAGGCACATTGTCATCGGGTTATCCAAAGTTAAGACAAAGGAAAGAATCTTAAGAGCTGTGAGACAGAAGCTTTTTTAATAAGTGAGAACTTATTTAAAAAACTTCTCAGATTAACAGCAGATTTCTCAGCAGAAACTCTATAAGCTAGAAGGTATTGCAGCCCTGTCTTCAGCCTCCTCAAACAAAACAATTATCGCCAAGAATTCTGTATCCAGAGAAACTAAGCATAATACATGAAGGAAAGATATAGTCTTTTTCAGACAAACGAATGCTGAAAGAATTTGCCACTACCAAGCCACCACTATAAGAACTGCTAAAAGGGGCTCTAAGTCTTGAAACAAATCCTGGAAATACAACAAAACAGTATCTCTTTAAAACATAAATCTCACAGGATATATAAAACAAAAATACTAGTTAAAAAGCAAAAAAAAAAAAAAAACAAAGAAAACCCAAAGTACACAGGAAAGAGAATGATGAAATCAATGGTACCCCACATTTAAATATTAGCATAGAATGTAAATGACCTAAATGCTCCACTTAAAAGATACAGAACTGCAGAATGGATAAGAACTCACCAACCACCCACCTGCTAGCATTTCATGCAAATGGACATCAAAAGTGAGCAGGAGTAGCTATTCTTATATTAGAGACAACGAACTTTAAAGCAACAGCAGTTAAGAAAGACAAAGAGGGACATTTTATAATGGTAAAAGGACTTGTCCAACAGGAAAATATCACAATCCTAACATATATGCACCTAACATTGGAGCTCCCAAATTTATAAAACAATTACTAATAGACCTAAGAAGTGAAGTAGAGAGCAACACTTCAATACTCCACTGATAGCACTAGGCAGGTTATCAAGACAGAAAGTCAACAAAGAAAAAATGGATTTAAACTATACCTAGGAACAAATGGACTTAATAGGTACATGCAGAACATTCCATCCAATAACCACAGAATACACATTCTATTCAACAGTGCATAGAACTTTCTCAAAGATAGACCATACGATTGGCCACAAAATGAGCTTCAATAAATTTAAGAAATTTGAAATTATATCAAGCATTGTCTCAGACAACAGTGTAATAAAACTGGAAATCAATTCTAAAAGGAAACTTCAAAGCCATGCAAATACATGAAAATTAAATAGCCTGCTCCTGAATGATCATGGGGTCAAAAACGAAATCAAGATGAAAATTAAAAAATTATTTGAACTGGATGACAATAGAGACACAACCTACCAAAACCTCTGGGATACAGCTAAAAGGTAAGTTCATAGCCCTAAATGCTTACATGAAAAAGACTGAAAGAGCACAAACTGACAATCTAAAGTCACATCTCAAGGAACCAGGGAAACAAGAATAAACCAAACCCAAACCCAGCAGAAGAAAGGAAATAACCAATATCAGAGAAGAACTAAATAAAAGTGAAACAATGAAAAACACAAAAGATAAATGAAACAAAAAGCTGTTTTGTTTTGAAAAGATAAATAAAATTGATAGACCACTGGCAAGATTCACCAAGAAAAAGAGAGAAAATCCAAATAACCTCAATAAGAAATGAAATATTACAACTGATGCTACAGAAATACAAAAGATCATTCGAGCTTACTATGAACACCTTTACATGAATAAACTAGAAAACCTAGAAGAGATGGATAAATTCCTGGAAAGATACAACCCTCCTTAAATCAGGAAGAATTAGATACCCTGAACAAGCTAATAACAAGCAGCAAGATTGAAACATTAATTTAAAAAATACTAACAAAAAAAAATTCCAGGACCAGAAGGATTCACAACAGATTCTACCAGACATTCAAATAAGAATTGGTACCTATCCTATTGACACTATTCCACAAGATAGAGAAATAGGGAGCCCTCCCTAATTCATTCTATGAAGCCAGCATTACTCTAATACCAAAACCAGGAAAGGACATAACCAAAATGAAAACTACACACTGATATCCCTGATGAAAATAGATGCTAAAATCCTTAACAAAATACTAGCTAATTGAATCCAGCAACATATCAAAAAGATAATCTACCAATATCAAGATAATCTATCAATATCAATATCCCTTACCAGGGATGCAGGGATGGTTTAACATACACAAGTCAATAAATGCAATACACCACATAAACAATTAAAAACAAAAATCACATGATCATCTCAATAGATGCAGAAAAAACATTCGGCAAAATCCAGCATCCCTTTATGATTAAAACTCTCAGCAAAATCAGCATACAAGGGACATACCTCAATGTAATAAAAAGCCGTCTATGAAAAACCCAAAGTAAACACAATACTAAATGGGGAATAGTTGAAAGCATTCCCTCTGAGAATTGGAACAAGGCAAGGATGCCCACTCTCACCACTCATCTTCAATATAGAACTGGAAGTCCTACCCAAAGCAATCAGACAAGAGAAAGAAATAAAGGGCATCCAAATTGGTAAAGAGGATGTCAAACTGCCACTGTTTGCTGCTGATATGATCATTTACCTTGAAAACCCTAAAGACTCCTGCAGAGAGCTATTAGAACTGAGAAAAGAATTTAGTGTAATGCACACAAATCAGTAGCTCTTCTATACACCAATAGTGACCAAGCTGAGAATCAGATCAATAACTCAATCCCTTTTACAGTGGCTACAAAACATAAAATAAAATATTTAGGAGTATACCTAACGAAGGAGGTGAAAGACCTCTACAAGGAAAACTACAAAACACTGCTGAAAGAAATCATAGATGACACAAACAAATGGAAACACATCCCATGCTCATGGATGGATAAAATCAATATTATGAAAATGCTGCCAAAAGAAATTTACAAATTCAATGCAATTCCCATTAAAATACCACCATCTTCACAGAATTAGAAAAAACAATTCTAAAATTCAAATGGAACCAAAAAGAACACACATATCCAAAGCAAGACTAATAAAAAAGAACATATCTAGAGGCATCACACTACCTGATTTCAAACTATAGTATAAAACCATAGTCACCAAAACAGTGTGGTACTAGTACAGAAATAGGCACGGAGACCAATGGAACAGAATAGAGATCCCAGAAATAAACCCAAATACTTACAGCCAACAGATCTTTGACAAAGCAAACAAAAACATAAAGTAGGGAAAGGACATCCTTTTCAGCAAATGGTGCTGGCTTCATAATTGGCTAGCCACATGTAGGAGAATGAAACTGGATCCTCATCTTTCATCTTATGCAAAAAATCAACTCAAGATGGATTAAGGACTTAAATCTGAGACCTGAAACTATAAAAATTCTAGAAGGTAACATTGGAAAAATCCTTCTAAGCATTGGCATAGGCAAAGATTTCATGACCAAAAGCAAATGCAATAAAAACAAAGATAAATAGCTGGGACCTAATTAAACTAAAGAGCTTTTGCATGGCAAAAGGAACAGTCAGCAGAGTAAACGGACAGTCTGCAGAGTGGCAGAAAGTCTTCACAATCTATACATCTGACAAAGGAGTAATATCTAGAATCTACAACAAACTCAAACAAATCAGTAAGAAAAAAACAAACAATTCCATCAAAAAGTGGACTAAAAACATGAATAGACAATTCTGAAAAGAAGATATACAAATGGTCAACAAACATATGAGAAAATGCTCAACATCACTAATGATCAGGGAGATGCAAATCAAAACCACAATGTGATACCACCTTACTCTTGCAAGAATGGCCATAATCAAAAAATCAAAAAAACAGTAGATGTTGGCGTGGATGCAGTGATCAGGGAATACTTCTACACTGCTGATTGGAATGTAAACTAGTACAACCATGATGGAAAACAGTGTGGAGATTCCTTAAATAACTAAAAGTAGAACTAACATTTGATCTAGCAATCCCACTACTGGGTATCTACCAGAGGAAAAAGTCATTATACGAAAAAGATACTTACTTGCAAACACATGTTTATAGCAGCACAATTTGCAATTGTAAAATCATGGAACCAACCCAAATGCCCATCAATCAACAAGTGGATAAAGAAACTGTGGTATATAAATAAGATGGAATACTATGCAGGCATAAAAAGGAATGAATTAACAGCATTTGCAGTGATCTGGATGAGATTGTGAAGTGAAGTAACTCAGGAATTGAAAACCAAACATAGTATGTTCTCACTGATATGTTGGAGCTAAGCTATGATAATGCAAAGGCATAAGAATGATACAATGGACTTTGGGGAATTGGGCAGAAGGGTGGGAGGCAGACAAGGGATAAAAGACTACAAATAGCGTACAGTGTATCCTGCTCGGGTGATGGGTGCACCAAAATCTCACAAATCACCACTAAAGAACTTACTCATGTAAACAAACACCACCTGTACTCCAATAACCTATGGAATAAATAAATAAATAAATAAATAAATAAGTTTCTAATCTGTAGTGGGAAACAAATACATAAATGGAGAGAAACCAATATTCCTTGCATGGTGAACAATATTAGTGTGGCTGAAAGAAGAAACAACTGTTCAGTAAAGCAGATGGCAGCTTAAGCATGGGTGACGCACAGGTTGAGTCTTAATAATTTTGTCTCTTTTTTTAAATTTTGTTGATTTCTTTACCATTGGTCCTCTGTACACACACTTAGCTTATTTTGAATTTAAATCTTATGAAAAAATATATTGCACAGAACTGGTGGAAAACAAAATCTAAATACACTTAACAGTTTTGTGTCTTCTTTTGCTAGTAATTGATCTTGTAGTCATTATAGGCATAGGGATGTGAAGAAATCTTTGCAAAACTTGGAAGCCTCCTTTTAAATAATGCTTTCAACTGATATTTGAAAAAGCTACAATTATTTACTTCAGATTCCATTAATCACTATCCTTTCCATAGCCTTGTTATTTAAAAAGCGTAGTTTCCTGAAGGTCAATGAAATCTCAATTTCTGTGGGATTTTTCTGGACAATTTGGCCAGTAAACTTTTTGAGTTTCATGTAACAAAAATGATGTCTCCTTTTACTACTTCCATAGTATTTTATGCATTCTTAATATTATTTTGAAATCAAACTATTTTAGGCTGGGTGCAGTTGCTCACATCTGTAACCCCAGCACTCTGGGAGGCCAAGGCAGGCAGATTGCTTGAGTCAGGAGTTCGAGACCACCCTGGGCAACATAGTAAAATCTCACCTCTGCCAGAAACACAGAAAAATTAGTCCGGCATGGTGGCACATGCCAGTAGTGCCTGCTATTCAGGAGGTTGAGGTGGAAGAATCACTTGAGCCCAGGAGATCGAGGCTGCAGTGAGCTGAGATTGTGCCACTGTGTCACTGCACTCCAGCCTGGGCTACCAGAGTGAGACCTTGTTGCAAAAAGAAAAAAAAAAAGAAAGAAAGAAGGAAAAGAAAAGAAAAAGAAAAAAGAAAAAACACATGAACAAAAACTATTTTAATCTCAGCTTTGTTGGAACCCCTAAAACATTTCAAAATTCAGTGAGGGGCCATCATGTAAGTGTTGGCCAGGTGGTAGCCAATTCGAGTTTATGAATTAACTCCTTACCAACCCCTTATCAATATCTAAGTATTTTTATTATTTATTAATTAGTATTATTTATTGATACTTATCAGTATCTAAGTATTTCTAAATGTCAAGATGGATGTTAAAAAGGGGTTTTTAAAAAGAACTATCAATATGCTTTATATTTTCTCCCTCCCAAAGTGCTCTAGCCATGGAGGAGGAATGGTGAACCCTTGTCTCCCAAGTCAAGTATTACATATATATCCCCTGGAGTTTGGTGGATTAGAGTCTGACTCTCATCTGATCACATCTGAAAAAAATTTTTTTTTTTTTTTCCCAGAAGCAGAGTCTTGCTCTGTTGCTCAGACTGGGGTGCAGTTGCTAACTGCCTTAGCCTCTGTGTTAGTTAATTCTCACGCTGCTGATAAAGACATACCTGAGACTGAGCAAATTAATAAATAAAGAGGTTTAATGGACTTATAGTTCCATGTGGCTGGGGAAGCCTCATAATAATGGCAAAAAGCAAGGAGGAGCAAGTCACCTTAAATGGATGGCAGCAGGCAAAAAAACAGAGCTTGTGGAAGGAAACTTGCCCTTATAAAAGTGACAGATCTCATGAGACTTACTCACTATCACAAGAACAGCACAGGAAAAACCCTCCCCCATGATTCAATTATCTCCTACTGGGTCCCTCCCACAACACGTGGGAATTGAAGATGAGATTTGGGTGGGGCCCAGAGCCAAACCATATCAGCCTCCCAAGTAACTGAGACTACAGGCATGCATCACTACACCGGGCTACTTTATCATTATTATTTGAGGAGACAGGTTTTACTATGCTTTTCAGGCTGGTCTCAAACTTCTGGCCTCAAGCTATCCTCTCACCTTCGCCTCCCAAAGTGCTGGGATTATAGGCACAAGCCATCATACCAGGCCAGATAAATCTATTCACAAAATATGAGAGGCCTTATAACTTCTCTGATGGTAGACTGTAGAGGGTTGAAAGAACTAGAAAATCTTCATCTCTAGAGTTTCTTGGGACAAAGGCTTTCAGAACACTGTCTGTGTGCCAGATGTGGGCAGTGCATGCAGGAAAACCAACCTCAAACACATTCAACAAGATTGCCAGGGCTGGACAATTTCAACAGCTTGACAACTTAAGATACAGTTTCTATTATTAATGGCAGTAGTGAAGAATGAATAGGTATTGTCAAAGACCAGGAGAGGCCTGACTGCCCATGGAATCAGTGGCTAGATGAGTAACACAGGGCAGGTTCCATGGGGCAAGCCTCTGTGCCAGTGGACACATGAGGTCTGTCCTGGGAGCAGGCACATATGCCCAGGGAAGATTCTACAGCCTGTCCGTGTGTGGAATCCTTGACTTAGAGCTGAAGACCAGAGCAGACAACATTGTAGGTGTATAAAGACAGATAAAGAACTTGCCCATTTAGCAAAACAGCACTTATCTGGTACTAAAGACATACTTTGCCCACTTCACAGGTAGCTTAAAATCAGCTCTTTTTTACTCTTATGAATACTTCAGGGGGCAGAGTTAAAGACAGGCTAAGTTGAAGAACTTATGACTGCCTTTTTCCTGCTGAGGATAGAAAAGTATATTTTGAGGAGCAAGTTTTATAAAAAAGCCTGAAAATGCCACCTTCTGCCTCAAATTTAATCTATTAGTAGAGATGAAATCATTTAGAATTAAAAATATAAAACTTAAATGTGAATGATCTCTTGTAGTATTTTGACACAATCCATGCCACATTCCTTTTTACAAATTTTTTATTTTTAATTTTTGTAATTATGAAGTAGGTGTATATATTTGTGGGTACATGAGATTTGGATAGAGGCATGTAATGCATAATAATCACATCAGGGTAAATGGGGTATTCATGACCTCCAGCATTTATCCTTTGTGTTACATCAATTCAATTATATTCTTTTAGCTATATTAAAATGTATAATTAAATTATTTTTGACTCTAGTCACCCCTGTTGTACTAGCAAACACTAGGTTTATTCATTTTTTCTCTTTTTGTAACCATTTATCATCCCCACTTCTTTCCCACTCCTTCACTACCAGTCACAGCCTCTGGTAACCATTCTTCTACTCTCTATCTCCATGAGTTCAATTGTTTTCACTTTTAGCTCCCACGAATAAGTGAGAGCAGGCATAATTGTGTGTCAAATTATAAAAAGAAAGGATACAAAGTTGGGCATACTTCCTACATCCAGGATACATTTGGCCCTACATAATCACACACACAAAAATCACTCTGATAAATCTTAAAATATTAGGAGTCATACCTGAGAATGCTGTAAAGAAAATGTTGAAAGTTAATAATAACTACCCGATCTGGGTGACACAGATAGCCAGCATTGTTAGATTTTTATTCACCTGCCTAGGAGAAAGGTCTTTTTAAAATAACACCTTTCAGATAGAAATGTTGTATGTATTCTTTTTTCAACTTGGGTTTAAAATCAAAATCCACTGTATAAACTCTTTATATAGACATCATCGAAAAGCCTATGTTTGTAAAGTCAATGCTGTTTCTCTAGAACATAATAATATTAACAACAGTACTAATGCTACAAAAAAATAACAGCTAACATTTCTATGTCAGACACTCTTCTAATAAACCTTTATATATTAACTTCTTTGGTCTTCAGACAAACTTATGAGTTCAATACTATTATTACATATCTTTTTTTTTTTCTCTCACTCTGTCCACCGGGCTGGAGTGCAGTGGCAAGATCTTGGCTCACTGCCACCTCCCCTTCCAGGTTCAAGTGATTCTCCTGCCTCAGCCTCCCGAGTAGCTGGGACTACAGGTGTGCGCCACTATGCCCAGGTAATATTTGTATTTTTAGTAGAGACGAGGTTTCACCATGTTGGTTGGCCAGGATGGTCTCGATCGCTTGACCTCATGATCCACCCGCCTTGGCCTCCCAAAGTGCTGGGATTACAGGCGTGAGCCACCACTCCCGGCCTATTATAAGTCTTTTACAGAAAAGAAAACACAAGTTTAGAGAGCTTAAATAACTTTCTTGGAATGACAAGTTTAAAAACACTTCATAATTTTTATGTGTAAGTTCGGCTGAGCGTAGATTTTTTTATATATATAAAAGAAAATAATCGGGCTGGGTGCAGTGGCTCATGCCTGTAATGCCAGCACTTTGGCAGGTCGAGGCAGGCAGATCACAAGGTCAGGAGTTTGAGACCAGCCTGACCAACATCGTGAAACCCCGTCTCTATTAAAAATATAGAAAGGAGCCGGGTGTGGTGGCACACACCTGTAATCCCAGGTACTCAGTAGGCTGAAGCAGGACAATTGCTGAAACCCAGGAGGCAGAGGTTGCAGTAAGCTGAGATCATGCCACTGCACTCTAGCCTGGGTGACAGAGTGAAACTCCATCTCAATAAATAAATGAATAAAAAGAAAAAGAAAAGAAAACAATTCAACAATATCAATTTATATGATGTTAAGTTCAAATAAGGTAACGTGCAAGACAAACTCTGTTTCTTTAGGCTAAATCCACATACCCAAGTAATACATGCAGTGGTTCTGATGAATCCTTGTAAGAGGGTGAGCCTGACCATGGCTTCACATAAGTAGATGTTAATTATGTACTGCTTTCCAGGATTGGCCTGCACAATGTCCCTCTCACCTATCCTCGCCCATGATCTTGGACATCTTGAAACCTCTTGCAGCCTGAAAGACAGAGGACAGAGCATTGCAGAAACTAATAGTAGTGTCCTGAAAATAGGAGGATCAGACAAGCTGTGTTTGAAATTGGGAGTGGAGTGGAGAGTAATCAGAAGGTGACTGCGGTGGCCAATAAGTAGCTAAAAAAAAGATGAGTTTCATAATTATACTGTATGAAGGTCCCAATGGGAAACAATAGATGAGTGTATATCTTATAACATGTTTGGGGCTATTGTGAAGATTAAGTTGGTCACAAAAAAGACATTACTTTTGGTGCAACTAGAAGAGAATTAACACTACATATATACATATATACGTATATATATATATATATATACACGTGTATATATATATATACAGAGAGAGAGAGAGAAGCAGACAGAGTTGAGAAATGTTGGTTTCTCATTTGTTTACTGAGTACATATTAGCATATTAGATGCCAAACTGTGTAATGTGCTGGAAATTATTTAAAAAAAAAGAAAGATTATATTCTTTTCTTTTTTTTTTACATGTGCAGAATGTGCAGGTTTGTTACATAGGTATACATGTGCCATGGTGGTTTGCTACACCCATCAACCAGTCATCTACATTAGGTATTTCTCCTAATGCTATCCCTCCCCTTTATCCCCTCCCCCAGACATGCCCCCCGGTGTGTGATGTTTCTTTCCCTGTGTCCATATGTCCTCATTGTTCAACTCCCACTTATGAGTGAGAACATGTGGTGTTCAGGTTTCTGTTCCTGTGTTAATTTGCTGAAAATGATGGTTTTCAGCTTCATCCATGTCCCTGCAAAGGTCATGAACTTATTATTTTTTATGGCTGCATAGTATTTTGTGGTGTATATGTGCCACATTTTCTTTATCCAGTCTATCATTGATGGGCCTTTCAGTTGGTTTCAAATCTTTCCTATTGTGAATAGTCCTGCAATAAACATACATGTGTATGTGTCTTTAGAGTAGAATAATTTATAATCCTTTGGGTATATACCCAGTAATGGGATTGCTGGCTCAAATGGTGTTTCTAGTTCTAGATCCTTGAGGAATCACCACATTGTCTTCTGCAATGGTTGAACTAATTTACACTCCCACCAACAGTGTAAAAGCATTCCTATTGGCCAGGCGTGGTGGCTCATGCCTATAATCCCAGCACTTTGGGAGGCCGAGGCAGGCGGATCATGAGGTCAAGAGATCAAGACCATCCTGGCTAACACAGTGAAACCCCGTCTCTACTAAATATACAAAAAATTAGCTGGGCTTTGTGGTGGGTGCCTGTAGTCCCAGCTACTTGGGAAGCTGAGGCAGGAGGATGGTGTGAACCTGGGAGGTGGAGCTTGCAGTGAGCTGAGATCGCACCACTGCACTCCAGCCTGGGCGATAGAGCGAGACTCCATCTCAAAAGAAAAAAAAAAAAGCATTCCTATTTCTCCACATCATCTCCAGCATCTGTTGTTTCCTGACTTTTTAATGACCACCATTCAAGCTGGCATGAGAACGTATCTCATTGTGGTTTTGATTTGCATTTCTCTAACGATTGGTGATGATGAGCTTTTTTTCATATGTTTCTTGGCTGCATAAATGTCTTCTTTGGAAAAGTGTCTGTTCATATTCTTTGCCCACTTTTTGATGGGGTTGTTTGTTTATTTACTGTAAATTTGTTTAAGTTCCTTGTAGATTCCAGATATTCACCCTTTGTCAGAGGGATAGACTGCAAAAATGTTCTCTCATTATGTAGGTTGCCTGTTCACTCTGATGGTAGTTTCTTTTGCTGTGCAGAAGCTCTTTAGTTTAATTAGATCCCATTTGTCAATTTTGGCTTTTGTTGCCATTGCTTTTGGTGTTTTAGTTATGAAGTCTTTTCCTAAGCATATGTCCTGAATTACCATTCAGGTTGCCTAAGTTTTCTTCTAGGGTTTTTAGGGTTTTACATCTTAGGTTTAAATCTTTAATCCATCTTGAGTTAATTTTTGTATAAGGTGTAAGGAAAGGGTCCAGTTTCAGTTTTCTGCATATGACTAGTCAGTTTTCCCAAAACCATTTATTAAATAGGGAATTTTTTCCCCATTCCTTGTTTTTGTCAGGTTTCTGGAAGATCAGATGGTGGCACATGTGTGGTGTTATTTCTGAGGCCTCTGTTCTGTTCCATTGGTCCGTATATCTGTTGTGGTACTAGTACCATGCTCTTTTGGTTACTGTAGCCTTGTAGAATAGTTTGAAGTCAGGTAGCGTGATGCCTCCAGCTTTATTCTTTTTGCTTAGAATTGTCTTGGCTATACGGGCTCTTTTTTTGGTTCCATATGAAATTTAAATTAAATTTTTTCTAATTCTGTGAAGAAAGTCAATGGTAGCTTGATGGGGATAGCATTGAATCTGTAAGTTACTTTGGGCAGCATGGCCTTTTTCACAATATTGATTCTTCCTATCCATGAGCATGGAATGTTTTTCCATTTGTTTGTGTCCTCTCTTATTTCCTTGAGCAGTGTTTGTAGTTCTCCTTGAAGAGATCCTTCACATCCCCTGTAACTTGTATTTCTAGGTATTTTATTCTCTTTGTAGCAATGGTGAATGGGAGTTTACTCATGATTTGGCTCTTTGTTTGTCTATTATTTGTGTATAGGAATGCTTGTGATTTTGGCACGTTGATTTTGTATCCTGAGACTTTGCTGAAATTGCTTATCGGCTTAAGACGTTTTTGGGCTAAGACAATGGTTTTTTATAAATATACAATCATGTCATCTGCAAACAGAGATAATTTGACTTCCTTTCTTCCTGTTTGAATACTCTTTATTTCTTTCTCTTGCCTGATTGCCCTGGCCAAAACTTCCAATACTATGTTGAATAGGAGTGGTGAGAGAGGGCATCCTTGTCTTGTGCCGGTTTTCAAAGAGAATGCTTCCAGCTTTTGCCCATTCAGCATGATATTGGCTGTGGGTTTGTCATAAATAACTCTTATTATTTTAAGATATGTTCCATCAACACCTAGTTTATTGAGAGTTTTTAGCATGAAGGGTGTTGAATTTTATCAAAGGCCTTTTCTGTATCTATTGAGATAATCATGTGGTTTTTGTCGTTGAATCTGTTTATGTGACAAATTACATTTATTGATTTGCATATGTTGTACTAGACTTGCATCCCAGGGATGAACTTGACTTGATCGTGGTGGATAAGCTTTTTGATATGCTGCTGGATTCGATTTGCCATTATTTTATTGAGGATTTTCACATCGATGTTCATCAGGGATATTGGCCTGAAATTTTCTTTTTTTGTTGTGTCTCTGCCAGGTTTTAATATCAGGATGATGCTGTCCTCATAAAATCAGTTAGAGAGGTGTCTCTCTTTTTCTATTGTTTGGAATAGTTTTAGGAGGAATGGTACCAGCTGCTCTTTGTACGTCTGGTAAAATTCAGTTGCAAATCCATCTGTTCCTAGGCTTTTTTTGGTTGTTAGGCTATTAATTACTGCCTCAATTTCAGAAATTTCATTGGTCCATTCAGGGATTTGACTTCTTCCTGATTTAGTCTTGGGAGGGTGTATGTATTCAGGAATTTATCCATTTCTTCTAGATTTTCTAGGTTCTTTTCATAGAGATGTTTATAGTATTCTCTGATGATAGTTTATATTTCTGTGGTATCAGTGGTGATCTCCCCTTTGTCATTTTTTATTGTGTCTATTTGATTCTTCTCTCTTTTCTTCTTTATTAGTCTGGCTAGCCGTCTATCTATTTTGTTAATCTTTTCAAAAAGCCAGCTCCTGGATTCATTGAATATTTTTTAAGTGTTTTTCATGTCTCTATCTCCTTCAGTTCTGCTCTGATCTTTGTTATTTATTGTCTTCTGCTAGCTTTTGAATTTGTTTGCTCTTGCTTCTCTAGTTGTTTTAATGGTGATGTTAGACTGTCAGTTTTAGATCTTTCCCACTTTCTCCTGTGGGCATTTGGTGCTATACATTTTTCTCTAAACACTGCTTTAGCTCTGTCCCAGAGATTCTGGTATATTGTGTTTTTGTTCTCATTGGTTTCAAAGAACTTATTTATTTCTGCCTGAATTTCGTTATTTACCCAGTAGTCATTCAGGAGCAGGTTGTTCAGTTTCCATGTAGTTGTGTGGTTTTGAGTGAGTTTCTTAATCCCGAGTTCTAATTTAATTGCACTGTGGTCTGAGAGACTGTTTATTATTATTCCCATTCTTTTGCATTTGCTGAAGAGCATTTTACTTCCAATTATGTGGTCAATTTTAGAATAAGTGCTATGTGGTACTGAGAAGAATGTGTATTCTGTTGATTTGGGATGGAGATTTCTGTAGATGGCTATTAGGTCGGCTTGGTCCAGAGCTGAGTTCAGGTCCTGAATATCCTTGTTAATTTTCTGTTTCGTTGATCTGTCTAATATTGACAGTGGGGTGTTAAAGTCTCCCATTTATTATTGTGTGGAAGTCTAAGTCTCTTTTAGGTCTCTAAGAACTTACTTTATGAATCTGGGTTCTCCTGTATTGGGTGCATATGTATTTAGGATAGTTAGCTCTTCTTGTTGCATTGATCCCTTTACCATTCTGTAATGCCCTTCTTTGTCTTTTTTGGTCATTGTTGGTTTAAAGTCTGTCTTATCAGAGACTAGGATTGCAACCCCTGCTGTTTTTGCTTTCCATTTGCTTGGTAAATCTTCCTCTATCTCTTTATTTTGAGCCTATGTGTGTCTTTGCACATGAGATGGGTTTCCTGAATATAGCACACCAATGGGTCTTGACTCTTTATCCAGTTTGCCACTTTGTGTCTTTTAATTGGGGCATTTAGCCCATTTACATTTAAGGTTAATATTGTTATGTGTGAATTTGATTCTGTCATTATGATGCTAGCAGGTTATTTTGCCCATTAGTTGATGGAGTTTCTTCAGTGTCGATGGTATTTACATTTTGATATGTTTTTGCAGTGGCTGGTACCAGCTGTTCCTTTCCATATTTAGTGCTTTTTTTCAGGAGCTCTTGTAAGGCAGGCCTAGTGGTCACAAAATCCCTCAGCATTTGCTTGACTGTAAAGGATTTTATTTCTCCTTCACTTATGAAGCTTAATTGGCTGGATATGAAATTCTGGCTTGAAAATTCTTTTTTTAAGAATGTTGAATGTTGGCCCCCACTCTCTTCTGGCTTTTAGGGTTTCTGCCAAGAGATCCGCTGTTAGTCTGATGAGCTTCCCACTGCGGGTAACCCAGCCTTTCTCTCTGGCTGCCCCTAACATTTTTTTCTTCATTTCAACCTTGGTGAATCTGAAGATCATGTGTCTTGTGGTTGCTCTTCTCAAGGAGTATCTTTGTGGTGCTCTCTGTATTTCCTGAATTTGAATGTTGGCCTGCCTTGCTAGGTTGGGGATATTCTCCTGGATAATATCCTGATGTGTGTTTTCCAACTTGGTTCCATTCTCCTGTCATTTTCAGGTACACAAATCAAATGTAGGTTTGGTCTTTTCACATAGGCCCATATTTCCTGGAGGCTTTGCTTGTTCCTTTTCATTCTTTTTTCTCTAATCTTGTCTCATGCTTTATTTCATTAAGTTGATCTTCAATCTCTGATATCCTTTCTTCCACTCGATCGATTCGGTTATTGATACTTGTATATGCTTCACGAAGTTCTCGTGCTGTGTTTTTCAGCTCCATCAGGTCATTTATGTTCTTCTCTAAACTGGTTATTCTAGTTAGCAGTTCCTGTAACATTTTATCAAGGTTCTTAGCTTCCTTGCATTGGGTTAGAACATGCTCCTTTAGCTCAGAGGACTTTGTTATTACTCACCTTCTGAAGCCTACTTCTATCAATTTGTCAAACTCATTATCTGTCCAGTTGTGTTCCCTTGCTGGTGAGCAGTTGTGATCCTTTGGAGGAGAAGAGCCATTCTGTTTTTTTGGAATTTTCAGCCTTTTTGTGCTGGTTTTTCCTCATCTTCATGGGTTTATCTACCTTTGGTCTTTGCTGTTGGTGACCTTCAGATGGAGTTTTTACGTGGTCACCGTTTTTGTTGATGTTGATGCTATTTCTTTCTGTTTGTTGGTTTTCCTTCTAACAGTCAGGCCTATCTTCTGCAGGTCTGCTGGAGTTTGCTGGAGGTCCACTCTAGACCCTATTTGCCTGAGTATCACCAGCAGAGGCTGCAGAACAGCAAAGATTACTGCTTGCTCCTTCCTTTGGAAGCTTTTGTCCCAGAGGAGTACCTGCCAGATGCCAGCCGGAGCTCTCCTGTATGAGGTGTCTGTCGACCTCTGCTGGGAGGTGTCTCCCTGTCAGGAGGCACGGGGCTCAGGGACCCACCCAGGAAAGAGGAGGCAGTCTTTCCTCTAGCAGAGCTCAAGTGCTGTGCTGAGAGATCCACTGCTCTCTTCAGAGTTGGCAGGCAGGAACTTTTAAGCCAGTTGAAGCTGCACCCACAGCTGCCCCTTCCCCCAGGTGCTCTTCCCAGGGAGACGGGAATTTTATCTATAAGCCCCTGACTGGGGCTGCTGCCTTTCTTTCAGAGATGACCTACCCAGACAGGAGGAATCTAGAGAGGAGGTCTGGCTACCACAGCTTTGTGGTGCTGCAGTAGGATCCGCCCAGTCCGAACTTCCTGGTGGCTTTGTTTACACTGTGAGGGGAAAACCTCCTACTCAAGCCTCAGTAATGGCGAATGCCACACCCTCCACCAAGTTCGAGTGTCCCAAGTCGACTTCAGGCTGCTGAGCTGGCAGCAAGAATTTCAAGCCAGTAGATTTTAGCTTGCTGGGCTCCATAGGGGTGGGATCCTCTGAGCAAGACCACTTGGCTCCCTGACTTCATCCCCCTTTCCAGGGGAGTGAACAGTTCTGTCTCACTGGGGTTCCAGTCTTCACTGGGGTATGAAAAGAAATTCCTGCAGCTAGCCCAGTAGGTCTGTGTCTGCCCAAACAGTCACCCAGTTTTGTGCTTGAAACCCAGGGCCCTGGTGGTATAGGCACCCGAGGGAATCTCCTGGTCTGGGGGTTGCAAAGACTGTGGGAAAAGCGTAGTATCTGGGCTGGCAAGCACTGTCTGTCATGGCACAGTCCTTCAAGGCTTCCTTTGGGTAGGGGAGGGAGTTCCCCAACCCCTTTCACTTCCTGGTTGAGGCAATGCCCTACCCTGCTTCTGCTTGCCCTCCGTGGGCTGCACCCACTCTCTAACCAGTCCCAGTGAGGTGAACCGGGTACCTCCGTTGGAAATGAAGAAATCACCCGCCTTCTGTGTTGGTCTCGCTGGGAGCTGCATATTGGAGCTGTTCCTATTTGGCCATCTTGCCCAGGAATCCTGTATTCTTTTTTTTTTAATAGAAAGAAAGTGGCATACAAATTTTTATTGTTGTGCATATGAACACAAGAGCCATATACAAAGTCTTATATACATGAGAGTCTAAGGAGGGGCCAGATGGTTGATGATTAAATATTCTTACCTTTCGGAGATTCTAGTTAACTATCTTAGCTCTTATAGAAAACTCATAGCAATGAATATTTATTTATTCACAAAGGTCTGCATGGGTGAAGGCCATACATACTATCAAGAGCCTAAAGTCAGTAGGGGCTTTATTCCAATTTAGAACCTCTGCTACCAGTTTGTGTAGCCTGGGATATTTGCTCAGAGTTCAATTTCACAAAAATCCATGTCTTACAGTGCTGGCATGAATAATACAGTCTTGTTTGTATCTGTTCACACATCTCTCTCCTGCCAACTGTAGGACAGCCTCTTTTATATATAATGCTTTATATACATATTTTCTGCTGCTTCCGAGTAGTGACAGATTGTTTTGTGACAGCACAAACACAAAATCTCTCCTCAGTTCAACTCCCAGATGCTGTAAGAAACTTAGAAGAGGAGATGGCTAAGGAAAGGTAGCTAGCTGCCATCATCAAAGGAAAGAAAGAAATGATCTTGAAACTGGTCAAAAAGCACTCCAACAGTTGGCTATTTTTGTCATTTTTAAAGAAGATGCTCCCTTTGTACTACTGGAGAAAAGTACCTAAACCTCCTGAGTGTGTCATCACTATTTATATGTGCCATCATGGCCTTGAGGGACCTATTCTGCAGTGTAAATTTGCAATTTTGAAATCTGCAGCATATGCAGACCTGATTTATTTGACTCAGATTGGGAAGACAGACTGTTACTGGGCAATATCACTAGGTAACCAAAGAGGAGGCAATAGAGTTCAAAACCCCATTTCTTATTTAAGTAAAAGCACAATTAATTACTCTGCAGCATGTTATTTGGGTTGTATGATATCTTCCAACATCAGGGTTTTATTTTTAGTTGCTTAGTTACTGAGATCACTATTCTAAGTAAACAATATCATACACTATAACATGAACAAGAAAAAAAAGCCCCAAAGCTTTGAACAAGGAAGCAAAATAGTCCTGTAAATGGGTTTGCCTAGTAAGTAGCAAGGCAAATCCAGGAAAAACCAGATAGCTGCTGATGTTACATTTTGCTGCTCTCCTTTATATGCTGCATGGCTTACAAGTCAATAAAACACTATTGAAGACAAGGAGATAAAATTTAAATGCCTAATATATGTATATTATTAAGATGTGGTTCTCTAATTAGGTTAAAGTAATGGTTGTATGTTCAGACTTTCCTTACAGAGAAAAGACAGAAAATCCAGAACATTTCGGGGGATATCCATGTCTCCTTTTCTCTGTCAAATGCTTCTAATTATTTATCTGTGCTTACAGTTTCATTTATCTTGTCTACACTTACTCTTTTCACCCTAGTCTGTTTCTGCCTTCAATACTTGCCGAGATTATTTTCTAAACTATCATAAAAGTCTAGCTAATTGCCAAATTCTGCTTGACCTCTCTACAATGTCTGACATTACTGTCTATTTTATTGCCTTGAAATGCTCTTTTTCCTTGCATTGCATTCTCCTAATGGTCCTTCTTCTTTACTGGAAACAATTGCCTATGTGAAACTGGACTTTGTTCATTACAGCATGTGCAGCTAATAGCTATGTTAGGCAAATGACTTTAAAAATTTATGCCTCAGATTCTTCGTCTGTAAAATGGATGCAATAATAGTAATATTCCCTACTTACACAGTTCTTGTGAGAATAAAATGAGTTGACCAATGTAAAGGATTTACAACAGTGCCTGTCAAAAATCCTACTCTTGCTTGTGCCATTACTGTCTATCTGGTTCTAAAATGACGTTGTTCTTGAAAGCTGTGATTTTTTTCTTGAGCTTTGTATCTACTTCCTGGCTTACACTTTTATCTAATTGATATTGATTGTGACCTCTTTCCTCCTGAGCTCTACTCTCATATCACTAAGTTTGCTAATACCCTCCTGTGGATTTCTAATAGGGAATGAAATTAATTAACACAAGCTATCAAAAAGTTCATTCATTTATTGATCCATTTACTATTTTCCAGATACCATATTTGACCCAAGAGCACTGTTGGCCTGAGACCAATAGTTTGTTGGATATAGTAATATTGTATCTCAATGTTTATTTCCATCTTGAAACCTTTGGGTATTGCCCCACTGTATCCTGGTGTTGAATGATGTTGCTGACAGTGTGTCTGAGGACAATCTAAGTTTTTTGTTGTTGTTGTTTGCTTTTTTAATGGATGACAGAATTCTTTTTTATTTTTTTTAAGTCCAGTAATTTTATTGGGGTATTTGTTGGTGCTTATAACTCTACATAATTTTTTTTCTGGCATCAAGTATACTCTTTCAATTTGTAAATTCAACTTTTTACTTTCAGAAACATTTCTAATTTATATATTATTTAAATATATTTTCTATAGGAAGAATAATTTTTTTTCTTGGGAGTAGTTATAGTCATGCGATATCTCCTTTGACTGTCTTCCCTATGTCATATTTTCTCTATACACCCTTACATTTTTACTTCATTATTCTGTATGTTTTTTATCCATGTCTATGTAAATATTGCCTTTATTATGTTATGATTTTTCTTTTCTCTCTCTCTCTTTTTTTTCTACTGAGGATTGTTAGCTCATATTTTGTGTCCTTCTGTCTCACCATTGCTACCTTGAGTTATTGTATCTTTGCTGTGACAATTTTTCTTGATTTCTTAAGTTACTTGAATTTAAGGAAGCATGCTGTTTTTTGATAACATTTTTCTCCATCTGTGGTTCATTTATCCTGTTCTTTCTCTTATGTTTTTTTCTTAATCATTTTTAATTTATTTATTATTCCTCACCTCTGAATAGGATGAGTCTTAACAAGATGATTTAATTACAGAATATTCTTGGGAAAAGTAAGTGGAACAAGTTCTCAAATAGCAGATATTCCTCCCAATTCACACAAACATTCCTTATGACCCAGAGCTGTATGGTCTTATGCATTTGGTCAACTGTTTCACTGTTTTCTTCAGCCAGCACGATTTGCAGCTACTGAGATCCTTGTGATTCAGAGTCTCTTTCCCTAACAGAAGGTTTCCTATGGAAACAAAAGAGAAGACTCTAACACCAGTTTCCATGCTTCATTTTTATTATTTCTGATATTGAATTCTGTTTTTTCTTCTCTTCAAGGTGTGCTATGCCCTGTGGACAGCTATGCACTGATGAAATTTGTAGCTTCTCTTACCCTGGTTATCTTTTTATACCCATTGTACCTTCACTACATTTGAGATAGCTTCTCACACATTGTTATTTGAGTTATGAATATTTTCTATTTCTCTTAAGATGGAAGTTTTATTTCTGTTTCTTGTCCTTCTCTTTTTTTCACATGCTTTTCAAGACGAAAAAAGGACAAGACCATTTTATCCACCATTTAAAAATTAAAAGTGAAGTATACATTTAGATCTAAGCTATGCTATGACATACTCCCTCAGAAGGCAGAAGAGTATGTCTCTTCCTCTCCCCCTATTTATTAAGATTAGATTTCCAGTCCAATTCAAATGGATGTATTTTTATCCAATTAGAAAATGCTCCCCCCACCCTAAAAATTGTTATTGTAACAGATAAGTGCCAAAAGCCAATCTGGACAATAAAAATGCTGGCATTGAACATTTCTGAAGATACAATGAGTTTAACACTGAAGTGAATTATAGACTATAGATACTTTAAGGAACTTGATCTGCTTTGCTAAAGTGATTAAACAAATTAAATTGTAAGTAAATAAGTGAATTAGTACTGAAAGGTTTATATATGGTCATACTGTTATATATTGTCAATTAGTGTGCTAAAATGGTGGCAAAGCAGATGCATGATTTTCTGCAGAGATGAATGGCTTTGTTTTTTTGTTAGACCTATATGTGTGTATATATATATATGTATATGAATATATATATGTACATATATAGGCATTTATAATATGAAGGTTGCATATGTAACAATTGTCTAATGCTATTCTGAGACTGATATGAATTCACTTTAGAATTTCAATGTCAGTTATGTCACAGGAAATTTTCCTTTGTCCTGACTTCAGTTAGGTACTATTTCATATGCCTGTGATGGGAAAAATTAGAAAAAATGGTAAATTTAAGGCAAACGTTATGTGTTTTTGTTTTTTCTATGTATGCATAGGCTTGGAATAAGTGACTCTTCAGCTATGTCATGACTACGTCAGATACTCTGTGCAAGATCTATAAGAGAGAATGAAGGAAACAAAACACTTGAAATTTATGTTTTCAAAAAAGGAACATGATAATTGGAAAAAATATATTTGTGTTTTGGAAATCTATGGTTTGGTGAGCTCCTTATGTGTTTGAATTTCGCATAGTTATCTTAACAAACTCTTCTTACCTAAAATATTCCTTTTTATCAGCAACAGAAGGAAATTTTCTTCATAGGACAGTTTTATACCTACTATGAAATTTCTATAGGAAGATCAAAGTTTAATGGGCATCTCAAGGAACATGGTATGGTTTTTAAAGGATCAGCTTTCAACATTCTCAGATTAATAAGTTCTTAGTGGGTTATTGTGAAAATGGACTTAGACAAAACATGCCCAAAAGAAACATTGTCTGGGGACAAGCTGTCTCAGGAGATTAGTAACAGGTGACATGGAAACTTTAACCTCAAGGTCAATAGCTCCAATCTATCCTCAGTCAATAGTGGCTAGGAAGTCATTAGTGTACAAATGCTGGCCAGTTTTCTAGCAGAAAGAAGAAAGGTTTTCTAATCTTGCTCTTTGAAAGTATTTGTATCACAAGTTCTGATTTGAAAACAAGAGAGGATGTATAAACATATGCAAGCATACATAAACATACAAACATAAACATACCTATTAGGATAAAATTGAAAGAATATACAGGTATATGTTCCTAATCAGCAGGATTATAGAGATTTTAAATTTCATCTTTTTGCCAATTCTTGTTTTCTAAATATTTTACAATGAAGTACATTGCTTTATACTACAAGAAAAAAATTAAAACCTCTTTTCTTCCCAGACTGATTTCTAAAGAACTAAAAGACAATCAACATTATCTTCACTTGTTTATCTCTTTAGATCCTGTGTTTAATTACTTTCATCAGTAACTCTTCTGTGAAGCATTCAATATTGTCTTAAGTGGCTGGCCTAACAGCTAATCTTCCCCACTTCCTCATTATTTAGTACTTATTTCTCCATTTCAGGTATCAAATTAGGTTAAATTTTCATGCCTCCAGAAACCACCAAGGGATTACCCAAATGTTTTTCAGACTCAACATCATATTAGAACAAGATTTTTTTAATATTTGACCTAGCTCATCTTATTTTTTAATGTACTTTTCAATCTGAGTGAGTGAATGCTTACTTAAAAAAATGTCATAGGACAACAAGACTTATAATGACAAAAACAGCAAGCCTCTATTCCTCCTCTTCACAGCTCTCATTTTGCTTCTCAGAGATAACTTTTAATATGTATTATTTATTCACCTAATATCTAATGAATGCCTACTATGTTCCAGACACTGTTCAAGTGATATGAATTAGCAGTGAACAAACCCATAGAAGTCCTTGCTAATATGGAGTGTACATTCTTATGGAGGAGAAAACAACAAACAAATGTATGAACAATGTACATATAACATACAATCCATTGGATGGTGGTAAGAGTTAACTAAAAATAATTCAGTATGAAAGGAAATATGAAATATTGGGAGGGGTAAAATAGTAAATAGATTTTATAGGACAAGCTTAATTGAAGGGTGACTTTTGTCACCTGAGGGAAGTGCAGCAGTTACTTAAGAGGATATCTAGAATCAGAGGTTTCTAGGCAACAAATACAAAGGCCATGAGACAGGAATATGCCTATTGATTTCAAGAGCACTTCAGCTATTTATAGTCCTCCTGGTAATTTGATATTTTTCTACATAACTAATCAGTATGATTTATTAATATTAAACATGTTATCTTGAATTCCACCAATATAGAAGTCAATTGCTCTCTGTTATGCTACTGTCCCATCTTGCTAATCCTCCCTTGACCCCCAGCTCAGTAATATTAGAATATTTGATTAAGTCGATGATCAGTTTTTACATTATTTTGGCTATGTAAATTATATTCATAAGTAGCAGATCACAACCCCACTTTTTTTACATGAGTTAAATTTCTAAAGGCAATACCTACTTCATTCTTCATTTGCTCATTGTGCTGTACAATTTTATTAATATTCACCTAAACACTTCAATATTTCTTTTAAAGTTTTTTGTTTGTCTTTGATTTTTGTTATGTCTTGCTATACTCCTCTTGGGTTAAATTTGATTTGAGACCTCTATGCTTTCTATACTGGGTATTGGCAATTTCCTAGATTAGGGAAATTTCCAGCCGTTATTTATTTAAATATGATTTCTGGTCTTTTTTCTTTCTTTCTTTCTTTCTCTTCCTTCTGCAATTCTTATGATGTGAAGGTTTGATCTCTTGATAATATCCCATTATTCCTATAAGCTTTCTTTTTGTTCTTTTTTACTCTTTTGTCTTTTTGCTCCTCTTACTCAATACTTAAATTCTCTTTAAGCTCATTGATCCTTTATTTTGTTTCGTTGAGTGTGCTGCTGAAGCTTTCCTTTGAATTTTCAACTTAGTCCTTGCATTTTTCATCTCTAGGATTTCCAGGGAGCTCTTTGCTATTATTTCTATTTCTTTGTTAATCTCATGTTTTCATGCAAATTGTGTTACATTTAATATTTGTATATTATTGTAGTTTACTAAACTTCTTCATGAATCTTCTTCTGAATTCTTTGTCAGTCATTTCATACACCTCATTTCTTTGATGTCCATTACTGGAGCTTTATTAGTGTACTTTGAAGGTTTCATAATTCCCTGATTTTTTGGTAATTCTTATATTCTTGCATTGCTGTCTGTGTATTCTAAGGAAGAGCCATCTCCTCTAGCCTTTACAGTTTTTCTTTGGGAGGGATGAAACTTCTCTATTTAGTCTACCTTGTTATTTTGGAAGGGCCAACTGATAATAACCCAGGGCAGGCAGAACTTGTTGCGAGTTTTCTAGTTGACTGGACCACTGGTTTTGCCCTAATATTGAATGGTGCTACTGGCTGGGCTGCACTGACTGGTGACACCACTGGCTGGGTCCTTTTATCAGGCAGAGCTGCTGGCTGGGTACTTCAGTGGACTCTGGTAAGTCTGGTTACAGGAGATCTTCTTTGGCCAGACATTTCCACTATTTGGGATCTGAAATTGGGCAGGGCTGCAGATTGAGCTCCAAGGTTAAGTAGAGTTGCTTCTCTGGACTGGCAGGATGTAAAGCTAGGCTTCTTAGGGATACCCAGTTGAGTATTACTGCCTGGGTGGAGCCATAGTGTGGACTTTTGGCTGAGCTGAGTGGCTGTTTGACCTCCTAGATCAAGCAGGACTACCCCCTACATTTCTCCAGAATGCATAAAGGTAGAGTAATTGAATGGGCTGTTGGGCTATGTGGAACCACTGCCTGCATTCCTGGGTCAAGCTGGTCTAATTCCTTTGCTTCTCTGAAATCATAGATGTAGGAGTCTCTGTTTGGATGGGGCCATTAGGTGGCTTTTATGGCTGTGTGGAATTACTGCTTGCCTTCCTGGATATAGCAGGTTAAATTCCTTCACTTCTCTGAAATGAGTGGAGCTGCATTTCTCCCTGCCTGGGTGGGGTTGTCAAGGTGGGTTCCAAGGTTGGTTAGGGAGACTAGCAGTATTGAGGCTCAATGTAGGTTTTACTTCCCAGCATACTTCTGAAGGCAACCTACTCAGTTTTGCAGATGGGCTATGACACTGGCTGATATAGCTTATTGAGTGCCACAGCTGGCAGGTACAAAGAGGTAATACCAAGAACTGTGCATTGGTCACTGTTTTTGTGTCTACTTGACCTCTGGGTTGTCAAGCTTCGCCATTTTGCCTAGTCTTCCCTGTGAGGTGAGTACAGAGTTTTTCTTGGTGTTGAGCATCTCAAAAAAAAAAAAAAATACTCTAATCTACAAATAATTGCTAGTTGAACTTTCTGTGGGAAGGAGTGGATCTGGAGACTTCCTTTCCACCATTTTGCTGACATCAGTCTCCTAAACACTTCAATGTTTCTACATAATGCCTATCAGTAGTGTTTATCATTTGCTGCCCCTAGTCTTTTCTGTCTGTCTTATTCAGTGGGATTCTTGCCTTTTAGGACTGCTGCCATTAAGGACTTTGTGCTATTCTTGGACTTCCCTTTGCTAATTGCCCATGTTGAATCTCTTGTTACGTGAATTTCATTTCTTCTTTCATGGAATTTTATGTTTCTTTCTGGACTAATCAAATCAACTTTAAGTGCTTCTTCATGGATGTCTTATCTTGCCTTTGTTTGTGCTATTATATTTTATTATTTCTTTCTTTCTTTTGAATTAAGTTTTCTGTTTTTTTGAAACCTAAAGCATCCTAGGAAATATAGAATTTAAAATACTATATAAAATGTCTAGTAACAAGAAGTCCTGAAGTAGTTTGACTTCATGTCTGGTTAATCCAATGGCTCAGAAACTCATTATAGACCCAGAGTTTTGGCAGTCTTGAAACTTGCAAATTTTGGTATATTCCATTATGGTCACAGCAGATTCTAACAGCACAAGGTATTACCAACATCTAGAGGAGGAGAAATACATGTTTCTTATGTCAATATGCAGAAACTCTAGATAATTTTTTTCTTTAGGATTAATTAGTTTTTCCAAAGATGAGCCTTCTAATCCTCACCTGTGATGTGAAGTGGCCAGAATGTGGGGTGGTAGGGTGATGTATGTTTTACAATCTTCTTCTAGTAGGGAAAGGAGTTTGAGAATCACACAGTTTAATATGTAGACTTTTAACTAATTTCTGTTGTCTTCCAATACTTCACCCCAGCTCTTCACTATGCCTAGAATTCCCCATTCCAAGCCCTTTTAGAGTTATGCTTTGTAAAGAAGAGACTCCGGATCTCCAGCCTGAAGAAGGATGCATTATATATCTAACTGTTTAGTCGTCGGGATCAGACTGTTAGAGCCCATAATTCTGTGTCAATGTTTTGTGTAATGTAATATTTTATTTCTCTGGGACATATTTCCAGGAGTGTAATTTCTGAGTCATATTATATTTTAGTCTTTAAAAAACTGCCAAACTATCTCCCAGAATAGGCATATCATTTACATTCACACCAACAATGTATGTGAGATCCAGTTTCTCTGCATTCTCACCAACTTTTGGTATTGTCAGTCTTTTTAATTGTGCTCTTCTAATACATGAAGAGTAATGTTTTAACATGGCTTAAATTTTAATTTCTGTATTAGCCAATGACAAAAAGTATAAAATCTTAATCACATTTTTCATTCCTTTACCCTCTCCCCTTTTATTACAAATGTCTTTAATATTTTGTCTGTATATATTAGAAATCATATGAGACAATGGTATGATTTTTGTTTCACCCACCTGACATAATTTGGAAGACCCAAGATGAGAAAGATAGTATACTATATTTACCCATATTTCTACTTTTTCAATTTTTCTCTATTCATTCTTGATGTTCCAAGTTTCCTTTCTTTATTATTTTATTTCTGTTTGAAAAAACTTGCTTCAGACATTATTTTAAGAAGGCCTGTTGATATCAAATTCTCTTAGATTTTCTTCATCTGAGAGTGTCTTCATTTAACTTTTGTTTCTGAAGGATATTTTTGCTGGATATAGAATTCCAAGTTGACATGGTTTTTTTGTTGCTTGTTTGTTGTTGTTTTATCAGCAGTGAAAAATATGCCATTTCCTTTTGACCTCCATGGTTTCTGATGACAAATTTGCTCTCATTCACAGTGTTGTTCCTCTATAGATAAAGAAACATTTCTTTACGGCTGCTTTAAAGATATTTTTGTTTTTAATTTTCAAAAGTTTCACTATGTTGAGTGTTGGCATCGATTTCTTTGGGTTTATTCTGTTTGGAATTTTTCTCAGCTTTTTGGATCTGTAAGTTTATGTCTTTTTGCTAAAGTTTGAATTCCTCAGTCATAGGTTTTTGTTTTTTTTTTTAATGCTTTTTAAGACCCACCAGAATTCTTTTTTCTTTTTTATGGCTCTGATGACATGAAAGTAAGATCTTTTGTTTTAGGTCTTCAGATCTCAGAAGCCCTGTTCTCTCTCTTTCTCTTTCTTTTCTTTCTTTCTTTCTTTCTTTCTTTCTTTCTTTCTTTCTTTCTTTCTTTCTTTCTTTCTTTCTTCCCTTGTTTCCTTCCTTCCTTTCTTTCTTTCTTTCTTTCTTTGTTTCTTTTCTTCTTTCTTCTCTCTCTCTCTCTCTTCCTTCCTTCCTTCCTTCTATTATTTTTCCATTGTTTAGATTGGGCAATGTCTGCTATTCTATATTTGAGTTTATAAATTTATTTTTTTGTGCCCTCCATTCTGCTGTAAAACACATCATCAAGCACTTTATTTGATTAATTTATATTTTATTTTAAAATTTTCATTGGCTTCTTTATATTTTGTTATTTGCTGAGACTTTCTATTGTTTATTTGTTTCAAATGTTTCTGAGATTGCTTACTGAAAATATCAGTGATAGCTTCTTTAATATTTTTGTCAGATATTTTCATAACCTGTATCATCTTGGTGCTGGTATCAGTTTATTGCCTTTTGTCATGTAAGTTCAGATTTTTCTTATTCTTAGAAAGGATAGATTTTTAAAAATTCTTTCCTTGGCATTGTGGAAAGTATGTTGTTAGACCTTAGGTCTTATTTAATATCCCTTTTTTTCTTCCAGGGAGTCACACTATGTAGGTGTAGAGTAAAGCCCTGGTTGGGGCAAAAGCTCAGTTTACCACAATAGGCCCCATTGATAGTATTACTATAACAGTGAAGAAATCAGAATGCCAATTAACATCACATTTGTACCATCTAATTTCACCTCATTGTTTATCTATGTACATAAAAGTTATACTTTCTATTTTCCTATTGACATAAGTCAGGCAAAGGGAAGTGGAAGACTGATATGACCTACCTTCTGTCATTGGACAGAATGAAAACTTTAACTCTTTAACAACCCCACTGATTCTTCAGGAAAAAGGCATTTTTTCCTTTTATGCTTGTCTGGATTAGGGTGGGTATTATTAAAAATGTCTTTTATACTTCTACACAACCTTTTTCTGGTCCTTTTGTTAGAGGGTACAGGCATACCTCGAAGATACTGTGGGTTTGGTCCCAGACTATTGCAATAATGTAACTATCACAATAAAGTGAGTCACACAAACTTTTTAATTATCCAGTGCACATAAAAGTTATATTTATAGTATACTACAGTCTATTAAGTGTACCATAGCACTGTGTCTAAAAATATACATATCTAAATTAAAAAACACTTTATTGATAAAAATGCTAATAATTATCTGATCCTTCAGTGACTCATAATCTTTTTGCTGGTAGAAGATGTTGCCTCAATGTTCATGGCTATTGACTGATCAGGGTGGCAGTTCCTGACGGTTCAGATGACTATGGCAATTTCTCAAAATGAGACAACAGAAAGTTTGCTGCATCAATGGACTCTTTCTTTAATGAAAGATTTTTCTGTAGTAAATGATGTTGATAGCATTTTATCCATAGTAGAGCTTCAAACCCTGCTGCTGCTGCTTTATCCACTGAATTTACGTAATATTCTAAACCCTTGGTCATCACTTCAACAATGTTCATAGCATTTTTACCAGAAATAGATTCCATCTCAAAAAAACACTTTCTTTGCTCATCCATAAGAAGCAACTCCTCATCTGTTCAAGTTTTATTATGAGATTGCAGCAATTCAGTTACAGCTTCAGGGTCTGCTTCTAATTCTAGTTATCTTGCTAGTTCCATTATATCTGCACTTCCTTTTGTCCCTGAATCCTTTAACTCCTTCAAGTCATTTATGAGGATTTGAATAAACTTCTTTCAAACTCTTGTTTATTTTAACCTTCCATGAATCATGAATGTCCTGAATCCTGAATCATGGATCCTATCCAGAAGGTTTTCAACTTGCTTTGCCCAAATCCATTAGAGGAATAACTATCCATGGCCGCTATAGCCTTATTAAATGTGTTATTTAAATAAGAAGGCTTGAAAGTTGAAATTCCTCCCTGATCCATGGGCTACAGAATGGATGTTGTGTTAGCATGTAGAAAAAAATTATTAATATCCTTGTAAATCTCCATCCCTGCTCTAAGGTGACTAGGTGCATTGTCAATGAGCAGTAATATTTTTAAAGGAATCTCTTTTTCTGAGCAGTAGATCTGAACAGTGGTCTTAAAGTATTCAGTAAATCATATTCTAAACAGATGTGCTGTCATCCAGGCTTTATTGTTTCATTTATAGAACATAGGCAGACTAGGTGTAGTATAAAATTCTTAAGGATTTTTAGAATTGTAAATAAGCATTGGTTCTAGCTTAAAATCATTAGCTGCATTAGCCCCCACAGAAGAGTCAGCCTTCCCTTTGAAGCTTCGAAGCCAGGTGTTGACTTCTTTTCTCTAGCTATGAAAGTACTAGATGGCATCTTATTCTAATAGAAGGCTGTTTCATCTACACTGGCAATTTGTTGTGTAGTGCAGGCACCTTCATCAATGATCTTAGCTAGATCTTATTGATCACTTGCTTCAGCTTCTACATGAGCACTTATTACTTCACCTTGCAATTTTGCTATGAAGACAGCCTCTTTGTTTAATCCTCATGAAACAACGTCTTCTAGCTTCAAATTATTTTTCTGCAGCTTCCTTACTTCTGTCAGCCTTCATAGAATTTTTTTTTTTAAAGTTAGGGCCTTCGTTTATATTAGGCTTTGGCTTAAGGGAATGTTATTACTGGGTTTGACCTTCTATTCAGACCACTCAAAGACTGTCCATATCATCAATACAGCTAGTTCCCTTTGTTGCCATTCATGTGTTCACTGGAGTTGCACTTTTAATTTTCTTCAAGAACTTTTTTTTTTTTTTTTTGGCATTCATGATTTGACTAACGGGCACAAGGCCTAGATTTTGGCCTGTCTCAGCTTTCAACATGCCTTCCTCACTAAGATTAAATATTTCTAGGTTTTGACTTAACATGAGAGATATGTAACTTTTTCTTTCACTTAATCACTTGTAGCCCATTGTAGGGTTATTAATTGGTCTAATTTCAATATTGTTGTGTCTCAGGGAATAGAGAGGCAAAGGAGAGGGAAAGAGATGGGTGAATGCTGGTCAGTGGAGCAGTCACACAACATCTATTAAGTTCACTGCGGGCACAGTTCATGGCACCCCAAAACAGTTACAATAGTAACAGCAAAGACAACTGATTATAGATCATAATATTAATACTAGAAATAATAATAATGAAAAAGTTTGAAATATTGTCAGAATCACCAAAATGTGACCCAGAGACACAATGTGAGCACATGCTGTTGGAAGTTTGCCGTCGACAGACTTGCTCAGAGTAGGGTTGCCACAAAACTTCAATTTGTAAAAAATGCAATTTCTCTGAAGCACAATAATAGGAAACACAAAAACATGAAGTATGCCTATATAGCCTTTTAATTGGGGCTTTTAAAATTGTCTGTGTCTGTTAGTAGTTCTAGGTTCCAGTTTTCTCCAGTGCTCCAACTAAGACATATGGAAGGAAAAAGAAAACCCAAGGAACTAATTTCCATACTGTTCTTCAAGTACTGAGGTTCCTAGCCAGTCTACCTTCTTTTTTGGCCTTTCAGTCTTTCTGTGTTTTCTTATTGTAATTATGCCCAGAATTTTTAGTTGTATAAGAGAAGACTAGCAAGAAATGGGACTATTCCATCTTAAGAAAGCCAAAAGCCCTGACATTCATCTTTAGGTTTATTTTATATTATTCTACTCAGTTGACATATAATGTTGAACTACGTCATCCATCCATTTATCCAGCTACTTCTTTTCCCATGCATTTATTTATTCTTTCTTCATCCTGTTTTTTTTTATCTGCAATTTGTTTGTATTGAATAAGTGTGAGGTTCTATTTTGGTGGCTACTGGACATGAGATCGGAAACATGACTATCAAGACCAATAAAGCCCTGGATATGTCCACACTTCACTGTAGAAGACACATTTAAAAAATGAATTTTGTTTCATGTAGGAGAACAGATGATAAATCATTGCTGGCTTTGTTTATATGCATAATATTTGTTTACGGTGAACAAATTAACATTTTTCTTGAAAGAGAAGAGTATCTGCAAAATGTAAATATCTGGCACAAAGGCTTGAGGTGAAAGGTTCAAAGGCCTCCTCATCCACTAGTGTCGGTAATCGTGGTTATATAAATTATCTCTTAGCATCAGAGTCTCTACCTGAGTCACTCTGGCCCAACTCCCTCCCTTCAGCCCTGGAAGAATACTTTGTGGTTCTCTGAAAGTTTTTAAACACCTGGGCACTATTACAGTGAGGATTACACCTATAAACATTATTCACAAGGTGACCTGTTTACAGTTAATTCTGGCTAATAATATTTCATTTCCTTCACTACCACATTTTCTGTTGTAGCTTTGGTGTCTCCCAAAGCATGGAGCACAGAGGGATCACCTTGCTCACTGTACTCCAACGACAGCTGTCACCAGTCACAGATAATTACAAACTCTCGGGTCAGATATACTAAGCCAACCAGAGTGTCATAAATTGTATGTGTGAATTGCCCAGGGGCCCCTGACTATGTCTGAAACAGAGCCAAAAATCAAATTCCTGACTCTTCCCATACAACTGGCTTGCTTCTTTAAATTAAAGTCAATTGCCTGTGCTTTTACTGTCCTGTGTATCTCCCTTTGTTATTCTTTCCAGTTGTCTCCTCTAATCTCTGCAGGCTCAGTAACAATTTTCATTTCCTTTCTGACCTTATAAACAGGTGGTACCAAAGATATGATATGTGTCATTATACCATGGAAATAGATGTCTTTTTAGTTTGGTCTTACTTCTATCATTCTGCTATTATCTTACATGCACATACACATATGATTTTTCTATGTACTTTTTCGTAAGCATTGTGTGTCTTACCCCTATGTTGTGTTCTAAGGAAGCTTAATCTCTAAAGGTGTTCCTTAATATGTTCTATTCCAAAAAGTTTACTTACTACAGCTTCTTTGGAGATTAACGGTATCTATCAGTACAATGTAGTCTATTAGTACTACTAATCCATTAGTGCTATTTAATGCCAAATATAGTACCATTAGTACTATCATAGAAAATCTACTTTGTTTAACTGTTCTTTTACTTATATAAAATTGTTTTTTAAATCAAAGTATTATTTATATATATTGTAGTGCACTGATCTCAAGATTACAGCTTGTCTAGCTTTGACAGATGCAAACACCTAGGTGATCCATACCCCCCCATCTAGATGTAAAACACTATATCCCTGAAAAATTTCCCTCATGTCCCTTCCCAGTCAATCTTTGTGAGTTCTGATGCATCTGTGAATCTGTGTTCTGCCATTGTAGATTATTTTTGCCTTTTTTCTTATAAACAAAATCATACATATGTGCTCTTTTGTGTCTAGTATTTTTTGGTCAGTATACCGTTTTTAAGATTGCCATGTTGTTGCATGTTTCACTAGTTTAATCCCACTTTTCAGTGGTATTTCATTGTATATTTGTTTGTTTATCAATTTTTTTTCTCTTGACTGGTACAATATTATTTCTACATTTTTACTACTGTGAATAAATTTGTTAGGGGTATTCTTGTACAAGCTTTCTGTAAACATAGGTGTTTCTTTCTTTCTTATGTATTCCTAGAAGTGGATTTGATGACTCATAAGGTAAATATATGTCTAACTTTTTTACAAAACTGCTAACATTTTATCCAAATTGATTGTACCATTTTACACTCCTACAGAAATGTATGAGAATTCTGGACTCTCAATAATTTTTGGCAAACGCATGGTAATAGACTGAGATATACAGTGTGAAATGTTGATATAGATATTATAGAAAGGGGTATACACAAAAGAGATGAGAAAAATAGAAGCCTATTCTTTCAAGGTCTGATTCAGTATATTTAAATTTAGCTGTATGTCTTGTTTGTTCTGCTCATGACTCAAAGTATTCTTAAGGTGTAATTGATCTCTGGTTGCTGAGAGATTTTAGATATTTCTTCATGTTTCTATGGTGTGTCCGGATAATTTCACTGAAAAATATTTTCCAGTTAAATCACAAAATTTGATGCAGAATTTCTAGTCCAGTTTATTCCTGTATAGGAGAATTAGTAGTTCTCCCTGAAATTCATAATTTACTTCTATATTAAAATAACAAGTATTGAATGACAATAAGGGATTGAATATTGAAAATAAAGACTTTTTTTTCCACATCTATGGATTGAAACTTCGTGGTATTCTTAAAATAAAGCTTGAATTTTGTAAACATTATTTAAATCTGGACTCTTTGAAGTAAGTTTGGCTAATAATATTTCAGACAGTTCTATTGAAGCATTTTAAAAATGTGTGATTTGGAGGCTCATTCAATCACAGTAAATAATCACGTTTGTGTTTTGAATGAGAGAATGGCTGTCTAGTGTGTAAGATGAGGTAAATTAAAGAAGGACCCACTGACTTTTGGGTGGGGGATTAGCAGACAGAATAATATGATAACTCTTGACTACTGAGTGGTTCATATCCACTTTGCTTGACTCCTGGGATCTTCTAAATATTTTATTATGTTTTCTATTCATAGGTGCATATAATAATAGGTAGGGTAGGGAATAACCCTAGTATCTAGTCAAAACTTTCATTTGATGCTTACATTTCCTCTAAACCATTTTCTCCAGTTGTTATTTACCTTCAATAACTGAAGGATTTCCTTCAATGTCATGGAGAAGTTCAAAGAAACGTATATTTATGGACTGAAAATGAGTTTTATCACTCTTTTCTTAGTCATATTCATCAGGCTCCCTTTTTTATTCCAAGACAAAACACAATAAGGAGAGTGTGAGTGATGGCAAAAGGCATATCTACCTGGCACTAAGGTTCATAAAAAATGGGAGGCTGTTTGGTGCCTGTCAAAATGGGAAACACAGATTAGTATAGCTAGAAAACACTATGGTGTCTATAGCTAAAAACACCATAGTCACCCAAAATGTCTCCTTTTATTACATTAGATTTAGATTCTTCAGTGTCCTTTATATCAACACAGTTGATCTGAGCCCTCTCTTCAATTCTCTGATCCTGCATCAGATAATTTTTTCTATTATTCTAGTTTATTATTATTTGAATTTTTTGATTGTGAAGTATTTTCATTTTGAAGAGAACAAATGATTATTTTAGGAATCACTATTTTATCTACCCTCACCAACCTCAACTAATAATATCCCAAATAAACGCATTTTCTTTTTTTAACTAAGTCTTGTTTTAAAGAAAAATGATGTGGGTGTCAGAGAGTAGGAGGCTGTCTGAGTGAAATCAACTGAGAATTCTTCTCAAGGTGTTTTTGTTAATTAAAATCAGAATTTCTTTTTATTTTAATACAGCAACCACTCATTGCTAATATTATCAGGAGCCTGTTATTATCCTGTAAATATTTAAATTGCTTTGGAAGGGACAGAAGAGTGACAAAAGAAAGGACGAGAGCAAAACCCAGAGATTACAGGAAGCTGGTTGGTTCCAGTTGAATTTTGCTGATGTCATGTGGACTATGGTATACTGGAGTCTCATGCATCAACCTTTCATATGATTGTGGTAGGCAGAATTCTAAGATGCCCCCTAAGAGTCTGAGATTCCCTGATGTACACGTCCTATATAATCTCAGGAACTGTGAATATAATTTATTTCAGTCTGGTGTTTGGGTTATACAATATGACAGACTTTAAAAGAAGGAGATTATCATCACTATAATCAAGGTAAGGGGGGTTGTTTATATTCAAAATCATCAAATACACACATTAAATGTGTACGGTTCTTTGTATATCAATTATACCTCAATAAAGCTGTTTAAAAAGAGACAGAGGGAGATTACCTGTGTGTACCTAATCACATGAATCCTTTAAAAGCAGAACATTTTCTCTAGCTGATTCCAAAAGAGAACATCAAGGAGACACTCTCTGGCTGGCAGGGAAAAAAGAAGCAAACGTGCATGCTGTGAATGGCCTTTGGAGTCTATATGGCGAGGAAGTCTCTAGGACCTGAGAGTGGTTCCCACCTAACAGCCAGCATGAAAATGGGGACCTCAGTACTACAACTGTGAGGAAATGAACTCTGCCAACAACCAGTGAGCTTGGAAGAGGACTCTAAGCCCCAGATGGCAGCCCCACACGACTCTTTGATTTCAGCTCCCTGAGACCCTAGGCAGAGAATCCAGTCATACCATGTCCAGACTTCTGACCAAAGAAACTGGAAAATAAATTTGTGTTATTTTAAGCTATTAATAGAAAACTAATACAGTGAGGCAATCAAGATGAGTTAGTTTTTTGAAGCAGGGAATCACAAGTAATACACTTATCTATAATTTTTTAAAAACTCAGTACATAAATATTTAATTTCTTGATTGTTTTGGTTGGAAAATGGATTCTTCAATTGAAATTACAATTACCTTTTTATATAAATCACACTTACGATACTTCTATATTTTCCACTTTTGTGTTCTTTAAAGTGTAACAAGATCTTAAAGTTAGTTGCAAAATAATCTGATTTCAGAATCGTTTGAAATGTTGTGATCCACCCGCTCCATCTTTTCAGTTGTTTGGCTAATACCTAGTTCCACAGAAATAATTTAAAGTTTAACCTTTATAAGTCTTTTAAAAGCATTAGATTTAATTTTCATCAACTCGACATTTTTCTCTACTACTATTTTAGTATTTATAGAATATCCAATTAAATTATTTATTTTTAGTAACATATAAACCTGGCATATAAGCAAGTTTGGGAGCAAACACAAATGATTCAGTAAAAGCTATTTATGCATTTAACTTAGAGAACATATGTACAGGCATACTGGAATATTGGCCATAGTGTTTAACATGCTGTGGCTCTCAGTAAGAAGATACCACAGAGAGATTGTGGGTGTCTTTCAGTCAATCTAACAAGAAAATGAAGTGGAGGTAGGTTATGAGACTTTCTATTAAACACATACATATCTAAACATATATATACAATTATCAATAATATTGATATTGCTTTATGAAGATTCATCACAATTAGAGTACAATAATATTAGCTCCCCAAAACACAGCTGCCAGGGGCTCTAAATCATTTAAGTGTGGATGCAAAACTACTTTGTTAATATAAAACTTACTAACTTTTTAGGTTCAAGTGAATATTCATTTACACATGCTCGTATCTGAAGCACAGATAGGAATGAGATTGAATCAGATTATCTGGCTCTGTGGTCTTAAACAAGTTAATTATTTCAGAGCTCCACTTGTTCCTCTCTAACATGAACTCATAGAATCCCCCAGGATTGATGTGAAGTGAAGGAGACAACCTGAAAATTGTGCCAGTAAATGTTACTTCCTCTCCTGTTTGGGCTTCTGTGCTATGGTGGAATTATCCTTAGCATTTGGTTTGTATGGTGTGGGTAGACACCTCTAACTCTAATTTTTCCCTACTTTCAAGTATAGCAATTTGCTAGGTGTATATGAAAAACTAAAATGAGTATCATTAGACTTTTTTTTAAGAATTGAGATATAATCCCTAGACTTAATGTCAATAAATCCACAGCACTAGAGCTGCTTCGTGCTTAAATCTTAACACTTATTAAAACATTTTTCTAATATTAAAACAAATAAAGTTCAAAATTGAGAAATATTTACCCCCACTTCCCTACCATAATACAATAATTGTTTTTTATATTCCCTGTTACATGATTTCTTGTTCCCCTACAAAATGAATGTGTTAGTCTTTTAAAAAATACATGCTTTTCTCCCTCCCTTTTCATTTGCATTATGAGACCATCTTAATGGTACCTACAGTTAGAAAAGCTATAGATGAGCTGAGCATTATTCCTGTCACTATTGCCAGTCAGTACGGTGCCTCTAACACCTCTGCTTCCAAGCCTCCTCCATCACTCTGCCTGCCAGGTTTAGAGCACACACATCTAGAGTGAATTTATATGTGAGATGCTGAACAGAGCTGGTATCAACAGAAAAGCTTGCTCCCTGCTGAAAATGATTTGAAATTTCTGACAGATCATTTGTTTCTTCTTGAGAGTAGTGCCTACATGTTGGTGTTGGATAGAGCTAGTTTCAGGAACAGTGAGGCAAGCTAAAGCCTCTTTCCTCACCAAATGGCATGCTGGGAGAAAATGAAACAATGGTGGAGATATTGTAGAACTGGGAAAACTGGCACTTTTCAGAAGAAAGAAAAAATGATATGTGTGGAACAAAATTGAGAAATCAAAAAAGAAAGGGGGAATGGATTAAAATATATAATTAAAATTAGCAGATTCTCAAAATCAGTTTTGAACTCTTACTGCTTATCAGCATGTGGTAATTCAGTTGGCCTCTTGAAACTCCAACTGGAGTTCAAGCTTCCCAGGTCACACACGCTGCCTTGGGTGAGGTCCGTGATTTATGTCTGTGTAACCTCTAGGGCCTACTGCAGAGCCATTGGGTCTCTGGAAAGGAAATATAAATATACCCCCTGCCCCTGTGACATACACATACCACCCCAAAACCTTTTATCTGTGAGCTTCAAACATTTGTGTTGGCACCTGTTAGGCCAGCTGTAATATCTTTACAATAATGTCTTCACTAATAAAACACAAAATTGAACACAAACTCAGATGTTTCACCTTTGTTTTGCTCTATTATTATTTATGTCTATTCTTTTATTTATTAAATATGTTTTGAGCGTCAAATACATGCTGTTCTCCCTTCTTGGAAAAAGAGTAGGGAACAAAGCAAATAAGACCTATGGAGCTCAAAGTTTAGTTGAGAGAAATAGGCAATAAACACTTTAAAAGGGACTATATAGTATCTATAAAGTCTAGGGAGCATCAAGGTAGAAAGAAGTGGCTATTTTACAGAGTGTACTCAAGAAAGGCCATCCCTGATAAAACAGCATTTGAATAGATAACAGAAGGAAGTAAGGGAGCGAGTTGCCCAAATGGCTCTGGAAGGCACGTTTTAGACTGTCTCAGGGAGGGCAAAGGCTCTAAGCTGAGTGTATGCTTAGTGAGTTTAAGAAACTCTAAGAGATCCAACATTATGAAGGAAAATAAAGAAAAAAAAAAAAACGAAGAACATGCAAGAGAAGTGTAGGAGGTGAAGTTAGGGAGATAACAAATAATTTATAATTTTTTAGACCAATGTAAGGAATTTTGATTTTTTTAGACTCTGGATTTTTTTTTTTTTTTTCTGAGTGACTTAGGCATTGAAAGGTTTTGGCAAGATCATATGCGCTGGCACTTGGTTTCTCAAGTTGCCTGCTTGGCCCTCTTCCAAGTAGTATGTTCCTTCTTTTCTTTCCTTCCCTTCCTTTCCTTACTGTTCTAAAACTTTTTAACAAGCTTTAACTCCTGCTCTGAACCTTGCCTCAGTCTCTTCTGCTTTATGCTCCTCAGTCAAATTCTTCCTTCTGAGGAGGCAATGACTGAAGCTGCTGTGGACCCGTATGGATTCGCCACCGGTAACTTGGGCTAACTCGGATCTCTTCCACTGGTAACATATTTGGAACATGTGACTTGAATAAGTTCCTAGTGGTAAGAGGTATTTATGCCTTGTCTTCTTTGACTAGAGGCATCCAACCCCTGTGCATGGCTTTTTCTGTCTTACTTTCTCCAAAAAAAGGAAAAAAAGAAAAAAAAATCAACAGATCATAAGCACTAACATAGATTTTCACAGACAAATGGGGCAGTATGTTGGGAATAGATGTTGAATTATGCTTTGATGGACCATGTTATGTAGCAGGAGTCTCTTCTAACCATGAGGGAAACAAGAATCCAGATGTCTTTCACAATGTTTGAGAAAAATAAATGGATGTTAACTTGATGAAAGGAGACAGTTTTTTATCACCTTTATAATAAAAATATTAATTATGATTTTACCCCATAATGAAAGGCAAAGGTGCTCTAGAAATTAGCCTTCAGAAGTAAATTCTTAAACAAAGGCACATTGTACCTGTTTTCACATGTGATTTCCTCACATTAGTAATGTTGAGCCAGAAAATTCACTGAAGGTTGTGCAAGAATCTTCAGAAATTAGCTACTTTCTTTCTAAGATAAACTTGTGAAAAAATAATCACAAGTAGTGATCTAGTAGTAAGGTTTATAGCCAGCTTCTTGATTCACTAAGATAAATCAATTATTTCTTCTTGCCTCAATTGCTTAATTTTTCAAAAGTAAACACTATTCTGACTTGCCTTATGAAAGTCTCAAAAGCTTATTAAATTCTTGAGTATGCACTATTTTGAGAATATTAAATACCGAAAATTTTCAACCCTCAAAAGTCATTATATAAATCGCTATAGATGCTTGAAAAACCAAAGAGATACTCAACAAATTGGCTGTTTATACTGTAGTAGAATAATTTTTAAATAAGGGGGAAATAAATTTTACAAGTTATTCCATACAAAGTATGTAAAATACTGGAGACATCTCTAAAGTAAACATGTTTTTCATAAATATTGAGCAGTTTTGGAAGTAACTTCAGGATATGCTAGACATTCAGCTTTTGACTGAATTTTGACAATATGGATTTATTAGAATTGAGAATTTATTGAATTTATTGATTTGTTGGCATAGCTTACAAACCTGAGCTATTAGGTTTAAATATCACAGGGAGTGCAAGTCCAATAGCACATTCCAGAGAACTTCTTTAGAAACAATCTCTGTGTGATAATGTGTGTGATGATTCACATACACATATACATGCACACACACACACGTATACACACGCATGAAGACATATGTATATATAGATAATTTTATACTAAAGTCTACAAAAAGATTTAGACTGTTGCTTTAATTCTGACTTGTTCACTGACTCATGGTTCATTTTCTAATAGAATATTCAGGAACCTAACAAGACAATTCCAAAGTCAAATTAAAAGTTTATTCAGTAATTTCTCAATTACATTATGTATGAAATATGACTACTGTTCAACAAATAAATTTAAATGTGGTTTTAATTGTAGACCAAGAATGTTCTACCCTCTAAGTTAGTATGTTTACTGGCACTATACCAAATAAAGAGTAAAGTTTGGGTGTCTTATTTATAAACCATCACTGGAACTTTCTGGCAAAGATAAAGCGAATGCTGGGTTGAATGAGATACCCATCACCATTGCATGGAGGTTTTTCTTGTCAGCCAAGGTCTTGGTGCAGGGACCTGGGAAAAGAAGGCATAGAAGGTAATCCTGCATATTTGATGCTGGTACTTTAATCATGACACATGGGAAGAGAGTGGGTGCTCAGCCTAGTTAGGATGAGTTCAAGAGAAAGTGGTAGCTGGCAACAGGCAAGGGCATGGGAAGAGATGAGTGGGATGGGAAGGGGTGTAATGTGTTTGAGAAAGGGGACTCACAGGTCTATAATCTACTTCACTCCTCTCCTTTCTTCCCTACCTTCAGTAAAAGTAGGATTTCCTAAGGCTTCATCTCTTTGCCTTTTCTCCGCTGGTTCTTTCTATCACTCTGTGTCTATTAACCTTCTTTATGCCAGTTAATCCTATAAACGTATACATGGTAATATGATAAAATATTCTATAAAATGTATGCATAGAAAGTCCTCTCAGACAGCATTTGCTTTAATGTAAATTCAGCCTCTGTAACTATGGTTAAATCAAAAAAGGGAGTGATTTAAATTTGAAATTTCATGGTAAAATGTTTAGAAGATAGAACATTTGAAAGTTCTATTTTGGTGGCAGGCTGTCCTGATCAACCACAGAATATTCCTTCAAAGCTATAAGTGAAAGATTTTAAAATATTATAGTACTTAAGAATTACCTGGAAAACTACCCAAACATGCATCATGTAACTATAAAGCAATTAAAACAGAATGCACTGTTAATAAACTCAACAACACTGATGAATCTAAAATACCGGATGTTGAAAGAAGTCAGTCAACTACAAAAAGCATATATTATATATTCCATTTGTATAAAGTTCAAGAAGAGGCAAAACAGTAGTATTTTTCCTCTGGGTGTGTTATTGCCTAGAAAGAGCATGAAAAATCCTTCTAGAGTGAAGGAAATTTGCCATCTGTTGATTCTGAATGACAGTTACATGGGTATATTCATATGTAAATATTTATCCAGCTGCACATTTGAGATTTCTGTATTTTATTGTTACATTTAAAATTCAAAAATCACTTGAGGTACTTAGTAAAAATATGGATTCCTGGGCTCGCCCATAGATATTTTAATTTAGTAGCCTGAGACAGTCCTAGAAATCTGTATTTTTAAAATAAGTCTTTCAGAGCATTATGAAGTAAATAGTCTATGAATCACATTTTTAAAAACACCGGATAAAAGGTAGACTCTATACCTCCAGTAAGAACCCAGAATCCATCTGGTTTATTGGGTCTTTCTAATTTGATAGCTTGTATCATGATTAATGAGTTTAAGCAATTTTAACTGAATTCTCCCTGTTGTGAATCAAATCATAATTCTACTTCCAAATTATTTTCATTTAGGTTATACAGAGGAGATAATGTTCTTATGTTATATAATTTTTTAGGCTATCTTCTAATAGCTATCAAAACCCAAGCTAGTAGCACTTACAAGCCCTCCATACTCTGCAATCATCCCTACTTGACTATCCAATGAGAGTCAAGTTTTGAGTTCAAATATAAGGAAAACCATGTAATAAGGCATATTGGGTGACTTTCAAGATGATCTATTTAAAACAACTGACTTTTTAATTTATTAACTGTAAGCAATGCTGTGTTTCAATATGCAACTATATTCTATAACTTTTAAAATAAGTTCTATTTGCTTAGAAATTGAATATCTATTTTGTTCCACTAAACAATTATTCCATGAATTCTCACAGGGATGCAATTGTTAAGAAAGAATTCAAGTTTAAATACAATTATTGTAGATTTGTATAGAAGCCTACATAGCATATGAATTTAATTTTCTTCACTTTCAATTTGCTTACAGGTAATTCAACTCAAGGTAGTATAACCACTCTGCTGAATTCTTTTGTCAAATGTTGAAGGTGTTCAAGGATGGTTATCATGCTAAAGAGGAATTTGAATTTACCGAATGACAGCTAATTTTGTTCTCTTAAATCTTTAATCTGTTGACTTAAATAAACATTATAGGTAAAGAATTCTTTCAAAATGTAATCTTTGCTTGCATGACTTTACTAAGACATACTTTTGTATGCATTGACTTAAGTGGAAATACATTAAATTAAAAGCATAATGCAAATGGTTAGTTGAGAATATAGAATATACTGACGAATTTAATGGCTCTGTTTTTCAAAACATTTAAAAGAGAAGTGAGAGTGAGAGAAAGTGAAAAAAGAGGGCGCAAATACAAGTAATTTTAAAAAGATTTAAATGTATTGAATTTAGTATTGATAGTATCGAACTCATATTAATAGACATATTTAGCAGAATACCATTGAAATATGTGCAGATTAACTTAAGAGCTAAGACTGATAACTTTTATGGTCACATTAACCCAAGTTCAAGGCCTACATTCACTACTAACTATGAATCTTCGGTCAAGTAACTTTTTAGAAATAATGGTATTTATATTGTAAGTATTAAATCAGTTAATACTTGAAAAACACCAGAGTGCTGGTTACATAGCAATTGCAAAAAGTATATTACTTGCTGACATGGTGATGAGAATGACATTTCTAAGTAATGATTGATGTAGGGCACTAGCTGAGACAGACATATTCTTGTTCAGAATTAGAAGAAGAACCACTAATGCAAAATGCTGCTCCTGAATTTCACTATTTCAGCTTGAAAACATTTAATCAAATCTAATTTAAATATAAATTTATTTCTGTTAAAACCTCTTTTAAAACATAGCAAACAAGGAGTTTTATTTTCTTGTATTTAGCACTGACCTAATATGCTAGTACATACACATAGTTTATAAATGTTTTGGGTATGCTGAAAGACAATTTAATTTTACTAGGAGACTTTAATAATTAGGGTCCAATAGCAAAATTAAACCAAACCAAAACAAAAATAATGTACCCAAACTGAACCAGACTAGAGTAATTAAAATCAAACCAAAGAAAGATGCTACTCTCAGAAGAAATGGCATGCAATTGGATGTGAGGCCATAAAATGTTTAAAACATTCTTAAAAATACCTATGTAATTTTGTAATTTTGACTTTCACACTATTTCTACATGGTAAAGCTAGGAAAATTGGAGCTAATGATATCCCCAAAGAGACAATTCAAAGAAACAATGTAAACATAATGATACACCTCATTGGTTATTTCTGTGCTTAAATTTTTATCAATTCCTCATTTCTGGAAGGCTACTTTAAATAATTAATAACAAGATAATTTATATTTTAGTTATTCCATAACAATGTATTTATACCGTCTCAGACATGAGATTAAGAGAGACTGAGAAATCATTATCTCTCCCTCCCATCCCATATGTCCCCCACTCTGCCCCTATTGCTGATGACTCACACTACCAGTGAACACTGTTAAGAAAGCTCTTTACATTTGCCTAAAATTTTCAAATCCTATTTTCAGGAGCTAGGCATTCTGATATTTATAAAAATACTTAAAGAAGATAATTATTGGCATCATAATTATTATTTAACCAGTGGGCTGTGGAGGTACTTCTTCTTTTCACCAGGCTCCTCTATCTCAGAAAGTGACACTGTTCCATCAATTATTACCAGGATTAATCTCGTTTGGCTACAGTTAGGTATATGCACACTTCTTTTCTCACTTCTCCAAACATGTCCTTCCCAAACCCATATACTTGCTCAAACATTCCCATTTTCGAGGGAGGACTTTTTCTAAAATGGAAGATGGTTGAAAAATACTTATTACTGTAGACAGTGCTAAATTGCATCAATTTTACAGATGAGGCAACAGGCACAGAGAGGTTAATTAATTATTGAAAAATGACATAATAAGTAGCAGAGCTTAGAATATGCATCCAGGAGTCTCTTAATCACTGCATTCAATATATTAATTATTTTCACCCTAATTACCAGTATGGTTACTTTTAAATTAAGAGGATTTGATCAGGTGAGCCCAAAGTTTATTTTAGGACAGTGCTGGCCCCTGGAAGACACGGTCTTTTGGGGCAGAAAACTTTCAGATGTGCAAAATTAGTGCAAGTTGCCAGCAGCCCTTTTGGTAGATGTTGCCCCAGTTTATTGTTAATAGATCTTTGAAGTCATCACAGAAGTGGATGCCCTTCAAGTCATGTGTTACTCAGAGTAATTCATCTGCCCCATGAAATTGGCAGCTGAAATGGGACACTTGTATTTGGCAGGATTTAGTGGGAAGAGAAACATGGTATACTAACAGTATCAATGACTAAGGTGATAGAAAATTCTAAAACTCTAGTGACGACTCCACTTCTCCAGGGCTTGAGCTGTCCCCACCTGTGCTATCGTTTCAGAGTTTTGTCACACTGGGAAATCAAAACTAGGATTAAATCTTTTATTTTAATAAATACCTTAGCAGACCTTTGGTTAAAGTCTGACTATGTGCCAAGCACCATGCCAACTGGCTTATAAGATACCAGCTAATAACACTTGGAAATTTACTGAATTGCTGTACAACATGTGAGGCAGGAAATGTGCACCTTTTTACCTGCAGGTAATAGAAGGAGGTCAGCTTCAATGCTTACCAAGTATCACTGAGCTTGCTAGCATCAGCCCTATTGAGAACTCTTCCCATGGCCAGTTTCTGGTGTCTGTTCTCCTCTTTCCCTTGGTTTATCCATCATAAAGTCCTGTGTCCTAAAAGCAAGCAAGCAAACAAAAAGCAGTGTAAAAACAAATGGGGGTTGAGGGGAATCTAAAGGGATTTTAGTGCTCCCTCTCTCATTCTGCCCTCTCAAATTATAGGTAAAGAAATTGACACACAAAACACTAAGTTGCTTTACTGAAGTCAGACAGCTAATGCTACAAAAAAATTAAAACTGAAAAAGTCAAATATAAACTGTTGCTTGTTTTAGAGAAGATAGCACAAATTAATCACTAGAATCCAAAGCAAAGTAGATAAATCACAGTACCCTAGAGTTTTAAAACTTAAAATTATTTCAAATATATCCTTCAAATCAAGTAACTGACTCCAGATGTCACAGTTATGTCAGTGGTATAGCTAGAAGCAAAGGTTCCAATGTTAGCCTTCCTTCAGCTTTTCAAATTCCAGAACATCTCAAACGTTTCCTGCTGCATTCTTTGACTACAAAACTCTTTCTGCTTACATCTGGTTGCGTATAATGTTTCCAGACCCTTTCCTCTTATCAAGAGAGCAGGTGTGTGACAGGAATTGCAGGAGAATTTAGGAATGCGAAAAACTGATCAAGACAGGTGAAACCTCCACCTTAGTAAACAAATTAATGTTTACATGGGTAATCTGACAATAAACATATAAACAAGTAAATAAGCAAGAAAACTGAAAATTGTTGTTACCAAGAAAGGAAATAATCATGCAATGGGTTATGGAGTGAAATTTGGAAAGCCAGTTGGGACAAGGTGGTGAGGGAAGTCTCTCTGCTGTGTGACATTTGAGCTGAAAAGAGAAAATGAGAATGAGGCAGACATGCCTACATACTATGGGAAAAACACTGTGGGCAGAGGCCCCTGAGGGATGGCTCCGCTCTCCCTGAGGAAGAAGTCTGAGTTTTCTCTGTGAAGATAGGGAAGGAGAACTCTCCAGCCAGATAAACAGGCAAATGCGAGGGCCAGGGCTTGAAAGCTTGGATATAGCCAGGAATTGCAAGAACATAAGGTGCAATAGTGATGAACCCTGGGGCTGAAGGGTAGGCAGGGAACAATGAACACCAGCCTTAAGTGCTCTGATAAGGCTTGAGAGGTATGGAGACATAGTGTGTGATAAAATATCTTGTTCTTTTATTTATTCAAAAATGAATTTTATTTGGTTGATCCAGAGATTAAAGCTACCAGGGAACTTATCCTTTTAAGAGTCCCAGAAGAGTCTTTTCAAAAGGAAAATAATCAAATTTAACTTGTGGTTATTAAGTTTGAAATAAACTTAACTAATTCACATTTTAAAGAAAGTGTGAAATGTGGCAGTTTGCTTAGTTGATAATTATGAAAGTTTTAAATTTTAAATCAGCATTAAAATATTGCATTTATTTTCTATAGTTTATTTCTATAATATCACTGTTTCCTATTTTTTTAAATTAGGAGGTATTTAAGACACTTAAAAAACAAAAATGTCTTCTAATTTATTCCAGAAGATTATCACTATTTCAGCATGTCATTTTGAATGGAGAGACAATCAGAATACAACAGAAAGTCTTTTAACTGCCAGTACTAATGACTATGAATTTTCCAATTTAAGTAACTGCAAAAGGGGAAGCAGATACTTTATAGAGTTGTATTATTATTGTGTGTATTTTTTAAATTAGAGAGATTCACAATGTTTAATTTGCTTTTAAATGCAATGTCAATGATTTTATCAATAAACATTTATTAAACCTTTACAAGAGTTAATGTGCTTTCCTGAGTGTCTGGTGGTATTCAGACATGAAAACCATAGGGTTGCATTATAAGAGGGGAAAAGCTAAGTACTCTTGAAAAGATGACCAATAAGATAAGATAGCATAGGATAAATTAAAATTGGGGACAAACCACAAATGCCATTGAAGATCAGATCAGGGAGAAGCATTACAAGATAGGTATCAGGGCTGGAGTTCAGATCAAACTTTGAAAAAAGTGAGTTTGAGATGGGGTGGAAAGAAGGGAGAAAGCAGAGGAGGGAGAAATCAATGGGATTAGTTAAATACGGCAAATATTACGTGACTGCTCCACTCTAACCCATTTGTCCCTATGCCACAGCAAGCCAAAGGGGAAAAAAATAGATTAAATTAACAACTTTTAAATTCTGTTTCTGTGGCTCTATCCCTCCATCAGAGAACCTGCTGAAATTCCAGCCCCCAAAACTTATGCACTCTATCCCTTATCCTCAGTCTTTCTGGGAGCCCTGAGGAGGTGCGGGGTATGTGCTCTGCTCTGACAGTTCTGTCACTTCTAGTTCTCTTCAAAGCTGCTGCTTTCAGTGGAGGAAGACCTCACCACTGTCCCAGGCACTCTGTTTTCAACGAGAGGTCTAGGGTTCTGCCCAAAGTCCCCATCTCTATTTCCCAGGCCTCTCACTCACATTTTGCTGCTAAGATGCTGAATGTCTCGATACAAAATGCTCACCCTATTCTCTCTGGTGTACACTGCGCAAAGCCACTGGTAAACAGGAAGGATCCCTATCTTCTAGCACTGTGCTGCCCACTTTCCTACATGGGCCCAGAAATAAGACTAACTCCTGATCCAATGTCTTTCTTACGAAGATTTTAGTGAAAAAAAAAGAGAGAGAGAGAAACTGATCCTTTCTTTTTCTTAGCAGAATTACACACCTCAGGAGAGAAATCTATGTATTGCCACACAGATTGATGAAAATGGGACTAGATGACAAAGTTAAAATCATAGCTCTGAAAACCATTGGGGCTCACTGTGAAGAATAATACCTTTCTGTGGATAACTCACCGGAAGAATATTATTTTCTAAATATGATACTAAACAGCGAATTTTCCCTAATTGAAGGAAGAGGTTTTCTCCTCTCAATTTAGCAATTTTTAAGATACGGCCAGACTGGCTTAGGTGTCTTATGAAGGCAGGCAGGCAGTGCTGAGGCTGTGTTCCAGGAGATGTGAGCCTTGGTCCCAACTCTACCTCTGGACATCTGTTATCTTAGAGGCCATTGACTTTGGATTTCAAAATCTATGACTTTGGATTTCAGGTTTTTTTAATCTGAAAAAAAAAAGTGCTGAGCCTAAATTGTCCTTTGTTCAATTGTTTCTTAATATTCTACAAGTGTACAAATATAGTAAAGGTTACTATGTTCACATTCACTTTGAAAACAGTAACTAAATCTAAATAAGGGCAGTATTTCTACAAGGGACCCTTTAAATTCTGCAAAAGGGGAAGCAGCTAAGTTAACCTTGCAGTAAGCGCTACAATTAAGCACATGCCACAAAGGAATACTAATCTAAAAATGTAGTAGTGAGAGAAACAAAAATGCTTTTAACGTTGTCTTAAAATCAACATCAAACAGCTGCCAGACCTCTCCCTTGTTTATTCTTCTATCTTCTGGAAGAAAAATTCTATTTTTATCAGTGTCAGGGCTCTTCCTTTCAGCAAGACGTCTCAAGAAACTGGAAAGATCATGTGACTTCTGAAATACAGGAAGACCCTTCAGTCTTTACTGAATTATGATGGCTGCTGCTACCCCCATTTTCTGCATCTGGTAGAACTCGGCTTCTGAGCTAGTCATGGGGCACTGGCATACCCAGGGCCAGCCTCTCATGCACAGCATGCTTCCGTTGTCTCTGAGGTCTGGCCTTCTCCACAGGGCATTACTGCAGAGTAGGTATCAAGTGACCAAGAACATCAGGGTCTGGTGACTTTTGTTTCTTCCTACTTTTGAAGAATTATCTTCCTTTTCTTTCTCTATTCCCATATCTTCAATTTGTTGTGGCATTTACTGAACACAATAAGAAACATTATCTTCAGGAAACCTCTGATTTAGCTCCTGTAAAATTACCTATGGCAATTAATAGGTAGGCTTGGCCACTCAATTTAGTGGGAGGAGAGGAAATTAAGGAAAAACTATATGCAAATGAATATCCCAATAGATTATCATGCTTAACACCTGCTGGCTTAAGAGTTAAGGTAAGAGATTAATTTAACAAGCCTTAAATGAAGATGAATATTAGCACTAGCTTTGGGTAAGTCAAATTAGGTTAATGGGTGCTATTTTGTTAGTTTTTAAATTGGCTCTAAGTTAGGTAGATAATTCCCTCTAGTTTATATTGCCAAAAATAGGAAGAAAAACAAAATAAAAACCTTCAGGTCTCAGTGAAGATAATTACACAAATACCTTAGTTCGAAGTCACAAACATGAATTTCTGAACAATTATAGTAAACTGCCAAGAGGTTTTTTGTTTTTGTTTTTGTTTTAATCCAAGTACATTTCCCTCTCCATATAACTGACACTGCTCCCATACTTCAGTTTTAGATTGTCTTGCTGCTGTGGTTCGAATGTGTACCCCAAAATTCATGTGTTGGAAACTTAATCCTAAATGCAAAAATGAGTAGAGGTGGGACCTAATGGGAGATGTTTAGGGGATGAGGACTCCACCCTCATGAATGGAATAATGTTGCTATTAAGGAAGCTAATTCTTCAAAAGTAGGAAGAAACAAAAGCGGGTTCTGTCTTCCTTGCCCTTTCATCTTCCACCTTCCACCATGTCAGAATGCAGTAAGAAAGTCTACAACAAATGACAACACCTTTCTCTTTGATTTCCCAGCCTTTAGAACTGTGAGAAAATAAATTGCTGCTCTTTGTAAATTACTCAGTCTCAGGTATTCTGCTATAGCAGTACAAAACAGACTAAGACACTTCCTCAGAAAGTGTCTTGCCTTGGCTGGCAATGCATTAAGAAGGTCATTGCTGAATGTTGTGTCAACCATTGCTTCTGGGATGCTGATGCCTCATGGTGCCTCCTGCCTCCCTTTTCAATTTTCATGATTATCTGAGTTCTTGCTTCTTTCATTCTAGACTACTTAGTGTGTCCTTTAAGATTTGTAATATTTTGTTTTAGCTCTGTCTGAAAGTTTCTGTTTTTGACTCATATGTATTTCTATTCTCTGCTCACAGGCCCTGATGCTAACAGTGCCTTCCCTCATTCCTAACCCAGTTTTCCACCTACACACATGGCACAAAATGGACTTGAGTCCATGTTGACAGAGGTGCATTATCTCATAAACATTGTACTCATGCAGTTTCAAAGAAATGTTTTTATTCAGAGTGTTCAGCACATACTAAACTAATAATAACGTGAGATGTACAGCTTACAAAGTGAATGGATTATCTAGACAACTTAATGACTCAGATTTTCTCTAAGAAATATTTTCCACTTTCCTGTGTACCTGTCAACACATGTTCAAAAAACAGGGGTAAGATCAGCTTTGTTCTTCACAGAAAAATAATTTTATGAACTCTTTGATGATTACACAATTGATAAGTCTGGAACATTAGAAGAAACATATAAAGGCAGCACTATTATTTTGTTAATGTGTGTCACTTTAGTTACAATGTGGCACTAGGTATACTGCTGTCACCTACCCAGAAAGCTCCAGAGAAGAAAAAGAACTCCCTAAAGAGAAGCATTTCCATCAATAGACACTTACAATTTTCTTATGAAGGACACTTGTCTTATGTATCACACAGTGGATCACCTTGGGAGAGAAAGGAACAACAGATAAATGAAATAATTCACCTGCTTCTGTATCCTTCATCTGCTAATCACAAAAAAACATAATTAACAATAACTATCTGCCCTATAATAGTATCATGGCTGGGCGTGGAGGCTCGCACCTATAATCCCAGTACTTTGAGAGGCTGAGGCAAGAGGATTGCTTGAGGCAAGAGTTTGAGACCAATCTGAATGACATAGTAAGATCCCATCTGTACCAAAAATACTGATATCAATAATAATAATAATTTAAAAATAAATAAAAAATTAATTTTATAAAAGTAATATAATGGAGATTGCACAAAATGCTGAATCAGACATCTACATTGTTAGCCCTCCAAACCCTCCTGGGTTTCCTGTTCTTTCTGTAGGATAAGTGTCTATATGTTAACAACTTCCTTCATAAGGTTGATATAAGAGCTAAATAGCATGATGGATGCAAATGTATAATATTGTACTCAAGTGCACAGAGGGGGTATCATCAATTTTAATTAGTTTTCCTTATCCCAATTTTTCTTCTTGGGAATATATGTAATGTATCATCTATCATAAGACTCCTCATCCAGAAACAATAAATAAAAGAGGTTTAACTCAACACCTGTACGAAGGCTGGGACAGGAAATCTGAATAAAAATATTGCAGACATCTTTTCTTAGTTTAGATTTTATATTGACCTACTTCAAAATTCAGTCTTTGTGGTGTACCATTTTGTGGGTTGTGAGAGAGTTGCGTGTCTACCAACACGATACAGAAATTTTGTGCTGTTTCTTTGTAGTCAGCCCCTCATCACAGTTTCAACCTCTGCAACCACTATTTTGTTCTCTGTCCCAGTGGTTTTATCTTTTATAAATGTCACATAAATTGAATTCTACAGAATTTAGACTTTCAGTTCTGACAACTTTTACTTACTAAAAAGAAACTGAGATTAAGTTATGTTGTCGTTATATGCATCAACAGTTGATTTCTTTTATTGTGTTTTATGGCTTTCACCACAGTTTATTTCTCATTCACTTGCTGAAAGATATTTGTGTTGTTTCCAGTTTTCCATGATTTTGAATAAAGCTGCTGTAAACATTCACTTGTAGGATTTTTGGTGAACATAAGTTCTCATTTCTTTTGGGTAAATACCTATGAATAGAATTGCTGGGTGATAAAAGTGTATATGAGAAAAACTGCCATACTGTTTTCTAAAGTGGCTGTAACATTTTGAATTTTCACCAGAAATGTACAAGAAGAGTTCAAGTTATTTTATATCTTTGTCAACATATTGTCACACTTTTTCTCCCTTGACATTCTAATAGATATGTAATAGTATCTCATTGTAGCATTAATTTGAATTTCACTAATAAATAGCGATATTGTGCATATTTTCATGTGCTTAATTGCCACGTAATTATGTCATCTGATAAAGTGTATATCCAAATCTTCTGCCCATTTAAAAATTGTGTTGTTTTTTGTTTTATTTTTGAGTTTTGAGAACTATTTACATATTCTTGAAAAATTCTTTGTCAGATACATGATTTACAAATATATTCTCCCAGTTTATGATGTGTCTTCTCATTCTTTTAATAGTGTCTTTTGTAGAGAAAAGCCTTCTAATTTCAGTACAGTTCAATTTATCTTTTTAAAATTTTAGTGATTATGCCTTTGGTGTAGCATTGTATTAGTAAGAGTTCTCCAGAGAAAGAGAACCAAGAGTAGGTGCACACAAGTAGAAGACTTACTTTAAAAATTAAATCATGTGATAATTGAGGCCTGGCAAGTCCAAACTCTGCAGAGAAGGCAGGCAGTTTGAAGACCCAGGGAACAGCTAAAGTTGTGATTCAAGTTTGAAGGCCATAAAACCGGAGACCCAAGTGAGAGCTAATATTGCAGTTCAATTCTGAAGGCCATCTGCATCTGCTGGCAGATCTACTCCCTATTTGGAGGAGGTCAGTATTCTATCAATACTTCCAACTGATTCAATGAGGCTAACTCACATTATAGAGGGCAAACTGTTTTACTCGAAGTTCACCGATTTAAATGCCATCCAAAAATACCTTCACAGAAACATCCAGTATCATGTTTGACCAAATATTTGGACACTGGCCAAGCCATGTTGACACATAAAATGAACCGTTGCAAGCATCTAAGAACTCTTTGCAAAACAAAAGAACATGATAATTTGTTTATATTTTCTTACAAAAGTTTTATTTACAGTTTTAGTTTCAGAAAAAGCTCAATTTAAAAACTTTGTGAAAAAATATTTTAAATAACAAAATCCAAAAAATATATACAAGATTTTTATGGCAAAAATTATAAACTGCATTAGGAAACAGTAAAGAAAGCCTTAATAAATATTTATAAAAAGCAAGAGTTGATATAGTAAAAATATAAATTCTCCACAAATTAATCTATGCAATTATTCTAACTTTAACAGGGTTTTATGTTAATTTATTTGCTTGCTCTTTTTAAATGAAACTTAAGCTGATTCTATATCTTACATTAATGTATAAAAGAAACAGACTAGCTAAGATTATTATGTAGAAACAACTTTCTAGATAGCAAGACTAATGCTAAAGCTTTATTTAGGCCGTCTAGTATTGATTCAGAAGGAAACAAGTTAACCAATAAGATAAAACAGAAAATACAGCAATAAAACTATTTGAACACAGATATAATAAGAATGGCATCAAAAATGAGTGGGAGGGGAGGTAGAGCAAAACTGCCAAATAAGAAGTCCCACTGATCACTGCCCCACCTCCTTCAAAGACATCAAGTTAACAACAGCTTCATAACCAAGTTAAGGGCCCCGGCGTGGTGGCTCACGCCTGTAATCTCAGCACTTTGGGAGGTTGAAGCGGGCGGATCACGAGGTCAGGAGATGGAGACCATCCTGGCTAACACAGTGAAACCCTGTCTCTACTAAAAATACAAAAAATTAGCCGGGCATGGTGGTGGGCGCCTGTAGTCCCAGCTGCTCGGGAGGCTGAGGCAGGAGAATGGCGTGAACCCGGGAGGCAGAGCTTGCAGTGAGCCGAGCTGGCGCCACTGCACTCCAGCCTGGGCGACAGTGCGAGACTCCGTCTCAAAATGAAAAAAAAACAAAAAACAGAACCAAGTTAAAAACACCTTCATAAGAACCAAAAATCAGGTGAGCACCCATAGTAGTTGGTTTTAACTCCATATCACTGAAAGAGGCACTGAAGAGATAGAAAAAACAGGCCTAAATCATAGATGCCATCTCCCCCTACCTCTAGCAACAGCTGAGTGGTGCAGAGAGCAGCTCTAGGTGCTGGGGGAGAGAGAACACAGTAATTGTGAGGCATTGAACTCACTGTTGTCCTGTTAGAGCGGAAAGGAAAACTCAGCTGATGCCTGCCCAGACAGACCAAACTCAGCTGATGCTTATCCACGGAGGAAGCATTTAAACCAGCCATAATCAGAGGGGAATCACAGATCCCAATAATCCAAACTTGAGAGCCCACAAACCTCGCCACCAGGGCCCAAAGTGCTCTGTGCCCCTAGATAAACTTGAAAGGCAATCTAAGCCATAAGGACTGCACTCGTAGTGTTGAACTAGTCCCAGAGACAGTGCACTGTGGGGGCATGTGACATACTGAGACACCGGCTGGTGCAGCCAAGGTAGTGCTGGCTGTGTTGTCAGCACTACCTTGCTCTACTAGAGTTAGAGGAGGTGACACCATCTCCTCTAACTCCAGGCTATAAAGCTTAGAGCTCTAAGAGTCCCCTTGATTCTGCTTGAGGAGAGGAGAGAGAAGAGTAGGGAGAACTTTGTCTTTCATCTAGAATACCAGCTCAGCCACAGCAGGATAGGGCATTGGCTAGAGTCATGAGGAAACCTTTCCAGGCCCTACCTCCCCCATGACATCTCTAGGCACACCCTGTACCAGAAGGGAAGCCACTGCCTTGAAGAAAAAGACCCAGTTCTGGCAGCATTCATCACCTGCTAACTGAAGAACCGTTGGGCCCTGAATAACCAGCAGTGATATTCAGGTACTACTTTGAGGGACTTGGTGAGCCACTGAGACTTGCTGGCTTCAGGTGAGATTCAGCACATTACCAGCTGTGGTGGGTATGGGTAAAACTACTGCTTGAGAAAAGCAGAGAAAAAAGTAAAAGGATTTTGTCTTGCCCTTTAGGTACCAACACCGCCACAGAGGGGTAGAGAACCAAATGGCTCTTAGGGTCCCCAATTCCAGGACTTGTCTCTTGGATGGCATTTCTGAACCTGCCCTGCAACAGAGGGAAACCCACTACCCTAATGGGTGAGTCTCAGGCCAGGCAGAATTCACCACAAGCTGACTTAAAAGACCTTGGGCCTTAAGAGAATGTCAATGGTAGTCTGGCAGCACTCCTTGTGGCCAGTGGTGGTGGTGACTATGGGATGAGGCTTCTCTGTCTTTGGAAAGGGGAAGGAAGAGTGGGAAGGAGTGTGTCTTATGGTTTGAATGCTGGCTCAGCTGCAATACAATAGAATACCAGGTAGACTTCTAAGGTTTTGACTATAGTCCCTGACTCCTAGATGGCACTTTTGGACCCATATGGAACCTGGGGGACTTCACTGCCCTGAAGGGAAGGAAACAGGTAGGGCTGACATTACCCCAAGGCCTTGAGCACATATAGGAAGTATAGGGTATGGTTATAGTAGGCCTTGGGTGAGACCCAGCACTATACTGACTTCAGGTCTGACCCAGTGCAGCCATAGTGGTGGTAGCCACAGTGGTGCTTGTATCACTCCATTACCAGCTTTAGATGGTTCAGAACAAAGAGAGAGAGACTCTGTATGTTTGGGAGAAAGTAAGGGAAGAGAACAAGAGTCTCTTCTTGATAATCCAGATAATTCTCTTGTATCTTGTCCAAGACCATCAAGATGGTACCTCTATGAGTCTACAAGAACCACAGCATTACTAGGCTTGTGCTTCTCCCTGAAGCAGAAACAGCTTAAATCACATCACCGAAATCTGTTCAAATATCCAAGAAGGACAGCTACAAATAAGCCTAGACAGTGAAGACTACAATAAATAACTAGCTTTTTAATGCCCACATACCAAAGAACATCTATTATTATCAGCACCATCTAGGAAAACATGATCTCACCAAATGAACTAAGACATCAGGGACTAATCCTGGAGAAACAGAGATATGTGACCCTTAAGACACAGAATTCAAAATAGCTGTGTTGAGGAAACCAAAAGAATTTCAAGATAACACAGAGAAGGAATTCAGAGTTCCATAAGATAAACTTAACAAAGAGATTCAAATAACTTAAAAGAATCAAGCAGAAATCCTGGAGCTGAAAAAAGCAATGGGCATACTGAAGCATGCATCAGGTCCTTTAATAACAGAATGGATCAAGCAGAAGAAAGAATTAGTGAGATTGAAGACAGGCTATTTGAAAATACACAGTCAGAGGAAACAAAAGAAAAAATAATTTAAAAGATGAAGCATGCCTACAGGATCTAGAAAATAGCCCCTAATGGGGAAATCTAAGAGTTTTTGACCTTAAAGGGGAGGTAGAGAAAGAGATGGGTGTAGAAAATTTATTCAAAAGGTTTATAGAGAACTTCCCAAATGTAGAGAAATATATCAATATCCAAGTACAAGAAGGTTATAGAACACCAAGCAAATTTAACTCAAATAAGACTTCTTCAAGGCATTTAATAATAAAAAAGAAAACTCCCAAAGGCCAAGTATAAAGAAAGGATCCTAAAAGCAGCAAGATAAAAGAAGCAAATGACATACATTGAAGCTCCAATACATCTGGCTGCAGACTTCTCAGTGGAAACCTTATAGGCCAGGAGAGACTGTCATGACATATTTAAAGTGCTGAAGGAAAAAAAAAACAACTATTATCCTAGAATAGTATATTCAGCAAAGATAGTCTTCAAACATGAAGGAGAAATAAAGACTTTCCCAGACAAACAAAAGCTGAGGGATTTTATCAGTACCAAACCCATCCTACAAGAAATGCTAAAGGGAGTACTTCAATCAGAAAGAAAAGAACATTAATGAGCAATAAACAATCACCTGAAGGCACAAAACTGACTGTTAGTAGTAAGTAGACAGAAAAACACAGAATTAAATAGAAAGACTAAACAATGAATCAACCAAAAATAATAACTACAACAACATTTCAGGACATAATCAGTACAATAAGATATAAATAGAAAAAACAAAAAGTTAAAAAGGGGAGGCACAAAGTTAAGCCAAGTTTTTATTAGTTTTCTTCTCGCTTGTTTGTTTCTTTATGCAAATAGTCTTAAGTTGTTATCAGGTTAAAATAATGAGTTATAAGATAGTATTTGCAAGCCTCATGATAACTTCAAGAAACATACAATGAATACACAAAAAATAAAAAGCAAAAACTAAATCATATCACCATAGAAAATCATCTTCACTAGAGAAAGAGAGAAATGAAAGTAAGAAGGAAGAGAAGGCCATAGAACAACCAGAAAACAAATAACAAAATGGCAAAAGTACATCCTTACTTGTCAATAATAACATTGAATGTAAATGGACCAAACTCTCAAATCAAAAGACGTAGACTGACTGAATGGATAAATAAATAAGACCCATTAATCTGTTGCCTAGAAGAAACACACTTCACCCATAAAGACACACAAAGACTGAAATTAAAATGACGGAGAAAAATATTCCATGTCAATAGAAGCCAAAAAATAAAAAATAAAAAGCAGGAGTCAGTATACTTATATCTGACAAAATAGATTTTGGGACAAAAACTATAAGAAGAGACAACCAAGGTCACTATATAATGATAAAGGGGTCACTTCAACAAGAGGATATAACAATTTTAAATATATATGCACCCAATACAGGAGTACCCAGATATATAAAGGATATATTAGAGCTAAAGAGAGATAAGCCTAATACAATAATAGCTGGAGACTTCAACACCCCACTTTCAACATTGGACAGATCTTTCAGGCAGAAAATCAACAAAGAAACATTAGACTTAATCTGCACTATAATGACCGAATGGATTTTCGGTTTATTTACAGAACATTTCATCCAAGAACTGCATTCCTTTCCTCAGCACGTGGATCATTCTCAAGGAAATACCATATATTAGATCATAAAGCAAGTCCTAAAACTTTCAAAACAATTGAAATATCATCAAAAAGTTGAAATATTATCTTCAATTATGTTGAAGATTATCAAGCACCTTTTCTGACCACAATGGAATAACCCTAGAAATTAATAACAAGGGGAATTTTGGAAACTGTATAAATACATGGAAATTAAACAATATGCTCCTGAATGACCAGTAGGTCAATGAAGAAATTAAAAAGGAAACAGAAAAATTTCTTGAAACAAATAGTATTGAAAACAATATACCCAAACCTATAAGCTACATTAAAAGCAGTACTCAGAGGAAAGTTTATAAGTGCCTACATCACATGAAAGGAAAAACTTATAATAAATAATCTATTGATGAATCTTAAAGAACTAGAAAATCAAGAGCAAACCAAACTCAAAACTAGTAAAAGATAAATAATAAAGATCAGAGCAGAAATATATGACACTGAAATAAAAAAACCATAAAAAGATCAGAGAAACAAAAAGTTGTTTTTTGCAAAAAAAAGAAAAAAATTGTAAAAAAAAAAATTTTGTAAAAAAAACAAAATTGACAAACCTTTAGCCAGATTAACTAAGGAAAAAAGAGAGAAGATCCAAATAAATAAAATTAGAAATGAAAAAGGAGACATTACAACTGATACTGCAGAAATTCAAAGGATCATTTGTGGCTACTATGAGAGCAGCCATATGCCAATACATTGGAAAATCTAGAAGAAATGGTCAAATTCCTAGACACATAAACTTCCAAGATTGAACAAGGAAGAAATCCAAAACCTGAGTAGACCAATCACAAGTAATGAGATTGAAGCCACAATAAAAAGTCTTTCATTAAAGAAAAGCCCAGGGCCTGATGGCTTCACTGCTGAATTCTACCAAACATTAAAGAACTAATATCAAGTCTCCTCAAACTACTCCAGAAAATAGAGGAGAGGTGAATACTTCCAAACTTATTCTCCAAGGCCAGTGTTACCCTGATACCAAAACTAGACAAAGACACATCAAATGTGTAGACAGGCCAATATCTCAACTTTTTTTTTTTTTTTGAAATGGAGTCTAGCTCTTGTCACCCAGGCTGGAGTGCAATGGAGCGATCTAGGCTCATGGCAACCTCCTCCTCCTAGGTGCAAGCAATTCTCCTGCCTCAGCCTCACAAGTAGCTGGGATTACAGGCATCTGCCACCATGACTGGCTAATTCTTTTTTTTTTTTTTTTTGAGACGGAGTCTCGCTCTGTCGCCCAGGCTGGAGTGCAGTGGCGCGATCTCAGCTCACTGCAAGCTCTGCCTCCCGGGTTCACGCCATTCTCCTGCCTCAGCCTCCCGAGTAGCTGGGACTACAGGCGCCCGCTACCACGCCCGGCTAATTTTTTGTATTTTTAGTAGAGACGGGGTTTCACCGTGTTAGCCAGGATGGTCTCGATCTCCTGACCTCGTGATCCGCCCGCCTCGGCCTCCCAAAGTGCTGGGATTACAGGCGTGAGCCACCGGCCTGGCTAATTCTTGTATTTTTAGTAGAGATAGGGTTTCACCATGTTGGCCAGGCTGGACTTACACTCCTGACCTCAGGTGATCCACCTGCCTCAGCCTCCTAAAGTGCTGGGATTATAGGTGTGAGCCATCTTGCCTGACCCTCTGATGAATATTGATACAAAAATCCTCAACAAAATATTAGCAACCTGAATTTAACAATACATTAGAAAGATTATTCATTACGAGCAAGTGGGATTTATCCCTGGGATGCATGGATGGTTCAACATACACAAACCAATTAATATGATACATTATATTATATCAGCAGAATTAAGAATAAAAACTAAATGATCATTTCAATTGATGCTGAAAAAGCATTTGATTAAGTTCAACATCCTTTATTATTAAAAATAACTAAAAAAACTGAGTATAGAAGGAATACAACTTAACATAATAAAAGCAAGCCATATATGACAGACCCACAAAGTCTATATAATACAGGTAGTATTATACTGAATGGGGAAAAACTGAAAGCATTTTATCTGCAATCTGGAGCATGACAAGGATATCCACTGTCACCACTGTTTTTCAATATAGTACTGGAAGTCATAGCTAGAACAATCAGACAAGAGAGAGAAATAAAGGGAAGCAAATTAGAAAGAAAGAAGTCAAATTATCCTTGTTTGCTAATAATATGATCTATATTTGGAAGAAACCTAATGACTATACAAGAAACCTATTAAAACTTATAAACAAATTCAGTAAAGTTGCAGGATACAAAATCAGCTTACTGAAATCAGTAGCATTTTTATATGCCAACAGTGAATAATTTGAAAAAGAAATCAAAAAAGAAATCTTATTTACAATAGCCACACGTGAGGTTAAATACCTAGGAAATATCCAAAGAAGTGAAAGAGCTCTATAATGAAAACTATAAAACACTGATGAAAATTGATGAGGACACGAAAACATGAATAAAAAATTCCATGCTCATGAATTGGCAGAATCAATATTGTTAAAATGTTCATACCACTCAAAGCAATCTACAGTTTCAATGCAATCCTTATCAAAATACCAATAACATTCTTCACAGAAATAGAAAAAACAATCCTAAAATCTACACAGAACCACAAAAGGCCCAGAATAGCCAAACACATCGTAAGCAAAAAGAACAAAACTGGAGGAATCATTTTACCTGACTTCAAGTTATACTACAGAGGTATAGTAACCATAGCAGCATGGTACTGACATAAAAAGAGACACATAGACCAGTGGAACAGAATACAGAACACAGAAACAAATCTACACAACTAAAGAGAACTTATTTTAACAAAGGTGCCCAGAACATACACTGAGGAAAATACAGTCTTTTCAATAAATGGTGCTGGAAAAACTGGATATCCACATGCAAAAGAATGAAACTAGACCCCTATCTCTTGCCATGTGCAAAAATAAAGTCAAAATAGATTAAAGACTTACATCTAACAACTCAAACTATGCAACTACTACAAGAAAGCATTGGGGAACACCTCCAAGACATTGTTTTGGGCAAAAATTTCTTGAAGCGGCAACCCACAGAATGAGAGAAAATATTTACAAACTATCCTTCTGACAAGGGATTAATAATCAATACATAAAGAGCTCAAACAACTCCATAGGAAAAAATCTAATAATCTGATCCAAAAAAAGGCAAAATATTTGAATAAACATTTCTCAAAAGAAGACATACAAATGGCAAATCAGACACATGAAAAGGTGCTCAACATCATTGATCATCAGAGAAATGCAAATACAAACAACAATGAGATATTATCTCACCCCCATTTAAATGGCTTATATCGAAAAGACAGGCAATAACAAATGCTGGAGAAGATGTGGAGAAAAGGGAAAGTTGTACACTGTTGGCAGGAATGTAAATTAGTACGACCACTATGGAGAACAGTTTGGAGGTTCCTCAAAAAACTAAAAATTGAGCTACCATATGATCTAGCAATCCCACTACTGGGTATATACCCCGAAGAAAGGAATCAGTATATGGAAAAAATATCTGCACTCCTGTTTGTTGCAGCACTGTTTACAACAGCTAAGATTTGGAAATACCCTAAGTGTCCGTCAACAGATCAATGGATAAAGGTAATAATGATGGTCCCATAAGGAAAGTATGTGAATATGGCTCTTGCAAAGGATTAACTATTGTAATTTTAGCTTATGCTCTGTATTCTGTTTTCTATGGAATTATTTAAGCCCTTTTAGTGACCTTTGTCCTGGCTCATTTAAAAACTAAAATGTAGCATATATTGTATAAAATGGAAATATCATTATTGCTTAATTAGGGAAAACTGTACATTGGCATTGAAAGAAGGATAAAAGCAAGCAGTTTTATCAGGCAATTGTAAAACACCAAAAACGTAGATTTGTCTTTGATATGTAACACACTAAATGTATTTTGTACAGCATCTGGTTTAAAAGGTGCCTTACTAAGTTTACCATTACTTGCTTTGTTCTATATACAGATTATGTCCAATGTATCATATTGAAGTAAATAACCTTATTTTAGTTAAAAAAAAAACAAAAACAAAAAAACAAGAAAGAAAATGTGGTACATACACCCAGTGTGGTACTAATCAGCCATAAAAAAGAATGAGATCCCATCATTTGCAACAACATGAATGGCACTGGAGATCATTAGTTAAGTGAAATAAACCAGACATAGAAAGACAAACATCACATGTTCTCACTTACTTGTGGAATCTAAAAATCAAATCAAATGAACTCATGGACATAGAGAGTAAAAGGATAGTTACCAGAGGCTGAGAAATATGGTGGGGAGATGACAGAGGAGGTGGGGATGGTTAATGGGTCCAAAAAATTAGAAAGAATGAATAAGACCTACTATTTGATAGCACAATAGGAACACTATAGTCAATAATAACTTAATTGTATATTTTTAAATAAAGAATGTAATTGGATTTTTTGTAATTCAAAAGATAAATGCCTGAGGGGATGGATACCCCGTTCTCCATGATGTGTTTACTTCACATTACATGCCTATACTAAAACATCTCATGTACCCCATAAATATTTATACCTACTATATACCCACAAAAATTAAAAAAATATTCAGTAGGAAAAGAATGAACTATTCAATGTATGATTCTAGGACAGCTGGTTATCCACATGGACATGGAATTAAATGAAGTTGGATCGCTTGCTCATAAACTATTTAAATGTTAAGTCTGTGAAAATTAAAGACCTAAATCTAAGAGGCAAAATTTAAAGCTTTTAAAAGAGAATTAGGAGCATATTTTAGTAAAGTCAGAGAATAAAAGGATTTCTTAAATAAGTTCCAGAGAGCACATACTGCAAAGGAAAAGACTGATAAAGAATATTAGGATAAAGATTCATTATGAAAATTCTGTGGGAAACACACACACGTGCATAAAGACACCATTAAAAGTGAAAAGGTAGGCCACAAACTGGAAGAAGATATTTGTAACTTGTATAACAAAGGACTAATATAAGAATATATGTAAAACTTCTATAAACCAATTTTTTTAAAAGACAAGCAAAACAATTTTTAAAATGGCAAAACATACAAATAAGCAACTCACAGATGAGGAAACCCAAATGTCCAGAAAGTACAATAAAATATGCCTAGCGTCATCAGAAAAATGCCAGTGTAAACCACATTTTCAAATATTTCATTTACATTAGACTGACATAAATAACATAATCGTGATAACAAATTTTAGGCAATTATGTGGTACACATGAGGTCTTTATTTACAATTCAAAACTCAAAAACAATCTAATAACTGATTGTTTTTCATTATTCACTTTGCAGTAAGATCTAACTTGACTTAACCTTATTTGTAAGCAAAATCTGATCCTAACTGATGTTAAGATGTTTATATTTTTAATCCTACTTGTGATTATTTGTAGCTTTCATTGCAAAAATACTAACATTGTATTGGATGCTGCTGCAGTGCCTGTTGGATTGTTACATGATATATGGGGATAACTATCATATTACCTTCCTGAAACCTACACATTATAAATTCTAAAAAATAGCTGGTGCTAGAGTTCTGCACCAGAGATTGAAGGCTTGTTCAACAATTTGGCACCATTTAGGAAAGACTAATAAAAAGTGTGTATCTCTTGAAGCAATTCCATTCTTAGAAATTCTAGTATATGCTTGTTAAGATACATGAACAAGGATGTTCATAGCAGCACTGTTTATAACCACAAACAACTGGAGACAACCCACTGTTCATCACCAGGAGAATGCCCAAAAATACGTAAAAATTTTATACTGTGTTAAAAATGATCAAATGCTTGCCACAAATTGTCACATGAATGGGTTTTATAAATAAATACAAAAGAGAAAAAGCAAGTAGCAAATCAACATCTAATGTTTTATACCATTTATATAAAGCTTAAAATATGCAAAATAATATTTAAAATCCTTATTTTTAAGGATACAAGCTATGATGGTTAATTCTGTGTGTCAAATTGACTAGATTATGGACACCAGTTGTTTGGTCAAACACTAGTCTAGATGTTGTTATAAAGGTATTTTTAAGATATGATCAACATTTACAATCAATTGACTTTAAATAAACCAGATTTCCCTCAATAATGTGGCTGCGTCTTTTCTAGTCATTTGAGGCCTTAAGAGCAAAGACTTAGGTTTCCCAAAGAGAAAGGATTTCTGCCTCCAGGCTGCAACATAGAAATTCTGTCTGAGTTTTCAGCCTTTAGACTCAAGGCTGAAATATCAACTTTTATCTGAATCCCCAGCCTGTCAGGCTACCCTATGTATTCTGGACTTGCTAGCTCCCATAATCATGCAAGACAATTCCTCATTTCCTTAAAATCTCTCTTTCTTTTCATGTGTGTGTGTGTGTGTGTGTATATGTGTGTGTGTGTGTGTGTATAGGGGACACATGTATATAACCAATAGGGGACTGTGTGTGTGTGTGTGTGTGTGTGTGTGTGTATATATATATATATATATATATCTCCTATTGGTTCTGTTTTTATCTATGAACTCGAATGCAAACATACATGTAATAAAATTAGAAAGAGATTTATGGAAATGATAAGAAACAAGATCATGATTTCATGTTAGGAAAGGAGGTACATATGTTCTGGAAGGGATATACTATGGGTTTAAAATCTAATTGTAATTTATTTCTTAAGCCATGTGGTAACATTATAGTATTCATTTTTCCTATCTGTGTCTAAGCATTTTATTATAAATTTTTTAAAAATTTAAAAGTAAGGCCAGACAAAAGATATTTGAAGATAATAATTATGGGAAAGAAAACTTAATTGTGTATCTGAAGTAAAAATTTCCCAAGTGAATTTTAAGAATATTGACTTATAGTAGAGACTTAATGAAAGCTTTTAATACCAATAGTTTATAACCTAGATTTTTCAAATTATTTATATTACCATCATAAGGAAAGGTGACTCAGTAAGATAATTTTCTGATGCTTGTTCTGTCACTTATATTTACTCAGATAATGATAGTAATATTAATACAGCAGCCTAAACTCCTAATGGCCAACAACCTGTAGTTCTGCTCGTCCAACAGTGCTCAAAAGATCAAAGTAGTGCTTTGCTGGTGTGGCTAAAATCTAGACTAGCTTTAGCCAAATAGCGAGCCAGAACTAGTGCTATTACCTTTTTAACTCTTGATTATCTGGTTGATGTCAATGCCAATCTCTATACACTTCTGAAAGGTATGGAGTCTTCGAATATCTATCTGGTTGTTTAGAGAATACTCAGTACATGAAAAGGATTCGTAATGAAGATTAAAGTTGATAGTTCACAATTTTTTTTATATTTGTCATGTCTTTCCACTGTCTCTTTCACTCTCTAGGAAAAGATTGAATGGAAAATTAATACAGGTGGGATGAAAGAATGGCATCTGTTTACATTTGGATAGCCACATCAGAATTTGCTTGAATAATATTTCTAGGGTTAAAAAAAGTTTATAAATTATTCCTTTAGGTTCTCAATTACTTATTCTCAAATGGAAGTATGTGCTTTTCTGTTGAACATTCCCGAATGTTGAGTTTATCTATGATAAATTTTTATATTTGAGGTTTCATTTTGACGCTAAACTTAAAATATTAATATCAGTATATATTTATTAAACACTGTATATCCAAGTACTGCACCACAATTTTTCTGCCCATATTTGGGATTGCTTTTAAAAAGTAATCATCACCACATGAAATATTGTCACCACATGAAAGGTGCATGAGCTCACAGCACACCATAAAAATCAAATATTTTACAGGTAGTCTGAAGAGAGAAAAATGTGGTAGGAAGATTGTGTTTTAATGCAAGACAGGATCACATCAATACAGCAAACTGAAAAGTTAAATCTATACTAGAGAAAAACGTCCTCTTTCTTGCAAGTGGTGGAAATGTTAACATGAAACAAAAACATTTTGTTTTCCAAATTGCGTAAGTAATCAAAATTGATGTATTTTTAATGCACATTTTAATAATGTAGCAGTGCTAACTTTACTTTCATGTGAACAAGTTTAAAGACTTATCAATTGCTATTACATTTAAATTAGTACCTGCAGCTCACTGGTAAATTCTGATTAAGGATGTGTGCTGATTGAAGTCATTGCTATCACCACATTAGTATTATTAAAGTCAAAATGCAGATATTGCTTAAGCACAGAACTGAACCTGAGGTACTATATCCCTACCATTAAAACCAACATCAGCTATTAACTTTCAACCGGACAAGAACAACCATTACAATATATTGATGTTGGTTTTAATTTTATTAGCCTTGTAATCTTCTTTATTTTTATAATTTGATGAGATCTATGTGTCCATGCATTAAATTAAGCACACATAGTTTTAAGATTGCATCAACTGAACTCCATTCTTTTTTTATTATTATTATACTTTAAGTTTTAGGGTACATGTGCACATAGTGCAGGTTAGTTACATATGTATACATGTGCCATGCTGGTGCGCTGCACCCACTAACTCGTCATCTAGCATTAGGTATATCTCCTAAAGCTATCCCTCCCCCCTCCCCCCACCCCACAACAGTCCCCAGAGCGTGATATTCCCCTTCCTGTGTCCATGTGATCTCATTGTTCAATTCCCACCTATGAGTGAGAATATGCGGTGTTTGGTTTTTTGTTCTTGCGATAGTTTACTGAGAATGATAATTTCCAATTTCATCCATGTCCCTACAAAGGACATGAACTCATCATTTTTTATGGCTGCATAGTATTCCATGGTGTATATGTGCCACATTTTCTTAATCCAGTCTATCATTGTTGGACATTTGGGTTGGTTCCAAGTCTTTGCTATTGTGAATAATGCCGCAATTAACATACGTGTGCATGTGTCTTTATAGCAGCATGATTTATAGTCCTTTGGGTATATACCCAGTAATGGGATGGCTGGGTCAAATGGTATTTCTAGTTCTAGATCCCTGAGGAATCGCCACACTGACTTCCACAATGGTTGAACTAGTTTACAGTCCCACCAACAGTGTAAAAGTGTTCCTATTTCTCCACATCCTCTCCAGCACCTGTTGTTTCCTGACTTTTTAATGATTGCCATTCTAACTGGTGTGAGATGGTATCTCATTGTGGTTTTGATTTGCATTTCTCTGATGGCCAGTGATGGTGAGCATTTTTTCATGTGTTTTTTGGCTGCATAAATGTCTTCTTTTGAGAAGTGTCTGTTCATGTCCTTTGCCCACTTTTTGATGGGGTTGTTTGTTTTTTTCTTGTAAATTTGTTTGAGTTCATTGTAGATTCTGGATATTAGCCCTTCGTCAGATGAGTAGGTTGCAAAAATTTTCTCCCATTTTGTAGGTTGCCTGTTCACTCTGATGGTAGTTTCTTTTGCTGTGCAGAAGCTCTTTAGTTTAATTAGATCCCATTTGTCAATGTTGGCTTTTGTTGCCATTGCTTTTGGTGTTTTAGACATGAAGTCCTTGGCCATGCCTATGTCCTGAATGGTAATGCCTAGGTTTTCTTCCAGGGTTTTTATGGTTTTAGGTCTAATGTTTAAGTCTTTAATCCATCTTGAATTGATTTTTGTATAAGGTGTAAGGAAGGGATCCAGTTTCAGCTTTCTACATATGGCTAGCCAGTTTTCCCAGCACCATTTACTAAATAGGGAATCCTTTCCCCATTGCTTGTTTTTCTCAGGTTTGTCAAAGATCAGATAGATGTAGATATGCGGCGTTATTTCTGAGGGCTCTGTTCTGTTCCATTGATCTATATCTCTGTTTTGGTACCAGTACCATGCTGTTTTGGTTACTGTAGCCTTGTAGTATAGTTTGAAGTCAGGTAGTGTGATGCCTCCAGCTTTGTTCTTTTGGCTTAGGATTGACTTGGCGATGCGGGCTCTTTTTTGGTTCCATATGAAGTTTAAAGTAGTTTTTTCCAATTCTGTGAAGAAAGTCATTGGTAGCTTGATGGGGATGGCATTGAATCTGTAAATTACCTTGGGCAGTATGGCCATTTTCACGATATTGATTCTTCCTACCCATGAGCATGGAATGTTCTTCCATTTCTTTGTATCCTCTTTTATTTCCTTGAGCAGTGGTCTGTAGTTCTCCTTGAAGAGGTCCTTCACATCCCTTGTAAGTTGGATTCCTAGGTATTTCATTCTCTTTGAAGCAATTGTGAATGGGAGTTCACTCATGATTTGGCTCTCTGTTTGTCTGTTGTTGGTGTATAAGAATGCTTGTTATCTTTGTACACTGATTTTGTATCCTGAGACTTTGCTGAAGTTGCTTATCAGCTTAAGGAGATTTTGGGCTGAGACAATGGGGTTTTCTAGATATACAATCATGACATCTGCAAACAGGGACAATTTGACTTCCTCTTTTCCTAATTGAATACCCTTTATTTCCTTCTCCTGCCTAATTGCCCTGGCCAGAACTTCCAACACTATGTTGAATAGGAGTGGTGAGAGAGGGCATCCCTGTCTTGTGCCAGTTTTCAAAGGGAATGCTTCCAGTTTTTGCCCATTCAGTATGATATTGGCTGTGGGTTTGTCATAGATAGCTCTTATTATTTTGAAATACGTCCCAACAATACCTAATTTATTGAGAGTTTTTAGCATGAAGGGTTGTTGAATTTTGTCAAAGGCTTTTTCTGCATCTATTGAGATACTCATGTGGTTTTTGTCTTTGGTTCTGTTTATATGCTGGATTACATTTATTGATCTGTGTATATTGAACCAGCCTTGCATCCCAGGGATGAAGCCCACTTGATCATGGTGGATAAGCTTTTTGATGTGCTGCTGGATTTGGTTTGCCAGTATTTATTGAGGATTTTTGCATCAATGTTCATCAAGGATATTGGTCTAATATTCTATTTTTTTTTGTTGTGTCTCTGCCTGGCTTTGGTATCAGAATAATGCTGGCCTCATAAAATGAGTTAGGGAGGATTCTCTCTTTTTCTATTGATTGGAATAGTTTCAGAAGGAATGATACCAGTTCCTCCTTGTACCTCTGGTAGAATTCGGCTGTGAATCCATCTGGTCCTGGACTCTTTTTGGTTGGTAAGCTATTGATTATTGCTCCAATTTCAGCTCCTGTTATTGGTCTATTCAGAGATTCAACTTCTTCCTGGTTTAGTCTTGGGAGAGTGTATGTGTCCAGGAATTTATCCATTTCTTCTAGATTGTCTAGTTTATTTGCGTAGAGGTGTTTGTAGTATTCCCTGATGGTAGTTTGTATTTCTGTGGGATCGGTGGTGATATCCCCTTTATCATTTTTTATTGCGTCTATTTGATTCTTCTCTCTTTTTTTCTTTATTAGTCTTGCTAGCAGTCTATCAATTTTGTTGATCCTTTCAAAAAACCAGCTCCTGGATTCATTAATTTTTTGAAGGGTTTTTTGTGTCTCTATTTCCTTCAGTTCTGCTCTGATTTTAGTTATTTCTTGCCTTCTGCTAGCTTTTGAATGTGTTTGCTCTTGCTTTTCTAGTTCTTTTAATTGTGATGTTAGGTTGTCAATTTTGGATCTTTCCTGCTTTCTCTTGTGGGCATTTAGTGCTATAAATTTCCCTCTACACACTGCTTTGAATGTGTGCCAGAAATTCTGGTATGTTGTGTCTTTTTTCTCATTGGTTTCAAAGAACATCTTTATTTCTGCCTTCATTTCGTTATGTACCCAGTAGTCATTCAGGAGCAGGTTGTTCAGTTTCCATGTAGTTGAGCGGTTTTGAGTGAGATTCTTAATCCTGAGTTCTAGTTTGATTGCACTGTGGTCTGAGAGATAGTTTGTTATAATTTCTGTTCTTTTACATTTGCTGCGGAGAGCTTTACTTCCCAGTATGTGGTCAATTTTGGAATAGGTGTGGTGTGGTGATGAAAAAAGTGTATATTCTGTTGATTTGGGGTGGAGAGTTCTGTAGATGTCTATTAGGTCTGCTTGGTGCAGAGCTGAGTTCAATTCCTGGGTATCCTTGTTGACTTTCTGTCTCGTTGCTCTGTCTAATGTTGACAGTGGGGTGTTAAAGTCTCCCATTATTAATGTGTGGGAGTCTAAGTCTCTTTGTAGGTCACTCAGGACTTGCTTTATGAATCTTGGTGCTCCTGTATTGGGTGCATATATATTTAGGATAGTTAGCTCTTCTTGTTGAATTGATCCCTTTACCATTATGTAATGGCCTTCTTTGTCTCTTTTGATATTTGTTGGTTTAAAGTCTGTTTTATCAGAGACTAGGATTGCAACCCCTGCCTTTTTTTGTTTTCCATTTGCTTGCTAGATCTTCCTCCATCCTTTTATTTTGAGCCTATGTGTGTCTCTGCATGTCAGATGGGTTTCCTGAATACAGCACACTGATGGGTCTTGACTCTTTATCCAATTTGCCAGTCTGTGTCTTTTAATTGGAGCATTTAGTCCATTTACATTTAAAGTTAATATTGTTATGTGTGAATTTGATCCTGTCATTATGATGTTAGCTGGTTATTTTGCTCATTAGTTGATGCAGTTTCTTCCTAGTCTCGATGGTCTTTACATTTTGGCATGATTTTGCAGCGGCTGGTACCTTCCATGTTTAGTGCTTCCTTCAGGAGCTCTTGTAAGGCAGGCCTGGTGGTGACAAAATCTCTCAGCATTTGCTTGTCTGTAAAGTATTTTATTTCTCCTTCACTTATGAAGCTTAGTTTGGCTGGATATGAAATTCTGGGTTGAAAATTCTTTTCTTTAAGAATGTTGAATATTGGCCCCCACTGTCTTCTGGCTTGTAGGGTTTCTGCTGAGAGATCCGCTGTTAGTCTGATGGGCTTCCCTTTGAGGGTAACCCGACCTTTCTCTCTGGCTGCCCTTAACATTTTTTCCTTCATTTCAACTTTGGTAAATCTGACAATTATGTGTCTTGGAGTTGCTCTTCTCGAGGAGTATCTTTGTGGCATTCATTGTATTTCCTGAATCTGAACGTTGGCCTGCCTTGCTAGATTGGGGAAGTTCTCCTGGATAATATCCTGCAGAGTGTTTTCCAACTTGGTTCCATTCTCCCCATCACTTTCAGGTACACCAATCAGATGTAGATTTGGTCTTTTCACATAGTCCCATATTTCTTGGAGGCTTTGCTCCTTTCTTTTTATTCTTTTTTCTCTAAACTTCCCTTCTCGCTTCATTTCATTCATTTCATCTTCCATCGCTGATACCCTTTCTTCCAGTTGATCGCGTCGGCTCCTGAGGCTTCTGCATTCTTCATGTAGTTCTGGAGCCTTGGTTTTCAGCTCCATCAGCTCCTTTAAGCACTTCTCTGTATTGGTTATTCTAGTTATACATTCTTCTAAATTTTTTTCAAGTTTCCAACTTCTTTGCCTTTGGTTTGAATGTCCTCCCGTAGCTCAGAGTAATTTGATCGTCTGAAGCCTTCTTCTCTCAGCTCGTCAAAGTCATTCTCCGTCCAGCTTTGTTCCGTTGCTGGTGAGGAACTGCGTTCCTTTGGAGGAGGAGAGGCGCTCTGCTTTTTAGAGTTTCCAGTTTTTCTGTTCTGTTTTTTCCCCATCTTTGTGGTTTTATCTACCTTTGGTCTTTGATGATGGTGATGTACAGATGGGTTTTTGGTGTGGATGTCCTTTCTGTTTGTTAGTTTTCCTTCTAACAGAGAGGACCCTCAGCTGCAGGTCTGTTGGAGTACCTGGCCGTGTGAGGTGTCAGCGTGCCCCTGCTGGGGGGTGCCTCCCAGTTAGGCTGCTCGGGGGTCAGGGGTTAGGGACCCACTTGAGGAGGCAGTCTGCCCGTTCTCAGATCTCCAGCTGCGTGCTGGGAGAACCACTGCTCTCTTCAAAGCTGTCAGACAGGGACATTTAAGTCTGCAGAGGTTCCTGCTGTCTTTTTGTTTGTCTGTGCCCTGCCCCCAGAGGTGGAGCCTACAGAGGCAGGCAGGCCTCCTTGAGCTGTGGTGGGCTCCACCCAGTTTGAGCTTCCAGGCTGCTTTGTTTACCTAATCAAGCCTGGGCAATAACGGGCACCCCTCCCCCAGCCTCACTGCCTCCTTGCAGTTTGATCTCAGACTGCTGTGCTAGCAATCAGCGAGACTCCGTGGGCGTAGGACCCTCCGAGCCAGGTGCGAGGTATAATCTCGTGGTGCGCCGTTTTTTAAGCCGGTCGGAAAAGCGCAGTATTCGGGTGGGAGTGACTCGATTTTCCGGGTGCGTCGGTCACCCCTTTCTTTGACTCAGAAAGGGAACTCCCTGACCCCTTGTGCTTCCCAAGTGAGGCAATGCCTCGCCCTGCTTCGGCTCGCGCACGGTGCGCGCACCCACTGACCTGCGCCCACTGTCTGGCACTCCCTAGTGAGATGAACCCCATACCTCAGATGGAAATGCAGCAATCACCCGTCTTCTGCGTCGCTCACGCTGGGAGCTGTAGACAGGAGCTGTTCCTATTCGGCCATCTTGGTTCCTCCCCGCCAACTGAACTATTCTAATGTGCATAGAGTTAAAGTCATAATACTATTTACACACAATGGACAAATTTATGACTGTCACTGAATATAAAATATTTAATATCTACAATGTGTGGCACTGAACCAGGTGACTTAAATTCTGTGCCCAACACACCAATAATTTTTTCTGCTTCTACTTTTCTTGATACTCCCTTAACATTGATACTCTTAGTTTTCCAGTTAGTCACTAGATCATGGTCTAGAATTCCATTCAAGAAGAAAGGAATGCTGGCTTTAGAAAAGATGGTTAATCATTTTTCACTTCAGAGAGTTTAACTGACTTTTTTCAGAGGCAGACTTCTTCAGCCAATGTATTTATCAATAATGCTGGACTATATTTATACTACTTACAGTTTGCAAAGCACGTACACATGGTTTTGAATGTCTACACACACTGACTCCATTCTAAGAAGGACTCCAGAATACCCCAACCTAGATTCACACTCCTCATAAGTACCCCATAGGACTAGTACCCCAACGTCTAGCTTGTAGCACCCGTATGCCTTTCAGTGACTTTTGATGAATGTTGTGTCCGAACCAAAAATCTGTAAGCCTCTTCAGTTTAGGTACCATGCCATATTAGTCTTTGAGTTCCCAGGGTTTAATGTAACACTCAGAGTTTTTTAAAAAAATGTTTAATAAATATTTAGGGAACAAATTAAATGGCCAAATCTACTAAACTCTGTGAGAATTTCATAATCTTAAATGTATTGGCAGGGTTCCAATTACACTAAACATTTTAAATAATCCCACTGGCTATATGGATTGATAAATTATCCTTTATAGTAGAACTACATGTACTAACAAATTTTATTACATTTTTATTTTCCCTGGAAATGACATTAACCCCAAATTGTTTGTATCAGAAAGATAGACAGATGAAAAATGATAGACATATGATTAAGTAGATGATAGATACCATGCAACGTTAATATTTTTGATTATTCAAGTCAATCCAATAAATATTTGTTGAACACTTACATTGTATACTATGCTCTGTATGAGAAGCTATCAGCATGACAAAAACGCATATAGTATGTCCTTACAAGCAGCTTAAAATTCAATGGAGAAATGTACAGTACAGTATGGCATAATGAAAAACAGAGTAAAGGTTAAGCAAAATGTAATGGGAAAAACTTAGAGACAGAGAATAACCTCAATTGAGTGGTAAATGGGAATGGTAGTAAGGAATGTTTTCACAGAGGGGTGCCTTAAAAAATGTTTTTGCATTAGTATAAAATAACTTTACATCAATTAATATAAGATATTTTACATTGCATAAAATGATTTTTTATAAACATAAAATTTTACCACAATAAAAATAATATTAACCTGAGCTATGACTTGATAGAAAACATTGTTTATGTTGTTCTTTTCAATTGTAATAGTCTTTAGTTTGCACAATGTTTGAATGTGTTTCTGCACTTTGGAATGCACATTTGGAATAGAGACACATTTAACGTTGGTTGTATAGGCGAGGTACATGCTGAAGCTTGTAGTTATTTTTCAAGTGAGAATAGACTGAAAAATTTCTCTCGAAGTCTCAGAAAAAAGATTTAGGTTTTGGATTTCAGAGTCATGGGCTACTGATCTAACTATAACTTGTTCAAAAAACAGATTTTACCCTTGTTTTCATCCAAAAGTTAATCAGGACTACAAATTATAAACATTATCTTAAGCAAACAAAAGGTAATCCTTCTCAATGATTAAAATAGCTTTGTAAAAATATGTAAACACAGTATGTAATCATTATATAAGAGTCAGACAATATGGAAAGGAAATGAAAACTACACATAATTCCACTGCCCGGAGATAGTAATTGCTAACATTTCACTGAATAGACTTCAAGCCATTTCTTCTATAGAAGTATAAGTCACAGTGAGATTGACTCACACTGAGGCACATACACAGATACAAATAGAATACAATTATACACACTGCTCTGTTAAATGACTTTTTCACTTGGAACATATAATGGTCACCTTTTAGAGTCAAATTTCTCAACAGAGCATTTTTGTCTTAATACATTTTAATTTAGCAGTCATTTCCTTGATAATTTATAGCTTTTGAGAAACCTTAAAAAAACATTTCCTGCTACAATATTGCAGAAATAATCAATTAAATTATCCCTCAGTAGTTATGTACATATATTTTTCTATCTAATTAGTTAACTCCATCTGGAGATTTATAACAGTTCAACTTTTGTTAAATTTTTGCCCCAATATTTGTCACAAAATAATATACTGAGTAACCACTTTCTCAAAATACTAAATGGTAAAACATTAATTAACTAATAATTAATAATAAATCAATGACAGATATCAATAAATTAATGAATAATACATTTTAATAAATATTATATTATATTTTATATTATTATACATTCCCTATTTTATTTTCTTGGTATGTTTGTTTCTTTAACAGTATCATGACATTTTATGTACTGCAAATTTATAATGAATCTTGCAATGATTTGAATTTTTCAGCCTTTTATTAACTTTTATTAAAAGGTTAAACTTTTAGGTAATCTTAGGATTATTTTGAGGAAAAGGATTTCAATAATAATTTGTAAATAACTGATAATTTTTAAATTCTATTGTTATTAAGTTGAATTTTTTTTCAGAATATATTTGCACCTATTGAAATGGCCTTCAACTTGTTAGTGTTAACACACTAATACTTGTTAATATGAAAAATTGTAAACAGATTTTTTGAATTTTGAACTATACATTCAAGAAAAAAGCTCTATTGAGTCATGGTATATTGTTATTTTTAATGTCACGATGTGTTCTGCTTACATTTTTCTTAGGATTTTTTCCTCTTACATTCATAAATGAGATTGTTTTGCATTTCTTTTCCTTTATTATGAGGTTGGTTAGTGCTGTCTTGGTAAAAAGAATTGGGAAGTTCTTTATATTTGACTTCATACTTTCAAACTCACCATTATTTTTTAATCTTTCTTCAGACTTCGCATAGGTTCAATCTCAACCTTAAGGTATTCTAACACAATAAAATATAGCAGTGTACTGGATCGAGTTGATTGGCTTATCCAGTTCCAAACTTTATGTAATGTAGCTTGTTTTGCTGCAGAGGCTAGAAAGCTAAAAATGAAATAGGCCAGATCCTCCTTGAAGATAGAAACAATAAAGCTTTCATTTCATCCTTTTAGAAAGAGGCTTTCAGAAAAAGGAAATTAATCTGTATTATTTTCATTGGAGTTTATATTTTTGTAAAAGTTACATTACATAAGCTGAAAAAAACAAATCTGGGGTTTAAGTAGTGTTTAATGTAATCACCATTGTGTTGTAGTGTTCTAAATGCTGCCTTTCTTTTTTTTTTTTGCAGAATATTTTCATTTATATGAGATCCAGACTGAATGAGAAAATATGGTTCAAACTGTGAGAGAAGTTTTAAAATTTAAATAGTGTCACATGGCAATAATGAAAGTTAAAAGTGTACTTCTGTAGGGCTTTAAACATGACCAGCCTCAGGGGTTTATAGCTCTTTCCAAAACATCATTTCTGAAGCACAAAGATACAATGCAATTAAAAAGAAAAGTGCACATTTTGCAGGCAGACCTGGATATGAATCCCAGTTTTGCCACTTACGGACTTTGTAACCTTCAGCATATTGCTTAATCTTTCTCAAACACAGTTCTCTATCTATATATACAAAAAGCGGAATATCTAACCATGAGGTTACTATACAGATAAAACCAGAGAATATACATGAAATCACCATTATCAGCATCCGGTGCACAGTGTACCTTCAATAAATAGAATTGTTCCCTCACAATTTGGTTTTAAAATCTCAAATTCTACCTACTCAGAGACAGATTTAAATCATGTTTTTTCTTTGGGTTTGATACACTACATTCCCTTATTAAATTATTATATACTTGCAATTATTTACATATATGAAGGAATATATTTGTCAGATCTTTCCCCAAAAATACCTTTACAGGTGGAGGGGAACATTGAGGGAAACAATATATTAGAAGACAGCCTGATTACTGTTATGGGAGAGAGTTGGGAGGGAACAGGTTTATTGAGATATTAAAAATAGGTATAAGAAGAGCTAAGAGTCCAGGAAGAGAAACTTGGGCAAGAAGAAGTTAAATGTTGCCTACTTCATACCGTTCCCTAAGCACAAGGCTGATGAAAAGTAACTGATTTTTGGAAGTGAATCCTTCCTTTGACCATTACAGTCAGTAGAGAATAGAATAGACTAGGAAGATCAAAATTTTTTCCAAATACTCCAAGTGAAGGAAAGTGCTGAACACTTAGTAGATTATCAATAAAACACATTGAATAAATTATTATTCAAATCATTATGAGCCAAGAGAATAAAAATGTGTGTTTTCATAATTTTTCTAAGAACTCTTTATAATGATATTTTTTGCAGTAGGAAAAGATAATCTAATAAGTTTTCAAAAAATGAGGAATATAGGAGCAAATTTACTTGCCTAGAGTGAGGAAGGAAGTTGATAATGAAGGGAGAATGAACATCTATTAATACGTCTTTGTATTGCACTTTACCTATGGCTCTTGAAAAATAACCTTAAAAACTGGAGTTCAAAAGGTGAAAATTTTCAAGTGGTTTCATTGAAAGATACTGACTTAAAATAATCATCAAGTCCATTTAAAATATATCTTTTTTTTTTTTGAATAGCACAATGAAACATTATTTTATTACTGACAAGGCTATATTGGAACAACTGTCCTGAAAATAAAATGCCAACAGTTAACTACCACTTACAGACTTACAGTTAAAAGCTCCATCTGCTAGCTTTTCTCTAAACTATATCTTGATTCTTTCTATCTCCTTAAATTATAAAAATGCATCTGTAAAACCTTATTATAATCATCATCATTGACTGCTCTCAGAGTGGGGAGTAAACTGCTAAGCTACTGCTTAGCTATCATCTAGAAGTTTTGACATAAAAGTATAGCATATCAAACTGTAAAGATAATTAGAGATTTTTTTATCCCAGTGACTTTATTTCATAGATAAGGAAACTGAAACCCAGAGGCATTAGTTAACCAGATTAAGGACATACAACTTGCATGTAGCATAGCCAAGACTCATCCATAGATATTCTGACTCGCAGACCCCCATCCTTTCCATAATCATCTGTCACTTTGTATATAAATAATTAACAATATTTTCGGGAACTCCAGGTGAGAAACTTCAAAATCAAATTATGAGAAAAAGAAACCAGCATTTAATTGTTTGTATTGACAAATTACACACACACATACACATATATTTTTATGTATTTGCATACATACACACATGTGATTGTAGTGGAATAAGGAGCTCTGAAGTCTGAATGCGTTCTTTTAAGTAGCTAGGTACATTGAGCAGGATATTTAACTTCATTATTCAGTTTCTTCATTGGTTAAAAGGGAATGTAATTGTCATCCTGCTTCTTTTTAGTGAAGATCACAGGGGATAATATGTGTGAATATTTCTTGTAACTTCTAAATTGTTAAGCAAATGTGAAGGATTACTAGGTCTTCACACATGGTGATACTATAGTAGTGAGTGGAATGAAGTATATCTTGCATTTCTAACTGTGGTGTGGAATGAGACTTTCTTTAGGCTCATTTTCCTCTGCTTGCTGGAGAAATAGGTTGCCTGTTTTATTAATCAAAGTAACCAATTCTAGCAGCTGCAATGAAAAAGGGCTTCAAAAATTGCAATGGCTTGGCAGAAAACCTTACTTTTTCTTGAAAACTGTGATGCTGATTTTTGGGAAACATTTGGACTTAGAAAACAGGATTCACCCAGCTGTGACAACCATCTCAAGACACGGCTTCCAAGCCAGAAAGAGAGATGAAAGAGGCAAGTCGTCTCCTAACTGCCTTGGCCCAGAAGTAGTACTCATAGTTCTGCACAATTCATTTGCCAGAACTAGTCCCATGACCCCAACTTAATGGCAAAGGAAGCTAGGACATGTAGGAGAGTACTTGGAGAATTTGTTGAGCATTGTTCGTCTATGGCACATCTATGGGCCATATTAGGGTATCAGTCTCTTCACTCACTTTTCGTGTCAAAACTTCATGAGATAGATCCCTGCATCCCAGGCCCTACAAAAGTAAGGGATAAATGGATAAAATCACAAAATAATCATAGTCAGGGAAATTCAAACAGAAAAATATTCCAAACACTGGATTCTGTCACTTTAGCCACAAACAAGGAATGTATGCTTATTTTTTCATTAATTGTTTAAATGTATGTATGTATGTATATGTATATATATGATGTGCATATGTTTTAATATATATTTTCACTTATACATATCATAAATATATTTTTTCATTTATATATCGTATGTCATATATATCATATACTACACAATGTATGCATATATGATATATTGTATTATATATACTATATATCATTAATATATAATATATGTCATTATTATATATTATTATCTCATATATAATATTATATCATATATAATAACATTAATATATAATATATCATATATATCTAATATCATATGTAATATAATATATAATGTAGTGTTATTATGTCATTTAATTTCATTTATATATTATATCATATATACACACCATATATATGAGGTATTATAGATATTATCTGATACAATATATTATATAATGTTTATGATATATGATAAATGATATGACTATGTAGATGATATATATTATATATTAATATGTTAATCAAATAGTAATATTAATGAATTTTTCATTAATATGTGTACTGAATAATGTATAATGTATAATATGTATATTATACATATTCATTAAAAATATGTATTAAATGCCTCTACAAGCTCTCTACAACCTCGAAAAGATCCCCTGGTCTGTGAATTCTTGCCCTCTGACCTCACCTCACACCATAATCCCTTGAGCTTGTTATACTCCAGCAACTTTGGACTACTCTGGATTCCTCAGTTATAGAAAGCTTATTTCTGTCTCTGGGACTCTATACTTTCTAATCATTCTGCTTTGAATGTCCTTCACACAGATCTTTGCTTGGTTGCTCTTTCTCATTCTCTCAATTTTGGCCCAAATGTTGGCCTCATAATTTCCTTTCTTAAATTGCTATTATACCTTACATAATGTTACTTTTTAAATAATTGAAAAAAATTGTTTAAATTAATGTATTTCCTGCCTTTTGCGATTATTTGTATCTCTTAAAATTACCCAATTTATTGTCAGCTTTGTTAAAATAAGGACTGTATTAACCTTTTTAAAATTTTTCCATAATGCCCAGCACATGATAAAATGTCATAATTAGTTGTTGCACTGAACTTGTCAGCTAAAAGACTATTTAATAATGTAGACATTTGGTTCTGACCTTGTGATAAAAAGGGACATGAGAACGTGCACCCAATTAGGTGAAGCAGAAAAGGGATAGTTTTAAATGAAGCAGCAGTGCTCCTATTTGTTGGTCAGTTTTCTTGGCCTGTTCTCCTTTTCAAATTGCTGGATAAGCAGGAGGCCATTATCCCAAGTGAATTAATGCAAGAACAGAGAACCAAATGCTACATTCTCTCACTTATAAGCAGGAGCTAAATATTGGGTAAACATGGACATAAAGATGGCAACAATAGACATTTGTGACTTCTAGAGGGGAGAGGGAAGGAGGGGGGCATGGGTTGAAAAACTACCTATCAGGTACTATGCTCACTACGTGGGTGATGGGATAATTAATACACCAAACCCCAGTGACATGCTCATTTACGTGTGTAACATACCTGGTCACTGGAGAGACCAAGGAAGATAAGCAAGGGTATGAATGCCTTTTTAAAAAGGAGAACTTGTGCCTTCTCTGAAAATATCTAGTGAATGTGCGTACTTGTGTAAGAAAATGATTCTAACATGGAGTTTCATAGAAACAATGTTTTGGTAGAAAAAGTTAAAAGTCAATCACAATATAGAGAAATACATATATAAAGTATAAAATTTTTTAAATTAATCAAGTTATTGGTACCTGTGGATTATCAATTCATTAATTAATCCAGCATAGACTTGTACATTTATTATCTTCAAAATCCCATTGAGAATTGTGACTGCTTCCTTAATCTGTCTTCATGTAACCTATTCTGTGTAATCACAGCTCTATTCTATGTCTAAATGCACAGTAAATTCTACCAGGTTATAGGCTAATTTCTGGAGTGTCAATGTACTTGAGTTGCATTTTACCAAGAATTGGTTCTAAACCTGTTCCATTAATAATTGTATATACAAATTAAAAATGACCGCAAAAAGAGTGCTGGTTTCCATGAAAACTTCTTAAATGCTTGGGACAGTTTAAGTAAGCTGACTTGCTTAAACGTTGCTATCAAATAAGGTACAGAAAAATAACTGTGTAAGGTTGGTGAAAAATGGAAAATTACCATTTGAAAACAGTGTAATGAGTAGATGTATGCAGCCCCATGTTAACTGAGCACTATTCATGACAGCCAAGTTATGGAATCAACCTAGGTGTCTACCAACAGATGAATGAATAAATAAAATGTGGTATATGTACAAAATGGAATGCTATTAAATAGCCTTAAAAAAAGAAAGAAGCCTTGTCATTTGGGAAAACATGGATGGAATTGAAGAACATTATACTAAGTGAAATAAGCCTGGCACAGAAATGACAAACACCTTGTGTTCTCCCTTATACATAGAATCTAAAACAATTAAGCCCATAGAAACAGGGAGTCAAGTGGTGATTACCAGAGGTTAGAGGGTAGTGAGAATGAGGAGATGATGGTCGAAAGGTAGTCGAAAGGTACAAAGCCTCAGTTAGACAGAAGGATTAGATATTTTTTGAGATCTATTGTACATCATGGTGAATATAGTTAATAATAGTGTATAGCACATTAAAAATTACCAGAGAACACATTTCAAATGTTCTCACCCTCCCAAATACTAAGCATTCAAGGTGATGAGCATGTTAATTAGCTTAATTTAATTATTCCACATTGCATTCATAAATCAAAACATCACTTTGTACCTTACAAATATATCCAACTACAATATTTTCATTTATAATATGATTAATTAATTAAAAAACCCTAGTTGGATTCTGTAATCACACTGCACAAATAAAAAGTCAGAACTCCAATTAGCAAATATAAATTCAAACATATGAATCCTAGTTCAAAGGCTGTAATGACATGCACCTTGTTTAAATGTTCAAATTATGTGTGTGTGCATGTGTGTGTGTGTATGACATAAATAAATCATTAAAATGTGTTTACCCATCAAGTGATTTTTTCCTAAATAACCAGTTCAATAGTTCTAGATAGGAGATTTTCACTCTATTATTTTTATTTAACTTATTGAAAAATAGAGCTTCACGGACCTATGTAACTTGACCCACTGATAACAAACAAAGCAAAATTCTCCTGAATTCTAGGGTGGTGTTCTTCCATTATGTTAAAGTATATCCCCTAATCTATACGTTATTGTTCTTATGTTTTAGACCCTTGTTTTAATTCTGAGAATGACTTTATAATGTCATTGCTAAAAATTGCAGATTAATGTTTACTGTGGGGATATGGGGATGCACTTCACATATCCCTTCAGGAGAACTTGCAGTGGGGGACACCCTGACTGTCATACCTTTAAATATACTTCAATCTTAACACGAAGGCATTCAGCAAGACTACTTTTCCTGGAAGATGTTTCCAGCCAGTGTTGGAACACAGTGGGGAATGCTAGAGCCAGATAACTATCATTCCTGTGGGACTCCTATAATAGACAATCTTTGTCTCTCATGGGAAAACTATAAGAGATTCCATGTAGGCTGTGACTGAGGAACTACACTATAGTTTGAGGCTCTTTCTTTCTCATCCTTTATTCCCTCCTTTTTTCACAGGGATCATTCATGCATCATAGTCAGAATGCCTTCTCTGTCCACTTTTGCTCTTCCCCACTTCATCCTTCAAAGGCATTCCCCGCAATAAGTTGCATGTACATCAAAATCCAGTTTTAATGTTTGCTTCTAGGAGGACCTAGGCTGGAAGCTGGTACTGAGAGTGGCCTAAAATAATAAGTGGTAAGATGGAGTGTGGAAATTTCTCATTCACTATCCTGCTGGTAATAAGTACTATCCTGAGTGCCCTATCTTGAGGGCAAAGTGGGGCAAGGCTAGTTCCTAACGCAGGAGGATAGTCCAGTTGCTGAAGATTTCACCAGTGGAAAAGATGTCTCAGTAAAGGAGATGATTTTTGCCAGTGTGATGATTCAGGCATTTAAAAGATATGGGGAAAGCAATGTCTACAAGGACAGCGGAATTGGCTATTTATTACTAAGTTGTACTGATGCCAGGCAGAAGGTAAAGAGAAACTGAGAACTATTGACAAGAATGAAAGGCTAAATGTAAAAGCGGAGGGCTTCTTTGGTTTACAAAATGGCATTTATTTCCTGAACAGGAGACATCTGAGGAGAAGCCTGGGATGTAATAGTTGAGGTCTTGGAGCTTTGGAGACCATGGTAAATGCTTAGCTAAGGCTGCATTGTTTTGCCAAGGTAGGTGTCTTAATCCATTTTGTGCTGCTATGACATAATACTTTAGAATAAGTAATTTATAAAGAATACAAATTTATTTCTCACAGTTCTAGAGGCTAGGAAGTGCCTGATCAAGGCCTTGGCATGTTTGTTTCTGGTAATGGCCTAGACTCTTCTTCCAAGAGGGTGCCTTGACCACGCGGAGTGGTGAGGAGACACTGTTCCTCACATGGCAGAAGAGTGAAAGGAACAAGAAATGATGAGAGAGAGCAAAGGGGACAGAACTTGCCCTTTATAAGATACTCACTCACACAATAATGGCGTTAGTCCATTCATGAGGGCAGAACCCTCACATACCAATCATCTTTTAAAGGTCTCACCTCTTAATACTGTTACAATGGCAATTAAATTTCAAAGTGAGTTTTGGAGGGGACAAACATTGAAATCATAGCAGCAGATATAATTTCATTTGGGCATACATCCTCAGGTTTATATCTCTATAGACTCTATCTGAACCCCTAGAAATGGCAGATTCATAGTAGCAGCCAGAATGTGAGAAGGCATAAGAGAAGCCACTTTCTCTTTCCTAAGACAACATATTTCTGCTATAGAAATTGTCCCATTCATTTTTCTGGTAGTCAGCCCAAACCTATGATTAACTTACAACATATTTGGAAGCACACAGAGCCTAACAAGGAAAAAATTATATCCTGAAGAAGCTGCAAGAATTAGCCGGCATGTTTCTGTAGAAGCCAGGGTGACACCCCTAGGATTTGATTTTGATCAGGGGCCTGGAACCTACGATTGGACAAGCAAGGATTTATTAATTTGGGGGACAGTTTTTTGGGGGACATAGGATTTAATAACCTGACAGGAATCCCAGGGTGACACATTACTAGGGTAGCTCTTAAAAGCCTGGAGAAAACATGGTTCATACTGAGAAAAGTGGAAAAGCCTAAGTTTCCCTAGCTAACCGAAGAAGAAGGAATAGGATTGAGGAAAGTGGAGGTTCTGGCTTGAATATATAAAATGAAGCCAGAAGATCTATCAAATTATCATGCTTCATGGGAAGGCTCCAAAACATGCTATTTGCCAAAGCCATAAAGAGTGTGCTGGTGAGAGGGCTGCAACCTCACTCAGTTGTTCTTCTGTGGCTCTCCTTAAAGAGTTAAGCTAGGGCTAATGGTAGGATAGGTTTTACAGAGTTAGCATGTTAATTGCCAGGAGAATCTGCCCTCAAAGTAATAGAGGAAAAGAGATTGGGCTTCTCTGACAAGAAAGTAGAGAACCATGTTATGACAGCAAGTAGAAAACTCAGAGAGAGAGCCAAGGGAAGGTGACACTTCCAGGAGTTGTGGAGATGGTTAACAGAATATGGTACTCTTCAGTGCATGCTATGGATAGTAACTGAGTGCTGTTTAAGATCTGCAATCAGAGGACAGCAATAATGAAGAGGCAGCTATTTTGAAATTATTATTAACTATAGTGGTATATTTCAAAATAGCTAAAAGAGGACTGTAAATTTTTATACTACAAGGAAATGGTAAACATTTGGGTAAGGGATATAGTTATTAGCTTGATTAGATCATTCCACGAGGTATACATGTAGAAAGCATCACATTGCACTCCGTAAATATATACAATTGTTATTTTTCAGTTAAAAATAAAATAAAACTAAAACCAAAAAAGAATGGAGAAGAAGGAGGCTGAGGGCAATCAATCGCTCTAATAAAATGTTGCTCAGTTCCACGGCCTAAGCCAATATTCAGATCTGGAAACTACTCTCTGCAGTCTCTTCCTATAAGGCCACTATCTGATCATGGAGACTTTACCCTCATGATCTAATTACTTCCCAAAGGCCCTGCCTCCACATACCATCCCATCGGGCATTAGGACTTCAACATACGAATTTTAAGGGGACACAGTCATTCCGTCTGTAGCCCCCTAAGTGATTGTGTATCCAGACTGCCCACTAGAAAGCCCCTCTTGAACTGGACTTACTATGTCATAAAAAACAGATGCCGTAGCAGCACACTATGAAATAAAAAAAATAGTGCATCTGCTATTGTGCTCAAGCAAGACTAGAGAATGCAAGTCAGCTGCACCGCTGGGTAGCACAGACTTTCACATCACCTTTCACTGAAGTACTTCTATGTGTCACCCACAGGTACATAGGAAAAGTCCTAAATAACCAGCTGAAGGAAAAGAAAGAAGTCTCTGCTTGGTTAAGATTAGGTTAAGGTTGTATTAGGTCATTATTTTGGGTGCAAGCGAAAAATGGATGGTGGTTGCATCACAGTGACATTTGAGGATAGCCTTAAAAAAAAGTAATGAGTGGCAAATATCCCAATGAGTAAAGCTGGAAACAGTTCACCTGATCTTCTCTACTTTGAAGTGAAAGTGACTGAAAGTGAGAATATATGTCAGTGGCCTGGAAGGGAAAGGATTAGAAAATTGCAGATGAGGAATTGTGGGGTAGAGGAATGTGGTTGAACATATGGGAGTGCATGCAAAGTGTGAAAGTTTTTGTATTACATATAAAACACACCAAAAAGCCTAGAAATTCCATCAACTATAGAAGAGGCACTGAAAAGCCAAAGTAGACCAAAGGACTGGGCCAATTGATGCCAGCCAGTCCTTGTCAATGTCCTTCTTATTCCTTCCTTCTAAAGGAGAAACAATATTTCTGGTGAGTGAGCCTGAAGAAAACACATTTAACTGTTTTGCTCAAGACCAGGCAGTAAATTTTGCAGAACCAAACCATTTTGTGGGGTGAAGTGGTGGAAAGGGGGATATTACAGCTGCCGGTGACTGACTGGAGGAAATTCTTAGAAGGCCCAACTTGCCTAATGAGCCCAACATACATACTGCAACAACTCTGACGGTAATGAACTGGGTTTATCTCTATCTGCCAGACTCCTATGCCCGTTGCACCTTTGGCTTTTAGTGTGGAATGTACTCATTAGCTTCTCAAATTCAAATAACTCACAAAATAGAAAGTGAAGACTATTGAATAGTCCTCTATATATTTTTCATGAAGGTGATTTTATATCGGAAGAGTGATGTATGAGGAAAAGTAGCCAATAGTTCACCTTGCTTCTCTTATTATTATCTTGTAGGTGGTTGAGTGTTTTTTTCCTTTCTCTTCTCTATGTAAAACTTTATTTTTAATAAGATAGAAATTTAAATTATTCAAAAATTATACTCTATGTCTACATTTATTAAGTTTTAAATTCTAGAACACTGGGATCTTACAGTCTTGTTAGAGGAAGCAAAGTCCAGTAGTCGGCAGTAGGGGTAGAAAGAAGCTCCTGCATTCCCCAGCACAGACAGAGTCACCTTAATTATGCCAACAGGACCTGAGCTGAATGAAGAAGCTTCTTCTCTGGCTACCCCATGGCTAGTCATGTACTGCCTTTAAAGGCCTCTTATATTCTTCATTCATTTGTTTTATTTTATAGCTAAATTGCAAGGTTTTTAAAGGCAGTAAACTATATGTGTATTCATATTACCAAGGGAGGGCATTTTTAAAACCTCTAGTTGGATAATACTTTTTTTTTTCTTCAAAATCAGTGAAATACATTTTTTTTCACAAGAAAGTTGATAGGTTAAACAAATCAAAAAGGAGATATTCTGTTTAAAAATTAAGGGGATACCACAATAGCACATTTTTTCCCTTGAAGCAACCCTATTAAACTCACAGAATTGGTGAGAGTACAGTTTGAAGATCACTGATAGAACATCTCCTCCTTACATTAAAGGTGAAGAAATTTAGAGGTGCTATGTATCCACCATAGCATGAGGCAGTCAGCAAAACTGTTGAGTAGACTAAATACAAATGTTGTTTAATATAGTACTTTTTTGTCTATAATGGCATGTGTCACCTTTGAAAATGGCATAAAGAACATGTACTTTAGACTCCAATAGACCAGGGTCCTCCAAGTTTATTAACTTCTTCTGGTCTCAGTTTCCTTAATTGTAAAATGAGTGTTAACCCTATCTCATATCATTTGTTCTGATGATTAAGTTAGAAGAATCATAATTGCACCTATTGAGTGGCCTGGTTAAATTAAAAACTTGAAAACTGTTAGCTTCTTTCTCTCAGTTAATCTTACTTTTGCCTTGATAGCACATAATGTCATAGTAAAATGGATAAAGAGCTCCGGACCATCCCAATAATCCTTTATTATTTGTCAGTTTCTTTATTAGTAGAATGGCAGTGGACTTGACATCAAGCATATTATGATAAGACACTTAACCAAAAAAAAGTTGGTGGCTTGTTAACCATTTGCCCAGATGGCAAAATATTGATTTTGCTTATTTCATAGGTAGTCTTATAGTGGGGAAATATAGAAAGAATAGGAATGTGGCCCTGAAGAAAAAAAGTGAAGCATGTCTATACACAACGCTTCAATAGAGAGTACTCATGAATATTTATTTTACTTTTTAAAAATATATTTGGATCCTTTTATAAATTTATGAAAAAAGAAACAAGGAAAAAGTGAAACAAACAAAACTCTAAGGTAACTGACCACCCTGACGTTTTTGTAAAGGCTTTTGAAGGCCATTAACACTTTTTCTAACACATCCTGTAGATGATTCACAAACACCAAGATTATTTTATTTACATGGATTCTTTTTTTCATTAATGAAAGGAGAAAATTTATCTATATGAAAAATATCAACATAAGTCAATACAAAGTATTGATTTAGCTTTGTTACTCCTAAGTGCTTTCCAACACTTAGTAAGAAATATCTAGACCAAGAACAATGAACACACAGTCCATTACCTCATAGCCTTAAAAATACTTAATGGCTTCCTGGCACAGTGTGAAGATACCTCCTATTAAGAAAAAATAAAAGTTGCTATTCCAGTACTGCTATTTTGTGTAAAAATAAAACAAAACCAAAAAAATAGAAGCAAGCATATATCTATATATTCTTTCAGGAATATGAAATATATTGTTTCAATATCATGTTACAATGTTTGCTGTTTTGAATATTATAATGTTCACTTTTTAACATTGTCTTTTCATAATCTGCCTTTTTGCTAGGAGCTGCCATAACAAAATACCACAGAATTGGCTTAAAGAAGAAAAAGTTATTTTGTCATGGTTCTGGAAGTGGGAAATCCAAGATCAAAGTTTGACAGGTCTGATTTTTCCTCAGGTCTCTCTCCTTGTCTTGAAGATGGCAGTCTTCTCACCATGTTCTCATGTGGCCTTTTCTCTGTTCTATTGCGTCATGTGTCCCATTCTCTTTTTTTTGAGGACACGAGTTAGATTAGGGTACATGCTGTTGGCCTTATTTTAACTTAATCATCTTTTTAAACACCCTATCTACAAAGGTAATTGCGTGGGTTGGAGGGCCTCATTTAACTTTAATTCCCATTTTAAAGAACCTATTTCCAAATATGGTTACATTCAGAGGTTCTTGGGGTTGCTGCTTCAATATATGAATTTTGAGGAACACAATTCAACCCATAATACTTTTCAACTTTAAAACTTACAAAGTGACTAACATACTAATTGATGAGCTCCACAATTGCTATTGGATTTAAACATTTGTTTACAATTTCAGAGACTTGTTTAGGCTGCTAGGTGGGTGGACTTCTGCCTATGCCCAAGGAAAGTTTCCACCTATGCTCTGTGAATGTATCAAGAGAGATGGCAAGTTTGCTCATGGCCTAAGTATAAACATTTATTTTTGTGCCCATGTTTCTTTCTATGTGGTCCTGCATAATCCTGTCAGACACCTATGGGTAGCAATTCCAAATTGTCTGACTTCTCCAGAAACAACTTGATAGTTGTGAGTTGGAACATTCTTGTGCACAATCTCTGTGGGTGCATGCACGTGGGCACCTGTATGTGTAGCTGCAGGAGGTACATGCATACTTCTTTGCACAAGCTCTTTCATTTTCCTTTTCCCTTTTCTTTTCATTTTTCTTCTGAAGTCCCTCTTTAAACCCTTCATATTATGTGCTCTTTTACTTTAGAACTCATCACTTTTGCAAAGTATAACAGAGTTTCTGTTCCACACCCAGTCCATCATGTTCTTGCAACTTCTACCACCGTGGACGTCAGTTGATATTAATGCAGTCTTACTCTGTTGCTTAGTCTTCTTTGGACACTAATACAGGTAATGTGTGAGTTTCATTTCCCCTCTTAGCATGATATTGTGTTAATAGAAATAATTGTTTCCTCAAATATAATTCTTCGACCACAAGCAATGCTAGTGCTAGCTTTTCTCCTAAAGCAGTGGCTTTGAAACTTTTTGTATCATGACCCACATTCAGATTCAGCATACAGATACCTACATATCAACAGTGCTCACTTGACTCCACTGGTAGTTGTTTTCTTGAGTTCAAATGAACAGTCAAAATCATGAGACACAATAGGTTTTACCCAGCATTGTCTACTTATCTTTAAGAAATAATACTGGACAGGACCAAACACAGCATGCACAGAAACAGCAAAGTGGAGGTTTTGTGAGCCCCAGGCCCAACTTCTAATGTCATAATTATTCTATGTTTGAAACATGCAAAGTCATGAGAGAGGAAGCTGAGCATGAGCAGATGAACTTGACTCAAGGAAAGCTCTGAAATCCCTTCAGCTTGTATATTAGCTAGTCACATAGCCCTCAGGTGCCTATTACTAGCTAATCTTGGGAATCCCTAAGGAATATATTGCTAGTGACCACTTTCTGGATCAGCTTTATCTCATCAGTGCCAGGTTTTAATTAATCGGTCCCACAAGGGACATGTAGTTGGTCTGTAACATAGTTCTTGGCCAATTTCTCGCTGGTCTTGGCAAAGAAAATCTAGCAAATATAGAAGGTTGAAATGAAAATAGTAAATTATGTTATCTTAAATGGTGGAATTCAAGTTGGACTGTGATACTTTATGTTCAGTCTTGACTTAGAGATTATTCTCACGATTGCCCTTTTTACTTTCTTGTCATTTCCGCATTACCACCACTCTCACTATCTTCACCACTATCACTATCATCATTGTCATTAATAATTCTTACTGACTATTCTCAGGGTACTGCTACAAAAGCTCAGATAATCTCTTAGTCTGTTTTGTGCTGCTATAATAGAATATCTGAGACTGGGTAATTTGTAAGGAACATAAGTTTATTTCTCACATTCTGGAGGCTGGAAAGTCCAAGATCAAGATGCCAGCATCTTTCAAGGGTCTTCTCGCTACATCATCCCATAGCAGAAGAGTGGGAGGGCAAAGAGAGGGCAAAGGAGAGACAAAAGAAGGCAAAACTGTCTTTTTACAAGAGACCCACTCTTGTGATAAAGCCACTAATTTATTCATGAGGGCGAAGTCTTTATGGCCTAATCACCTCTCATTAGGCCTCACCTCCCAAAACTTCCACTGGAGATTAAGTTTTCAATGTCTGCTTTTGGGGAGACACTGTCAAACCGTAACAAAATCAAAATGTAGAATGTATGAAAGAGCTGCTTTTCTACAACCATTGTCCTTTAAAATGGTTGACCCCAATGATATACACATGACATTCATTTAAAAAGTTTGAAATGCACTGTTTTTGAATTCCCACAAATTTAACAAAGAATAGATAATTTATGAAGAGATATGAATATAGAGAAGAAAGGCACTTGATATAGTTGGTCACAAAATGCTTCATATTTAGACAGCAAGGCAATCCAATCTAAGAGAGAAAATTGAAATAAAGAAGCAGAAAATATTTCTCCCTTAGGGCTTAGGGGATGGGGAATGGAAGATACTCTGTCTACAGATAAGGACACTGATGACATGGTGATATGTAAGGATTTACAAATTCTAAAATATTATTCCATGTTGCTTAAAATTTCCATTAGAATAATACATCTGGGCTATGCACACATAAACACACACATGCATGATTTTCAGAAGAAACAGTTTTGGTAACGGTGGGCTTTGTGCTCTTTTAAATATACTGCAGGCACATCTGAGCTGAGATAAAACGGGCAATGGGTACCTGGCCTTGTAATAATGTGTCTCTCTCCTTGAGTTTTTCTTCTGTTGATAGAACTGGTTTTATATCTATGTTTGTGATGGTTAATTTTGTGTGTCAACTCAGCTGGGCCATGGTGCCCAGATATTTGATGAAGCATTATTATGGATGTTTTCTGTAAAGGTGTTTTTTAGATGAGATTAACATATAAGTCAGGGAACTTTTGAGTAAAGAAAAGAGCCCTCTGTAACGTAAGTGGGCTTCATCCAATCAATTGAAGGCCTAAATAGAAAAAAAAGACTCAACCTCCACAACAAGAATGAATTCTGCCACAGACAGCCTTTGGACTCAAACTTCAACTCTTCCCTGAGTCTCCAGACTAGTGACCAACGTTACAAGATTTTGGATACACCGAGCCTCTGTAATTGCATGAGCCGATTCTTTAAAATGAACCTCTGCTTATATATACATTTAGATATTAACATATAAACACACACACTCATAGCCTATGGATTCTGTTTCTCTGGAAAACTCTGGGTAATACAGATTTTGATGCTAGGAGTGCTTCTATCAGCAACTAAGTTTTTAGTGAGTATAGTTTTTTTCTTTTTTTAATAATGAAAAGTACAGTTGACTCTTGGACAATGCAGTTGTTAGAGGTGCCAACCCCCATGCAATGAAAAACTCACATGTAGCATTTGACTCCCTTAACTTCTAACTAGTAATAGCCTACTGTTGACCAGAACCCTTATTGACAACATAGTCTATTAACACATATTTTATATATGTATTATATGCTTTTATATATGTATTATATACTTTCTTAGTAACATTGTTTTTCCTCTAGCTTATTTAATTGTACAATTGAATTTGTACAATTGAATTTGTACAATTAAATAAGATAGAGGAAAAACAATGTTACTAAGAAAATTACAGGGAAGAGAAAATATATTTGCTATTTATTATGTGGAAATGAATCATCATGAAGGTCTTCATCCTCATTGTGTTTACAGTGTGTAGGCTGAGGAGGAGTAAGAAGAGAAGAAATTGGTGTTGCTTTCTCAGATGTGGCAGACGCAGAAGAAAATTCATGTATAAGTGGACTCGTGCAATTCAAATGCATGTTGTTCAAAGGTCAACTGTATTTGCAATTGTGAGAAAAGCATAAACTCTGCTGTCAATTTTTGTATTTTGGAGGAAAACATGGTTTTGTTTTGCAAAAAAGTTATGAGTTTTATAATTTTCTTCCTTCCTCCCTCCCTCCCTTCCTTTCTTTCCTTTTTTTAAAATAATGATGCAATGATTACTCAGCTGGAATGCTGTGACTCAGAAGTGAAAAATTAGCAGATCCAATAAATAAAGGCAAAAATGGTACTTGAAATTCACAACACATAGTAATTCACATGGGTGGTTAAATCTTAGAAAACCTAGTTAGGATAAAGTGTCTAAGATGCAGCTTTGAAAGTTTAGCTTACTGTCTTTATCACATTTGTGAACGGAGTCATAATGCTTTATTTGCCAAGATTTTATTAGCTCTATAAATCTTTTTTTCAAGATGTATTGTGCCTTGTTCTTAAATATCTAGCTTAAGAAAAAAAAAGACACACATTTTTCTGTGCTTCTCAGGATTTCATACAATTTCTTTGTTAATTCATATATTTGAGAATGTTAGAGACACAGTGTGAAATTGTTGTCTGTAATGATAATGGGTAGCCACCAAAGATCCAACCATAAAAACATAATAGTGATGACGTTTCTCAACATTAATAGAAACAAAATTTCTTTATCTTAGAGATTTGAAGGTCTTGTAAACCAAGGAATGCATTTCTCAGAGGAAAAGCAATAAAGTACAAATTCACCAAGTGACCAGTTACGAATTTCTCACAGGGCAATAAACTTTCTTCATATTTCCTAATACTCAAGCAAGAGTCTGTTCTATGTATCAAAAGATACTAAGAAATGTTTATTAATGTGACTAGTTATTACAAAGAAAATTTCTTATTCCTGACATATTACATATGGAGAACTAAGTGGGTAGGCCAATTTGTATTTCAAAAGAATGGAGTTAGATAAACCTAAATGTAATGTTACTTTAAGGCAGATATTCTGCAGAATCAAATTAGGTTTAGTAGAGACATTAAAAAACATCTCACCATAGTGGACTTGTGTGTCCAACTCAAGGTATATTCCAACAATGCTCATCCCTTTCCTTGAGTAGCTCAGTACTGAGACCTTAATTTTAATTTGCATGCTGTGTGACATTCCACCGGGTGGCAGGCTTAATTCTATGACCTGGTGATTCCCATGTCACTTTTGTTTTGTATGTTTCGTGGTGACTTCCTTCTTTGACTTATCCTAGGCATGACAGCTCATGCCTGTTCAGTTCTACCTCATACATTTTTTCAAGGGTTTCTCAAAGTTCTTTTTTTTCTGTACTGAGCAATCTTTATGAAGGCAAATGTCATGTGAGGTGAAGCATTCAGGAAAATTTCTCTGTTTGTTATTTAACACTTATGAAAATGTCTCCTTCTCTGTCCACATACTTAAGCTTCTTGATATTCTCCCTGTTTTAGCCTTGATGTTAAATTAGATGACTTTAAGTAGAAGCCACAAAATTTTTCTACTGGGCAACAGGAAAAAAAACTTTGAAAGCCCAATTTTATTTTTGTGAGGTTAAAGAACAGGAGGACAGGTAACATGAATGATTGGCTGGAAAAAATATATTTTATTGGTACATATTTATTTATTATATTAATTATACATAATATAATACATATAGTGATACATATATGTTGATAAAACTTTTATTTTATCTATAATTTCAACTCTTATTTTAGATTCAGGGTATATGTGCAGGTTTGTTACATGGATACCTTATGTAATGCTGAGGTTGGGGTACAAATGATCCCATCACCCAGGTAGTGAGTATAGCACCCAATAGGTGGCTTTTGGACTCTTGGCCCCCTCCTTGTCTCCCCATCTTAGTAGTTTCCAGTGTCTGCTATTGCTGTCTTTATGTCCATGAGTACCCAGTGTTTAGCTTCCACTTGTAGGTGAAAATCTGCAGTATTTGGTTTTCTATTCTCGTGTTAATTTGCTTAGAATAATGGCCTCTAGCTGCATCCATACTGTCACAAAGAAATAATTTCATTATTTTTTATGGATCCACCATTGATGGGTACCTAGGCTGATTCCATGTCTTTGCTATTGTGAATAGCCCTGTGATGAATATGAGTGCTTATGTCTTTTTGTTAGAGCAATTTATTTACTTTTGGCTATATATCCAGTAATGGTATTACTGGATCCAGTGGTGGTTCTAAGTTTTTTGAGAAATCTCCAAACTGCTCTCCAGAGTGGATGAACTCATTTACATTCCCACCAAAATTGTACAAGCATTTCCTTTTCTCTGACGCCTCACCAGCATGTTTTTGTCTGTTTGTTTGTTTGTTTGTTTGTTTGTTTTTGGTAGTAGCCATTCTGACTGGTGTGAAATGGTATGTCATTGTGGTTTGGATTTAAATTTCTCTGATGATTAGTGATGTTGAACATTTTTTAATATGTTTGTTGGCTACTTGTATGTTTTCATTTGAGAAATGTCTGCCTATGTCTTTTGCCCACTTTTTAACAAAGTTATTTGTTTTCTTCTTGATGAATTGCTTAAGTACCTTATAGATTCTGGATATTAGACTTTTGTTGAATGCATAGTTTGCAAATATTTTCTCCAATGCTATAGCTTGTCTGTTTATTGATAGTTTCTTTTGCTGTGCAGAAGATCTTTAATTAGGTCCAACTTGTCATTTTTTTTGTGATTACTTTTTAGGACTTTGTCATAAATTCTTTTACAAGGCCAATGTCCAGGATAGAGTTTCCTAAATTGTTTTCTAGGATTTTTATAGTTTGACGTTGTACATTTAAATGCTTAATTAATTTTTGTATGTGATGAAAGGTAGGAGTCCACTTTCACTCTTCTGTATATAGTTAGCCAGCTATCCAAGAACCATTTATTAAATAGGAATTTCTTTCCCCATTGCTTGCTTTTTTTGACTTCCTGAAAGATCAGATGGCTGTAGGTGTGCAACTTTATTTCTGGGTTCTCTATTCTGTTCCATTGGTCTATGTATCTTTTTTTTTTTCCCCCAGTCCCATACTGTTTTGGTTACTGTGGACTTATATAGCATAGTTTGAAGTCAGGTAATGTGATACTTCCAGTTTTTTATATGTGTTTGAAGGTTTGCTTTGGCTATTTGGGGGCTTTTTTGGTTCCATTTGAATTTTAGAAGAGTTTTTATCTAATTCTGTGAAAAAAATGACATTGGTAGTTTGGTAGGAAAAGCGCTGAATGTGTAGATTGCTTTAGGCAGAATAGGTATTTTAAAAATATTGACTCTTTTAATATATGAGCATGAAATGTTTTTTCCATTTGTTTGTGTTATCTCTGACTTTTTTCATCAATGTTTGTAGTTTTTCTCATAAAGATCTTTCATCTTCTTGGCTAGATGTATTCTTAGGTACACATACACACACAGATATATATTCACAAATAATATGATATATGAGATATTTTCCAGCATTCATTTTATGAACACATTCATACCTGATCAATGAGGTTAGCTTTGCATTGTGGATGTTTCAGAAATATCTCTGAAGAGGAATAACCACTGCCCAACTACGCCACAATTAATTTTAGAGTTACTCATGAAAGTAGGTTATAAGAAAAATAATGAGAAAAAAATGTCCGTATGGTAGTGGAACGATCATTGGTTACATGGTATTTACAATAGCTGAATGACATAGAATCTTTCTACAGCCAGAAAGAAGGAAACTAAAATTAGAGGAAGCCATAGCTTTTATACATATGAAAAGTTCCTTATTCAAAGTTTTTCTGCTTCTACTTCCTTATTTATGCAGGCTCATCATTTCACAGGGAACTGCTAACTCAGTGGATACTATCTCCACTTTTAGTCTCAGTGAAGTGGCAATTTATTGATGACACAGTTGATTGAGATATTTAAAAATAAAGTTGTAATGAAGAGTAGAAGAACCAGCTTATTTTTTTGAGGTCTTTGGATTCTTTGGGGAAAAAAGTAATATGTTAAACAGCTATGTGACATTGTGTAAACCACTGTATTTCTCTGTCCACAGGTTTTCTCATATAAAGTGAGTCTTGGACCAATTCATTGCTAAGGTCTTTTCCAAGTCTAACATTTTATATTTAAAATACTTATGAAATTTACTTCTGAGCTCTTCTTCAACTATAGATAACTCAGAGCCTTTGTTCTCTTGATAACCCTATTGATTACTACATTTTTAAGAGGCTAGAGAGTGGTACAGCAAGGCAAAGTGACTTATTCAAGGACACACTCTTCAAAAGGGCTAAAGCTAGAATCTATTCTGTTGGATTCGCTTTTTTTTTTTTTAACAGATAGTGATGCATCTTTGTATCCTGCCTTGATTGTATAAACTAGAATACAAATGTTCACAAAATATTATCCACATTCCAGAGCTATAATTTTTTTAAAATAGTAGGCTTTTTACAAATCTGCCAGTGCATATTAAAAGTATTATCCTTGTCAAGGTAATAGGAGAACAACGCAGTATACAGAGGAAAAAGCAATAATGTGAATAACTCTTTGACTTCCTAAAAGCCAAGGCCAATCTTTACGTAGCCAAATTTGTTGAGTTTTAATGAAGGCCTGGTCTGGGCTGAGGCTTCCCTGGCTCCTTGTAGCAGTTGTCATGAGATACTGAAGGTTTTTGATAAATTTAAGAAACAGTCTCTGTGAGATTTAATGTTGCTTTCAAAAAGGTCAAGGAGAAACTGAGAATTCTTTGCTCTGTAACTTTTATCCATATCCACAGAATCCTGACCTTTGGGATTAGCAGAATTTTTAGGATTAGAACATGTTAGGGCAACTGAAAATAAATTGCTGACAAATCCCTATTATTACAATAATAATTATCATTTCCTTATTATTATAATGAATTACCACGTATTTCCTGACCTAATTCAACACTTTTTTTTTCTTACATTAATGGAGGTCAGAAGGCCTAAAATCAAGATGCCTTCTATAGGATTTAGGGTAGAATCCATTGCCTTGCCTTTTTCACCTTCTAGAGACTATCTGTATCCCTTGGTTTGGGCTCCTTTCCTCATCTTCAAAGCCATAAATGTGCATTTCAAATCTCTCTCTTTCTGACACTGACAATCCTGCCACCCTCTTATAAGGACTCTACTGATTATATTGCAGCCACCGAGATAACTAGAAATAGTCTCTCCTCAAAATCCTCAACTGAGTCACATCTGCAAAGTCTCTTTTGCCATGTAAGGCAACATACTCACAGGTTCTGGGCTTGTGGATGTGAATATTTTTGGTGACCATTACATATAATAAACTGAATGGGTCCATCTGAATCTGTTCTACTCTCAGAACAGTGTTTGGTAAGTTGCTCGTGGACCTTCAGTTGAACAGAAGCAGATTCTCAGTTGTCTCCCAGGAACAATAGCATCTGAGTCTTACAAAGAAAGTCAGACAGCAAAAGCTCTAGGAAGCTAATGGACATAACACAGATGACTAACGTTAAACACTCGGGGAAGCCACTCAGAAATTAGATGAGTCAGTAAGCTTTGATAATGTTCAAATACTCTTTTACTTTCAAGCCAATTCAACCTAAAAACACTTCAAGCCTCCTATGGTTAAGGCATATTTCAGCTTCAGGGCATACACTAACTGTTACTCCTGTCTGGAATATTATTTTCTCAGATATTTACATGTAATCCCTTCCCCTTCTTCAAATCTTTGTTGAAATGCCAGTTTTTAAATGAAGTTTGCTCTGATCATGTTAAAATTGCAAACTATCCCTTTCTTCTTAAGTCTAATCCAAATTACTCTGTTCTAGTTTGAATTATTGTATTACCTATTATTTTCTTATAATTATATAATTTAACTTATGTCTACAGAGAGTGCATTATCTTCTCTTACCCGCTCAGTCTAGAAGTTAAGTTCTAAGAAATAAGAGCTTATTATTTGATATTTTACACTGAAGTATCCTATGTGCTGAAAACAGTGCCCAGTGTATAACAGATGCTCAATAAAGACTTTTAATGAATATAATAACTAAAGATAAATCCCAGGTACTTCGCTAAAATGTACCCCAATTAGCTTGTTTCCAGCTATTCTCCTACTTTAATTGTTCAAATTTCATTTGAGTATTCCTGTTTTAATTGATTCCTAAACTTTAGTTTGTCAACTGTTTTTGCTCTTCTTGTATTTTTGACTTGTAGATCAATACTTGGCACTCAGAAGGAAACAGGCTCAGATTTATCTCTCTAGTTCTTCCAACCCTGGCTACACACAGAAGAAAAATTTACCCAAGCTTTGGCCCTGGGACACAACACTGGCACAAGTTTACTTGGCAGAGCTCTCAACTGGGCCCACGTAGCCTGAGATTGGAATTAGACAGATGTTTCTACAACAAATGCTTCTTTAAAGTACATGCATATTGGTTCCACCAAACTTTTGGAGTCTAAAAAGAAAGGATTTACTACCCAAAATTAATAGAACCTGGCTTTGTGAATCTTATGAAAGATATAACTATTTTCCTCTTGACCATTTCCTGTGCCATTGCTTTGTTTTCTTCTTTGGAGTAGAAATGAACATGTTTTTCATTCTTCCAAAGTGATTCATTTCCTCTGAGAGATTTCTGCAGAGTAGAATCTCATAGATTTGCCAGCATGGTTTTGAGCCCAGTGCTAGATTATCATGAAAAAACAAAAAACACAAAAAAACCCTGTATGAGAGAGAATTGTTTTAAAGAAAACGTAATGTCAATGTTTGAAACATGCCAATAACAGATATTAATGTTTGCCCAATTTGGTGACCTTCTAACCTAGACTAATAATTGGTCATATCTTTTGAACAAAACAATCTGTGTTACACATACTGTGTTTTCAAAATGTGATCAACATTAATGCATAGGTTTTTTGACATCTACCATGTCATAAGATAGTTGGAGTGGTAGAAAGATTCACTAAAATGTTAATAAGCAGGCAAATGAAAATATTTAATTTGGCATGTCATGTGGATCCTCAGGAAGTAAAAATCCTCATGCTGCCATAGCTATAAACCCTTTAACTCTCCCTCTGCTGGCTTCACCAGTCTGCACGCTGAGTTCACTTCTCGCATGTCATATTCTGCTGAGGAGAACAGAATGACAAGGCTCACTCCATGTCTGCAGCAGCACAGCAGGTGAGTTTTACTTGGATGAGCCAGAAACCATTCTCGGCCAAAGAGATGTCTTATTAGCAAGCATGAAAGGATGAAGCAAATTCAGCTAAAACACGGACTACGGAAAGTATTTTGCAAGCAAATCAGAAGTCATCTATATTTATTCATCAATTTCTTTATATAGAAAATCATTTGGTAGCTTAAAAATACTTATGGAATAAGAATGAGCTATAGCTCTCCAGTCAATTTATATCATGAAAAGGGCTAAAGTCTTCTTTTAAATGGAAACACATGGGGAGATAGCATATTTATATTCTAAGCCTTTATTATCTGTGTATTGAATAAGTTAACCAATGCACAGTGCCAAATTTGAGACCAAGCTTTGCCCTAAGACTTTCTATGTTTCTCTCATGTCATAAAATTTACAATAGCTCCAATTTTCCCAATATCTATTGTGTAAATGGATTAATCTGAAAGGAAAATAGAACATTTCCATGATGGCAGAGAATGTCACAGGTGTTGACAGTAGATTGGAACATATCATATCCTCTTAAATACACTCTTTTTCCAAACACCCTCATTTCTTACACTAAATCCTTAAATTTTCCAGGAAGCCAGATTAGAAGCTTTTAACACTTCTCTTTTTTCTCCTTTGCCCCATATATAATTTATCTTTTAACAAGACACATTCTCCAGCTTTCCCAACTCTTTTTTATTTGTCTGACCACCTTTTAGTTCCCATTCATAGATCTTCAGACCTAACTGAAGGTATCAATTGAAGGGCCCAGTTTGGCTTCCTCACTAGTCTCTTGAATTTCAGTTACTGCCACTCACCTGCCCTTGCTCCAATCATCTGCCTCTCAACCTACCTTATATACTTCTTCCCCTCTGGGTAGATACCTAGTAATGGGATTGCTGGATCAAATGATAGATTCACTTTTAGTTCTTTAAGGATCCTCCACCCTGTTTTCCACAGTGGTTGTATTAGTTTACATTCCCACCAATAGTGTAAAAGTGTTCCCTTTTCACCACATTCATGCCAACATCTATTAATTTTTTATTTTTTGTTTATGGCCATTCTTGCAGGAGTGAAGTGGTATTGCATTGCGGTTTTGATTTTCATTTCCCTGATAATTAGTGATATTGAGCATTTTAAAATGCCTTCTTTTTGCTTGCTTTTCAACTTTGTATGTACCTCACAAGACTACATAGCCTGGGTGCCTATGTTTCATAATACCAGGACCCAATAACACCGTGTCTATTAATGTGTTCCAGGAGCAGAGTTTGAGAGAAGCCGTGAAATAAGTTTCATAGACATGATTGCTTCCAAAGATGCATTAACCCATATTCTGAAAAAAACATAATTTTCACAATTATGGAACTGAATGAAATGATAGCAAACAGAATATATGTAAGTGTGTTGGTACCATTTGAGTGAGCTCTGTAAGTGGAAATCAAACTTATTCTTGGTGAGTCTGGAACAAATGCCTGGGATTGGCCTCAAGTGCTGTGAAGAGTATTGATGTGCGGTAATTGTATGAGAGCAGAACTTTAGATTATAATGACTATGGGCCAGAAAATACAATGCTATATAGAAATTGAATTGAACAAATATCAGTATTTTAAGCAAGAGAAGTTTGTAGGAAACAGAATATCTTCAGTAAAATAAAATAAGGTTAATTAAAGCTATTACCATTTATTTTATTTTAGTCATATCCTGTCTCTTTACTCAATACTTTTGAAACAATCTATAATGAAGAACAACAAAGTTAATAAAATTAGAATTATTAACAGTGGTAGAAAGCAAGCAAATGGAAGGTTGAATCATTCAGAATTCTTGGTTACAACTAAGAGAAATAGATCCTAGATGATGTAAGCTGAAAAGAGGTCAAAGAAACTGTGAAACTCAGGTGGTCCAATCCCCTCAGTTTTTAATTGACACAATTAAGAATGGTTTAAGCTACTCTTTGAGGTCTCATAGATTAATTGTATTAATGCCATGAGTCATGAGTTTTCCTTATATTCTCTTACACTTTTTAATGTGCTTTATTTGATCCCTTGAATACTTTCTTGTGCCTCTTGGGTGTGAACACTTTTATAAATTTGCATTTATTTTTTTCCTATTCTTCTGACATATAAGAATATATAGTGAATAAGTGACAACTGATTAGAAAAGAGTGTTACATTTCACAGTAAAATGTATAAATAAGTGCAAATTAATTATCTGTTTTTTGAAGTAAAAAGATTTTAGAGGTCATTCTTCTAATCTTCAAAAGTTTTTGAGAAAGGGATGCAAACATTTTATTGGCATTTTCTAGGCATAATCTGTTGTATTTGCCAAAGCTTTGTCATTTGTGAGTAATACAGACAAAAGAAATTCCTAGCCAGGCGCAGTGGCTCACGCCTGTGATCCCAGCACTTTGGGAGGCTGAGGTGGGCGGATCACCTGAGGTTGGGAGTTCAAGACCAGCCTGACCAACATGGAGAAACCCTATCTCTACTAAAAATACAAAATTAGCCTGGCGTGGTGGCGCATGTCTGTAATCCCAGCTACTCAGGAGGCTGAGGCAGGAGAATCACTTGAACCCGGCAGGCAGAGGTTGCAGTGAGCCAAGATGGTGCCTTTGCACTCCAGCATGGGCAACAAGAACAAAACTCTGTCTCAAAAAAAGAACGAAAGGATTTCCTGCCAGTAAAACTTTGATATTACAGAAATGTATTTATATATCATATATTTAATGTTTATGGAGAAATACTTTTAGTGCTATAATAGAAACATACCCTTTTGACTTTTTATGAAAAAAATTACGTTAAATATTCTTATGTTTGTATGTGCAATGTAATTAATTCTCTTAGTTGTATATTTAAGTAACACCAAATATAACTTTTGAAGTTTGTTTACAAAACAGATATTGTCCAAATAAATAGCTGTACTTTTAGTACTCACTTAAGGGCCCTTTCTTGACTTTTAACCACAGTGTATTACAATTTCAGTAATTCAATATGAAGAATTAAGGTGTGGTACCCATGTGGATTACTTAACTGTTAGGCTAAATGGAGAATTTTTAAAACATAGTTAGAATCTACTACTTTTTTAAAGGCATATTAAGTCTTTCAGTAAATTAGGATCAAAGAAAAAATTACAAGGGAAATTAGAAAATGCTTTGTAATGAATGAAAAAAAAAAACCAAAAAACAAAATACAACACACCAAAACTTAAGAGACATGGAAAAACCAGTGCAAAGTAGAAATTTATAGCTATAAATGCTTACATTAAAAGACAAGAAAAATCTCAAATCAATAACTTAACTTTACAACCTACAGAACTAGAAAAAGAACAAAATAAGCCCAAAGTAAGAAGGAAGAGGAAAATAATAAAGACTAGAGAAGAGATATATAAAATAAAGAATAGCAAAACAATAAAGACAATTAATAAAAATCAAAATCTATTTTTTGGAGAAATTTTAAAAATCGACAAACATTTAATTAGATGAACTAAGAACAAAAAAGAGAAGTTTCAAATTACTAAAGTCAAAAAAGTAAGGGCATTACCACCACTTCAATTGTATGCCAGCAAACTGCGTAAGCAAGAAGAAATGGATAAATTTTGAGAAACAAAATCCTACCAAGAGTAAATCACAAATAAATTGAAGATTTGAATAGACCTATAAGAAGTAGGGAGATTGAATTTTAAAAAAAATCTTCCAACAAAGAAAAGCCTAAGACGTGATGGCTTTGCTAGTGAATTCTACCAAACACTCAAATAACTAAAACAAATCTTTCTCAAACTTTTCTAAGAAGCTGAAGAAGAGATAATATTTTCTGTGTCATTCAATGAGGCCAGCGTTACCCTAATACCAAAGCCAGACAAAAACACTACAAAAAAAGAAAACTGCAAATCAATTCCTTTATAAATCTTAATGCAAACATTTTAACAAAATACTAGCAAACTGAATTAAGCAGCATATTATAAGGATTATGCACCATTATAAGGAAATGCACCCCATTTATTTTGGGGATGTAAAAGTAGTTTAACATACAAAAGCCAATCAATGCCCACATACAACATTAAGAATGTGAAGGAAAAAACAAAACACATGATCTTATCAACTGAGGCAGAAAAAGCATTTGACAAAATTGCACATACTTCCATGATTAAAAGTCTGAACAAATTAGGAATAGAAGGAAACTACCACAATATAAAAAAGCCATATTTGAAAAACCCACAACGAATATACTAAATGGTAAAAGACTGAAAGCTTTTCTTCTAAAATCAGCAACAAGGCAAAAATGCCTGCTTTCACCACCTTTATTCAATGTTGTGCTGGAAGTTCTAATCAGATAAATTATGCAAGAAAGGGAAATAAAAAATTATCCAAATCAGAAAGGAAGAAGTAAAATTATCTGTTTGCAGATGACATGTTCTTATATGTAGAAAATTCTAAAAATTTTGTAACAAAACTGTTATAATGAATAAACAAATTCAGCAAGGTAGTGACAAAGTCAACACGCAAAAATCAATTGTATATCTGTACACTAACAATAAAAAAAACTGAAAACAAAATTAAGAAAATTTGTAATTCCATTAGTAAAAGCATCAAAAAGAATAAGATACTTAGGAATTAACCAAGGAGGTGAACGACTTATACAATAACTACAAAGTACTGATAAAGAAATAAAAGCAGTCACAAATAATAAAAATACATCCTATGTTCATGGATTGAAAGACTTAATATTATTAAGTTGTCAAAGGTCAATTAAAATGGCTAAAGGACTTGAACATATATTTCTCCAAGTAAGACATACAAATGACAAATGGCCAACAGGTATATGAAAAGGTACTTGACATCACTAATGATCACAGAAATGCAAACAAAAACCACAATGAGTTAATGCCTTACACCTGTTAAAATTGATATTATCAAAAAGCAAATGATAGCAAATGTTGGTGATGATAGAGAGAAAATGGAACTTTTGTATACTGTTGGTGAATATATAAATTAGTGCAGCAACTATAAAAACAGTATGGAAGTTCTTCAAAAAATAAAAAATAGAGCTATTACGTGATCCAGCAATCCAAGTTCTAGATATATATTCTAAAGAATTGAAGTTTAAAATTTGAAAAGATGTCTACACTCCCATGTTCATGACTGCATTGTCCACAGTAGCCTAGACATTGAAGCAACACAAATGTTTATCAGTGGAAAATTGGATCAAAAATGTGAGATTTTATATATATATGACATATATATCACACAATATATATTTTATTGTGCATGTATGTGTGCATGTCTGCACACACAACGGAATATTATTCAGCTTTTTAAAAATAATGCCATTTACAATGACATGAACAAAACTAGAGGGTACTATTCCAAGCCATACACTGAAGAACAAATACTTCATCATAGTACTTATATGATGAATATAAAATAGTTAAACTCATAGAAACTGAGAATGAAATAGTGGTGACTGAGGGTGGAGGGATGGAGACATAGGAAGGTATTTGTTGAAGAGTATGTGCGAAGTTTCTGTTAGTCAAGAAGAATAAATCCTAGAGATTTACTGCGCAGCATGGTACCTATAGTTCACAATGTATTATATACTTAAAAATTTGCTAAGAGGGTAGATCTTGTGTTAAATGTTCTTACACACACAAATAAGAAGAAGAAAGTGGGAGGTGATGGACACGTTTGTGAATTGTGACAGTTTCACAAGTGTATACTTATCTATAAATTCATCAAGTTGTATGCATTAAAAAATGTATGATAGAGCAGTCGGCCTTAAAGGAACAAATGTATGAATGTAAAAAATCACTATAAACAACACTGGAAGCCAGATGACGTGCCAGGGAAAAATATTTTCAAGATATATTACAAGTGATAAATATCCATAAAATTTAAAAAGCTCTTAATGATCATACAAGAAAAACACATCTTCCACGAGAAAAGAATACCACAATATAAAGATGTATTTCTCAGAAGAAGAAACACAAATGGCAGATAAATGTCATGTGGTAATACTATCAAATGCCTATTGAGTGCTTATAATTGTGTCAGGCATATCCAAAGTACTTTACAGTGTTAATTATTAGTCCTTACAATGAACTAATGAGTTAACTGAGTGGACAATAATATAATTAATGAGTTAGGTAATAATGCAACCAGTATGTTATATTATTATCTTACTTATCTTACAGATGAGAAAACTAAGTCACAGAGAATCTAAGTAACCTGTCCAAAATCAGGCAGTAGTGGTGAAGTTTGCATTCAAACCCAAACAACCTAGCTTATCCAAACTTTTTGGGGAGCAAATCTTAAATTGGTGCCTTTGCTTTGACTCACTCGTGACATCGTGGATGATTGGTTCAAAGATTTAACATCGATTATGTTCATTGCAAAATTGTTTATAAAAGAGTAAAACAGTTACTTAAATGACTAACAATAGGGGAACGAGTTAATAAATTACGTATATATATACAGTTGGTATTTAAAAGGACATTTAGAAGACTACTTAACAATGAGAAAATGTTTTTAGATATTGTTAAATTAAAAGTATGCAGTAATAGCCCAATATTATAAAATTTAAAAAATTTTTTAATTAAAGATTATAAAATAAGTAAGATGGTCATTTCTGGTTAGCAAACTTGTAGATGACTTTTAATTTAATTTGCTTTCTGGATTTTTTAAAAATTCTGTGTTAAAAATAATTCTTTCAGTCAAAAACAAATTATTATCATAAACATAGGGGATTGGAATCAGATTCTTGGTTTTGAAGTTTGATAGATGTGAACAATTGCATATCCTTGCTGGGCCCTGAGTTGCTCTTCTGTAAAATTGGGCTACCACTCACAGGACTATTGTAAGGATTAAATAGAATAATGAATAAAATACCAAGTCCATAAAGTATGATCAAAACATGCAAATTCCAAGTTTCTTTGTTCTTGAGAGGTCTTGGCATAGTACCTAAATTCGTTCAACCAATTTCTAAAATTTTCCATAGTCAGGGAATTAGGATATAAGCCAGGGACTGTTGTGATGTTGAACATACTGAAGTTGCTGGGGATCTGGGCCAGAGTTTATTGAATACAGGCAATCAGTACTTCACAGTACTCTACTAACAGAATTTACACATGGGGGCTTGATTTCAAGCCAATGCCAATTTCAAGGCAGTCTGATTTGGAGGGTGCTGGAAGGTAGCATAAGTTTTTAGTAAGCAGAAGTAGTCAGAGAAAAATAGGTAACAGTGACTGCTAGTTGTAGGTAATGAGTTTAACTTGGAGCATGTCTTTTCACTGAGTAGCTTGGGCTATGTGTAAGTATGATCCAACCTTTCCAGGAGAAGATGCTTGCAAAAGGATTGTCAGAACCTCTGATTAGAGAGTTAATCATAAATCTAAAGCAGTTTTAAAGTGACCAAACACATCAGGGTTACAGGTAAGTTCCAGTCAGCCATGTACATTGGGTACTAGCTTTAAATCTCACTGATGGAAATAGAATTCCTGGCACAGAGTCTGGCATGGCTAAATGCCTCCATTCATGTATTGGGGGCCTGTGACCCACATTCTCTTTATAGATAGATATGTTCTGTTTGGACTAGAGTTTAAACAAACACACAAAAAAATAAAACCACTTTGCTGAGGCATGATTGATATACAAAAAGCTATCATTTTAACATAACTGGTTAAATTTTAAAATTTGTTTTCAATATTTAAATATTGGGAGATTTCAAGATGAAATTTGGATTTTTGGATTTTTGTGAAATGTTGAAATAACTGGCAACACTAGGGTTACACTTCCATATTGTGAAAACTGGCTACAGCCCAGTAGCTACGGCCCCTTTTAGAAGAGGCACTGGGTCTCAGTTGTCCATACTTCTTTCTTCCCCTAACCAGCCTGTTTCACTCACAGTCATCAGCTGCCTGGCCCCTATAATCTCTACTAGTTCATAATACTGCTTGCTTGTTAGGGGAAGTGAAAGGATTTTAAATTGATATGTACATGGCAGGCTGATAATATAATACCTTTTGATGTAATTAGAAAATTTCAAAAATTAGAAGATTAAGTGGAGAGACGTAGCTTATAGGCATGGTCTGTCTTACCACTCTCCCATGCGTGTAGAAGGAACCAAGAAGTGGTAGACAAGAATTCAACTTGAAATTAGGAGCTCATTGAAAATTAGAATTTCTAGTGCAAAAAGAAGCATTCTGCTCTCCCACAATTAGTAATGGTTATGTTGAAATTATATTTATTAGAGAAATAACTAATATTTCAAGACTAGCCTTGATGCAACTAGCAGTGTAAGCTTTTATTTAAAATTTGGATTCACTAGACCTCAGTTTTCTAATAAGTAAATAAAGGCATTTGAAATTAAGATTCTCCAAAGTTCCTTTTATATCTAACATTCTATTATTCCACGCAGAAGCTTTCTATTCTTAATTATGAGCTATTATCTTCTCAACAGTGTCTATAAGTATCTGACCTCCTACCTCTTACAGGAGGTGATTCTATATTAAACCAGTACAGTGGCTTCCTGATCCGTTTTTCAGTGAAAAGACTAATAACATTACCAAAGCGAGCTCTTTATCTAGGAATCTGAGTCTATAACTTTCAATAAAGAAAACCATGAAATTCAGTAGATATTTTTCAGCATTAGCTTCTGATGTCAAATAGCAATACCTGCTTCAGCGCTTATTTTATATATGCCGTAAATCAAGTTTTCTAACCAGGTAGTTTCTACCCAGAGCATGTTTTGTTGGCATTTTTCCTTTGCACAGAACTCAAAATTTTCTTTTATCATGGCAAGGGCAAGAAAACGTGGCTTAGGTTGTTTATTTTTTAGCATAAATGTGCTGACAACTGTAATTTCTGTTTGGCTTCTTTCAAGGTACCATTTTATTATAACACAAAAATATACATTTTAATACTGTCTAGACAAAACCATTGGTCCAAGTCAACACTATAAGTGATGTAAATTGTGTTTTCCAAGGTCTAACATTATGTGTGGCTTCCCCAGTAGGCAATATAATAGGATTTAGGCATCAGGCAGTTTTGAGTGTCCAAATCCCAACTCTACCCTTTCCTAGAGATGTAAAATTGTGAACATTGCTCAGTACCTCTGAGGCTTTTTCCCTGTTATAAATTGATCTGATGTTAAAATATATTAGCTAATTCCTATGATTATGAGAGTATTAAATGAGAAATGTATTACTGTGCTTAGCTCAGAATTTGTACTGGTTGTTAATAATAACAATACTGCTAATGCTGCTACTAATACAAAATTACACAAGCTTATCACTAAAAATGCATCTTGTTTCCAGAAGTTGTCATTGACAGATGTGCCCAGTGTATAAAACAATCTTTTGTACTTCTCTTCAGTACCATAAGGGGCTAAAGAAGGAGATGCATCTGCTTTGGCTTTCCTTGGGTAATTCCATGGCATCTGGCACTGTGCTATTCAAAAACTCTCCACAGGTCATTCTAAATTACAAATTATGCAAATCATATTGTCTTGCATAGTCAATGAGTAGATAGCAAGAACCAAGAAAGTTTATCATTTTCAAAAATATTTTATAATGATATGGATTAGTAACTAATTGATCACTATTGATTCTGAATAAATTTGGAAAGAATAGACAAATGCGGGAGGAATGAGTTGAGACTAGCTTCAGTAAATTAACTTTAGACAGAGAGTATGAGGCAATAATCCTTTGTAAACTGGGCCAATGATCTCCAAAATCTATGCTTCCCTAACTACAAAAGAATTTTGAAAAGTTATATAACTTCCTGCAAATTTATAACTTGACTTATAAACATTTTCATTGTAAATTTATATCATTCCAAATGCTGTAATATCCAACACGCTGTAATTATTGAATTTTTGTTTGTTTGCTTGTTTGTTTCTTTGTTTTGAGACAGAGTCTCACTCTGTCGCCCAGACTGGAGTGCAGTGGCACAATCTCAGCTCACTGAACCCTCCGCCTCCCTGGTTCAAGCAATTCTTCTGCCTCAGCTTCCCAAGTAGCTGGGACTACAGTCGCACGCCACCATGCCTGGTTAATTTTTGTATTTCTAGTAGAGAAGGGATTTCACCATGTTGGCCAGGCTGGTCTCGAACTCCTGACCTCGTGATCTGCCTGCCTTGGCCTCTCAAAATGCTGGGATTACAGGTGTGAGCCACCACGCCCAGCCTGAAGTTTTTAAAATAAAACTTTATGTTGCTTTTTAAAATAGATTCTATGTCATCTAAATACTTAGCAAAGTCAGATCACCCTTCATTTGTTTAAAATTACACAAACTGGCTTTCCTTAATCAAACAGAACTGTCTTCCCTCTCTTTTAGAACTACTATTTCCATTTTACGTCCTAATAAAATGGTATGTCTAAGTGGTATATTTACATTTGAGAATATTGTTCATTATCCAATGGTACTCTGTAGGAAGATTTTTTATGTTAATTAATCTTAAGTTTTGAAATATCTAGTAGTTATAAGTTTCTGTTATTTTCTTTTGGATTGAATTTTGTTATAATTATTATTAGTGCAGAATTTATCAAAATAGCATATAATTCAAGCTTTGTTGAGAATAACATTGTACATTAAAATATGGAAAGGCATGTATTACTAGTAGTTCATTTGTATATGAATTAATAACTATTATGTTGAGACATACTTTAATATCAAATTTATTCCAATTTTTCTATATACATGTATGAAAACTTGTTCATATAAATAATTGGGAACTAAAGGTGTGTTATAATCACAGTGCACCTCAGTTCTTAAACCTCCTTTTATGTTATGTGTTAAAAATTATACTGTGATCCAGCATCAAAACTCATCTTTAGTAATCCACCACATATCCATCAATTAAGACTTTCTGCAACTTTTTTCAACAGCAAAGAACTGGAAACAATCTAATTTGCAGAATGATCCGTTACCCAGTCATTAGATTTCTGGAAATAAACTAAAATAATGTTACTAAGAATTGTCAAATGACTACTTAGGTGCTTTATACTGTTTCACTTAGAGGTGCCTTTTTAAAATATGATATTTTATAAAATTTTGCAAATTAAAATTATATTCAATTTAAATATATATTTTCCAATAATTTTCTGATAACATGATTCTATCTTAACATGTACTTTAAATACACTTCGGAGTTGCAGACACAACTCAGACGAGGATGTGTGAGTACTCACCAAGCTTTCCTCATTTGCTTCCTCAATTCTTCACCAATAGTTCAAGATTGTTAAATAAAAATTACTCATGCTGCCTACTCTACAGTTTCCCTTAATTTATAGTAAACCAGCATGGGCCGTAATACACACTATCTAATAACACATTGCCACCTTAAACATAAATATGAATAAGATTTTGAAATACATTAAATGCTATAGTGCCTTAATTAAAAGATATTTGACTGCCACTGATAATTTGAATTATTTCTTCATGTAATACCCAAAGAATTTTATACCCTGGAGTAGTCATAGTAATATATAGAATGAGTGACAGGCATACGTTTCTTTAATACAATGGAAGAAGAGTGATTATGAAAGGGAGTGTGGGATAGAAAAGAAAATACTTCATTATCTGCAGATGCGTGGTGAAAGCACTAGAGTAAATTTAGAAGCTGAAAATTTGTTTTATTAAATGGGTATGAATCACCCATTTTGAAGACTGCTAAAACATATTACAGAATGTAGTTCCTACTGGGTATGGAGAGTCAAGGGCACATCTATCTTGTGCTTGCTCTTTGAGAAATATAATCAGACATACCTGTTCTGCCTGGAACTAAGGAGCAGTGGAGATGGCAGCTTCCCTGGGCATTGTAGCTACTTTCTTATCTCCAGAATTGTTACAGGAGGCTGTGGAGGCATATCACAGAATTGCTTAACAAAAGTTTGAAAAGGGCTGGAGTTCTTAAGGAATGAATAGAGTCATAAACAGGGAAATAATATTTTATATTTTTTGTGATTTGTTTTTTAAATCCTTATCCAGTGTAAATATTATTTTCGTATGGGTGTTTATTGAAAAACCAAACCAAACCAAAAAAAAAAATAGTGAATTTTTGCTTTAGATTAATTGCAAAAGAAAAAACTGAGAAATAAGATGTCCATAGGGGGCTTTAAAACGTCCTGACATATTACTGGGAATCTAAAAAGCCACATTCACGTGTTGGGCTGTGTTCATGCTCAGGGCTGTGCACATGCTTGAAAAAGACCTGAAAATACCCTAATCTCTAATCTCTGACTGACTCTAAGGCTCTATGCAAGCAGAAAATAAAATCTGATTGCCTGAGGGTTAAGTGCTTGTCTCAACATATATACAGAGCTCTTCAGCAAAGTCAGAGACTTATTGGTCCAAGTTATCTAAGAAAGTCTCTACCTAATCATTAGCTGGTGATTGAACTAACTGAGCAAAGATTTCAGTGATCACACATGAAAAAATACAGACTTCACAGAATTAGGTCAGAAGAGTCAATAAGCAAATAACAACACACATAACAAAGAGCAACAAAAACAAACTGTGGGGAGATGAGAGACTCTGATTTCCAGAGTTACCACATTTTATTATTTGAAATGTCTAGTTTTCAACAGAAAATTATGAGACATGCAAAGAAATAAGAAAGTATAGTGTATACACAGAAAACAAAGAAATCAACAGAAACTGTTTCTGGTGAAATCTAGATGGACTTCCCAATGACCTTACATCAGCTATTTTAATTATGTTCAAACAACTAAAGAAAGCCATGTCTAAACAACTAAATAAAAATATGAAAATAATGTCTCACAAAATGCCAAATATTAACAAAAATATAGGAGTTATAAAAAGAGCCAAATAGAAATTCTGAAGTTAAAAACTGCAGTACCTGAAATAAATAATTCACTAGAGGGGCTCAACAGCAGATTTTAGCAGGCTTAAGGATCAGTGGACCTGAGAATAATCAATTGAGATTATCTAGTTTGAGGAATGAAAAGAAAAAAAAAGAATGAAAAGAAGTGAACACAGCCTCATAGACTTATATCACCAAACATACCATCACATGCGTAATGGAAATCCAAAAAGAAGAGGAGAGAGAGAAAGGGGCAGAAAGAATGATTGAAGAAATAATAAAAATCATTAGTGTACACATCCAAGAAGCTCAATGAATTTCCAGTAGGATGAACTTAGAGATCCACTCTGAGACACATGATAAAGAATTTCTTTCAGTGAAAAGTTATATTATAGATTATTATTATAATTTTTCAAAACAATAGATAAAGCTAACTTGTTTTTATATGATGAAGGAGGACCTGAACACATTTACATAAAATTGGCAAACTGGTGTTGATGGTTGTGATAAAATATCAGTGTCAAGATTTAATCTGAAGAATGATAACAGATATGATTTATTTTATGTTGCCTAATTTCTCCATTTTCTTTTATCCTTCCTGGTTTTTTTGTTTTTTTTTTTTTTCTGTTAAAGTAGAGATTGAAGTGACAAGATGGATCTGAAGGAGGACTGGGAAAAGGTCAACAAAATATCAGCGACTTGTTTATGAAATTCCAGATGGGATTTGTTCACCAAGAAATTATAATTCTGATATTGATATTAAATGCAAAAGGTTGGCATTATTTTATCAAGACACACTGTGACATTTACTTTACTTAATAAGTTTGGAAGTACAAGGCCAATCTTGGAGATAATGTTTATGTCCTCTTTGATACTCCTCTTAAATATTATATAACTTTAGATGAATATTTATTCTTTAGGTTGGGCTGCTTATTCTCAAAGGTATGGTTTTATTCAGATATGAATAAGTGATGATGCCATGTGGAAAATTAAAGAAACATGTTTGTAATGCCTCTATCTACTTTGTAAACAACATAGACAAAATCTCTACTCTTGTGGAGATTCCATTTTAGTAGGGAAGACAAAAGGTAAATATAGTAGAGTAAATAAGATGGAAACAAGTAGGACCAGATACATAATTTGTTATACCAGTAAAAAAATGAAAATGCAGAGACCTTTTTCAAATAATACTGAAAATTTCAAGACAGCAACAGTTGAACAGTAACCAAGTGTGAGGTCCTTTGAAGCTTTGGACTCAATGTGACTGTACAGATTGCAAGCCCACGAAGCCAGGACTGGGGATAAGTGCTATATGGAAAATAATACAAATTAGGTGGCTTAAGCAAATTAGATAAATTGGCTAAACAAAGACCGTTAAAGGTTAAAGAGTTTGAATTGTTTAAAAATTGGCAAAATAATTGGACATGCTATGTAGACGAATTTCTGTGTGTTTTAGAACTTTAGCCATGTTATCTTAAAAAATGCACCTAGCAAGAAATAGTTTAAATACATGCTGTCATTAAACTAATAAGATGGAGTACTTTCGTGGGGGAATAAACTTGACTTTTAAATTCAGCAAGCTTTTCCTGGCCTCTACAAGTTTTCTGACCTTGGCCCAGTTACTTAAACTTCTGAAGCCTCAGTATAATAGGGATAATAAAATAGCATTTAAAGTTGCTTTTGAAATGAAATTAAGGTGATAATACAGGGTGCTTAGCAAAATGTCAGGAATATAATAAAAATTCAAAAAATACTTACTAGTAGTAAAAACAACTGTTATCATTGCTGCTAAATTTCTTACAGACTTTATTCTCAGAAACAATTTTACTTTATTTAACCAGTTTTACTAAGATAAAAGTTTCTGTATCTTGACTATTCACAACCATTAATCAAACTCTTCTTAGTTTATAATTTTAAAAGAAAAACACTTTATAAAACATAACTACATTAACAAAAATACTTGATAACAGTCCTTATGTTTGCTTTTGGTTATAGAGAATTACTGATATTGTGAAATTCTCACTCAATTACCAATAATTAACTACATCTTCTCTGAAAAAAGAATTTACTTGTTCACCTGTGGGAAAGTTTCAAACTGTTGTTGAAGCTCTTATCTTTATACTTTATTACTCCATCTTTCCTGTGGATAAAGCAGAAACATGGGAAGTGGGGTGAAGTATATTCTTTCTTCTTTTTCTGTTCATATGTATGTTTGCAAATGGACATTAAAGGTGTGAAACAATGGTGGAAGGAATATAAAGTTGAATCAGGTCAAAATGGGTTAAGACTTTACTGTGCAGAAATTCTAGATGTCATGTTTCTGCTCAAAGAGTTTGGAGGCTCTAACAGCTTGTTTGGTGGGCAAAACATGGATCAAAATGTGGTCTATACTAACCTAAGTTGAAATACCAGAACTGCCCTGGTATACTGTAGAAAAAGAGATCCAAAAGATAGATTAAGGATTTATCGTGTGATATCTGCTCACCCTGGGAGGGCCCAGTGGACTTATCTTTCATGACAATAGTGAGAAATAAATTTGTGAGAAGAGTTGTAGCATTCTTGAAGAGCTCTGTGGTTGCTCTTCTCTGTAGCTAATAAATTAGAGTGGAGACTGCTTCTTCTAACCTGGAAACCCAAATACAATATGAGAAATTAAATCCTTAATTACTCCTATTAGAGTAGCACGGACTATGTAGCAGCACTTCATCACCACACACAAGGAAGACATGCTTCCAATAATGGACAGCAGACTCTAAGCAGAGATCAGAATTTTCTGATATGCGGAGACCTATGGCATTTCCTAGCTGATCATGGAATCCCTAGAAGTGAAATCGGTGAGTATTCTACTAAATTTTTCTTATGTGATTTGTGTAAGCAGAAGAGCTCTAGGTCAAGTGAACAGAGGCCTAATTTAAATCATAAAAGAGAGTCATAGCCCCTCAGTCCATTCCCAGACTTGAGCCTAGAACTCCTTGAATAAAGGGGAGGCTGAGTCCCCTCCAGGAAAAACCCCGCTTTTCTGCCAAAATTTTACACTGTTAATATTTCTTCTGTCTTCCCCCAAATGGATCTACAGCCTTTTACCAGGGTGACAGTGCAGTGAGGGAAATGAAATAATCATAGTTTTCAGAGATGATTGGAGACCAAGAATATCACTTGTGTTACACTAGTCAGAGTAAGGTCTTATGTATGTCTCTTGATCAAAGGAGTTTTAGCTCAGTCAATCTCATAATGGATCTAATATGTCCTTGAACCTATTCCCAAGTTCCAGAGTAAATAATTGGAACAGACATTCTTAGCATCTGGCAGAGTTCCCACATAGTTTCCCTGACCTTTGGAGTGAGGGATATTATGGTAGAAAAGGCCAAATGGAAGCCAATAGAATCGCCTTTATTTGGAAGAATATTTAGCCAGAGGCAATACTGCATTGCTAGAGGGATTGCAGAAATTAGTGCCATCATCAAGGATCTGAAATATGCACAGGTGGTGATTTCCACCATATTCCCCCTTACCAATTTGGTTTGTGCAGGAGGCAGATAGAGCTTGGAGAATGACCATGAATTATTGTAAACTTAATTGAATTATGACTTAAACTGCAGCTGCTTTTCCAGATGTGGTTTCACTGCTGAAGTAAATTAATACACCCCCTAGTAATCGGTTTGCAGCTACTGATCTGGAAAGTGAATTTAAAAAACATCTTTCAGTAAAGATCACCAGAATCAGTTTGTTATCACCTGGCAAGGCCAAAAATACACCTTCATTGTCCTAACTTACAGATAAATTAACTTTTTCATATGTCATAGTGTAGTCTGCACAGACCTCGGTTATCTTTCCTTTTCACATGACACCATAATTATTCATTACATTGTTATGTTAGTTGGACAATAGAGACTACTGTAGTATATTTATAAGACATTTGCATGTCAGAAGATAAAATATAAACAAATATTCTGAGGTCTCCCATCTCAGTGCAATGCCTAGAAAGTACAATTGTGTAGAGCATGATGAGATATCTCATCCAACATACAACTTATCATGTCAAATGGACCTTTCTGGATTTCAGAGGCAACACATTCCTCTTTTGGGTGCACTACTCTGGCCTACTTACAAAATGTCCTAAAAAACTGTTAGTTTTGAGTGTGCCCCAGACCAAGAGAAGGCTCTGCAACATCTCCAGACTGCTATACAAACTGCTGGGCCGCTTGAGCCAAAGTGGCCTCTTTGGCCACTTGAGCCAAAGGATCCAATAGATCTTATGGTTCTTGAAGTGTCAGTGGTTTATAGAGGTGCTTTATGAAGCTTTTGGTAGGCTCTGTAGTGTACTTTTCAGATATTGCATTTTTTGCAAATTGATAATTTGTGGCAACCTAGAGCCGAACAAGTCTAATGACACCATGTACTCATTTCATGTCTTTGTGTCACATTTTGGTAATTCTCACACAATTTCACACTTCTCATTAATATTATATTCTCATGGCGACTTGTGGTTAGTGATCTTTCATGTCACTACTGTAAATGTTTTGGGGTATTGTGAACCACAACCATATACGATGGGGAAATTAATTGATAAATATTGTATGTGTTTAAACTGATCTATCAACTGGTCATCTTCCACGTCTCTCCCTATCTTGTGGTCTCCCTATTTTCTGAGACACAACAATATTGAAATTAGATCAATAACCTTATAATGGCTTCTAAGTGTTCAAGGGAAAAGGAGAGTAGCACATCTCTCGCCTTAAACCAAAAGCTAGAAATGATCAAGTTTCAGGTATTATTATTTACATAATACATTTCATAAGGCTATAGTTGCCATAGATAGATTCTTTTGATGAATGTGGGCAAGGTGGGTGAAAGCTTCCTGGAAAGAAAGGATTCACCATTCTTGATGCTACCAAGAACATTTGTGACTCATGAGAAGAGGTTAAAATATCAATATTAACAGGACTTTGGAAGAAGTTGATTCCAATCCTCATGGATGACTTTGAAGGGTTCAAAACTTTAGTGGCAGAAGCAACTGCAGATGTAGAAATAAAAAGGTAAATAGAATTAGAAGTGGAGCCTGAAGATGTGACTGAACTTCTGCAATCTCATAATAAAACTTGAACAGATAAGAAGTTGCTTTTTATGGATGAGCAAAGAAAGCGGTTTCTTGAGATGGAATATATGCCTGGTAAAGATGCTTTGAACATTCTTGAAATGACAACCAAGTATTTAGAATATTACACAACCTTGGCTAAAAAAGCAGTGGCAGGGCTTCAGAGATTTGACTCCAATTTTGAAGAAAGTTCTATTATGGATAAAATGTAATCAACAGCATCAAATGCTACATAGAAATCTTTCACGAAAGAGTCAATTGATGCACTGAACTCTATTGTCTTAATTTAATAAATTGCAATAGCCATCCCACCCTTCAGCAATCACTCCCCTCATCAGTTAGCAGACATCAACATAGAGGCAACACCTTTCACCTACAAAGGATTATGAGTTGCTGAAGGCTCAGATTATTGTTACAATGTTTGGGGTGAATAATGCTTTCTTAAATTAAGATACGCACATTTTTTAGACATGGTATTATTTTACACTCAATAGGCTACCATATAGTGTAACATAACTTTTATATGCATTGGGAAACAAAAAAAAATGTGTGACTTGCTTTACTGTAAATTTGCTTTGTTACAGAGGTTGGAACAGAAACATTAATATCTCTGAATTATTCCTGTACATGAGAAAGTGGCTCAAATGTTCATGGATCCTATTTATGGCACATTTATTTTTTCCCAGCCCAGTTGTCTGGCTTCATGGGGAGTTATTTACTATCAATTGACTGAGGAAAAAAGAAACACCTTACATACGGTTCTACACAACATGTGGGCACTGTCTGAAAGTGGACAGCTATAGCACTACAGGCTCTTTTTGGAACAATGGTGGAGTGAAATTCTCCCAGTAAGCAAAACTTGAACAGTGCACTTTGTTGTTCATTTCACATGGAAGGAGAAATACACAGAAGTACAAATACATTCTGATTTATGAGCTGTGGCCAATGATTTGGCTGGATGGTAAGGGACTTAGAAGCAATGTGATGAAAAAAAATGGTGACAAAGAGGTCTGTGGAAGAGGATGTGGATAGACCTCTCTGAATGGGCAAAGAATATGAAGACATTTGAGTCCCATGTGAATGCTTACTAAAGTGTAATCTCTGCAGAGGAAGATTTTAATAATCAAGTGGATAAGATGACCCATTGGGTTCGTGAACAATGTAGCCATGGGTTGGCAGGATATATGAGATGCAGGGATGGAGGTCATGCATGGGCTCAGCAACATAGACTTCCACCCACCAAGGCTGATCTGGCTAGAGACACTGCTGAGTGCCCAATCTGCCAGAAGCAGAGATCAGTACTGAGCTCCTGATATTGCACCATCCTCTGGTGTGATTAACCAGCCAGCTGGGAGCAGGTGGATTACATTGGATGACTTCCATCATGAAAGGAGAAATACTTGGTTCTTATTGGCATAGACACTCTGGATATGGATTTGCTTTCTCTGCATGCAATGCCTCTGCCAAAACTACCATCTGTACATTTATTGAATGCCTTATCTACCATCATGGTATTCCACACAGCATTGCTTTTGATCACAAAACTAACTATACAGCAAATGAAGCATGGCAATGGGCTGCGCGCGTGGAATTCACTGTCCTTACCATGTTCCCCATTATCCTGAAGAAACTGCCAATAAAATTTTGGAATGGCCTTATGAAGACTCAATTTTAATGCTATCTTTATGTCAATACTTACTTGACTGGGACAATGTGCTCCAGAAAGCTGTATGTGGTCTAAATCAGAGTCTAATATAAGATGCTTTTTCTCCTATAGCCAAGATACAAAAGATCAGGAATGAAGAGGTAGAATAGGAGTAGCGCCACTCACTATTACACTTATTGATCCACTAGTAAATTTTTTATTTTTCCTGCATGATCTTATGCTCTGGTGGTCTAGAGGTCTTACTACTAAAGGAAAGAATGCCTCTCCCAGGAGACACAACAATAATTTTATTGAACTGGAAATTAAGAATGCTACCTTGCTTCTTCGGGCTCCTCATGTCTCTGAATCTACAGATAAAGAAGGGAGTTACTCTACTTGTTGAGATAATTGATCCTGACTACCAAGGAGAAGTTGTGCTGCTAATACACAATAATGGTAAGGAAGAGTATGTCTGGTATACAGGAAATCACTTAGGGTGTCTTTGACTACTACTGTGTCCTATGATTAAAGTCAATAAAACATTACCACAGTCTTTTTCAGACAGGCCTGCTAAATGGCCCAGACCCTCAAAAAATAAAGAGTTGGGTCACCCAATAGGCAAAGAAACACAACCAGCTGAGGTACTTGCTGAGGGCAAAGATAATATAGACCTGGTAGTGGAAGAACCTAGTTATAAGTATAAGCTATAAACATTTGACCCATTGTAGAAATAAGAACTATAACAGTTATGAGTATTTCTTATTTATTTTGTTATAAATATGTTTGCTTGTGTATGTGTGTCTGTGTCTGTTTGTGTGTGGGGGGGGTGCGTGTGGCATATGGGGTAACCAAATTTTATTCACTCTATATGTTCTTATTAATTCTTCCTACTGAGTAATTCTACTTTTCATGGCAGAGTGTCTTTTCTGCTCTGTTAGTTTTAAAAAGCAAATGACAAGCTTTTTTTTTTTTTATCTTGCTTTGGGGAAAGAGTAAACATTTTAAAAATCACCATATAGTATTTAGGAAAAATGTTACTGGTTTTCTTTTACTTCAACTACTGCTTCCTCTCTGTATGTGTGCTTGCATCTATCAGCTCATAGACTTCAAAGAACTTGCTGAGACTTAAGCCTTTTGGGGGCAATTACTTTTGGATTTTTAAAATCATGGTTGAAAAATAGGCAAAAGACTCACATATCCTTCAACCACTCTTTAAAAAATGATGGAGGGATAGGCAAAATATTCTCTTGAGAATTCTAGATATTCACAATTTAGGGGATGATATTCAAACTTCACAAACCTTGACAGAAGGGGCTTAAACATCCATCCCATCAGGGAGACTGTCCATCTTAAGCTGAGTCTCTAGGGGCTGTGATCACAGTCAGAAGACCAGACCAAGGACAGGGATGAATATTGTTGCCTTTTGTATCCAACAGGACAGGCAGGGTTCCCTTCTACAAGGAGGACTATCAAAATTAGCTGAGACTCCCTCAAGAGCAGGTGGTGATGAAGGACAAAGAAGCAAGCTGCCATGAGTGCTGTTCTCTATGTAGTCCAGAAAACCCCTGCCATCATGCTCTGTTGATGTCATTTTGCTTTTATTTTTTGAATGGAATTCAGCTAATGAGTCAGAGTGGATAATTCCTTAACAATAACTACTATGCGAAGTTACAACTGACCTGTGGGGCTGCTCCTGATATGTCAGCAATGTTTCTTCAAAAAGAGGTCTCCTTTCCATTTTCTCCCTCGATTTAGCTGAATCACCAAGCACTGAGAATGTCAGGGCTTGCGGGGTTAAAATGATCATGCTTTTAGATTATCGCCAGACAAAACCACCTGGGTTCAACTTGTGAACACAGGTTCACAACTGCACACTTGTTTCAATGTCAGTCTTCGAAGAGAGCTTTTGTAATTCAGGGCATACGAAAATGTGTTTTAGTAATTCAGTAGAAAAATGTTGGGCTCCCTAATGATTGGAGAAACTAATGTGATACGCTCCAGGTGAAAATCCTCAGACTAAGTATATAAATATTAAGAGCCTGCTTCTGTGACTCACTTTCTAAGTCTAGTCTTTTCTAGTGCTCCAAAATGTAACATATTTTACTGGTCCAAAAATACTTCAACATTTGTTATTACATTTTGAAAGGATAGCCATAGGTAAGACTGTTCTCTATGTGGTTCAAAAAACCTCCACCATCATGCTTTGTTGGTGTGATTTTTCTTTTATTTTTTGAATGGAATTAAGTTAATAAGTCAGAGTGGATTAATGTTAATGAGCAAGAGTCTTTTCCTTAATGTATTTTTTATGTATGGTTTTTCCTAATGGTAACATGAGCTATTTTCTCTATAAGCTTGTACTGTTTCCAAAGAATATGACCTTAAGACCTAAGGAAAACCCAAATAAAAGTATTTTATCTTTGCACCTTGCCATTCTTTATTTCCTTAGGAAAATACAAATACATACAGAAGCCAAGAGCTTTTATTCAATACACACTGTATGCAATTCCTATCTTATTCTAAGTCCAAGCAGAGAGGCAGACAGTGTAAGTGGGCCCCTGTGTCCTTAACATTCGAATTCCCAGGAAATAATTTAAACTGCTGCTTGCTGCATGAATATAACTTGTTTCCATGCAAATGTAAGTCTATAAACCTTCCCTTAGGATCTAATGAGCAATCTTTATTTGCAAGTATTCACTGAGTAACTACTCTGACACATGCCAGCTAGGCACTAATGACAGTAAGAATTGTTTCTGCACTCCGACAAATGAATTCAGAGAACAAATCTAAATTTCTCTGCTTGTGATCTCGTTATTCAGGAGAAACTATTGCCTCTTTCTCCATTTTTTGTCTCCTATATCTTCAATTATAACATTGAAATAATGTGTTTCACCAAGTCCATGATTATTAAAGAATATTTAGGATCTGTCGTAAACACCCTTGTATGAGCTTCATAAGGAAAGGTGCTATATAAATAAGCACTTGGAATGGTCCCCGGCATATGATAAGCCTACTATCAATGTTCTCTAGTTTGTCTTGAGTCTCTCAGTTACTTAGTTGTAAGCTGTTTACTGTTCTAATGAGAAGGACTAGTTATAGCAACAGACTTTTTTGTACACAATAAATCTGTACAATTTTTATTTGTCAATTAATAAAATAACATGTGAAAGTATGTCAATAAATCTATCATAATAGTCATCCTAGTGCCTACTGAGCGTAAAAGACAACAGTGGTACATATATAAGAAGAAACAGAGTATGAAGGGAAAATATTCTCAGAAGAGTGAGCTTACAGTGGTCTTTTGCATAAAATTCCCAATGGTAATTTCTGTGAATGAATTACCTACATTTACTCTGTATACCCAACAGTATGCAAGTATTTATTTTTATTTAATTCTAATTTAATTAGTAATATTAGATTTCTTGCACATCATCTATGCTCTTTTTTTAAAACGTTAAATACTTCATCTACCTAGCAACAACCTTGCAAAAACCTTGCTAAGTAGGTTTAGTATTTTCATTTCCTATCTAAGGAAACCAGACTCAAAAAAATTATGGTGTGAGATGGCACACCCTTTAGTGCAGCAAACTTAGTCATTCTTGCTACTACACTGTGCCAAGTGATTGGGATCAAAAATTAATTTTGATTTTTAGCATTACTTTTTAGTGAACATTTTAGCACAGTTTTGAAGATAACATTTTTAAAATTTCATATTCCATATAAAGTTTCCATATAAATTTTCAATTAATTGCCACGAATGGCTAACTCAGAATAAAGGGCTTAATAAATGTCTTTTTTTTAATTCATGGTGTAGTTGGGGGTTCTATATGCCCAGTATGTTAACCTGTTTGCACCCTACATTGTGTATGCTAGCTATGCTTTAAGAATACACATCATCCTCCATCTTCCAATAGGCTTCATTTAGTATTATTCCTGTCTATGTTGGAGGAAGGAGACGATCAGGAAAAATGACTAATGGGTACTGGGTTTACTATCCTGTTGATGAAATAATCTGCATAGCAAACCCCCATGACACAAGTTTACCTATGCAACAAACCTGCACATGTACCCCTGAACTTAAAATAAAAGTTTTTTTTAAAAATGGAAGAAAAATACACACCATAGGCTTAAATATATGCCCTGGAAGAAGTGGGAGAGTAAAAAATGAAGTAATGCTAAACAGAAACCATAAAAAAATTTTCTTTCTGGAATAGAAGATGTATATAACCCATCTTAGTCATTTCTTTCAAGGACCTGCCTCAAAAGTGAATTCATCATCAATGAGAAGACCCTAAAATGGTAAACTTGTAAAGAGTCAAGATTTTGCATCTAAACATAAAGCAGAAAAACATGTAGAAACGAGCTTATAAGGTGACACAAAAAATGTTATTCGAGTAGGTACAAGTACTTTTCTACCTTTCTTTTAATTACTTTTGAGAGAATTGGAGGTGGTATTTTATTGAAAATACTCCAAACAGAAATGGTGTTGATTGATTTTATCATTTTCTTGTAATTAAAGTTTTTCATTGCCTGATGCTAAGAATGGTTGTGAAATTTTGGCTAGCTAGTATGGTCTGTTTTCTAGATGAAAACACTGGTGAAGACTTATGAAATAAAGAAAGAGACCACAGAGCATCTCAGGCCATTTGTGGCAAGTGCTTCCCCAACCACAGTTGTTATACAACACTACAACTCTGTGTGCACTTGTTAGATCTCTGAGCATGTAGCTATTTCCTGCCTCTTCTCTATACGTTCATCTATGTTGATGAGGAATGCTTGATATAAAAAATTCAACTCAATTAAATTAAAACCCATACAATCAAACTTCACCAACATTTATTAATGGTATACAACATTGTCATGGTTGTGTATCAAGCCTTTGGCAAAGGACACATCAAAAGCACAGAAGTAATATAAATTATGGTGAGAATGCAGAGTTTACAACAAAATAGTAAAGTCTAATCTCTAGGAAGGAACAGGATGTTTGCAAAAAATGGGGACTTATCATTTGATGGGTTATTTTTTTTAATTGGTGGTCATTAGCTTCCAAACTAAAAACAACCTAATTTTAAGAGGCTTTATTCTTTGAGTCTCAGCAAGCAACATGGCTATACCTTTAAAACAAAGAGTACATTTGTTTTGGCTCAAGTGTACTTAATTAGCTAATAGAAATCACAGGCGATGTTGTTACTAAATAGGGAAACTGAAAGACTTGCAGTGTTGAATCTCAGCTGCAGCTCCCCAAGCAGACATAATTTGAAATAAGTTGACTCCAATTTACAATCAATCAACAAAAACACATTGAATGCTTAATTATGTGATTAGACCAAATTATCTGAACAGTATCTTTCTGACCGTGTTAGGCCACAGTAACGTTTGGGCTTGTAGGAGGTCCAGGTGTAACATATAAAACAAGTAGCTAAAAAATACTTAGCAGGTCCTCAACTAATGCCATTTTTGCTATAATGTGGATGACAAATAAAAAGGTTTCTGGCTGGGGCCACTGTCTGTGGAATTAGTACCTTCTTCTCATGTCTGCTTGGGCTTTCTCTGGGTATTTTGGTTTCCTCCCACATCCCCAAAATGAGCACATTAGGTTAATTGGTGTGTCTAAATGGCCCCAATCTGAGTGAGTATAGGTGTGTGGGTGAGGGCGCCCTGCAACGGAGTAGCATTCTGTCCAGGGTTAGTTCCCACCTTGCACCTGAGCTGCCGGGATAGGCTCCAGCTACCCATGATTCTAAACTGGAATAATTGGTAAATAATTATCTTACTTGTGTTTATCAATCTTTCTTAAAGTTATGGATAGCTTACATTTATTTCATTGTTTAATATTAGAAGCGTTTCGGGTCTTTATTTAGAAATGTGGTGATGATTTTGTGACCAGAAATATGCTGTAGGAACTTTAACTCTTGCTTATATGGATTAGCCTATGGTAAAATTGATTTTGTTTCCCTTTAAGGTATTTTTAGATATATATTTCACATATAAGTGAGATTTTGCAATATTGTTTTTCTTTGTCTGGCTTATTTCACTTATCATAACATCCTCCAGGTCTATCCATGCTGTGGCAAATGGTAAGTTCACCTTCCTTCATAAGGCTGAATGATATTCCACTGCGTGTGTGTGTGTGTGTGTGTGCATGCTCAAGTATGTGTATGTGTGTATACATTTTTTAAAATTCATTTTTCTGTTGATGGACACTTAGGTTCTTTTCATATTTTAGCTATTGTGCATAATGTTGCAATGAATATTAGAATGTAGCTATCTTTAAAGGTGGTGATTTCATATCCTTTGAGTATATACCCAGGAGAGAGGGATCGCTGGGTCATACCGTAGTTCTATTTCAAATTTCTTTAGGAAACTTCATTATGTTTTTTTTTTTTATAATGGTTCTTCCAATCTACATTCCCACCAACAGTGCTCTAGAGTTCCCTTTTCTCCACACTTTCACCAACATTGTTATGTCTTGTCCTTGTTCTTTCTTTTTTTTTTTCGTTTTTTTTTTCGAGACAGGATTCCACTCCCATTGCCCAGGCTGGAGTGCAGTGATGCGATCTCAGCTCACTGTAACCTCCGACTCCTGTGCTCAAGTGATCCTCCCACCTCAGCCTCCAGAGTAGCTGTAGTTCCAGAGTAGTTCCAGCTACTCTGGACTACCAGTTCCAGTAGTCCAGCTGTAGTTCCAGCTACTCTGGAGGCTGAGGTGGGAGGATCACTTGAGCACAGGAGTCGGACGTTACAGTGAGCTGCCCGGCTACTTTTTACATTTTTTGTAGAGATGGGGTTTTCCCATGTTACCTAGGCTGGTTTCAAAGTCCTCAGCTCAAGTGATCCACCTGCCTTGGCTTCCCAAAGTGCTGGGATTACAGGCATGAGCCACTGCTCCCGGCCTTGTTGTTTCTCTAAGAGCCATCTATGGGTGTGAGGTGATATCTCATAGTGGTTTTGATTTTTAATTCCTTTCTGATTAGTGATATTAAGCACTTTTTCATATATCTGATGGGCATTTATATCCTCTTTGGAGAAATGTCTATTCAAATCATTTCCTCAATTTACAGTTGGGTTATTTGTTTTTCAGCTATTGAGTTGCAAGGGGTCTTTATAAATTTGGGGATATTAACACTTTATCAGGTATGTGGTATGAATTATACTTTCCCATGTGTTGGTTGCCTTTTCATCTTGTTGATTGTTCACTTTGCTGTGCTGAAGCTTTTTAGTTACATGGAGTCTCATTTATTTGTTTTAATTTTGTAGCCTGAGCTTTTGATGTGATATCCAAAAGAATTATTGCCAAGGGAGTGTCCAGGAGCTTTTCTCCTATGTTTTCAATTTCAGGAGTTTTACAATTTCAGTTCTTACATATAGCTATATTATCCATTTTGAGTTAATTTTCATGTATGATGTAAGATAAGGGTCTAACTTCATTCCTTTACATGTGGAAATCCAGTTTTTCCAACACCATTTATTGAAGAGTCTCTTTGCTTCCCCATTATATCCTCTTAGTGCCCTTGTTGAAAATTATTTGGCATGTAAGTGTCAACTAATTGACACATGCTTTTGGATTTATTTCTGAGATCTCTATTTTGTTCCATTGGTCTGTGTGATTTGTATGCCTGTAACATACTGTTTTGATTACTATAGCTTTGTAATAAAAGTTTAAATCAGGAGGTATGATACCTACAGCTTTGTTTTTCTTTCTCAATATTGCCTTGGCTATTCAGGGCTTTTTGTAGTTTCATATAAATTTTTGAAAATTTTTTTCTATTTCTGTGAAGAATTCCATTGGAATTTTGATAAGGATTGTGTTAAATCTGTATATTGCTTTGGGCAGTATAACATTTTAACAGTATGGATTCTTCCCATTGATGAACACAGAATATTTTCAGTTTATCTGTGTCTTTAATTTCTTTCAAAAATATTTCATAGATTTCAGTGTACAAATCTTTCATCTCCTTGGTTAAATGTATTCCTAGGTATTTGTTTTATTCTATCATATATGTGATTATTTTCTTTCCTTTTCTTGGCCAGATTGTTATTTGTGTATAGAAATGCTTTCTTCAAAGGCTCCATGGGGAGATTCTGTTTTTTGCTTCTAGTTTCTGGTAGCTCCAGGCCTCCTTGACTTTTGGCAGCATTGCTTCAATCTCTGCCTCTATGGTCACATTGCCTTTTTCTCTGATTTCTGTCAGATCTCCCCTGTGTGTTTCTTATAAGGAACCCTGTCATTGGATTGAAGGCCCACTGGATAATCCAGAACAATCTCTCAAAATTCTTAATTTAATTGTATGTATAAAGACCTTTTTTTCCCCAAATAATGTAACATTTATAGGTTCTAGGAGCTAGGATATAGGCAAAAATTTTTGAGAGGCAGGACAGATTTTGTTTGGTTATTTTAAAATATCATGCTAAAAACATGTATTAATATTCGAATGTTTGTCAAACTGTTCAAAATAGGTTAGTACGTGATTCTAAGTATATGCTACTGATGTAAGTATTTATATCCTCCCACTCTTACCTTTGAAAATTATCTAATGTTCTTATGCTGCTAAAATATGCATAACATGAAACTTACCCTTTAAGTGTACAGTTTCATGGCATTAAATATATTCACATTGTTGTGCAGCCCTATAGGGTTTTAGTGGGTACTGTGTTCTGTTATTTCCTTCTCTTCCAACTTTGCTACATAAAAATATCTAGAATTAATATTATTATCAAATTAATGTTATTCATATATTGAGATGGTAATACAATTTTTCTTTTATATCCTGTTAAATCAATGTCTTTTTGATGTTAAATCTAGGGCATATCTAGAGAGAAAATATCATCATATCCCAATATCTTCATGGGAAAATTTAGGCCACATGCAAATGCACAGAGTCGTGAAGTAGAGCAAAAATTTGGACCAAAAATGTAGCCTAAAAGGAGGAGCTAATTTTAGCAACACATATGAAAATAAAAAAGAAAGCAAACTAACCATGATCCTAAGTTATTTGGAAATGCTTGTTTAAACATACTGTTTTTGTATAAAATGAGTGAGTCAGTCGGTGGACGTCACTTCTAAGTTTTGCAATTTTTAAAACCAATCTGTAATCACCAGGACACATTCCATGAATACTTTATTGTCAAGACACATTGACAGACTTAAGAAAACATCCTTTTGCTTATTTTTATAATTATTTATTCCTTCACATACCTGTTCCACCCACTATCCCATGATATTTACGTGGAAGCTGAGATACTTTCATAATGCTGGTTCTTCTGTCATGGTTGACACTTTGAGTCTTCCTCATACTATTAATCTCAAAGTATGTACAATGAGGATACTGAACCATCTTAGCAGGTGAAAGTCAAATTGGTTATTGTTCAACATATAAAGGCAAATCAAATTTTCTTTTAGTTAACTTTTGACTAAAATGCACAACTATAATTTATTTCAAAAGAGAGAACCATTCAAGTATAAACCTGACCCTATTATTACACTCTCAGCAGGAACAGAGAAAATCTCTTTTGAGGGTCTTAGCTGGCCACTGGTTGCCATGCAAACTTGACTCATTCATTACCAATTCACAGAAAATTTCAAATACTAATTGGAGCTTCCATGAATATTTGAGAAAGAAATAAGTAAACCTACTAGTGAATGCAGACAAGAAGCCAAATTTGTCTTTCTTTGCTTATGAAAGGTTAAATTGATAGACCACCATTTTACTTAAACATAAAAATTTTGAGCTGGGCAAGTGGATGCCTGCAGCTAATTTACAGTCAAATCACATCCACTTGGAATAGTAGGGTTGAAATGAAAACATGTTGATAGACTATTTACCTGTTAGGCCTTGGTAAGTGCAGGGATAACAAATGTAATTCATTTTGTTAACATGATGAAGTTACCATAATTAAGCAGTTGGTAAAGAAACAAATCTGTTATGAGTTTACGTTTCCAGCCTTTCAGTGAAATCTGATGTTCCAATAAATGGATATCACAGGGTTTGGCCACTAGGTATACTAAAGGACTCAGCCAGAAAAGTCACTACTCTAAATCTGATCAGATCTTTTCAACCAGCAGATTTTTGTCCATTCCTGGCAACTCTCTCAGTTTGCTGCTTCATGAAGTTCTTAGGGATATTTTCCATTTTAAATCAGAGCTAGGGGTGAGTTGAAGTGTTTTTGTCCTATTTCAAACCAAAATATACATTTTAACTCTTTTTAGTCTTTTCAAAAATGCAGCAAGTCATTAATGAGGAGCCTATGTTAAAGGAATTAAGTAAGATGCCCAAGAAAGGAGTGAGCAGCCCTGAACCAGTTTAACTGGATTCTAGATTTCCAAATTGATGAATCACATTCTGAAATCTGCTTCATTCAGTTAAAGAGATGGAACGAGCCAAAACTTATTTCTTCTTCTATTGTGATATAGTCCAACCAAAAAAGATTCAGAGAAAAATAGAGTGTGGTTGTTCCTCAGTCATTACTGTTGTGCTGAATTCAAAGTACAGCGAAGATAGAGGATTGCTTTATAAAAGTGAGGCTGATAGGGCACTAGAATTGTTTTGCATTAATGTACTTTTGATATATTCACTTCTTGTCTTTAAAAGAATAACTTTTTAAAAAGGATTTTATTTCTTTTAAAAGAATGTCATGTTCCTAAGAACAAAGAATGTGTCCATCTAGAGAGATAATGAATGTTGACTTAATATTGATATGAGTATATACAGTATATATTAATTATAAGATTATATAAAATGAAACCACATTTCTGTTACACACAGCTTTTTTTCCACTCAGTAATACATTGTAAAATTTTTTCCACGTCATTCATGTTATTGGGACTGTCCATAAAAATAGCTGATTCAATATCCTGAGTAATGTAAATACTCCAGTTAGTAAACTACATCTTTACTAATATTGCTTTGCAAAAACCTGTGCAACCCATCACTTATTAGTGGTTTGTAGAATTATTTTTCTCACATTATTAATGCTGCAATGATTGTAACTGTAGCAAAATCTTTGTGCATATCTGTAATTACTTTCTTGAACTATTTCTAGGAGTACAATTGTTGTGCTGATGTGTTTGTATTAAAGCTTTTGATACACAATGCAAATTGTCTTCTGCAGGTAACTAATTCCTGTGTCCACAATATAGTTTGAAAAATGAGGTTGAGATGGTTAATTCTCCATTAGAATTCTCCGTACTTTTTTTGTTTGTTTTGGTTTGGTTTGGGGGTTTTTGTTTTGTTTTATTTGTTTGGGTCTTCAGGTCCAAAGGCCTAGTGATCCCTTGTACCTGAAATGCCTTTATTGTCCTTATATGTCACTGCCACAATTTCCCTCATTACTATTATATGCATTTTATGATTTGACTTTGCAATTACTCCCATTAAAAAGGAGGAGTCAATTTCTCCTCCTTTTAATATGTGCTGGCCCTGTAACTTGCTTTACCGACAGAATAATAGAGTAATATGATATGCTTCCTAAGTCCAGGACTCAAGAGGCTGTCTAGCTTCTCTCTTGTCCTCTTAGAAATCAGATGCTATACTAAAAAAGTCCATAGTAGCCTGCTGGAGATAGAATGTGGATGGTATTGACATACCCTGGCTGACAGTGTCAGCCAGTTGCCAGCAATGAAAGTCATCCAGGACCAACCAGATGACCTGCCAAATGACCCACAACAGCATGAATGAGTCCAGCTGACACCCTATAAGGAGAAGATCTGAGCCATGCCCTCTGAGCACTTCCTGTGTTGCCAATCACTGGTATCCTGAGCAAGTGAATGATTGTTGTTTTATATCACTAAGTTTTACGGTAGTAAAACACTCAGAAATAAATAAAAATAGTAATTAATGCAGTTGATACATTTTAAAATTCATGTACAGCTCCATCTTTTTCTTATGCCTCTTACCAAACAAATCAGTTGAGATAAGAGTATTAATTTATTTTAATGGAGGTGTTTCACTGTTGCTGAGAAAAAAGAATCCTGGCTTGCTGAATACTGTCACCACCAATTAAATATACTGCTACTGCAGAGTAGCCCACTTCCTTGTATCATAAATTGGCAAAGTTTGACTTAAGTTTATGATAGATAGGACTTTGCATGAGTGGCACTCTATGAAAGGCAGATTTATTAGTCAAAATGTACCTCTTAATAAATGAGAGTATATATACACCAGTGATAAAACATTTATCTTGTGGATAGATGAAGTATGATGTTTGATGCACATACTTTTAAAAGTTTAGTTGAGTTTATCTAAAGATAATTGAAGCTTGCTTTTATCTGCTGACTGAGTACACTTTTTATTTAACATGACCTAGTGTTCCTTGGACTTAAATGGTTTTAGTGTGGCTTTGGATGCATTGATATTTTCACAGGATGATTTATGATACTTACCAAGATATTCATTTGTAAAATCAAAATTTAAATTAGAGTCAATTTGGCAGCTTTCCAACTCGAAACCTACTACATAGGTTATTAAGAATAGAAAATCATTAAACAAAAATAGCATCTGGTGGTCCGTACTGTATCTGTAAGATTAGTAGAAAAAATTTTCCCTAAAACAAATAAACAGATTTGCAAAACAATCTATCAGGCAACTCTTTTTATAGAAATAAAAATGACTTAAATCAATGCTCTTCAGTATTATAGCTCCTTAAAACAACATAGTAATATTTACCTGCATACATTTTCTTGATCATCTCTACGGAGCTGTGGAAGGTAATAAGCCAAGGGACTATGTACGAATTAAATGGAATAAGGCTCAGAAACTATTAATTCAAATAAACCTTGTATTTCATTTGCATTTGTAAGTTTTCTACTGTTTGGAAAAAAATGTAAAAAAAACCTCATAACTTTCCAAGCCAATTGTGTTTGAGGACAGTTTTTCGAAGGAAATATCTGTAGTCCAGTTTTCTCATTTATTCCCAAATTAAGAAGGCTAGATTCTGTGTAAACCATGCTTTAAACTGGTCATCAAAAATAACTAATAATCTAAGTGACAGAGCAGAACAACTCTATTTCATATTAAATTTCTATTCTTTTATGACATATTCATGATTCTCCTTTTTTTACATAAATTCAAATGTATATATTAGTTATAAAAGTAACACAAATAATTATAGTACATACAACTTTACCCAGATTCCCTATATTGTTAACATTTTCCCCCCATTTTTGTTTTTTCATTTAATATGGAGATATAGCATATATATGTATTTATAAACTGTATGTATGTATTATATATGCATATGAAGTCATACATTGCTTAATGACAGATACTTTCTGAGAAATTTGTTCTTTGGCGGTTTTGTTGTGCAAACATTATAGAGTGTACTTACAAAAACCAAGTTGGTATAGCCTACTACACACCTAGTCTATATGGTGTAGCCTATTGCTCCTATGCTACAGATCTGTATAGAATGTTACTGTACATTCTGCAGTAAGCAATTATACCACGATAATAAAGTATTTGTGTACCTAAACATATCTAAACATAGAAAACATACACTAAAAATATAGATTTATAAGCTTATGGGACCACCATCATATATGCAGTCCATAGTTGTCTAAAACATCATTCTGCAGTGCACCACTGTATAGATATAATATTTTATTGAACTAGTTTAAAGTAAGCTTCAGGTACAGTATGATACCTTTTCCCATAAATACTTTAATGTTTATTTCCTAAAGCAGGGCAATCTTTTGTATAATTAACAATAATTCTTTAAATTAGGAAATTAATCTCTGTGATATATATTCTTACTTTTTTTCTAATAGTATATCTCCTCTTTTAGAAATACTTGTCTGCTGCCCATTTTAAATTAGCTCCCCCTGCTATGTGTTCACAATGCACCTTTTTTTAGCCCTGCAGGACACTCATCATTTTCTAATCTAACCATCATCTTGATATCTATCTCTTTAATGCACTACAAGCTTAGGAGTGACTGGTATAATATTTACTTTATTTCCTCCCTAAGGTAGCACAATTCTTGGCACTTAAACTTTTCATAAATCTTTTTAGGTAAATGTGTTCCTTTGAATTGTAGTTGAGGCATTCCAATCTTTGCCTCCATTAAGAATAACTAAAATTGCTACATGGTCTTAAATTTTTAAAATTTAGACCAACAGACATCCAGAATTCAGAATTCGTGAAGGAATGAAGTACTTAGTTTTAAACCATCATTTTAGTATTTTAAAGATTAATTTTATAGTTTCACTAGAAACTTAAATAGTAACTTAAAGTATAAATTATTTTATTTTCAAAAGTAATTATAATAGCATACATTTATTGAAAGCTTGCTCTGCTTGAGGCACCCTGTATTTTACACAACTTTATTATTTAGTCAGAATAATAAATAATATTTAACAAAAACCTATATGCTTTAAGCACTATGTTAAGCACATTGCATGGGTTTTCAAATTTAATAATAAAATGACAAATACTTATGAAACTTTTCCTATGTTTCAGGTACAGGTGGAAGTGTTTTACACTATTAATTCTCATTTAATTCTTACAACATTATGACAAGGATGTTATTATTCCTATTTTGCTGATGAGGAAATTCAGACTACAGAGATACTAAATACTCAATGGGAATTACCATTACCATGTCTCTTTTTTTTTTTTGAGAAGGAGTCTGGCTCTGTTGCCCAGACTGGAGTGCAGTTGCGCCTTCAGGGCTCACTGCAAGCTCCACCTCCTGGGTTCATGCCATTCTCCCACCTCAGTCTCCCCAGTAGCTGGGATTACAGGCGCCTGCCACCACACCCAGCTAATTTTTTGTATTTTTAGTAGAGACAGCGTTTCACCGTGTAGCCAGGATGGTCTCGAACTCCTGACCTCATGATCTGCCGGCCTCAGCCTCCCAAAGTGCTGGGATTACAGGCGTGAGCCACCGCGCCCGGCCCTATGTCTCTTTTAAAGAGGGAAAAACCCAAAACGTGAATAAGTTAAGTTACTTACCTATATTAATTTTACAGAGTTGCTGTAACAAATTACCACAAACTGACTGACTGAGAACAAGAAATTTATTGTCTCACTGTTCTGGGGGCTAAATAAAATTCTGAAATCAAGGTGCCTGTAGGCCCATGCTCTTTCTAGAAGCTCTGGGGAGAATTTGTTTTCCTATTAGCTTCTGGTGTTGCTAGCAATCTTAACATTCCTTGGCTTGTAGACACATTGTTTATGTCTCTGGCTCTGTCATCATATGGCATTCTGCTCTCTGCCCGTTTGTCTCTGTGCCTCTTCCCCTCTTCTAAGGCCTTACTGGGTTAGGGCCCACCCTAATGACTTCATCATCATTTACTCACATCTGCAAAAACCCAATTTCTAAATAAGGCCATATTCAAAGGTACCAGATGTTAAGACTTCAACGTATCTTTTTGGGGGACACATTTCAACCTATAACATTACCCAAGGCCATTAAGCTCATTAATGACACTACTAGGATTTGATCTCGGGCTTATCTGACTCGAAAGCCTATGTTTTTAATCACTCTGTTCCACGCAGCACACAAGACCTGAGTCATCTTTAGTTCTACAAGCTAACTAAAGTTATTAATGACCATGGCAGTCATCAAAACAAAATTATTTAATATTTAAAATATATATCATTTAGATATTTACTTAAAACATGCATGAATAACTGTTATAATAAAATGAATAATTTTTTCAAACTATAAACATGAAATTTATTTATAAAAAGGAAACAGAATTTTATACATAAAAATCTCATTTGTTTATGCAATTACTAACCCAAACACCTATTTTTAAAGAAAATTATCCATCAAAAGACCGCTTATCTCTGCTTAGTAAATTTTCTTAATTTTTTTAGTGAAATGGTGTGGTTTTAGCTATGCAGGGTTTCTACTTTCTTTCAATTTTATTTTATTAAGATATCTATGTATTTACTTAATTTATGTTCTTATATTTTACTTATATTTATATAAATATAAAAAATGGTGTTTTGTATATTTTTCCAATTACATTTTACAATTAACTATTATTAAACCCATATAAAAAAGAGCTTCAATATTTTTCTACTTGCAGAGCTGACTGTATTCTCCTAGTAATTTTACCAAATAATTGTAAGCACAATTTATATTGCTAGTAGCACTCAAAAAGTTAACACTATTTACATAATAAATTTCTCTAATTTTGGCATTAAGTTTATTTTGTAGATCCTTTAAAAATGTCTGTATTATGGAAGAAAGTTTTAGTTTTAACTAAACAGTTACATCTGCAGCATTTACCTTATTTTGGTAATCACACACATTGTAAACATCCCTGTATTCTTTACTGTTTATCTCACAGAAGCATTCTAACTGGTTTTCTAGTACGTTTTCTTCCACTGGAATGCATTCTGCATGCCAAGGGCAGAATGTTCCTGGTAAAGCTAAAATGCAGTCAAGTCATTTTCTTGCTCAAAATTATTCTATAGTTCACTATTTCCTATAGAAATAAAATTTATAGAATTGCCTCGAATAAGGGAATAATAAACAAATCAAAAAAACATATGCAATTAATAACAAAATAATACTTAGAAGGGGCAGGTAAAAAGAATGTTCTTAATAATAGGAAAACAAGACAAAATTAACTCAAGCAGTATCAATTAAAGGGACTAATTCAAATGTGCATATTTAATCATGTGCTTTACCATTTTTATTGTGTTAGATTTTTGAATTGATTTTAATAAATGATGTTAGTCTCTAATTTTCTTTTCTAGCTCTGGGCAATTTTTCTTTTTGTTTTTAGCTTAGATAGATAGAAATATAGACATTTTGTTTATCTATTTCCTTTACTGCCTTGCTTAATTTTGCTTGATACTTATTAATTTTAGTCATTTTTCCAAAGAATCAACTTTTAATTTCAAGTATTTGGTCTGTTTCCCATTTTGTATGCTTAAACCATCATCTAGATTTCTCTTTTCAACTTCCATGATACTATTTGCAAGAAACTTACTTCTTCCTTTAAAAGCAAAATTTAGGCATCATTGTTATTATCATTAGGTTATATAGTTACACATTTCATGCCCATCACTTTTATCTATGTAACCTTCAGCAAGTTTCCTACAGTCTTTGACCCTGGAACTCCTTATTTTAAAGTAGACAATTCTATCACTGGTTTAATAGTGGCTCTTATCATAGAAATAATAATTTTAAGTGCTTAGCACAGTGCTGACACTGACTAAAGTTTCTCATAGATAATGCTGATGAAGATAATGATGATTATGTTGGTATTGTGCTGTGCCTATTTAAATCAGGCACAACATTCTAAATCTTTTTCTTGTTGAGTTATCTGGATTGATATTTCAATTAGCCATTCTGTGTGACTTCTATGACTAACTGCATATAGGAGCTTATGAAAAACATAAGACTGTCTACAGAAAAATTTATTTTATTTAGTTTAAACATTCTACATGGCCTATTTTATGCAATTAATTCTTCACATGTACTCCCAAATAAATTTTAATGTCTATGTACTGATGCCTTAGGATTAATGAGGTAACGTCTAAAAAGAACTGTGAATTCTTTGGAGGAAGTACAAGGTCAGAGTCCAAATTGTGATAGGTTTTATGCTTGTGTTTACAAACCAGAAAGACAGCTCTTATAATTCAGAGGACATGGGCTGCCAAACACTCACTACTGTATTTGAAGCACTATCATAACAGCTCAGGAGGAATACAAGAGTGAGCAAGGATGCAAAACTGATGAAATGAGGTAAAATGGGTCCTAATAAGAAAATATGGAAATGAAAAATGTCAAAGTAAAACAGATTTGAAGAAACAAAATAATGACATAGAATCATCTTACTTAGTAGCCTCTTGCAACATAGTTAATCTTTCGTTCCTCCTTGAAACACTTTCTTTACTTGTTTTGGGATAAAACATTCTGTCTTTGTCTTCATTCCTGCTCTTGACCTTGTTTTCTTGGCTCTGGTACTGGCTCCCCTTCAACTCCCTGACCTCTAAATGTGAGACTGTTCTAACACCCCATCATTGAACTTTTTTTTCTAGCTATGCATCCTCCCTTAATGATCTCATACAGACTCACGGCTTTAAATATCATCTATATGCTAATAATACCAACTTTATTTCTCCAGCTTGGACCAATCCCCTTGACTCTACACTGGTTTATCAACTGCTTATTTGACATTTCAACTTGAATGTCTAATATGTGTCTCAAATTTAGCCTGCCTAAAACTGAGCCTTAAAAATCTTTCTTTCCACCATTGCCCTGGTCCTTCACAAATCTCCTCTCACATTCGTTGATATTTCAGGACATGGCCAATCATTTTTCCCCCTTTTGCTTGGGCCCCAAGTCTTCTCGTCATCCTGGTTCCTCTGTTTCCATCACACCACACATCCAGTCCACCAGCATGCTTTGTCAGCTCTGTGTCTTCAAGTTATATCCAGAATCTGAGCACTTCTTAGCACCACCAGTTTTACCTCCCTGAATTGCTATAATAGCCTCTTAACCAATCTCTCAGCTTCTACCCTTGCTGTGCTATAAGCTCTCAAACAGTGGTGTGGTTGACAGAACACAGCTCCGGTTGGTCATTTCCAGCCACATTCATTTGACATCTTATGATGAATCTCTAGCAGAGCCAGTATCACATCAGGAACTGTTATTTGAAAGTTAAGTTTAGTTCTACTTTGCAGATAGCATGGCCTTGCTCTGGAGTCCCAGCAGACTACATTATAATTTTCCCATTAAGCATTACATAATCCCTACATAATGTCTTTTTCTGTCACAGATATACCTAAGGCCAAAAGATCTGTCAGGTTAAATTACCCAAGCTTATTGTCACTTACACCAAAATCTGAAAACCTGGATTGCTAAAAAGCCTTTTTCCTGCACAGTATGCTACTAAAACTTTGCAGTTATTCATGTCATTCTGTATAATAGCCAGAGAAATCTTCCAGAATGTGGCCATCCTTAAAGAAGGAATGGTGCTTCCTTCTTTAAGATGAAAGCTGCAGGACACGCTAATTGTTTTTTATTTTTAAGGAGTGCCCTGGGATACCATAAACTACTGGTTCTCTAAAAATTGTATTAATGTGGTAGTATCTTAACTCTTTACAGAATGTATGTCTCGCTCTCTAAAGTGCATGTGTCTTTCCAAGGCCTCCAACCCACTTGCCACTTGTTTCTTACCTGGGTCTGATTAGTGCAATGTTATATACTGGACCCATGGGACATTCTGCTGGATGTCCATCAGTTCTAGATCCATCAGAAGAGATTATGTGGAAAGCTGAGGGTTAATATAGCCATGGAACAATATTATAAGTTTGTACTGTTGTCTGTAACTAGTGAATGTGAATTCTTTCTGGTCTTTTTCATAGAGATTGAAATTACATTAGCTAGATCAATGGTCACATACCACGTACCTGAGGCTGTGTTAATTGACTTGACCAAAGTTACCCTTGTCAAAGTGTATTTGACAAAACAGTTGCAATTAGAGTACTATTTTGATTAGTAATTTACTGTCATCTCTCAGGATTCATTTGATTTTTGCAGGGGCTGGATCAGTGAATTGAATATGATAGGCACAATTAGCACAGTATTCTTTTTATTCTTAAAGTAGACATGAATCTGTATCAGTTTCATAGGCTATTACTACAAAAATTGTTACTCCAAAGGGCAAGTAACTAACATGGGAATTCTGCCTGCTACCAAACATATTCACTTTATCTTTGAATCTGGTGACAGAAATATCTATTGATGGAGTCACATAGTCACTGTGAACTAGACCTAGACTAGACTCCATTTGTTACCTGGTTCCCACTTGCCCCCATTCTAATTGGGGGGCAACAATGATACATTTAGTTCCTGGGTATCAACATCAACTCTGACCCTGTGTCCCACAGTCTCCACAATGCTTGGGTAGTCCCATTTCTCCAGGGTATTGTAACCTGAGTAAATAGTCATAGATACCTTTGGAAAAAGTCTAGGGAAGTTCTTACTGATGGTGCAGCATGGTGCTGTCTCCTGGGGACCTGTCCTCTCCTTCCGTCAGCAGTTCTGGGTCAGAAATGTGATTCAGATCTAAAAACAGGGAAAGAAGTAGTGATATTTTACTTATCATTATTCTAATAATCTATTTTTGATTTGTTCTGGTCACAGAAATTGAGTAAAACCTGTAGTGGCTGCCCATCTATCTTGGTTCTAAATATTTTTATACTTCTGTGCAGGTTATTGCCTCTGGCTGTCACTCTCATCTTGCTACTGCCTTTGACAATTGAAACTCACATATGTCCTTTATTATTGAGGGATCCTATCAACCTCACTGCTGTTACTGATCCCAGTTTGGTAACAATATTTGCTATGGTCTTCCTGGTCCACAAAGTACAGTCACCATCAAGCTTCACAGTGAGGCTGGAGTTCTTCTCACCAAGTTCTTTATGCTCTTGGTAAACAGAATGACCTTTGGGAGCTCTTATAGCTAGACAGTCATTTGATGTGTTTTCAGTTCTTATATAGTTTATCCACTTGAGAGTGCCTGCTTCTCTTAACTCTGAATCTGTTTCTTCCACTGTCTACGATGGCATTCCTGGCTGTTCTACTTTGGCTGATCATTTTGTTCAAGCTTCTAACAGCCAGCTATCTCTGCAGTTTGTTAGCAATGTCTCACAGGGGTTCCAGCAAGGGTGGTAACTCCTGTATCTTGAGGGTTGAGGGTTTGCTTCCATATCAAGAAACGCTTTTTTACTCCACTTATGTTCTTCTACCCTTTTCTGCCCCCATTGAACTTCTGCAGAATACAGTTCTAAATGTCTTCTGAATCCTCCTACTACATATTTTCTAGGTGCTATAGTTTTTTTCATGATCGTTTATTTTTCCTTTCTTAGGAAGTTCAGGACATCCTTGACCTTGTTATGTGGTGATTTAATCTAGTTGTTGCCTTAGTGGGTAGAAGGAAAGTAGGGGAATTTTCTGAGGGAGCAAGAGTTGTCCAATCGGGGCTGTAAAAAGACTTCAGAAAACGATGAAGCATTGAACTCTATTCCAGCAGACACAGAGGTTTTAGCAGAATTCAGTAAAAGAAGATTCTCAACTGCACTAATCCCAGACATCCTCATCCTATGTTTTAAATTTACATGGCTACCCTGTACTGTAAAGCCACCCAGCATCTTATTGCCTTATTTTCTTGACATCCTTATTGCCAGGAGAGCAGGTAATCTAACCTTTAAAATCAAATTCAAACTTCCACCTCAATTTTTTTTAGGAACCAAACTCCGATGGAGAAGAGCATGCAGGAATTTTTATGAGCAAAGGCTCCGAGGATCAACACTTCTAGGGTAAAGACAAGAAAGGAGAATTTGAGAACTTGTGATTGTGAGTTACAGCACAGTCAGAGTATGATTCAATCCACTTCACAAAGAACTCTGATGCTGTAACAGTGTTTTATAGTTTTCCTGAGTTAAAATAAGGAGGCTGGGTGTGTATACTCCTAATTCAATTTGTGACCAGCTGCAGGTCCCCAAGGAATGGGGGAGTGATCTTGGACGTGGCATATCTCTTTATTAAAGGTAATTTTCAAAGGTAGCTGGGAGCAGTACAGGACACATCCACAACAACCTCCAAATTTGGTATCAACATTTTTAGAAATTTTTCCAACAAGCATAATTTTTGGTTAATCTTGAACTGTTACTGGCACAAATGAGTCTCCCTGTGTGTAAATATCAACTAGCTTTAAGACAAATAAAGGTCATAGGCTTGCAGAGTTGGAAGAGGCTGAGAAATCGTCTAGTAAAGTTCTCGATTAGAGCTTTGGACCCTATTGACAGCATTCTCAACACATCTCTGGACACTTGCATTATTAGAATACTACTAATATTCTAGTTTTGATAGATCTGATCATTTTGAAAACTTTCCACTCTTGTTGAGGAAACTGCCTCCTCATAACTTCTACCTTTTCTTCTATTTCTGACATGAAGATTCCCATATGTGGGTTAAATGCTAATGAAAGTGTTTCAGACACATAAAGATGGCTATTAAATAAAGCCCCACACATACCCTTTCACCAACTTCCACCATCTTCATGTAGCCAAATTTTAGTTCCATCATGGCCTGGTTAGTATCTTGTGACTTCACTCCATGTTGTTATTTCTTCTGTATCACTTTCAGAACTGAACAAAGGGTATCGAGGCATAACTCATACAGAACATGGGATACCCCATTTTTTAAAGACAATGTACTTCTATTAAGGCACTTGCATATCTTATTAGCTCTTTTGGCAACTACATCCAGGGACATTTTACTCAGTGCTTGTAACTGCTATATCATTGTTGTAATTAAAGTATGAAAAGCAATGCTTTAGTTAATGAATTGATATGAACTTTCTTGTTTTTTTTAATCTTCCAGAAAATTATGACAGTGAGATATCATTCTATACTATTTGAAATAGGAAAAAGTGCGAATAAATGTAAAAATAAAACACAAAGCATAGTAAAGATGAAGAGGTGATAGCATGCCCCTGAGGAATAGGTGAAATAATATATAAAACTTTAGTTATTATACTGAATATAAACTTTGTATTTTAAAAATTTCATTTGCTGAGGAAGAAATATCACTGGAGAGGTAATGAATACAGAAAGATTAGAACCCAATTTTTAATTACCTTACACAAATGGGTTTGCAGCTAATAAAATACACCATTATGGTTGGAAATTTCATATTTTTAACCTCTGTATTACAAGATTATTCTTAAGCCTCATGTCATAAACAAGATACATTTCCAGCTTCTCAGCCTTTATATTTACAAAGGACCCAATGTTAGTTACATTCGCTTGAAACCCACAGATTTCAAAAGAACTCCATATAAAAATCTTGCTAAGTTGTCATAAATTGATAGTGATCCTTACCTTTTTGTTCTTGAAACACAAAAAATGGGCCAATGACTTGCAGTTTATCACCAAGTTTAAAAGGTGACTTTATATCCCTCACAAAGGGCCCCATTATCTAAAATAAAATCCTCAATATCTAAGAAAAATGTACAGACAGCCAAATTTGGCTTTGTAAAAGCTATGATCTACAAATGAATGGCAAATATTACATGGTCTGGAAATCCAGAACACTTTAACAGATGCCAGCAAAAGTTAATAATGTTAGCTTTCCCTAGGAATGGTAGAATCTGTGTAAGAGAATAATTTAAGCTTATGGACTGTGGTGCTTAAATTCTTTATTAGAACATTTTACTGGCAAATGCTGAGAATAGGAAGAAAGATAAGCTTTGATAGGGGAGCAAAATCCTGAGTTAAGACCTTGTTGGCAACAGTATCACTATAAAACTGCTATTTGGCTTTTATTGTTATTTAATGCTCAATTATTTAAAATACTTAAACGAGAGCTCAAATGCTGCCACAATATACCAGCGAGACATTAATTGTGTGTTTTAAAATGGCTAAAATAGCAAGTTAAGGTTTAAGCATATGACGATATTTATGGAGTTTCCCTATAATCATTGTAAGACTCACTTTCTCAATTGACTTTCAGCTATGGATGACAAACATTTTACCAGAATTAAACCTTACTATAGCATTGGCTGGCAAGTAATAACATCTAAACTTTGTCCTATTAATAATGATTATTTCTTTGTGTTTTGCAAACATATGTTCATTAATTCATTGAAGGCTTAAATATTTGGCAGAATGGCAGGTATACGGGGAACTACAGAAACCAAAGGATGAAGACCTACCTTAACCTTGAATATGAGTAGAACTAAAGTTTTAGGCCATTCACTTCTAAAATGTTTTCTAAAAACTTTGAGTAATTAAATTATGGTAGACCTGTAGTAGCAAGACCTAGGTTCTAGTTTCATACTATATAACCAATTAAGTGGCTATAGGCCAACTTCTTTAATTTTTCCAGGCTCAGTTTTTCAAACACAGGAAATGGAATAGCTGCTCTTAATAGTTTCTTGTTTTTCTAATATTTCAGGATTCTAATCTCTTATATATATTCTTAGGCGCTCTCTCTCTCTCTCTCTATATATATATATATATAGCCTAAGCATATATAGTGATAAGTGATATATATATACAGTGATATATAGTGATAAAAGCAACCAGAATAAAATATTATATTATTGTTGGGAAACAATTCTTAATGGGTTTCTTACATTTTTTTCACATCTTATAAGCAAGGCAACTACCTTTTATTCTGGACCTTTTTTTAAGCAAATATAGTGAAAAGTTTAGCCTTCCTCCAGAGCAAAGAGCAATCATACTTAATATATTAAAGAATTTGATTTCCTAAGCTCAGGGTTTCTCTGAGTAATTCAACCCATTGCATGTGCAGGTATTATTTCTCTATCTCTTTGCATCACTCTGTGGGAATTGGGGCTCTGGGACTTGCACAAAAATGCTGATACATTGGCTACTATTATTCATATGAGTAACAAATTTTTATTTGTCTCTGACCCATGAATTTTATGTCTTCTAAGAGTTTCCATGAAAATATAGCAGCTGGCATGCTAACTTGTAAGTCGGGTAAGCTTTTAGACCCATCACAGTTCTTGATAGTTTTGGCAACAAGATTGGGGTGCTAATAGAGACATGGTTTTCTGGAAAAGAAAGGATGACAGCTTCATGGGGCAATTAACAGGATGTGAGGGAAGACTATGAGAATCGATAACAAGCATTGACCCAATCACAAGGTTAATTGGGCAATAAAACCTCCTCCATGTTATTGCCCATTAATCAGGGATGTTGAGGGGGGGGCGGTATTAAGGATGTGATTCAAAGGTGATCACTTGAAATTAGTTTCAAAGACAGCGGCCCAAATGGTACCCTAACTCTCCTCCAAGTGAGGTGCATTCCTCACTAACATGACAGCCAATTTCAGCTGTGCACATTGTAACAAATAGTATTAAGATCATTCTATGGATGGACAGAAGGTTGACCCTTTTTAGCTAACAGTTACAGAGGTATGCCACTACACTTATAATGAAAAGAGGAAAATCAGTGATACTATGGGCCAACCTAGCAAAAGGTGAACAGTTCGTCTGGTTCGATTGGAAGATAATGGGGTGGGGCCCATACACATTATTTTATGACTTAGTCTGTCCTTCAGTCTAAAATGCCACCTTTAGATCCATTCAGAGACAACAGTGAAAATCTCAGATTTGTTGTCACTGTTCTCTTTGGTGGATCCTGCCTACTATATAAGTGTTTTGACCCTCTTGAAGAGATATCCTTAACGCATGCAAACTCCTACAGGAAACCATAGATGAGACATTCAGTAGTATTGGGGCCATTTCCCTAAACTGAGTTTACAAAACCGATGAAAGTGACTTTAGAGGAAAATGGAAACTGACTTAAAACAATTTAGATAAATTCTTGTAGTTATCTCCACCACCTAAAAAACTCTCTTAGGCATATGTTAAAACCACCAGGTGAAATCTTAAGAGATTTTATCATGATAATGGAGTAGTAGATATTACAGATTAATGTGGACTCCTTGGGAAAAAGTCTTTGGGCGAGTCACGTTGACTCAAAGAGAGCAAAACCCTCCGTCCCAAAATCCTTCACAGCCATAGCACTTGGCTGTGGCTGCAGAATCAAGGGGTTCCCAAAGTTGAAATAAATGGTATCAGTAACAGCACATTTTTTCTTCAATATAGAATTTTGGATGGAATGAAAATATTGTATGTTTTGTTGGCTCACATGCATCACAGGAATCAGAAAGTAACTATGCCTTGTTTCCTGTACAAAACTGCTCTGTTTCTGCAGTATGTGATCCCTCCCTCGCCCTCTATCCCAAACATAATTATTTTAAAGAAAAAGATGATGGAGGTGGGGGAAGGCCTTTCTGTCCCCAAAACTAAATGCTGTATGTATCAATGTAGGGGTCCAGCCCCTCCACACCTGTGGGTGTTTCTCGTCAGGTGGGACGAGACTGAGAAAAGAAATAAGACACAGAGACAAAGTATAGAGAAAGAACAGTGGGCCCAGGGGTCCAGTGCTCAGCATACGGAGGGCACACACCAGCACTGGTCTCTGAGTTCCCTCAGTATTTATTGATTACTATTTTCGCTATCTCGGCAAGGGGAATGTGGCAGGAGAACAGAGTGATAGTGGGAAGAAGGTCAGCAGGAAAACATGTGACCAAAGGAATCTGTGTCACAAATAAGTTCAAGGGAAGGTACTGTGCCTGGATGTGCACGTAGGCCAGATTTATGCTTCTCTCAACCCAAACATCTCAATGTAACAAAGAGTAACAGAGCAGCATTGCCACCAGCATATCTCACCTCCAGCCACAGAGCGGTTTTCTCCTATCTCAGAATAGAACGAATGTACAATCGGGTTTTACACCGAGACATTCCGTTCCCAGGGACATGCAGGAGACGGAGGCCTTCCTCTTATCTCAACCGCAAGAGGCCTTCCTCTTTTACTAATCCTCCTCAGCACAGACCCTTTATGGGTGTCGGGCTGGGGGAAGGTCAGGTCTTTCCCTTCCCATGAGGCCATATGTCAGGCTGTCTCAGTGGGAGGAAACCTCAGACAACACCCAGACTTTCTTGGGCAGAGGTCCCTGCGGCTTTCCGCAGTGCATTGTGCCCCTGGTTAATCAAGAATGGAGAATGGCGATGACTTTTACCAAGCATACTGCCTGTAAACATATTGTTAACAAGGCACATCCTGCACAGCCCTAGATCCCTTAAACCTTGATTCCATACAGCACATGTTTCTATGAGCACAGGGTTGGGGCTAAAGTGACGGATTAACAGCATCTCAAGGCAAAACAATGTTCTTAGTACAGATCAAAATGGAGGTTCTTATGTCTTCATTTTCTACATGGACACAGTAACAGTCTGATCTCTCTTGTTTTTCCCTACATATCAGTCTGATTATACTGGGGAACTTTGGGGAAACTGGGCTCAAACTTTTGTAAAACATTTGTTTGATACAAGCCCAAGCCACCCTTCTACCTTGTTGCATGGCAGGAGGTGTTGGATTTAACTGCTGACTTTACATTGCGGAATAGAAGTGGAAGTAATCTTGTGGATGGGGGCTTTTTGAGCTGATTTAATGTGCTATTGCTATGGTTTTCACTGCTTAATATGTAACTTGTACTGGGATTATATGTACCCTGATACAATAAGTTTCAGAGGGGAATTATAAAACTATACAACTTCTAGAAAAACTATAGGAGAAAACTTTTATGACCTGGAGTTATGTAAATAGGTGAGATTCTGTGCAGAAACATGATTCATAAAAGAAAAAAGATAAATTAGACTTCATCAAGATTAAGAACCTCTGATCTTCAACAGACAACATGAAAACAGTAAAAAGACAAGCCACAGACTGGAGAGAAGTATTCAAAGACCACATGTAACAAAGGATTTGTATTCAGAATATGTAAAGAATTCTTAAAACCTAACAATATGAAATCAACCCATTTTTTTTAATGGACAAAATGTTTGAACTTTACCAAAGTTCATGGCAAATAAATACATGAAAAACTGTTCAACCTCATTAGTTATTATGAATATAAAAATTAAGGCCAGGCGTGGTGGCCCATGCCTGTAATCCCAGCACTTTGGGAGGCCGAGGTGGGCAGATCATGAGGTCAGGAATTCGAGACCAGCCTGGCTAGTATGGTGAACCATCTCTACTAAAAATACAAAAATTAGCCAGGCGTGGTGGCACATGCCTTTAATCCCAGCTACTCGGGAGGATGAGGTAGGAGAATTGTTTGACCCCGGGAGATGGAGGTAGCAGTGAGCCGAGATCATGCCACTGCACTCCAGCCTGGGCAACACAGCGAGACTCCATCTCAAAAAATAAAATAAAATAAAATAAAAATTACAAGTGGAAACCACTCCATATCTCTTATAATGCCTGAAATTAAAAAGATTAAGTGTTGGTAAGGATGTAGAGCAATAGGAACTCTCACATACAGTGAGTGAGAATGTAAACGGTACAAACCATTTGGAAAATGGTTCGACAGTTTCTTAAAAGGTTAAACCCTACCGTAAGACCCAGCTTTTTCACTCCTAAAAATTGATACAAGAGAAATTAAACCATATGTCTATACAAAATCTCATACACAAATGGTAATAACAGCTTTATCTACAATAGCCAAAAAAATGCAAACAACCCAAATCCCCATATCAGGTGAATTAATAGACAATTGTATGCTAGTCACCAATAGAAAAAAGTATCAATCCCATACATTAAAAAAATCTTAAGTAATCATGCTGAGTGAAACAAGCCAGACACCAAAAATGTATTATTTCAATTTTATGGCATTCTAGTAAATAGAAACTAATTTCTATTGACAGAAAGTAGGGTCATGGTTGTCCTTAGATGAAGGGAACAGGGAGAGATGGGAGGGATGATTCACAAAGAGGCACAGAGAATCTTTCGGTGGTGATGGTTATGTTCACTACCTTGATTCATTATGGGCATGGTTTCATGGGTGTATACATGTCAAAATTTATGAAATTGCATGCTTTAAATATGTAAAGTTTGTTTACATAAATTATATCCTAATGATTAAAAATTATTTAGAAAAATATTCCTATGCTGTTTCCTTATCATTTTATTCATTTTCTCCAATCTCTTGTTTTCCTAATAACTAATCAAAAGGCTGGGGCCACAAAATGTATGGGTAATAAAGTTATAATTTTGGATCATCTCTTACATCTCACATGGGAAATTCAAGGACTCTACACACTTGAGTCTATTTTATCCTCATCAGAACTGTATTTAAATAAATTTTACAACATTGAATATGAAGTTTATAAACCTAACCATCCTAACTTTGCTTTTCAGTCTCAAAATAAGTGATTTATTCTCTTACATTCTCTCTTTTCTAAACTCCAGCCTTTACATCTATACACACACGTGCACACACACACACACACACACACACACACACAGAGAGAGAGAAAATAGCTGTACCTATTATGTCCTTGTCATTGACTATTGAGACTGGAACTCTCTCCTTTTGCCTCCAAATCTCCTTCCTAATAGACTTGCATCTATATCTATATTCAATGTCTCTGTCCTTTCCAATTAAAAACCATAAATTATATTGAAGGCCAACACTCTGAAACTGCTCTTATCTATATTACCAATGACCTCCACGTTACCAATTTCAATGGCCACTTCTCTGTCTTCATCTTACTCATTCCCTCAGTGACATTTTCCAGAGTGTACAAACTACGTTCCCTCCCTTTGAAACACTTTACTTGGCTCCCATGGTGTGACTGTACTCTGTTCCTACTATATCACAAACTAATCCTTTTTAGGGTCATTTCCTGAGTCATTTTACTTTTCCCAGCTTTTACCTTTTAGAGACTACCAAGGCTTTTTCTATTCTGTCTCCACATTCTCTCCCAAAGCAATATTTTTCAAGCTCTAACTTTAAATTCCATCTTTGTTCTAATAGCACTCAAAATTCTATGCTCAGCATAACTTACCCCTTTGGCCACAAAATTATATATACAGCTTCCTACGTCACATCTCTACTTGAAAATTGTACACGCATTTCAAATTTCACATGTCTAAATAGAAATTATTGATCGTTCTTAACTAACCCTCTCCCACAACTGTCTTTATGTGTTTCTTCCCCAAGATTGCCCCTCTCAGTCCATTACATTAGCTTTAATTTAGTGGTTCATCCCACAAAATTTAGAGTCATGCTTGATGATTCTTTCATTATTTCCATCATATATCGAATATATTCCTTTCTCTGCCCAATTTTACCCCCTTCTCTTTATCTCTGCTGTCAGTACTTTACACCAACTCACCTTTCATCTTAACTAATGCAAGAACTCTTTTCTTGATCTTATTTCTTCAACTTCTGACTTTTGATAATCAGTTTCCTGCCCAGTAGACAATGATCTTTTAAAAAATGTACATCAGGTAATGCTATTCTGAATGCCTTTCAAGGACTTTCTTAAGGTCCTCTGCTGCATGGAAAACTTCTTATTGGCATGAATATTTCTCTCTCATTTAAGGTCTCAAATTTTATGTTGCTGCTACAGAAAAACTTTTAATGAAACTTAAATCACTTTCTATCACATTATCCTGATTTGATTCCTCCATGGCACTTCCAGCTATTGAGACTATTACTTATTATTTTTAAGTGTTTATTTTTGTGTACTTTTTAGAGTTATATATACTAATCTGTATTATTTGAAAAAGTTTCCATGTAAACAAAACCTTAGCTCGTAAGAACATTAGAACTTTAGATGCTCTTTAGTGAGTCAAACGTCAAACTCCTTAGTACACCCAATAATATATTCAAAGTTCTATCTCCCAACTCCTTGCTTCTTTTGCTTCTTTTCTTTCTTTCTTTCTTTCATTTTTTTTTTAATGTATTGTCAGAACAGCTCTTTACTCTCTGGTAGGATTGCCTGGAATTGGCATAGAATGGAAAATAAAAACTGATATTCTTAATAGCTTGTCTCCCAAAAGACTATGATTTATGTTTTTAATTTAATTTTTCCCTTATTCAATCTGTTGTTTGTTGTTGTCTCTAAAGAGTAAAATTTCCCTTGATTTTAGGTGGAAACATCATAATGACTTTTATGGGGGGATAAAAAATGTATACATACCGTATCTTTGGTGCAAACAGAACAGTACCCAAGAAATACTGGTTTACATTTTTGCTTTCTGAAAAAATTTTTGGCAGTAAGTTAGCCTGAACTGAAATGTATTTCTCAGATAAAGCAAAGGTCAATGTACAGATTTTTCTATATTATATTGAAATGTTTAAGTAACTGTTCCTTTTGAAAGAAAAGATGATTTAGAGAATATGTACATTTTTCTTCTGGTCTCCACATGTTCCCTCCTTATGTATCCTACATATTAATAGTGTAGCCAAAGGGACAGCTGCTGGGTCAAAATACAGCAAAAGGCTTTGCCTAAGAATCATCCAATAATCTTGAGAAATTAACCAACAGGCTCTCAAATCACAAAAAGTCTTCCTTCTGCTGTATAAGTCATCTGGGATTACTAGTCATAAGGGAAGGAATTTCCATCTGTTTCCATTACACTTTTTAATAACTCTTTTACATGACTAACAATTGCACTATAGATATTTCTTGACATATCTGACATGCCCACTCCACAATGAATTCTTCAAGGCCAAAGAAACTGTAACCTAGAGTATCTGAAGTGCTTAGTAAATATCTGCTATGTAAATGGTACATAATTAACATACCATTACATTAATATAATACTATATTATGTTTTCAGTTAATTAACCTTAACCGTCCCATATCCAATATATTAATTTTTCTGCCCAATTTACCCCCAATATGCTTCTCTTCATCTCTATTACCAACACTTTACACCAATTCACCTTTCACCTCAACTATTGCATCAACTCTTTTCCTGATCTCTAAGGTTAAATTAATTCACCTTAACTTAAAATACAATATAGTATTTTTGTTTCTTACATTTATACCCTCATGTAGGAAGTTTGCATGGCAGAGTGTTTGGCTTCCTGATCATTGATATTATCAATTCTGAAGACTGGGAAATCAGATTGTATTATTAGGAAAACCGATGGAATCATTCAAGCCATCAAATTTTGCTATATTATTTCTATCTGTGTTAATATTAATTGTTGAGTTTCAATAGGAGGAAAAATATTATGAAGTATTTTCTCATGCATGCATGTGTATATGAGAAAATTTTTACCCCTTAACATGTTAATTCAGTGTTAAAAATGAAATTTTCAACTTAAGGAAATAGAATATTTCTTGCAGCTTAACTTTATAATGACACTATGACATCTGTGAAATATATAACTATTCTTAAGGCAAAATAAACATTTTAAGGCAAATTTCTGGGGAAAAGAAACTTGCAGGCTATAGTTACGAGCTCACTCCATTCAGGCAGCTGTGAAGGGACAATGGTAAAGATGGAGTCATTAATGTAGATAATTTTTAATCCTGGTTATATCAGGGGAGAGATCGAATACACATTTCATGCACATTTTATGAAGGATTTCAGGTTCAAGGGCTGTTAGAGGCTCTTCTGCTGGAAGAGAAGTGGGTAGATATAACTAAATAGAATGTGTTACCCTCTAAATGTGTAGACATCAATTAAATGTACACATAAGAATAATGACTTTTATAAAGAGACTTTTGGGCACTAAATAAAATTATTGTACAAAGTTGCATTGAAAAACAGGATGTATATGTACTGTATTACATATACATCCTCAAACATACACACACATTTGTCTCAGCTAGGTAAAATCTGGATACAAGGAAGGGAATGCTTCAAAAGTGAATGGTAAGTTTTTTGTTGAGGAGCAGAGAGGAGGTGATGGGATTACGGGAAAGTTTTGGTTTCATTTTAATTTTCCACATATTCCATGTATTTAACAATAAATTTATTTACAGTTTATAAAGAGAAAACAAGTATTTATTGTAAACAGAGCATACCATGCCTCCAAAATGAATATATTACAAAGCACTTACCATAATAAATTATATATGAGATAAATGAATATAACAAAATTTATTTAAATAAACCATATGGAATGGCTATCATGTGCTAGCATGGAAGACATAGTACTTATGGGCACATAGCTATGTTTATTCACAACCAGTGAGTGATACAAGTTCACGGAGCTCACAGTTTAATGGTGAATAACATTTTAAAAATCTGTTATTTTATACCTACACTTTGCAATCAATACGACACTTTTACATATCCAGAAGATAGATAAAATACATTAAAATTCTTCAGTACTGCTGAATGGTTGGGTTAAGGAGTCATTAAAGGGTTGCAGCCAAATGACAGTCAAAAATTCCATATCTTCAGTTTCCAGGATCATCTTCACGTTATTCACATCTGCTGTTTTTCTTTGTGAAAAAGTAATTCAGGAAGGATGTTTTCATTAGTAATTGGAGAGGGTTACCTGTCTTTGTGCTAGTAATGGGGTGAGGAAAGGGGAAAAAAAGGAACAAGAGGCTAATACTTTTTCTACTGTGAAATAATTTGAAACTTACAAAACATTTGCAAGCCAGCTGAAGTAACTTTTTTTCTGAATCATTTTAGTATATATGGCCAAATTAATCCCCATTATCCCCAACTGAATAGTATACATTTTCTATAAACAAGAGCATTCTTTTATAAAATTACAAGCAAGCATAAAATCAGAAAATTAACATTGATAGGCTATTACTACTTCCACCGACACCATTTAAGTGTTATGAATTGCCTATTATAAAAGGAAAAAAATTTAATCCAGATTCGTGTTTTGCATTTAGTTGTCATTTTTGGGTCCCATTTAATTTGCATTAGTTCCTCAGTCTTTTTGACTTTCATTAATTTAACAGTTTTTGAACATTAAAGGCCAAATATTTTATATAATGTTGCTCCACTTTTATTTGTCCCATGTTGCTTCATAATTAAATTCAGGGTATATATTTTGACATTAATACCACAGAAGTGATGCTATATGCTCATTGCATCTTCTCAGGTGGTAAATAATTTTAATTTGTCCAACTATTTTCAAGTCAAGTGAAATTATCAAGTCACCATTTGACTAAAGTGGTGGTTTACCAAGTTCCATATATATATATATATATACACACACACACACGCACACACATATACACATTTATATACACACAGAGTATATATACACTCTATATATAATATACTACATATATAATTCATGATTTATAAGAATTTTATAAAAAAGGAAATATCCAGTTTATTGTGAAACATTAACTCAACAGTTTTTTTTTATTATTCTACTTTAAGTTCTGGGATGCATGTGCAGAATGTGCAGGTTTGTTACATAGGTATACATGTGCCATGGTGGTTTGCTGCACCCATAAACCATCATCTACATTAGGTATTTCTCCTAATGCTATCTCCCCCCTTGCCCCCCACCCCTCAAAAGGCCCTGGTGTGTGATGTTCCCCTCCCTGTGTCCATTATGTTCTCATTGTTCAACTCCCACTTATAAGTGAGAACATGCGGTATTTGGTTTTCTGTTCCTGTGTTAGTTTGCTGAGAATGATGGTTTCCAGCTTCATCCAAGTCCCTGCAAAGGACATGAACCCTTTCTTTTTTATGGCTGCATAGTATTCCATGGTGTATATATGCCACATTTTCTTTATCCAGTCTATTACTGATGGGCATTTGGGTTGGTTCCAAGTGTTTGCCATTATAAATAGTGCTGCAATAAATATACGTATGCATGTGTCTTGATAATAGAATGGTTTATAATCCTTTGGGTGTATACCCAGTAATGGGATTGTTGGGTCAAATTGTATTTCTAATTCTAGATCCTTGAGGAATTGCCACACTGTCTTCCACAATGGTTGAACTAATTTACACTCCCACTAACAGTTTAAAAGCGTTCCTATTTCTCCACATCCTCTCCAGCATCTGTTGTTTCCTGACTTTTTAATGATCGCCGTTCTAACTGGTGTGAGATGGTATCTCATTGTGGTTTTGATTTGCATTTCTCTAATGACCAATCATGATAAGCTTTTTTTCATGTGTTTGTTGGCAAAAGAAAAAATGTCTTCTTTTGACGGAGTCTCACTCTGTCACCCAGGCTGGAGTGCAGTGGTGTGATCTCGGCTCACTGCAAGCTCCGCCTCCCAGGTTCACGCCATTCTCCTGCCTCAGTCTCCCGAGTAGCTGAGACTACAGGCGCCCACCACCACGCCTGGCTAATTTTTTTGTATTTTTAGTAGAGACGGGGTTTCACCGTGTTAGCCAGGATGATCTCGATCTCCTGACCTCTTGATCTGCCCGCCTCGGCCTCCCAAAGTCCTGGGACATGAACTCTTTGCCTATGCCTATGTCCTGAATGGTATTGCCTAGGTTTTCTTCTAGAGTTTTATGGTTTTAGGTCTTACATTTACATCTTTAATCCATGTTGAGTTAAGTTTTGTATAAGGTGTAAGGAAGGGGTCCAGTTTCAGTTTTCTGCACATGGCTAGCCAGTTTTCCCAATACCATTTTTTAAATAGGGAATTATTTCCCCATTGCTTATTTTTGTCACGTTTGTCAAAGATCAGATGGCTGTAGATGTGTAGCATTATTTCTGAGGCCTCTGCTCTATTCCATTGGTCTATATTTCTGTTTTGGTACCAGTACTATGTTGTTTTGGTACCAGTACTATGTTGTTTTGGTTACTGTAGCCTTCTAGTATAGTTTGAAGTCAGGTAGTGTGATGCCTCCAGCTTTGTTCTTTTTGCTTAGGATTGTCTTGGCTATATGTGCTCTTTTTTTGGTTCCATATGAAATTTGAAGTAGTTTTTTCTAATTCTGTGAAGAAAGTCAATGGTAGCCTGATGGGAATAGCATTGAATCTATAAATTTCTTTGGGCAGTATGGCCATTTTCACAATACTGATTCTTCCTATCCATGAGCATGGAATGTTTTTCCATTTGTTTCTATCCTCTATTATTTCCTTGAGAAGTCATTTGTAGTTCTCCTTCAAGAGGTCCTTCACATCCCTTGTAAGTTATATTCCTGGCATTTTATTCTCTTTGTAGCTATTGTAAATGGGAATTCAGTCATGATTCGGCTCTGTTTGTCTATTCCTGGTGTATAGGAATACTTGTGATTTTTGCACATTGATTTTGTATCCTGAGACTTTGCTGAAGTTGCTTATCAGCTTAAGGAGTTTTGGGACTGTGACAATGGGGTTTTCTAGATATACAATCATATCTTCTGCAAACAGAGATAATTTGACCTCCTCTCTTCCTATTTGAATACTCTTTATTTCTTTCTTTTTCCTAATTGCCCTGGCCAGAACTTCCAATTCTATGTTGAATAGGAGTGGAACTCACCAATTTTTTCATTGCTGTTTCTTACCTGATTATTAGGATGGTGATAAGTGCCAACGATGATTTTCTAACCACATTTTTCCATACTAATAATTTTTAATTCTACTCTAAAATAACTGTTTGTCTTCTCCCTTATATATCCATTTATTTACATCAGGATAGGCTCAAACATTTCTATTTTACTTAATGGGTTATTATCAGTGACAATCTTCACTTGGTGCTCAAATTGTTCCATATTTGGCCAGTGGGAGTCCTTTAACTTTTTTTGGTGTCCTTATCAGTCTTCAAACACTTCCTTACTTTCTGACTGATATGGTTTGGCGCTGTGTCCCCACCCAAATCTCATGTTGAATTGTAATCCCCATGTGTCAAGGAAGAAACCTGCAATCTCCACGTGTTGAGAGAGGGAGGTGATTGGATCATGGCAGTGGTTTCCCCCATGCTGTTCTCATGATAGTGAGTTCTCCCGATAGTGAGTTTTCACGAGATCTGATGGTTTTATAAACCAGTTTTCTCTGCTCTTGCCTGGCCCTCTCCTGCAGCCTTGTGAAGTAGGTGACTGCTTCCCCTTCTGCCATAATTGTAAGTTTTCTGAGGCCTCCTTTGCCATACAGAACTGTGAGTCAATTTAACCTTCTTTGTTTATAAATTAGCCAGTCTTGGGTAGTATCTTTATAATAGTGTAAAAATGGACTAATACAGTGACAAATAAGGTGTTGCAAGACTATCTTGTATTTTCCCTGCTTCATCCCTGAAATCCAAGTTCTTTAGTCAAAAATGCTGTTTAGAAACCAAGATCTGGGCTCTAGGAGTGCTAGAAGCCATTGAGTGTCATCACTCACATGTCCTCTTAATGGATAATCTAGTGTATGCCTATGTATGTATGTGTGTATGCATGTTCATATGTATACACATATCACCTACATACATATGTCTGTTTATTTATCTATATATACATATATTGGAAAGCACAAATTTATACCAATACAAATCTAATATCATTGGTTAACTTTCATTTGCCCCCTTTCCTATTAACCTCAATTTAGGTACCTATTTGATTCTTCATTCATGATGTAATAGATTTCCTATCACAGCTGCCAACCCTCTGCATGGAAATTCTTCTTACTCCTTTCAGTCTCTGATACCTTATGCAAAGTCACTGTTGTTTCCCCAAATTTTCAACCCATACACACACAAGACACATATGCCACATGGGCACCTACCTTACTCTGACCCATCAAATGGATTTGGGGACTAAATTATTCAGGAAGAATAAAAGGAAGGAGGGAATTAAAGAAGGTTGTTATTATAAATGTATATGACCCTGGGCTGCATAAAGCAAAAATTGAGAAATATTTAACCAAAGGCACTTCAGTTATTTTTTATTCTCATGAGCAAATGAGGACAGGTAGAAGCAGAGAGCTCTGGCTATGCTTTATCTCAGCCTTTACTTGTAGTTCAGTAGCTTGTGTCTAAGTAGCCCACCCTCCCCTGTGGAAGTGGGGGTGTGGATGGGGGGAGAAAACTGGAGAGAGGATTGCAGCATAGTACACTCAGTAGCATGTTTTCCGTAGTTTTTTGGTCATCCAAGGGCTTAAATCAGATGTATGTAGAGGAATATTTTTTCTCTAATCTATGAATTAACTTTGGGTTAAAGGGTCAGAACTTCACTGGCCTTTGTTTCTTAACTCAATTCTTTTTTATTTCTTCCACTGAAAAAATGCAGTCAGATGTATTGAGTATATCAGATTTGTGGGATGGAGATATATGATACAGATATTGCTAACTATAGCTAGTAATAGTTCAGCCAATAAAAATAGTAAAAATTTCATCTTTTTTTGGCCTAAAATTGTGACTGAATGTTTGTGGATTTCAAATTGATTATGCTTCATCTTTCTATTTTATTTTACAAAGGAATATATGTGCATAAAGTACAAAGAGAATATATCACCTATAATTCCGCTTCCCTGAAGGTCTTTAAAAACCTTTTGATTAATATCTTTTCTATATTATGCCAACATACAGACACATAAATGTAAGGTTTTTAATGAATTTTTGATCTCTTCTGTGTATTGTTCGACGAAGTGTCTTTTTAATTTAGCAACATAGTATGTCACCAAATATTAATTTACAAAAGGTTTTTTGTTGGCATAAAATTCCATTTTATACATTTGTCATTATTTATTTAACTAAATGACTTTGGGGAGCATTTATGTCATTCATTTCTTTTTTACAAATGTGTTACCGTAAATATCTTAGTAAAACTTTTCTGTACCGTATTTTTTTCCAATAACCTCTTAAAACTTTGGTCAAGATAAAAATTTTAAGTTCAAATTTCCCTTAGAAAATTTGAAATAACTCCATTTGCATCGTGAGAGTATCCATGCATCCCTTCCTTTACTACCAGATCTTGAAAATACACAGTCTTTAAAATTTTGAGTTATCTTTACCAAATTGATAAATGAAAGTGGCGTACCATTTCAATATGCATTTTTGTTATGAGAGCACTAAATAATCTTTCAAATATTTAGTGACTATTTTTCTCCCTCTGGGAATTACTTATGTATATTAATTCACTAAGTACTGTTAAAGGCCTAATTAGCCAAAGACTACCAAGCAGAAATCTGAAGCTGAGGGAATCAGCTTTACTGACTTCATGCAGGAAGGGAGGGAACTCCAGAGGAACGACAGAATGTCACATGATGAGAGAGAGCAAGGGAAGCATCGATAAGGTTTTGGTTCTTGCTGAATGACTGCAGAATGTTTAAGGGAAGAGGGTATTAATTCTGGATTTATTGATGCTTCTAGACAAAACTGAAAGGATTCAAGTTTAACTAGGGATTGGGTGCTGTCATGAGGTGAAAGTATTTTAGCAATCAGATGTTCCCAGTAACAGATAAGAAAAACAAAGAACTTCTGGGGGCATCATCGGCAAACAAACAGAAGTAACAAAAAGAAGAATTTGTTATGGTATTTTACAGTATGATCTTCGGGAAATAATACTTTCCACTAATTTAGATCCTAGCTTTTTCTGTGTTCAACCTTTCATCTAGCCTGATTAATGGCAAAGCAGCCTTTTCCTTTTCCAATTCCAGTTGATATTTATTTTTGCAGTCCCCGACAGAGTTTTATACTTGATAGAATACAGCTAAGCAAAGTTTAAGCCATGTACATTATTGGATAAAGACACAGAATTTTCTATCACACATTCTTAAATTAGAGGTTTGGCATCTTCTTTTATTAACTGAATAACTTTAGACAAGGTATTTAATCACTTTATTTTTTGTGTCTGTTAAAAGGGGCTAGTAACAATAATTTAATAACTACCTTATAGGACAATTGAGAAAATTAAATGTAATTATTTATATAAAGCTCTTATCAAAATGTCTAACTTGATGTAACTGCTTAAAATAGAATAGCAACTGAAATGGTGTTTTCAATAAGAGTTTTACATGAGCTAATTGATGGAAACAATTAATGACAAGCACATGATTATGTGTGTGTACATATGAGAATTAAAGGACATCAGACTATGTGGAGGTTGTTAACACATATTTTATAATTTGACAAATTGTGGGGGAGTTTGGTTAATGAATCTTGGTATTTGGAAGGGAGAGAGGAGCAAAATTTTGTAGAGTTAGATGATATTATAGGCAGCACTCTCCTATTACCCTAGCATAGAAAAACTGAAGAGATCAGTGAGAAATAGGTCTAGATACTGCAGGCTACTAGGCTGCGGCCTCTATTACAGAAATAAGAACATGTCCATTTCCAGAATTTTCCTGGCAAAAGACTAAAGTTCTGTCTTCATGATTCTTGATGTAAATTAACTTGAAGGGTATGTTCAAAATAAAGAACAGTTAACTGTTTTGCAGAACAGATTAGTAAAATGAGAGGCAGAGATGTACAAGACATGAAGAAAACGTGGTGGGGGGCAAGTGTTCAAATGCTAATCATCAAATTAGAAAAAAAGAAATATCTCAAAAAGAGGAGAACCATCATTCTATCATGAAAGGGAGGAGAAATAAGATGCCAAGTATATGTGGATTCAGAGAAAAAGTAATGAAGGCAGATGGATTAGAATTAAATATAATGAAATAGTTGATGTAAATGATACATGCACTTTGGTTGTTCTACAAATGCCAGTAAATCAGTCCACTGTTCGGGCTGTGATGTACAATGGTCTGGGGTGGTAAAGAAATTGTGTACTCTATGCTGGGAATAATGTTACTAAATCCAGTCAATAAAATCAATGAGAGACCACATGAGGAGGTTCTAGACATTATCCTGCTATCCTTACAGCAGCTATTTCAGCTGCCACTCAACCACATGACCATGGGGAAGCAGTGGCCTTGATGTCTTAAATACTACAAATCACCGAGGAAACCAAGTTAATGGATGCAACAATCTACTCTCATCATGCAGCCAGAAGGACACATAGTATTGCTGCCAGCTGAGCATAACTTAGAAAATGTTAGAGAAACTGTGTATGAAGGAGAGGAAATGAATATAATTTAGATGTATTTACTCCTTTCTTCAATAATTAGACAGTCATAGGAAAAAATACTTCAATGAAAACTATGCCATCAATGTGTGATATCAGCTCAACTTCACCCTGGACCAACCAGCTTATTAAAAAAAAAGACTATTTTTAAAAGGAATAGGTCAACTTTGAGTCATTGGTGGAACTAAATTTAGCAGCTAAATTTAGCAACTAAACTAAACTAAATAAGCAACTAAACTTAACAGCTGCTCTAACAATGCTGTTCTTATATTATTGTAGGGGAAGGGCTGTGTTTTGGTTTTTAGCTCTAGCTTTATCCACTTTGTCTTATTTGACTTCTGTTTTTTGGTACAACTAGGCATACTTTGAAAGAAGAAAAACTAGTCTATGTTAAGTATGTCAGTAGAGGGGATGATAGCAATTCAGAATTAGTCTCCTTGTACAAATTTTGGAACTGCCCTTTTGTTGTGAACAATTGTAACATTATACTATTTTGAGCATTTTTCCTCTGCCCTATCTGACCTTTTAGATACTTATACAAGCATTAATTGCCTTGAGCCGTCATGGAACAACTGTTCAACCCCTAATTAGAAATTTCTGCAAGTTTTCACCATGCTATTTTCAACTTATTTGTAGACCAGTGATAGGAAAAGATTCCTGGAGATTATCCAGGGAATATATGTGTAGGTGCGTATGTGTGTGTATGTATGCATATATGTTTTGTATACATATATTTAAAAGTTTAGCATAAATATGGAATAAATAAAATTCATTAACTTTCACTGTCAAAATTAACTGTCAAGCCAATTAAAATTATGTTAGACAAATGTTCGAATCTAAGAAAAAATTAATTTTATCTCAACAATGTTATGATATATTTAAACTTCCAAAACTTATTTGTTAGATTGTCACAACAAGATGCCGCTGCAACCTAAACCAAGTCATAATTTTTAAAATGTTATCTTTCTTAATGTAAAATCACAAACATTCATTTAGGTGTAAGACATCTGATTTAATTTTGGAAACCTTGTAGCTTAATAAACAAAAAAAAATTCAAATTATGCTGAACTTTTCAAATCACAAAAATGATGCGAGTTTTTTTCTTAAAAAAAAATTCTTAGGAAAAAAAGGAGTCTTTTTGTCCCTTGAAATAATATAGAAGAAACCAAAACAAAAATATGGTGCAATAAGTGAAAATATATTTAGCTCATTGACTCCACTTTAATAAGTTTGCACATCAGGTTATTCAGATTATACATAAAAAATTTTCCTAACTTTCATTACAGGTTAGATAGTAAGAAGAGATTCCTCTATAGACACTTAACAGCTTCATGCTTATAATAATTAATTGTTAGTTTATTTTATCTGTATTCAATACTTTTTTAAAGCATAATAGAACAGAACTAAAAACTCTAAGAAAGCTATTGGTAACTCAACATTTATTTTTAAAAATTCATAACAAAGTTAATACAAAAATATTTTTATTATTTTAATGTAAAATATAACTGTGAGCCGGACAGAAATATAGATGCCAGATTTTTCTTAGTCATTGTCAAATATAAACTCAACTCTATGTCATTTATGCTCTAAAACATACGATTTTTGCAGCTTCAACATTTGTATCTACCTTCTTATTGAGTCTAAAGTGATGGTTCGGGCAGGGCGCAGTGGCTCACGCCTGTAATCCCAGCCGTTTGGGAGGCCGAGGTGAGTGGATCACCTGAGGCCAGGAGTTCAAGACCAGGCTGGCCAACATGGTGAAACCCCATCTCTATTAATAATACAAAAAAATTAGTCCGGTGTAGTGATGCACACCTGTAATCACAGCTACTTGGGAGACTGAGGCAGGAGAATCGCTTGAACCTGGAAGGTAAAGGTTGCAGTGAGCTGCGATCGCACCACTGCATTCCAGCCTGGGTGACAAGAGCGAAGCTCCATCTCAAAATGAATAAATAAATAAATAAATAAATAAATAAAGTAAGAGTATCATTTGCAGTTTCTAGTGTGAACAAAGAGTAAATATTAAAAGCCAGGATTTAATCAATACATGAAACAGCTGAGAGCCAATAATTAATTTGCCCAATATACTCTGCTATCAAGTGACAAAAATGGGATTCAAGCTCAGATTTCTCTAACTCTAAAATTTTTCTCCCCATCATTAGTTCCCATCATTTTTATTATGCAGATCTCTATATAACCATTAGAAATTGCATATACCAGCGTAAGATATTTTAGTGATTAAGAAGCTGGCATTGGCATTAGGTTCTCCAGATTTGGATTTCAACTCTTCCAGTCAATAGCTGCATGGCCTTAAATAAATTGTTTACACTCTCTATGATTTAGGTTTTCAATCTCAAAAAAAGAATAAATTAATAACCCTCGAAATATTTGTATGAATAAGGACTAGGTATGATAATTCATGCTAACACAACTAGTAGGCCAGGCTCATAGTTGGGAACCATTGCACTATACTTGCGATGTATTATTAAAATTCTTTATATTTTTATAGCAGGTGAAAATTATTGTCCCTTCCTTTTGCTGCAATAAGACATGGCTTTCTACTTAAATTTTTTTCTTTATTGACACTTTGCCTGAATATTCTTCTAATGGAAGCTACTTCTATTGTTTGCCAAAGTTAACTTTACCCAACATGGCTTTTTCTTTAAACACATTAGAAAACTCCTTTTCACAGTGAATGATCTTACTTCCTGCAATTTATATTAGGCCTAGAAACAGGTACCCTTTTCTGTACTTGAGTGGAGATCAAAAGCTATTATAGTATATATAGTGCCACTAGAAAACTCCCTGGTAGCTGGTAATGCCTTGGGTTGTATTATTTCACAAAAGTTGAATATCTGTTCAAGTTCACACCAATCATAATAGTGACTTTTTTTTGAGAGACTAAGATCCATTTAGTTAAACCATGATAGTGTCTACTTTCTGTTCAATTTATCTTCAAAACTCCCATTTTATTTGAAATTGCCTGTGTGCATCGTTAAAGAAACATATTTATATTTATTCCTTAAGAACAAGTTGCGGAAAAGAAAGAACTATCTTGGATCTGGGATATTTCCCCATTGAAAGAAGAAATGATTTTGTTGCAATGACTTCTATAAACTATTTAGACTACTGAAGCTTAGAAAACATCTTAAAATGGATAAGTGTTTATAAGTAGAATGGAGAATCATAATTTCAACTGCATTCACCATCTTAGCCATAAGAGACTTGCTTGGCTAATGCACCTGTGCTAAAAGAATCTCTATCATATTGAATTTTGCTCACATATCTTAAGCATGTGTGAAACAATGATTCCAAGGTACACTTCTCAGATATATACAAAGCTATGTTAGTATAATCATGAGATTGATAAAAAAAACCACATGGTTCCAAAATTGGTCATAAGGACAATTGTATTACCAGAAACACTTAAGGACCAGCCTTTTCTATGAATGCTGTAACAGAAATTTTATACATATTTTAGTAACTAACATTTAAACATAAGTTCACATTAAATTCTTTTTGAAGCAATAATAAGAAAATCACCAAACATTGTAATGAAAGCAAAAACTATTCTGTTTCATTGTCACTAAATATGCTTGCCTTTGATTTTCCAGTGTAACTAAAAATAGTACATAAAAACAAATTAAAATAATGAACTCAAAGGTTTTCTTCTTCAAATCATCACATTTGTGCCATTTAAATTTATCTTTTTTAAGCTTTGTTGACATGACACCCAAAGAATCAATATTTATAGAACTAAAAGGGTTGGGAAACCTACCTTCTACTCTAACTTCTACTACAGGGACATAAATGTACTGAGTGAGTTTAGCTTCCTCAAGCCTCTGTTCTCTTTTCTGAAAATGAGAGATTTGGGCCAGATATTTTCTAAAAACGACGTTTTGCAATAACAGTTTGATTTTCAACCACTAGCCAATTTTTACTAAGCAATGATTGAAGTAAAAAGGGACCTTTCTTTATATCAGACATAGTTACTTGAATTTGATTTGGTTATGATAATGCATCATAGTTGTTAACTATGTCCACAGCTGAAACTTCAGATGTTCTATGACTGTATCGTGAAACATTATTAGATTAAAGTCAAATTAGGCTAGTTCTTGCCTGGCAAAGACTGAATATAGTCAATGGGATTGTTATAGTAGAATGAGTCTTGTTAATGATATATGGCCAAACTGTTTGACTAGGGCCCTTAAGTTAGCGCATTACCCAAATACTTTGGTTTCTTTTCTTTCTTTTTTTCTTTTTTCTTTTTTTTTTAGATAGAGTCTTGCTTTATTACCCAGGCTGGAGTGCAGTGGCGTGGTCTCAGCTCACTGCAAACTCCACTTCCTGGACTCAAGCAATTCTCCTGTCTCAGCCTCCTGAGTAGCTGGGATTACAGGCGTGTGCCATCACACCTGGCTAATTTTTTGTATTTTTTTTAGTGGATACGGGGTTTCACCATGTTGGCCACGCTGGTCTCAAACTCCTGACCTCAGGTGATCCGCTCACCTCAGCCTCCCAAAGTGCTGGGATTACAGACATGAGCCACCACGCCCGACCTGGTTTCTTTAATTTTACTGACTGACTTATCTCCAAGTTCAAACCCTAGAAGAAAACCTAGGCAATACCATTCAGGACATAGGCATGGGTAAGGACTTCATGTCTAAAACACCAAAAGCAATGGCAACAAAAGCCAACATTGACAAATGGGATCTAATTAAACTAAAGAGCTTCTGCACAGCAAAAGAAACTACCATCAGAGTGAACAGGCAACCTACAAAATGGGAGAAAATTTTCACAACCTACTCATCTGACAAAGGGCTAATATCCAGAATCTACAATGAACTCAAACAAATTTACAAGAAAAAAACAAACAACCCCATCAAAAAGTGGACAAAGGACATGAACAGACACTTCTCAAAAGAAGACATTTATGCAGCCAAAAAACACATGAAAAAATGCGCACCATCACTGGCTATCAGAGAAATGCACATCAAAACCACAATGAGATACCATCTCACACCAGTTAGAATGGCAATCATTAAAAAGTCAGGAAACAACAGGTGCTGGAGAGGATGTGGAGAAATAGGAACACTTTTACACTGTTGGTGGGACTGTAAACTAGTTCAACCATTGTGGAAGTCAGTGTGGCGATTCCTCAGGGATCTAGAACTAGAAATACGATTTGACCCAGCCATCCCATTACTGGGTATATACCCAAAGAACTATAAATCATGCTGCTATAAAGACACATGCACACATATGTTTATTGCGGCACTATTCACAATAGCAAAGACTTGGAACCAACCCAAATGTCCAACAATGATAGACTGGATTAAGAAAATGTGGCACATATACACCATGGAATACTATGCAGCCATAAAAAATGATGAGTTCATGTCCTTTGTAGGGACATGGATGAAACTGGAAATCATCATTCTCAGTAAACTATCACAAGAACAAAAAACCAAACACCGCATATTCTCACTCATAGGTGGGAATTGAACAATGAGAACACATGGACACAGGAAGGGGAACATCACACTCTGGGGACTGTTGTGGGGTGGCGGGAGGGGGGAGGGATAGCTTTAGGAGATATGCCTAATGCTAAATGACGAGTTAATGGGTGCAGCACGCCAGCATGGCACATGTATACATATGTAACTAACCTGCACATTGTGCACATGTATCCTAAAACTTAAAGTATAATAATAATAAAATAAAATAAAATAAAATTATAAAAGCAAAGAATGAACAGTATCTCTAGAGAACTAGCAAAGTAAAGATTCTTGCTGTAAAATTCTCTCTTGTCGTTGTTGTAATTGGTCAAAATTTGTTATGGAAAGTCCATTCAATCCTGGGTAATCACGTAATCACTTTTTGTCAACTTCCATCTCTCTTTTTCTCTTATATTTCTTTATCAACAATCATGTATGTATAGAATTGGGGATTAAGGAGAGAGAAGATGAAGTCCTCACCTTGACAGGTTTTAATCTTGCTGACAAGATAATTGTTAAACTAGTTTGCAATCAGGGATTTCACATAAGAACATTTAAGAATATCATCAATACACTAAGCATTCCCATCTAACTGATTTTTTAATCACAACATTCTAAATATATGTGCATAATCAGTCCATACTTGGTGTAATTCGGTGTCCACACAGTGATGAGTTTGCCAGAAGGAGTTATTACTCGCTTTCCAGAAAAAGAAAAAGCCATCTTAAATTTAGTTTTGGTGGAATGTCCTCAGTAAATTTGTATTTTCATGGAATTTTTGTGTAGAAACTAATGATGTTTATTCTTTTGTCAAACAAATATTCATTGAGTAGAAAACACAAATTTTATCCTAGACATTATGCTAAGTATTGAGTATTGAGCACAGTTCTCCCTCATAAGCATGGATTTAATATGCTGCCTCTCTGCTACACAACTGGCCAGTTTTGAGGGCCAGTTGCCCATTTTGATGATGACCAATAGTCTCTAAATTTGAACTTAATCTCTTGAATGAAGCTAGTATCTTATTCACTAACCACCTTGTGGTTTTGGTGTCTTGCAAATAATATATGATACAGCATAGATGGAAAAATTAGTACCTGGGTCCATTAATGCCCTTACTGAGAGGACTTCAGAAAGCCCAGATTGTTGGGGCTTAAAGAGGAAAACAGGAGACTAAATAGAATTTTCTGTGAGCCTGAAGGAAAGACTTATATGATTGAAAAAATTGAGACGTACTTGCCTCTAGGGAGGCGGTACTGCTTAAATAAGTAAGGCAGCATAAATGTGCTGGAAATGTGAGGTGTCTGGAATATGAGAGTCCAAACAGTGAGAAACATGTCAGAGTTTCATGGTTGTGGGATGCTTTATTGTCCTCCACTTCTCTCGTAAACATTCTATTAAGTAAAGAGTTCACTACAGAGAGGATTTATGATGCTGGGTCTTATTCAGATAAACTATGGCTCAGGTAAACCATAACTTTTCTTAAGGAGCTGCACCAGTACAACTCAGCATCCACTGGATGTTCTCAAACTACTCTAACTTGATGAATCATTCAAATCATAGAGAAATTATACAGCTCTTAACAAATGACTCCCTAATTCTTAGAAAGTTCTCAAAATCACTCTTAAAAAAATGAAATGATAAATTTGATCTACACTAACATGCTGACATTTCTAATTTGGCTTATTTTTAAAATTCCATAAATTGTCAGAATTGGGTGCATAAAACCTGATGGAACTTTTTAGGCAAATGCTATATTTTTTCAATGTTACTAAACTTTATATCACCATGTTTATTGCATACAAATAACCCAATGCACAATCCTATACAGTTTTATTACTCGGTCTTGACCATTATTTTACTTTAATTTTAATTAGTGAGTAATTCGTTTTAATGTCACATGCTACTCTTTAAAATTTTTGAATAAGACATATACAAGACAAAAATTGTGGGGATGTGTGTCTGTCTGTGTGTGTGTTTTGCTGGCAAAATTTTTTCTCCTTCTAATCCCTTTCCCTATCCTCCTATCCTCCCAGTTCCCATTCCATAGCACTCCCCACAACATTCCGTCATCCACAAATAGACACTGTTATTACATTTTTATATCCTCCAAACATTTTTATACACGAACAAGTAAGTAGCAATACATATTAACTTTTTTTTTCTCCAGCAGAGTAGCACACTCACTCTGCACTGTGCCTTGCTTTGTTTTTCACTTCAAACATACATTTTGAAGATGTTGTCATACATTACCTAAGGGCTTCCTTGGCCTTCATCCATTATTTTAACATTTAAAAAAAATGTCACTTGTCATAGTTCTTATTTCAAACCATTCTTGGAGATAGGAGCAATATGAATGATTGTGGGTGCAAGTGCTGCAGAAGGTCCCCAAACCAGCCATAACATCATTGTTATTTGTATGTGTTTAAATATGGAACTTACTAAGGTGTGATTAGCTATTTCCTGTTTGAAATCTTTGGGAGAGATCCCATAATCAATTACTTACTTTTTAAGTTTAAATCAGAAGCGAAAGCTTCTCATATGATGTTCACGAAATCCATTGCGTTACTGAAGACTGGGTCATCTCAGAAGTTAAAAAGTAACCCAGCTGGAATTCCTCTACATGAAATATTTTTCAAAGATAAGCAGTCAGAGATCACTATACCTCACCACAACAACAGGCATGCTGTGCAAGTTGTGGCCCCTCAAGATTTCCCTGCCAGGAAGTTCTAAGGTGACTTTGAAACCAGTGATTTAGTAACACTGGAGAGTGGAAGTAGAAACTCTTGCCTTTTAACACTATCTCTACTCTGTGGCAAAAGTCACTTCACGTGCAACATTCTTCATTTCATTAATGTGAAAGGAAATTGCATCTACATTCCAAAGAGCTCTCCCCTCTTATTCTTAAATGAATGTAGCCTTGTAAGAATATTAGACTAATATTTCAAATTTTCATATTTGACACTGAAACTGCTAATGTGTCCTATTAACAGAGTCAAATGAGTATAACAACTCTTTTGGTAAAGTGTAAACAAATGCTAACTTTGGAGATTATTGAAGTACAGAGGGCTGGGCCTGTCACTAGTTTCAGAATGCCACATTCTGAACACTTTCCCCGGACACTTTCCTCTGTTCTAGTGGCTACTGTTGATCTTTGGTCTTACCTCTTTTCTGTCAGTAATGATGCTTCTCATCTCTATAACTCCTGTTTCCTGCCTCTACCTCCACTTCAGCAGTTCAATGCTCTATTTCATTTTCTGGGCACTAGGGTTTATTTTTCTTTACTTCTTGTCTCTTTTTTCCTGTGCTTCCTGATTTTGGAAAAGGCAGGTCTTGGTACTAATAGTGAGCTTGGCTGCAGTGACAGTTACTAGTGCTCTTTGACAAAATTTCCAGTTCTCCCCATTCAAAGCATTTGGTAGATCTTTTTGGGCTTGGGTGAGGTCAAGTAACTAATTCTGGTCAATGTGTTGTGGACAATGTGGACAATGTGTCACTTCCTGGATGAATACTCAATGGCCTGTGTGAGGCATAGGACATTTTCTCTTCTCCTCTGTCATAAGAATTGCAAATGTTCAAGACAGTGGCTGACTGAGGCCTAGAGTGATGACAGGAGGGAATCCTCTCTTACCAACCCAATATGGTTATAAGGTATGAGCAAGAAATAACTGTTTCTTTGTTTGTTTTTTGTTTTAAACCACTGAGATTTGAAAGTGTTTCTTACCATGGCCTAACCTAATATGTAACCTATTCTATTAAGCCACTGAGAATGTTTCTTCCTTCTTGATGGTAAATGAACAACACATGATAGTTTCTGGGTATATTACATAGTTATAGGGGAAGGTAAGGAGAGGCTACTCTTCTAGTGCTAGAGTGTTGGCATATTTATACCCTACTTCCAAGTTCAAAACTTTTAGGGAGTTTGAGGACAACATCAGTCTGAAAGCTGAATTGATGACAAAGCAGGAGAGTCCAATTAGGGACAGAGAAGATGATGCCATACAGAGCTAATGTTGGGACACTTAGCCTTGTTAAGATAATGTTAGGAAGGCCTATACAGCAGTCTTCCTAATGTAGACAGCATATCGTAGAGTAAGAGGTTACTCAAGACACCATCTAGCATAAGAAGGAATACCAACTGCAGTGCCAGGTGCCTCTGGCTGACAAGCAGAGCGGAGCCAGGAGAGCCAGGATGCCTTGGGTAGCGGAAAAAAACAGAACTGAGTCATACATCTGGCTTTTATGCATAAGGTGTCATTCCTGGAGGACTGGCAAAGACAAAAGGATTCCAAACCTGGGGGCACTGTACTGTATTAGTAATCAAGAGAGACGCCTGGACTAAGATGTCAAAAGCACAATCCTGAATTAACACTTGGGTATTAGGAAAGACTTAACCAGAGAAATAAGGCACAGACTCAGTTATTGAGATGAGATTAGACCAACCACATTCCTGAAAATATTGAGTGATTATTGAGTTTCTTAGACCTTTCCTATCTATGTTCAGAATTAAATCTTGATATTGGAGTGGACTTGATCATGCAACTAAAGGTCAAGTTGTCCCAACCTTAGAAACATGAGGCGTGCTGAGCAAAGTAGATCTGGAACAACTGTACAATTTGAATAATGATTGTTTTCTTCTATTTCTGATTTGTTTTCTGCTTTGCCCTTACTGGTCATCATATGAATAAGGAAAATTGCTGGAAGTGACTAGCAAAGTAATGACGAATAGATGAGATCAATAGTTTGACCAGAACTTCACTTATGTATCCCATATGGAGAGTGAACACATTAGGGTTCCCTCCAACCTTACATGCTTCTTTTTTAGCACCCGTTCCTGACTGATGCACAGACATGGCATTGCACAGAATAATGTCTTAACATATTTGTTACTATATCTATTCATCTTTATCACTGTATATTTTTCTATTTCTATTTTTCTCACTTCTCAATTTATTTTAGGAAAATTTTCTGTTATGTTTTTAATTCACCCAGCTTCCAGACCAGTTGTTCATTTTGTTTTTCAGTCTTGGCTTTCAGATCTGGTGCTCAGTAGTTTGTTCCCAAATATGACCTTGCTTGTCTTTCAATCAAATTTAGTATATCACTCCTACCCTGAGTTGTATGGCATCAGGCTGCCTCAGAGTTTATCTGGACTCATGAACCTTTACTTCAGTGCTACACTAACGTGGCCATCTGGCCTGACCCAGCTTTTAAAATAGGATTCAGACAGGCTCCATGGCAATAAATGTGACTACGCCTGCTATAAAGGAAGCACCCTAATGCTTCGTAGAATCTAAAGATGTTTCTTGGGCATAATCTTCCTATTCAAAAGACAATTTTTTCCAATGTAATGCAAGTCATTTGGGCAATTAACTTATGTATTTTATGCAAATATAGAAAAATAAAAATTTATTTTGAAGAGAATGTAGAGAAAAAGAAAAAAGAAACCTTTTGCTCAACAAAATAGCAGTTTTATCAGATGAAACAAACATAGCTATATGCAACATGCTATGTTTTAAAATAATTTTTGAATGAAAGTCTGGAAGTCTCTACTACAAACATAATTTTGCCTCTGAATTGCTTTCAACCTGGACAAAAATTATATAAATTCTGTATTCTGAAAGAAGAAAAATGAAACAAGAAAATCCAGACTAGATGAACTCTAAAGTCACTTTTAATATATGATTATAATTATTATTTTAAGAGAGATTTTTCAGGTTGCAGCATCTGATTTGTTTCAAGAATTAATGAGAAATTTGCAGTTGTATTTTATTTTAGGATTACCATACAGAAATATTCTGTAGCTAATCATGTGAACTTCCATATTTTAAGAACAATAATTTATTGAGTTTCTTTTGCACCAACCACTTGCTAAGAATTTACTCATGTGGTCTCATTTAATGCTCCCTATAGCCCTATATTAGTTTACAAGGGCTGCCATAACAAAGTATTACAGACTAGATGAATTAAACAACAGAAATTTATTTGCTCACAGTTCTGGAGGCTAGAATCAGGGTGTCAGCAAGGTTGATTCCCTTTGAGGGCCATGAGGAAAGGATCTGTTCCAGGTCTCTTTCCTTGGCTTGTAAATTGCTGTCTTCCTCTGTCTCTTCACGTTGTCTTCCCTTGGTGTCTAAATTTCTTCTTATAAGAACACTAGACATACTGGATTAGGGCCCATCCTAATGCTCTCGTTTTAACCAAACCACCTGTGTAGAAACCTTGTCTCCAAACATAGTCACTGTCTAAGGTGTTTGGGCTTAGGATTTTAGCATATAAATTTTTTTTTGAAAGGAGTGCAATTCATCCTTTAATAAACATCATGAGATACTTACCAGTATTTTCCCTATTTGAAAAATAAAGAAACTGAATAATTAGGATAATTTCTCTTGGCTCACACAGCTAGTAAATAAATTTGAATAATCAAGTCCATTTAACTCACAGTCATCTGCTCTTAAATATTAGTCATTCTTGCTTTCAGAGAATTACAGTTATAAGGGATTGAAAGCTGCAATTCCTAAGTCTATAGTCACAGAAGGAGGTTATTTTAAGAGTTCAAAAAGTCTTCAATGGAAATCAAGTACATGTTAATTATCAGAGGAAGAGGAAAAAAGAATACAATGCGTGTTAACTTTCAAGAGATAGATATTTGGCCTTAAACTATGTAATTACTTATAAAATATGTTTGATCATTTTTCACATGATAAAAATAATGCGTATCTATTGTAGTACTTACATAATATTAAAATGTATAAAGAACAAAAGTTATAATCACACACAATTCCATCCTTTATATCTAAATATTGTTATTATTTTTCTTTGTGGCATTTTAAGTAAATATATACTAATATATAGTTTTAAAACCTGCTTTTTTCACTTAAAAATATAATATATACTTTTTTGCAGTTCTCTATTCTTTAACATCATTAAATTTTTCTGTAACTTTATATTGAAATAATTTCAGATATACAGAAAAGTTGCAAAAATACTGCAAAGAACTCTGGTTTACCCTTCACCCAGTTTTCTCGGTTGTTACTATTTAACTACATTTGTCTTCTTATTGCTGCCTTTCTGTGAATGTGGTTGTGTGTATATACGTTTCCCAACAACAAGGACATTGAATTATGTAACCATATTATAATTATGAAAATGAAGAAGTTAGTATTGGTATAGTACAATTATTTAATATTTAGATTGTATTCAAATTTTACCAGTTCTCCCAATAATGTCAATTATAGCAAAAGAAGAAATTCTGCTGAAGGATTCCATTCAAGTGTATATATTTTATTCATTTCTCCCTAGCCTTTAATTATTTAAACTTTACTAGCCATTTAGTCTGTATTTATATTTTATGGCTTTGATATTCTTGACCTATTTAGGCCAGTTATCTTGTAGGATGCTACTCCCAGTTTTGGTTGGATATATTTCCTTATAATTGTATTTAGCTTTTGTGTTTTGAACACGAATACCAAATGATATCTTGTTCTCTTCAGTATAGTCTATCAGGAGGTACATAATATTGGTTAACCTTATTGCTTACGATATTAAATTTGATTACTTTATTAAAACAGTATCTGCCAGATTTCTTCACAGAAAAAAATATATACCATGTGACATTGACAAACACAGACAAATAAAACAAAATAAAGAGTCTAGAAACTGCCCTACATATATATGATGAGTTTTTGACAAAGATTCCAGACAATCCAATGGAGAATTTTTTTCAATTACTGTGCTAAAAATTACAAAACCTTGTGAAAAAAATATTAGCATCATCCTTGATTTCATACCATATACAAAAATATTTCAAAATATATTTTATACTTAACTATGAGCTATAATTATAAAATGTCTAGAAGAAAGCATAAAGAAAATTTAGTGAGTTTAGATTTGGCAAACATTTTTTAAATGAGACATTACAATTTCAAAGTGAAAACAAAAAATCTTTAAGTTAAATTCATTCAAGTTAAAACTTTTGCTATTGAAAAGAGACTGTTTACAAAAATGAGACAGCAAACTATAGATAAGAAGCAAATTTTTGCAAAATATATATCTGACAAAGCACTTGCATTCAGAATATTTATGATATACACAACACTCTTATAACACAATAATGAGAGATTAAACTAAATTTTTAAAATATTTGAACAGCTATTTCAATAAGGAGACATACAGATGTCAAATAAGCAAATGAAATGATGATTACCGTTATTAGTCATTAGAAAGACCAAATTAAAACTACAATAAGATGTCACTGCACTCTAAATTCAAAATGTAAAAGATTGTACCAAGTTTTGGAAAAGATGTGGAGGAACTAGAACACTTATACAATGTGGTAGAAAAGTAGAATGGTATCACTTTGAAAAAGTTTGGCATTTTCTTAAAACAATAAGCATACACACACCATAGAGTTCAGCTATTCCACAGTCTATATTTCACCAAGAGGAATGAAAGCACATGTCTATTTAAAGACTTGTAAATAAATGCTCATAGGTATGTAATTTATAGTAGCCCAAAACTGGAAACAACCCATATGTCTATTAATATGTAAACAAATAAGCACATTTTGGTGTATCCATACAATGGGATGTTACACAGGAATAGATAGAAATGATATCTTGATACCTGCAGCAACATGGATATAATAATTATGCTGAGAAATAGAAGCCAGAACCAACCTCCCCAAAAAGTGTATTTCTAAGGGTCCATGTAGAAAATTAATAAACATTTAAACTAATTTATAATTACAGAGGTCAGGTCATTGGTTGCATGGGGACAGGAATGATGAGAGCAAGGGAAAAAGAAGGAGGGATTAAAGAGAGACACAAGAAGATTTTTGGAAATAAGGGATATGCTCATTATAAGATCTTGTTATTTTACATCCACTAGTTTTTCAGCTTCATGAAAGTATAATTGAGAAATGATAAACCACACATAGTTAAACTGAACACCATTTAGTTTTCACAGTTATATCTCAGTTAAACTTTCATAAAGCTGAAAAAATTAGAGATTCTAAAATAACAAGAAATCCTTCTAAAAAGTTCTAAACAATTTACATAAAATTTAAATTTTACAAATAAATATGCATTAATTAAAATATATTAAAGAAAACAAATTAATAGGAAAAGAGAGAGGAGAAAGAATCCCAAGGAGATAATACGGCAAGTACAAAGTCTCTAGAGTAGAAGCCAACTTTTTAGTAACCAAAAGAAAATGAACGTGGCTAAAATTTTATAAGAGGTAGTAGTAGAGACTGGAATCAGATGAGGTTGGAGAGGCCAGAAAATACCTATTCCTGCAGGGTTGTATGAGCCTCTTTAAGTTTTTTATTCCACATTAAATGCAAAGGGATGCCATTAAAGGACTTAAATAGCAAGGTACACTCTAAATTGTAAAAGATTACTCTTGCTTGTAAGGGGAAAATAACTTAGAGGAGGACTATATTAGATGCCAGGTGATCAGTTTGAAGGCTCTTTGAGTAACCCAGTTGAGAAAGAATGGTGGTTTACCCTGGGGTAGTGGCAGTGGAAATGGAAGTAAGTAGAGAGTCTCCTTATAACTTAAAGGCAAAAATGATAGTACATGGGTCAGATGTAAGGGAATAAGGATGAGAGATGTGAAAAGAAGTTTTCCAGTTTACTATCCTGAGAATGTGAAAAAATGGAGTGCCAAACAGTAAGCTACAAAAATCAGCAGAATTTCTATACACCAATAATGCTCAAGCTCAATGCCAAATCAAAAAAAAAATGCAATCTCATTTAAAATAGACACACACCCACACACACACACACACACACACACTACCTAGAAATACAGCTAGCCAATGAGGTGAAAGATCTCTACAAGAAAAACTACAAAACACTGCTTAAAGAAAACATAGATGACACAAACAAATGGAAAAACATTTTATGCTCATGGGCTGGAAGAATTAATATGGTTAAAATGGCCATGTGGTCCAAAGCAATCTACAGATGCAATGCTACCAATGCAATTTTTTGCAGAATTAGAAAACACTAATCTAAAATTTATATGGTACTGAAAAGGAGCCTAAGCAAAAAGAACAAAGTCAGAAGCATGACATTTCTCAACTTCAAACTATACTACAAGGCTACAGTAACTAAAACAGCATGGTACTGGTACAAGAACAGACACATAGACAAATGAAACAGAATAAATAATCCTGAAATAAGGCTGCACACCTGAAACTATCTGATCTTTGACAAAGATGACAAAAATAAGTAATGGGGAAAGAACTCCCTGTTCAATAAACAGTGCTAGAATAACTGGCTAGTCATAGGCAGAAGAAAGAAACAGGACCCCTATCTCACTACACACAAAAATTAACTCAAAATGGTTTAAAGATTTAAATGCAAGATCTCAGACTATAAAAATCCTAGCAGAAAACCTAGGAAATACCATTTTTTACAGTCTTAGCCTTTGCTTTATGGCTAAGTCCTCAAAAGCAATTGCAACAAAAACAAATATGGACAAGTGGAATCTAATTAAACTAAAGAGTTCCAGCACAGCAAAATAAACTACCAACAGAGTAAACAGACGAAATACAGAATGGGAAATAATATTCACAAATGACACCTCCAACAAAGGTCTAATATCCAGGATCTATAGGGAACTTAAATAACTCAACAAACAAAAAATAAATAACCCCATTAGAAAGTCAGCAAAAGATGAACAGGCACTTATGAAAAGAAAACTTGTATGTTGGCCATACAAGTGGCCAACAAACATATGAAACAATGTTCAGTATCACAAATCATCAGAGAGATGCAAATCAAAACCACAATGAGATATTATCTCACACCAGTCGGATGGCTATTATTAAAAAGTCAAAAATCAACAGATGCTGGCAAGGCTGTAAAGAAAAGGGAACTCTTATACACTGTTGGTGGAAATGTAAATTAGTTCCATCATTGTGGAAAGCAGTTTGGAAATTTCTCAAAAAACTTGAAGCAGAACTACCATTCAACCCAGCAATTCCATTAATGAATATATACCTAAAGGAAAACAAATGAATTGTTTTACCAAAAGGACACATGCGGTTTATATGTTCACTGCAGCACCATTCACAATAGCAAGGACATGGAGTCAACCTAGGTACCCATCCACAATACACTGGAAAAAGAATCTGATACATATGCACCATGGAATACTACACAGCTATAAAAAATGAGATCATGTTCTTTGCATCAACATGGATGCATCTGGAGGCAATTATCCTAAGCAAATTAACCCCAGATCAGAAAACCAAATACCACATGTTATCTTTTATAAGTGGAAGCTAAACATTGGGTACTGATACAGTTTATCTGTGTTTCCACTCAAAATCTTATCTTGAATTGTAATAATCCCCACATGTCAAGGGCAGGACCAGGTAGAGATAATTTAAATCCTGGGGGTGATTTCCCCCATACTGGTCTCGTGATAGTGATCTGACGGTTTTATAAGGGGCTTCCCACTTCACTTGGCTCGCATTCTCCCTCCTGCCGCCATATGAAGAAGGATGTGTTTGCTTCTCCTTTCACCATAGTTGCAAGTTTCCTGAGGTTTCCCCAGCCATGCTGAACTGTGAGTCAATTAGACCTCTTTCTTTGTAAATTACCCAGTCTGGGTATGTCTTTATTAACAGCATGGGAATACACTAATACAGGTACTCACTGACATAAAAATAGCCACAATAAACATGGGGAGACAGGGAAGGGGTGAGGGCTGAAAAATTGCCTATTGGGCACCATGGTCACTACCTGGGTAATGGGATCACTGACACCCATATCATACAACCTGCACATATACTAAGTGTCACACAATATACCCTTGTAACAAACCTGCACATGTACTCCCTGAATCTAAAATAAAAGTTAAAATTATTTTAAAACATGGTATTGGAGAAGAAATTTGTAAGAGAAATTTCAAAAGTCATTTTGAACATAATGAATTTGACATATCTGTAAGACATCTAAGTGAAATTGATGCAAAGGTAAATGGATTTGTAAAACTATGTTTCCTAAAGCATGATCTCTATTGAAGACATAAATATGTACATAATTAGGGTACATAACCTCTGATTATTTCCTTAGTCCACATACCTTAAAAATTGAAATTCTCTATAAGTATTGTTGGGAATATTACTATTTTATTTTATAAATACTTTATGCATAAAAAGTACATTTTAGAAAACTTACACATTCTATATAATCCCTAGGAACATAAAATACTATTTGTAGCTGTGTAAAAGAATATCTGCCCTACAAGACCCTTGTCAGGGTGTTTATACATATTTTAATTATATTTTTTCTTTACTTAAATGAATTGAGTGATTTTATTTCATATGAATTTAAAGAAACAAGATTAACTAGAGATCAACATAGGATCGCCATTGCCTAATGTATTTTTAATTGCTTTACTTCTGATCAACCACTTTAACAAAGGTCTCTGTAGAATATTTGACTCTACATAAACTGGAAATTCTATGGTCCAGAGAAATGACAGTAAAGATCAGCCTAGCTTCTGATCTTGGTAATTCCAAAAGGTTTACTTAAACATATTCGATTATATATTATAAGCAAACTAGCATAGTTTTGGTCATACTAAAGTGGCCACTGAAGAAATGTAGGCAACTTTTCTTAATGGGGATATAGGTAGGACCTAGAATTGATAAACTCATTTACCTCTGGCACACAAATTCATGAAAAAAGTTTAGAAAATCAATTTTTAACTGTCTCCTTCATAAGTCATCTGACAAAGATGCATATGAGAAGAAAAATTCAGATAAAAAGGACAAACGAAGCCAAATTAGATAAATGAAGCCAAATTAGATTAATATCTGTAGACTACAGCCTTTATAAAATAATTCCAGACAGATTTATTTTCCATTCACCATTCTACCAAAGATTTCCCTATGGAAGACCATTTCTAGAGGACTTTTGATTCAATTGGAATAGAGATGGCTCTTGGATACCATTATTTATACAAGATGACCAATTTTAAAGCCAAGTTTTCTGTATTAAAAGTATAATCAACCTGCAAAGGTATTCTTTTTTCTCAGAGGGAGAGTGGGACAGACAATTATTTTCTCTATTTATTTCCTTATAAGGAAATTCTGGAACAACTGCAGCTAAGGAAATATCTTCCTTTCAGTAAGCAGGTCATGCATTTGGTAAGCAGAGATTGGAATTAATTAATGTGACAATAAAAACCATTTTCTATTTTTGTTGCTACAGCAATACAAGTGCTAAAACATGAAAATGAGTAAACACTGTTTTTTCTTATTTAGTCATACTTTCTTATCAAGTTCATGTTCAAGGGATAGGACTACGTGTGTGTATATGGGGTTACATGCAATGTGGTAAACTGCCTCCATGCAGTTATAGATTAAATCTAAGAGCTACATTGAAGGGAAATATTTACAGTGGAGAATGGTTGAGAAATTTATCCAGAGTACACGGATTCAATTCAGTAGTAGGAAATATGTGTAAATCAAGTGAAAGTCATCACGGATGAGAAAACAAGACACATGTAAAGATCACTGTTTTCATATTCAGGCATGGTTTTGAATCTTTTTCTAGTCTCAGTTGTCTCATATATTTAAAGGGATTAAAACAGTACCTAATTTAGGGGGAATCTGTGAACATTAAGCTTACATAAAAATATGTAGTCCAGTGCCTAGAATATGTTAAGTGCTTAATGTATATTTCTCAGGTTTTATTTTTTACTTTTATTTTAGTATCAGAGGCACATGTGAGGGTTTGTTACATATGTAAATTTGTGTCACAGGGGTTTGTTGTACAGATTACATCACCCAGGTGTTAGGTTAGTATGCAATAGTTTTCTATTTATTTCCCTCTTCCCACCCTCCACTCTGAAGTAGACTCCAGTGTCTATTGTTTTCTTCTTTGTGCTCGTAAGTGATGCAGTTTGGCTGTGTTCCCACCCAAATCTTATCTTGAATTTCCACTTGGGAGGTAAGTGAATCATGGGGGCAGGTCCTTCCCATGCTGTTCTTGTGATAGTGAGTAAGTCTCATGAGATCTGATGGTTAGTTTAAGGGGGAGTTTTCCTGCACAAGCTCTCTCTTTTTTTGCTACCATCCATGTATGATGTGATTTGCTTCTTCTTGTCTTCTGCCATGATTGTGAGGCTTCCCCAGCCACGTGGAACTGTAAGTCCAATTAAACCTCTTTCTTCTGTAAATTGCCCCGTCTCAGGTATGTCTTTATCTGCAGCAATGGACTAATAGAGTAAATTGGTACTAGTAGAGTGGGGCACTGCTGAAAAGATACCCAAAAATGTTGAAATGACTTTGGAACTTGGTAACAAGTGGGAGCTTGAACAGTTTGGAGGGCTCAGAAGATAGGAAAATGTGGGAAAGTTTGGAACTTTCTAGAGACTTGTTGAATGGCCTTGACCAAAAGCCTTATAGTGATATGAACAATAAGGTGCAGGCTGAGGTGGTCTCAGATGGAGATGAGGAACTTTTGGGAAGTGGAGAAAAGGTGATTCTTGTTATGTTTTAGCAAAGAGACTAGTGAGATTTTGCCCCGTCCTAGAGATTTGTGGAACTTTGAACTCGAGAGAGATGATTTAGGGTATCTGTCGGAAGAAATTTATAAGCAGCAAAGCGTTCAAGTAGTGACTTGGGTGCTGTGAAGACATTCAGTTTTATAAGGAAAGCAGAGCATACAAGTTTGGAAAAGTTGCAGCCTGAAAGTGTGATAGAAAAGAAAAACCCATTTTCTGAGCAGAAATTCAAGCTGGTTGCAGAAATTTGCATAAGTAATGAGAAGCCAAATGATAATCCCCAAAGGAATGAGGAAAACGTCTCCAGGGCATGTCAGAGGTCTTCACAGCAGCTCCTCCCATCACAGGGCCAGGAGGCCTAGGAGAAAATGGTTTTGTGGGCTGGGCCCAGGGTCCCCACGCTGTGTTCAGTCTAGGAACTTGATGCCCTGTGTCCCAGCCACGCCAGCCATGACCAAAAGGGGCCAAGGTACAGCCTGGGCTGTTGCTTCAAAGGGTGGAACCCCCAAGCCTTGGCAGCTTCCATGTGGTGTTGAGACTGTGGGTGCACAGAAGGCAAGAATAGAGGTTTAGGAACCTCCGCCTAGATTTCAGAGGATGTATGGAAACACCTTGGATGTTCAGGCAAAAGTTTGCTGCAGGGGCAGGGCCCTCATGGAGAACGTCTGCTAGGGCCATGCAGAAGGATAATGTGGGATTGGAGCCCACACACAGAGTCCCTACTGGGGCACCACCTAGTGGAGCTGTGAGAAGAGGACCACCGTCCTTCAGACCACAGAAAGGTAGATCAATGGACAGCTTGTGCTGTGCACCTGGAAAATCCACAGACACTCAACACCAACCCATGAAAGCAGCCAGAAGGGGGGGATATACCCTGCAAAGCCACAGAGGCAGAGTTGCCCAACACCATGGGAACCCACCTCTTGCATCAGCGTGACCTGGATGTGAGACATGGAGTCAAAGGAGATTATTTTGCAGCTTTAAGATTTGACTGCCCTGCTGGATTTCACACTTGCATGGGGCCTGTAAGTCCTTTCATTTTTGCCAATGTCTCCCATTTTGAATGGCTGTATTTATCCAGTGCCTGTTCTCCTATTGTATCTAGGAAGTAACTAACTTACTTTTGATTTTACAGGCTCATGGGTGGAAGGGACTGACCTTGTCTCAGATGAGACTTTGGACTATGGACTTTTGAGTTAATGCTGAAATGAGTTAAGATTTTGGGGGACTGTTGGAAAGGCATGATTGGTTTTGAAATGTTAGAACATGAGATTTGGGAGGGCCAGGGGCAGAATTATATGGTTTGTCTGTGTCCCCACCCAAATTTCATCTTAAATTCCAATATGTTGTGGGAGGGACCCCATGGGAGGTAATTGAATCACAAAGGCTGATCTTTCCTGTGCTGTTCTCATGATAGTGAGTAAGTCTCACAAGACCTGATAGTTATTATAAAGGGGAGCTTTCCTGCAAAATCTCTCTCTTTGCTTGCTGCCATCCATGTAAGACGTGACTTGCTCCTCCTTGCCTTTCACCATGATTGTGAGGCTTCCCCAGCCATGTGGAACTGTAAGTCCAATTAAACCTCTTTCTTTTGTAAATTGCCCAGTCTCAGGTATGTCTTTATCAACAACATGAAAATGGTCTAAGACAATAAGTTCTCATCTTTTAGCTTCCACGTATAAATAAGAACATGCAGTATTTGGTTTTCTATTCCTGCATTAGTTTGCTAAGTATAGTGGCTTCCAGCTCCAACCTTGCTTCCACAAAAAATATGATCTCAATTTTTAATGGCTGCATAGTGTTCTTTGGTGTATATGTACTACATTTTCTTCATCCACTCTGTCATTCATGGGCATTTAGGTTGATTCCATATCTTTGCTTTTGTGAAGAGGACTGCAGTGAACATTCACATGCATGTGTCTTCATAGTAGAATGATTTATATTCCTCTGGGCATATAACCAGTAATGGGATTGCTGGGTCAAATGGTAGTTCTGCTTTTAGCTCTTTGAGAAATCACCACAATGCTTTCCACAATGATTGAACTAATTTATACTCCAGCCGAAAGTGTGTAAGTGTTCCCTTTTCTCCACAATCTCTCCAGCATCTGTTATTTTTTGACTTTTTAGTAATAGCCATCTGACAAGTGTGAGATGGTGTCGCATCGTGGATTTGATTTGCATTTCTCTAGTAACCACTGATATTGAGCTTTTTTTTTCATGTGCTTGTTGGCTGCATATATGTCTACTTTTAAAAAGTGTCTGTTTATGTTTTTTCCGTATTTCAATGGAGTTGTTTATTTTTCTCTTCTACATTGGTTTAAGTTTCTTATAGGTGCGATATATCAGGCCTTTGTCAGATGCATAGTTTGCAAAATGTTTCTCCCTCTGTGCAGGTTGTCTGTTTACCCTGTTGGTAGTTTCTTTTTGCTGCGCAGAAGCTCTTAAGTTTAATTACATCCCAATTGTCAATTTTAGCTTTTTTTGTGATTGCGTTTGGTATCTTTGTCATGAAATCTTTGCCCGTACCTATGTGCAGGATGGTATTGCCTAGGTTATCTTCCAGGGTTTTTATAGTTATGGGTTTCACATTTAAGTCTTTAGCCATTTTAAGTTAATTTTTTATAAGGTGTAAGGAAGGTCCCGCTTTAATCTTCTGCATATGGCTAGCCAGTTATCCCAGCACAATTTATTAAATAAGGATTCATTCTCCCATTGCTTGTTTTTGTCAGCTTTGTCAAAGATCATATGGTTGTAGGTGTGCAGCCTTATTTCTGGGCTCTCTATTCTGTTCCACTGGTCTATGTACCTGTTTTTGTACCAGTACCATCTTGTTTTGGTTACTATAGACCTGTAATATAGTTTGAAGTCAAGTAATGTGATCCCTCCAGCTTTATTCTTTTTGATTAGGATTGCCTTGTTAGCTCTTCAGGCTCTTTTTTGGTACCATATGAATTTTAAAATAGCCTTTTCTAGTTCTATTAAGAATGGCAGAGGGACTAAATAGTTTGTGTAAAATAGAAGCTAACAGGTCTGACAGAGCTGAATAACACGATGCAAGAATTTCACAATGGAATCACAAGTATTAACAGCAGAATAAGCCAAGTTGAGGAAAGAATCTCTCAAATAAGACAGTCAGACAAAAATGAAGAAAAAATAATAAAAAGGAAGGAACAAAACCTCCAAAATGTATGGGTGTATTCATCATTCTCACAGTGCTATAAAGAACTACCAGAGACTGGGTAATTTATGAAAAGAGGTTTCATTGACTCACAGTTCCACATGGCTGGGGTGGCCTCAGGAAACTTATCTCCAGTCATGGAGGAAGACAAAGGGGGAAGCAAAGCATATCTTCCCATGGTGGAGCAGGAGAGAAAAAGCAAAAAGGGAAGTGCCACACACTTCCAAACAACCATGTCTGCTGAGAACTCATTCACTATCATGAGAACAGCAAGGGGGAAGTCCACCACCCTGATTCAATTACCTCCCACCAGGCCCTTCCCTTGACACATGGGAATTACAATTCAAGATGAGATTTGGGTGGGGAAACAGAGCCAGACCATATTATACTGCCCCTGCACTTCCAAAATTTTATGTCTTTCTCAAATTTCAAAATGCAATCATGCCTTCCCAACCATCCCCTAAAGTCTTAACTCATTCCAGTGTTAACACAAAAGTCCAAGTCTAAAATCTCATCTTAGACAAGGCAAGTCCTTTCTGCCTACAAGCCTGTAAAATAAAAAACAAGTTAGTTACTTCCAATATACAATGAGGGTACCTGCATTGGATAAATGTTCTCACTCCAAAGGGGAGACACTGGTCAAAACAAAGGCACTACAGGCCCCAAGAAAGTCTGAAAATTAGCAGGGCAGTCATTAAAATTTAAAGCTCTGAAATGAGCACTTTTGTCTCCATGTCTCATATTGAGGGCGCACTGATGCAAGGGGTGGGCTCCCAAAGCCTTGGGCAACTCTGTGTCTCTGGCTTTGCAGGGTACAGCCCTCATGGCTACTTTCAGTGGCTGGCATTAAGTGCCTGCAGCTTTTCCAGGCACACAGTGTGAGGTGTTGGTGGATTTACCATTCTGGGGTCTAGAGGACAGTGGCCCTCTTCTCACAGCTCTCCCATGGGGACTCTGTGCTGGGGCTCCAACTCCACATTTCCCCTCTGCACTGCCCTAGTAGAAGTTCTCCATGGGGGCTCTTCTCCTGCAGCAGACTTCTGCCTGGGCATCCAGGCATTTCCATACATCCTCTGAAATCTAGATGGAGGCTTTCAAACCTCAACTCTTGCCTTCTGCACACCCGAAGGCCCAACACCACATGAAAGCCACCAATCCATAGGGCATATACCCTCTGAAGCAATGGCCCTAGCTGTACCTTGGCCACTTCTAGCCATGGCTGGGACACAGGGTGCCATGTCCCAGGGGCCCTAAGCCTGGCCCACAAAACCATTTTTTCCTCCTGAGCTTCTAAGCTTGTGATGGAAGGGCCTGCCAGGAAGTTCTCTCACATGCTCTGAAGACATTTTTCCCATCGTCGTGGCTATTAACATTTGGCTTATTTTTACTTATACAAATTTCTACAGCTGGCTTGAAATACCCCCCAGAAAATGGGTTTTTCTTTTCTACCACATGGTCAGGTTGAAAATTTTCCAAACTTTTATGCTCTGCTTCTCTTTTAAACATAAATTCTAATTTCAGACTATTTCTTTGTGAATGCAAATGACTATACACTGATAGGAACAGCCAGGCCAAATATTGAATGCTTTACTGGTTAGAAATTTCTTCTTCCAGATACCCTAAATCATCTCTCTTAAGTTCAAAGTTCCACAGATGTCTAGAAGAGGGACAGAATACTTCCAGTCTCTTTGCTAAAGCATCACAAAACTGACCTTACTCCGGTTCCCAATAAGTTCCTCATCTCCATCTGAGATCACCTCAGCCTGGATTTCATTTTTCATACCACTATCAGCATTTTGCCCAAAACCGTTCAACAAGTTTCTAGGAAGTTCCAAACTTTCCAACATCTTCCTGTCATCTTCTGAACTCTTCAAAGTGTTCCAACCTCTACCCATTACCCAGTTCCAAAGCTGCTTCCACATTTTCAGGCATCTTGATAACAATGCCCTATGTTTCCTGGTACCAATTTTCTGTATTAGTCATTTTCACACTGCTATAAAGAATTGCCTGTGACTGAACAATTTATGAAGAAAATAAGTTTAACTGACTCACAGTTCCACAGGCTTATAACAGGAAGTATGACTGGGAGGCCTCAGGAAAGTTACAATCATGGCAGTATGCAAAGGGTAATCAAGGACCTTCTTCACGTGGTGGCAAGAGAGACAGAGAGGGAAGGGGGAAGGGACACACACTTTCAAACAACTAGATCGCATGAGAACTCACCCATTATCATGAGAACATCAAGGGGGATGTCCAACCAGGATTCAATCACCTCTTACCAGGCCCCTCCCTTGACACATGAAGATGACAATTTGAGATAAGATTTGGGTGAGGACACAGAGCCGTACCATATTAATGGGATTATGTAAAGAGGCCAAATCTACAAATCACTGGCATCCCTGAAAGAGAGAATGAAAAAGCAAACAACTTGGAAAACATATTTTAGGATATCATCCATGGCAACTTCTTCAAGCTTGCTAGAGAGCCCAGCAATCAAATTCAGGAAATACAGAGAACTGCCGCAAGATTCTACACAAGAAGATCATCCCTAAGACACCTAATCATCAGATTTTCTAACGTTGAAATGAAAAAAAAATGTTAAAGGCAGCTAGAAAGAGCAGGTCACCTACATAGGGAATCCTATCAGGCTAACAAACAGATCTCTCAGATGAAACCCTACAAGTCAGAAGAGATTTGGGGCCTATATTCAACATTCTTAAAGAAAAAAATCTTCAGTTAATCTTGTTTTTATTGAGTTTAGGCTTTTAAATGTATTTTGGTAAAACACAAAGAATTTTGCATAAATCTTATTGTCATCTATTCACTGGAATTATTAAAATAGTTTAATTAGGTATACTCTGTGCTAGGTGCAGTGTTAACTACCAATGATTGAAAGATGACTTTGACATTGTCCCTGCCCTCAAAGAGCTCTCAACTTGGTAAGCTAATTTGAACTTTTATAAATACTCTTAGTCCTCAGCACACAATTTAACATTTCATCATATATAGCTTTGCATTGTTGGTTATTATTTTCTGTCTATTCTATTAGATTCTTTTCTATTCTATAAGATTTTGTCTATCCAACTACAAGAATACAATTAGAGCAATAAGAGTATCTTCATTTCATTGACCTCAGCTCCTCATTTAACATAGAAGGAAGCTAAGGTCTTGGACTATATGGGAAGAGGCCCACAGAGAGGAAGGGACAGCTCTAATTTCACACAATGACAAACTCAAAGCCATAGCTCAGGTCTCCATGCTCCTCTCCAAGACTTTTTCATTACACATACTAGATAATAAACTCTTAAGAGGATGAATTTTTCCTGCACTCTGTGGCACTTTCTACAGACTAGATTTCCTCTGTTCTGACCGTTTTAGGTCATTGTTTAGGTATTCCAAAACCTGTCTGTGTGGCCAATTGAGAATAATGTTATAATCTGTATTGTATGCAAGTTGCACTAATCTCTGAGAACAAATGAGGTCTCATTAAAGTAATTAAAAAAATAATGGCTATTAGCTCCCTATCTCCTGATGCAAGACCTTAGTCCATTCTTGTTCATCCCTTAACAACTGACTCAATTATCTTGGAGCACCCCATAGAAATACATCGCAGGCCACACGTGTTCTCTGTTCTTCACCAGGATATCTTTCTTCAGGTATTTTTCAAGGAATGCTCTTCCATGTGTCATGGCTGTATCTCCATGCCTGCCCGCTCCTAATGCACTGAGCTCTGCAGTGGGAGGTATGAGTGCGGTTTTGAGGGTGAAGCTCGTGTTGTGGTACTGCTGTTAACATGGTGAAATCTCCCCCTCACCAAAGGAGAGCCCTCAAGTGGCACATCCTAAGGGAAGTAGATTCTCCCAGCATTTTATGAACAAATCTTATTCAGCTGCTAGATATTTACCTCTAATTTCTTTAGAGCTTCCAATTAGTCACACAAACCTGGTAAAGTCAGATAGAGGAAGGTGGTGAGGATGAGGGAAAACTCAGCTTTCCTTCCTCTCCCTTCTGTTGCCCCTGTGTGGGGTGGGGTGAAATACAGCAAAACCAAAAATAAACAGCTTCTTTCTTTCTTTAGTTAAACAACCAAACAAAACCCTCCAGAGATATCAACTTATGTAATAGATGTTCACAGTGGGTATTGGCCACGAGTTTCATAAATGAACAGAAAATTCTGATTTTTTTTTAAGAAACATGCTGCTAAACTTGTTTCACACAGAAAAAAAATTAAAACCTAGAGAGGCAAAATGACTTTCTCCCACATAATGAAATAAGTTGGTACTGTGCTGGGATTAGCACCCAGAATTAGGTCTGTGCCAACTGCCACTTCTAACAGCAGAGGGGTATACAACTGTCTCACTATATTAAAAAACAACAATTAAAAATCTCACCTCTCTGAATAAAGTTAAGAAAAGTTTTCTATTATGAATGCATGTGATATATCATGTGATGAGTGACATATAAATACATACATATATATATATTCAAAGTTAGTTCTTTATACATGAAATGAGCCTCCACAGTGAGTTTCTTCATGGTGATATTAACACTTTTTATGTGGGTACCACCCCCCAAAACAGAAAAGGATATTAATATTTCCTTATCTTTCATACAAATAGAACACCTTGAAACAAATCCTGTATCTCAGAATCTTTAGGACATCTCAGCTCTAGGCTAAAACTGTGAGAGAACAAATAGATCTTTATTTCTAACTTTCTTTGAAAACTGCTTTTGCTCTGTCCTTGCATCCATAATACATGTGATACTTCCAAACCAAATACACTATTTATGTATAAGATAGATAAGCCAACTTCAAGAAGCTCACTGAATATATTTTCAAACTTTTTGTAGTTGTTGCTGTTAATGAAGCTGACTGAATTTGCAAAGTAACTCAATCCAGGTTTTGCATGGAAACAAGGTCATTGTCTTCATTACTTTGCTAAAATAACTTTTGCTGTGATAGATGGGCAAACCGTGATCCTGTGCTTAATTTTCTTTTTAAAATTCTGACAGATCCTCTCTTCTTGGTCAATCAGTTTTCTTATTTTGTAGCCTGTGTGATGCTTTAATAAAAGAGATCTCTCTTTTGTTTTAAAACAATGGCTGCAAAATATCTTTGTTTTTTACCGAGGTTAATTCTCAAACTAGTGGACGGTGTTCTGATGGCCACAATGGTCTGTCTCCAAATAATCAAAATAGTTCTTTTATCTTTTAGTTTCTTTCTGTTTCTTCTTCAGAATCCGTCAAAAAACATGAACTGACAATACTCATTATGTTGCTTCAAATCGTCAAAGGCAGTTTGTCCTATACTAGCATAAACTAAAATATATGGCTAAGCTGTAGTGAGATTCAATATTTAGCATTCAAATGATTTTCGCAAATCAAAGGGAAGTATCACACTCAAAATCTCTTTGATATCTGTAAAGAGCATGGAAAGTTTCTTTACTGTTTTTTTCTTTTTGCTCAACACTTTAAATTCTTAAATTTTTCAAATATGTTTAATGACTTGCCTTTTAACGGATAAGCATTTTAAATGATGAACATATACAGGAAGCTCATGCCACTTTTAAATCCTTTCAAGTCCCGGGGGTATCACCATAGTAACTTGAGAGTACATTATGATTTTTAAACAAAAGCAAAGTGTCTTTTTTCAAATTCCCTCTTATGGTAAAGAGCTGCAGGGTAAGTGAGGCACAGAAATGGAGTGTGCTTGGCTTAGGTTCTGATGGCTCCGGCTCCTGGAGATGTTAAAAATTCCATATGCACTGCCCTTGAGTGTTTGGCTAATCATAGAAAAATCAGAGTGAACTTCTTTGAGAATTATTAATGTATTTATTTTTGAACATTTAAAACATAGTAAAAATGTATGAATATTTATACAGAAATTGTCCTGGTATTAAATATTTGAGTAACTTAGAAACACACAGACACACACACACACACACACATATATATATAAAACATTAAAAATTTAAAACATTTGTATTGTGAATATTTGTTTTATTAGTAGGAAATACATTTTAAAATTCTATACTCTAAATCTTATAACCGATATTCAAGATACAGTTCCTTTCTTCCTTATTCTTCATTAGATATGTAAGATATTAATAATATTAACTTACAATTCTTCATGATTTTAACATTTCAAAATATCCGTGTTCTGAGATATTTTTGTATATATTCTGGAATGTTTCTGGCTATCCTTCTTAAGATGTCCAGAACTAGAGGTATATGCCAGCTGCAAAATTATATAAGTCTGAAAGCTTTTGAAGACAATAATTCTTTTACGAAAGATACAGAAATCATTCTTTGTGAAGCAAGAATAAAATCATGCCCTTTATTCATTGTCAATGGACCTGTTCCTCCAGAATACATTACTATCTTTTATCTAATAGCCTATTACAGACTGCAGAGCATGTAAAAGCAGTGATATTGCTCAGGGTCTAGAGATTTCATTTTTTTATTTCAATGCCATTATTAAATAACCCCTTAGATGGGAATTCAATACTGGCATGCTACATGATAAGCTATGTTAATAGCTCGTGTTATGCAAGAATTGAGCAATTATTTGAAACTTAATAACAGGCCTGTGAAAATGTGTAATTGGACAGATTTCCATCCACTGTAATGTTATGTAGTTACCTTAGTGTTAGCAGATTAGGATGTGGTCTTTTGAAAAAAGCTCATGAAACAAGGCCAGGTTACTAAAGAGGGGATTTCTTTTATCTAGCTCTTTTGGGATGAGGAGGATAGAAACACTTGTGCTCTGTTTGAACAGAAGTTGTAGTGCTAGAATGAGATTTGCATAGCAGAAACTTGACAATTTTTAAGTTCTTTAGTTTTATACATATATGTGTCCCCAAGAAAGCAGGTTTTTTTTTTAACAAAAAAAAGAGAGTCTTTGTAAAATGAAGAATGTCTTAAAATGTAAACACATAGTAAATAGAAGGTTAATTTAAATTTGTTCACTGTTGCAGAAAAATAAGGAATCAGAAATGAAGAAGGAAAAATAATCACCAGATGGTAGATTAGGTGTAATTATAATTAATGACGATGATGTTATTATATTCAGAAAGAAGTGATACAGGGAAACCACAGTGGAAAGAAAGAGTAATCATGAAAATTGTAAAACCTTGGCTGATCAGCAGGAGTCACATAGTTCTGTACTCCTTGAGTTGAAATAGATGGATCTTATAGCATTTCATAATTCAGTAATACTATCCTTTATTGTATACCAGTAAAAACAAGTAAAACCCTATCTAATAAATCACTGATCTAAAAATTAAATCAGAGATGGGATTTTGAAGGGGGCTTTAACTTGAAATTCCAAGTATTTAAAGCAAAAGAAAATAAGGCAATGAACAAGAAAATTTATACACTGGGAATGAGGAAAAAATGGAAAAGGAAATAATTTGTTATGGGGTATAAATTCATGGCTCCTGTATATGCATGTGGTAGCTGAATAAATGATGTCCCTGATATGGTTTGGCTGTGTCCCCACCCAAATCTCATCTTGAATTCCCACGTGTTGTGAGAGGGACCCAGTAGGAGGTAATTGAATCATGGGGGCAGGTCTTTCCCATGCTGTTCTCATGATAGTGAATAAGTCTTACAAGATCTGATGGTTTCATTAGAGAGACTTTCTCTGCACAAGCTCTCTCTTTGCTTGCTGTTATCCATGTAACATGTGACTTGGTCCTCCTTGCCTTCGGTCATGATTGTGAGGCTTCCCCAGCCCTGTGGAACTGTAAGTCCATTAAACCATTTTCTTCTATAAATTATGCAGTCTCGGGTATGCCTTTATCTGCAACGTGAAAACGAACTAATACACCTCCCCTTCCAATAATGTTTAAGTCCTAATCCTCAGAATCTGTAAATATGTTGTCTTACATGGTAAAAGAGAATTTGCAGATATAATTAGTGATCTTGAGATAGGAAGATTATTCAGAATTATCTGGGTCAGCCAATGTATTATAATCACAAGCATCCTTATAAGAGGGAGACAAAAAGATCAAAACTCGAGAGAGACAATGTAAACACAGAAGTATAGGTCAGAGAAAAGAGAAGATGCTACCCAGCTGGGTTTTAAAATTGAGGAGGGTCTGCGAACCAGGAAACATAGTCAGGGTCCAGAAGCTGCAAAAGGCAAGAGACTGGATTCTCCCCTAGGGCCTGCACAAGGAATGCAGGCCTGCCAACACCTTGATTTTCACCCACTGACACTGATTTGGACTTCTGATTTCCAGAACTGTAAGGTAATAATTCTTTGTTGTTTTAAGCAACTAAGTTTCTTGTAATTTGTTATAACACTAATAGAAATCAAATATAATGCAGGATCTCTGTATACTAAGATGGTATACTATATGCTGTGTATATAATATTAGATTATAATATGAAGTTACTAAGCCTTGTGTCTTTGTAGTTGCAGTATATCTCCCTTAGAAGTCTTTATACCTGTTGCAAGGATGTAATCTATCTATCCTAATTCTTAGAAAGTGCCTTTCTTCTTTCTTCCTTTCTTAGCTTTCTGGTTAAAATATGCATATACATTCTTCCCAGGCATCATGGGCATGGAAACACGTCTATAGTCATGGCAATTTTAATTACTCAGATTTCATTGGCCCTTGTCTCTACTTTGGAAAGGCTCCACCTCCAAAATGTTCCTGGGAGTATCCAGAGGTTGCTTTACATTTGCTTTAAAAACAACCCATTTCTGGGGGATTACACTGCTTTCTGGACACTGCAGTACTCCAAAGGGTATCTCCACCAGATTTTGTTGTGCTAGTGTATCCTCTTCTCTGTTATAAATACCACCTCATCCCCAAAACATTGTCACAATTCACAGGTATATTTTTGAGGAAACAATTAATAGCTCTCCATTCTTAGTACTCTACCTGCTAAATGAATTCCAGGCAGTGATCCCAATATCTGATAGTTTTTAGTGACACAGTTGTTTCATGTTTTATTTAGGTCCCCTCTGTTATCCATGGGATCCCAAAGTGAATCCAAATGGGAGATACCTGGGAAACCATTTGAATGTAGATGCCAGGCTGTCATCAGAATTTTCCCCTTCCCTTGACAACCAAGCGCTTGTATTCATTCTCTTTTCTCCATCTAGGAAGTCACGGCCAGCTTTGGCTGTGGCTTGAAGTTTCTGAAATCTCATGAAAATCAACTCACAGGAGGTTTCCTCCACCTGTTCACCAGTGATGACATATTGCCTCTTGGACTTGGCATGGTTTCATGGTTACCTTCATTTTTATGCTTGTCTTTGTCTAAGCCTGATTTCTTTTTTTTTTTTTTTTTTTTTTTTTTTTTTTTTTTTTTTTGAGACGGAGTCCTGCTCTGTCGCCCAGGCTGGAGTGAAGCGGCGTGATTTCGGCTCACTGCAAGCTCCGCCTCCCGGGCTCACGCCATTCTCCTGCCTCAGCCTCGCGAGTAGCTGGGACTACAGTAACCCACCACCACGCGCGGCTAATTTTTTGTATTTTTAGTAGAGACAGTGTTTCACCGTGTTAGCCAGGATGGTCTCGATCTCCTGACCTCGTGATCCTCCTGCCTCGGCCTGCCAAAGTGCTGGGATTACAGGCGTGAGCCACCACGCCCGGCCGCCTAAGCCTGATATTTTTAATGACCAAGGAGGGACTGTTTAGCATGCTTCCTCACGTTGTCAAGCCATGATTAAAACACTGATCTACTTGAAAAGATTGCTAGGTAAATAGTTTTTTGTCTGAAAAATAGAATCTATTTTAAGTCCTCAATTAGAGGTTTTGTTGTCACAATATAAAGGATCCAATCCACCTTTGAATGTTGTTTGCAAAGTTGTTGTCACCTGCAGGAATTGTAAGAAGTGTTTATTCACCCCAACAGGCGAGGTGGATTTAAGATCTGCCCTGATTAGGTGGAGCCTCAGTAAATAGCTAGAAATGCTAACTGTGGCCATGGTGGTTGGTAAATGAGGAGTGCCATCAGTGCTTTCCATCCCTGTGACTGAGTAATGGGCTCATTAAAAATGATAATTTCAACTTTGAACTAATAATTGAACAATTTTAACTAATAATTCGAACTTTCTTTATATCATTGTTCAAATGTGTTGTTAAAACCTGAAAACAAACAATAGTGATTCCACACTTTACTCAAGAAATTTCTATCTGCTCAGCAAGAACATGATCCTCTGATAACAGCTCTGCCTTCATATCACTACTCTGTTGATGCGTAACAAATTTACCCTAATATGAACATTTTAAAACAACAAAACATTTTTATCTCACACAGTTTCTGAAGGCCAGGAATCTGGGAGCAGCATAGCTGGATGATTCTGAGTTTCCCCTGAACTTGTAATAAACTTGTTTCCTGGGGCACCACTCATCTGAAGAGATGACTGGGGATAGGGGGTCGGTTTCCAAACTCACTCCCTTGGCCGTCGGCAGGAGACTACATTTCCTTGCCAATTGAGCCTCTTCTTTTGGCTGTTCCTGACTTGGCAGCTGGCTTCCAACAAAGTAGGAGAGGGATAGAGAGAAAAACTCATACTAGTACTTCCACTCATTACATTTATTAGAAGCAAATTACTAAGTCCAGCCCATAGGCAAACAGGAAAAACATAAGGACATGATTACCAGGAGATAGGGACCCTTGGGGGCCATCTTGGGTGGTGCTACCAGTCACCAATTTGCTGACTTTAACTTGAACAAAGCACTATGCCCCTTGGATCCTTTGGTTTCTCTTGTTACAATTTTAGAGATTTTACTATATAATGCTTTCTATATCTATCTGAGCTCTCAAAAGTGATAATACACTAAAGAATGATTAGATACTAGAGAACTTAGATAGAAACATCCTCAGTGAGTGGCAGAGTTTAACTTTATTATCTACAACCCAGTTTCCCAATGTGACTGTTAATATTTTTTTACATCTGAGATATCCTTCAAAGATATTTTATTACAATGATCACTAGCAACTGTAATTGTAATTAATTAGCATAGACTATTTTGGCATTCACTATTTAAGGATCATTTTTGAGATTTCCTCAGCTTACCTCTAAGGAAATTAATTCAGATCCAGAATGTTTCCTATGTTGTTTCCAGTCACAAGGCTAATTATTGAAGTTTATCTTTATAAAATATCATATGCAATATGACTAGTTTTGCTAAAGAAACAAAATAAATAACATGTATTCAGAACTTACTATATATCTAGCACTCTTCTAAGTGCTTTTAATTCTCCTAACAATCCTAGCGAGGTAAAACCAAAATGATACGCTTTGATTACATACATATAACACACTGGCACAGTCAGGATTTGATACCATGCAGTCAGGCTCCAAACCATAGACTCTCAACATCTATTCTGCTTGCACAGAGGGGCCACAGAACTTACACATGATTCAAAACAAATTTGGGGAAAAGACCAGGATGAGGATGCCACTTACTTGTACAATCACATACCCTGGGAATTGTAACCATGGCAGGGGTTGTAGTGGTTCCACAATGGCTCGACACTTCTTTAAGCCTATTCACACTCAAAATCTTCAAGAAAATAAAGATAAAGAGGCTGAGTGCATGAAATCTAATTTAGCATTTTTAGAACATCAGACATGCTTAAACTCCAGGAAGTCCATGTGAACCCCAGTTTCTTAGTTTCATGTCAAACTCAGTAATTTTCCAAAAGCACCAGGTTTTCCTGTTGCTGTAGTGCCTGTTAAATATGATGATCGCATCTTTTGTCCACCCATGTTAGGAGGAAGCTGTGGGATAAAATGAAATGGTAGCTATGTATGAGCTGACAAACACTAGTCGCAGTAAATACCAATTATTTCTCTTGTTTTTGTTTTCAGAGTGAATCACATGCTAGAGATTCCCTGGAATAGCTTATGATGAGGTACACAGGATGACTAAAACTTCTCTTAAGGCTTTTTTCCTGTATTTGATCTATTTTGTTGCTATACTCAACAATTCACAGAAAATTCTGGGTATATTTGCTGGCTGCTTCTGGGAAAACAGCATGGAAAACATAGCTATTATCTAATGCTTTGAAGAGATAGCCAATTGAGTTAGAATTCAACACTGAACATTTTTGTCAATTTTGACATGTTTAAAACAAATTAATACAAGAAGTAGCATAATTTTTTGTATTGAGTATGATTGACCAGATGAAATACAGAAAACCCAGTTAAATTTGAATTTCAGATATACCACAAATAAAATATTTAGCATAAAATGTTTGAGATATATCTATACTAAAAAGTAGTCATTGCCTATCTAAAATTCAAATTTAACTGGCATTTGTATTTTTACTTTCTAAATCTGGAAATTTTAATTTTGAGGCTTCAAGAAGAATTGAGAATGTTCTTGCCCATTATGGTTTTTGGGTCTGCTGGTCTCATTCCTTAGGACTCCACTTTAAACTATAAACTAAGTAACAGCTGGCCCTCCATATCTTATGAGAAGAAGCAGAGACTTTGAGATTAGATGGTCCTAGTTCCACCCTAGCTCTGTTGTTTACTATATGCATGATCAGAGACAAAGTACTTGAGGTGTCTATATTTCATTTTTCATACTGGAATTACAGGGATGACGACACCCACCTCAGACTATTCTTCTGAGGATCTAATGTATCTAAAGTTCGTGAGGTTTTCGTGTATAACAGCCCCGGAATAGGTTTTCATTACTGCTTCTGTCTTTCTTGTTGCTGTAAAATAATATGTGGCTTGAATTCTTTAAGCCTTCCTGCATATGAGTATAAATGATATTAAATTAGCAATTAATTTCATCAGTTGTTTCCTTACGTGAGTAATAGTTTTGACCCAGTCTCTGGATTTTTTTCTATACAGTTTTGGAAATCTCAGGGTTTGTCTCACATATTCTTGTAAATGCTTCTTCATATTTTCCAACTCCAGCTTAGTTTTTTACCTGCTGACTATGAAGCGTTTTAACAAGAACCATTACCTTCTGTCTCTGCAGCTTCTAATATCCTTGAGGCTGTCAATATTTCTACTCAGAGTATTAATCCCTTATTCTTCCAAAGGTGTAAAAGCTTGGTGAGGTACAAAAGTATACTACATTTACTCCATGCTCAGTACACCAGGACCAAACCATATTCTGATATTAGTGGGACAATTCTGCTCTGCCTCTTATCATTTGGGGTATGTGAAGGACTGTTGTTTTGGTTCTCATATTTCAGAGTTTTTCTTGTAAAATAACAATTCGTGGGGCCCAAACCTCCTCACATAAGCCTATTTTCCTTCCTTCCTTCCTTCCTTCCTTCCTTCCTTCCTTCCTTCTTTCCTTCCCTCCCTCCCCTCCCCTCCCCTCTCCCTCAGTTCCTTCCTCCCTCCCTTCCTTCCTTCCTCCCTTCCTCCCTCCCTTCCTTCCTTCCTCCCTTCCTCCCTCCCTTCCTTCCTTCCTTCCGTCCTTCCTTCCATCCTTCCTTCCTATAAAGATGAAGTCTGGAAAATACTGAGTTACCCTGAAGATAAGAAGATTAACCAACAGAGGAAAACAAAACACATAGCAAGCTATTTTTTCCATCCAGAATACACTGTACATTTACCTATAACCACTTTACTCATTCAGTATTCAATGGATTCAATGTAGAAGTCAATGTAGATGTAGAATGAAAGCTAGGCAAAAGAAGCTCAAAAAGTTTATCAAAATTGCTTAGTATTTACCAGAAGGAAATTAGACAAATTACTGTACAAATTTAAAACTGCATAGAAGAACTTGGAGGGAATATTATGCAATAATTATGGTTTTTTTTTTTTTTTTGGTTCGTTTTTATGTGAACAGTAGTGTCTGTAAGTTCTGCTTTTGGTGTAAAGTTATCCAGATCCTTTGTCTATAAAGTAACAGGACTTAATGACATGGTATGCTGGGAAATGCCAGAACTAAGAATCAAAGCAATTTTTATTTTAGTTATATAAAATCCAAGGTGTGACAATGGCAAAAGCATCAAACTGTGTATCAACCAAGCAGAACTGCTTGAAGACTTCCCAATGTAGCTGACTGCTTCTTGCTACTGTACAATTTCCTGCAAAGCTCTTTTTTCTTTGTCTTCATAAAAGGTTATTCTTCCCAGGAACCATCATTCTTCTGCCTAAGTGTCCCTTGTCTTTCTCACTCAGAGACAACATTTTTACAGCCTATGCTCCCTGCAAATATTTCTTCAATTGCATATGCCACTTGCTATTTTAATTATTTTTTTTTTTGCATGTCTCTCTCATCTCCTTGGAGGTAGGAGCCATATGCTATTCATCTCTGTGTTACCAATGTTCCCTTAGCACAGAACTTAGTGCATAGCATTTCTCAATAAAAGCTTGGCAAATTGAACATAGCGAGATCATTGTCTACAAAATAAGAAATACACATTTGGATTATTTCATTCTATCGCATGTATTATTCTCAATTTTTAAGCATTTCTAAAGCTCTAAGAAATTATAAAAAGGCTACAGAGATGTGAGCAATTTGATATAGCAGGAGTTGAAAGATATTAATCTTCTGGAATCTAGGTGCTCATTCAGATGCTGATATGTATCTTTAATTTTGTTATCACGCCCAGAGTCCAGATGGATTTTTATTAGTTCATCAAACAATGCAGCAGACTTGACTTGTATTTAAATCCTTCTAATTAGTATAATCTTAAAATAAAACAAATCAAATTGCTGAATGGGCCTAAATATTTATTTATGACTTTTTTTAGTGCTTAATAAATTTAAATGAAATAAAAGAGCAATATATTTTTCTATGATCTGATGCATAACTTCTTGATAACACCAGCTGATATTACAGACTTTGCCTAATCTTCTGAGCTCCATACAGCATCTTTACTTGATCCAAATAAAGATTCATTTATAGGAAATTTTCATGGATTTTACCCCAAAAACAAACACTTTTTTGTTTCTAGGTCAGAACTTGGTTTGTTTGTAATATACATGGTTGTGTAATTGAATTTTAGTTAGTCTGACACTTTCTGTTCTTTTGATTAGAGGCTCTAGTCCAGAGGGTTTTCTGAAAAAACACTTTTCTACAAATTGGCAGTAAAGACGAATAGTGAGTACGTTTTAAGCATTTACACATGCAACATTGTTCTAGGCACTTTGCACTTAATTCTTACAACCTTCTTTGAGATAGGAGCTATCTTCACTTTACAGGTCTGGTAGCTCTAGGAGGAGTATACATTCAGATCTTATTCTCTTAAAAGAATAAGTTCTAGTCAGCTGTGGGATGGGCACGCATTATTGCCAAAAGTTGTGATTAATATTTACTAATTGAGTAAATTAAGTTTTACAGGCACCAAGTTTACTTTACGCAGAGGAACTCATGATCAATTTAGGTGAGGTACTGCCATTGAACTCGAAGCAAAGTCATGTCCACGGCCACAGCTCATGTGTTTATTCACACTCTGGCCACAAGGGGGAGATTGTTAAAGGCAAAGGAACGTGCACTTGCTCTTTTCCACTGTCAAGTGTCTTTTCCTTCGAAATGTGTGCCTTGATTTACAGTGATGCCTGGGCTGGGGTTTAACCTTGCTACAACTTTTCCAGCGTGTTACAAAGGTCTTCCTGTGGCTCTGTGCTCTTTATGCCTAATTACATCACTGGATGGCACATTTCATGAAAATAAGATAGCTTTAGAGAGAACGTTTCCAAGGTGGATACTCAAAAACATCATAATCATCTAATACAACACAATTCAGCTACTCTTAAATGATATGCTTTCTTTTTCAGTGGCTCTTTCCTATAGTGTCCTGGCAAGTTCTCTAAAGCTACAAAATGGATAGGTCAAGAACTTCAGCTCACAGCAAAGGGGAATTTGATCATCAACATAAAATTGGATAAAGGATGCAGTCTGGAACCAAGGGGCTGAAATTATAGTTTTCCCTACTTAAGATAATTATGCCACATGCACTCATTTAATTTAATAACTATATTATTATACTGTAGGATTAAAAGCATATGCCACAGTAAAAGTTTTGAAAAAAGCATTATAGAAAATAGAAAATTGACTCATTTAATAAACTTCTAATGAGGCTAAAAACTCATCTTAGGCAGCTGTAGAAACTTAAGGGTTTAATGTAATCTTTTTCTTGAGTTTCTTTTTTTTTAATATTTGAAGTACTAATGTAGGTCATCCTATATGGGCCTATTGAGGTTTCATCTTTCCATGAACGGTTTTACGAACTGGATGGGAGAAGCAACTAAAAAATTATTATCATGAAAACTTAGATTTTTGTTTGTATGTTTGCATGTGTGTTCAACATTCTATTTTAAGATTTGTAACATAGTATGATCAGTATAGTATTATATAGTATAATACTATATTATAATATAGTAAAATGTACATTATATTATTATACTGTAATCCACAATATAATAATATAGTCATTAAACTAAATGAGTGCATTTGGCATAATTATCTTAAGTAGAGAAAACTATAATTTCAGCTACTTGGTTCCAGATTGCATTCTTTATTCAATTTTATGTTGAAGATCAAATTCCCAATAATGAATATTATCCTTGAATATTATCCTCTATACTGACATGAGAACAAAATGTATTTATTTTTCAAGTGACATTTATTAAAATCCTATGGACATTTATAAAATCATTGACATAGGCCAGTCATTGATCCAGGCACTTGGGCTACATCACTAAGCACAAGAGCCCCCAGTCACTAGCACTTGGAAACCAGCATTCTAGTGGAGAAATATTAAAAAAATTACTAAGTAAATTTATGGTATGTTAACATATATACATTACTAAAAAATAGATCAAGGAAGATTGAGAATGCCAGGAAGAATTGAAATTGCATCAGAGAAGACCTCCCTGAGAGGGTGAAATTTGAACAAAGACTTGTAGCAGCTGAGAGAGTGCACCTTGCAGATACCTGGAGCAGAGGGACAGGCACTCCATACAGAGGCAGCCACTCTGTTACCTTAGGAAAGTAGAAAGGCTACCTTAGGAAAAACAGATGTATGACTTAATCCGATTTCAGTTTTTGAAAGATGCATTTTGTTTTTGTTAATGTGTGTTTAAGTGTATGTTGGGATGACTAGAAAATCTAGGCTTTCTAAAACAGATGATAGTAACTACTACCATGATGATAACAGTGAACTTTGAATTTATTTTGAAAGTTAATCCAAATGAATATCCTGAGAGACTGGATGAAAGAAAGAGAGGAATCAGAAATGCCCCCAAGTTGCTTGCCCTGAGCAGCTGGAAGGATGAAGATGTCTTCAAATGGTATAAAGAAGACTGCAGGTGGAGTGAGAGCAAGTGAGTGGTGGGGAGAGGAAGAAGTTCACTTATCGACAGGACGAATTTGAGATATTCATTAGACATCTCAGTGGCAGTTGGTTATAACCCTCTTTTCCCATAAAGAATAACAGCCCCTGGCTCAAGGGCCACCCTCCCCCTCTCTCATCTATGGCAGCCATACCTAATCTAAAAGGCCTTTATTCCTGCTGACATGATGCAGGTCAGACCTTTTTTAACACAGAGACTTAGATAGCCAATACTACCTGGCTGAAGTTTCAGAGTCGCAGTAACACAATTGATTTCCTTGCTAGGCTACATGTAAAGGTGGCCAAATTCTTCCTAGTCATCTCATTGTAGTCAAATATTTCCTCAAATTAGATACTTTATCCATTCTTAGGTAGGGTAGTTATGCCACAAAAGCCAGGTCATTCCAACAGATAACATATTTTCCTGCAAAATAACTATGGTTTTCTGTATTTTTCTAAGATAGGAAGGAGCCATGTACTGTCTCAGAAACTGGTTTCAGGCTTGCCTGACAGCAAACTTTTCCCAAATTGCTTTGTAGCTGTCAATCTACTCTCAATGGCAACTTAATTTTTTTTTAATTGGTAGGGTGCGAGAAAGTAGAACAGCAGGCATATCTGACGTGAGTGAAGACTACCCTTCTAATTGTCTAATGAGAAAACACTTCATTAGCATGAGGAGGACAGAGGTCTGAATCTTTTTTAACAATTAAATCTCTGCATCTTGCATGTTATTCCTCCAAGAGAACTAACATATTCTCTCTAGCATCTACTAGAATTTAACAAAGAGTCAGTGAGATTTCACAAGAAATTATTTCCTTGACACCTAGATGCCTGGGAGTACTTAATAAATAGTTGAAATAACATTCAAAGAACGTATACTAAAAATACAACAGTTCTTCATTTCAAGAGATGTGTATTGAGTGTGTCCAGACTTTTGTTCTGTTAAAGAAAAATGTTTAACATTTTTTTTGAGAGTGGCAATAACCCATTTGGTAATAAGAGACAAGAAATGTGTGTGTAATTTATGCTGGTTAGTAGATTGCCTTTGTTTGTCTGGCTTGTGGCACATAAACAGATGTCAAGAGAGAGTCTCTTTGTGCATTAATCTGAGTATGGAAACTGCTGACATAGCAGCTAATATAGCTGTATTATCCATCTACATGCTTGTTCTTTCCTGGTTTATAGAGTAGGGCTTTTTGTCTGAATATAAATCAATAGAAAGGGAACTTTAGAGCTATTTAAAATTCCAGCCACTTGCACTAAAACAAGAACCCCTTTGGTTATGTAATACTTCCACACATTTACTCATTTAGTAAAACCACAACTGTCTTCCTTTCCATCATCCTGAATTTGTGGGTCTGAAAGAATGCACTTAAAAATACATTTCCAAAAAAGTCATACATTCTTTAAAAAAGGTAACTATTTTACAAACAGCAAATTATTAAGAAATTCTTTACTGGTAAAAAGATGATTTTAATAGAGTTTACCTATTAAAGCCTATAAGAAATAGCATGCTTCTTTTTCAAGCTACAGCCATGTAGAATTGTACAACTTTCCACTGAAGCTTACATGTGCTACAGAATGCAAAAATGCTACACTTTGTGAAGTACTTGAGGAATTTGTGCTTACTGGTTTCTCCAATTAGCAATTTTTTTTGGTGTACTCTTTTTTAAAAATTTTATTTTAAGTTCCGGGGTACATGTGCAGGTTTGTTACCTAGGTAAATGTGTGCTGTGGTGGTTTATAATAAAGTAATAGAAATGAAAATGTTTTGTTTTATTTTGTTTTTATGAGACAGAGTCTTGCTCTGTCACCCAGGCTGGATTGCAGTCATGCAAACTCAGCTCACTGCAACCTCCACCTCCCGGCTTCAAGCGATTCTCCTGCCTCAGCCTGGCGAGTAGCTGGGATTACAGGTGTGCGCCACCACGCCCAGCTAATTTTTGTATTTTTAGTAGAGACGGGGTTTCACTATGTTGGCCAGGCTGGTCTCGAGCTCCTGACCTCAAGTGATCTCTCTGCTTCGGCTTCCCAAAGTGCTGGGATTACAGGCGTGAGCCACTGCGCCTGGCCTGAAAATGTTCTTAAGATAAATGATGAAGTGTAAAATAAGATTCCTGTTGTTTAGGATTCTCCAGCTTGATAACTTTTTTTGTACACACACCGTGGAAAAAAGTTGGCAGAAAATATGTCAGGAAACAAAATATAAATTTACTTATACTAAGTTTGACCTATATGGCCACAGCTTTTCCATTGCCATGTTGCAAGACTGATGAGTATATATTTGTTCAAATAATCATTCTCTCTTTCCAAATAACCCCATTGTGCTGTTTCTGCTTTTTTTGTTGTTGTTATTAGAATTACCTTGATATCATGCAGCGTGCTTTCTTAAATAACCTCACTGGTAAGAATGATTTATTTTCTGAGGGTGGCTTTGAGAAGCTGCTCAGTCACTTAAGGGTGGCTAGTGATAAGATGAAATGATCAAAGTGATTAATATTAATTGGGACAAAATAATACAGTGATTCTTAAAGTGTGATTCCCCAGATTAACAGCCTCAGGATACCATGGGGCTCTCATTCAGACCCAGAGTGCTCTGTCTACCCTCAGAGTTTCTGATCATTTAGTTGAGGGTGGAACCTGAAAAAGTACTTTTCTAACAAGTTTCCAGGTGATACTGATGTGGTCTAGAGACCACATTTTGAGAACCACTGAAAGAATATGGGATCTTAAAATGATTATCCTGAATTCTTTTATTATTTTAAACTGCTTTTGAAGGCAATTTCAAAGAGTTCTTAAAAGTCAGTATTGTTAGGAAAAGTTTAAAACCTCTTGAAGTTATTCTTTTTATAGGAAAATATTCTGTAAATTATTTTGCCTTGGTTTGTAAACAAAGCACCCCTGGGCTTTATTCCTAGCCCTAGGAATGCCAAATTAACACAGCCTGGAAGGAACCAGGGTTATAGAATGGGAATACTGAGTGTCACGGCTGCCCAGCCACTTTTTCTTTGGTATCACAAGAATGGGGACAGATGATTTTGAGTTCAGCTTTCTAACCTCCAGAATGTTGCTAGAAGCTTAACGTGCATCTTTACTTTTCTATCCAAGAAAAAAAATAAATCTGAATTAAATTTAAACATTCAACTAAGTTAAATTTGGGAGATCTGATTCTTAGGAATAGTTAAAAATCTGATCATGTGACTTAACTATATGAAATTCTTCAAAGGACCTCCCCCTATTGGGGATTGTGTGTCTTCCCTGTGAGATACTGAGTTCCATGAGACCAGAAATCATTTCTGTCAGGAGAATTGTTGTGTATTTAGGGATTCAAATGGTACGTAGAACAGAATAGGCACCCTGTGAATTTATTTTGGATATTGGAGTCCAAGATCTTTGATACATAATGCTTTTCATGTTCTGTTCCTTTCTTAGTCTTCTCTCTATCTCTTATCACACTATACTTTCAATCATACAGAAATACTGATTTTGCTTGCCCTTTCTGAAAAGTGTCATGATCTTTGTCACCGACACAGAACCAAATGACACTATTTTTAATATTTGTTGACAAATGCTGTCATAGTCTTTGGAATACTAAGGTAGAATCAAGCCTGATTTAGTAATTTGCTACTGGGTCCTGAAGACAGGTTAGTATTTTGTCTGCATATTTAGTTTAAATGAATTATTAATTAGCAGAAATAATAACTGTTTTAGATGTAACAACAGATCATTTCACAGATCTCTCAGGTAGCTCTAATGGGAATAGTTAGTAATAGCCAGTTGTGTGGGTTTTAATCTAATCAAAATTGGATGTGGGGGACCGGGGCAAAAAGAATTTCTGTGACATTTTCATGGCCCTTGAGGAATTTCACATTCCATTTGAAAGTCAGTATTATCTTTAAACCTCTTAACTTGAATATGTTTTACTTGTTTTGGTTAGAAAGGGTAAAGTAGAGGTTTTTGATTTTGAAATTCTAAACTATCAGCAAGCAGTTTGAGTCCTTCAAACTGTAATTCATAGCTTAAATCCCTAGTCTCCAGTACCTCAGAATATGGCTGTATTGGGAGATAAGTTTTTTTAAAGAGGTGATCAAGTTAAAATGAGGCCATTAGAGTGGGTCTAAAAATCTGAATGGTATCCTTGTAAGAAGAGATTTGGACATAGACATGTAGAGAGAGAAGACAATGAGAAGACAGGTAGAAGAGGAAAAAATGGTCATCTACAAGCCAAGGAGAAAGGTCATAGAAAAAAAAAATAACCCTGCTGATTCCTTGCTCTCAGACTTTCAGCATACACAATCATGAGAAAATAAATTTTTGTTGTTTAAGCCACCCAATCTGTGATACTTTGTTATGACAGCCCTAGCAAAATTAATACATAAAGAGACTATATCTCGGTTTAATTAAGTCAAAAAGTGTGAGATACAGTGTATTACAATAAGAAAAAGGGAGAAATAGAACATCATATTAAATAATATTCTAAGTTACAAGCATAGGTTAGGCCTGCTAAAGAGCAAAATATAGGGACCCACGGACATAGAGTCAAGAGGACTTAGAAGTCTGCTTTCGTAAACATTGACTAAATGACTGCAGTCAATTAACCACTTAGCCCACCTTCCAGTAATCACACGTGGATAACTGCAAGTGATGTGTAAAATAAAACACAACAACAGATCCCAAAGTGCAATAGTAATCCATTTATTATTATCCATCATCAAAAATCAGGATGTGTTTAGATATTTAACCCTGCATAGTGGTTAAGAGAGTAGGCCCAGAAATGAAACATACTTGAATTCAAATTTCAGCGTTATTGCTAAAAAACGATGTGATCTAAACATTAAATATAAGTTAACTTGCTTGTAAAATGAGACTACTAATAGTACTAACTTTACAGGGATGTCTTAAGGATAATCGGTGTAAACTTCTTTGCATAAAGCAATTACTTAATACACCAACTACTATTATTAGCGTAATATTTTTCTATTTGTTACGTGTTACAATGCAGAACTGAGGACACTGACTTTTCAGGGTGTCTCAACTTTTCTGACAGTAGCTGTTTTTATTCATAAGATCATCACTTGCTTCTCTTTACTGTCAAGCATATTGTAGAGGCATATTTAGCAGCAGTAGCTTATTTATTCACCAGAAGATCCACTGCAATCACAGGATATTTCTTAAGGACCTGGTTTTCTTGAGTCAACTTTCTAGAATGACAGCGTATACTTAGTTTACATTCCTGCAATTCAGCTCACTGATTTAAAATTGATTCCATCCACCCCTGTGCATTCATGGATGATGAGTCTGAATTTAGACCAAGTTCATGACAACAGTTTTTAACATAGGAATATGAAGTAGTCTCATCTTAGGTGCTAGACGCAATATTTCAAAAAAGCAAATGCACTCTGTGTAGCTCAAAGTCATAAACAAGTATTATACTTACCAAAATTTACTGTCACTTAAAATGCACTATTAAATGTGATCATAAGTTTTACAAAAACATCAATGAGTTTAAAGTGTTTGATGAATTCAAAGAAACAACAGGTGCTCACTTTATGGGCAGAAAGAAGAGGCCTGAAATAGTTGAGTTTTTCTTTCTTTTTTTTTTTTTAATCACTTCCTTCATGACTACCTAAAGGTGGTTCCTGTGCTTTTTAAAAAACATAGAATTCATTTATTCTCACTCACCATTAAATATATTATCAGAAGCAAGAAAAACCACACTTATCCCTATAACCCTAATCATCACATCCATATATATATCCAATACCTGGCCTCTGGTGGGTGGGATTGCATCAGCTCCACCATTTGCAACCATAAGGGCAGCAACAGTTACCTCTGTCCCTCAGAACTGTGCATCTTAAGGTAGTTGGGAGAGCTCCAGGCTTCTGAATCCTATCTCTCCCCATCTCCAACACCACCGATGGTAAATACAGCATGCCCAAGTCTTCAAAAACGAGTCATTCTGGGTTAAAATTTTAAATCTCTGCATAGTACTAGGAAAAAAGTAATGTCTCTTGGTTTCTGGGGACTGTGATTTACTTTCTGCTTTGTTTTACAAAAACATCTGTTTTGTTATCCATGATTTGGTTGCTCTCATTTCTCCCAGCCAAACAAAACATTGTACTCCAGAGATCAGGGTCCTGATCAAATAAGATATTGGGTACACTTGATGAAGAGGAGAGGCCAACACAACAGCATTGAGTTTCTGATGGCAAACATTGTGTGAATAGAATAAATACTTCAAAAGAGAAGGGCAAGAAACAAAACTACTCCAATTTGCCCCAAATGCTGGAGCTGAACTCTCTCTAAGACACTTGAGTCTCCCAGCCCTCCTCACACTGAGATACCAAAGATTATCAGCACCACCCCTTTCCTTAGCCTTATGGGACAATTCAGACACAAACAGTGGGCCATCAATTTAGGTGCTGATTATATGGAAACTATTGAGAAAAATATAAAATATAAAAGTTAGAAGTAACTAGAGTTTTCCTCTAGCCAATGGTGGGTGGCTGAATTCACTCAGTTTCTGCAAATTCCTAGACTTTTTATCTTCTTCTGTGTCTAGTTTCTTAAACCTGTCTTTCTAACTACTTTTAGTTCACTCTTCTCTGTAGAAAGATGGAGATTTCCCATTTCTAGTTTTTTCCTTCTCTCCATTAAACCTACATGTTGCCTGCAAATTTCTCCCTTCCATGTCTCCTACCTGACTCCATAGATCTTGTCCTTTCTGTACCACATATTGTCCTGCGATAAAACAACCTCAGAATAGAGCATCAGAGGAATAACATTTCTTGTTTCACCAATATACCTTCTAAACATTTAATGCTGTGAATAGATGACTTGCTGTTAAGGTAGCATCCCACGAAGATAAAACATAGAGGTATGGGATTTTCTATTACCATACTATGCAACTTGCAACAACAAAAAAAGATAAACTCATACTTTGTGATGTGCACAATCAAATATGGTACCGAGTGGAAATTTGTTATAAGTGAAAGGAGCTTGCATACCTAATTATGATGTTTTGCACAACGAATGAAAATGTTCCTTCTTCATGTCTCGTTTTGTTAATTTTTAGTTTGTGCCAACTGACAATCCTTCTGACATTATGGAGCACGTAATCATCACTCTTCCTAGCAAAGATCTGACTCTGAGTCTACAGCTGCCATGCACTCTTGTTCATGAGTTTATCACATGTCTCAGCACAAGGTTTTCCTGCTTCACCCATGTGTTTCATCTTTTAGGCCACTTCTATGTAACATCATGTACCTGACGGCTCTATGAGAAGTAGTAGCTGATTATGTCGTGGGATCCTAGATCAAGAGGCAAAAGCTCTGAATGTTTCTCAGAGGAGACAGCACCCTCAGCTTGTGGGGAGCAGGTATGTAATACACCGAGAATGAGCTCTTCTTTGGAATCTCAGAATAGATGAATATAAGAAAATTTTATAGATAAAGAAGGAGGAATAGAAAGCGTGGCTGTTAGTGGCCCCCCTAAAAGTCATTTTTCTTTTTGTCTTTATATTGATGAACTGTCCTTTTTTAAAAAAATTTCCAAACACCAGATATCCCACCAAGGGGATGAAACATGTTCTATGTAAGTCATTCATGGCACTCTGATTCGCCTCAACAAATGATTAGAAATGTACATGCAATCCCTTTTGTCCAGTGACATGTGAGAAGACTTCTGTTAAGGTGCTTACAGAAACTATTTTTCTCTGTAATATATGTGTGTGTGTGTGTGTGTGTATATATATATATATATATATATAAAGCCGGTAGGGCAAAACTATTATTTCCCTGGTATTTACTGTAATTATACTTCAATATGCTTGAAGCTGCTGTTGCTTTCTTGTTTGAGAAATACCCTTAACATTCAGAGAATGATGGAGAATACAATGGAAAAAAGGTTAGTTTTTTATGACATCACTAAATTGCTGCCGTAACCTCGAATCACCTACCAGGTGAGCAATTACAATTTACCTTACCTATATAGGAAGTAAAGATGGAAGGCACGCATTAGTATTAGACCTTCCCTTTGGTCTTTAACTATAAAAAAAAACAACTCTCTCTTCAGGGCCTAGATTAAATTTCATCTCTTCTGGGACCATTTTTTGACTACTCCAGACTAAACTGATATTTTAAAATTTGAAATTCCTAGAGGTTTATTGCTTGGGCATTTAATCTCATATTTGTATGACCTATTGTCTCTTCAGTGGAACTGTATAATCCTCAGGGGACACAGCCTGCAACCTAATTCATCTTTCTTTTATACTTATTATCCTTGTACAAACTATCCACTGGGACTTCAATAAACATAGTTTTAACAGTTAACAATTTTCTGAGCCCTCACTCTGTGCCAGATCATTTGCTAAGTACTTTGTGGCAGTTAATCCTCATGACATTATTGCAAGAAGTATTGTTATATTCCACAGCGCTCTCCTGAATGAGGTTGGGTGCCCGCTAAATGCTGTCCTGATATTCTACAGTTTTCCTTGATACTACTCATCACAGTTTTAATTATCAAACGAGTTAAGCATGCATTTGGTTGTTTGCTGTCTACTTCTCCCCAGGTAAAGTCTGTGAGGGCAATGATGTTTTCTGCCATATGTCCCAAGGCCATGGAACAATACCACGTATGTAGTAGTGCCTCAAATATTTGGTGAAAAAATAAAGATATATTAACATTTTTAGAATGTGAGAGAGAAGCTAAAAGTAGGACATATTTGGCTCAATTTCACACCACTGGGGCTAGGGTGCATACTCACAGCCATGTTGCCTCTATCCAGAGGCCCTGCTATCTATCATCTACTATCATCACCCTCTCAAAGGGAGAGTAGAGTGTGTCAGCAGGCCTTCAAGGTTGCTTCCCAGAATCAGGAAAATTATTAGTTGTTTCATCATTTCTCTTTATTTTGTATAATTGCATCCCAAGTTAAAGAGATCATTGACTAACTAGTAGTTACCATACTAAATTGAAGAATTCTGATAGAGAGTTCAAACTGTAAGGTAGTTCTCAATCATACGAAGGTAAATAGAACAGTAAAGATCAAGGAAAATCCCAGGAGTAAAGATAAAAACACCTGTACCACATTGTTTTCCACAGATTTGAGTTGTTTCAAACTCCAACTGAGGCTGAGTTTACCATGCCCTTTGTTGTGTGGAAAAGTAAAATCACATGTTTAACAGCCAACACAAAGATTTCAAGCTCCTGAAGTGAGCAGCTAAGAATGATGATAGTGATTGTATCATTTATAGAGCACTCCATTTTTGCTAGAAATATTGTCCCCAATTCTTACATCATCATTACAAGTTAGGGTTTATTCCCTGCATTTAAAGGAAATTCATGCTCATAAAGGCTAAGCAACACAGCCAAGGTCACATAGCTAGCAAGCCATAGATATATACTATGAACTCTGATCTACCTGCAAGTAAAATTCAGGGTCTTTCCACCCTGCCATGGTACAGCTATTATTCATCAAGCACCTACCACATTTCAGGAACTCTTTTAGATACTTCTTCAGTCATCACAAAACAAATCCTATAAGGGAATTATTATCAGAGTAAGAAAGGTTAGCCACAGTTACAAGTGAATGAATTTGAAAGCAAAATAAATTAAGAAGTAGGTTTAAAGAGTGGCAGAGTTTTATACAAACATGTCAAGTTTTTACAAGAGTTTTTTAACTTATCTATGATAGACAAATGTTTATATTTAGTATATCTATACCATAGAGAACAGCAAGAAGACAATGGACTTGAATAAGAAGCAAAGTGAGGAAAATACATGGTGAATCATATTTTGCAGGCATGGGTAAAGTAGTTGTAGGCATCCTAAAGGGTCAGAAAATGATGGGATGCATTGAAACCCCAAGTTTAGGCTTGGCACAGTGGCTCATGCCTATAATCTCAGTACTGTGGGAGGCTGAGATGGGCAGATTGTTTGAGCCCAGGGGTTCAAGACCAGCCTCAGCAACATGGTGAAACCGCATCTCCACAAAAAATACAAAAATTAGCTGTGTGTGGTGGCACGTGCCTGTAGTCCGGCTACTTGGGAGGCTGAAGCAGGAGGATTGCTTGATCCTGGGAGGTGCAGGTTGCAGCAAGCCCAGATTACACCATTGCACTCCAGGTGACAGAGCAAGAACCTGTCTCAAAAAAGAAAATGAGAAAGAAGCCCCAAGTTTAAAATACAGGCATCTGTCTGGATTTTGGTCATTTCTAAGGATATCAACCCTTTTAAAGAAAAAAATTCTCTAAGAGCTGATGTGGTAGAATCTGAATTTTTATCTCTGATGCCATATGAACAAAAGAGTTAAACTAGGAAATCAGATAAAGAATAGCTGTTTTGTTTGTTTGTTTGTTTGTTTGTTTGTTTGTTTGTTTGTTTTGAGACAGAGTCTCGCTCTTTCACCCACGCTGGAGTGCAGTGGCATGATCTCGGCGCACTGCTGCCTCAGCCTCTCAGATTCAAGGGATTTGCCTGCCTCGGCCTCCTGAGTAGCTGGAACCACAGGCACATGCCACCAGCTCAGCTAATTTTTGTATTTTTAGTAGAGACAGGGTTTCACCATGTTGGCCAGGCTGGTGTCGATCTCCTGACCTCATGATCCGCCCTCCTCAGCCTCCCAAAGTGCTGGGATTACAGGTGTGAGCCACCGCGCATGGCCAGGAATAGTTGCTTTTTAAGATACAATGCCCAATCCAGCATCATTGGCTACAACTATGTTCTCACTTTCCAGCCTCTTCCCACCAGACATCTGCTGGTGAAGATTTAATTGTATCTGTAACTTCAGTAATCATGTACATGTGTGTTTTGAAGGATAAATTGTAGATGTCCAGTTTAGGGCTAGATGGCATAATGCGCAGCTGCTAGACATTTCATCTATCATCTACTTAGTGTTAGCCTAATGGCCACTGCGAGATATGCTTCTCTCCATAAATGCTCCGTAATAAAATCAAGACAGGCAACATTCAGAGAATTAACAGATGCTGAAAGCTGAAGAATTCACTCCTCCAGGAGGAAATCTTGATCACTGCAGCCCCATGCAGTAGGGAGAAGAAAGAAACAGCAAGCCAAATCACTTATTTCTAACAGAATGTTTGCTTTTCTTTACCTATTTTTGTTTTGTATTTGAGCATTTTATTCTTGTTAAAGAATGTTTTTGAAATAGTTTAGAGTACTGAAAAATTCAATGAGAAAAATGTTGAAAAGGACTGAGCTTATTTACCTTGAATAAAACCCAACATCACCTTTTCCATAAATCACACAATTTTCATGTCATGCAATCATTTCATCTGCCTAATTTTTTAAAATATTTTCTGGAAAAAAAAGAGTATATAATTAGATAACCTCTCAGATCCCTCCTGATAACTATCTCTACACCAACTTACTTCAGCATTTTTAAGAAATCTACGTTGACATATCCATATTAAAAATGCTACCCCCAGGTTACATTTAATGTACAAAATTATTTCACTCATTGTTCTAAATGCCATGGCGCCATGGTGCTGGAAAGAGTGTAAGAAAACAGCCTGTGAGATGATGGACCACAGAGGCCACTCTACTTTCATTCTCTCAAAGGGAGAGGAGAGTGTGTCAGCAGGCCTTCAAGGTTGCTTCCCAGAATCAGGAAAATTATTAGTTGTTTCATCATTTCTCTTTATTTTTTATAATTGCATCCCAAGTTAAAGAGATCATTGACTAACAGTTTCCATACTAAATTGAAGAATTCTGATAGAGTTCAAACTATAAGGTAGTTCTTCATCATGCAAAGGTAAATAGAACAGTAAATATCAAGGAAAATCCCAGGAGTAAAGATAAAAAGTCTGATTTGTAAAATTTCTTCTTCCTCCAATATTCTATATGCCACACCCTTGCATGATAAAAGATTCTTGTGATTGATTTGAGCCCAAGACTACACACACACAGACACACACACACACACTCACTAGAGTGATTAAGCAGGAATAAAAGAAGCCTTCCATAACAGATCCTCTTGTTACAAGAACTTATAGCATCCTGTTTTTCTCCTTCATAGCACGCTTAACAAAATTGCAAATGCATAATTCATTTTGAAATTGTTTGTTTAGTATCTGATTTTCTGTCATGTTCTCACCTTATGTGCAACATTTAACATCATGATCTGTATTTTATAGATGTTCAGAATAGTGGTTGAATAAATAATTAAAGGAGTGAATGAATAAATACTTTTTGTTTATTAATGGTCCTAATTGGTAATATGCAGTGTTTTTCTGTCAACTATTCTTGAAGCATGATTAAACACACTCAAGATAGTTATAATATATGTGGTATATTGTATATTATATATCATGTTATTATATGCACAATATATAATATGCATTATGATATATTAGATAGCCAAACCTGTGTGTGTATGTATGTGTGTATGTATATATATATATATATATATATATATAGCTTAATGAAACAGTCTTGCTCCAAAAAGCAAAAACTGACTTGATTGTCCAAAGATTGTAATTCATCATTGAGCCCAATGACTATGTCATTCTTACACACACACACAAACACACACAACATACATTTACCATACATCTACACAATTAGGTATTTGTAGTAACACCATGGTAATCATCTTTAGTGATCCCTGCTCTGTCCCTAAAGCCCACCATTTGGGAGAAACAAGAAACTCATTATGAATGAGCAGTTGGCAGCCTCATGGGAGTGGTTTAAAGATGATGATTTTCAAAATCTGGCTAGAGCTGTTTTAAATACCACAATGAAGCAAGACACATCTTGTTTCAACAAACCTGTATTTTGGATCTGAGTGGCTAGATAGTTTTATATGAGCTTATTTGGGGGTAAAGACCAATGTCTCTAATAATGACAAAATATTAAAATTTTAAGAATGCCTTTGGCAGGAATAGGGAATTCTAAATTATGCTTCTTTCTTAGGTCTCAACTTATGATGTCCCTGGGTACTTTATCTCCTTTGTTTTTTAGATGGAAGCTTACAGTATATTTAAGATCTTGCTCTATCACCCAACTGGAATGCAGCGACATGAACCTAACTCACTGCAGCTTCTAATGCCTTGGCTCAAGGCATCCTCCCACCTCAGCTTCCTAGGTAGCTGGGACTACAGTTGTACACCACCACACCTAGCTAATGAAAAACAATTATTTGTACAATTTTTTGTAGAGATGAGGTCTTGCTATGTTGTCTAAGCTAGTTTTGAACTCCTGGCTTCAAGCAATCCTTCTACCTTGGCCTCCCAAAGTGCTGGGATGACAGGCATGAGCCACTGCACCTGGCTCTCCATGGTGGTTTTGATTTGCATTTCCTTAATGATTACTGGGGTTGAATACCTTTTCATGTACCTGTTGGCTATTTGTACATCTTCTTAGAAAAAATGTCTGTTCAGGTTTTCTGCCCATTTTTGAATTGGGTTATTTGTTGTATGTCATCGAGTTGTGTAATTTCTGCATATATTTTGAATATTAACATCTTATCATGTCCAGCAAACTTACCTCTATGTATTCATCCAAAGTAGTTTAAATAGGATCTTGAAGAGATACCTACACACCCATATTCATTGAAGTATTATTTATAATGGAAACAAGCTAAAAGTCCATTGATAGATAAATGGATAAAGAAAATGTGTGTGTATATATATGTGTGTGTGTGTGTGTATATATATACGTATATGTACACAATGGAATATTATTCAGCCTTGAAAAACAGAAATCCTGCCATTCACAACAATATAGATGGGCCTGGAAGACATTATGCTAAGTGAAATAAGCCAGATACAAAAAGACAAATACTGCATAATCTTACTTATATGTAAAATCCAAAATAGTCAAATTCATAGAGACAAAGAGTAGAAAAGTAGTTGCCAGGTGATGGGGGGGAGGGGACATTGGGAAATGTTGGCCAAACAGTAGGAAGTTTCAGTTATAAAACAAAAGTATGTTCTGGAGATATACTGTCCAGCATAGTGCCTGTAGTTAATAATGCTGTATTGTATACTTAAAACTTGCTAAGAAGGTAGGTCTTATGTTAAATGTTCTTACCACTCACACAGAAATAATGATAATAATAATGAAACAGCAAGAGGAAAGTTTGGGAGGTGGTAGAGATGTTTATGGCCTTGATGGTAGTGATAGTTTCACAGGTGTATAATTATCCCCAAACTCATTGAGTTGCATAGGTATAACTTTTTTCATGTCAAACATAACTCAGTAAAGTGGTTTTTAAAAACCCAGTATTATTTCTAGAAGCACCAAAATATGAAATATGTAGGTGAAAATATAACAAAATACTTTAAGCATCAATATGCTGGCAATTATAAAACACTAACAATGAAAGATATAAAAGAATAGTTAGATATATGTACATTTTCATGTATTTTAAGAATAATATTTACTTATCAATTTTGAATTGATGTACAATTCAGCAGAATTCCAGTTAAAATGCTGGCAGGATTTTGAATAGATGCTGATAAAACAATTATGAAATTTATATAGAAAGATAAAGAAACCAGAATACCCCAAAACAACTTTAGAAGATGGCTAAAAATGGAGCATTAGATATACTTGATATCAGAGTTTACTGTAAAGCAACAGTACTTGAAGACAGTATACTCTTGGCAAAATATTAGATACATAGGTTGGAATGGAATAGAGAGTCCAGAAATAGACTCACACTGATAGAATTATTTAATTTTGAAAAAAAGGCATCAAAATAAATTCAATGAAGAAAAAATAGACTTTAAAAAAATGGTATTGAAAAAAGTGGACATTCAAATGTAAATATTTAGAAATGGCATTCTTTCTTAAATGTTTTATTTTATTGAATATTCTACTGAGCCATCTGTACCTGTAATTTTGTTGTTGTTGTTGCTGAAATATTTTTAAACATAAACCCAATTTCTTTAATAGATCTTTTTAGGATATACATTTCTTCTCAAGTGAGTTTGATAGTTTTTATCTTTCAAAGAATTTCTAACTTGACAAAATAATGTGCATAAAGTTGATCATAATATTCTCTTATTATCTTTAATGCTTGTATGATGTTATGATTTTTTCTTCATTCCAAATATTTTTGTGTATTTGTTTCTTTGCTTTTCTCTTTTTTCTTCTTGGCAAAGATTTATCAATTTACTGATTATTTCAAAGAACAAACTTCTGGTTTCATTGATCTCCCAATTGTTTTTCTGTTTACAACTTTGCTGATTTATGCTTTCACCATTTATTTTATTCTGGCTGCTTGGTGTGAAATTAATTTGTTCTTTCTTATTAGATTCTTGAAGTGGAATTTTAAATAATGTATTTGAGACTTTTTTATTTTTTAATACAGCATTTCATACTATAAATATCTTTTTTGTTATCTTTTAGCTGCATCTGACATAGTTTCTTCATTTTCTGCTAAAATTTCACATCTCTTCATTCTTTCTAACTTTCTTACTAGTCTTTAATGTATTAATCACAGCTGCTCTAAATTCTTTGTCTTGGAGTACCTATATCCACATTGCCTATTAGTGTGATTACACTGATATTTTTTCTTTTCAGATTTTTTATTGGTTTTGTGTATCTCATAAATTTTTATTTAAGATATACATCTTATGTAGGCCAATCGAGACTGAGGTAATTAGTATTTTCACCTGAAAATGGGCACATACTCTTTTGCATGCTAGGCTTTTAGCATTTGCTTAGGTAATGGAGGGGTGGTGATTTAATCTAGAAAGGAATTTAGTTAGGCTTGTGTTTTGTTTTTCCTGTGGTTACCACCAGCTTCCAATTCCTCCAGTGTTAATTTGTGTGGTGGCCAGTGCTGAGGGGTGGAGGGGGCAGCTGATATGAAGAGTTTCACTCCGTATTTGCTTTCTCCTCAACTTTAGGCCTTCTCTGTGTGTTTATGCTTCATAAAAGCTCTTTCGCCATAGTCTTGCCTAACTAATTCACCCATATTACTTGAGACTGGCCCCAGTGATGGTAGTAGGCAGGAAGACTTGGTTGTTCTGTTCCTGCTTCATTTTGTGTCTCTGAATTCTAGGGATAAATCTTGCTTGCTGATTATTTACTCTGTCCTCGGAGAATGTTGAGGCTAATAATTTGGGGCTAGAATTGATTTCTGCCCCTGCCCTAGGCACAGAGTGGTTTTCCATTTTCCTTTCCCCAGCCACAGTGTTTTAGAGGTGGCAAGACTCACTGTTTTTTAGGGAAAACAAAGCCAGACAGTGCTTTGTGTCTTTACTGCAGCAGCAACCACTCCCCTTCACCACACCTGCACCAGTAAAAGAAGCTTTCTCCAGTCTTTTGCTATAACCCCAATTTTTCCTGTGAGAACTTAGTAAAGTTCTATGCAGTAGAACCCGTAAATGAATGCAAACTCTCCTTTTTCAGCAGCATTTTGGAGTTTCAAACTTTCCTGGTAACCCATACTCAGTCTTTAAATAGCTAAAAATTGTAGCTGAATTCTTCTTGTTCACTTTTGTGGTAATTTTCTCTTCCTCCCACACTTTGCCTAGTTGAGCCAGTGCTTATGTTCTGTCTCTCCTTGAAGGCACTTGTCTTTACATAAATTTCAGGGGCTTTTGTTACCTTGTGACATTAACTCTCAAGGAAATGTGTGGTTTTGTAGATTATACACATTATTCATGCTGTTACATGGAAAGAATATTATTTTCCGATTTCTACATCTTAAGTAGAAGGTAGATGTCTTATTTAGGCTAGCATCCCTTTTAATTACATCGTGTTCTTTCATTTTGTCTTTAAGCTTAGGCTTTTCTCTCCATGTGGACTGATTGATTCCTGAATTTATTTTTAGAGGACCTATGATATGGTTAGGCTTGATGTCCCCACTCAAATCTCATCTTAAATTGTAATCCTCAGGTGTTGGGGGAGGAACCTGGTGGGAGGTGACTACATCATGGGGGTGGTTTTTCCCATTCTGTTCTCATCATAGTGAGTGAGTTCTCATGAGGTCTGATGGTTTTTTAAGTGTTTGGCAACTTACTTCTTCACTCACATGCTCTCTCTATCTTGCCTGGTAAGATGTGCCTGCTTCCCTTTCCACCATGATTATAAGTTTCCTGAAACCTCCCCAGCCATGTGGAACTGTGAGTCAATTAAACCTCTTTCCTTTATAAAGTACCCAGTCCTAGGCAGATCTTTATAGAAGTGTGAAAACGACTAATATAATACAATAATTTAGTACTGAGGTAGTAGGGCACTGCTATAAAGATACCCAAAAATGTGGAAACAACTTTGGAACTAGGTAACAGGACAGTTTGGAGGGCTCAGCACACAGGAAGATGTGGGAAAGTTTGGAGCATCCTAGATACTTGTTTAATGGCTTTGACCAAAATGCTAACAGTGATGTGAACAATAAAGTCCAGGCTGAGGTGGTCTCAGATGGAATGAGGAACTTATTGGGAACTGGAGTAAAAGTCACTTTTGCTGTGCTTTAGCAAAGAGACTAGCTCCTGCCCTAGAGATCTATGGAATTTCGAACATGAGAGACATGATCTGAAATTGGAACTTATGTTGATAAGCAAAGTAGAATATGAAAGTTTGAAAAATTTGCAGCCTGATGATGTAGTAGGAAAGAAAAACCCATTTTCTAGGAAGAAATTCAAGCCAGCTGGAGAAATTTGCATAAGTAACAAGAACCCAAATGTTAATCAACAAGACAATGGGGAAAATGTCTTCAGGGCATGTCGAAGGTCTTCATGGCAGCCCCTCCCATCACAGGCCTCAAGGCCTAGGAGGAAAAAACAGTTTCCTGGGCCAGGCCAAGGGCCTGGCTGCTTCATGCAGTCTTGGGACTTGGAGGTCTGTGTCTCAGCTATGCCTAAAAGGTACAAACATACAGCTTAGTCCATTGCTTTAGAAGGTGCAAGTCCCAAGCCTTGGTGGCTTCCATGTGGTGTTGGACCTGCAGGTGCACAGAAGTCAAGCATTGAGGTTTGGAAACCTCCACCTAGATTTAAGACGATGAATGAAAATGCCTGGATGTCCAGGCATAAATTTGGTCCAGGGACGGAGCCCTCATGAAGAACCTCTGCTTGGGCAGTATGGAAGGAAAATGTGGGGTTGGATCCCCCACACAGAGTCCCCACTGGAGCACTGCCTATTGGAGTTGTGAGAAGAAGGCCACCATCCTCCAGACCCCAGAAAGGTAGATCCACTGACATCTTACACCATGCTCCTGGAAAAGCCACAGACACTCAACATCAGCCAGTGAAAGCAGCCATGGGCAGGCTGTACCCTAAAATGCCACAGAGTTGAAGCTTCCCAAGACGGAAGGAGCCTACCCCATGCATCAGCATGACCTGGATGTCAGACGTGGAGTCAAAGGATATTATTTGGAAGCTTTAAGATTTAATGACTGCCCCACTTGATTTTGGACTTGCATGGGCCTGTAGCCTCTTTGTTTTGGCCAATTTCTCCCACTTGGAATAGGATTCATTGTCTGTATCCTCCTTGTATCTTGGAAGTAACTAACTTATTTTTGATTTTACAGGCTCCTAGGTGGAAGGGACTTGCCTTGTCTCAGATGAGACTTTGGACTTGAACTTTTGGATGAATGCTGGAATGAATTAAGACTGTTGGGAAGGCATTATTGGTTTTGAAATATGAAAGGGACATGAGATTTGGCAGGGGCCAGGGGTGCAATAATATGGTTAGGCTTTGTGTCCCCACCCAAATCCCATCTTTAACTGTAATCCCCAGGTGTTGAAGAAGAAACCTGGTGGGAGATGACTGGATCATGGGGGCAGTTTCCCCCATGAGGTTCTTGTGATAGTGAGTGAGTTCTCATGAAATATGATGGTTTTATATGTTTGGCAAGTTCCTTCTTCACTCATACACTCTCTCTATCTTGACTGCTGCCATGTAAGACATGCCTGCATCCCCTTCTGCCATGATTATAAGTTTCCTGAAACCTCCTCAGCCATGCAGAACTGTGAGTCAATTCAACCTCTTTCCTTTATAAATTACTCAGTCTTAGGCAGTTCTTTAAAGCAGTGTGAAAATGACTAATACACCCTATATCACTAAATGGAATTGACTTACTCATATAATATTTTAAACTCTGCTATTCCTGACAGCATGCTCTTTATTCAGTTGTTCTGGATGCTCTTATCTTTCCTTTGTTCTCTTCAGTTTTTGAGTGGCCCTTTCCTGGCCTTAGGTAAAGTGAGATTTTATCATCCCAGCGTTTACACCTTATGGGATGTATGTAGCTTGACGTTTCACCAGATTTCTGTTCATTTATGTGCTGACCAAATCTCTTCATAAAATCGTCAGTGGGATTATGGGTTATGCACAGCTGTCCATTCAATTCCAAGTATTTGGTTATTCCAAATCATCCCTCAAGGCCCAAATCAAAGGGTACCACATCTGTGATGCATTTTCAGCTCTTGCTAGTTAGACTGGCCTTTTTTCCTTCTGTTGTCTTACAGTATTATATGACTGCTTTGACTTGGTAGTGGATTCCATTCAATCTTGTACTGTATTTAGTTGTTTAATGTTAATTTCTGGAGAATTGAGTCCCAACTGTTAATTTCAGTATGCCCACAGCATCTGGCAGAATATGTACTCTATATTGTTGGCTAAATATTGGATCCATGTGGCATAAGTAAAAGGAGAAGAGAGACTTCCCTTAAATTTTCCAACAGCTCGGAATATATTTCAAAATAAGTTTTTCTAACTAGAGGGAGAAGACAGTAGCTACTTGTCAATGATCTCCTATCATGTATTTCATAAGACATTTGTATTAGTTAAACAAGTTACCTTCAGTACTTAAAACCACTAGGAGGTAATGACTATAAGTTACTACATGAGATCAAGACTGATAGATTCCCTCATGACAAATTGCTTATAGACTACTTTTCCTATTTAAAAAATAGGCCATTATTGGGAGACTGAAAGCATAGATATCAACCCAATGGCATATTTGGCAACATTTGAGATACTATTAAAATTGTCTACTAGTCTCCCCATACATAAGAACTTACGAATCAAGGATTTGGAGTGACAACTTTTGAAAACACATTTGGATAGCTAACATTCTTTTTATAATTTAAAAAAAAAAAACAGTTGCAAAGGAAACTTCTAAAAATGGTTTTAGGTAAAGAACCCACAATTTGAAATTTACTGGAAGACTTATGCTTTACATAGTGAGAATCAATATAGACCCAAATAAAAAATGCTGTCTTTTTCTACTTTAAAATTAATGAAAAATGAAGAATAACTACTTTTGGCTAAATATGATAGCAGTGAGAAACTGTTCTTTTCTCTTATTTGCAGTAGTTTCAGATGCAAATAATTATGAGACATATTTCCTCTTCCACTGTCTCTATTCATAATACTTTTAACTAATATGAAAATTACTTACAATGTATTAGCCTCTTGTCTAAGTATTTTACATGTATAAAATAATTTAATCTACAAATCTTTAAAGCAAGGGTCAGCAAATGTTTTATACAAAGAATCAGCTAATAAATTCTTCAGGTTTTTCAGGCCATACGGTCTCTGTCTCAACTATTCAACTCTGCGTTATAGCTCAATGGCAACCATAGATAATACATAAATGAATAATCAAGGCTGAATTCCAACAAAACTTAATTTACAAAAGCATGTGGTGGAATAAGCTTGGCCAACAAGCTATAGTTTGACAAACACACATAATGTAAAAACCATTTTAAATTCTTATATCACAAGTTGAGAAAATTGATATAAGCTACAAACAAACAGCTAAGGAAATTGAGTTTTAAGTAAAATATTATTAGCCCATGTAGTCTTGCCCTGGGACTGCACTATTAAATATGGCATGCACTAGTTACATGTAACTATTGAGCACTTGGTATGTGGCTAGTCTAAATTAAAATGTAAGTGCAAAATATGTACCAGCTTTCAAAGATTTCGTATTTAAAAAGGAATCTAAAATATCTCAAATATTTTCATATTGGTTGCATATTGCACTAACATTAATTTGGGCATATTGGGTTAAATATATGACTAAAATTAAGTTAACCTGTTTTGTTGTTGCTGCTGTTTGGCAGGGTCTGGCTCTGTTGCCCAGGGTGGAGTGCAATAGTGCAATCTTGGCTCACTGCAACCTCTACCTTCCAGGCTCAAGGGATCCTCCCACCTCAGCCTCCTGAGTAGCTGGAACTACAGGTATGTGCCACCATGCCAGGCTAATTTTCGTATTTTTGGTAAAGGTGGGGTTTTGCCACATTGCCCAGTCTGGTCTTAAACTCCTGGCCTCAAATGATTCTCCAACTTCAGCCTCCCAAAGTGCTAGGATTATAGGCGTGAGCCACTGTGCCCAGCCAAGTTCACCTGTTTCTCTTTGAGTATTTTAATATGACAACTAAATATTTATCTTAGAAAATATGGCTTGCATTTTTTGCTTACATATTTATATTGGGTACTACTCTAGTCTATTCCTAACAGTTGCTTTTATACGTGCACACTGAGGCAGTTATATTAAAATATTCCTCTTTAGGTGAAGAATGTAGAGTGAGGATCTTCATAAATATATCTGCCCCCCCCCAAAAAAAAACTAGCAGAAACATGTCAAAATCAACTTTTTCAGAGTTCTGAAAATTAAGAAAATACTTCCACACTCTGAGGAACATTTATTTAAGAAAAAATAATCAATCTCAGCAAGAATAGCAAGATTTTTTGTTTATTTGTTTTAATTTAGCCAGTATCTAATCCCCATGCCCAGCTCCACAGTAGCCTTGAAAAGAGCAGTCTTACAACGATGGCTGTAAAAATGAGATTTTCAGCCTACAGAGGGCAGAGCATATTTGAAGCTTCCCAAAAAGTCCCACCTCCAGAACACTTTCACTATTTTACCTCTTTTTCAGCTTCCTGGAAAAACCCTCTTTACAGAGTGCTGTCATTATTTAATCTGACTCAGAACTTGTTCTATGAGAAAAGTTCTATCCTCAAAAAATTTCCTAAAAACCATTAGGAATAGTTAATAAACATTGCTGTTCCCTGAGGCTGTGATACAAGTTAGGACAAATAAGGGTCTGGCAAAAAATTTAAAAAAAAAATCTGAAGACAACTATAGTAGAGTTTTTAAAACCTGAAAATTTCCAAGGAATCTAAAAGGTAACTTCTGTGTAGGGCTGTGTGCATGGCCAGGAACCACGTGCAAGGGGTCAACTCTTTCATTCTGAACGACCTTGAGGACTTTTGCAGGCAAGATACAAAAGCCAACACAGAATTGTGAATAGCATAAATGTTTAAGGCATGCTGAAATATACACATAGAGCTCCTTATGTATTTAAGAAAATCTTTCACAAATCTTCAGCTGACCACCAAGCTAACCAAGCAGTAACTTCAGTGGCTGCACCCTGTAAGAAATATACACATTGCAGAATTAGTTCAAGAGATTCCTAAACAATCAGAACAACAGCATTAGCAACAAAAACAGTAATAGCAACAATTATGGGGAGAGAGGCAGAGGGATTAAATTTCTAGAGTTGCCACAGTATGTAATTTTAAGTGCACAATTTTCATTAATATTATGAGACACAAGAAACAGAAAATTATGACTCACACAAAGAAAAAAATACATCAAGAGAAACTATCTCTGAGGTAGCCTAGATATTGGATTTAACAGACAAATGTTTTAAATAAGTTATTATAAATATGTTCAAAAGAAAAGAAAATCACATCTAAGGAATTAAAAGAAAGCATGACAACAATTAAAAGAAAGTCTCACCAGATATATCAATAAAGAGGTAAAAAAAGTATGTTTAAAATAAAAATTCTAGAGTTGAAAAATACGATAATTAAAATAAAATATTTATTAAAAGGTTTCAACAGCAGATCTATGGGACACTATCAAGCATACCAGTGAGAGCCTCAGAAGAAGAGATAGACAAATAAATGTACAGATTAAAAAAAGATGAATAATAATGTCTGAAAACTTTTAAAATTAAATGAAAACATTAATTGACATAGTCAAGAAAATCAACAAAGTTCAAGTAAGATAAAATCATGGAGATCCACACATAAAAATGTCATAATCAGACTTTCAAAGACAAAGGGAATCTTTAAAGTGGCAAGAAAGAAGTCATCACATACAGTTAATTTTCAATAAGATCAACAGCTAACTTGTTATCAGAAACCAAGAAGGAGACAGTTCAATGACATACACAAAATACTGAAAGAAAAAGACTGTCAGCACCAGTGATTCTAAATAAAGCAAAACTATATTTCAAAAATAAGGAAGATATTAAGACATTACCAGATTAAAGAAAAACTGACAGACTTGCTATAAGAAATGCTAAAAGAAGTTAATCCAGCTGAATTGAAAGAGCTGAACTGAATTTGAGTTACTTGATGGTAACTCAGATTTATGTAAAGAAGTAAAGAGCATGGGTAAAAGTAAGTACCTTTAGATTACATAAGAGATTAACATAATAGACAGTATCTATGTGTTTTGGTTTATAGCTCTTCTCCTATTTAATTAAAAGACAATTGCATGAAGCAATAATTACAAAACTTTCAGATGGGATTACACTGTATTTATGTGTGTGTGTATTTGTGAATATATATGTAATTCATATATATCATATATGATATAATACTGTACAAATTATGTATATCATGTATAAAATTAATATGATTTATACGGCAACAATAGCACAAAAGAGGGTGGGGGTAATGGATGTATTTTGGAACAAAATTTTTATATACTTAAGTTAGTATAACCCAAACTACTTTATTTTAAGCTAAAAAGCCAATTTTAATCCTATATTAACCAGTAAGAAAATAACTTAAAAATATATCAAAAGAAACTAGATAATTAAAATGCTACACTGTAAAATATCTAACTCAAGGCCATAATAAAAGAATAGATAACTAGGTTGGGCACAGTGGTTCATGCCTATAATTCCAACACTTTGGGAGGCCAGGGTGGGCAGATCACTTGAGGCCAGCAGTTCAAGACCAGCCTGCACAGCATGGTGAAACCCCATCTCTACCAAAAACATAAAAATTAGCCAGGTGTGGTGGCATACGCTTGTAATTTCAGCTAATCAGGAGGCTGAGGCAGAAGAATCGCTTAAACCCCAGAGGCGAAGGTTGCAGTAAGTCGAGATTGTGCCACTGCACTCCAGCCTGCGCAATGTAGTGAGATTCTGTCTCAAAAAAAAAAAAAGATAACTACATTAAATATAAATAGATTAAGTATACTAATCTGTTAATGAAGTCAGAGATTAGCAAAACAAATAAAAAACAATGTTACCATATCCTGTCCACAAGAGACACACTCTAAATTCTGAGAAACAAATAGGTTGAAATTAAAAAGATGGGCTGAGTATGGTGGCTCATGCCTGTAATCCCAGGACTTTGGGAGGCCAAGGAGGGCAGATCACTTGAGGTAAAGAATTCGAGACCAACCGGGCCAACATGGTGAAACCCCATCTCTACTAAAAATACAAAAAAAAAAAAAAAAATTAGCTGGGCATGGTGGCACATGCCTGTAGTCCCAGCTACTCGGGAGGCTGAGACAGGAGAATCACTGGAACCTGAGAGGTGGAGGTTGCAGTGAGCTGAGATCATGCCACTGTACTCTAGCCTGGGTGGCACAGTGAGACCCCATCTCAAAAAACAAAACAAAAAAAATGTAAAAAGATGAAAAAGATATGCCATGGAAACAATAATTAAAGTAGATTTAAATTGGCACTATTAATATCAGAAAAATAGAGTTTAAGGTAAATATCTTTGTAGAGACAAAAGAACATAATTTATGGTGATAAAAGATTCATTCTATAAATAAAAGATAATAATTAGAAACATAAATATACCAAACAACAGAATACTAAAATGCATAAAGTAAAAAGTGACAGAATTAAAGGAAGAAACAGGCAACACAATTATAGTACATGGCTTTAGTATCCACTACTATGGTTTGAATGTTTGTGTCCTTCAAATATTCATGTGGTGAATATTAATGTAAAGATATATTCAGAAGTGGGGGCTTTTATAAAAGAAGTGAGAGAAAGTTATTTCTCCATGTGAGGATTCATCACACACCACCATCTATGGAGCACAGAGTGAGCCCTTACCAGATGTCAAATCTGCCAGTGCCTTGATATTAAACTTCTCCACCTTTGGAACTATGAGAAATAAATGTATATTTATAAACTGTTCAGTCTAACTCATTTTGTTATAGCAGCCTGAACAGAATAAGACACTTACTTTCAATAATCAGTACTACAACCAGGCAAAAGAAAACAAATAGAGCAAACATATAGAAGACTTGAGCAACAATATAAACCAACTACACTTAACAGACATTTAGAGAACTCTCATTCAACAATAGAATATGCATTCTTTTCAAGTTTACATAGAACATTCTTCAAGGTGTGCCTGTATTAGGGCATTTTAAAAGCCTCAATAAATGTAAAGGGCTTAAAAGCATGGAAAATATGTTTTTGACCACAATTGATTAAAATTAGAAATAAAGAAGGAAATTTCAGAAATTTACAAATATGTGAAATTTTTAAAAAATCTTCTAAATAACCAGTGCGTCAGAGAAGAATCACAAGGAAAATTAGAAAATGCTTTAAGATGAAAAAAAACAAAACACAACATACCAAAACTTGTAGGATGCAGCCAAAGCAGTCCTTAGAGGAAAATTGTTAGCTACCAAAACCTATATATAAAAGTAGATGTATTTCAAATCAATATTCTACTACTACATTCTACTACTATTTCTTCTGCTATAAGAAATCAGAAGCAAAAGAGCAAAGAGAACCCAAAGCAAACAAAAGGAAGTAATAACAAAGATTAGGGAAGACATAAATAATGTAAAGAAAAGAAAAACAATAGAGAAAATTAATGATACCAAAAGTTTGCTCTTTGAAGAGATCAACAAATTCATCAACCTTTAGCTAGAACTACATAAAAAAGAAGGAAGATACAAATAACTGAAATCAGAAGAAAAATAGAGGAGAAGAGAGGATATTACTACTGATCTAACAGAAACAAAAATAATCATAGGGAAATGTGACGAATAACTGTACACCGACAAATTAGAAAACCTATATGAAATTAAAAGTCCTAGAAAGACACCGGTTGCTCACACTGACTTCAGATAAAGTATAATATCTGAATATCCAAAAACAAATAAAGAAATTAATAATTTAAAGGTTTTCCACAAAAAAATTTCAGGCCAAGATGGTTTTACTGGTGAATTCCACCAATATGTAAATGGTTAATACCCATTATTCACAAAAATCTTACAAAAGGTAGATGAAGACAAAATACACTATGAGGCCAGCACTGCCCTTCTAGTAAAACCAGACAAAGATAACACAAGACATGAAAACTGTGCACCAATATCCCTTATGAATACAGATATAAAAATTATCAACAAAATACTAGCAAACTAAATCCACAAAATATAAAAAGGATTATTCTTCATGGATCCATGGGATTTAGTCCAGGAATATGAGATTGTTTTGACATAAAAACTCATTCAATGTGATATACCAAATTAATATATTAAAGAACAAAACATACATAATATTCTCAGCACAGAAAAAACAACTGAAAAAATTCAACATTTTTCATGATAAACAAAGCAAAACAAAATACAAAGACTCAACAAACTAAGAATAGTAAAGAGTTTTCTCAACCCGATAAAGTGCTTCTATGAAAAATCACAGCTACATCGTACCTAATAATAGAAGACTGAATGGATTCACTTTAAAATTAGGAACAGGATAAGAATATTTGCTCTTACCACTTCTACTCAACATTGTACCATATCTTCTAGCCAGGGAAATTAAGCAAGAAAAAGAAATAAAGTGCATCCAGATTAGAAGGGAAGGAATAAACTATTTCTATTTGCAGATGACGTTATCTTGTACATAGAATTCTTAAGAAATATACAAATAAAAATTATTCATCAAGTTTGCAGGCTACAATGTCAATATAAAAGTTAATTTTATTTCTATAAACTAACAGTGAACAATGTAAATACCAAATCAATAAATGCTATTGACAATGGCATGAAAAAGAATAAAATACTTAGAAATAAAAATCACAAAATATATGCTAGACTTGTTATTGGAAATTTGTTAATGAAAACAAAAATTATTGAAATAAAACCAAAATAAACATTAATAGAAAGTTATCTCATCATCATGGATTGGAAGACTTATCGTTAAAATGGCAAAACTCTCCAAATTTATCTGCATATTCAACACAATCCCTCTCAAAATCCAAGCTGGCTTCTTGGCAGAAATTGACATGCTGATCCAAAATTCACATGGAAACCTAAGTAAACCCAGAATAGGCCTGGCGCGGTGGCTCACGCCTGTAATCCCAGCCCTTTGGGAGGCTGAAGCGGACGGATCACTTCAGGCCAGGATCCGAGACCTGCCTGGCCAACATGGCGAAGCCGCGCCTCTACTAAAAATAAAAAAATTAGCTGGGCGTGGTGGCGCAAGCCTGTAATCTCAGCTACTCTGGAGGCTTAGATGGGAGAATCACTTAAGTCAGGGAGGCGGAGTTGGCAGTCAGCGGAGATCGCGCCACTGCACTCCTGGGCGACAGAGTGAGACTCCATCTAAAAAAAAAAAAAAAAGAAAAGAAACTCAGAATAGCCAAAAAAAATCTTGAAAATAAATTACAAATATGAAGGACTCATATGTTCCTGTTTCCAAACTGACTACAAAGCTATACTAATCAAGTGTATCAAGTCAGTTAAGTGGGAGTAAGAATAGTCTTTCAACAAATAGTCCTGGGATAACTGGATAGCCACATGAAAATAATACAGCTTGACTTCTACCTCACAACATACAGGGTCCATAGATCTAAAAGTAGCAGCTAAGATTATAGCAATGTTAGAAAAGAAATAGGAGTGTATATTTCTTGCCTTAAATTAGTCAATAGATTCTATATATAACATGTAAAGCACACATGACAAAAGAAAAAAAATACATCGCACTTCATCAAAATTAACTTTTGTGCTGCAAATTATGCCATCAAGAGAGGGAAAAGCAAACCAGCAGTTATCACCGCCAGGCTGAAAGGACAAAGGGAGGAGAGAGTGTTACCAGATTGTGAACTGAAATTGGGTTCCCCATCAACAGCTGGGATCTGGGAAGCAGGGTAATTTGGTAAGAGTTGAAGCTAGAGGAGAGAACAAAGTCACTGCCCACCGCCGGAAGCAGAGAGAGAGTGGACACACCCTGGCTTTTCTTTCTCTTGTCCTTCAATGTTATTCCAGTTTTCTATCAGTAACTGAACTCTGATAGAAGCAAGATAGCAAGATGGGAAATATAGCTTTAAAGAGCTGGCCCTTTCATAGAGTGATGCACATAAAGTGAGAAAAAGCATCCAGGAAAAAAATAGAGAAATGACTGACACAATACAACATCATTCTCTGGATTTATGCCTTTATACCACAAATTAATTGTTGTGGTTTTCCAATAGATACAACACAAAAGTAGGGAATATTCATACCACAATATTTCTCTTTTCAAATCTGTGAACAGCATGAACTTCTAGGCTTGGTTTGTGTGTGTTGGTGTGTGTTTTGTGTTTTTAATTCTAAAGAAGCTTGGGAAGGTGGAAAAAGAGTGTTAGTTGCTTGGGTTCCTCATAATATCCCTCTACCTCGTCTGTTAAAAAACATTAATGTTACGTATTCAATTGCTGAAAAGACCAAATGAAAGAATATATATACAATTTTTAGTACAAAGTCTTGTGCATAAATGTACATCGTTTCCTTTCTGTTACTTCACTACAGTCCCATTATAACAGTGCCCTTCTAGACAATTTTTCTCTTTGGTAATCTGTGGGCTGTACCTGTAAAGTCATATGTTGTTCATGTTAAGAAGCTCTACTCTCTCATGAATGATGCTTGGTATGCAACCTGAGGGCTGTCATTTTAGCTGGCAACTTCCAAGACTGCTGCCTTTGGCAGAGAGAAGTGGATGCTCGGCTGTGTGATTTACATTACATGGATTCTTGCTTATTATGATGTGCAGTCTGGCTAATCTGTCATCCATTCTCTGAAAATAAAATGCAAGTGTACAAAATTAGTCTGAGACAGGGAAGCCATGACTAATGAACGAAAGTAAAACTGGTGTTGCGGAGAATACACGAGGTATTCCAAGTGGCAGCAAAAGCAGTAGTAAGTCCTTATAGATGATATCCACTTTACTATTAAAATACTTAATTCCTTGATAGGAATTCATTAAGCAGTTTTGCAGTCTGACATTAGCAGCCAAATAGCAAGGTTGCTATCCTGTAAAATTAGTCATTTAATTGAACTGAACAATTTGTGCAGGGGTCCTCATTATCCACATGGAATTCACAGAATCCCTAATCTGTGGTTCCCTCTACCCTGCAGCAGGGGTAGAGGGAAGGAAACAGCCTAGCATTGCTGTTAAGTTCTTTTTGTGGATGGAGCATAAAACTCAAGGTCATGACCATTTGTGTTCATTAAAAATCCCACAGAATTTTGAGACAGAATAGGGATGTTCACTCTCTCTGGTGTCTTGGCTAACTTCCAGCTGGATAATTACTTTCTGCCTGTAAAAAATGATTCTTCTGTATTTGGTGTTGGCTGAGACCTTTATTTATTTATTTTTTCCTATTTCCAGTTTGTGTCTGCTGTGAGACTGGTGCTGATTTTGAGAGGGCAAATTCTATCTGCTCTTTCTGGGATGGGTTTTTGTAAATATTCTCTGCCACCCAGAAAATCTTTTGTGAACCCCAGAAGTTTAAAGTTATTATGCTGTGTAATCATAGCCTCTGCTGCATTATCGATTTTCTAGGATTAATTAATGAACATATCTATTTTCAAGCTATTTTCTTGAATTTTTGTCTTATCTGGATTTTATTATATTACATGCATATATGCTTGTCCAATATTTTACAACTTTTTCATAACTATTTTGATGCACACTTAGGAAAGCCAGGACAGATAGGTATCTAAATATTATGTCACAATACGTTGCTCATTCCTCTTCCATTTGTTTCATATTTCTGTAACATAAACTTGCATGTCTTAACATGCATAGTCATTCACCACCGAATATATCTTCTTTTAAGCTCTGCTTTTGATCTAAACATCTTAGGAATTTTATATAATACAATTATTTCTGAAGATTAGAAATCTAGAAAGGATAACGGTGCTGCCAAATCTCTTCCCATAGGCAACTTTTAATCAAGTGGATTTTTCTCCCCAGGCTTCTTGTTTAGCATACCTGCGGGAATCAAAGAGAAAATCATATTGGAAAGTCACCTGGAGGTTGACTGCTATTTTTTTTTCAAAAATACTTTTTCAAGTTGACTGAGGTTGATTTCAAAGTAGAAAAATGTTTCTACCTCCTCTTTTAAAAGTAGTTTCCTCCCCTATTTCCGTCCCTGAGTAGAGTAGTTTTACTCTACTTAGAGAGCAACATTTATTCTAAGTCTGGATTCATATGTTGGTAAGCTGTAAGGAATCAGTTCAGCTTGTATAATTACAAAGATGCCATACATTTAATTGCAAATCCAGAGCATAAGGTAAGTGAATTATTTTTGAAAGGGAGTCTTCCCTGTCTCCCTCAAAACAAAGTGGTCAGGCTTAGCCACTTGAAAATCCAGTCTTGTCTATGTCTGGTATCAAAGTTTAGATTAACCAAAGTCAAATGTTAAAGGCTGTTAATGATTATTTGGGCCAATCTTTCATTGATATAAACAAGAAAATTAAACTGAAGTTATTGCATCAAAGTCACAGAAGTAAAAGAGGCAAGACTAGAATCTAACATTCTTGTGACTCTTCCTACTATCCTGAAAATCTTACTAGGACCTCAAAACTTTGAAAATTTTTTCTGGTACTATTATATCCTCTACCTCTTTCTCAATATATTTTCTAGAATGATTGGAAAAACATTTCTGCTAGTCTTTTCAAACTTACGCCTATTTTGGACTTTATTACATTGTTTGTTACCAGCCAAGACTCATCTATATATACATGATTGAATATATAGAATCTTGTATTGAATCTTAGTTATTCAGAAAGCCTGGAATCTGTGCTACGGAAGGAAGACATTCAACTAGAAAAAATGTCAGACATTACATTCACACAAAGATTCATCCAATTTATCAAGACAGTCGTAGAAAATTGGATGCTACATGAAAAGGAGGAGCATGCCCTGTGGAAGTGATTTTTGAAGAGTGGTTTGCGGTGGTTGAATAGAGCTGTGACTAGATGCTTCATGTGAGAGGGTGAACACAGTAAAAGGGAAATTTAGTTCATTCCATAGGAGTTGCCAGTCTGGATCAGATTACTGATCCATAAATTTTGGATACCTTCCCATAGTAACAGGGGCTTATTTCAAGAGCTTATCAAGAAGTCAAAATTATTTCATCAGATTCCAAGTCAAATGAACTATGCAAAAGAAAGTTGAAAAAGATTTGAGAAGAGATTAGATGAGAAATTAAAAATCTGAAACAATGGCCTATTAGTTTTTTGAATAATAAGTTGTACTACTCCTTTTGAATATGTACATTACATATAATATTCATTAATAATTAGGTCATTTCATTAAATTGTACTCTGGCTGCAAGGGAAGATCTTGAAGCTCTTGTGTCTATAATAAACACAGATACCTTTTAAGAAATGTGACTTTAAAAATCTGTTTCAAATATATTATGCAGTGGCGTGTAAATTGATAATTGAATGTAATCATATGCATCTGCTCCAACTGATTGAGGCAGGAATCAACACTAGAACTAGACAAACACAATAAGATTAGACAAGAGATAGGCTGGTCACACTAGAGATAGCTGGACAGGACAGCCTATCTAATAGAGCACATTGGAGGATGGCTCCCCAACACATACACACATAAATGCAGGTGATTTAAGATTAGGTTTCAAATTTATTATTTTCTGTAATGATATCTAGTTGGAATAATACCACTTATTAAGAACTCCATCTTTATCCACCTAATTTGAAATGGCACCCTTATCAAATATTTTATCAAATGTCTATATTCAAATACCAAAAGTTTACTTATGTTTTCTTTTTCTAATTCTGCTCTGTTGATTTATTTCTCTATTCATGGGCTAATACAACACTATCTTAATTATAGGGGCTTTACAATATATTCTAATATCGGCAGAGACTACTCATTCCCACCCCTACTCCCATATACAATTGTTTTTACCTTTCTTCTGTTTCTCTTTTTCTAGATATTTATGCTAGTTTGTTTTTTCAAGCAAACTTTATAGTCAATTTAAGTTCTGGGGGTGGAGATAATTGAAACTGATGATGTTTATACTGCAACTGTTTTAATTCTATAGTTTATTGTAGGGATATTCGTGACTTTATAATGTTGAGATTGATTAATCAAGAACATAGTATGCCTTTCCATTTCTTCCAGTCAACTTTTGTATTTTGTTAAGTTTCATCTAGGTACTTTATATCTACTTGCCTTTCTATCTATTTATTTATTACTATAGTGATGAACTCTTTTCTTCCATTACATCATCTAACCAATTTTGTTGCATATATGAATGCTATTAATTTTTGTATGTTGTGTTTTATAACTAGTTATATTTTAAATTCTCACAATATTTGAGATAAGTTTTTCATTTTTTTAGGTTTTCTGTGTATTTCCATATTTGAAAGTACTCCATTGGCCAATAATATCACTGAAAGAGAGACAGTTATATATTACATACCATCTACTAGAAATACACATCACAATCTATGACATGTACTTGGTAAAAAAAAATCAAATTCAAATCAGATAAAGCCTCTATATCCAATTACTAATCATAAAGAACCATAGGGCATAGCAATATGACAATACAAGATGCAATCAGCAAAATTTTAACTAAGGAAATACTACAGAGAAGCAAACACTTTTTTTCAACAAAAGGGTGATAAAACTGATAGGAACTTAGTTGAAAATTTTATTGAAAGTAGAAAAATAATATTTTATATTAACTATATTTTATATTTAAATATATATTAGATTTTATAATATGTATATACTAACTCAAAAAAAGCATTTTATATTCTTTACAATATCTACTTAAAATAATAGTAAAAGAATGCCTAACTTTTCTCTTTAACTTTTTTCTTTAACAGGAAATGTCATATAATAAAACTAACTTAATTCGACAATAGGCAAAATGGAGAGAAAAAGAGAATATTAAAAACATGGCAAACATAAAACAAATCATAAGATGATAAATATGAAAGTAAATATATCAATAATTTTATAAAAATCCAATTATACACTGCTTACAAGAGATAGACCTCAAATATAAGAATTTACCTTAACTTTAAATATAAAAACATGTGTTAAACACAAATTCAATAAAGTTAAACTTAGAAATACAGAAAAAGATATACTATGCCAACATTAGGCAAAATAAAACTGGTGAAACTATATCAGCACTAAAGTCAACTTTAATTCCACAAGGCATATTAGAAATAGAAATATATTTCATGAAAATAAAAGTGTCAACCCACAAGGAAGATATGTAGATAAATAAAATCTATATCTACTGAGTATCAGAGCTTCAAAATACATGAAGCAAAAATTGACAGAAGTAAAAGAAGAAATTGAAAATCCATGTCACATATGAGAGACTTTAAAACAAACTTTTTTTTCCTAGTTGATGGAATATAAAGAAAAATACATTAGAAAAGACATAAAAGATCTAAAAAAAGATTAATGTAATTGTTACATAAAAAACACTAAATTCAACGTGACTGAAAAATCTTTTCTTCAAATGCCCATACAATATCTACCAAAATGGCAGTATATTGAGACCTAAAGTAAGACTGAAAATTTTTCAAAGCATTAAAATAATTTCCAAGCATGTTCTTTTTCTCAAAAGGAATTAAGTTAGAAATCAATGTTTTAAAAATCTAAACAATACCAAAGTTTTATAAATTAAGCACACTATGCTAAGATAAACCATGAGTAAAAAAAAAAATCACAAACAAAATTATAAATTAATTTGAACTGAATTTAATAGAAATAGAATATGTGAAAACCTGTGGAAAACAGTGAAAAGCATGCTTAAAAATAATAGAATCAAATGCATAGATAAGAAAAGAAAATTATGAAACTAAATAATCTAAATTTCTATCTTATGAATTAAAACAGTAATAGCAAATTAATTTAGCAAGTAAAATACAGGCATATCTTGTTTTAGTGTGCTTCACTTTATTGTACTTCACACATACTGCATTTTTTTAACAAATTGAAAGATTGCATCAAGCAAGTTTATCATCTTGCCCCAGTTAAAATGTTATCAAAAAGACAAAAATATCAGATGTTGGCAAGTATGTGGAGAAAGGTAAACACCAGTATACTGTTGGTAAAACTGTAAATTAGTACAGCCACTATGAAAAACAGTATCAAGCCTCCTCAAAAAACTAAAATAGATCTACCATATAATCTATCTATCTATCTATCTATCTATCCATCTATAAAGGTATATATATACACACACACACAATGTGTATATGTATACATATATATGTGTATATATATATGTGTATGTGTGTATATATGTATATATATACATATATACACACACACACACATCCAAAAGAAATAAAATTAGTAAATCAAGGAGAGATCTGCACTATTCACAATAGCCAAGATAAGGAATCAACCTAAGTGTCCATCAGTGGGTAAATAGATAAAGAAAATGTGGTACATATACACAATGGAGTACTATTCCTCCATAGAAAGGACAAAATCCTGTCATTCATAGCCATATAGGTGGAACTGGAGGTCATTATGTTAAGTGAAATAAGCCAGGCACGGAAAGGCAAACATCATGTGTCCTCGCTCATATGTGGGAGATAAAAACGTTAATCTTTTGAAGGCAGAGAGTAGAATAATGGTTACCAGAGTCTAGGAATGGTGGTGGTGGGGGCGGGTGATGAAAAGAGGTTGGTTAGTAAGTACAAATGTACAGTTAGATAGAAGGAATAAGTTGTAGTGTTCGGTAGCACAGTAGGGTGACTACATAGTAATTCATTGTATATTTCAAAGTAGCTAGAAGACAAATTTGAAATCTTCTGAACACAAATCATAAATGTTTAAGGTGATGGATATCCTAAATACCCTGATTTGATCATTATACATTATATGCATTTATTAAAATATTACATGTGCCCCATAAATATGTACAGTTAGTTACTGTGTAACAATAAAAAGCCAACATTCCTTTCCTTGTGCATCTCCACCAGAGCTCTTCAGTGACGAGATGCATTGCTAATGATGAATAATATTTTGAAAGGAATCTTTTTTTTCCCAGAGGATTAGATTCCAATAGTGGGCTTAAACATTCAGTATACCATGCTGTAAACATATGTGCTATCGTCCAGGCTTTGTTGTTCGATGTATAGGGCATAGACAGAGTAGCACTAGCATAGTTCTTCAGGACGCTGAAACTTTTAGAATGGTAAATGAGCATTAGCTTCCACTTAAAGTCACCAGCTACACTAGCTCCTAACAAGAAAGCCAGTCTGTCCTTTGATGCTTTGAACCTAGGCATTTACTTCTCCTCTCTAGCTATGAAAGTCCTAGATGACATCCTCTTTCAATAGAATGCTGTTTCACCTACATGGAAAATCAAAGCTGATGGCAGTGGCATACAGCTGTTGTTTCAGGTACTAAGGACCCTGAGGCAGGAGAATTGCTTGAACCCAGGAGTGCAAGACCATCTTGGACAACATAGTGAAACCCTGTCTTTCAGAAAAAGGGAGAGAGAAGAGACAGAGAGAAAGAGAGAGAAGAAGGAGGAGGAAGAGGAGAAAGGTGGAAGAGGGAAGAAGAAAGAAGAAAGGAGGAGGAAGAAGATGAGAGGAGGGGAGAGGGAAAGCATAGGGAAGGAAGGGGAGGGGAGATGAGGGGAGGGGAGGGAGAAAGAATGTATCCACCTGCCACCTTCATCAATTATTTTAGTTAGACCTTCTGGATAACTTGCTACTGCTTCTACATTTCTATATTAACACTTGCTGCTTCCCCTGGTACTATTATGTTATCGAAATGGCCCCTTTTCTTAAACCTCAAGAGCCATTATCTGACAGCTTCCAACTTTTCTTCTGTAGCTTCCTCACTTCTCTCAGGCCTCACAGAGTTGAAGATAGTTAAGGCCTTGCTCTGTACTAGGCTTCTGTTAAGGGAATGTTGTGGCTGGCTGGACTTCTATCCAGACCATTCAAAATTCCTATATATCAGCAATAAGGCTTTTTGCTCTTGTATTATTTGTGTGTTCACTGGAGTAACACTTTTAATTTCCTTCAAGAACTTTTCCTTTCTAGTCACAACTTAGCTAACTGGAGCAAGTGGCCTAAATTTCAGCTGAGCTAGGCTCTTGACCTGCCTTCCTTGCTAAGCTTAATCATTTTCAGCTTTTGATTTAAAATAAAAGATATGCAACTCTTTTTTTTTCACTTCAATGCTTACAGGACACTGTAGGGTTCTTAACTAGCCTAATTTCAATATTGTGTCTCAGGGGATAGGGAAGCCTTAAGAGAATGAGAGAGACTTGGCAACAGCCAGTCAGTTTAATTGTCAGAACATAAACCTTTATTAAGTTTGCCATCTTATATGGGTGTAATTTATGGGAACACCCCCCCAGAATGACAATATTAACATCAAAGATCTTTGGCCATAGATCACTGTAACAGATATAATAATTATGAAAATGCTTGAAATATTGCAATATTACTAAAATATGACACAGAGAAATGTAGTATCTGCTGTTGGAACAGTTGTGCCAATCTTGTTGTGGGGTTGCCACAAACCTTCAATTTGTAAAACATGAAACATATGTGACACAATAAAGTAAAGTGCAATGAGATGAGGTATGCCTGTAATTCTTTAAGAATTCTTTATTTATTAGTTTATCACTTAATTTTATACGCCAGGACTAAGCATGAAATATTTATACAACATAGTTTTTCCTCTTTTTTTGTAATTTTAATACATGATCCATGAATATAAGGTGGGTGTGTGTGTGTGTGTGTGTGCAGGTACTGACCCTTTTGATGCTTTAATTATTTTTACCCTCACTTTTGATTACTGCGAGAATATGTGTTCAGAAGCTAAAGGAGCAAAACAGCTATGCTCATTCAACTAGAGAACACAGAGTTCACAGAGTTCTTTAATACAAAAACACGGAGTTTGTTTGTCACATTCTCCCAAAAGACCTTTGGTAAAATTAACTGAATTATATTAATTCAAAATTGTAGTTTTGATCTTAAAAATTAAAAATGGAAAAAATTATATTTATGTTAATTGCATTAAAAGAAAACATAAGATATAAAAGGTAATATCATATATATAGAGAGAGATTTTTATTCTCCTACTAGATCTGTAAATTCTAAAGAGTCAATATATTGTACAATTTTGTGTCCTTCTAAACATTGCATATAATAAGGATTTAGTAAATATGACATTTAAAATAAATATGTATGTTTGTATATTATTTGAAAAAGAGTGTATTGTTGTATAAAGTAACATAAATGTAAGCATTTTTCAGGATCATGAAAGTAACATTACAGTAGTTTTATATTCTCTCTGTACAAAATATAATTGGAATAGTAATTATTTTTAACAGCCAATTGTGTACTTAACAGTAATAGAAAAAAGTTCATATTTCAAAATCGACATTAAATATGGCCATTTCTTTGCTAATATGTACTCCCTCTTTAAAACATTTCACAGTTTGAAATTGGAATATGCTGAACCTTAATTTCAAATTCAGTATATTCCCTATCCCAAAGTTTGTGTTAGTCTCTTTATTAAAATGTTTCAAAATTTGCAAATGTCAGCTGACTGTATGCTAAAGAGAATTGGAGGACAGTTGAATTGTGTGCCATTGATTAAACGTACTTTACATCCAGAATCTGATTTGAGTACTATTTAATTTGAAAAGGCCCATTTTTAGGAAGCCAGAAATTAAAATGCTGAGAAGAATAATAGTAGGTCAAATCCAGGTTTCAAACTTAATAATTTTATTTACTTGTTCTTTTTATATTACAGGTACAAGAAATGTAGCGCTATATAATCATATGACTATTGCGGGAGACAAATTAATGGTCCACCAAAGATGTCCACATTATATTCTGTGGTACATGTGAAGATATTGTGTTACATGGCAAGGTGGAATTAAGGTTTTAGATGAAATTAAGGCCTGTAATCAGGTGACTTTAAAATGAGAGTTTGCCTTATTTATCCAGCTGGGTCTAATATATTACAAGGGACCTTAAAAGATGGAAGAAAAAAGAAGAGTCAGTTTCAGAGAGATGAAATGTGAAAAAGACTTGGCCAAACATTTAGTCAAGAAAGGTCAGTTTGGATTTTGTTTCTGCTTACAGAAACAAAATGCTTTCATGCTAGTCCAGTTATTATAAAGTAAAGATTCTGCCTGTACAGTTGCACATACACGCAAGACCACTGTAGGAGAATATGGAAGAATTTCCAGAAAAAGAACAGCTATGGACTGAATTGTGTCCCCCTGAGGTTCATATATTGACGCTCTAATTTTTTTGTGACTGCATTTGGAGGAAGGAAGTAATTCAGGTTGAATAAGGCCATAAGAATGGGTCCTGACAGGAATAGTCTCCTTATAAGAAGAGACACCAGGGAGCTCACCCTTTCCATCCACTGTGTGAGAACGCAGCTAGAAGGTGGCTGTCTATAAGTCGGGAGGTGGGCTCTCATCAGAACTAAACTATGCCTGCACTCTGACGTAAGATTTCTAGCCTCCAGGACTGTGAGGAAATAAATATCTATTGTTAAAGCTACCTAGTGTATGGTATTCTGTTATGGTAGCCTAAGCAGATTAATGCAGGAACATATTGAGTGAATGAGCACAATACAGGTCATAAATCCAAATTCTTATGGATTTGCATTCTTGTATTTTATAATAGTAATGACTATTGTCCTCATATTTTTTGAGGGTTTGACCATCCTCAGGCCTTAGTTTCTTCCACTCCAGCTCATATAACTGAGGCTCAGTCCTCCCACTCCATAGAGATTTTTATGCTGTCCTTCATAACGTTCACCCTTAACTTCTCAGTCTGCTTTACCGTCTGATTCTTTTGACCTGCTCCTTGAAGTTGCTTCAAGCCTTAAGCTTGCATGATACTTTCCCTTTATTTCTTTTGGAAGGTGCATCACCATCACTGGCATGTCTTACATGGATCCAAAACTGTCAGTGAGAACACAAAATGAATGGCAAATAAAAGCTCATAGCAGAATAAACAACAATCACTGCAACCCACACTCCGGTGTGTGCCACACTAAGTGGCTGAAGGTGTTTGTAATATGCACAGTTCACACTGACTGGTTGTGAATACTCAGAGTTAGTTATAGAGAAGTTAAAGAGAAAGTGGCATATATATATTATATTATATTATATATATAAACATCTCAGTGATACATACAGTAATAAATTATATAGAGCTTTGTTAAGTGAAATTTGGATATAGTACATAAAAGTTAGGTTTCTTTCCTGTCTTTTATGGATTTCATTTACATTGCTTTTTGTCAGAATTTTTTCAGAAAGTACAAGAAACAGTACAACAAGAACTGTCTTATGTTAACATCCTGTGAAAAGGAAAAAATTGCTTCTGACTCAAATTGCATTTGTGTTCTTAATCCATTGGCTACCTCTGTTTAAACTTAACCACTTAAGTTTTAAGTGGTTCGTTAACATTCATAAGCGAAGAAATACAGTGCACGGCAGGTGACAGGGTGTGGGGCAGGAAGAGGGGAGGACAAGGAGCATGTATTTTTTCTTTCGTCATTTATAATAGCTATAAAAAACCTTCAAATTTTATCCATACAGGACAAGTATTGCCGGGGCATGCTGTGGTAACCTTTCGTTTTGTGTACTATTAATATATGCCTTATTTTTGTCTCCTCGTTTTAGTTTTAACCTTATGAATGAACAGCTCTCTGTCTCTACTATACAACAGCAACATTCAGAGAAGGAAGGGAATGTTTTCCCATTGTATAAAGGCCAGGGAAGAAAATCTGTGAAGTGGACTAAGGAACAAAAATGTGTGCTCTTCAGGCAGATACAAAGAAGACTTTCAGTATTAAGACTTCTGAATATCTTTTGTAATCATTATGTTGTTAATTACCCAATTCAAAGATCTTGTTACATAATAAAAGATAGGTCCCACTGGTTCTTTACTAAAGGATATTTAGCCAAACATAGAAATCAAATTAGAAATTTGGTATCCTTAAATCTCTAGACTCTTCCTAGAGATGTGATGAATATTTACAGTTCAATTGTCATCTATACCTTTTGGCTAAGATCAAGTGCAGAATTCAATTGTCATCTAAAGAAGTTGCTGTGCTGCAACTACTGGAGGTGTTTTGTTCTTGTTTTTTTTTTTTTCTGATGGGGTGAAATGGATGACATAAAGATGATAGGCCATTTAATCATTATTTTATCCCAAAATGCTTATTAGTATCTTCACTCTTAGATATACTGACTTCCACTAAAGGAAATTCAAACACCTTGTTTTACCTTATCCAAACAGGGATATTGCTTTTTATTTACAGTTATCTCAGAATTTTGAGAAAGCAGCAATTAAGATAACTGATACTTTTAAGGGCTGGGCGTGGTTGCTCACGCTTGTAATATCAGCACTTTGGGAGGCCGAGGCGGGTGGATCACGAGGTCAGGAGTTAGAGACCAGCCTGGCCAACATGGTGAAGCGCTGTCTCTATTAAAAATACAAAAATCAGCTGGGCGTGGTGGTGGGCGCTTGTAATCTGAGCTACTCGGGAGGTTGAGGCAGGAGAATCGCTTGAACCCGGGAGGCGGAGGTTGCAGTGAGCAGAGATCACACCACTGTACTCCAACCTGGGCGACAGAGCTAGACTCCGTCTCAGAAAAAGAAAAAAAAAAAAAAAAAGACAACTGATACTCTCATTAACCAACTGTCATATACTTTTTCAAGATCAATTACCAGGATTTCTGCATGCTGAGGTGTCTGAGAAGATGTTGGGCAGATAACTATAACACGAGACTCCTTACACACACACACGCTTTCCCACACACACACTCCTTTGCACTTCAATGTACGCTGCTACTAAAACTTCCTTTTCTCCCCCTAGCAGTGCAAATATAACAGTTTTGCTTTGCATTGCAAGAAAACGGACTAGGAATAAACACTGGACTAGTGCAGGCCAGAATACAGAATATGAGATTTTAAAAGTCACAGAGGCAGAAATATTCTTCTTTCTTAGGCAGCATCCGTGCAAGTGACTTCAAAGAGATACGCCTTAGTACATACCCCATGTTTACTTTGAGATTCTCTAATTTCTGGAAATCTGTAGACCCAAGGATGACTTCCTCATAAATATTGTTACCAATAAATTCTAATGAGATTTCTGTTTGCTCTGCCTGATTTTCTTCAGAAAGTAAAATAAATTTCCACTCTCTTCAATATGTGGTGATAATTGTTTCTTGAAAACTCTTTATACTTCAAAATTCAAGCCTATATTGAGATTTTGATGATTACCTATATGTGTATAACAAACCATAACTCACTTTTCTGAAGATATTTGCTAACACTATGTATAGGCACAGAAAATAAACTAAAAATGTCTTTAAACAACAAAAATAGATTCTTAAAGACTATGCACTAAAACTGTGCTAACTTTGTGTCATACAAATGTCCCTTAGATTGTCTGCCAGAGCCTATTAAATTCCACTTTACACACAGCCTTAATAAGTTTAATTATTTGATAGAAATCCACAGTTACTATAAACAGTTAATTCGAAATGGAAGGCTTCTAGAGTATGATACTCTGATAGTAGAAAGAAGTAATAATTGAGAATGTAGAAGTGGGCTAAAAGTAGAAATCTATGAAAATTGAACATAAGACATCCCAAAATATAAATTTCCAGAGTCATTTAATACATGGAGCTACCAATTAGGTTGTTTATTCATTCAAAAATATTTATTTGGCACCTGTAGAAATACATACAATAATTACTAACACCTAAATTGTGCTCACTCTAAGCCAGACACCTCTTAAGCTTTTCTCCTTTATTAACTTATTTAAACCGAGAGTAGAAGTCAATATTACTGCCATACCCATTTTATGGATAGGAAACAGAAACACAGAAAAATTAAATGACTTGTCAAAGTCACACACCCAGAAATGACTAGAGCTGTTTGATCTGCCTCTAGAACCTATACTCATAAACACTACACTATATTTGTTCTTGAAATCCAATTGACTTTCATAATAACTTGCTTTGGGCTATATAAATAATTTCAAAACAGAAATTTACTCAAATTGCTATTTGCCCTTTAAAATTGGTTTCCTACTGCTTCCGTAATAATACATTATTAGCTGGGTACATGGCCACTCAGCTTGAGACTGCATTTTCTGTATTTTCTAGTCTTCTTTGTAGCTAGATGTCTTTCTAATGGAATGTGAGCAGGCATAATATTCCTACTTCACAAGATTAAAGGAAATCTTGTTTTCTACATCCCTCTTGCCCTTTCCTACAGGTTTTCAAGTGTTGGTAGTGGCAACCCAGATGCAACTACATAGCCAATAGCAACATAAAAATCAAGACAGAAGTAAGTTGATTTTGATGTTGTATCTGAATTACTTCATGGAGCAGAACTATTTTACAGCCTAGACCAATCATTTCTAGGATGTTATGGTGGCCAGCAATAAATTTTAATTTTACTTAAGCTATAGGGTTGTTGTCTTTCTTAAGGCATCTTAATGTGTTTCTTATCTTATACAGAATAATGTATTAATAATATTGCAATAATGACGTTGCATTATTGGAATAACTGTATCATTTATCTTGAAGGCAACTATTTTCACAGAAGTTGGCATTATGAAAGGGAAAATCATTTGGATAAGCCAGAAGAGACCTAGTCCTTAGGTCTAGGTTGATTATGTTCTATCTCTAAATGTGTCTCATTATATATTGAGGATGTAAAAAGGACCTGTCTCTTTTCTCTAAAGAGAAAGACAATAAAAGCAACAGGTATACTTTTGTAAAAGTACAATACCAGAGAAAAGAAATTTTACCAGATGCTAAAGAGGAATGAGTCTAAAATTACCAGAAGAGAGGGAAAAAAGAGAGCACAGTGATTTCCCAAGGTAGCCGATTCCTAAGGTAAATACTTAGGAATAAGTAGGAATTTCTTGTGCAGAAACTTTGGGGAAAGGTATTCCGGACATAAGGAACATCAGTTATAAAAGCAAAGAGAAATAAATTAACATGAGAAAATGACTAAGCAAAAGTGTTTCGGTATTGTTGGAATATAAAATGGAAGAGTAATGAAAACATGATATGGGAGAGGTGCTTAAGAGTGTGTGCTTTATACTGAGAACAATGTGAGGGTCATTGAAATTTTTAAGATATGGGACATACAGTAATACGTATTTATTATATTTAACATATACCGTATATTATGTTCTCGGCTTGATGTAAGAGATACAGAAAACTGAAACATGGTGTGTGTCCTCAATAAGCTCACAAACTACTGGGAAACCACTTAAAGAAACAGCAGCAATGCCTTGTGATAAGTGTGTGATCAGTGCTGTGAGGAAGGCAAATGCCTTGTGCTTGTGTTATGGAAGAAGAGCAGGATGTGGGAAGTTATAAAGACGAGAAAGAGGATAGCTCTTTTACAGAACTGCAAGTAGTTTAATAGCAATGCTTGCGGGTAGGAAACAGCAAGAGTGACAGAGAATGAGACTGGAGACTAGTCAGGAACCATGCCAGGAAGGTCTTTATGCCACACTAAAGACACTGGATTTTATTCTGAAGCCAATCACAGAATACGAAAAGAAAAATTGAGGAGGTAGAGCCAATAGAAGTGATGCACGAGGGAAAGAAAAGAGTATGAACATAATTTTGTGCCTCACCGAACCACTGGCATGATAGGGCCTTTAACTGAAATCGGGAATAAAAGTGACAGGGTCAATTCAGGAACAGAGAAAGAATGTGCTGTTGCAGTAGGTGTCCATTAAAGGGCCTGCCCTGTCCTCAACCCTCCATGAAGAAGGTGACCCATTTTCCTGCACAACACCCTGGCCATAGCTGAGACAACTGAATGAAGGATCTGACCGAGGAATAGCCAATTGGTAGTCAGGGCCTGACAGCAATGAGGTGTCCTAGCATGAAAGAAGAGCTGGTGAGAAATATCCAGGTAATGAGGTAGTTAGCAGTAGGAACTGACTTTATAAAGCTGCAATGAAGAAGTTGAAACCTATGACAGACCGTGGTGAGCCATATACAAATCAAAGTGATGAGGAAGGTGATAGACAGAAAGAAGCAGAGATGCCCTAGAGAGACTGTAAGCTCTTGACAGAAATGGAGTGAGAAGCCACCTGAGTTGCCTTGCTGCTGATGGCATTCACTGTTCATGCCTTATAACAAACTCACTTTTCCTTGAGGGAGTGTTCCTGATTTTCTCTTGCTTGCAGCCCAAAGAATCTAACTAAAAGAGTCACCAACTAGCTGTGTGCCTTTTCTCCCTCAACCTCTGGAGGAGACTTTAAAAGTGAAGATCATAGTTGAAATTATTTTAGAAGCAATTTTTTTTCCTTTCAGCAAATTTTTGTTTAACCGATGACTAAAACCTTTAGATTTACTATTAAGAAAGTCATGAGTGACACAGTTTTTAGAACTACGGGAGTTGAGACAGAGTTGTCTACTGCCCCTCTCAGTATAAAAAGAAAATGCACAGGCCTTGCAGGAAGTAATAAAGTTAATCTCCCCTTCCCACACTCTTCCGCTCTCTCCTCTCCTGGGCAAGTGGCTGAAAAAATACGTCCAGGTGCTACCATTGCAGGGGAGAAATGGCTGTTGCCTTGCCCTGCCTGATGACACCAGGAGAGTGTGTGACCCCAGTGTTCCTTGTGCCCACACTCAGATCCCCGCAGAGGCATTTGCCAGCCTTAGTCAGTAGGTGGCAATGAGAAGAGGGAGGCAAGGCCAGGCGGGGAAACCAGAGCGCATGGATGGGCCTTAGAGAACCTGTTTCAGAAAAACATATGTGGTGTGAGATGGACCATCTATTTGCTAAGATTCCAAGACCCAGCACATGCTTCTTTCCCCCACTGGACTCTACTTACAAAGCATAAATGTAAAGGTAACCTTATGAAGAACTTCAAAATGGAAACTTCAGAGCATTAAACACCAAATATGAGCCATATTTAGTTTGGGGTCCTATGTGACTGTATTGGTAGCATGCCCATGAAACCAGACTTCAGTTGATGGAATCTGCATGGAGGGAAGGAGGAAATTTGTGAGTAAAATAAATATTTTATAAAATAAAACAAATTCCAATTTGTTTTCAATACAAGGGAATCTTATTTATAACTTATTTGGTGAAACAGAACAATTTGATATATTATTTTTCCCAAAAAGACTATTTATTTGGTGATAATTCCCAGGAAATTATCACTCTTGCTAAAAAACAAAAACAGAGCAGGAACAGTAACAGAAATATCATAAAAGTAACATTGTAAAACAGTATTTACAAATTCTCGTAATATAGAAAGTCATTCTGAGAATTCGCCATCTCTATTAGTGACTCAGTGTTTAAGTTTTCCATCTTTAAGAATTTGTTCTTCACCTGTACAAGATAAAATAAAGGACGTGACTTCTAAGCATTTGTAACCATGTCTTTTGGCCAAATTCCTATTAGAATATATTAAAAGGAGAAACCTGTCAATGAAGATGTAGCTTGGGACTGTGGGCCTTGAATCTGAAACATAGCCAGACTTTGAGAAGTACTTTCACAATTTGTACTTATTTCTTATCAAGCAGCTATTTCTTTCCTGCAAGCAGCAAAATAACAGTTTTTTTGTTGTCGTTCTGTTTTCTAAAGGAAAGGAGAGAGTTCCCAGATTCTAAGCAATATGCTTATATTTCTAATCATGCAGAAAAATCTTGGAAAGGGTAGTTGTTAAACCAACCAGTTGTTTTGTTTCGGAGGCCTTCAGAAAAATGCAGTGTTATTCATAAGAACACTTTTCACTGAAGTTGCAGCAATGGCTTGCACAAAGCTTCTGGTTAACAGAAGAGAGACAGAGGAAAGAGTTCAAGTACGAGAAGGTAAGGGTAACTTCAAAATCACAGAAGTACATGGGAGCAACACAGTGGCCAAAGAGGACAAAAGACCACATAGTGAGCTTTTGACACCCTTAGAGTGGCTCAGGAGTTCTTTATTATTCAAGCAAAAAATGAAAAGATGATTTCCCCCTGGCAATGATTAGTACACACCACTGAACAAGAAGCAGTTCTTGGGATTACAATGTGCTATGTCTTGGTTCTCACAGAAGTTTTCTTTCCTCTAATGAATAGCCGGTATAATGATTTGTGGTGCTATCCTAAAAAGTCATGCCATAATCCCCATAAATGATGCTCAAGACAGCACCAGCCTGCAGTCCCCTCTCCCTCTACTCTCTTTTGTTAGCTGCAGGAAGACCCTCAAAGATGGAGATTTGCAATGTAAAGGAAAAAACAGAATGGAGTTTATTATTCAGCTGGGATGTTGCCCATATATCCATGTGTGATAATAGTGTTCTCTCTTTCTATATGTGTCTTCAAAATGGATAAACGCCACAGCCCTGAGTTAGTGTGGCGTGTACTGATGCCCTCTTAATGTTTAATTGCAGGGGAAGCATTCCCTGGAAAAGAGCCAGGGTATCTTCTAACTGAACAATTTTCATTTAGTGCTGGCTCTGCCTAGCTGACACTGAAGTGCTATGATCTTATTCACTGCCCCATACCCAAAAGCTGTGTGCAATTTTCTGCTCTGCCTGGTAAGGATGATTTAGCCATTATCATGTTTAGGTGATAGCTAATTTAATCACTGATGATGTTAATGCGGTGTAATACATATGTTAATACTCATGGCACCCTGCTTAGGGAGCCTTTGGGTTATTTAGTGTCAGCCCATTTCACTGGCCTAGACAGAGCTCAGGAAGGCTCATTCTCTTCCCAAAAGCATTTTGCACTCATTAATTCTTGCAGTGTTTTGAGTGTGAAGCAGATTATATTCAGCTGCAATAGCAGCACTAGAAGTATTGGTATTTTCTAGCACATTTCTATGTATGTAGCTCTTTTTGACATTATTTGACAAATAAAGGATACCATTACCTGCTGGGCATCAAGCTTATGTTATCTCAAGCCTACATTGGTTTAAGTCCTTATCTTACTTCTCTGCTGCACTGGGCATTCCAATGCTCAGAAAACAACTCTTTCCTTGGTATAGTTGGAAGCATAACCATTATCCCATCTTGCTATTGGGAATGATTATAGTCACCCAGACATGAACTCTGACCACAGCATTGCCTACTTTAAATACAGTCCCTAGGAAAAGTTTGGTTTATCTGAAGTGGTGAGTGGGGTTACAAGCGGGGGGTTAGCTGGATTGTCAATACAATCATGGACTCTACAATATTATACCTAGAAGTTACTCTAGAAACAGTCTCATTCAATTCATATCTATGTAAGTGGAGAGAGAGAGAGGGAGGAAGAGAAAGAGAGAGAAGAAAAGGAGAGAAAGAGTGAGTGAGTGAGAGAGAGAGAGAGAGAGTAGTTACCTGAGGGTCAAGGAGGGTAAGTGTTTTGCCAAAATCATCCAACTTACTAGTTTCAGAAATGAAAGTAAACCAGATTCCCACAATTTCTTGTCCCATCACCCCCTATTCCCTCCAGAGACAGTTTGACAACGCCATGACTGAGCTTTGCAGAAACTTTAGATTCCAGGACCAATGTCCTGATACTCTTAGGCAATGCTGCAATTCATTCTTCCACAAATCCTTTGACCAGTAAATATTGAGCACTTTTAAAGTGTTAGACACTGAGCTTAAGACACAGGAAACCAGATATAAAAGCCATATTGAGCCCCTCTGTTCAGACAGATCCCTATGTTAGGCCATTTCTCTGGCAACCAAGGTGCCATCTGAAGTGTTACTCCTGAACAAATCTCTGTTGTTGAGCAGAATTAGATGGTACAGGGTAAATACAGTTTTCAGTGAGTCTGAAACATGAACATATAACTCAATTAATTTGGAATGTTATCTACAAAATACGTAAGTATTGTCAGGGCTCAGAACATGCTACCCCGATTATGGCACCTTGGAGTAACCTCAGTTACTCTCTGAACTTTTCCCTGCCTTTCTTCCCTGAAACAAGGTTGTAAAAAAATTCTCTGACCTATTTCCTTTGAAAGTAGGTTATACAACCCTCATTCCAAAGGATCCTGTCTATACCCAGAGGCCAAGAAAAATCTGAAAAAAGAGTCTTGATGAGTTCCCCTCAGTTTATTACCATAAGATCACACATAGCCTTTTGTCCTCCAATGACACTTCTTCAGGACTGTCCATAAAAAATACACAGCTTTCCCTGGGTCTTTGCATTTTTATTTCTGAAGACACAGATCATGTATAACTTCCATGAAATAAATTTGCTATGCTTTTTTTCTTTAATCTGCCGTTGCCGTAGGGTGTAAGCATGAACCTTGAGATGGGTAAGGAAAAGATACTACTTTTTCCCCTGTAGTATGCACATGGGATGACAACATAAACAAATAGTTTTAAATAAACAATAAAATGAAAATAAAGTATCTTTTTACTAGCTGTAAACAGTGGAAATAAGTGCATTTAGTAGATACGTAGAAATAGAAGAAAAGCACAATGGAAGTGGCATATTGGAATTAATCATTTTTTCTCTAATTTATTGGAATTGCTTCCTACGGGAGATGAGATTTCAAGACTTGTTTGAGTGATGAAGAAAAGGGAACTTGTCTGGGAGAATCAGAAGTTTCGTGAGAGAAAGCAATTTGCCCAAGGTCATGTAACTAGCCAGTGTCAGAGTAGGGAATTAAACACGTTGAAAAGAAATGAATGTTTCTGTAGTGAGTCTCTTTATAAGAGCACCTTCAAGTTGATGTCAAGAATTTTCTCCAGGACGTAGATGAGAATTATAGTGACCTTCATGAAATAATACATTGTGTCTTAGAGAAAAGAGACTGTGAGTTTTTCAGCTGAGAAACTTGGGTTCTAAGGGCAAATCTGAACCTACTTTCCGCACTATCCACGAAATGCTCTCCAAATCTCTATCAAATCTTGAGCAAGACAAACTACCCCTCTGCAGAAGATAAAAACTTGCTTTGTTCAACCTTTTATCTGAGGAGTATAATCCTCATTTTCCTCTTGAAAATAAGAGTAATAAATGAATGCAAACATTCGCAGCCGATTTCTGTCAAGAATCTCTCCCAACTAATTAACCTATGACTGGAGCAAAGCAAGCAGCTTAGCTGATAACAGAAATGCCAAGTCAGAGAGAAATGTCTTTCAATTAGTTGTATCATCCGAACCTGCAATTTCACTTTCCTTAGGATCAAATTCCATCCATTCCCTGAACACTCTCTCCCAGTCCCTGGCCATCCTCTTATTTGCTTGTTTTTCTTCATAGCAAATATCCCTATCAGAATTTTTATATTTTTTCCCACTCTGAAGTAAAGCTCTGTGAAGGTCTAAGTGTTTGCTGTAACCATAGTACCTAGAATTGGATGTAGCACATTGGTAACATCTAATAAATATTTATTAAACAAATACATATCTAACAAACTTAATAAAATCTTCTAATTCTTTTTTCATTTTTTAAATGGCCACGAAAATTTCTAAAAGCACACAATTATTGAATCAAAATTGAGAGTAAACAAATATTTTCCATGACACTATGCTTTATCATTAGTATGGGTGGTAGTTACTAAATATTACATACTACATATTGTAAATATTATCTTCTGATAAGTGTGATATGTAGAATTCAACCTGAAGAATATACATGACATACATGGACACTTCACTTGCGACACCAAAGATTCAGAAAACATGTATTGAGACTCACTGATAGAAGTTACTTAAAACAATCCATTTTTTATTTATATTCATTTTTTAGTTTTTAAAATTTTAAGATATTTAATTGAAAAATAAAAAATTGTGTATATTTAAGGTATATAAGGTGATTTTATATTTCTCTACATCATATACTGATTACTGCAGTCAAATTAATCAACACATCAATCACCACCCATAGTTACCGTCTGAGTGTGTGTGTGGGGGGGGGCGGTGAGGACACAATATCTCTCTTATAAATTTCAAGGAAACAATGGAATATCATTACCTATTTATAGTATTTCACTACACTGTATATTAGATCCACAGAACTTAATGATCTTACAATTGAAAATACATACCCTTTGATTAACCTCTCCTCCCTCATCCACCCCCAGCTCCTGGCAACCAGCATTCTGTTCTGATTCTATAAGTTCAACTTAGATTCCACATAAGTAAATTCTGTTTCACAGTATTTGTTTTTCTGAGTCTACATAATTTCACTCTTTTAAGAACTGCTGATAGAAGTTACTTAAAACATTCCACTTTTTAAAAATAATAACCAGTTTTAAAAATATACATAAAGATATCTAGATGAGAAATAATAGAATTCCTTAGAAGACATGTTATTCCAAGAATGGCCATGGACCTCAGAGTCAGCTAGTCTTGGGATTTGGATCTTAGATCTCCTGCTCACTGAGCTCATGACCTTGGCTAATTTATCCATGCAAAGATTATATTTCCCTCTCAGTAAATGGGATAAAATAATATCCACCTTGTAGTAATGTGAATATTATACGTATCATCAGCATTATATTAAAATATTATTTATATATTAATGTAAGAAATAATAATTATTTTCATAAATAATGTAAAGTCTGAGGCATTGCAAACCATTAACAAATACATGTTCTTGCCCAGGCTGTCCTGTACATCCCATCTACTTCTCCCAAAGTTTTCTGGCACTCAACCCCCACTGTCCAAATGTCAATTGCATTGGTATGTTTACAGTATTCATAGAATCTGACTTTTTCCCAAGTTTCAGTGAAAATGAATTTTGGAAGACAGGAATTAACTAACTCAACTAGTTAATTGTGGATCATGCAGCATTTTATCTCTGTGTTTCCAGATTTTCCCAGTGTCTCGGGTGTGCTTTAGTGATTTGTGTGCATGCTCTATTTCTCCTACAAGATCATGTGTGCCTTCAGGGCAGGATGTGAGTGCTTTCATTATTGTATGCCCTGAAGAATCTCAGTGCCCTTCACATTGTTAGTACTTGAAAGGTTTGTTTAATGACTAAAAATAGATTTGATGAGAATCTCACAGGCATATTTTATATGTTTGCCACATATAATATGTACATTTAATTGAAACACAGAAACACAATTTTAATGTTAAAAATTTTTAAGCTTTTTAAAAACTTTATGTGTATTATAACACTGTACATCATTCTGTAAATCAATTTTGAGTGCAACTACAAGTTTTGGTGACTTATCTATATTGGTAGCTTATTGCTAATGAGGTTACTAACATCTTAGAGTTATCGAACATTTTTGTTTCCTAGTATATGAATGAGAATTTATAATCTTAAGCTTTTTGTTTGTTGAAATGTTTACTAGAAGGAAATCTGTATATATTCTGGAAGCAACTATTTTATCTTATCATACATACTGAAAACTCAGTTAGTAGCTCGTCATCTCATTTTAAACTGATGATTTTTAAGAGGTTTTTTAATTTTAGTGCTGCCAAATTTGACAATTTTTAATTCACATTTATCTTTTAACACATATATCCAAACTTGGCCAGAGATCTTAAAAACAGTCACCTATATTTTCCTTAACATGCTAAAGCTGTACTTTTACAGTTGGATTTTACTCCACCTAGATAGATTTTTTTTTTCTGCTGTAGAGTGTGAAATAGAAATAGGTTTGCTAACACCTGTTAGATTACTAACTTTCCAGCATCAGTTTTTGAGCAGTCTATCTTTTCCCCATGGATTTACATTACCAATTCTGAGATATATGAAGTATCTATCCATATACATAGCCCTATTCTGGTGTGTGTGTATGTCTAGGTGTGTGCATGTGTGCGTTTGTGCCCATTCCTGTGATAATTCCATTGACTTAGTTACTACAGGCTGGCTTTAAATACTGACATCTGGCATGTGATAAGATGACCTCCTTCCCACGACTGTTCTGGTTTGTGTTGCCTCTTCTCGGTATATGGTGCCTAGTAATTTTTGAAAATTCAACCATACATGGAAGTATATTTATAGTTTTACTTAATTTTTTATTCAATCATTTCTAGACATTTGTATTAAAATGTTTCTAATGCATCTTTATTACATTTTTCTTAGATCACTTTGCTCTGACTAGCAGGACAGGTAACATGATTTGTGAGATCCAGCATAAATTGAAATTGTTGGGCTCCTTGATCCAAAATTATTAAGAATGTCAAGATGACGAGAGCAAAACATTAAACCAAGCATTTCCTAGCTCTTATAAATGCAGCTGTCATTTCCTTGGAGCCAGTCCTCCTGTCCAGCCACATCCCTGTGGTAATTGCAATGAGCTTTTGAGTCATTTCTCACTGTTTTCCCTTCAGTCAGTCTGTCCTCCTTTTCTGGAGCTTCTATGCAACTCTACAGCCATTGCCTGTTCTTATTATTTGTCTTTATTGCTCCATACTTTCTGAACTTCACATGTGGTGTCCTCAGGGTTAATAACCAGAGCTTCACAGTGCCCTATTGGTACAGTTGTTCTATCTGCCAGGTACACATATCTTGTCAGTAGTAATGTTGGCATAGTCAATACACATGCTACTGCTTAACTCTCAGGATTTATTTTCTGCACCTTTCCATTTTGTGTAATGTCTTTACAACTTTTACATTCCATTGGCTATCTCTCTGTCCCTCGGAGAACTCAACATGCTTTCTGACTCAATACCTTTGTATTTTTAGTTCTTTCTGCCTAGAAGTTTCTTAAGCAGATCTGCATATGGCCAGCTTCTTTTTAACATCTAGGTTTTGACCCAATGTCACCCTTCTCAGAAGCTTCCTTGGTCAACAGCACTTTCTAAAATTATATAATTTATTTACTTGCCAAGTCATTACATGTTTCTTCCTGCTAGAATGAAATTTGCCATAGACGGAAGCCTTACTTGTTTTGTTCAGGTCTATATCCCCTGTTTAGTTACTAAGCATAATAAATATTTGTTAAATGGATTAATAAATCCTAGAGATTTAGCAGATGGAGGGGATAATCAAGGACCTACCAGGGGGCCGGGCTCGGTGGCTTACACCTGTAATCCCAGCACTTTGGGAGGCCAAGGTAGGTGGATCACCTGAGGTCAGGAGTTTGAGACCAGCCTGGCCAACATGGCAAAAACCCATCTCTGCTAAAAATATTAAAAAATTAGTTGGGTGTGGTGGTGGGTGCCTGTAAACCCAGCTACCTGGGAGGCTGAAGCAGGAGAATCACTTGAACCCAGGAGGTGGAGATTGCAGTGAGCCGAGATGGTGCCATTGCACTCCGGTCTGGGCAATAAGAGCAAAACTCCGTCTAAAAGAAAAGGAAAAAAAACCAAACAAAAAACAAAGAACCTTACAGGGGAAGAGTATAATACACCAGAGAGTGGAAAGAGTGTGGCATGTAAAACAAACAAACAAAAGAGTTAGGAGATTTTAGTGGACAGTTTCCAGAGCCTTGATATTGAAGCTATTGTTTTCTCATTTATACACTGACTTTCTTAAGGGTAGGGGACTGGGTCTCATTTATCTTGATGACTTTAGACCCTAGCACAGAATGTCACTTATGTTGGGTTTTAGTTAACAGTTATTGAAATGAATAAACAGATTTCTCTTAAACATTATAAAAATGTAGTATGGCTTTATTCTTAAGCCCAGGAGAGATTTCTTATCTTTTTGTCTTATTAAAAGAAAGCTCTTCTGCATTAGTTCAAGAAATTGTGTTTGAAAGCAGGTCACACGGGTGCTGCACTGTGAACAAACTCTGGCTTTGTTTTATCACCTGAGGTGGTATATAATAAATTCATCAGCTGAGGCTTATGATGTTGATTGGGGTGGAGATTCTCTTACCATGCAAGTCTGAAGGTGACCTGTAAATTCATTTATCATAAAAGCTTAAAAGGCTGACTACCGGGGCCTTCAACCTCTCACATGACACCACTACAGCTGGACGTGGAAGGCAGTGTCGCTACCCTCAACAAACGAGGCATTCCTTGCAACTGCCTGACTCTGAAAGGTCGAAGGTACCCAAAGGCTTCCTCAGTATTTCAAGTGGCAGATCCATGTAGTATAGATGTATTTTTGTCAGACGTGAGGCTTTAGTATGTGAAGCTCCCCTCACTCTCTTCGAGTGATTATAAAGGATGTAGATGGAGAATTGGATGTAAGAATAAATATTGTTTGCAATGAGGAGGGCAACAAGTTTCCTCAAATAAAAGTCAAATACAAATCACAATGAGTACTCACAGAGTAGTAGGTGATGTAAATATGGCTGCCCACATAGTCTTGAATATCATTGAAAAGGGTGACAGAGGCTGGGCACGGTGGCTCACACCTGTAATCCCAGCACTTTGGGAGGCCAAGGCAGGCGGATCACGAGGTCATGAGATCGAGACCATCCTAGCTAACACGGTGAAACCCCGTCTCTACTAAAAATACAAAAAATTAGCCGTGCGTGGTGGCAGGCGCCTGTAATCCCAGCTACTCGGGAGGCTGAGGCAGGAGAATGGCGTGAACCCGGGAAGCGGAGCTTGCAGTGAGCCTAGATGGCAACACTGCACTCCAGCCTGGGCGACAGGCAGAGCGAGACTCCGTCTCAAAAAAAAAAAAAGAAAGAAAGAAAAAAGAAAAGAAGAAAAGGGTGACAGATTCAATTTTTTCCCTTTAGAACACCTACTGGCTATTATCTCAGAAAGTGAATATAGACCTCTGGTCAGTTCAGAAGAATGGAAGATGGATTCTTTATTCACTTGCTGATGCCTTTAACCTGTCTGTATTCTGATGTTAAGCAAAGATTAATTGAACACTTATATGTTCAAGATAGAAATTTAAACCTTTGATCTCAAAGGCTATAATATACAGTAGAAAAGATCTTGCAAGTAGAGTAGTCACTATAATACTTATGAAAGATAAGAAGAAGAAAGAACAGACTTGGGCCACCTGAGTAGTATCACAAAGTAAAATTCTATAGCTGTTTGAGGAGAGAGAGGTGAGTTCCAAGAGAAGTAGACAGTAAAATATCAATCACAAGATTCTTCTTGCATGCCTTAGGGTTGAAAAACCTTTTAAAATAAGAGAAATGGAAAAAAAATAAGGAAAAATAATCTGAGTATAACAGAGTGAGGGGCAACAGGATAGGAGGTGAGGGAAGGTGCAAAATATGGGCTCAAGATAAGAAGGACACCCACTGGACTGAAACATGGGGATGATATATAAGAGTATTTGATGAGAGCTTAGACAGATTGGTCACAAAGAAATGAAAGTGATAGTAGATACTAGGCCTTTAATCGCTAGATGATGATAAAGACTTAAATGTTAGACCTAAAACCATAAAAACCCTGGAAGAAAACCTAGGCAATACCATTCAGCACATAGGCATGGGCAAGGACTTCATGTCTAAAACACCAAAAGCAATGGCAACAAAAGCCAAAATTGACAAATGGGATCTAATTAAACTAAAGAGCTTCTGCACAGCAAAAGAAACTATCATCAGAGTGAACAGGCAACCTACAAAATTGGAGAAAATTTTTGCAATCTACCCATCTGACAAAGGGCTAATTTCCAGCATCTACAAAGAACTTAAACAAATTTACAAGAAAAACTCAAACAACGCCATCAAAAAGTGGGCAAAGGATATGAACAGACACTTCTTAAAAGAAGACATTTATGCAGCCAACAGACACATGAAAAAATATTCATCATCACTGGCCATCAGAGAAATGCAAATCAAAACCACAATGAGATACCATCTCACACCAGTTAGAATGGAGATCATTACAAAGTCAGGAAACAACAGGTGCTGGAGAGGATGTGGAGAAATAGGAACACTTTTACACTGTTGGTGGGACTGTAAACTAGTTCAACCATTGTGGAAGGGTGATTTCTCAGGGATCTAGAACTAGAAACACCATTTGACCCAACCATCCCATTACTGGGTATATACTCAAAGGATTATAAATCATGCTACTATAAAGACACATGCACACATATGTTTATTGAGGCATTATTCACAGTAGCAAAGACTTGGAACCAACCCAAATGTCCATCAATGATAGACTGGATTAAGAAAATGTGGCACATATACACCATGGAATACTATGCAGCCATAAAAAATGATGAGTTCATGTCCTTTGTAGGGACATGGATGAAGCTGGAGACCATCATTCTGAGCAAACTATTGCAAGGACAGAAAACCAAATACTGCATGTTCTCACTCATAGGTGGGAATTGAACAATGAGAACACTTAGACACAGGATGGGGAACATCACACACTGGGGCCTGTCTAGGGTCGGGGGAGCGGGGAGGGATAGCATTAGGAGTTATACCTAATGTAAATGACGAGTTAATGGGTGCAGCACACCAACATGGCATATGTATACATATGTTACAAACCTTCACGTTGTGCACATGTACCCTAGAACTTAAAGTATAAAAAAAAATGAATACACATATGGAAACATCATTAAAAAAATTAAAAAATAAAAACATAGTAAAAAAAAAGATGATAAGCCACTGAAAGATTTGGAAGAATAATTTTCTTAAAGGAATGCTTTAGAAAAAGTGATTTAGTGGCAGTGTGAAGAAGGCAATGTAATTGAGAGGGAAAAGAAACAAAGAAAACCATTAGGATACCACTGAAATTATTTAGAACCAATTGGACTTTAAGATCAAGAACTATGGAAGCAGCGTTTAAAAACTGAGAGCAAGTAATAGAAAACGAAAACCAGAAAATAATTATCATATGAATGAGAGTTGGGAAGAAGTCACAATTTAGATTGTGAATGATTAGAAAAGAATAGAATTCATCAAGTCCTGATATGGAGAAAAAAGAAAACTTTTTTTCTCTTTTATTTTCCTTTTTTCTCCCTTTTTTTTCCAATCAATCTGTGTATACATCTACCTAGTAAAATGGTGATATAAGAATAAAGAAGACATAATCCTTACTCACAAGTTTTAATAATCTCATCAGGGAGACCAACAAAAAAATTTTATATACTGTTGATTTATAAGTGCTAGAATAAAGAGTTGTGTAGTATGCAATGGAAACACAGAGGGGGAACATTTAATTAAGACTAGATATCTGTGAAAGTTTCCCAGAGGAGGTAACGAATGATATAAATTTTATTTGATAATTAAAAGATATTTAGAAAAAAAGGTTGACGGAGGGCACAATATTCAGAGGATAAAGCAGGAATTTGTTGATACTTAGAGACATGGAACAAGATTATACCTTTGAGGAAAAAAATCCATGTCTCAACAGGTAGAGGAAAGCAAAGGGATGTTTGTGTGATGGAAAACCATGCTTGCTGAAAAATTCTCCTCCTAAAAGGTAAGAGAGCCATTACATTTGGTTTTAGACATTTTAGGTTTGAGGCTTTAGAAGGAAAGAAGTTTAAAATGTCTATCAGGTAAAAATAAGCATGTGGAGCCTAATGAAAAAGCAAGATTGGGGCCGGGCACAGTGGCTCACGCCTGTAATCCCAGCATTTCCTGAGGCCAAGGCAAGTGGATCACAAGGTCCAGTGTTCGAGACCAGCCTGGCCAACATGGTGAAACCCTGTCTCTACTAAGAACATAAAAATTAGCCAGGCGTGGTGGTGTGTGCCTGTAATCCCAACTACTGGGGAGGCTGAGGCAGGAGAATCACTTGCACCCGGGAGGCAGAGGTTGCAGTGAGACGAGATCACACCACTGCACTCCAGCCTGGGTGACAGAGCAAGACTCCATCTCGGGGGGAAAAAAAAAAAGTGAGACTGGGGCTGGGGCTGTCAGATTTATGTCTAGGCATTACGCACAAAAAAGATAATTATTAAGGATTGAAAATATAAGATAGTATTATAAGAAAGAGATTATGGTGCACAAAAAAAAAGCTTAGAAAAGAACCTTGAAAAATGTATGTATTTAGAAGAGAGTGGCAAGATTTGATAGAAAATAAGATTTTTTTAAAGTAAAAATATTAAAATTTAATAAGGCTTCAGGGAGAAAGGAAAAGTTTCCAGAATGAATGGATATTCAATACAGACAAACAATGTAGAGAAACACTTGGCATATTACAATAAAATGTTTAGAAATAGTTAGTAAGTCAGTACAAAAGCTAAGAACCACAAAAAGGTGATTGGATTAAGTAGTTTGGAGGTTACTGATGACATGAGAAAAGAATTTCGGTGAATAAACATGAGGGAAAATGAGTTTCAAGATATTGAGAAATTGGTTGCCTGGAAGGAAAGACAAGCCATGAGTATAGATAACTCTTTGATTACATATAATAACAGTAAGAGCAACACCAGAAATAAGTGACTGACAATTTTTACCATGGAAGATTATCCCCTCCATGTGTACACAGAAGCAGAGTAAACTTTGGAGAGTGAGCGGATAGGGGTATGAAAAAAAGAAGATAATCAAACAGTAATGGTCCAGTGAAAGACTGACTCTGGAAAGCAGCAGCAAGTTATCTCTATTGTCCATAAGAAAAAATTATAAATGAAGATAGGTTAATTTTTGTATTGTGGTATGAAGACTTAACATGCGATCTACCTCTTAACAAATCTTGTGCACTATACAATACTGTTAACTACAGGCACAATATTGCACAGCAGATCTCTAGAACTTTTTATCTTGCATAACTAAAAGTTTATATCTGTTGAACAACAAATCCCTATTTTCCCCCCCACCTCCAACCCTGGCAACCACCATTCTGCTTTCTGTTTTAATGACTTTGACTATTTTAGATATCTAATTTAACTGGAATCATGCAGCACTGACCTTCTGTAACTGGCTTATTTCATTAAGCATAATGTCCTCCATGTTTATCTATGTTGTTGCAGATGGCAAGATTTCCTTCTTTTTAAGGCTAAATAATATTCTATTGCATTCATAAACCACATGTTCTTTATCCCTTCATCTTTTGGTGGGTATTTAGTTGTTTTCATATCTTGGCTATTGGGAAGAATGCTCCAAAGAGCATGAAAATAAATACATTTCTTAGAGATCCTCATTTCACTTCTTCAATTATATACTCCCAATGATATTGCTGGATCATACAAAAATTCTATTTTTAACTTTTTGAGGAATTATTATACTGTTATTCATAGTGGCTGCACCATTTTACAGTTAGACAAACAATGTAAAAGGGTTCTAATTTCCTCTGCTTCCTCACCAATACTTGTTATCTTCTTTATTTTTATTTTTTATACAGACATCTTAACATATGAAAGGTGATACCTCATTGTGGTTTTGATTTTCATTTCCCTCATGATTAGTGATGCTGAGCATCTTTTCATATACCTGGTGGCCATTTGTATGCCTTTTTTGAAGAAATGTCTATGTAAGATTTTTGCCTATTTTAAATTGTATTATTTGTTTTATTGTCATTGTATTATAGGAGATCCTTCTATATTTTATACATTAATCTCTTATCAGATGGATGTTCTGCAAATATTTTCTTTCAGTCTATAGGTTGCCCTTTCACTCTGTTGACTTTTTTTTCTGTGTAGAAGCTTTGTTATTTGATATAGTTTTGCTGGTCTAATTTTGCATTTGTTGCTTATGTTTTTGGTCTTCTATACATTAAATTATTGCCATGTTCACTGCAAAAATCCTTAACAAAATATTAGCAAACCAAATTCAATAGCACATTAAAAGGATCATACACCATTACCAAGCAAAATTTATCCCAAAAATTCAAGATTGTTTTCAACATATGCAAGTCAACTAACATGATACAGCATAACAAATTAAAAGATTAAAATAACAATTATTTTAATAGATGCAGAAAAAAATGGACATATTCAACACATTTTTATGATAAAATCTCTTAACAAACTAGGTGGAGAAGGAAAGTAGTTCAACCCAATAAAGGCCACATCTGAAAATCCCAATGCTAACATCATTCTCAATGGCAAAAACTGAAAGCTTTTTTCTCTAAGATTAGGAAGAAGGCACAAAAACCCACCATTGCCACTTCGAGTTGACATAGTATTGGAAGTTCTAGCCAAGCAATTAAGCAAGAAAAAGAAGTCAAATAATCAGAATCAGAAAGGAAGAACTAAAATTGTCTCTATTTTCAGAAAACATAATCTTACATGTAGAAAATCCTAGAGACTCCAAAAAAATGTGTTAGAACTTAAAACAAATACAATAAAGTTTCAGGATGCAAAATCAGCACACAAAAATCAGCTGCATTTCTATATAATTGTAGAAATTATATTAAATATCAACAGTAATATTAAATTATATGAAAATGAAATTAAGAAAATAATCCCATTTATAATAGCATCAAAAAATAAAATTAATTAGGCATAAACTTGACCAGGAAGGTGAAAGATTTGTACACTGAAAACTATATATCACTGATGAAAGAAATTTAAAAAGATATAAACAAAGAGAAAAGCATTCATGTTCGTAGATAGGAAGATTTAATATTGCTAAAATGTCCATACTACCCAAAAGGATCTACATATTCAATGCAATTCTTCTCAAAAATCCCAGTGACTTTTTTTTTTACAGAAAAAGAAAATACAATTCAAAAATTCATATGGAACTAAAAGACCCTGAACAGCCAAAGCAAAGGACAAAGATGGAGACATCACACATTCTGATTTGAAAACTATAGTGATTAAACCCATATAGAACTTGTGTAAAAACACACATTTACATGGAACAGAATAAAATGCTCAGAAATAAATCCAGGCATATTCAGTCAATTAATCTTTGATAAGGGTGCCAAGGATACACAATGGCAAAAGGACTATCTCTTCAACAAAAGGTGTTGGGAAAACTGTATATTCACATGCAAAATAATGAAACTGGACCCTTGTCTTACACCATACACACACAAAAAAATCAACTCAAAATGGACTAAAGATTTAAATCTAAGATCTGGAGCTGTAAGCTGTTAGACGGATAGACTGATGTTTAATGTAGAGGGTTTTGTTTTGTTTCAGTCTTTAAAAAGTTGAAAAACACCAAAATATTTAGCCTCCAAATTCCCTGAGAAAAATTGACAGAATTTGGTGACAGTTGTAGAGTACAGGAGCAAAAGAAATGTGGAAGATTCAGCCATCAATTTTGGCTTGACAACTAGGAAAATGAATGTTTTTTTTGTTTTTTGTTTTTTGTTTTTTCAGATAAGCAACAAAGAAGTTTCGTTGGGTTTGGAAAAATAAGAATTCTGCTCTTAGTGGAGTGAGTTTTAGAACCCCCTGGAGATAATAGAATAAATATTTAAATATGTGGAGGTCAGGAGATAGATTTAATTCAGAGACACCTATCTGGTCATCATTCATGTATTCAATCAATATATATTGAGTACCTACTGTATGTCAGTCAGTGTTCTAGGCACAAAATTACTCTCAGGAAGATTACATTCTAGTAGGGCTTTTAAAAGCAATAGAAGGAAATAAATTCACTCAAGAAGAATATGCATTCTAAGAGAAGGAAATGTGAGACTTAACACTGTGGACTTTAAGAGACTGCTAAATGGCAGAGTCAAGTCACTCCAACCAAGCTTACAAAACCCATAATTAATACATATTTTCAATTTTTGCCAGTGAGATTCTGTGGTTGAAATAGCAAACTGACATATTAACTAAGATAAAGATGAAATGATTTTAATATATTTAGTAATAAAAAAGTGTGTGTGTGTGTGTGTTTTAATGAGGTATTATAGCAAGAGGGGATTTAAAGATATTGATGCTCTAAAAGATTCTCTAATAGCAGTGTCATTCAATTGATTTTTTCAAATATTAAAGCACTTAATAAGAAAAACACGTGCAAGATGCCACATGCATTCTTTTCTTTGATTACATTTTAATTAATTAGATTAACAATATTAAATTTTAAAAACTCTATATGTGGCATAATTCCTTATACACATTGATATCATAGCTGAACATTAACAAGAACAGATTAAAAGATATAATTAAATTCATTGAGCTTGCATTACAACTATTGAAATCCATTGAGTTTGAATTCCAACTACCTACTGACTCGAGCTTACTATCCCAGCATCTACCAGCTGCAGGCACATATATGCCACGAGGTAGGAGTAGTTGCTTAATGCTATTAGATCATGAAATGAATTATTTTGATTTGTTTGTGTTTGTATTTACATGTTGTTGTGTTGTTATCGTGTGTTTCCACAGAAAATTTCTGGATGGCTTAAGTTAATGAACTACTATTAAGTTAAGGAACTACTATTGACCCATAGACAATTACTGAACAGCAGAAGTCTAGAGATTCTTGAAATCTATCTGATTTCAAAGACAATATGTGTTGTTAAACCTGTGTTTGAATCCTTAGGTAATGCTTTTTAGTTCATTGACCTTGAAGAGACCCTTAGAATCCTTCTTGTTAAGGCACAAAAACACATACACATAGATTTTTATTACTAAATACATTAAAAATTGTTTAGTCTATCTTACTTAATATGTCAGCTAGCTATTTCAACCACAGAATCTCACTGACAAAGAGAAAATATTTATTAATTATGGGTTTTCTAATTCTGCAAATGTCATTTTATTTATTTGAGAAATAGTGATTGGATTATTCAAGAATTTGTTAAAAGGCTAAATGTAGCAGTTACAAAAGGTTAGCTATTAACACATATAATGCCATCATCTGGCCACACATGTTCTCCCAATGTAAAGAAAACAAAATCAAATTTGCTTACCTTGATATTTAAAATACTAAGAAACCTAAAAGGATTTGAAATACTAAGAAATCTAAAAGGTTGAGAATGATGTAATGTTTTGTTTAAATATTAGAATGTTTTTTTCTAATTCTACAAGAAAATAAACAGTAGTAGAGAATAAAAAGCCACAAAATCAAGGTCAAATAGGGGAATGAAAAATAGTTATATTGGACAGATATGTAAATAGCTTCATATTTCATGTGGTCTAATTAGAGTGCTTGTGGAAAAATGAGATGTACAAGAAATAATTTTCAAATGCTGTTTCTTTATTTAAGTGATGAAAAATTAAGCTGTGTGATTGGCTACTTTAAAAGAAAGGGGGAATCCTGAGAAGCAAAATGTCCATTTTCATTCTGGATTAATGATTCACTATCCAAGTGTGAAATTAGATAAATACATATTCCTTCATGCAGAGCTAACATTTTGAAATGCCCAGGGATTTTTGACAGTGTCACACAGTGTCTGTTTTTCCTTTCTGCTTATTTTCCATAATTTTTAGAATGGTGTCAAAATGTTTGTCACTAAGATGGAGAAAGAAGGAGAAAAGAGGTTTTATCATTCACAAAAAAAATTTACTAAAAGTTACTTATGAAGACCTCTGCTTCCCTGATACAGCAGACGAAAAGCAAAAATCTGCTTTTGTGCAAATTAAGATGGACTTCTGTTTTAGTAATTCTTGAAAAAAGATCTATATTAGCCTGTCTTAAGAGAGAGAGCACATCCTTATCCTCTGATTCATCTTCTTTATGTTTTCCAGTATTATTTGTGGAAATTACAGCAACTGAACAAAAAACATGACCTTAGAAACATAGTGAACACCAGACTCTCTTAGGACACATTTTAATAAGAACTATATTTGCTTCTGAAAAAAATGTCATAGAAGACAGCAGTGCAATTAAGTGCCTGGTTTTGTGCATATTTACTATAATTTGTTTTGTCAAGGAATGTTTTACTGACTCCCTTCACAATTTTGATAAGAATAAGGAAGTTCTGCCACATTGAATATATTTTCAGAGCAGAGCAAATGAACAAAGAAAATGTCAAACCAATCTTGCACCAGAAATATGCTTTTGTTGTTGTTGTTATGCAGGAGTTTTATGATGCTGCTGGACATTCCCCTTACCATGAGAGGGAAAAAGATGCAGCAATTCCAGAATACGTAGTACACTTCATCAGGAGGAAAAAAAATCCTTTTGGGGCCACCACTTTATCTTGTATGTACAGTAGTCTCCTGGTTCATTTTAAGCAGTGACACAAAATTCTATGTGTCTAATCTAAGGAAAGAGGGTGAGTTGTTCATACCCTGGATACAGAATCAAATCCTATGAGATCTGTTGGAATTCAATAATAAACATTTACAGACCTTGCTGATTCAATATTCAATTTGACACATTTGGATAAAGCCAACATCTCCCAGCTGTTTCCCAACAAGGTGGCTAGGGAAGCAAAGTCGCCCTGGAGAAGCCCCAACAAAAGAGCTGACATTTTAGCAATTTTGAAGGGGTACTTTTGATGACCCAGAAAATGCCTTTCCAACGATTGCAAGAATAGATGTCGCCAGGTCAGACGGAGTATTCTGGCATCTGGAGACCACATAGGTATGATTGGCCTTCCTTGCTCGGGAGAAATACACCAGGAAGCCTTCCAACATGGTTGAAAAGGCTGGTAGAAAACCTTGGTTTTTATAGCTCACCATTTTAAAAAATGAGAATGCATTGCCATTGAATTTTTGCCTTCTAAGAAGGAATTTTTCTTGAGAGAAAATTGTCAGCTCATGTGTAGTATTTCAAAGGTCTGAGAAAATACATATTTGTCTTGACCTTAGTTCTCATCAGAACTGGTGTGAATGCCATAATTTTCATTTTTCCTGTGGGAAATAAAGAGGGTGAGGAATAATAAGTAAAGTGACATTAAGTATTCTTTGAGATGCTAATCCATTATATTCCTGTTTCCATCCCTGTTGCTGGCCCTGTATACCCCTTAAACACAAATAATCACACTTATACATAATAATCATCTTAAGAACTACATAGTTTAGATCTCACATTTCAAGAGGCTTTCTCTCCCTCTGGATCAATTCTGACAAATACACTTGGATAAAAGAGAAGTCAATGGTTTCATTCAAACCAACCAATAAGAAAGATTTATTTACCATCTTCTCTAAAAACAAACCTCCAGACAAAGAAAGTATCAGATGGCAAGCTAGCTCTTCTTCTGAAGGTTCCTCTTTCTTATTTTTCCTTGCTTCACTGGTGGTTGAGTGACAGTGTCAGTTCCCTGTCCAACAGACAGCAAAATAAGATGGTTAACAGCATTTAGTGTTCATGTCCTAGAGCAGAAAGAGTAGTGAGGAGAGAGGCTGACAACAGTATCTTACCCTCAGTAATGAACTACATGCCAAATAGAAATCACTATAACCCTCTGGGTTCCTATGGTAATTTGGTAACTATTATTTCCATTCAATGGAAAGACTTAGCTGGCAGAAGAGTTCAGTTACACAATCAAATGACTGAAGATATTTCATAAAGTTAGTCTAACAGTGGTTAGGTTGGTTTTGAGATGAGTCAAATATTATTGAAGATGTTCCTGCTATCTTCCATTGTTTTATTTTAATACCAATAGCAAATATGTATCATATGCAGAAATTATACATTTTGCCATTTGTCACCCTAAATCATTTACATAGTGTTAACTCAACCTAGTGAGAAAAATTGGGGCATAGAAGATATTACACTATAAAACTGTTCAACTGGAGAAATATCTACCTGGAAATTTTCAGCATTTTTTTTAAAGAACTCGTTTGAAAGAAAAGTTTTATGCCCATTTGATTAAAATACAACATTCATTTGGATATATTGCAGTCAAATCGTGTCATAGATACATATCTGCATATAGTCCACTAGATATCATTTTGAAGTATATATCATGAAGCTTTGTCTGGTCTTTGAACTAGATGACTAGCCAATTGTCCATTCTCCTAATTCTGATATGGGCAGCTGTTAAACTCCACTGACTGATGTTTTATGCTTTATAAATAAATAAATAAAATATATATATAAATGACGATTTCTGGATTCTTCCATTTGTGTCAGCCCTCCTGAGATCATTCTGGCTCTTTGGTCATTGGCCAACTTTCCACTATTGGCAGAATGCTGGATATTAAAAAGTATCATATTCATATACAAATCACCTGCACCTTAAAAAAAATAAAAAATTGTTGGTTACCTAGTCTACAAAAAAAAAACATAGCCTCCATCTTTTAGGCCACTTTCTAGAAATTATCTCACTTATTTTTTGGATTTTTTCCCAATTCATTCCTCTGTTGATGCTATTAGGACTTAATTTTTTCTCTTATCTCTAAAAAGAAGAAATCTTAATTTGGATCAACTTTTCACTTTTCTTTAGCCCCAGATAAGTGTTCTTGTCTATGTGTGTAAGTATGTTGGGTGTGAGTTCTGCTGAAGACAAGAGATCAGGCGGTAAGATAAAAATATTTATTTTTCTTTCCTCAGAGTGGGGGATCTTATATGGCTGATATACCCCAGGGAAAGACTTTAATTTTCCACAGATTAAAATCTCACTGGCGAATATTCGCCTAGGTATTATAGAACAGTGCCTCATGCTTAACAGACATAGTAATTACCTTGGAACTTGTAAGACATTAAGTAGTAAGGTAACAGTACGTGTTCCTTAAATATTTCATAATTTATTCTTTTATATTAAAATTATGCAATCATCCCATTTTTTAGAGGGTCCCAAAGAGTATTCTGTGGAATACTAATTTTGTTCTAAAAAAAAATTTGGTCATAAAATTTCAGGAAATATTTACGATTTTCTCTTTATTCAGCCTGCATAATATTTTAGAAGATAAATTGAGTTTTTTTTTTTTTTTTTGAGACGGAGTTTTGCTCTTGTTGCCCAGGCTGGAGTGCAATGGCGCGATCTCAGCTCACTGCAACCTCCGCCTCCCGGGTTCAAGCGATTCTCCTGCCTCAGCCTCCCAAGTAGCTGGGATTACAGGCTCCTGCCACCATGCCTAGCTAATTTTTTTGTATTTTTTTTTTAAGACAAGGTTTCGCCATGTTGGCCTGGCTGGTCTCCAACTCCTGACCTAAGGCGATCCATCCGCCTCAGCCTCCCAAAGTGCTGGGATTACAGGCGTAAGCCACCGCGGAAATATTTTCAAAAAATCGGCTATTTTACATAAAATTGTTGGCTTTCAAGTTCCTCTTGAAAAATCAGATCATCAGGCAACACTGACTCCACTTTCCTCCACTTCCCTACCTAGCCATTTAGGTAGGGAAGTCACTTTTCATTTTGCCACAGAACCTACTAATCCATCCTGCCACAATTCTGTTCTACTTCACTTATTTATATTGCTTCCTTCTCCCTGTAAGCTCTTGATTTTGTTATTCATGGAGAAACCTTGTGTGCCTAGCTATGTCCAATTTTCTCCTTTCTAGAAGGATGCCAGTTAGATTAGGGGTCACTGTACTCCAGCATGGTCTCATTTTAACTCTGTAATGACACCATTTGCAAATAAAGTCACATTATGAGATACTTTACAATGGCCATTGTTATTCTTTCTGCCTGGTGACCATTTGTTCCCATTTGAGGGCTACATTCAATCTGGAAACTGCAGCTATCTATCAATATATTAACTATAGTGGTTACTTGTTCAATAATACTTAATAATCAACCTATGTCATATATGAGTGCATAACACTCACTCACAAAAATAATTTTGAGGTATCCCAACTAGCGTCCTCCAATGTCAAGTATGGTGTGTCAATTCTGAACAAGCTAAGCAATTGCTCTTCAGCAAGTGAGAAAAACCTGCAGGTATGGAGATGACTTACAGTATGCCTTATAAGTCAAAGCAGAATTGTTTTTCCTTAGGACAAAGCAAAAGACAAAATGGATGATTAAAGTAAATACAAACCAGGGATTGGTGGAAGAAAGAGGGATGCATAGGCAGAGCACAGAGGATTTTTAGGGCAGTGAAATTATTTTGTATGATACTATAATGGTAGAAACATGTCATTATACGTTTGTCAAACCCATAGAATGTACAAAATCAACCGTGAACCCTAATGTCAACAATGCACTTTGAGTGATAATGATGTGTTAATGTAGCTTTATTGATTGTAAGGAACGCACAGCTCTGTAATAGTGGGGAGGTTTGTATGTGTAGGGGCAGAAAGTATATAAGGACCCTCTGCACTTACTGCTTAGTTTGGCTGTGAACCTAAAACAGCTCTAAACAATTAAATATTTTCAAAATAAAAATAAATAAATGCATCCATACGAAGATCAAAATCAGACATATAAGTGTTGTAAGCATAAGAACATAGTCATTCAGAATCTGACTTGGAAAAAAGAACCATCAGACCAGTGCATCCTTATGTTGTTTCATCTGAAGCAACATAAACAACCTTACCTTTGACATTGCACGGAAATAAATACGTCCAGAGTAGTAGCCTGTAGGTATGGAGATGACTACAAATAATAAAAGAAAAATGCAATAAACAAGAAGTGAGGGGACCTGTGTTCCAGTCCTGCCCTAGACATGAACTGCCATCATCTCCACAGTGCTTGTCTCTTAATCTTTCTGAATCTGTTTCCTTGTCTAAAAATAAAGTACAGAAAACAATCTTTAAGATCTTTTACAAAGATTCAAATTTAAAAGCTATGAATGAAAGTACACAGGCTTAAATGATTACTAGTGCCATTAACAGTTGAAGATTCTGGACGGATTAGACAAGGGATGGTAATGGAGGTGCAAGGAGGGTAACAAGAGAAAATATGGTAGGCAGCATCTTCCACAGCTGCAGAGGAAAGAGAGTTTATGCCAAAAAGGGCAGGGTTTAAACTCTCACACTACAACCTACAATGTAGGTGACCTCTGAGTCAGTTATTTAAGGTGTCTGATCTTCAGTTTCCTCATCTATTAAATGTAGATAACAAAACCTACCTCAATGAGTTACTATTAGGGCATATGATTGAATTTATAAAATAAATTCTAAATAATAATAATATAGTAGATAGATAATATGAATTGAATGCCTTCTATGTGACAGCTGCTCTTTTAATTTCTTTTAATTGTAAAGTTTCTCATTATGCATAGGAATCGAATAAAATAGCAACTATTATTGGCCCATTAAACAAATGAGGAAATTGAAGGACAGATAGGTCATGTAACTTGCCCAAAGCCACAGGCTAGTAAGTGGAAGAGTCAAGGCCAGGCTGTTGTGATTACAGTCTGTTTTTAAGCAAGCTGACATAATCCTCTTTCCCTGAGTTCTCTTACATCGTCTTCTGTCCTATACGCTTTGGTATGAATGTTGGTGTACTGCCAAAACTCATATGTTGCAACCTAATACCCAATGTAATAATACTAAGAGTCTGGACTTTTAGAAGGTGATTATGTTATGAGTGCTTTGCCCCCATGAATAGGATTAGTGCCCTTATAAAAAAGGCTTGAGGGAGCCGATTTGCTCCTTCTGCCATGTGAGGGCATAGCAATAAGGCATCATCTTTGAAGCAGAGAGATAGCTGTCAGCAGACACTGAATCTGCTGGTGCCTCGATCTTGAAGGTTCCAGCCTCTAGAACTGGCAGCAATAAATTCCTGTTGTTTATAGACTACTCAGTTTAAGGTATTTTGTTGTATCAGTAGGAACGGACTAAGATGCTATCCTTCCCGAAACACTAGTTTAGGAAATTTACAGAACTTGTATATTCCAAGTACATAACCCTTTTACTATTGTGACTAATTCTATCATACAGAATCCACTTTACATACTGTCCATCTTGTGAAAAATATTGCAATATATACAATATTATTTATAAATTATTACTTCAGTAGCATGAAATGTTTGTAAAATTCCTGAAAAAGTGTGTTATAACAAATATTTGGTCTTTGTCCCTGCTGCCTGGCACAGAGCACCTAAAACCTTTGACATTTCCTGAATGAATATCTTCTGTTATTCCTAAGAAGTCCCTTTTGATCATATCTGAGTTTATAAAAATGCTGTAATTTTGGGTGGAGCCTCTGTATAGTCTCAGGATGAGAAATTAGATGATGTTAGAGGCAGCTGGATATTAAGCTTTTTATAAATCCTTGAACAATGAGTTTTGAAGAGCTTCCAGGTTGGTGAATATATCAAGGTATTGAGAGGGTGGCAAGCCTGGAGAGGTCATGGAAGCTTCGCCCTTCAAGCAATATTAATCAACCATGCTATTATTAAATGGAAACCAGTAACTTTTCCTGAGCCCACACAATGTAGAACAGAAAATGGAGTGCTGGTAAGGACAGTTTTGTTTTGTTTTATTTTCTGTGCTATAGCCCCATATGGAGACTGGAGCTTATGGTGAAAACCTGTGATCTTTTTTCAATGACAAAATACTGGTAATTTAGACTAAAACACTTCCCTTTGAAGGCCATTTACCAGTGTGTTATTGGATATTCAATGAATCTACCTCTATGACTGAAGGAGATAAAACGATCTTGAAATCTGAACATGATTTTTTGGATGATATTGAAGAAATTTCTATAATAAAATGGAAATAGTTCATACAAAATTATGTTACTAGGAGAACACAAGCAAGTACTCACCTCTTTTCCTCTAGGATCGACTTTGGAACTGCAGGAGGAACTGCCAGACTTTTCCGTCACTTAGACAGTACCTTATAAACAGCACTAGACTGACCAACAATGAGCTGCACAGTTTGTAAATGGAAGTTCCAAGGTGAACAAACAACATCTTGTTTGGAAGTTTACCCACTCTGACCAAAAATAGTAAAAACGAGTCAGATTGGCAGGCTCAATTTCATGCTGGAAGTGATGGAAGAATTGAAGAGCTGTAAAAACCTTTATGTTTGGGTTTTTACTGACCCATCAGAGGTAGCCAATAGCCTGGACATCTGGTCAGTCAGAAGGGCAATGGAACACTGGCCTATTGCAGGAATGCCCATATGTGGGGCATAGCCCTGTGGAATTCACTATGGGCATTTGAGGGATGCATTTAAGTAGGTCAGATAAATGTCTACTGGAAAATCTCCTTTCCAGTTTTAGAAGAGGATTGGAACCATCAGGTGGATATTTTGTTGTACTTCCTTGAGTCCATGACATGGGTGGACCTTAGACGGTTGCAGTAATGCAAAGATAGGCTAAATCTAGACATATTATTCTTGCACCCTCCAAAATGTCAAAGACCAATAAGAACTATTTTGTTTGCCAACAAAAGAGACAAATACTGCAGGCAGATTCCCCAGAGGAAGACTCTGAACACAACTAGCAAGTCAGACTGATTCTAGTATGTCTAAAGGGCTACAAATGGGTCTTGATAGGAATAGACACTGACTTCAGTATGGTCTTTGCTTATCTGGTGATAGACACAAATATTTAGAGTGCTATACAAAACTAGAACCGAAGATATCACACCAAGTTGCAAGGCTGATCATTATTTCTTCGGACCAAGGAATATACTATACAGCTTATAATGTCCAACAATTGGCAGAGAGATATATTCCTCAAGGTAATAGATTGATAGAGAAATGAAATGGGCAATCAAAACTTTGGTTTTCTAAAATTGGGGGAAATAAAGGCATGAAGGGCTAGCTTATACACCTTCATGAGGGTGTGTTCACACTCAGCAAGAGTGGGGCTAAGAAAGTGTCCCCAGTAGATATATTATTCTGTTTTTCTGGTGCATCTGGGAAAGAGAGGGAGGGGAAGCATGCTGGCATGATTACACTTTTTTTTAAGGTAAGAGTTTGCTGATATGATAACTATACATATATTTTAAAAATTTGTTTTGCACATCGCTTCAACTTTTCTTTTTCTACCTGATTCAGTGGTCACAAGACCAGGCCTGCAACTACAAGTGCAGGAAACAGGGATGACTCCTAAGCAAGAAACTATCTATATTACTAAGCCTTTATATCAGAATTCCAAAGGGCCACAGGAGGTGAATTTTGCCTTCATCCCATCTGGCAAAATTGAGTTAAGTGTTAAGAAATAAAAATAAAATCCTAAGTACCCCAACTGATGTAACAGACCCCTTCTTGGCCAAGGAGACCACAGAGAAACCTTAAAAATTGAGTTTCCAGCCATGAAGGGATGGGAGGTTGGACACACCTTGTTATAACCCCTCCCTTACTAACTGCCATTAAACTTTCTTTCCAACAGTTAAGCAGAAACCAACCCTTTCAAAAGACTTGCTCTACCACTGAATTCAACCAACTGCCTGATGCTGCTGTTGGACTCTCCTCCCCTTGTTCAGGTTTTGACACAATAACTGACCAGCATTCCTTCCTGATACGTGACCACTGACTGGTCTGGCTGGTTCACAGAGGCATGAGTGGCTAGTTCTGTGTCCTTTATTTCACCTTTTGATATATAGAGCTCAATTTTACTGCATTTAAATGTTAAGTCATCACTCCCAAGTGAACATGAGATGTACGTAACATGCATGTTTGCTTACTACATATGTACTCACTCCTACTTCACAGATATTTATAGCTTCTCCTATAATCTGTTGAATATGTATTCTGAACCATTGCATTCAGCATAAATTCCTGTCTCATCCTTCCTCCTTCAAAGTATATGCTTTTGGTTTCTACCAGAGACTATACTTCCCAGCCTCCAGGATCACCAGCCTGAAGCCTGCAACCCTTTATAAAAAAATAAAGCTCTCTTTTACAGATCTACAGATCTTGTGATCTTTATGCCAACATATTAAATGTAGCTATACTGCCTAGTAATCAAAGTGGTCCACTAGTTCTGTGTCTATTTAACCCTACTCTGGATGGATAGTAATGAACTCAGGGAAAGGCACTTGCTAGACTAGTATTGCTGCCTGCAATCTAGACCAGTATAGTGATTGTACCTAATGTTTTTTCCAAAGTTGGAAAAGTTTGGTTATAAATGGAGAAAAGGAGAAATAATAGTTGAAAGTAAAGTAATGAATAAATGTATTAAGTAATGAGAGAAATCCAATATTAACTCAACATCTTGGAAGAGGCCCAGAATGAAAGATATTTTCTCTTAGCTCAACTCTACCAGATGCATGAAAAGATGAGGCAGTGTATTGCTGAGACCACTTCCTGCTTTGGGAACCCAAACGAGATTAAATAGAAGCTTGCAAACCAGAATGGTCTTTCCTGGGCGCCATTTTTATATGATATAATAATGAACCGGACTAATTACTAATGACCAAATGAGACTCTAATAATGTAACAATATCTTTTCATTGCTATGAGCCTTTTGTTGTAAAAGATCCATCGTCAAAAACCAGGAGTGGTATATGGCATAATAAGAAATGTATTTGCTCTTTGTCTCTGCCTCCTGGTGCAGAACTTCTAAAACCGTTGAAATTTCCCGAGTGTTGGAAGTGTGTTTTGTTATTCATATAGAACCCCTTCTGATCACATCTGAGTTTATGCTAATGAAGTAACATAGGTGGAGGCCTAGCTTCAGGATGGGGCTGGACACCAGAAAGACTAAGTGACTAAGTAGAGTATTGGAAATTTCAGCCTCACCCACCAATCTCCAGGAAGGGTAAGGAAGGTAGTGGCTGGAGATTAAGCTCCATAAAAGCTTCTTGAACAAGATTTGATGAGCTTCTGGGTTGGTGAACACATCAGTGTGTTGGAAGGTGGCACATCCAGAAGGGGCATCGAAGCGACACATCCTTTTTTTCCTACCCCATACCTTGCCTTATGCATCTATTCCATTTGGCTGTTCCTAAATTGTGTCCTGTATAATAAACCAGTAAACATAAGCAGAAGTTTTCTGGGTTTTGTGAGCCATTCTAGCAAATTTTTTAAACTTAGGAGGGGATTGTGGGAACCACAGATGTATAGCTGGTCAGTCAGAAGTACCAGTGACAACCTGAGACTTGGAACTGATGTCTGAAGTGAGGACAATCTTACAGGACTGAGCCCTTAATCTGTGGGTTCTGTATTTTCTCCAGGTAGTTAGTGTCTGAATTGAAGTGAATTATTGGACACCAACTTGGTGTGCAGAGAATTGGAGAATTGTTTGTTGGTGTTGGAAAACACCCCAGAAAAAGTAATGTAAACTTACCAGGTAATAGCATTTTGGAGTTGTAAAGAACTCTAGTAATCAGCTAAATCCAATTATTACTTAATGTAGATGAGGTAACCAAGGTAGAAATTGTAAAATGGCATGTCCAGGTTCATATACTTAATAGAAAGGGGTAATTTTTCCCCAGACATTCATCCTGTTATTCTTAAAATTTTTAACACAATCATCACTTGCAAAGATTGACATATTCTCAAATTGTATTATGTGTAACAAAGAAATCAATAAATGAGTCCAGAATATACACTTTTAACATATTTGAAAAGAAGAGTTTCAATGATCCTCTGACTGGTAAAATAACCCATTCTTTCCAAATCTGCCATATTTTAATGATGATGAATTCAATGGCAATATTCATTTTGTAGCTTAGAAAACAGAGAGTTAGTGCTGTGAATATTTTATGTTTCAATTCATATTTTTGCCTTTTTTTATTTCACTGTGATTTTTATTAACTGATTCTCTCTTAGAGTTGTTTGAATGTGAATGTTCACTGAATACTTAAATTCAGGACAGTCACTGGTTGTATTCGTGTTGTCTTGTTTATTTTTAAGTCACAATTCTAGTACTGCATGTTTTTATTTAATCAATAATCTGTCTCTTTCATAAGTGCTTTAAACATAAAATCATAAACATATATGTTTTCCAGGTTGACCTGAATAGTTACAAACATAACTTAATGTGTACAATTGCAACTTTTTTTCCTTCCACTATATTTACCTAAGAGGCTGAACAGCTGTCTCTCAAGCAAACAATGTAGTCTTTACCATCCTGACACAAGAGTATTATATCTTTAAAGGGAACTCTAATAGGTACTAAATGTCAAAAATGCACTTGAAAACTCTTAAAAATTCAACTTGAACTAAAATAACCAAGAAAACCTAATATTAAGACTTATGTCTCAAAGAAAAATAATTGACAACTCTACTCTACCCAGCCTATCTGCCAGAAAATTTTACTTGGAATTCCTAAGATATCTTCACCTTAAGTACTCCCTTAAGAAGCTTATTTAAGTGAGTCCCTTTGTAGTTAAAAACCTATTTTCCTCTCCCTTACAATTAGAATAATATGTGATTGCATGGCAATGGCTACTATGGCCATCCAGACATTCCTTTGTGCTGGTATTGCTTACATTTCAGTTTTAAAACATGTGCTTTTCTCCAGTATGCTTTACTTTCAATAATTCCAATTACATTATTTTCTGGTATGAAAAACCAGAATACATTATTGGCAGCCTTGCATTCTAAAGGGACGCAACTGATTCTTAGGATAAAAGAGCCTCTATCCAACATACTTTAGCATAAGCAGGTATTATGCACCACATTCCTTAGGACAGATGAAACCCATAGAAACACAAATTTAGATGTATATCTCAATGCTGCAGTGATGGTTTCCTGTAAGTATGCATAGAAAATAAGATGCAGATAAATACACCATTTAGGGCTGCCACTACTGAGGCAGCTGTGGGAAGACAGCCACGTTTTTTCTTAATTAAAATTTTTTACTTTGCTTCAGTTAGTCAATTTAACACTCTTCAAGAGGCATAATGTATATAGTGGGCTAGTATTTAAACAGTGAGAGCAGCTTAACATTCAGATCCTGCAGACTGTCTGACAGTCTTTTTGGAAGAATCTCTAAAGACTAGGTGGTATCTTTAATTGTGAACAAATAAACATTAGTCTGGATCCTGTGAACAATTCAACAGATGAAATGCGGCAGAAGTTTTCTCTGCAGGTGGGTTAACAGCTAATGTCAAATACCTCTCCATCTTCACATCTTAGAAAAAGCCTTATAGCAGATAGGTAGAATAATTTTTTTCTGTCATGAATCTCCAAGACCTGAAAACATCTGTTTTTCATAAAAAATGTGATGCATGCCAAAGGCTAGGAACCTCTCACTCTCTAAGAGACAAAGCTTTTGATCCTTTGAAACAACACTATTTCATTTTATAAGATGTATTTAAACTATCTCCTATCTTATTTCTCTGAAGCTGAAATCATTGGAAAAATTAGCCCTCTAAATTTAATTGCCTATAATTTTGCTATCAAAATGGCCCATCAAAGTGCTCTACAGAGGAGTGATTGAAAATGAGAGACAAGTGTCTAGTTATCTGCAAAACTAATTTGAGCACTAAATTAGAATCACTCTGTTTTTGCTTTGCCTGTATCTCCTTCATTTGCATCTTGTGTACATACCACCTACAAAATGCATATCTTTCTTTCTCACATCTCTCTATCTTTTTAACATTATGCTAAATGATGATACCAGAACATGTCTCTCGGGCTGAACTTGCAATCAGATTGATTTTAAAGAATCGAATCCCAAATGTAGGAAATGAACAAATTTTAGAGATGTTGTTGATTTAAAGATCTATAAATGTGTACTTGAATGCAGGAGGCAAAGTACATGTGAGAACAAAATGGTAACCTTTAATTAATATATGGTTATTTGAAGACATCTTTGTGACTTTTCAGAGTCCCAATAAAGTGCATGACTAATTCTGTAATTTCTCCTATCTCAACCATAATTAGCTTCACATCATCTTCCTGTATTACCACTTGCTCAACTTTTATCTTCTTGTGTTTTTTTTTTTTTTTTTTTTTTTTGAGATGGAGTCTCGCTCTGTCACCCAGGCTGCAGTGCAGTGGCGCAATCTCAGCTCAATGCAACCTCCACCTCTTGGGTTCAAGCAATTCTCCTGCCTCTACCTCCCAAATAGCTGCAATTACAGGCATGCACTAACACACCCAGCTAATTTCTGCATTTTTAGTAGAGACAGGTTTCCTCATGTTGGCCAGGCTGGTCTTGACCTACTGACCTCAGGTGATCTGCCCACCTGGTCCTCCCAAAGTGCTGGGATTACAGGCATGAGCCACTGTGCCTGGCCAATTTTCACTTTGTTTCGAAAAGCATTGCTCTTCTTGTTTCAAAAGGTATTGTTCTTCCTCTTTCAATAGGTGTAACTTCAAATAATGATGTTAGCATAAGGCTGTAACAGGTGGGATAGGAAATATTTGGCTATAGTATGTTGTCCTTTACTTTCATGAGCCTCTTCCACTCAAGAAATTAACGTCAGCATTGACCCAAGTTGGACTAGGACTGCCTCACCATTTGTTGTATGCTCTTTCTGATGTTGTGTTTTTACTAAAATAAATGATGAGGCATAAAATAGAGATGAATACATGTAGTAATTTTCCAAGTAGAAAAATTTAGGGAGGTTATGGTTTTATGAAGTTCCTGGGCTTAGATGATCTATAAGCAGTTCAAAAAGCTAGGCAACTTTAATTTAATTCAAATATTCTAATTCAATTTTAGTCTTTGCATTACAGAGATGTGTGTTTTTCTGAATCCTTAAGAGAATGAAAACCAATGGAATAATGATGTACTACTATTGCGATGTTACTAAAATCAAACAAGATTTGCTGCTCCCTTTTCTATTTCCTCACATTTAGCATTCACAGAATGTGAAAGTAATATAGATATTACAAAATATCCGATGATTCACAGGAACTTCCTAGAATTTTCCTTGCTACACAGCTGTAGAACACATGAAAGAGAAAATTTTAAAACCGTGAAGAACATTTTCTGTATATATGTGTGTGTATATATAGGTGTGGTTTTAGATGTATAATTATATATGTGTGTGTATATTTTTTTTCAGTAAAAAATAAATAAAACAATAGAAATTAAAGTACGCAGGAAGATGGGATGCCATTTTCATCAGAAAATTGTGGCTCCACAAATCACCCATGCCATCTTATGTGCATGCTTCTGCCTGTGCTGCTTGTCTCTGCCTGGACCGAATGCACTTGTCACCATTAGGGTTCTCTAAGAAGCAGATTCTGAGATGCAATTAGCATGCAGGATTCTGTTTATTCCCAGCTTTATTGGGGTATAATTGGCAAATAAAAATTATACATATTGAAGGTATATGATGTAGTGTTTTGATACACATATGTAGTAAAATGATTATCACAATACTGCAGTCAAACTAATGAGCATATCCATCACCTCACATGTTACTTTTCTTTTTTTTGGTGGGGGGGTGGTAAGAATACCTACGATCTGTCCTCTCAGCAAATTTCAAGCACACAATGCATTGTTACTAACTATTGTCACCATGCTGCATGTTGGATCTTCAGAGTGTATTCATCTCATAACTAAAATTTTGTACCCTTTGGTCAACCTTTCCCCCTTCCCTCCACCCACCCCCAACCAAAACCTACACTCCCAAACCCTGGTAACCACCCTTCTAATCTCTGTTTCTATTAGTTTGACTTTTTTAGATTCCACGTAAGATTCTTGTTAGAGAGTGCTCTGGGGCTTAAAACCTATGGAAGGGGGGAAATGTAAGCAGGATTGGACAGAGAGAGAAATTGGTTACTGATTCAGTCTCAACAAAGCTGTCAGCCAACCCTACAGAAAGTTCTTCAGCTGGACAAGATCTTCAGAGTTGTCCCAGTTAAGTGTGAGAGATCTGAACATTTATACCCTGATATTGATCAGTCACTGGGGATGGGTTATCCCAGAAAGAGGCATGCGCTTAGCTGAAGTTGTTTGTTTTGTTTATTATTTTTAATTGGGGGCCATCCCAAACAGGGCTATCAGCTGAGGACCGTCTTTCTGAACTCCCTGCAGTTGGGGAAGCAAATCTTACCTTACTCAAGGGGAGAGGGAGTGATTCGTGGCATTCACCAAGCACTTCTTCCTGTTTTGTACAATGTAAATTTCTATAAGTATCCTAGGACTCATGTAAACTATTATCATATCTATGAAGACTCCTCTGATTTCTCATGTGGGATTGGCTATCTCTTTTTCTATGCAACTACTGAATCATGTACAAACATATATCATAAACTTCTAAAAATTGTATTACCATTTTTTCGAATATTGGTGTTTCCTACTTACACTCTAAGCTGTTTGAAGACAAGGCACTATGTCTTATCCATCTTTGTATGTTATCACCTAGCATAGGGCCATGTACATACAAGTGTTCAATAAAAAGAAAGATAAATGGACAAATTGCAACAAAGAATTATGAATATGTTAGTCCTTACTGAAAAGTAACTAAAATACAATATCAAGAAAATCCCACAGAATAAAGGGGGAAAGTTTGCCCTTTGAAAATAGCATACATTGAAGAGAATGAGCAGGCCATGCTGTGTAGTGGCTAAGTGTCCCATAGAGTATGGTAGTGATACATTTGGTTAAACTGAGCAAAGAGTCAATCAAGGCCTAGTATATGCCAGGTAGTGTAGTAAAAAATGTGAAAGAATAAATAATTTTAAAAGTAGCATAATAGTGTCTATCTTCTAATAAGAGAAATAAAGCAAGGGACAAATTAAAATAAAAGAGGATAGGTTTTACACAACTCTCATAAAAAATAAATACAAATTTTTTCGTGGGAAGGAGTTCAAGGAATGAGATAATATAACCAATTAGAAAAATTAGAACAGACCTGATGAAGGTTATAGCATTAGAACTTGGTCTTGATTTAGGCTGGGCACTGTGGCTCACGCCTATAATCCTAGCACATTGGGAGGCTGAGGCGGGTGGATCACGAGGTCTGGAGATCGAGACCATCCTGGCTAACATGGTGAAACCCTGACTCTACTAAAAAATTAAAAAAAAAAAAATAGTTGGGTGTGGTGATGTGCACCTATAGTTCCAGCTACTTGGGAGGCTGAGGCAGGAGAATCGCTCCAACCCGGGAGGCGGAGGTTGCGGTGAGCGAAAATCGTGCCACTGCACTCCAGCCTGGGTGACAGAGTGAGACTCCATCTCAAAAAAAAAAAAAAAAAAAAGAACTTGGCCTTGATTTTTTATAAGCGAATGTGATCAGTTTGAGCATGTGTGCTAGTTCAGGTTCTCTGAGAAGTGCCAAGATGGAATTAAACATGGAAAAGATTTGTAGGACAAAATAAATGTGAGGAATATTGGGAAATGTAGCAGGAATAGGCAGGGAGAGCCCTTAGGAATTAATGCAGGCAGGTAGAAGAATTAAGAAGAGTCTCAGATTATAGTAAAGGCCTGAGAAAATGTTAGCAGGCTGATGGGGAAGGCTCAGAGCAAAGACTGCACATCCCAAGACCGCCACAATCAGTCATCGACTGGGAGCAACCCAGGAAAGATATGGCCTTGGTATGAACATTGTGCTGGATCACAAAGAGGAGGCAGCTGGAGGCTGTCAACACCCCTCACTGCAAGCTCTCTCTTGAAGTAAGATCTGAGTAGTGCATGCCCATGGATGTCACAGGCGAAGAAAGGAAACATTTCAGGAGAAGAAATATGTGGCTTAAGACATGGGACATGCAGCTGATATCTTTGGTTGATAAATATCACCATGGCCTGTGAGCCACCAGTGGCCTCTACACTAAGCAGTAGTAGCAAGCAATATTCTAAGTGTCATTGCTATTTTATTTTCTTATTTTTGTTTTGTCAATTTGTTTATATTTTCTTCTTTCTTCTTCTTGCACCAAGAACACGGCCATGTGCTCAACAGCCATCATGGCCTTCTAATGATGGCTGAAAAAAAATATAAAGGCCAAGGTTAGCTTTTCCTCACAAGTGGTACTCAATTACACTGCGTTATCATTTTCTTATCCATCTAACTCATCATGCTGGGCCTTTCTCACAAAGAATGTGAACCTTTCAGTCAGTTTTATTACATACTCTTTTCTAACAGAAAATATTTTCAGTGCCAAAAATATTCCAAAATTATTCACATATGGGTATGTTGGTACCTTGCTGCTTCTCAGCTCTAGTATTTAACAACCTTCTACAGAAAATCAGCTTTTGACAGGTGGTTTATGTGTTCAATTCTAAAGAGGTGCTTTCCCTGAAAGAAAACAAGAAGCACATGGCAGGACATCCTAAATACTCTTTGTAAAAATGTTTTGGCAATAATGTATTTGTATAATTTAAAAGTATCCCTGGTGACTGTGGCAACCTGACCAAGGGCAGGCGCTGGGCCTCAATTTGTTATTTTTTTCAGCTTCCTCTGAAGATGTGCTTCATGTTCTTAAAGCTGTGAAAATTTTCTCTAAAAGTGCTGTGATGACCAATTGTATTAATGGAATGAGAGACTTTGCTCCAATAACAGCATCCTGCATGTCAAATACTAACTTCTTTGCTCACCTTCTTGATTATCTGTCAGCAGTGGAACATGCTTTAGGAGGGCAGATGCACTTGCCTTAACATTCCTAATGAATCAGAGAATTCTGTACTGCACATCTCTAAAGCAAAATCAGCAGGAGACCTGAACAAAGCCAGTGATTTCTAACACTGTATCCTATGGTACCAGGTGATGGCCCAGAGCATACAAAAGGGGAAAACAGATGGATGGGTCAGAAATTCCCTCAGAAGAAAAATGAGTGCTGGAGTAGGGAGTGCTATGTGGTGGCACATAATTTGTAACCACCAGGTTTAAGATCTGGGTCCTCACTGAGCATTTCAATATGTTTCCTGATACGGAGGTCAGGCAGAAAAGGACTTAGGGTGAACTGGAGATGGTGGAGTAGGAAGAGTTGTCTGAAAGGCTAAAGGGAAGGTTGCTTGCATCAAACATTCTTCCCATGCTAGCATCTTAGAAATAAACAACTTATATGATAACAAGAATATGGGGTAGGGATAGGAAGTGAAAGAAGGAGATGGCACTTAAGCAATATGTATCTTGTATACCTTTAATTTATATCAAGACTTTTCGTCGCTATGTGTTTTGTTTTTAATTTTGTTTTTAGCTATGCTTATCTGCCATTTTTTTTCATCAGAAAGGGGAATTCCAGAACCATGTACTGAAATTATACTTAATACTGGAAAAAAGACAATATTTAACTGTCCCGTATATACTATATAGTATCAGAGATTGAGAATCCTGTTCTTTTCCAGGAACAATTTTCACTGTCTAAGAAAAAACAGATCTCCCTTCTACTGGGACTTGAACTAAAGACTTTGAAATCTCAAGGCACTTGCTTTTTTACGGGACCTCAAAACACTTTACTTGGGATAAATGAATCTCTGATGAATGTAATTTATATTAGAAATAGCACAGATGTGTCCTGAATTTGCAGGAGAAGGATGAATCAACATTCATTGTCTATCATAAACTCCGCATTAGTTAGGCCCTCACACTGAAGAGAGAGACCTTTGTTCACTGAGGAGAAAAGTCCTGCTAACTGTGTGGCATACTATCAGATTTCGGCCGAGGTAAACTATCGTTATCCCGACTTTCTAAAGAGAATTCACAATCCGGTTTTCATGCCGCTTTACCCTGCCTTGTCCTCACCCATAAAAATAATTTCGACAGAACAAAGAACTAAAACTAAATAGATTAAAGTTTTAGTCGTCTTTTCTCATTTTATATTTCCTCTTAAGTTTTGTATGTGTTATTCCATATTTTGCCTTTCTGTTCAAACATCTTTTCTGAGTGGACTTTGCCATTTGGAGTGTCTTTATGTGGACTCTAGAAAATAAAGTCCTATATCAGAAAAGATTCAAATGTGAAATATTTTTGATTACGTAGTTCATCTCTTATTAATCACACACTTACTGTTCCATAAATGTACTGACTTAATTATTCACCGCCACCACCTTCACTGCCATTACCACTACCTCTCAAAATTTCTCTGTGATCATTTCCCCCTTTATGTAATTTTTAACTTGTTCACACTTCTGAACTCTTAAGACTTTTGTACCAAACCGACAAACACTTATTTTTCATTGAAAAGCAAATATATAGCCCTGTCCTTTGCAATTCTCTGTTTCTAACTTTATATATACTTTATAGAAAAATAGCTCTAGAATTAAAGAATATTAACGTATGCTTTACAGTAAAATGTTTTCATCTCTAACCATGATATATAAGAATTAGATATTGTGAAAGGGATACATTTCTTCTGAAGTAGAGGTCCTGTTTAATATTCAACTAGAAAGGCATTTGAGGAAATGACGATGGACTCAGTCAGCACCATAACAAAGGGACCAAATGCCAGAAGATCCAGAGGAAGAAGAGATCAGCTCCAGCTGGGGAGATCAAGGAAAGCTCCTGAAGGAGCCGTATTTTGGTTTGGTCATTGAAGCATGGGTAGTGTTCAAGTGTAGGGCAGTAGATAGAACTTGGTCAACTTCAAGCTGCTAGATGCTGCCCAGGGAATGGTACTTGGAGATAAATGAGCACAAGAGCAAACAAGGATGCATAGAGGAAAGTTAACCAACATTTCCATTCAGAAAGGCAAAAACTAATAAATGAGATCTGGTTGCTGTAATCTGCAAGTGTGTTTTGGGGATTGCAGGCAGTTTATGTCTTAATTTCGACCTAAAATGGAATTAAGTTGCATGGTCTAAGAAACTCATCATTTCATTCTTTCTTTCAGGACTTTTTCTCCTTTTTCCTTTTATAAGATGTTTTAGAATTTCATTAATTTCTGAACATGAATAAATATTTTTATTTAAAGCCATTTATTTATTCATTTATTTCTTGACATTAAGTATTGAGTACCTAATGTGTTTTTTATACATCTCAATAGAGATATGCCTAGAGAAATACTTGATGAAAATGTTTAGGTAACTTAAATAATTATACTTCAGACTATTCTTTATAAAATAAAATAATGGTCTTATACTTCTTGTATAACAAAACACGTAATTTTGTTTTCACTGAAAAATTTCTGTTGATGAAATTGAAATATAATGTTTGGTATTCGATAAATCTATTTCATGTTTCCCAATTCTCTAGAGACATTCTTCATATTGTCATTTTATTAATCAAGATTTTATAAAATTCTATACCTGATCATTCCAATATCTGGATGAGCTGTAAGTCTATCTGTTTCTATTATTTAACGTTTTGGTTTTCTAACTTTCCTGTTACATTTTACTTGAATGCTGAGAATACTCTATCAGAATTTACAGAAATGCTGGTCAATGTATGTTCTTCCAGAAAAGTTGTACTCCCTTTTTTTTTTTAATGACCAAAAGTTAAAATAGGGAAAACTAGAGTAATTTTCATCTGGAATTGAGCAAATTTTGAAACTTGAGAAATTTTCAATTTCCTGTTTATCTAACTTTTATCATAGATCTATAACTGAAAGTTTGATATATTTTTTCACAGTGCTTCTCTCAGGATCTTAAAACGCACCCATTTCCTGGGGGCTGCCCAGCATTGTGAAGACTGTCAAAAGCTTGGCTTGGCTTCTTAGCAACTCTGCTGCTTTGTTTGGCTCTTCTCTTGCTCCACAGACAAATCTTCAAATGTCTTGAAAGGAAAGGCACTATACGATGTCAGTGTGTTTCCTGTTTCTCCTGAACTTTGGCCCCTCAAATCTGGCTGTCTGGGAAGATGGAATACCAAATTTTGCCTCTCCAGTAACATGACTGCTAAAAACTTGGCTTAGTTTTCCAGTATCTTAGTTATTGCTTTCTGCTTAGCTGTTTTGACTTTCTGGTCTTGCGTTATTATTTATGAAGAAACGTTTTGAGGCAAAACAGCACCACAATGTGCTTCCCTACTTGCAGTACTTTGCTCGGGCTGCCTTAAGACAGTACCATACACTTGCTAGCTGAATAGAAGTTAGTTATCTTACAGTTCTGGGGTTTAGTAGTCTAAGATCAAGGTGTGGAGGATTGATTTCTTCTGAGAGTTGTGAGGCAATGATGCAGGGCAAGCAAGCCCCAAAATTGGGACTTAGTTTGCAAGGGTTCTTGGGTGTGTTCCGGAAAGAATTCAAGGGTGAGCCAGTGGTGTTAGATGGCAACCTTTACTGAAGCAGCAGTGTTCAGCAGCAGCAGAGGTACTGCCCCATGTGTACTAGGGATCCTCCACAGGCAGTGTGCCCAGAGTAGCAGCTCGGGGCCAGTTCTGTGGTCATATTTATACCCACTTTTAATTACATGCAAATTAAGGGGCAAGTTTTTCAGAATTTTTCAAAAAAATGGTGGTACTTTTGGGTCATTGCCATGGAATGGGGTAGTACCTTCTGGGTGTTGCCATGGCAATGGTAAACTGACATGACACTGACGGGCATGTCTTATGGAGAGGTGTTTTGCCTCTTCCCTGCTAGTCTTCAATATGGAGCGGAGTCGAGTCCCTGCCTCCTACCACGGGAAGAATATGTTTCAGGCCTCTCTTGTAACTTCTGGTTATTCTGGCAATCTGGTATTGCTTGGCTTATAAAAGCATCACTCTAATATCTATCTTCATTTTCACATGACATTCTCCCTGTGTGTCTGTTTCTAAATTTCCCTTCTTTTAAGGTCAATGGTTATATCAGAATAGGTACCCTCCTTATTCTCAAAGGAATACATCTTAATTTAATTACATTTGCAATGACTATTTTCATGTAAGTTCATATTGGGAGGTACTGAGGGTTTGGACTTGAACACATGAATTGAGGGGACATGGTTCAACCTCTAAACTACCCTCAGAACTCTATAATTCTCAAGGCCTATCTCATTGGGTAGCTTTCTACAGTCTTCAGACAGATGTTTTGCATTTTTTCCAACTCTTCTAATTGCTGTTGACAGTATGATTGGTCTGATACCAGCTAGTCAATAATGATCAGAAATAGAGTCTAGGTTTGACCTGAAATTGTTAATTAGTCATAAAAGTATCATGTCCTCAAGATTCTCTGCAATAATAATTTAATAATAATAATTTGACTAACTAGAATTTCTCTGCAATAATAATTTAATAATTTAATAATAATAATAATTTGATTAACCAAGGGTAGGAACAGAATTGAGAAATGTCCGTCTTACTGCCTCATTAGTTTGCATTTTACTTAATCTTTCCACCAATTTTGAATTTGACTTATCTAAGTTAGTTTGAAGGCCATAGATGAGAGTTTTACACAAAAATCACAGAGAAAGGAAGATGGCTAGAATGGCATTCAAGAGGGTCTATATCTGTGCAGCTGTAGAAAAAAGACACATTTACCAGTTATTAGTGAGGGCTAAATGTTAAGACTATAGAGTAAGTGACAGTTTTAAAGTTTTCCAAAATTCACCTAGGAACCCGTATGGCTAAAGATTTTTAAGTAGTTTACAATTTTTATCATGACAGCAATAGCAGTAAGCAATGCCAGTTGAAGTACATACAACAAAAACAACAAAGAATTTCCACCATCCAGTCAAAAGTTTCATTTTACATTCAAAAACAGAATTACTACGAATGTCATAGAGAAGTGATAGTAGCATGGGATCTACCTATTTCCTTATTTTTCATGTTTTATTTGGTTATATCAGTTCAGAGCTTTTTGATTTGTTATGTTCAAGGGAAGTCATTAGAATATCACCATATTTTATTTCCTTATAACACATTTTTTATCTCTTGTGAAAATTGATCCATATGTTTTTCAAGAAGGTAGCCCAACTCTTGTAATATCAATGCTTGATATATGTTACCTCCTTTCCCATTTTTTATATAGTATATGTTTGCTTTTTTGAAGACTCCATATTCACTTGATTTATTGCTGCTTCATATTGAACAAAATGGTATATTGAGGGGCTTAAGTGGTCTTTTTTTTTAATAACAGATGCTGACTTCAAAATCTAACTACAGTGGTCTTGCTGAGTAAAATCATAGGTAATTTTCTTTTCACACTATGGTTCAACTTATAGGAATAATGCGTATTCCACAGACTTATTATAAACATTAAAGGAGATAAGTAAATTTTCTTAGAATGCCTCCTACATATTAAATGACCAGACAATGAGAGTTGTTATTATTAATGAACAGAAATAGCTCGAACCCACATTTCCTACTGCACTGAAGAGTGAATTCTCTATTTGAGACACATATGCTTTCTAAATCTCCAAATGCACACACATCCAAATTCAGACTACATATACATAGATGCCTTTAAATATATATACATATGCACATGTATATGCACCCATACATAAATGTATCTGTGAATTTACCTGTATATATGTGTGCATATATATGTGTACGTATTTTTTAAATTTTATTAAATTTAATTGTATTGAGAAAAAAATCACAGAACATTTACCTTGCCAAAAAGTTAAGGATTTTAATGTTGTCTAAAATTATAAAAAAGAAAACCAGAATTGTTAAAGCTTTAAGGATTGTTAACCGCCACAGGAGGAATGTGAATGAAAGCAGGGTAAGAAATGTAATACTGAGAGAATATTTTATAATAAAGTCTTCTCTGACTTTATTGTGATTCATTTTTTATTAAAGCATAGATTTTTAAATGTTTTATTATTGCTAATATTTGGTATGCCATCAGTGATGCATTCTTTAAAGGTTATTCTTGTTTTATTCAGCATTATTTTTAGAGATTAGCTGAATCCTGAAATATTTTATTTCTATCTTCCTTTATTCTGAAAAAAAGGAATTGGAGGCAAGAATCCTTTGATATAATAACATAGAATGGACGGAGTATTGATTAATAAATCTCCCAGGAACCTATTCTAAAATGAAAGTCTTTTAATATACAGAAGAATGCATTTAAATGAGGGCAATGAATGAGAACCACAAATAATTCTTGCGTATGACAATTATTTTATAAAGATATTACTGAGGAACAATATTGAACACAGTTATATACTCATTCATCACTGGTACATTTTACATTCTTATAAGTCTATGCTTTAAAATACTGGTTCTAAATATCTTTGATATGGTATTCTAACTTATTTAGAGAAGAAAAAATAGGCATAATGAAGCGTGTTCATCAGCTAAATATATTTTCATTGACCAGTGATCAAGCCAAGTTCGCCTTTCCAGCTCCCACCCTGGAAACTTCTTGACACATGTTATTTACATGACTGTTTCACTCTTGCCCAGTAATAATAACACTAATAGTAATAAGAATAGTAATGATAACTATTCTAAGGAAGAGTTTATAAGGATTTAATATAGACAGATGCTCCTGGATTCCTTTAACTGTAGATATTTTAAAACATATAGACGTTATATGCCTGTATCAAAACAACACCCGTACTCCAAAATGATATACCATTATTATGTACCCATAATAATTTTTAAAAACTAACAAAAAATAAAATACCATGTTTATTTATTTGTTAAATCACACTTGAGTTTTAGAATGTAAAAATAAACACACACAAAAAAAACTAAAAACACCTAGACCACCCGCTTGTATTTATCTTCAAAGTGTTCTCTTGCTGGTATCTGTGACATTCACTATTTCTTCTCCTTCTTTTAGCAGTGAGCATGAGCAAGGTTTTCAACTGTGGCACAAAAACAGACCACTTCAGTTTTCTCTTTCATCCTCTCTTAGCACTTACCCTACTTGAACATTATTTCACTAAACAAAAGCCCTTTTCATTATTGAAGTTTGTGCTTGCTATCTTATACAATAAATAACTAAAAGGAGATAATATAAGTAAATTTAAATTTAACACAGTTAAATTTATATCATTAACATACATCATTAAAAAGTTCAATCAGGCCAGGCATGGTGGCTCACACCTGTAATCCCAACACTTTGGGAGGCCAAGGTTGGAGGATCACTTGGGCCCAGGGATTCCAGAACAGCCTGGGCAACACAGGGAGACAACATTTCTACAAAAAATACAAAAATTAGCCTGGTGTGGTGGGGAATGCCTGTAGTACCAGCTACTTGAGAGGCTGCGGTGGGAGGATTACTTGAGCCCAGGAGGTTGAGATTTCAGTGAGTTGTGATTGCACCACTGCACTCCAGCCTAGGCAACATAGTGAGACCCTGTCTCAAAAAGAAAAGAAAAACCAATTATTGTGATAGCAGTACTGCTATGTAATTAATCATAAAGAGAAATAGACAGGGAATTATGTCTTTGGCCAAAAGTCATGTCCTCATCTAGCCATAGGAAGAAAAGGAAAAACTAGATGTTGATCATACTTGGAGATACCACTTACAATTATCTGTATTGTGTTATAACCTTTGTACAAAAACATTTACCCTTTTTGGAAATTAATCATACATCCCATTAGTATGATAGGGTAGCCGGCCTTATGAGGTAAAGTCTTCTAGAGATAAAGTTTGACATTAGAATGTGTGACTGTTAATTTTAGATATCAACTTGATTGGCTCACAGCATGCACTGATATTTGGCTATCATTATTTCTGGGTGTGTCTGTGAGGGTGTTTCCAGCGGAAATTAGCATTTGAGATCTGTGCACTCAGTAAAGCATATTGCCCTCCCCAATGTGGGTGAGCATCATCCAATCTGTTGAGGGCCTGAATAGAACAAAAGGCAAAAGAAATGAGAATTTTCCCTTTTTTCAATCTGCCTGACTGTTGAACTGAAACACTGGACTTTTCCTGCCCTTGGACTGAAATTTGCACCATCAGTTCCCTTTGTTCTCAAGTCTTTGTACTGGGACTAAACTGCACAATTGTCTTTCTGGGGTCTCCAGTTTAAGATGGCAGATTGTGGGACTTGTCAGTGTCCATAATTCTGTAAGCCAGTTCCTCACAATAAATCTATCTCATTCTCACTCTCACTTTTCTTTATTGGTTCTGGAGAACCCTGACAAATGCCCAAACTATCTAAGATATTGTTGACTGGTGAATAAATGTACAGCTCCTTGACAAGATCTGTCAGACTATAACATAGAGAAATTTGTATAAAATTTAATGCCTATAGCAACATCAAAAACAGATATTATTGTTAAATAATGTCTGTTAAATAAATGATATTTGTTAAATAATTGATAACTAGCCCCATTATTGGTCCTAAGACTAGCTTTTATGCTGGAAGTGCTGAAAGACAATGAATAGGTTCAGCTCAGGGCCAATGGTTTCAATATAAAGAAAAAAGAGGAAGCAACAAATTTGTCCTACAATTGAAACACAGTCAATACGTTATTAGTGGATCCAGATAGAATCTATCACTCCTGACCAGTGAAAACAGCTAATTGAAAACAAAGATCTTTTATGTTGTATCAGTTTTGGTTTTTTTCCTCTGGACTTCCTATTCTAGAAAACACATATTATCTCTTACGCACTCCTCCTCTTCCCAAATCCTCTCAATTCAGTTGTTTGAAGCAATAATCAATGTATGTGTTATTATAACCTACAGCCAAGTAATGTCTGTGATTACTTTCTATTTTCCTGTGTGACTTTCTATTTTATTTGAATTAATAATTGCCTAATATTTTTATTTGCAATTTTTGAGTCATATAATTTTCTGCATGAACCAACTATTTGGAATATATTTGATCCTTTTGTTTCATACAGACCTCTGCCCTAGGGCATTTTTTCTTCATAATCTAATCAGGATCTTCATTCTCTAGACATCTATTATAGTAAGACTCTTCTTCTGTTTTCTGTTACATTTTTTATACTTTATCATAAATTCAATTTCTCCCTCTTTCTTAGTCTACATATTTGCTATGGCAGAGGCCATTCTCTATTAGCTTTCTGAAAAGATATGCAAGAGATAGGAAAGTTTTCAGTCTTTTCTTCCCTGAACAATTATTTATTATACTCTCCTATGTGTTTGTAGTTTCACCATTTATTAAATTCCACTTAGAAAAGTTTCAAGTTATTGTATTACAGTCCTCTAGTATCTCAAATTGCTATTGAGAAGTCAAATTTCACTGTTTCCTGTTTTTTAAAATGTACTTTTTCTCTACTGATACTTTTACTAGTCTTCCATTTACCCCGTATACCCTAAAATTTTACCACAATACCTATTGGAAATGTTTATTCATTGTGCTCTCATTAAGACACTTCACATGGAAAAATAAACTTTACATTTATTATAATTTTTCTCATAATATCTTTGGTAATTTTTCTCCCGAAAAGCTTCTTTTTTTTTTCCTGGAATAATTACTTTTCAGATATTGGACCCACTGGACTGATGCACATTTTCTAATCTTGTCTTTGTTCATCTTTTTATTTCCTGTGAAATTTCTTTAATGATATCTCCCAAGAATTTTATTGAATTTTATGTTTTAGCTATCATATTTTTAATTTCCAAAGGCTTTCCTTCTTCTCTGTTTCTTTATTCTAACATCATGCTCTTCTTTCAAGGCTAAAATATATTCTTTTGTCTTACAGAGAATATGAGTTAGGTTTTCCATGTAGAGGTTTTTTTTTTTTTAATTTCTCTATATTGTCTGTTTTCTCGAAGTTTCCATTATATGCTTATTAGTTTTGATCTCTAGTCTCCTGCTATAAGCTTTCCATAAATGTCTGTTGATTCCTGGCTATATATTCATATTTAGGAGTAAATAACGGAAAAGTTGACTGGAAGGTCTTTTTGGATAGGCATAGCTTATCGAACGCTCAGATCATTGAGAGTGATTGGTCTAGCAGTGAAATATGTTTTGTACTTGGGGGACTTCAAACTTTATCATGTCTCGCTTTGAGACACTTTGATTTCTCCACAAATAAGAGTTCTCTTCTCTCCTGCCTGCATGGCTGTAAGCTTGGTTTCTGACTTTTTGTATGATGGGAAAGGGGTGAAGAAAAAATGGGTCACACTAGTTAATATGCTGATCTTCTCTGAAATTCCCTGCTTAAAACCAAGTGTTTCTAACTGTTCATCCCTTTTCTTGCTATGTCCATGTTTGGATATATTTTGGTTCCGTTGCTGTCTTTTGTGAGTTACCAGTCAGAAGTCATAGAGTGGAATTAAAGAACTGGGGAATGTAACTGTTTCTTATACAGATTTCCAACAAGTATAGCTTCTCTCATATGGGATGTCTCCAACTACCAAGCTTCTCTACAGTATGATTACAAATGATTTATTTCTTGTTACTATCACCCTCATTATACACCTAGACTTTTAAAAAATGTCTTCTGCTAAATAATATACCATTCTTTCTACTTTCCCCTTCATATATTTTTATTTATGGTTACAGATACGATCTAGTTTTACTAATGCTGGAGTTTGAGGCTTTGTTTCTTACTCTTCGTGCATGTGTGTGTATGTGTGTGTGTGTGTGTGATTGATTGATTGATGGAAGAAGACGGAAGAAACTTCTTTAGTTTGCCAACTTTAAACAGTAATTTATAAATAGGCTTCTAATTAGCCTCTTACCTAAGCATCAAAATCCCCATATGTGGCAATAAAGAACACAAGTGCTGTAGATATGAAGAGCCAAAAGAGGACATAATCAGTAGTAATTTTTCTCTTAGACTTCAACACTGCCTTGAGTTTTCATTCTTTCTCTTTTCTTTCCCCCATATATTTCCTTAAACATAGTAACCAAGAAATTTTGCTGTGACCATAATTTTTAGAGCTTCAAGTAAGAAGCAGTGTATTGGTGTATGTGTCGTTCATATTAGAATAAGATAATTTGGCCCCCAAAGAAAAGATGCAAAAGCATAGATTCGGCTTGCATCCCTGCCAGGGTTTAATCAAATAAAGTAGTACATTTTAATCAAAATGTCTCCATTTAAGTTGCTTATTTGTGCTTGTCAAATGTGCCTTTTTCCAAAATGCATTCAGATAATCTACCCCTTTGACATATGCTGTATAACATAGCAGTCAAGAGCCTGAGTTCTTTAGCCAGATTCCTAGTTTTGAATTTTTGCATGTCTGTTTAACAATGGAACCAAGTACTCATCTTCCTTATGCCGCAAGTTCTTCATCTGTAAAATGGGAATATTACTGAAAACTACCCCATAGAGATGTTACAAAAATTCAGTTAGTTTAAACACACAAAAAGCTTAGGACACTATGCATTCAATTGTAAGGATTTATTTGTATACTAGAACCACAATTGTTCTCTGAATTAGGGATTTTATCCATAAAATATACAATTTGTAATAGTTGCAGACTTTGTCCCCCTAGATTTATCTGAGTAACATATTGCTATGATCTGAATGTTTGTGTCCCCCAAAATTAATATGTTGAAACCCTAACCCCAAATGCGATAGTATTAAGAGATAGAGCATTTAGGATGTGACTAGGCCATGAAGATGGAGCCCTTGTTAATGTGATTAGTGCCCTATTAAAAGCGGCCCAAGGGAGCTTTTCTTTGTCCATTATACTACATGAAAATGCAGTGAGAATTCTCTGTCTACAAGGAAAAGGCCCTTACTAGGCATCTAATCTGCTAGTTCCCTCAATCTTGGACTTCGTAGCCTCCAGACCTATGGGAAATAAATGTTTGTTACATATAAACTGCAGTTGATGTTATTTCTGTTATAGCAGCCCAAAATTACTAAAACACTTAAAACTTCATAAAAATATCTTAAAATTTAAGATGAACGGTGGCATAATATTGCCACCAATGACACAGCTACAAGTGGAATTATTAATTAATAATTTTAGTGAGGCAGGAACATAGAAAACAGTGGGCTACACAAATAATCTAAATGTGCCTTAAATTATGGGACAGAAGAGAGAAGGAAGGGAAATAAGCGGGCCTAGGATGTGGATCAATCAATGTCTGCCATCAATTTTAAAGATTGTTGAAAGATTTAGAAAGGAGTTCACCATCATAGTAGAGGAGGTGATGCTAATACATTCTTGAAGATGTAAGTGCTGTCTGCATGGGAAGAAATGGTAAATAGTACACTGTCTTTGAAAAAACATAATTTAACTTTTTTTCACCCTCTGAATTACAGAGATTCATGGCAAAGTCTCAGTCCTACACAATTATTTGCTGTTTCATCCATATGTATTTTCCAAATTTTCGTATTTTATCAATGCCAATCAATCCACTCATTAGTCAAATCAGTGTTGATTGTCAAAACCTAAGTCAGATGATGATTTGCTTAAATTTTTTAACTGTTAAATTGACAAATAGAAAAGTTGTCAAATTCTAAATGTTTCACAGTAGTACACAGGATTTTGGATCCTATTATTTTTCTAACCAGAAGCATTTTGTGGTTAATATTATTTGTTTGAAAGTAAAATTATGTTCCAGGTCCAGATTACCAATAAAACTCACATGAGGTAGTAATGATTTCCTTTGTTAAAATTTGTAACACATGTAAATATCTGTCAATCAAAACAATTTTACCTCATGGTATTTTCCTAATGAAAATGGATTTCTAGATGGATGGAATATTCAACATTTGTTTCTGGAACAAAATGCTGTGTCTCCAAGTGAAAGATTTCTAAAGGAAATTATATTTTAACTTGACGTTTAAAAAATATATATATAATTTAAGGAATATTTCTTCTGTTAGAAGTCTCATCTTAATTTACCTATCTGATAGTTGCGAAGTCTCATTTATATGTGGAATTTTTTTTAAAAAGGTTAAATATACCTAGATAGAGAATAAAACAGTGGTTGCCAGGAGAGGGGCGATGGGGAAATGAGAAGATGTAGGTCTCTGTGTTAGTCTGTTCTTGCATTGCTATAAAAAAATACCTGAGACTGGGCAATAAATATAGGCCTATAAAACATAATCTTAAAAAATTAGCATACATACTGAAGGATAGTCTCAATGGTAAATGTTTTTTGTTGATAGTTTAGAAAGTGTGACTTCCTTAACCAATCATATGCTGGTGAATATTTAACAACTGGTTCTCTGGAGAAGCAGAAGCCATGAGGTGTAATGTAACTATTTCAAACATGGGTGATTTCAATCTACTAATGAGATGTTCATCAATTCACAACATTTCTAAAAATTTTAACAGTTGACTGATTCTATCTTACCATTGTATCCATTCTCTAGACTGAAGATACAGTGTGTATGTTTATGAGTTCCTGTTCAAATTTCTATTAGAACACAATTGAAGGTACAATTTTTTTTTTTTTTTTTTTTTTTGAGACAGAATCTTGCTCTGTCACCAGGCTGGAGTGCAGTGGCACAATCTTGGCTCGCTGCAACCTCTGTCTCCCAGAGCTATTCTCCTGCCTCAGCCTCCCAAGTAGCTGGAACTACAGGTGCGTGCCACCACGCCCAGATAATTTTTGTATTTTTAGTAGAGACGGGGTTTTACCATGTGGCCAGGTTGGTCTTGATCTCTTGACCTTGTGATCCACCCGCCTCAGCCTCCCAAAGTGCTGTGATTACAGGCGTGAGCCACTGTGCCAGCCTGAAGGTACAAAATTTTAACATATAACAAAAGTGTATTTTGACAAGGTCTGTTACATTTCTCCTCAAGAAATTACGTTTTTACTTCTATCGTGATCTATTAGAGATGGTCAATGTATGCTTTACTATATATTTCACAGTTCATTACCTATCCCTTGTACCAAGTCATTACACCAGATGGTATAATTTTGTGAGTAGTTCATTTGTCATGAGTATGCTTCATTTTGGTACTTATTAATTATAAGTAAGACTGTGTATGTGTATGTGTGAAATGCACTGTGGGTAAATCTGCTACTCACAGGTGATTACAATGAAGAGTGAGGTTAAACATGAGTTATGCTTCCATCTGTCTTTGCTGTTACAAAATGCCTCAAGGTAATACCCATGAAATCAAATTGAATTTCAAAGCAATTCACAAACACTCTGAAATTTGGACCCAACACCAAAGTTACACACAGTATATTTAAATCCACATTTCATTTAATAAATATTGACTGGCTAACTGATTACAATATGATATGCTTCCGTCAAGGATGAGTTAAAATATTTAATTTCATATAAACCACAAAGTTACTATTTTTAAATTTTAAATAATGTTTTCTTTACAATAATGTCTCTCTTGTTTAAACCAAAATACATTCTTTTTTTCCTTCTTACTGTTTTTTTTTCTTATTCTACTTCATGTGACATCTGTTAAAAAAATTTGCTAGTTGCTTTCATATATATTTAATCCTAAAAATTCTTCAAAGTTATCTCTCAAATGTATTTCACATCACCTTATGTATTTTTCCTTCTGCAAATAAATCTTGTCTTTATATCAGTAATTTTCTAAAATCTTTACTCCACACACAAAGTTACTGAAGTCCAAAATTCCTTTGTAATAGTTATAAAATGAGCAATCACTGGATCTTTGTCATTTCCTACCCATCTTTTAACACATCTCTTAATATTTTGTGTGGAAATTAATCACTGTTTATTTTGAACATGTATGATGGTCTATACAACCTTCCATATCAAACTGTTCCAACTTTATCAGAGGGTGACAGCCTTATTATGATAGTTAATGCCAATTTACTAAAAAACTCTACTTGGAGCTTTACATTATCTCAATCAATTTTTATCACAATTTGACAAAGTGGGTATTGTTATGCAAAATTTACAGATAAAGTTATTAAGACTCAGAGATGACTACAGAAATGATATAGTTAACAAGAGAGAAAACCAGAATTAAACCAAGTTCGGTCTGAATCATAGTCTATTTTCTTTCTACAATATCATGTCTTTTTTATTACTAAATCAAGAATTACAGTAAAATAACCATGCTGCTTTTCTATAAGGAGTATTTCTTTATAAGAAAATTAAAGCCATCAGAAAAAAAATTATTCCCCTCTCTACAAAACAAATCCTTAGATGTTAAGCAGCCGTAATTATAAAGTAAATATAAGGTTTTGATCTGCCAATAATTGTCCTAAGTAAAATTTTTGACAGGTTGGAATTTTGGTTAAGCAAGCTAAAGGCCTACTGTTTAAGTTGAAAATGACAAGTAAGTGATAGGTCTTTGGAAGAAACTAAGAATAAAAAGAAACAGCATAATTTCACCGAGGTTTAAATACTAAAAAGAAAATATGAGTAGAAGAGGTTTTGAGTAAGTACTGCTCATTCAAGAAAAAAAGAAACACAAAGAATTGCCTCAGACTGGAGACACAGAGATAAGAGTGGAACAGCTAAATAAAGGTGCAAATTGAAATGAAATATGGGTAATATTGAAATAAATGAGAAAGAAAACTTTTGCTTTTACAATGACAGAAATACCAAAGGAAAGTAACCTCAGTTAAGAACAGGAACAAAAGTAAATGGAGATTAGAACAAAGTAAATCTTGATAGAAAGGGTCTGGATGTATCCTGCACGTTCACAGAATTGCTTAGAGAGAAGATGCTAAGTGACCCAGAAATCAACAGGGAAAATACAAGTGGCCCCTACATTCAAGATTAAAGGAGAGAACTGACAAGCCAGGTGTAATTCACAGTTTCTCATTTAAGACAAAGCTTTTTAAGGAAAGGTGCTGCTTGGTTTCCAGTGTCTTTCTTGGATATGCCTATTATGTAGGAAAAACATATTTCTCCTTACAGGTAACTTTTAACACTCAAAAATTCCAGATAAAAAACTACTCTTTCATCCTAACTAAGCATCTGGTCAACTCTGGACAAAGAACTCCGAGAGAATTAAAAGACGCAAAGTACTCACCCAAAGAAAGAGAAGAAAACCTTTGATGCGTAGCTGAAGCAGAAACTCACCAATTTACTTGAGCCTTTTCTTCTATTTTTACCTTCTTAAAGTACGAAAACACTATAGTTCACTATCATTTTATTATGGACTTATTATATTTAGATTAAAAATATTTTTTTTAAGTAGTGGCTTTCATTCTGGGAAATATTTGTTTATAATCTGGGGAAATTTTACTTATTTACCCGATACATGTCCTTCGTGATGTCTTGATCTTCAGCTACATCCTCTCTGAGATCTTGTGTTTCTCTAAAGGATTCCTAAATTTTAATGATTATCCTTATATGGAAACACCTCTACAATGAAGCTTGACTTCACTGTATTTTACTAAATTTTTAAAAGTTGTCTTATAGTTAATTTTTATGGGTATATAGTAGGTCTATATATTTATGGGATATATGATATGTATTGATACAGGCATGAAATGTGTAATAATTATATTTGAGTAAGTAGGGTTTCTGTCACCTCAAGCATCTTTAATTTTTTGTGTTATGAACATTCCAGTTGCACTCTTTTAGTTTTTCTAAAATGTGCAACACGTTATTGCACATTTGACTATAGTCATTCTGCCATGCTATCAAATACTATATCTCATTTATAGTATGTAACTATATTTTTATATTTTTGTACCTATTAATCATCTGCATTTCCCTTCTACCACTACCCTTCCCAGCCTCTGGTAACCATCATTCTATGATCTATCTCCATGAAATTAATTGTTTTAATTTTTAGTTCCCACAAATGAATGAGAACATGTAAAATTTATCTTTCTGTGCCTGGCTTATTTCACCTAACATAATGCCTTCCAGTTCCATCCATGTTGTTGCAAATGACAGGATCTCATTATTTTTTATGGCTGATTAGTACTCCATTGTGTATATATACCACAATTTTTTTAACCTACTCATCTGTTGATGGACTTCTAGGTTGATTTCAAATTTTGGCTATTGTGAATAGTGCTGCAACAAACATGGAAGTGCAGATATCTCTTTGATATACTGATTTCCTTTCTTTGGGGTATATACTTAGCAGTGGGATTGCTGGATCATATGGTTGTTCTATTGTCAGTTTATTAAGGAACATCCATATTGTTCTCCATAATGGCTCTACTAATTTACATGCTCGCCAACAGTGTATGAGATATCCACTTTCTCCACATCCTTTGCCAGCATGTGTTGTTTCCTATCTTTTGGGAAAAGCCATTTTAACTGGGGTGAGATGACATCTTGGAGTTTTGATTTGCATTTCTCTGATGATTAATGATGGTGAGCATCTTTTCAAATATCTGTTTGCCATTTGTATGTCTCTTTTTGAGAAATGTTTATTCAGACCTTTTGCCCATTTTAAATTGGATTTTTAGATTTTTTTTGTAGAGTTGTTTGAGCTCGTTATATTTTCTGATTATTAATCCCTTGTCAGACGGGTAGTTTGCAAATGTCTTCTTCCATTATATGAGTTATCTCTTCATGTTGTTGATTATTTCTTTTGCTGTGCAGAAGGTTTTTAACTTGATGTGATCCTATTTGCCCATGTTTGCTTTGGTTGTCTGTGCTTGTAGGGTATTACTAGAAAAATATTTGCCAAGACCAAGGCCCTGAAGCATTTACCTAATGTTTTCTTTTAGTAGTTTTATAGTTAGAGGTCTTAGATTTAAGCCTTTAATACATTTTGATTTGATTTTTTTATATGGCAAGAGATAAGGATCTAATTTCATTCTTCTGCATATAAATATCATTTCTCCAGCACTACTGAAGAGACTGTTCTTTTCCCAATGTACGTTCTTGGCACCTTTGTTGAAAGTGAACTCACTGTAGATGTATGAATTTATTTCTGGGGTTTTTATTCTCTTTCATTGGTCTATGTGTCTATTTTTGTGCCACTACCATGCTGGGGCTCTAATGGTTTCATATAAATTTTAGGATTGTTTCTTCTATTCCTGTGAAGAATGTCATTCGTACTTTTATAAGAATTGCACTGAACCTCCAGATTGCTATAGGTAGTATGAACATATTAACAATTTTGATTCTTCCAATTCATGAACATAGAATATCTTTCCACTTTTTATGTCCTCTTCAATTTCTTACATCAATGTTTTATAGGTCTCATTGTAGAGATTTTTTACTTCTTTGGTTAAGTTAATTCCTAGGTATTTTATTTTATTTGTAGCTATTGTAAGTGAGATTACTTTCTTATTTTTCAGATTGCTTGCTTTTGGCATATAGAAATGTTACTGAGTTTTTGTATGTTGATTTTGTATTCTGCAACTTTGCTGAATTTGCTTATCAGTTATTAGAGTTTTCTTGTGGACTCTTTAGATTTTTCCAAATATAAGATTATATCATCTGCAAACAAGGATGATTTGACTTCTACTTTAACAATTTGAATGTCTTTTATTTCTTTCTCTCATCATTACTCTAGCTGAGACTTCCTGTACTATATAGAATAACGGTGGTAATAGTGGCCATCCTTGCTGTGTTCCAGATCTTAAAAGAAGGGCTTTCAGTTTTCCCTGTCCAGTATGATACTAGCTGTGGATCTGTTGTATATGGTTTTTATTGTGTTGAGGTATGTTCTTTCTATACCCAGTTTTTTAAGGGTTATTCCCATGAAAGGATGTTGAATTTTATCAAATATTTTTTCAGCATCAATTGAAATGATCATATGGTTTTTGTCCTTCATTCTGTTGATACAATGTATCACATTGATTGGTGTATGTTGAACCATCTTTGCATCCCTGGGATAATTCCTACTTGCTCATGATAATGATCTTTTTAATGTATTGTTGAATTCAACTTGCTAGTATTTTGTTGAGGATTTTTGCATCAATGTCCATCAGAGATATTGACCTGTAGTTTTCTTTTTTTTTTTTTTTTTTGAGTCTCTTTGTCTAGTTTTGGTATTAGGGTAATACTAAGTTTCAATGAGAAATCACAATCACTTTGCTCTCTCTCAAGTATGCAGTTTCTCTGTCCACATCACACTGTCCTGTTGAGGGACAGGGAAGGGGCGGTATAGGCAATTCCAACTGTCTTTCCTACCCTCTCCAGTGCCCCTTTCCTTTATCTTATGTTAAAACCAAGAATTGTGTTCACTCACCTAATTTTCATTTTTTATGAAGACATTTTCTTACATGGATAGTTGTTCTATTTGGTATTCCTGCCTGGGGGTCAAGGATGATCTCTGAAGGGGTCTATTCAGCAGTCTTATTCCACCTCCTTCAAATTTTAAAGGCTCAGTAAGTTTATCTCCATTAATTTGACCCTTTAGTGATGGAAAGGTTTTTATACCATCTACAAATGTGAAGATTGTATAAGCTGTTCTCTCATCCTTTCATTAATCACTCTACTATGTATTGAATTATAACTGCCTCAAAAGTGATTAGTTAGGGATCACACTAAACATTTCACTTTGCATAAGTATAACCCTTTCAGAATTATAAACTTTTAAAATTATTTTTGAAAAACAAATTGAGCACATGAAGCTTAGCCACCATCTCCTGCAAAAGGAGGAAACAGCCAAGTCACTGGTTCATTCGTTGGTTTCTTCCCATTGCCTCTTATATCTTCAACAGTTCAAATTATTACAATGCATTCATATCAATATCATGGTGACACCATTGTTTAAATGGCATCAGTTATAAAATGTTAGCCAAGATATTCTGGAACTTTGAATACATTATTCCATACATATTTACTCCCTCAAATGACTAATGGTTTGGTCCATCATGATTGTGCCCGATAGAAACCACACTTTTTTTCTTCTAATGTACTCTTCAGTGATATTTTCTTTTATTACATATTCTCACAGATTGGCTTATATGAAAGACAGGCTCTAGCTCTCATGATTTATTCTGGAACCACCTTGGCCAGGGGATACCTTTTGGCAGTTCACCAGTCATTTATCTGTCTAATTGTAGTAGTGGAAATTTATTTCCTTCTAGATTTTTAAGTGATCTTGCCCACCTTTTACATATAAATCATAATTTAGTTATAAAATTTAAAATTCATAAATATTTTAGCTTTTATCTATGAACTGTCTGCTTCAAAAGAAAATGTCTTTAAAACTCCATTAATGTCTTAAACATTAATGACTAAAGATTTTTCTACTGCTAATTTTCATTGGCAAGAACTGTGATTATTATCTTGTATTACTACTTCCACCATAATCTAAGCCTGCAACTCTTACCTTGGAAGTTATGATATCAATGGACCACCTATTTTCACCCTTGCTGTTAATAGTACATTTTCTTCACAATGGTTACAGTAATAATTTTATTCAAATTCCCATTATTTAAGATGTGAATAAATTTGAAAATATTTTAACAACTTTAACATTTATTTAGTATAATGTTAAAATTACTTACCTGGACAAAAATTAAGTCTTACATGATCTGATCACTGTCTTCTTTTCTAACCTCGTTTTTACTTTTTCCTCATTTATGATACTAGAGCCACAATAGTCTCTTTCTGTTCTCTGAATAGATTAAATTCCAAATTTCCACTTAAAGAAACTAAAAACTTAGATTGTCCGGGCCCAAATTTGCAGAGACAAAAAGCAAAATTTTTGTCATTTGAGCACTAGAGACAGTAGTGAGGTAAGTCACTCACATTTCTACTTCTTCAACCCCAAACCTTTGAAACACAGCAATGGGAATAACACCACCAATTACAACCATGTAACATCATCTGGAGGATATTAGCCTAGTCCTGTGATGCATTACCATAAAATTATTGCCATAATTGATTCTTCATAAGGGCATTCCTCATTTATATCAAGACAGCTGATTTAAAAGATAGGAAACACAGTATGTCCAGGGCATTTCATAAACATGGGTCAGTTGAAGAATTTCATTTGCTGTCTTACAATATTATATGGAATTACATGCCTGTAAGTCCACAGATGGTGGTTTTGGAAAAAGGATTATTGGCAAGAGAGGGAAATTCATGCATATCTTGTATAAATGCCTGTTGAAGTGCGAGCACAGTGCTATTCTTTCCAGAATGAATTTTGTCCAATGTAATCACACTTATACTAGGTAGCAAGCTGATCCCTCCAAGAAAATTTTTCTATATTCAGGTGACAGTGTTGGTCTCTGTGATTGGCAGATTAGATATGAAGCAGTGGCTATTAGTAGATCATCTGTGGTGTGTAGAAGTCCATATTATTTAGCCCAAGTTTAACCTCCAACCCTACTGACATGAACGCTTTGCTAATTAGACCACTGCACGGGTTAAGACTTGGAAAAGAAGCTGATTGACATCTATGGAACTGGTCAACTTGTCTACCAGATTATTAAGATCTTCCTCTGTTAAAGTCACTCTTGGTTGAGTCATTCTTGGACATTGGGAAAACCTGCTCAGGCAACTTACTTGTGCGAATCTAAAGCCACTTCTGAGTTTGCAACTAGCACCCTTTTACTTTGATTCCTTCCTGTGGTATGCAGAATTCTGAGATGATCCCCAAGTTTCCTGCAGCATTATGTACATACCTTCTATAATAACCTCCCCTTGAGTGTGAGTGGTACTTATGAATATGATGAAATATTCACATTATTATGTTATGTAAAAGAGATTATGTAATGTAATTGAGGTCCCTAATCAATTGACTTTGCTAAGCAAGAGAAAGATTAATTTGAGCAGGCCTGACAAAATCAGATGAACTCTTAAAATATGTCAAAAAGATTCAAAACAAGCAAGACTTGTTGTTATAGTCTGGATAAAAACACCCCCACAATTTTTATCTATATTCACTTCTATTAGTCTTAAAAGATATTTTATAAAGCAAAATATTATGTGAACAATATCATTTAATTCCAGGGTTTTTCATTTCTTAAATAATGTATAAATACAGAAACACAGGATTGTGTAATAGTTACTTAATACCTCTTATAATATCCTCCCTTTTTTTCTGCACAGAAGTTATAGAATAAAAATTATATAAATATCCCTCATTTGTATATGTGTACCTTTGAAACATTATAAAAAACAAAAACTGATGCATGATATTAGACCATGAGTATATTTTTAAGCCCTAGGGGCACAAAAAAGTTAAAATAATTAATATATAAAAGATAGAAATGTTAACTTTCAAATAATCAATAGCATAAGAAATTGTACAATCTCCTATTGTCTCTTGTCTATTCCGACATTTATTATCCATGTTACCAACTTCAGTGGGATGGACAAAAACAAGAGACCAGTTAACTAGGAATATCTAAGTCAGAAATTATCAAAATTTGATGGATATTAGAATCCTCCTGGCTGTTTGTTAAAGAAGCACGTTTCCTGAAATCTTTCACTACTCAGCATTCTGACTCAGTCACGTTGAAAGGGAGGAGAAGAGCATTGGTAAATGCTTGCTTGATAGAAATCCAAGTGAATCTCAAGTAGGTATTTTTTGGATCACAGCTTGAGAAGCATGACTCCAACCACCATCACTACCACTCCAGTATTTTCAGTAAGATGTGTTGTCTCCTTTGCCAACCCTGTAGTTTGTAGACTAAACCACTTGCTCACTGCCTTTACTATTATACTTCACCTTCTCTCCAAATTCCCTGCAGATTCTTCAAATTGAGACCTTTAATTTCTTTCAACATTCTGCCTTCTCCTCCTGATTAGGTTGTTTTGGGTTTTTAATTTTGCTTTGTTTTGCTTAACAGAATTGCCTGTCTTCTTTTGACATCTTTCTCCCTCCATTTGGCTTTCTAAGAACATCTCTTCCCAGACTCTCACTCTTCTCTGCTGTACTTGTAAACTTCAGTGATGTGCCTTCTATCCTTGCCAATGAGAAGGCAATGTTTTGGCTAAGGCTTTCTGGATAAGATATTAGCTCATATGGTTAATCGTGCTCCAAAGTTAACCTCCTGTTTTGTTTTGTTTTGTTTTGTTTTTATTTTTCTGACCCAACAGTATAACCTGGCTCCTGAGTAAAAACCTATATTTTGTTAATAATAAAAGAAATAGATAACACCTATTAGCAATTCTTTTCTGTAACTATTTAGATGACATGTAGTTTTCCTTCATTAAACATTTCATGAGCTGAACTACATCAAAGTGGTTTAATTCTTTTTAACTTTTCTTTTAAGTTCAGGGGTATAAGTACAGGTTTGTTATACAGGTAAACTGTGTCATGGGGATCTGATGTACAGATTACTTCATCACCAAAGTATTAAGTCTAGTATCTATTAGTTATTTTTCCTGATCCTCTCCTTCATCCCACCCCCCACACTCTGGCCCCAGTGTCTGCTGTTCCCCTCTGTATGTTCATGTGTTCTCATTATTTAGCTCCCATTTATAAGTGAGAACATGTGGCAAAGAACATGATCTTGTCCTTTTTATGGCTGCATAGTATTCCATGGTATATGTATCACATGTTTTTTATCCAGTCTCTTACTGATGAGCATTTAGGTTGATTCCATATGTTTGCTATTGTGAATAGTGCTGCAGTGAACATATGTGTGCATGTGTTTTTATGACAGAATAATTTATATTGCTTTGGGTATATACCCAGTAATGGGATTCCTGGATCGAATGGTAGTTCTGTTCTTAGGTCTTTGAGGAGTTGCCACAGCTTTCCGTGACGGTTGAACTCATTTACACTCCCACCAACAGGATATAAGTGTTCCCTTTTCTCTGCAACTTCTCCAGCATCTGTTACTTTTTGGCTTTTTAATAACAGCCATTCTACCTGGTATGAGAAGGTAGCTCCTTGTGGTTTTGATATGCATTTCTCTTATTATCAGTGATGTTTAGCTTTTTTTTTATATGCTTCTTGGTCACATATATGTCTTCTTTTTAAAAGTGTCTGTTCATGTCATTTGTCCATTTTTTAATGGGGCTGTTTTTTTTCCGGTAAATTTGTTTAGGTTCCTTGTAGATACTTATTAGACCTTTGTCAGATGCATATTTTATAAAAATTTTCTCCCATTCTGTAGGTTGCCTGTTTATTGACAGTTTCTTTTGCTGTGCAGAAACTTTTTAGTTTAATTAGATGCCATTTGTCAATTTTTGCTTTTGTTGCAATTGCTTTTGGCATCTTTGTCATACAACATTTGCCGTTCCATGTCCAAAATAGTATTGTCCACATTGTCTTCCAGGATTTTTACAGTTTTGAGTCATATGTTTAAGTCTCTAATCCATCTTGAGTTGATTTTCATATATGGTGTAAGGAAATGGTCCAGTTTCAATCTTCTGCATATGGCTAGCCAGTTATCCTGGCACCACTTACCAGAGTTTTGTTTTGTTTTGTTTTTAACCAATTGCTAGTTTTTGTTGACTTTGTCAAAGGTCAGATAGTTGTAGGGGTATGGCCTTTTTTCTGGGTTCTTTATTCTGTTCTTTTGGTCTATGTGCCTGTTTTTGTACAACTATCATGCTATTTTGGTTCTTGTAGCCCTGCAGTATAGTTTGAAGTCAGGTAACATGACACTTTTAGCTTTTTTTTTTTTTTTTTTTTTTTTTTGCTTAGGATTGCCTTGGCTATTCAGGTTATTTTTGGTTCCATATGAATTTTAAAATAGTTTTTTTTCTAGTTCTGTGAAGAATGTCATTGGTAGTTTGATAGGACTAGCATTGAATCTATAAATCGTTTTGGGCAATATGGCCATTTTAACAATATTAATTTTTCCTGTCAATGAGCAGGGAATGCTTTTCCATTTGTGCCATGTCTGATTTCTTTGAGCAGTGTTTTGTAGTTCTCATTGTAGAGATCTTTCTCCTCTCTGATTAGCTGTATTCCCATGTATTTTATTCTTTTTGTGGCTATTGTGGTTGGGACTGTGTTCTTGATTTGGCCCTCACCTTGACTGCTGTTTATGTATAGGAATGCTAGTGATATTTGTACATTGATTTTGTTATCCTGTGACTTTGCTGGAGTTGTTTATTAGCTTAAGGAGCTTTTGGGCCAAGACTATGAGATTTTCTAGATATAGAATCAGGTCATTTGCAACCAGGATAGTTTGACTCCCTCTTTTACTGTTTTAATTCCCTTTAGCTTTTTCTCTTGCCTGATTGCCCGGGCTAGAACTTCCAATACTATGTTAAATAAGAGTGGTGAGAGAGGACATTCCTGTCTTGTGCCAGTTTTCAAGGAGAATGCTTCCAGCTTTTTCCCATTCAGTATGATGTTGGGTGTGAGCTTGTCGTAGATGGCTTTTATTATTTTGAGGTATGTTCCTTCAATACCTAATTTATTGAGAGGTTTTTTTTTTGTTTTGGTTTTTGGTTTTGATGGAGTCTCCCTCTGTTACCAAGCTGGAGTGGAGTGGCATGATCTCGGCTCACTGCAACCTCCACCTCCCAGGTTCAAGCGATTCTCCTGCCTCAGCCTCCTGAGTAGCTGGGACTACAGGAGCGCACCACCATGCCCAGCTAATTTTTGTATTTTTAGTAGAGACAGGGTTTCACCATGTTGGCCAGGATGGTCTCGATCTCTTGACCTTGTGATCCACCCACCTCGGCCTCCCAAAGTGCTGGGATTACAGGCGTGAGCCACCGTGCCATGAAGCACTATTGAATTTCATTGGAAGCCTTTTCTGTATCTATTGAAATAATCCTGTGTTTTCTATCTTTAATTCTATTTATGTCATGAACCATATTTATTGATTTACATATGTTGAGTCAACCTTGCATCCCAGGGATAAAGCCTGGATAAACTTTTTGATGTGCTGCTGGATTTGTTTTGCCCGTATTTTGTTCAGAACTTTTGCATTGATGTTCATCAAAAATATTGGACTGAAGTTTTCTTTTTTTATTGTGTCTTTGCCAGGTTTTTGGTATTAGGTGGATGCTGGCCTCACAAAATATGTTAGGGAGGAGTCCCTCCTCCTTAAATTTTTGGAATAATTCAGTAAAAATGGGAATTTGGCAGTGAATCCATTGGGCTCTGGAATGTTTTTAGTTGGTAGGCTATTTATTTTACTGATTCAAATTTGGAGCTTATTATTGGTCTGTTCAGGGGATGAATTTCTTCTTTGCTTAGTCTTGGGATGGTGTAGGTATCCAGAACTTTATACACTTCTTCTACATTTTCTAGTGTATGTGCATAGAGGTTTTTTTAATAATATTCTCTGATGGTTACTTATATTTCTATGTGATTGGTGGTAATGTCCCTTTTGTCATTTCTAATTATGGTTATTTAGATCTTCTTTCTTTTCTTCTTTATTAGTCTAGCTAGTAGTCTATCTATTTTAAAAACCAACTCTTGCATCCCAGGGATGAAGCCCACTTGATCATGGTGGATAAGCTTTTTGATGTGCTGCTGGATTCAGTTTGCCAGTATTTTATTGAGGATATTTGCATCGATGTTCATCAAGGATATTGGTCTAAAATTCTCTTTTTTGGTTGTGTCTCTGCCAGGCTTTGGTATCAGGATGATGCTGGCCTCATAAAATTAGTTAGGGAGGATTCCCTCTTTTTCTATTGATTGGAATAGTTTCGGAAGGAATGGTTCCAGCTCCTCCTTATACCTCTGGTAGAATTCAGCTGTGAATCCGTCTGGTCCTGGACTTTTCTTGGTTGGTAAGCTATTAATTATTGCCTCAATTTCAGAGCCTGTTATTGGTCTATTAAGAGATTCAACTTCTTCCTCGTTTAGTCTTGGGAGGGTGTATGTGTCCAGGAATTTATCCATTTCTTCTAGATTTTCAGTTTATTTGCGTAGAGTTGTTTATAGTGTTCTATGATGGTAGTTTGTATTTCTGTGGGATCGGTGGTGATATCCCCTTTATCATTTTTTATTGTGTCTATTTGATTCTTCTCTCTTTTCTTCTTTATTAGTCTTGCTAGCAGTCTATCAATTTTGTTGATATTTTCCAAAAACCAGCTCCTGGATTCATTGATTTTTTTGAAGGGTTTTTCATGTCTCTATCTCCTTCAGTTCTGCTCTGATCTTAGTTATTTCTTGCCTTCTGCTAGCTTTTGAATGCGTTTGCTCTTGCTTCTCTAGTTCTTTCAATTGTGATGTTAGCGTGTCAATTTTAGATCTTTCCTGCTTTCTCTTGTGGGCATTTAGTGCTATAAATTTCCCTCTACACACTGCCTTGAATGTGTCCCAGAGATTCTGGTATGTTGTGTCTTTGTTCTCATTGGTTTCAAAGAACATCTTTATTTCTGCCTTCATTTTGTTATGTACCCAGTAGTTATTCAGGAGCAGGTTGTTCAGTTTCCATGTAGTTGAGCAGTTTTGAGTGAGTTTCTTAATCCTGAGTTCTAGTTTGATTGCACTGTGGTCTGAGAGACAGTTTGTCATAAGGCTGGTTCAACCTACGCAAATCAATAAACGTAATCCAGCATATAAACAGAACCAAACACAAAAACCACATGATTATCTCAATAGATGCAGAAAAGGCCTTTGCCAAAATTCAACAGCATTTCATGCTAAAAAACTCTCAATAAATTAGGTATTGATGGGACATATATCAAAATAATAAGAGCTATTTATGACAAACCCAAAGCCAATATCATACTGAATGGGCAAAAACTGGAAGCATTCCCTTTGAAAACTAGCACAAGACAGGGATGCCCTCTCTCACCACTCCTATTCCACATAGTGTTGGAAGTTCTGGCCAGGGCAATCAGGCAGGAGAAAGAAATAAAAGGTATCCAATTAGGAAAAGAGGAAGTCAAATTGTCCCTGTTTGCAGATGACATGATTCTATATTTAGAAAACCCCATCATCTCAGCCCAAAATCTCCTTAGGCTGATAGGCAACTTCAGCAAAGTCTCAGGATACAAAATCAATATGCAAAAATCACAAGCATTCTTATACACCAATAACAAACAGAGAACCAAATCATTAGTGAACTTCCATTCACTATTGCTTCAAAGAGAATAAAATACCTAGGAATCCAACTTACAAGGGATGTGAAGGACCTCTTCAAGGAGAACTACAAACCATTGCTCAATGAAATAAAAGAGGACACAAATAAATGGAAGAACATTCCATGCTCATGGGTAGGAAGAATCAACATCATGAAAATGGCCATACTGCCCAAGGTAATTTATAGATTCAATGCCATCCCCATCAAGCTACCAATGACTTTCTTCACAGAATTGGAAAAAAACTACTTTAAACTTCATATGGAACCAAAAAAGGGCCTGCATTGCCAAGACAATCCTAAGCCGAAAGAACAAAGCTGGAGGCATCATGCTACCTGACTTCAAACAATACTACAAGGCTACAGTAACCAAAACAGCATGGTACTGGTACCAAAACAGAGATATAGACCAATGGAACAGAACAGAGCCCTCAGAAATAATACCACAATCTACAATCGTCTGATCTTTGACAAAACTGACAAAAACAAGCAATGGGGGAAGGATTCCCTATTTAATAAATGGTGCTGGGAAAACTGGCTAGCCATATGTAGAAAGCTGAAACTGGATCCCTTCCTTACACCTTATACAAAAATTAATTCACGATGGATTAAAGACTTAAATATTAAACCTAAAACCATAAAAACTCTAGAAGAAAACCTAGGCAATACCACTCAGGACATAGGCATGGGCAAGGACTTCATGACTAAAACACCAAAAGCAATGACAAGAAAAGCCAAAATTGACAAATGGGATCTAATTAAACTAAACAGCTTCTGCACAGCGTAAGAAATTACCATCAGAGTGAACAGGCAACCTACAGAATGGGAGAAAATTTTTGCAATCTACTCATCTGACAAAGGGCTAATATCCAGAATCTACCAAGAACTCAAACAACTTTACAAGAAAAAAACAAACAACCCCATGAAAAAGTGGGCGAAGGATATGAACAGACATTTCTCAAAAGAAGACATTTATTCATCCATCAGACACATGAAAAAGTATTCATCATCACTGGCCATCAGAGAAATGCAAATCAAAACCACAATGAGATGCCATCTCACACCAGTTAGAATGATGATCATTAAAAAGTCAGGAAACAACAGGTGCTGGAGAGGATGTGGAGAAATAGGAACACTTTTACACTGTTGGTGGGACTGTAAACTAGTTCAACCACTGTGGAAGACAGTGTGGCGATTCCTCAAGGATCTAGAACTAGAAATAACATTTTCACCCAGCTATCCCATTACTGGATATATGCCCAAAAGATTAGAAATCATGCTGCTATAAAGACACGTGCACACGTATGTTTATTGTGGCACTATTCAAATTAGCAAAGTCTTGGAACCAACCCAAATATCCATCAATGATAGACTGGATTAAGAAAATGTGGCACATATACACCATGGAATACTATGCAGCCATAAAAAATGATGAGTTCATGTCCTTTGTAGGGACATGGATGAAGCTGGAAACCATCATTCTCAGCAAACTATCACAGGGACAAAAAACCAAACACCACATGTTCTCACTTATAGGTGGGAATTGAACAGTGAGAAAACTTGGACACAGGAAGGTGAGCATCACACACCGGGGCCTGTCGTGGGGTGGGGGGAGCAGGGAGGGATAGCATTAGGAGATATACCTAATGTAAATGATGAGTTGATGGGTGCAGCACACCAACATGGCACATGTATACATATGTAACAAACCTGCACGTTGTGCACATGTACCCTAGAACTTAAGGTATTAAAAAAAAAACAAAAAGCAAACAAAAAAAACTCTTGAATTCATTGATCATTTTAATGGTGTTTTGTGTCTCAATCTCCTTTAGTTCTGCTCTGATTTTGGTTATTTCTTATCTTCTGCTAGCTTTGGGGTTGTTTTGCTCTTGGTTCTCTAATTCTTTTAGTTGTGATGTTAGGTTGTTAACTTGTGATCTTCCTAACTTTTTGATGTGAGCATTTAACACTACCTTTGCTGTGTCCCATAGATTCTGGTATGGTGTATCTTTGTTCTCATTAGTTTCAAAGAACTTCTTGATTTCTGCCTTTACTTCATTATTTACCCAAAAGTAATTCAGAAGCAGCTTATTCAATTTCTATGTAATTGCATGGTTTTTAGCAAATTTCTTAGTCTTGATTTCTAATTTGATTGTGCTGTGGTCCAAGAGAGTGGTTGTTATAATTTCAGTTATTTTGCACTTGCTGAGAGTGTTTTGTGTCCAATTATGTGATTGATTTTAGAGTATGTGCCATATGGTCATGAGAAGAATGTATATTCTGTTGCTTTGGGGTAGAGAGTTCTGTAGAGGTCTATCGTGTCCATTTGATCCAGTGCTGAGTTCAGGTACTAAATATCTTTGTTAATTTTCTGCCTCAGTGATCTGTCTAATACTGTCAATGGGGTGTCAATGTCTCTCACTATTATTGTGCGGGAGTCTATGTCTCTTTGTCAAACTCTAAGATCTTTCTTTATGAATATGGGTGCTCCTGTGTTGGGTGCACACATGCATTTAGAATAGTTAGGTCCTGTTATCGAATTGAACCCTTTATCATCATGTAATTCTCTTCTTTGTCTTGTTTGATCTTTGTTGGTTTAAAGCCTATTTTGTCTGAAGTTATTGCAACCCCTGCCTTTTCCATTTGCTTGGTTGATTTTTCTCCAACTCTTTATTGTGAGCCTGTGGGTGTCATTACATATGACATGGATCTCTTGAAGCTAGCATACCAAGGAGTCTTGGTTCTTTATCCAGGTTGCCACTCAGCATCTTTTAATTGGGATATTTAGCCCATTTATATTCAAGATTAGTATTGATATGTGTGGATTTGATCCTGTCATTATGATGTCAGCTTGTTATTATGCAGACTTGTTTGTGTGGTTGCTTTATAGTGTCACTGGCCTGTGTACTTTAGTGTGTTTTTGTAGCAGCCAGTAATGATTTTTTCTTTCCATATTTAGTGCTTCCTTCAGAAAGGAAAGGCAGGTCTGGTAGTAACAAATTCCCTCAGCATTTGTTTGTCTGAAATAAATCTTATTTCTTCTTTGCTTATGAAATTTAATTTGGCTGGATATGAAATTCTGGGTTGGAATTTTTTCTTTAAGAATGTTGAATATTGGCCCCCAAACTTTTCAACTTCGTAGGATTTCTGCTAAGATGTGCACTGTTAGACTGATGTGCTTCCCTTTGTAGGTGACCTGACAGAAATTTCTGTCATTTCTGCTTTGCAGAAAGTTCAGAACCCTTGCTGGGGAGGTGGTGTGGTTGTTTGGAGAAAATAGATTTTTTTTTCTTTTATCCTATTTGATGACCTTGAAGGTTTATTGTGATATAAGGTGGATCCAGCCAACTGGCTTCATTTTTGAAAGATTTTAGGAAGCTAAGGCTTAGGTTTCAACTCCTGGACTACATGTTCAATATCTGGGGGCTTGTATCAGTCCCTGACTTTGTTCTCTGGCTCCTCAAGGTTAGGAGTCCACTGTGTTGGTGGGGCAAGGTGCTCCTGGACCACTAGTCACTACACTCTGATTGGTGGTGTTAGTCAAAGCATTTTGTAGTGTGGTGGCAATGGGATCGGTTCTTGTTCACAAGGGCCAGCAGCAGTGGTAGTGCTGTGAAGTGCATACTTGTCTGCTGCAATAGGGTGCTAGCAGGTGCCAGGGTGCCTGCCTCTTTGCAAGCATTTGCCTCCATGGTAAAGGCAGCACATCTTGGGGGAATGAGGGAGCCCCTGCTGGCAACTGTGCCAGTGGTTATGCTGGTGGTGATGTTAGCATGAGGGTGGGATGCTGGTGGGTGCAGATCTGTGTGTGTTCTCTGCTCATCACAGGCGGGGGTGGTCGCTCAGGATGGTGGAGGGTTTGCCATTCTCTGTGCCTAATGTCACTATGTTGACAGCGTTTGTGCAGGAGTGGGATCCTGGTGAGGGCTGGGCTGGCTGGCTCTGTGCCTACCAAGGCTCTGACTGAAATGGCAGTCTAATGGGAGGAGGGTGGGTAGAGTACACTCTTGTCAGTTGCAGCTGTGGCAGGGCAGTGTGTGTGCACACAGGTGCACTGGCGAGGCAAGTAAGACAAAATTTGCCTGTGCACACACATGCAAGCAGAGCAATGTTGGAGGTTGCCTTGGGCCTGGGGGAAGCTGCAGTGTAAGGAGGGAGTGGGTGGGCTGGTGTGTGGCCATGGGACCTGCCCCGCTGGAGCTGTTGACTGTTCAGGCATGGTGCACCAGTGCGGGAGCTATGATAAGGGTCACCAGGACACCCAAGGCTGCCATGCAAGCAGATGCTGCTGGGCTGGGACTCCAGGAAAAGCCAGCAGACCAAGGGGTGCTCAGGTCTGACCAGTCCCATCTTATGGGCAAGACTTCCCTGCAGAGTTCAGATCCACCAATTCTCCTAGGGCTAAAGTCTCTTATGAGAGCAAGTCGAGCCTACAGTGACGGCCATCCCTGGCCGTACTCTGCTACAAATGCTCCCATACCAAACCCTCTGGACTCGCCTTCAGCTGGTGTGCTGCCAGTACCACTTCTGTAAGCAGCTCTTCCTGCCAACTCAAAAGGCCCTGGTGGTTGAAGGGTCTCCTCTTGCTGAGATTTCAGAGGCCCTTTGCAAAAGTGGGTTGCTCTTTGCCAATTTACCTTAACTGTTCCCTGGGAGTTGTTGGGGGCCAGAAACGAGTCCTGGCACACTGTCGTCCCATCAATATGGCTTAAAACATTTTTAATATAAAAAACTATATTTCTAGAAATAACCAAAATTATCCATGCTGCACTACTTTTTTAATGCCTTACTGCATTCAAGTTGCAAATATTTCTTTTCTCCAAAAGCGTATGTGTAACTTAGAAACATATTTTATCTGAATGTTTAAAAGAACTTTTTATACATTTATCTAGGCCTGGTCTTTTTATTGTGGGAATATATTCATTTATTGATGGATTCTATATAACAAAGTTAAGAAAGCCAAAGAGATTTCTCTATTTATTCTGTTTTAGTACTTTATATTTTTCTAAAAAGTGACTATTTTTCTACAGTTTTAAATTACTGGCATAATGTTATACTTAATTTTTCTTATCTTTTTATTCTTTTACACATTTAGTCTTATTCCATTTTTCACTCCTACTATTATTTAATCATGTCTTCTCTCTCTCTGTCTTTTTTTTTTCAGTCTTGATAAATTTTGCCAGAGCTTGGTTTTCATTTTCAAAAGTACACATCTTTGTTGATTTTTCTAAAGTATCTTCTGTTTTTTTATGTCATTAATATTAACTCATCTTTATTACTTCATAACCTAATATTTCATTATATTTGTTTTGTTTATATTTTGCTGACTTCATACGTCACACAGCTAGCTCATTTTCTTCTTCTCTAGTGTAAAATTTTAATGCTCTAAATTGCTTTGAAGTAGAAAACTTCAGTTGTGTACACAAATTTAGTATTTTTGTTATCATTAAATATTAGCATTTAAAATTTCCATTATGATTTATTTTTTTACATTTGAGCCTTTTAGGTGATTTTGTTAAATTTTCTAATAGCATATTTTGCTGGAGTTGTATTTTTTCTCTTTCTCATTACTTTGTTATTGATTTATAAGTTAATTTCATCATAGTTAGAGAACACTAGGATATAAATTATCTGAATATCACTAATATCTTCTTTGTGGGCTTGTTTTGAAAAGAACGTGTGTTTGTGTTTGCTGTGGTACTATTTATATATAAAATATATTATTTATAGATAAACATATTCATATATATTTATATATGTAAAATATATTTTAACAATATAAATAACTAAGTTATCTAATAAGTGTATATATATAATTAGACAATTTTGCTATTTATATTGCTAAAATAGTATAGATTCATACTGACTTTTTGTCTGTTTCAACTATCAGGAGATGAATTGCAATCTCATACAGTTTTAGGGGATTTATTGATTTCTCCTTGTAGCTATTTCAATTTATCTTTGTTATGAAGTATGTGTGACTTTAGAAAACGTATAACTCTTCCTAGTAAATAAAACTAATTTTCCATAAATAAAAAATTAAGTATTTCTATCAATGCCTTTTGACTTAAGTTACTTTCTAATATGGGTTATTATTCAGCCATAAAAAGAATGAAATTCTGTCATATGCAACAACATGGATGGAACTGGAAGACATTATGTTATGGGAAATAAGCCAGGCACAGAAGGACACATGTTCACAGTCATATGGGAGCCAATAATTAAACAAATTAAACTCAGGGAGATAGAAAGTAGAATGATGGCTGGGAAGTGTAGCATGGTTGGTGGGGGACAAAGTGGGCATTATTAATGGGCACAAACATATAGTTAGATAGAAGAAATAAGATCTACTATTTGGTAGCATCCTTATTTAAAAATATTTTATATCATAAAATAAACTATGGAATTGGAATGTTCCTAACATAAAGAAATTATAAGTGCGTTAGGTGATGGATACCCCAATTACCCTGATTTGATCATTGTACATTGTATGCCTATACCAAAACATCACATGTTTGGTGATACACATATAACATGTTTAATTATAAATATATGAATATTTAATACCCATAATAATTAATTTAAAAAAGAATACCAGAAAAAAAATTTTTTATCTTAGTCACATTTTTTAAACATCTTCTTGGTCTTTTTTCTAATTTTTTATTTTAAAATTTTATCTACCTTAAGTGTAGATATATTTCTTATATACTTCATATTATTAAATGTTATAATTGAGTCTGATGATGATTCGTTTCCTAATTGTTGAATTTGTCTATTTTTATTGACTATGATAATTAATAAACTTAGTTTTGTTTCTGTATGTTAATTCATATCTTCTGTTTTTCTACTTTATGCCTGCCTGTCTATCTATTATCTATTTATCCATCAATCTGTTTTTTTAAATTCAGTCTTCTTGAGTTATTTGTTTTTATCAATTTTTTTCTTCTTTTCTGCTTTTTTTGTTTTTTTCTAAAAATCACTCCATTGTTACTTCTTTATTAGCTTAGGTGGTGTTTTCATGCCTTTTTTCTGTTAACACTTACATGTTAATGTGACTATTTACTTACTCACATCTTAATTTAACCAATATGTTTACTATTGAGACATTTTAAAGACTATTTAGCATTAGCAGCTTTCCACAGTATCTTCATAATATTGTAATGACATTCATAGGTTTTGGTATTAGGGTTATTCAGGCCCAGTAAAATTCTTCTACATGCTGAAAACAACTGGTGAAGTATTAGTAATATCTCTTCCTTGAATATTTTACATAATTCACCAGAATACCTATCTGGTCTTAAATTCTCTCTCTCTCTCTCTTTCTGTGTGTGTGCGTGTGTGTGTGTGTGTGTGTGTGTGTGTGTGTGTGTGAAGTTTTTGTTATAACAGACATAATATCTAGATTTTCTGGTTTATATCATGTCGGGTCTTGATTATTTAAATTTTTCAAGAAATTTGTTCATTTATTTGAGTTGTCAAATTCGTTCATGATATGTCTATAGAATCTGTATTAATACTCCCTCTATCATTTCTGATATTGATAATTCATGTTCTCTGGCTGTCTGGCTGGCTGTCTAATGGTTGCCCTTTTTTACTAACTTTTCAAAAATCAATTTTTGGCTGTTAATTCTCTCTATTATTTGTTTGTTTTCTATTCTACTGGCTTCTCCTTCAATATTTATTATTTTCTCTTTTCATACTCATACTTGGTTTTCTTTCTCTCAGCTTCTTAAGGTGCTACAATATGTCATAAACTTTAGGATTTTCTTTTATTTTTTAATATGAGCATCTAAAGCTATAATTTCAATCTAAGCACAGCTTAGATCTATCCAACAAATGTGATATGTTGAATTTTTATTATTTATATTTTAAAAATATCTTTAAATTTCTTTGCCTATATGATATGATTCTTTCATATTTGTGTGCCAACAGTTTTGACCCCAAACATTTAGCATTATTCTTATTGTTTACATTAATCCACATGTTTTTTACACATTTTGGTTGTTGTTGCTCATTATACCTTCTCATATTTCAGACCTAGCTTCTTTTTCTTCTTTTGTTTCTTCATTTCTTTCTTTTTCTTTTTTTTTTTTGAACTCTGTCTTTTAGTTCTTCCCCTGTCTTTGAAAGTGATATCTCAAAATTTTTTAAGTCTGTATTTTGCCATCATTCCAAAAGTTTAAAGTGAATACACAGTTCTATGTTGTCAATAATTCTTTTATTGTGTTGAAAATATCAAGAGAATGAGGCATTATGAAAAGGTAATACAGAAACAAGGGTGAGGGAACGTGTAGACTTAGTGTGTAAAATATGCCTGAATATGTCGAAGTGAATAGAAAATCTACTTTGTAGCCTTTTTTATATTACAGTTTCTCAGATACTAACTAGGCTTCAGACTGGTGAATTTTGTTTTGCACTGGCCAAGGGACCAACTATTTTTACTGTCCAACCTTAAATTCTAAAGATAAAATATTGCAGGTAACACAGTGTATGCATTATATTTTTAAAGAGTTGATGACAACTGAAATCAATAACTATTTTTTACTAATAAAAAAGATGATATAACTCTTTGTCCAAAGTAGCGCTTAACAAGGATGAAATTTTAAAGCTATTTGGTACTTGTTGTAAACAAATGGTCCAGATACTTACATATTTTAGCAGTTGTATGTCCTGAGAAAACTCATTCTTAAAATTGGTGCTATATTAACAGTAGTATATGATATTGTAATGAGTTTGCTTTATCATTGGAAAATACTTAATTCTGCTCTAGAGAACAAGAAAACAAATAACATGAGTGTATCTCATAAAAAATAATTAGCAAAGATAATAAATAAGCTGGTAGATTATGAGATATAGGCAAAACTCATAGGGTATGTTGGAATAGAAGATAATGAATAAATAATTAACACATGATATATAGGCAGAATTCATAAGCTGAGCTAAATATAAATAAATAGTAAATAATTAATAGACTACAGAACATGCTAAAGATGGAAAGAATAATTTCAATGTATGCTGAAAAAACAGAAGTGCTGCACAAAGATCAAAAAAGACAGAAAGGTCATATACTGAGAATGCATCCTATAGGCTAAAAGCTACCTCATCCCTATATAAATCACCCAATGGTAATACCTAGCATAGTCCTATCATAGTCCCAGATATGTCCTGCCCAAGGAAGGTGGATAAAACCATGACTATTCATTTAACTAATTGGCAAGCTACTTACCTCTGCAACGCTCTGATAGAGAAATGGGTATCTTTGCCCCTAGTAACTTTTGTCTATGAGCGCCTTTGAACATACTTGGGCTTTTATTCTCAAAATTGTATCATTAGAAAGGAAGAGGATGGTGGAGGAGAGAAAAAGAGACAGGACGTTTGTACGTTGTGTATCCAGAACTTGTGTTTCAGGTATTTTTTCTCACTCACAACCTATCTGAACCATGTTAACCTGCCCCACCTTCCTCCCTTGCATCTTACTTCATATTTTAAATATTTTTAATAAACTTTAATTTGTTCTATAATAAACTGACTTTCTGTTTTGTGACCTCTGGGGTAGTTTGTTAGTATGCTCAGAATCGATCATTGCAAGTAATTTCCTATATAGTAGATAATAATAAAATCATTAAAGCATATTTGCTAACACTCTTTACAATGGGTATTTAAGGCCAATTATTTAAAAATTAAGATAGCAAGATATGCTAGGATTAAGAATATCCAATTGTACTTGTAGAAAACCAATATTTATCTGTGTGACTTCTAAATAACCTTGACAAATACCAGATATTTCTAAGGATGAAAACAAAAGTAAATTCTCTATAAAGCTGTTAATTAATCTCTAAATTACTCTGGGAAACATTTCTTCTGTTACTACTTGGAAATGATTATGTGTTCTAGAGAATGGAAACTTGTGGTTCATAACACTTTAATTTCTATTTATATACTTACAGAGAGTTTGCTGCATATAAATCTATAATCCTTTCTAAAATATTGTTCTAGCCCAGTGGGTTCCACCTACTGATAGCATATCAAAAGCTACATTCCAATGATGCCTGCAATATTTCACTAACTACACTCTTGTCTGTCTTGTGTCAGTGCCCTCATTTATCATGTACTCTTTTGTCAGATCAATCTTGCTACCGAGATGCGTTAAGTAACTCTCACTTTTAATGTGTTTCATTGGATCCAAGTTTGGATTTAATAAAGTCCAAATTTCTTACTCAGGCATCCTAAAACCTTAGAGAATCAGGCCATGCCTCTTTTCCAGGCTTACATTTTCTATTATTGTAAATCCAAGCTATGGCTGGAATGCTTCAATGTTTGGTCAGCCCTTCAAATCTAACAAATCTTATGTATGAGATTTGAAACTACAAATGCATGTCTGTTATCTGTAACTACCTAGTCATTACTTAATGTTTTTTGCAATAGTCTCATCATCTACAAAATGTGAATATAATAATTATAATCATAGGCATAATTATACTCTCCTCACAGAGTTGTAAAAATTAAATTAGATAATCTATAAGGTGTTCTTTATTCTGAGAATCCCCTTCTCTTTATGTACATATCTATAGATACATATTGATAGACATATATTTTCTAAAAACTTCTTTGTGGATCAGCTACATCCACATTTTTAAAATTTCTCCTGGGGTTTTTATAATCAACTTTATTCCTATATACTAGTAATGAACAATTGGAAATAAAAAACAATGTACCATGTATAGAAACATTCAAAAACATGTATCACACCAAGAGTGAGTGAACTCTGATAGAAACTATAGAAGCTGGGTGATAATGACATGTCAACATAGGCTCATCAGTTGTAACAAATGTACCACTCTGGTAGGGGATATTGATAATGGTGGAGGCTATGCATGTGTTGGGTAGGGGGTATATAGGAAATCTCTCTAATTTCTGCTAAATTCTGCTGTGAACATAAAACTGCTCTAAAAAGTAAGGTCTCTTGAAAAAATAAACATGAAACAGGTAGAAACTAATAAGTATATTTAGCATATATGCTGAAAACTAAACAAACAAACAGAATTCTGGTTTCAGCCGTGACATGTAAAAAGCTTGGAAGTCATTACTTCATTTTTTACCAAAATAGAAGAAATGAATAAATGTAAAATTAACATTTCTTGGGCCCATCAGAGAACCGAGGTTATAGGGCAAATCACCACTCTGAAATCTGGAGAGACAGGCAAATACACAGAAATACAGTTGGGATCCACTTACCTAGGGAAGATGCTGCTAGAGGCAGAATTGTTAGAAATGTTTAAATATAGACAAGTTTAAATATAGACAAGTTGGTGGAGACTGAGTGTGGACATTCTTGAGAGTGAGAAATCTCTGAAAGTCATAATCTTAGGGGAACCCCCACATTCTGGTGGGTTTTACATTCAGGAAACTCACAAAGTTCTCAAAATGCAGAGCTAAGAACAATCCCCTTCTCTTCCAGAGCCTTATGCCACCTAGCAGAAAAGGCAATTTACCCAACTCTAGCCCCTTCTAGCCTTCTTGTCTCACTTAAGGGTATGTGTGGTGGTAGAGGAGGGGAGAGTTAAAACAGACAAACAACAACAACAAACCTGTTGTGAGAAACATAGCCCAGGGACACAAGCATACTAAAGGACTGAGATTTAATCATAAGATTATAAAGCACTTTCCTTCACTACCTAATACTTACCATCGCATAAAGTATAATAAAAATGGATTATAGCTGGAAGAACTGCAAGACTCAAACTGTATATAAGGAAGAGCTCTTAGGGTCGTCAAAAGACAAAAATTGATAGAATTGAACACTGATGTAGAAAAATTTACTACTACAGTTGAAGACTTTAACACTCCTCTTTCAGCAATTGATAGATCAAGGAGGTAGAAAATCAGTAAGGATAAAGTTGACCTGAAGAACTCTATCAATCAACTTGATATAATTGACATTTATAAGGTACTCCATAAAGCAATAACAGAATACACATTCTTTACTGTCTCATGTGGAAATTCACCCAGATAAATTACATTCTGAATCATGAAACACAGCTTAACAAATTTAAAATAATAGAAATCGTACAAAGTATGCTCTCAGACCACAGTGGAATTAAACTAGAAATCAGTAAATGAATGATAGTTGGAATATTTCCAAATATTTAAGGATAAAACAACATACTTTATATAAAAACGGGTCAAAAATCTCTCAAATAAATTTTAAGAATGTTGTACTAAATAAAAATTAATAGAAATTATTAAAATTTGTTAGAAGAGTGAAAGTCGTGTTTAAAGAAATATTTATGCTATTAAATACACATATGAGAAAAAGCATAAACTCTAAATGTATAACACAGCTTCCTTCTAAGGAAACTAAAGAAAAGAATGTAGTACTAAAGGAAGTAGAAGAAACACAGAAGAAATAATTAGAACAGAAAACAATAAAATTAAAAAGAGTAAATCAATAGAGAAAAACAATGAAATGCAACTAGGTTTTTGAAATGTATTAATAAATTGTTTTGAAGCTTTTTTTGAAATTAAATTGATAAAACTCTAGCCAGGCTAACCAAACAAAAGTGAGAAGACACAAATTACAAATATTAGAAATGAAAGAGTGGTCATTACTACTGATTTCATGATATTAAAAGATAATAAGGAATACTGTGAACAACTCTATCCCACATATATCATAAATATCATAACATAGATGAATCAATTTCTTCAACCACTCTACCAAAACTCCCATAAGAGAAATAGATAATCTCAACAGGACAGTAGTTATTAAATAAATTGAATCAATAATTAATAATATCATAAAATATAGAGCATGGGCCTATATATTTTTACTGGCAAATTCTATCAAATGTATAAATAGGAAGTGATATCCATTCCCCAAATCACTTTCAGAGAATATAAGTAGAGGAATATTTCCTATCTCATTCAATGAGGTCAGCATTATCTTAATACCAAAACTAAATAAAGACAACACAATTAGAGAAAACTACACATCAATATCTTTCATGAATATATATATATGTAAATCCTCAAGAAAATATTAGTACATTGTATGTAATAATGTATAAAAAGAATTACGCCTTATGACAAACTGAGCTTTATTCCAGGTATGCAAAGCTAATTCAACATTTGAAAATTAATTAATGGACTTACCACAACAACATGGTAAAGAACCAAAATTATATGTTCATATTATTAAGGCAGAAAAAGATTTGACTATATCCAACACCACCCACAATAAAAATTTTTGGCAAATTAATGCTAGAAAAACTATTCATCATTTTCTAAAAAGCACCTACAAAGCCTAGAAATAATATGAGACTTTGTGATGAGATACTGGGTGGTTTTCCCTAAGACTGGAAACAAAGCAAGGATGTCTTCTTTCACCACTCCTAATTAATATCCTACTGGAAGTTCTAGCTAATGCAATAAGATAAGAAAGTAAAATAAAGGTATGAAGATTAGGAAGGAAGACAAAACTGCCTGTGTTTGCCAATGAATGATTATGTATATAAAAATTCCCCAAAACTGACCCCCCAAAATCCCAAAACAACCCACCTAGAACTAATATATGAGTTTATCAAAATCAAAAATAAAACATTAATATAACAAAGTCATTTTTGCCATATATACCAGCAATAGATTACTGAAATTTGAGTTTTTAAATAACATAGCACTTACAATGATGTATTTAGTTATACATCTAAAAAAGTCTATAAAAACTATAAAACTCTGATGAAACAAAATGAAGAAAATCTAAATGAAGATATTCCATGTTCATATATTGGTAAAAACAATTTGTTAATATGTCAATGCTTTCCATCTTGATCTACAGATACAACACAAACCCCACCAATAATACGTCAAGTCATATTGGGGATATTGACAAAGTCATTGTAAAGTTAATACGGAAAGGAAAAAGACATAGTACAGCCAACCCAATACTGATGTAAAATAAAAGCTGGAGAGGACTGACACTACCATATTTTAAGACTTACTATAAAGTTAAGTATCTAAGACAAGCATGGTAATGGCAAAAGATAGACACATAGATCAACGAACCAGAACAGATTCCTACACATATAGCCAGTCTATCTTTGACATATGAGCAAGGCAATTCAATGGAAAAATATAATTTTCCAAAAAATTGGACATCTGTGTACAAAAGCATGACACTAGACTTCTACCTCACACCTTTCAGAAAAATTAACTCAAACTGGAGAAACAAAATTTAAAATCCAAAACTATGAAAACATGTAGAAACAATACAGTAAAAATCTAGGTAACCTTGGATTTTTCATGGAGTTTTTAGATACAACACCAAAATCTTTATCCATGAAAGAAAAATTGATATATTAGACTTTATTAAAATTATAAACTTATGTACTACAAAAAGCACTGTTGAGAGAATTAAAAGACAAGCTGTAGACTGGAAGAAAGTCCTTGCAGAACATGTATCTGTTAAGGGACTTGATATGGTTTGGCTCTGTGTCCCTACCCAAATCTCATGTCAAATTGTAATCTCCACATGTTGGAGGAGGGGTCTAGTGAAAGGTGAATCACTTATGGGAATGGATTTCCCCCTTGCTGTTCTCCTGGTAGTGCATGAGAACCACAGCATCTGATTGTTTAAAAGTGTGCAACACTTCCCTGTTCACTCTCTTGTTCTGCCATGTCAGGAAGGTGCTTGCTTCACCTTGGCCCTTCCACCATGACTGTAATTTTCCTGAGGACTCCCCAGCCATGGAGAAGGGAATTGTGGGTTTGAAGCCCACATACAGAGTCCCCACTGGGGCACTGCCCAGTGGAGCTGTGAAAAGAGGGCCACCGTCCTCCAGACACCAGAATGGTAAATCCACTGAAAGCTTACACTGTGCACCTGGGAAAAGCCTCAGACACTCAATGCCAGTCCATGAAAGCATCTGGGAGCAGGCTGTACCCTGAAAAGCCACACAGGTGGTGGTGTTTGCCAAGGCTATGGGAGCCCACCCTTTGCATCAGCATGCCCTGGTTGTGAGACACAGAGACAAAGGTACTTATTTGGGAGCTTTAAGATTTAATGCTGCCCTGCTGAGTTTTGGACTTGCATAGGGCATCTAGCCCCTTTGTTTTGGCCAATTTATCCCTGTTGGAATGGGAATATTTACCCAATATTCCTGTGCCTGCATTGTATATTGGAAGCAACTAACTTGTTTTTCATTTTACAGGTTCATAGGCAGAAATGACTTGCCTTGTCTCAGATCAGACTTTGCACTTGTGCTTTTGAGTAAATACTGGAATAAGTTAAGACTTTGGGGGACTGTTTGGAAGGCATGAATATGAGAAGGACAGGAGGTAAGAGAGGGGCCAGAGATGGAATGATATGGTTTGGCTCTGTGTCCTCACCCAAATCTCATGTTGAATTGTAATCCCCATGTGTCAGGGGAGGGGCTTGGTGGGAGGTGATCGAATCATGGGGGCATACTTCCTCCTTGCTGTTCTTCTGATGGTGAATGAGTTCTCATGAGATCTAGTTGCTTAAAAGTGTGGAGTGCTTCTTCTTTCACTCTTTCTCTCCTGTTCTGCCATCTGAAGAAGGTGCTTGCTTCTCCTTTACCCTTCCACTATGATTGTAAGTTTCCTGAAGCCTCCCCAGCCATACTTCCTGTACAGCCTGTGGAACTGTGAGTCAGTTAAACCTATTTTCTTTCTAAATTACCCTGTCTCAGTTATGTCTTTAAAGCAGTGTGAGAATGGACTAACACAGGACTTACATTCAAAATATATAAGAAAGAACACTTGAAGCTAACAATAAGAAAGTGAAATCTCAATTTAAAAAGTGCAAAACATCTGAATAGACATTTTACCAAAGAAGACATGCAAATGTCAAATACGGATAGCCAAGGTAATTCTGAAGAAAATGCGATGTTGTAATGATTGACCTTTTCCTGCTCTCTCTCTTTATGTTTCATAAGTGTTAACCCTAATTTGACTATTACACTTCCTTCTAACTCTACTTTGGTGTCTACTCCCCAGAGGAAAAAACCAGCATAATGTAGAAATACCATAAGAGCATACATGCTATCAAACACCAAATTTAGCAGTCCAGGTATCTCTGGAGTAGGTATAGGAAAGGTACTGTGATCAAGGACACATTTATATGGAGCCTTATTTCCATTTGTAATGTTTTGTCCTTTGAGTTTGGTGTTGTTGCTATCAGTATTTGTATTACTATGTATATTATCGTGTAATGCAATGTGTTAGTCTTCCTTTATATTATGTTTCATATTTCTTTGTCTGTTTATATTTTATAAATAAACATTTTTAAAATAATTGAAAATGAGGCTTTATAAAAAAGTCTCTTGGAAAATTATCTTTTTAAGTGGAATTAGAGGAGAAGATAGTTTCTAGAGGGGACTGTGGCCATAAGATGGGTTTAATCAGTTATTTAGGTAGGTAGTTTTAAGGACAGGTAATTCAAATCTTGAATCCAAACTTTTATATACCCTTGTGCAAGTTCTTTAAATTCTCTAAGTCTTAATTTCTTCACAGAAAATAGAAATTAAAATGTTTTCTATGTGTTCTTTGTGAGATTAAATTACATAAAGCACCTAAGACACCAGTGACTATCACAATGCACAATTATAGTTAGCATTATATATTATATATATTACATATAGTTAGTAATATTATATTATTGTCATATATTCTACTGTAGTAATTTGAAAATAATTCTCTATAAAAGGTACATACCAATTTTTAAAATTATGTAAATTGGCTGGCTATGGTGGCTCATGCCTATAATCCCAGCACTTTTGGAGGCCGAGACAGGCAGATCACCTGAGGTTAGGAGTTCAAGACCAGCCTACTGGTGAAATCCCATCTCTACTAAAAATACAAAAATTAGCCAGGCATGTGGTATGTGCCTATAATCCCAGCTACTCAGGAGGCTGAGGCAGGAGAATCGCTTGAACCCAGGAGATTGAGGTTGCAGTGAGTTGAGATTGCACCACTGCACTCCAGACTAGGCAACAGAGCAAGACTCCGTCTCAAAAAAAATTTTTTTATATATATATATAATGAGTGCTTTATGTTTATGAGGTGGTTTAATTTACTAACTGCATTTAAATATGGAATTATTTGCATATTGTGTGCTTGGTTTAATTAGGATCAACAGTATATTTAGGATTGAAATGATTGCTAAATTATAAAAGAAAGAATTTCAACTTTCATTTGTCAAAGAATCAGATTTCTAAATGTACTTTTTGTTAGAAATTATTGGAGATAGTGAATTTGACCCAGCTCAGGCACAAACTATTTATTTTGGCAAGCAGTTTTGAAATCTATGAGTTGGTGCATCATTTTCAGTCACAATAGTTGAAAGCAGTTTTGTATTGGTTCAGATGCTGTGCTTTAGTGACCTTTACTTTGTCATAGTTGATTTATACCGTGCAGTAATATTGAGAATACACTTATAGAATATAGATATTATCTTTTCACTCATGTATTCTACCTGAAGAGTATATAGTATTATAAGCACTATTATCAATTCCAAACTTTTGATAGGAATTATGAGCATACTTACACAAGACCTCAGTAGAAAATAATATTGAAGCTCATGATTATCTAAATAACTTATATATATGTACTTTTAACCTCACAGACAAATACATGGATTCAATAAAGTACTTTAGAAATAGGCTTACATCTTGGGCTTTAACATTTTTCACTAAAATGAACCAATCTCTTCCCAATTTAATTCATTATTAATTCTTTAGTAGGCAACATAAATGTAATAAGCAGAAAAAATTGTGTCTATGTTAAAATAACTCTCCTAAATTGTGTTAAATGATTAGCAATACTTCATAATCAATATAAAGTAGGCATAGGATTTGTTTGGGAGATATATGTGGATGAATTTTATTATAAGAAAAAATACATCATTAGACTTTGTACAGATTTCGTCTGAAGACCTTTGCTAGGTTTCCCTTTCAATACTGTGGAAACAGTATCCCAGCAGGATACTACAAGAGATAGTCATGTGATTAATCACAGTGGACCTCATGTCCTTGGGATTGCAATACCAAAACTGACATTTTTTTATACCAAAAGTTTTGAGTCCTGACAAGCATCTGTGAAGCTTTTCTGCTTCATCTCACCCTGTCTATACTATATCTCTATCTGAAACAGGAAATGTGCCTGTTGGTTAAAAAATCAGGTTTAGAGATGTGAAAAATAGAAATTAGCATATTTTTAAAGACATACACATATGCATATATATGTATATATAGTCCAAGAATACATATATATAAATATTCAGACAAAAAAATCTTACCTGTAATAAAATGTTTATTTTAAGAAATATCTCAAAGATTAACTTTGAAAAGCGTTCATAGTGTGGATAAAAAAAGAGAAAACTATTTCACAGTTTGCTTTCTATGGCACAATGGAAAATATTGACATGAGAAGAAATAAATTTTGGAAATAGAAATACTCTAAGAAAAGAGCATATATATTACTGATAGGTTCTATTTTCTTCACAACATATTATCACTTAAAAAGCAATAAAAGTTTACACAAGAGATGGATGGGCAGTTAGATTAAACAACATTGATTCAAAGCTTGAAAAAAAAAAGTGGGGACTAAAATATACTATTTGATTAAGTACTGGCTCTTGTTACTTAGGAGTCTGCCAAAAGGTTTGAATCTTATCCAAAGTAGTCTATTATACTTTTCACCGTTTTTAAACCCTGAAAGCAAGGGAGACATAAAATACACCGGCATTGAATAAAAACTGAAAGAAGCAATTAATTTGGAACAAATGTCCACTTCATGTGATAAAATCAAAGTCCTAAAAAGAGCCTAGTGACAGCTTTTAGGTGTTATGTCTCCCCCCAGATTCTGTGCTCAGACATAAGATTATTTTTAAATCTTTGGTTGAGCATTTTAAGTTTTCATACTCACAAGACATTGTCCCTTCAAACTTTGAACATTAAATTAGCTCATAGTATATTCACTGGATATATATCAAATTAATATCAAGATCTATATCTAAGCTCCCAAACAGTTGTTTTTACTTTTTTCAACAGAATTTCAAAAAATATATTTAGGTGTACAAAGAAAAAGGGATTATGTAAGCTTATTATTATTTCTTTCATTTAGATGGACAGTGAGATTTTGATGAGGTTAATAAATACTGCACTGAATTCTATTAGCAGTAAGGAAGTGCTTTATGTATTATATGGTAAATTATAAGGCTATGCTTTTAACAGATAACTAGATATAGTATTTTCATTTTCTATTAATTATATTCTACCTGGCTGCACACTCTTGTTTGGATTAATGTACTATTTTCTATTAGTTTAAAATTTACTGTAAGTGTAAATACTATTTACATTTAAAAATTATGTGCTTTTAATCACTTTACAGAGACAATTTAGGTGGCATTATAATCAAAAAAAATTACAATGTCAAGTGAAGGTAATACATTACTAATTAAAAATAATTTATTTAAGAATATTCAGAAGATAAACATAAGACAAAAGAAGAAAACTTAAAATACCCATAACATTCTCCACAACATAACCATTCTGAACACATTGATATAAACCTTTCCAGGTGCCAGCGGGTTCTTGAGCTCAATTTATTTACATAATTTCAATATATTGCAGTGGGGGCATTTCAAATAGGAAAATTAAAGCTACAAACATTATTTGAGGTCTTTGTATATGATTTTGGTTAAATAGGTGCAGAGTCTCTGATGACATTACCAACTCTTAACACACTGAAGATGCTTAATAAATTGCAAAGCACATATATAGAAATGCTATATATGTGGAAATATATGTTGATGAATTACATTCCTTGACATGAAAAAGAGAAAAAAGGATTCATTGAAGACAGTATTTCAATTAAGGTGTTAGAGTATTTCACGTAGGTCTAACCTGAATATGAAAGAAATCCACATCAATACTATTCATCAAATAATAACTAACTCATTGAGCACTCACTATGTCTGTATACTATTTATCTTTTGAATGAGATGATTGCCATTACCCTAATTTTATAGGAGAAAAATGTGAGATACCGAGATAATAAAAATGTTTAGGGACAAGAGAATTTAAATGATAGAGCTAGAAGTTGGCCACATACATCCAACGTAAGAGTTTATTTTCTTAACCATTCCGCATTACTGATTCATAATTGTAGATGGCGATTCTAGGTGCTGTTAATAATAACGGTAGATTCATTTCACTTCATCTCGTGAACTCTGAGAAATTCTGGACAGTCTGGAGTTATCTGCATTCAATCATTATTAAGAGGTAAAACTTTTACAACTATTACTCTTATTTAAAAAGCCACGCAATATTGAAATGTGGGTAATAATGCTAGCGGTGTTGCACATTAATCAACAGATTCCAGCTGCCAGCCAAATCTTTTGCAATGATAGACAATTAAGACAAAATGAAAGAAATGGTCAAAAATTCAATTTGCTACATTAATGTAAATTATATTCCCCTCTTTTTTTAGAAGAAGTGGGAAGTAAGAATGGTGCAGTTGTTGGGGTCAGTTAAGAAATAAAATATATTGGGCTTCCTAAAATATATATTAAAATATTGATTACACTTTTGTCATGTTATTACTTATTTCATTGTAGAACTTCCAAATATGGTAAAGATAAAAAAGTTGTATATGAATAATCAGCTTCAAAAATAAAATGAGTGTAATTCACTGAACAGGTGCTTTGTGGATGACAAAAAATGAAGTCAAATTGAAGTTTGCAAAATACTAGAGGAACTTTATATGTTTGAACTCCAATACAATGATTCTCAACTACAGAGTAGCTTTAAAAATATTGGCCGGACACGGTGGCTCAAGCCTGTAATCCCAGCACTTTGGGAGGCCAAGGTGGGCGGATCACGAGGTCAGGAGTTCAAGGCCAGCCTGGCCAACATGGTGAAACCCCATCTCTACTAAAAATACAAAAAATTAACTGGACATCCTGTAACCCCAGCTACTCAGGAGGCTGAGGCAGGAGAATCGCTTGAACCCGAGAGGCAGAGGTTGCAGTGAGCAAAGATCTCACCACTGCACTCCAGCCCCGGCAGCAGAGTGAGACTGCGTTTCAAAAAAAAAAAATTATATATATAATATACGTATCTCCACACACACACACATATATATGTATGTTTATATATATACCATTAACAAGATACCACCACAAACCAGTTAAATTACAGACCTTCGTTAGCAATTTATTCCTAGTGTTCCATTATTGGAACGCTGAGAATATGGGAATTATTTATATCCTACTGCTCAAGGTCATCGCCAAGGCCTGATTGCAAACATTCAAAAAATTGCAACCTCAGGCATAAATGGGTTAATAGGACCCTAGCAGTGATAGTCTTTTACACCACAAAGTATAAAAGCTTGCTCTACTACATGATTCCAATAGGCTTGCATCCATGAGAAACTCTCCCCCTGCGAAAGAGTGTCATGAAGGATTCAGGTTTCTTGCATCCATTTATTTCTCTTCCTTGTTACCATCACCCAATATACCAATGTCATAAACTAACAGTCCCTTAATCTCTACTGAGAGAAGCATTTCTATGCTCTTAGTATAAAAATGAAAATTTATTAAACAATTTCTCTGAAAATATTCAGAAAAAAATATTACCCACAAGCTACTCTAATGGTTTCTAAATGATGATTTATAGTGAATTTTAAAATAAAGTTTTCCTATACCCTAGGAAATTCTGTTTTCTCATTCAGATGATTCTTATGTGCAACTAGTTTGCATTTTTAGAAGTTTTAAATCAATAGAACTCCATTTTTCCTAATAAACTCATATATGTTATGTCAGTTAATAAATATAGGATGGAGTACATGGCTTTGCAAAGCAGTGGAGGAAGAGACAGAAGGCCCAGAGTTATTTGTTTTACCTTTTATGTGCAATTTGGAAGGCAGAGAAGTAACATGTGGCCCTGAGGGATGAAAAATATAGCCCAGCTTCATGGTTTCCAAATTAACATACCAAGAAATCCAGCTGTACGTTTTTGCATCGCTTTGGATTCTATGAATTGCATTCTTTTTTTTATAGTAGTCATCTTATTTTTTTTCTGGAGTTACGTCTTTCTGATTCTCACAACTGAAGAGCCACTACCAGAAGAACATCGGAAAAGTACTTATATTTTAAGAACTTTTATTACTTAACCTATCAGCATGCTTTGCTAGTTTCTGTTTTTCCCAGGTCCTTAACGCCAAGTTCTCTGATGCCCCTAACAGCTTACTCAAACCCATCTCAGTGCATCAGTCAGGACTCACAGAAATAGGACAAATCAGATTGGCATTCTTTTACCCTCCCCATCACATGCATTGCATTCATTCTCTCCATGTCCCTATTAACCATAGCTATTAAGAACACACTCTATTATAACTAAAATCCCAGATGCAGCTGATGGCTTGCTGTGTTAGGACTGCCTCTTGGCTTGTTCACAGCTTGTTTTTATCATTAGGTAATATTTCTCAGAGCTAGTTGGCGCTGTGACTGTTTATTCATCTGAACTTGGCTGTGCTTTTGGTTTCCTCAACTCATTTTTGGCCAACAGGCCCTACTCCTCAGCAAGGAGCAGAGACCAGTGTCTCACAACACCACAGATGTGAAATGACTGGAAAACAACACCCTGAGTTGCTGCCACGAGGAATGATATTTAAGTCAAGACACTCCCCAATGAGGGAAGAGACTTTCAGCTGGTATTCTAAATAAAAAGGTATTCTGCCTCTGTAGTGTGAATTTAAAATAACCACCCTAACACCACAGTTATTACAAAGTTATGACCAAAGCAAGGGAGAACATTATAACAATTATTACTCAGGTAGTAGAGAGAGACATAGAACTGAAGCACCATTCCCATCATCGATAAAGCCACTCTTTTGCTGAGTTTATAAAAGGAAAGAAAGCCAAAGCTTCCATAGAAATTAAATGAAGACGACTCAGACCTGAAAGACTATCTTTAAAAAAAAATTAAAAAAGAACATAAAATTTTGAGTCTACAAATAAGGCTCTGAAGTTAGAAACTAGTATTCTTGGAGCATGTTGGAAAATTACTTGAAAGGTCTGAATAAGAAATTCTACACTAATACTGCACGATATCACTTGCACAGTGACATTGTGTAGAATCTAAAATAGACAAATTCACAGAAGCACGGAGAGGAATGGTGGTTGCCAGAGTTTGGGGTGAGGGGTGGAGAATGGGAAGATGTTGGTCAAAGGGTACAAAGTTTCAGTTATCCAGATGAATAAGTTTTGGAGATAAAATGCACAGCATGGTGACTAAAGTTAACAATACAGTGTTATGCACTTGAAATTTGCTAGGAGAGTACATTGTAAGTGGTCTCACACCTCTACACACACACACACCCCTCCCCATCACACACATAAGTAACTAAATGAGGTGATGGAATTGTTAATTAGCTTGATTATATTGATCATTTCACCGAGAATACATATATACATATATCAAACATCAAGTTGTGCACTTTAAAACTATAATTTCCATTAGTCAATTATACACCAATACAACTGAAAAAAAGGAAAAAAGGAAATCTAGAAAAAAAAAACAGTTATTTTGATCTCCCTGGAATTAGCTCTTCTTGAAGAGGAAATAGAAACTGACTGGTAGCCCCTTCTTTACCCTTTGTGGCTCTTAAAGTGTAATTATGTAAAATGTATAATTATAGGATAGGTTTCATTTAATCCCACAAAAAGCCTTTGTTATTTTCAGTTAAGTCCTGCATAAAAACAAAACAAACAAGAACCAAAAGACAACAACAAATAAAGACATGGCTAGTCTTGCTACAGCTAAGAACCTAGAAAGGGCGCCTCGTCTCTGTCCTTACATTACAATTTTAGTAGTCAGGCTAGAAAAAGTAAATCTGGAAGTAGATCCAGTCCATAAAAGTGCTTGATTTTGTCTGAGATCTTCACTTGACCTACAAATTATCTATATCTATATCTATATCTATATCTATATATATGTATGTATGTATTTTGCCCAAGCCACATAAAAGACAAGAAGTAAATTATGCTCAGAAAGAGACCAATCTGGTGATAATTTCTAACCCCACGTATATATCAAGGCAATCTAATAGTCAAAATTGTGGAAATACATGAGCACTAATTTTTTATTTCTGAAAGATCCCTAAATGGAATTAATTTGACTGCTGCAAATGGAACACTCTAAGAATCCATGGAGTGACTATTGTGCAAGAGCCCCTGAAGACTGGCTGCTGTGAAGTTTGACACAGTTCTAATTTGGTTTCCTTTCAAAGGAGGTATTCCAATCTTTTCTTTGAATAATTGAGCAAAGCAATTATGCCGTCTCTAGGAAAGCATTAATGTGCCCATGGAGGACACTACAACATATTTCCTCATCATTTCATAATTTATTGATTTTAGAAAACAGTTAATTTCTCTTTAATTGACCCATATTCTGCAGTACATGAAAACAGCCCAGTTAACCACTTCTTAAGTACACATTTAAAGAAGCAGTTTGCCATACCTAGTTGTACATCAGTGATTTTACCATTTTTCTTACTTATTCTGATGCATTATTGTAAACATTGCCAGTTTATAGTTTAAATATTGGTTTAAATTCTACTATTTATTTCCACTAGCTCATAGTTCATAATGTATTTGGGATTATTTATAACAAGATTGCGCAATTGCTAACTGGGAGTGTGAAAGCTTCATCCTTATCTCAGAAGGTTGTAAAATGTCAATGGTAAATAAATTGGAAAAGGGGAATATCCATCAAATGAGCAGAGTTTGAGAGCTTGATATTCTAAACAGTGAATGCAAATAATAAAGGTAAATCTTAGGAAAAACAACACCGATATTCAAAGCCAAAATAAAATAAGGCATTAACACTTGAAATCATGAGTAAAAACCCAGGGTAGACGAAATTAAAAAATTTTTGGAGTAGAAAGGCTGCTGGTTAGTGTCAAGAGTCAAGTGGGATATTATTCTTTGCCCATCCACCATAGCAACTTTATTCCATTCATTCCATCTTGATAGCTTTCTTACAGCTCTTTTTTTTTAAATGTACTTTTTTCTTACTTTACTATTTTTAGATGTACTAAAAATATTGACAAAGGAGAGAAAAAAATCATCAATCATTCAATTTTTTTCAGATAAAATTTCTGGAAACATTTTAGCAGATACACTTCTAGTAGTATTTTGTTCATTTTATATCTCTTCTTACTGTTGTGATACACAAGTAATATACAATAATCACAAAAAATAGAAGATAGAAATAATAAAAATCAAAGCTAATGAAACAATCTCTAAGCCCCAAATCAGTGTTAGCATACTAGTGCATATTTTTCCATAACAAAATGATCGGTGAATGAGAATGAACACTCAAGTTATTTGAACCTCAATGAGCAGTGTGAGAAAGATAGACTGATCTTTATGTTGACCAATTTAGGTTGCACCATTGTTGTCCCATATACGGAATATATGACTGCAGCAATCTCGTGGGATTTTGATCAAGTCTAAAATATTAGGCTGCAGCTCTGCAGAAGAATAGCCTTTACCTTTCAATGGAATGGATGGTTTTATTGTCAACCATCCTGAGATAATTTTGGCACTACCCATACTTCCCCAAAGTGAGTGAGGGAGAGGACTCAGGAGAGAGAAGTTAGATTTTAAATAGATAAATTTTTCTTCTCGCTGAAGGAATTTATGAATATCAGATATGTATTGCTTTAGAAGTCTCTAATATAAGGATTATAAAAAGCATTAAGAATTTTAATTTATATCTTTAAACTACTCAAAATATTTTATGCAAAATCTAGACCTAAGAAAGAATGGTTAAAAATAGCTTATTTGACACTCTCTTCCTTTCTCTCCCTGCACTGCCCAAGGTGTCAGTCATATTATGATCATTACATTGTAAGATCCATAATACTCATACTATGTTTTGTAGCCATAATTCTTGGAGATAAAGATGAAAATACAAAGAAATAACTCTAAGAAAAGGGATATCTAAATCTATATATAGAAATATATATATACACATACACACATATGTAGTTATTAATAAGAAAATAGTATGCAAATACACACTAAAAACTGTTTTTAATTTACTAAAATATCTTATGTTTTATAAAATACATGTTTATTTGGATTGAAATATGATAGCAAATGATATGATTAAAATGTAATTACGTTAAAGATGTATTTACCAAATAAAAAATACAAATAAGATTCAGTTTCATTAATTTTTTCAAAATTTCAGAATATTGATAATTTCCAAATCATACTAATATTTCAGAGCATTTAAAGCATGGTACACTTCACAATTGATTTTGTGAATCTAGTAAAATGACTCTAATACAGTTTTTCTGATAAAGAATTCTGTTAAGATGCTATAGACTGAATGTTTGTGTCCCCCCAAAATTCATATGGTGAAATCCTAATCCCCAATGTAATGATATTAAGAAGTAGAGGCCTTTGAAGGCAATTAGGTCATAAGGGTGGAGCCCTCATGACGGGATTAATGCCCTTATAAAAGAGAAAGGGACATGAGTCTTTCTATCTCTGCCTCATGAGAATGCAATGAGAAAAGATAGTTGTCTGTAAACAGGAAGAGTGCTCACACCTGCTGCAGAATCTACTAGTGCCTTAATCTTGGACTTCCCAGCGTCCAGAACAGTGAAGAATAAATGATTGCTGCTTAAGCCACCCTGTATATGGTAATTTGTTACAGCAGCCCAAATTGACTAACATATAGATTTTTTAAAAATTTACCAGCAGATGCATGAATGCAAGCACATAAAATATAAAACATGCAAATTAAATAACATAACAAAATATTAATCTGCAAAATGAAGTAAAGTATATTCCTATGCTTTGTTGTTTTAATAATAGGGACTATTTTCATGTACTTTATATCACATTAGTAGTAGAAAACCAACATCTCAATAGATGTAGAAAAATTTTAGTGAATGCAATTTGACATTATTCTTAATCAAAACCAACTAATAATCTAAAAGTATTTTTAATTGTAATAATGAAATATTTTCAAAATGCATCAAAGAAGTACTCACAATTTGTAAAATGCTCCTGGCATACAACAGGGCCCTGAAAAAGACTAAGTGCTATAAAAGACATTTTATATATTTAGCATCATACAATTTAGGAGATTATTTTATTTAGGAGCTTGCAATAGGAAAAACATTCATTAAGAAGGAATGCCTTAAAGAAAAGAAAGAGACCTGAGATTAAATAGACACAGGTAGACCAATGAGTCATGTGTAAGACTTATGGGATTTGCAACAAAGGTTAGAGATGGTTCTTTTATCTGAGACATTCTGGAAAGGTGGAGGCAGATCTTATCTTAGAATACACAAGAACAGCGTGGTCCTTGTGATGACAGTTTCCTAGAACACAAAAGAGTGGAGAAATTTCTTAATCATTGATACTTTCTGGAAGCACAGGGCTCAGATGAAGTTCAACATTGTCAGTGTCTTACCTGGAACATTACATGACTATGCGACTAAAGTTATCTACCATGAGCTTGGCATTATAAGATCCATCAGATCATGTAACCAGATAGCCACAGTGACCACTGAAAATGCAAATGGTATATTTTGAATTGGGTCTAATAAGCTCCAAACTCACAAGTAAGTTGTATATTTGGGTGGCTCAAATTCTCATGTTACTTAGTTCTATTGTATCTACGCTTCTTCCTCAAGTCAAATTGTGACCTTATGAAGACATTCATATGATCAACTTGCAAAAAAGGAAAAAAAATCAGGACTGGTTAAAATATAAGTGTACTATATTGTTCTAATTATTGACTAATACATACAATTTTTAAAAAATTTATTGGCAGATGCATGAATGCAAGCACATAGATACATTTATCTGTCTAAATAATATACTTTAATATATTAAAGTATGTTATTTATATATTATATAATACTATATATTCTATATTCTATTATATATTATTTCTGTCATTACAGATCTCCTCAGTGCTTGTATTAATGACAATTATAAGGGAAGAGTCTTCCAGTTGCAAGACTTGATTATCACATGGAGAAAAGCGGCTTGAAGTATGAGTATACACAGGCTCCTCAGCAGGAGGGAGTGGCTTTTGCTGATTGATCAAGGTTCTAGAAGGTAAAATATTTGAAAACCAGGGACAAGAAGCTCTCAAGAAAATGTATATGGACACATCTATGAGAAAAGCCAGAGAGCATGTGACTATTAATGAGTCTATAACACGGAAGAAATTCTAAAAATATTTTAGATTACTAGAATGACTCATCTTATGGATATAAGTCTATTTCTGCTCAGTCATCTATTTCTGTTCAGTGCTGATTCAGTGAACAGAGCAACCCTGGAAACAAAGGCAGAAAACGTATATGAACCCACCACGATTATTTCTCTTTAAACTCAGATCCCTGATGAGTTAATCACACCTCCGAATGACCAACTTTGTGCCCTAGAGACTAATGCTGAACAATTTATATAGCATCATTCCTAAATACACAATCATTTCTTTGGTGGCAATTAAATCATATTGGACCATTTCTTAGAGGGAACAGGTGATATTTGAATTACCTCTTACCATGGATATGGGCTTGTCTTTCCTGTCCACAGTGCAACTGCTAGCATCACTAACAGCCCAAATAATCATGAATTTACATCATAGCTGGTCTATTAAAATGATATTCCACACAATATTCCTGCAAAGGATTATACACATTTATAAAAAATAAGGAGCCAAAAATAAGGTGTACAGCCATGGGATACACCAGTCTTATCATACAACCTATTAATCAGAAGTAGTTGACCAATGGTACGGTTAAAGGCTCAGACAGTGCATCAGATTAGGGATTATACTCTCCAGATTAGAGCACTGCTTTTCAGGATGCAGTATATGCATTGGACTATCAGCTGATATATGGTATTTTGTGCTCTATAGATTGAATGTGTGGACCAAGAGGTGGAAGTAGGATTGGCTCTATTACTTTTACTTCTGGTGAACCAAATATACAATTTGTTTTCAATTACCTTTCAATTACCTAATTTCAATTACCTTAGGCTCTGCTTGTTTACAAGTGGTGGTTTTCAGCAGAAATAACTCAGCTAAAATACATAGTAAGGGCTCCACTGAACTTGAAGTTGTAACTGCTCCCTGGTCTTTTGGGACTCTTCATGTTACTGGTACTAACTGTACTAGCAGGCGGAGGAAGTAGTTACTTCTAGCCATCATCAGGAAATAAGTTTACTTCTATGAAATGGGAGTAGGGAAGGTTATGCCTAGAATACAAGAAATTCATTGGGAAATGGCTTGGTCTTTCTGTGCCCAGTGATTAAAGTAAATAGCCCAAGAGGCCAGCAAATTAAGGATTCAAATCCTTGGGAGAAGCCTTCTAGTTCTAGTAGAACAGTAGTTCTAGAGGCAAACAAGCAATTCAGGCCAGCTGTGGTGCTGGTCTAAGACGAGGGAAATATAGAGTCGTAATACAGAAGGAAAATGAATATCAATTACAATATTTGGACCAGCTGCAGCAACAGAAATTATTTTGTTTTACCTTACCTCTCTGTCCAGCTGTCATTATGGTGACAACACACATGTTCTCTCTGCTCAATGCCTTTTCTTCTTGATGTTCATTCCCTCACACCATTCAAGTCTGCTCAAATGTTACCCTCTTAATGGTGTCTTCCTGATTATTTTAAATTACATTTTTTCCTACTCTTCAGTTCTTCTGTCCCCTCTTTTCCTGCTGTACATCATATTTAGCAATTTTAAATAAAATTACTTGCATATTTATAAATTTATGCATTAATTACTTATATATATATTTGTTGTTCATCTTTCTCCTCATATGTAAAATTCACACGGTCAGGAATTTCTGAGTTTTTTTTCACTATCGTATCCCTATCACCCAGAAGAGTTCCTGGCTCATAGCAAATATTTAATAAGTATTTATAAAACAGATGAATTAATTTACTTTATATTTTGGATGATGACTCCTAAATCTACATCTTCAACCTACACTTCCAAATTTGTCTCTTACTCCATGCTTTCAGGTTACATACAGGCCAGAGGTAACATTGTGTATAAGCAGAGGTGGCAGGAAGTCTTATGGCATAATTTTAGTGCAGAATTGAAGACTCTTTTTTCTCATATGCCAAAGAATACCCCCCTTAGTGTGATTACTAATATTTCACATTTTTTTACAGGGAGTAATGATAAGGTTAAAATATATATAGTATTGGGAGAAGTAAGTATTTATACAAATCTATTCCCACTGTATTGAAATGGTTTATATTAAGTAAAATTAAAGATGGGAAACCTAGGGACCTTAAGTAGCAGAGACTGCAGTAAAATTGTAAGAAAGAGTATTTTTAAGTGAGGGTTAGATATTAAAAAGCAAATCCTACCTTTAAATTGTTTAGCAAGCCACTGTGGTTTTCTCAAGCTTACCACTCTTGCCCTAAAGTTTTATTACTTTATATTTATACCACTACATCTTTCTATCAACTTAATTCCTTCATACACCTTCTCAGTTTCAGTCAGTGGACTATCATTTTTTTATCCTTCTGAGCCAGGAAATTTTTCAGATCTTCTTTCTTCTTTGTTCACCATACACAAGTCAGTCATCTAGTTTTGTCAACTCTTATGTCAGGATCTTTAACAGTGAAATCAAGACTCCATAAAGTGTAGACTACACCTGCCCTGCCATTTACTGTGTGGAGATTATGTTAAAAAATGAATTATCCTTTGCTTGACTCTAACCCCTGTGTTTCTTGCCATTGCACTTATATAGCCTCCTCCACAAAATGTCCATAAAATTTGTATCTATCATTTAGTATTCATCTCAAATGTCATCTCCCACCTTGGGAAACATCAAAGTGATGACATTTCTTCCTACCTTAAACTTCCTCCCTAGGTCTCTCTATTGGCATTTTATCTCTTGACTCCCTTGACTTACATCATTTTCTTTTAATGTTATCTCTGCACCTACTTTCCCATCGTTACACGAAGAGCGTCTAAATCGCCGAGACTATTCTTTAAATCCCCAACAATCCTCACAAGCATCTATTAAACAAGAATGAATAATGTCACTCCAGGTATAATTTATCCTCCACTTTTTTCCTGAATGTATCTCTGGATCTCATTGATGCTGCCTCTAGGATAAATTTTTATACCTCTCATCATGTCCTCCGATTCACTGGCTCTCACTAATTTGCTTCAGTTAACTAGTTCAATCTTATTTTCTATTGAAGTATTTCCCCAATTACTTCAATATTCAAATAGTTAAGTTTCTTAGACAATTGTAGAGAGAGAATTATGTATGGACAGAACTTAGGACCAGAGACAAAAATGGAAAGTGAAAACAAAGGTGTTCTCTCCACCTCTCAGAGTCTTTATAGTCTTGTCTCTATTTTTCTTTATAGTCTTGTCTCTATTTTTATCCTTTTCTCTCTTGATTGTCATACTCTTGTGTTCCAGCTGAGTATCCAACAAACATCTATGTATTCTTCAAACTCCAGGCATGCACTACAATTTTTATGTTAATTCTATTTATTATTTCTAAAGGAAATTTAATTAGCTTAGCCCAGGACAAGGGGTGTCTTTCCAGGGACCAGAGAGGCCCTTGGTACAATCAGCTGAGACCAGAGTGAAGAGGTGAGGGTGCAAATACACTTCAAAATAGGATTGTGGACAAGGAAGGCAAGACAAAACACTAAATATTTCATTTTTATTTTATTTTTCTAGAAAGCTAAATGTAACTGGAAATAATAATTTATGCAGAACAAGTCAGGATAAAAATATGGCTTTCATTAGATTTTTAAAAATAACTGGAAACCTCATTATGATTTTATTACCATCATTTAACTAGAACCTCAATCACAGAATCACAGAATCATTGATTTTAGTGCTCATTTGGATACTTTATCAGTGTGTTTCCTTGACAAGAAGACATCAGAATAAAATTACTCATGCAAGAGATTTACTGGATGAAATGCCTATAAATAATAAAGGAGGAAGGAGCAGAAGTGAGAGGAGGCCTCAGATTCCAATGCAGGCTGAGGACCTGACATAGATGGAATGTATCCTCCGCAGTTCAGGCATTGAAAACAACCCTTAATGCAACAGTCTCAGGAGGCAGAACCTAATATAACATGTTTAGGTCAGGAGGGCTCTACCATCATGAATGGATTAATGCTGTTATGGCAGGAGTGGGTTTGTTATAAAAGTAAGACTTGGCTCTCTCATGCCTTCTCTCTCCTGTTCTCTGTCACCCTGTTGCCTTCCACTACAGGATCATATGACAAGGCGGCCCTCATCAGATGTGGTCCCTCAATTTTGAACTTTTCAGCCTCCAGAACCGTAAACCAAATAAACTTCTGTTGTTTGTAATAACCCAGTCTGTGGTATTCTGTTATAGCAGCTTAAACCAACAAAGATGGCACCTGTGAAAGGAAAGAAGAAGAAAGGAGGATTGGGGAAGAGCCTCAGTCTGTAGTGATGCTCTGAGAAAGCTGTGACATGCCTGATGGGAAGCCCCAGATCAAAACTTGCCTATTAGATGAGTGACACATTAGGCAACAGTGGAATGCCTGGTGTACCCCCGCCGTGCAGTGATTAGGTGGAAGAAGCCTGAGGAGAGAAAAGTCTCAGTGTGAATGGCGCATCTAACTATACTCCTTTCAGCAGGTTTTCTCATGAAAGATCAGAGCAGTGAATTCCCATGGCTTCCTGAGCCACTGACTTGTCCTGTTCTCTGTGATATCTTCTTCCCAACAAAATGTAAGCACCACAAAATAAAGTAACATGCATCTTTCTACTGACTATGCCTAACCCAATGTGAGGACAGCAAGCTTGTGACTGTACTTGCTAAAAGGTTACATTTAAGAGATGGTTTGATAGGATAGAGTGTGTTTTGCTAACTTTGAAAGAAATTTCATTATTTTTTAAAATTAATAGATCCCAGCAGTTTTAGATTCACTGAAATATTTGATACATATGAGTAATGAAAACATTCAGTATGCCATATGTTCATTTTAACAACCTGTTATTGTAGGTTAATTATACCTCATAGTTTTCATAGTATCCTGTATCATTTTCTTCTTCACATGCAAGCTGTGATATTGAACTGCAGTGTCTCATTTTAGATTTACAGATGACAATATTTAATCAGATAAAATGAGGAAAGCTAAAGACTTCTTCAGGTTCAGTAAATATGTAAATGGAAAAATTGAAATTAGAATTGACAACTGATGTACCTTTTAATTTTTTCCTCTCATTGATTTACATGGTCTTTGTTTTTATGACTTTCTATTTTGAAACAAAACTGTCTGAATCTCTGTATAGGAAATACTTAAAGATCAAAAACTCCAAGGATTGAACACTCAGCGAATGTCTATTGGTCATCTTTAAGGAATTGGGTTGTCCTGGTTAGGATAAGTTGGCAGGTCAGGATCCCTTGAAAAATAAAGGAGCTGCAGAACTGCCTCAGTAAGAATTATAATTTACTTATTTGTTTCCAAACACTCTGCTAAGCAATTTATAAACATTATTGCATCCTGAAATTGCCTTATTCATATTTTATAGATGAAGGCACTGAGCTATACAAAAATTAATTCCTCAATGGTACAGAGCTAGCAAATGGCAAAAGTAAGGTTAGAACCCAACTCTATATGACTCTAAAAATGTATGCTTATTTACCACAACATCATGCTGCCTTCTTCATCTGAGATAGTTTTTTAATTGAACAATCTTGGATTTCAAAGGAATCCTTGAAGAGATGAAATGTATCAAGTTTGACTGCAAAGATTGAAGATACAGTAGAATTAAGATGTGCTAGCATTATTTCAAGCATTATGCCATCTCTAAGGGAGAAAACAAAATAAAGAGAAAATCTATGTGTATATAGTGTTTAATACATGCCAGGCTAGGTTTTATCTATTGACATACATATTTATAGTTCTCACGGTAACCTTATTAGCCTATTTGATATCTAATTTCTTCTATGCTAATCACTTCTCTGATTTTTGGTTAGCATCCCCTTATCTGGGGACCTGTTTCTCTGCTTACTTCACTCAGTACACTCCAGTGGCTACTGTCAATTATGTTATTTCATCTTCCTGGATTTATATGTAGACAATAAAAGTTGGACATTTTAATCAAAGCTCTTCCCTGGAATGTTTTCAATCAGATCTAAGATACGTAAGTTCTTTCCTTTCTGGTGGAAAAGCTATAATGATAAAAAAAAATTATCTAAGAGAAAATAGGTGAAGGGAAGGGAAGTGAAGAGAGAAATTCTGGTGGTACTGGAGTCTCTCTTTCTGGGCATCCCTGAACTCCATTCCTATCCTTGGTTCAGTTTGATTACAACAGTCAATACATTATCCTAATGGCCTAAGACTTTTTTTTTATTGGGTTTCAAACTCTAAAAGACTTCTGAATATTTTGACCAAGCAATAAGGAATTCAGATCCTTAGTCTAACATCTCACTACAGTGAGTGATAAAACGGACTGGAACCCAGGCCTCTCTTTGTCTCAGTATAGGCTCTCCCTTTTTTTTTTTTTCTTTTTATTCTTATTCCATAATGGAATGTATATGTGGGATGGTTATGGAGGGGAATTGCCAGAAAATGTGGATGCAAGTAAGGGTGGTTACAATCTTTCTTTTTTTTCAGCTAGACTTATAAGAGCAAATTAAGCATTAATCTAATTTATCCAAACATCCATTAGACAGATAATACTTTAATTCAGGTTTTAACTAAATAAAATAAGTACAATCAGGTGAAATCCTATATATAGGTGACCTAACTCGCTTTTCATCTAAAAAAATAGAGCCTTCACACATTTCCTCCGAAATATCTTGGCATACCTGCAATTTCTTTTCACACATATCTGAGCAACTATTTTCTTGATGTTCTGCTTGCTTCAAAACACAGCTATAAAAAATTTTCCCAGAGAAGGTTATAAATGCAACTCTAAGCCTAAGATCACTGGAGTCAGTTCAAGGAATGAAAGTAGAAACGCCGAAACAGGAGAGGACACATAGTAATGCACTGGGTTTTTGCACACACTTCATCTGCTTTTCTCCCAATGTTCAGGATCCTAAATCAAACCAAAATTGTGATAAAGAAATGTAAAAACATTGTTAGTTAATTGAGTTTGACCAGAGTGGATTAATTACAATGAAGAGATGACAGGTAGAAATTAAAGTTTTTTTTAAAGGCTAATGAGATTAGGCCAGGTGCGGTGGCTCACACCTGTAATCCCAGCACTTTGGGAGGCCAAGGTGGGTGGGTCACCTGAGGTCAGGAGTTCAAGACCAGCCTGACCAACATGGAGAAACCCCATCTCTACTAAAAATACAAAATTAGCTGGGCATGGTGGCACATGCCTGTAATCCCAGCTACTCGGGAAGCTGAGGTGGGAGAATCGCTTGAACCTGGGACGCGGAGGTTGTGGTGAGCCGAAATTGCGCCATTGCACTCCAGCCTAGGCAACAAGAGTGAAACTCCATCTCAAAAAAAAAAAGACTAATGAGATTTTGGCAGTTGTTTTTTAAATTTTTTAATTTTTAATTGTTAAAGATATTTGTACATATTTATAGGGTACAGGTGATATTTTGATTCAAGCATACACTGTGTAATAATAAAATCAGGGTAATTCAGGTGTCCATTACCTTAAGCATTTATCATTTCTTTGTTTTAGGAACATTCCAATTCCATTCTTTTAGTTATTTTGAAATATAAAATAAATTATTGCTAATTATAGTAGCCCTATTGTGCTACTAAACACTAGATCTCATTTCTTCTATCCAACTGTATTTTTGTACCCATTAACTATCTCTTTTTGGGGGGGCTTTTTTTTCTGGTTTTATCTCCCTTCAAAATGTGAAGAAACACTTGGAATGTTATTCACCTTTAAAGCAGCCATTATACAGTATTTACTGTTTATAAAATTTTATGCATAATAGAAATGCAAATAGTTATCTATATGTCTATAACTGTATTTATATAGGTATAACTATACATGATCCAATCTTAACCTACCTCAAATATAAGAAAGTCTTATAAACAGTTTCAAGCCATATAATTTAAATTATTTGTTGAAGCAAATTCTAACTACTCACCTCTACTATATTAAGAGTTTATGTCTTCGTAAATGGTTATGTAGAAGAAATTAGTCAACACATGTACTTTGGACTATTCACTAATTTGTTGATCACAAGTCTGACTCCACCCTGCTTTTGCTGCCATTCATATCTCTCACCTATTACACCTTCCAACACTTCATTTTCTTCTCAGCAGCCAGAGGGAATCATTTATAAATATTCATATGTATGATTTCATAGTGCACACATAATTGAAATTCTTCAGTTACTTCCTGTTGCCATAAAGATGAAGTCTAATGGCCTTAAAAAAGGTTGACAAGTTCCTGAATACTCTGGCCCCTTTCTCTCAGCCTTCTTAAGAACTTTAATAAAACTATGTTCAGCAAGAATACTGTCTGCTTAAATGTGTTTCTCAATTCCAGAAGGAAATGAGAAATACCTTTAAGAAGAAACTCATGAAGGAAGAAATTTGATTTACCTTGATGTTGTATTTACTTAAAATGTTTCATGTCTTTTATATATTAGAAGATAAATATTTATGCAGATATTAGCAAAGTGACATCTTTTCTACTTTAAAATGTAAAAGTGACTTATTTGCTTGTATTCTCATACTTCTCTGAGTTATTCAAACCTGGGATTCAGCTTACTGCATCCTAACACAAGGAATCTACTTTTATTTAAGGCTGATGCTATAACTAAATGTATCAACCACTGTAAGAAACACAAGTCATTTAAAGCACTGGTTTTGAGACTTCATGCTGTCATTGTCAACAGAACTTTAAAACAATAGTAGCGGCATTTCATCAACCATGTAATAAACCAACAAATAAAATTTAATTCGCCGTTACCATTGTTCTTTAGAAGAAGGTTCAAATTTCAAACATTGGTAACAAATCTCAGAACAAAAGTCATTTATTTGAAGTGAGTAAAATTTCACATTATGGAAAAACTCACTATGATAAACTTTCTCTAACCCTCTCATTTGACCATTGAATAAAAAAAAAAATTAAGGAGGATTTTAGATGTTTTCACCTGAATGATTTTTAAACTCTATTTGAGAATGATTTCTCTGTGGACCTTTGTGGACCTTGCAAATCCATTCTATTCAGTATTAGTAAGTATTGTGAAAGGACAATAAATCTTGGGGCCCCCCATCACTAAGCTAAAGGAAAAAGTCAAGCTGGGAACTGCTTAGGGCCAACCTGCCTCCCATTCTATTCAAAGTCTCCTCTCTGCTCACCAAGATAAATGCACATCTGATTGCCTCCTTTGGAAAGGCTAATCAGAAACTGAAAAGAATGCAACGATTTGTCACCTATCTACCTATGACCTGGAAGCTCCCTCCCTGCTTTGAATCTTCCCGCCTTTGCTTCCAGTTGTCCCTCCTCTCCAGACCAAACCAATGTTCGTCTTGGGTATGTTGATTGATGTCTCATGTCTCCCTAAAATGTATAAAACCAAACTGTTCTCTGACCACCTTAGGCACATGTCGTCAGGACCTCCTGAGACTGTGTCATGGGCGCGCGTTCTCAATCTTGGCAAAAAAAAACAAAACAAAACTTTCTAAATTAACTGAGACTTGTCTCAGATATTTGGAGTTCACAGCGTCATGGCTCAAAGACCCGGAAGTAATGTTACTGTTTTGTTTTTGTTTTAATTTGGTCTCTTTTGCTTCCACGTTTGTTAGCAATTCCCCTCTCTTAAAAGCTCTGTAGTCTCTAAAGACATATGAAGCCCAGAGTGCCCACAGTGCTATGCAAACAAGTAGTAGTATTTACACACTCTGTGACTGTAAGAATAAATAATAAGTTGGAACCACTATTATTAACAACAAAAGAGAGAATCACACTCTACATTCTGGTTCTGTGTACCTTTTAATATTCACAAATGACACAAACAGATGATACAGCTTAAATATGTATTTAACTTGAGAGCAAATACAAGGTTTCTGCACCAAAGATCAGTCCCATTATTTTTTAAAACAATAATGACACAAGTTTCCCATGCCCCCTTCTCTTCCTCAAGGTGACGTGATGAGGGAAGATGAACTCTGTACATATAGAGAGAGTCTCTAGGAGAAGAGAGGATCACTAAGATTATACATTTCGCAGCTTATATAGAAACAGCTGCACAGCAGCCCCTCTTTCTCTCCAGAGAGAAGAAATTCTGTTTCTAACAAACATATCCTCTCCGAGGGAGCCGAGAAAAATCCCTAGATGTTTGCAACCCTTTGGAATGTAAATAAATGGCTCCAGGGGAGATGGGTCTTCAGGTCTGTTTACCATTCAAACATCTCTTAATCCTGATTCCCAGTAATTTTTGCTTAGAAAGCCCTGATTGTACAGAATATGAGATATTAGTTGTTTCTCAACAACAGATACATGATAGTCTTAGTTTACTTTCCCTGTATATTATACTTAGGTCATTTCTGAATCCCCCTGGGTTATTTTTCTATAAACAGTAACACTGTTCAGAGTCAGGCTCTCGCTACTGAGCTTCTATGCTCCTCTAAGTTAATGCAGCTGTTTCAAAGTAATAGTATTAGTATTCTACTCATTTACAAGATGCAGTTAACTTCTGACCAATGTTAGAACACCAAAATCTCAACAACAACAAAAACAACAAAACAGTTTTGTTTTGTTTTTAAAAAGAACACCTAACTCTCTCTGACTCTGGCAAAATTAGAGCTTAGAACAGTTTTGCTTTTAAATTGTTCAACCTTCTTTAGACATCTCTGCAGCTAACTACCTAATTGAGCATGGAGCAATATTTTCTTAACCTACTTATTAACAAGAAACTTTTAAAAGATACCATCTGCTAGAGGTATTTCTTTTAAAAATACTCATATATAATACTAGTGAGATTGTTATAAGAGAGCCACTCTCACAGGTTGTTGATATAGTATATAAAATAATGATGGGAAATGGTTTCTGCTTGTGCGATTGTTGGCCTTTTCAATTTGTTTTTGATTTCTCATTGACAAAACTTTTTTTTTTACAGCCCAGCCAATACACACCTTTCCTTTTTGATTTCCTCAGTTAATTGTTTTGTTTAAAAATTATTTTCTATCGCACCAGTGTTTATAGAACATAAATTAAACTTAAAAACAGCTACGATAACATATATGGCGTATCCCTATTATCATCCTTTCTTAGAGTTTGTCTGGCTAATCTTGTTTATTTGTATATACTTTGCCAGGCTCACATAATGATTTCAAAAGTGTTTTGACTAGAATTTAAAGAAAACTTGGAATAAGGAATGTCACATAACTGCAATGTTTTGAGTCAAGAGATGTAGGGAACTTTTAAACTTTGCTAAAAGAAATATGCTATTTGACAGAGGGGAAAAAAGCTTAAAAGAAAAGTTTGTTTACTCTTCCCACGCCAATTATATGTTACTGTCATTCTGTGCTATATCATTTTTTAGTTCAGGTAACACTGATTTGTTCAATTGCAGATACTTAGCATCTAGTTGTACATGCTAAACTTAGGAAAGATGATGGCAATGCTGAATGTGTAGATTTGAGAGTCATCAGAAATGATCACTGAAGCAGATAATTTCCTCAAGAGACAATAACTAAACAGTCTAGACAAAGAAGAGCAAAAAGCTGAAGTTTTGATCTTAAGGCACCCTTAAATTTAGAAAGCTAGGGAAGGACCCAAGCTCAAGGAATTTAGGTTGGACGTGAGGAGATGAGCCCAAAGCAGAAGAAGTGGGAGGAAAGAGTTACAAAAATAGATAAAAGATTGGAGAGTATTTAAATTTAGAAAGCTAGAGAAGGACTCAGAGAAAAACAGGGTAGTAAGCTCACTAGGCCGAGATGTTGCAAAGTGATTAAGAAAACATAGAGCTCCACGGGAGCTAACAGTTTCTAAACGAAAGGACATGATAGATATAATTATGTCATTTCAAGTATTTGATCTTAATTATTTTACAACACTATCCTGTAAAAACTGATATGAAATTTGCATCTTATGCATATCTCCTACTTAAATCCCTCTCTTATCTTTTTAGAATAATACAACATATAATTAGTAGCATATTAGCAGTTAAATTCTGCCATTTCAAGGATGCATAATTTTCAACTCTTTAGAAAATCTCTAGCCAAAATTCACAGGAAATGGAACATGTGGATTCCTTTTGTAATTAAAGACATTTTGTATGTATAACCAGTCTCCTAGAACAGCGGTCCCCAACCTTTTTGGCACCAGGGACTGGTTTCGTGGAAGACAATTTTTTCACTGTAAAGTGGGGGACAGGCAGGAGGGGGTACCAGGGGAATGGTTTGGGGATGAAACTGTTCCACCTCAGATCACCAGGAGTTAGTAGATTCTCATAAGGAGTGTGGCAACCTAGATCCCTTGCATGCGCCATTCACAGTAGGGTTCGCGCTCCTATGAGAATCTAATGCTGCTGCTGATCTGACAGGAGGCAGAGGTCAGGCAGTAATGCCCACTCCCCCGCTGCTCACCTCCTACTGTACAGCCCAGTTCCTAACAGGCCACAAACGGGTACTGGTCTTTGGCCTGGGGATTGGGGACCTCTGTCCTAGAATAGAAAATTGTATAATTACTTTCCTCATACTAGAGGAAAAGCTAGTAAGCCTATTCTTTTTTTTTTTTTTTTTTTTTGAGACAGAGTCTTGCTCTGTCACCCAGGCTGGAGTGCAGTGGCGCCATCTAGGCTCACTGAAAGCTCCGCCCCCTGGGTTCACGCCATTCTCCTGCCTCAGCCTCCCAAGTAGCTGGGACTACAGGCGCCCGCCACCACACCTGGCTAATTTTTTGTCTTGTTTTTTTTTTCAGTAGAGAGAGGGTTTCACCGTGTTAGCCAGGATGGTCTCGATATCCTGACCTCGTGATCTGCCCGCCTCGGCCTCCCAAAGTGCTGGGATTACAGGCATGAGCCACCGCGCCCAGCCAATAAGCCCGTTCTTAACTCAAAGTTAACCCTTGTGCCAGACAAGTAGTCTGTACAGAATTGTGGGCAATTCGTTGCAAAGACATCAGATCATCATCTTTACAATAAGAGGAGATTGCAAACAATGGAGCTATTGGGCAATGCTAAATAAAACACAACAAATGGTGTTCAGGACCGGATAACTGATACTTCCTGTAGTAGAACGTTGCCAGCTTTCACTTCTCATTCAGCAACTGACACCATATCAAGCACAGCTGACAATGTCAAGAACTGATATTTATGGAATTGGAGTTGTCAGTGTGAATTTACTGTTGAAAAAAATCACATCAGTGTCTTTGCAGTCTTTCATTTGTTTTATTTTATTGAAGATTTTTAAAAAGCTTTTTATTATATGTCACCAAATTCTAGTTGTATATAGGGGTACAAAGTGATATTATGATTTTTAATAAATGTAAAATGATTAAATCAAGCCAATTAACATATCTATTATCTCAAATATTTAACATCCGTTGTGATGAGAGCATTTGAAATATACTCTCTTAGTACTGAAATGTACAGTACTAAATTATTCTCTATTCGCCATGCTGGGCAACTGATCTAAAAAAAAAATTTGAAGTTATTTCTCCTATCTAAGGGAGGTTTTTTAACATTTAAAGCAAAAGTACTTTAGGGGGCTTCAGATAAATATCTGGAAATATCATATGCTTCCCACAAAATTGTTTGTCACCTTAGTTAGGTGAATGTGATGAGCGTCTTATGAAAAGGCAACCAATCATCCCCAACTCCTGAGAGTGTGCTCGTTTGTAATCCTATCCTCTTTTGTGTGAACTGAACCAAGTGATTTGCTTCTGAAGTAAAAGATATGGGATGTCACTTCTGGAATTAAGCCATAAAAAAATGTCATTTCCATCTTGTTCACAATCTCTATCTCTTTGGCATTCCTTACTCTTTTGATCTGATGAAACAAGCTTCCATGTTGTGAGCTGCCCTTTAGAGGAACCCACTAGGAAAGGAGCTGAGGGTAGCATCAGACAACAGCCAGCAAAGAATGGAGACCCTCAGTCCAGTTTCTGAGAAATTGAAACCTGGCAAAACTGCATGACTGAGCTTTGAAGTATCTATAGATTCATCCCTAATGAGAGTGCGGTTCCAGCCAAGACCTTGAATGCAGCCTTGTGAGAGAATTTAATGCAGAGGACTCTGCTAAGCCACTCCCAGTTTCCTGACCTACAGATAATTTGAAGTAATAAATGAATATTGATGTAAGCCATGAATATTTGGGCTAATACAAGAAATATGCTTACTTAGGTTATGGTCTATAGATTGCTATCAATTTTTTAAAGTGCAGCTCATCTCTAGAATGGTCATTCTCAACAATAAGGACAAGAACATCAACAACAAAAGACAAAAGTTATTTTAATCAATCTTCCCTGAATGATCCAAGAACTATTCTTCACAGTAATAATTCAAGGTGTAGCTAATCTCTCACTCGTCTATAAGCTATCTTTGACACAATTTTTTTCTGACTTTCCATTGTATTAACAGTATCAAAATTATAAAATGTGTTACAAGTTACTTAATGAGAAATTTCTAGATACCAAATAGCTGAATTGTCTTCATTCTATGACCTAGAGAAAGGCATTTTTTTTCCATCCATAAATTTCAACGTTTAAATATTGAGGAAGTTGAATCTCCTCGATCTTTGCTATCTGACACAGCCATCACTAGCCACTTATTACTATTTGAATTTAAATGTAAATTAACTAAAATTAAATAATTTTTAAAATTTAGATCCTTAGTCATCCTAGACATATTTCAAGTGCTCAGTAGTCATATGTCACTAGGGGTTATCATAGTGGGCAGCACAAATATAAGACATTTATATTATACCAGAGAGTTTCATTGGGAAGTGCTATCCTAGGTAATCACTAAAAAACTAAATTATATATCTAATGATAAGTACTCCGTAAGTATCTGTTACATAAGTATTTATCCATAAGGTTTGGACTGGAACCTATACATATTTTTACTACTAGTGATAAGTACTGTTCACTTGGTCACATTACTTTTTAAATAGTTCTTATTTTTCAGCCGTTGGAATGTTTTAATATTTAATAATTTCACAGTAGTTTTAGAGGTTAGCTGTTACTAATAGCAAGAGTTAATAGCTATTGCTATTTAAAGTTCTGTGCTTTGAGAAAAAATTATTTCAAATAGGCAGCGTAGAATTCGTTACAATATTATTGGACTCAGAATAGTTGTTCTATTGAGTAATCTGCTATTGTTTACACATAATTTGAAGTATAGGTCAAATTTATCCTTGACAATTAAGTACAGTTTTTCAATGTTGTGTTGTAAGTGCCAGTGACTTGTAGTATACTTGTTCTTGCTTAAATAAAGTAGCACTTTTTGTTTGATGAATTTATTTCCAGTCATTCAAAAATTTTATTTTCAGTGGTTACCATGTAGCAATCCATGAGACTTAAATAATATCACAAACAATGTAATTTCATTAAGCATTTCATATGCCAGTGATATATTTATAGACATAGAAAGACGTGGTGGTGTTAGAATTTTTAAAACATAATTTTAGTTACTTTCAAAAATTGCAAAATACAGCCTTTTCCTTTTAATTTACTGGTAAAATATCAGCCCAGCCTACCATCCCTTTCTGCGTGGACTACAGCAATAACCTAGTAATAGCTTCAATTGCATCTCTGCCAAATTATGACCAAAGACTCCTTTTTAAAATGCATATATGATTGTGTCAAACCTTACATAAAACTCTGATGGATTTCCATTGTTCTTGAAATAAAAACAAACATTTAACATAGCCAAGAATGCCCAGAATGGTTGGATCTTTACTTCTATCTTTTAGTCCATCTGATACCACCCTTGCTTTCCCTCTTTTCACCCCAGCCCAATGGCCATCTTTCAGACGTCTGTACTTGCTGTGCTTCCTCTCAATGAAGTAGGCAACTTGAAAATGTTCTCTTCCATACCCATTATGCTGTTCTCTTCCCCTCTCCACATTGTAAACTCTTATTATCCTTCAGATCTTGCCACAAGTATTACTTTCTCAGAGAAACTCTTCCAGAACTCACTGACAAAGATAAATCTTGTTTTAGATTTTATAACATAACAAGCCTCTCCATTAGGACCATTAACACGTTCTTCCTAAAGACTGTCACTAATTGAGATTTTGCATTGGATCAGGTACTTTTAAACAAACAAATAAAAGTAGGCCATGCATGGACCGGTGGTGAATATATGCCTTGAAAAGGAGATTATCATTAATCTATTATTCAATTCTGGATAATAGAAGAAAAATATAGACTATATTTCTTACCTAGGTTACTTAGATTGGCATTAAATTAAGTGCACCCATGTCCCAAAGTCATAGGTGAAAATGAGTGGAGCAGGCAGAGTACGTCCTTTCTCTGAGAATGGATTTAGACTAAAAATATTGTTAAAAAAATAAGGTCACATATTCATTTGGTTATTGCTAAAATAAAAAGCATTGAAGAAAACATCACTATGAGACACTTAGAAAAGTTAAACAAAAGAAGATATGTTGTCTGTAAGATTTCCTATTCCAGCAAGCCATGGTACAGACTCCATCCTCAAAGCTCAGATCCTAAACCCAGATTCATTCAGTCATTCACTCCCTCTGAGAGCTTGGATATGTCTCTAGCATGTTCTACACCCTTTCCCAGATGTGCTTGTACTCACTTTTCTCTAGAGTCAGTTCAAACTACAATGCATTAGGCCTCCGACATTCTAAGCCAATATAATTATATTATAAATTTTAATCAATTTAAATCATTTTCACTAAAATGTATCATTCTATAACATAATTAGCATAAATCCTACATTTGTCACACAGCTTTACTCAAATTGAGCTTTACTCAAGTTTCTTAATTTTCACTAATGTATTCTCTTTATTAACATAGGGCACTATTTAGATTACATTTTTACTGTGCATGGTTCCATAGAAATTTGGAAAAGAAAATTTGGTGTGAAATGATGGAGACTTTAAACAATTTAAAGTATTAATGAACAAAATCTAGCTTCCAAACCAGTATTTGATATAATTTTGGATATTACATTTATTTAAATGCTGAAACAAATATGTAACTTTTTCCTCATATAAAGAACTAAATCAAGATTATTAAATTACTCAATATAAATTGTCCATAACTCAATCTTTGAGGACAGTCTTCACAATATAGCTAATGTGGTTTTCTTGGAAGTATTTATGCTTAAATCACCACACATTTTACTTGATGGTTTGTGGAAAACATCCATGTACATAGATAATGATTGAAAATAACCTGCAGTTTACTTGTTTCCATTTTGAAAGAGAGGACCGCACATAATGTTACTGAATTGAGAAGACTGATTTTAGTAAATAAGTATCATCGTGTTGGCTTTATCACTCTGTCAACTGTGAACTCTTTTCATCTACCATCTTACAGATACGTAACATTTATTCAACAATTACTGTTTTCCAGACACTATGCCAAGCACTTTACATTATTTATCTCACGTAAGTCTTAGACGCCCTCCGTTAAGTTGGTATTATTACCATGCAAAATTTCTGAACACAGAAATAAAGATTTATCATGTTTAAGTAACTTGCCCAAGCTCATAGCAATTATAAGCCACCACTAGACTCAAACCAAAGTCTGTTTCGTGGCAGTCTGAGCTCTTAACCATTACATTCTGTGGCATATTTTGAAAGCAACACTTTCATAGCTAAGATTTTGCGCTATTAAAATAAACAGCTTAAAAATACACATATCGAAAGGACATGAAACCCATTTCTCAATATTTTTAGAAACTAACTTGGCCTAAATTATTTTACAACTCTATTTTTGCAACTGTGGATTAGTCTCACTGCTTTTCCATTACATGCTTCACTGATGACCTACTGCAGCAGCACTGTGATATTCTTATCCTGTTAGAGTCCATTGTGTCTGCGGCAATATACATACTAGTCTAGATATGTATGGCAGCTTTCTGGGGGGTGGACCTATTCCAAAAGGAAAGCTATTGAAGGATATATGATGGTTTAATTTAAGCTTGTCATCCCAAATAAACATGCCTGTGGACATGGCAAATCTTCATTATGCAAAAGCATGAACTGAGTTTAACAGGTTCCTTCTATAAAAACCTACCTTGCTCAGGGTGATATCATATTGCTGACTGCTGTAAGTATCACTCAATACTTTTTGAGTTCTACGGCAAATCTTGAAGCCTTTCTGTGAATCACTTCTAAAATGAAGAGACCAAAAATAATGGGAATAACTCATTGTGCATTACTTATATTTTAAAAATATCATTTTAAAATAATTTTAATATATTTATTATTTTAAAAATATATTATTATTTAAAATGTTATCAAAATGTCATTATTATGACTTATAATGTTGAACTTTAAAAAATCTACAATCTTAAAATATATGTCATTCATACCACTAAAATCAATGTTGACTTTCTTATATTTCTTTGAGTAAGCCAAAACTACAGCTAATACAAATATGGATAGTTAACCGTAAAGGACAATTCATGCTAGCATGCTAGACACATAATGACCACTAAGTTTATGTAAATTTGTTTTAGAATATCAGTCCTGGAATTACACTTTCAAGAATGCTTTCCATCTTTGTAAGTACTATAATTAAGTATGATTTTCTAATACGATTATTATGCCTTGGTTTCCACTGACAATTACAATATTGAAAAAGCCTTTCATTCTAGATATTGAAATGCAGCTGTCCCAGAATGTGCAAATCTGATAAGATAAACATTAGGAGGACTTCATTCACAGTCTCAGATACATATCATACATGTATATATAACTTTTGGAGATTGTGTTACTTTCCCTATGCTCAGCTTTGAAATACTTCAGGTTGGTGATGGTATGAAATATTTTAAAAGCTCACTGTTTGTAAATGAATCCAAAGATGTAATGTTTCATGTTAAAAATAGTTGGTCATCTAGATCTTTAATAGTAATCACTGAAGACATATAAAGGCAATGACTTTGGAGTTTTGAAAACCTGTCCATTTCTGAGAGTCATTATTCCTAACATTTGCTGCAGCTTCATTATTGTTATCATCACTGGAAATTAACATAAAATATAATATAATATAATATTACCATGCTTATAAATTCAAAATCATGTATGCTTTCAAGATTGAAGTATATTCGTAACCAGGAGATCTAATCCATGATTTAATTTTAGTCTACTAATGTGGTTTTTTTCCTATTAATTTTTTTTTGAGCCTGTTTAGGTAGCGAAATGCAACATTTTCAACAATAAACTTTCACTTATTATTGTAATCTCTTAAAATATCAGTTTATTTTTTGTATATGGGACAAACTATGGACCTAGCATACTTGTTCTAACAGAAATCAGTTGTCTGTTAGTGAGTTTATTATAATTATGGCACCTTACTGCTTTGCCTTTATTGAGTTGGGAGTCTTCAGCCAAACCCTCACGGCACCTAATTCACAAAATCTGGGAAATAACTGACTGGTGCTTGGTTCTCAATATTTTCATATGACTTAATTCATTAACTCCAGTCATGTTTTTGATGTTAGACAATTCCAAAATTTATGTCATTTTAAGCTATTTTTGGAGGCAGGAATGTAAATTACTTTTGCCAGTTAAAAAAATTCTAACTAAATCATTGTTAAAACGTCAACTTGTTTTGTGAACACATATTTGCATAAAAATAATTATTTGCTAATTCTAATTTCTATAACTGGTCCTACTATTGGTTAAATAACAAACTATTATTATACTATAGATAGTGGGTAATAAACCACTCAGAATTTTGACAGAAAAAGGAATCAGAACAAAGGATGTGCTTACATTTAGAATCTCAGAAAAGTTTATCATGCATGAAACCATGTAAATATTTGCCAGTTTTAATCTAGAAATTACAAACTGAGCTTGATTTAATTTATCATCAAATGTGGATCATCCAATGCATGTTAATTAACTTTTGTGGAAAGTCATTGTGCTTAATATTGAGGAGGATGCAAATAAATATGAATTATGGGCCTTGTACTCAAGAAGTAAAATGGAAATAGCAAAGCAAGGGTGAAAATACCTTTAGTAGCAGATAGTATATAATTTCTAACTATGTGATTTTGAGTGTAAGAGCTGTAGGAGTTAACAGGACTAAAATTTTATTGAGTGAATGTGATCAGAGGAATCTTCTTGGATAATTTGATGTTTAAGTCAAGTCTTATGTGGTAAGTAGAAGAGAAAAGTTTTAGGTGAAATAAGCATAAGCTAAAATACTATTGTGAGAAAATACAAAGTCATTAAAGGCTCAGAAGTTTTCATGGAACTGTGAGTTCATCAAAGAAATTGTGGCAGCTCTGAGATCCATTCTGCACAGAAGCTTAGCCAATATCAGCCAAAGTTTCATATTTAGCTTCTTGCTTGTTATATAGGAAGATGTCTTACCTATATGTAACAGCCCTGGGGTAAATTTAAGTAAGCTAGAAAAATGTAATAAAAGTAAATGAAGTGAAAAATATCTATGTTTAACATTACTCTTGGATTTGGCTTGAGTGTCAGCTCCAAAACAGATACTGAAAAATCCAGCAAAACCTTTCCTAAGATAAAAGTTCCCTTGCATAAAAGAAGAACAAGGCTCACTTTGCAAAAATCTAGAAGATGTTAAATAGACATCATAATGATCTATTTACTGTAGTCGAGGAATCTAAAGTCTCCAGCCTTGAAGAGATTTCTTTTTCTTTTCTTGTCTGCCAGGACTAACAATACCACATTTAAGACATTTTAGTATTCTCATAAAGTGCTGCCCTTCACTGACATGTATATACCCATTAATGATGGGTGACAAAGCTATTTGTCAGATGTTATGTGGAATTGACCTGCATAACTTTATGAATTATATCTTTGAAAACAGGTGTAGAGATTGAGGTGCTAGATGACAGAAAAGATAGTTGTACTTTTGAAAACATGGTCTATACTTTTCTTATGACAATTTCAAAGTAATAATTTTAAATGTGATAAGATTAAATAAGCTTATGAGCAGAAGGCTATGAATATTTGGACCAACATAGAAGAAAGGTAAAATTAATCTTGGGTCAAAACTACTCATTAACAAGAAAAGTATTATAGGAGCTGGAATTTAGCTTTCTTCCAAGCTTTAAAAATAAACCAAAATCCCAAAACCAAACAATGACAACAGCAACAAAAACCCCACTGCCTTGATATTGAACTTTAGGGCACCCACACTCTCCTTAGTCACAATATGACTATACAATGCATTCTGATGTCACCATAGTGATATTAACAAAGGCTCTTATTATAGTAAATATTCAAATAGTGTTCTGTATTTCAAGAAAACATATTCAAATGGTACTGAAATTAAATAGATGAGAAAGAAAGGTAACTAGTACATTTAAGTATAGAACTAGTTTCCACTTTATATAGGTTAACCACTTTGTGTAAACATTTATTATATATGTTGTCATATTTTAGGACACGATTTGTAGAACAGATAGTTTTGCAAAGTTCCACAAAATACATTTTTTTTATTCCTCTCTTTTCCAAAATAAAAACCTGCAAAGCATAAAAACATTTATTGGTTAGAGAATAATCTCCCTTCCACTTTATGGTAAGAATTTTAAAAATTACTAGGAAATCATAATATTCAGAAAGCCCATTTAAAATTGACTTTAAGTCAATGAATTAACAAGGATTCGTTAGGTTCTTACATTGCTCTCAGTATAAGATTTGAATCTTCCCTTCATTACACTCACTAAACTAAAACTGCAGAAACAGATTCAATGAATATAAGTTTCTTACATCAGTAAGCTTATTATGATTAATCTGTCATTATTATGACTAAACATAAATAGATGTAACTATTATGGTACCTGTTGTAAGCAAAGTGTTCCTTTAAAAATATGTAACAACTTTACATATTTCTTTTTTTAATATAAAAATAGGCTATTATTGAGGGTTGGTTTATTTATTGTCGGCCTATTAAATAGTTATCCACCATGACTACAGGTAAGAACTCTCTGTGGAGCATAAAAACAAACAACGACTACCATGAATCTCATGGTATCTCCCAGACATACTGAATCTGAACTCTTAGGTAAGAGCTTGAATATTTTAAAACTTTCCAGGTTATTCTGGAAGACATTAAAGGTAAAGAAACACTACCATAGACCTTAATAAGATTTTTTACTTGCTTCAAATTCCTAGGAACTTGAAGACTATTTGTTATAATTTAAAAGATATGCATTCATTTAACAAATGTTAGCAAAGTATTTTGTGCTAAATATAAAGAGAACTACAAAATATGCGAAAAATTGATTTTTAGGATCTTGAAGTACACATGGACTGTGATCAAGGAGAGATTAACTGTCATGGCAATTTACAGAAGAAAGCAATTAACATGTCATTGAAGAAGTAATCAGGGAGATGAAATTAGAGTTAGGTGGTTGGGTCTTGAAGGATAATTTGCATTAGAATATACCAAGATTTCTTATCAACCAGTGCAAAGGTGAGTTTCAGGAGTATGGCATCAATTTAGTCAAACTTTTAATAAGGTCCATGATAAAAGAAAGAAGAAAGTCTCACTAGAATATGTAGAAAATATAAGAAAATATATTCCAAGTGGCATGTAGGGAAGTGATAATCAAAGCCTTCAGATTTATTAAGAGTATGTTTATGTTCAGAGATCATGTGGAGGGATTGAAGATGTGATTCCCAGAAGTAATTGAATTAGTATGGTGGGAACCAGTAATAGTGACTCTCAATATGTCCAGACTGAAAGAGATATATTTTATCCAGAAGAAGAAAGAAGAAGAAGAGTTATGATGTAGGCAAAGTGGCGTGAAAAAAAGCCAGAAGCTTTTAGCAGAGAAGTAATATATTTCATGTTTTGCAAATGTTCATCTAATACAAAAACACTGTACAGGAAGGATAGTAAGGTAAGGTTACAGAGAGCTAAACCAGGATGCTCTTGCAATAATCCAGGTGTGTTACGCCACATATTGTTTTCTTTCCAGTGCACTGAGGTTTCCAGATAAAACCTTCTGGATAAAACTTTCTGCAACGGGAATTTTAGTCCATGGGATTCTCTGCCTAGTGGGAATTCTAATTTCTCTTCCCAACTCAGCCACTGAAAAGCCTTGAATCATTACATTGTGATCTCCTAAAATCTCTTTAATCCACAGTAATTTACACAATGCCTAGTATGCAATAGGTGCTCAGTAGAGCTTGTTGTATTATTGTGTCAACAGTCTGACCCATCAGTTGGTAGTAAAGTTAAGATTATTTAGCTGTTATTTCATAAAGTCATATTATGTGTATATCATGTGTTTATATACTAAAACTTCTGAAAAACCCCTAAAATTGTAAGATTCAAGCAAGATAATATATTGAAATTGTTTTGTAAATAATCTTTAAATTTTCTACAGCTGTGGGGCGCTATGAGAGGTACTAATAAGTAGCTAAATAATATATTATTTTTCCATACCTAAGGGGAACAAAACTGGAGTTATTAAAAATGATACAAGACATTTAGCCAATTAAAATGTAGAAATAAGACTGCACACCTACAACTGTCTGATCTTCAACAAACATGACAAAACAACCAACGAGGAAAGGACTCTCTATCTAATAAATTGGGCTGGGATGACTAGCTAGCCATGTGCAGAAAATTGAAACTGGACCCCTTCCTCAAATCATATACAAAAATTAACTCAAGATAGGGTAAACACTTAAATGCAAAACCCAAAAATATAAAAACCCTGGAAGACAATCTAGGCAATACCACTCAGGACATAGGCACAGGCAAAGATTTCACAACAAAGATGCCAAAAGTAATCACAACAAAAGCAAAAATTGACAAATGAGGTCTAATTATCCTAAAGAGCTTCTGCACAGCAAAAGAAACTATCAACAGAGTAAACAGACACCTACAGAATGGGAGAAAATGTTTGCACACTATGCATCTGACAAAAGCCTAGCATCTATAAGGAATTTAACAAATTTACAAGAAAAAAATCAAGAATTTAAACGAATTTTCAAGAAAAAATCAAACAACCTCATTAAAAGATGGGCAAAGAACATGAACAGACACTTCTCAAAAGAAGACATACATGTGGCAACAATCATATGAAAAAAGCTCATCATTGCTGATCATTAGAGACATGCAAATTAAAACCACAATGAGATACCATCTAACACCAGTCAGAATGACGATTATTAAAAGACAAAAAACAACAGATGCTGACAAAGTTGTGGAGAAAAAGGAATGCTTATAGACAGTTGTTGAGAGTGTAAATTAGTTCAACTATTGTGGAATACCGTGTGATGAATCCTCAAAGATCTAAAGATAGAAATACCATTTGACCCAGCAATCCCATTACTGGGTATACCCAAAGAATATGAATCATTCTATTATAAAGATACACACGCATATATTCATTTCAGCACTATTCACAATAGCAAAGACATGGAATCAACCTAAATGCCCATTAACAATAGGCTGTATAAAGAAAATGTGATACATATAAATTATGGAATACTACACAGCCATAAAAAAAACAGGATCATGTCCTTTGCAGGGACGTGGATGAAGCTGGAGGCCATTATATTTAGCAAACTAACACAGGAACAGAAAACCAAACACCACATATTCTCATTTATAAGTGGAAGCCGAACAATTAGAACACATGGACACAGGGAAGGGAAAATCACACACTGGAGTCTGTCAAGGGTGGAGGGGGAGGGAGAGCATCAGGATAAATAGTTAAGCATGTGAGGCTTAATATCTAGGTGATGGGTTGTTAGGTGCAGCAAACCCCCATGGCACACCTTTAGGTAACAAACCTACACATCCTGCACATGTATCCCAAAACTTAAAATAAAACAAAGTAGGGAAGTCAACAGTGCAGCCTTCGATCTGTGGTCTAAGGTCCAAAAGCCCCTGGCAAACCACTAATGTAAGTCCAAGAGTCCAAAAGCTGAAGAACTTGGAGTCTGATGTTTGAGGACAAGAAGCATTCAGCATGGGAGAAAGATGGAGGACAGAAGATTCAGTCTGTCTGCTCTTTTCATACCTGCTTTTGTGCTGGCAGCTGATTAGATGGTGCCCACCCAGACTGAGAGCGGATCTGCCTCTCCCAGTCCATTGACTCAAGTGTTAATCTCCTTTGGCAACATCCTCACAGATACATCCAGGAAGAATACTTTGCATCCTCCAATCCAATCAAGTTGACACTCAATATTAACCATCACACATACATATTATACAAAGTCATGTAAAAAGAATGCAAAGAACTTGTGATGATTTTACAGTCATTTCACAGAATTATTCTTTTGAAAACTCCACAATATTGCTGACTGTGTAATAAATCAGAAACTCAAAATGGCCCTCTTTTATCATTAACTTACCCCACTTCTTTTTGTGCATAAATCAAAATTCATCTGCTGTAATAGTAAATATAGTGACTCTAAAAATTAGCATTAAGATTCTAGTCAATTCAATAAAGCTAAAAGAGGATAAAAAATACAACAAAAATTAGAAAAATATTCTTATTATTCATAGACAACATGATTGTAAATAGCAAACCCCAAAGTATCAACAGACCAACTATTAAGATGAATATGTAAAAATAACCAGGTCACTAGATTCAAGGTGAATGCATTACGTTTAATATTATAAAACTGATACTTTTATAGGTCTGAAATGACTGGCAAGGCTAACATCAAAATTATAAAGAACTTCCATAGTTCAAGGTACTGTATTAATTTTTGTATGTATATATCAATAGCAATATATAGAGAATAAAGTTTATAATTAATAGATTTATGATTACATCGAAAATATCAAATCCTTAGAAATAAGCCTAATAAAAAGTGTGCAAACCTTCTTAACTAAAAAAAGTATTTATATTTATATATTTATAAATAATAAAGAAAGAACTGCTTGTGTGTATAGACAGAATGACATAATGAAAGAGAGAGAGAAAAGAGAGAGAGAAATAATTTAAATCTCCAAATAATTGAGGGATAGTTATCTTCATGACCTAAGACTAGGCAAAGATTACTTAAGAAGGACATGAGAAAACAGTAACAATAAAGTGTGTGTGTATGTAAGCATTTATATTAAGATATAAGGTGTCTCTTTATTAAAAGCCATCATTAAAAATTGTAAATGTTGCTTACGTATTGGGAGAAGAGATGTGGAATACACTAGATTACATCCAACATGTGTTACATGCAACACATCCAACCAAAGACTAGCATCAAAATTATATAAAGAACTTCTATAAGTCAATAAGAAAAAGGCAGATTTTTTGACTATTGGACAAAAGACATAAACAGATTCTTCTCAAAAGAAGATATCTAAATCTCCAATAAATGTTTGAAAATATATTATCTATTAATATCTTATTATTTAGTGGGAAAATACAGATTAAAATAATGATTTACCCCATATATGAAAAAGAATGGCTAAAATGAAAAAGATAGTCCTCACCAAAAAAAAAATGTTGGTGGAAATGTGAAGCAACCAGAACTCACTCTCATACACTGCTGATTGGAGTATAAATCGGTATACTTATTTTGGAATACTGACACTACCTTCTAAAGGTAAACATAGGTCTACTCTATGACCCAACAATTCAACTCTTTGGTACACGTGCAATAAAAATGCATACATACACACAACAGAACCCACACTATTAATGATATCTTAATACTGGAATCTTCCCAAATATTCAACAATAGAATGAATAAATAAATTGTGGTATATTCCCAAATAACATACTATGCAGCAGTTATAATAAAAGAACTATACATTCACACTACAAAATAGTTGAAACTCAAAAATAAAATGTTCAGCAAAAGAGGCCAGGCATAAAACAGTATGTACAATATGATTCTACTTATATGAAGTGCAAATATAAGAAAATATAATGTATTGTGTTAGAAGTTAGGTTATGTTTGCTTTTGAGGAGTAATAATTAAAGAGAGTCACTGGAGATTTCTGTGGAGTTGGTAACATAACACTTTTGTCCTGCATGATGATAACATGGGTATATTTACTTTGTAAAAAATGATAAGCTGTAAACCAATAATTTGTGCTTTGTATGTGAATGTAATATTTCAGTAAAAATTTCAAAAATTTGCCTTTTGGCGAGGCGCGGCAGCTCACGCCTGTAATCCCAGCACTTTGGGAGGCCAAGGTGGGTGGATCACCTGAGGTCAGGAGTTTGAGAACAGCCTGGCCAACATGATGAAACCCCGTCTCTAGGAAAAATACAAAAATTAACCAGATGTGGTGGTGGGTGCCTGTAATCCCAGCTACTCAGGAGGCTGAGGCAGGAGAATCACTTGAACCCAGAAGGCGGAGGGTGCAGTGAGCCAAGATCCTGCCACTGCACTCCAGCCTAGGCAACAGAGTGAGACTCCATCTCAAAACAAACAAACAAACAAACAAATTGCCTTTAATATCATTGTTTTAATGGCATGGCAGTCACATACGAATAAAAACAGTAACTTTCTTCTTAGCTACTTAACAAAAGTTAGGCAAGGAAAAGATGTATTCTGAAGTTATATTTAGCGCTCTTTAAAATTTTGACCTTTTAGTAGCTTTCATATTTCCATAAAATAATTTATTTTCAAATGTTGCTAAGTAAACATAAATACATGCCCTTATACAAGGCTGCAAGTCTAAGCAATTAATACATTTTCACTTATCATTTTGTTCTTCTCTGTGAACCTCATATTGTGTGTTTTTCATCCTGTAAACATCATTATGGCTCATAAATCTTTTCACTGACTAGAGATTAAATTCATTTTACAGAAGAAAGAAACTCTCACTTTATACAGTTTGAAAAATATTGGTAGTATAAAGAGATAGTTACTATTTTTGTGGATATCTACAATCACTTGAATAATATACTTTGCCCTAAAGGAGGGTGTGCATAATTCCCACCTCTCCACTCTTTGGGTATGGACTGCACATACTGATGTTTTTCCCAAGAACATAGTAGGGAGAGGGAGTAAAAAGGAGTAACTTTACAGTGGGGAAATCTGATAGACATTACTTTAGTGAGGTGATCAAGGCCAACATTGACAGTGATAACTCATGTTATGACTGAAGTTGATGTCAATGACTGCTAAGCAAATAGAACAGAGACTTCCTCCTCAAATCATGGCTTAACCAAAGAACATTGTGTATTGGGACTAAGGTCCATTGAAACAGCAACTGAAGTTTAAGTTGTTACCAGATTAAAATAGATATAGTTATTAGTTATAATTATAGATTATAGTTATAATTATAAGATATTTTATGTAAGCTACATGGTAACCACAAAGGAAAAAAACCACTAGTAGGAAAACAAAATATAAAAAAGGAATAAATCAAAACATATCGCTATAAAAATCAACAAATTACAGGAATACAGCAAGAAATAAATAATTGAACAAAAGAATTATAAAATATTCAGAAAATAAGTAACAAAATGTCAACATCAAATAGTTATCAATGACTACTTTAAAAGTAAATGTATTAGATTATCCAATCAAAAGACACAAAGTTGCCGAATAAATAAAAAACAAGGTGCAGCAATGTGCTGACTAGAAGAGACTCATTTTAGCCTTAAGGAAACACATAGGGTGAAAGTGAAGGAATGGAGAAAGATATTTTATGCAAATGGTAACCAAAAAAGAGCAGGGTTGCCATGCTTATAATAAACAAAAAAACTTTCAAATTCTTTCAAGATACAAAGCAGGTCACTATATAATGATAAATGGGTCAATTTGTCAAGAGGATATAACAATTGTAAATATATATGCACCTAATATTAGAGTACATAAACATATTAACATAATTGAAGGAAGAAATAGAGAGCAAACAATAATAGCATGGAACTTCAACACCCCATCTTCAACAATGGATTGATTATGTAGGCAGAAAATCAATAAGGAAATAGCTGACTTCAATAACCCTATAGACCAAATGGGCCTAACAGACATATACAGAGCATTTCACCCAACTACATCAGAATATACATTCTTCCTCAAGTGCACATGAAATATTTTTAAAGATAAATTATACATTGAGCCACAAAACAAATCCTAACAAATTTAAGAAGATTGACATCATATCAAGTATCTTTTCTGACCACAACAGTATAAAAGGAAAAAAAAAATACAAGTTTGTGAAAATTAAACAACACATTCCTGAAAAATGAATGGATCAAAGAAAAAAGTCAAAAGGAAAATCAAAAGTATTTTGAGAGAAAGAAAAATGGAAACACAACATACCAAAACACATAGGATGCAACAAAGAAAAGTTTTAAGAGGAAAGTTTACAGTAATAAATGCCTACATGTAAAAAAAAAATCTCAAATAATTAACTTAATTGCACACCACAAATAACAAGAAAAAGCAGAACAAACTAAGCTCAAAGTTAGCAGAAGGAACAAAGATCAAAGATTAGAGCAGAAATAATACAGATTGGAGAAGAAGTAACCGAAATAAAAAGATCAGAGCAGAAATAAACAAAATAGAGACTAGAAAAGCAAGAAAACTATGAAAGAAATTGACAGTTGGTTCTTTGAAAAGACAAAACTGACAAAACTTTATCTAGACTAACCAATAAAAAAAGATAGAGGACTCAAATAAATAAAAATAAATGAAAGAAAATGCTTTACAAGTGATACCACAGAAATACAAAGAATAATAGGAGACTACTATGAACAATTAAATGCCAACAAATTGGATAAATTAGAAGAAATTAATAAACTCCTAGAAGCATGCAAACTACCAAGACTGTATCAAAAAGAAATAAAATTTCAAATAAACTCCCAACAAAGGAAGTCCAGGACCAAATGGCTTCATGGATAAATATCACCAGTCACCTAAAGAATTAATGCCAATCCTAAAATTCTTTCAAAATATTAAGAGGAGGAAAAATAAGTTTAGTATTATCTTCATAACAAAGCCAGATAAAGACACTACAAGTAAAGAAAATTACAGACCAATATTCCTAATGGACATATATGCAAAAATATTCGACAAAATATGAGCAAACCAAATTCAACAGCACATTAAAATGATCATACACTATGAATAAGTGGGTGGAGGTGGAAAAACTGTGTATCCAAATGCAAAGTAATAACGTTCGACTCTTGTCTTATACCACATGCAAAAATTAACTCAAAATGTATTAAATACCTAAATGTAAGATCTGAAATTGTAAAACCCCTAAAAGAAAACATTGGGGAAAACCTCCTTGATGTTGGTTTTGGCAATTTTTTTTTTTGCTATGACACCAAAAGCACAGGCAACAAAAGAAAAAATAAACAAGTAGGACTATGTAAAACTAGCTTCTGCAGAACAAAGGAAATAATCAACAAAAAGAAAAGGCAGCCTACAAAATGAGACAAAATACTTGCAAACTGTGTATCTGATAAGGGGCAAATATTCACAATATATAAGGAACTCACACAACTTAATAGCAAAAGAAGAAAAAAGGAAAACAAAATCAACTTGATTTAAAAATAAGCAAAGGACCTGCATAGACATTTTTCTAAAGAAGACACACAAATGGCCAATAGGTAAATGAGAAGGTGCTTAGCATCAGTAATCATCAGAAAAATGCAAATCAAAACCACAATGAGATACCACCTCACACCTGTTACGATGGCTACTATAAAAAAGACAGATAAACTTTGGTGAGGGTGTGGAGAAAAGGGAACACTTATACGCTGTTAGTGAGAATGCAATTGTTTTGATTATCAAAATAATATGAAACTACAACAAGAATAGAGAGACAAACCAATGATTCAGATTGACATTGTGATAAATTTTACTATTAAATATATTTAGTATATTAAAATGTTGCATTACAAATTAATAGCGAATAAAATTATTTCTTAATAAATGATACTGTTAATTGGTTAACAATGAAGAAAAAGTTAACTTAATATCTAATATTATACTTTATGTTAAAGTTAACCTAATATTAAAATTAGTTCTTGGAAGATAAAACAATTATCTACAGAAAGATAAAAAAGGCCAGGAGCGGTGGCTCATATCTGTAATCCTAGCACTTTGGGAGGCCGAGGTGGGCGGATCACCTGAGGTCAGGAGTTTCAGAACAGTTTGACCAAAATGATGAAACCCCGTCTCTACTAAAAATAAAAAATTAGCCAGGTGTGGTGATGCACGCCTGTAATCCCAGCTACTTGGGAGGCTGAGGCAGGGAATTACTTGAACCCAGGAGGCAAAGGTTGCAGTGAGCCAAGATCGTGCCATTGCAATCCAGCATGGGTGACAAGAGAGAAACTCCACCTCAAAAAAAGAAAAAAAATAAAGAAAAAAGAAACCGTTAAGTATGAAATATAGGAGAATATGTATTTTGAAATGTTTGAAGACTTTTTGTTTTGTTTTTTTTTTTAGAGAGATAGGGTCTCACTCTGTGGCCCAGGCTGGAGTTCAGTGGCACTATCTTGGCTCACTGTGACCTCCACCTCCCGGGTTCAAGTGATTCTCCTGCCTCAGCCTCCTGAGTAGCTGGGACTACAGGCGTGTGCCACCATGTCCAGTTAATTTTTTTGTATTTTTTTAGTAGAGATGGGGGTTCGCCATGTTGGCCAGGCTGTTCTCGAACTCCTGACCTTAGGTGATCCGCCCACCTTGGCCTCCCAAAGTGCTGGGATTACAGGCGTGAGCCACCATGCCCGGCTGAAATGTTTAGACTTTTTAAGTATGAAAGCAAGATATGAATTCACAACGAAAATATTCATAAAGTTGACTAAATATATTCATAACTTTAATTTTGTTCAAAAAAGAAAAATGACAAAAAATTTTCAGGGATATAAAGAATAACAAGTTAATAACTATAATATGTAATTGTAGACATACCAATCAATACTGTAATACAAAATTTTCAATGGAAAATAAGACATTTCACTAAATAAGAAAATAAATTGCCAATTGAAAAAATTATTAATATTATTTGTGATAAAAATATGTAAAGTAAAATACAACGAAATAGCACTTTGTCTTATGGTTTTAAATGATATTTAATGCTGGCAAAATTATATTATAGGAAATCTTATTAACTAGATGATAATTTGGTGATAAGTAATAGAGGCTAAGTATATTCATATCCTTTAGGTTAGTAATATAATTACTAGGAATCTAGCCTATGGAAATAATCATAATGAATTAGAATGTTTATGGCAATAAACAGGGATGGCAAATTTAAAACAAAACAGATGCTTATAAGCAAGGAGGAAAGTTAAGTTAGGCTCTTTATAATAGAATATTGATATTGATCTCATCACAAAAATAACTTTGTGAGGTAATATATTTGTTATTTAGCTAGATTTAACCATTCCACAATTTATATACACTTGAAAGCATTATGTTATATGTAATAAATACATACAATTTACACATAATTTTTATAATAAATAAATTTGAAAAAAAGGATAGTATAGAAATATTGTTAGGCTTCCAGAATTCTTAAATGACATGAAATTCTCACGATGTCATAGTGAGTGGAAAAAGGAGAATGCAATGTATAAACGACATGATTCAAAATACAGATTCATATATATTTCCATATGTGTGTATGTTATAAGGTTAGATAGGTATCAGAAAGAAAGTAAAATATTGATACTAGATATGTCTCCATGTTTTGTTGTCTGCCATTTCATTGAATTTTTTACTTTTATGTTTCTAATTTGCTATTGTAAATATGTACCACTTTTATAAACATAAAAATGCAATCAATATTATTTTAAACATTCATTATATTGCCAAGTTATCAAATGGTCATGAACTTTGGAAAAACTGATAAACTACCTAATTTTTCCCTGTGTAAGAAAGAAAAAGCCTACCTAAAAAGAAATAGGTTAAAACACAAAGTTTACTTAGATATTTCCTACATGAACTGAAAATTGTTGTTAAATTTTTTATGTAACAACTTATATTGCCTGCACTTCCAGAATTAATACAGCCCACACTCAATAATAGGTTGCTGAATGTTGCTATTTTACAAAGCCTGTATTTCTAACTCTAAAAAACTCATGAAAAAATTGTAAGATATTTTTAAGCAGACAAAAGCAAGCCTATGAAAATGCATATAGTATGACACACATTTACATTTTAAATGTCATGCATTTATACAATATTTTTAACATAATTGTGTATATATAAATTCTATTACAGCATAATTGCATTTAAAAAGTCTGGAAAAATATATATTATATTGTTCACAGGGGTCATCTCTACGGAAGGGATTGAGGGACTGGGCCTGGTGTCTGTGGTCAACAGAAACATTTTGTCTCTCTCTGTTGTTTGAAATATTTGCACTGAGTATAACTATTTATTGTTTATAACATCAAACATAATATATTATATAAAGGATTAATTCTTTGGACCTTTCCATAGCCTCTTTAATAAACAAAGAACATGCCATAACCTGTATAGATGTTGAAAGCATGGCCCACCAAAGTTTGGCTTTAGAAATCTAACTGTATTTTCTAAAATCTCCCTGTAAAATTCCAAATACTGCTCTCTTTAAAGTGTGGCCCTTGGACCAGCAGCATCAGTATTATCTGTGAACTGTTAATTGTGCAAATTCTTAGACCTCATTCTAGACCTCCCGGATCAGAAACTCTAGGAGTAGGGCCCAGAGTTTTAACTATCTGTATTTTAGCAAGCCCTCTGCATGCTGCCAATGCACAATAAACTTTGAACATCACTGTTATATTGAGTTAGAATCGGGTATTTTAAATGCTTTTTTGGAAAAAGGCTGTACAATAAACCAATGATGTGATTGAACAGATTGCAACCTAACTGTGCAATTGTAAATAAAACAGGGGGCAGAAACACAATATTAACTCAGAGGGTCACTGAAGCACAGAGTAGTTACCTATCCCAAATCCATTTCTCTTTCCTAAGGAGAATTCCAATTTGTCTCAGTCCCATCTCATAGGGTGACCATGTAAACCAGTTCTGGCCTATGTGCTATAAACAGATGCAAGCGTCTTTACAGTTTTAAAAGCATAAAGGCTCAGCTGACATGTTTCTTTTGACTCCTCCACCCCTCTTTTTTTTTTTTTTTGGCACGTGGATGGGTTGTATATAGGTATAGTGGTCATCTTGGAATGAACAGAATGAAAGCCATATGCTAAAGATGGCATGGGAGAAAAATTGAAGCTGGCTGGGGACATTTTTTGACATCATGAGCATGACACTGTTTCATAGGCCCACTATGACTTATCTTCAGACTTCAGAGTAAATTCTTATCTGGGAAAGCCACTGTTATCTCATGCAATTTGGGTGCAATCCTAACTAATACAGCAAATAATACAGAAGGTTCAGTTTCAGTCAGATAAAAGAAGTACAATAAAATGAGATGTGGAAAAGGGAGAAATGAGAGATATAAAATGTATATGGCACAAAAGAATATAGGTTGACAAAGATCAATAAGAAATGACATTCCATTCAATTCATGCTTTAGATGCTCTAAATTTAGATTTGAATTTTTCTTACTACTCTGTTATAAATGTACCTGCCAACATTAGGCTCTGCAATTGTAGAGGAACAGCCTTCGTATTTCTATTATCTAGGACGCCATCTGACAATTCTTTCATATAATCAGGCAAATGCACCCAAATAGATGCGAGCTTCTTGTTTGTAACACAGCTACTCTTCAGACACATAGAAATAAAGTTTTAGGAAGATAAGTAACAGGACTCCATCCTGTTTTACTGTTAACTCTTGTGGATCTTCGGTTTCTGGCAGGCCTTAGTCAGAACCAGAGGTCTCTTTTCATGCTTGCTCACAAAACTGTAAAAAGGACAGACAAGTCCTTTAAAAAACTTCGTCCCATTATTCTTTCCCAGTTCTTTTGCTGGAAAGATGACTCTCCCCAGCACATCCCAGCTCTACTCTCCAGTGAGTGACAGGAACAGTTTCCCCAGATAGCTGGATATCTTTCTCTCACACTTTGAGTTCTTGATTTCAGATATAGCTGTAGTCTAGTGCTGAAAAGCATTTTCCCACATGTCTTCTTACCTCCCATTACAAAGGTGGGCTCATTCAATACGCTTGCTTTGTGTAACATTGTCCGTGGATGGCATTGGTGATTTCCAATCCTCCCTGGAGCCAGTATGTATTCATTTCCAAAGAAAGCTTTGCCACTTGTTTTCCCCTTTCTTATAATAGCAGCAATAATTCCAGTTTTTGGCATGAAACACAAAACATCACTACTTACTACTAGATCTTGGCCAACTTTCCACAGCCTTGTGTGTATTGTGCTTTTACCTTTGGGACAATGGCTTAAAGAAATAACTTTTAGCAACATTTATATATAAATGTCTGAGAATAAGGAAGATGCAACTAAGTGTGTACTGGGAATTTCTTATTTTTCTGGGAATTTCTTATTGTTCAACGGTGTTTTAATAGTACAAATGAAAAATTTCCTGACTTCACTACAAGGTTAGAATAAATTTTGTCCTTTTGAATGTTATGCCACAACTCTTTTGCTAAGCCAGAATACATCTGCTCTGTATTTCAGCATTTTATTTAACACTAGCTAGTGAAATGTGATATATTCTGGGCAGGCTGCGTAAATGGCTAATTTTTCTTCCTTTTATTTACACATTGATGTGCATATTTTCTTCCATAAGGGTCAAAGAATTCTGCATTTTACTAATAAGACCTCAGAAGACAGCCATTCTCTCAGCTGTTTCTATTTTCTTAATGGAAAAGCTGAAACATAAGAAGGCTTTGATTTTTGTACCTAAGTGTGATGCTCCATCTGAGCACTTTTCTCCTCTCCTCAAAGAAAGTAAATGGTCCTTTTGATATTTACAAGAGCTCTGTAATTCCAAGAGAATTAGATTGAAAGGGGAGTTGGAAATATGGTTCCCTGAATGCAGAGCACCGGTTCTTAAGTGTTCTTTGCTTTCCTTGTGTTATTAACTGTGTATGCTTTGCTCTTCAAATTTAAGAGAAACGGTGCCAGTTCACAGGAGGCTGAAAATGTCTTAGAACATTTCAATGAGTACTTATAAAATTAAGATGTTTCCATCCACAAGTGTATCCTTGATGATGACTCACTGAGAAGTACAGGTGGCCACTTGATTAACAATACACTTCACCGAAGTGTGACCTCTGACAGGCAGGAGCAGCCTTCCTTGGTTTGGTGTAAGTCAGCACAGTTTGCTGCATGCCCAGTCCCCAGAGTCCTATAAAGCATCTGGAACTCCTGGCATAGCCCAGAGGTAGTAAAGCCACTACACGATGGCATTTTGCTTCTCCTATTGGGGCAGGTCGGGGAGGGTGTCTCTGAGAAGAGAAAGAAGCTGTTCAAGGAGGTCTCTAAGTATTTCTAATGTGCACTAGAGCATGTCAGACATCTAGCTCCAGTACAAGCTAATAATTGGTCTCCCAAATGTGTTCCACAGGTACAGCGTGAATTAATCTTGTTCAATAACCATATGGCCTTCTGCTCCTTCAGAGTATTTTGAAACTATTGCAGAATATTTTCATATGATGGTAGCACTAACAGCAATAATTTGTTGATAGGTTATAGATACCTCTTCCCTTGTTTTTCTCTTTTAAAATCTTCTGTATCCCCAGACTTTAGCTCTGATTTTTTTTTTTCAACTTTACACTTAACCCTATAGTGGCAAGTATTGTTTTTTCAACTCTTGATCTTTTCTCTAAAATGTCAATCAATGTTAAGGCAATGTAAGAATTACTCGCTTGTCTACCTATTTATTTCTCAGTAACTAAACTTGATCGTGAATTTTAGATGCATTTATTTGATAGTAAGTTTATTCTGACAATGGGAAACCTGGATCTCATTATCTATAATTTCATGTTCAATATTATTTAATGCATTATTTAACACTTGTATACACGTAAATTTGTTTCAGAATTGATAACCTGTAATCTTTATGGGAAAAACAAAATTACCAACTAGCAGACAGTGTTTATATATAGTATCTTTATAGGCTCAGTCAAAACAGTTTTTGAAAATTGGCCAGTTTTTTTTCATCCTTTTCAATGAGGTTTGATTCACATGTCACAGTCTGCATTTCTGCCTGAAATTTCACAACATGATGGGAAATATATATGTATATATGTATATATATATATCTGCATATAGTGAGTAGATTTGCATACATTCATAGAGTCGTACGTCCACTAATTCTTACAGAACAGTTCTATCACCCAAAACACCCCTTATGTAGCCTTTTTGTAGACAACCATTACCTATACCCCCAACTTCTGTTGATTACCAATCTGCTTTACGTTCCTATACTTTTGCTATAAAAAATGTCATATAAACGGAGCCATACAAAATGTAGCCTTGTAGGTCTGCATTCCATCACTTAGCAAAATACCTGTAAGAATTGTCTATATTGTCATGTGAGTCAATAGCTCATTTCTTTTTTAGCAGTATTTTATTTCATGGATGAACAATAGGCTGTTTATATATTCACCTGTTAAAGGTCATTTTGGTTGTTTCTAATTTTTCAAGGTTATGAATAGAGCTTCCATAAACATGTACGTACAGGTCTTTGTACAAATTTACTTTTAAACATCTTTACTGAAATACAATTCACAAAATGTGAAATGTATAAAATTCATCCATTTCACATCTACAATTCTATGGTACCTAGCATATTCGCAGATATGGTACTTAGCATATTCGCAGATATGGGCAACCATCATCACAATTTTAGAACATTATTATCACCTCAAAAAAGAAACTCTGTGCCCTTTAGCAGTCATCTCCCAGTCTCCCCACAACCCTCCCCACAACCCTAAGCAATCACCAATCTCTTTTCTGTCTTACCTTTGCTGGATATTTCATAAAAAGTAAAATTTTCTCCTTGTCTTTAGCTTTCAGCATTTTAGTATGATGTTCTATTTGAGTATCTCTTTGCACTTATCTTACTTGAAGTTCATCATGTGTTCATTCATCTTTCAATAAACTTGGAAAGTTTTAGCATTTACTTCTTTGAATATTTTTTCTGCTTCTTATTCTATCTGTTCTCCTTTTGGAACTCTCATTACAAGTATGTTGTGGTTAATAGTGTTCCACACTCTGAGTCTTTGTTCCTTTTTCTTTATTCCTTTTTTTTTCTGTGTTTTTTGAATTGCATAATCTCTATCAAACATCTCCAAGTTCACAAATTCTTTCTTCTGCCAGTTCAAATCTACAGTTAAGCACGTCCAGTGAAATTATTTTAATTATTAAACTTTCAACTCCAGAATTTTCATTTGTATTTTATATTATATTTTATTTACTTCTTTCATCATGGTTTCCTTCTGTTCTTGGAGATAATTATAATGGTTACTTTTGTTATTAGAAAAAGGTATCCCAATCTAGACCCCAAGAAAGGGTTCTTGAATCTCTTTCAGACAGGAATTCAAGGAGAATGACATAGTGCAGAGAGAAGAGATCATTTATTGAAAGCTACTCAGTTATAGAGTAGGGCATCCTTATAAAGCAGGCAGAGGAATATGCCATCTTTGCTTTAAATGCTTTATACTATATAGGGTCTTATCTGTATAAAGTCTGAGCTATGTCTACATGCAGGTATGCTGACTGTGTGACAAAATTTAGTACTCTGTTCATTTAAAGAAAGCCATCCTTGGCATTTTATTGCATAAGTACATCAAAGCTTGACTATAACTATCTTAAAAGCATATATTGTTATGCAATATCAGGATATCTGGACGTTCTGCTGTTGTAGGAGTTTGTCCTTGCAGGCATTACTAAACTGCTTCTTTAGCCATAAACATCCTACAATCATGGTTCATGACTGGCAATGAATGTGCCTTGCTAGTTTTAAGATGAAGTTGATTTTAAAATGGTATCACCTTGGCTCTCCTGTGCTCCTATTTCCCTAACACCTTGAAGTCTTTTTAATGTAAATCCAGCATCTGTTTGCTCTTGCAGGCAATTACTGTTGCCTGTCTTTTTTCTAATGAATGGGTTATACTTTCTTGATTCTTTATATGCATCATAATGTTTTTTAGGAGCTGGACATTTTAGACAATATATTATAGAAACTTTGTACATTTGTCTTTTATCTCTGGGATTTATTATTGTTATTTGATTATTTGTTTAGTGATTGCCAGGAGGTTTTTTTTTTTTTTTTTTTTTTTTTGAGACAGAGTCTCAGTCTGTCAACAAGGCTGGGGTGCAGTGGCATGGTTTCAGCTCACTGCAACCTCCACCTCCCGGGTTCAAGTGATTCTCCTGCCTCAGCCTCCCGAGTAGCTGGAATTACAGGCATGCACCACCATGCCGGGCTAATTTTTGTATTTTTAATAGAGATGGGTTTTCACTATTTTGGCCAGGCTGGTCTTGAACTCCTGACCTCATGATCTGCCCATGTTGGCCTCCCAAAGTGCTGGGATTACAGGCATGAGCCACCACGCCCAGCCTCCAGGAGTATTTTAGTGAAGTTAATTTCTGACCCACCTCCATTCCCCCCACTCCCACTTCCCTGACTGCGTTAAAACTCTGATGTTGCTTCTCATGGGGCACAGTCTTGAGTATGGTCAGTCAGTCTGGATAAAAGTGGTTTTGGTAAGACTCTGTCACTTTCCCTGACCACACCCAGCTATAAGACTCCACTAACTGCTTGATTATTGCACTATTATTTACAATAATGCCCTAGGGACATAAATGGCTCTATAAACTAACCAACCAAATTTGGGCTCTTTTGAAGGGATAGTTTTTGAGGTCAGTGTTTAAGATTTGTTCTTACCCTGGGTTTTCTCAGGCAAACTAGCCAGCCTGAAGTTTAGTCCCTATCTCCAAATAATCTACCCATTTTGTTATTTACTACAACCTCTACTGTTGTTGAGAGTATCCTTAGACTTGAGCTCCTCCACACTCTGTTGCAAATGACATCAGTTCTTTTGATAAGAAATTTAGAGCTGTTTCAAGGCCTGTTTCTCCCCATCCAGGCAACATTTTGGGGCTGTGGCTATAGAGCTGGAAATTGAGACAGTGCTATGCTTCTCTCTGAGTGCTGCCTTCACTTCACAAGTGATGGTAGAGGTGGGGCAGTAGTCCTAGTGAAATGGGAGAGTTCCCTGGTCCCATTCACAGGATGTGCAACAGTGGGGTGTCTTGTCTGTTAGGCCACTGCACACTCAAACCCCTTACAGGAGGGGGATCATGCAGATGGGCAGGTGCAGGAGCCAGGGTGAGCACTTTTAGACTTTGGCTCCGTGGTAGAGTCTAGGGGTGGGTGCCTGCAAATCCCAAAGCCCCCATGGGTGTGTTAAACCCTTAGCTCTGCCATCCACAGACACTTAAGTGTTAACCAGCTCAGTTGCCTCTTGGTACCAGGGTTCTTGTCCAGTGTCCAGGAAGAATCAGGTCACACAGACAAACTGAACGATGGTAAATGTGGGGGATTTTATTGCCGAATGGAGGTGGCTCTTAGCGAGGTGGATGAGGATGGAGTGGGAAGATGATCTTCCCCTGGAGTTCAGTCATCCCATGGCCAATCTCCTCTCTGACCATCTCCAGTCGAACTCCTCTTGATGTTCAGATGCTCCTTCTTTTCTCTCCTTCTCTACCGTGCTACTCTTCTGCTTCTCTGCTCTTCTGCTCATGGAGCCTGGGGTTTGGGGTTAATTTGGGTACAGAATCAGGGGCATGGCAGGCCAAAAGGCAACATTTGGGAATGAAAACAGGAATGCTTTTTCCTATTTAGGGCTGTGAGTTTCCAGGCTTGAGGGTGAGACCTTTGCCAGAGAACCATCCTCTTCTACCCAGTATTTTCCTGCCTCCTGTCCATATCACTAGATCTTCTTGGCTTGCCTCTTCCAAAATAGAAGGGCCGTCTTACAAGCTTCACCTTATGAGCAAGTTCAAGGGCAACCTGGCCCCAGTATTCTTGGCGATGCTTTGAAGAGGTAGAGCCTTCCTCTCATAAGTAGTGTCTGAACAGAAGAAGGGAGCCCCATCTCTCAGTTGTAATAGCCAGGAATTTTATCTCAGTAGCAGGTAGCTGAGAACAGGATGAGAAATTCTGATATTCTGCCGATTTCCAAAATACAGACCTTGAACTGGTAGCATACAAAAAGGGAAAGAGGGAACCCTGTTCTTGACTGCACCAGTTTGGAATGGAATTTCTGTCATGTTGAGTTGGCATGGGGAAGGGAGGGAGTGAATGCCAGCTCAAATACTACAGACTCTTACTGTTATTAAGAAATGTTAGTATAGTTTCTTAAACAAATATGCAGTCAGAACCTACGGGTTCTGAATTACAGAGTCCACTAAATGTGGTTAGAAAATATTCAGCAGGGGGAGAAAGGATGGTTTCATTTGTACTCAATATATACAGAGGTATATTTTTGTCATTAGCTTTTAAACAATATATTATAACAACTATTTACATAGTATCTACATTGTATTAGGTTATCATAAGTAATCTAGTGATAATTTAAATTGTATGAGAGGATGAGCATAGGTTATATGCAAATACTGCCTCATTTCATATGAGACTTGAGCATTCATATCTATGGTGGCCTTGAAACAAGTTTTCGATTAATACCAAGGGACCACTGTATCTTCATGAGCTGTATGCCCTTAGAAACATTTCTAGAGCTTAAATTTTTTAAAAAATTAATTTTCAACTGTTTTCCTGGAGACTGGGTCTGTGGAGCTCTTCATGCTGTTATTCAGGAAGTTCCTCCCATCTTAAATTTTAATCCATTTGTGTAAATACCTAGGATTAAGATCTTTAAAGTGCCATGATGTTGAGATGGGATATCAAATACCTTTTAACATGCTTATTAAAGAGGACATATAGATGGCCAAAAGCATATAAAAAGATGTTCAACATCATTATCCAAAAGTGAAATATAAATTGAAACCACAATCCCATAGCATTATACACCTATTAGAATAGTGAAAGTACAACAAGCTGACAATACCAAGTCTTGGTGAGGAACTGAAGCAACTAGAACTTTAATCCATACTTGCCAGGTGTGCAAAATGATACAGCCATTCTGGAAAATATTTGGCATACACTCGTTCTATGATTTAGCAATTCTGGGTATTGGCCCTAGAAAATTTTAAAAATAAAAACAAAAAAAGAAAAAAAAACATGTTCACACAAAAACCTATATATGAATGTTGATAGTAGCTTTGTTGATAATTGCTAAAATTGAAAACTATCCAAATGTCTCTGAAAACCTAAATAGGTAAACTACAGTAAATCCACAAAGGGAATACTAGCACAGAATTTAGAATACTAAACACAGCAAACACTGAAAATACTCAGAATAGTGTGGATTAAAGCCATTGTACTGTGTAAAAGAAGGCTGTCTCAAAAGGTCACACACTATATGACTATATTCGTATGGAACTTTTTTAAAGACCAAGCTATCATGATAGAGAACAGATCAGTGGTTGCCAGTGACTCCTGGTGAAGAAAAGTGTAACTATAAATGCATGACAAAGGAAAATTTTAGGAGTGTTAAAATTATTGGATGGTAGTTATAGAATCAACATAATTGTTAAAATTCACAGAAGTATACATCAAGAAAAAAGTCCATGTTACTGTATGTTAGTCTGTAATTTTTTTTGAGTGACGAGACAAACATAAATCTCTTCTTAATTGAAGGAGTTGAACTGAAAGAATTCATTTCAACCCAAGGAATTCCACACTTTGCCTGAGGCCTTCCACAAAAGGGCCACAGTAACGTCTTAAACTAATGCCTTATAAATTTTTGAACATTCCTGTTTTGGTAATAATTTTCAATTTTATTGATAAAATGAGATTTATGTCAAAACAAATTCTTCGTTTTTTGGTTAAGCAAAGTTTGGCTTATTAACAGTAATTGATTTAATTTATTTGGGAATACATACCTTCTGGATGAGGAAACTTGATTTTCTTTTTCTTTTTTTTTTTTTTATTTCCAACACTTATTTTAACTTCAGGGATACATGTGCAGGATGTGGAGGTTTGTTACATAGGGAAACATGTGCCATGGTGGTTTGCTGCACAGATCATCCCATCACCTAGGTATTAAGCCCAGCATCCATTAGTTATTCTTCCTGATGCTGTCCTTTCTCTCATCCCCTACCTTCCAACAGGCCCCAGTGTATATTGTTCCCCACCATGTGTCTATGTGTTCTCATCATTCAGCTCCCACTTACAAAAGAGAATATGCGGTAATTTGATTTTCTATTCTTGTGTTAGTTTGCTGAGGATAATGGCTTCCAGCTCCATCCATGTCCCTGCAAAGGACATGATCTCATTCCCTTTTATGGCTGCGTAGTAGTCCATGGTGTATATGTACCACATTTTCTATATCCTGTCTGTTATTGATGGGCATTTAAGTTGATGCCATATCTTTGCTATTGTGAATAGTGCCGCAATGAACATATGTGTGCCTTTGTCTTTATAATAGAATGATTCATATTCCTTTGTGTATATAGCCAGTAATGAGATTGCTGAGTCAAATGGTATTTCTGCCTCTAGATCTTTGAGGAATCACCACACTGTCTTCCACAATGGCTGAAGTAATTTACACTCCCAACAACAGTGTAAAAGCATTCTTTCCTCTACAACCTAACCAGCATTTGTTGTTTTTTGAGTTTTTAAAAACAGCCATCCTGACTGGTGTGAAATGGTGTCTCATCGTGGGTTTCATTTGCATTTCTCTAATGATCAGTGATGTTGAGACTTTTTTTCATGTTTGTTGGCTACATGTCTTCTTTTGAGAAGTGTCTATTTATGCACTTTGTCCACTTTTTAATGGGGTTGTTTTTTTCTTGTACATTTGTTTAAGTTCCTTGTAGATGTCGGATATTAGACTTTTGTCAGATGGATAGATTGCAAAAATTTTGTCCCATTCTGTAGGTTGTCTGTTTACTCCGATGATAGTTTATTTTGCTGTGCAGAAGCTCTTTATATTAATTAGAGCCCATTTGTCAATTTTGGCTTTGTTGCAATTGCTTTTGGCATATCAGTCATGAAATCTTTGTCCATGCCTATCTCCTAAATGGTATTGCCTAGGTTTTCTTCTGGGGTATTTATAGTTTTGAGTTTTACACTTAAGTCTTTAACTTATCTTGAGTTGATTTTTGTACATGATGTAAGGAAGGGGTCCAATTTCAATTTTCTGCATATGGCTAGCCAATCCTTCCAGCACCATTTATTAAATAGGGAATCCTTTCCCATTGCTGGTTTTGTTCAGGTTTACTGATGATCAGATGGTTGTCGGTGTGTGGTCTTATTTCTGGGTTCTCTCTTCTGTTTCATTGGTCTATATGTCTGTTTTTGTACCAGTACTGTGCTGTTTTGGTTACTGTAGCCCTGTAGTACAATTTGAAGTAAGGTAGCATGATGTCTCCAGCTGTTTTTGTTTTGTTTAGGATAGGCTTGACTATTCAGGTGCTTTTTTGGTTCCGCATGAATTTTAAAATAGTGTTTTCTAAGTTCTGTGAGGACTGTCAATGATAGTTCAATGAAAATAGCATTGAATCTATAAATTGCTTTGGGCAGTATGGCCATTTTCATAATATTGATTCTTCCTATCCGTGAGCATGGAATGTTTTTCCATCTGTTTGTGTCCTCTCTGATTTATTTGAGCAGTGGTTTATAGTTTGCCTTGAAGAGATCCTTCGCTTCCTTTGTTATCTGTATTCGTAGGTATTTTATTTTTTTGTGGCAATTGTGAACAAGAGTTTATTCATGATTTGGCTCTCAGCTTGCCTGTTGGTGTAAAGGAATACTTGTGATTTTTGCATATTGATTTTGTATTCTGAGACTTTGCTGAAGTTGCTTATCAGCTTAAGAAGCTTTTGGGCTGAGACGTTGGGATTTTCTAGATATAGTATCATGTCGTCTGCAAACAAGGATAGTTTGACTTCCTTTCTTTCTATTTGAATACACTTTATTTCTTTCTCTTTCCTGATTGACCTGGCTAGAACTTCCAATACTATCTTAAATAGGAGTGGTGAGAGAGGGCACCCTTTTCTTGTGCCAGTTTTCAATGGGAATACTTCCAGTTTTTGCCCATTCTGTATGACATTGGATGAGGGTTTGTCATATATGGATGTTATTATTTTGAGGTATGAAACCTTAGTTTTCTACATCTATTTAAAATATATATTTCTTAAAATTTTTTTGTTGAGTGTCTTGCATTTAGGGTCATTTTTATAGAGAATCATAGAAAAGGTACTTGAAAAATTTGTTTAAAAATATGTGAAAGAAATAAATTTGCTGGGATATTCATCATGGGGATAATGGTAGGAAGAAAAACTTCTTCTGAAATATTGTTGCTATAGTGCAGAAGGAGGCTTCAAGACTTTAAAAGTACAGCATTAAATTCAAATAAAGCAATCATTCTAAATATTGCTTTATTTGTAAAGATTGTAATCCAGCAACAGATACAACATCAAAATTTAACATCAATAGTTAAAATTTAAAGTGTTAAATTGCAAGCTATACCATGTTAACATTTTCAAACCAATAAGAGAAAATGGCTGATATTAGATAAGCACTTTAATTAGAAAAAAAATGTGTAGTTAGAATATCCTCGTTCTTAAAATCATAGTGTCTCAGGGCACAAAAATCCCGTAGAGGTCACATAACCCAAATTATTTTTTAATGCTTTAGCTCCCTCTATAAGATATCTGAAATTCTGCAGTTAAAATACCTAGCAAGAATAATTTACAAAAATGATAATTTTTATCTAATTTAAATTTTATTGAGATATGAGATCTCTTGATGTCCTATAACATTTTAATTTTATAGCTTATACACTCAGAGTTTGGCCTTCTCTAATTTCAAAGTAGTAATTCGTATAGTAGAACTAATGTTGAATTGTAAGTGAATTGAATGACTTGATTTTATTCTTCATTTTAATATTTACACGCTGAATGGAATTCTATAAAGCACTTGAGTTCTTGAGTTCACATTTTATTATCTATACAATAAGGGTCCTAATATCTTATTCATCTAACTTTCTTACATAAATTTCAAGTAACATACTAAGTGAAATAATTTGTAAAACTATAGAAATAGATTATGTTATTTTCTTTTAGACACATGTGGAATACTTAAAAAATTTACCATGTCTTAGATAACTAGTGATGACTCAAACTTCCAAACATAATAGCATAGAGATTTGATAAGAAAATGCCATGAAATAAGAAATCAGTTATATTCAAATGTTTAAAAGTACCATAAGCCCATAATCTCTAAGGTAAAAAGCAATGTCTCATGAACATTTAAATAAAAATTAGGACCAAAATTGAATATAATAGAAACACTGCATTTCAGTATCTGTGGTAAATAGCTGAAGCAGTAGTTAGAACTTTACTAAAATACATGTATTAAAAAAAGAAAAATTAAAAACTGGAAGCAGAGCAATCTAATGAATATAAAATTTAAAAATAAAAGAATAAATAATGTAGGTATGAGCAGAAATCATTGAAATAGAGAAAAACAATATAAATTATAACAAAATCAATTTTAACAACAATTTTTGAAAATATACATAACAGACAAATCTATGTAAAAAATTATGAATAAAAGAAAAACAGTAAACAAAACTCAGAATATGAAAAATAAACAGCTGCAAAAAAACACTGAAAAAGAAATATGAAGTTTTTTTTTTTTCTCCTTGGATGTAGAAAGCCACAACAGAACACTGTTCCCACCTAACAATGTGTAGAATCTATATAATGTTACTTTTTATTTTTTGAGCTCAAAGTGTACCTGAGGTTGCAAGGAAACTGAATTTCAAAATTTCCAAGTTTTTTTGGGAGAGATAAGTCCAGTGAACTTTTTCACACATGAAAGGGCGCAGAAAGAAAAAATGGTAGCCATCAAAGTGGGTAAGAAAAAAAATAAAATTTTCAATAAATTTCTAAAGACCAAGTGTGTGCTAACATGTCAGATTAGGATACCTGAAAGCCCAGACACTAGAACAGTCTGCACCCACTCATTGATTCTTTTCCAAGCCTTCCTCCAGGTGATTTAAGAAAGATCAGGAGCAGAACAAGAGATACGGACTTATATTGTGGCGCAGGACTTCAGGAGGTGATTAATGCTTGCTATGGAAAAGACACAGAGATCTATGTGCTTCCCTGAATCCTTTTCTTCTAGAAAGAATAAAACTCAAGTCTCTGAAAGAAGGGCAACAAACTCTCTCACCCAAAAGATTCATTCTAAGATCCATTGTTCGTGTGGGAAAGGTATAAGCAAAACCCTTCTACTAAAAAAGATAAACAAAATCTAGAAAATTAGGGAATTTCAGCAGAGAAAGGGAAATATTTGACCTTTGGACCACGTAGGTTTGAACTATGTGGGTCGATTTATAAGCTGATTTAAATGTATATATACAGAGAGAGAGAGACAGAAGTGAAAATTTTCTGGAAGTTTGCAACAATGTGAAAAAAACTTGCAAATGAACTATGTGGACTAGGGACATAAAAAAATCAAGAAAAAGTTATGTATGTCATAAGTTCATAAAATGTATATATATATGCTAGTCTGCTGTATTATTTACTACCACAAAATATATATCAATTTATTATCAAACAGAATTTATCAAAATGTACATACATGCAGACCATATATGACAAGATTTATAGTTCGGAGAAATGTGAACAAATCTAAAGATGCCATCTTAAATTATGACAGCCTAAAATTAAGTATAGTACATACTATACTACTGTAATTGTATAGCCAATTCCTGCTGTTATTGCGATGAGCTCAAGTGTTGCGAGTATCCACTTAAAATGCTGCATAATACTAATCATCGCTCCAATAAATTACATAATGCAGTGAAAAGTGATCTTCTGCAGCACTTGCATATTTTTCATTGTGTTTAGGACAATAGCGCAAACCTTGAATAACACCATGGGGCACAAATGAAATGCCACTAGTGATGCTGGCAGTGTTCTCAAGGGGCAAAGTTATGACATTACAAGAAAAAAAAGTTGAATTGCTTGATATGTAAGATAGACTGAGGTCTGCAGCTGCAGTTGCCCACTTCAAGATAAATGAATCCAGTATAAGCATCACTGTAAAAAGAGAAAAGGAAATTGATAAAGTCATCGCTGTAGCTACAACAGCAGGCATAAAAAGTGCACTTTTTGCAAAATATCTTTTTTTAAATGCAGCTTATATATGGGTGCAGAATTGCTCTGATAAAGACATGCCAATAGACTCTATAGCTCCCTATTATTCAATAAAAAGTGGTTATATTATAACTTAAAGCAAAAGAAATGGTGAACGATCTAAAGCTGGAGAATTTAATGCCAACAAAGGACGGTTTGATAATTTTAGAAGGAGGTATGGCTTAAAAATTGCAGAGATAACATGAGAAACAACTTCTGCCAACCAAGAGGATGCCATTAGAAAAATCGTTGAGGAGAAATTATATCTGCCTGAACAGATTTTGAATGCAGACAAATGTGTCCTATTTTGTTAAATAAAAAATAAAACAGGGACATTTATTAGTAAGAAAGAGACGTGAGTACCAGAAATTAAGACAGCATGGGCTAGGGTAACTACCATTTTGTGCAAATGCAGTCAGATTTATAATTAAGACTACCCTTGTCTGTAAATCTGCTAATTACTGACTCTTGAAGAAAAAAGATTAAACACTAACTGCCAGTCTTCTGCTTGAACAAGAAGGCCTGGACAATGATAACCTTTTTTCTATATTGGTCCCATTTATGCTTTGTTCCTGAAGTCAAGAAGTATCTTATCAGTACTGGTCTGCCCTTTAAAATTTGTTTCACACTAGGCCATACCCCTGGAAACCCAGAACCCCATGAGTTGTACAGCAAAGGCATCAAAGTGGTCTACTTGTCCCCAAGCACGTCTCCAATTCAGCCTCAAGATTAGGAGGGTATAAGGACTTTTAAGGATCATTATGAACGAGGATATTTCCCTGACCCCTTTGCGGGACTCACGAAGTGGGTGACTCATTTACTCATCTGGCAGCTCTCAACTTTTTGCAGGAAGGAATGCGCAAGCAAACAAGGCAGGAACTGGAGTGCACGGCACTGAAACTAGCAGGCCATTTTGGCAGGGGTGAACTCCACTCACTTGGACCCACTGTGCTCCACCCCTCGTGGGAGGGAGCATGCAAGTGACCAGGTGCAGGAGCCACAGCAAGCACTTTTGGGTGCCAGCAGGAGTGAACGTTGTGCAGGTCCTACCACACCATTTTGTGGGTGGGTTGGGGGGGCGCCTACGATGCCTGAAGCCCCAGCGAGACTGTTATAGTGCTCTTTTAGCTCTGTTGTTCACAGACAGCATAAGTGTTAATAGCTCAGTGGACCCCATGAACCCTGAAAATTTGAGACAGGTCTCAGTCAATTTAGAAAGTTTATTTTGCTAAGGTTGAGGATGCGCACACATGACACAGCCTCAGAAGGGCCTGACAACATGAGTCCAAGGTGGTCAGAGCACAGTCCAGTTTTATACATTCTAGGGAGACATGAGACATCAATCAACATATGCAAGATGAACATTGGTTTGGTCTGAAAAAGTGGGACAACTAGAAGCAAAGGCAGGAAGACTCCAAGCGAGGAGGGAGCTTCCAGGTCATAGGTAGATAAGAGAAAAATGGTTGCATTCTTTGGAGTTTCTGATTAGCCTTTCCAAAGGAGGCAAATAGATATGCATTTATCTCAGTGAGCAGAGTGGTGACTTTGAATTGAATGGGAGGCAGGTTGGCCCTAAGCAGTTACCACTTGACTTTTCCCTTTAGTTTAGTGATTTGGGGGCCCCAAGATTTATTTTATTTTCACAACTCTCTGCCTTTTCATGTGAAGCTGCCTTCCACCAGTGAGGGCAAAGGGTCAATGTGACAGCCTTTTGCATCTGCACTCATGGTTCCTGAGTTCTTGTCTGGCATCCAGGAGAAATTAAGTTCCATGAATAAATTGAAGGATGATAAATGTGGGTGTTTTATTGCTGATGGAGGTTGCTCTTAAGCGGGAAGGGGAGCTGAAAAGGGGATGGGTTAAGAAGGTAATCTACCCCTGCAATCTGGCCATCTCCAGCCAGATTCTTCTCTGAAGTTACGCCATCAAGCTGTCCTCTGAAGTCAAACTGCTTTTCTCTGATGTCCAGATATAGTCTCTGACGTCCAGCTGCTTCTCCTCTCTCTGCTAGCTGAATAGGGGATTTTTATAGGCACAGGACGAGGAAAGGCAAGGCCATGGGTGGTTTTGAAACAGGCAACATTCGAGTGGGAAAACAGGGTGTAAATTCTCACTCTGGACCACTGTTTCAAGTTTTTTGGCTTGAGTTTCTGCCTAGAATTTCTCTGTGTCCTATCACTATCAATTACACACTGTACTCTATGGAAAGGATTGTCAATGCTAAGGAAGAAAACACTGACAGAGAGAACAACATGAAAGTCTAAAAAGATTACACCATTGAGCTTGTTATCATTGTTCTGGAAGAGGCCATGGAAGCCATCAATCTTAAAACAATACATTCCAACTGGAGCAAACTGTGTCCAGATGTTGTACATGACTTCACAGGATTTACAACAATACCAATCAATGAAATTATGAAAGAGATTGTAGATACGGTAAAAATTGGGGAGTGAAGGGTTTCATTGTATGGATCTCAGAGAAATTCAAGTTCTAATAGACATTACACCAGAGGAATTAACAGAAGATGACTTGATGGAGATGAGTGCTTCCAAACCAGTGCCAGATGATGAGGAAGAAGACAGAAGAAGCAGTGCCAGAAAACAAATTGACATTAAATAATCTGGCAGAAGGGTCCCAATTATTCAAGACTGTTTTTATCTTCTTTTATAACATGTGCCCTTCTATTTTTTTTTTTAATTATACTTTAAGTTTTAGGGTACATGTGTACATTGTGCAGGTTAGTTACATATGTATACATGTGCCATGCTGGTGCGCTGCACCCACTAACTCGTCATCTAGCATTAGGTATATCTCCCAATGCTATCCCTCCCCCCTCCCCCCTCCCCACCACAGTCCCCAGAGTGTGATATTCCCCTTCCTGTGTCCATGTGATCTCATTGTTCAATTCCCACCTATGAGTGAGAATATGCGGTGTTTGGTTTTTTGTTCTTGCGATAGTTTACTGAGAATGATGGTTTCCAATTTCATCCATGTCCCTACAAAGGACATGAACTCATCATTTTTTATGGCTGCATAGTATTCCATGGTGTATATGTGCCACATTTTCTTAATCCAGTCTATCATTGTTGGACATTTGGGTTGGTATGTGCCCTTCTATTATATGGACACTGAAATGAAGTAAATGGTGGAAGACTAATTGGTACCATATGGAAATATTTTTAGAGAAATTAAAAAGCAAAAGGTTAATGTATTTTCATAACATTACATTGAGTGTTCCTGCCCCTCCTACCTCCCTTTTCACCTCCTTCACTTCTGCCTCTGCCAGTCCAAAACAACATTATTCTCTTTGTATGTCTCTATTAGAGCTATTGAGTGGTGAAGTGCATTGTCAATGAGCAGTAATATTTTGAATGGAATTTTATTTTTCTGAATAGGTCCCAGCAGTGTGCTTAAAATATTCAGCAAACCATGCTGTAAACAGATGTACTGTTATCTGGACTTTGTGGTTCCTTTTATAAAGCAGAGGCAGGGTATATTTAGCATAGTTCTTAAGGGCCCTAGAAGTTTTGGAATGGCAAATGAGCATTGACTTCAACTCAAAGTCACTAACTGGATTAACTCCTAACAAGAGAGCCTATCCTTTGAAGCATTGAAGCCAGGCATTGATCTCTCTTCTCTAACTATAAAAATCCTAGTGTCATCTTTTTCCAATATAAGCCTGTTTCCAATATAAGCACTGAAAATCTGTTGTTTAGTGTAACCACCTTCATCAGTTATATCAAAATGATCTTCCGGATCACTTGTTACAGCTTCTCCATCACAAATGCTTCCCCCCTGCACTTTATGTTATGGAGACATCTTCTTTACTTAAACCTCTTGAATCAACCTCTGCTGGCTTCAAATTCTTCTTCAGCTTCCTCTCCTCTCTTAGCCTTCACAGAACTGAAGAGAGTTAGGGTCTTGCTCTGGATTAGATTTTGGCTTAAAGGAACATTGTGGCTGGTTTGATCTTCTAAGCAGATCAGTAAAAGTTTCTCCATAGGGCTGTTTCACTTTCTTGTTATTTTTACAGGCCTTCATCATGCCTTTCTCACTAAGCTTAATCATTTCTAGCCTTGATTTAAAGTGAGAGACATGTTACTCTTCCTTTCACTTGAACACTTACATGACACTGTAGGGTTATTCATTGCTTTAATTTCAGTACTGTTTTATCTTAGGGAATAGGGAGGTCTGAGCAGAGGGCAAGAGACAGGGAAATGGCCAGTGGGTGGAGCATTCAGAACACATACCACATTTATCTATTAAGTTTGACATCTTATATGAGCATAATTTATGGCACCCCCAAAACAATTACAATAGTAACATAAAAAATTACTGATCATAGATCACCACAATAGGTATAATAATTTAAAAAGTTTGAAATTTTGTAAGAATTACCAAAATGTAACACAGAGACACAAAATCAGCACATGCTGTTGGAAAAAATGGCCCTGACAGATTTTCTCAATACAGAGTTTCCCAAAACCTTTAATTTTAAATTGTTAAAATCTCAGCTATCTGCTAACTATAATAAAATGCAGCATAATAAAATGATAGCAGGCCAGGCACGGTGGTTCACACCTGTAATCCTAGCACTTTGGGAGGCCAAGGCGGTCAGATTATGAGGTCAGGAGTTTGAGACCAGCCTGGCCAACATGGTGAAACCCCGTCTCTACAAAAAATATAAAAATTAGCCAAGTGTGGTGGTGGGCACCTGTAATCCCAGCTATTTGGGAGGCTGAGGCAGGAGAATCGCCTGAACCTGGGAGGCAGAGGTTGCAATGAGCCGAGATCATGCCACTGTCCTCCAGCCTGGGTGACAGAGTGAGATTCCGTCTCAAAAAAAAGACAGTAAATGGGACAATGTAGACTCAGAACAAAAAATAGTTGGAAAGTTATAACAATCCTTAATGTATATGCAACCAGTAACAGAGCTTCAATACATGAAGCAAAAACTGATAGAATTTAAAGGAGAAATAGATAAAATCACAATTATTGTTGACATTGTCAGCTCTCCCCTCTCAAGAATTGATAGATCAGCTATACAAAAAATCACCAGGAGTATGGAAGATTTATGCAACACTATCAGCATATCCTAATTTACATTTATAGAATAATTCATCCAACAACAGCAGATACACACGCTTCTCAATTGCACATAGAATATATAGCAAGATAGAGACCCTATTTGGAAATGTAAAAAGTTCTCAAAAGATTGAAATCAAACAAAGAGTATTCTCTGATCATGATGAAATTAAACTACAAATCAATAACCCCAATATATGAGCAATCTGGGTTTTTTTTGGTCTGGTTTTGTTTTGTTTTGTTTTGTTTTGTTTTTTGAGACAGAGTCTCGTTCTGTCGCCCAGGCTGGAGTACACTGGTGCAATCTTGGCTCACTGCAAACTCCGCCTCTCGGGTTCAAGCGATTCTCCTGCCTCAGCCTCCTGTGTAGCCATCACGCCCGGCTAATTTTTTTGTATTTCTTTAGTAGAGATGGGGGTCTCACCATGTTGGCCAGGTTGGTCTCGAACTCCCAACATCAGATGATCCACCCGCCTCAGGCTCCTGAAGTGCTGGGATTATAGGCATGAGCCACTGGCCTGCCCTGAGCAATCTTTAAAAATTTAAAAATTAAAAAACGTACTTCCAAATAACATGTGGCCAAATTTAAAAAACACATAAAGAAAATTAAAAAGTACTTTGGTTTGTAAATAAATATTTTGAAAACAAAACAAAATTTTGTGAGATACAGTTATGGTTGATAAATTTATAACTCTAGATTCCTATATTAAAAAATAAAATTCTCAAATCAGTGACCTAATAAGCTGAAAAAAATAAAAACAAGAAGAGCAAATTAAAACCTAAAGTCAGCAGAAGGAAGAATTATTAAATAAGAGCAGAAACCAATTATATTTAAATTAGGAAAACAACTAAGTGAAACCAGAAAAAGATCAATGAAATTGATAAACTTCTAGTCATACTGGTTTTTTAAAAGAAAAAAACACAAATTACCAATATTAAGAATGAAAGAGGTATTACCAGCAAAGATCCAACAGATACTAAAACCATAAGGGACTATTATAAATAAAAATGCCAATAAACTTGATAACATAGATTAAGTAAATTAAATACATTTATTGAAAGGACCAACTGATAAAATTCACAAGAGAAGAAATAAATACTCTAATTAACATTTCTATATCTTTTAAAGAAATTGAGTTCAAAGTTTATAACCATATACATAGCTTAAAATCCAGTCCCAGATCACATTTATCTTGAATTCTACAAAGTAAGGAAGAAAAAATACACTTTGTACACTAATGTTATAAGAAAATAGAAGAAAGGAAAATATTTTTCAACTAATATTTTGAGTCCAGCATTACCTTGAAACAAAAGTCAGCGAGACATTTCAAAAAAGAAGAAGAAAAGGAAGATGGAAAACTACAGACGAGTATTGCTTACAACCTTACATGCAAAGGCCCTTAACTCAATATTAACAACTACTCCATATTGTACTGGTGGTGCAGGCCCATGAAATAAGTCAAGAAAAACGAATCAAAAGCATACAAATTGGAAAGAGATACAAATATTTTTGATAGATAATAGAATAATCTACATAGAAAATCCCAAGGAATCTACTTCATATTTTCAAAGTGGGTAAAAAGCTGTAGAACCAACTTTTATTAAAATTAATTATCATGTAGCAATCAGTTTCACACTCAACTGATATTTGATATATATTCCATTACATAAATTTATAATGAAATTATTTTTCCAATAAATTGGTGGTGAAAATAACCTATATTGGTCGAATCACTTAATTTCCTGATGGTACACAATAGATCACATGAAATATATATTCATTTGCACTTGACAATCCTCTTATAGGAACTTTCCTTCTTTAGATACCCATAAAGCTCTCTGCCTCACTTTCTCAAGTCTTATAGCAAATTTCACCCTCTCAAAGAAGCCTGTCTCAAAAGAATGAGAACATAAGTCACAGACTCGTAGAAAATATTTGTAAAAAAACACATCCAATAAAGGATTGTTATTCAAAGTATACAAAAACTCTTAAAACTCAACAATAAGAAAACAAATTTTAAAATGGGCCAAAGACCTTAACAAACTCCTCATGAAAGCACATTTACAGATGGAAAATAGGATATGAAAAGATGTTCCACATCATATATCTTCAGAGAAATGCAAATTAAAACACAATGAGATAACACTACACTTATTAGAATGATCAAAATCCAAATGCTGACAAGGATGTGGAGCAACAAGAACTCTCATTCATTACTGAGGGAAATGTAAAATGATACAGCCACTTTGGAAGACAATTTGTCTTCTCACAAAACTAAATATAGTCTTACCATACAAACCAGGAATCATCCTCCGTGGCATCTACTCAAAGGAGTTGAAAGCTATTGTCCACAAAAAAGTCTGCACACAGATGTTTATAGCAGCTTTATTTATAATTTCAAAACTCGGATGCAACCAAGATGTCCTTCCGTAGTTGAACGGATAATAAAATGTAGTATATCCATGCAATGGAATATTATTTGGTGCTAAAAATAAATGAATTGTTAAGCCATAAAAAAGGAAGAATCTTAGATGCATAATACTAACTAAAAGAAGCCAATCTGAAAAGATTACATATTGTATGATTCTGACTATATGACATTCTGGAAAAGGTAAAACTGTGGAGATAGTAAAAATATCAATAGTTGCCAGGGGTTGGGTGGTGGGAATGGTTAAATAGGTGGAACACAGACAATTTTTAGGGCAGTGAACCACTTCTGTATGATACTATAATGTTGCATACATATTATTATGCATTTGTCCAAACCCATAGAATGTAGAACACTAACAGTGAACCCTAATGTGAACTGTGGGCTTTGGGTGATAATGATGTGTCAATGTAGGATGATCAATTGTAATAAATGTGCTACTCCAGTGGAGGATGTTGATTAGGAAGGCTGTGCATGTGTTGGGACAGGGAGAATATGAAAAACATCTTTGTAGCTTCCTCTCTCAATTTTGCTGTGAATCTAAAACTGCTTTGAAAAATAAAGTCCTTGATGGTTACCAGAGACTGAAAAGCATAGTGGGTAGTGGGAAAAGGAATGGTTAATAGGTACAACATGTAATTAGACAGAATGAGTAAAATCTAGTATTTGATAGCACAACAGGATGACTACAGTCAACAATAATTTATTATCTGTTGAAAAATAACTAAAAGAGTATATTTGGATTGTTGGCAACACAAAGGAAGAATACATGCTGGAGGTGATTGATACCCCATTTACCCTGAGATTATTATGCATTGTAAGCCTATATCAAGATATCTCATGTACCACATAAACATATACCTAGCATGTACCCACACAAATAAAAAAGACTTTAATAAAAGAAACAATATCAAAAGGTTAACTTTTTATAAAGGGAAGGCCTTCCTTGGCCATCCTATCTAAAGCAACCCTTCCTTACCCTTTTCCAGTCTGATATGATCTCCTATTTTATTTTTAATTTTAAAGTATTCATTATTTTCTGAATTGTGCACACACATACAAACACAACTATAATATTTATTGTCTGACTGTTCCGATAAATATAACTTTCTTGAGAGCAGAGTTGCACTTCTTTTGTTCACAGATATATACTATTATCTAGAATATAGTGCACATTTGAAGCTCAACAAAAGTTAGCCTGTTAATAGTTTATCATACCTGACATTTCTTTGTTCAATTATTCCTTCATGTACTATTTATTTCCTTTCTAGAATGTAAACTTTTAAGAATAGTTGTCTTACTTACTGCTGTGTCCCCAGATTTTACAACAGTTCACAGCACATACGAGACCTTAATTATTGTTCTAAAATCATAGAAAGTATCTATGAATCCACATTTAAAATTAGGTAATGAATTTAAAATGTTTTTTCTGAAACACCTATCTTAAATAGAAAATTATTTCTTGAGAGTATTATTTCTCTACTGAGATTCATAATTTTGGAAAGAAGCATTCATGAGTCTGTTAATCAGATTTTATGGACAGGAAAGGAGAGGTGTCACTTAGAACCTAGAACTCCTGCCTAGAACTGGTGGAAGATAATAAAGTTCTACTATTGTGATAAGTAGCCCAATATCTTACTAATTTTCAAAGAATAAACAGTTCCATTATTAGAAAATGTGGTTTGAGAAGTCTGGTAAAAATAGTTTCTGAAGCCAATTCACGTTGAACATTATCAGCTTCAGTGAAGCATTTTCGTAGTAGCTCTGGGTGAGTTTGTGTTTCTTCCTTCCTAACGTTATTCTAGTCTTTTTCAGGCTTTAGAAAAAGTGTTAAATTACTATGAGGATGGTGCATTATGCAATTCTGTTTCCTTAGAAAATATCAAAGATAGTCATGTCCACAGGGTGCCTTGAGAAAAACAGATTTTTATGTACTTTCCATTATCACTCCAAGCCTGTTTTACTCTGTGCCTGAGGTTCATGACTTTTAAAATTGATAGTTCCTTTAAAAATGAACTGGTTAAGATAGTCAATCTCTGTTCTTGTATTTATAAAATAAATCTTTCTATGAAAGCCAGGTACATTCATATCTGTCATATTTATCTCTCTGCACCTCCGTGAGAAAAGGCTTGTGCTCATCATGACTCCTTTAGTAAGAGTTTTTGCTTAATGTCATCTTATTTGCTTATACTTTTCCACCTCATATTTTTTTCTTTTCAGGAAGCTTATTTTTTACACTGTACTACCATAATTTCTAATTTCTAATAATTAAAATACAGTTACCATTTTATTTTCTTCTTCCCTGTTGATTAAGGGATAAGAACAAATAAATACAATTGATCCTCCATCAGCATTTTAAGTATGCAAATTTTTAAACACATTGTCCTGACTCCCTTTTACAAGTTAGAGTACAAAAGAATATTAGAAAGATAAGCAATTAAGACTTTGATCATTTCATTGTAGCCATGTCATTCTTTATTAGTGTGCTTTGTAGATAATGGCTGAATTAAAAAACCTAGATTATTAAAACTACTTGCCCAAAAAATGCTATATTTAGTCGTCTCTTTAAGAAATAATCTACAGATTGCCCTTGACTTAAGATGGTTCAATGTAATGACTGTTTGACTTTACAATGATATGAAAGTGATACACATTCAGTAGAAGCCACAATTCAAAACAATATTCAATAAATTACATGAGATATTTGACATTCTATTATATAATCAGCTTTGTGTTAGGTGGTTTTACCCAACTGTAGGCTAATATTAGTGTTCTGGGCACATGTGAGGTATAGCAAGCTATGCTATAGTGTTTGGTGGGTTAGATGTACTAGGCATATTATTGACATATGATATGTTCGGTTTAGGATGGATTTATGAAGATGTAACCCCATCATAAGTTAAGGAGCATCTGTACAGGGTTTACTCATTAATAATATTTCAACAAACTTTCCTGCAAGTATCTGCTACTTGTTTTTGTCTCTATTTTTCTTCGTTTGCCAATACAACTAAATTGACCCATCATTTGGTGCTAGATAAAACCTTGAAATAGTGGCAATGATTTCTAAAGAGACTGTTTCTACTAAGGCTTTACTCTCACACAGTTTAGAAATAATTGTCCTTTGTGATAAACATCAAGGATAGTCATTGCTTTTGAGGTTAAGGCTATAATAATCCTGAATGGCAACAGCTCAAAACTTGGCTTTAAATCTCTGGAAATTCCTTATCTCTTCATGTTGTCCCCCTGTAGACCCTTTAGGGTCAATGTACAAAGTTAATCCATGTTGTGTGTGTGTGTGTATGTGTGTGCGTGCGTGCATGTGTGCCTTTGTGTCAGACATATGAAGCCAAGTTTTCTGTGGTTCTGAGTAAACAACTTCTGGCTTCAAGAAGCTAACTCTATAGCCACTCTGCAGAGTACTAAAAGATAGCATTTCAGCAATTGAAGTTATAATGCTTCAATCAAGGGAGAGATGCTGATAGGATAGGGATATTTACTGATAAGCTACTGAAATAGACTGTCTATAAGATAAATTTTCTAAGATATTCATAAATACTTCATGTGGTTTGCTTTAGACACTTTTTTATTTCTTTCCATTTTCCCCTGCCCATTTCAACTAATATATTTGTGAATGCATATGTGTATACTTGCATGATGTATTGTTTTTTTTTTTTTTTTGAAGTTAAATATTAGGTCAATTTCCAGTGTTCAAATGTCATCCAATTTTCTGAATCCTTCTGTCACAGGTTCTCTTTTATTAAGGCTGATTATTGATCCAATAGACTTGTCTCTTCTTATAATTACATCCCTATAGTTATTTAGCTCTTTAATGACTTCCCTTCTTCATAACTGAAAAATAAGATGCCTCCTCTGTTTTCTTTTTTAAGAAGCTAATGTATCATTATCCCTGTAGGTTGAACTGATCAATTTCTCTGCTTAAAGATGTGTTTGGATACTCTCATTTTCTGTACTAGTTTCAATACTTCTTCTATTTATTGCTTGATGCCTGAGGAAAAGAACGTTCTACATAAAATAACATTTAAGGAAAATAAGTTTCTCATTCAATCATTTTTAGTAGCTAAAATATTTCTTCCAGATTTTAACTTTTTCCTTAGTCTCTGACTCTGCCTTAAGGAGCAAAATGCTACAACACTTCCAAAGCAACTTAAAGAACTGTCAATGAAAATCAGAGGATAGGTATTTGGAACATTTCCCTCATGCACAAGTCAATTGATACATGCCAATTGGAAATATAATAGTGATGCTAATAGCAGCCTAGCTGATAAAGGACAAGAGCAGAAGTAGGTAGCAATTGGAATCCAACAGCCCGTGTGACTCCTATGTGAAATTCTGTGATATAATCAACAAATGAGTATTGAGCAGTATTTGAAGAACAGTAGGCTGCTTGAAGAACATAGGAAGTGGGAAAAAATTTGAATTTTTTTAGAAGTTTCACATTTGCAAGAGAATAGGAACTTAAAGTCAAATTTAGCACTTTCAAGTCCTGGCTAGTTTGCAAAGCCTTCTGAATTCTGCAGAACCCTGAACTAAAATTTAAACCAATATTCACTGCTTGCCCCTAACCTCCCAGTTATGCTAAGAAATAAATTATCATATGACTTTCCTGAATTATTCTATCAATACTACCCCAAATGCCATCACAACTAAAACAATAAAAGTATGGACATTTAAGCTTTTGCAAAGTTCCATGAGTTTGAAAAAGACACAGCTTGGCTAGTGGGTGGATTTATAAAACAATTTTTTTTTTGGTGCATCTTCAGTTTTCTTTTTTCTTCTAGGTTCCATTTGGTTACCTACTTTCTCCGTTTTTCTCACACTTTATACCTTTGCACTTGTTTCTTGGTTGGATCATATTTTTACATCTCTAATTGAAGGGGCCACCTGCGGACGGTGCCTACTGTCTGGTAACACTGCCATTGAAAATTCCCTGTTTCTCTTGCACTGGGGTTTTATGCAATTTCACCAGCCTCAACTTTTAAATTTCACACTGGCAAAATATGGACTTCCATGAGAATGGAAAATATAGAAATTAGTCAGGTTAATGGTGTGCAGCAATATGTTGTTTAAGGAAAAGAAATTGTAATCTATTTTGATTGTAGACAGACTTTAATCCATCCTTACTGTCAGTGCAGTCATGGCCTGCCTTATTTATTCTGACTTTATGATTGCCACCACATTCAATTAGCCTTCTAAATGTCAGTCTAAGCCCCCTCAGCCAGCGCACTATTTCTTCTTGTTATTTTTTCTTTCTTCTCTTTTTTTTTTCCTTTGCCTCGGGATCCTCCAGAACTCCAACCATCAGTTCTTCAACTTCCCTCACCAATGTTCATGGACAATCTAGGAAGACTCTAATGGCAGAATTTATAAAGAAATTGTGAACAAAGGAAACGTTACCTACCTCAGTGCTTCTTTTTTCTACTAACAGAGAGCAGAGATGGTTCCACAATGTTATTACCACCCTCTCCGACCATTCCTCCTTTGTTCTTTACTTCAACATATGAGCCATTTGCTTTTTTATTCATTTTTTATTCTTTGTACCCACTACATGACAGGCACTATACTATATTTTAGGGATACAGCAGTGAGCAAAAAATATGAGAAATTCCTTGCTTTTTTAAGGCATGCAGGTTGGCATGGGAAGATAGACATCAATAAAAGAATTACATGAATGAATATAAAATCGCTCTGTGATAAATGCTGCAAAGAGTAAATGATGCTACAATGGAGTAAACAGGAAAAATGAACCTGGTCATGGAAAATACTGGGAACTGACAGTTATCTGAAGAAAGACAGAGAGTTAGCTAGGCCAGAAGAGAGAAAGCGATATGCTCTGGGTTGAAGAGCATCACCCTAATTTATGTCTACAGGGAACCATATTATGTGACCTTTTTTGAAAATAGTGTCTTTGGAAATGCAATCAATTTAAGATGAGGTCATAGTGTATGAGAATTGGCTCTAATCCAAAGACCAGTGTCCTTATCATAAGAGGGAAATTTGAACACAAATATGCAAAGAGAGAAGATGATGTGAAGACATATAGAGAGAAGGCCATGTGAAGACTGAGGCCAAGACTGGATTCTTAGTCTCCAAGCTGAGGCATGCCAAGGGCTGCTGGCAACAACCAGAGTCTAAGAGAAAGTCATGAGATGGTTTCTCCCGCAGAGTCAGAAACTGACCCAGATGACAGATCATTATCCTCCAGAACTTTTAGAGAATAAATTTCTGTTGTTTTAAGCACTCAGTACTTAAACTTTGTAACTTTGTTAGGGCAGATCTAAAAAACTGATATTGGGTAGAAAGAGTTGGAGAAAAAAAAAAAAAACTAGAGAGAATATAAAAAGGCCCTATAGCTGCAGAGACTGTGGTGTCTGGAGTGGGGCATAATGTGAAGAGTATAATTGACTGATCTCAGCTGCTCCTATATATAGTCTCTCCTTCATTCACTCTGAGATTACAGTTCTTACAGAGCACTCTCAGTCAATGAAAGATCATGATGGGGCTATAAGTGCAGGTACATTTCTGTGAGATAGAGATTCTTTCATTAACTCAAGAACTTCCAATCAAACTGGTTGAAACTTTCTTAAAACTGTACTGCAGCCTATGACTCCTCCTATACGATTTTCCTTTCTTCCCTTTCTCCTTCACAGGTGTTACACCTACACTCTGGTATTAAGGCTTCCCTAGCCTCATGTTCCCTTTCCTTTACTCTTTTCAGGAGTTCCTTCCAAAATTATCTGGCACATCTCATTCCATCTTGATGTCTGCTTCTCAGGGGACATGAATGAACACAAGTGGTGTTAGCTGTGATCCAAAAAATAGGCAATAATAATAGGGTTTGTAATTGTCTCATTCAGCACCTAGAAGGCAAAGAAGATGCCACTCTGAGTGCCACGTGGAACACCAAACTGATCAAAGATATCCATTGGAAGGAAATACCATTGCAGGCATTTGGAAAATATGAGTAGGTTGATTTACTGGCTACCATGAAAATACACCTTGCAGAACTTCAAATATAAATAACTTGACCAAGAGCTCCAGATGCTATGCACCGAAATACATCACATTTATCTCCAAGGCTATGCTTTCCATAAACTTACCCCAGCCAATGACTGAACACTTGAAGCGTTGTAAGGCAGGCATGCTCCTGGGAGACATGGAAGACATAGTAGGCAATTTTGTCTGTAGGACACTCTGTTGGCCATGACAACGATTCCTTAGACTTTGTAACAGTGTAGGACACCTTTACCCATCTTCCTTCCCTCTCAGCTCCATATTGTCTCATAGTTCTCCTACCATTTTCTGTCTCTACCTCAATTTTCTCTCACCAATACTTTCCTAATACACCCTTGCAATTTTTATTTTTTTTGAGATGGAGTCTCACCCTGTCACCCAGGCTAGAGTGCAGTGGTGCATATAGGCTCACTGCAACCTCCACCTCCCAGGTTAAAGTGATTCTCCTGCCTCAGCCTGCCCAGTAACTGAGACTACAGGTACATGCCACCACGCCTGGCTAATTTTTGTATTTTTAGTAGAGACAGGGTTTCACCATGTTGGCCAGGATGGTCTTGAACTCCTGACCTCAGGTCATCCACCTGCCTGGGCCTCCCAAAGTGCTGGGATTACAGGTGTGAGCCACTGTTCCTGGCCAACCCTTGCAAATTTAATCCCATCTTGCTATCTGCTGCTTAGAGGACATGAACTAATGCAAAGTCCTACAAGGACAATGAATTTGGCTACTTAATGCTAACTTGTATTGTTTCCAGGAGGGAATAAAAATGGAAGGCTATGAACAACTGTTAAAGGCTCAATATGAAGACCATAGAGCCTTTTTGACAGATTTTTAAAGAGGTCTTATATTCCTCCACTGAAATAGTAGATGATACAGTTTGGCTGTTTCCCCACCCAAAATCTCATCTTGAACTGTAATCCCATAATCCCCATGTGTCAAGGGTGGGAGCAGGTGGAGGTAACTGGTTCATGGGGGCAGTTTCCCTCATTCTGTTCTGGTGATAGTGAGTGAGTCTCATGAGATCTGATGGTTTTATAAGCATCTGGCATTTTCCATACTTACACTCTCTCCGTTCTGCTGCCCTCTGAAGAAGACACCTGCTTCTCCTTTGCCTTCTGCCGTGATTGTAAGTTTCCTGAGGCCTCCCCAGCAATGCAGAACTGTGAGTCAATTAAACCTCTTTCCTTTATAAATTACCCAGAGTTGGGCATTTCTTCACAGCAGTGTAAGAACAGACTAATACAGTAGAGTAAGAATCTGATGCAGTCTCAGAGATTCAGAATCATTTAAATGGTCAAGGTAGGTCTGTTATGCAGGGTCTCAGCTGAAAAAATTCTAGCAGCCTGAAACATAATGTAAGGATGTCTGATTAGATTCCTCTGAGAATGTCTTCAGACCCTTATGTACCCTCAGAGCTTTCAGATTTGCCCCTTTCTTACCTATTAATAGCTAGGAATTCTCCAGTTTCATAAGACTTGGTACAGGGCTGTCCCCAACAGAACAACAGATACCTCCCTTGGAATCTGAATTCACCTTCTCTCATAGCTGCCAGACTTAAATCCCAGCATAACTTGGCTGGGGATTTAATGGTCCTAACAACAGAGGAAAATATTATACACTGAATAGAAGAAAGATTTAGATAGCACATATTGGCAGAAGTGCCCCCAGTGTTGATTTTGAGGGTGCTTGATCAAAGGAGGCAAAACATAAGACAAGACTGGATTAGCAGAAATCTATTAATTCAGAGGTTATTTATAAGGACATGAAATTTAACTTATAGAAAAAAAAAAACAGGTTATGGGAAAAAGTTGCTTTTAGGGTAGTTCTTACAAACCTGAAGAAAGCAATGGCCAAACCCGAACTGCTGGAATGACAATATTCCCTGAGGGGAATAACCAGCCACTTGGTGGCAAGTAAACTGCATTTGGCCCCTTTCATCTTTTAAGAGCTAACAGTACATTGACACAAGGACAGAAATCTATTCCATGTGTGAATTAGCCTTTCATGCTCTCAGAAGCTCAGCCAGTACCACAAGGTAAGTAGTTAAAGAATTCCTGATCCACAGGTATGGAATCCTACACAACATTGTGTATGACCAGGGATCCATTCACAATGAAAGAGGTACATCAGTGAATTTGTGACCATCTTGGGTGATAGCCTATCCCATGCCATCCAGAGGCAGCTGGCCTCACAGATCACTGGAATGGCCTACTGAAGACATAGCTGAAAAGTTAGTTTTGAGAAAACACTCTGAAAGATTGGGGTGCCATCTTTTAGAGTGAAAGATATTCATTAAGTTAAAGATCATTATATTAGGCTGTGTCCTCAAAAGGAAGACTACATGGATCCAGGAACCAAAGGATAAAAAAAAAAGAGTGACTTCAGTAGCCATCCCCCTCAATGACCTAATGGAAGACCTTGGGTTTCCTATCCTCACACCTCTGGCATCTGCATGCTTGGAGATCCTTGTACCCAAAGAGCAGGGACACAAAAAAGGTCCCATTGAAGTACAAGCTAAGGCTGCCCCCAGTGCACTTGAAACTCCTTGTGTACAGGAACCAACAAGTAAGAAAAGTAGTCACGTCCTGACAGGAACAATTAAACGTCATCAGCAGGAGGGTGTAGGGATGGTTTTGCACAATTTAGTCATGGAGAAATATATATAGATCCAGGTCACCCACATGGGTATCTCCTGGTAGTGTGTTTCCCATTGTGACTGTGAATGGATATGTGTAGTAACCCTGGCCTGAGAAGTGTATACTTGCCAAAATCTCAGATCACTAAAGAATGAAAGTTTGGATGACATCATCAAGTATGTATGTCTCTATTGCACACCCTAGTGATGGTTGAAGATGAAAGAAACGAAGAATGGAGAGTAAAAGGGGAGAAGGTAAATATCAATTGTAGCCTGGAGATGAACTACAGAAATGTGGGCTATAGTTTTTCCTACTAACTTCCTTCTTCTATGTTGTATCTCAGACATACAAGCCTAAAGATATTATGAAGAAGCTGTTTCCTGGAACTGCATGGAGAAAAAATACTCTTTGGAAAGGTGGGTGGACATGGTGGCCATAAACAATGAGCTTCTCAGGTCTACTGTTGCAGGTAGCATAATTGATTGGCAGCCCTAGCTGCTTACTTCTGGATTTCTACCAAGTTCTGAGCAGAGCTGGGAGTACTCACAGAGGCTCATTCTTATGAGACACAGAAGCTTTTTCACAGGAAACTTTGGCTCATTTATTGATTCCTTATCAACATGGCTGAACCATTGGAATGGCTCTGCAGTCTTTGACTCTTCTTCCCTCCACTTTTCCTTCACAGATATCTGATCTGTATTGTAAAGTCTCGCCTTTTCTTCTCTAGCCACCTCTTTTTTATCCTTCTCAAGCTTCTCTTGCTCATCTATTCTTGGCACCTGCTTCTTAGAGGACATGAGCCAGCACAGTACCTGAATGGAATTGAGACAGCATTGTGATTTGAAAGCAGAGTAAGGAAAAGTATCATGCCATATTAGAGCCAGATGCAAGCAGGATGCAGGTCATCAGACCATGTAATGACTTATGTTTTGGATTTACCTTAAGAAAAATGAGAAATCTCTTTAAGAGGGCAATGCTAAGAAAAGCCTGCAGTGAAATGTTTACTTGAAATATTAACATTTCAGGACAGTGTACTTGTAAACACCCACAAAAAGTACTAATCCTATGGATGATAAAAACAAGTCATAAATCTTCAATAACAACTGGTACCAATAAAAAATGACTAAAAAATAGACTTTATAAAAAGATATAAGTTGGTCATGGCTGCAAACAAATAAGACTCTGAATAAGTTAAACAGAAAAAGAACATTTCTGAAACAGTATCAAGCAACAATTTATAGAATTAATGATAATTCGGAGACCCAATGTGGTGAGTATGAAAACACACCTTTGGAGCCACCCTGACATTCACGTCAGACAATACTTTCTCCATTCTGCTCCCAGCCAATGACTGAGCACAGGGAAGATGCAATAGATAAGTTTTGCCATTTCTGTCCAATATAGGATTCCTCTAACGTGCAACTTTTACTCAGGGGTATCTCCTTGGTCTGACCAACACTCTCTTAGAAATAACCAATCCTGACCTTATCTTCCTCTACTTTCATGGATGTTAGACCTGCATTGCAGTCTGGAAACTTTCCTGGCTTATTTCTGCTTATTCCCCTTTCATTGTCTTGAGGAAGTTTCCTTGAATGAGTCTCTCTTACGTCTTATCCCACCTGCTGTCTGTTTCTTGGAGTAAACGAAGGCTTTGAAGATAGACAAAAACCAAGAGAGAATGACTAAACTACAAAACCACTGCTAAGTTCACCCCACAGGAACTGCCAGGTCAAATATTACTAATGGCAACGCTGCCATTGCTTTACTCAATATTGTCACCACTAGCAGTCCCCATTGCTGCTGCTTGACTCTCACTACTATCTTTCTTGCAGCCATCCCCATCCCAATAAATAGCTTCTCAACTGTCTCTGCACTTCACATTACTCTCTAAGATTCAAAATCCCAGGAAGTAGTGAATGATTGGCTGATCCTGAATATGTGTGTGTAAGGCCAATGACAGAAAAAGCACTATTATTTTCTTATTTAGAGGAAGGCAGTGTACTGCATTCTACAAATATTGCATGTGATGAGGAGTTAAACCAACTACGTAGAGGGTTAGACAGTTGAAAGCAAACAAACAAAATTATTAACAACAAATGCACACTGAAACTTACTGGTAAATAGGGAAAAAAACTTTAGGACTTCAAAAGTAAAACTAAATTTTATTAAAAATAATGTTTTTGTCATACATTTAACACAAATTAGACTGTGCATTAAGTTCTAGAAATCATGAATTGTATATATGTGGTTATTCCAGCCAAATTGTATATTAGCCCAATGTAATATTCTTAAATTTTAACATTTCAAACACAATAAAGATGACAGTTTCTTCAAATTATTCAAGAACTTTATCAATTTCCCTGAGAGCTTCCTCTAATCCTTTATATTCAAGTCATTCCATTTTTAAATACCAGTCATATCATTAATTTTAAATTTATTTTTAACTGATTTAATTATGCCAGTACAAGAGACAGTAGAGTGTTGTGTCCTCTGATTCAGATTGCCAGAATTTGAAGCCTAGCTCATTCCTTCTGAGATAAATTACAGAGACGAGTTCCTAACCTCTGTATGAATTCTTTTCTCCATCTAAAAGTGGGGATACAGTACCTACTTGGTAGACTTCCTGTGAGGACTAAAAATAGGTATATATTTTAGGACAGTGCCTGACACATAGTAAGTGTTCAATACTGCTACCATACTCTTCATTTGATAGTATTTTGTCTGACATTTCAGAATATCTCCAACATCACTTCCTTGGACTTTCTAAAACCATGTATCAGTTGCAAGCATTACAATTTAAGCTTGAAATTTATTTACATTTTTAATAGTTTTTTCCAATGCTCATGATAGACAGACAGAGAGATAGATAATAGGAAGTACTTAGATGTAGGCTGGGCCCAGTGGCTCATGCCTGTAATCCCAGCACTTTGGGAGGCCAACGTGGGCAGATCACCTGAGGTAGGGAGTTCGAGACCAGCCTGACCAACACAGAGAAAACTGTCTCTACTAAAAATACAAAATTAGCCGGGCGTGGTGGCACATGCCTGTAATCCCAGCTACTCGGGAGGCTGAGGCAGGAGAATCGCTTGAACCCAGGAGGCAGAGGTTGCAGTGAGCCGAGATCACGCCATTGCACTCCAGCCTGGGTGACAAGAACGAAACTGTGTCTCAAAAAAAAAAAAAAAGTAAAGAAAGAAAGTAGTTAGATGTCTGTTTGCACATTAGCAAGAAATTTATTTAAATGTTGACGAATTAATTGATGTAATAGGCGATGATAAATATTATGTTAAACTAACAGGAATGTCTGAGTGGGGACTAATTGAATAAGTGGTGGTTTAATTAGTGAATATTTGTATATTATGACTATGTTTGTATGCATTTCAATTGTAGATTTGTGGAAAGGAGAATCACAGTTACATTAAGTAAAAAGGAGGTGGTTGAATAGGTGTTTTCCAGACCAAAGTTTTACTTAATATTTTTTAAATTACTAATATTTTTTTCCATTTGTTAACAGTTTGAAAACGATTATTTTAAAATGTAAAAACATTTTCTTCCTATTCTGGAGTTGGCCAAAGGCTCATAGAAATGACATTCTTTCAGATAAACTGGATAAATACCATGATCATAATCACTGTTGAAAAACAATGTAGAAAATATTTTTAATGAAATCATATATAGATTTTTTGAGGGTCTCACATAAATATTTTAAAGAACATTTTATTATGTAATTTTGGCATTAGGAAGAACTTTGGAGAATTTTTTTCCCATTTCTCCTAGGATACTGACTAAAGTCCTTACTGCATTGTAAAATGGCGTGCTTGCCTCTCCATTCTCATCTCACCCTTTTCTAGTTTTTGCTTTCTGCTCTTCAGAACAGCAGTCTTTTTAAAATTTTCTCTTTTAGATCATGCTGTTTCTTGCAACAGATTATTTGCACTGGCTAGTCCCTCCTCCCAGATTACATTTTCTCTACCCCTACCTTTACCTATTAATTTTTATTCATTCTCAAAATCTCAGTTTCAGTTTTATGTTCCTGGGAAGTCTTTTCTGACCATCAATTTTTCAGTGCTTTCAGAGAACTAGATTTCTTTGCTTCATGGCAATTCTTATTTATTAGTGTGGTTATTTTATGAATGTCTTTTACACTCCACAGATTATAAGCATCATAAAATCAGAAAGCATAATTTTATTGTTTCTGGCTGTAACTCAATGCCTAGCAGGGTTCTGGCCCCATAGTAGGTGTTCAATATACGCTGTCACATAGATACACAGAGATATTTTGTGCAAAATAAAGTTAGTGGATGGGCTTCATTGAGTCAATGAGCTCACTTAAATTTTGCGCAGTTTTATGGGGGTATATCAATAGTTTTTAGTAAATTCATGCTGGTGCCGTTATCCTAGCATTGAGGAAAATTAAGATTCAAAAAATGTAAGATTCTTCTCAAAGTTATTAAGCCAATAAGAAAAAAAGCTAGAGTTTAAATCTGGTCTTTCTGCTTTTAATTCCAGGACTTAATTTACTACACTATATTACATGTTTTAACATTTATTCAAATGCAACATTTTAAAAACGTGGTATATACTACATACTGTACCAAGTGCTGAGGATTCAGAGAGAAAAAACAGACAATTTCTAGATGCTACTCATAGAATGATGTTTACAATGAAAAATGCATTCATTGCATACAAAATGATACCAAAATTAGAATATTTGCAGCTCAGAATGTAGCAGTCCCAGAAAAAAAATACATACATACACATGTAAAATCATATATTATTTTCACAGACCATCTTCGAATGCTGTTATATTTGTTTTTCTACAACAACCCTGTGAGTTGTTTGTATAATGTAACACCCCTCATTTTTAAAATAAGGAAACTGAAATATTGGTAAGTTATTCAAAATTAAATATCTATTTAGGAGATATAAGAGTTGTAGGAAAGACTAGAAACTAGAACCCCTGGAACTAAGTGTCCTGAAGTGGGCTTTTCTAAAAAGATTGATGCCATTAAAGAAATAATATCTTAGGGTAATAGAAAAACTCAAGCTCCCAGGCTGCTAAACAAAGGATAATTTTCTCATTGTGATAAAAAATGATGGTAATGATTATGATCTTCTCATATATTTTGTAATTATTCAGAATGACCTTTTGAATGTCATAATATAGAAAATTTATTGTTAGTAGTGTATTTTTAATCACAATATTGCTGATTAATTATGGATATCTTGATGTTTTGTCAACTTCAGTGTATTGGGTGTGAAGAGAAATTTGGGCATATGCTGAAGAACTCTTTGTCTTCTTGTAAATACGTAGGTAGTATGGGTACCTTCTCTATTACTTTTTGAGGTAAAAAAATCCAGTCTTAGACTAAAATAAAAGGGACAGCTATGACACCTGCTTCAATTCATATTATTTCACAGTCAAGCTTACTTCTGAGGTGCATCAGCAACCCCTTTCCAATTCTTCCTTGATTATTCAAATTCCACATGCTTTCAATGCCTAAACTCATTCTTTTTTGAATGAGTATTCAGTGAAGTATGCCAGCTCATACCAATTTGATCTCTTCCTTCCCAAATTTTTTCGGGTCTATGCCAATGACTCTCAGCCTCTTTTTATCTAAGAAATAATAGACATTTGCATTCATAATTTACTCCCTAGGCATACCCATATTATGATAATTCAAAAAATTTTTGCAACAATATAAATATAAAGCAAATGGTTGCACAATATTTTCCAACATCACATGCATGAGTATTTACAAGATGAATAAATACAAATAGCCTTTCAAAATCATTAAACATGAAAACCTTTAACATACTAACACTTAGATAGTACTTTCCATAGGCCAGGAACTCTAAGTCATTTACTCCTCACAACATCTTGATAAGGCAGGAATATTGCTATCTCCATTTTACAGATGAGAGGATAAAAATACAAAGAGGTTAAATGAATTGCTCAAGAAAGCACAACTAGAAAATTGCAAAACTAAAATTTGAATTCATGCACCCTAATCCAAAGAACTCTAAACCAATAATTGATGTTTAAGTTGTGTGCACAATTTCTAGATCTTACAAGCTGCAACTGCAACTTTTTTTCCAATCAGAAAACATACCAGATTGCAATTGAATGAAATATTGCTTTTTTAAGAAAAAGAGAAAATTATTCAAAACTTTAGAGAATTGGAACTTTTAGGAAAAGAAGATTTTTTAGGTATAGCTTGTAACTGATGTATTAATAAATGTTAAGTCCAACCAAAGCCACACTTTGTCAATTGATCATAAAGTATTTTACATTTTTCCTTAACAAGTAGTTAAGTCTTAACAGGGTCACTTACTAACTTAGATTATAGAAATTATGTTTTTATACATCTCAGTATTCAACTGCAACAAATTTGTAAGAAACATGATGGCACAGCCTAGCATTTATGCTGCTCTTACTTGCCAATTATATACTAAGGCAATTGCTTAGTAGACAGTAGGTGTTTAGTTGGTAAAAAACTTTCTGACTTACCTTGTTAACTCTACCTAAGAAGGTAGTTTTTCAAACTTGCCTGCACATTACAATCAACAAGAAGGCCATTTAAAACACAAATATCAAGTGTCAGCATCCCTGAGATTCTGACTTAATTTGCCTTAAGTAGGTGTGCCCCTTAGCTGATGCCATTGTGCTGTGAGGGCTAAAAACCATGCAAGTGATTACTTTCAGAGTAACCAGCACTGAAGGAGGCATTAACTCTGGATGGAAGAAAGGAGTGGCAATAGAAAAGAGTAAGGAGAAGAAGAAAGTTACAGAAAAAAAGTCATTCATTTTTACCTTCATCCTTAATAACTCTTAAAATGAATCATGTTTTTTCCCTACAAAGGCTTTTTGCAATCATTTGCACTTGAGATTTTCATGTAGAGTGTAGGCAGTTTCAACCTCCAGAATAGTCCTCCTGAACAATAATTTTAGATTTTAGATAATACTGGGAGAATTTTCTTTTTACTTAGAATTAAAATCAAATTATCTTAGACCACATTTTCAGGAAAATTATATTCACTTGTTGGGTGTATGAAAGCATACATCAGTGAATAAAAATTCGTGGAATTATAGTCCTCAGTCTTCAACTTTCTTTCTGTTGAAGCTGGGTTCTGATTAGCATCTAATTCAGCCCTTTTAGAGCAGGGCCATTAGCCTTCGAAGTGATCCATTTGAAAAGATCAGTGTGCATACACACTGACGCAGACCTGAATTTGCTTCTACCAGCCCTGTTTTCATATAATTAGAATATGTGACTCATTTGCTGGAGTCAAATTTCTAATTTCAGTTCACTCCCCAACTCTCCCACTGATAAATAAATTTCCTTATCAATTAACCTACCGTGTTTTACCCTTTGTTATTTCTTTGTTAGTGCTAAATATTACAAAGACTCTAAAAGTACTTTCACTTCTAGAAGTCACCGGTTATCACAGTTTCTTCTTACTCTGTATTGATGAAAAGGCTTTTTCTTTACCAATGTATGTTGAGGTCATTTAGAGACAAAATCTAACCCATAATCTATTCTGGAAATTTTGATAAATTTGCAAAAGAAAACCTATGAGTTATCCAGAAACCTATTTCCTTGTCTGTAACTTAGCAAAGTCTTTCTGGTACGATGGCTTTGAGGCATAAAAGAAAGTTAAGTTTGTGCTTAGAGAAAATAAACTCAGTGACAAAATCAGAAAATCTATTCAATATATCTATTTTCTGTTGAATATTTCTTTAACAATTCATTTTTTGACAGTTTTGATTATTTTTTGAGCACATAATGTTATTTGTTATTGTTTGTTACCCATGATTCTTTTTTCTTTTGACATGCAAAAAATAAATTAAATTGTATAAACTAGAAAGAATTGATCTATTAAATTATGAAAGAGTCATTTCACTCTCATTGTTTATTTCTCTCTTTTTAAAAAAATAGGTTTGTAATAAAGTGTGAAGATGCTACCCCTTAAATTACAGTAATATGAAAATTTTCCATCAAAATAATGTTAGGTTGAAAATACCATCTTCAGTGTTCTTATTGATAGATATTGTTTTTCCTCTTATGAACTTGATTTTTAATGAAATTTCCTTTAAATCTCAAGACTTAAGTTTTACAATACCATTTTTATCTTTTCCCCATTTAAGTGAAAGAGAATAATAAAAAAGAAGAGGTCCAATTTCAACAATAAAAATCTTGACAAATTCAATTTTGTCTTTTATTATCATAATTTATGTATTTCAATGTTTTGCAGGAAATGTATTATAAAATTTTATTCATTTTGGTTGTTTTTGTTTATTGTAACAATCTATGCATAAGTATGTAAGTATGAAAGCCAATTATAAATTGATTTCACTGTCAGCTGCTACAACACTTTGTGATCATTCCCAGCCTGTCTCAAATGTAATATGAGATATTTTTCAAAACAGCAAAACAACAAAGTTCTTGCTTATTATTTCAAAGTTCAGAATTATTGTTGACCTAGTCATACTGGTGAGAACAAAATATCATGAAAATATTAAGCAAATTTCTATTTGTGTTGTCATTTAATTAACATTATATGTCAATTATACTCATAAAGGATACTCTTCCATCCTTCTCCAATTTTTGTACCAAAAAATGAAGAAAAGAAAACATACACAGTAAGAGGTTAGGAGAGGAAAAGGGATGAATAAGCAGAGCACAAAGGATTTTTAGGGCAATGAAACTACTCTGTATGATACTATGATGTTGGGTACATGTCATCATGCATTTGTCCAAACCCACAAAATGTACAACACTAAGAGTCAACCCTAATGAAACTATAAACTTTGGATGATAATGACAAGTCAATGTAGGTTCAGCAATTGTACCAAATGTGCCACTCTGGTGGGGGATGTTGATAATGGAGGGAGTTATGTATACATAGGAGTAAGAAGTGTATGGGAAATAATTGTACCTTTTGTTGTGAACCTAAAACTTCTCTAAAAATAAAGTATATTAAAAGTATCAAACTTCTTGGTTCTCTGTTCTGTTCCATTGACCTATATGTATGTTTTCGTACCAGTTCCATGCCATTTTGATTATGGTTGCTTTATAATATAGTTTGAAGTTTGAAGTCACGTAATAGCTTTGCTCCTTTTGCTCAGAATTTATTTGGCTACTTGGGCTCTTTTGTTCCATATGAATTTCAGAATAGTATTTTCCTATTCTGTGAAAAGTAATGTTGGTAGCTTGATAAGAATAGCATTGAATCTGCACAACTACAATAATCTGATCTTCTATAAATCAGACAAACAATGGGGAAAGGACTCCCTATTCAATAAGTGGTGCTGGGATAACTGACTGTCCATATGCAGAGGAATGAAACTAAACTCCAGCATTTTACCATATACAAAAACTAATTCAAGATGGATTAAAGACTTAAATGTAAGATTTCAAACTATAAAAACTAGAAGACAATGTAGGAAATACCCTTTCAACATCAGCCTTGGCAAAGAATTTAGGGCTATGTCCTCAAAAGCAATTGCAACAAAACCAAAAATTGACAAAAACTGAGGAGCATCTGCACAGCAAAAGAAATTATCAACAGAGTAAATAGACAACCTATAGAATGAGAGAAAATATTTGCAAACTATGCATCTGACAAAGGCCTAAGATCTAAAATCTATAAGAAACAAACAAATCAACAACAGAAAAACCACCTCATTAAGAAGACATACAGGCAGCCAACAAACATGTGAAAAAATACTTATCATCACTAATCATCAGAGAAATGCAAATCAAAACTACAATAAGATATTCATACCAGTCAGAATAGCTTTTATGAAAAAGTCAAAACAATAACAGATGAGACTGCAGAGAAGGGGGAATGCTTATACACTATTGGTGGAAATGTGAGTTAGTTCACCCACTGTGGAAAGCACTCTGGAGATGTCTCAGAGAACTTAAAACAGAACTACCATTCAACCCAGCAACCCCATTACTGTGTATATACCAAAGGAAAATAAATTGTCCTACCAAAAAGGCACATGCACCCAAATGTTCATCGCAGCACTAGTTACAATAGCAAAGGCATGGAATCAACCCAGGTTCTCATCAATGGTGAATTGGATTTAAAAATGTGGTACATATACACAGCCATAAAACAGAATGAAATCATGTCCTTTGCAGCAACATGATTGCAACTGGAGGCCATTATCCTAAGCAAATTAATGCAGAAATAGAAAACCAAATGCTGCATATTCTCACTTACAAGTAGGAGCTAGACTTTGGGTACACATAGACATAAAGATGACAACAATAGACACTAGGTGCTAGGAGAAGGAGGAAAGGGGCAAGGATTGAACAACTACCTACTGAATGCTATACTCACTATCTGGGTGACTGGTTCCATCATACCCCAGTCCTCAGCGTCACACAATATACCCTTGTAACAAACCTCTACATGTATCCCCTGAATCTAAAATAAAAATGGAAAATATATATCAAATTTCATTAAGAGAATGGAAAGACAACCCACAGACTGGAAAGAAATCATAGTAAAACACATGTTGGTTAAAGGGCTAGTATCAAAATATAAAAATAACTCAAACTCAACAATAAGAAAACAAAGAACCCAATTTAAAACTGGGAGCAAGATTTAAAAATATCTCACCTCACCAAGAACATATACAGATATAAAATAAGCCTATAAAAAGATGCTCAACATCATATGTCATTAAAGAGTTGCAAATGAAAACAATAGTGAAATACCACCACACACCTTTTACAGTATTCTTGCTAAAACAAAGATAGAACCTCAATCTAATCATGAGAAAACACCATATAAAACCGAATTGAGAGATATTCTACAAGATAACCTACCAAATTCTTCAAAAATGTCAAGGTTATGAAAGGCAAAATAAGACAATAGAATTGTTAGAGTTTGGAAGAAGCTGAAGGAACACAAGAAGTAAATGCAATATGGAGTTCTAGATCTGATCCTGGTACAGAAAAGGACATAACATTGATAACACAAAATGCTGGTGAAAATATGGAGCAAGAGAAACTTAAGGTGATGTCAACCAGGTTTTATATTACAAAATTACTATTTTTTCCTCTACAAGTAATGAGTATCTTGGAAGAGATATTTGGGTATGTAAATATTCTACTTTTCCTCAAACCTTCACCTACTACTTTTAGCAACCTTCAATATGTCTTGTATGCAACAACCTTTACTGTGTTTTTCTAGTGGTGATTTCATCTGTCACTTGTTGCTTCTACGTTTATTAATTGGAATTCTTTTGTAAGGAGACATTCTCCCTCTTCTCTATTTATTTATTAAATTGTTTATTTATATCATGAGTATTTATTCTAGAGGTTATGATCCAATACTATTATTATTTCTTTTATTGCTCAATTGTTCCATCTTTACAATTAAGATTTCTTTTACATTGGTTCCTTTCTCCTTTCTGTGAGCCCCCAGCTTTTTCTGAGTACTTACTTAGTTTCCAGCACTATAAGGTGCTCTGGATTCATCTTGCATTTTTCTTGCTCCAGTCTTGAAATAAACCATGTCTACAAGGAGCCCTGGCTCCTTTAATTGGAGAATTATCAATAGAAACTGAGATCAGAGTGGGCAGTGTGTCCATTATTGGGGCGTCAATGGTTTTAGGCCCTCTAAGGACAGTACTAGAAGATTACATACACACACTCATACACCCACATACTTCATGCACCCACATACATCTATGTTGATCTATTTTCCTATCTATCAACTGTCTGTCTGAATATGTATTTTACAAACTACAATTCATATTGCTACTACTGATTTCAATCCCATACCACGAAGTTTACTCTTGCCTTTATCGTTTCCCTATGTGTAACTTCCTTTTCTCATAAAGAGAACTTGGCTTATGCACTTATATATTCTACCTTACTATACAAATAAAGTTGTTTTTGAATGGCCATTCATGACTGAACTTGAGTAGACATTGTGAATTTCTCATAGCGATATCCTTTTCTATGAATTCCCATTTCCATGTCTTCCTTGTGATAGGGATGTCATTGAATTAATCATGCCCATAGTTTAGTTTCAGTATTCAACTTAAAGTATTTAGAACTTATATTTAAACTAAAATCACCAAAGTGATGGATATCAGTGAAAGGAAATATTTGAGGAGTTACCTCATGTATTTACTTGTATAAGTAGTTGGGGTAATAAAACATGATTTGAAAGAAAGACCTACGAAATAAAACAAAATATATAATTTTAATTTTGTGTAACTGATTGTTTTGTATTACAGTCAATTACTCTCCCACTTTCCTAAATAGTTCCTTTATGTCTCCTCTCCTCAAATATTAAAAACCCACTTCACCATCTGCACTTTTGGTTGATGACCTTGCTTGAGATTCTCTGAGAATATAGATGTAATTTTTTAAAAAAATTACAAGTGTCCAAAACATCTACCATGTAGCTGTGTACAGATTGTGGCTTCTCTCCTATTATCATTAGATGGATGGATAGACAGATCGATAGATAGATAGATTAGATAGATAGATAGACAGAAAAATAGACAGACAGACAGACAGACAGACAGACAGACAGACAGATAGATAGACAAATGAGAGATAAACCAACAAAGCTCAACAACTTCCTCCATGACACTGATCCAGCAATTGTCCTCCTTGCAAACATAGTAACAATTTTCTCTCTTTACTATGTAACCATTATCTCAATCCAAACATGTTAATGCTTTTATGTAATGTTTTATATATTTTATGAAATATTTTATATATTTAAAAAAACTGACCAAAGCCTGACAAAACTATGTAGACAATAAAAATATCAGTTGCTGCCAGGGATTGGGGGAAAGGGAATGATGAATAAGTGGAGCATGGAGGATTTTACAGCAATGAGATTACTCTGTATGGTATTGTAATGTTGGATACATGCCATTATACATTTGTTCAAACCTGCAAAATGTACACCAAGTTTACATTACAACCATAATGTAAACTAAGAACTCTGGAAAATAGTGACATGCCAATGCAGATTCATCAATTGCAACAAATTACCATTCTAATAGAGAAAGTTGATAATGAAGGAGGATATGTACATGTGTGAGGGGGTTGAGATGTGTATGAAAAATCTCTGTACTTTCCAGCTGTATTTCCTGTGAACTGAAAACTGCTCTAAATATAGTCTATTAAATAAATAAAAATCCATCAATGTAAGAGTTCTCTCCAACTCCTTTTCTCCTCATAGTTCCACTGAAACTGTTCTTAACAAGGTCACAATCTCTACCCACACTGTTAAATGTAACAAACAACTCTAGTTTTCATCTTATTCTTTTTTTATATAGATTTGATGCTGTTTTTTATCACTCCCCTTTCCTAGAAACACTTCCTTCACTTGGCTGTCTGGACAGTAAACTCTTCCTAACCCATTCTCAGTTTCATTTCATGGTTCTTCCGCATTCCCTGACTTAAATAAACCTTGGAATGCCCAAGGATTCAGTTCTTGGAAAACTTTTTTTTCTTCTCATACTTGTTTTCTTGGTGTCCTCATTTAATCTTGTGCTTTCAGTACCATCTGTATGTTTATAGATTGCAAATGTAAATCTACAACCTAAACTTTCCCTTGAATTTCAGACTTATAGCTACAATTGCCTACTTAACATATGACTTGGATGTCTAATGAGCATATCAGATTTAACATGCCAAACTGAATTAATCTTCTCCAAAACTCCTTCCACTTCTACACTCTTATCCAGCTCAGCAATTGGCTACCTTATCCTTTAACTGTTTAGTCCAAAAACCTTGAAGATATTCGTGTTTCCTCTTTTTTTCACATCATCCATCCACTTCTTAAGCAAATACTGCTAGCTTTACTTTGCATCCAGAATTTGATCATTTCCCATCATTTCTACTGTTGTCTCCCTGTACCAAGCTATGATAATCTCTAACTTGAAAGAGGTTTCTATCTTGACACTTTTCTTCCACTGTAGTGTATTCTCAACACAATAGCCAGAGCAAGCCTCTTAAAAGGTAAATCATTCCTCTACTCAAACCCCTCTATTGTTTTCTGATCTGACGCAGAATCAATGCCAATGACATTACAGTGACCTACGAGGTACCTACACAATCTGACCCCTGGTTCTCTCTTGATCCTCTCTCTAACATTTGTTCCCTCACATACCATGCTCCAGTAACAACAGTATTATTTTCATTTCTCAGACACACTAGACCTGTTCCTGTCTCAGGGCCTTTCACCTACTCTTCCTTTGTCAAGAATTTTAATCCATCCTTGCATTACCATAGTTGGCTCTCTCATAGTTGACTTTGCGTCTTTGTTCAAATGTCACCTTCTAACTGAACCTTTTCTTGACTTTCTCATTGAAGTTTTTACTCTTGGGATTCCATATCCATATTCTCTAACTTTTCTCTAAAACACACATATATCTTAAATAGCAATATGCATCATTTATTTGAAAATTACCATTTTTTCCTCCATGAAAATGAAGATAATGAAGGTAGGGATATCTGTCACACTATAGGAATTCAGTAAATTAATAGGACTTTCAAATACATTAAATAGTGCTAATTTCTCTCTCTGCTTCTGCTGTTACTTTAGTTCAAACCCTCAGCTTTTCTGTAGACCTTACCAGTAGGTCCCTATGTGATCTTCATGATTTTTACTCAACCCGTTTGGCAGAGTGATTTTTTCTAAATTTGCTACGCTCTTCTTAAACCTGTTGTGAGTCTTCACTATTTATTGCAGTGATTTCCAAACTTTGTTCTATTGGGATTTGCAGAAGAAATCTTCAAGTGTAAAGCCACAATATAGTCTATTTTCTGTAAATTAGGTTAGGAGGACATTCGCTTAGTGTAGGGCAAAGAAAGATGTGAGAGTGTGAGATATATGAGAAAATAAATGTTTAAATAACAGCTATGGAGAAAGTATGAGAGAATAGACTACAGAAGTTTATAAGTAATATAAGATAATTTAAAATTTGTATCAAATTTTTGGATAATACATTAATATTAGCATTAGTTTGAGTGGTTTGTTAATTTTTCTCCAGTCCAATTCAGCTACCTGGGAGAAGACAGCTGAAGATGACCAATTGAATTAATTCCATAATTGATTTTTTTCTGCCTGGATTTTGCACAGAAAGATGGCAGGATAAGTAGGCTGGAAATATTGTCAAAAGAGTAAAACCGAGGATAGACTGGAAATAAATACAAAAAGAAGAAAGAAAAGAAAAGAAGAAAATCTAGAATAAGAATAATAGATGTGAATAAAATATAAAAGTGAAGAGATAAGAACAATGTGAAACTCGGGGGGATATACCAAGTTGTTTTTCATGGAATTTTTTCAGGAATCACGGATCATGGCACATACTTTTAATGAAATATAATGGGAAAAAGTGTATTTGATTATAATAAAATTAGGTATTTTTTAAGGAAAATAATTCATATATACAGTATACATATGTCTGTAGTTATATTCAGGCTTATAATAAAAAAGACAATTGATAGTATGGATTATGGTCAAATAAATTTTAAAAATACTGGAATAAAACAACTTATGAAGTTGTAGACCTGGCAGATAGATGGAGCTCAGTGAGAGAAGTGATTCACATTAAATTGTTATTATAGAACACCAAGGTCAGAGTGTGAAAATGTGATAGATAGCAGGAATGAAAAGTAGGGTAAACAAAGACAGATTAAAAGAAAATCTGGATTAATAGTGCCCATCTAAATTAGGAGAATATTATGGATGTCAGGGACTAAGAAAACAAATGAGAAATCACTTCCTCCAGGTTGAAAGCTGTCCCAAACTGATGTGAATAAGTGTGTGTGTGTGTGTGTGTGTGTGTGTGTGTGTGTGTATTGAGCTAGCAGTAAAGGGGTGGGTTGTGAAGTAGGACCTCAGCAGGAATTGTTTTTTGGTCAAAACCCTGCTGATCAAAATAGGATCCAATCCAGAAAGGATAAAGTGAAGAAACCTGCAGGAACCAGCAAATGGCCACCAGGGTAATTCCTGGGTTCCCGTCATTGCTCATTAGCATAAGACACTCCCACCAGAGCCATGACAGTTTATAAATGCCACGGCAATGACCTGAAAGTAACCATACCTTTCAATGGCAATGACACAGAAGTTACCACCTCTTTCCTACAAAGTTCTAATTAACCCACCCTCAATTTGCATTGACTTGCCCCTCAATTTGCATGTAACGGTAAGTGGATTTAAGTGAGTATAAACACAGTTGCTTATAAGTTAGCCTCGCTCTGCAAGGAGTTCTATTGTTCAATAGAAGATTGCTGTCTAATATCACCAATTTGCCCTTGAATTCTTTCCTGGGTGAAGCCAAGAACCCTCCTGGGCTAAGCCCCAATTTTGGCACTTGCCTGTCCTGCATCAGTGGGAAAAAAGCTTTAAAGGTATCCACTAATCTCTCTTGAAAGTTGACTTGGAATTACTATTCCTTGCTCCTATTAGTGAAGATTCTTTGCTTGACTAAACTTTAGTCAGACTCCTGAACCTTTTTGTAGTCCCATATATACACTTCTTTGTAAAATCCAGTTTTAGAAAAGAACCCTGCCAAGTCAGTTTAGAAAGAATTCCCCATTCTTATTACCTGATAGCTCTCAATATTTGGTTAAAATTCCTCATGACCCATCCTTGGTATCTTATCCCTTGGCCTGCCTTCAGCAGGAATTTTGTTAGGTTGGTTCAGTCAGAATTCTCCCCAGACATGATGTTTCCCCTTAGTAATTTTCCATACCAACTTCCCTGCTCCTTGGCTATAAATCCCCCACCTCTCCCTGCTGTATTAGGAATGGTGCCTATTTCTATACTGGGGTCTCATTTCCCCTATTACAATAGCCTTGAATGAAATTTGCCTTCACCACTTTAACTTCTGTCTAGCTCTGGTTTTCTCTGACATTATACCACATACATCCTCAGAAATCAGGATACTAGTATTTTAAGGGGAAAATCTGGGCTATGCAAAAGCTCTGTTGGCACAAGAAATTGATTAAAGCAACTGTGGGCTGGCTAGCCTTGCTCAAAAAAAACCTTTCATCCATCCCATCCTTCCAAACACCAAGTCTAGGGATTTCAACCTAGGAAGACTGCTCTGGCCAATGCTGTTTCTCCCTGAAGCAAAATCCAGACCTAAGGAGTTGTCCAGGGGAAAGCCAGCAGAGGACAGTGATTAACATTGTTTTCATGGGCTTGGTCCTGTGCCATCAATATCATCTTCTTCCTTTTGAAATCTAACTGGGGCATGGATTTCAATACACACTTCTTCCTCAGTATACACTATTATGTCATATAGTTGATGTTTCAGGAGAATATAGGTGGCCAAAAGAAAGTAAACTGAAAACAACTGTAAACATACCATCTGTTGCAAAATTCTGGAACTTGGGAAAACAAGAATCTAAGATAAACATTTCAAAATACATTTGAGATATAAAGAAACAGATTGGTAATAAAAAAAACAAAAAAAAACCTTTAAAATCAAGTGATTTTATTAGATACAGATATTAATAAAATTAATTAAAGAGTGCAATATTTGGAACAAACAGCAGAATAAATGGACAGCTGAAAGAATAGTAAATTGGATATGTGATTGAGGAGCTTATTTGGCATGCAGCAAGAAAAAAAGTGACAAAAAAGTTAAAGCTAAAAATATGGATAATAGAAATAAATGTTTCATCATCTTGAAAACAGGACTGTTGAAAAGGGAACAGGATAAATGGATAGAATAAAATATTTGAAGAAATAATAAAGATAGGTTTCAAGAGTTAATGAGGCTGTGCACAAGGGCTCATGCCTATAATCCCAGCACTTTAGGAGGCCACAGTGAGAGGGTTGCTTCAGGCCAGGAGTTCAAGAGCAGCCTGGCCAATATAAAGAGACCCCCTTTCTACAAAAAAGTGCTTTAAAAAAGCTGAGCATCATGGCATGCACCCATGGTCCCAGCTACTTTGGAGGTTAAGGCAGGAGGATCACTTGAGCCCAGGAGGTTGAGGCTTTAGTGAGCTATGGTCATGACACTGCACTCCAGCCTGTTTGAACATAAAGACCCTGTTCTAAGGAAGGAAAGGAGAAGTTATATGAACAAGCAATTTCTCTAAATTAACTAGGGATATCTAGGGAAAACTATGACTACATTAATAATAATCACATAAGTATAAAGCATAGAGGGGTAAGAATGATAGATTAGACTGTAAATGAAATGTCTTCATTTCCAGTCAATAATGTATAAATAGTCAGTAAACAGTGTTATATGCCTGTCGTTTATACTTAGGAAAGAAATCCATAAGATATATGAAAATAGAAAAGATTAACAATAGTTTTTTTCTGGGGTAAGATACAGGGCGGTTGAAGGAATATGCTGAAGCTGAAAGTTGCTAGCTTTTTATTTTGGCCTTTTTGTAGATTTTGTTTTAGCCTTTCTGTCAATTTTATTTTAGCATTTCTATCCATTTTATTTTATTATTATGTGCATGCATAAATGTATAACTTTATAAGTTTTTTTTACTAAAAAGAGAAATATTATTCTCAGCTAGCTATATAAAACCATTCTACTCTAACTTAGCTGATATCTGTTCTACCCATGGTGTTGGGTTACCCAGAAGTCTTATGAGCTAGTCAGCCATAATGGATACCTTAACGACACAGCCAGAGTTGGAGTTCAGAGAAAACAGACAAAGTAGCAGAGAACTAGTAGGTACTAGAAATCCATGCAGAAGAGAAAAGCCCAGAACCCAAAAAGCAGATGTTCACAACACATGGCTATGAGAGAAAAAAGTCCCTGACAAGACAAGTCTGAACCTGTGTCCAAAGCTTTTGTCTCAAGTGCTAATTGTAACCAGAAGAAAGCAGGAATAGCTTGAACCCAGTAATTTTTCACACACACACACACACACATACACACACACACACACACACACACAAACACACACACGGCTTATTTCTTCAACCTGCCAGTGATCTAGGAACATTGAGAAATATCAGCACTTGCATTTTATTTTGCTTCCATTTTCCCTGCCGATTTCAAAGAAAAAGGGCTATTATTCTCAATGTGGTAACAGCAACCTCTTGGATTTATCATGCTGCAATTGACATGAAATTTGAATTATTTTTCCAAGCTGGGCGAGTATCTTGGAGGCATTATAATAATGATGATAGTAGTCATAAAACTATTTTATGCAGGTTCTTTCATATGAAAATTAACATGTACCTTTCACATAACCATCTTATAATTAATGCCATATGTCTTTTTTATTGAAAAGACAGTTTGGTATGATGTACCAGGAGAACATTCTTTCAAGCCTGTTCTAAATTACATTACTTACTAAAAATCTCATTTCCTGCAAGCACTATCAGAACATTACCACTTTTCTTTGTAATCAGATTTTATTTCTACACAACATATTTAGTCATTGTTTACATGGAAAAGTATCTATTAATATAAATAATTCTATCCTTCCTTATTCACTTCGTTTTCCCCTCTTTTTTTTTTTTTTTTTTTTTTTTTTTTTTTTTTTTTTTTTGCAATGGAGTCTCACTCTGTCACCCAGGCTGGAGTGCAGTGGCATGATCTTTGCTCAATGCAACCTTCACCCACCAGGTTCAAGCAATTCTCCTACCTCAGCCTCCCGAGGTGCTGGGATTACAGGCATGAGCCACTGCACCCGGTCTTTTTTCCCTCTTGTTTTCATTCTGTATCTGATTTTTCTTTAGTGACTTTAGATCCTTTGGTAGTCTTTTGAACAATGCTTTTACTGTGTTCTTTTTTCTAAAATAATGGCTGTTAAGAGGATTCTATAATATTTTAGCTCTATATTCGGATTACTTTTACCATGTGCATTTTGGTCATCATCTTTTCTTAAAGTAACTTTATTGAGGTATGATTTCTAGAAATAAAATGCATTTTTTAAAGTATACAATTAATGAGTTTCAATAAATATATATATCTGTGTAGTTATCGTCAAAATTAAAGTACAAAATATTTCTATTACCCCAAAAAATGACTCTGCCTCAAATCTTTCCCATCAAAGCCCCTGAAAATTACTAATATACTTTCTGTTACTAAAGATTATTTTACCTTTCTAACATTTTATGGAAATGGATTCATACAGTATAAACTTACTTGCATCTGGCTTTCTATAATACACTGTCTTTTATATTCATCCATGCAGTTGCTATAGAAGTAGTTTGTTTCTTTTTATTTTTGGTAATACCCTGTTCTACAAATTGATGAAAATTTGTTCGTCAATTCACCTGCTAATAAATATTTAAGTTGTTTTTAGTTCCTGGCTCTTATAAATAAAACTGCTATGAATATTCATGTACAAGTCTTTTTAATGGACTAATGTTTTCATGTTTCTTGAGTAAATACTTAGAAATGAAATCATTGGTTGATACAGTTGGTATATGTTTACATTTACAAGAAACTGTAAAATAGTTTTCCAAAGTGGCTCTATCAGTTTTTTTCCCACCTATATTGTCTAAGTATTCAAGTTGCTCTAAACCCTTGCCAGCATTTGTTGTAAATCTTTTCAATCTTAGCCATTCTATTAGATGGGGAATTGTACCTAGTTGTAATTTTAGCTTGGCTCTTCCTGATAACAAATAATGCTGAGCATCTTTCTCATGCTTGCTTTCCATTCACATATCCTCTTTTGTGAAATGTCTGTTCAAGTATTTTGCCCATTTTCCTATTGATTGATTTGTTTTTCTTGATGGGATTGCATTTATTTTTACATTTATCTGTCTATATTCGTATATATAGGTATAAAAATATATATATGAGATACAAATTTATAAATTCTTGTCAGATATACATATTGTGAATATTTTTCTCAGTCTGTGGCTTTTCTTTTTGTCTTAGTCCATTCAGGCTGCTATAACAAAATATACACATGGTAGCTTATAAACAATGGAAATTTATTTCTCACAATTCTGAAACCTGGGAAGTTAAAGATCATGACACTGGCAGATACAGCACCTGGTAAGGACCACCTTTCTTCATAGACAGCACTTCCTAGCTGTGTCCTCACATGGTGGAAGGGGCAGGTTAGCTTTTTGGGGTCTTTTTTTTACATCCCAATCATGATCTAATCACCTGCCAAAGGCCCCACCTCCTAATGCCATCACCTTGGTGGTTAAGAACTCAGCATGTGAATTAACCAGGGACACAAATATTCTGACCACAGTAGTTTTCATTTTCATAATAATCACTTTTGATAAGAAAATGTTTTTCATTTTCCTGGAGTCAAATCTATTATTTTTTTCTATTATAGCAATGTTTTAAGTGTCTCTTGGAAGTTTTTGTCTAGTTATGTTTATATCCAGAAGCTTTATAATCTTAGCTTTTATCTTTAGATAAATGGCCTACCTTAAATTAATTCTGTAAGATAACAGTTTGAAGTTCGTATTATTTATGTAAATTTCCATTTGTTCTTGTTCATTGTTCTAATATTAAATCGGTGAAAATATTGTTCTTTTACCCATTGAATTATTTTGACATATTTATCAAAAACCTATTGACCCCTATATGTGGAGATCTATTTCTAAAATCATTACTGTTTCATGAAACTATATCTTTATCCTGTTGCCAATACCACATTGTCTTGATTACTGTAGCTTTATAGTAAGATTTGAAACCATGGTAGTGCAAGATTTCTAGCTTCGTTCTTATTTTACAAAAACACTTAATTATTTTAGATTGTTTGCCTCTTGAAATACACTTTAGATTCAACTTAACTATTTTTACCAAAATATTTCTGTTGAAATTTTTATTTGGATTTCATTGAATTGTAAATGATTTGGGGGAAAATTAACACCTTAAAAACATGGAATCTCCTAATACATAAATTTGTTATATATCACCATTTATTTAGGTCTTCTTTCATTTCTCTCAGCATTATTTTGTAGTTTTCAGTGTACAGGGTTAATACATATTTTGATAAACTGATGTCAGCATTTTGTGTTTTTAATGTATCATTACCTTTTAAATCAACCTCTACAATCATTTTATCCCACATATTCAGAAATAATCAAACTTACAGGGCACACTGATATATAGTTAATTCAAGTATTAGTTAGATCTTCAATTGTATTACACAGCCTCATAACTCAGTGACTATTTAGGTATTCCTTTACCATTTCCATGACCAAAAAAAGCACTGTTATTTTTAAGGCAGACTATTATAGTTTTAATAAGTGATTCTAAATATTTGGAGTTTTCCCATATTAAAATGAAAACATAGCATTACATTTTTCACCTACCTCCTAACCACTGAATATCTTAAAAAAACAAGTCTGGTTGATCTTTACCATAAGAATCCCTCAAATATGTGAAAACCACTATCAGGTTTGTTAGTTTGCTTTCTGATTGGCCTCTTGTGTAGGGTGAATATCCCTAATTAGTCCATTAGTTAATTATGTGGCATGAGCTGAGATCTCAGTTATCCATGCAGCTCTCGTTCACACAAACTGCACCATATAATATCCTTCTTCAAAGATGATGTCCAGAACACTATACCATGCTTATGGTGTGGTCTTTATAGTACTAAATATATTGGTGATATTATCTCTCAAACTCTGACAATTCTGTATTCTCACAATTTATTCCTAAAAGCTCTTAGAATTGGATATTCAACAATTAAATCAATCAGTTTTTTGGTTCCTGGAGCTCTTGATCAATTGTAATTTCTGTCTATTTCTCAAAGTTCTCAGTTTTATGTTGCACTGAATTAGAGTGCTGAAACAATGGCTGTTGCAATATAGAGCTGTTTGTTGAAAAATCTCTTCTTTATGTGCCAGATTTTATGCTAGCTACACAAGACATTTATTTCTGTATTTAGACTTTATGTGTGCCATATTAGGTAAACATAAAATATGTCTCCAATTGTAATTGGATACAGGTTTAATCAAGAGAAAAGGTCAACAATTAACATAAATGAACAGGAAAGCTTTACTCCTGAAGTAAGCCAAATAAAATAAAAATTTCCTGCAATCAAAGAGGAACGTAAATCTATGTATGTAATTAACCCTTTATCCCATTGATAAGTTCAAAGTTGTTAGTTGTACATTTTCAAAGAAGTGAGTAGGTTGCTAAAAAGGCAAAGTGCTTTAAGAAACAGCACATATTTAAAAATAGGTAGTATTCCTTGAAATTAAGGTTTAAGCCCCTTTAATAATATCCCATTACTGGGTATATACCCAAAGGACTATAAATCATGCTGCTATAAAGACACATGCACATGTATGTTGATTGTGGCACTATTCACAATAGCAAAGACTTGGAACCAACCCAAATGTCCAACAATGATAGACTGGATTAAGAAAATGTGGCACATATACACCATGGAATACTATGCAACCATAAAAAATGATGAGTTCATGTCCTTTGTAGGGACATGAATGAAATTGGAAATCATCATTCTCAGTAAACTAATGCAAGAACAAAAAACCAAACACAGCATATTCTCACTCATAGGTGGGAATTGAACAATGAGAACACATGGACACAGGAAGGGGAACATCACACTCTGGGGACTGTTGTGGGGTGGGGGGAGGGGGGAGGGATAGCTTTAGGAGATATATCTAATGCTAAATGACGAGTTAATGGGTGCAGCACACCAGCATGGCACATGTATACATATGTAACTAAACTGCACATTGTGCACATGTACCCTAAAACTTAAAGTATAATAATAATAAAATAAAAAATAATAATATCTAATTTGCAAAAAAAGATCTGTATATCATATCAAATGTTTACTTATGCTTAAATGGCTATTGATTTATATTTCTTTATTTAGCCTTGCTTATAATAGGAAACTCTTGAATATATTAACCTGTTATCATTATTAGTGTTTCAGCTGATCAAGTGGTCATCCCGATTAATATATATCAAATTGCTCAAGGAGTATTCATGTGTCCAAAACTCAATGATGACCTTGAACAAATAAATTCTGTTTCCTTAAACATACTATTTTCAATATATACTTTTGTAGATATTGAAGACCGGCGAAAGAATACCAAATTAAGAATTATCATTCAGAATTTAAAATGCTTCATGAACCACTTCATTTTGAAATTGGAGGTCAGCTGTAAAGAAACAAATTTGAGTTTGACGATACTGAAAGTGAATCTGGAATCTACTAAGATCAATATTAATTCATAGGTAATAGAAAAACGTGCAAAAAAAAAAAAAAGAACTACTACTTGAATTTGTTTCAGTTGATGGAGGGAGGTGGAGTGGTTACTGAAATGAAAGGGTATTAAAGATATTTCCTTTGCTATAAATTTGGAAAACAGTTGCTATGATTACAACATAGCCCAGGCTCCATGTGCAGCTCTGAGAGCTATGGATCTTGGAGTTATTTTAACTAGTTACTGGATGCCACCCGAGACAATGGAATATGATGTAGGGAAAGAAAGAAATAACTAAAGTTATTCTGTTTTGGCAAAAAAATAATAATATAATCAGTCCTAGGCATTTGGTAAATGTTTCATGTATATGATTTTCAAGTCTTCCGGAGGGCAAAGTATTTCAAACTTTATAAATGAGATAGCTTGTGCATAGAGCTGCTAAGTAACTTGTATAAATTCTTAGAGCCAGCAAGTTTAAACTTAGGGTTTCAAATAATTAAGTTTCACTTATTTTTAAGACTTTATTTTTAAATTTAACTTATTTATTTACTTGATTGTATCTAGTGTGTAAAACATGTTGTATGACATATGTATACATTGTGGAATGGCTAAACTTAGCTAATTAACATATGCATTATTCACATATTTAACATTTTTTTGTATGGTGAGAACAATTAAAATCTACTCTTAGCAATTTTTAAGAATACAATACATTATCATTAACTATAGTAACCATGTTGTACAACAGATTTCTTGAATTTATTCCTCTTATCTTACTGAAATTTTGTAGCCAACATCTCCCCAAACCCCTCTGCCCAGCTCTTGGTAACAACCATTCTACTCTATTTCTACAAGTTTAACTTTTTAATATTCTACATATAAGTAAGATTGCATGGCACTTGTCTTTTGTGCCTGTTTTTTGTCACTTAATAAAATGTCCTCCAGGTTTATTCATGTTGTTGCAAATGACAAGACTCCTTCTTTTTTAAGGGGCAATAGAATTCCATTGTATACATATATATATGCCACGTTTTCTTCATTCATTCATTCATTCATTCATGGACACGTAGGTTGTTTCTATATCTTGGCTATTATAAATAATGCTGCAATGAGTACAGGAGTGCAAGTATCTCTTTGATATATAATTCTAAATCCTTTGGATATATACCCAATAGAAGGATTGTTTGATCATATGGGAGCTTTATATTTAATTTTTTGAGGAAACATTATATAACTTTCCATAATCGTTGTAGTCATTATGTTTTCACCAACAGTGTGCAAGGATTTTCTTTTTCCTGTATCCTAACACATAATCCTTCATCTTTTTGATAATAGTCATTCTAAAAAGCAGTACCTAACAGGTGTGAGGTGATATTTCATTGAGGTTTTAATTTGCATTTTTCTGATGGTTAGTGATTTTTGAGCAGCTTTTTCAGATACTTGTTGCCCATTTGTATCTATTCCTTTGAGAAATGTCTATTCAGATATGTTACCTGTGCTTTTTGGCTCATGTTTGAATAATTATCGCCCAGAAAAATGTTATAGAGCTTTTCCCCTATGTTTTCTTCTAGTAGTTTTACAGTTCCACGTTTTATGTTTAAGTCTTTAATCCATTTTGTGTTGATTTTTGTAGATGGCGTAAGATGAAGATCTAATTTAATTCTTCTGCATGTGGATATCCAGTTGTCCTAAAACCATTTATTGAAGACACTGTAAAACCTTATGCTTTTTCACTGAAACAAGATACTGTTGTGTACTACTACATAAAGATAGAAGTAAATATGACCACTGTTTCAGCCAGGGTTCTCCAGAGCAATAACAATAGGATAAATAGATATATAAGATAATATTTATTATATAATTTAGCTTATACAACCATGGAGGCCAGCAAGTCCCACAATATGCCATCTGCAAGCTGTAGAATCAGGAAAGCCAGTGGTGTAATTCAGTCTGAGTGTGAAGTCCTGAGGACCGGGGAATGATAGTATAACCCCACAGCCTAAGGCCAAAGATCTGAGAATAGGAAGTTGGGAGAGTCCAAAGTCCCAGGAACCAGAAGGTCTGATGTCCAAGAGCAGGAAAAGATGGATGTCCCAGCTCAAGAAGAAAAGAAAATTTTCCCTTCCTCTGCCTTTTTATTCTTATCTTCAGGCCCTAAACAGATTGGATAACACCCACCTACATTGATGAGGGCAGATCTTTTTTACTAAATCTACAGATTCAACTGCTAATATTTTCTGGAAACCCTCCACAAACACACCTCAAAACAATGCTTTACTACCCATCTGGGCATCCTTTACCCAAGTGAAGTTAAAATTAGATATCACAACCCCTAAAAAATAGTGTGTACATTTTGATGAAATTACCAAATTTCTTAGACATTGGTTTCTTTGACAGAAAACCACTGGGAACATTTTATTATTGTGAATGTCATTGTTCTCCTGAAACATAAGAAATTCCACTGATAGAATATGAATCACTGTAATATTGTTTACATTACGCAAATTTAGCTGTATAGACCAGGCCATATTGCAACTTTGAAACAAATTTCCAGGAAATATTTATAAGTTGCTATCATTAAGAAATATTGAACCAAATCTTAAAAACTAAAGTAAAAGATAAATTAGAAAACAATAAGAAACTGTTTTTGTTTTAAATCTATGAAAGTAATTCATAAAAACATGGACAAAAATGAATTATTATGAAAAATACACATAATATTAAAAGTAATATAAAATGTGAGTAATTATAAAACTAAAATTCTAAATAGTATAATATTCTAGCATCATTCTGAGATAATAACAAAATAAGCCATTATAATAGGTTGTATTACAGGCAACATTTAAGATATTCAAAATTTAAATTATACTCCAAGGGTCCTTCTGGATAAAACATTAAAATAACTGTATTTCCAGCTCAAACACAGTCAATGTGGTTACAAATTATGATTAGCTACTTATACCTTTGATGAACTATTTATCCCACAATTAGAAGGAACTACTGTGGCAGGTAGATATGCTATAATTATAGAGGTAGGAAGAAATAATAATTGGGTAAAATGGTCTGCAGAACTTATCATTGACCATCAGAATGCTCACAGTCTTGAGTGGGCTTTAATGTTCTTAATAGAGCAATTTTTTTTAAAAAAAGTTTACATTCATGCCATCTACATTCATGCCATTTTAGTCTAGGACTAAACAGCAAGAGTAATACATAGACATGTATCATTCTTCTCTCTTATCAGAGCTTAACATCCTACCCTTTTATGGTTCTCAGTGAACCTTAAAGATGACTCCCTGAGACAAATGCTTGGAAATGTTAGATTGTCTAAGTTGTGTCATCAAAGAAAAAATTTTAAAAGTAAGGAAACTATTTATTCATTTATTGTACTATAGTAACTTTGCCTTAGTATTAATATTTTTAAGGTTTTTAAAGTTTATTACACAAATATATATTTAAAGTTAAAATAGGCCAGACACTGAGAAGTGACTAGTGAGACAATGGCAAAACATGATGTGGATTCTGCTCTGAAGTAGTTTATCTTTATGTAGGAAAGACAGATGAGCAGTTTAGAGAAAAAGAAATATTAACCTAACACTACCATTAGTAACACACCTTTTTCATTTAAAAAAAATTTTATTTTAAAAAAAGTAAACTATTTTTCTTAGCAAAATGTCTTATGGAGAGATAACCTTCAAATCATAACTAGAATTGGCTCAGATTCAGAGACAATTAAAGTAATCTCTATAAAAATGAATAATTAGATAACTGAGAGAAGAAGAGAAAGCTAATGGGGTTGAAGGAGGGCTTGAGGATATTGGAGGGGATTAGAACTTTTGAAGAGATGAGCAATTTCTCTAGTAGTGTACACAAGTGAGGGACTTTAAAATACAAAAATGCCTATTATTAATTCTTAATTTTTGCGGTTTGATGTTAGTTATAATGTAAATCCCCTTAGTTTCTTTGCATTTTCAGTCACACAATCTTGAATTAGTGACGTATCAGAAAGATATGGTGGGGAACACAAATATATATATATTGTTTTTTCCTCCTGCATTGCATTCCTGGATACCACACAAATCCTATGCATGTGGTTATAAAAGTGGCTATATATATATATATATACACTTTCTATATATAAGGTCTCTTTATATATAGAAAGTCTCATATATTATATATATATATACTTTCTATATATAAAGTCTCTATATATAGAAAGTCTCATATGTATATATAAAGTCTCTGATTTGTCCTATTTCTCCAAATTATAGGAAAAGTACATAGAAATAATAATATATATAGAATCAGAAAAAGCTTTCTCAAAGAGTTTACATGTAATCTGAGATTTTGAGGTTTTCAACTGAAAAAACAGTATGTGAAAAGGACACAAATTTACAGACAGCACAATTCATGTGGGAAGTAAAAGTTGTTTCATTCATCTGAAATAAACAGGAAAGGTAATAAAAGATGAGGCTAGAAGGGCAGAGTCCTGCAGGCATTCTAAGCCTATTAGGTACCGGAGTGAGAAACTACTAAAGTGTTTGTAACACTTGTGTTACAGGAAGGTTGTGAGATTGGTGTTTATAAACATTTCTCTGGCTGCAGATGGGGGGTGGTATTTAAGGAACTGTTAGAATAATCTAAGGAACCATGGTGGTCACTTAGCCTGTCACAGGGGTTGTGAAGATGGAGATAAGCGAAAATATCTGAGATCTGTTAATCAGATAGAATTTTAAAAACTGTGGAGTGATTGGCTAAGGGGTGCAATAGGGCAAGAGAACATGATGAAACAGTTGCATTTCTCAGGTTTCAGGACTGGACATCTGGGAATACAGGAAGATGAATGGATTGGAGAACTGTGGGGATAACAGAAGGAAAGGAGAAAGGGATCACACAAGATTGTATGTGTCAAGTTCTGGATGAAAAGATACCATCCAAGAGAATATGTCCGACTGGCAATTGGATGTCAGAGTCTGGAGATGAGGAGAGAGATCTATATCTAGATCCTAGAGTGATCTAGCAGAATATCTAGGTTGTATGTTTTCAAATAAACAGCATATATATGGTAACTGTGTCTATATGAGTAGATTAAGTAGCCCAAGAAATATGAGAGGGTAAGAAGAAAGGGGGAAACTATAGGAAATATTAACATTTAAGGGATGAGCAGAAAAAGAAGAACTCATGAAGAAAAAATAAGCAATCACTATCAAAGTAGAGGAAAACCAGAAGGGTGTAGTGTCTTATTTTCAAGAAAGAAGGCATGGGGGATAGAGGTCACATAGCAAAATGGACAAATGTCAGTAGATTCAGTAAGTCATTCATACTTGACAAAAACAGTTTCAGTGCAGTGCTGTGGTGCAAAATCTCAATTGCAATGGGTTAATAAGTAATAATGAGTGGCAGGAAAGTGAAAAAAGCAAATGTCATTAACTCTTTTAAGTGCAGGCTGAGTAAGAGATGTAGTGAAGAAAACTGTGGTGTAAAGTGCTTTATTTTTTACTATGAAATAAACATAAATATTGATGGAAGAAAATCAGAAGAGAAGTTTGAAGATATAAGAAAAATATAGTAAAATATAATAAACAGTAAAAGGGAAGTACCCTGATGATGTTAGAGATCAGAAGTTAGACGAGCAGACCAGAAGAGAATAGAAGTTTGAAGATATAAGAAAAATACAGTAAAATGTAATAAACAGAAAAAGGGTAGTACCCTGATGATATTAGAGATCAGAAGTTAGACAAGCAGGGCTTCCAGTATAATTAGGGCTAACATTTTAATAATGGAAGGAGGTACTGTTAATAATTACTCTGGGACAATATGCATAAATTGAGACTGTCTTGAAAAATCTTTTCTAATGACGGGAAGGAAAAAAAGGGGGCTCAGAAACATGTTATAGATAAAGTGGCAGAGAGTTGAAGGAATTTATTTGATCACTTCTATATACTCTGAAAACTAAGATGAAGTCATTTAGTGAGAATAAAAGTGAGGAGACAGGAAGGTTAGCAGTTAGAGAGTGGGAAAGCATTGAATTCCTAGCTGTGGAAGATGAGGGAGAGCTAACTATGGAAAGAAACAGATTAATTGGTGGCACTGAGCACTCAGTTCAAATGGAGAACACATATTTATAATAAAAACCAAAATTGGTGGTTCTTAGTCTACCAGACCTCCACAGCCTGGGTATAGGTACAGAGAAGATGAACAAGTGGTTTGTTTGATTCAGAATTAGGGTTTTTCAGTTGGGTTGACTGTAAGAGAAATGGGGCACAAAATAGAATGCAATCTCCAACGTGGGGTTGATTTATCGTGGTGTTGCAAGAACATTTCAAAATTTGTATTTCTATTTCGTATTGGAGTAACCTTTTAATATTTTAATAACTGCTATTTAATATTATTAACATATTTAATCACTTAAATAATTGTAAATAAATGTTTATATATGGGGAGAAAGAGAGAAGAAAATGACTGTTTAAAATATTTCTCTGGTAGCAATATGAAACTCAAGTGAAATATATTTGCAAGAAATATTTATCTTAGTCTATAACATAGACTAAGTGATGCTGAACTGTGAAAGCTGACTTCATGAAGGCTTCTACTCCCTTTCCTTACCTTTTTCTCACATTCACTTTCTTATTTACCTGAAACATGTGTAATGAGCATAACTGAGTAGATAATTGAAAGTATAGGAATTTTCATCACTTAAAACTATTTCATCTCAGAGTTCTAAAAGCTAATCTTTCCAACATTTGTTAAAAAATAACAGGAGCTGCTGTAGGAGTACCAATTCTAGTGTGGTGCAGGTCATGATGTTGGGGAGAAAATAAAAAGGATGTTAAAGAAATTGAGAGATTAGGAGTATGTATAGGTATTTTACACAAACATTAAATTACCCAGAATGATAGCAAAACTGGCGAATAATGAGTAGAAGAAGATAACCTAGCTGTTCAAGTCTTCAAAAATGGTAATATGGACCCAGGTAGTTAAAAAAACATCAGCCACTATGATGAATCAGGACAGTAAGAGATTATAAAATATGGGACTTGGAAACTGGGGTACATAGGTTTTAAAAAGTTTTGTAAGAAGTGGCACATGAAGATATAAATGAAACAAAGCTAAACGTTACTGGGTTGACCAGGATTGTGAGGTCCTGACAAGTTGCCCAGATGGTCAGGGCTATTTATTGTTTGATGGAAAGAGAGTATTAACAGTTGACTACAGCCTGGGTGGATTTCAGTTCTGAGAGCTCTGGCAGATGGAGAGCCTCTTCCTTTTCTGGAAGAAACTCTTTTCTGTCTAAATTGACTATGTGGCTCTAACTTTGAGGCTGTTCATCCACAGGCTCTGAGGGAGTGTTGAGAGGCCTGATTTGTATACCTTGAGCTAAGAGGCAAAGGACTCTGATTTCGGAAGCTGTATTCATTACTGAGAACCTGCTCCACCTCAGAACTAACGGACTTCAAGGTCCAGAGTTTAGCTAGAGTACTGGTACAGGTACAGAGGAGGCAATGGCCCTGGGAAAGACCATGACAAGGAGGCCATAAAATTAAGAGATTAAGACATCCCACAACTTTTCACAAGATGGATTTCTTTATAGGTCACAAGTTAATATAGCCAAGACTCATACTTATTAGCAGTGTTGCTTATTTAATTCTGGAAGTGAAAATATTCGATCAAAATAAACTTTTGTATACTAAAGTTCCAGCACTTAACTAGATGCTACAGAATTATAAAACAGCATTGCCTACTGCCCTGCATTCCTTCACATTATAGAATTTTCTTTATTTTGAAGAAGGATAAGGAAATGGGGTCAAAGAGTAGTGGCTTGCAATTCACTTTCTTCTAAAGGAAAACTGCATCTTTGAACAATTTAACTTTTCAGATTCTTCATCTAAAAAATTCTCAACATTTAAAATTAAAATATTGATATCAAAAACCATTGAAATACACTTAAAATGCATAGAATGTGCTTTTTATTTTGTTCTTTGAAGAAGATATGCCACATTTTAAGTGGTTTGTCATATATGACACAATTTGTACTACATTCTTACTCATAGAGTTGGATTTAGAACTCAGGTGTCTAACTCAGAGCCGTACATAATTCTACAAATTTGAATTATAGTTGTTAATTGTATTTACTCTATTTTATAAAATAGAAATTTGCATGTTACAATGAATTAAAAATAAAATTCAACTTTAAAAACAGCTGTTAATAAATTCTAGAACAGTAATAATAATTTTTTCATCCCAATATGCAAAAAAAAAATTACAGGAATCTTCTAACTCTGTCTTGACAAGGTACCCTTCCCAATAAATTAACTATGACAGTTATTCTATACACAAGGAATAATTCTACATACAAATGGGGGAAAATGTCAATGCAAATGACTATGCAATGACATAGAAGGCTGGAGAGAATGGAGCATTTAAAAAGCTGAAAAAATGGGCATTGCCAAGGTACCATGTGTATCTACGTATGTGTATTTATTCATACAGAGTTGTTTACTGTAGACAAGGGAAAACTAATTTATCGTTGCAAATATTATAATTGCGTAGGTGGCATTGTGGATTCACTAGAAGGAGGAATGAGGGAACTCTGTGGGGTGATAGAAATGTTCGATATCTTTATAGGGATGATGATTTCCCAGGAGAACACATTGACCAGCTCTCATGAAAATGTATTGTTATATCTGTGTACTCTCCTATAAAAAGTGAACCTAGGCTAGGTATGGTTGCTCTTGCTTGCAATCCCAGCACTTTTGGAGGCTAAGGCAAGAGGATTGCTTAAAGCCAGGAGTTTGAAACCAGTCTGGGCAACATAGTGAGACCTAGTCTCTTTTTTAAAAAAATTTAAAAAGTGAATCTAAAAAACAAAAATGATGCTGTCATTCTAATAGCCTGAGCCTCACTATCTGGTAGGACTACCTGAACATTATGACAATCTCAGCAATGGTTGTTTTATTAGGCCATTCTTGCATTGCTATAAATATCTGTGACTAGGTAATTTATAAGAAAATAGATTTAGTTGGCTCATGATTTTACAGGTTTTACAGGAAACATAGTGATATCTGCTTCTGGGGCAGCCTCAGAAATCTTCCACTCATGGCAGAAGGCAAAGAGGCAGTAGGCACATCACATGACAAGAACAGAGCAAAAGAGAGAATGGAGAGGAGGATGCCACACACTTATAAATAATCAGATCTCATGAGAACTCAGAGTGAGGGCTCACTTATCTCAAAGGGGATGGGCTAAGCCATTCATGAGGGATACACCCCCATGATCCAAACACCCTCACCAGGCTCACTTCCAACATTGGAGATTATAATTCAATAATAGGTTTGGGTGGGGACATATATTCAAACCATATTGTTCTGCCCCTGTCCCCTCTCAAATCTCATGTCCTTCTTACATGGCAAAATACGATCATACCTTCTCAATAGTCCCTGCAAAATCTTTTTTTTTTTTTTTTTTTTTTGAGACGGAGTCTCGCTCTGTCGCCCAGGCTGGAGTGCAGTGGCGTGATCTCAGTTCACTGCAAGCTCTGCCTCCTGGGTTCACGCCATTCTCCTGCCTCAGCTTCCTGAGTAGCTGTAGTCCCTGAAAAATCTTAACTCATTCCAGCATTAACTCAAAAGTTCAAAGTCTCAACTGAGACACAGAAAATTCTTTCTACCTATGAGCATGTAAAATAAAAAACAAGTTGGTTACTTTCAAGATACAAAGGGGGTATAGTCTTTGGGTAAACATTCCCATTCCAAAGAGAAAAAATTGGCCAAAAGAAATAGGTTACAGGCCCCATGCAAGTTCAAAATCCAGCAGGGCCGTCATTGAATCTTAAAGCTCCAAAATAATCTTATACCCTATATCCCACATAGAGGACACACTGCTGCAAGGGGTGGGCCCCCAATGAGCTGGGCAGCTCCACCCCTGTGGCTTTGAAGGGTTTAGCCCCTGAGGATGCTCTTACAGGCTGGATTTGAGTGCCTGTAGCTTTTCCAGGTGCAGGGTGCAAGCTGTTGGTGGAGCTAACATTCTCAGGTCTGGAGGATGGTGGCCCCCTTTTCACAGCTTCACTAGGCAGTGCCCCATTGGGAACCCTGTGTGGATATTACAACGCCACATTTCCTGTTGTCATTGCCCTTGGTAAGGGCTTCAACCTTGTAGCAGGCTTCTACCTGGTCACACAGGCTTTCACTCATATATCCTCTGAAATCTAGACAGATGCTGCCAAGTGTTTTTCAGTCTTGTATTCTGTGCACCCACAGGCTTAATACCACATGCAAGCTGCCAAGGCTTATAGCTTGCATTCTCCAAAGTGGCAGCCCAAGCTGTACCTGGCCCTCTTTGAGTCATGGCTGGAACTGAAACAGCCAGCATGTGAAGAGTAGTGTCCCAAGGCTATGCAGGGCAGCAAGGCCTGGGCCTTGCCCATGAAACCATTCTCCCCTCCTAGGCCTCTGGGCCTGTGATAGGAGGGCTACTTCATAGGTCTCTGAATTGCCTTTGAGGCCTTTCCCCATTGTCTTGGCTATTAGCACTTGGCTCCTTTTTAGTTATGCAAATTTCTCAGGTTGCTCCACAGCCTGCTTTTCCTCCCCCAAAAAACTTCATTTCTCTGCCACATGGCCATGCTGCAAATTTTCTAAATGGTTTTGCTCTGCTTCCTGTTTAAACATAAATTCCAAGTTAAGTCATTTCTCTGCTCCTGCATATGAGCTTAAGATGTTAGAAACAACCAAGCCACATCTTGAACACTTTACTGCTTAGAAATTTCTTCCTCCAGATGCCCTAGGCCATCACTCTCAAGTTCAAACTTCCACAAATCCGTAAGGCATGGACACAATGCAGCCAAGTTCTTTGCAAAGGCATAACACACATGATCTTTGCTCCAGTTCCCAATAACTTCCTCATTTCCATTTGAGACCACCTCAGCCTGGACTTCACTGTTCATATCACTACCAGCATTTTGTTCACAGTCATTTAACCAGTATCTAAGAAGTCCCAAACTCCCCTTCATCTCTCTGTCTTCTTCTGAGTCCTCTAAACTCTTCCAACCTCTGACCATTGCCCAGTTTCAAAGTTGCTTCCACATTTTCAGTTATCTTTATAATGCCCCACTTCTCAGTACCAATTTTCTGTATTAGGCCAGTCTTGCATTGCTATAAAGAAATAGCTGGGACTAAGTAATTTATAAGAAAAGAAATTTAATTGGCTTGTGTTTCTGCAGGCTGTACAAGAAGCATAGTGGGTGGCATCTGCTTCTGCGGAAGCCTCAGGAACTTTCCAATCATGACAGAAGGCAAAGGGGGAGCAGGCACATCACATGGCGAGAAGAGAGCAAGAGAGAGAGGGGGCAGTGGGCAGGAGCTGCCACACACTTTCAAATGATGAGATCTTGCTAGAACACAGAGTAAGGGCTCACTTATCCCAAAGGGGATGGGCTAAGGCCTTTCATGAGGGATACACCCCCATGATACGAACACCTCCCACCAGCCCCAAACTCCAACACTGGGGATTACAATTCAACATGAGATTTGAGTGCAGCATATATTCATACAGTATCAATTGTTTTCCCTCAATCAAGTCCATTTGAGACTTGAAACTATTTTTAAGAAGTTTTGCTTATCTTGTAGACTAATGTATTAGTTAAATGACACAAGTTGCTGTAACACACTCTGAATTCTCAGTGACAATAGAATTCTATTTTATGCTTTAAAAAATTTACCTTCCCCAAGACACAGAGAGGAAGACTAGAGATCTCTTTACAAGTTAAAAAGCCTGCCAAAATCAATCACTTACTTTTTCTCTTTTTCACTTCCCCAACCCAACCGCAGTCTTTCTTAAATGTTAAATAAATGAGAAATCCAGGCTGTGGTTGGTTAACCAAATAATAAAAGGTTATCTGGAAATTATTGCCTTTCTGTTATGTTTCTTTTTAGTCTGAGTCACACATGCTGGGAAACTGACATGAATATAAATTGACCAAGAGGACTGTATTTTTAAATACTTAACTGTGATACAAAAGGTGAAATAGTTAGATGGTTAGGACATTGAAATTTGGGGTTAAATTTCAATAGGAACAGATTGTAACTGGGTAACAAGTATATTTCATTTTTTCCTAAATTCAGCTCTTTTTAATATGCCCTCCAGCTGGAGGATATATGAAAGACTTTGACTTTTTCTGTTCTGTAGTCTTTTCAGTTTTCAGAAAGCTTTTCTCTCTACTGTTGCTAAGAGGAAAAAGAAACTGTTGCCAAGTAACAAGAAAATACACTGTCCAGCACTTATCTGTTCCTCCTCAGCTGCATATCAAATGCAAACCCTCAGCTGTTCTCAAGGACATGGTGTGAGTAAGATATCATCCAGAACTTTGCAATACAGGAGTTTCAGGCCTGTCTGACCTCATTGTTCAGTGTTTCGATTATGTGATGTTCAGCTTTATATATAATTTTTCATATTCCACCTTGAAAAACAAGTACATTACTAATGCAATTGCACTTTTCATTTACCTGAAGCTCTTTGCTTAATCTTGAGCAAGTAATTTGTAGGAAGATTATCTTGCTTGTTTCATTCCTTCTTACTGACCAAGAACAGATGTCACATCTGACTTGCTTAACAAACTTCTTCTCTGTTCACAAGTAATAGGTAGGTAAAGAGATCTATTATGATTCACCTTGATGTAATACCAGAGTCACTTTGTGATGTGAGAAAGTTGCAGATACGTATAGAAGAAATTGACTCATCCAAAAGGCACCAAAACCCACAAAATACTAAACGAAAACTGACTTGAGTAAGCACCAAAAATTACCTATCTTTGGTGTCCCCTTCTCAGAAAATTTTCACCACTGTTGCTGCCTTGTCTATACCAAAAGCCCACAGCTAATTGGAACAGTGATTGACCTAAGGAGAATCCATCTACTATATGAGTTGAGAAAGTTGAATGTCTTCTCTTGAAAATATGTATTAGGGAATACATAGTGAGATCACAGCTTGCACAGGGGCCATATAACCTAAAGGCCATGTTAAGTCATGTGCAGGCAAGACAAACTCATGTAGATAAAGAGATAGATGTAAAGAAAATAAGAGAATGAGGGAGATTGTGCCACACCTGAGATTGGATGAAGCAAAGGATAAGTAACCTTTGAGAGAAGTAGAAATCGACTTTAAGTAGAATAGATTTTATTAACATTAATTAGTTTTACTTTTCAATTATTCCTTTCAAATTTGCTCTATTAGTTCCTTCTTTCCTTCGCTTTAGAAAGGTTCTATAACTTTTTGGTAACTATTGGTTGTTAAAGTTTACTTCAACCTAGTGTAATACTCAGATCTCATACCTAATTCACAGTATTTGCTCCCCACCTTGCCCCTCTCATATTTACCCTTTCTAGCCTCTTACTCCTCTAGTGGCTATGAGACCAAGAGAAAAGACATAAAAATGAAGGTATTTGTCCCTACTTAACTTGGCAAGATTATCTCTGGTGGTAAGTATCCCTGGATATTTAGTTCAGTCTGATTCCATCTGATGCTGGATGTACCTGAGAAAATGATAGTTGTGATTTTCTTAGAAAGGGTTTCACCTTGATCCTAGATCCCGCCGCTGTTGCTCATCCCCTCAGACAGAGGTAGTTCTTTTCCTCTGTGATCCTGCTAGCAGTCCAGTTTTGTCCCTTTTTTTCATATTTGGTATCCCATTGCTTTGCCTGGTAGCTGCCCATGTCTTCTGCCACTATATTAATTCCCTTTCTCTTTCAATCAATTATCCAGTAACTGCTGAGATATTCTCTCTCTCCAACTGTCAGTAAAAGAGAACAAAGATGGAAAGAGGTAGGCTCTATCAATTTTCTAAATATGCTTCATCATACTTCCTCTTAGCCCTAATATTATGAGATATTCCAGATGATCCTTGGCCGGCCGAAAATTGTAGACAATAAATGGACAACACCCCAAACTCAGAAGATACAAGTCGAGGTCTCCTAAAAACTTCCTTGTTATTTACTGCTTTAATTGTTGCTCAATAGTGGGCTTTTAATTTCTGCAGTTTGACAAACATCCAGCCAGGGAAAAAGATGTCCAATTCTGTTTCTTAGAAGTATGCCCAATCTCTCCTAGTGATTATCTTTGGCTGTTCCTTAAACTTGACTTTGATAGTAGTAAGAATACTTCACTTTCTCTTTTTCCATGGTTGAGAAGGGGCAAGTGGTCTGGAAGGAATATAGAGTAACCTCTTACCATTTTTGGTATACTCTTCCCAAATGTACTGCCAACATCCTCTGGCTCTTCTATCTGCCCACAGAACTCTTTTCATTCACCAAAAGAAAGTGGTGGAGCGATATTTGGTAAGCTCTGCAGAGAGAGATCTGGCATCCATTGTGCATTGCTTATTGGAATTTTCTTTAGAAAGCAAAGTACTTAGAGCCTCTTGTCAGCTTAGCTTACAAGTAGCCTTAACTGTGATTCCCAAATATCAGAAAAAGCTCCACTCAACATCATTTACACTGACTACAGTTTAAGCATCCTTTTTCATGAGGCCTGGCTGTATTTCCTGTCCTTGGTTTCTGTGACATCTATTATTAAAGTAAACCAACTACTTACTTTTCTAGTTTCTGTCCTTATGCCCAGACATTAACAAACTGAGACAACAGATGAGTTACCACTGAAGTTTCTAGAGAGCAATGAGAAAAGGGACTTAAGAATCTACTTGAAAGACAGCCTTACAGACACAAAAATAACAATATGACACATCATTTCAGAGAGTACTAAAGGGATTTTAAGCGACAATAGTCACTCCAGAATCCGTTGGTTGATAGCTGGTAATCATGTTATCATCATTCAAAATCAGTAACTGAAAAATAGAATCATATTTTTATTTAGAAAAAAAGACGAACTGACCCTTTATTTTGAAAGCTTTGAATGTTGTCTTAAGACAAACATCCTCATGCAAATAAAAAACTAATTTATATACTTACAAATCACAGTAGTGCCTAGGGTAAAATTCTTTAAATGATAGAAAGTGAATTCAAAAATCTCTCCGTGTCTGTGGGTGTGTTAGGTGTTTCTATGTACATTTTACATAGGCATGTATATATTATAAATGTACAGTTGACCCTTGAACATCATGGGGGTTAGAGGCACCAATATCCCATGCAGTTGAAAATCTATGTATAACTTTTAACTCCTCCCAAAACGTGAGTACTAATAGCCTGCTATTGACAGGAAGCCTTACTGATAACATAGTCAATTTACATGCATTTCATATGTTATATTCTTACAATAAAGTAAGCTAGAGAAAAGAAAATGTTATTAAGAGAATCGTAAGGAAGAAAAAACATATTTACTATTCATTAAGTGGAAGTGAATTTTCATAAAGTTTTTCATCTTTGTTGTCTTCACATTGAGTGATTTAAGGAGCAGGAGAAAGAGGAAGGGTCGGTCTTGCTGTCTCAGGGGTGGGAGAGATGTAAGAGGTAAAGGAAGTAAAAGGAGAGGCTGGAGAAGCAGGCATACTCACGGTAACTTGTATTGAAAAAGTGAGCCCATACTGTTCAAACTTGTGTTGCATAAGGGTCCATTGTATGTGTCTATATGTATATATTTATACACGTAAAGTTTAAACAGAGAATAGTATAAATAAAATAAAATTGAGTTTATATTTAAGAGATGTATTTGATTGAAGATTTTAAATGTTGAAAAGCTTAAATAATTTAAAAAAAAGAAAACCTTAGAACACATTTTTACAGTTTTCCTAATATAAAACAGTGAGCTATGCTTTGCTTTCAAACTTACTTTGGAGTTTTGCCTCTGTTACTTACTACCTGTATAGTATTAAGCAAGTCGGACTTTTTAAATATCCTTTTTCTTCACCATCAGATGTCCCAAGTGTATCATTTGTTAGATAGTGATATTAACGGACAGCTGCTTCAGCTGGTCCTTCATGAAGCAAATTCCACAGCCATTTTTAGTCCAGTAATGAATGCCTGGTTACATAGACAAGAGAACAGCTATAATAATTAATGTACTGGTGAAAACACAGAATGTTAATAATTCCTAAGAAAAGAGCCCGCTTTTCCAACTACTCTTTGGACTCTTGTCCCACAAACTTGGTTCTTAAAGGAGAAAAAGGGAGAAAGAGAGAGAGTGAAATTTATCAAAAAACTGTTTTATATCTAAAAAGCAAAACTACACTAATTAGGATAAATTGAATTGAATGATTCAAGCATAATTTTCATATCCTTTTTGAGTACAAAGTTACTTGGAATCTATTGCTATTCTTTTGTCAGAAAACTTTTAAGTCAGTAGGTTGGTTAATAAAAATGTTTAGGAAATTATGATTTCTTTTTAATAAGCATTATCCAGGGAATAGATTACATTTTTTTTCTTTTTTTTTTTTTGGAGGACAGCAGTATGGGGATTCATTCTAAAACACATTTAGAAAACATCAATCTAAGTATTTTATAGACAGATAGTTTTTTAAATATTGTGGGCCCATTTTGACCTATAGTCAAATATATTACTCACTTTATAATTAAGTCACACCTACAAAATGTACCACACTTGGAAATGCCAAGAATCTGAACTCAAGGGCATTAAAAGACTCCTCCAATATTAAAATTTATAATGTAGGATTTCTGTTAAGATGTCCCATAAAATTTCAGATTTAAATGAATATTTTCTATCCATCAAATTAATATTAACTATAGAGAAACAGAAACTTAGGATCCAATATTTGGTATTTCACTGATTTCTCCATTTGCTGATACTTTATAATCTTCAAATTGAAGCATTCACAAAGAATTTGCGTTGGCATTTGCAACAACATAGATGAACCTGGAGGACACTATTAAGAGTGAAATAAGCTAGAAACAGAAAGAAAAATGCGGCATGATCTCACATACAGATGGAATGTTTTTTCAATGTCAAATATATAGAAACAGCATAACAGTGCTTACCAGGGGTTCAGAAAGGGGAAAATGGAGAGAAGAATGTCAAAGGGTACAAACTTGTAGTTATGTAGGATGAGTAAGTCTAGAGGCTGAATGCACAGCATGAGGAATATAGTTATAATATTGTATTGTATACTAAAATGTAGCTAAGGGAGTAGATTTTAGGTGCTTTTACTACAAAAAAAGGTAACTGTGAGGTGATGGATATGTTAATTGCTTGACTGTGGTAATCATTTTATTGCATATATGTGTATCAAAACATCATGTTATACACATTAAATATATACAATACAAATAAATGAAGTAGATTTTAGTTTTCTTGCTTATTGGTGATAAATTGGAACCTACCTCATAGTTTAAATGTTATATAATATTTTATATGTGTGTATGTACATATACATATATAATATGGTATTATGTAATATAGCCTATATTACATATGATATAATATGAATTCTATAGAATATGTAATATATAATAAGTGTAATGTGATATATAACATGTAACATATCATAGATAATAAAGTTCCTTTTATATGAAAAGTGCTCAATGGTTCATTGTGCAATTAGTCATTTCATTAAAAATTTTAATGTGATGCATCAATTCTTTAATACTATTGCTATTAATATTTATAACTGTGGATTTTATGTCTTTATCTCCAATTTGGAAAAAAAACACAGATTCTTATTCCAACCTCCTGGCTGCATAGCCTGACTGCTCAAGAGGCTTTACTCAGACACTGTCAACAGCAGCAGTATATAAAGAAGTCGATTATTTCATTTTCTCATCTTTTTGTTTCTGCTTTATCACAAAAATATTTGTCTTCCAGACCTCTAGTATCATCTTTAGTGTACCTAATTGAATCAACAAGGGAGAATTTACCTAAGCTGGGCCAATCATATTCTCCATCGAGTACTGGAAATATGTATGACTTTAAGCAACTAGACAAGACCCAGGTGATTGCTTTACTTGAGAAGCCCTGTAGAGATGGGTATGAGGTGTTATAGACATAATAAAACAGAAAGGACTAATATGGAAAATGAGATGGACACAGATGGAAAGGAAGGAAGACAGAGATAGAAATAGAGAAAGAGAGAGGGAGGTGGAGAAAGAGATAGAAATGAGAGAAGGAAAGAGAGAGAGAGAAAGACTATGTAGATTAGGGTCTACATACACCCAGTAAGCTGGGTGGATTTCTGACTCTTCGGTCCCTAGTTCCAGTCCTCACGAGGCTCTTGTGTATTTCTTGCTCCAGGTTCTAAGACATAGTCTCATAGGGTACTTTGAGGATGTCAAGAGCAATGAAGAATAATGTGAGGCTGGACGTGGCTCAACCAAAACCCCTTCCCCAATCTTCTTTTATCCCAAGGAAGTGGGATGCTAAAGGACACATCCTATTGATTGAGGGCTTAACATTATGGTTCCTCTTGAGGATAAAACTATTATTGTTGTAATTTCCAGGAGTATTTTGGCAACAGTGTTAGCTGAAATAGAAGAGGGATGTATTAAATAGGGTGGAACATGTCTTCTTTAATGATATTTTAGATGTTTTGACTTGACACTACCAATACATCAGATGAAGAAAGTTTAAGTAAAATCCTAAGAGAAACAGTGATTTTCCTACCTGGGAATGTAATATGTGGCCTATTACAGCAGAAGTCTTATTAGGATGGCACCAGGAGAATAAAGGAGCTGCTTACCTGGTTTCCCTAAGGTAGAGTATTAAGCCTTTGACTATTTTTTTTTCTTTTTCAACTTCTTTTTTTAGGTTTAGGGAGTACGTGTGCCAGTTTGTTATATGGGTAAATTGCATGTTGCTGGAGTTTGGTATACTTTAAAAAGTGGGTCCATTTTATCTGGTTTACTTGCAATTCATTACCTTAGTTCTTTTGACCAGATCATTTTATTGCATTAATGATAACTCACACTCTGTTTATTGCTACTGAAAATATGTAGCAAATGCTGAAGTCTCTATAGTGAAGTGGTTCTGCCATGAGTTTCTAGCTCTTACTCATCAAAGATTTGCCTTAGTTCTAAAGATTTCTTTTACCATCATTTTTTCCTATGTCCCACACATCCTATCCTAGGCTCTCTGCCTTAGGATGAGAGATTGTTTCAGGGTTCTTGTTCAATTTTTTTACCAAGCCATAAGTTCACGTTCAGTGCTGACTTTATCCATTGATTTATTCAGATTTGTTTAATGCAACTGAGCTGTAAAATCGCCACTATTATTCACTTAGTGTATTTGGATGGCCTGTTGTCAACATCTTCATGATCTGTTCTATGTTTGGATTATGTGTATTGTGATAATGAGTGGGTATCAATGCTAGAGTTAAAATTGGTTTTTGGCAAGAAGGGATATTTTTATTTTCTGATTAGTGTCTCAGTTGCATATAAATTTCCCCATTGGGAAGAGATGTTTCCTTAAGCAAGATCTGCTTTTCCTGTGGCAGCATAGGGGAACATTTGTGTTTAATTATTTCACAACCATTGTTATGTGGCCTATTTAAGCATTCAGCAGAGAAAGAAACTCTTCTTGTTCAGGCCTATGTTTGTGGATTTTTCTATCTTTAGCCTAAAGCACAATGTTAGACATACAGTAAAAACTTAATGAATCTTTGTGAATTTTAATTGAATTGTTTAGTTATAAAACACATGTAACCTATGCACCTTTTCAGTGTCATTTTTACTGAACATGGATAAAAAATTTACTGGGGATAAAAATATTCCAAGATTTGACTAAATTTCTGGTGTGTGACTCTTTTATAACAGAGGGAGTGCAAAAAGGTAGTATATCATTTTTGTGGAGGGAATGTATCAATGTCCAAAACTAAAGTATTGCAAAATGATGAAAATTTCAAATGCTAGAAAAATCTGAGTAAGGAAGGATGTAGTAACCAAAAATTGGAAACGCAATTCTAATGAGTTCTGATATGCATTTTGTCCAAAGCCATCTTTTATTGGCCAATGAAACCCTAAAATTATAATATTCAGACCGGAAAAAATATTAGAGCACTGAAAGTTATGTTCAGGTGCATAACATACAACAGTACACAATAATATTATCTGTAGATTTATACTGTGTTTCACTCCAATATCATTACCTAGTATGGCACCACAACCTCATAGATTTCACTTTACTGGCCTCTGATTTTTTGTGTGGATCTTATAATTTCATTTTCTTCTTTATTCCTTTTTTGAGAAAATATTCTCCCAGATTGAACATTGATCAGAATTCTAGACATCATTTTAACCAGTATTTAAAAGCTTTACAATATTATAATAATTGAAACAGAGTGATATGTGTTGAAGAGAATATAAAATAATAGAGTGTACATATATGAATATGGCATATAATAAACAAAAATCACAAGGCAACAGAAAAATAAGGTGTTGGTCAACAAATCAATTTTAAAGTATGGATTATCATGAAAAAATAGTCTAAGTTTAGGTTCCCATCTTATATCATTTATAGAATATATTCCAAGTATCTTAAAAACTAGAAATATGGTCGAATATTATTTTCCAAAATAGAACAGATACTATTTAGTCTTTGAAACAAAGAAAGAAATCATTAAACAAGTTGATAATTTGATCACATACAAACATTTAATTTCTACACAAAAATGAATAAAACTGAAAGACAAATAACAACCTTGGGAAGTTATCTACAAAAACAAAAACATATTATTATAGAAAAAGCATTGTTCAACATCGATATAAAGAGAGAACATGCTAGCTGCGCAGTCTTGGGCAATTCTCTTCACCTCTCTGGGCCTCAGTTTCTTAATAAATAAAATGAAGACAGCAAGAGTGTTTATTAGGAGCATATTAGGTAACTCATGTAAAGCATTCAGATAGTGCAAAGAGTAATGTTCCATAGAATGTAAGCTTCCGCTGTTGTCATTGTCGTTAGATGAAAATTCTAAGGAAAAACCCAGGATACAGACATACTATTTATTTTAAAAAATATAGAAAATGTTTAACTGGCCAGGCGAGGTGGCTTACGTCTGTAATCCCAGCACTTTGGCAGGCCGAGGCGGGTGGATCATTTGAGGTCAGGAGTTCGAGAACAGCCTGGCCAACATGGTGAAACTCCATCTCTACTGAAAATACAAAAATTAGCTGGGCATGGTGGTGCGTGCCTGTGATCCCAGCTACTCAGGAAGCTGAGGTAGGAGACTCGCTTGAACCCGGGAGGCAGAGGTTGAAGTGAGCTGAGACTGTGCCACTGCACTCCAGCCTGGGCAACAGAGCGAGACTCTGTCTCAAAAAAAAAAAAATCTTTAACAGAAGCATGAAAACTGTGTTAAGATATCACTTTCTTTATCATATTAGCAAAGATGAAAAATGATACTATTCAATGAAGGAATGAATATAATAAAAATCACTTCATACATTGCTGTTGTAAGCTTATAGGTTGTTATGAAGTGAGTTCTTGTGTCCCTCCAAGGTTCAAGTGTTGAGAGGTTCCTAACCCCTAATGTGTTGGTATTAGGAGGTCAGGCCTCTGGGAGATAGGTAGTTTTAGTAGATGAGGTCATGATGGTAGAGCCCCGTGATGGGATTAGTGTTATTATAAGGAGAGGAAGAGACCAGAGCTCTCTTTCTGCCATATGAGAATATTCCAGGAAAGTAGCTGTTCGCAAGCTAAGAAGAAGGCATTCACCAAAAACCAAATTGGCCAACATCTTAATCTCAGACTTCCTAGACTCCAGAAGTGAGAGAAATAAATTTCTGTTGCTTAAGCCACCTAGTGAATAGTATTTTGTTATAGAAGCTCAAGCTAAGACATATGGCTTTCTAGAAAGGAATTTTACACAATGTATTTAGAATTGTTATATTATTTTCTCTTTTTAATAAATAAGTCTTTTAGGAATATATCCTAAAGTAAGATATTTGCACAAATATTGATATGTGTGCATATGTGTGTATATATATATGTTTATTAAATGTTATTATTGTAAGAACTTAATTGAAGTATCCAATTTTTTTATAATAGCTAAAACTCAAAAACAATTAGAGTCCAAAAACAGAAAAATAATTACATTGCGCTAATAAAATATTAGGCAACCATAGAGAGTGAAATTTTTATAGATGTCATAGTGAAATCGAAAATGCTTATGGCAAATATTTTTTAAGCTGAACATCATATTTCTAGACGTATACCTCATATCACAAATAAAAGCTACGTATATCAAGTAAAATACACATAGGGATATAAGAATATTTTAGAATGTTAACATTAATTAACTGCATAATGAGCATATAGATGATTTTTTTTTAATTTTATCTTTCTTTTACTTCCAAACTCTTCAGGTAACTGTGACTACTAATTAAAAATAAAAGTTCTAATTGATAAACAAAAAATGTTGAGGCTGTATTGTATAATAGAAGAAGTGACTTTTGTGCATTTGAGTGTTATTTCTGGCACTGTCACATTCTACATGACCTTGACAACATTACTTAACTTCTAATGCCTCAGTTTTAAGCAAAGAGAGTGATATCATAGAGCCAATGTAAGGATTACTCCAGCTCATATATAGAGATTGGCAAATAGAATGCACTCAATTACTATTAATTACAACTAAACTAAAATTATATAATTTTCACAAATATTTTGTAGTCACCAAAGCAATCTCTAAGACAATCTATTTCTTTATGATTTATGTATTTTGTTGATCCAGTATTCTCATTTTGAGCTCTGGTGTGTGAGTACCACCCTGGAGGACATTTCTCAAGATTACTGTTTCAAAAATATGTATAGTCATCACAATTTACTGGGAGCTTTGTAAAAATACATAAGGCTGACTCCATCCCCAAGCCATGCTGGATAAATTCTCATTCAGTTCATCCAGAACTATGTCTGAGAATGTATACATTTACAAAGTAACCCAGGTAATTCCATGAGATAAGAACCATTGGTCTAGATTTACCAAATACTGGGTAGAAGTTGTTAATTTTAAATAAATATACACCTATTCTAAGTATCATGCAGAATGCTGAATTGTCAAACTAAAGAAATATAAGCTGGAAGATTTAAATTTCCAGAATATTTAACCTGATGATTTTCCTTCACAGTAGAGGCCAGTGGCAAGGAGTTTTGCCCTAGACATGGTATCATTGGGTAGCACAAATAATTCATGAAAAATGAATGTTACTGAGGCAGTGTGTTTCTCAGGTTTTCCAGTCTAAAGAGTGTAATTATAGATTCAGAGAGGCCAGGAAGGCTGTGAGGGTATTGAGTGACAGGAGTTGCCAAGTGGGTCAGGGGCAGAAAGGGTGATGCTCCTTCCATAGCACCTTCTTCCCATAGATATTGACAAGGACTCTCTCCCTGACCAAACACTAACTAGAATCCACTGAGCCGTCTTTTCAACTAGGCCTTGTTTTGGTCCCATTCTTGGCCTGCTGAGCCTAGTTTTATCAAAGAATCCTGCTAAGTCAATTCAGAGAGTTTCCCCCAACCCTTAACACCCAATCAAGTTCCTCTTCCCCTACTCTTGATACCTAACCAAGTTCCTCTTCCCCTATCCCTAATACCTAACCAAGTTCTCCTTAGTAATTTCCCATCCATTCCTTCACTCTGCACATTGGCTATAAATCTCCACTTGTCCCTGCTGTATTCTGAGTTGAGTTCAAGCTCTCTTTCCTATTACATTAGTCTTGACCCTGTTTCAGTGGTCTTGAATAAAATCTTCCTTGCCTGTTTAACTCTGTCAAGTGCAATTTTTCTCTAATGATATTCAAAGTTCTGCTATCCATCACAGAGCTTTCTCATGTTCTGGCAAATAAGAAGGAAGCTTTCTAGCCAGACCTTCTTAGTCAAGTGGGGACTAAGAAGCATTAAATGGCTTCACCGTTCCTGGAAAGTCTAAAGGAAGCACCCTTGCTGCTGCCTAAGGAAGTCCTCTTGGCTAGTGGAGAGTGAAGTTATATTTAATTCTTGGCACAGATAAGCTTGTTGATCAATGCTTGTAGGCTAGGGGTACTGTGTGGCTAAGCATTTAGTTCCCAGGTGTAGGTAACGGATGAGATTTCCTCAAGTGGCTGCTAGTGACTAGGAGCATTCTGAATGCTGACTCTTCCACGTACATTTTGTATATCCAAGGTACAATTGCATCTTGTACATTTTCTTTCTCCAAGGTGCAAGTGTATCTGGTACACTTTCTTGTATAATTTGTAACTTAGTCCTTCCTTTTGGGACCCTCATGTTACTGTTTATATTTCTTTTATTTTTCTCCAATCCCTCTAACTCCAGGATATTTCTCTGTTCTAGCATGAGAATCTTTTATCTCTTTTTGTATATTTTCCCACAGTAACTGTCTATGTACATGAGTGCACACCATTTCATTAAGGCTTTAATATTTTGCATTAAAAAGCAACAGTGCTTTACTTTTTTCCTGTCTCTGCATTTCTGCTGTATCATGCCATTCTTGTGCCCTCATACCTGAGTTAATCAGAGTCCAATTAGCAAAAGAAAATAATAGAAAAAAATTACCTAAGCTAAACTTCAAAAATGCCATCCTAAAACATAAGTAAAACAAGACACAGAGTTAAATTATTTGCATAAATAAATGAATTTGGAAAATCACATGCTCTGACATTTAGAATTTATCCTGTATGGTTGCTCCGAAAACTCCAGTGGCTTCTTAGACACTCAAAAATATTTGACACTCAACTATTTCTAACTTTATTCATTTTTAGGTGACAAAAGCCATGTGGATTTAATCCCTGCTTCTCTACACATTGGGAATCGCCAAGAATCTCTTTGTCAGGTTACACATTCCAAGGATACATCAATATAAGCCAGGTTAAGGACAGTTGAATGAAATTTGAATTTAACTGTAGTAGTCCCGTGCATTAAGATTCCCTCTGTTTGAGGATCATGCAACCAAACTTCTTAGCAGAAAATTTTCCCTCTGACAAAATATGGTATCATATTAACAAGTCAAAAAATTAAATTCAAGTCTATTGAAACGTGCCATGTGAAGCATAAGTTATTTCTGTATTTATTATTTATTTGTATTATTATATTTTATTTATATTTATTAGACATCTAAACATAAGAGAATGATGATTACTACATACAGTTACTACCTCTAACTAGGTATTAGGTTTTCACATATTATAGTCCAGACTTCCTGTTACAGAAATAGATTTATCTGCTCTAATATGTTGCCTCTGAAAAAAATAATTTTGTTTACATATTTTTATTTATAAAAATCTGTGTTCATATTACTCAAGGAATATGCTTAGGCAGCCATCACATAGCAAAGCATACGATGTCAGCTCTTCTGATATGTCTGAGGACATTTTATAATACAAAAAAGTTTTAGCTGCTAACACTTTTAGAACAATGGGTAAAGAAACCCATTGTTTTGTAAAACTATTTACAAAATTATTTTATAAAAATAATTATTTGAGAAAATATTTACTGAATGATTTTTAAAATTGTCCTTTCTGTTGCTATGTCATTTGAAGTATGTATTTGCCAACTAAACATTTACTTTAGTGACTCCTGTGCATTCTAGGCACCATGCTAAATGTTTTATATTAAAGGTGAATAGGTAGGGCCTTTGTCTCATTCAAGCACATCATAAAGTATGCTTCATTGCACTCAACTAACACCTGTGGTCTCTGGCCACTCAGGATGTTTGTGGAGGAGAGAGCAAGGCTGAGAATGTTCAAGTGCTGACAGTATTGTGTGTTTTTTTAAATTTAAAACATTTCGTTGGTCAAATAAAGATTGAATATATTCAAGGTATATATTTGATATACATTATGTAATGATGATTATAACGATTTGATATACAAATACATTATGTAATGATTTGATTTGATATACATATACATTATGTAATGATTATTATAACCAAATTAATATAACCATCACCACCTATGCTGTATATTTCATCCCTATAACATATTCATCTTATAGCTAAAAATTTGTATCCTCTGACCGATTTCTCTGAGTCCTTGGCCCCTGGCAACCACCATTCTACTATCTGCCTCTGTAAGTTCAGCTGCTTTAGATTCCACATACAAGTGAGATCATACAGTACGTGCCCTTTTGTGTCTGGCTTGCTTCACTTAACATAATGTCCTCCAGGTTTATTCATGTTGTAGCAAAGGTAGAATTTCTTTCTTTTTTATGGCTGAATAGTATTCTATTGTAAAATACACTATAATTTCTTTATCCATTCATCTGTCAATGAATACTAAAGTTGTTTCTATATCTTGAGTATGCTGAGTAATGCCACAGTGAACATGGGGGTACATATATCTCTTCCATATACTAGTTTTATTTCTTTTGGATATATACCTCAAGGTTAGATTGTTGGATTATATGGTAGTATTATTTTTAATTTTTTGAGGAACCTACATACTGTTTCCCATAATGGCTGTACCAATTTACATTCCCATAAATCATGTAAAAGGGTTTCCTTTTCTCCACACCTTTGTTATCCACACACTTGTTATCTCTTGTCTTTTTATAAAAGCCATCCTAACAAGTGTGAAATGATATCTCGTTATGGTTTTAATCTGTGTTTCTCTGATAATTAGTGATGTTGAGCACCTTTTTATATACCTGTTGTTCATTTTTTGTCTTCTTTGGGAAAATATCTGCTCAAGTCTTTTGCTCATTTAAAAAATCAGGTTATTTGGATTTGTGGGGGTTTTGAGGGAGCGGGTTGGTTTTGCTATTGAGTGGTGTGTATTTCTCGTATATTTTAGGTATTAACCCCTTACCAGATACATGATGTGCAAATATTTTCTCCCATTTTATAGGTTGCTTTTTCATTTTGTTGTTACCTTTGCTGTGCAGGAGCTTTTTAGTTTGATATAGTCACACTTGTTTATTTTTGCTTTCATTGTCTGTGTTTTTGATGTCATATCAAAAACTCATTGCCAGGACCAATATCAAGGAGCTTTTCCCCTATGTTTTTATCTAGGAAATTTATGGTTCCAGATCTAAAAGTTAAGTCTTTAGTGCATTTTGAGCTGGTTTTTGTATATGGTGGAAGAAAAGGGTACAATTTCATTCTTTTGCATGTGGATATCCAGTTTTCCTAGCACCATTTATTGATTGTGCTTCTGATATTCTTTCATCCCTAACATTCTATGATTATCTCATTCTTATTATCTCATTTATTTCAAAGTTTCTTATTTTTAAGGATGTTATTCTTCTTTGAGGGTTGAGGCTCATGACAATATACCATTTCTCTGGAAGATCCTGCACTGACTCTGTGGAGATTGTAGATAAAGTGGGTAGAATGTATTTTCAGTTTTTTGGAGAGAATTACTTCTAATGTTAAAGTCCAAGTGCTTATTCATTTTTCCGTATGCTAAATCTGTCTGAATTTGTTTATTGTCTACTCCTAACATGGTACTTATTTTATCAATGGATAAGTAAAAGCTGTAATTGGAGCAAGAGAAAGAAAATCTAACAAATGTAAACCCTCTTTTTAATTACTTTATATATCACATTTGTATTTTAGTTTAATAGCTCTGGAGTCACATGGACATCTGCTTTACCATCTCTCTTCCTTTTCTACATAAATTTATCTCAATTCTCAACTGATACTAAACAAATAGTTACTATTATGATTTACAAATCATAATAATAACTGTATTTAATATCAGTTGAATGCTAGGTATTATTTATAACATAACAATCTCAGCAACCCTTCAGGATATTATATCTCCATTTCATAGATAAAGACCTGAAAATCACAGAATATGCTAATTAAATCTCCCATATTGCTTTTTTACATGCTTACACTTCACTCATATATTAGCATATATTAGCAACTCTTTATAGGTTTCCATGTTGGTCAATTTTTATGGGGCTTAAAATAATCAATCACTCAAACAGAAATTGAGTAAAATACACTGGGCTTACTGTTAAAGGAACAAAGGTATAAAATGCTTTAAAACCATGTTGCCAGTTTGGCCTTCATTTTACATCCCTCTTACTTCTCTAAGAAAGTGACTTCCATAATCACTGCTATGGCTTTCACTACTTTATACTCCATTTTTCTTGGAATAGTTTACTGTTGGTTTGTCATCAGACTATGAGTAAAGTTGAAATTTTTATATTTGCTATGTTGGATCTATGTACTCAATATGCTTATCTATTGAGATTTTATAATGAGGAGGATGTGCACACTCCTTAAGCCATTGATTCAGAGAGCCGGAATGGAAAAGAGGCTTTCAGAAAGTTTTGGCCTTTGTTACACACCTGGGCATCTCAATGGCTAATAAATGAGTGAATGAGAAGAAATCCCACTTCATCTTCTTTGCTGATAACAGCCACCCTGTTTTATTATCGTATTTAGGCTGTTCTGGCAAGGAGGAATAGGCACCAAGGTGACAAGAAATAGCCTAGAGAAGTTAACCTAGATAAAATTTTATGAAAACCTATTTCTTTTATCTAGACTGAGACACATCAGCTGTCAGCATGACACCAGCAGGAATCCTGAAGTTACCAAAATCCTGGACTTCTTTGAGCTAGACGGGTCTCTGCCTTCACTGTATTACCTACCAGGTGATACAGGAAAGGCCACCATCACGCTGAGTATTTGTTGCCTGTGCCTGCTTTTCTGGGGAATTCTACACTTTCACGTCTCTGTAGGATGATTTATTGGGTACATTCCACCTCTACACTCTTAATTTACCATAGCTCAGGATCCAAATAGCTTTAGAAACTCAGCTTGTTTCATGATCATGGGGAAGAAAATTCATTTTCACAAATTCTTTATACAGTTTTCTTGAATTCCAGCATAGTATCTAACTGTAGTGATTTTAAGAGTCTTGACTTGAAATTATGTTACTGTTTAGTATTTTCCGTTTTAATACTTATGTGTGTGTTTGTGTGTGTGTGTAGTTTATCATCTTATCAATTATACATGCCACTGAAAAAGAAGCTTAGTTGGCCAGGCATGGTGGCCCATGCCTGTAATCTTAGCACTTTGGGAAGCCAAAGAGAGAGAATTACCCGAGGCCAGGAGTTCAAGACAAGCCTGGACAACATAACGAGACCTCTCCACCTCCACAAAAATAAAAAATAAATTAAAAATTAGCTGGTTCATGCCACTACACTCTAGCCTGGGTGACAGAGCGAGACCCTGTCTCTATTAAAAAAAAAAAAGTAGCTGGTACTGGAGTCAGTTTAATCTGAACTCTGTTTTCAGGGCTTCAATTTTCAGATTCCCTCAGACAATTCTTTAAGAAGCCAGTTAAATTCTGGCTTTACACAGGCTCACAAAATGACACGGAGCCTTGCCCTTATTTGTATTTGTGATATTTGTCATGAAATTAGAATACATGATTAGCAAAATTTGCCCATCAGTTAACTAACTGTATTAATATATCCACTACAGAAAGCTGTTCCTTTCTGAGTTAGATTTTTCCCATGGGGTTGGTTGGATTTGCCCTTTTCTTTGCAGAGTTGTTATGTGGGTCTAGTAAATTAGAGAAGGTGGTGCTAGGTAAATGTAAAAACACTATAAAAATCTAGGACATTATAACTAATGCATCTTGTTTTCCAGATGTTTGGCAATACCTCGTCTATTCAGTTGATACTTTGTTAATATCTTAGACATTTGCTATCTCTAGATTCAAATCTGTTTACATTCTTGGCATAATTTTAATTTTTTGTATATACTTTAAATTTTAAAAAATCCAAATACTTTTAAAAAGGCTACTTACTCTGAGGAATATTTAAAGAAATACTATAATTTTGGAGAGTAATGTTCATGCTGAGTCATTTCTGACTGAAAACTACCCTTAATATGACTGACTGATGGTCAGTGTCTCAGGCAGAAGCACTATTAGAGTATTCTCAGGTCATATATTTGACTTGGAAATGTATTTCAATTTTACCAAATACTTTAATGAAATAATAGAAAGCGTATTTGTCAAATTTGTATTTTGTCCACACCTAATAGAAACAAAACTCAAAATTTTGAAAGTTCTTTTTAAACTAAAAATATGGGCTTAGCTTTAAAAAGTGAAACAACAAAAATATATATAAATTTCTAGATGTGTTTCAAGTAATCAGAATGAGATAAATAAGATTATGCAACATCCAATGATATTTACTGTAAGAGATCATTTTATTCTTACTAATTTTCATCTCAAATACTTAGACTACATTAATAGAAATTCAGCATCCAGGATATGAAATATAAATAATACTCTACTATGTGTGTAACAACATGCATTTTAAATGGTCTGATCAAAAACTCCATTTCTAAGGCATTGGTTGAATGAACAATGGTTGAATAAACATAATCCATAATGGTGGTATGTTAGTCAATTATAATAAATAATAAGAAATATTTCTTTTATTAGGCCATATAATATCCCAGATATATTACTAAAATGAAAAAGAGTTGAGGAAAGTATATGGCACACTCTCTTTTATTTAAATAAATCAGACGACATAAATATATATACCTAAAATTTTAAAGATGGCTATTTATAAAGATGGCAATACAAGAGGCATGTATAGAACTTCTTTGAAGATATACTGCTTTAGATATTTAATTTTGAAATTTCTATTATTTTTATGAACATAAAACAAAATTGCATTTTAAAAAGAAGGAAATCTCTAGAAATTGAAACTAAAACAAACAAATCTAAATTTGCATATAGTTGGTGATATATCAATATAGAAAGGATCTAGTCTAAGTGAATTAAAAGAATATGATAATTTGCATGTATGTAGTAAATTATAGCATAAGCAGAAAAGATTTTTTTTCTTTTTTTTGAGACAGCGTCTAGCTCTGTCTCCCCTGCTGGCGTGCACTAGCCTGATCTTGGCTCACTCACTAAAACCTCCACCTCCTGGGTTCAAGCGATTCTCCTGCCTCAGCCACCTGAGTAGCTGGAACTACAGGCACATGTCACCATGCCCAGATAATTTTTGAATTTTTTCATGGGGAAACAATAATTTTTGTATTTTTTCATGGAGATACAATAATTTTTGTGTTTTTTTTAAATATTTAGAGATGGGGTTTCGCCATATTGGTCAGGCTGGTCTCAAACTCCTGGCCTCAAGTGATCCACCTGCCTTGGCTTCCCAAAGTGCTGGGATTACAAGAATGAGCCACTGTGCCTGGCCAGGACAAAAGAATTTAAAAACTCTTCTTTAGTAGTTATATTGTAGATGGTAGGATATTGATGGTATTTTTACTTGAGATTTTTATTCTGTAACATAGAATACAACAAGCAGATAATTACATATATTCTATTTTTATTTTTCCTGGTGAAAATGTTCTCACTGATGCTAATAGCAACAATAACCATGATATATGCAATACATCATATATGATAAAAACCATGAGTTTATCAAGTATTAATAAGAAGGTTAATCCTAGAGAAAAAAACACATTATTCTGCAAACTACTAACTAAGTGATAAATTTAATCCTGCTTTCCTATATACATTCTGTCACTGGAGAAGGGAAAAGTTGCTCTTTATAGAAATAGCTCAGCTATTAAGTTAAGAATCAATGTTAAATTTAGAATATCACCATTTAGTGAATCCCATTTAATGAATGGCTTTAGTCATTAAACATGAACAGCTGCTAATATCAAAGAAATAGAGACAACCAGACATCATATGTCTCCTGATGAAAGAATATTACATTACCTAAGAAGTATTATTGCCAAAAAAAAAATTGAACACAAATGAGATCAAGGCTGCAGATCCAACTTACAGAAAATAGACATCAGAGGTATAAGTTAAATTACACTGTATAAAACTACACAGCACAGATGACTCTGTTTCTTTAATAAATACCCTTGTAATATATTTGTTTCATACATATATGTGATAATTAGATATTTGAAGATAAGGTATTATGAATAATTTTAAATGTGATATGAGTATTGTGTTAGTTACCAAAGAAAAATCCCTTTATTTCAGAGATATATACAGAAATATTTGTGAGTGAAATTATTTCATGTCTGAAACATGTCCAAAATAATGTGGGCAAGAATGAGTAGGATATAGATGAAACAATATTGTCAATATTGGATATAAGTGTATAAAGATTTATATTACTTTATAATTTTCCTGTTTTTGTACATGTAAAATTTTCAATCATCTGTAAACATTTCCTGAAATATGGAACATCAAATTCTTTTTAAACTTTCTTTAAAAGCATGTGGAAATAAGAATTAGAATTAATGTGCATTAATTAACATGTGGATAATAAACATTCTTCAAGATATAAAATTCAGCTCTCAACAAAGAAAAGGAATCTCTAGGTTACATAAATGCAGAGACAAGTGAAAACCAGAGAAGTCAAAATGGAACGCAACCGTAGGGCTATTGTCGGTGGAGGAGCAGGAAAGAATTCAACTTTAGTAACCTAAGAGTTTGAGTTAAATACTCATACTATGGCAGAAGGTGAGGACCAGGACTTTTGTGAGACTGGGATTTGGAAATGATGCTCCTTCATAAACTTTATCCCTGAGACTGGAATTTGGAAATGTTACCCCTTCATAAACTTTACCTATGAAAGACTCACAGAAAAAAATGTCTGCATCACAAGGAGTTGACAAAGAAGCTTGTCTGTCCTAATCTGGGATCTGGGTAACCAATAAAAATACAAAAGTGCATCTCACAAACATGAGAAATTAAATAAAGCCTCACTAGATATGTGTTCAAAACATTAAACAAAACAATACAAAACAAGAGAAAAATGCATCATAAAAAGGATCATCTAATAGGGAAACAGCATAATTAAAAATGCCAAAAATTTGGTAAAAGAGATCAACATCTACAAGAGAAAGTAAAATACACTTGCCTAAGCTGATAAGCAAAGAAGTAATTCAAAAGTCCTAAGATAAGATCTACAAAAATATCCTGAAAAAGAAACTAATTAAAATTCTAAAAACTCTATGATAAAAAAAATAGTCACTGATACTTAAACTGCCTAGATGGGATAATCAGCAGAGTAGACACAGTTGAAGAAAATGAAAATTATTGATTTCTGGTGAGAACACTTAATATTCTTTCTCATCATTTTTCAAGAATACAATATACCATCATTAAGTACAATAGTTATCATGTTGTGCAATTTATTTTTGAATTTATTCCTTTTATCTAACTGTCATTTTCTGTGCTCTGACAATCATCTCCCCCACTCCCCAGTCATCCCAACCTCTGGTAACCATCATTCCACTATTCTTTATTTCTATGGGATCGATTTTCTAAAAATTCCAATTCCATTTTTTTTTTTTGAGACAGAGTCTTGCTCTGTTGCCCAGGCTGGAGTGCAGTGGTGCAATCTCGGCTCACTGCAACCTCCACCTCCAGGTTCAAGCGATTCTCCTGCCTCAGCCTCCTGAGTAGCTGGGACTACAGGCTCCCACCACCACACCCAGCTAATTTTTGTATTTTCAGTAGAGACATGTTTCATCATGTTGGCCAGGATAGTCTCGATCTCCTGACCTCGTGTTCCACCCGCCTCAGCCTCCCAAAGTACTGAGATTACAGGCATGAGCCACCATGTCTGGCCCTCCAATTCCATTTTTTTTAAAAATGAGTGAGATATGCAGTATTTCTATTTCTGTGCCTAGATTATTTCACTTAACATAATGTCCTCCAGGTCCATCCATGTCATTGCAAATGAGAGGATATGTTCATTGGACCTGGAAAGCAATGAGTAGCAAGTACCCTGGCCTACTCTATTAGTCCATTTTCACGCTACTATCAAGAACTACCTGAGACTGGGTAATTTATAAAGAAAAGAGGTTGAATTTATTCACAGTTCTGCATTACTGGGAAGGCCTCAGGAAACTTACAATCATTATGGAAGACAAAGGAGAAGCAAGGCACATCTTACATGGTGGCAGGAGACAGAAAGAGCAAAGGGGGAAGTGCCACAATTTTAAACCATCGGATATTCTGATAACTCACTCACTATCATGAAAATAGCATGGGGGAAACTGCTCCCATAATCCAATTACCTCCCACCAAGTGCCTCTCCTTACACATAGGGATTACAATTCAAAATGAGATTTGGGTGTGGACTCAGAGCCAAACCATATCACCTGCAAAGACACATTGCATGCCAGATGGTTGAAGACAAACCCTTCAAATATTCAGGGCCTGACATGTCAGTGAAGTTTTAAAAGTTTGATGATCTGGAGGATATCCTCTCCATGAATAGGATATGTTACTACATCGTGTATCCCATCCACTAAAACAACACAGCTCTTGGTCTACTGCTTTGGATTTCAGAGACAAGACACAACACACTTAAAACTAGTACTCTGACCCTTTTACTGTGTGACTTGAAAGGATTCCAGTTTTAGGTGGAACCCAGAGCAAGCATGGGCTCTGTGTCAGATTTAGGCTATGATATAAACTGTCTTACTACTCAGGCCATGTAATCCAGTAGATCTAGGTAAACCAGAGGTACTCATCATAGACAAAGATGCCTTGTGGAGTCTCTGCCAGATCCCAGTAAGAAATTTTCAGACTATACTCTTGAGTGTAATTTCTTTTTCTTTTATAGCTGCCTGAAAAGCAGCTCCTGTTGGGTTCCTGGGGCCTATTACAGCCTGAGTTCCGACTCTGACATCAGTGACTATGCAACTGGAATTGTCCATTGTAAATTGATATTGTCAGGTCTTCCAAGTCACATTGTTGGGCAGGAGCAGCACCCATCTTTCATATGTTGGAAATGATACATTTGATATGGCCCCTATGCAGGTCTAGAAGCTAGAAGTATATAACATAAATACTTGGCCCAAACCAATCATGTTGTTATCATTGTTGCATTATAAACTCTTTCAGCTCACACTTACAGCTTCATAAGATGGTGGGTAAGGTATCGTCAATCAATGGACAGAGAAGAATAAAACTCTGTCTTGGTTCATAAATGCATCATCTCTAATGTTTGTGTGAATAAAAACATACTTCTGTTTCACACAATTTCACCTGTGATAGATAGATATTTTGAGGATAGCAATGAGGAAAACTTTTCTCAGGAAGTAGATCAGTGTATTTGTTCATTATGTCTACGAAAAGTAGACTCAAGTAAAATTCTCTTTCTCTCTCTTTATAAATATATGTGTGTGCGCATGTGTGTATGTAATACTCCTGGGTCATGACAAGTGTTTTGAATTGTTGAATTGAGACCTCAAAGTAGCAATATTGGAAAATTAAGGACAAGAAAATCTGAGGCAGAAGCATGAGTATGAACCTCTGGAAATGGGCACAAAAGTCTTTGTGTCTCATGTCAGTGACTATCAGAGAAGCCATTGTAGAAGAGGGTCTCAGCCACCAGTTGGAGAGAATCACTTGACAGTGAATATTAGCTAGCCTCTGCCTTCACACCCACCCATACTCCCTACTTGCTCAATAGGCTCATGAATATCCCAGCTATGGTGCTAGAAATAGACTATCCATGGGCCTTTCACTGAGACCAGTCAGTGGAAATATAGCTGAGTACCCTACTTATTAGTGCAGTCACTAAACCCACAATATGGTGCTATTCCTTAAGGATACCAGCCAGCCCCTTGTTGGCAAGTCAGTTATATCAAACCTCCTCCATCCTGAAAGGAACCACTGGGTTGTTCTTATTGAAATAGACTAATATTCCAAATATTAATCTGCTCTTTAGTCCATTATGCCTTTGCTGCCACCAATATCTGAGAGCTTATGCAGTGTCTGAATTCCCAACATAGGATTCCATGCAACATAATCATCCACCAGGAAACTCAATTTGTAATAAAGGAGTTGTAGCAACTGACACAAGATCCATTGTTACAATCGAACATATATTACATCATCTGGAAAAAGACAGATTGATAGAACCTTGGCATGGCCTGGTAAAGGCTTAGCTAAGGTGTAGGAAAAGGGTCATTAACTACAGGTTTGAGATATTCTTAAACAAGATGAAACTTTTGCTTTAATAGGTAAACTATGCTGGCTGGGCACAGTGGCTCACGCCTGTAATCTCAGCACTTTGGGAGGCTGAAGTAGGCAGATATCTTCAGCTCAAGAGTTCTAGACCAGCCTGGCCAACATGGTGAAATCCCATCTCAACTAAAAATACAAAAATTAGCCAGGCATGGTGGTGTACACCTGTAATCCCAGCTTCTCGGGAGGCTGAGGCAGGAGAATCACTTGAACCCGGGAGGCAGAGGTTGCAGTGAGCCAAGATCACGCCATTGTACTCTAGCATGGGTGATAAAGGGAGACTCCATCTCAGAAAACATAAAAATCAAAATAAAAGAAAATATGCTAAGTCTACAAAACAAGAAGTGAAAGTTAGATTGACCCTTTTCCCCATCACTTTCTGGAACCTACTTTATAATCCAAGCTTCTCTTCCCTACAACTCTAGAATATTAGATAAGTGGTCTTTCCAGGTATACAAGTTATAGTGTTGTGACATGATACCATCAAGAGTTTCAGTGAATCTGATATTCCCCTTCCTGTGTCCATGTGTTCTCATTGTTCAGTTCCCACCTATGAGTGAGAACATGCAGTGTTTGGTTTTTTGTCCTTGTGATAGTTTGCTGAGAATGATGGTTTCCAGCTTCATCCATGTCCTTACAAAGGACATGAACTCATCATTTTTTATGGCTGCATAGTATTCCACGGTGTATATGTGCCACATTTTCTTAATCCAGTCTATCATTGTTGGACATTTGGGTTGGTTCCAAGTCTTTGCTATTGTGAATAGTGCCCCAATAAACATACGTGCACTTGTGTCTTTATAGCAGCATGATTTAGGACTGTTGTGGGGTGGGGGAAGGGGGGAGGGATAGCATTAGGAGATAAACCTAATGCTAAATGACGAGTTAATGGGTGCAGCATACCAACATGGCACATGTATACATATGTAACAAACCTGCACGTTGTGCACATGTACCCTAAAACTTAAAGTATAATGATAATAAAATAATTTTAAAAAAGAGTTTCAGTGAATCTAAAGCTTCAACCACTATCTGGTTACTTATTCACACCAGTGGACAGTAGGCAAATAAGTCAATATTGTTCTTACACAATAGAGATAAGGAAGAGTGTATTTTTATAAATCAGTAGCATCACCCATGTAATCTTTTGTGTTCTATTATCAGTGATAAAAGCAAATTTGCAATTGTATCAACATAGTCTGGCAAGATCAAGGCAATCAAAAATCAGGCACACAGTAATAAAAGTATGAATCACCAGTGCCCCCCACCACACACCACTCCCCACTCCAAGCAAATAACCTTGATCAGCTGATATTCTGGCTGTGGGTAAGTGAAATCTGGGTGGTGAAGAATAATATGATGACTATAGTGTGTCCCATTTACTGAGTAAAAATACTTAATTTAAGTACTTTTTAAGTATACTTAAATTAAGTAAATTAAGTATACTTAAATTAATAGCAACTTAGTGGTTGCTATTAATCATGAAGATATAAAGACATCTAATGGACACAAGGCAGAGGTAGTTGCAAATGGTTGTGATACCCCACTCCGTGTTCACATTATCCACCTGGATTTAAGCTTTTTTTTTTTTTGCCAGCATTGCACACCAAATGTGTGGTTTGATCTGTCTTTCTCTCTCTGTCTCCCTCTTGCCATTTTACTTTTTTTCTAGGAATCTAAAGGCCATTCAGGTGGATAAAGTCTCCAGGTAGAGGTTCAGAAGAGTTAACACTCATTAAGCAATCCTCAAAAATGCTCTTGTTTATGTATTTTTAAAACAGAATTTCTTAAAACTGTCTAGTTCCAAGCAGGTGAATTTTTATTATCATCAAAATTTCTTACTTTCCATTTTCCCCTGAACTTTTCCTGTACTTAATGAAGCAATATAATAGTAGTTTAATTCTAAGCCTCTCAAGTAGTAAGATATTATTATTTTCCTATGTTAGAAAAAAACAAATTTTAGAGCACAATGTTGGTAATTCTGGTAATAGAAGCAAGGAGGAAATACATTAGTCAAAATAACAAGGTTAAAAAAAGTCTGGCAAAATTGTATGGCAAAATCCTCATGATACTTTTTGCTTCAGGATGCAGTTGGCTTTCATAATGTGTTTTTTTTCTTTTACTTTTAGAAAATCTAATATGCTGTCTCAGATATGGTTTGTATATGAGGAGTTATTTATGGTTTTTAGTTTTAGCCAAGCTTTAGAAGCCAAAGATCATTACACAAAGTGAGGCTTCTCTTTTGTCCCATTGCACCTCTTGATGATAACATTCAACATTCTATGAAGGAAGGCATCAAGAGTACTGGTAGAGTTGCAAGCTTTGGAATTATCCAGATGGATCCCAAAATACCAACATTCTAGTTGTCATCAGGTTTTAGCTTTTATAAAATGTGAATTTTTATAATCATTTTACAGTGTTGTTGAACACAGTTGTCTGGGTCTTAGCGTTCACAAAGCAGCAATAATAAGACTGTTTTATTGTTGGGAGGATTATGTGAAAAACACCAGAGGAGCTTAATATATTATCTATGAAATACCAGACATGTTATAAAGATTGGAGAATTTCTCCCTCTATACCTGAGGAAGGCTGAGGAGGAGCCACTATGCATGACAATTAAGGTTGTTGAAGAGAATAACTATATGGAGGGTCATACATGGAGAGGACAACATAAACCACTGTACACGCTGGATGTTGGCATATAAAGTCAATCATATGTAAAAGCTAAGTGGAAGGGTAACCTATACTTCATTGATAAAAAATATTATTTCTATTACATTTTAAAATTAATTTTGTTACTAAAATGTGACACCAGAACATACTGGGATCAGCCAGTGATCTGAAAACTGAGACTTCCTAAGATGATGATGCTGCTGAAGACATAGATTTGGTCTGACCTTTACTACAAGCCTTTAATGCCTTCCATTTTCCTTAATTTTTGAGAAACTCATTAGGTTATAACAAATGGCTTGAAGGAGAATGAAAACTCGAATGAGATATTTCAGGAGAAGAAAACATAACCAACTTTAGAATTAAATAGGATGCCTGAAATATGCAGGCCAACAAAATTACTTAAGGACTGTGCTTAAGAGCACTTTTACACTCTTGGTGGCAATGTAAATTAATACAACGACAATGGAAAACAGTATGGAGATTCCTTAAAAACCCTAAAAGTAGAAGTATTATTCAACCTATCAATCCCACTACTGGGTATCTACCCAAAGAAAATGAAGTCATTATATGAAAAAGACCCATGCACACACATGTTTATAGCAGCACAATTCACAATTGCAAAAATATGAAACCAACATAAGTGCCTGTCGACCAAGTATAAAAGGAAATGTGTTATACACACGACTACATGGAAACTGAACAACCTGCTCCTGAATGACTCTTGGATAAATAATGTAAATAAGGTAGAAATCAAGAAGTTCTTTGAAACTAATGAGAACAAAAGTATAGTGTACCAGCATCTCTGGGATGCAGCTAAATCAGTGTTAAGAGGAAAATTTATAGCACTAAATGCCTACATCAGAAAGCTAGAAAGATCTCAACTTAACAACTTCACATCACAAATAAAACAACTAGAGATTCAAGGCAAAAGAAAAAAAAAAACCAAAGCCAGCAGAAGGCAAGAGATAACCAAGATCAGAGCTGAACTGAAGGAGATAGAGACATGAAAAACCCATCATAAAATCAATGAATCCAGGCACTGATTATTTGAAAAATTTAATAAAATCGATAGACTTCTAACTAGACTAATAAAGTAAACAGTGATGATTCAAATAAACACAATCAGAAATAAGGGGGATAGCACCACTGACCCCACAGAAATGCAAACAACTATCAGACAATACTATAAACATCTCCATGCACATAAACTAGGAAGAAATGGATAATCTAGAAGATTATCTAGAATCTAAAATGGAAAATCTAGAAGAAATGGACAAATTTCTGGACACATGCACCCTCCCAAGACTGAGCCAGGAAGAAATTGAATCCCTGAGTAGACAAATAACAAGTTCAGAAACTGAGGCAGAAATAAATAGCCTACCAACCAAAAAAAGCCCGGGACCAGACAGATTCACAGCCGAATTCTGCCAGAGATACAAAGAAGAGCTGGTACCAATTCTACTGAAACTATTCCAAAAAATAGAAAAGGTGGTACTGCTCCCTAACTCATTCTATGAGGCCAGCATTATTCTGATACAAAAACCTGGCAGAGACACAACACAAAAAAGAAAATTTCAGGTCAATATGCTTGATGAACATCGATGCAAAAATCTTCAACAAAATACTGGCCAACCAAATACAGACACACATCAAAGAGCTTATCAACAATGATCAAGTAGGCTTCATCCCTGGGATGCAAGGTTAGTTCAAAATATGCAAATCAAGAAATGTGATCCATCACATAAACAGAACTAAAGACAAAAACCAGATAATTATCTCAATAGATGCAGAAAAGGCCTTCAATAAAACCCAACATTCCTTCATGTTAACAACTCTCAATAAACTAGGTATTGAAGGAACATACCTCAAAATAATAAGTCATTTATGACAAACCCATGGCCAATATCATACTGAACGGGCAAAAGCTGGAAGCACTCCCCTTGAAAACTGGCACAAGACAGGGATGCCTTCTTTCACGTCTTCTATTCAACACAGTATTGGAAGTTCTGGCCAGGGCAATCAGGAAACAGAAAAATAAAGGGTATTCAAATAGGGAGAGAGGAAGTGAAACTATCTTTGTTTGCAGATGACACAATCCTATATCTAGAAAATCCCATAATCTCAGCCTAAAAGCTTCTTAAGCTGATTAGCAACTTATGCAAAGTCTCAGGATACAAAACGAATGTGCAAAAATCCCTAGCATTCCTATATATGAAAAACAGGTTAGCTGAGAGCCAAATCACAAATAAACACCCATTCACAATTGGCACAAAAAGAATAAAATACTTAGGAATACAGCTAACAAGGAAAATTAAGGACCTCTTCAAGGAGAACTACAAACCACTGCTCAGAGAAATCAGAGATGACACAAACAAATGGAAAAACATTCCATGCTCATGGATAGGAAGAATAAATATTGTGAAAATGGCCATGGTGCCCAAAGCAATTTATAGATTCAATGCTAGTCCCATTAAACTAACATTGGCTTTCTTCACAGAATTAGAAAAACATCTATTTTAAAATTCATATGAAACCAAAAAAGAGGCTAAATAGCTAAGACAATTCTAAGTAGAAAGAACAAAGCTGGAGGCATCACTCTACCGACTTCAAACTATACTACAATGCTACAGTAACCAAAACAGCATGGTACTGGTACAAGAACAGACACATAGACCAATGGAACAGAATAGAGAATCCAGAAATAAGATTATACACCTACAACAATTTGATCTTTGACAAACCTGACCAAAACAAGCAATGGAGAAATAATTCCCTGTTTAATAAATGGTGCAGGGAGAACCAGCTAGCCATATGCAGAAAATTGAAACTGGACCCTTTCCTTACCACCATATACAAAAAATCAACTCAAGATGGATTAAACTCTTAAATATAAAACTCAAAATTCTAAAAACTCTAGAAGAAAATCTAGGCAATACCATTCAGGACATAGGCACAGGCAAAGATTTTATGACAAAAATGCCAAAAACAATTGCAACAAAAGCAAAAATTGACAAATGGAATCTAATTAAACTAAAACATTGCTGTGCAGCAAAAGAAACTATCATCAGAGTGAACAGACAACCTACAGAATGGGAGAAAATTTTGCAATCTATCCACCTGACAAAGGTCTAATATTCAGCATCTACAAGGAACTTAAACAAATGTACAAGAAAACAAACAACCCCATTAAAAAGTGGGCAAAGGACATGAACAGACACTTTTTAAAAGACATACTTACGGCCAATCAAATATATGAATAAAAGCTCAACATCACTGGTCATTAGAGAAATGCAAATCAAAACCACATTGAAATACTATCTCGCACCAGTCAGAATGACGATTATTAAAAAGTCAAAAAACAACAAATACTGACGAGGTTATGGAGAAAAAGGAAAGCTTTTATACTGGGAGCATAAACTAGTTTAACCATTGTGGAAGCCACTGTAGAGATTCCTCAAATACCCAGAGACAGAAATACCATTTGACCCAGCAATCCAATTACTGGGTATCTACCCAAACGAATGTAAATCATTCTATGATAAAGACACATGCACACATATGTTCATTGCAGCACTATTCACAATAGCAATGACATGAAATCAACCTAAATGGCCATCAACAATAGACTGGATAAATAAAATATGGTACATATACACTATGCAGTCATAAAAAGGAAAGAGATCATGTCCTTTGCAGGGACATAGAGGAAGCTAAAGGCCATTATCTGCAACAAACTAATGCAGGAACAGAAAACTAAATACCACATGTTCTCACTTACAAGTGAGAGCTGAAAGATGAGAACACATGGACTCATAGTGGGGAAAAACATACACTGAGGTCTGTTGGAGCTTGGGAGTCAAGGAAGAGGGAGAGCATCAGGAAGAATACTAATGGATGCTGGGCTTAATACCTAGGTGATGGGTTGATCTGTGCAGCAAATCACCATGGCACACATTTACCTATGTAACAAACCTGCACATCCTGCACATGTACCTCTGAACTTTAAAAAAAAAGCTGGAGGCAGTGGCATTAGTTCCTGGGGGTCTTCAGATCTCAGAGCAAGGGACCCATTCTGGACCCTAAACTCTATGAGAGACCACAAAGCAGCCTTAAATCCAAAGGAGTTTTACATGGGAAAAAAAATTGCTGTGAGGAGTTACATTAAATAATTATAGTGGTTGTTTTGAATGCAGTTGTAAGTAATTCCTTTTTTATAACTATTTGTTATAAAAAAATATTCTTTTTTATAACTATTTGTCCTTTTCAAATTCCTGACTGTGAACTAAACTCAGTAGGTCTGTCAGCTTGAATATTATTATCTCTTGGAATCTCATTTCAAAAAATCTTTTAAATGGAAAGGATACAAGAGTAAAAATTCTTAGAACTTATGAAATGATAAAATGAGACTGTAATCATAAAGTGCCTGGCATGTTGTGGTCACTCAATAAACACTGCTTTCCTCACTGCCCCCCGAAAAAATGTGGTAATATATATACCATGGAATACTACTCAGCCATAAAAAGAAATGAAATAATGTCTTTTCCAGCAACTTGGATGGAGCTGGAGGCCATTATTCTAAGTGAGGTAACTCAGGAATGGAAAACCAAATATCATAGGTTCTCACTTATAAGGGAGAACTAAGCTATGAGGATGCAAAGGTATGAGAATGATTTAATAGACTTTGGAGACTCAAGGACAGGGAGAAGTTTGGGAAGGGGGTGAGGGATAAAGGACTACACATTGAGTACAGTGTACACTGCTCAGGTGATAGGTGCAACAAAACCCCAATCACTACTAAAGAACTTACACAGTTAACCAAAGATTACCTGTACCCTAAAAACTATTGAAGTAAAAATACTTAAATAAAAACTATTGAAATAAGAAGATCACGCATTTTCTTGGAACTTTTCTCTTCCTACTTCTTTACTTTGTAAAGCAAAATTTACATTTTGAATATTTATGGATGAGACAAAATATGTTTTCTTAGTGTCCTTGAGTGTCTGAAATTTATATCAAATAATTTGAAAACAAGATAGGCTGTATATTGTAAACTCAAAATAAGCAAAATTAAAAGTTGCATAGTAATGTTATGTAATATAAATCATGATAATATGGTAATATAAATATAAGCTATAGCACTTATTGGAAGTTCATGATGCTTCCTGCCTGACTTATATTTAGGAGAATGTTATTATACAATTTGTGGATTCATGGTAAACTTTCAAAACTTTTCTTTCTTTATAAATAAATTTTTATGGGTTAACAAGATGTAAAACTACCTACAAATTAGAATGGGATTGCCAGCTAAATATTAGCCAATATAAAAGGAAAAAATGACATCGAATAGGGTAAGATTAATCAAGTTAAAAAAAGTCATCTGATACTGTAGTATTACGAACCAATTTATTCACTGTTGCTTACCACACTGAAAGCACTGTACAAAAATGAAAACTACTTGCCCAGAATTTTTACTGAGTTATGCTATGTCAATATATTATAATGATGTTTACTTGTTTCTGGATTCAATTTCATGGGTATTTAAATTTTCCAACAATCTAATGTGTTTCTTGCTTTGAAAATGTGTCAAACCTACCAAATCATGCACAATCTACAAGGAAATTTTAATTCAAATACAATGAGTACAAAAACAAAACTCTCAGCTTAATTTTCTCAGTGTATATTGAAGAGCTTATTAAGTATTGAAGGAAATATATTAATGGAGTATATAGTTAATAAAATAAAATCAGTATAAATGTCTGAAATAACGTTCATAATGAATAATTTTAGAATGTGTATCTAATTGTTGATTTAATTTGAAAGCTGAGAACCTAAGAAATTTTTACAGTTGATTTGACTGTACATTGTCATTCACAATCCAAGTTGAAAGAATTATCTAGGGAAGTGTTTAAAAATACTGACACCTAGAACTTATCCCACCAACTAAATGTGAACCTCTAGTTAGGACCTCAGCATCTATATTTTTTAAAGCTCCCAAGATGACTCTACAATGCAGCCAAGATTGAAAACGAATGAGGTAGATATTTTAGTTCTTCTAATGTTGCATGCATTTTCACTTTATGTTAAGTCAAGGAAATGCAAGGAAGATTCACTACTATGCAAGACACTTGACACATATAGGTCTAAAAAATAGTCATAAAATTAAAAAGTTGCCAAAATTTGTTAAAATTTTTGTCGCAAAAGCAATGGCTAGAAAAAGAAGTTTTGGGGACGGGCGCGGTGGCTCACTCCTGTAATCCCAGCACTTAGGGAGGTCGAGGGTGGCAGATCACGAGGTCAGGAAATCGAGACCATCCTGGCTAACACGGTGAAACCCCGTCTCTACTAAAAATACAAAAAATTAGCCAGGCGTGGTGGCGGGTGCCTGTAGTCCCAGCTACTCCGGAGGCTGAGGCAGGAGAATGGCGTGAAAGAGGGAGGCGGAGCTTGCAGTGAACCCAGATCGGTCTACTGCACTCCAGCCTGGGCCACAGAGCGAGACTCCGTCTCAAAAAAAAAAGAAAGAAAGAAAAGAAAAGAAACAGAAGTTTTGGAGAAGGAGTGGTGATTACTATAAAAGTTGCACACAAAAATGTGACTTAATCAATATTTGGGCAAGAACCTTGGCTGTTAAAATGATACAAGAACTTTTATAGTGGTGCTGATAAATATTTAAGACCAATCATTAATTAACAAAAACTTCAAAAATGTTTGTAATAGAAAAGGAGTCTAGAATTGAAAAATTTATTTGCTATCCAAAAGAATGTGCTGGCATGAATATTTGGAATGGGACAAGAAAGAAACCGTTTGAATTAATTTTATTTTATATATTGTGTCCAACTTTTAACTTTTTAATAACATCTCCCAAAGATATATAATAAGGTAGTTAAGATTTAAAAAATAAGATTATTGAATATTTTATAATACTAAAATATCCATTGGAAAATTATTTTCTGCAAAGTAATAAAGACACATTACTAAGTAAAGTGCTCACTAACATCTTCCAAAGTGATCATTTAACATCTGAGCAATTGGAATAATTATAAAATATATTTAATGATTTAATTTTAAAGTATATATATTTCTAATTATCCTACAACCTTCCAAATCAGTTTAATTAAATGCTGATATTGTAATATGACCTGTCAATGTCAAAAAATCACACTACTCAACCTTCAGTTCCAAAATGGCAGCATAAAAGCAAACTGACTTCATTCCCTACCGCAGAAAACCAAAGTCAAATAACACCAAGATTATTACCATCAATATTTCAGAATTCAAATATGAAAATGAGACACTTTCTGAGGCCATCAAGAAGTGAAAAAACTCTTAGCAGATAGTAGGAGAAATGGATTTTCACATCTGCAACACCCCTTTTCCCATTCTGCCTGACACTAAGTGCACAGAAAATTTTCTACCAACTCATGATTTGTACACTGAAAAAAGTGAGACAGCCAGCTTCCCCACCATCCCGTGTCTCCTAGCAGGAGACCTATCCTTGCCTCAACTCACAGGAAGTATTGTAAGTGCTTATGAAAAGAAATACCCCTGAGAACAAGCAGAGAAAAAGGAGGAGGCAAGACTACCTTTCCAGCCCTGAAAACTCTGCTTTGTAACTCAGCCAAAGGAGACTGTTCAGCCACAGTATGCTATAGGAGGTTCATTCCACAGGTCCCTGGAAAAGAACCCCAAGCCAGCCTTTTCATACTGCTGGGATGTTTTTTTTTTTTTTTTTTTGCACATTCCCCATTTGGGAAGGGCAGTGCTTTGATTATTTACTACAGCCAAGGTGAACCTGGGCTTAAGACACTAGAGCTAGAAAGGAGGCAACCACCTAACAGTAAAGAAACTCTAAGCAAATATATCCATTAAAAAAAAAAAAAAGCCAGACAGAGAAGACTGGAGTAAATAACTAATTCTTCAAGAAAAGACTTAGTAATACATCAACAAGAAATGACAGCAAACCGAGAACGATGATCTCTCCAAATGGACAAAGCAAAAAAAGTGACTGATTTCTCAGTTCTCTGATCAAAAATACAGTACCGCTGTGTGAAGGAAACTCAGTGATCTTCAAGGTAACAGAGGAAAGCAATTCAGAAATTTATCAGATAAATTTAACAGAGATAAAAATAATTTTAAAAATCAAACAGAAATATTATAACTGAGAAATGCATTTGCTGAACTCAAAAATTCCTTACTCTCATAGCATAATGGATCAAGCAAAGAAAAAACATCAGTGAGCTCAAAGACAGACTATTTTAAAATACATAGTCAAAGGAGAAAAAAATAAAAGACTAAAAAGAAGCAAAGATTACCGACAAGATATGGAAAGTTATCTCAAAAGACCAGATCTAAGAATTATTGGCGTTCAAGAGGGAGTTGAGCAAGACCAAGAGGTAGAACTATTATTCAAAGAAACAATAACAAAAAACTTTCCAAAACTTGAGGAAGATATAACTATCCAGGAACAAGAAGGCCAGAGAATTCCAAACAGATTTGACCCAAAGAAGACTACCACAATGCACACAATAATCAAACTCTCAAAGAGGACCCTAAAAACAATAAAAGAAAAGAAGCAAATAACATGTAAAGGAGCTCCAATTCTGGCAACAGGCTTCTCAATGGAAACCATACAGGCCAGGAGGGAGTGGTACAAAATTTTCAAAGTGCTGAAAGAAAAACAAACAAACGAAAAACACCACCCAAGAATGCTGTATCTAGCAAAGTTATCCTTGAAATATGAAGGAAAGATAGTCTTTTCCAGGCAAGCAAAAGCTGAGAGAATCAACCACCACTAGATCCATTTATAAAATGTTTAAGGGAGTTCTTCAATCTCGTGAAAAGAAACAACAATGTGAAGAAAACACACAAAACATTGAAGGTGTAAAAACTACTGGTAAATTAAGTACATAGACAAATCCAGAATACTCTAATACTGTAATTGTGGTGTGCAATCCACTAGTAACACTTGTATCTCTAGTATGAAGCTCAAAAGACAAACCTATCAAAAGTAATAATAGCTACAGCAACGTTTTAAGAGATAGGTGATATAAAAATGTGTAAATTGAGAAAATTAAAAGTCAAAATGTGGGGGAATAAAATTATAGTGCAAATTTTTTTCCCTTAGTTTTGTTTTTTATATTCTTTGTGATCCAAGACAAGTTACCACTTATTTAAAATAATGTGTTTTATATTTAGGGGTCTTTTTGTAAGCCTTATGGTAGCCACCATGCAAAAACCTGTAACAGATTCACTAAAAATAAAAAGCAATGACCAGAGAAAAATAAAAACATACTACCAGAGAAAATTACTTTACCATAAAATAAGACAAAAAGAAAGAAATGAGATACAAAACAACCAGAAAACAAACAACAAATGACCGTAGTAAGTCATTACTTATCAATAGTAACACTAAATGTAAATGGACTCAATGCTCCAATGAAAAGGCATAGAATGGCTGAATAAATAAAGAAACAAGACCCAACTATTTACTGCCTAAAGAATACTCACGGGCCGGGCGCGGTGGCTCACGCCTGTAATCCCAGCACTTTGGGAGGCCGAGGCGGGCGGATCACGAGGTCAGGAGATCGAGACCATCCTGGGCGACAGAGCGAGACTCCGTCTCAAAAAAAAAAAAAAAAAAAAAAAAAAGAATACTCACTTCAGTTATAAAAACACAAGTAGATTGATAGTGAAGGGATGTGAAAAGGTGTTATATGCAACTAGAAGCCAAAAAGGAGCAGAAGTAGCTATACTTATTTTAGACAAAAAAGACTACAATCAAAGACCATAAAAAGAGACTAAGAAGGTCATTTTATAATGATAAAGACGTCAATTATAAATATCTACGAATCCAACACAGGAGCTCTCAAGTATATAAAGCAAACATTAAAAGAGCAAAAGAAAAGAGTCAGAGTGCAATACAATAATAGTAGGGTACTTTAACTCCCCACTCTTTGTAATGAACAGATCACCTAGACAGAAAATTAGCAAAGAAAAATTAAAGTTCAACTATATGCTAGACCTAATAGGCTTAACTGACATTTACAGACCATTTCACTCAACTGCTGCAGAATACACACTCTTTTCATCAGCACATGGAACATTCTACAATGTAGATCATATCTTAAGCCATAAAACAAGTCTGAATACATTTTTAAAAGTAGAAACCATACCAAGTAACTTTTTGACTACAATTGAATAACATTAGAAATGAATAACTGGAGGAACCTCGGACTTCATGAACACATGGAAATTAAACAGCACTCTCCTGAACAAACAATGGGGAATAAAAAAAATTAAGACAGTTAAAAAATTTCTTAAAAAAAAAAAACGGAAATAATGCATACCAAAATCTGTAGGATACAGCAAAAGCAGTACTAAGAGGGAAGTTTATGGCAATAAACACCTGCATCAAAAAAGTAGACTTCAAATACACAACCTAATGATATACCTCAAAGGACTAGAAGATCAAGAACAAACTAAACACAACATTGAGACACATCTAGTGTTAGAGCAGTAGCATAGGATTATTGTAAACTCTAATCTGTAGTTTACATTTCAAGCTAGCTAGAAGGAAATAATTTGAATATTTCTAGCATTAAGAAAACACAGGGACGGACGCGGTGGCTCACGCCTGTAATCCCAGCACTTTGGGAGGCCGAGGCGGGCAGACCACAAGGTCAGGAGATCGATATCATCCTGGCTAACATGGTGAAACCCTGTCTCTACTAAAAATACAAAAAATTAGCCAGGCGTGGTGGCAGGCACCTGTGGTCCCAGCTACTCGGGAGGCTGAGGCAGAAGAATGGCGTGAACCGGGGAGGTGGAGCTTGCAGTGAGCCAAGATTGCGCCACTGCACTCTAGCCTGGGCGACAGAGCGAGACTCCGTCTCAAAAAAAAAAAAAAAGAAAGAAAGAAAGAAAACACAGATATTTAAGGTAATGGATACCCCAAGTACACTAATTTGATCTTTACAAATTATATGAATGTATTAATTTATCACATATACTTTGAAACTAGGTACACCTATTATGCATAAATTTTTAAAAAAAGAAAAGAAAAACTACTAGTTGTAAATATTTATGTATGAAATGGGATTTCAGAAATTTCATGCAACCAAAATAAAATATAGAAATAATTAGGCAACAAAACAATATAAGATTTAAAATCTTTACTGTAAATGGCAGCATAAGAGGTCTAAACCAGCGCTTCCCAAACTTACTGATCTGCAGATGACACTTTGAATAGCACACGTCTAAAAAATGCAACTGCCTAGATAAGATTACAAAATCACCTGGTTTCTTTTTTTTAAGTTGGTTTCTGATAGATGTATACAGCTTTTTATCCAACAATTACAATGTGTAAAGTTGTCTTAAGAAAACAGTGACAAGTCAGTGGAAACTTTCATGAAACAAAACCCAGAATTATGGTTTATATTATGCTAATCTTATAAGTAACATAGTCCAAGGAAAGGAGAGGAAAGAAATTCTGAGGGATCATTTTCCAGGACAAAGAAACATAGAGAGGGAGACCGCAATGAATACATTTTTCACATAATTTTATGTGTCAATTTTCCTGAGCCATAGTTCAGATTTTTCTGTAAGGTTGTTTTTTGGATGAGATGAACATTTGAATCATGGAATTTGAGTAAGAAAGATTGCTCTCCATAATGCAGACAAGTATAATTTAATCCAATTCGTTGAAAGTCTGAATGGAACAGAAAACTGATCTTCTAGCAAGAAGAAATTCTCCAACAGATGACCTTCGGACTTGAAATACATCAGCTATTCTAGGAAGTGCCAGATCACCCTGCAGATTTTGGGTTCACCAGCCTCTATAATCACATGAGCCAATTCCTTAAATAAATGTATCTGTATATAGACATATATATCCTATATGTCTGTTTCTCTGGAGAAACTTGACTGATATAACTGTAATTAAAAATTCTTCCCTATTTACAAGATATGGGTAAATTAAACATAATGTAAGTCATTTTAATCATATGTTTTACCTGTTCAGAAGGCATATGGCAAAAGCTTAGAGTCAGCAAAAGACACATTAATTAGAGGAAAGAAGCAATTCTTTAGGCTAAAATTAAAAATCATACATCCTTCATGTGGGTTATATGCTTATTTCTTTAGGACAATGATAGTGACTGGCTTTTATTTAAGAACGTATCTAATAAGTGGTGGACCATGAGGCATAGTACTCTCTCATCATGTTGGGGATCACTGATTCTTGTTATAGACATTGTAATCTACCATGGTATTCATTAATGATATAAAATAATATTGTCAGTAAAAAATCTAAAATTACAATGTACATGACTAATAAAGACAGTAAGGCTATTCTGAAACCATTCAGTAACCAGATTAGTCTTTGAAAACTGAAGGCTTGTTTCTTCAATAATTTTAATATGAGGATCTTAAGTTCTAAAGGAGCTTTAAAGGTTACCTGGTATAACATTTCATCTGGTACTTGAGTCGCCTCTATGACATTTTTCCTAAACTCTGCTTGTCCATGCTTATTGACAATAGCCACCCTACAGGAAATCTGCTAATATATTAAAATTGGTCTCCCTTTCTCTATTTATCCTACTTTTCTTCTTTTTGGACATACAAAATAAACATATTCCTTATTTCAGTAGTTCAAATATTTGAAGACAGTCTGAAAAAGAACAGAAGTCATAAGGCAGGCAAGTATTTCCAGCTTTCCATTATCTAAAATAGCTCTCACTGTGGCCTTATAGATTGTGGACTTCTCTCTTGTTCTTAGATTTTATAACAGAGTAGCTCAATGAATATTTTTCTGATAGTGAAGCTTATTTTTTTAATTTATTGAGTGGGATGATTTAAACAAAACTTTTGGTGTTATGGATATGGCATTGTAGTTAATGATGGCAGATATAGGACACAGTACAGGAAAAAGGCAGATCCTTCTGAGAAATACAGGCTACTTTAGTTAAAAATTGGAAGGACATCTTTGTTAACATTTCATTCCTCAGAAATTTTCTGTTTGTTGAAATCTGTTGTCAAATAACATAGTAGTATATTGCATGTGCTTTTTACACAGAAGATAATACCTCTAATTGTATTTAATTATAAGTAAATGTGCCAAATGTTCTCTAAATTAACTCAGAATGAAAGCATGCCTCCCACTGAATGAGCTGAAATAGATAAGGGAAATTGTAAGTTTATCTTATTGGTTGGTTTCAACCCATAAATTCAAGAATAGAATAGTGTTAGACATTTTACCAGACTACATCTTACATTCCTTTGAACAAGACTGAACCTTATTTTTTAAATTTTTATTTAATATTTCAAATGTGTTCATATTCTAAGATATAAATGCATCTAGACAAGTCATAGCTGCATCAGCCAAAAGTCAGGATAACATTTATTAAAAATATTGTGATTGAGTTATTTATATATTTACAAAAAGAAGAGGAGATAAATAAAAAGATTAGAGGCTACAGAATTATGGCAATATTACAAAAATCCCCAGGGAACAACCGAACAGACAGTGGAACATCTTCACACCTGTCACTGAGACAGCCACTCAATTTAGTGCATACGTATGTGCAAAATTTATGAAATAAAGTGCACTTAGCCAATATGCAACAGATTGTACCACAAGGAAAATTACCTAAACAAATAAAATGATTCTTTAAAAGTTAATTAGTTTAAATAAAATTAGAGTATTTTTTTCTCTCCAAAACTAATGTCTCTTAATGCAACTACTACTTTACTAGCTACATTACCGGAATCTCATGAAAAACTAATAGCTGGGTACATTTGAGGGATAAAGAGGAAAATGTTTAATATGATCATTTTAAATGTCAAAGCCTCATCAAGTTCTAAAGGCAACAGCCACAGGGGGCAACAAAAAGGCTTGATAAGGGTCAAGAAACTGATATTTCTACTTTTATTAAATGAGACGTTTTGATTCCATGAACGATATTTTTGTCCTATTTTTCTTCCAGAAGGAATAAACTAAACAAGCTTGACTTTGCCTATTGTACAGATGAAAAAACTCATGCAAATCACACGAAATAAAGCAATGTATGTAAAGTATAGTCATGAGAAGAGCTATTATAGGCTTTGTGAGTTTCTATAGTAAGAATATTATGATTGGATGAAAACAAAAATATTCTTCACTCTTTCCCTCACCAGTCAACAATCCTGCCTGGTATTGTTTATGTCTTCATGTTTCTTTTTAAAAAATCAATTAATAAACAGGCTTCTTCATCCATCCATGCTGCATTGTTATGATGTAGTAACAACAAAAAACACCCCACAAAAAACCCAAGAGAGTTATAAAGAAAAGAAAAGCAGGAGCTGCACGTGGAGGTTGAGCATTTGGAGGGAACAGAAGTGTCATGTGACAGAAGTTTCACACATCTCCAAGACCTCTTCCCAATGTCTTACCTGCACTGATGAGGTTAGATGACAGAGGAGAACAGAAAGATCATATTCCATAAACACTTAGCATGTAAATATAATTTTGATAGACATTCAACTGTTTTTATAAACATATTCTCTCTCCTTTAGAAGCATAATTATGCTTGTTTATACCTTAATTGCAGACTTTATATTTTTATTAAGTAGTAAATAAAAAAAGATACAGTTAAATTAAAATTCACTTAGATAAGTATTTTGTAGAGAAGTTAACCCTGATCTGGACTTTCAGTTAGAGAGGGTATTCATGGACATGAAAGAGAAGGGCATTCTGGAAAGAAGGGCCAGCATGATCAAAGGCATAGAGGCTAGGGATAAAAAGACTATGTTTAAAAGGAAAAAAAAGTGAAAAGGAAGGGAAATTAGTATTTACTGAATGTCTAGAATGTTTCAAAAATTATAATAGGTGCTTCCATGCGTTTTGTAACTTAATAATCACAAAAACTTTGTTAACATTTCATTATCCTCCATTACAGTGAAGATAATCATACACCAGTGAGTTATTTAATATCCACATTTTGAAGATAAGAAGTATGACTATTTAGAGAATAGTCTGTGTCACAGGAATTTACAATATACATGTGAATGTAGAAAGAAGCTAAAAATGTTTACTAAATTATAGAAGCCATTGATTGCTGTATTCATTCTCTATGGCTGTGTAATAAATTATCACAACTTTAGTGTTTAAGATAACACACATTTATTGTCTCACAATTTCTGTGGGTCAGGAGCCTGGGCACAGCTTGGTTGACTTATCTGTCGAGGGTCTCAACAGCCATGTTCAAGGTTTCAGTCAGTTGCATTCTTATCTGGAGGCTCAACTGGGGAAGAACTCAGTGTCCCGCTCACATAGTTGTTGGTACTATTCAGTTTCTTACAGCTCTTAAAACTGAACATCAGTTGCTTTTGCTGACTATTGGCTAGAAGTCACCTTGAGCTCCTAGTGCCCACCCTTAACTTCTAGAGACCCACCACAAGTCCTTTCTATATGGGTGTTCACACTATGACCATTTACTTCATTAGACACCGGAAAGAATCTCTAGAGTAATTATACGAGCAAAACATTACATAATCGTGAAGATAACTGGTCATGATCTTTGACATATACCACTGTTTGGGAGCAAGTCACAGATGCTGCTCACATTTAAGAGAAGGGAATAATACATGCATGAGCACCAATTGGTAGAGATAAAGTAAGGTACACCCTAGTGTCTGTCTGCCATGATTACCATCATAATAAAACTAAGATTGACTCCAGTAAAATATAAACTTATTAAAGATTTTTGAGTAAGGGAGTGAAATAATCAGAACTGTGCTGAAAGAAGAAGAAAATTAGAGTTTGCTTCTAAATAGAAATAGGAAGATTAAAGAAATAAAACTTGAAAGCATTGTCCTGATTGCCTTTATAATATTAGGCCCTAACTCATGGGGTGATCCCAAATCTATTCTCTTCTGGCCATTTGCAAATTGAGGGGCACCATACATTGCCTATGTGATGCCCATTCTAATGTGAAGAATTAACACCATCTCCTTCCAGTGTGTCTCAATGGCAATAAATAACGAGAGAAAGGCAATAAAGAAATACAGCATGCTCCCTTGAGGGACTCCTGGTTGCTAAGATGCGTGATGCCTTGAGATTTCTGCATTGTTTAAATTTTGCACAGTGGTTTAGTTTGCAAACTGGTCTGTGGGGTTAAATATGACCCAAGGAAAATAGCAACTTGCAGAGAAAGTGACATGAAATTTAACCAGGGGAAAACCACAAATAAAGTCTATGACTAGGTTTCCAGGCAAGAGAATAAAGTGTTTAAATTTACCAGAGGAAGACACAGAGTGAAATCAGCTAAGGAACTGATTAACCTAATCATAAACCAAGCATGTGGCAACTATACTGATAATTGCACCCCAGTGAGTCACTTATAATGCCATTACAGTGCACATTAGTCACCCTGCTGCCCTACTTGCCCAAAATATACTGCACATCGCCAGTGTAACAGCTGTTCTCTGCTTTGTAGAAGTTATAAATGTTGTGGAAACAAAGAATAAAATATATACTTGCTTGCATTCTGCTAGCCTGACTGGTTGTAACAGCTCAGTATTTTCTCTCATAAATAAATACAGATCCATAGAGATCCTCAATTTTTATAGATGTTCAGGATTTTTAAAAATATCCTCTCAAACACTAATTCGATTATTTTGGTTGCTATTACCCAGTGTAATCTTGCAGTGGCAGGAAGTATAGTGAGACTAATGGGAATAGGTCTTTAATGGAAACGATGTTGGACCACTAAGGTCACCTCCATTTTGGGGGATGTTTCTTAGTGAAGTTGCTGACATGAAATAAAACAATTATCTAGACTCCTCAGAAAGATGATATAAAGGCCTACATAATTCTGCAGGTGTGAAATAACTATGAAATGTAATCTCCATCTGAGATGACAGCCAAGTTTTGAACATAAAGTTCATTCATTCAACAAATGTTTCTTGTGATCCTAACCATTACACACACTATTATACATGGGAGTTTCAAAAGAATAAAACAATTAAACAAGGTCTTTGTTCTCAAGAACTTATAATTTAGTGGCAATGATAAGCATGCAAATGAATTATGAAAACAAAATGTAGCTATATTTCTATGAAGGATGCACATAGTTCAGCAAAGTCAATTCTGCCTGCTATCGATAGGAAAATTTCAGAAAACAGTTGATATTTGAACTGGATTTGAAGGAAAAATATGAGTTTGACAGAATAGGAAAGAAAGAAAAAAGAAAGGTAACATTTCTCATGCTGTTTGGGACATGGAAAAATATACTCATTTACATAATCTCATTTAACTCTTGTATCAGATTTTCAATGCCTGCCCTAAATCATCCACTAAGCTTTTCTTGGTTAACTGCCAGTTGCCAGTTTCTGCATATCTATGCCTGAAGCTTTCATTCCATAACCAGGAAAGGCAGTTATTTCTCCTTATTTTAATGGATTGAAAGCTAAAAGGAGTAGATCTAAAACTGAAAACACTTGGGAGATGGTATAGAAATATGTCAGCTCCCTGTTCTCCAGGTGGTATAATTGCAAGGTTTACTTTTTTCACAAAATCTATACTAGTTTCTGTTGCTGCTGGAACTAAAAAGCATAGTAAGTAGCTAAAAAAAAAAAAAAAAAGCACACACTGATTATCTTACAATTCTGGAATTCAGAAGTCCAAACAGGTCTTACTGAACTCAATTCAAAGTGTTAGTAGAGCTACATCTCTTCTGATTGCTCTGAAGGAGAATTATTTCCTTGTTTTTTCTTGCTTCTAGAGGTTGCCCACATTCCTTGACTCATGTCCACATCATTTCTACCTCTGCTTCTATCATAAACACACACACACACACACAAAAAAAAAACACACACACATATATGTATGGATATATATATATATAAATGAATACATAAATGTATGTATGTATATATATATATATATGTATAACATGTGGGGTGGGAGAGTTAATTTGCCTAGGGTGGACTCGATTCCCTAATCTCAAGCAATCCTCTTGCATTCCAAGTAGTTGGGACTACAGGCATGCACCACTATGCCTGGCTCTCTCCTCATATTATCATATTTACAAACATTTCCCTGCAGGACTAAGCCCACTGCAGGAGTATCAAACCACTGATTTGATATTGCAATTCTTATAAGCAGCCTTCCTTTCCTTGTATGGTTTTCTTCCTTTGTGGTGTTTCTGATACTTTTCCCCGAAAAATTAACTATTTGTACTGAAATAAATATTACAACTAGAAAAATCCGAACTGAGACAGAACCTATGTGGAGGGCATTGTAAATATTTTTGTAATGATAGGGAAATAAAATGAAGAGAGACTAAATAGCTTCTTCAAATTTTCATAGCTAAAAACTATGAAGCTTACCTTAAGGTATTTACTTCATGTGCATACCATTCTGTTGTTTATTATTAATATAATAGTTGGAGCAATAGCTTCAGTAATAATAGTAATAGTAATGATACTACTACTAATTATGATTATTAACAAACACAATAGGTATTATCCTTCCCTCCAAGTCCCTAAAGTCCATTGTATCATTCTTCTGCCTTTGTGTCCTCATAGCTTAGCTCCCACGTATCAGTGAGAACATGCAGTGTTTGGTTTTCCCTTCTCGAGTTACTTCACTTAGAATAATAGTCTCCAATCTCATCCAGGTCACTGCAAACACAGCTAATTCATTCCTTTTGATGGCTGAGTAGTATTCCATCATATATATAGATATATATATGATGTATATAGATATATATATATAAACTGTGATATATATATGTGTGTGTGTGTATATGTATATCACAGTTTCCTTATCCACTCATTGATTGATGGGCATTTGGGCTGGTTCCATATTTTTGCAATTGCAAATTGTGCTGCTATGATTATGTGTGTGCAAGTATCTTTTTCATATAATGACTTCTTTTCCTCTGGGTAGATACCCAGTAGTGGGATTGCTGGATCAAATGGTAGTTCTACTTTTAGTTCTTTAAGGCATCCCCACACTGTTTTCCATAGTGGTTGTGTTAGTTTACATTCCCATCAGCAGTATAGAAGTATTAGCTGATCACCACATCCATGCCAACATCTAGTGTTTTTTTATTTTTTTATCACGGTCATTCTTGCAGGAATAAGGTGGTATCACATTGTGGTTTTGATTTGCATTTCCCTGGTCATTAGTGATGTTGAGCATTTTTTCACATTTTTGTTGGTGATTTGTATGTCTTCTTTTGAGAATTGTCTATTCATGTCCTTAGCCTACTTTTTGATGGGATTGTTTGTTTTTTTCTTGCTTATTTATTTGAATTTGTTGTAGATTCTGGATATTAGTCCTTTGTTGGATGATAGACAGTAAAGACTTTCCCCTACTCTGTGGGTTGTCTGTTTACCCTACTCTTTAATTTATTTAAGTCCCAGCTATTTATCTTTGTTTTTATTGTGTTTGCTTTCTGGTTCTTGGTCATGAAACCCTTGCCTAAGCCAAAGTCAAGAGGGGTTTTCCAATGTTGTCTTCTAAAATTTTTATAGTTTCAGATCTTAGATTTAAGTCCTTAATCAATCTTGAGTTGATTTTTGTATAAGGTGAGAGATGAGGATCCAGCTTCATTCTCCTACATGTGGCTAGCCAATTATCCCAGCACAATTTGTTGAAAAGGGTGTCCTTTCCCCATTTTATGTTTTTGTTTGCTTTGTTGAAGATTAGTTGGCTGTAAGTATTTGGGTTTATTTCTGGGTTCTCCATTCAGTTCCATTGGTCTATGTACCTATTTTTATACCAGTATCATGCTGTTTTGGTGACTATGGCCTTAGAGTATAGTTTGAAATCAGGTAGTGTTGATAACTGCAGATTTGTTCTTTTTGCTTAGTCTTGCTTTGGTTATGTGAGCTCTTTTTTGGTTTTTTATGAATTTTAGAATTGTTTTTCCTAATTCTGTGAAGAATGATGATGGTACTTTGATGGGGATTGCACTGAATTTGTAGATTGCTTTTGGCAGTAAGGTCATTTCCACAATATTGATTCTACCCGTTTATGAGCATGGGTTGTGTTTCCTTTTGTTTGTGTCATCTAGATTTTTATCAGCGGTGTTTTGTAGTTTTCCATGTAGTGGTCTTTTGCCTCGTTGGTTAGGTATATTCCTAAGTTGGTTTTTGTTTTGTTTTGTTTTGTTTTGTTTTGTTTTGTTTTGTTTGCAGCTATTGTAAAAGGGGTTGAGTTCTTGATTTGATACTCTGCTCAGTTGCTGTTTGTGTATAGAAGAGTTAGTGATTTGTGTACATTAATCTGTATCCAGAAACACTGCTGAATTCTTTTATCAATTCTAGGAGCTTTCTGGAAGAGGCTTCAGGATTTCTGAGGTAACCAATCATATTGTGAGCAAACAGTGATAGTTTGACTTCCTCCTTACGAATTTGGATGCCCTTTATTTCTTTCTCTTGTCTGATTGCTTTGGCTAGGATTTCCAGTACTATGTTGAAGAGAAGTCTGAGAGTGGGCATCCTTGTCTTGTTCCAGTTCTGGAGGGAATTATTTCAACATTTCCCCATTCAGTATCCTGCTGGCTGTGGGTTTGTCATAGATGATTTTTATTTCATTGAGGTATGTGCCTTGTATGCTGATTTTGCTGTGAGTTTTAATCATAAAGCGATGCTGGATTTTTTCAAATGCTTTTTCTGCATCTATTGAGATGATCACGTGATTTTTGTTTTTAATTCTGTTTTTGTGGTGTATGACATTTATTGACTTGAGTATGTTAAACCATCCCTGAATCCCTGGTATGAAACCCACTTGATCATGGTGGACTATTTTTCTGATACATTGTTGAATTAGGTTAACCAGTATTTTGTTAAGGATTTTAGCATCTGTGTTCATCAAGGATATCAGTCTGTAGACTGGGAGGCTAGGCCCATCTCTCCTCTTCATGTTTTTCTGCCTGCTTTATATTTGCTGGCAGCTGATTAGATGGTGCCCATAAGATTAAGGGTGGATCTGCTTTTCCCAGGCCACTGACTCAAATGTTAATCTCTTCTGGCAACACCCTCACAGACACACCCAGGATCAATATTGCATCCTTCAATCCAATCAAATTGACACACAGTATTAACCATCACCAGTTCCAAAAAAGCTAAAATAGCAAAATAAGAAATTAAACTATGAAACTCATTTTACTTCTGTTTCTGCATCACAAAACACATGTATTATGGTATAGTTAAAAAAAAACAAAAAGATGACTTTGGATTGGGATATTTGAAGATGAGGTTCTTTCCCTAAGTAGTGATTCATAATGACTTAAGATCACATTCATGTTATTGACTTTATGATATATTTTTCTCTACATAATATTTTTCTACAATACACACATGTAGCCATGTAGCCATTCCACCTTTCTACCTAGCACTTGAAGCAACCTGTACATCTCTTGAACTTTTTTTTTTTTTTTTGAGATGGAGTCTCCCTCTGTCCCCCAGGCTGGAATGCAGTGGCACCATCTCAGCTCACTGCAACGTCCGCCTCCCAGGTTCAAGCAATTCTCTGCCTCAGCCTCCCGAGTAGCTGGGATTATAGGCACCCTCCAACATGCCTGACTAAGTTTGGTATTTTTAGTAGAGATTGGGTTTCACCATCTTGGCCAGGCTGGTCTTGAACTCCTGACCTCGTGATCCACCCACCTAGGCTTCCCAAAGTGCTGGGATTACAGGCTTGAGCCACTGCACCCGGCCTGAACTTCTTTTTTCTTTACTATAGGCTTTTAAAATGTGTCTCACCAGGTTGTGTGACCAACTCCTTCTTGACTCACAAATCTGTTTCAATGAAATTCTTACTTTTTTTTTTTTACTTTACAAACATGTCACTGTCTAGAATTTTATGTTTCCAAGAATGCATAACTTTATAAAATGTGTAGACTGTATCAACAAATCTGCCTTAGATACCATATATAAGAGACTACAGTTAGTTACCTATGTGATACCAAAGCCTTATAAAACAGAAATATCAAGGCACTAGAGAGGGCAACCCAGTGAGTTATTGAAGGGTGCAGTTTCAGTTTCTAGCTATGTCAGAATGTAGTTATATTAGTTCATGTTTACAATGTCTTGATCTTTTAGAGGAGTGGTGTGATGTGTCAGGCGTGGGGGCTAAGAATGTCATAGATTTTGACTTACAATCCCTCTATCTCTAATGCTCCATAATGCTTCACTTCTATCTAATTCTGACTCTGAGTATCTGTTCCTCATACTTCTTTTACCCATTTCTCCCATTATCACTGTTTAACTGTCCTGTGCCATATGAGATTGAAGTAAAATTACTTTGAAACTAGGCTCAAGAAAGAGAAAAGTTATCATTGTAAACCAACATACTTATTGTTATTATAGTTGGGTTGAGAGAAATGTGTATGTATGTGTGCTTCATATCTATATATCTATATGCATAAATCTGTATTTATCTAATCTCTCTATTTCTCTATTGAGAGAGAGAGTGTGTGTGAGGAAAGAAAGAAAAGAGAAAGACAGTGAAAAAGAAGAGACCTACTATTTGATAGCATAATAAGGTAACTATAGTCAATAATAATGTAATTGTATGTTTTAACATAGCTTAAGGGATGTAATTGAATTGTTTTAACTCAAAGGATTAATGCTTGAGAAGACAAATACTCCATTCTCCATGACGTGTGCTTATTTCACATTGCGTGCCTGTGTCAAAACATCTCATGTACCTCATAAATATATACACCTATTATGTACCCTCAAAATTTGTTTAAAATAATTTTCAAAAAATTTTAAAAAGATAACTGGAGGCAAATAATCCCCCCTACACACACACACACAAAAGGTGCTCGAACTGTAGCTTCACCTATGATATGTAGATTGAGTTATGAGGCAGAATATAACAAAAACAGTAAAGTTCACTCTGTAACATGTCTCTGTACCCAAAGTTGTCTCCCATTCAACAACTGCAAATATGTTCACAAGTTAAAGAGGACAGGTACTCTAGATTAGATACTACATAGTGGGTTTTTTTGCCTTCAACTTTTACGTTCTAGGGTACATGAGCAGGATGTTCAGGCTTGTTACATAGGTAAAGGTGTGCCATGGTGGTTTGCTGCACAGATCAACCAATCATCTAGGTATTAAGCTCAGCATTCATCAGCTATTTTTCCTGATGCTCTCCTGCCTCCCACCCCCACCCTCCCCAACAGGCCCCAGTGTGTGTTGTCCCACCATGTCTCTATGTATTCTCATTATTCAGCTTCCACCTGTAAGTGACAGTATCTGGTGTTTGCTTTTCTGTTCCTGCGTTAGTTTGCTGAGGATAACTGTTGATAACATATAGTTTTAATCAGATTTGCAGTCCTCAGGAACAATGCTAATGTCCTTCTGTCTACAGCCATTCAAGGACTTGAGTGGGATGAAGGGTGGGAGTGGTACAGAACTTAGGGTTTTAAATAGCATCGGTTACAGATGTTTGAGGTTTGGGTGGAGAAATCAGGGGAAGAAAGAACGAGAGAAAGACACAGATGGAGCTAAACCAAGTTCCATTCAAAAATGTGGGGGGGAAATGGTCTACTTTAGCAAGATAACAGTAATTTTGTTCATTGTTTATCAAGAAATTTGTGTTATTTGTGGTGCTCCATAACTGCTTCATTTTGAAATTTTTTTAAAAAATCAGAAATTTAAAAAATTTTCTTGATATTATCTCTTGAAATTTTCTTTTCTTGATAATATCTGCAGAAATTGTTTCTATAAAGGTGTTTCTAAATATAGGGTAAAATTTTAAGCAAATATATCATTAAATAGCTTTTGTACCATGTTTTGACCACATTTGCACTGACTGTGATTTGGATTTATTTATGACGTCTCTTACTTTCATTGCCCCAGTCTTTTGAGAGATAATAATTTTTATTCAAAGTATCATAGTTAATACTATTGAGATTTTTTTAGCTATTATAGTGAATTATAATTTACAAAGCTGTTTATATATGTTATTCTATTTCATCTTCACTTGAGTTCATTGAGGTGGATAGAGACTATTATTTTCCTTTTACAGAAAAAATTACCAGAGAATCAGAAAGATTAAATAACTCAGGTAAAATTTTCAGGGTCAGAAGGAAGATGTGATAATATAATTAGCGACCCTTAGACAATGACAATGTGCTTTTGTGAAGAGTCAGAAAAATTTACATTAGGAGCCAGCTTTTGAAAGGTACTGGCTGTGTGAGCTTGGCTAAATAATTAAACCCTGTGAGCCTCAGTTCTATTGACTGCCAAGTAGAAATAATAATAATTACCTTGCAGAAATGTTGTGAATGTAAGAATACTACACTTAAAGCAAATAGCAGACGCATGGCACCTATTATGTAACCAATGAATTGTAGTTTATTTTCACCACTCCTCCTATAGAATATATGCTAGTGTGTGTTTTCTTGACATTCAAAATTTTGCATGTTAGGCTGCTTAGTGTGGAGCTCCATTTCCTCCCAACAATGAGGTTTTAATGAGATAAGCCTAGAGGAAAAGCTTTCAGCTTTGACAATTTTATAATAGAGGAACAACTTTTCTGAAAACATGCAGCTGAAAAATCTCTAACTAGATGGCTGGGGTAAATTCTCAAAAAATGTTTAAGTGTCATAAAGTACAACAGAGTAAGGAAAAGACTGAAAATTACCTAACTGTCTAGTAACAGGGGATTATTAAAATAACCTTTATATATCTGTAAAATTGATCACTGCTAATGGCCTAAAAGAATGAGATAGCTCTATGTACGTTGTAATGGAAAAATCCCCCAAGAAATATTGTTAAGTGAAAGTACAAACAGATTATTTGTGTAAAGTAAAAGGGATACATTTGTAAATTCTTGTAGCAGCATTGAATATCTCCGAATGCTATAAAAGAAGCTGATAACCACAGATGTATCTAGAAATGGCTGGAAGAGGAGCCTTTCAAGTATGAAATATGGGGGTGGAACTCTCAGAGTCCTGGAAGAAGATAACTTAAACAACTGGGCTCAGAAGGATCCCCTGATCTCAAGGGCTCTGACAAGTCCTAGGGTCACTAGGGCACCTGGCAACTAGATTTGTTTGTACTTTAAACAAAGTATGAAGAAGACTTGGTTTTCACATTGTGAATTTTTCGTTTTTGTAAAATGAACATGTTGTTCATTGTACCTTTATATTGGTACCACCATTATATCGGTGGTAATAACCACAGTTGTTATGGTAGCTTCATTTGGTTCAACTAACCAGAAAACTGCTGGAAAAAAAAAATCACTTAAACTGTGAGAGACAAAATTAAGCCTTCCATGGAATTAATTTTATGCAAATTTATACTTTATTTCTTTTTGAATATAGTTTTTACATTCTCTCACCAAACGCACAAAAATATATTAAGAAAATAAAAACTTTTCCATTTCCAGAAAAAAAAAAGTACAACACAGTAAAGAGCTATGCTACGTCTTAGAAATATTACGGTCTCAGAAATCCTTGATTCTGACATTTCTTGATTCTGAAGGTGTTCACACAGATACCCACAGTGGATCCAGTGAAGGGACTAAGCAGCAAGGTCCTTGGACTCACAATTGATGGAGAAACCATTCTGGTCCTGGGCAGTGGGTGAGCTGAGAGAAGCGATTATCCCAGCTCGGGGGCTGAAAAAAGTAGAAACTCTTCCAACACCTTTAGTGTTGCTGGAAATGTGGAACATACTCTTCAGTTTATTTCCTTTTAATAAAAGCTAAAATGCTTCGTAGGCATTGTGTTCAATATATTGGAAAAGACAGCTATTTTCTTCCTTCCTCACTGTCTAAAAGAATTTTCACATGTTGCTGAAACAGAATAGGGAAGTACGTTGGACACAATAATACAAGTGTTTCTCATTTTTAATTAATTAATTAATATTGAAAAGCTAACAAGGGAGGACTGAAGAAAACAGAAGTTGGATGTTCAGTGAAAGGGAATCCTCAGTGACTCACACCACATAAACACAATAAAAATTTTGAGCAGTAGCAGCCCAGATACTCATCAAAAACAACAGAAGAAAAATCTGAAAGCAGTATCATTTTGACATTATAAAAAAAGTTTCTCAGGTAGAATTGGCAGCCTTGGACTAAAAGGCATTGAATTAATGTTCCCAGATGTTAGCTTGTATTCATTTATCTTAGAAAATACCAGAATTAAGGAAAAAAAAACTTTACTTTTCTGAAATATTTCCTTATGCATTCTCTTCTCTAGATACCATCTCACATACTACCATCCTATAATTCATTTGTATATTGAGAGTCCTTAACATTTTCACTTGGTATGTACCTTGTGCCATTATTTAATTAAAGCATAATTATAGGATACTGACATAATAAAACATTCAAATGAGTGGGCCATTCATTTCCAAATGAAAAGCATTTGGACTCAGCTGTGCAAGGGAAAGTAATCTCTTTCAATGAAAACACCACAGGCTTGGGGAATAATAGTTATCTTCAGAAATGACATAAACACATTGACTTTGAAAGGTTAGGAATATTCAGAGTCTCTCTCTCTCATTTACAGAAGGACAGAAATTTCTGATTATAAAGATAATTTAAATGTGCTTTGTTGACTTAACAAGATAGTCAAGATTTTTTATATCTTTTAGAAATGACAAGACAGGCAATACAGAAGCAGGCAATAAAATTATGAAGCTAGAAGTGTTCTGTTGCAAAGATTGGGTTAGCAGTCAGCACATATGTACGAGCAATCAAGGATGTCTATATATCTATACAGATATAGATATGGATATATTTATAGATATATACACACACTAAACTAATCTTCTCTGTTTACATACAAATTTTTGTGTCAGAAGCAGTTTCCAACACAATGGAATGGATAACTGTTGGAGTGACATCCTTAAATAAGACAGAGGAATCCAGGGTCAACATCATTCAGTATAAGAGAATATCTAAGTGGAAAATTTATCTAGAATAATATTTACAGTTGATAACAGAAGGGAAGCCAGAGTGTGTAGGTACAGATGCTGGTAGGAGGGTAGATGTGCAGTGGGCATACCATGTCTTGAATTTTCTCAACAAGGTGGAAAGCAAGGACACACCTGACAGAAAGAGAGCTATTTGACCTCAATGCATAAAGCAATGTTTTTGGTTTTACTTTTATCCCCACTCCAGTTCCGTACTAAGTTTATTGCTAGATATGTTGTTTTTTTCTCATCCACTCCAGTTAAAATCCCTTTAAAAAAAATCTTCCTAAATGACTTAAATGCATTTGCTGTTCTGGTAGTAAATATCCTCATAGGGAACTACAGCAACAGAGAAGCCAAAGCAATATTGGAATTCAGCCATAAACTCAGGAAACCCTCTAAACTTTCTGACTCTGCATTCTTTTCAAAAGTGGCAACTTTCAACAGTGGGTGAACACTGGGGTGCCTGGCAATAATTGTTCAAGGTGAACAGAACAAAGAAGGCAGGAAAACAACATTGGGGAGGCACTGTTGCTCAACAGGACGTGCCTCTTCAAAAAAGTCCTCTCTCTTTTTGTTTTCCCAGTGTTGGTCAAGTTGGCAGAAGTACCAAAATAACATTATAACCTGAGATAGGTCCTGTGCTGCTTCATTTATTTACACTATTAGCAGCATAGAATTTAACTCTTCTGACCCCAGAAGTAACTGCAGCCACCAATAGAAAATGGTTCCATTTTAGCGTTGCTCAGGAAGTGAGGCTACAGATAGACATTCAAATACATTTCAGAAACAAATATAGCACTGTTTCCTCTGAAATAAATTAAATGAAAATTAGTTTTTGCCTTGTTTCTGTAAAGCTTCCATGTTACTGGGTACTTTGAAGTAACAGTGGAAATATTCATCCTCAATTTAAGAAAAAAATTATGTTTTCTGGGTTTCAAAACAGCATTTGTGCTAAGAGCAAAACTGAAAGATGACTGCTTGTATGTCCTTTCTTTTTCTAATTTCTAATTTTCTTTAAGATTTCTAAAGAAACATTATTGTCTCTGGCCCAATACTCACTGCAAAACACTATTGTGTTCCATGTTCTGCTAACAATTGGGTCAAAGGAGAGAAATAATATGCATCTTCATCACTGACAAGTATAAAGAAGCAAAATTTATCTGTTAAATCCCACTCTATCATAATACCTCCACATATTTGCATATTCTTAGATGACTGGTCTAATGGGAAGTACTCTAATTGCATCACTATTCATTTTTAACCAGCTTTTTAGCTTAATCATTGCATATAGATGTGTATGATTGAACATAAAATATAATTAAGTATTCAATGTATAATTATTAATAAAAAGGAAAGTAGAACTTGACTTATACTGGCCCATTACTTATCTTTAACTTTACACTATTGGTATTTTTTTAAAGTTCAAATATGTAATATATTAAAAAATTGAGTTTTAGGTAAAGATTAAAAGAAATTTTACACCACATGAGATGCGTCAAAAGGAGAAAAACACTTACATTTACTTATAAGTCATCAATGACCTTTCAAAAAATGTGTTTTTAAACATCTATACTGATACTTTCGTGGCTAAGCCACAATCGAGGAGGAATAAAGTGTCTGAATTAACCTAATCTGTAATTTGAAGAATTATAAGAATTTCATGTAAATGTTAATGTCTATTTCTGCCATTTGGATAAATTTGCCATTATTTCAATGTGCTACATCAATTCATGACTCTGGGATACACCAGGAATTGTGTGTGTAAATGTGTGTCTGTGTGTGCATATTTCTATGTGGGTTCTAAAATATGAATTAGAACTCTTCACTATAAATCTTGTGGAATACATAACTTGTCATTTCTTGGATTGGCTTCAATTGCCATAAATTTTCATTTATCTTTTTATTTTTTAGATAAACTTCTGATTTTTTTTTTTTACAGACAGTGTCTGAGGCAGTGTCTAACTTTGGTGAATATCTTATGCATGTTAGAGTAAGGGAGGACTTACTCAAAAGAGAGAAGAAAACATAATTGCCAAATGACTTAATACAACTCCCTTGACAGTATCCTATGCATTGTTTCTAAATGTCCATAGCAAAATAATAAACAAGATTTTTTTAGTACATTGTAATTTCTCACAATAATTATTTTATTGCCTTTCTATGTTTAGCAATTTTTTCTTATTTAAATTGTTTTTCTCCACAAACAATTAACCTCTTCTCTAACTCTTTTTGCCCCTGAATTTATTTATGGAAAGCATAATGTGTGTTCATTTTCATTTCTCGATCATCTCTCTTCCCATTTTTTTTCATGTAAAGCTTGTTCTCTTGTTCATTTTTTAAATATAAATTCTCTTGCCTTACGTTTCTTGTCTCTGGTTCTAAGTTATACAGAGAAGAAGGGAAGGAGAGAGGAGAACTGCTTTCTTTTTCACTCATTCAACTGCCAAGGCACTATTCTGGTTTTTTTTAATATTCATTGTGTAATTTGATTTATATAACAAATATATGGAGTATACAGTATAGTTCCTATTACATGGATTGAAAAAAATTGAATTGTGAAAAGATAATTCAACCAAGTTACATGTACTTGTATAAGTGTATGTAATAAGTGCATAAATAGAATTGAAACCTGGGTCACATACTTGTCAAAATTCATTCATCTCACTTCATCACTCTCCTATCATTATCACTAGAAAGAATTTGGTCATAATCCACTTGACCTAGGTATTTCCATTCCCAACAAGGCCTCCCTTGCTGCTGTTCTGTTTAGCACTCCTGGGACCTCCTCTTCCAGGCATTACTGCTGCCAGATAATTGAGGCTTGGAACCTCCAGGTGTCAGAGAGTGATGCACTTTTGAAACCCTCCAGGTGATAAAAATCAGGTGTGTTTGACCTGTGACAAAGAAATGTTCCTCTTCATTTTATCATTTTATTTTTCCAAAGTGATACCCAAACAGTGTCACTCGTGCCTTAATATTGCCATAGAAGTTTTCTTTTAGCAAAACTTTTCTTCAAACAATTAAGGGTAAACATAAGCTCATAGATATTTGGGCTTGGCAACAAATCTGGGTGACCACTGCCACATCAAAAACTAAGATTCTATATGGGTCATATTTTTCTCTTCTCTTACAATGTATACTCTTTTTTATATTCTTTTTTTATTTTTTATTATATTTTAAGTTTTGGGGTACATGTGCAGAACATGCAGGTTTGTTACACAGGTATACATGTGCCATGGTGGTTTGCTGCACCCATCAACCTGTCATCTACATTAGGTATTTTTCCTAATGTTATCCCTCCCCTAGCCCCCTACCCCCCGACAAGCCCTGGTGTGTGATGGTCCCCTCCCTGTGTCCATGTGTTCTCATTGTTCAACTCCCACTTATGATTGAGAAGATGCGGTGTTTGGTTTTTTGTTCTTGTGTTAGTTTTCTGAGAATGATGGTTTCCAGCATCATCCATGTCCCAGCAAAGGACATGAACTCATCATTTTTTATGGCTGCATAGTATTCCATGGCATATATGTGCCACATTTTCTTTATCCAGTATATCATTAATGAGCATTTGGGTTGGATCTAAGTCTTTGCTATTGTGAACAGTGTCGCAATAAACACACGTGTGCATGTGTCTTTATAGTAGAATGATTCATAATCCTTTGGGTATATACACAGCAATGGGATTGCAGGGTTAAATGGTATTTCCAGTTCTAGATCTTTGAGGAATTGCCACACTGTCTTCCACAATGGTTGAACTAATTTACACACCCACCAACAGTGTAAAAGTGCTCCTACTTCTCCACATCCTCCCTAGCATCTGTTGTTTCCTGACTTTTTAATGATCGCCCTTCTAATTGGCATGATAAGGTATCTCATTGTGGTTTTGATTTGCATTTCTCTAATGACCAGTGATGATGAGCATTTTTTCATATGTTTGTTGGCTGCATAGATTTCTTCTTTTGAGAAGTGTCTGCTCATATCCTCTGCCAACTTTTTGATGAGGTTGTTTGTTTTTCTCTTGTAAATTTGTTTAAGTTCTTTGTAGATTCTGGATATTAGCCCTTTGTCAGATTGATAGATTGCAAAAATTTTCTCCCATTCTGTAGGTTGCCTGTTCACTCTGATGGTAGTTTCTTTCACTGTGCAGAAGCTCTTTAATTTAATCAGATCCCATTTGTCTATTTTGGCTTTTGTTGCCATTGCTTTTGCTGTTTTAGTCATGAAGTCTTTGCCCATGCCTATTTCCTGAATGGTATTGCCTAGGTTTTCTTCTAGGGTTTTTATGGTTTTATGTCTTATGTTTAAGTCTTTAATCCATCTTGAGTTAATTTTTGTATAAGGTGTAAGGAAGGGATCCAGTTTCAGCTTTCTGCATATGGCTAGCCACTTTTCCCAACAACACTTATTAAATTGGGAATCCTTTCCCCATTGCTTGTTTGTGTCAGGTTTGTCAAAGATCAGATGGTTGTAGATGTGTGGCGTTATATCTGAGACCTCTGTTCCATTGGTCTATATATCTGATTTGGTACCAGTATCATGCTGTTTTTGTTACTGTAGACTTGTAGTATAGTTTAAAGTCAGGTAGAGTGATGCCTCCAGCTTTTTCTTTTTGCTTAGGATTGTCTTGGCTATGCAGGCTCTTTTTTGGTTCCATATGAACTTTAAAGTAGTTTTTTCCAATTCTGTGAAGAAAGTCAATGGTAGCTTGATTGGCATAGCATTGAATCTATAAATTACTTTAGGCAGTATGGCCATTTTCACAATATTGATTCCTCCTATCCATGAGCATGGAATGTTTTTCCCATTTGTTTGTGTCCTCTCTTATTTCCTTGAGCAGTAGTTTTTATTTCTCCTTGAAGAGGTACTTCACATCCCTTGTAAGTTGTATTCCTAGATATTTTATTCTCTTTGTATTGATTGTGAATGGGAGTCCACTCATGATTTGGCTCTTTGTTTGCCCGTTATTGGTGTATACGAATGCTTGTGATTTTTGCACATTGATTTTGTATCCTGAGACTTTGCTGAAGTTGCTTATCAGCTTAAGGAGATTTTGGGCTGAGATGATGGGGTTTTCTAAAGATACAATCATGTCATCTGCAAACAGAAACAATTTAACTTCCTCCCTTCCTAATTGAATACCCTTTATTTATTTCCCTTGCCTTTTTGCCCTGGCCAGAATTTCCAATACTATGTTGAATAGGAGTGGTGAGAGAGGGCATCCTTGTATTGTGCCAGTTTTCAAAGGGAATGCTTCCAGTTTTTGCCCCTTCAGTATGATATTGGCTGTGGGTTTGTCATAAATAGCAATTATTATTTTCAGATACGTTCCATCAATGTCTAGTTTATTGAGAATTTTTAGCATGAAGGGCTTTTGAATTTTGTTGAAGGCCTTTTCAGCATCTATTAAGATAATCATGTGGTTTTTGTCATTGGTTCTGTTTATGGGATGGATTATGTTTATTGATTTGCATATGTTGAACCAGCCTTGCATCCTAGAAATGAAGCCAACTTGATTGTGGTGGATAAGCTTTTGAATGTGCTGCTGGATTCAGTTCACCAGTATTTTATTGAGGATTTTCGCATCGATGTTCATCAGGAATATTGGCCTGAAATTTTCTTTTTTTGTTCTGCCTCTGCCAGGTTTTGGTATCAGGATGATGCTGGCCTCATAAAATGAGTTAGGGAGGATTCCCTCTTTTTCTATTGATTGGAATAGTTTCAGAAGGAATGGTACCAGCTCCTCTTTGTACCTCTGGTAGAATTCGGCTGAGAATCCATGTGGTCCCAGACTTTTTTTGGTTGGTAGGCTATTAATTGCTGCCTCAATTTCAGAACTTGTTATTGTCTATTCAGGGATTCAACTTCTTCTTGGTTTAGTCTTGGGAGGGTGTATGTGTCCAGGAATTTATCAATTTCTTCTAGATTTTCTAGTTTATTTGTGTAGAGGTGTTTATAGTATTCTCTGATGGTAGTTTGTATTTCTGTGGGATCGGAGGAGATATCACCTTTATCATTTTTTATTGCATCTATTTTATTCTTCTCTCTTTTCTTCTTTGTTAGTCTGGCTGGTGGTCTATCTGTCTTGTTGATATTTTCAAAAAAACAGCTCCTGGATTAATGGATTGTTTGAAGGTTTTTTGTGTGTGTCTCTATCTCCTTCAGCTCTCCTCTGATCTTAGCAATTTCTTGCCTTCTGCTAGCTTTTGAATTTGTTTGTTCTTGCTTCTCTAGTTCTTTTAATTGTGATATTAGGGTGTCAATTTTAGCTCTTTCCTGCTTTCTCTTGTGGGCTTTTAGTGCTATAAATTTCCCTTTACACACTGCTTTAAACGTGTCCCAGAGATTCTGGTATGTTGTGTCTTTGTTCTCATTGGTTTCAAAGAACATCTTTATTTCTGCTTTCATTTTGTTATTTACCCAGTAGTCATTCAGGAGCAGGTTGTTCAGTTTCCATGTAGTTGTGCAGTTTTGAGTGAGTTTCTTAATCCTGAGTTCTAATTTGATTGCATTGTGGTCTGAGAGATTGTTGGTTATGATTTCCGTTCTTTTGCATTTGCTGAGGAGTGTTTTATTTCCAATTATATGGTCAATTTTAGAATAAGTGTGACGTGGTGCTGAGAAGAATGTATATTCTGTTGATTTGGGGTGGAGAGTTCTGTAGATGTCTCTTAGGTCTGCTTAGTCTGGAGGTGAGTTCAAGTTGGTTATCCTTGTTAATTTTCTGTCTCATTGATCTAATATTGACAGTGGGGTGTTAAATTTTCCCACTATTATTGTGTGGGAGTCTAAGTCTCTTTGTAGGTCTCTAAGAACTTGCTTCATGAATCTGGGTGCTCCTGTGTTGGGTGCATATATATTTAAAATAGTTAGCTTCTTGTTGCATTGATCCCTTTACCATTATATAATGGCCTTCTTTGTCTCTTTTGATCTTTGTTGGTTTAAAGTCTGTTTTATCAGAGACTAGGATTGCAACCCCTGCTTTTTTTTACTTTCCATTTGCTTAATGAATATTCCTCCATCCCTTTATTATGAGCCTGTGTGTGTCTTTGCACGTGAGATGGGTCTCCTGAATACAGCTCACCAATGGGTCTTGACTCTATCCAATTTGCCAGTCTGTGTCTTTTAACTGGGGGCACTTAGCCCATTTACATTTAAGGTTAGTATTGTTATATGTAAATTTGATCCTATCATTATGATGCTAGCTGGTCATTTTGTCCGTTAGTTGATGCAGTTACTTCATAGTGTCGATGGTCTTTACAATTTGGTATGTTTCTGCAGTGGCTGGTACCAATTGTTCCTTTCCATGTTTAGTGCATCCTTCAGGAGCTCTTTTAGGGCAGGCCTGGTGGCGACAAAATCTCTCAGCATTTCCTTGTCTGTAAAGGATTTTATTTCTCCTTCACTTATGAAGCTTAGTTTGGCTGGACAAAAAGTTCTGGTTTGAAATTCTTTCCTTTAAGAATGTTGAATATTGCCCCCACTCTCTTCTGGCTTGTGGGGTTTCTGCTGAGAGATGCGCTGTTAGTCTGATGGGCTTCCCTTTGTGGGTAACCCGACCTTTCTCTCTGGTGCCCTTAACATTTTTTCCTTCATTTCAACCTTGGTGAATCTGAGGATTATGTGTCTTGGGATTGCTCTTCTCAAGGAGTATCTTTGTGGTGTTCTCCTCTTACAGTGTATTTTCTAACAGTCTAAGAGATTCTTGAGTCTCCATGTAAATATGCTTCAGGTAAGACATGTATCTTATATCTGTTACTTAGAATAAAAATTACTAATGATAACTTATTAAATAATATTCTATGATAGTTACAGTTTTAAATTATAAAGTTTGGAAATACAATTCTTAGCTATGATGAATCTCTAGTAGATCTAGAACCAGGCTTCAGGTTTCTGAAACTTTTTTTTTAAATCCATAGACCAAAAGAAACTCAGGAATAAATCACGGCTCATTCTGTGTGGGAAATCCCTAGATAGGCTCCTTCCCTCTGAGGCAGAAATCTGCCAGGATCTTATTATTTCTTCAAGAAATAATAAGCATAAGGAAATCAAACAAATTGTAAAAGAGAGTTAGGAAGGTCACATATATACCAGGAACCATAAGTATCAGGTAGTATATTTTGGTTTTGTTTAAATTAAGTCATTGATTCCAATCTCTGACAACTCCATGGCTGATTTATCTATGTCCTAATCAAAGAGCAATTAAATCATCCTCTGAAGTAAATTATCATTAGTTAATTATACATCATATGGTTGTCTATATGGGTTCAACTTTAAGAACTGTTAGTATAATTGATAAAACAATCTTTAATATCAAATATGCAAAAATAGATGGAACAATTACTAGGCTAAAAGATCATAGGAGTTAAAGATAGCCAAATACACCTGTACTTAGAGAAAAGCATTGTGACACTTTTTTTTTTTTTTTGGTGTCTCAAAAGCCATAATTCACATAATCTCACACTGCTTTTCCACAACACTTCTCCCACAAGTTCTCTGCAAGGAAAGACTAAGCCTTTGTATTCTATTTACAGAACACAGGTCATCAGCACACGGCTTTTCCTTTCATCTGAAACCAATACACTTCAGTATATATGGGGCACTCAGCATGAGAGATGGAAGGGATTGACAGTATTGTACCTCTGTGTGTGCTCATAGAACCAAAAATGTGTTTCTGTTTTGAGTTTGGGAGACATTTCTCATATATTTTAAAGTAACTTTTCAGGTAGTATCTTGTGAAATAAGTGTCCTAGAAAATGTCTCGGCATATCTACCTTCAGGGCTATCGGAACTAGTTGTGACTACCTGGAGAATAAATGCTAGGATATTGGAATTAATTAATGAAGGAAGAGGATAAGGACATTGCTAACCTCTTGGTTTATGCTTCAGAGGGTAGTGTGGATGTGGGGGTTGAGGTAACTCATCCAGAAGCTGGAAAGAATCAAGGTTTCATCTTGGTAGAATTTAAGAAAAATAATAATATTGAGTGGGGCTCTGTGATGTGAAGGCATTATTCATATACCCTAATTCTTAGGTATAGAGAAACTTTCATAAATTTATTAACATTTTCATTAATAATTATATTTATTTATTTATTCATCCATTTTTACTTTGAGCTCATTGACTAAGTTACAAAACAAATCATATAGTTGCTCAAGTCAAAAACCTGTGTGCCATTTCTTATTTCTCCCTTTCTTTCTTGTCCTCCCCTACATTAAGTTTCCTAATTTCTATATCTATAGTCCATATAAAATTCTGTTTGTGTTTCTCCATTCCCACTGGCATTATCTTCATCCAAACCCCATCACCTCTTAACTGTAATACTACAGTACCTCCTTCACTAGTCTTCTTGCCTCCTTCTAAAATAATCGGTCTGATTGCTCTGCAGGAAACAGATTCTAAAAAAAAAAATCAGGTTATATCCCTTTCCCCTTTAAACCTTTTGGCCCACATGGTGCTTTAGTAAACATATTCTATGGCCTTTAAGATTATGCATGATCTATATCACGGCTATGTTTTAAATCTCCTTTAGAAATTTTCACTAGCTAGACTATTCTTATCCTTCAAGTCTGACTTCAAATATCACCATCGTCTCTAGGAAACTTTGATCATCACCCCAGCCTGAAATAGCCTCCCACTCTCAGTTTCTTTCATCATATCTCTTTGTTTATATATTTCCTTCTGATTTTTAATTGCCATCTTCCAGCAGCTTGTCACTTTTATATGCTTGTTGTTTTTCTCTCTGAAAGTAGAAACACTTTTCTTGCTCATATAATATTCCAAAACTGACCTAAACACAATTCTAGAAATGATAGGTATTTATTATATACATATTGTTGACTAAATGTTTTTGCTGAGTGTTTCAAATTCTTGAATTCGTTGAGAGACATTTAGAACACTAAAGTGTTGTAGTTCATTTGGGAGACGAATCAAAGGGTATCAGCCTGCTAAGAAGAACACCCTTTGCCTCTTCAATATGAGCAATACATGGGTTAGTGTAAAAAGAGATGAAACCGTGTCTAACCCCAGTAACTATACTTGTTTATTTTTGATTGGTAACAGTAGCAAAGACAGTAGCAACTGCATCTTCATATATTACAGTGTGAATATAGAGTGCTACATACGATGGAAGAGGTGAAAGATAATCACCTTCCAAGAGAAATCATGAACAACCAGGACTCTACCAGGGAAAGATAGGCCCAGGAGTTCATAATAATGCTACTAAATGGGGAATTACAGGAAAAGGCATTTCATCACCCTGTGATCTAAGGAAGTGAGAGTTATACTTGAGCATAATAATTTATTCAATAATAGTTATTTAGAATCCATGTTTTATTTATTATTATACCGCTTATAGTGATAGCATAAAGCAAAGGATGTAATTTTGCCTATGTTACAATTTGTAGAGAAGAGACTATGTAACACGTCAATAGAAAGGTTTATTTCAGACAAAAGTGAATCTCTGATAATTTTTTACATATTTATATACCTTTGAAGATTAAAGTAAGATTTCTACACATCTGGTTGGAGCCTAAATTTTTATATAAGTCTTCCTGGTATTGTCTTAAATTATAAGCCTCAGTAGGACAGATGTACGTATACATATATCTTATAAATAAATAATTTTCAATTAGAATCAAAGGACAATCATTATTACCAACTGTAAAGTGAAAAAGCAGACATCTTATTTCAACCTAATAAAGCAAGATACTGCTTTTCAACATTTAATGTACAATACATCACCTAGGGATCTTATTAAAATGCAGATTCAGTAGGTATGAAGCGGGACCTGAGATTCTGAATTTCTTACAAGGTCAAATATGCTGTATTCTGTTGTCCAGGACTGTGCCAGGGCATGATGTTTGGGTTACTGACTCTGATTTTAAAACTGGGAATTTACAAGGAGATATTTTCCTTTTTGCCAATATGGATTAATAAATTGGTAAATCTTATTGAAAATGTGTTAAGAGAGAAGAGAATACAAAACGAATGAATGGGTGGGTCCACTTTTAATGAGAGATCGCCTTTCCATCATGAGAAAAATTGCTATAAGTTAGCTTGTAACCAGAAAATAAATTCCTTTGAAAAATTCACCTTGTGAATTATTTGAGTGATTTCCCTGTAGATCTCCTACTTGAATTTCAATTTTGATGCAGAAACTTGGGTCAGCATTCAAGACCCAGAAAGCTCACTAATGTATCAAGCAACCTGAGCTATCGTAGTTCTCACTGAATAGCTGCTTGCACCTGTAGAACAGAAACTTATTAGGAACAGTCATCTCTCTCACAAGTTTGTGCATGTTGACATTCAGCTTTCCCACTAAATGGGTTTTGTTAAGAGATCCTTGTAGAATGCCAAATCTCCTGTGACAATGTAGGACAGGATAAGTATTACTGCAATAGAGGAAAATAAACTACTGGTGAAGTTGGCTAGCATTTAACTCAAAGGGAACTCAGCCTATTCTGTTTTTATGAAGTTATAGGGGGTCAGCTTCTCTGTCCAGGATGAATAACTGTCATCTGTTGAACTGAAATATACAAAAATATATATTCCTTGGATTTGGTGATCTATTTATTTTATTTCAGAAGTCATAAGTATACTTTGGCTGTTACTAAAGCAGTATCCTCACAGTGGAAAATTAATGTGGCTTAAAACACAATTTCACAAGAGATTTCTGTGTTTTGTTTCTGCCTCACTCTGACATGATCAGATTCATTCTTAGAGAGAAAAACGTGACAACACTAGAGATCCTGAGTGAAATCAGCCTCTTAGTTAAAAAATATATAAATTTTTTTTTATCAAGGGCCATGTTTTCTATGTCCTCTAGGACCATTCTTCTGCTCTTGCAACTTTTCATTTACTGTTTTAATAACGTTATTGGGGGAACAAAAGTATACAAAGGTGTTGCCTGTGAACTCACAAGTGCTATCACAGTTTGAAGGCTTTAAAAATGCTTACAAAGGTTTTCTACTTGTAAGCTTACAAGTTTTTACTTATACAGAATCTTTCAGAACAACAGCAAGAATTCTGAGCAGAGAATCCATATACTTGCGTCTCATTTATTATGTCATTTTATTATTTGATAAGAGGAAACTTATGAGGAAATTCTTCCCTCCAAATTGCTATCCTGAAGAGTATTTTCAGATTTCCCTCTTATCTGGTAAAGGCTATTTCTCAAACCTCAAAAGTAGTGCATATATTATCTTTCTTTTGTTTTTCCAACAAACAAAAAGGCTTCTTTCTACTTAGAATAGCGACTAAAAAATTACTTATACCTTCCTTCCAATAACTTAAAAAGTTTCTACATATTAATAATTTATCAGACTCATAAAATAATAAAATGATAAAAGTAATAATGAACTAATATTATTAATAGAAGGGTTTATCTTTGGCATTAGGGGCCAATGGTAATTAATTGTGCAAGATTGCAGAAATGAATCATTGACAGTGTTGAGGCAAAAAAGAATGCCTTGCTCATAAAAGGTTTCAAAAATATTTATTGCCTAGATTAGTTTTGAACATACTTGAGCCCAAATTCGTGTCCTAATGGACTTTTTGTTGTTAATTCATCTGACTCTTACTTCGGAAGGATTTTATTTCCTGGATGTCATTGGAGCCTCAATGTAGAAGATTCTAAGCCTCAGGCTATGTCTCATAGAGACTTTTCTTTTAAAAAGCCTTTTCTTCCATGTATACTTTCATCTTAATCCACGGATTTATACAGATTTAATGGAATTGGACATTTTCCCACAATTTCTCCCATCTGGTTGTGGCAAGTTAGGATTGCTAGGTCATAATGGATTGAATGTGACTTTTTAAAAAATTATATTTTAATACCAAAGTGCCCTGTTGTCTTGAGAGGATATAGTCAATGGCTCGTTCTTATTGAAAACAATTAATGTAAATTTGTATGTGAGTTTTATTGTTGATTACATAGATTTGACTGGTAGTGTTTCTAAAGTACAATTCAATTGATTGATTAAATTCAATCCATTACTTGTTTTGAGATTCTTTTCTATTTAGGATTAATTTGTATCATTAAAATATTAAGATTAAAGCATTTGTTTAAAAAGGTTGTCAGTATTTCAAAATAATATAAAATTAATACTAGCAAATTACTTATTGCTTTGTTTACTAAACCAGATAATATACACTTTGATCCAAATGTAATATGCCATAGGGGAATAGAAAAACAGACACATCAATTTCAGTAAAAACTTTACCACTAATCAACTTATAAGTTATTAAATTATGTTTTGCTTTTTTTATTTTAAATTAAGTTTATCATTACTAACATGTTGCAAAAATAGTGCAGAGAGTTCATGTATATCCCTCAGTCAACTTTTCCTAATGTAAACATCATATATACAATTACGAAAGCCAGCAAATTAATATTGGTACAATATTATCAACTACACTGCAGATTTATTCAAATTTTATGGGTTTTTTAACTATTTTTTATTACTATGTTTTTCCATGTGTTCTTTTCTGCTCAAGAATCATGTCTTAGATACCATATAACATCTAGTTGTTACTTTTTTTTGCACTCCTCCAATGTGTGATTTTGCTCTTTCCTTTTCTTTCATGACTTTGATACTTTTGAAGAGTACTCATCAGTTATTTTCTACAGTGTCTCTCAGTTTGAGTTTTTCAAATGTTTTCTCATAATTAAAGTCAGGCTATGAATATTTGTGGCCAAAAAAAATCCCATAGAAATGTTCTGAGGTCTTTTTTGATGTCTATAGATTATGCTTATTAAAAGGACAGTCTCTGGAGTCATATTGTCTTCACTCAAATATCAGCTCTGACACTTACAAGCTGTGCAAACCTGGAAAATTTACCCTAAGTAAAATCCATCATTTTAAAAAAATGGCCATCATAGTATTCATTTCAACATGTTTTTGTAAGGATTAAATGGGATAATGTACTTAAAGTTCTTAGCTTTGTCATATCACACAGTTAGTGTTAAGACAAAAAGTTAAGTATCAATGATAATCCATAGTAATAATTGTGGCAGGCAAAATCTACTAATATATGCTAAAATTCCTGGGATAAACTGAGAAGAAACAAAATATTTGTGTAGTCTCAAAGGATCCTCCCCAGAAAATTGTGTTTGTTACAAATAGAAAGACAACCATTCAGTGAAATAACCTGGCAGATACCAAATTAACCTGGCAATCAATGTGTCTGTGAAACTTTTTGAGTACTATTTATTTCATTGTGAAAACACAGTAAATTGAAATAAAGGTTTCTTATATACCTTCTGTTATTTTGTTCTACTTTGCTTTTATTCTTGTATTGTTAAAATAGGTCTTCTCTCTAAAAGAAAATGGCATTAAAAGAAGGACACATTTTAACACTTCCTTGGGGTGGAGACAATACCTTATTATTCTACTGCTGTGCTTAACACCATAGGCAGTGTTTTCTGGAAAGAAATATAAACTGATTTTTTCAAGGAAATCAACTTTTAAGAAAACAAATCCAGGGGGCATTCCTAGATGGCCAAATAGGAATAGCTCCGGTCTGCAGCTCCCAGCATGATCGACGCAGAAGATGGGTGATTTCTGCATTTCCAACTGAGGTACCTGGTTCTTCTCAATGGGACTGGCTGGACAGTGGATGCAGCCCACGGAGGGTGATCCAAAGCACGGCAGGGCATCGCCTCACCCGGGAAGCGCAAGGGGTCGGGGGATTTCCCTTTCCTAGCCAAGGGAAGCTGTGACAGACTACCTGGAAAAACAGGGCACTCATGCCCTAATACTGTGCTTTTCCCAAGGTCTTAGCAACTGGCAGACAAGGTGATTCTCTCCCGTGCCTGGCTCAGGGGACTCCACACCCATGGATCCTTGCTCACTGCTAGCACAGCAGTCTAAGATCGATCTGCGAGGTGGCAGCCTGGCTTGGAGAGGGGCATCCGCCATTGCTGAGGCTTGAGTAGGTAAAAAAAGTAGCCGGGAACTCGAACTAGGTGGAGCCCACCACAGCTCAACAAGGCCTACTGCCTCTAGACTCCACCTCTGTGGGCAGGGCATAGCTGAACAAAAGGCAGCAGACAACTTCTGCAGACTTAAAAGACCCTGTCTAACAGATCTGAAGAGGGCAGTAGTTCTCCCAGCACAGCGTTTGAGCTCTGAGAACAGACAGACTGCCTCCTCAAGTGGGTCCCTGGCCCCCATGTAGCCTAAGTGGGAGACATCTCCCAGTAGGGGCCAACAGACACCTCATATAGGCGGCTGCCCCTCTGGGATGAAGCTTCCAGAGGAAGGATCAGGCAGCAATATTTGCTGTTCTGGAGCCTTCGCTGGTGATACCCAGGAAAATAGGGTCTGGAGTGGAACTCCAGCAAACTCCAACAGACCTACAGCTGAGGGACCTTACCGTTAGAAGGAAAACTAACAAACAGAAAGGAGTAGCATCAACATCAACAAAAAAACCCATCTGTAGGTTACCAACATCAAAGACCAAAGGTAGATAAAACCACAAAGATGGGGAGAAACTAGAGCAGAAAAGCTGAAAATTCTAAAAATCAGAGCACCTCTCCTCCTCCAAAGGACAGCAGCTCCTCGCCAGCAATGGAACAAAGCTGGATGGAGAATGAGTTTGACGAGTTGACAGAAGTAGGCTTCAGAAGGTTGGTAATAACAAACTTCTCCAAGCTAAAGGAGGATGTTCGAACCCATCACAAGGAAGCTAAAAACCTTGAAAAAAGAATAGACCAATGGCTAAGTAGAATAAACAGTATAAAGAAGACCTTAAATGACCTGACGGAGCTGAAAACCACGGCACAAGAACGAGAACTTTGTGACGCACTCACAGGCTTCAATAGCCAATTCAATCAAGTGGAAGAAAGGATAACAGTGATTGAAAACCAAATTAATGAAATAAAGTGAGAAGACAAAGTTAGAGAAAAAAGTAAAAAGAAACGAACAAAGCCTCCAAGAAATATGGAACTATGTGAAAAGACCAAATCTAAGTTTGATTGGTGTACCTGAGAGTGATGGGAAGAATTGAACCAAGTTGGAAAATACTCTTCAAGATATTATGCAGGAGAATTTCCCCAACCTAGCAAGGCAGGCCAACATTCGAATTCGGGAAATACAGAGAACACCACAAAGATATTCCTTGAGAAGAGCAACCACAAGACACATAATTGTCAGATTCACCAATGTTGACATGAAGGAAAAAGTGTTAAGGGCAGCCAGAGAGAAGGTCGAGTTACCCACAAAGGGACTAACAGCGGATCTCTTGGCAGAAACCCTACAAGCCTGAAGAGAGTGGGGGCCAACACTCAACATTCTTAAAGAAAATAATTTTCAACCCAGAGTTTCATATCCAGCCAAACTAAGCTTCATAAGTAAAGGAGAAATAAAATCCTTTACAGACAAGGAAATGCTGAGAGATTTTGTCACCACCAGCCCTGCCTTACAAGAGCTCTTGAAGGAAGCACTAAACATGGAAAGAAACAACCAGTACCAGCCACTGCAAAAGCATGCCAAATTGTAAAGACCATCGATGCTATGAAAAAACTGCATCAATTAACAGGCAAAATAACCAGCTAACATCATAATGACAGGATCAAATTCACACATAAAAACATTAACCTTAAATGTAAATGGGCTAAATGCCCCAATTAAAAGACAGACTGGCAAATTGGAAAAAGAGTCAAGACTCATGGGTGTGCTGTATTCAGGAGACCCATCTCACGTGCAGAGACACACATAGGCTCAAAATAAAGGGTTAAAAGAAGATCTACCAGCAAATGGAAAGCAAAAAAAAAAAAAAGCAGGGGTTGCAATCCTAGTCTCTGATAAAACAGACTTTAAACCAACAAAGATCAAAAGAGACAAAGAAGGCCATTACATAATGTAAAGGGATCAAGTCAACAAGAAGAGCTAACTATCCTAAATACATATGCATCCAAAACAGGAGCACCCAGATTCATAAAGCAAGTTCTGAGAGACCTATAAAGAGACTTAGACTCCCACGCAATAATAATGGGAGAGTTTAACACCACACTGTCAATATTAGACAGATCAGCAAGACAGAAGGTTAACAAGAATATCCAGGACCTGAACTCAGCTCTCCCACAAGCAGACCTAATAGACATCTACAGAACTCTCCACCCCATATCAACAGAATATACATTCTTCTCAGCACCACATCACATTTATTCAAAATTGACGACATAATTGGAAGTAAAGCACTCCTCAGCAAATGTAAAAGAACAGAAATCACAACAAACTGTCTCTCAGACCACAGTGCAATCAAATTAGAACTCAGGATTAAGAAACTCACTCAAAACCACACAACTACATGGAAACTGAACAACTTGCTCCTGAATGACTACTGGGTAAACAACAAAATAAAGATGTTATTTGAAACCAATGAAAACAAAGACACAACATACGAGAATCTCTGGGACACATTTAAAGCAGTGTGTAGAGGGAAATTTATAGCACTAAATGACCATAAGACAAAGCAGAAAAGAGCTAAAATCAACACTGTAACATCACAATTAAAAGAACTAGAGAAGCAAGAGCAAACAAATTCAAAAGCTAGCAGAAGGCAAGAAATAACTAAGATCAGAGCAGAACTGAAAGAGATAGAGACACGAAAAACCCTCCAACCAATCCATGAATTCAGGAGCTGGTTTTTTGAAAAGATCAACAAAACTGATAGACTGCTAGCAAGACTAATAAAGAAGAAAAGGGAGAAGAATCAAATAGAAGCAGTAAAAAATGATAATGGAGATATCACCACTGATCCCACAGAAATACAAACTACCATCAGAGAATACTATAAACACCTCTATACAAATAAACTAGAAAATCTAGAAGAAATGGACAAATTCCTGGACACATACACCCTCCCAAAACTAAACCAGGAAGTAGCTGAATCTCTGAATAGACCAATAACAGGAGCTGAAATTCAGGCCATAATTCATAGCCTACCAACCAAAAAAAGTAAAGGACCAGAAGGATTCACAGCTGAATTCTACCAGAGGTACTAAAAGAAGTTGGTAGCATTCTTTCTGAAACTATTCCAATCAATAGAAAAAGAGGGACTCCTCCCTAACTCATTTTATGAGGCCAGCATCATCCTGATACCAAAGCCTGGCAGAGACACAACAAAAAAAGAGAATTTTAGACAAATATTCCTGAAGAATATCAATGCAGAAACCCTCAATAAAATACTGGCAAACCGAATCCAGCAGCACATCAAAAAGCTTATCCACCATGATCAAGTGTGCTTCATCCCTGGGATGCAAGGCTGGTTCAACATACACAAATCAACAAAAGTAATCCATCACATAAACAGAACCAATGACAAAAACCCATGATTATTTCAATAGATGTAGAAAAGTCCTTCGACAAAATTCAAAAGCCCTTCATGCTAAAAACTCTCAATAAACTAGGTATTGATGGAACATATCTCAAAATAATAAGAGCTATTTATGACAAACCTTCAACCAATATCATACTGAATGGGCAAAAACTGGAAGCTTTCCCTTTGAAAACCAGCACAAGACAAGGATGCCCTCTCTCACCACTCCTATTCAACATAGTGTTGGAAATTCTGGCCAGGGCAGTCAGGCAAGAGAAAGAAAAAAAGGGTATTCAATTAGGAAAAGAGGAAGTCAAATTGTCCCTGTTTGCAGATGACATGATTGTATATTTAGAAAACCCCATCATCTCAGCCCAAAATCTTCTTAAGCTGATTAGCAACTTCAACAAAGTCTCAGGATACAAAATCAATATGCAAAAATCACAAGCATTCCTATACACCATTAACAGACAAACAGAGCCAAATCATGAGTGAACTCCCATTCACAATTGCTACAAAGAGAATAAAATACCCAGGAATACAACTTACAAGGGATGTAAAGGACCTCTTCAAGGAGAATTACAAAGCACTGCTCAACAAAGTAAAAGAGGGCACAAACAAATGGAAGAATATTCCATGCTCATGGATAGAAAGAATCAATACAGTGAAAATGGCCATATTGCCCAAAGTAATTTATAGATTCAATGCCATCCCCATCAAGCTACCAATGACTTTCTTCACAGAATTGGAAAAATCTACTTTAAAGTTCATATGGAACCAAAAAAGAGCCCGCATTGCCATGAAAATCCTGAGCAAAAAAGTAACCAAAACAGCATGGTACTGGTACCAAAACAGAGATATAGACAAATGGAACAGAACAGAGGCCTCAGAAATAATGCCACACATCTACAAACATCTGATCTTTGACAAACCTGACAAAAACAAGCAATGGGGAAAGGATTCCCTATTTAATAAATGGTGCTGGGAAAACTGGCTAGCCATATGTAGAAAGCTGAAACTGGATCCCTTCCTTACACCTTATACAAAAATTAATGCAAGATGCATTAAAGACTTACATGTTAGGCCTAAAACCATAAAAACCCTAGAAGAAAACCTAGGCAATACCATTCAGGAAATAGGCATGGGTAAGGACTTCATGACTAAAACACCAAAAGCAATGGCAACAAAAGCCAAAATAGACAAATGGGATCTAATTAAACTAAAGAGCTTCTGCAGGGCAAAAGAAACTACCATCAAAGTGAACAGGCAACCTACAGAATGGGAGAAAATTTTTACAATTTACCCATCTGACAAAGGGCTAATATCGAGAATCTACAAAGAACTCAAACAAAATTTACAAGAAAAAAACAACCCCATCAAAAAGTGGGCAAAGGATATGAACAGACACTTCTCAAAAGCAGATATCTATGCAGCCAATAGACACATGAAAAAATGTTCATCATCACTGGTCATCAGAGAAACGCAAATCAAAACCACAATGAGATAGCATCTCACGCTAGTTAGAATGGCAATCATTAAAAAGTCAGGAAACAACAGATGCTGGAGAGGATGTGGAGAAATAGGAATGCTTTTACACTGTTGGAGGGAGTGTAAATTAGTTTAACCATTGTGGAAGATGGTGTGGTGATTCCATAAGGATCTAGAACTATAATTACCATTTGACCCAGTGATCCCATTACTGGGTATATACCCAAAGGATTACAAATCATGCTACTATAAAGACACATGCACACATATGTTTATTGCGGCACTATTCACAATAGCAAAGACTTGGGACCAACCCACATGTCCATCAGTGATAGACTGGATTAAGGAAATGTGGCACATATACACCATGGAATACCATGCAGCCATAAAAAAGGATGAGTTCATGTCCTTTGCAAGGACATGGATGAAGCTGGAAACCATCATTCTGAGCAAACTATCATAAGGACAGAAAATGAAACACTGCATGTTCTCACTCATAGATGGGAATTGAGATCACTTGGACACAAGGTGGGGAACATCACACACTGGGGCCTGTCGGGGGCTGCGGGGCTGGGGGAGGGATAGCATTAGGAGAAATACCTAATGTAAATGATGAGCTGATGGGTGCAGCAAACCAACATGGTATAGATATTCCTATGTATCAAACTTGCACATTGTGCACATGTACCCTAGATATTAAAATATAATAAAAAAAGAAAAGAAAAGAAATCCAGAGATTTTAGGAGTCATACCATAAAATAAAGTTAGCTAATTTCATCTAAACCATAGCTTGATTATGTATCTCTCCTCTTTCAACAGACTACTATAATGATAGGCTTCTTCTGAAAATTTGCTGTGTACAACTATTTTCATTTTTATATGGATTTCTTGGCTACTGTCAATTTGGTTTTAAATCACTTAATTCAGTGTATTTGAAATGATTATTTACTATTTATCTCATCAAATAACTAAAAATCAAAACAATTGAACTCATGGACATAGACAGTAGAAGAATAGTTACCAGAGGCTGGGAAGGGTAATAAGGGGATGTGGAGGAGGTAGGGATCGTTAATGGCTACAAAAAAAAAAAAAGAATGAATAAGACCTACTATTCAATAGCACAGTAGGGTGACTACAGTCAATAATAACCTAATTATACATTTTAGAAAAAACTAAGAGTGTAATTGGATTGTTAGTAACTCAAAGGATAAATGCTTGAGGGGATGGATACCATTCTCCATGATGTGCTTATTTCACATTCCATGCCTGTATTAAAACACCTCACGTAACCCATAAATGTATACACCTACTAAGTACCCACAAAAAATTTTTAAAAAATAAAAATTAGAAGTCTTTTAGAGACAGACATCGATATTCTTAGTGTTTCATTAGTCAAGAGTTGTCAATATCTAACAATAATTGAACACACAATAGTTTTTAAAAGTTACTAATAATGCCTATAATTATTTTTGGAATATCTGAAAGTTGTAGTAGAAATCCAAGAATCCCCAAACATCTGTGTTTTAATTTAAGAGGATAAATATTGTATTTTGAGTGAAGGAGAGTTCCAAACACCTGCAAAAGATTCTGGGAAACTGTGAGCTATTTCTGAAGCTATTTCTGAGCTATGTGTTCTTGCCATTCTCATAGCATTCTTTCCTTTCTCTCTTCTTTCTAGTTGTATTTAAAGCAATATTACAAAATAATTATAGTGCAAAAAGTTCAATTGTAGAGCTAAGCAGAAAACACTGTAAGAACATTTTTAAAACAAACTGTTATATATGAAACCTTTAACTGACTGCCACTGCTGGAATATTAAGGGGACAGAAGCTGTAACAGGGATTAGGGAATCTTTTTCATGGAATTCTTTGTTGAAACTCATAGAATAATGCTAACTCTTTTGGGTGTGGCAAATTTTCAGCATCCATATACAGGACTGATTACAGCAAAAAATCTTACAGCCAATCTTTACCTATGCTGCATGTGTGTTATCGAGAGGTTGCAAGGTGATCTGATTATGTAACCAGATTTAAAAACTACATTTATCTTGGCTTTACTACAAAAGTCAGTTGTGGCCAGGTGTGATGACTCCCACCTATAATCCCAACACTTTGGGAGGCCGAGTGGGGGTGGATCACTTGATGCCAGGAGTTCAAGACCAGCTGGCCAACATCATGAAACCCCGTCTCTACTAAAAGTACCAAAAATTAGCTGAGCGTGTTGGCGTGTGCCTGTAATCCCAGCTACTTGGGAAGCTGAAGCAGGAGAATCGCTTGAACCTGGAGGCGGGAGGGTGCAGTAAGCCAAGATCATGTCACTGCACTCCAGCCTGGGTGACAGAGCAAGACTGTCTCAAAAAAAAAAGGGGGGGGGGGAATTGTCTGTTTATTAATAGTACTGATAGTTTTATATTTTAATGCTTACTATGTGACATGACAAAACTGGAGCCTGGCGCGGTGACTCACACCTGTAATCCCAGCACTTTGGGAGGCTGAGACGGCCAGATCACGAGGTCAGGAGATCAAGACCATCCTGGCTAACATGGTGAAACCCAGTCTCTACTAAAAATACAAAAAATTAGCCAGGTGTGGTGGCAGGCGCCTGTAGTCCCAGCTACTTGGGAGACTGAGGCAGGAGAATCGCTTGAACCTGGGAGGCAGAGGTTGCAGTGAGCCTAGATCACACCACTGCACTGCAGCCTGGGCGACAGAGGAAGACTCCATCTTAAAAAAAACAAAAACTGATACACTTAAGTATATTATTTCACATGATTCTCACAACACACATTGAATTGAATATCATTATTGTAGTCATATTTTTAAATGAAGTATTTTACATAGAGGGGCAGAGTAAATTTCCCAAAGTTGTGCAACTCACATGAGAAATTTACCCTGCTTCCGGAAAGTGTAACTGGGAAACTGCAACTGTGAGTGTCAGAGCTGATACTTGAGTGGAGACAGTTGGACTCCAAAGACTGTCCTTTTACCAATCATAACCTATAGACACTTTTTATTCACCAAGAAGACAAGTGTACTTATGATAAGTCCAATCATTAGTACCCAATCTCATGTTTCTGAGTAAACCAGATTCATAATGTCTTATTTTGGGACACAAAAATCAAGCATTTTTGTAGAGTTCTTCAGGCAAAAATGATAAGAAGCAACGTGATAAATGCAGAAAATAATTTGTAAGAAATAAAGAGGAGAAATAAATTTGTATTAGGGAATTCAAGAGTCAAGACCTCTCTTTAGTGTTTTTGACCAACTTTCTGTTATTTAAACTGTCAAAAAACAGGCTGGTCAGGATTTGGTCTCTGCAATCTTAGGAAGAGATCAGAGAAAATCATTAACTTTCATGATAATAAATGGAGGAACATTCAATTTTAGCACTTGTATATGATTTGCATCTAAAAGCATGAATTTCCACTGTGTTTCTTAGTCATATACTTAAGTATATGACTTTTTCTCTTGCCCAGAACTCAGGGATATAAATTAACACATGCTCAGTATTAATTTGTTACCATTGCCCAGCTCAAAGTTGAGTGCAGGGCTTCTTATTTCTTCTCATTTGGGGATGTGTTTCCATTATTTGCATACATCACCTGTATTAGTGAGAAAGGCATAGCTTTGACTTTTCCAAAGTAGATGAACAGCTGCTTTGAAAAGATAATTTAAGATTCATGACACATTTAAACCCCAGGCTTTTTACTTGGTCCTGAAAGTTGAAAGGGCTTTACACTTGCAAAAACTATTTTTCTAGGAATCCATTGAAATTATCCAATATTCTGTGCCCTTGCATCAAATATAGAGGCAGCAATATTAAAACTTTATTTTAAAAAACCTGGTCGGGAGCTATGGCTCACACCTATAATCCCAGCACCTTGGGAGGCCAAGGGGGGCAGATCACTTGAGCCCAGGAGTTCAGGACTAGCCTGGGCAACATGGCAGAACCCTGTCTCCACTAGAAATGCAAAAATTAGCCGCGCATGTTGGCACAGGCCTGTAATCCCAGATACTTGGGAGGCTGAGGCATGAAAATCACTTGAACCCGGGAGGCGGAGGTTGCAGTGAGCTGAGATCACAGCACTGCACTCCAGACTGGGCAACAGGGAGAGACTTTCTCTCAAAAATAATAGTAACAAAACTTTCCTTTAAAAAAGTTAAAGGAGCCGGGGCAGTGGCTCACACATGTAATTCCAGCACTTAAAAAAAAAATACATAAATTAGCTGCTCATAGTAGTGCTCGCCTGTAGTCTCAGCTACTCAGGAGGTTGAGGTGGAAGGGATTCTTGAGCCCAGGAGGGTGCGAATGCAGTGAGCCGTGATGACGCCACTGCACTCCAGTCTGAGTGATAGAGAGAGACCGTGTCTCAAAAAAGAAAGAAAAAAAAAACTTGAGGAAATAAATTGATTTAAAACACAATAAGTAATGGTTGTCATAGTTACAAATGATTACTATACTTCTTGTAGCTCATGTCAAATCTAAAATCTAAATCAGTAGAACATTGCTGTAATGTCCTATCATATGGCTACATTAAGCCTACAGGTTTCCCTCACATTTGTGTCTAAGTCATTACACATTTATTTATTACCTACTCCATAATTTTGCCATGCTGTAATAAAAAAGATAAGTGACATAAAGTACCTGCCAGCACAAACCTTACAATCTGGTAATGGTGATAAATAATAAGATAGGTTCACAAACTACAAAGCAAATAGGCAAGTGGCTTATGATGAATACAAATCAAGAACAATCTAGATATGAAGAAAGAAAAAGAGAGAGATTGGCAGAGACAGAGAGAGAAAAAATAAAATTGGAGGAGCAATAAGAAGCTTCCTGAATGAAGGGGTGCGTATGATAGATTTTAAGGGGTTTTGGCAAGTAAGAAAGAAAGGAAAGCACTCATTCTAGAGAGCAGGAAGGGAAGGAACAAAAGTGAGGAAGTACAGAACATTCAGGTCCTTTGCAGCGTGGAGCACATAGAAGCTGTATATGATAAAGTAATAAAGATATTAGTAAGAATTTATAGGACTTGATAGCTGACAGTGTAGAAGGAAAAATTAGATAATTTATGGTTTCAACTGAACATACTGGTCACATTATTTAATGAAGGAAGTAAGAGAGGATAATGCACTGATTTTAGGAGCAGAAAAATAATATATGCTTTTATTAAAATGTTGGGGTAAAAGTACCCACTAGAACATTCAGACTTTTGAATTATCATTTGGACCTTAAAAAAGAGCAGAGCAAAGTACAAAAATTGGAGTTAAAATGTTTGATTTTAAATCCTGGATCTCCTCCTAAGCTGTATGACCTTAGGTTTGCCACACACTCTGAGCACCATTTTATTCACTATTTTTTTTATTTTTTTATTTTCATAGGTTATTGGGGAACAGGTGGTGTTTGGTTACATAAGTAAGTTCTTTAGTGGTGACTTGTGAGATTTTGGCACACCCATCACCTGAGCAGTATACACTGACACTACATGTAGTCTTTTATCCCTCATCGCCTCCCCTCTCTTTCCCCCAAGTCTCCAAAATCCATTCTGTCATTCTTGTGCATTTGCATCCTCATAGCTTAGCTCTCACTTATGAATGAGAATACACAATGTTTGGTTTTCCATTTCTGAGTTACTTCACTTAGAATAATAGTCTCCAATCTCATCCAGGTCACTAAGAATGCTATTAATTCATTTCTTTATATAGCAGAGTAGTATTCCATCATATATATATACCACAGTTTCTTTATCCACTTGTTGATTAATGGGCTTTTGGGTTGGTTCCACATTTTTGCAATTGTAAATTGTGCTGCTATAAACATGCAGGTACAAGTATCTTTTGTGTATAATGACTTATTTTCCTTTGGGTAGCTACCCAGTAGTGGGACTGCTAGATCAAATAGTAGTTCTACTTTTCATTCTTAAAGGAATCTGCACACTGTTTTCCATAGTAGTTGTACTAGTTTACCTTCCCACCAGCAGTGTAGAAGTGTTCCCTGTTCACCGCATCCACATCAAAGTCTACTATTTTTTTTTTTATTATGGACATTCTTGCAAGAGTAAGGTGGTATCGCACTATGGTTTTGATCTGCATTTCCCTGATCATTAGTGATGTTGAGCGTTTTTTGACATGTTTGTTGGCGATTTGTATGTCTTGATAATTGTCTATTCATGTCCTTAGCCCACTTTTTGATGGGATTGTTTGTTTGTTTGTTTTGTTTATTCATTTGAGTTTGTTGTAGATCCTGGATACGTTAAGAATAGGTATCTTTTCTGTAGGGGTTGTTCTTGTGGTTAAAAAAAACACTAGTGAAAGATTTCACAGTTCATAAAACTCAACAAATCCAAGGTGTCCTTGTTGATATCTTCATAAAAGTATCAGTTGAAGTAATTACTAAAGGAGAAAGACTAGAAGAGACCTGAAGAGGGGTTAAAAGAATTACTACGTTTGATAAATATAATAGAAAAAGAAAATTGTGACCATGATATGAAATTTTTTTGTTGGTACATGATTTAACAATTGTATTAAACATAGGGATACTATAAAATATATTGCTTGACTTTTCTTGTTTGTGAACTTTTCTAAAAGGGTAACATATTTCATGCAGTCTTCTAAGACTTATGTTATTCACCACACATTATGATTATAAGATTCATCTATGATGTAATATTTATAGATTATTTTTATTACTGTATGATATTCTATTTTATGAAAAGTCCACAATATATTTATCTTCCTACTGTTTTAGATGTTTTTGTTGTTTCCAGTTTTTTGCTATTATAAACATGAACAATGCCACAGTGGACTTTTTTTTTTGTTATGCCTTCCAGTGCAAGAATTTCTCTCGGGCATATATCTAAGAATATTATGTATCTGGGAATGCTCTACTTTATAAAACACCACCAAATCATTTTCGAAGGTGGTTGCATTATTTTCCACTATTACAAGCAATGTGTAAAAGATCCATTTCCTATCCAAAACTTATTTTTATCAGAATACTTATTAAATTTATTGGTGAGTAGTGGAGATGGTGTCTCATTGTGTTCTTTAATGGCATTTTATCAATTACTAGTGATGTTGGCTTATTTTTTGTAAGTTTATTAGTTATATATACATATATCTTTTGTTGTAAGTCTATTCATACTTTTGTACATTTTTATTGTTAATTTTCAATGTCATTTTAATTTATGGGCTCTTTGTATATATACTCGATTATAGTTTTTTGCTGGCTGTAAGAATTGCAGATAATTTCTCACATTCTCCATACTCTCTTTAAAGTGTTTATGAGAAAAAAAGTCCTTAATTTTTACGTCATCTGATTTTTAAAACTTTTAAGTTGTGCTTTTGACATCTTTTACAAAATATTCTTCTCTGACTCAATGTCAGAAAGACATGTATTATATTTTCTTCTAAAATAGCTTTTGCTTTTGAAAGTTCTTATGTTTACTTTTCAAAGTTCTTAAGTTTTCTCTTTAAAGTTCTTAATCCATAGAAAGCTGATTTTTGTATATCACGTGAGGTAGAATCTCTTTCTCGTTTTAAAAATAATAACTTTAGGCTGGGCGTGGTAGCTCACACCTGTAATCCCAGCACTTTGAAAGGCCAAGGTAGGCAGATCACAAGGTCAGGAGATCGAGATCATCCTGGCTAACACGTGAAACCCCGTCTCTACTAAAAATACAAAAAATTAGCTGAGCGTGGTGGCACGCACCTGTAATCCCAGCTACTCAGGAGGCTGAGGCAGGAGAATAGCTTGAACCCAGGAGGCAGAGGTTGCAGTGAGCTGAGATTGCATCACTGCGCTCCAGGCTGGGCGACAGAGCAAGACTCCACCTCAAATTAAATAAATAAATAAATAAATAAATAAATAAATAAATAAAATAAAATAATAACCTTAAATATTTTTTCTTTTTTCAGTGATTTGTCTAGCTGCCTTAGTTACATGTCAACATTCTATTTAACTATGAGTATTTTCTTGCCTTTCCATTGTGTTCCTGTAATTGATTTTGTCCTCTCCCTACAAAAATATCATATTGTCTTAGATAAAATGTGATACGTAGGGAAATTTTTCCCACCTTATTTTATTAATTAGCACATATGACCCTATTTTGCACCAGGTATTATTCTAAGCCCTTTTCAAATGTTGATGCATTTAATGCTATAAACAATCTTATAAAGTAGGTACTTTTATTTTTCTAGTTTTACGGAAGAGGAAACTGTGTCATAGAGAGGTTAAGTAACATTTCCATAGTTACACAGTAAGTCATGTAGATAGGACTGTAAACCATTCATTCTGGCTCTAGTGTCCAACATTGTCATTACTAGGCTATACTGTGTCTCTGTCTCCAAAGGTGTTTTGTCTATGTTTTGTCTTTTGCTTTCATATAAATTTATAATTTGTATGAATTATAAATGCTTATATTTATAATTTATAATCATCTTATCAAGTGCTAAGAACAATCTTTTCATGATTCTTACTCAAGTTCCATTACATATATACACTGATTCAGGAATAATAAACACTTCAGTATTTCTGCGGCAAAAGCATTCCTAGATATATTACTGGGATAAATGGGATAAGTAAACACCTTGTATTGCTTCTTATTATTTGAGATCCAGTTTTGCTGCCAAATGAGTTTTTGTGCCAAACTGATGAAAAATCTTTCTATTTAGATTCTTTAGACTTTTTGGAATTGTGGAATGTATTATTACCATTTAATAAATGAGAAAACAATGCCTCAGGGCTTAAATAAGCAAACTTAATCTGCATTCTTAGTTGATGATAGACTGCCTGTAATTTGCTTTAGGTTTTCTTAAGAAATGTCTTCATATGGATTTTTAAGCTTCAAAAGAAGAACATAGGATTTTTATTTGGATCTTGATCTATGATGATTCCAAGTCTTCGCCTAATTTACCTTGCTCACTAACCTTTGTCTAATTGATAATCTGTTCTTTTTTATTCATTCATATCCAAGCCTAATCTGCCCATTAGTCTCTTTCAAAATAACACAGTTGATTAGAAATTAATGAAAATGTGTGTAAGCCTGTGGCCATTCACCAGTTTTATCTAACCTGTATTTCAAATTCTGGATTTTGTAATTTAAAGACTTGTTTAAGATATAGCTTGCCTTTAATCTTTTTAAGTAAGTGATTTTTTTCATTTTGAAATTCCTTTTAATCCTATTCTCTCATTTCCTCACTTTTAATTGATTACAGTGTCAAGTAATTAAAATATTGTTTCCTTTTTAAAATAATAACTTATTTTTCCACTAAGGTGAGCTGATTCTGTACCCTCTTACGTGAGAAAATGAGTGTTACCCTTATTTATTGCCCTTGCACCCATTTGTATTTACAGCTTCACTTAGACCTCAATGAGGAATTCAGTGGCTATATTTCAAATACCTACATTTAAGGTAATGTTCACTTGTCTGGTGACTGGTACACAGTAGGTACTCAGTAAATCCTTGATAAGTGCATTTATAAATGAACAAGATAGAATCGCCTCTTAAAATTTTGATGTCAACTTCCAAATTGAAGTTGAATTTTATAATAGCACAGGATTACCTGTTAAAGATCTCAGGAAAAAGTAACAAACTAAAACACTTGTTCTTCTGCCACAGACTGAAGTATAAGTACTGAGTTTCTCATTTAGGTGTAAGTGAAGCTCTAAGTACAAATGGCTGCAAAGGCAAAAATATGATGAACTCTCCATAATACAGTTGATTTGAATTGAGTATCTTAAAGTGTTTAATTTTGAAGCCTCTTAGCATTCATCTATATGACATTCTATAACTTTTATTGTTAATGCTTGAATTCAATTATCACTCCACTATATGTTCTTGTTTATATTTTCTTGTATATTAACAACAAATTTATGTCCCTCAGACTCATACTCTCTGAAGGGTTATAAACTATTCAGCACATCTTAGATAAGCAGTTTCCAAACCACACTCTATTTGGGAAATGGATTCCAGGGCCCTATCTCTGACTCACTATAATTTCTATAAGGGGCCTGAGATTCTATACTCACTGTAAATTTCACTATCATCACAAGAGAAAATTGAGGAGAAATTGTTTTTTGAAGATTCATATTCACAGTACCAGTAGATACTTTTGCTGACAGAGCAGAATCTTTCTAGGAACACATGACACTCACTCCCCATCTGCTGTCTCCACATTGTTTAACCATCAGTGTCAGAATGAACAGAATTAACCATTCTCATCTCACTCCTTCATTTGTTATGAAATCACAAGCCTGTAGGTATCCACACAGAGGGAAGTTCCAGTCTCACGATGACATCATTACCTGCACATGGCTCCTAGTGACCCAGCTATGTAACAGGATGCTATGGGAGTCAGCCACAGGGCCTCTCTCTTCTCTCAAACTGAGCACATTGTCTGGCCTAGTAATGGCACAACTCATTGCAAAGCAGAGTAAATTGCATGCCTCTTTCACAATACCTTTTCCTTTTGTCTGATTTTTTTTATTAGAGCCCAGAACCATTCTTCCACCTTGGGAACACACTTTAAAAATTGGTAGAAGCCAAAGAGAAAATGATTAAAATGATAGGCATTTTCTTTATACCCTTTCTTTTTAGGCTAGATCTTTTTCTTAAAGCACCTATATCAATTGTTGAAAGGAATATCTTTTTTATGCAATCGAACTGTGTATACTGCTTGACCATAATCTCAAAGATAATCTCTCAGTGAGTTAAAACAGATATTCAGATTATAGAATTGAGGTATTTAGAATTACTTGATCTATAGTAGTCCGATATGGGTTTATATCATTCATATGTTCGATCTATTGAATTCTAAGTACATTCTTAACAACAACATATCACATTCAATTCCAGGCATTTTAAATTTATTATCAACATTAATAATCATAATAACTCTATACATGTGCATGGTGGAGTAGGCAAGGAAAATGGATATAATTACATCTGTTTTTTGATTGAGTACACTAAAGTTCAGGAAAGTCTAATGACTTACTTGAAGTCATTCTGATGGGAAGAAACTGGTCATTTTAATCCTGATTTCCACACTCCGAGTCTATAACTTCCTCCTCCATTTTCTTCTTGTTGTGATGTTGACAATAAAGAGTTACACATGAATTTGTCTTTACCTTTCTAAAATGCATAATTCTGGTGTTTTAGCAATTAAAGAAATGCATTTCCTTAGCTATTGGCTGTGTGCATTTTTCTGTGAACTCAGGTGTCAACATTTAGACTATTGTTAGTCTTTTCCCTATCCTTTGCTCCACATTGTGGCAAAGCCCCAAAGTTTGAGTCAGTAACTTAAAAATATGATGTCAGTGGCATGGAAAAAGGAATAAAAAGAAGTTGGACTGAACAAAATAAGTTTAGTCATTGCTTTAAAAACTCATGATTTTAAAAGCAGGAATTCTGGCCCCCTAATATAAAACTGAGTAAAAAATTAGATTTTAATTATAGACTTCTGCAAAGTTCACTTTTTGTGTTAAACCAATAGGAAGGAGCTTTTTATAGATACACATTTATTCACTTTCTTTAACATTCCAAACTGAACAATAACTTTCATGATGTTTTTGTTATTAAAAGAAGTTCCCTTTTTAGCTCCTGCTGTAATAAATAAGGTAAAGCTTCAATTAAATTGAAAGTTATAGAAGAATCGAAACCTCCTGGGCTTAGGGCTCAAGGTATTTCACTTACTGTGAATAGTAAGCAGCAAAGTGACTCAAGGAATAAACAGAGAATGGGTAACTATAGAACCCAGAACAACAACATTTCCATTTGTCTTGACCAAGTAACTGGTGTATAATAGTTTGGAAGTCTTCTGAAGAGGTATCACTCCAAGCTCTCCTACAAATCACTGTATGACCTTTTCAAAGACATGCTTTCTTCTGGGCCTTGGTTTTTTGGTTCATCTATAAAGTGAACATTCATCTAGATAAACTGAAAAGTTCCTTGTAGCATTACCATTTTAAGATTTCAAATATTTAATATCATGGAAGCTGGATGGAAACATTCAAACTCAGATGTGAAGCCTTCTAGAAATTTATTTCTCCTACTGAGTAGGGTTGATGTTGCAGATAAGGGGATATTTGTCAGATTCTAGGCATAATTTCACCTTGATTAAATGTTTTTGGTGCTTCAAATCATGTTACTCATCCAGCTTAATTGTCTGATTCGAGGTTTCATTTTGTTCTTTCAGAAAGGTGTATCATGGTGCTGTTTCAAAGGTTGGTTTTTAAAACAGCATAGAAATTTTCTTAGTTCATATACTCATTATTGAGCAAGAACATATTTTTGAAAGTTCAGTACCTAGTATAACATGATTAATCCATAAAAAAATTGGGTAAGATAGATAATACAAAACATGATTTTAGAGGTTGATGAGAACTATAATATATGGGTATCTATTTATTACTATAACCTGGTGATTATTCATGCTAGTCATAGTATGATACCTTGATAAATATTGTTGCATACTGTTCTCACCCTCCTGAAAGTCAGTGATGCTTACAGCTTCCTTTGAGATTTCAACTGTTCGCAGTCTAAGAATAAGATGAGAAGGTTATGGAGTGGAGACTACACATAAAGAGAGTATCTTTGAAATTTCTTTCAATACTAAAGTCAGATTTTTTTTTTTGGATCACCATTCTTTTTGAAGTTATGTTCCTGCCATGGGTAATGGAAAGAATACAGTTCTAGATATTGCACTTTGGTTCTAATGTAGGATCTCTGCCAAATTGTATGTGTCACACATGTCATTTAGACACTCTAAAATTTAGTTTCCTCATCTGTAAATTGGGTGATTTTATCATTAGCTCAAAGGAATTTCTTTCCCAGATTTTTAAACCTAGGTTTTTGTGAACCTAAACAAAAAAATCTAATTTTATAGCTGATAATTACTATCCAGCAGCCAACTCTGACTTGCTTCCTTAATAATTACAAAAATATATTTATGAATAATATTTCAGACAGTAAAAAATATAGACATGATATCACTATCAATAAGGCTTGCTTTTGGAAAACAGAATTGAATGTACATTATTATATATTTATGATATGTGAAAGTAATTGTTATTAGATGATTTATATTCTTCATGTCTAAGAGTTGAACTCAAAGAGACAACAGAAACTAAATCATGCTGATTACCTGTGTGTGATATAGGGGAATCTGATGCCTCATCTCTCTTGTTTACATAAATGCTAGAGCATTTTCCAGTATGTGATATGTATAATCATAAGTGCTATGTAAATGCACTGATATTATTTTGATAACCAAACAACAGTGTGTGTTCATGTATGCATATACACTATGCATATTGTTTCTGTGTGTGTTTGCGCACAGACGCACCCAACACTTGTTCATGTGTGTCAGGAGGGATAAAGCAATGAGAAAAGAAATTAAGGAATGGAAGAAGTCTAAATTAGCATAGAATTCTAATTGACTGTGTTAAAGGTGCTCATCTTTTAAAAGATAAGTTGTGTATTGGATAAAAGGCTCATATTTAATAATCTTTGCTTGAATTTATATCTTTTTAGCAGTGGAAAATAATACATCGTGGTCCATATGTGAAAGACAGTGCATAATGTGAAAATTTTATGCTGTGCTATAGAAAAAAGGGAAAAAATAAGTTATTGGGACAATGTAAGGTGTGACCGCATAATTGACTTATAGTCTAAAACAACTTACATATCAGAGTATGGGGCACATATTCAAAGGAAATCCACAAATCAGACTTGGTCTGACAAGGAAAACAAACAAACATAAAATCTGTGATCGAATACAGAAGCCTGGGCTTTGCTAGAATAAAGAAGTGAGAATAAAGAAGCTCTTTAGTTATAGATGGAATTATAATAGATGTAAACTGCATCACTGCAACAAACATTATTGTTACAAATACAGGAATTAAAACACTTAAATGTAGTATAAAAGCAATATTTATAGTTCCCTTTCAAGGGCAGGCAGTTAGCCAAGTTAGAGAATATATTTACAACTTGTGAAATAGTCTGCCTAGAGAAAACAGTTCTGTTCTGATGCTGTGTTTTCCTGAATGCAGTTTCTCCAAGCAGCATCAGCATCACCTGGGAACTTCTTAGAAATGCAAATTCTTGGGCCTCACCTCAGACCAACTGAATCAGAAAATCTGGAGGAAGGCCCACCTTCCAGGTGGTTCTCAGGCATCCAAAAGTTTGAGAAGCATTAGCTTAGTAATATAGTAGAAAAATGGGCAGGAATTCTATTCTGTCATCATAAAGCCACTATAAATTGGATTTCGTGCTTACATTTCCTTTTTCCTTTTTTTTTTTTTTTTCTGAGATGTAGCCTCACTCCGTTGTCTAGGCTGGAGTGCTGTGGTGCAATCTCGGCTCACTGCAACCTCGCCTCCCGGGTTCAAGTGATTCTCATACCTCAGCCTCCTAAGTAGCTGCGATTACAGGAGCCCACCACCACGCCCGGCTAATTTTTGTATTTTATTTTTTAGTAGAGATGGGGTTTCACCATCTTGGCCATCTTGAACTCCTGACCTCAGGTTATCTGCCTGCCTCAGCCTCTCAAAGTGCTGGGATTACAGGCATGAGCCACTGTGCCCAGCCCATGCTTACACATCTTAATAACACTTAACAGATTCTACTGAGATTGCTAGGCACAGATAATTTTTAGATTATTATTATTTATGATTGTATAAAATAACTGAGACTCCAGATGATTAAGAAGCTCTTTGTTGATAAATAATTATCAATAGTTCTGTGAAATGAAACACATGCAGATGATCTCCTACCACATACCACGTATCTTGCCCTGTTTGTAGCCAAACACCCTGTTCCACAACTTTACTGTGTACATTTTATTAAGCTGGATGGAAATTAAAGAGGAGAGTGAAGTTGGGTCTCTCCAAATTTATTTCTTCTGCTACATAAAGTGAAATTTAAGCAATCTTAAGCTTCTTTCAAACTCTTTTTTGTGTGTCTAGCTACAATAACACTGAATAGAAACAATTAAACGAAAAACCTTGTGGGAGAACTTAGAAAAACATAGACTCAATTTCTGTGTGACAGTCGAATTTCTCATAAAATTCTTATCAATCTATATTATCTTCACTATTCATGACTAATGTTAAGAAATATTATCATCATGGTCAGAGTTTAGAAACATATGGTATTTCTACTAGATAATGAGAAAATGAAAAATCCACAATGAACAATTTTTATGGTTCAAGGGTAGTATGATTTTTTAACCTTAAAGAACGAAAGTTAGTTGTTTATAAGAATAATTGTGGCAGATGAGAATATGGGGAGAAATGTGATAAGTCCAATAAGCTTTATTGAAGCAAAAGTTTATTTTTGGAGATTAACTTATAATTTGCATTTTAATGCACTTTAACATATCTTTGCATTTTTAGTTAGAGCTGGTTCATAATTATGGATGAAAGCATTCAGTCATTTACTAGGTCTATCTAAGGATAAGTATGTACTTCTATTTGACATTTAGGATCATCCCTCACATTGTTTTATGTATTTATGTATTTAACATCATGATTTCTGAAGGTCCATGGAAGTGTTTATTCCTGTTACTCATATTCCTGAACATCACCCACTAGACTTCACTTTTACTTGAGAAAATCCAGTCATATTGCTCCAACTAGAACTGGGCAGTGCTTATATAGACTTGATGAATTTGTAGGATTTATGAAAGTATACTTCAGGGATCCAGTGGTTCCGGAATTTAATTCTATAAAGTGAAATTAATAAGAAAGAATGGTGTTGCAGCCTACATTTTACTTTTCAATGTCTGTTTCAAAATTGAATTGTTAGTCTCTTAGAGAACTTCTACCTGTACCTAATGGAGTAACTTGCCCTCTCAGCATAAACAACTGTAAACTGAATAAAATATATAATACCACTCGTTTGATATATTTGGCAAAAGGCAGTGCATGGCTATTATCCCTGAGAAAAGGGAAATTCATTAGATGAGTCCAAAACTCACCCAGACTTTCTGTCTGAAGACATTTTCTGGTCTGAAGACAAGGATAGGAAATCTCAGTAGAGTATGGCAGCCTCCTAGTGACTACATCAACGTGTTCAGACTGCTGCGGCACCCTGTCAGTAACTAACTCTTAAGTTATTCAGGAATAAATTTTTTTAAAAGTGTTGAATAGCTAGAGATTGAATTTCAGGAAAGCAAAAGTGGCTGAGATTTATAGGGCAGAGAACATCATAGAGAAAAATTCCAGAATTCTGAATAGGAGTCCCATCAAGCCTGTTGTTTAATATGCCAAGATTGTTCAGGAAGGACACACACCCACAAAAGCACCAAGCATAACAGAAAAAAATAATTGGACTTCATCAAAGTCAAAAACTCCTGTTCTTCCAAAACACCTTTAAGAAAATTACTCAGCACCATAGGAAAGATAAAAAGAAAATATATATAACATATTTTTTCTTACATACATAAAATATTACATATTTTATTTTATATAAATATAATAAAATATTATATACTGTCTATGTAATATATATATTTTCTGTATAATAAAATATACATTTTACATATAATACATTATAAAAATAATTATTTTATATTATATTATATTAAAATAATAATAATATAACAATATTAATGATATTAATAATATAATTTTGATGATATTATTAAAATAACAAAATAATTATTTTCTTATTTTATATATAATTAAATATATTAAATTAAAAACAAATATTACATATTTTATATAAAATAATAAAATAAAATATATAATGAATTTGTATATATTATATATTTTATTTTGTATATATAGTAGAAATCTTTAAATATACATATATAAAAATTAAAAAGAAATTCACAGACTGGGAGAAAATATTTGTAACACATATGCCTGATGAGGAATTGTATCTCAATAATAAAAAGGAATTCTTACAACTCAGCAAGAAGAAAAAAAACACAATAAAAAACAGAAAAACTATTTGGACAGACATCTCACAACAGAAAATATATAAATATCCAGTAAATATATAAACAAATGCTTACTATCAGGGAAATGCAAATTAAAACCATAAAGAGACACCAGTACACACTAACTAGAGTGATCACAATTAATAAAACCGACAATACCAAGCATTGATGATGATGTGGAGCATCTGAAACTTTCACTTGTCACTGGTGGAAATATTAAATGGTACAGCCACTTTGAAAAACAGTTGGATAGTTTATTATGAAGGCAATCACATATTAATCAAAAGACTCAACAGCAATTCTCAGAGTATTTGTTCACATATAGAAATATTTCCAATGCCAAAAAAGACTTGTATATGGATATTCATAGTAGCTTTATTCTCAACATGAATATAACCAAAATGTTCATCAATCAGTGAAAGGATAAATAACTTTTGATATACAAATAGAATACTATGATGGAATAAAACTACACATACACTGAAATGCATACATAAGTATCAAAACCACTATAATGAGCAGAATAATCCAGACACAAAAGGGGCACATGTAGCAGAGTTCTGTTTATTTTACATTTAGAATAGGCAAAGCTGAATAAAAATAAGTGGTTGCCTGGAACCACTAGACATGGGAGAAAAGGTTTACTGCTCAGGAACAGGAGGGACCATTTTAAAGTAACAGAAATCTTCCATGTGTTGATTGGCTTGGTAGTTACACTGATTTATACATTTGTCAAAACTCAGAACAATACACCAAGAATAGTTTTGTTTTACTGCAAGTAAATTATATTCGAAAAAATTTATTTTAAATCTAAACATACAGTTAAGTAGCAATTGTTTCTAACATTAACTCATCAATGAAAATAAGAATCCATGAGCCCACATAGACATTAATTAATTAATTAATTGAGAGTACAGAAACTGTCACAGTAGAATGCCAGCGACAAAATACGAAAGCAATAATTCATTTAGAAAATTACCATTTGGAAAACTTTTTCCAAATAATTAATTCAGCCAAGAAACATCTATAGGTATTAAGACCAGTGGGTGAAACTGAAAAGGAAACAAATAGTGGAATAAAAAGCTCCACCGACTGTCCACCCTCACAAGGACATTAAGCTAACAACTATCTACACAGAAAAAACACCTTCATAAAAAACAAAAATCAGATGAGCACTCCTAGTACCTGGTTTTAACTTAATATTGCTAAAAGAGACACTGAAGAGATAGAAAAAACAGTCCTGAATTGCCCATGCCACCCCTCCCTCACCCTTAGCAGCAGAGGCCTGGTGTGGAGAGCATCTCTGAGGGCTGGGGAGGGAGAGCACAGCAATCATGAGGCAATGAACTCAGTGCTGTCCTTTTAGAGCAGAAAGGAAACGCAGATCAAACTCAGCTGACCCCACCCACAAAGGGAGGATTTAAAACAGCCCTAGCCAGAGGGAAATCACCAATCCCAGTAGTCAGAACATGAATCCCTACAAACATCCCCACAGAGGGCTACAGTGTTCTGTGTCTCCAAGTAAACTTGGAAGGCAATCTCGGCCTTAAAAACAGCAACTCTTAGGGGAGTTTTGGTGCTGAACTAGGCCCAGAAATAGCGGGCTGGGGGAACATGCCGCCTACGGAGACACCAGCTGGGGCAGCTAAGGGGGTGCTAGCAAAACCCCTCCCTTAACCCCAGGCTGCACAGCTCATGGCTCCAAAAGAAACTCCTTCATTCCACTTGAGGAGAGGAGACAGAAGAATGGGGAGAACTTTGTCAGATATCAGATATGGTGGTTGGCGATCACATTGATAGAGAATATGACTATCAGCCTGGGAAGAAGAAAGAGAAGATTTTTACATACCTGTGCTCAAAACAGGGATGCAAGAAAAAAGAGATGCTGCAGATGGCATGTGCCTAGTGTCACAGCAACTTCTGTATTCAGCACAGACAGCCCCTGGACCACAGCTGCAGACATGGGAGCTGCCCCACCATCAAAGCTGGGTGAGAAGAGACTATCAGTTACAATGATGCTGGCTTAGAATACACAGTATCGTAAGTGGAACCAGCTTATGCTCTAAAGTGAAAAGTGGAATGACTTCAAGCACCATTCCACACTAAGTTGCTGATCCTAAATGTTTGTTGAGGGAGATGGGGTAATATAATAACATTGAATTCTGAAGTTGGAAAAAAAAATCCCAGACCTAGCTAGAGGGAAATCACCAATCCTAGCAGTCAGAACATGAGTGCCTACAAACATTCCCACAGAGGATTACAGTGTTCTGTGTCTCCAAGTAAACTTGAAAGGCAGTCTGCGCCATAAAAACAGCAACTCTAAGGGGATACCAGCTCAGCTACACCAAGATAGGGCACCCGTCAGAGTTGTGAGGCCCCCATTCCAGGCCCTAGCTCTCAGACATTTCTAGACACACACAGAGTCAGAAGGGAACCTGCTGCCTTGAAGGAAAGGACTCAGTCCTGGCAGCATTTATTGCCTGCTAATTAAAGAGCCCTTGGGCCCTGAATAACCAGCAGTGATACCCAAGTACTACATTGAGGGCTTTGGATGAGCCTCTGAGACTTGCTGGCTTCAGGTGAGACTCAGCGCATTATTAGCTGTGGCGGCTATGGAGCAAAACTTCTTCTGCTTGAGAAATGCAAAGAAAAAAGTAAAGGGACTTTGTTTTGCACCTTAGGTACCAGCATGGCCACAGGAAAGTGGAGCACCTAGCAAACTCCTGGGGTACCCATTTCCAGGACTCGAATCTTAGACAGCATTTCTGGACCTGTCCTGGGACAGAGGGGAGTCAATTGCCCTGAAGGGTGAATCCCAGGCCAGGCTGACTTAGGAGACCTTGGGCCTTAAGGGAACATGGGCAGTAGTCTGGTAGTACTTCTTACTGCGTGGGATGGCAGCAGCCACAGGGTGAGGCTTCTCTGCCTTTGGAAAGGAGGGGGAAGAGTGTGAAGGATTGTGTCTTGTGGTTTGGGTGCCAGCTCGCTTAGGGCAAGACAATAGAACACCAGGTAGATATTTAAGGGGTTTTTTTGTTTGTTGTGTTGTTGTTTGTTTGTTTATTTTTGTCTGTGACGGAGTCTCGCTCTGTTGCCAGGCTGGAGTGCAGTGGCCCAACCTTGGCTCACTGCAACCTCTGCATCCCAGGTTCAAGCGATTCTCCTGCCTCAGTCTCCAGAGTAGCTGGGACTACAGGCACACGCCACCACACCCAGCTAATTTGTGTATTTTTAGTAGAGATGAGGTTTCACCATGTTGGCCAAGATGGTCTCGATCTCTTGACCTCATGATCTGCCCACTTCAGCCTCCCAAAATGCTGCTATTACAGGCATAAGTCACCACCCCTGGCCGATATTTAAAGTTTTTTACTGTAGTCCCTAACTCCTAGATGGCACTTCTGGACCCACCTGGGACCTGGGGAACCCTCCTGCCATGAAGGGAAGAACACAGGTCTGGCTAGCTTTGTCACTGGCTGATTGTAGAGCCCAGGGCCTTGAGTGAACACAGGCGGTAGCCAGGGAGTGGTTACAGCAGACTTTGGGTGAGACCCCAGTCTCTATGATGTGCTTATTTCACATTGTATGCCTGTATCAAAACATCTCATGTACCCCATAAATATATACACCTACTATGTACACACAAAGATTTTAAAAAAGAAAAACAAATAAATAAATAAAAATTGTGGGTGACTATTTGATGACAATGTGATATTTATATAGTTTCACATACCTCCCTACAAAGTGCTTATTGAATATCAAAAAAAGACTGAAGAGCAAAGAGTGTTTATAGTGGAGAAACATGACACTTTAACCCAATGATCAGGTTAATAAATTATATATTTTCTAATAAGATACAACAAAAACAAAGGATGATTTCTGGGATATTCCTGCCAGAAGTGCATACTGCTGAATCTGGTCATCAGGAAACAGAAAACAAACCCAATTTTATGAATGTTGTGCAAAATTACTGAACAAGTCTAAAAAAATGACAAAGGCAACCTGTCATTATTGACTGAATGATTTTTACTATAAAGGACATTATCGGGACACTGACAAAACTTGAGTGGGCCTGCTTATTAGATCATTGCATATATAAGTGTTAATTTCATGATTTTGTTGGCTGCAGTGTAATTATGTAAGATAACATTCTGTTTGTAGGAAATCTATTCTAGAATATTTCCAACTGCTGGGGCGCCTTGTCAGTAACTTACCCTCAGTGATTCAAGAATAAAGAATAAAAACAAACTTTCAATTTTATTTTTGACTGTCTTCTCAGAGGTTTATTAGAACCATAAAACAAAGAAACTAGTGTCTCTATCCTAAGAAAAATTATATTTTTATTTTTCCTAGGCACGATGTAGAGTTTTCCTTATAAAATTATATGGAAGTGACTAAGAGCTACCATGGACCCCTGGACTAGCCTGCTAGCTCGTGCTCTGATGTCAATGACATCAAAGGCATCCCTCCCAAGGAAATCTCAACTGCACAACCCGTACTATGCCCCAATTCAGCAGGAAGCAGTTAGAGCGGTCGTTGGCCAATCTCCCCAACAGCCCTTGGGTTTTCCTGTTGAGAGGGGGGACCGAGAGACAGGACTAGTTGGATTTCCTAGGCTGCCTAAGAATCCCTAAGCCTAGCTGGGAAGGTGACCACATCCACCTTTAAACATGGAGCTTGCAACTTAGCTCACACCTGAACAATCAGGTAGTAAAGAGAGCTCACTAAAATGCTAATTAGGCAAAAACAGGAGGTGAAGAAATAGCCAATCATCTATTGCCTGAGAGCAGACCAGGAGGAACAATTATCGGGATATAAACCCAAGCATTCAAGCCAGCAACGGCTACCCTCTTTGGGTCCCCTCCCTTTGTATGGGAGCTCTGTTTTCACTCTATTAAATCTTGCAACTGCAAAAAAAAAAAAAAATTACATGGAAGGTAAGTTCTTTGTGACAGTGTAAAACTGGAAGTAATTTAACAACTATGATTAGGAAAATAATATATCTACTATACAAAAATACTTATTGAAACACTACTAAGCAAGATATTCAGAATCCTCAGACCTGGAAGCATTCTGATAATTGTGAATTATCATTTTCTTAGGTTTTGTTTGGTCAGTTTTTAAATTTAGTAAGTTTCACAAATCAATTAAACATTTCCACCTCCTTTTTCTGACCCATTTAACACAGTTTAAATAATAGGACAAGCAAACCACTTAACTATTATTATCTTGTGAGATTACATGCTTATCTTGAATCACTCTTGGCTCTTTCTAATTTGTATTCTGATATTCTGTAATTCAACCCCTGCTATTGTGTTAATATCTCCAACTTTTCAGAGCCTTGACCTAATTCAAGTACAGACATTAAATTTTATGACATTTCCATCTTTTCAGTGTAACATGTTAAAACTAAAATCAGTTAGAAGACACATGCAATTATGCACTTTTCAAAAAAACTAATAAAATACAACTAGGACTGATCTTCATCACTACACAAAAGTGTATCTAGGCCGACTGTTAATATATTAAAATGTTCCCATTCCACTTGATATTTAGCCAATGAGGTAATGCTTGGAAAGTCAGAGGGCATGCAGAATTCAGCTTCAGCACCTTGGCCAGTGTCCCCAAAGATTTGCCCATGTAAAAAAGGTTGTTAAATATTTTGAATAGTACCCTTGAAAACGTTTATTTGTCCACATAAACTAATCTGTGTTCGTTTCTTCACATAAAACAAACTTTCTCACATTCGTTTATAATGATTTTCTTCTAAATTTATTTGTATAATTATTGATTTGAACAATTTTTAAAGTGAAACTATTTACCTTATAGATAAATATCTTATAAGGTGAACATATAATAGTATTGAGCAATTTTGCAATACTTATAATATGCTAATTTTATTCATTTTACAAAAGTTACTAAGCTATAAATTTTATTTTTGGCAAGGACTAGTGATTACCCAATATAAATACAGGTTCTCCTATGCTCTTTTAAGTAGGGTGAATAAAATATTGAATTATTTCTTTAAGCTTCCAGGTGATGTTAGTGCTGCAGATCCAGGGACCACACTTTGAGTATCACTGGTGTGGACAAGCATAGTGGTTCTAAACCCTGGCTGCACACTAGAATCATCTGGGATAATTTTTTCCTTTGTGAATTTTTATTTATTTATAATTATGGTAAAATGTATCTAACATAAAATTTACCACATTAACTATTTTTAAGTGTACAATTCAAAAATTTTGATTATATTTATATCATTGTGTAGCCAATCTTCAGTCTCTTTTTATTTTTGAAAAATAATACTTTATACTCATTAAACACCAGCTTCCCAGTCTTTCTGGATACTAGTATCCAGAAAACTTCGCTGGCAACCACCATTCTACTTTCTGTCTCTATGAACTCTACTACCTTAGCTACCTCACATAAGTGTAATCATACAATATTTGCCTTTTCGTGACTGGTTTATTTCACTTAGTATCATGTCTTCAAGGTTCATCCATGTGTCAGAATTTTCTTCCTTTTTAAAGCTAATAATATTCCATTGTATGTATATACCACATTTTGTTTAGCCATTAATCTATTGATGGACTCTTGGATTGCTTCCACCTTTTGGCTATTGTGAATAATACTTTTATGAATATGGTCGTACAAATCTCCCTTCCAGGTCCCCCTTTCAATTCTTTTGGGTATATACCAAGAAGTAAAACTGCTGAATCATATAATAATTCTATTTTTACTTATTTGAGAAACCACCACACAGTTTTTTATAGTTGCTACACCATTTAACACTTTCACCAACAGTACACAATGGTCACAGATTTTCCACATCCTTGTTAACACTTGTTATTTTCTGGGGTTGTTTGTTTGAATGCTGAGCGTTCTGATGGGTTTGAGAGATGACGTGATTTTTTAACATAAATCAAAGCATACCGAAGTTAAGTAACTTCCGAAAAATCGCTCAAAGTTGGTGGTATCTGGTGTCCTTGGTCTTGCCTTTTCTCTTAATTTGAATAGTCAAAGCTAGAATTTTTTTAACCATACCACTATTTTAGAATATTACACATGGTTTGTAAAATATAACATTTATTCTAGCACAAGTCAGTATTGACTATAATAAGGCTTTTACAATGCTATTAAAATGGCAATCGTTGTTAATATTGTTAATGATGCACCTAAATAATGAAGGCAGTAGGGACAATAAAATGAGAAACTTTTCTTCAGATCTCTTACAAACTCTGCATGTTGTTATTAAATGGTATTCCTTTAGTGCATTTTATGGCCCCAGCTCCATTACTAACTACCTGTGTGATTTGGGACAAGATTCTTATTCTCCCTATGTTTCAGCTTTTAAGCTCTTTCCAGAGAATTTTCCACCTTCTATTTTGATTATACTCAATTTAAATTATCCTGGGATGAAGAATATTTTACCTGTAGGAGTTTTAAAACGAGGAAATGCAAGTCCTAATAGGACATCAAGCTACCTTGAGACCCTAAAGTTCCCTGGGTATGCAAACAAACCAGTTAAAGAAAGAGTCACTAGCTACATCCTGGGAAATCCACTCCTTTGAGGTACCTTCCCACTTTGAACTACTTATTAAGTCAATAACACTTCCCTCTGAAGTGATCATTAGGTAGAGAATGGATATACTCAGACACAATATAAACATGAAGGACTCACCATGTGGAAGTTTACAATTTGATGAGCTCTGAAAAAAAACAACATATATATGTAAATAAATGAGTATTTGCTATTTCCCATCTAATTTTTAAACTAAAGTTCTATCTCTATTCTTATGACATTTAAAATCTAATTTTTAATGGGAATTTTTTCAAAATCATATAAAGTACACTCATTTAGCTAGACAATTCACTTTGGATATGAGTGTTGCAAAATTATTATTTTTTTCATATAAAAGCCCTAGGTGGGTTAGTTAGATTTAAGTTTGAAAGAGAAACAAGATGAATAAATTTTTAGAGAAGAGAGAGTGAAAATGCTTTAAATGAACACACAAGTTATATCAATGTTTGATGAACATATTTTATCTGCCCAGAGGAAAGTTACTCTTGAAATAAGGTGAGATGAAGACAGAAAAATGAAGGGTGGGGAATATAAACAGGCGGTGATTTAGAGCCATTGTTGTTTCCGTCATCAAATAATTACTAATCCTGAGAGGCAGCAGATTGGATTGGTTAAGGGTGTGATTCCCTGTGCTGGAATCCTGGCTCTGTCACTTGCCTATTGTATGATCTTAGACAAATTACTATACTTCTTTATGCCTTCATTCTCTTATCTGTTAAATGGAGATAAAAATATCTTCATTATAAAGTTACTTTAAATAAACAAATTAATTTTATAAAATGCTTATAATTTTAAAAATACTTGAATAAATAGCTCAATAAGCAATTTCCAAAATATCCCCAGAGCTCCCATGTTTATGGCTACAAGTGAGATCTTTACAATTTATCTAGACTTTAAAGGCCCCAGTTTGAAAACTACAGATGTATATATAGCCTCACTCCCCTTCAATCAGTTTTTCTCTATCTTCTTATACCTATAAAAATTTGCCACCTTTAGAAAATCATTCTTTTAATTTAAAAGTAACATTTCAATTATTTTAAATGAATATTTTAGTGCTACTAATAAGTATTAATTAGAATTTTTCACCAAACTCTATTTGACTAGATGATACGTGCCTGAATCATTTCGGATTCCACATCTCATCAGCTATATTCTGCTCATTCTCTCTACTAAATTAAAAACAAAATTCTATTTCACATATATTCACCTAAATGGTGGTAACTGTTTGGCAGTCCCAGTATTTGGGCATTTCACTTAAGTGTAGTGATGGAAATTATGAAGGAATTTCTCATGGAAGACTATAAACCCTCCTTTACATTCCCAAAAGGGTGAAGAAATTAAAGATGGCTTTTGTATAACCTCAAAACAATCTCCTCCTCTGGGCAGAGCTCCGCTGGGCTCTGGGCAGTCCTCTTCACTTTGAACCATTTGCTAGGTCAATGCATCCTTCCCAAATCAACACTGGGCAAAGAACACACACAACTAGCACTGAGAGGAATTACAAACAAATTACTTGAAATATTCTTTAAATTTTCAATTTGAGACTTTAGGTAATGCATTCCCATTCCATTCTTTCATTTTATTCAGCTCTAAGAAGTATTCCGTGTTTTTACATTTCCTTGCAGATTTTGATTTGGCTTTTAATGGTTCCCAATTCATATGGTAATAAAAAGCCAGGCGTGGTGGCTCATGCCTGTAATCCTAGCACTTTGGGAGGCCGAGGCAGGTGGATCACGAAGTCAGAAGATCAAGACCATCCTAGCCAACATGGTGAAGCCCCATCTCTACTAAAAATATAGCCGAGCGTGGCGCCTGTAGGCCCAGCTGCTTGGGAGGCTGAGGCAGGAGAATTGCCTGAACTCAGGAGGTGGAGACTGCAGTGAGCCGAGACTGCACTCCAACCTGGGAGACAGAGCAAGACTCAGTCAAAAAAAAAAAAGAAATGGTAAGAAAAAATATTAACATTGGTTAATTTCTGAAAGTATGCCAGATATACTAAATGCTTTTAAATGATTTGCATATATTATCTCATTTTAACCAAGTATATTATGAAGTAATTTTTTCATGGTCCTCGTTTTTTATACATGATGAAACTCAGGCACAGAGAAGTTAAACTTGTGCAAGGCCACACAATAAGCAAGTGATGGGGCCAGGATTTATACCTACTCAGCCTTACTCCAGAATCTAGGCTCTTAATGGCAACAACATATTTTGTTTTTAGAATTCTCTTATTTTCAAGGGGCATATATCATACTCAAAATGCCTAAAGAAAAAAAAAAACCTAAAACGTTGTGGTAAATGTGGTTTTAATCGCATATAAATCCACGGGCTCAAACAGAATACTTGGGACTTGACAAAGCCTTTTCCATATCCTGACTCTTTTTCTTTGTTGGTTTGTTAAAGATGCTCACTATATTGTTTTGTATACTCACTGAAACAAGTCAATTGAATCATTAAAAGATGGTCTTTGGAAGCATTATCAGTCCATGAAGATATTTTTTAAAGTCTCACTTTTTCATTTCAAAAACTCATATGAGCACCTTTTCCCACGATGGTCACCATATTTGGTGTGGAAACGCAGCATCTTTTTTTTTCTTTTGAAACAGAGTCTCACACTGTTGCCTGGGCTGGAGTGCAGTGGTGCCATCTCAGATCACTGCAACCTCCACCCCCGGGTTCAAGGGATTCTCCTGCCTCAGCCTCCCGAGTAGCTGGGACTACCGGCGCCCAGCACCACGCCCAGCTAATTTTTTGTATTTTTTTAATAGAGAGGGGGTTTCACCCTGTTGGCCAGGGTGGTCTTGAACTCCTGACCTTGTGATTTGCCCACCTCAGCCTCCCAAAGTCCTGGGATTACAGGCGTGAGCCACCATGCCCGGCCAAAACGCAGAATCTTATACTATCTGCCCACTTCCTTGAACAGCATGCTTTAAAACAAGCACGTTAAAATAGCTATGATGAAAACATATTCACATTTTTTTGCTATATCTTTTAACTTCAAATAAAGATCTATTGCTGATTGCCAGGATTCTTTATAAATACAAGAATATGTGGATTATCATCATTTAGCTCTCATTCCTTGCTGCATATGTAGCTGTACTCTGTTAGTTTGATAACTCAACACCTGTTCTAGTCCACCCAATGGCTCACAAAATAGACATTAGATAAATAAAATTAGAGTACAAACTCTCCTCTTTTATTGTAGGCTTGCAGTGATAGAAGAAAAAGTGGTCAAGCAACTCTCACTCCTGTGAATGCAGATACAATGAGTTGATTCATTCTCAGCAAATCAATTGTTTGTTCAAATTTAGGTAAAATAAATGACAGTCATTATCCTTTTACATTTTATGATATCACATTTTGATTTTATGTGATGTTCAACATTATTGCTTGATAAAGAGATGCTTTCTCTTTTTATCTTAGTGTTAACTGTGTGTCTTCACTTTTTAACAGCCTCAGTAGTTATGTAACTTGGGACAATGTTTCCCCTCAGGAGTACATCTTAGGATGATTTTTTTTTTGTATTTTTAGTATTTTCTTTACTGTTTGCATCCAATAATTAATTTCCTTTTTTCTTGGCAAACTTGATTCTTTTGCCAAGGAGGTTTATCTGTTACATTTGAAAAAGGCATACTACTAATTGACAGCATTTTATATTAGACAATGTATTGATGAGTAAGAGCAGATGCATTACTAGCCCAATATTTAAGTTTTCAGTTATTCATGAGGTTTTCCTGTGTTCACTTTTTTCGCTTTATGCTTCCAGATATACTTGTCTTAGCACATGAAACTTTACATTCTGTATGTATACTGGAATAATAAATACTATTATCATTTATAATATTATTCCGAGTTGTAATATGTAAGTAATCATTTTTCATCTGGCAGCCAGTCAGTAAACAAATAAAATTAAGCTCATAAAAAAGTGACGATCCCAGTGTAAACAGACAGCCTACATATAAACAAGAAGTACAATAGGGACTTAACACAATGGTTACTAGCAATATAGAATGTAAGGACCACTGGGGAAATTTACACAGCTAGAAGCAGCAGAATGCATGGTTCCCCCATTCTTTTGTCATTCCTGTGGAGGAGTGTCCTCAGGTTAAGCTTAGCCAAACACATCATAGAAAGAATCTGGGAAGGAAAGAATTAAAGCTGATGTGATACATTTCTTCCCCAATTACTAAGGGAGTAGAGAGTTGGGATAGTAATGGACACTTCTGGGGAAGATAAAATAAGGCAGGTAATCCAGTATAATTTCCCTGTACGAACAACTGGGTCTCCAGACAAATAGACTAATGCTTCATTCCAGGAGAAGAATCTTTACCTTTGGAATGCTTTGAGTCAGATGCTTCTGACTGAGGTTTGCCTAATGCAAAGACACCTAATACCTATAGAGTTAAGAGCCATATCTTCCTAGATAACATAATGTACACTCTGCGGTAGAAACTAGAGATATTTCTTTAATTAAATACTCCTAGTTGTTGTGAGGTGACCCTTGAATCTCATTAAGTATCTCCTCATATATTATTTCAAGCCAAAAGCATGGATACAATGCTGAAAGCAGGAAACTAGGGAGTTCTGCAGTATAGCCTAAATTTTTTCTTATTTCTCCTATCCCACTTGATTGCTTGTATTCTTGAAATTATTAGTAAAGTTTGACACTTAATAAGACCTTTATTTGTTATTGATGGAAAAATCTGGTCTTTGTTTTACCTTAAAGCCCTTTTAATTTAACAAAAACATACACACACACACACGCACACATCTTATAGGAATACATTGAGATGAAATAAAACTCTATTAAATTTAAGCAAGAGAATTTGAAAAACAAGAATGTAGAATGACGATTAATTTTGGTAAGGGCGGCAAGGACATGGGTGGACAGGAGGAAAAAATCAAGTGGCTGGAAGTAGACTATTATTAATATCATAGTTTCTGTTGGAGGTAGTGATTTTATGGGTGCTTACTGCATTAAAAAATAGATATTTAAAAATATAAATAAGTAAATAAATAGTAGTAGTGGGCCCATCCCAATGCTGTTATATAGTTGCATCTTGATAAATCAGTCAAATAGCTAAATGAAAATAAGTTTTCAGAATCAAATATAAAAATATAGCAGCATGATTTATAATCCTTTGGGTATATACCCAGTAATGGGATGGCTGGGTCAAATGGTATTTCTAGTTCTAGATCCCTGAGGAATTGCCACACTGACTTCCACAATGGTTGAACTAGTTTACAGTCCCACCAATAGTGTAAAAGTGTTCCTATTTCTCCACATCCTCTCCAGCACCTGTTGTTTCCTGACTTTTTAATGATTGCCATTCTAACTGGTGTGAGATGGTATCTCATTGTGGTTTTGATTTGCATTTCTTTGATGGCCAGTGATGATGAGCATTTTTTCATGTGTTTTTGGGCTGCATAAACGTCTTCTTGCACACGTATGTTTACTGCGGCACTATTCACAATAGCAAAGACTTGGAACCAACCCAAATGTCCAACAATGATAGACTGGATTAAGAAAATGTGGCATATATACACCAGGGAATACTATGCAGCCATAAAAAATGATGAGTTCATGTCCTTTGTAGGGACATGGATGAAGCTGGAAACCATCATTCTCAGCAAACTATCGCAAGGACAAAAAACCAAACACCGCATGTTCTCACTCACAGGTGGGAATTGAACAATGAGAACACATGGACACAGGAAGGGGAACATCACACACCAGGGACAGTTGTGGGGTGGGGGGAGGGGGGAGGGATAGCATTAGGAGATATACCTAATGCTAAACGACAAGTTAATGGGTGCAGCACACTAATATGGCACATGTATACGTATGTAACAAACCTGCACGTTGTGCACATGTATCCTAAAGCTTAAAGTATAATAATAATAATAATAAAGGAAAAAGAAAAAAAAGTAGAATTCAAAACTAAACAAATAATATTAAGGCAATTTGTCTAAAAATTTAAAAAATATGAAGGGATATAAAGTAATATCTTAACTGAATATCAATTTTTACTTCCTAGAAGAGTAGCTGCTATTTGGTTTGAGCTCCTTTTGTAAATGAATGCATTTAATGGAAAAGAACATTTTAGAAGTAATTACTGGTTAAAAAATTAAGGGGTAGGGTTTTCTAGATATACAATCATGTCATCTGCAAACAGGGACAATTTGACTTCCTCTTTTCCTAATTGAATACCCTTTATTTCCTTCTCCTGCCTAATTGCCCTGGCCAGAACTTCCAACACTATGTTGAATAGGGGTGGTGACAGAGGGCAACCCTGTCTTGTGCCAGTTTTCAAAGCTCTATGTCCAAGTGATAAAAAAAAAAAAAATTAAGGGGTAGGAAGGTAATAATCTTCTTCCACCTTCACTTAAGTTTATTTAATAAAGTACAGTGGACCCTTGAACAAAGTGGGGGTTAGGTGCACTGAACCCTGTACATTCAAAAATCAGCATATCACTTTTGATTCCCCAAAAACGTAATGACTAATAGCCTACTGTTGACTAGAAGCCTTAGTGATAATCAATTAACACATATTTTGTATATGTATCATATACTGTATTCTTACAAAAAGGTAAGCTAGACAAAAGAAAATGTTATAAAGAAAATCATAAGACAAAATATATTTGCTAGTCATGAAATGAAAATGTATTGTAATAAAAATGTTTTCTCCTCACTGTTTTCTCACTGAGTAGGCTGAGGAAGAAGAGGGTTTGGTCTTGATGTCTCAGGAATGGCAGAGGCATAGAGAAATCTGCATAAAGTATACCCATGCAGTTCAACTCCATGTTGTTCAAGGGTCAGCTATCTACTAGATACTACTATCTAGTAATATCTACTAGAACAAAACAGTTAAAATGAAGTAGTTAGCTTATAGTTAAGTAAGGCAAACTGACTAAACACATTCTCTTTTGTTCCTTTCTGAGTTCATTTTTGAAATATAATAACAGTTTAGTATAATTTATAATGAGTGATAATAGTGTTGCCAGCCCAGAAAAAAGACCTCTATATTTGGCATCATAAACATTGTGTTAGGCAACCTGAGTAGAGATTTGAATATAATATTACTCCAGTCTGGGAGAGAGAAAGACATATAAACAAATATTTGTTTAAATGGTAGTTTATATAATAAAAGTGTCATCATGGTGGTGTAGAAAATTTTCAAGATAAATTAACCAACTAACTCAAGTCTGTTATATAGACACTGAAAAATACCGGCCTCAAATAAATGATTAATTTTATAATGAGCTCATAAAACATGGTAATTAAATAGCTAAATTTGCAAAATATAAATCACACATGAAAATACTAGTTAATCAATGTATGAAAATATCAACAATAAAGAATAACTTTCACCAATTTAATTAGCACTAAAAGGAATACATAATTACAATACACAACATTTGCAAGAATGTGAAAAACTTGTACATTTATAGATGGCCAGTTGCAGTCAAAATTGATACTAATTCCTTTGGATGACAAGATAGCAGTAGATATATATATTTAGTTCAGATTCAGAGGGTACGTGGGCTTATTTGTTACATGAGTACATGCGTAATGGTGGAGGTTGGGCTTCTAGTGTATCCATCACCCAAATATTGGACATTGTACCCAGTAGATGATTTTTCAATCCTCCCTGCCCCCTGCCCTCTGCCCTCCCTCTTTGGAGTCCTGAGTCTAATTTCCTCATCTTTATGTCCACATGTATCCTTTGTTTAGCTTCCACTTACAAGCGAGAACCCTCCCTCTTTGGAGTCCTCAGAGTCTAATTTCCCCATTTTTATGTCCACGTATATCTTTTGTTTAGCACCCACTTACAAGCAAGAACATGTGATAGCTGATTTTTTGCTTCTGTTAGTTCACTTAGGGTAATGGTGTCCAGCTCTATCCATGTTGCTGCAAAGGATATTATTTCATTTTTGTAATCTATTTAAACACGCAACCCTTGATGTTGAAATCTTACATTGGGGTACTTATTCTATAAATATAAATTAACTATGTATAATTTATAGTATAAGTTAAACACAGCTGTTGAAATTTCTAGAGTAACCACTAAAAAAAATAGAAATCAAGTATTTTTATGGTCTGAATGTTTGTCCTACCAGCATTCATATGTTGAAACCTAATCACCAATGTGATGTGTTAGGAGATGGGACATTTGGAAGGTAGTTAGATTATCAGGATGGAGCCCTTATAAATGGGATTAGTGAAAATACTAGTTAATCAATGTATGAAAATATCAACAATAAAGAATAACTTTCCACAATTTAATTAGCACTAAAAGAAATATAAAATTACAATACACAACATTTGCAAGAATGCGAAAAACTTGTACATTTATAGATTGCCAGTTGCAGTCAAAATTGATACTACTATTAAAATTGGCACCTTATTAAAAGAGGCCCCAGGGAGCCTGCCTTGGTCCTTCCACCATATGAGGATATAGCAGAAGACACTGTCTATGAATGACTGTCTATGACACAGGCCCTCACCAGACACCAAAACTGCCAAGTCTTTGATCTTGGACTTCCCAGCCTCCAAAACTGTGAGAAATAAATTACTGTTGTTTAGTAGCTACCCAGCCTACAGTATTTTGTTATAGCAGCCCAAACAGACTAAGACAAGTATACAAATTCCAAACTCTTGAATGGGCAGAAAAAGAAAAGAAAATATAACTTAGCCATCAGCCCAAAAGAAGGCAAGACAGTAGAAAGAAAACGAATGTAAAAAAAGAAAAAAAAGAAAAAAAAGCTGAACCTAAAAAAGAAAAAAGAAAACACATAGTGTAGAACAAACCCTATATCTGTAATCAAAGTAAATAAATAAACTAAAATTTTCAATTTAAAATATATCAGAACTTATTAAAACAAAATTCAGTCATATGCCATATGCAAGGTACACATAAAACATAAGGACAAAGAGAGATGAAAAATAAATTAAATAAGGGGAAATACCTAGATTAAACTTAAGCTCGTTTAGCCATACAGAATCCTTAAAGTTGTGGTTATGACAAAAACGCGTAACTAGAGATGAAGAGCATCATCACATAAAGAAGTATGATCCTTCTAAATTCATAAATACCTAACATATCCTATATGTATTATAATAAAATTAAAAGAAATATGAGAGAAGGATAGACACAAACTTCGGGACAGTGATCAATTCCAAAATGAAAGGTGAGGCAGTAGCAATGTTTGTACCACCATTGAAGGAAAGCAGTGGTACCTCAGGTTTCATTATTAACCTTTAAAAACTGAACATACATGTTATATATACTCTTTTTACATATGATAGTTCATAAAAATATAATCAGTAGTATTCCATTCTATGAAAAATTTTGAAGGTATGAGCAATAGTTATTAACATGTGTTAAAATGGTAGAATTTTTGTCCTATTTTACATGTAGTTTGAAAATAGTTTCACCCTCCTCTTTACTCCACACATATTATAAAAATAATATAAGCTAAACACTAGGTTTTGGAATATAATTGAGTGGTCTCTATTATTAAATACTTTTGAAGGACTTTAGAACATCAGAATACATTTTGCTATTAAGTTGTTTGGAAATTAGAATTTATGTCACACAGCTATAAAAACTAGAAAACGAAGGAGATAAAGAATTTCCAAAAGCAGAAATTACATCCCAAAGTTTAATAATCCCCACAATTTGAGTTATAAATTTTCTGGTATAATGAATATCAACCTAGCCTTTTATCCTCACTTAAGTTTTAAATTCCCTTTACAAATAGTTCAGAATCACACCATTCTAATTTAGACTTGGAATATAGGACAGTGAATGCAGACATGATTATTTCAGAGTAAAAACTGAAAATAAAAAGAAACTGAGTGTTGAAGTACAACTATTTAATTTTAATCATTAGTATTTATAATTTTTAATCATTAATATTTTCACTTGTTCAAAGCATTTACATAGAGATACAGAATCTTCACTATGGCATTTTCTTCTTTTCAGTGGATGGCAAAAGGCTCTTTGAAGTACATTTTGCCTGAGATATATGATCACTTGTATTTTAATACTGAGTACATTTCTATTCAACTCCAAATACTTAGACTTCATAGGTGTATGTATTCACATTGCTTCCACTGAAAAGACTAGGGAAGTATCCAGAAGATTCTAAGAACCTATAGCTAAAAATAAACAGTCTCTTATGGGAGTAAGTAGCTTTCCACTGTACATTACTGAATTCCTTATTTAATTGAATCTTGGATGGGTTAGATATTGGATTAGCATAACTAAAATAAGGGTTAAAAGTGGTGCTATATTACTATGTGGAATGTAGTTTAAGCATTTTCTATTTAGGATTTCTCCTTTTGTACTTATTTGTCAGATGTGTAGACTGTGACCTCTGTTCTGAGTTCAGTGCAGTAAAATCTTCTAAAGGATAAAAAACAGAGAGTTCAAACAGAGCAGTATAAAATACATTATGGCCCCTCAGTAATTATGCTATAATTCTGTTGGAGAAAACAATTATTTTGCAAGCCCTATATTCAGACACTTGCTTTAAACTTCCTGAAAAAGGGAAAACCATTCCTTTTAGCTGAGATTATTTTGTTCTTTGCATGTGTTCAAAAATGACTAATATTTCCTGTTCATTTTTTAAAAAGAGAGAACACATTATACACACATAAACACATGTGCATAGACAAACATGTATCTTTATGCTCTGAGAATCTTCTTAAATACACTTTAGTCTTGTCATTTTTATTTATAAAGGATAGGTTTTATCAGCTTACTGAGTCTGAAAAGGGATCTCAAGCATTCTAACCGTGCTTCAAGACAAATGTGTGAGGGTTAGTAGAGCTCTTACTTTGAGAAAGATTCATGACTGCATAGTACAAGTCAACCTCACTGTGGATAAAAATAATTGCTTTATATTTACCCATTGAATAACCTTAGCCCAGAATCAATTCACATACCTTCTCACTTGTGACAGAAACACCAAAGAATCCTAATGGGCCAAAACATCCTAATAATATAAGTAGTGAGAATCTGTTGTCATACTCTGATAATTATATGTAACTTTCAAATATATGGGTCAAGGAAACTAAATAGTACTTGAGTGCTACTAACCAGAACATAGGGCCAAGTATTTGTTTACTGATTTGCCAGAACTTTCCTTTCTTAGTGAATGTGCTGATTAACATTAGAAGACCAATAAAATTCCTATTTTACATCTGAGGTAAGCTCTCTTCTTTTCAGAGACTGAGGGATGGCCTGTGTCATCTCTGAAGATCTTTTTTTCAATTTGATAAGTCCGTAGAGCATCTATAATTCTCCAAGGTTATATTTGTAAAATGTTATCCATTATGAGGCTTCAACTGCAAGGGGTCCTATCCATTGGCCAACTCATGCTGTAAATAATAATAATAATAATTGATGAATTGGAGCTTTATATTATATAACAGCAGTGCCACTTTCCAAGATCTAGATTCATGGATGTCATTCTGATAGTTGATTTTGTTCATTTCCCCAGACACTCTCCACAGCCAACTACAAAGAAGTAGTGACTGTCCTAATTCTACAGAATGGTAAAATACACCAACATACCAAAACTACTTTAAAAAAAAGTGAACATTTTTAAAAAATCTTTATCTTTACAAGAATTAACATATAGCAGCAGGCAATCAAACTTACTAAACTTGGAAAGAAATCTTGTAAACTACTTAAGAAGAGTAAGCATCTATGAATAGAAGAGGGAGCAGGGGACTCAGACCTGGTGAGACCTGGCTGCTTTACCTAAGGAAAGCTATATAGGTTTCCTGAACCTTGCTCTTACTTATTTATAAAATTAGGTAATAAGGCCAGGCAGGGTGGATCACGCCTGTAATTCCAGCACTTTGGGAGGCCGAGGTGTATAGCTCACTTGAGGTCAGGAGTTCGAGACCAGTCTGACCAACATAGTGAAACCCCATCTCTACTAAAAACAAAAAATACAAAAATTAGCCGGGTGTGGTGGTGGTGCCTGTAATCCCAGCTACTCAGGAGGCTGAGGCAGGAGAATCACTTGAACCTCAGAGGCAGAGGTTGCAGTGAGATTGTGCCACTGCACTCCAGCCTGGGCAACAGAGTTAGACTCCATTTCAAAAAAAAAAAAAAAAAAGGTAATAATACCTAGGACTGAATGAGGAAAATAAATGAGATAATGTATATAAATCAAGGCAAATAGTAGACTCTTGATAAAATGGTGCCTTTTTTGACAACAAAGATAAAGAATTTGGTTTTATAAGAATGAATGAAACAGAATAATAAAATATGAGAGAAGCTTAATGTTGGACGCCTTTTAGTTATGATTACTGAAGAAAAGTGCCCCCCTCTTCCGAAAAGCCTTTTAAGTTTAAAAGGAAAAAATTATGGAGGCAGGCCATAATTCTACGTATATATTAGATGAAAATGAAAATAAAATAAAAATGACACAAATTGGCTCCAGTATGAGGGAGGCATGGAATTAAACTTGCAGATAAAAGAAAGTAGCATTTGGAGAAAGTTATTTTCCCAGAAGAACTAGAAGATAACCCCCATTCAAATTAATTTCCTAAACATAGACACAGATGTTTTTGCATAATTTCCATAACTTCACCTCATATATTGGTTTCTACTAACAAGGAAATGGAATTAATCCTGTAGCTACTTGTGAAAGTATATCTCTTTCTTCTCACTTGCGTTTTACATTTTAAGGTAGGCAGTTAAGAAATTAGGACAAAGAGCTGAGTGTGATGAATGCAGATGTGAGTATGTGAGATTCAAATAGATACACTTAAGACACTGAGGATATGTATAAAATGAAATCTACAACTACAAGTATCACTTGAAATAATTCTTGTCTTGATCAAGATGCACTTTGCAATTCAGTTGGACAATCATGAAAGAATGTTGCACACAGTACACCCAGTGGCTCATGATTAGGCCTGGTGTAATTCTCAGGAGTGGAATTAATAATACGGAGGAATACCACTGTATGTTAGAAGATACTTTCTCCACAAAGAGGACAGCTGTAGCTTTAAAAGCCAATATGATACCTAAGAACTTACAGGTTTTGTAGGGGATACTAACAGCTAGTGCCATGAAGAGAATATAATTCTTAAAATATTAGGGACATCAAAATTGCCCAGGAATTTTTTTGTGAAATTAATGACAGTAAAATTTAATACTAACATATATGAGAAAATTTACTTATTCTCAAGTGAATACAACTTCTCTTTCTGATTGAGATGAACTCCAGAAACTCATCTACAAGTGGAAAAATTATCATGTTTTTAATTTGTTGAAGAACATCAATTATTCTTACTCTGAATATTTGAATTGAATTTGAGTTTATTCATTCATTTACTCATTTATTCAACAAACTTTGATTGAGTTCCTATCACATGTCAGCATTTTGAAAAATGCTAGCAGTAAAAATAAAGAGACAGGTTACGTTCAGTTTTCATTAGGAATTAAGCAAGAAACCAACTAGCAGTCCAACCAACCAGCTAGCAGAATATCACTTTAATACTTTTATTTCAAATTATAGGCTCACTTTTCTGCTAGCTATGTTAAAATGACATGATAAGCTAGGTATGATATTTAATTTTTATTTATTAGCATGTAAGATATATAAAATATGAAAAATTTATTAGAAAATACATATAATACCTGATGCAACAGGTACTAAAATAGCCACAGTACTGAATTTAGTCACCACATCACATAGTATCAAAGAGATTTGTTATTTAATAATTATATTTTGAGAACAGCCAACTCAAAAATGTAAAGAAAGGTGGCATAGTTACCTTCTGTGTGTGAAAAGCAGCAGTAATGTCCTATTGTGGATGTAAGACATCACTAGATTTGAGGAACTTCTGTGCAAACTTAAGAATTTGGCACCCAGTTTTGCAGAACAGGTATATAAACAAAGCATGAAAATATTAGACAGTACATTTTACAAAAAAAAAATGAGTGAGTTGTGTGGACAATAATTGCTAAATAGATTCCAACTGACAGAGTCCATGAAGAGGTAAAAATACTAGTTTACCCTGATATGGTTTGGCTCCGTGTCCCCACCCGAATCTCACATTTAATTGTAATAATCCCCTTGTAGCATGGGAGGGACTGGTGGGAGGTAATTGAATCATGGGGGCAAGTTTTCCCCATGCTGTTCTCATGATAGTGAATAAGTCTCATGAGATCTGATGGTTTTATAAAGGGGAGTTGCCCTGCACACACCCTCTTGCCTGCCACCATATAAGATGTGTCTTTGCTCTTCCCTCACCTTCTGCCATGATTATGAGGCTTCCCCAGCCATGTGGAACTGAGTCCATTAAACCTCTTTCTTTATAAATTACCCAGTCTTGTGTATGTCTTTATTAGCAGCATGAGAACAAACTAATACAAAGCAGTAATATCCTATTCTGGATGTGACATATCACCATATTTGAGGAACTTTGGTACAAACTTAAGAGTTTGGCAACCAGTTTTGGAGAACAGGTACGTAAACAAATCATGACAGTATTAGACAGTACATTTAAAAAACCAAAGGAGTTGTGTGGAAAATAATTGCTAAACATATTCCAACTAACAGAGTTCATGAAGAGGTAAATATACTAGTTTGCCCTGAAAAATTCAAGTACTGAACTTGTAATCATAAAAAGGCATTTGAGTAAAAATTAAAAATTAAATATAACAAATGAAATTACTACAAGCCTCTAAAGTTTTCAGGTAGTGACTAGTACTGTTAAGAAAGAGAAGAAAAAGAAAAAAGAAACAGAGACATTTTTGTGAGTGTGTGTTAGGGTAAAGAAATATGGAGTAGAAATAGAGAGAGTATTGAAATAAATGGGTTTGGTTTTAAAATTAGAGAAATTGAGACACCTGCAGCAGTTAGAAATATAAATATAACTTGCAGTGAAAATAGGGTTCAAAATAAATAGTAAGTCATGAGAGATATAAAATGTAGGATGTTTTAGAATAGTATGCTAATATTTTATAATATGATGTCCATCGTCAGGGACCAAGAGTAGAAAGAGCCAGCAAGTTTTACTGAAGAAAAGAGGGCTAGAATAGTTCGGTTTTTCAGGAAGTTGTAGAGCAAATCATTAAGAAGGAAGGAAGTCAATGGCAGTGGATAACTGTTACCAATGGGATTAAAGGTCATGAAAACTTCTAGGATAGTTTAAGTTGGTCCCTGATAGAAACAAAAATATGTGCATAATTCTGGTCATTTATAGCACTTTAAGTCAGTTTATATAAATGATTAATTAAAATAAAATGGCATGTATAAATCTACATTAGCACAGTCTTGTGTATGTATATACATTATCTTTCCAGGAATCCTAGGGAAAAGCAGAGACAGAAAATAAGACAGACAATCACTACCAAAATCTTGTGCATCTTACTAACCAGAATGTTTCAGAACCCTACACATCTGCACATCTCCCAATATTTGTTGTATAAGCCCAATCAGAAAAATTGGCCCAGCTCACCTGAAACTTCACTTAGATAAGAGTAAGAATAGACTGTTGCTGGTAGGAGCCAGAAAAGGGGGTGCTCTCTCATCATAGACCTCCACATTTGGTGAGATGTCGCTCTGAATCATATTCTCTTTAACAAGGGTGAAATCTAGCCCCTGTCCTATCTTCTGTGACTAGTGAGAAAAATGAAGTCAAGAGATGTCTTGTATTGAATAGATTCTACAGAAACGCAGAGAGAATAAACACCTATTGAGTACTGTTTTACATTTATCAGCTGCTAAACCTGGGTTGCCTCATTGCAGTACCATACTTTAAGATAACTAAAGATGGATGAGGAAATTGAGTTTAGAGAGGTTACATGAAACACCCAAGATAAACAGTCAAAGGCAGAGCTGGAATTCAAACCCAATTATCCATGTCTTATTAAACATACATCTTTTCACAGCCTTATCTCTGTGGTCTGAATTTCTGAGCCCCTTCTAGGTACAAGCTAAAAGAAGTAGCAATCCTCCAAAAAAAATATGGAAAGGGGGGAAGGGAGAAACTTTACAGTGGAGAAACCTGGCAAGTACTATCTTAGCCAAGTGACCAAGGTTAGCATTATTAGTGTTTAGTCAGTATACCTATAAACAAATGTGGAGAAAGGAGACCTCTTAACTACTATTGGTGGGGATGTAAATTAGTATAAACATTACGGTCAACAGCACTGAGGCTCCTCAAAAAAATAAAAATAGAACTATCATATGATCCAGCAATCCTACTACTGGGTCTTTATCCAAAAGAAATAAAATCAATACATTGAAGAGACATCTGCAGTCCCACTATTATAGCACCATTCACAATAGCCAAGATAAGGAACCAACCTAAGTGTCCATCAATGGATAAATGAATAAAATATTGTTGTATAAATACAGAATGGAATACTATTCAGCCACAAAGAAGGAGGAAATCCTGTCATTTGTGACAACATGAATGAACCTGAAGGACATTACGTTAAGTGAAATAAGCTAGGCAAAGACAAATTACCCATGATCTCGCCCTTATTCGGAATATAAAACAATTGGGTTTCATAAAAGTAGAGAGTAGAATAGTATTTACCAGAGTCTTGTAAAGGTAGCAGAGAGAGGAGATGGAGAGAAGTTGGTCAATAAACACTATGTTACAATGTCCTTATTCCTTATACAGAAGGAACAAGTTCTGGTGTTCTAATGCAGAGTAGGGTGACTATGGTTAACTATAATGTATTGTACATTTCAAAATAACAAAAAGATCAGATTTTGAGTGTTCTTATCACATATAAGTGTTGAATGTTTTCATACATATATACAATGTGCAAATAATCAAATCAGAGTAATTAGCCAATGGTAATTAGATTTTGGACATATATGAAAACGGAGACACAAATTTTGTCACTGAGATAGTCAAAAGTTGCTCCCTGATAGCAAAAGACAAGCAATCCAGTAGCTAGCCAGATACCCCTGATCAATAGGCCAATTACCCTGATTTGATTATTTATACATTGTATACATTTATGGAAATATCACACTATAACCCATAAATATGTACAATTATGTGTCAATTAAAAATGGAATAAAAAAAGCTAAGCCTAGTGCCCAGAGATGGCCATAGCTAATGTTTCAGTTATTATGTGCAACAATTTTATATAACAAAATATGAATACGTAAAAATTGACTGCCCTGATCTGCCACATCACATGCAATTTTGAAAACATTTACACAACCACTTGCAAATGACAGCTGAGAATTTATAGATTTTGAAACATAATTTTAGACATGCCCAGTGTTTTAATTTGTTGTAGACCATAATGCTATTTCTAACGTTTATTCCTATTATAAGCCACAATCATGGAACCAAACTAGGTGTCCATTGTTGGATGAATGGATAAAGAAAATGTGATATATCACATTTTCAGTATACATATATATGTGTGCGTGTGTGTTTGTGTGTACATATGTGTGTGTATATATACACACACACATACAGCCATAAAATTCAGCCATTAAAAAAGAAAGAAATCTTGTCGTTTGTGTCAACATAGATGAAGCTGAAGGATATTGGGTTCAGCAAAATAAGTCAAGCACAGAAAGGCAAATACTGCATGATCTAACTTATATGTGGAATCTAAGAAAGTTGATCTCATGGAGAGAATGATCATCAGAGGCTGGTGTGATTAGGGGAGGGAGGAGATGGAGAGCTGTTTATCAAAGGATACAGAATTACAGTTAGGCAGAAGGAATAAATTTCATGAGATCTCTCGTACCTCAAGATGACTATAGTTACTGATGATATATTGAATTATTGAGAAATGTAAAGAGAGTGAATGTTATGTGCTAGCACCAAAAAACGATAACTGTGTGAGGTGCTGCGTGTGTTAATTAGCTAGATTTAACCTTTCACAATGTATATACACTTCAAAACATCATGTTGTACATGATAAAAAGAAACAAGTTATCTGTTAATATAAAAATAAAATATAAAAATGCAAGGAACAAATTAAGGAGATAGAAAATACAGAAAAAATAAACTACACTCATATATTTAAAAAAGTAAAGAAATAATGATGAAGGATTAGCTATTTGTAAACTGGAGTGCTTATCTATTTCCTTTCTTAGACTATTTCTTTAGACTATTTAAGCTTTTTTTTTTTAGAACTTGTTTAGCTGTATGAGTTAATGTGTCACACACTGTTATTATTTCCTTTCATTTTTAAAATTCATAGTCCTTATCAAATATTATTATACTCAGTGAGATAAAATTATCTTTTCTAAGCACAGGCTAGAATAGCTGCATAAATGATAGACTTTGTGAATTCCTATGAGTTATGAGAAGAAATAACAACCCTTACTGCCTTCACTGGGGGGTTTCTAGTATCATGCTAGACACCTATAACTGCTTACATATAAATCCACCTGAAGGAAAGCACTTAGAGATAGATAACAAAACTCACATGGTACCTCAGTCATCCAACGATAAAGGGGCAAGAAACTTGCAAGTGATTTGTTACAACTGAAAATTCTCCCCAGGTGAATTAAAAACTCAGATTTGAAATCCATGTCTTCATAAACCCAAGGGTAATTACATTTTGAACATATATGTAAATGAAGACACAAATTTTGTTACTGAGATAGCTAAAATTTGCTCCCTGATAGCGAAAGACAAGCAATCCAGTAGCTAGCTAGAAACCCCTGATTAATTGGCCAAGCATATTATAAGGCAATGGAGCAATGGTATCCAGGGATCAATGTTATCACTCACAAGGTGCTCAATCCATCCCACTTGGGAGGATTAGAGCTCACTCAACAACTTGGCACTGTGTCAGAGTTTCATGCTGAAGCAAAAATAGCATTGTATAAATGGAATATAACAAATTTCTGGTCACTGAAACTTTAGCGTTTTGGACAAGCGAAGTGAGTTAGATAGCATTGTATGTCTTTTCTTTCCCTCCCTCTCTCCCTTCTTTCTTCCTTCCTTTCTTCTTTCTTTCCTTATTTATTTACCTTTACTAACTATTTTTGCAACTTGTATTTGAAGTTATTGCTTTTAGAACTATGCAAGTGACTAGTCTCACTCTTCATTGTCTTGCTTTAGATTCTGAACAGGTTGAACTAGTACCAAAAATATGAAAGTCTTCAGCTCTATTACTAAGGTGACACATTCTGTTTTAAAATAATCAAAGAGAACTATTTTATTTATTTATTTTTTATTTATTTATTTATTTATTTTTGAGACGGAGTCTCACTCTGGTGCCCAGGATGGAGTGCAGTGGCACGATCTCTGCTCACTGCAACCTCCGCCTCCCAGGTTCAAGTAATTCTTCTGCCTCAGCCTCCTGAGTAGCTGGGATTACTGGCGCCTGCCACCATGTCCAGGTAATTTTTGTATTTTTAGTAGAGACAGGGTTTCACCATGTTGGTCAGGCTGGTCTCGAACTCCTGACCTCAGGTGGCCCACCCACCTCGGCCTCCCAAATTGCTGGGATTACAGGCGTGAGCCACCGAGCCTGGCCTCAAAGAAATCTATTTAAGGCCAGAGAGCATTAATAGGTTTACAACTCTAATTGACTTAGCCTGCCATACATGACCATGAACTTCCTCTTCAGATACAATGACATAGTAAGAAATAATGAAGACATTACCTGAAAATGGAAATTAAAGGGCCTGCACTTCTGAGTGGTCTGAGCTTTGTGATCCTTTTCAGGTCAATTCATTTGGCAGCTATAGTTTAAATGAAATTTTTAATATCTGTTAGATGAGCCAAAATTACATCTAAATTTATCTCTGAAATTCTGTTTTAATAAAAGTGTTACTATTTCAGTTTCAAAGTGTTTCTATTGTTTCCTGGGCCTAAATTTATAGCTCCTATAATTTTTTTCTTTTTCAATTTGTCAAATTATATTTCACCCATTTTCTGCTTTCAAATAATAAATTTGATTATTAATCTAGAAAATATTTTAGCTTTTAATTTTACATTTTTCATAACCAATACTTAAGATAATTTATTAAAATAATCATTTAAGGATGTAAAGAAGTTAGGAATAGTTTTGCATTTAGCATACAATAAAAAAGTTGACAGAAAAAGCAAAAATAACACAGAAGTAAACAAAACATGCTTGACAGATCACTGCTTAAAAAAACAACAACAATGGAAACTCTTGCTCATTAGTCCCTGAGTTCCTGGGTAGAATTTTTTTGTTGTTCTATGATGGAGAAAGAGAACCCTGAGATTTGTATTAATATAACACTTTTATTGAGATACAATTTACATAGCATACATCTCACCCATTTAAAGTATACACTTCAATGTTTTTTAGCATGTTTCACGTGGTTATGCAACCATAACCACAACCAATTTTAGAACATTTTCATTACTCCAAAAGGAAACTCTGTACTGCTTCACAGTCTCTCCCTATTTCCCTCCAAACCTCTAGTCCTAAGCCACAGGGAATCTACTTTCTGTCTCTGTGTACAGATCTGTGTATTCTGGACATGTCATATACGAAGCATGTGGAATTATACAATATGTGGTATTTTGTGACGAGCATCTTTCCTTTGGCAAAATGTTTTCAAAGTTAGTCTGTATGTAGGATCTATAAGTCTTCATTATATTGCTTAATAATATTCCATTGTATAGATACACCACATTTTATTTATTCATTCATCAGTTGATAGACATTTAGACTTTTCTACTTTTAGCTATTATTAATAATGCTTTTATAAGTATTTGTGTCAGGTTTTCTATGAACATATACTTTATTTATTTGGGGTATATGCCCTAAGAGAGGAATTGCTGGTTCATAAGGCAACTGTATGTATAATCTTTCGAGAAACCATCAAACTATTTTCTAAAATGGTGGCACTGCTTTACATTCCATACCAGTAGTGTTTCAGGGTTCCAATTTCTATAACTACAACCCTATCAATACTTACTATCTGTTATTTTCAAATTTTAGCCATCCTAGTACATGTGATGTGGTATTCCATTGTAGTTTTGAGGTTTCTCACTGTGGCTTTGATTTGCATTTTCCTAATGGTTAATGATGTTGAACATCTTTTCATGTGCTTATTAGCCATTTGTATATCTTCTTGGGAGAACTATTTTTGTACATTGTTTAAATTTAATGTAGTCTACTCCTGTAGTTATTTTGAAATATATTCAATAAATTATCGATAAAGATAGCCACCCTATTGTGCTACTGACTAGATCTTATTTCTACTAACTGTATTTTTGTACCCATTAACCAACCCCTCTTTATCACCCTCTCCCCATTATCCTTCCTAGCCTCTGGTAACCATCATTCTACTCTCTAATTCTATGAGATCACTGTTTTTAGCTCCCACATATGAGAACATGCAATATTTGTCTTTCTGTGCCTGGCTTATGTATTTGATGTTATTGTAATTGCAATTGTTTTCTTAATTTCATTTTCAGATTATTTTCTGCTAGTGTTTAGAAATGTAATTTATTTTTATGTCTTGACCTTGAACCATGTAACATTGCTGAATGGCTGTTTTTTTAGTTCCAATAAACTTTGTGTTTATATGGATTCCTAAAGAATGTTCTACATACAAGATCCTGTCATCTGCAAATAGCAATTGTTTTACTTCCTTCTTCCCAGTCGAGATGACTTAGATTTTATTTTCTTGCCTAATTGCCCTGGCTAGAATCTCCGGTAAAATGTTTAATAGAGTAGTTAGAATGAACATCCTGTCTATTTACTGATCTTAAGAAGAAAGCATTTGGTCTTTCACAATTAAGTAGGATGTTATAATAGCTGTGGGTTTTTCGTGGATGACCCTTATGAGTTTAAGGTAGTTCTCTTCTGTTACTAGTTTGATGACTGCTTTTATCATGAAGGGGTACTGAATTTTGTCAAATGCTGTTTCTGAGCTGATTGAAATAATCTTGTGATTTTTTCTTTATTCTATTAATATGATGTAGTACTTTAATTCATTTTAAAATGTTAAACTAACCCCTGAGTTGTTTTTTTTTTAATAGATGTAGCAGAACACAAGTAAATCTGGGATAATTAGTCCAGGGATTCAAACAGTGGTACGTGAAACAGATATTTACTAAAACCTGCCTCTTTGGAGAAAATCCTAAAATATTTTTAGAGTTAATCACAGAAACCCAATTTATAATTTATGTAATATAATGTTATAGAAGGTATATAATTAATATTTAAGCTGTTTAGGTAGGAAACCAATTTTTAATATATTAAATTAGCAATTTCAAGCAACTAACAGATTTCTGTGTATCTACTGTAGTGAGTATTCCTAACCAATTAACTGAATGTTTTAAGTTTTGTCTGTATGAATAAATAACAATCAAGTTGACTGAGGAAAATAAAATACTCAGTAACACCATGTTTCTGGATACTGAGAAAATACGAATTATTTCCAAAGTTAATTGTATATTGAAAGCAATCACATTCTAAACACAAACAGAATATTTAAGAAACATGCTAAGATAGTGCTAAATCTCACTTAAACCAAGTAAGGAGATTTTTTAAAGTTGAAAAATAGTAACAGTTGGAAATTAACATTAGCATACATTAACCATCTTCCAGAGCTTTGGAAAGTCAAACAGTGTGGCATTAGTGCTGGGAAAAAATTGTAACAGAATACATAAAAATACAAGAAAAGACAATAATTTAGTATAAACTTAAGGTTTATTTTAAGTGAACTAAAAATATGATGAATTGTATTGAAATATTTCATTAAGAATTGGAGGAAAAACTAGTACAATTCTTACCTCATACCCCACACCAAAATTATTCTAAGTTGATTAAGTTGGATAAAATTTTAAATAACATCTAAAAACAATAGACTTTGTTAAAAGAATCTCTACATTTCTTTTCATTGTGGAGGCAGATAATTGTTAAGTATGTGAAGTAAAATGGGATGTATGGTTTTTCTTCCTAATCACTGTCATATCTGGCATTGATTTATAAATCTAATTTCCAAAAAAAAACCACCAAAGTTCAGGATGCCCTTCCCAGCCATATATTCTCCCTCCTACCAAGGTGACACTATTCACTTTCTTCTCTCCATAAACCTAATTCCTTCTATTGAAAAAAAAAAAAAAACAGTTTCTCCAGTCAAAGCAAATGTTGCCTTTACTATTAAGGCCCTTGGTGGCGCATACCTTGCATTTTCTCTTAGTTAGTCCGCCTGTCACTTTCGTTCATGTAGCAAATTAATTTATTACTCTGTGCTCTAAGCCAATGCTTTATAAACTTTGCAATTTCGGATCTTGTTAAAATTCGAATCTTGATTCATACGTCTAGATAGGCCCCAAGATTCTGTCTTTCTTACAAATTTTTGGGTGATGCCAATGCAGCTGATCTATGGACCACACTTTCAGTAGCAAGGCTCTATTTTATTTACACATCCATTTTCTTTCCATTGCCTCCTTGGCTGTAAAGCAGGATGCTAACATGCTACTTCCTTATTTAGAGATTTCACACTCATATTAACTGATTTTATTAGGAGATCAAAATATGACTATCCAAGAACATCATATTTCTTCGTAATCAAATGAGTTAATGAATGTGAAAATATTTTATAAACTAAAAGATATTATATACAGCTTATTTTAAATGTTGACACATATTAAGTAACATAATTACTTATAAATATAAAAGTAAAGTAAGGTTGGCTGTGTCCAACTGATACAGGTTTCATTTACTCTAACATATAGAATTGATATTAAAACTTAGAGGCTAGATTCTACTCATCTCCTGTATTAGTCTGCTTGGGCTGCCATAACAGAATACCACAGACTGAGTAACTTATAAAACAGAAATTTATTTTCTCACATTCTGATGGCTGGAAGTCTAGTATCAAGATGCCCACAGAGTTGATTTCCAGTGAGGCCTCTCTTCCTGATTTGCAGACAGCCACCTTCTCTCCCTGTCCTCACATGGCCTTTCTACTGTGCACGCACTCTTGATGTTTCTTTCTCTTCTCTTATGGACATCAGCTCTACTGGATTGAGGCCTCACCCCTTATGACCTAATTTTAACTTAATTATCCCCTTAAATCCCCTATCTCAAAATACTATCACACTGAGGGTTAGGTCTTCAGCATATGAATTTTAAGAAAACACAATTCAGTCCTTAACAGTTGCCCTGACTAAAGGTTAAATATATTATCTTGTCTATCTATTCAAATCATATTTATAACTGACTCATGCTTTTTTTTTAATTTTGAGGCCAAATACAAATGGAATGGTACCCATAGCAGTATGATTCTGGTGTACAAATGAAGCATAAAGAAAAAATACGTTTCTGTTTTCCCTCAGCAGTTTTCCCTTTCTCCAACTGCATAAATTATCCTAACTTACCCTCCTTTAATTGGATAACCAGCTAATAGTTATTTACTAATTTATAGCATCTACATAAAACCAACCACTATAATTTTGAATCCCGTCCTTAGACATAGCTAGCCCTCTTTGAAAAGGAACATAACCCTTTCCAAAGAATGAATCATTTTAAAGAACGTTAAACAAAGTGTAGGAAGATTGTTAAGCAAATGATAGAATACTCTACAATTACAATTTTTCTTAATTATACGCTGCCCTGACACTCAATAGAAAATGCAGATGAACCATTTAATGCATTTATAAATAAGATCAAATTTGATCCCATTAAATATGCCAGTGGTACTTGCTATTAACTTTTGCTTAGGTCTTGTTTTTTTCCTCACCTTTGGCTGAATTTTATTGAAACAGACATACCAGTTTCAGGCTTTTAATCCTCTAAAGTACTCAAAATAAAAACAATTTAAAACATCTTTGAAATGATCATTTGTAAATTGCAAGCCTAACTTGATGTTATCAGAGTCAGGTTATTAGAGTTTTGCTTCAAGGTGATAACCCTTTTCTAACACAGAGTTCATATACAATCATTTGTGCATTTTTATTCATTAACTAAAACCACAGGAGGCATTGGTCTGATTAAAAGACCAGTGCATTGTCATAAAAAGAGACAAATCCAAATTATAATTGATTTTTTTTCCTTTACTATCTCCCTTAAAGAGTCTGAAGATGGCCATGCAGGGATATTGTGCTGGTTCTCTGTTGTCTGAGGGTTGTGACAGTTTGAAAGGAAGGACAAGGCCAGGATGATCTCTACTGAAGTGTAAACACATATAAACATGCTGTGCACACGCAAACACACACATACACACACACGCACCCACCCCACATAGACACACACATTCCTTGGGGAAGAACTTTTACAATCCTTGATCTTTCATTTTAAATTAACTTTATATACATTGTTTAGCTCAATTCCAAAATGTTGTTTTCCTTAAAGTGATTTTGTTCTCTCAACCAGCATATTCCTATTTTTAAATAAATTCATTAAAGGTATCATTTCAAGAAATCTACATTTGAAAAGAAATATCACTTTTGTTTACAAAAACTCTTCATGAAAGCTAAGCAGGAAGGTGAAGTTACATTGCTATTCTAAACACATTGTTTGAAGAATTAATTACATTTATCTCTGTGTATTTTTGAAAACATGAATTAATGAAAAGAAAACACAAAGGTCTCATCTTTGGTGTTTTATGCAATGACATCTTAGTAAGTTAGGCTGAAAATTTTACCTCTTTTCTCTTTTTTTTTTTTTTTTTTTTTTTTTTTTGAGATGGAGTTTTGCTCTTATTGCCCAGACTGTAGTGCAATGGTGCAATCTCGGCTCATCACAACCTCCACCTCCCAGGTTCAAGCAATTCTCCTGCCTCAGCCTCCTGAGTAGCTGGGATTACAGGCATGTGCCACCACGCCCAGCTAATTTTGTATTTTTAGTAGAGACGGGGTTTCTTCATGTTGGTCAGGCTGGTTTCAAACTCCGACCTCAGGTGATCCGCCCGCCTCGGACCCCCAAAGTGCTGGGATTACAGGCATGAGCCACCGTGCCCGGCCACCTCTTTCCTCTTTTCTACTGCTTATTGTTAATATACGATTAAATTAAAAATTAGTCCTAACCAAAATTGAAAAGTTCTGCTCAGTAGAACATACCATCAAAAAATAAACAGGAAAACTGTAAACAGGAAGAAAATATGCATGGCATAAATATCTGACAAAACTTGGTTTTCAGAATATGCAAAAATTATCTGTGACTCAATAATAAAAAATACAAACAACCCACAAAATAAAAGGACAAAACACTTGAACAGACTTCACAAAACAATATATAAAAAGGCCAATAAGTACACAATAAAGTGCTTAATATTCATCTAAGGGAAATGCAAATTAAAACCACAATTGGATATTGCCTATCAAAATGGCTAAAATGAAAAATAATTGCAACACCAAATGTTGGTGAGGATGTGGAGTAAACAGAACTGTCATACATTGCTCATGCAAGAGGACATAGTGCAACCACTTTCAAAATGGTTAGGCCATTTCTTTCAAAGTTGAGTATGTAATTTCCCTGGGACCCAGCAATTATTCTCACAGATATTTATCTGAAAAAAAATTAAAAATGGATTTTTTAAAAAGGCATTGCACAAAAATGTTTATATCAGCATTGTTCACATTACCAGGTGTCCATAAAGAGAAGTCTTGACTGTGATAAAATCATACAATGAAATGCTACTTAGCAATAAAAAAAATGAACTAGTGATATATGGATAAATTTTTAATATTTTGGTGAATGAAATAATTCAGATTCAAAAAAGTACAGAAGAAAATCGTGCATATGTGTGTGACACTTACAAAAGCCCGCATAATTTTGAGGAGAGATAATATAAAACCCCTTACCACTTGATGGAAGCATGGCAACATCAAATTGTAGGAGCATATTGGATAGGATTCACACACACGCACAGAGAGAGAGAGCAGTCTTTGAAAAAACAATCTGCTATGGGTATCACATAAGCCACAAATTCCTTAGGATCAATTTTATGAGTTTCATTTCCTCTGTCTCCACATAAGAACATGGGACACTCAAAAGGGAAATAAATGACCACAGGAAGTGCAGGACATCTAAAGGGTAGAATAGCATGAAAGATAAACTTCATCTGCTTTTTGCCAGTCTTCCCAGAGCCCTCAGACCATGGGTAAACTTCAAATCATCTTTTCGTCTGTATTCACCTCCCATTTAGAGTCTATAAACAGAAGACATGGGATGAAGGGAGAGGATAAAAGCAAGATGGAAAACTTAAAAAGTTATTTAGGCTAAGTGTTATAATTAATGAGTTCAACATGGTTGTAGAAACATAAGATTAGTATATAAAAATAATTTACCACCCATAGAAACAAATAGACTTTTAAATTATAATAAATACCTAGATATAAGAGCAATAAAAATCAAATATGTAGAAAAACATGACAAAAGTGTATAATATACCCTTTGGAGGAAAAATTGAAACATTATTGAAAAACATTAAAGGATTAAATAGAAAAATAGGCAGATGGATAGGAAGATTCAACATTATAATTCAATATTATAATTGCCATTCTCCTAATATTGGTCTGTGAATGTAATTCAATTCCCATCAAAATACCAATAGGGTTTGTAAAGAAACTGGATAAGTTGACTTTAATATTTGTATAGAAAAAAAAAACAGGAATAGCTAAGATACTCATTTTTTAAAAATCCAATAACTTGCTTCATGAAATATTGTTTTGGTTTTCTACTGCTGTATTGCAAACAATTTTAAAATTCAGTGCCTTAAAACAACTATTTTATTAATCTTATGATTTTTATGGGTCAAGAATTTGAGCAGGACCTGGCTAATATATCAGTAAATTTTAAATCAGAGAAGTGGACTCAGCAGGAAATTATTACAAAGATTTATTTATTACAAGCAATTTGGCTTATGCAATTTTGAGGGCTAAGCCCGAAGTCTATACCAACAGGAAACCAGGAAGGGAAGACCATATGCATAGGGTGAAGCTGCTATCCACAGGGTGAACAAATTGACATATCAGGAAGCCATCACAGCTGTGTTATTATTATTTTTTTTTTCTGACTGAATGTGGTGTCAACTGGGATCACTCAGTGGTACCCAGCTAGATGTTAATTGTTCTGGAGGATCCAAGACAGCTTCAATCAAACATGTATTACCTTAGCAGGAACAGCCAGCAATGTGGATTTAGCTGGCTCCTTCTCCCTCTGCATGTAGTTGTTAAGGTCTCACCATCTGGCCACTCCAGCAGGGAACCTAGATGTCTTTCTTGGTGCCACAGGGATCCCTCAGATCACACTGAAAACTGTCAGGTACCCTAAGGTCTAGTTCTGGAGTCATATTCCATTGGTCAAAATAGTTACAGAGCAGCACAATTTTTAATGGTAGGAAACATATTCTTCCATCTGATGGAAATATGTAAAAAAATTGCTGTCCCTTTTAATCTGTCACAGATAGCCAGACTTGTTATAAAAGTATAGAACTAAAAAGAATGAAGTATTTGCATAGGGATAGAAAGCGAATACAAGAAAAGAAAGTCCAGAAACACACACACACACACACATACACACAACTTGATGTGTAACAGAGAGAGATAGCACTGCAGATCATTAGGCAAGAGATGCACTAAACAATCAACAGTACTGGATAATGATGCAAAAACTGAAATTGGATCTCTACTTCAAACCACACAAAAAAATCAATTCCAGATGGATTAAAGACTTAAATGTAAAATACGAAACTTTTAGAAAGCTTTTAGAAATTGTACGGGAGCAAGATATCTTTATAAACTACGAATAGAAAAGATTTTTTTAACTGAAAACAAAAAGCTCTAATCATTAAAGAAAAAAAGCAAAGATCAATTAGACTGCATTACATTGAGAACTCTGTTCATCAAAAGATTCCATTTAAAAAAAAAACTGAAAAGACTAACCAAAAACTAAGAAAAGATATTTACAACATATACAACAAATGTATTATTAAAATCCAGAAAAAACGTTCTACAAAACAATAATGAAAAGGCAAATGACCCAGTAGAAAAATGAACAATGAGACACACATTGGCATTGCACTGATGAGGAGTCATGAAAGGAAAATAAACATAAGGAAAGATGTTCTATCTCATTAGTAAATTTGTAATCATGAAAATTCTATTTAATACCAAAATCTAATTTCCTTTTATAACCACTCAATTGCCTAAAATTAATAAATCTGGCAATAAGTGTTGACAAAGATATAGAAAAAAATGAGAAGTCTTATACTCTCTTGTTAGAGTAGCTAAGTAAATAATTTGGCAGTTATAAAGAGGAAAAGCAGCATATCCCATGATGGGACAATCCATTCTCAGGTACATATCAGAAGTCTTCAAACTAGGACGTATGTAACCGTGGGGTACACAAGGAGTTTCTTACAGACATAGTTTTAAGGAAATAAATTGTCAGATCCCCAACTTCCATACGTGATATATGTAGTCTAAGGCCATCTGAGAATGTCTTTAGTAGAAGCTAGACATGTATTGACAATTATTTTTCATCCCTCTATTCAAAAATCACAATTTCTTCTACTTTATTAAAAAAACTTTCTCACACATCTTTATTTCATAAGAATAATTGACCACAAATGGTACAAGCTTCAAGAAAGCTACATAATGGAAGCAATTTACAATACCAGGGGCAGAAAATTCAACTTTTTTTTTTTCACATAAAGCTAATGGGGCCTATTAAATGTTTATTGTTAAATATCCATAAATCATTTCAAATACATATGTATTTTTACAATTGTGACTCATAGATAATAATACAGTTGGGCTACAAAAGCTATTTGGAGGAAGACAACAATTCTTTTTTTTTTATTGGTATTATACTTTAAGTTTTAGAATACATGTGCACAACGTGCAGGTTTGTTACATATGTATACATGTGCCATGTTGGTGCGCTGCACTCATTAACTCGTCATTTAGCATTAGGTATATCTCCTAATGCTATCCCTCCCCCCTCCCCCCACCCCACAACCGTCCCTGGTGTGTGATGTTCCCCTTCCTGTGTCCATGTGTTCTTATTGTTCAATTCCCACCTGTGAGTGAGAACATGCGGTGTTTGGTTTTTTGTCCTTGCGATAGTGTGCTGAGAATGATGGTTTCCAGCTCCATCCATGTCCCTACAAAGGACATGAACTCATCATTTTTTATGGCTGCATAGTATTCCATGGTGTGTATGTGCCACATTTTCTTAATCCAGTCTGTCCTTGTTGGACATTTGGGTTGGTTCCAAGTCTCTGCTATTGTGAATAGTGCCACAATAAACATACGTGTGCATGTGTCTTTATAGCAGCATGATTTATAGTCCTTTGGGTATATACCCAGTAATGGGATGGCTGGGTCAAATGGTATTTCTAGTTCTAGATCCCTGAGGAATCGCCACACTGACTTCCACAATGGTTGAACTAGTTTACAGTACCACCAACAGTGTAAAAGTGTTCCTATTTCTCCACATCCTCTCCAGCACCTGTTGTTTCCTGACTTTTTAATGATTGCCATTCTAACTGGTGTGAGATGGTATCTCATTGTGGTTTTGATTTGCATTACTCTGATGGCCAGTGATGGTGAGCATTTTTACATGTGCTTTTGGCTTCATAAATGTCTTCTTTTGAGAAGTGTCTGTTCATATCCTTTGCCCACTTGTTGATGGGGTTGTTTTTTTCTTGTAAATCTGTTTGAGTTCATTATACATTCTGGATATTAGCCCTTTGTCAGATGAGTAGGTTGCGAAAATTTTCTCCCATTTTGTAGGTTGCCTGTTCACTCTGATGGTAGTTTCTTTTGCCGTGCAGAAGCTCTTTAGTTTAATTAGATCCCATTTGTCAATTTTGGCTTTTGTTGCCATTGCTTTTGGTGTTTTAGACATGAAGCCCTTGCCCATGCCTATGTCCTGAATGGTATTGCCTAGGTTTTCTTCTAGGGTTTTTATGGTTTTGAGTCTAACATGTAATTCTTTAATCCATCTTGAATTAATTTTTGTATAAGGTGTAAGGAAGGGATCCAGTTTCAGCTTTCTACATATGGCTAGCCAGTTTCCCCAGCACCATTTATTAAATAGGGAATCCTTTCCCCATTGCTTGTTTTTCTCAGGTTTGTCAAAGATCAGATAGTTGTAGATATGCGGCATTATTTCTGAGGGCTCTGTTCTGTTCCATTGGTCTATATCTCTGTTTTGGTACCAGTACCATGCTGTTTTGGTTACTATAGCCTTGTAGTATAGTTTGAAGTCAAGTAGCACGATGCCTCCAACTTTGTTCTTTTTTGGCTTAGGATTGAGTTGGCAATGCGGGCTCTTTTTTGGTTCCATATGAACTTTAAAGTAGTTTTTTCCAATTCTGTGAAGAAAGTCATTGGTAGCTTGATGGGGATGGCATTGAATCTATAAATTACCTTGGGCAGTATGAAAATTCAACTTTAATGATTGTAACATCAACCAGCTTTATGGCTTTGTGCCTTTTTCAATCATATACAGATGTGCTTCTATTAAAGACAAAGTGGGCATTAGAAATATCCCCCCTGCCACACAAACACACACACACACACACACCTTATTAGACTACAGTGAATTCATATTTATTGTAGAGTGGGATAATGAGACTGATGACAATTTCACTTAATGGCTTCACTTTTTCATCCAGTAATTATGGGAGAAGGCATTGTACTGGAGGGAGAGACTCTTGATAATGATAGCAAAGCAAAAAAAAAAGTGTGAGGGTAAGAAACACCAAAGACAGCAACATAGGCAACCTGTGGCTCCATGCCTTATTGCACAATCTAGCTTTGAATTAAAATATTCAGAATGTATTTAAAAACTGCCCTAGAAATAAAACAACCTTCTCCAAATCTCATGCCCTGAAATTGTCTAAGACTGTGTCTGAACTGAATATTTTGCATAATTTCAAAGAATTAAAGTTAAAATTGTTTATGTTTAATTCTGATATGTCAGCATTAAATCTTTGAGGAAATGGTACATATATTGGAAGTAAAAACATTGGTTTATAGTTTTGAACTGTTTATTACTCATAGGAGAAACATTCTCCTGCATTTTACCTCCCAAACACCATTGGACACCTAAAAGCCTTATTTTTTTACTTCGTAATAAATATATTGTTTGTAACTTGTCAACCACTTTTCTTATTTGTTGATTTTATTCCTATGGGAAGAGAAAGTGGAATCTACTATATACGATATGCACTTAGCAGTGACCATTTTAACACTTTATGTAAACACTGCACTTTACTGGTAGCCTAATAATTTATCTTACTCTGAATTTCCACTGAACCCTGTTTCATTTCAGTAGTAGGTGATAGTCATCCAAGAACCAGGAGCAAACAGAGAAATAACAGCCCCAACCATCTCAAGAGATGCATTTCCAAATAAAGTTTTACTTTATGTTTGGTAATTATTTTTGAAATGGCTTTAACCAATTGTATGCTAATAGTTGTTATGATAACTAAATCCAAAAAAAATTTAACACGTGACAGTCTTCAAGGCATAGCAAATTTTTAAATCAAATTTATATACATATTTAAACATTATTTATTTATATATTTATATATTATTTTTTGTTGCAACATATAAGAGGGTGTCAAATATAGGCAATATAAGTACAACTATATTTTGCATTAGGATAAAATTCTGTGGAAGAAGTGAAATGGAAACATGAGTTTAGGAGAAAATATACAAAATTTCTGGTTCAGAAAATACCTTTTTTCTGCATTTTATAAGTAAATGATCATGAGTAAAAGATTATGATGTTATTTGAATTCCATTGTATCCATATAAATGAGTTATATTACAGTATCAATTTAAAATGTCAATATATAAACATACCACAAATTATATCATTTGCAATCACTTAACAGTTGATTACAAATTAAATATCAACTTTAAAATGTGTAAAGAATCTCACAGATTTTGACATACGGAGGAGCCAAGATGGCCGAATAGGAACAGCTCCGGTCTACAGCTCCCAGCGTGAGCGACGCAGAAGACGGGTGATTTCTGCATTTCCATCTGAGGTACCGGGTTCATCTCACTAGGGAGTGCCAGACAGTGGGCGCAGGTCAGTGGGTGCGCGCACCGTGCGCGAGCCGAAGCAGGGTGAGGCATTGCCTCACTTGGGAAGCTCAAGGGGTCAGGGAGTTCCCTTTCTGAGTCAAAGAAAGGGGTGACAGACGCACCTGGAAAATCGGGTCACTCCCACCCAAATACTGCGCTTTTCCGACTGGCTTAAAAAACGGCGCACCACGAGATTATATCCGGCACCTGGCTCGGAGGGTCCTACGCCCATGGAGTCTCCCTGATTGCTAGCACAGCAGTCTGAGATCAAACTGCAAGGCGGCAGCGAGACTGGGGGAGGGGCGCCCGCCATTGCCCAGGCTTGATTGGGTAAACAAAGAAGCCGGGAAGCTCCAACTGGGTGGAGCCCACCACAGCTCAAGGAGGCCTGCCTGCCTCTGTAGGCTCCACCTCTGGGGGCAGGGCACAGACAAACAAAAAGACAGCAGTAACCTCTGCAGACTTCAATGTCCCTGTCTGACAGCTTTGAAGAGAGCAGTGGTTCTCTCAGCACACAGCTGGAGATCTGAGAAGGGGCAGACTGCCTCCTCAAGTGGGTCCCTGACTCCTGACCCACAAGCAGCCTAACTGGGAGGCACCCCCGAGCAGGGGCACACTGACACCTCACACAGCAGGGTACTCCAACAGACCTGCAGCTGAGGGTCCTCTCTGTTAGAAGGAAAACTAACAAACAGAAAGGACATCCACATCAAAAACCAATCTGTACATCACCATCATCAAAGACCAAAAGTAGATAAAACCACAAAGATGGGGAAAAAACAGAACAGAAAAACTGGAAACTCTAAAAAGCAGAGTGCCTCTCCTCCTCCAAAGGAACGCAGTTCCTCACCAGCAACAGAACAAAGCTGGATAGAGAATGACTTTGACCAGTTGAGAGAAGAAGGCTTCAGACGATCAAATTACTCTGAGCTACGGGAGGACATTCAAACCAAAGGCAAAGAAGTTGAAAACTTTGAAAAAAATTTAGAAGAATGTATAACTAGAATAACCAATACAGAGAAGTGCTTAAAGGAGCTGATGGAGCTGAAAACCAAGGCTCGAGAACTACGTGAAGAATGCAGAAGCCTCAGGAGCCGATGCGATCAACTGGAAGAAAGGGTATCAGCAATGGAAGATGAAATGAATGAAATGAAGCGAGAAGGGAAGTTTAGAGAAAAAAGAATAAAAAGAAATGAGCAAAGCCTCCAAGAAATATGGGACTATGTGAAAAGACCAAATCTATGTCTGATTGGTGTACCTGAAAGTGACGGGGAGAATGCAACCAAGTTGGAAAACACTCTGCAGGATATTATCCAGGAGAACTTCCCCAATCTAGCAAGGCAGGCCAACGTTCAGATTCAGAAAATACGGAGAACGCCACAAAGATACTCCTCGAGAAGAGCAACTCCAACACACATAATTGTCAGATTCACCAAAGTTGAAATGAAGGAAAAAATGTTAAGGGCAGCCAGAGAGAAAGGTCAGGTTACCCTGAAAGGGAAGCCCATCAGACTAACAGCGGGTCTCTCGGCAGAAACCCTACAAGCCAGAAGAGAGTGGGGGCCAATATTCAACATTCTTAAAGAAAAGAATTTTCAACCCAGAATTTCATAACCAGCCAAACTAAGCTTCATAAGTGAAGGAGAAAGAAAATACTTTACAGAGAAGCAAATGCTGAGAGATTTTGTCACCACCAGGCCTGCCTTACAAGAGCTCCTGAAGGAAGCACTAAACATGGAAAGGAACAACTGGTACCAGCCGCTGCAAAATCATGCCAAAATGTAAAGACCATCGAGACTAGGAAGAAACTGCATCAACTAACGAGCAAAATAACCAGCTAACATCATAATGACACAATCAAATTCACACATAACAATATTAACTTTAAATGTAAATGGACTAAATGCTCCAATTAAAAGACACAGACTGGCAAATTGGATAAAGAGTCAAGACCCATTTGCGTGCTGTATTCAGGAAACCCATCTCATGTGCAGAGACACACATAGGCTCAAAATAAAAGGATGGAGGAAGATCTACCAAGCAAATGGAAAACAAAAAAAGGCAGGGGTTGCAATCCTAGTCTCTGATAAAACAGACTTTAAACCAACAAAGATCAAAAGAGACAAAGAAGGCCATTACATAATGGTAAAGGGATCAATTCAACAAGAAGAGCTAACTACCCTAAATATACATGCACCCAATACAGGAGCACCAAGATTCATAAAGCAAGTCCTGAGCGACCTACAAAGAGACTTAGACTCCCACACATTAATAATGGGAGACTTTAACACCCCACTGTCAACATTAGACAGATCAACGAGACAGAAAGTCAACAAGGATACCCAGGAATTGAACTCAGCTCTGCACCAAGCAGACCTAATAGACATCAACAGAACTCTCCACCCCAAATCAACAGAATATACATTTTTTTCAGCACCACACCACACCTATTCCAAAATTGACCACATACTGGGAAGTAAAGCTCTCCTCAGCAAATGTAAAAGAACAGAAATTATAACAAACTATCTCTCAGACCACAGTGCAATCAAACTAGAACTCAGGATTAAGAATCTCCCTCAAAACCGCTCAACTACATGGAAACTGAACAACCTGCTCCTGAATGACTACTGGGTACATAATGAAATGAAGGCAGAAATAAAGATGTTCTTTGAAACCAACGAGAACAAAGACACAACATACCAGAATCTCTGGGACACATTCAAAGCAGTGTGTAGACGGAAATTTATAGCTCTAAATGCCCACAAGAGAAAGCAGGAAAGATCCAAAATTGACACCCTAACATCACAATTAAAAGAACTGGGAAAGCAAGAGCAAACACATTCAAAAGCTAGCAGAAAGCAAGAAATAACTAAAATCAGAGCAGAACTGAAGGAAATAGAGACACAAAAAACCCTTCAAAAAATTAATGAATCCAGGAGCTGGTTTTTTGAAAGGATCAACAAAATTGATAGACCGCTAGCAAGACTAATAAAGAAAAAAAGAGAGAAGAATCAAATAGACGCAATAAAAAATGATAAAGGGGATATCACCACCGATCCCACAGAAATACAAACTACCATCAGAGAATACTACAAACACCTCTATGCAAATAAACTAGAAAATCTAGAAGAAATGGATAAATTCCTGGACACATACACTCTCCCAAGACTAAACCAGGAAGAAGTTGAATCTCTGAATAGACCAATAGCAGGAGTTGAAATTGTGGCAATAATCAATAGCTTACCAACCAAAAAGAGTCCAGGACCAGATGGATTCACAGCTGAATTCTACCAGAGGTACAAGGAGGAACTGGTACCATTCCCTCTGAAACTATTCCAATCAATAGAAAAAGAGGGAATCCTCCCTAACTCATTTTATGAGGCCAGCATCATTCTGATACCAAAGCTAGGCAGAGACACAACAAAAAAAGAGAATTTTAGACCAATATCCTTGATGAACCTTGATGCAAAAATCCTCAATAAAATACTGGCAAAACGAATCCAGCAGCACATCAAAAAGCGTATCCATCATGATCAAGTGGGCTTCATCCCTGGGATGCAAGGCTGGTTCAATATACGCAAATCAATAAATGTAATCCAGCATATAAACAGAGCCAAAGACAAAAACCACATGATTATCTCAATAGATGCTGAAAAAGCCTTTGACAAAATTCAACACCCCTTCATGCTAAAAACTCTCAATAAATTAGGTATTGATGGGACGTATTTCAAAATAATAAGAGCTATCTATGACAAACCCACAGCCAATATCATACTGAATGGGCAAAAACTGGAAGCATTCCCTTTGAAAACTGGCACAAGACAGGGATGCCCTCTCTCACCACTCCTATTCAACATAGTGTTGGAAGTTCTGACCAGGGCAATTAGGCAGGAGAAGGAAATAAAGGGTATTCAATTAGGAAAAGAGGAAGTCAAATTGTCCCTGTTTGCAGATGACATGATTGTGTATCTAGAACCCCATTGTCTCAGCCCAAAAGCTCCTTAAGCTGATAAGCAACTTCAGCAAAGGCTCAGGATACAAAATCAATGTACAAAAATCACAAGCATTCTTATACACCAACAACAGACAAACAGAGAGCCAAATCATGAGTGAACTCCCATTCACAATGGCTTCAAAGAGAATAAAATACCTAGGAATCCAACTTACAAGGGATGTGAAGGACCTCTTCAAGGAGAACTACAAACCACTGCTCAACGAAATAAAAGAGGATACAAACAAATGGAAGAACATTCCATGCTCATGGGTAGGAAGAATCAATATCGTGAAAATGGCCATACTGCCCAAGGTAATTTACAGATTCAATGCCATCCCCATCAAGCTACCAATGACTTTCTTCACAGAATTGGAAAAAACTACTTTAAAGTTCATATGGAACCAAAAAAGAGCCCGCATCGCCAAGTCAATCCTAAGCCAAAAGAACAAAGCTGGAGGCATCACACTACCTGACTTCAAACTATACTACAAGGCTACAGTAACCAAAACAGCATGGTACTGGTACCAAAACAGAGATATAGATCAATGGAACAGAACAGAGCCCTCAAAAATAATGCCGCATATCTACAACTATCTGATCTTTGACAAACCTGAGAAAAACAAGCAATGGGGAAAGGATTCCCTATTTAATACATGGTGTTGGGAAAACTGGCTAGCCATATGTAGAAAGCTGAAACTGGATCCCTTCCTTACACCTTATACAAAAATCAATTCAAGATGGATTAAAGACTTAAACGTTAGACCTAAAACCATAAAAACCCTAGAAGAAAACCTAGGCATTACCATTCAGGACATAGGCATGGGCAAGGACATCATGTCCAAAACACCAACAGCAATGGCAACAAAAGCCAAAATTGACAAATGGGATCTAATTAAACTAAAGAGCTTCTGCACAGCAAAAGAAACTACCATCAGAGTGAACAGGCAACCTACAAAATGGGAGAAAATTTTCGCAACCTACTCATCTGACAAAGGGCTAATATCCACAATCTACAATGAACTCAAACAGATTTACAAGAAAAAAACAAACAACCCCATCAACAAGTGGGCAAAGGATATGAACAGACACTTCTCAAAAGAAGACATTTATGCAGCCAAAAAACACATGAAAAAATGCTCATCATCACTGGCCATCAGAGAAATGCAAATCAAAACCACAATGAGATACCATCTCACACCAGTTAGAATGGCAATCATTAAAAAGTCAGGAAACAACAGGTGCTGGAGAGGATGTGGAGAAATAGGAACACTTTTACACTGTTGGTGGGACTGTAAACTAGTTCAACCATTGTGGAAGTCAGTGTGGCGATTCCTCAGGGATCTAGAACTAGAAATACCATTTGACCCAGCCATCCCATTACTGGGTATACACCCAAAGGACTATAAATCATGCTGCTATAAAGACACATGCACACGTATGTTTATTACGGCATTATTCCCAATAGCAAAGACTTGGAACAAACCCAAATGTCCAACAAGGACAGACTGGATTAAGGAAATGTGGCACATATACACCATGGAATACTATGCAGCCATAAAAAATGATGAGTTCATATCCTTTGTAGGGAGATGGATGAAATTGGAAATCATCATTCTCAGTAAACTATCGCAAGAACAAAAAACCAAACACCACATATTCTCACTCACAGGTGGGAATTGAACAATGAGATCACATGGACACAGGAAGGGGAATATCACACTCTGGGGACTGTTGTGGGGTGGGGGGAGGGGGGAGGGATAGCATCAGGAGATATACCTAATGCTAGATGATGAGTTAGTGGGTGCAGCGCACCAGCATGGCACATGTATACATATGTAACTAACCTGCACAATGTGCACATGTACCCTAAAACTTAAAGTATAATTTAAAAAAAAAAAAACTCACAGATTTTTAAAATTCCGGAACATGTGAGCAAAATGTTGAACATTACATATATTATAGGAAGCACATGTACATTTAGGAATCACATACAATATTTTTGATTTTTCTTTTCTTTCAACAACCATGACATGCATTTATTGAGTACACATTACTAATTATACACCTTTCTAGGTTAAAAAAAAAAAAGAATACAAACACTCCTGCCTGAGTGGAGTTTATACTTTAGGAGAATATTTATAAATAAATAAATGTTGTTATAACAACATGGTAATGGCCAACATGAATGTATACATACATTTGTACATACAATGGTAGCCAACTCAACTATTCACCCACAGGACAGTGAACAATCACTTTATGCATATTTTGCAATGGTAAAAGTGAATATACTTTTTACCTTTGTAAACCAAAGGTAATAATTTAGGTAAATAATCACTTCCAGTATGATAGAAGTTTTATAAAGCTAACAAAAAGCAAAATAAAACAAATATTATTTACAAAAACATAAATATGTAGTAAAACTATTTTTTAAATGTATAAGGCTACCCCTGCCCAAAGACAGGATAAAGGAATAACAAACATAAGTAGCTTTTGCAATAGAGGTCCAGTTCTTGTCCTTAGGTTCTTCAGATTGGATGGTGAGTTCATGGGTGTGTATTATACTTTCATGCCCCCTCCTCTAACTATATCATATATTACATCAAATATAAATAAAGACAGAAATAAATATGATTAAGCTTCCTCATGCTTATTTGCAACTACATTATTCGGAAACTGAGAGGCAAAGTAGATTGATGATCTTCAAAGAAGAATCATAGCACTGCTGCCTAAACTCAAGCTCTGCTGTCTGATGTGTTTGCTCATTCTGACAGTTGTTCACTCATCCAGTCTTTTATTTGACATGAACTGACTGGCACTATATGATGGACACTAGACTTAGTGTTGAAATAATCATTCCTCACCTCTATTCAAGTCCATGAAAATTTTCCAAAGCCCTAATGGTTTTTTCAGACTGTCCCTGAGGACTACTTGCCCATGCCAGGTTTTCCTCTATTTTGACTCTATTTTAGTAAAACAAACTGATAAATAAGTGGAGGGTCATTTTTAATTTAAATACTACTTATTGCTACAAAATTAAGTCATTCAGGAAATTGTTACTCCTTCAAAGAAGAATCCTTTCTATTAATCTGTGTTATTGCCCCCAACAGTCCAATATGTAGCCTGAACTATACTTTATTTGTATCTCCCAGCTCATTTGAAAATATGTTTGAAACAGATAAAGTTTTGGAGTTTAGTCACTGTTGAATAAACTACAAGATAAAATTGAGTAATATTCCTCTCTGTCAGATAGTATATAAATACCTTTTCTTCCTTAGCACATGTAACATTTTTATTAGTAAATTGATGCTTATTAAGCAGATGTGTTTGATCATTAAAACATTTGTGTAAGCAAAAAGAAATCTAATTGTGATACTTTTTAACTTTTCATCATTTCAGATTTTTTACAGAAGACCATAAAAGCAAAAAAATATATATATGACTTATCTTTCATATTTTCAATGACAGCCATAATTTCAAATATTCTTTTCCCTATAAGTTCATGTTTATTTGTCTAAAAATATGTGCTAATTTTTGAATGTTAAAACATGTGCTCTGTAGCTTCCTTACCACTGCCTTCTTACGCCTTTCCTTTCCCATTTTGATCTAACACTGTGAAAAGGCTACAAACAAAGGGAAATTTCAGCATGTTCCAAAACATTTTTTTACCAAATTAAGACTCATTCCAAAGGAGTCATATTTTTATATTTGGAACTTTTATAATGTACACATTAATTTTTATACAATAGAAGTAGTATTCTTTTAGCACAGAAATGTTAAAATACAAGAGAAGAGTTTTAGGTTTGGAAAAAAAGACAGATATTAGTGAACTCATCCACTGAGATCATCCTTCCATTATCAACAATATTATTTAGTTTCTTGTAATAAAGAGTTTCTTGATTCCAGTAATTACTGCTTATCTGAGACAATATTCTTGAATGAGAAAAAGAACAGTCATGTAAATAAAAATCAATTGCAAATTTCCTGGTATCCCTGTGTAGCAATCACTCCAATAACAATCTTATTAAGACACAGAGTAAGAACAGAAGCTAAATTGCTATCCTTCATTATCCTTCACAATAGAAATATTAGGATGATTTTAATTAATGGATTTGTGGAGAGTTATTTATGAATATTATCACAAGTCTAGTCTTTACATATATAATATACATTCCATGCTTTCTTGTGACATATCCCTATAAATGATAATTACATTTCTCAACAGAAAATGTGGAAAGAATTTAATATGATAGTTGTAGTAAGAATATTCTGCCCATGACAGGATTTAGGAATAAGCAAATGGCACAATAAGAATTACCTTCAAATGAGAAAGAGAAGAGAGAGAGAGAGAGATTTGTTTAAAGCAGTTTCATAACTTAAGTACAATATTTATTTTTGTTCCCAATTTTCTTTCTTTGCTGAGAAAAGTAAGCAAACAAACCTGAGATGACCAATGGAGAAGAAACGATCTTCAGTTTCCTCTCTTTTGCTTTCAGAAGGGTAGGGGAGTGCAAAGAAAGGCAGAAAATTATTAATGTTGAAAACTTGTTCTTTCTTCTTTTTGATAATAGCCAATCTAATAAGTGTGAGGTAATATGTTATTGTGGTTGTGATTTGCATGATCTGATAGTTAGAAATGTTGAACATCTTTTCATATATTTATTGGCCATTTGTATGTCTTCTTTTGAGAATGTCTGTTCAAGCCCTTTGTGTACATTTAAAAGGGTCACTTTCTTGTTATTAAGTAGTTTGAGTTCCTTGTATATTTTCAGTATTAGCCCCTGATCCAGTGAATTATTTGCAAATATTTTTTCCCAATTTGTAGACTGTCTTTTCACTCTATTAATTGTTTCCTTTGCTGTACAGAAGCATTTTAGTTTGATGCAATCCCATTTGGTATTGTAAACTAGTAGCCATATTGAAAAACAGTACGGAAGTTCTTCCAAAAGCTAAAAGTAGGAATAACATATGATCCAGCAATCCCACTATTGGGCATATACCCAAAAAGATTGAAATAAGTATGCCAAAGAGATGTCTACACTCCCATGTTCATTGCAGCATTATTCACTATAACCAAGATAAAGAAAAATCTGAAATGTCTATCAATGGATGAATTGATTTTTAAAATGTTGTATAGACACAGTAGAATACTATTCCGCTTTTAAATACAGCAGACTCTAACATTTGCAACAACACTGATGAACCTAGAGGACATAACTTTAAGTGAAATAAGCCACACATGGAAAGACAAATACTGTATAATGCCCCTTATATGTGGAAATTTAAAAAGCCAAACTCTTAGAAGTAGAGAGTAAAATGGTGGTTACAAGAGGCTGGGGTAGGTCCTGAAGGGAAAGTGGATGGGGAAAAGGGAGACTTTGGTCAACAGGTACAAAATTACAGTTTGATAAGAAGAATAAGTTCTGGTGTTCTGTTGCACAGCAAGGTGACTATGGTTAATAATAATGTATTGTATATTTCAAAACAGCTAAACGAGAGGATTTTAAATGTTCTTACCACAAAGAAATAGTAAATTTTTGAAGTAATAGATATGCTAATTTCCCTTATTTGATCATTCTGCAATGCATACATATATCAAAATTAGCATTGTACTCCATAGTACATACAATTATAATTTGTCAAAAAAAGTAAAACTTAAAAAAAAATTAAATACATCAATATTAACAGAAAAGGAGATTTCCACACCTGAAAATAGCTAATATAATATCATACAGTACAAATATAATGTTCAAATCAAGAAATAAAACTGGTGCATTCTGTGAGGTCAGTATGCAGAACCTCTGGAGTTTTGCTTTGCTGATTTTTTTGTTTTGTTTGTGTGCAACGCTCTTTATCTTTGTTTCTTTGTATAATGAGTCCGAGTGACAACCATGTAGAGGAGAAGACTAAGAAAATGAGAGATGATCATTTCCTAAGAATAGTGAAAGGACCGTGGATTTTTTTGTAAGAAGAAGAATTAGGACATGTGCCAGCCATAGTCAAGTTGCTGTAGTGAGAGTTTCCAATTGCTTTGTGTGCCAGCAATTCATTTCCTCAATAATTACTTAATGAGTACCTATGTATACGAAGCACTCTGCTAATCACCAGACATGAGTTGGAGCTTTTTTCTCTTGGGTCTTGCATGGATAAGGTGTGATCATTTTATAATCACTTCTATTCTTGGGGAAACAATAGCAAGTCTTCATAAATAATACCCAGTGATGAGTGGAGTTGATATATCTTATTACAGAAAGATGTGGAAAGTCAATTAGCAAGTTTCTCTAATACAAGCAGAGAAAGAAAGCTAAGAGGTTAGAGATTTTGAATCAAAGAGTTTTTTTCTATTTGTTTTAGGAGAGGATGCTGTGAACAATTATATTGTGGGAGGAAAGAAATCTAGATAAGAACAAGAAAGCAGTTCCTTACATCTATGGGGATTAAAAGCCAACTAATGCTATTTGCTCATTGTTCTGACATTTAGAACCAGAATCTCTTACCAAGGATACTTTCCTTTGGTCATGCTTTTAGAATGATCTCTAATCATTTCTGGGTTTTTCTGTCTCTTAACAATGAAATTAATTAAAACAGCAACAATATATGTAATCATAACAAATGCGTTAACTATAATTTATTAAACACCCTCTATGTTACAGGAATTGGTTTATTTGTACTTTTTTGAGGTAAGCAACCCTCTGAGGTAACAATTTCCTTCATTTTTACAAATAAAAAAATTAAACTTCAGTGATGTGAGCTGCTTTTACTGAAAGTCACATAGATACTTTTGAGTCTGGCTGGGCCATTTACTAAGTCTCTGCTGAGGCCAAAACTTTTGATCTTTTCCAAGCAGCCAGACAAAAAATACAATCATTTATATCGAGCTGGGGAGGAGGGAGCAGAATTTGCTTGAAAGTGCATTAAAAGGTAACACTGCCTATCTTTGAGAAGGAAAAGTGGGATGAAAACATGTTTTCCAATTTATAGTGTGTACTTTTTTGTACATTTGAATTTTATGACATGTTCATGTAAAAAAAATAGCATAAATGCTAAGCTGCCTCCCGAATTATTTTCTTTCTGTCCTTAGTGGTGCTAAGACAATCTAAGGGAAAGGACTTTCAGTCCATGCTCACCAAGTTTTAGAGGCATATTGGAAGGTTGGTGGATTGACAAGGTAATGGTAGTTCTCATGACAGAATGAAAACACTGTGACAGAAATGGTGAAGAGAAAAAATGTCAGCACCTAGCCTCCACCTCCAGCCTGTGCAATTTCTTTCTAGAAAATTACTTTCTGCTAAAACCTTGAATTTGTTTTTTATTTTAATACTGGAGATGATACATTTATAGATGTTTATTCAAAAGAGAAAATAGTGTTCTATAACAATCCTGATCTAGGATAAAAGGGAGTGTGTTAACACAAACATATCTCAGCAAGTTATAAATACGATTTTCTAACAATTAAAACTGTTTATAGGTGGGGTACCTTCAAATACTCAACTCCTTATTAATGTACTCAAATTAAAATAAGAAGAAATCTGATAGCTAAGCAAAAACTAAAACTGATGCCACTACCAAATGTTGACAAAGTTTAAGTGGAACTTACCTACTCACAGATGATTGCAGGCTCACAAGGGTAAATTGGTTCAACCACTTTAAAAAGTAAAGTTGGCAAATGCATCAAGAGCCATACAAATTGTTCCTAGACTTTTACTTAGTAATCCTACTTCTAAAATTTTTTCCTTGGAAATTACAATATTTCCATGTCAACTGTGAAAAATATATTTTTAAGGATTTGTAGTTGAACTTATAGAATCTTATCACAAATTTTATTTTCATACTAAAATAAAAATATAATTAAATCCCAATGAATGAAAAGAATATCAACAGTATTTCATGACATAGTATGAAAGACCAGTTTTTACTATTTTAAAAAGCAAGTTTATTCACAATTTAATAGGTACTGTGTTTAGCACTGACCTGATAATATTCTCATGTTTTCTAATTATATTAATTGTAGCTCACTTAACAACAAATTAACTTCCAAAACCATAATATTTTCACTAGGATCCCAAATGTCAATAACTTTTATATTATTTCTAACTATATTACCCCTCTTTGTACTATTGCCAGGCATTAACACATTTTCACACATCTAACTTTTGAAAATATGCTTACAAATTATCTTTTAATTTTACACTCATTCATGCAAATGCAGCTACTTATTTAAAATTTCACAACTTTGAATAGTATGTAATAATATACTCTATGTGACATTAAAGCACCAAATATGAACATAAATTTCAAAGATTAAAAAATGCATATACACACACGGGCGTACACACACACACACACACAGTTGGCCCTTCATATCCATGGGTTTCACATCACAGATTCAAACAACCATAGAATCTATGACTCAACTGGACCATTGAGTCATCAGCCTTTGTTGGGATAAGACTTTCACTCAAGAATAAGCATTGTAAGAAATGGTGTTTTTAATTTTTTAAGAACAGGATCCTCTCTTATTTTGTATACTATTGCTGATTATGTTGGCCAGCTTTGAAAAAATTTTGTCTAATATTGGAAGTTTACTTCTAAATTCCGAAGTGCTACAGAAAGAATGGACTATTGTGAAACATGAGCTTTAGCTAATTACCATATAGCAACGTACTGTTACGTGAGAAAGCAGAAAAGAAAGCTGTATACATACCACAATAGCAACAAAGTAAATCATACCTATGAAACAAAGTCTAGAAGGAAATAAATACAAACTATAAAAGCAATGATGGGGCATTGGCATCATAAGTGAGTGGTTTTTCTTCTGTTTTCCAAAGCTTTCTTCTAAGAAGAATATAGCTGGACCTTCTCTTTATATCCAGTGTGAGTCTCCCTTTTAAATAAGTGTGTTTAGATCATTTGCATTTAATGTGATTATTGATTTCCTTATGTTTAAATCTATCAGCTTGTAATTTGTTTTTATATCTCTCATCTGCTCTTTTTTCTCTTTTTCTGCCCTTTGAATTAACTGATCATATTCAATAATTCTATTCTCTCTCCTTTATTGGGTTATTAGTTATAACTTTTGTGTTATTTTAGTGCTTGCTTTCAGATACATAATTTACATCTTTTACTTGTATGTAACAGCCTATCTCCAAGGGATATAATACCGTTTCAGATCCAATATAACAAACTAACGAGAGTATTCTTCCATCTCCTTGCTTTAGGACTAATGTCATACATTTTACTTCTTCATATGGCTTAAACCTCACAAAACACTGTTATTAATTTTGTTGTAAGAAAAACTTATCTTTTAAAAAGCTTTAAATAATAGACAAAAATAATATTACCCATATAATCATCATATAGGTAATATGGGACAGTTAGCTGGACAAATATTGCTGAAGTATGATTGCATCTATATAGAATCTAAGACCTAGGAAACCTTGTTGTCCACACACTTGCATCTAGAATTCCCACTTCAGAAAGCAAATGCCAAAATACAAAGCAATATGTTTATATATATATATTTATATATAAATATATAATGTGTATATAATATATATTATAATGTATAATATAATGTAATGTGTATAAAATATTTATATACATGTGTTTATATGTGTGTGTCTATATAATAATATATAATAAAATATATAATAAATATATGTGTATATATAATATATACATATGTGTGTATATATATGAACATATTGCTTTGTATTTTATATTTATATGTGTATGTATATATATAAACACACACATATATATTGTTCATACATCATAAAGAAGATGAGTGGTGAAACTTTGTTTTTTACTTCTATTTGAAATTAGCCTTACTAGACTTATATTAATTTTATGACATAATAAAAATGAATATTATATACCTTTGGTTCAAAAACAATTAAAAATAATGATTTTAAGTTTACGGAAAGTATAAAAGTGTTTAGGGTACAAAAAATAAGTGGAAAGAGGAAGAATAAAAATATGTTATATGGCCATAATTACTATTATGTTAAAAATTAAAAGCAATCTTTAAGAAATTACGTTATATTCAAAATCAGGCAATATCACTTTACAGAGCTGCTGCAGACAGAGAGGGAGTGGAGTGGGGTAGGACACTAGATTAAACAAAAAACATGACTCATTTTTCAAATACCTCAAATCCTAAAGAGGAAATCATTTCTCCTGACATAAAATATCTAAAATGTTCCCTTTTGCCCCTGCTGCACGCACACACAAAATACTAATTGAGAAGAAAATAAAATGGCAACAGGCAGGGAGCCCTGAGGTTAGAAGACAGCTATAGAATTAAGTGGATAAGTAGGCATTCTTAGGCAGTACAGCATCCTAGAAAATGTAGTCAAGGGAGTGCAGTTTAATTAATTGAATAGAGACTTATTTGAGTAAACTTCAATTATACAGTGTTCAATGACTAAGAATAAAACCTTAAAATATTATTTCTAATAAACATTGGCTGGGCATGGTGGCTCACACCTGTAATCCCAGCACTTTGGAAGGCAGAGGTGGGCAGGTAACTTAAGGTCAGGAGTTTGAGATCAGCCTGGTCAATAGGGTGAAACCCTGTCTCTGCTGAAAATACAAAAATTAGCCAGGCGTGGTGGTACGTGCCTGTAATCTTAGCTACTTGGGAGACTAAGGCAAGAGAATCACTTGAACCCATGAGGCAGAGGTTGCAGTGAGCCGAGATCGCACCACTGCACTCCAGCCAGAGCGACAGAGTGAGACTCCATTAAGGAAGGAAGGGAGGAAGGAAGGAAGGAAGGAAGGAAGGGAGGGAGGGAGGGAGGGAGGGAGGGAAGGAAGGAAGGAGGGAAGGAGGGAAGGGGAAAAGAAAAACAGAAAGAAAGAGAGAGAGAGAGAAAGAAAGAAAGAGAGAGGAAAAAAGTTAACATCACAGCATAAACCAGCATGATAAACAAATGATGGGAAGCATATCAAGGAGGTTCAGTAAAATTTGAAGGAATTCAGGATGAGTTGTAACAGCGATTACTTTCTTCGAGACAGGTCATGAGTTATTTCTATCTGTTTTTAGGTAGTGAGAACTAAAAGTTTATAGCAGACTCTTTTATGTATTCTTCAAAGTTTATAAGGTGTGTTGTACCAATGTAATCTTCATAATAATATGGGATCTGTTCATACATGGAATCATCCCCGGGTCTGTGTTCAGTTATTTGCAATAAATTCATTTGCTGTTTTTAAAGTCCATGTTAAAGTAGCCTTTCACATTAGTTTAGAAAGTTACTTTCTTGCTGGACCAAAATGGGATCCGTGAAAACAAGAACAAGAACATGTTGCATCCGTGAAAACAAGAACAGTGGGACAAAACAGGTAAGTTTTTTTTATGGAATGTTGCTTTAACAAGATTAATTTCTGTTAAATATAACAAAAAATAGGATACAGTCCAAAATGTGAATAGGATTTGTCTTTGAAAGATGAGCTTTTGAATGTTTTTAATCCTAATATTTATGGTTCCCCAAATATTTGTAACAGTTAAGTTTGATATGAAAAATAACATCTTTGAAAGTTGCACACTTCCCAAACCTAATAAGGAGATAATATGGGATATCTTTAAACTTTCTCTTGGTGTCTAGGAGCCATCCTTGTGAATCTCAGTCCACCTTCTCTGGAAGAGTGGCCCTTCTGTTAGGATAACTGAAATATGTAAGACACCATTTATACGTTTACAGACATCCCCTAGGATGCTGTGAGTTTTCTATCTTCTTCCTCAGTTATAACTGAGACGACCCATGTGGCAACTTCTGGTGTTATCTTCTAATTTGGTATTTGGTATATGATGTACCATCAATTGAAAGTCAATTGACAATGACTACTAGAGCTAGTCAATCTTCTTAAAGCACCTTATTTTTCACATAACTCTAATTCATTAATATTTTCACTGACGTATGTGAATATATACATATGTATTTCCAGAAAACTATTTTTCCAGAGCTAAGGTCTCTCTCTCCCTCTCTCTATCTCTCTCTTCCCCTCCCTCCTTCTCTCTCTCTTCCTCTTGCCCTCTCTCCCTCCTTTCTCCTTTTTTTTTTTTTTTTTTTTTTGAGACAGAGTTTTGCTCTGTCGCCCAGGCTGGAGTGCAGTGGTGTGATCTCGGCTCACTGCAGCCTCTGCCTCCCGGGTTCCAGCAATTCTCCTGCCTCAGTCTCCTGGGTAGCTGGGATTACAGGCATACACCACCATGCCCAGCTAATTTCTGTATTTTTAGTAGAGACGGAGTTTCACCATGTTGGCCAGGCTGGTCTCGAACTCCTGACCTCAGGTGATCCGCCTGCCTCTGCCTCTCAAAAGTTCTGGGATCACAGGCATGAGCCACTGTGCCCGGCCTTCTCTCTCTTTTCTACCTCCTTCCTTACTCTACCTCTCTTCATATTTTCTTTCCTTCTTATTTGAGAGGACAGTTCTGACTACAGAAAGAAAAAGCTTATGTTTGTCCAAAACAAAAGAGAAACGTTATTCTAATTACCTTAAAGTATCAATATTCCTTTACCCTACTCCTGACTGATGAACCGTAACTATGGGACACAGCATTTCAGACACTCACATCCAAGAGCCTATCTATGAATTTGGGGTAGCAAACAATACAAGGTTTGTAGCATTTTTTTCCTAAATGTATTGGCCAGTTGTTCTCACTGTGCTGGGAATCCTGAGAAGCAGTATTTTGTTTGTTTTTTGTTGTTGTTGTTGTTGTTTTGTTGTTTTGTTTTTTATTTTTTCTCTGCCAGTGTGCTGACCTGCTGGTAGGTACTGAAGACCAATATTAATTCATAGGAACTGACATTTAGTTCAAGGGCCTTTCAGAGTTCAGAAGCATTTAGAAAAGCATCAGTGAAAGCAACTTACATACCTACCCTTACTGGAGATACAGTCCCCACTAGCTCAGAGGTGCTGAATACCTCCTAGTGAATTGTCTTCCCATGTCATCGATGATTGGTTAACTCAGATTCTCCCTTTGTTTTCCATCTTCCATTCATTTAATCATTAAGGCAGAGTACTGGGCTTTGGGGGTATTTTCTTTTTAATTATAAAACTGTTGTCTCCAAAAAAATGATCAAAATACTGAAAATTGAAAATCAAAATGATAAACATTCACTAAGCACATACAAAAAAATTATTGTTAATTGCATTTTAGTGCATTTTTCTGGCATTGTTTTGTCTCTTATTTTTCCTTCTTTTAACTTTAATGTTCTCAGAATTTATAAGCATACATGATTGCATTTTCTCATAGCACTTCTTTTACATAGAATAACATGTGATTAAGAGAAAGAATGGTAGTATTGTGTTTTAGTTCTCAACAGGAGGTATATCAGAATGACTAGGAAGATTTTTCAAAAACATTATTTCTCACACAAAGATATGCTTTGATGGAAAGGGAACAGGGGAACGGGAGGGCGTGATTGGTGCCTGTGCCTTCTGACTGAAATTCCCAGGTGACTCATACCCTCTCTCATAACTCAGGAGTGTGACTAAAAGAAACTCAACCTCTGAATGAGGAAACCTAGGTTTTAGTCAGAGCCCCAGCATTCTTTATGTATTTATTCATTCAACTAATACCAAGTGAGTGTTTTCTCGGCCCGCACTGGGCTAGGCTCTATGCCTCAAGTGTTAAAGAAGACAAACAAGTTCTCTGACCTCCTGGAACTTAAAGTTTAGTTGATGTGACAAGCATTAAACAGATAACCATCTTAACATTAATTTAATTTCTGAATAACATTTTTTTTTACCCAGTGTGCTGTGAAAACCTTAGCTATGTGATCCTAGGGAGCTAACCTAACCTCTATGGCTCAGTTTCAGCATCTGCAAGATGGCATAATTCAGACTTGACAAATGACCTTACTAGACAGATGGTAGAAAGATTTAGAAATAATAGTTGTAAATGTGGTGTGAAAAATATAATGTGTTAAATAAATATTATGATTGCCATCAGTTAGAAAGATTAAAAAATATATGCACACACAAATAATCCATATCTTCCCTTCTAGTTAACATATATATTCTGGTGACACCATCATCAAAATGAAGGAAGATATGATATATCCAACTAGCTTCAGTGATTTCCTCAGTAGATGTGGAATAAATTAAAGTAATTGTTAATTGATGACTAGGTACAAACATTTCTGCTTATCTATCACTGTTAACAAACTGCACCAAACTTTAGTGGCTTAATAGAGGTTAAGAATTCAGAAAAGACTCATCTGAGAGATTCTTATCTTCGCAGAAGACTGTAACATCAATTGCAGTCATTCAATGGTATTCAGGTGGCAGCTGGGCTAGTGCGGGTTGCGGGGTGAGCAGAGGAAGGGAATGCGTAAGCCGGGCAGCTTGCAAGGAGAGCTGGACGACCAGACTCAGTGGGCCCTTTTCCCCTCCACATAGCCACAGGCGCTCTTTATGTGGTCACCATGTTTTGCTTCTCACATGGAAGATCAGGGCTCCTAGAGTGAGAGTCCCAAGAAACTGAAAGTAGCAATTGCCGATATATTAAAGCCTGGGCCTGGAAATAAGCATGTTTCCCTTCCACTGTATTATACCAAAGCAAATACAAAGTCCACCCAAATTCAAGGGAAGGAAAAATCAATCTCATTTCTCTATGGGAGGAATGTCAAATAATTTTCAGGCATCTTTAATCTGCTATGCAAATACTGGTAAACATCAACTATTGCTTAATTCTTTTCTCCACTGGCCTCAGCCCCCATTCATCCATCTTTGTTTCCACAACATGTACAGTGTCAAGTAAACTCCTCATTTTATATAAGATTTATAACAAAGAGAGGAAACGGGGGAAAAATTATTCCCTGCAGGCCCCTTAAAGATGTGACTGAAGAGAGAAACTTGCAACAACGCCCTAAACCAACCAGCGTAAGTACATTCAACCCACAAGCTTGGGGAAGGAGTAAGAGCGTCACTTGCATTGAACTTCTCTTTCCTCTATTGGGAACAAAATATTATTTTGTTTTTCATCTGATAATTTATTAACAAAGAGAAAAACAAAAAATAAAGCCCTAAGTGCCTCCTCTCTGATGTTCAGATCCTGACAGTTAAATAGATTTCTAACAGTGTGCTTGTAATGATCAAATGGCAAGTGAACTTAGAGGTCTTGAGGAGTTAATTATGATAGAATTTAAACTGTAGTATATTTTTACTTTCTATATAAGATGTACCTAAAATTATACTTTACCCTAAAGGAAAAAAACATGGCATAAAAAAAAGAGCATTTGGAGTCAGATACGCCTTAGTTTGAGAAGCATTCCTGACACATAGGAAGGGTAAGACTAGCAACATCACAGCTGAGTTTCCATTTCTTCAACACCATTGTTGCTGAAGAAATCAGGTGTGAAATATGTTTATATAAGGACTAACATAGTAGATTTCCAAGAAATATTTGCCAAAGAAATGAATAAAATCCACATCATCAAAGTAACCATCCGAAAAGTAAGATTTGATTCAGAAAGGGATGACCTCTAAGAAAACCGAAGAGGCGAAGTAACATTTATTAAACACTAACTATGAGCTAGGCATTGTGCAAGTTACTGAGGATAAAGACGAAAACACAGACTTTCCTCTCAGAGAAAAGCACGTAACTTAGGAGCTAAATGAAAGGAAGAAAACAATGTATTTTGGAAATGCAGAGTGTGTGCATACAGCCTGTGGGTCCCAGAGGGGAACAGGCTAGCTGGGCCTTGGGTGAATTTTTAATAATGAGTAGGGATAAATCAAGTAAAAAACAGAGGGCAATGGGGAGAGGCAGGCATAACAATTATTATGGAAAAAGGCAAATGAGCCCATTAAATGTGCTTTAGATTAGGTCTGAGAAGTAGGGGGAAACAGGCCAGGCATGGTGGCTCACGCCTGTAATCCCAGCACTTTGGGAGGCTGAAGCAGGCAGATTGCTTGAGGCCAGGAGTTTGAGACCAGCATGGCCAACATGGTGAAACCCATCTCTACTAAAATTACAAAAACCAGCTGGGCGAGGTGTTGCATGCCTGTAATTCCAGCTACTCGGGAGGCTGAGGCATGACAATTGCTTGAACCCAGGAGGCGGAGGTTGAAGTGAGCTCAGATCACACCACTGCACTCCAGCCTGAGCAACAGAGACTCTGTCAAAAAAACAAAAAACAAAAAAAAAGGGGGGGGGGAACAATCCAGTAGGTCTGTATTCCTTTTTAACCTGGCAAGGAGCCCAGTTCCAGGCACATAGTAGGTACTCACAAACTCATTAAAGGCAAGGCAGGAAAGGAGAATGTGGGGTACATGATGAGTTTTGTACTCTATTCTAATGACTTCAGATGTTATGCTGAAACCCACAGGGATGTGTTGAATGATTTTAAATAAGAGCAATGTGATCGTATTTCTCTTTCCCAACCATTCATCTCACAACACTCTGGGAAGAGAATTGGAGGAGATCTATAAACATATAGGTGAGGAAATGGTTAAGCACCCATTAATGTAATCTACCTCTGGAGGGTTGCAAAACTTTCACAAAAATTAAAGCAGTTGTAATGTTCTCTGACCGTTTCACCTGAATCAGAGACTCTCATGCTCCATTCCATAGTTGCCTTGAGTGTGAAATTTAGACACAGGCCAAAATACCAGTCAACTCACAGTATATTTCTATTGACCAGCCTGGGTGCTTTCTTGACTAATGAAACTCTTTCCTGATGAAATGACAATTTAGCTCCTGAGCAAGTCTTTGCTGTAAGAATATGTGTGAAGCACAGACCAATAGAAAATGTCTTGTTTTGTGGGACCTATTTTTTTCCCATGTTTTTTCAGCTTCTTTTTGGATTTTGCTCTGAGCCCTGAATATCGGTAACCTCTCACACTAAAAGTTCAATCAAAGAAAATACTAGTTTGTACATGAGTCACATTATGGCAAAATGGCATTATCTGCTTGAGGCTGTAAGATTGTAGATGAAAGGTGGATTGAACATCAAGCCACTAGTATATCTATCTGGCTGTCAGGCAGAAAAGGGCAAGTGGTCAGTTGGATGAAATGACTTACAAGCCTCCCTTACAAAGTCAAATATGTATCTAAGGATGGTCAGAAAATAAGCACAACCCATACAGCCTTCCCTCTGTTGTTCACTCACTCGATTTACACTCATTCATACAATATCTCTTGAGAATCTATTTTACCATAGGCCCTAAGCTGGATGTGAGAAGTGAAAGGGTGAGCTAGATACAGACAGGCCCTGTTTTTGACTCACTGCCTCAAGGCAATTTAGAGTTAAGCCAAATTTCCCATGGTTTCTGAAATGTACTCTAATTAGTTCTGTTCCCACACTTGGTTTGTGCCCTCATTCTCAGGATAAATATTTCTATCCTTCAAGGATTTACTCCTAATCTATCTCTTCTATAAATCATCCTTATTATTCTGACTCCAAATAATTTCTTTGTCTTATAGCTGTTTTACAAATGCTAGCCCCCAATCATGTAATGTGCTACTCCATGACTGACTAATTACCTGAAAGAATAAATACAGATACAGATATGCTGATATATAGATATCACAGAATAACATGTGGTTTTCCAAGCTTTCATTTGCAACACAAATAAAGATGAGTATTTACAATTGATAATGTATTTGAAACACTTCAGCAGGACTGAACAACTAGTTCATATGAACTTCACCAAAGATGACCTAAAAGTGATTGTTTTATCCTTCAGGTGAGAATCCATTTAGGAGCGATGACTAGATATGTTCCATGTTCAATAGGAAGATAATATTCGTGACTGAATGTGACAAGTGACATTTTTCAACTGTGAATCTTTAAAAGTTGGCATATAAAGAAATGAAGAAAAGAAAAGAAATTCTACTGCTTATCATCCTCTAAAGAACACATAAATCTGTCACAGAGGAGAGCAACAGAATTGTTCTCTACCCTCCAGCTGAAATATTTCAGAAACAGGAGATTAAAATTTTATTAGATCCTCAGTACTATGCCTGGGAGATAGTGTTCTGTGGATTTTATGAACAATTTGCCAGCAGAGTCAGGTTTAGGGAAGAGTCTCAAAACTTTATCCTTCGTTATTATCAGTAAACTACTAAACACAAAACAGGAAGTAAAGGCAAATAGGACATGAAAGTCTCAATAAATATTGAGACTTTTACAGTGTTAAAATGTTTACTTCCTCATCTCAGCTCTCCATCCACTATCTGAAATTCCCACCCCCCCCCACACACACACACAAAATCTATAAAAGATTTCTTCACTTCTTCACTTACACTTCACGGGGTAAGATTTTCAAATTCTTTTATATCCAAACATCAAAAGAATTGCTTTATTTCTACATTGCACTGTCACATAAATACTCAAAAGGAAAAAAGAGAGTTATTTTCCTTTAAGTACCTCATTCCCCCCAGTCCATTAATAGTTGAACAGGGCGCATGTTTGATTGTTATCAAAAGGTCAGATATTATGGAGGCATATTATGATGTATATGCTTGTAAACATTTTCATTTAATCCAAACATTTGTAATCACAAAAAATGCTTTTGTCCACAACTATTAATTAATTCAACTATTTTGTAACCTGTCTCTGAAAAACAGTCCAAATTATTATCATTTCTAACTACAACTCAAGGAAATTTTATGTTCTACATCACACAACCAAAAAACTTTCTAATTTTGACCATATTTAGAAATAAAAGTTTATTTTAAATTATAAATTAAATATAAGAAGTACTTAAGACTGTTTATAAGGTATGTCAGTAACTATAATACAATAGTGTTAGTGTCCTTATAAGAAGAGACATCAGAGAGCTTGTTCTCTCTCTCTCCCTCTCCTTGCACACACCAAGGAAAGGTCACATAAGGACATAGCAAGAAGGTGGCCATACGCAAACCAGGAAGAGAGCCCTTAACCTAAATCAAATCAGCTGAAACCCTGATCTTGGACTTCTAGCCTCCAGAACTGTGAGAAAATAAATTCGTTTTTTAAGTCACCTAGTCTGTGGTATTTTGTTATGGAAGCTCGAGCAGACGACGACAGGCCCCGTAGTTCCTTTATTCCAGTGAAGTGACAGCAGCCCTTGGAGAGTGACACAGTATTGAAAGACTAATTCCTCCAGAAACTGGAAGAGTGCTAACAGCTGTCACCTCTCAGACCTCTCAAAAAAATTGCCTTTGACTGGAGGAATCTGCTTCAACTAGGGTTCTCTTTCCTTCCTAGGGTAGCTCTCATTCTGGCCACAACATGGGCTAAGTAATTTGACCCCCACTTCAGAGCAACCTGTGACGTTTGCTAAAACCTTCACTGAGGCTGCATTGGGATTGAACTTCCCTCAGCAAATTCTGCTTCTTTTCCATCTCTTCCACAGGTATTGATTATAAAAGCATGTAATAATAAACTTATTTTTCTAGACTTACCTTCATGTCAGCATCTGCTTTCTAGAGAAGCCAATCTACAGCTCCACCTCATCAGAATTACTTTTAATTTTTTTTGGTATAGTTTAAAGTGGATTTCCAAAAAATATAATAAACACAGCCTGATCCAAAGGATGAGAAGGAAAACCTTGAAAATTTTACTGAGCACCTGTAATGTGCCTGCATTCTAGTTTATGGTTCTTTCGTATGTGTTATCAATTCTTTCCTTCCTGATGTTTATAGTACCGATATATTCATATCATTCTCCAGGAACACCATCAAATTAAAATACACTCATTGCTAACAAATTTTATGTAATGAAAAGAAAACAATGCTCATTTTAAACAGAAAACTGGTTTATAATGGTTTCAAGAAAGCTGACTGTGCAATGCCTATTCTTGTGTCCCCTGCTTTGCTCATTCACTTGCTTTCTTCTTATTCTTTATTACATTACAGTCTTTGCCAACCCCCCTTCAATGCTCAACTCAAGTCTCAAATTCTTTATGAAATATCTGTCCACTCCTATTTCCTTTATCTGTAGAGTTTGTGCATGCTATTCAATTAACTCACTGAAAGCTTTTGAGTTCTATAGCTTATATCTCCAAAGGTCTCACAAGCTTTTTAGAGACAGAGAGTATGTATTGTCGTCCTTTAAATCCCTTAATGAGCCCAGTGCCTCACACATCACCTACTGGAAAAAGAGACAAAGAGAGATATGAAACTCTTCTTTGCAGTTTTTCAAAGAAAATCAGAGGTAATCTTTACATGAAAAATGTCTAAATTATCTTCTACCTGAAGAACAGGGGGAGCATTTCAACTCATAATTACACAGATAAATAATCAATATCAATACCCTTCATCTATATTAATATTGAAGAGTGAAGTTTAGGGGTAAATGGTAATACTCAAGCATTACTTAGATAATCTACAGGTTAAACATAAATGGATCTAGTAAATAAAGATGGGCTGGTTTAATTTTTGGTATTAAAATTCAATAAATAATTATTACACACTCACAATATTCTAGAAATCAGGGATATGAAACTCATTTCTCTCTAATCAAAGCAACATCATTTTTTTTACTAGTTCCATTGAACAAGTAAGAACAGGCAACTCACATGGCATTGGCCAACCAGCCTGATGAAAGGAAGGCACATTTTCAAAAGTCACAGATCCAAATTCATTAAAAAAAATTCTCAGAGTATTAGTTCATAGAACGTATTTTTTTAAAAACTTGCACCATTTATTAAGCATTTACTGTGTAGGAAGTATTGCCATATGCTTTACGTACATTGCCTCATTTAGTCCTTAATAAAAACCTATAATTGTGCATTTTGCAAAGGAGGAATTTGAGAATCTAAAAGTTTATCAGACAGCTTAAATAATTTTCTCAATATTACATTAAGGTATTGTCTGATTCCCAAAACTCTGCTCTTAACTATTACACTGCACCGCACTCAGGAAATGAATGTTGATGCTATTTTTCTACCACAGGTCAATAAAAACAACTGTCAGAGAGACCTCGTTTGGCTGCTAAAGTTTTTCTATTAGATATTTCTTGTTTCCATCTTTATGAGGTGTAATATACTCACTATTTTAATTTTCTTTTTTGCCTATGATAACAATTACAACTTTAGTTAACTAAAAAGTATATTCAAATAACTCTGGTGGAACTTAAAAATAAAACTTTAATGTGTCTTTTTCTACATCTGATGACTCCTTTTTCCTTCTGGCCACCTTATTTCATAGATATCAAGTATTCTTTTTTTTTTTTTTTTAGATGGAGTCTCACTCTGTCACCAGGGCTGGAGTGCAGTGACGCTATCTCGGCTCACTGCAACCTCCGCCTCTCGGGTTCAAGCGATTCTCCTGCCTCAGCTTCCCAAGTAGCTGGGATTACAGGCACCCACCACTACACCCAGCTAATTTTTTGTATTTTTAGTAGAGACGGGGTTTTACCATGTTGGCCAGGCTGGTCTCGAACTCCTGACCTAGTGATTTGACCGCCTTGGCCTTCCAAAGCGCTGGGATTACAGGCTTGAGACACTGTGCCTGGCCAATATCAAGTATTCTTTTTACAAAGCATTGAAAATGACATTTTGCCCTAGGAGTTTTACATACTACGAAGAGTTTGGAAGGCAAAATGTAAGAAAGTATTTTTTTCGTCCATCTTAAAATACAGTAAACATTGACCCCCACTTGTTTATGTATCATATTAGGAACTATCTCCAAACTTTGACTTTACTCTTACTGAACCACGCTTACCATATGTGGTGAGTAAACGAAAATGTACTAGCATCACTGTTTTAAGTGTAAATAAGACTATATGAAATCTTCACTTTATATGGTGTTTTGTAAAAGACAAAAAAAATCTCCTGACTTTCCCCTTAAAATATTTACTGAGACAAAAGATAACCAGAATTTAAAATAGCACTGAAAATTAAGCCGAAATACATCTATTGCTGACATTCACTGGAAATCCCCTAAATATATATGTAAACATTGACCCATCAGTGTTATGCTCAGCATTATGAAAGCAAGAACCACGTTCACCATTCATCTCTTCCTTCTGAGCCCAAAGGCTCAGAAAGGCAACAGCTGCACAAATTTGAAAATTGATGAAAATAAGCAGCCATCCATGATATGTGTGAGAACTCTGACTGTCCCCTGGAGTCAGTCTGATATACCTATACTCATCAATGAATGCCTATTTCTAGCCAGAAAAAGATAGTAAGTTCCTGAAAGTGACTTGGGAGGAAATAGCAGGGGGCTGGCAGTGCTATATAAGAACTCAGGAAAAAACTTGGAAAAAGAGAGCAAAAAGAGAAAGAAAAGTAAAAGAGGGAAACTCAGGAAGACTATTGGAAATAGCCATCTTCTGGCACTTCATCTATTAATACAAGGAGTTCAAACATTTCATAGTGGAAAGAACTTGAAGATCCCACCACAGCCCAGCAAAATGGGCTGAGCAGAAAAGGCTGTTGAGAACTGCACCAATAAGCATAATATTGTAGAATTTAGGAGAGATCTTAAACAACAGTATGTACAGTGCAGCTAACTAAATATAGAAGAACCAGTACTATGGCCTCAAAAAATTCTGCAGAACAAGAGAAAGTGAATATTTTTAGTATTATACTATAAGTCACAGAATTAGAGATCACTTATGAACTCCAGACACCAGACACATTTTTTAAATATTTTGGTGCTCAATAGGATGTATGAAAACATGAGGTTTTTTGCCATTAAAAGTAATGGCAAAAACTGCAATTACTTTTGCAGCAACCTAATACTTTGAAAAGAGAACACAATCAGAAGAAAAGGGAGGTGGCTTATATTGTTATAGTCTGAGGTATTGGCAGTAAAATGCAGAAATGATACTGAAGAAAATAAAAATTGTTATTAACCTACAGTGACAAATAGGGTCCCTGTAGTGCAGAAGGAGTCATGGTAACAGACTCTCTTGGGCAAAGTAAGGAAATCCAGGTGCTGAAGGTAAACTTAAACCATCAGGTAATCTCCCAAAGCCTTTGAGAGCCTCAGCTATTGGGAGCACCAGATGCCAAGGAAGGTGGGGTGGGTTGAGGTCTGAAAAGACTAAGATTAGTTAGATGACTGTAAACATGGGAGTTGGAACACCCAGATCCTCTCCTACATGCCTGTAGCCAGAAGATTATTTCTCACATACATCTTCACTGGCAGCAGAATAGTCAGCTATCCTCAGGAAGGCTCTGGACTTTGTAACAGAGCACAGCGGAGAGCAGGAGAGAGTATGTGAATGAAAAATACAGTGAGGTATGCATACTTTTCTCCATTTTCTTTTCTCTTTTTTCTGTCCTTCTCCTTGCCTCGCTCAGGATTCCAGCAACTGAGTATAAGGATCCTCCTCTCTCTGCACCCTACCGCAAAAAGCTGGAAAAAAGAGATTCTTGGGTATAAATCTATACCTTCCCCCCCAAAAAAGTGTTCCTATTGTGACATTTTGTAGGTCCTTCAATTAAAAGGCTGACTCTCTTCCCAGACACTATGGTGTTCATGAATCCACCAACCAACAGGCCCACTCTCCCCATAGAGATTTGACTTCTAATGAGCTTTTCGGTGCCTCTTGAATATGAATAGACTATGAATGGAAAGATCAAGATCAACAATTATTTAAAAACTGTTTCAATGTAAAAAGGAGAAACCAAAAACTGGAACAAAAAATATTTTTTAAGGAAAAAAGCTAAGAAAATATAGAGAGAAGAAGAAAGATGATGGAAATCAAATATATGTATGTATATGTATGAGTAGAAGATTAAGATGGCAGATAGGACGCAGGACTAACTTGCAGCTCCTGCTCGGAAGGATGGAGCAGTGTGTGGAAATCCACATCATGAACTTTTAGTCTCAGAATTACCTCAGGAAGAGCTCCAGCAAAACAGCAGATTGGAGATGGGAGTCAATCAGGGCTGCATTGGAGGTTGAAATAGCAAAGAGTAGACACCATTTTAGACAGGTGTTCTTCAGCACCATTGACAACATAGTTTCGACAATATTTCATGACAATGGATGATGACAGTTCTACAACAGATGCCTCTCAACTAGGAACCTGTGCAGACTATATTGGAGGAAGTCATTATGTTATACAGCCTCATGATGATGCTGAGGAGAGCATGAGTGATCAAGAAGACACAAATGGTTCAAAAGTAAGTTTCAGAGAACAAGATATGTATCTTCCAATAACAAACGTGGCTAGGATAATGAAAAATGCCATACCTCAAACAGGAAAGATTGCAAAAGATATCAAAGAATGTGTTCAAGAATGTGTAAGTGAGCTCATCAGCTTTATAACATCTGAAGCAAGTGAAAGGTGCCATCAAGAGAAACAGAAAACAATCAATGGAGAAGATATTCTGTTTGCCATGTGTATTAGTCTGTTTTCACGCTGCTGATAAAGGTATACCCGAGACTGGGAAGAAAAAGGTTTACTTGGACGTATAGTTACACATGGCTGCGGGGGCTTCAGAATCATGGTGGGAGGCGAAAGGCACTTCTTACATGAGAGAAAATGAGGAAGAAGCAAAAGCAGAAACCCCTGATAAACCCATCAGATCTCACGAGACTTATTCACTATCATGAGAACAGCACAGGAAAGACCAGCCCCCATGATTCAATTACCCCCGCTTAAGTCCCTCCCACAACAAGTGGGAATTCTGGGAGATACAATTCAAGTTGAGATTTGGTGGGGATACAGCCAAACCATATCACCATGTCTACCTTAGGCCTAGACAGTTATGTGGAACCTCTGAAATCATATCTTCAAAAATTCAGAGAGGCTATGAAAGGAGAAAAGGGAGTTGGTGGAGCAGTCACAGCTACAGATGGACTAAGTGAAGAGCTTACAGAGGAGGCATTTACTAACTAGTTACCAGCTGGCTTAATAACCACAGATGGTCAACAACAAAATGTTATGGTTTACACAACAGATTTCTGGTGTTCAACAAATTCAGTTTACATGATCTGAAGAAATGATGGAATGAAAGGTATAGAGAAATAAGAGTCTGTATGATTCTGGAACACAGACATCAGAAGAAAATAACTGGTGAAAAGATGTATCTTTGTATATTAAATAGCTGTAATGTAGCTTCCTGATGCTTCACTAATTGAGGTGTTAATTCTGACTTGAGAATCTTTTTCATCAATGATTTTTAAAAAAAATTTAGATTTTAAAGGTATTGAAAAAGAAAACATATATATATATATATATATATTTTTTTTTTTTTTTTTTTTTTTTTTTTGAGACAGAGTCTCCCTCTGTCACTCAGGCTGGAGTGCAGTGGCACGATCTCAGCTCACTGCAAGCTCCACCTCCCGGGTTCACACCATTCTCCAGCCTCAGCCTCCCGAGTAGCTGGGACTACAGGTGTCCACCAACATGCCTGGCTAATTTTTTGTATATTTTAGTAGACACAGGGTTTCACCATGTTAGCCAGGATGATCTCGATCTCCTGACCTCGTGATCCGCCCGCCTTAGCCTCCCAAAGTGCTGGGATTACAGGCGTGAGCCACCGCGCCCAGCCAGGTATTAAAATATTTTTGTTTTGTCTGAGAGTTTGTTGCTCTGTATGACTCTCAAATGCATTGTATATTGCAATTTATTACTGTCAGAGATTTGTAGACAGTTTCTTATTGTCATATTGAATCATGTTACTTTTATAATTCAAGTAAGCAGCTGGGCTAATTCATGATGTTTGCCCTTTTAATAAAATACAAGGGTAGAGTTCAAAAAAAAAAAAAAAAAAAGAACTACCACAGGAACATACCAGGAAAGCTGAGAGAATCCACAGACACTTCAAAGGAACTGGATCACCACTGCAGGCTCCCTGAGAAGCCGAAAAACTATGAGTCTGCTTGCTTTCTCAATCGGGAGGCTCCTGGTCTGGGGCAAGTTCTTAGCCCTAGTCACCGGCTGCCTGGAAATAGACTCAGTGCTGTTGTTAGGACATGGTGGAAGTGAGACCAGCCTTTAGGACTGTGGGCTGCATAGGAGCAGAGCGAGGCCTGTGACTGCTGGTTTTTCCCCACTTCCCTAAGGTGAAGTCTAACCTTAGCAAATCAACAACATGATATAGTATATGAAAGAAAATTTCTTCAGTGAAATAGAGAGCATTTAAACAAAAAACATAACTTCTGGAAATCAAGGACACAGAGAAATGCCAAATGCACTGGAAAGTCTCAGCAATAGGATTGAACAAGCAGAAGAAAAAGCTTCAGAGCTCAAAGATAAGGCTTTCAAATTAACCCAGTCCATCAAAGACAAAGAAAAATCATAAAAATAAATGAACAAAGCCTCCAAGAAGTTTGGAACTATGTTAAATCTCGAAACCTAAGAATAATTGGTTTTCCTGAGGAGGAAGAGAGATCTAAAGTTTGGAAAACATATTGGAGGAAATAATCAAGAAAAACTTCCCAGGCCTTGCTAGAGATCTAGACATCCAAATACAAGAAGCTGAAAGAACACCTGGGAAATTCATTACAAAAATATCATCGCCTAGGCACATGGTCATCAGGTATCTAAAGCCAAGATGAAGGAAAGAATCTTAAGGGCTGTGAGGCAAAGCATCAGGTAACTTATAAAGAAAATCTCTCAAATTAACAGATTTCTCACCAGAAACCCTACAAGCTAGAAGGGACTGGGGACCTATTTTTGGCCTTCCTAAACAAAACAATTATCTGCCAAGAATTCGGTAACCAGTGATACTAAGCTTCACAAATGAAGGAAAGACAGTCTTTTCAAGACAAACAAATGCTAAGAGAATTCACCACTACCAAGCCAACACTACAAGAACTGCTGAAAGGAGCTCTAAATCTTGAAATGAATCCTGAAAATACACCAAAATGGAACCTGCTTAAAGTATAAATTTTGCAAGACCTATATAACAATAACACAATGAAAAGAAGTATTCAGGCAACAAACAGCATGATGAGTAGAATAGTACCTCACATTTCAATACTAACATTGAATGTGAATGGCCTAAATGATCTACCTAAAAGATATAGAATGGCAGAATGGATAAGAATTTACAAATTGAGTTTCTGTTGTCTTCAGGAGACTCACCTAACACATAAAGACTCACATAAACTTAAGATAAAAGAGTGGAGAAAGATATCCATGCAATGGACACCAAAAGCGAGCAGGAAAAGCTGTTCTTATACCTGACAAAACAAACTTTAAAGCAACAGCAGTTATAATATACCCAAAGGACTATAAATCATGCTGCTATAAAGACACATGCACACGTATGTTAATTGCGGCACTATTCACAATAGCAAAGACTTGGAACCAACCCAAATGTCCAACAATGATAGACTGGATTAAGAAAATGTGGCACATATACACCATGGAATACTATGCAGCCATAAAAAATGATGAGTTCATGTCCTTTGTAGGGACATGGATGAAATTGGAAATCATCATTCTCAGTAAACTATCGCAAGAACAAAAAACCAAACACCGCATGTTCTCACTCATAGGTGGGAATTGAACAATGAGAACACATGGACACAGGAAGGGGAACATCACATTCTGGGGACTGTTGTGGGGTGGGGGGAGGGGGGAGGGATAGCATTAGGAGATATACGTAATGCTAAATGACGAGTTAATGGGTGCAGCACACCAGCATGGCACATGTATACTTATGTAACTAACCTGCACATTGTGCACATGTACCCTAAAACTTAAAGTATAATAATAATAAAATAAAAACAAAGAAGGGCATTATATAACAATAAAAGGAGTCGTCCAACAGGAAAATATCACAACTATAAATATACATGCACCTAACACTGGAGCTCCCAAATTTGTAAAACAATGACTGCTAGACCTAAAAAATGAGATAGGCAGCAACATAATAATAGTGGGGGATTTCAATACTCCACTGACAGCACTAGACAGGTCATCAAGACAGAAAGTCAACAAAGAAACAATGGACCTAAAATATTTCCTACAACAAAAGGACTTAACAGATATTTATAGAACATTCTACCCAATAACTGCAGAATATACATTCTATTCATCAGCCCATGGATCATTCTCCAAGATAGACCACATGATAGGCCACAAAACAAGTATCAGTAAATTTAAGAAAATCGAAGTTACATAAAGTACTCTTTCAGACCACAGTGGGATAAAATTGGAAACCAACTCTAAAAGGAAGCCTCAAAACCATACAAATACTTGGAAATTAAATAACCTGCTCTTGTATGATCATTGAGTCAACAATGAAATCAAGATGGAAATTAAAAAAATACTTTGAACTGAAAGATAATAGTGACACAACCTATCAAAACCTCTGGGATTCAGCAAAAGCCGTGCTAAGAGGAAGGTTCATAGCATTAAATGCCTGCATCAAAAAGTCTGAAAGAGCACAAATAGACAATCTAAGGTCACACCTCATGTAACTAGAGAAATAAGAAGAATCCAAACCCACGGCCAGGAGGAGAAAAGAAATAAAGACCAGAGCAGAACAAAATAGAATTGAAACAAGCAAACAAACAAAATACAAAAGATAAATGAAACGAAAAGCTGGTTCTTTGAAAAGGTAAACAAAATTGATAGACCATTAGTGAGATTAACCAAAAAAAGAAAAGAGAAGATCTCAATAAGCTCAACTAGAAATGAAACAGGAGATATCACTATTGATACCACATAAATACAAAAAATTATTCAAAGCTACTATGAACACATTTACACACATAAACTAGAAGACCCAAAGGAGATGGATAAATTTCTGAAAATATACAACTCTCCTAGATTGAATCAGGAAGGTATAGAATCTCTGAACAGACCAATAACAAGCAGCGAGATTGAAATGGTAATTTAAAAATTACCAGTAAAAAAAATTTAGGACCAGAAAATTCAAAGCTGAATTCTGTCACATTCATTGACGAATTGGTACCAATCCTATTGACACTATTCCAAAAGATAGAGACAGAGGGAATCCTCCCTAGATCATTCTATGAAGCCAGTATCACCCTAATAAAAAAAAAGCCAGGGAAGAACATAACAAAACAAAAAAAAAAGAAAATGAAAAAGAAAGCTACAGACCAATATTCCTATAAACATGGATGCAAAAATGCTCAACAAAATAGTAGCTGGCATAATTGAACAGCATATCAAAAATCTAATCTGGGTTTCATATCAGGGATGCAGGAATGGTTTAACATATGATTTACATGATCATAAGTTAAAAATCACATGATTATCTCAATAGACACAGAAAGAGTATTTGACAAAATCCAGCATTGCTTTATGATTAAAACCCTAGGCAAAATCAGCATAGAAAGGACATACCTTGGCAGCTCCAGACAGAGCAGTGGGTGGTGGCTCACAATGTGAATTATAGCTCCAGACCTACTGCAAGAACAAACCAGCAATCCCCAGAGGACCCACAGACCCTCTGAAGGAAGCAGACTGCTCCTGCAAGAACCAGGAGACCCCCACAAAATTGTGAGTGCCCCAACTGCAGAAGTGGGAAAGGGAGACCCTCCTCTCCCTAACACATACTCCCACTAAAGAAGCTGAAGGTCTGTTTGTGGGAGAAGTTTCTGACATTACCTGGAGCAGAATCAATTTGGAGAGCTGAACAAAATACAGGGGTAGAGAAAGCAGCAGAAAGGCCCTGGGAGCTCACTGGGTCCCCTAGCAGGCCATTACTTCCTGGCACCACAGGGATCCAATGGGAGAGAAGCAAGGGGTAAAACTACACAGAGAGAAGCAAATCTCTACCTGAACTTTGTGACAATTTCAACAGGGAGAGAAGCCTCCTGGCCAGAACTCCGGGAAGGGTGTGAATCCAGTATGCAGAGTCCACAGGAGAGGGAGGAACCAAGCCCTTTTCTTTCACAGCTTGGAGGCAGGTAGCTTGGGGCAGATTTTCAAGCCATATGGCTCTCTCTGCCTGGAAACGTTTAGGGGGGCGGGGGGTGGGTACACAGTGGGAAGGGCACAGCCCTTCAGATTGTGTGGGAGCTAGGTAAGGCCTGTGACTGCTGGCTTTCCCCTACATTCCTAACAACCTTCATGACTCAGCAGATGCAGCCATAATCCTCCTAGGTACATAACTCCATTGACCTGGGAACCTCACCTCCATCATCCAAAGCACCCACAGCAAGACCTGCCCAAGGAGAGTGTAGCCCTGCCCCTACCTGATGGTCCTTCCGTACGCACCCTGGTAGTGGAAGCCAAAGGCATATAATCTTGGGAGTTCTAGGGCCCTGCCTGAAACCTATTCCTCTCCATGCTACTAAAGCTGATGCTCTCGAAAAGTGTCACCTCCTGGAAGGCAACCAACCAGCACAAAAATGGAACATTAAACCTCCAAAGCTAAGAACCTTCACAGAGTCCATTTCACCCCCCTTTCACCTCCACTGGAACAGGTGCTAGTATCCACAGCTAAGAGACCCATAGATGGTTCACATCACAGGACTCTGTGCAGATATACCCCAGTACCAACCCAGGGCCTGGCAGACATGCAGGGTAGCTAGACCTAGAAGAGAGATAACAATCACTACAGCTGATTTTTCCCTCCTCAGGAGGCCATGTTCATAGGAAAAGTGGGAAAGTACTACATCAAGAGAACACCCCATGGGACAAAAGGATCTGAACAACAGCTTTCAGCCCTAGACCTTCCCTCTAAAAGAGCCTACCAAAAAGAGAAGGAACCAGAAAACCAACTCTGCTAATATGACAAAATAAGGATTTTTAACACCCTCCCCAAAAAAATCACACTACCTCACCAGCAATAGATCCAAACCAAGAAGAAATCCCTGATTTACCTGAAAAAGAATTCAGGAGGTTAGTCATTAAGCTAATCAGGGAGGCACCAGCGAAAGGCAAAGCCCAATGCAAGGAAATCCAAAAAACGATACAAGAAGTGAAGGGAGAACTATTCAAGGAAATAGATAGCATAAATAAAAAACAATCAAAACTTTAGGAAACATTGGACATACTTATGGAAATGCAAAATGCTCTGGAAAGTCTCAGCAATAGAATTGAACATGTAGAAGAAAGAAATTCAAAGCTCAAAGACAAGGACTTCAAATTAACCCAATCCAACAAAGACAGACAAAAGAATAAGAAAGTATGAACAAAGCATCCAAGAAGTCTGGGATTATGTTAAATAACCAAACCTAAGAATAATCAGTGTTCCTGAGGAAGAAGAGAAATCTAAAAGTTTGGAAAACATATTTGGGGAAATATTAAAGGAAAACTTCCCTGGCCTTGCTAGAGACCTAGACATCCAAATATGAGAAGCACAAAGAACACCTGGGAAATTCATTGCCAAAAGATTATCATGTAACCGCATTGTCATCAGGTTATCTAAAGTTAAGACAAAGGAAAGAATCTTAGGAGCTGTGAGACAAAAGCACTAGGTAACCTGTAAAGAAAATTTATCAGATTAACAGCGGATTTCTCAGCAGAAACCCTACAAGCTAGAAGGGATTGGGGCCCTATCTTCAGCCTCCTCAAACAAAAAAACTATCAGCCAATAATTTTGTATCCTGTGTCCAGTGAAACTAAGCATCATATATGAAGAAAAAATATAGCCTTTTCAGACAAACAAATGCTAAAAGAATTTGCCACTACCAAGCCACCACTGCAAGAACTGCTAAAAGGAGGTCTAAATCTTGAAACAAATCCTGGAAACGGTACCTCACATGTTAATACTCAGATTGAATGTAAATGGCCTAAATGCTCCACTTAAAAGAAAAAGAACTGCAGAATGGGTAAGAACTCACCAACCAACTACCTGCTGCCTTCAAGAAACTCACATAAAGGACTCACATAAAATTAAAGGGGTGGAAAAAGGCATTTCCTGCAAGTGGATACCAAAAGTGAATAGTGATAGCTATTCTTATATCAGACGAAACAAACTTTAAAGAAACAGCAGTTAAAAAAGACAAAGAGGGATATTATATAATGGTAAAAGTCCTTGTCCAACAGAAAAATATCACAATCCTAAACATACATGCACCTAACACTGGAGCTCCAAAATTTATAAAGCAATTACTAATAGACCTAAAACATGAGATAGACAGCAACACAATAATCGTGGGGGATTTCACTACTCAACTGACAGCACTAGACAGGACATCAAGACAGAAAGCCAACAAAGAAACAATGGATTTAAACTACACCTTGGAACAAATGGACTTAAAAGATATATACAGAGCATTCCATCCAACAACCACAGGATACACATTCTATTCAATAGTGCATGGAACTTTCTCCAAGATAGACTATATTGTAGGCCACAAAATGAACCATAATAAATTTAGGAAAATTGAAATTATATCAAGCACTCTCTCAGACCACAGTGAAATAAAACTGGAAATCAATTCCAAAAGAAACCTTCAAAACCATGCAAATACATGGAAATTAAGTAACCTGCTCCTGAATGAGCATTGGGTCAAAAATGAAATCAAGATGGTAATTAAAAAATTCTTCCAACTAAACGACAATAATAACACAACCTATCAAAACCTCTGGCATACAGCCAAGATAGTGCTAATAGGAAAGTTCATAGCCCTAAACACCTACATCAAAAAGACTGAAGGAAAACAAAGAGACATTTTAAGGTCATACCTCAAGGAACTAGAGAAACAAGAACAAACCAAACCCAAATCCAGCAGAAGAAAGGAAAGAACCAAGATCAGAGAAAAACTAAATGAAATTGAAACAAACAAGCAAAAAAAAAATACAAAAGATAAATAAAATGAAAAGCTGGTTCTTTGAAAAGATAAATAAAATTGATAGACCATTTGCAAGATTAACCAAGAAAAGAATGGAGAAAATCCAAATAACCTCATTAAGAAATGAAGTGGGAGATATTACAACTGACACCACTGAAATACAAAAGATCATTCAAGGCTACTATGAACACTTTTATGCACATAAACTGGAAAACCTAGAAGAGATGGATAAATTCCTGGAAAAATACAACTCTCCTAGCTTAAATCAGGAAGAATTAGATACCCTGAACAGACCAATAACTAGCAGCAAGATTGAAATGGTAATTTAAAAATTGCAAAGAAAAAGAGTCATGGACCAAACAAATTCACAGCAGAATTCTACCAAATCTTCAAAGAATTTGTACCAATCCTTTTGACACTATTCCACAAGATCGAGAAAGAGGGAACCATTCCTAATTCATTCTATGGGGTCAGCATCACCATAATACCAAGACCAGGAAAGGACATAACCAAAAAAGAAAACTACAGACTGATATCCTTGATGAACATAGATGCTAAAATCCTTAACAAAATAGTAGCTAACTGAATCCAACAACATATCAAAAACATAATCCACCATGATCAAGCACATTTCATATCAGGGATGCAGGGATGGTTTAACATACTCAAGTCAATAAATGTCATACACCACATAAACAGAATTAAAAACAAAAATTATGTGATTATCTCAATAGATGAAGAAAAAGCATTTGACAAAATGCAGCATCCCTTTATGATTAAAACTCTCAGCCAAACTGTTATACAAGGGACATACCTCAATATAATAAAAGCCATCTATGACAAACACACAGCCAACATAATACCACATGGGGAAAAGTTGAAATCATTCCCTGTGATAACTGGAACAAGACAAGGATGTTCACTGTCAGCACTCCTCTTCAACATAGTACTGGAAGTCCTAGCCCGAGCAATCAGACAAGAGAAAGAAATAAACAGCATCCAAATCAGTAAAGAGGAAGTCCAACTGTCCCTGTTTGCTGACAATATGATTGTTTACCTTGAAAATTCTGACTCCTCCAGAAAGCTCCTAGAACTGATAAAATAATTCAGCAAAGTTTCCAGATACAAGATTAATATACGCAAATCAGTAGCTCTTCTATACACCAACAGTGACATAGCAGAAGATCAAATCAAGAACTCAACCCCTTCTATAATAGCTGCAAATATATATATATATATATATATATATATATATATATCTCACATACAAATGGAAACACATCCCATGTACATAGATTGGTAGGATCAATACTGTAAAAATGACTGTGCTTTATTAGCAGTGTGAGATTGGACAAATGCAGTAAATTGGTACTGGGTGTTGGGGTGCTGCTGTAAAGATACCCAAAAATGTGGATGCAACTTTGGAACTGGGTAATCAGCAGAGGTGGGAACAGTTTGGAGGGCTCAAAAGAAGACAGAAAGATGTGGGAAAGTTTGGAACGTCCTGGAGACTTGTTGAATGGCTTTGACCACAATGCTGATAGTGACGTGTACAATGAAGTTCAGGCTGAGGTGATCTCGGATGGAGATGAGGAACTTGTTGGGAACTGGAATAAAAGTGACTCTTGCTATGTTTTAGCAAAGACACTGGTGACATTTTACCCCTGCCCTAAAGATCTGAGGAACTTTGAACTTCAGAGAGATGATTTAGGGTACCTGGTGGAAGAAATTTCTAAGCAGCAAAGCATTCAAGATGCGACCTGCATGCTGTTTAAAGCATTCGGTTTTATGTATTCACAAAGATATGGTTTGGAATTGGAACATATGTTGAAAAGGGCAGCAGAGCATAAAAGTTCCAAAAATTTGCAGCCTGAGGATGCAAAAGAAAAGAAAAACCCATTTTCTGAGGAGAAATTCAGTTCAGCTGCAGTAATTTGAATAAGTAAGGAGAAGCCAAATTCTGATCACCAAGACAATGGGGAAAATGTCTCCAGGACATGTCAGAAACCTTAGCAGCAGCATCTCCCATCACAGGTGTGGAGGCAGGCCCAGGAGGAAAAAACAGTTTTGTGGGCCAGGCCCAGGGTCACTGTGCTTTGTCCAGCCTAGGGACTTGGTGCCCTGTTTCCCAGCTGCTCCAGCTGTGGCTAAAAGGGGCCAAGGTACAGCTTGGGCCATGGCCTCAGAAGCTGCAAGCCCCAAGCCTAGGCAGTTTCCACATGGTGTTGAGCCTGCAGGTGCACAGAAGTCAAGAATTGAGGTTTGGGAACCTCTGCCTGGATTTCCGAGAATGTAAGGAAACACCTGGATGTCTATGCAGAAGTTTACTGCAGGGGTGGAGACCTCATGGAGAACCTCTGCTAGTGCAGTGCAGAAGGGAAATGTGGGATGGAGCCCTTACACAGTCTTTACTGGGGCATAGCCTAGTGGTGCTGTGAAAAGAGAGCCACCATTCTCCAAACCCCAGAATAACAGATCCACCAACAGCTGGCACCATGAGCCTGGAAAAGCTGCAGACACTCAATGCCAGCCTGGGAAATCAGTCAGAAGGGAGGCTGTACCCTGAAAAGCCACAGGGGCAGAGCTGCCCATGGCTGTGGGAGACCCCTTCTTGAATCAGCATGACCTGGATGTGAGACATGGAGTCAAAGGAGATAATTTTAGATCTTTAAGATATAGTTACTGCCTCACTGGATTTCAGACTTGCATGGGGCCTGTAGCCCCTTTGTTTTGGCCAGTTTCTCCCATTTGGAATAGGTGTATTTACCCAATGCCTGTTCTCCTATCTTATCTAGGAAGCAACTAACTTGCTTTTGATTTTACAGGCTCATAAGTGGAAGGGACTTAAAGTTTTTAGCTTCAGACACTTACAGACTTCAGATATCCCAGAGATGGCTGAAAAGTAACCTGAAGAGAATAGAACTTTTATGATATATCATAATACTAAAATGTTCCTGCTTCAATGTGAGAAATTCAATAGGCAGAATCAAAAATTAATTATAAGATTCCTGAGGGGAATTTGGTTTGGTAAAATTTGTTACCACATGATATGATTTGTCTCTGTGTACCTACCCAAATCTTATCATGAACTGTACTCCCATAATTCCAATGTGTTGTGGGAGGGACCCAGTGGGAGATAATTTGAATCATGGAGGCAGTTTTCCCCATACTGTTCTCGTGGTAGTAAATAAGTCTCATGAGATCTGATGGTTTCATCAGGGGGTTTTCCTTCTGCATCTTCTCTAATTTTTATCTTGCTGCCACCATGTAAGAAGTGCCTTTCACCTCCCACCATGATTCTGAGGCCTCCCCAGCCATGCAGAACTGTATGTCCAATTAAACCTCTTTTTCTTCCCAGTCTCAGATATGTCCTTATCAGCAGCATAAAAATGGACTAATATACCACATGAAACAAATCTTATCAAAACAATAATAAAACTTAAAAATGTATGAAGAGGTTTTTGCAAACTTTCCCTAAGACATCTGGCTGAAACTTAGAAGAAAAGGATGTTATTATTGCACTTTATCTCTTGTAATAAGAACCCAGCGGTTAGGCCAACAAGTGTCCAGGAAAACACTTTCTGAAGTCCAACTAAAATTAATTTTCAATTTTTTTAAAAAAAGCAAACTATAACATTTTAATCTCATTATTTTGGATTTCATCTCATCTATATTCTCTAAATATTTATCAATATGAATTGATGTTATTGATGAAGTAAATGAAATGTATATTAAAAAGAAAAATTCCAGACATAGAAACAAGAATATACTTTAAAAAACAGACTTTCATTCACTATGAAAATATTATTTATTTAATTAACAGTCCTAATTTAAATATTTATAGATAATTGCCATGAGCCAGACACTGGGAAAAGAGTATACAAATATGTGTTCCCCAGCTTTTCTGAAATTTCAGTCCAGCAGAAAAGACAGGCATTTAATACATAATCATATAAATTATTAAAGTTTGAAATTCAATTAATACTTGCCATTTATTTCTATGTGTTCAATAATGATAAAGAACTATGTGTTAAGGAGGCAATATAGGTTCCATTTTATTTACTCACTTCATAACTGGTTTAAGAACTGTGAAAAAATGAACACCATATCTACCCCAGAAGTGACTGAGAGATGGATTTGAAATGTTGGGAACATGTGATGTTTCCAAAGTTTATTTGCTTTAATAAAATGTTATTTGACTATCCAGGCTATTCTTTTTACTTAACATAGGTACTTGGAGAAAGCGCATTACCACTTTGAACTTTAGATTCTTCTGTGAAACAGAGATTACATTTTTCTCATAATGCTGATATGAGGATAAAATAAAAAATCATATCTAGTGCTAAACGCTATGCTAGAAAGTTTACGTAGGGTATGCCATTTAGTCTTTCAATTATTTATAAAGCTGTTGTTATCCCCATTTTGCAAATGAGGAAGGTGAGGTTCAGAGTGATTAGGAAAAGTATTCCAAGTTGTACACAGAGTCAGAGACGAAGTTGGGACATGAAAGAAAGTCCCTCCGATTCTATATCTTATTCTCTCTCCATTAAATCTTACTTCATCTCAAGCCTATTTATATTTTAAAAGGTTATCTTTAGAGATAATACATAACCCAAGAGATGAGACTCTATTGGGGAAATGCCTCATTCCATGACATGCAAATAAATGTCTGCCTGAAGTGGGTTTAATTCTGCTTGGAAACAGGGAGGAAAGACTGGACTTTTATTTGAAGCCATTCTCAGGCCTAAGAATCACTAAGAGTATTTTTTGAAATGTAAGCCCCTCCTTTCTTCATCTAATAGTGATACTTGCAAGATTCTTTTTAGTAAAGCCAAAAGCAGTAGCTGTTGCCAAGAAAATATCCCACATTTGTTTCTAATCCAGGTGGTTGAAGCTTGAGTTGTGCTGAAACACAATAGCAGTTTATGTGCTGGAAAGCGCCCCTATCTGTCAAAACATGTTAGACACTGCATCAACAGCAAGCTGCTTAAATTGTCACAGTGAATTTCTTAGCTATTCGCAAACTGTTTGGAAGTATGAAAGGAAAAAGCCTAAACAATTCATAAAATTTAATAAATTGTTTCAGCATATGGAAGTATAGCAATTTTTAAAATTGCGTCTTATTAAAGCCCATTAATATACTAAATTGAAGATATCTGGACTCTCAATCATCAGAGGACTAAAGCTGGGCTAGGTAGCCATAGATGACTACTTTAAGTCATCTTCCTATAGTAATGAATTTGGGAAGAAACCTAAGATAGTGGTGCAAACCAAAAATAAAATTCTAGAGCCTCCTAACCATCTGATTGAACTTTCTTCTTGGCCAGGGTCATTTTAAAATTTAACCTGAGATTGTTTCAGGCCATGATGGGAAATGACGGTCAGACATGCCTCACTATACCTCTCTAGCATTAACATCAACAGACACCTTTAAGTCTGATAAGAAACATTTTACAACCTAATCTCTCTGAAGCCTACTACTGGAAAGCTTCCTCTGCAAATAAGAACTTTGGTCTCCACAACCTCTTATCGTAACCCAGCCACTACTTTCTACTGATCTCAGGTCTTTAGATAAACTCCACCAATTGTCAACCAGGAAATTTTTAGATCTACCTATAAGCTGGAAGCCCCCGCCAGCCCACTTCGAGTTGTGCCACCTTTCTGAACCAAACCAATGTATTTCTTAAATGTATTTGATTGAAGCCTTATCTCTCTAAAATGTATAAAACCAAGATGCACCCCAACCACCTTGGCACATGTTCTCAGGATCTCCTGAGAGCTGTGTCACGGGCCATGCTCACCCACATTTGGCTCAGAATAAATTTCTTCAAAGATTTTACAGAGCTTGACTCTCTTTATCAACAGTGGCCATCATTCTGCCTTTGAAAAGTTGTTTCCTAAGAACAATTTCTCTTTGGTTCAACCTGTAAAAAGAGCAATATGTACCAGTTTATATTTTAAAAGATTTCCTCTTACTCCCCAATTATTTTCCTATCCAACCAGCTCTGCTCAAACAAATGGTGGGAGGAAGGTGGGGAGTTCACTCTCTTCCTACTGCACAGTACAGTCACTTTGCTTTTGTGATTTCTTGTATGTGTTAAAATCTGGGTAAAAAGCTAATTAAGACCAAAGAACATTAACAGAAGTGTCTTTTATGAGCAATTTATTTTTGCCTCTGTAGAGGAAGGAAAAATGACTTCCCTCTAACCTTCCATGTTCTTTGGCTGCACTACAAATTAAATTAACATAAGGCAGATTAACAGGAGAAAAAGCATTTAATTACACATATATGCAAGGAAGTGCACGAAACATGAGACTCAAGGAAGGGTCAGATGATTGAAGTTTACGCAGTGTCCTGAGCTACAGAAAAGAATAAGAGTTTGGGTTTTCTAGCGGGTAGAGCTGATGATACAAGGTGTGAGAAAGAGAGGGGAAGAAACGTATGGTGACTAAAAGTTGTCCTGTTATGTAAACAATAAATATCTTGGGTAATAAAAGTTGTCTGGAATGGCTCTCTTCCTGATACAGATACTTTACTAATGTAGATTTTCCTTATAATTGTAAATTTCCATTACAAAAAAAAGCAGCTTTCAGAGCTACTCCTGTGTCTGCAGTTTCTCATAATAACCAGCTCAAAATATGCCAAAGAAATGTATTTTAGGGGGCATATCTGGTGTCCTACAGTCATATTTTGGCGTGGTGTGTCCTGAATCTCATCTTGTCCAATGCAGATTCTAGATCTGAAATTAGAATTTCTAATCGTGGTTTCCTGGCTTTTTGAAGTATTACAAAGTTCAACGCCTCAGTTTATCTCTAAAGCAAAGATGAAAATATTTGTGTGTTCTCTAATTTACATAGCAGCAGAAAAGAAAATATCTGTATAGTGCATTTCTTAAATCTCTTTAGAAGAAAAGGGTAAGTTTCGCAAATTTTTGTCATAATTTTATTAGACAAAAGAATAAAACAGGCTCCGTTTGTTTCAATTTTGATATTTGCAGTTTAAGTTTAAATTGAAAAGACAAGATGCTCTGAAACTATTAATTATTCAAATGTCAAATGCTGATCAAGTCATTGGATATCTTTTGTGCATGTATGTCTGGTTGCAGAGACAAGCAGTTTGCAGGTGTATGTGTGTTTGTGTATGTGTGCGTGTGTATGTTTTAACTCTGAGTGGCACTAAGAACTAAGGCCATGTGGGAGGAACCACATGACAGCATTTGCACTGTAATTCTTCAGTATCCAGTATCCAGGTGTTACTCAAGTTGCTATCTCCCTTATGCTGTAACATGACCCTGTAGCCTATAACTTGTTTTATTTATTGTTTTTACTTAGTTATGCCTCCAGGTGTATTCTGTGTGGCTAGTTTCTAATCTAGATCACTAAACAAACAAATCATTCTATGAGATACAATTGCAGTTCTAAGGTGGTAAAAACAAGGCAGAGGCCAGGTTTTATATTCATCTTGTATTCCCTTCCAACACCTAGTTCAATGCTTGGCACTCAATAAATGTTTGCTGAAAGGAAATTAAATACTAAACAGAGATAGAGATTGTGAGTTTAGAAGGGAGGGTGGTAGTCGTTGGCATTGTGGATAGGGGCCCAGAATCCCAACTAGGAAAATTGCTTTTGTGTTCATTCAATTTCTGTTTGTGAGACTGCAGATTGACTGATAGACAATTTAGTAGCAGAATGTAACCAAAGAGAGATCTTTTTTGCTTGTTTTCCATTTAACAGAAACCAAAAACCACTGAGACTTCCCTGAAAGATCCTGATCACAAGATTTCAGAACAAAGAAGTTATGACACAGTGTCTTCTTCCTGTGAGTCCCAAACCCCCGATATTTATCAAAGCTATACCTTCCAAATCTCCTCCACCCCTACTGCCATTACTTTTTTAAAGTGCTAATCACACTATCATCTGTCCCCTTCCAACAAAAAAAAGAAAACCAGAAAAAAGAGTCCAGGGTTGCTAATCTATATAAAAGTCCTAAACAAAGCAAATACAGCTAATACCATGTCTTATTAAATTGAACCCTCACTTACTGGAGTGATAAAAGGTGATAAGATCTATGGGACTGAATCCATTTTACACACCACTATTCAGACTAATCCTCCCTGTGGTTCAGGGAACAAAGAGTTCTGCCATGGGGAAAACAGGGGTCCTGCTTTTTATTCCCTAACTCTCCTGTTCTTGCTGGTCAAAGCAAAAGCCATTAATCTAATACTCTGCACTTGTATTCAGAGCCACAGCATCTTAAAGCAATTGGTGGTCTGGCCAACTAGCTATGAAAAAACAAATAGTCTTTCTAGCTTTAGAATCTTCTCGCATAGGCAGAGTAACCACAGAGAAATCATCAGCAAAAGGTAATAACTGGGCTGAGAGAACTATTTTCAACCTATGGTTTAGTCTTGAATTTAACTAAAGCTCTTCAAAGAGATTAAATATTTTCAAATGTGAATTTTTTTCTCTTAGGAGAGAAAATTTTAGAATTTCAATTACTATTGTATTAACTTGGTAGACATTTGATTCTTTCCAAAAGATTTACAATAAATTCGTCTACTAAAGCAAAGTCAAAACTTTTTTTCCTAATATTGAATAGTGATCAATATGTAGAAAAGAATACAATTAGAACTCTATACAAGAAAATATCAGAAGTTGTTTTAAACTACAAGTTTTCAAAAAACTACTTCATTATTGTATAACTTTCTAAGATTTTTCAACTTTTGTGATGACCATTCTCTTGTAACTTACTCTTCAGCTACCTGATTCCTAAGATTAAGTATAATGAAACACGAATTGATATTTTCTTAGTGAACAGGTATTGTCATGTATTAAAGGTGTCATTATAGAGGCAGAGGCAGCAGAACATGAAGCAATATAAGGTAGATCAGAATACTATGGGGTACTGACCCCAAAAGAGAACCAAGAACTCAGTATCTTTGTTTCCATTGCTTTATTAATAAATAATTATGTACTCTCAACTTTTAAAGTTGCATGTAGAATTGAAGTATGAGTTCTTCACAGCTGAAGAAAGAATAAAAGAGAAAGCTAGAGTGAGATAGAGACAGAAATAGTGAGAGGGAGAGAGAGAAGAAGAAAGAATTTATATAGTATCTATTATTTACTAAAAGATAGTTTCTGAAAGATAATTTTGGACCATTTAGTGAAAGACCACCCTGTCTAGGAGAAAATGTTTATTTATGAGAGAAATAAAAAGAAATAATAATAAGAGGAAGAAAAGTAGACTGGAGCCAGATCAGACTAAGATTTTTTTTTTTTTTTTTTTTTTGAGATGGAGTGTCACTCTGTTGCCCAGGCTGGAGTGCAGTGGCAGGATCTCAGCTCACTGTAACCTCCAACTCCCGGGTTCAAGCAGTTCTCTGTCTCAGCCTCCTGAGTAGCTGGGATTACAGGTGCCCACCCCCATGCCTGGATAATTTTTGTATTTTTATTAGAGACGGGGTTTCACCATCTTGGCCAGGCTGGTCTTGAACTCCTAATGTAGTGATTCACCCGCCTCAGCCTCCCAAAGTGCTGGGATTACAGGTGTGAGCCACATCTCCGGGCCTAAGATATTTTTTTAAAGGGTAGAAGGAAGGAAGGAATTCTAACAGTAGACTAATGTTTAAGAGCAAGGCTATAAGGATTTAAAGTGGAATTTAAACTTAAAGAACTTGAAAGACAGGAATAATTTAAAAGAAAGGAATAATTTCAGGAAAAAAAAATACTACAAAAAGAATTTATCAGATTTTGGGTAGAAGAATAGCTTGAACCTGGGAGGCAGAGGTTGCAGTGAGCCGAGATCGTGCCACTGTACTCCAGCCTGGGCTACAGAGCAAGACTCTGTCTCAAAAAAATATGTATCAGATTTTAGAATTGATTAGAATTCTGGAAGGACAAAAGGTAAACACTGAACAGTCATAGTAAAGCGTCAAGATGGAAAATGGTGATGGCATTGCAGGGAAGATAAAAATCCAACATCTGAGTGGAGATATTCAACACCCAAGTAGAGGTTGGAGAAAGATCAAAGTCATAACTACAAAACTGGGTATTGCCCTCCTAGAAGTGAGAAGCCACACTCACTAAGGTAGTGAATATAAACAATACAGCAGAGATGTAAGGGTTCAGATTCCATAACTGATAATTTTGTTTCTTCCATTCTCAGTCACTTCCATTTATGCTCCTTGGCACTCACTGTTCAAACATTTCCTGAACAATCATTTGCCAGAGTCTGTGCAGCTTTGGAAAAAGATTGGTGAGATAGGAATGGTCCCAGTTCTCAAAGAGTTAGTATAAAATGTTGAGTGTTTGTGTAATAGTGGGTGAGTGTATAGAGCAGGAAGAATTACAACAGTTTAATGTTACTGGAGATTTGAGTCAGAAAGTGGAAGCATACTTAAGGTGTTAGACTAAATCATGAAGGGTTTCATATGCCCTGTTAAGAAATTTAAACTATATCCTCTGAAATAGATATATCACTGCAGCTTTCATACAGGATGAATTAGAAGAGGGCAAGATAGGAGTAAGGAAATCAGGTAAGAGATGAGAGCTTAAACTAAAATAGCAGCAATGACAAGGAGGATAGCAGGCAGTAATGTATCCAGGAAATATTTAAAAGGTAAAATTTATAAAAATTGAAGAGTAAGTTGAAGATGACTACAGATGTCTAGGTTAGATGACTATTTAAATGTCCATGTGATTAGCTAAGTTAAAGAATTAGGGAAATGAAGCAGGTTAGATTGGTGTTTTGTTAGGATGGTGGGGCCAAAACCTGCCAGGTTCAATCTTGGTCATCCTGACATTTATGTAACCTTTGGAAATCAAGTTAATCATTTAATAAATGGTTAAAACGCAGGTAAGAAGCAGAGCTGGATTTGTAAACCATCAGTAAACAAATGATGGATAAACATCAAATTCAAAGAATATAATTTCAGGGAGAATTTAATTTTCTACTTTACAGGTGAGATACGCTTAATTTCTCTTTATTCATGAGCCTACGTTGCTTTTGGTCTCAAGACTAAAAAACAGCAAGTTTATTTTTATTTTGAAAATACTATAGTAAATGTAGAATAAATGAAATTCCACAGAGTGACTGTCATATAAGAAGAGAAGGGTGAAGACAGGAACATTGAAACACCAACATTTACAGGGTATCTACACAAGAACAGACTAGAGCGAGGGAAAGAAGAAACATCAGACAACTAGAAGTGGTTTTTAACTATTTTTAAATTCCCAAAATGATTAATGATACTTTCTTTGCCACACTTCTTTATCTTCCAGACTGATTTTTTAAAAAATATAAGTCACTATACCACATGCTATAATGCTTAGGTATAAAAAACCCTAGAAAACAAAAGTTGAATGATGTAGACTTATTTGTGCTAATTCTCATTGCATCTCTCCATGATGAATCCAGTTAACAATTTTTTAATGGCATAAATTATGTGATTTTGCTAGTTTCCCTCCAAGAGAACTCAACATAGAACTCAGGCACTACAGGCATTATGCAAAGTACGTAGATGACTCTTACACTGCTGTCTGGGGATAAGTTATTAAATATTTATTAAAGACTAATACCCATGCTGAGACAACTTACCCATGGCACATTCCCCTACCCTACAGAGAATTAGTCTAAGGAAGGCGTGTATGGCATCTCCTAAATAGCATCCAGAGATAAACTATACAGTCATAGAGTTTTTTTCCTAGAAGTGATCTGCAAACAAAATTCCTTATTTTTATAAATATTTTCATTTATATTTATTCAGGTATGTTGAATATAAATGTTAAAAGACAAGGGTGTGGATCATTTGTCAGAATTTATTATGATTTCTAGTATGCGAATTCCTAGATTTACTAGGGTAGAAGATTTTAGACTGAATTCCAAGTTCATACTTAATTCATCGTTGTCACTCCTACCTAATGTCTGGCACAGTGTTTTATAAATGGTAGGCACTCCACCACATATTATATAGAATTTATTGAATTATTTTCAGACAGAATATTACCTCTATCTTTTTATTGTTGGTTTGGAAAATTCAGATTATAAATTTTATAACTCTCTCACTATATTTTTGACTGGGGGCCTCTTACTGACCCCCGTGGTTTTTCAGCTATGCAGTTGACCTGCAGTCTTTAGCTGTGTACCTTTCCTGGTCTTCAAAACAAACAATCTATGAATAATCTGCATTATTTTATTACTGAAAAGAAAAATCGTTTGTATTTTCTCCTAATCTTTGTGATAACACTTTTTTCTTTCTGTATCATTTTTTTTCTGTTCATCAACACCCACATTCATCTAAGAATCTTTTTACACGTTAATTATCTAATCTTGACTTTTTGATATCGCATTTTTACAAAAAGACTTCATAAATCATTTTTAAGTGATGGTAGTTATAAGATAAATTTAATTCAATTGACAACAACCCACAGTTTAGTGGAGGTAGGGCAATATACTACTGCTACTTTTTTGTTCTAGTGTTTCACGATAGAATGAAAAAGAGTAGAGAATGTAATAAAGAGAGATTGACAAGCTCATGAGCTGATGAGATATTCAGAAGGAAAAAAATAATAGGTGAGATTTTCAGAGATGACAAGGAAAAGAGCTCAAATGCTATTGAAAATTAGCCCACATGCCATTTTTTAATATATGTGCTTAAGGTCCTATTTTCAAAGCTATTTTATGCACATTTTCTCATTCTGGCTCCTAACAGTCCAATGTTATACAAAATAGAATAATGCAGCCTGATTTTAAATACCTGTTAATATGTAATTACATATTTTTGTAATTAAATATTTTACATATAAAAGTTATTTTGCTTGGTTTGAAGAATTAAGAATTTGCTGTGGCTTAAGTTCTAGGTATATCACAGAAGAATATATCTAGGTCAGGCCTGGTAAATATTTGGCTGTCATTGACTATTTGAAGATTAGTTGCAAATGACATTTTTGCTGAAGATATAAAGCTAGTATAAGTTTTAAGACATTTTCGTGATGGCATTTAGGGAAAGGCTAACATTATCTTTGTTTTTGACCTACAGATCTTTATTTGCATTAGGGACCTACAGATCTTTATTTGCATTAGGAACCTAATGATGGAAAGAGAAAGAGAGCACAAAGCAAATAACTTTATTTGGAGTTCCTCTGCAATCCAATCAAAGTCTTATTTTTCAAATCAGCATAGATTTGTTTTAAGCCAAGAAAATCTCTATCGATATTTATCAAAACAGAACAGCTAAAATAACATTTTTTTATGAGATAATGTAAAAAGTCCTTGGAGTATGCGGAGAACATTTTGTGAATTTGAGAAGGAATGTTAGCTGTTTTGAACTAAAATAAATAGAGAACTGAAATAATCCTGTTTCTAAATTGTCCACTGTTTGTCAAGCTACAATCTTGGTACAATGTTTCTTGTTTAAAAAAATGGCTGCAAATGGATCTACTTATAAAAATTTAACTGAAACATATAGTCATTTATATATTTTATTCTTTCAAATAATGTTTAGGAATAATACTTGGATTCTTTCAAATAATGTTTAGGAATAACACTTGGATTCTTTCAAATAATGTTTAGGAATAACACTTGGATTCTTTATGGCCAAGTATTAAAATACAAAATGGAGAATAATTTTTTGCATTTTTATATTTTATAAGTAGTAAAACCAAAATTGACAAGTTAAATTTTGGTGGCAGCCACATAACAAGTCATTCCTCGTGCCAGAAAATTTAGTGCACGAAACTTTTATTTCTTTTCCTCTAGGGGAATTTACTAGAAACATGTTTCTTCAGAAGCAGAAGAGATTGTCAAAAAATTGCCTTGGAATTACCATCATGTCTTCACTATGTAGAGGTATCTCTGAAGAGCATGTTTGGTATGGAGGAGTAAGAGAGTAACAGACAGTAGCTGATTCTTTATATTACTTGGAGCCTAAGAGACATCATGAAAAATTTCTTTTAGGCCTGCATTGCCAAGTCAATCCTAAGCCAAAAGAACAAAGCTGGAGGCATCATGCTACCTGACTTCTGACTATACTACAAGGTTACAGTAACCAAAACAGCATGGTACTGGTACCAAAACAGAGATATAGACCAATGGAACAGAACAGAGGCCTCAGAAATAATACCACACATCTACAACTACCTGATCTTTCACAAACCTGGCAAAAACAAGAAATAGGGAAAGGATTCCCTATTTAACAAATGGTGCTGGGGAAACTGGCTAGCCATATGTAGAAAGCTGAAACTGGATCCCTTCCTTACACCTTATACAAAAATTAATTCAAGATAGATTAAAGACTTAAATGTTAGACCTAAAACCATAAAAACCCTAGAAGAAAACCTAGGCAATACCATTCAGGACATAGGCATGGGCAAGGACTTCATGTCTAAAACACCGAAAGCAATGGCAACAAAAGCCAACATTGACAAATGGGATCTAATTAAATTAAAGAGCTTCTGCACAGCAAAAGAAACTATCATCAGAGTGAACAGGCAACCTACAGAATGGGAGAAAATTTTTGCAATCTACCTATCTGACAAAGGGCTAATATCCAGAATCTACAAAGAACTCAAACAAATTTACAAGAAAAAAACAACCCCATCAACAAGTGGGCAAAGGATATGAACAGACACTTCTCAAAAGAAGACATTTATGCAGCCAAAAGACATATGAAAAAATGCTCACTATCACTGGCCATCAGAGAAATGCAAATCAAAACCACAATGTGATATCATCTCACACCACTTAGAATGGCGATCATTAAAAAGTCAGGAAACAACAAGTGCTGGAGAGGATGTGGAGAGATAGGAACACTTTTACACTGTTGGTGGGACTGTAAACTAGTTCGACCATTGTGGAAGACAGTGTGGAGATTCCTCAGGGATCTAGAACTAGAAATACCATTTGACCCAGCCATCCCATTACTGGGTATATACCCAAAGGAATATAAATCATGCTACTATAAAGACACATGCACATGTATGTTTATTGCGGCACTACTCACAATAGCAAAGACTTGGAACCAACCCAAATGTCCAACAATGATAGACTGGATTAAGAAAATGTGGCACATATACACCATGGAATACTATGCAACCATAAAAAATGATGAGTTCATGTCCTTTGTAGGGACATGGATGAAGCTGGAAACCATCATTCTCAGCAAACTATTGCAAGGACAAAAAACCAAACACTGCATGTTCTCACTGATAGGTGGGAATTGAACAATGAGAACACTTGGACACAGGAAGGGGAACATCACACACTGGGGCCTGTTGTGGGGTGGGGGGAGGGGGGAGGGATAGCACTAGGAGATGTACCTAATGCTAAATGACGAGTTAATGGGTGCAGCACACCAACATGGCACATGTATACTTATGTAACAAACTTGCCCTTTGTGCACATGTACCCTAGAACTTAAAGTATAATAAAATATATGTATATAAAAAAAAAGAAAAGTTTCTTTTAGACAGCAGCTGCTGTTGGTTATAGGCGTGCATCATAGCAGTAGTATTAGTAATGCCCACATGAACAATTTCACCTATTGTACTTCCTTTTGATATGATAGATAATTAATAGGCAACACATTGTGAAAATTCAAATCTGTTGATTGTCTGTCTCCTGGCTATTTCTTACAGGTTGTTTCAGATTTTACTCTCCAACTAAATGACTATTTAACAGAAAGAAAGGAAAAGAAGAAAAGGAAAGGAAAGGAAAGGTTTTTTAAAAACTATTAAATAATGTTTCTCTTTCTATTTAGAGTGGGTGAAACAAACGTGTTTCAGACATCTAGACAATTGAGCTGTAGCCACAATGGAAATTGTCATCAGTTGATAGAATCTCAGAAATGAAAAAAAAGTAAAAAGGAATGGGGTAAAGAAAAAGTGCTGTAATCACTGGAAGAAGAAAATGAGCCCTAACAAGGATTGGCAAGAGCAAAAATTGTAATGGGAGAAAGTCAAGTAGTCATTCTTTTTCTCTTTTAACAAATATGTATTAAGCACATCCTATATTCCAGACACTGTACTTACATTAAGGTATGGCCAAACACCATGGCTCATGCCTGTAATTCCAGCACTTTGGAAGGCTGAAGTGAACAGATCACTTGAGGACAGGAGTTCGAGACCAACCTGGCAAACATGACAAAACCCCATCTCTACTAAAAATCCAAAAATTAGCCAATCATGGTGGTGTACACCTGTAGTCCCAGCTATTCAGGAGGCTAGGGCACGAGAATTGCTTGAACCCAGTAGGCAGAGGTTGCAGTGAGCCTGGATCACCACTGCACTCCAGCCTGGGTGACAGCACCAGACTCTGTCTCAGAAAAAAAATAATAATAATAATACAGAAGTGAATTACACATTCATTTTGTTGTCCTCAAAATGAGACAAATTTGTCCACTCTCACCACTTCTATTAAATATAGTAGTGGCCCTAGTCAGAGAAATTAAGGAAGAAAAAGAAATAAAAGGGATCCAAATCAGAAATGAAGAAATAGAATTATCTCTGCTTGCAAATAAGAGCTCATGTATAGAAAGCCCTAAAGACTCTACTAGACAACTGTTAGAACTGATAAATTCAGTGAAGTTGCAATATTAAAATAAGTCAATATACAAAAATTAGTAGCATTTCTATACACTAACAAACTATCTGAAAACAAAAACTTTTAAATTCAATTAGAAATAGAGTGTAAATGAATAAAATAATTAGGAATAAATTTACCAAAGAGATGATTTGTACATTGAAAACTATAAGAAATCCATGAAAGAAATTGAAGAAGATGCTAATAAATGGAAAGATACTTCATCATCATAGACTGGAAAAATTATTATTGCTAAAATACCCAGACTACCTAAAGCAATCTATAATCAAAGTGCAAGCCCTATCAAATTTATATCTATGTGATATTTTTTACATACATAGAAAAAACAATCCTAAAGTTTATATGGAACCACAAAAGACCATGAATAGCCAAAGCAATGTTGTGCAAAAAGAGCAAAAATGGAGACATCACACTACCTAGCTTCAAAATATACTGCAAAGCTATAGTACTCAAAACAGCATGGTACTGGAATAAAAACAGACACATAGACTAATGGAACAGAATAGAGATCCCAAAAATAATCCACTGATTTATGGTGAACTGATTTTTGACAAAGATGCCAAGAACATACTATGGGAAAAGATAGTCTCTTCAATAAATGGTGTTAGGAAAACTGGATCTCTATATACAGAAAAAAGAAACTGGACCCCAATCTCATGCCATACATAAAAATCAACTCAAAATGGATTAAAGACTTAATAAAGTAAAACCTGAAACTGTAAAGCTACTAAAAGAAAAAACAGAGAATATGGTTCTTCACATTGATCTGGGCAAAGATTTTTTGGATATGACCTCAAAATCACCGTCAGTAAAACAAAAAATAGGCAAATAAGATTGCTTGAAACTCAAAAGGTTTTGCACAGTAAGGAAACAATCAACAGAATAAAGTTACAATCTACAAAATGAGAGAAAATATCTATAATCCATACATCTGATAATGGTTTAATATCCAAAAATATATAAAAAACTCAAACAACTTGGTAACAAGAAAACAATCTGATTTTTAAAAGGTTCAATTAATAGATATTTCTCAAAAGAAGATATACAAATGACAACATGTGTATGAAAAAATGTTGAACATCACTAATCATCAGAGAAATGCAAATTAAAACCACAATGAGATATCACTTCACTCCTGTTAGAATGGCTATTATCAAAAAGACAAATGATAAAATGTATTGCCAAGGATGTGGAGAAAAGGGAACCCTGGTGCACTGTTGGTGGAAATGTAAACTGGTTCAGCCGCTATGGAAACAGTACAGACTTCTTCAAAAATATTTAAGAATGTAACTACCATATATGTAATCCAGTAATTGTACTTCAAAAGCCATGAAACTATCTCAAAAAGATATATACACTCCTATCTTAATTGCAGCATTATTCATAAATGTTAAGATATGGAATCAATGTAAGAGTCCATTGACTAATAAAAAGGTAAAGAAAATTGTGTGTGTGTGTGTATACATAAGATAGTAGTCTTATAAAAGAAGAAAATCATGTAATTTGCATGATTAAATCTAGAAGACATAAGCAAGACACAGAAAGACAAATACAACATGATCTCACTTGTATGTGGAGCCTAAAAGAGTCTAACTCATAGAAGCAAAGAATAGAATGGTGGGTTCCAGGGGACAGGGGGTGGAGGGTAGAAGGGGAATGGAAAGATGGTCAAAAGTTACAAAGTTTCAGTTAGGATGAATAAGTTCTGGAGATCTGTATTACAGCATGGTAACCATAGTTAATATAATTTATGATTGAAAATTGTTAAGGGAGTGGATATTAAATGTTCTCACCACACACACATGCACAAATGTTAGCTATGTGAAGTGATAAATATGCCAATTAGCTAGATTGTGGTAATCATTTCACAATTTATACATCAATCAAAACACCACATTGTACACTGTAAATACATATATTCACTTGTCAATTATACCTCAATAAAGAAAAAAACTGAAGACATAATAATAAAGTTGTCCTCTGCTATCAATAAAAATAAAAATTAGGGTCAAAAGCAGTGGCTTACGCCTGTAATACCAGGGCTTTGGGCGTCCAAGGCAGGCAGATCACCTGAGGTCAGGAGTTCGAGACCAGCCTGACCTACATGCAGAAACCCTGTCTCTACTAAAAATACAAAATTAGCCGGGTGTGGTGGCACATGCCTGTAATCCCAGCTACTTGGGAGGCTGAGGCAGGAAAATCACTTGAACTTGGGAGATGGAAGTTGTGGTGAGCCAAGATTGCACCATTGCACTCCAGCCTGGGCAACAAGAGCAAAACTAGGTCTCAAAAAAACAAACAAATAAAATAAAATTTAAATTTTAAAAAAAAATTAAAAATAAATAAAAATTTTTAAAACTGTCCTCATAAAGTTACAATCTAATGAGTAAACTGGTAAATAAGTAAATATATATATATATATATACAATATATTATCAGGCACTATAAGTGCTATGAATAAAAACAGATTAAGGGTTTAGAGAATGACTGAGGCATATTTTAAGTGTGATGATGAAAAAGACCTTTTTGAGGATATGAATGAAATGAATAAAATGAGGAAGGAGCTGTGCAAAGATATATGGCAAGAGCACTTCAAGAATAGAAAAGAGCAATTCCACTGTGCTAAGGTAGGAAGGGGCGTGGAGTGTCCATTGAGTAGCAAGACTACTGTGACTAGCACAGAGAACCACAAGGTGGAGGTTATAAGCTGTAACACCGAAGTCAGAGACAAAGACTTTAATTCTGTGATGGAAATCCACTGGAAAATTTTGAGTAGCGGGAGACATAATTTGACCATAATGACATTATGTATTTTCTGACTGCAGAATGCATTTTTAGAATGGCAACGGTGGAGCAGGGAAACCAGTTAGGTAGATATTGCAATCAGGGGGAGAAATAATTACTAGAACTAGAAAGGTGATGATGGAGCTGCACTGAGACCTGGTGGGATGCCGGCTATAGGTTGGAGGTAGAACAATTTTCTGAATATGTCACATTTAAATTACACTAATAACAATGAGGATTAACATGGGAGATATTCCTATGCAATTGCTTATCTTCCCTTCCTTTTCCACCTGGGCACACATATAGTCTATAGCTAGATGATATTTCCCAATTTCCCTTGCAGTTAGGTAGGGTCATGTGACTTAATACTGGCCAATGGAATGGCCAGAATACAGCATTGATATACTTCTAGCCTTAGCTTCTAAAATAATTCCCATGTAGTTTTCCATGTGTTGTCACATCTTTTTACCTACTAGAGGTTAAAAAGGATACACTCAAGAACTCAAAAAGAGGGGAGGAGATGGATTCTATGTAATTCTGGTAATAATAGAAATAAAAAACATTTTTATATAGACTGTTAAGTGGGCTTTATGTTCACATACAGTGACTTATTTTATAATTCTGACGGTACTATAAAGTAGCATTATTATCCTCATTTTAAAGAGGAAGTGAAAACTTCTGGTAATCCACTGAATATATAAGCAGAAGGGTATGTGATCATAATGGGTTAACAATTGTTAGACATGGGGTTTAAATAGAAAGCAGTGGCTTGGAGCTTGGACCATGGAGTCACAAAGATTTGAGTTCCAATTCTGGCTCTGCTAATAACCAGGAGGATGGTCTGCAAATCACTTAACTTCTCTGGTTCTTAGGTTTTTTGTATCTGTGAAGTGACGACAATAGCATCTACATGTTATTGTAGTTATCCTGTAGTTGTAAGGATAGAATACTCTTTAAGCATATTGTGTATTTGCCAAAATTGTTTTTTAAATGAAAACTGGTATTATTCTTGTTGTTTTACAGAATGGAGATGGCTTTAAGGCCAAAGCAGAAGCTCTGATAACATTTAGGCCAAAATGGCAGGGCTAAAAGACCATCAGGTTATATATCCCTCAAAAGAACCCTGGCACATAGAAAAGAATCAGTTCAAAATGTAATATAGACCAGATGGGGTCTTCAGGAACCAAGAATATGCTTTCATATGTCAGTGTAACCCTTACCTATTTTTGCCACTTGGGGAAGAAAAGATTGTCACTATTTGGTTTTGCCTAAAAGAAGATTCTGAGACAAGGACTTACCTTTTTTAGGAGATAACCTCAGGAAGCAGAAGTGAAAGTGAGAAAGGAATGGAAAGAAACCCAATATAGTATGGGTTAGTGAGTTGGTTACCACTGTGGGCAAATCAACTCAGTCCCACTGAGAGGCCTCTGGAGAACTGTGTAGAATGCAACTCAGAATTATCTATTGGCAGGACAGAGTCTGGGACAGTCATCTTTCCCCTTATTTGCTGGGAGTTGCCACTCAGATGTTAACATCACCTCCCAAGCCTTCCACCTCAGCACACTCAGACTGCCCTATGTTTGGGTCCAGCAACTTAAACAGGCATCGTAAAATGTTCTGTGGTAGGGAAATGGAGAAAGAAGGCAGGCACGAACTTGGAATATAATTCTGTCAGTGTGCAAAGGATCTGTCTGCCAGAACCGCAACTGATGTCAGAGGTGGGCTATGGAATGGGTTTTAATATATAAAAAAAAAAAAATGTGGAAAATCAGTTCCCCCAGGTTCATTTGTTTATGTGTGCCTTTCTGTACCCCATATCTATAATCTGTGAAAGGTAGTGGGACTCAATGAATTGGATCCAAGAAACAAGTTATTCTCTCGGGTCCTGTTTTCTAAACACTTCTCCACAAGAAATGCTACCATATCAGAAAGATTTCCTAGTCACATATATTTTGGAAATCTTGGCTTTAAAAGTGTTAAACAAATAGCTTTCATCTAGAAATGTTCTCATCCTTTGGTATGGGAAAATCTACAATGAATATATAAGGAGATACAGTATTTGATGTTTCTAAATTTATTTAAGTACTGATTACTTTTTCATGATACACTATTGACGTTTCCCAGAAAAGGGCTTTAGAGAACTTACTTGAGGAAGTATTCAATATAACTATACTGTTGATAGAATTATTAAAAAGGTCACCTTCTTTGTGATATAAAAGGAATAAAGTTCTGAGAGACTCCTAACCAATTATTAAGACTGATAAAAGTATTCTTTGAAAATATAGGCTTGAGGTATATGACCACCTCCAGAGAGAATACTTTTCTGCTTTCATGTTTATTTTTTACTTTGGCATCATAAGAGTGGAGAAGGGGTACACAGATGCTACTACTTTATTCTTACCATCTCTTTGCTCTCCCATTTAGGATTTAACTCAACATCCCAGCCAAAGGCGCCCAAATCTTGACCTCCCCAGAATCTCTTGAAGTGTGTAGGGATCAGACTAGCTTTACCTGCAGGAATCGAATTATCTTTGTAACACGTTTTAAATAAATATAATAAAGATAAAAATGATACAAAATAGAAAGTGACATACAGCTGCAAAAAAAAAAAAAAAAAAAAGGAAGGCTCTAACAGAGAGTCTAAGAGGACCATAAATGTGAATCAGCTTGGGAAATTGAAAATTAATACAATGAAGAAAAAAGTAGATTAAGATGCTAAGTTTCAAATGTCAGAAGAAACTTAGAGATAAGTAAAATTAAAAAGAAAATTATATGCAGCAGAGGGATAGTGGAAACAGTATTCAGCATGATATAAAAGTTCTTTGCCAAGGTTACTTTGTCCACTGTACAAGGAATAATGAAATGAGAAACATTTGTATAACTGAATACTCTATTTTAATGATCAAGCAAACTTTTGCAAGCTGACAAATATGACCACGTGGAATAGTCATGTATCTTAAACCCATGTGTCCACAGAATACATTTGTCAATAACATCAATTCTGATAGACAGATCATTTATCATTTGAAGCAATCAATGTGCACTACAAAGGTTATTAGCAAGCTGTAACTTCATAATAAGGAGAAAAAAGTGTAGCAAAGCATATTCTCTAAAACCTGGTTAAAGAACAGGTCAAGAAAGAACATTGGAAATCTAAAAATAAAGAACAACTTCTGAAAGTCTTTCAATGAGAATCAAGATTTTTTTAAAAATTGTCTGGTCAAATGAGAGCCCTTTGATGAGGACTACTGAAGACAAAGCTTATCATTATTATAATCCTCCATCTGGAATACTATTCCTTTCTGAGCTTACAATGGACCAGCATCTTTCAGCTTAGGTGCTGTCTTCTCTGCGGAAACTCCCCCACCCTTCTCAGCTGAGATAAGCATGGCTTTCTCACTGCTCTCCCAGAAGTCTGTTTCTTCTGCTACAGAACTTAACATATTACTTGTTTTCTCTCTATAATAACAACTAGTTGAAGGCAGAGTTTATGATTTTTCACGTTCTGCATCCCTGGCAATCAATAGAGAATTAATGCTCTTAGTAGGTACTTCACAAATAATTAATAATAGTGTAAAAGAATGAATTAAGATGGTATTCAGCAGTCACTGAATTACAATTAGACTTTGGAGGACATATGAGAGATATTAGCTTTACAAATAGAATTCAGTTATGCAAATAAAAATCCAAATTTTGGTTTTGACCTAGGCAGATAAAATGATTTTTCTTTGTTTTTTCACTTTAAATACCACAAATATTTGAAATTATTAAGTGTAGTTTTAAAGTAAATTTTTGTCCTTTTCATGGTTTGTAAAAATTCATGTTTTATCTGGCTATGTTAAATAAAGCTATATTAACTGAAAGCTTAAATTAAAAATAATCATTCAGTATTTTAACATTTATTTTTTCAATTTGCTATATTTCTTTTAATAGCCTGTCGGTGTGGTTAAGCAGCGTCCCCACTCAAATCTTATCTTGAATTCCCCCATGTTGTGGGAAGGACCTGGTGGGAGGTAACTGAATCACAGGGGCAGGTCTTTCCTGTGCTGTTCTCATGATAGTGAGTGAGTCTCATGAGATATGATGATTACATAAGGGAGAGTTTCCCTGCACAAGTTCTCTTCTTTCACTTTCCTTTCACCTTCCACGATGATTGTGAGACATCCTCAGCCACGTGGAACTATAAATCCTTTAAACCTTTTTTCCCTCCCAGTCTCAGGTATGTCTTTATCAGCAGTGTGAAAATGGGCTAATACAGTAAATTGGTACCACAGTTTGGGGCACTGCTGAGAAAATACACAAAAATGTGGAAGCGACTTTGGAACTGGTTATCAGTTAGAGGTTGGAACAGTCTGGAGGGCTCAGAAGAAGACAGGAAAATGTGGGAAAGTTTGGAACTCCCTAGAGACTTGTTGAATGGCTTTGACCAAAATGCTAATAATGATACGGACAATAAAATCCAGGCTGAGATGGTCTCAGATGGAGATGAGGAACTTGCTGGGAACTGGACCAAAGGTGACTCTTGTTATCTTCTAGCAAAGAGTCTTGTGGCATTTTTCTCCTGCTCTAGAGATTTGTGGAGCTTTGAACTTGAAAGAGATGATTTAGGGTATCTGGTGAAAGAAATTTCTAAGCACCAAAGGATTCAAGAAATGACTTTGGTACTGTGAAGGCATTCAGTTTTAAAAGGGGAACAGGGCACAAAAGTTTGGAAAATTTGCAGCCTGACAATGCAATAGAAAACAAAGTCTTATTTTCTGAGGAGAAATTCAAGCTGGCTGCAGAAATTTGCTTAAGTAACAAGGAGCCAAATGTTAATCCCCAAGACAATGGGGAAAATGTCTCCAAGGCTTGTCAGAGGTCTTCACGCCAGCCCCTACCATCACAGGCCTGGAGGCCTAGGAGGAAAAAAGTGATTTCATGGGCCAGGCCCAGGATCCCCGTGCTGGTACAGCCTAGAGATTTGGTGTTCTGCATCCCAGCTGCTCCAGGCATGGCTAAAAGGGGCCAACCTAGAACTCAGGACATGGCTTCAGATGGTGCAAGCCCCAAGCCTTGGCAGCTTCCATGTGGTGTTGAGTTTGCAAGTACACAGAAGTCAAAAATTGAGGTTTGGGAACCTCCCACTAGATTTCAGGAGATGTATTGAAACACCTGGATGTCCAGGCAGAAGTTTGCTGCAGGGGCAGGGCTCTCATGGAGAACCTCTGGTAGGGCAGCAGGGAAGGGAAATGTGGGGTCAGAGGCCCCACACAGATCCCTACTGGGGCACCACCTAGTGAAGCTGCAAGAAGAGGGTCACCATTCTCCAGCCCCCAGAACAGTAGATCCACCAACAGCTTGAACCGTGTGCCTGGAAAAGCCACAAACAATAAATCCCAGCCCATGAAAGCAGCCAGAAGTGGGGCTATACCCTGCAAATCCACAGGGGCAGAGTTACCCAAGGCCATGGGAGCCCCTCTCTTGCATCAGTGTGACCTGGATGTGAGACCTGGAGTCAAAGGCGATCATTTAGGAGCTTTGATTTGACCTCCCTGCTAGATTTCAGACTTGCATGGGGTCTATAGCCCCTTTGTTTGGGCCAATTTTTCCCATTTAGAATGACTGTATTTACCACATGCCTGTACCCCAGTTGTATCTAGGAAGTAACTAACTTGCTTTTGATTTTACAGGCTCATAGGCAGAAGGGACTTGCCTTGTCTCAGATGAGACTATGTACTGTGGACTTTTGAGTTGATGCTGAAATGAGTTAAGATTTTGGGGAACTGTTGGGAAAGCATGATTGGTTTATAAATGCGAGGACATGAGATTTGGGAGGGGTCAGTGGTAGAATTATATGGTTTGGCTGTGTCCCCACCCAAATCTCATCTTGAATTCCCATGTGTTGTGGGAGGGACCCATTGGGAGGTAACTGAGTCATGGGGACAGGTTTTTCCTATGCTGTTCTTGTGATAGTGGATAAGTCTCATGAGATCTGACGATTATATAAGGGAGAGTTTCCCTGCACAAACTCTATTCTCTTGTCTGCCGCCATGTGATATATGCCTTTCACTTTCTGGATGATTGTGAGAAGTCCCCAGCCACATGGAACCATAAGTCCATTAAACCTTTCTTTCTTCCCTGTCTCGGGTATGTCTTTATCAGCGTGTGAAAATGGACTAATACACCTGTGATATAGTAATAAATTAATTTCTGATTAAAAAACAATCTGTGTGGAAGAAGTAACACCTAGCAGTTAAGCATGTGCTTCCATCGTTTTCATGTGTACAACAAAAATAATAATCATACCTGAACATAAATGTTATGCAGGAACTAAATGAGATAATACATGGAAAACACAGTTCTCTTTCTGACATCTGTTAAGCACCCAGTAAATATTAGTACCACATGACTGCTGTTATAATTAGAAAATGTTCACCACACTATTTGCAGATGTTATATTTATTACCTGGAAACCACAAAAATCTAAATACAAAATAAGAAGATTCTTGCTGAGCTGACCTTGTTCACAGGGCTCTCAAAGGCTGGCCTTATCTCACTTTTGGCCACCATCTATGTGATCTCTACTTTGTGGTCTTTCTCTATAAGTGAAAATGCTAAAGTCTGAAGCCATGCCTTCCCCTATTCTGATTCAACCTTTGTTTTAGGCCACAAAACAGTGATTTTACATTTCCCAATTTTTGCAGTGTATTTAATGATACTACATTTTTACTCAACATATTTTTCCCCTCTGTAATTTCTATGAGTATCAGGAAGAGGTAAGACATGAAGGGAATTTTGGTCAGAACCTAATGAACTGATGATGCATTGCCTACAAATACAGTCCTCTTCTCATTCCCAAACTAGATTCCCCATACTTACCTTGTTCTCCCAGAACTTCCCCTTAAGTCTGCCTTGGAAAAATGGGAGGGCACTGTTTCAAAGGGTTAGACAGTATTGAGCCAGGGCCCGGGTTACCACCAGACAGCATCTCATCAGGTTCTGTCCTCTCAGGTACAAGAAGCCCTCTGGTAAATGACAGTAGAATCAACATTGCCCAAACAATCCAGGATACACACAAATCCTGAATGAGGATACCACTTAGACCCTGGCTCTGAATTATCTCTATATTAGAATATTGTCTTCCATCATATTGCCATTAGAGGCATAATCTGACATAGAAAATACATTCCTCTAATATTTGAAACTTGGATTTTAAAAAAACCACTTCTGTCACAAATTAGAAATAGGATGTTAGTTTATCTATTGTTTATTTTCATTTTCTTATCTTTAAAATGAGAATATCCATTTCTGTTTAATAAATTTTACACAGTTCTCATGAGAATCAAACGAGATAATACACATGAGAATCAAATGAGATAATATACAGAGTTATAAGGCTTGAAAACTTAGGATGTCAGCATAGCAAAGTGGAAGGAACATCAAACTTCAAGTCAGAAAGACCATGGTTTGTAGTGACAACCTGCCCCTAGTTAGGGGGATAAAACTGAAACTGGGCAAGTGTCCAAGTCATGTGATCCTCATCTGTAAAAGGGGGGAATAAAATGATTTCTTCTTAGAGTTTCAAGATAATTAAATGAGAAGTACTAGAAGCATCAGGCAAAGTTCCTGGAATATGGAATGCATTCATAAGCCACTGATTGTCTTTTCCTCCATGACAAATCAAACAATTATATGAACATTAGATATAATTTTTCATTATACAAATATAACAAGAATAAAAATACATGTTTTTTTACCTCCCATATTATGTTATATTTGATATATCATTTGAAATAATTATGTTTTCAGGTCATTTGTTTCAAGTCTATGACTTACCTAATTATATTTTCTGGGCAAAGCAGAAGATCTAAGGTTTTTGTTTGTTTGTTTGTTTAGTATTTGTTTTTCTGTAAACATATTCAAAATAATTCTTCCCATTACAACTTTTCAGTTTCTATATTGCCTTCAATATCTGTGTTTTTCTTTTACCCATAAAACAAAATTTTTGTACATGATGCTTTAGAGACTGTACCTATAAGTTCCCAAGAATCTCCTAAGTTTGTTAAACCTCTCCTATTCTAGTTGCAAATCACGTTGCTTTTCTTTTCCTTCCCTTCCTGAAATTTTAAATTTTTAAAATTGTATCTAGAGATTCTTGACTCAGTAACAGTTAAAAGGAGGGCAAAAATTAGTATTTTATGGAACAGGACTTTTCAAACTTGAAATGTGAAATTACCCATCACAAATGCATTGTGTTTTTTTCTCATGAAGATATGCAAGGTAGAGGTCACGTTCTATCTGTCCACGTAACAAGCAACTGAAAAAAAATTTTAAGCTTTCAAAAATAATAGCATTTACACATGCTGAGTTCTGTTAAAAAGCATCATGATATCAATTTAATTCATTCTGTGAGTTTTGAAAATACATATAAAGTTTATAACAATATATGTAACTGTGTATTCAATACATACAATATGCTTTTCAAAACGTCTTTGTCTCATGGCTAACCTTGTTGCTATAATGTATGTGACACCAGGAACATTGTTTTGTCTCTCTATACAAAATCTTTTCTTATAACTTTTAGTAGCTATGCACATCAAGAAAGCAAAATATATTGAAAATAAGGTATTTAGCTGAAGGTTGTATGCCTTCCTATTCTGCAGTCTCTCTCAGTCTCCTTGAAAGTTTCATTTAAATGTCCATATTAATGTTGTTTATGTGTGGGCATCATTTTCAATTTAAGGGTAGTTGAATGAACCTTTTGAAATGTACGAAAATTCAAGTGCAACTGAGTTAAGGACACTGGTAAGTACAGTATGAATAGAATTCATGAAAAGGTTTTCAATCAGCTATGGCTTGAAAACTATAGCTTTGTTGAAGGATGCTTTGTCATGAATCTGTCTCCCTACTGATACAAAGAGAGCCAAAAGTCTCTATGTTCCCACACTGAAATGAGCCAAACACAATGTGTATATGTCATAAACACATATTTTGCATATATTTCATAAATATTTGGTTCAAAATGCATGCAGGGACCATTCTTGATTATTACTACTTATTTTGAAGTAATTTTTTTATGTTTTTTATATTTATGTGTTAGACCCTCCAATCATGTTTATAGTCACTGGTATTGAGCAAGAACTTCAAAAACTCAAGACTGGGCTTCAAGTGGATTATCCAGAGAAAGGTTCTAGGTCCATGCAGAGATTACTATGCAAAGAGAAAACGAGGCCTGGTTTCTTTGCATATATCATAAATTACTGCTAGAGAATGATGCATTCCCAAGCTACAGGATCAATCAGAGTAACAAGCCTTAATGAATTAACAAAAAAATGCAAAACTCCTGTGATTTGTTAACAAGAAGATCAGCATTACTTAGAACCATAAAATAATAATTTGTAGAATGAATTTCCTCCACATTTGGCTTCTTAGAGTCATTTCAGTTGTTGATATTATACTTTAAGTATCTGCATAAAGCAGAGGTCAGCTTTTCCAAATACAGTTAACATCAGCCAAGGAAATACTATAAAACTACCCTTGTTTTTATTTTTTAATAATACTTTCTATGGACTTATACCACTACAATACAATACAATACAATACAATAAACATCACAAAATAAATGGGCTCTTAGGCCAAAATTAGCATAATGTAGCCTTCTAAAACACAAAAACAAATATTATAGGAAGTTTTTGTTCTGTGACCATTTTTGCTCCATTGATCAGCACAGTGGCAATAAAGCCTGACAAGCACCAAAGTCTTCTATTGACTAATAATTTTTTCACCCTTGCATGCCAGTATGCATCTTACAACATAAAGTGCCAATGGCAAAATGGACCAACAGCGAAGGGTAGATAGATCTGTCCCTGAAACATTTCTCATAAATACACACACACATACAAACACAAATGCATTACAGTAGGTCAGTAGTTTTCTTTACTTTCTTTTGACTCCATGCCTATAAAAAAAATCAGTGACCTTAAACCAAGAAAAATCTATACATTTGGGCATCAAGAGCTACAGAACATCAAAACAATATGTTGGACCTTTGGAGACAAAGTGAATTCAATTCAATTCAACGGTGTTGACATTCTTGTCTCAGCTAGTACCTTCTGTTTGTTATTAAAAACATGAACTCTCAAGAATTACCAGTTGTTTTTTCTACTAGTGAAATAATATTTTTTATTTCAACTGTTGTTTTGGTAGTCAAACACAATTATAATAAGTGAAAATAATGTGATTGCAATAAAATATTATTAGGGTTCATTTAGAACTACCTAAATTTTTTATTATTAATCACACTCCATGTATTAATAGCTAGGTATTGTTTCTTTTTTTTAGTTTAAATTTTTATTTCATATTGGGGGGTATATGTGCTGGTTTGTGACCTGTGAATATTGCATGATGGTGAGGTTTGAGATAACAATTGATCCCATCACACAGGTAATGAACATAGTACCCAATAATTAGTATTCCAGACCTTACCCTTCTTCATTCTTCCCCTGTCTAGTAGTCCCGTGTCTATTGTTGCCACAGTATGTCCACAGGTACACAATGTTTAGCTCCCCCTTATGAGTGAGAACACATGGTATTTTATTTTCTGTTCCCATGTTAATTCGCTAAGGATAATGGCCTCCAGCTGCATCCATGTTACTGCAAATAACATAATTTTGTTTCTTTTTATGGCTCCACAGTATTTCATGGTGTATATACCATCTTTTCTTTATCCAGTCCACCACTGATTAGCATCTAGGTTGATTCCATGTCTTTGCTGTTATTTTCTTTTGAATATATACATGGTGATGGGATTGCTGGGTCAAATGGTAGCTCTGTTTTAAGTTCTTTGAGAAATCTCCAGCCTGCTTTTCACAGTGGCTGAACTAATTTACTTTCCAACAAACAGTGCATAAGTGTTCCCTTTTCTCCACAGCCTCGTCAGCATCTGTTGTTTCTTGACTTTTTAATAATAGCCATTCTGACTGGAGTGAGATGGTATCTCATTGTGGTTTTGATATGCATTTCTGTGATGATTAGTGATGTGGAGCATTTTTTCATATGTTTGTTGGCCACTTGTATGACTTCATTTGAGTGGTATCTGTTCATGTATTTTGCTTACTTTTTTATGGGGTTGTTTTTTGCTTGTTGAATTGTTCAAGTTCCTTATAGATTCTAGATATTAGATGTTTGTTGGATGCGTAGTTTGTAAATATTTCTGCCATTCTGTAAGTTGTCCATTTACTCTGTTGATAGTTTCTCTTGCTGTGCAGAATCTCTTTAATTTGATCTCATTTGTCAATTTTTGTTTTCGTTGCAACTGCTTTTGAAGACTTGGCCATAAATTCTTTCCCAAGGCCAATATCCAGAATGGTTTTCTTCTAGAACTCTTATACTTTGAGGTATTATATTTAATCCATTTTGAGTTAATTTTTGTACATGGTAAAATGAAGGGGTCTTCTTCTGCATATGGCTAGCCAGCTATTCCAGTTCCACTTATTTAATAGGGAGTCCTTTCAACATTGCTTATTTATGTCAACTTTGTCAAAGATCAGAGGGCTACAGGGATGCAGCTTTATCTCTGGATTCTGGATTCTGTGTTCCAGTTTTTGTACCAGTACCATGCTGCTTTGGTTACCATAGCCTTATAGTATAGTTTGAAGTCAGGTAATGTGACAGACACCTCCAACTTTGTCCTTTTTGCTTTAGATTGGTCTGGCTATTTGATCTTTTTTGGTTTCATATAAATTTTAGAACAGTTTTTTCCTAATCCTATGAAGAATAACATTGGTAGTTTGATAAGAATAATGTTGAATCTGGGATTGCTTTGGACATATGATCATTTGAATGATATTGATTCTTCCAATCCTATGAGCATATAAGGTATTTACATTTGTTTGTGTCATCTACTATTTCTGTTAGCAGTGTTTTGTAGTTCTCCCTGCAGAGATCTTCTACCTCCTTGTTAGATCTCCTAGGTATTTTTTTTCTTTTTTGGTGTGACTATTGTAAACGGGATTGTGCTCTTGATTTAACTCTCAGCTTGAATGTTATTGGTATATGAGCTGTTGAAGCTGTTTATCACTTTCAGGAGCATTTGGCAGAGTGTTTAGGGTTTTCTAGTTATAGCTTTACATTGTCCATGAAGAGAAATAGTTTGATTTCTTTTCCAATTTGGATGCTTTTATTTATTTCTGTTGCCTGTTTGTTCTGGCTCAGACTTCCAATACTATATTGAATAGGAGTGGTGAAAGTGGGCATCCTTTTCTTGTACCAGTTCTCAAGGAGAATGCTTCTAGGTTTTGCCCATTCCATATGAGATTGGCTGTGGGTTTGTCATAGATGGCTCTTATTATTTTGAGGTATGTTCCTTTACTGCCTAGTTTCTTGAGTGTTTTTATCATGAAGGAATATTGGATTTTATCAAAAGCTTTTTCCACATATGTATTGGGATAAGCATATTGTTTTTGTCTTTAATTCTGCTTAAGTGGTGAATCACATTTGTTGATTTGTGTATGTTGAACCAACACTGCATCCCAGGAATGAAGCCTATTTGATCATAATAAATTAGCTTTTTGATATGCTGTTGAATTCAGTTTATTAGTATTTTGTTGAGGATATTTAAATCTCTGTTGATCAGGAATATTGGCCTGTAGTTTTCTTTTTTCATTGTATCTTTGCCAGGTTTTGGTATCAGGATGATGCTAGCTTTGTAGAATAAGTTAGGGAGGAGTTCTCCTCCTAGATTATTATTTTTTTAATACTTTTTGTAGAATTAGTGCCAGCTCTTCTTTGTGCATCTAGTATGATTTGGCTCTGAATCCATCTGGTCCTGGGCTTTTTTTTTTGCAGTTGGGGGGGGTTGGCAGGTTTTTTTAATCACTGATTCAGTTTTGGAACTCAATATTTATCTGTTCAGAGTTTCAGGTCCTTCTTTATTGAACCTTGGGAAATGCGTTTCTAGGAATGTATCCATTTCCTCTAGATTTTCTAGTTTATTTGCATAGAGGTATTCATAATGATCTCTAAGCGTCTTTTGTATTTCTGTGGGATCAGTTGTAAGGTCACCTTTGTTGTTTCTGATAGTGTTCATTTGGATCTTCTCTCTTTTGTTCTTTGCTAATCAAGCAAGCTGTCTATCAATTTTGTTTATCCTTTCAAAAAACAAACTTTTGTTTCATCGATTTTTTTGTGTGGATTTTTGGATCTCAACTTCTGAATGCCTGGAGATCTGCCTGGGCATGGAGCACAGAGGGCCCTCCTGCACCACAATCTATGGTGAAGAAAGGTGGGGTGACTCAGGCTGCTGGTCCAGAAAAAAAAGATCCTCCAAATGCCTGGTTTATGCCTGGGAGTGAAGTGGACCACGATCTCATGAGAGCAGGCAGGGGCACCTAGCAATGACACATGCAAACCAGTTCCAGCTTGCCAAGCTGGCCCTGGCTGCAAGTCTTGTTGTCAAGAGAATTTACAGCTGTAGCAGCTCTCCTCCTCCCCCAGGGAGAGCATAATTCCAGTGCTTACACTGAGACAGTTTGCACAGTTCTAGCTATGGAGGCTCCTACCTTATTGCAGAGCAGGTGCTCCAATCTCTGGCTTGAGACTAAATGCCTGCTTGGCCATGCTTCTGGGTCACCAAAAAATGACTAACTTTGTGCCCAGATTAAAAATAGCATGCTACTCTCAGTTCCAGGACTGGAAAATGTCTGCAGATTTTCCCAGTGTCTTCCTCTCACAAGTATTCTAAGCCTTTCCCCAAATTATCTCCAGGGCTTGAAAGAAACAAAGTGCTCTCACTTGGTCTGGGTTGCTTGGATCCCTGTGGAAGGGTGAGTCACACAGGGAGGCTCTCTTCCTCTCTCACATACTGGGGCTTCACTCACTTTCATCAGCTGAACACCATCACAGGGGCTGTTTGCCCACATTCTCCCCCCTGGGAGCTGGGGTGTCCTTCATGATTCCAATGGATTCCCATTTTCCTTCTTGGATTAAAGCTTGTAGAATTGATCTTTATGCCCTATCTTACTATTTCCTAGTGGCCTGGGTATGCTTAAAACCTCTAATCTGCCATTTTGGGGTGGAAAATATTTTCTTTTTTTAACATGAAAAATCACTTCATAGTGAGAAGCTAATGCAAGCTGGGAAAGTATATAATGTGGTCTTTAAAGAAGAATGAAATGAAAATAAGTGGTCTTCTAATCAAGCAAGCATTGACATTCTGACATTGAATTGAGCAAAGTATTTATGGCATCAACTCTGGTCTTCAAATGAGTACACTATATAGTTATGAAGTATATTTCAGAAGAATTCATCAACATTTTACTTAGTTTTTCCTTATAAAGGATAAATATTACCTTGTCTTATTTATGTTTACACTACTCATTCATTAAAAGAGGTCTAGAAGGTAAAAAACCAAGTACCAAAGATTTTTAACCATGCTTTTTCATTTGCCATTAAGAACTTTTTCTCATTCTACCCATCCAGGAAGCATTATTCTGCCTCATCTATATTTCATATGTTTTTAAACTTCCTTTACTTTTCTCAAAAGCCTTTCAATAAGCTCTGAAGAATTCTACCATGAAACAATGTTCCTCTTATTTTCCTGGAAATGTATCACTTCTTTATAATTTCTATTTTATTGTTGGCCTTTATTGTTTCCTATGGTAAAAACTTATGTGATCAATAGGAACTTCATGTAGCATATAAAATAAAATTTATAATTACAACAGAATATTTATCAAAGGAGTACATCAAATACCAATAGCAAGACAAACAGCCTTCTTGTTAAAGGTTAATTATCAGAGTTTCATTCAAAATGCATATGGTGAAAAAAAAAAAAAAGGTCAAGGAAGAGACTCAAAGACTTAGGAATTTGGTAGTAGTCACTAGAAAATGACTGTTGAGCAGGGAAAAGCCAAGATTCAGTACACCATGCGTTCCCAACTAGACCACCAATGGAATAATTATCCTAGGTCTTTTTTTCTTTCTATATTTTAGTGATCTGCAATATCATCAAATAAATTCCCTACACACATCCAGTGGAGAAGCTGCTTTGCCTACACAATTCCTTAACTGGCACAGGATACTTTTCCGCAGCTCTTATTCTAGTCAAAGATCTGTTGAGTAAAGACCTACACAAAGTCAAAGGAAACATTTACTTATTCTCATCATCATAGGTTTTTTAGTCATAAATATATACAAATAAAAAAGAGTCTAAAGATAGTCAAAGGGTACTGACAGCATAAAGAAGGATATATAAAATAATGTAACCCATTAAGAAAATTGGGGAACAAAACTTTTTGATCACTACAACTAATATTTTTTACAATTATTATCACAGTTGACAAAGAAAAAGAATAATCAGAAAACATGACAATTATTGTGACTTTTTACAAATATAGAGTAAGTGATAGAAAAGAAATCTTGACTCAAAATCAAGTTAGTGATTTTAAAATGAATGTAATATGATAAAGTTAAAACAGGCACACAGAAATTAAGAGAGAAAAATCATGAAGGAGCCAAAGAGTCTGAAATCTATCTAAAAATGTTTCCTAAAAGGAACGTAAAAGTGATGGAGAGAGGGAACAATCAGAATACAACAGAATATTCCCCTAATTTTAAAAGTTTCAGAATAAAAACACCTGGAGAATTCATGAGGGGTGAAACACACCAACACCTAGATACAACATTGTGAATTGTAAGGATAAGAAAAAGTTTCAAAAACTTTCTACAGACAAATAAAAGGTACCTACATGGAAGGAAGTATTCACAAAATACTTCTGGGCTAAATTAGTAAAAATCATATACTGACAAATATTTTCTTATGGGAAACAAGAGATTAAAGAATCCCTTCAAATATTGAGTGAAAAAAATATTTGGAGTGTTACATACCCTGCCAAACTATCAAGAAAATGTGAGAAAAAGTATAGAATCCGTTATAGATTCTAGTTTTCTAATGCCAGAATTCAGTGAATTTATCATCCATGAACCATATATAACCCAAAACGCTTGCAGGAATCTGGACAGAAAATAAAAGAGAGTCTATTTAACATAAACATTTGGAAGAGTCTTTTTTAAAGTAATGAATTTTTAATGCCATAGCATCGTATTTTCCCCTTTATGGATCCATTCATATTATTGACTTTATAGAACAAAATATTTAGAAAACCATATTGTAAATGCTGCCTATTAGCATTTGATTATTTGGAATCAGTCTAGACATAGCACAGAAGACTTAATGTTTAAATAGCAGAATGAAAATGCTAAGGTTTGACAACATAAAAATGGTAATATAACTAACAAAAAGTGAGAGATGGAATGGAAAAGAATTGAAAGGAAAGTTGAATGTGCATAATTTCTTATTTTCTTAGTAGAGATTCATTAAGCATGGTATTAATTTGACAAATCAGTAAAGCATATAGCAAATAAGTACATTATTTGACATTTAATAGGCAATTAAAAGAAAAACAAAAAATTAATAGTGATTTCCTTTGGATAGTGAGACTAGCTGAGGATGGATTTTAGCGAGGGAAGAAGTCAACTAGATTTGATATTTTGTTTAATTTACTAAATAGAATAACTTAACTGAAAAAAGAATTGATTTTATAATAAAAAGTTTATTACAAAACATATTGAAGTAAATATTATCTCTGAAATATTACTAATAGTTTAAAAATAAGTTTAATTTTGCTTAAGCATTACGGAAGTCATCACCTCAGAAATATCAGAAATACTTTAAGATTGTCAATGTGTTGAATGATAGTATTGAATGAGCAAAACCATTTAAGAATGAGATCACATGGACACAGGAAGGGGAATATCATACTCTGGGGACTGTGGTGGGGAGGGGGGAGGGGGGAGGGATAGCATTGGGAGATATACCTAATGCTAGATGACGGGTTGGTGGGTGCAGCGCACCAGCATGGCACATGTATACATATGTAACTAACCTGCACAATGTGCACATATACCCTAAAACTTAAAGTATAATAAAAAATAAAAAAAATAAAAAATAAAAAAAAATAATTAAAAAAAAAAAAAAAAACCATTTAAGACAAAACAGTCAAAACCACTATTAACATACTGAAAGTCTTGATGTAGTCATGCATTCTATAAATACTCTTTTTTTATTGATAATATGATCTGGACAAGGTTGAGAGGATGGATACTTAGTAAAACCAGGAACTATGATCTTCAGCCAAACATAGAGTCTGAATAAGCTCAGGAATAGCCAAAGCTCCCCACCCTATTAGCTTATTCTGAGATGCCAACTATGGTCTCTCCCTTTAGCCATAGTGATTGAGTAGAATGTAAGATATCCTACACCTCTCTACCAACCTACTGAATGTCAGTGTGGAGAAAAGAAACCAGGCCTCATCAGAAAGTCAATGTCACAGTAGTTTCAATTGTGAAAAAAACCTTCCTGCTAGTCAATGTTAAATATATGAATGCTCTTGCCCTCATGGGAGGTGGTATTATTTTTTAAAAAAGAGAAATTTAAAGTGAGACAGCCTTGAGTTTCCATTCCAATTTCACTTTGTGAACTGAGATCTCTTAATTAAAGAAATTGTTCAAGTTAACACTGCTCTTGGCTTCAGTTTCTTCATTAGTAAATTTGGATATCAATAGCAATGGCTCAGGGTTATGAGTTATAAATAAATATGCTATCATCTAGGATCACACATAATTCTTTGTATGGTTTAAAATGAGTAAATTTTAAAAATCATGAATGTGAACATTTATGCTGTCATTCCTAATACAATTTAAGGTGTGACAAGTAGTAGCAATCTCCTTTTTGAGGAACTACTTAAAATACTAAACACATATTTTAACCTGTAGCTCCATTCATGTGAAATGGAGATTTATGAAAAATTAATCATCATCATAGGTCAAATTTTAGAGAATCACATTTAAAGCTCAAAAAAGTACCAAGCATCCTTTGTCATCCAGGCTCCCTTAAATCAGTGAAAAAATGCCTATTAGGTGGCAAGAGACTGTGGCTTTTGTGTTTTACAGTTTTAATGGGTTGCTACTGGAGACTCTATCAGATTGCCTCTTCCACCAGAGTGATGTAAAGGACCAAAGACTGTTAAATTCCATACCTTATTTTTTAGATATTAAAGATCTTACAATTAAGAGGTCATTTTGTCAAGCATAAAAATTAAACGAGGTAGTTTTCTAAAGAAAATGCCAGACTTTAGAAATGCCCCAGATGCATTAAAAGATGTGCTACCCAAACCAAAATAGAGTAATTATTATTTCTTATATTCCTTTTATTATTATAATTCAATTCCCTTTCAGACCACATGCATCAACCATTGTGAACACTCATTCCACTAATAATTTGGCTCCAGGAAAAAGACCACACTTGAGGGGAAAATATGATTCTGCATTTCCTCCATAAAAAACTGGGCTATTTATCATTAAAAACTGGGCTATTTATAAACTTTAACTTTCTTTTTACATATATATTGGATGAAATAACATATGTATTGACATCTAGTTTTATAGACTGGTTTTCCCATGTATTACTTCAGGGATTTGTGGTAGCTACGTTGAAGGACATGTACAATTAAATATATACTATTTTTCATTCCATGTTGTATTATAGTCCCTGTACGTATAGAAGGTCGCTTATACCTGAGACTCAGCTGCAACTACAATATCATTCCCCTCCACCTCTTTTTAACTCAGCATCCATTTAAGTCCCACTGTGTTCAATTCAATGAGTGTCTGATGAAGAACGTGTCCTCATTCACTCTTCTGAAGGTCTGAGAGAGTTTAGGACATTGTTTTTCCAAGAGGAATAATATCAGAATGATTTCTCTACTTCTCCATTCTCATATTATCCCATAAAGACTATTATTTTATTTGGTCCTCTTCCTGGAACTTCTTTCAGCATAGACTGTCTATCTAAATCAGAGTGTTTTAATTATTTACAATGATAAGTGTTTCTAAGTAGGATTAATGTACCAGCACTCAAAGTCAATTCCCTGGCTCCCTGAGGATCCTCACACATTGTACTTAGCTTTTACAGGCTATGCAAGTATCGGTAGTTAACTATACTTGGCTCCTCAACTTTTTGCTCTTATCTTTTTTTCTTGTTTATATTAGGTAATGAGGATATGAGCTTTTCTTAATGTTGCTGAAATGCACTCTTCTTTACTATTTGATAGACTTGTTGGAAGAGATTCCAAGGAGCACTCAATTGAGGCAACCTCCATACTGGGGGAAAAAAAAACACAGATGATTCTGTACAATGAGCTCATAATTTTTCAATCTCAAATAACTTTTTGCATTCTGCATACTCTTTCCAAAATATACAAAGGCATTGTCTATTCAGTGTGACATGTGGAAGAGCTGTCTTAATTGCATTTCACACTTTCTTCACAGATTTTTTTTAGAAATGCTAAAATCTAAAGAATTTACCAAATGTCAAAAGAATAACACCTCCCTTCCTATTCCCAATGTTGTACTTTCTTTAACTTTCAAACAAGACCCAAAAGCTTCATCACATCTTTCCACTCAAGCCAGAACAAGAGCCTGAAAGAGTTTTAGTCACTCTGCTTCTACTCCTTTATTCACATTACTGGCTGCCTGTACTATTGCCCTCTCCACCATCCAGCCTAGATCTGATTCCACCAAATAAGCCTTTCTTTATTGGCACAACTTATCCTCATCACTCTTGTGCTTCCCAAGTTCCTTTCCTCCACCCTCCTTATACAATTTGTGTTCCATTGTTCACTGCTTGAAGATTTTTTTGACTTGGTATTAGTTATATGTGTTTCCATGAGACAAAACTACGTCTGCTCATTTGTTTCTATTCACAGATCACAACACGTGAAGTGGCTGGCACATCACTGAAAAACTACTGAAGTTGGCCAGAATACCTGGGGTTCACTCTTAATTCTGCCACTTACTGACACTTACTGATTATTAAAAATTTGGTAAATTATTTAATCTTTCTAAGCCAATGTTTTTTCCCCTTTAAAATTAGAGGTAATAATATCTACTACACAAAATTGAAATCAAATGAGCTTATGTTAAACATCCTTGCAATTTCCCCCCAAATAAAGTAAATATCCATTGAATACTTAGTCATTCTGAACCAGCACCATGCATTCTATCATGTTGAGTATCTCTGTTCCTTTTAGCCCAAGTTGTAATAATTCCATTATTAAAATTTAAGCATACTTTGTAGTAAGTTACAATCCACTCCATTAGACAAACACCATACCTACATATGTCTTTGAGCTATACCCTGTCTTCCTTGGGCTGAGAATCAGTACGTTCTGGGGCAATGCCATTAAGTTTCCTAAGAAGCCTTCTTTTCTGAGTCGAAGAAGATATCCTTAAAGATTATTGAATGAATCATAGATTATCTGTGTACTTGTGGTATAGTATTAAATATTTATTTGTTTCTGCTAGAATTAATTCATTTATACATTCATTCTATCATTTAGAGACTTATGTAACAGTGGACTCTGAGTATAGTCCCATTTTAGGCATGGAATAGACTATGGGCTCTGTCGTAAGAAAACACAAACTCCAGAGCAAGAGTCAGCAAACTTTTGCTGAACAGGCTAGATATGAAATGTTTTAGACTGGTGGACCACACTGTCCCTGTGGCAACTACTCAGCTCTGCCATTGTAATGTGAAAGCAATAATTAATACATGCATAGCCTCAGCCATTATCAACATCCCACCTTTTTGTGGTATATTTCTTAATCTACAGATCAAGTTAGAGATAACTAACATCTTGACAATATTGAGTCTTCCTATCCATGAACATAAAACATACCTCTATTTAATTAGAGTTTTTTAATTTCTTTTAACAGTTTTACAGTTTTCCTTGAATAGATCTCCATATCAATATTCTGTTAGATTTATACCTAATTCACTCCTTGGGGTGCTAATGCAAATAGTCTTACAAACAAGGCAAGTTTTATGTCTTCTTTCCCAATTAGTATAACTTATATTTTATTTTCTTGTTTTATTGCATTAGCTCAGACTTCCAGTACAATGTTGAAAAGAAGTGGTGAGAGGGAACATCCTTGCCTTGTTCTTGATCTTAGTGGGAAAGACTCTAGTTCATACCATAAGGTATGATATTAGCTGTAGGTTTGTTGCAGATATTCTTTATCAAGTTAAGAAAGTTCTCCTCTATTCCAAGTTTTTGGAGTTTGTATAATATTTATTTTTAAAAATTTGTTCAGATATGTTTTATAGCCTTGTTAAGATATGTTTTAAAGGGAATGTGGTCTATATTGGTGAATGTTCCATATGAGCTTGAGAAGAATGTGTATTCTGATGTTATTGGATGAAATGGTCTATAGGTGTCGATTATACCCAGGTGATTAACAGTGCAATCTATCACCTGCACAATTTCATCAGTTTATGCCTAGTGTATTTTGATACTCTCCTGTTACACACATGCACATTAAGAATTACTATGTCTTCTTGGATAATTGACCCTTATATTTTTTACGTAATGCCCCAGTTTAACCTTGATAATTTTTTTCTTTGAAATCTGCTCTGTCTGAAATTAATATAGCTATTTCTGCTTTCTTTCAATTTTTTATTGGCATGAAATATCATTCTCTATCCATTTACTTTTAATCAACCTATGTCTATATTTGATTAAGTGGGTTTCTTGGGCTGGACACAGTGGTTCACGCCTGTAATTCAAGTACTTTGGGAGGTCAATGTAGAAGGATCACTTGAGCCCAGGGGTTTGAGACTAGCCTGGGCAACACAGTGGGACCTCATTTCTGCAAAAACAAAATGTTATGATGTACATCTGTGGTCCCAGCTACATGAGAGGCTGAGGTGGGAGGATTGCATGAGCCCAGGAGGTTGAAGCTGCAATGAGCTGTGATTGAGCCACTGCACTCCAGCCTGGGCAACAGAGCAAGACCCTGATTCTAATTAACTAACTAAATAACTAAATAAATAAATATAGGTTTACTGTAGACAACACACAGTTGGGACTTGGGCTGTGTTTGTTTGCTTGTTTGTTTTTTAACTGGTACATTTAGGTTATTGATGTTCAATGTGATTATTGATATAGTTGGATTAATACCGATCACATTTGTTGCTGTATTCGATTTGATGCCTTTGTTCTATTTTTCTCCTTTTGCAGTCCACTCTTTTTAAAATTATTATGGTTTTCATTGAGACTTCTATATAATTCAGTTTCCCTCATTTTTTAGCATATCAGTTATATTTATTTATTATTTTACTTTTTCTAGTGGTTTTCCTAAAGCTCGCAATATACATTTATAACTAATCCAAGTCTACCTTCAAATAATACTATATTGCTTTATAAGTTGTGAGTAGCTTATAGTACTCAAATAATTGTAATTTTTTTCTCCTGTGTCTTGTATCATTTCTGTCATTCATTTCAACTAAATATAAGCATACATAGCATATTCTGTATATACATAAACATATATTCATTGATATATAAATATAAGTGTACATAAATCTATGGTTGCTATTGTTATTTTGAACAAACTATTATCTGTTATGTAGTTAGTTAAGAATACAACAAATGAAAGTTTTTATTTTACCTTCACTTAGTACTTTTCCAATATTCTTAATTTATATTAGTCCAAATTTCTGAGCTATATTTTTTCTTCTCTCTAAAAACCTTTTTTATTAGTTCTTATAAGGCAGATCTACTGGCAGCCAATTCATTCAATTTTTGAAGGCCTGTATTTCCCTTTCACTTTTGAAGGATAATTTCACAATATGCAGAACTATAGGTTGGTAATTTTTTTACTCAACACTTTAAATATTTCAGTGTTGTCTATTCTTGGTTGCATGGTTTCTGAGAAGGAGGATGTAATCTTTATCTTTGTTCCTCTATAAGAGAAAAAAGTTTTATTTATTTCTTCTGGCTTCTTTCAGGATATTTTTCTTCATTTATTTTATTTTATTTATTTATTTATTTACTGTAGCTTGAGAATTATGTGCCTAGGTGTAGTTTTTTGGCATTTATTTCACTTGATGTTCTCCGAACTTCCTACATCTATGGTTTCATGTCTGACATAAATTTGGAAAAATTCTTACTCGCTACTATTTTACATACTGTTTTTCTGTTCCTTTCTCTTCTTGCTATCTAGTATTCCAATTACATATAAATTACACCTTTTGTAGTTCTCTCACAGTTCTTGATTATTCTCTTTTGATTTTACTTGTCTTTGTTCTCTTTGCTTTTCAGTTTTGCAAGTTTCTATTGATATAGCGTCAAGCTCAGAGATTACTTCTTTAGTGATGTCCAGTCTACTAATACGCCCATCAAAAGCATCCTTCATTTGTTATGTTGTTTTTTAATCCTAATCCTTTTTTTTCTTAGAATGTTTATCTCTCTGCTTACATTGACCATCTGTTCTTGCATGCTCTCAACTTTATCCATTAGGGCCCTTGGCATATTACTCACAGTCGTTTTAAATTCCCAGTCTTTTAATTCCAACATCTCTGCCATGCCTGGTTCTGATGCTTTCCCTGTTTATTCAGATTATGTTTTCTGACTTTTAGTATGCCTTGTAATTTTTCTTGATGGCTTAATTGGATGTACTGGCTAAGAAGAACTGTGGTAAACATGTTTTTAAAACATGGTAGTTAAAGGTGGGGTGGGGAGAAGTGTTCTATAGTCCTATTATTAGCTCTCAGTCTTTTCATGAGTTTATGCCTCTGGACTGTGAACGTCACAAGTTTTTCCCAGTTTTTTTCACCTCTTTTAAGTAAGACAGGATGGCTAGAGTTGGCTGAAGTTGGGCATTTCCCTTCCCTCAAGCTTGATAAAACCCCAGCAGGTTAGTCACTGATTAAATAGTTTTTCCTGAGAATAGGCCTTTTTTAAGGAAGAACACAGCACTCTTCCATATTTTAAAATGGTTCCTTTCCTTCTGTGCTGGAAGTATGAGAGGATTTTTCTCTGATACTTACTGTGAGAACCTGGTCAGCTCCTGGAGATAAAACTCACAAAAGCATTGGGCCCCCCAAAGACGGGGTCTCCCTGGGGGTTTTAACTCACATTTGTGCAGACTCAACTTCCAGAAATTCATCAATTACAGTTCACATTTTCCTACCTTAGCACTAGTTCTAAAGAGATTTCTGGCTCAATAAATTGATGTTTGCATCTGCCTGTCTCTCAAATGTTGGGGGCAGTGGTTTGTCCTGTGACCTCACTTCTCCTCAGATTTAAGAAGGTTGTTGATTTTTCAGTTTTCTCAGCTTTTTAAGTGTTGTTGAGATAGAGTGGTGACTTCAAGCTGTTTACATGTGGAACCCAGAAACTGGAAGTCTCACTCTATTTTTTTACTAGCTCTCTAGTATTTGAGAAGCACCAAGTATGTTTTTTTACTTGACTCAGGAATAAAACTTGTAAATTAATTATTCTTATTTTATGTGAATAAACTCATTTGAAATTTTAAAAAATGTAATAGTGTCATGGTTATTAAAAGTCTTTTATGTTGCCCAGCTGAGAGAGTCTGCATGGCCCTGCCTTAAATATTTCTGTGGTCTTAACAAAGGATCTTACAGCAGCATCTTTGAGATGTTGATGCTGAAATCATGTTTTGTTGGCAAAGCTTTGGATTTGCTATTTTCCCTAAAGCCATTTTATTCTGTGAAAAAAATTTTTTCCAGAAGAGACTGGCAATAAGAAATAGTTTCCTTTTTGAGCCCAGCAAAACCTGATGCAGAAATTTTTCTCTAAATTCTGTTTGAAAACTATGCAATTTCATCTTTAGTTTTTCCCTAAATATCCATAATTTATCATATGCAGCTTAAATAACCCAGGTGGCACTTTAACATTCTTCCTGAAAATTTCATTGACTAAATCCACATGCATATTTCCTATTTTCAAAATTATCACAAATTGTGGTCAAAAGTGTTGCTGAACTTTCCTCTACTACATAACACAATTTACCTTTTCTCTAACCTCCAATAGCAGTTTTCTTCTTATCCTTCCAATCTTCTTTAACAATCTCATTGAGGCCATTGTAGATTCAACTTTACCAGATTCAGAGCCAATATTATATAATTTGGGTTTTTCTTAAAGCATAACCACACTTTCAGTACCAAGTTCTTTTCCTATTAGTTATTAAGGTATAAAAAAGTATCCCCAAACTTAGTGGTTTAAAACAAAATTGATTTTTTTGTAGATTGACTTGACTCAGCTGGACAGCTCTGCTCCCCTTATTTTAGGTGACCATGAATCATCTGTAGGCTTGATTGACTGGAATATCTAAGATGACTTAGTCATATAGCTGGTAGTTGATGCTGGCTATTATCTGGGAATTCAACTAAGACTGTAAACAGAATGCCTACAGGTTGCCTTTCCTTGCTTGTGGCTTGGTTCTCTCACAGCATAGTGGCTGTATTCTAAGAGGAGGTATCCCAAAATATTTCCAGTTGTGAAGAAACAAAATATTTTGGACCCTTAATGACTAGGTACAGAAGCAGAAGAGTGTCACTTCTGCTGTATCTTCTTATTAGTTAAAGCAGTCACAAAGCCTATACATATGTTCACATTAGACGTGGGGAAATAAACTCAGAGAATGTTAGTGAAATTCTAAGGGTCAAGGAAAAGAATGTTAGCAAAAACCCATCGGCTCTTAAAAAGATGGTGAGCAAGAACATAAATGAAAGTAAAGAAATGTTATTGGAAGCTGGAGAAAGGGAGAATTGTTGTTATATAGTAACAAAGTTTAACAACATTGGCCAGGCATGGTGGATCAAGCCTGTAATCCCAGCACTTTGGGAGGCTGAGGTGGGTGGATCACTTGAGGTCAGGAGTTTGAGCCCAGCCTGACCAACATGGCGAAACCCTGTCTCTACTAAAAATACAAAAATTAACCAGGCATGGTGGCTCGCACCTGTAGTCCCTGCTACTTGGGAGGCTGAGACAGGAGAATCACTTGCACCCAGAAGGTGAAGGCTGCAGTGAGCCAAGATCATGCCACTACACTCTAGCCTGGGTGACAGAGCAAGACTCAGTCTCAAAAAAAAAAAAAAAAAAAAATTGTCAGTTCCAACAGCATAGGGGCTAAAAAATATACTTAATAAACAAGCTAATTTAGCTAAAGATATTTCCAGGCAGTGTTGAAAGTGTCACCTGGCTTCTTCTTACTGTCTGTAGTAAAATGAAAATAAAAAAGTTAAGCTAAAAGAATAATTGTTAAATATATAAATTATCCAGAGCTTTCTATGTTTAAAATAAAACTGTATCTAAATCCTGCCTATCCAGATGGCAAACAACGCTAAAAATATGAAAATGGTTTCCAGGAAAAGATCAAATCCAAGATATTGTCAGGAAAACACTGTCTAAAGATAAAGGGTGTGACTGTGAAAACTTTATCAAGACTTTAGGAATATTTAAAGTAATGTATCAAAAATAAAAACAAATAGTATCTCTAAAAATCTTAAAGGAAGACCTCACAGACTCATTGACAATGGAACTTCCAAGGATTTTAGATGTGTTTTTCTACAGCAGCCATGCAGAAAGTTCAAAATAAAGTTTATTGTGACAAAATTTGTTATCAATGTCGCTTTTTAAAAAATTGAGTACATTCCCAATAAGATTTCTAAGAGGCCCATAGAATCTTTTTAAACTGGTTGTTTGCTCTATCCTCTACTTATTTTTTACTTTAAACTTTTTTTACTTGTTTTTTTTTTTTTTAACTTTCACTTTAGATACAGAGGGTACATGTGCAGACTTGTTACACAGGTATATTGCAGAATACTGAGGTTTGCAGTACAACTGATCTCTTCACCCAGGTAATCAGCATAGCACCCAATAGTTGTTCAATCCTTGCCCTCTTCTCTCCCTCACCTCCCTTGCAGTCCCCAGTCTATTTTTGCCATCTTTTTGTCCATGAATATTCAATGTTTAGCTCCCATTTATAAGTGAGAACATGAGTTATTGGTTTTCTTATCCTGCATTAATCACTTAGGATAATTGTCTCCAGCAACATTCATGTTGCTGTAGGAGACTTCATTTTGTTCTTTTTATGGCTGTGTAGTATTCCATGGTGTATACACTGTGTAGTATTGGTTTTCTTATCCTGCATTAATCACTTAGGATAATTGTCTCCAGCAATATCCATGTTGCTGTAAGAGACTTGATTTTGTTCTTTTTATGGCTGTGTAGTATTCCATGGTGTATATGTACCACATTTTCTTCATTCAACGAATCATTGATGGGCATCTATGTTAATTCCATTAATTTGCTATTGTGAATATTGCTATGATGAACATACAAGTGCGTGTGTCTTTTTGGTAGAATGATTTATTTTCTTTTCAATGTATACCCAGTAATAGGACTGCTGGGTCAAATGGTAGTTCTGTTTTAAGTTCTTTGAGAAATCTCCGGACTGCTTTCCACAGTGGCTGCATTAATTTACATTTCCACCAACAGTGTATAACTGTTCCCTTTTCTCCACAGCCTTGCAAGCATCTGTTGTTTTTTGACTTTTTAGTAATAGTCACTCTGCCTGATGTGAGATGGTATCTCATTGATTTTGATTTGCGTTTCTCTGACTATTTATGATATGGAACATTTTCTCATATGTTTGTTTGCCACTTGTATGCTGTCTTTTGAGAAGTGTCTGTTCATGTTCATGTCTTTTGCTCACTTTTTAATGGAGTTATTTGTTTTTTGCCTCTTGAATTGTTCCTTATAGATCCTGAATATTAGACCATTGTTGAATGCACAGTTCATGAATATTTTCTCCCATTCTTTAGGTTGTCTGTTTTCTCTGTTGATAATTTCACTTGTTGTGCAGAAACTCTTGTTTAATTAGGTCCCACTCATCGAATTTCATTTTTGTTACAATTGCTTTTGAGGACCTAGTCATAAATTCTTTCCCAAGACCAATGTCCAGAATGGTGTTTCCTAGGTTTTCTTCTAGGATTCTTACACTTTAACATTTTACATTTAAATATTTAATCCACCTTGAGTTAATTTTTGATATGGTAAAATGTAGGAGTCCAGTGTCAGTCTTCTGCATGTGACCAGCCAACTATCCCAGCACAATTTATTAAACAGAAAATTCTTTTCCCATTGCTTATTTTTGTCAACTTTGTCAAAGATAAAATGGCTGTAGGTGTGCAACTTTATTTCTGGGTTCTCTGTTTTGTTTCATTGGTCTATCTATGTGTCTGGTTTTGTTTGTTTGTTTTTACCAGTAAAATACTTATAGTATAGCTTGAATTTGGGTAATGTGATGCCTCTGGCTTTGTTATTTTTGCTTAGGATTGCTTTGGTTATTTGGGCTCTTTTTTTTGTTTCATATTAATTTTTAAACAGTTTTTTTCTGTGAAAAATGACATTGGTATTTTGATAGAAATTACATTGAGTCTATAGGCTTCTTGGGCAGTGTAGCCATTTTAATGATATTGATTCTTTCAATCCATGAACATGGATTGTTTTTCCATTTGTTTGTGAGACATGATTTTTTTCAGCAACATCTTGTAGTTTTAAGAGACTCACAAATGAATCGTATTTGTAGAAACACTGTTAGCTTAGATGTAGAGGGGCAGATATAATACAAAAGAGAAAACTGCCTTTGGACTCTGAAATTACTATGGGCTGGAAAGAGCCTGAAACACTACTCAGTTACCAACACCAGCCATTTATTGTGAAAAGAAAGGATGAATTAAAACATGGAATCAAGATCTCAGATGGTGCAGTTAAGCATCAAAATGTATAAATCCCAGGCAGTAGACATGAACCTTAATCAAGAGACTGGAAACGTGTCCACCTGAATTTCAGAATTGCTTGAGAATAGTTATACCTGTAGGCTCTCTATTTACCCCCTTTTTGAAATGGAGGGCTTTGTGAAGTTATCCTATGTACATTGGGTGTCTTGGGGACAGAAAAGTTATCTCTTTAGTTCACAGGGAAATTGCACTTGAAGAGCTGTACTCTATGAACTTAACCTGAGGCATCATCACACCTGAACTAGATTAATGACATTTTAGTCTGTTTGGGCTGCAATAAAAAAAATAACACAAATTGAGTAGCTTATAAACAGGAATTATTTCTCACTGTTCTAGAGTCTGGGGTGTCCAAGATCAAGGCTCCAACAGATTCAGCATTTGGTGAAGGCCAACTTTCTGATTCACAGATGGTGTCTTCTCACTGTATCCTTATATGATAAAAGGAGCAAGGGGTCTTTCTTGGCCTCTTTTAAAGGGCACTAATCTCATTCATGAGAGCTCTGTTCTTTTAACTTAACCACCATCCAAAGGCTTCACCTCCTAATACTATAATACCTACACCTTGAACAGCAGGATTTCAACAAATATATTCTTAGGGGACACATTCACTTATAACAAAGCACACAAGGAGCTGTTTGACCTAAAACCTGCACCTGAGACATAAAGAAATTATATTTTAAGGAATATTTAGAAAAGGGTGAGTATATTTTGTATGTGGGAGGTCTATGAATTATTAGGGGCCAGAGGGTGGACTATGGCAGACAGCCTTAAAAATACCCCCAGTGATCCAAGCCTCCATGTATTTATATTTTTATATACTCCATTCTCACACTGAATCAGGGATAGCCCTATTTGATCAATGGTGGAAATGAAAGTGCATGATTTCCTATTTGGAAAAGTCTACATAGGGATTGAGAAGTCTCTGGACAATATCTGTACCAACTTACCAGCTGTGTGAGTGAACCACTTTGGAAACAGATGCTCTGTCTCTAGTTAAGCCTTCGGTTGATTGCTGCATTTGCTGACACTGACTGTAACCTCAGAAGATATCACAAACCAGAGCCATTCAACTGAGAAATGGCAAGTGAAATAAAATGGCTATTATTATTTTAAAACACTGTAAATCAAAAATGAAATTCTCAGCCCACCCCTCCACCCCCTACAACCAATCTGAATGAACTCCTTCCTCTCCGCCAGGGCATTCCAAAGTTAACCTGAAAGACTGGTTCAGGCCATGATGGGAAGTGGGGGTTAGACATGCCTCATTATGCCCTCCTTCCTTTTGGAATTCAGGAAAGCCAACCAGCATTTAACATAAATACAGACCTTAAGTCTTACAAGAAACATTTACAATCTATTTTCTCTGAAGCCTGCTACTTGGAGGCTTCATCTGCAATGTCTTATTGGGACCTAGACATTCATTTCTATTAACAATAACTTTCAACCAATTTCCAATCAGAAAATTTTAAAATCTACCTATGACCTGGAAACCCCTGCTCTGAATTGTCCAGCCCTTCCTAATTGAACCGATGTAAATCTTACATGTATTGATTGATGTATTATGTCTCCCTAAATGGTGTAAAAGCAGGCTGTACCCCAACCACCTTAGGCACATGTCCTCAGGAGCCCCTGAGACTGTGTTACGGGTGCATTCGTAATCTTGGCAAAATAAACTTTCTAAATTGATTGAGACCTGTCTCAGATACTTTTGGGTTCAAACCACTAAATGCTGGAACAATTTTTTATAAAGGAACAGATATGTAAAACAGATCATTTAAATGCATGAGACTATATGAAATCACCAACTGTAGAGAGATACAGAAAAAAATAGAAGAGGTCCAAAGACTAATCCCAGAGATGTTCCAATATGTAGGCATCCAGTAGGTGAAGGTAAATTAGCAAAGAAAATTTTAGGCAGTGGCTATCCAGAAAGAGAAAACCAGATGCATGTGATCTGCTGGAAGCTAAGAGAAGAAAGTGTTTCAAAGAAGAGGACTAATCAGTAGTGTCAAATGCTGCTGATGGGTCAAGAGGGGTGGGAATTGAGCAATGTGAAGTTCACTAGTTACCTTGATAAGACTAGTTTGGGAAAATATAATTTAAGCTAGTTTAAAAAGCCAAAGAGGAGAGAAATTAGAATCTGTGAGTATAAACCACACTTAAAAAAAAAAATTTTTTTTTAATGAGGCAGTAACATGAATACAACTTGACCCTCCTCAAAAAGGTACTGACCCAGGAATAAAAGTTTATTATTTGAACCACTCAAAGAAATCTACAAGCTCAAAATATACTGATAAAAGAAAGTACTACCAAATATATGTGCATTCCATATTGAAAAGCTGGGTGGTCAATACGGACAAGAAAAGTAAACCTAGCAAAAGCATCAGAAGACCCATATAACTTCCTAAATGATGTACCAGACAGTCCTGCCTGTCACTGACTCACATCTTCACATAATCTCCATAATAACCATAAACAGAGCCAAAGAATCTCAGTAATTATATGATAATGTGCTATCACATTGTGTCAGACAACTGTTATATTGCTTCTTCTTATAATTACAAAATTAAACCGCAAGTGAGGAAGACGATATTTGGATCCCAGGAAAAAATATGTTCCTGCTTCTATGCCTACTAAAGTCATTATATAAATGATAGATTATTGTCAAGCATTTTGAATGCTTAGAAACAAGGGTAAATTAGTTTGTGTGATTATTACTACATTATGAGATGGAAAAAGCCAAGACATGGGAAGTTAAGAATACATATATCAGAGTGTAATATTTTGCCTTTATGGGAGCAAAGATTAATGAATCTACTACGGTTTAAATGTTTGTCTCCTCTGAAACTCGTGTTGAAACTTACTCTCCAATGTTACAGTATTAATAAGTGGGGACTTTATGAGGTGATTGGATTGTAAGTGGTCTGCCCTCATAAATTGATTAATTCATTCATAGATTAATGGGTTCTCATTGTAGTGGGTTAGCGATCACAAGAATGGGTCTGCTATAAAACCAGCTTGGCTCTCAGTGTGCTTCTGTCCCTGTGATGCCTTCTACCACATTATGACACAGAAAGGAGGTCCTCACCAAATGAAACCCCTTGACCTTGGACCTCCCAGCCTCCAGAACTGTAAGAAATACATTTTTTAAAAAATTATAAGTTACCCAGTCTCTGATATTGAATTATAGCCAAAGAAAATGGACTCAGACAGAAAATTGATGCCAAAAGTGGGGCTGTTGTTATAATAAATTCCTAAAAATGTAGAAGTGGCTTTGGAACTGGGTAATAAGTTGAGACTAGAAGATTTTGGAGGTGCAAGCTATAAAAAGCCTATATACCATAAAAAAAGCACTAAGGGCAATTCTGATAAAGGCCTAGAAGAAGACAAAAAGACTAGGAAAAATCTGGAACTTCTTAGAGATTACTTAAGTGGTCACGACCAGAATGCTGACAGAAATGTAGAACATAAAGGCCATGCTGATGAGGTCTCAGGTGGAAATAAAGAATAAGTTATTAAAATATGGAAAAAAAGTCTGTCTTGCTAAAAGATAGCAAAGTGCTTGGCAAAACTGTGTCCATGCCCTGAGGCTTTGTGAAAGACCAAACTTTAGAGTGATAAACTAGAATATCTGGCAGAAGATATTTTTAAGCTGCAAAGCATTCAAGATGCTGCATAGTTACCTTTGGTTGCTTAAAGTGAAATTTTGGAGCAAACAGATGATTTAAAGACAGAATTTATAATTAAAGAGAAGTACAATATAGAAATTTGGAAAATTCACAGACTGGTCATGTAAAGAACAAAAAGCATGTTTGGGTGTGATTAGTACTGATAGAAAAGAACCAAAGGCTATTTATGAGGACAAAGGGAGAAAAATCTCAAAGGCATTTTAGAGATCTTTGAAGCTGCCTCACTTGACATCAGAGGCCCAGAGGCCTAGGAGGACAGAACAGTTTTGTAGGACAGGGCCAAGGCACCCTCCACAAACTCACTGCTCAGAGTTGACTCAGGACTCTGTTTCCTACATCATGCTGCAACACTCCTCGGCTGCTCCAGCTGTGGCTCAGTCTGCTGCTCTGAGAGATATAAACTGTAAACCTTGGTGGCACCACACCATGGATCAAGCAGGCCCAGTTGTGGCTAGTGCTGCTACTCCAGAGAGCTCAAGCATTAAGACTTGCTTGGTGTCAATCTGGTACTAATTTTGCAATTGTGCAGAATGCAAAAACTGTGATACCAGGGTGGCCTCCACCTAAATTTCAGAGGATGTATTGAAAAGCCTGGGGGCCCAGGCAGAGACTTGTTGCAGGGATGGATCCACCACTGAGAGCCCGAACCAGGGCAATGCTGAACTGAAAGGTGGAGTGACAGCCAGGGTTGCTTTTGAGATTCCAGAATTGTAGGGCCACTAGTAGCATATAATGCCCATCAGGGAAAGCTGCAGGCACCAGCGTGCAACTCCAACCCAAAAGAGCTGAAGTGTAGGCTGACCCTGGCAAAGCCACAGGGGTGAGATTGCCCAACATTATGGGGGCCTACTCCTTGCTCCAGTGTGCACAGGATGCCGGACATGAAGTCAGCTTTAAGAATCAATGTCTTCTTTGCTGGGTTTTGAACTTGCTTGGGGCATTTTACTCCCCTCTTCTGGCCTATTTCTCCCTTTTAAAATAGGAATGTGTACCCTATAACTATCCCACCATTGTATCTTAGAAGTAGATAATTTGTTTTAATTGTATAGGCTCACAGTTGAGACTTTGGGTTTTGGACTTTTGAATTGGTGCTGGAATGAGTAAAGACGTTGGGTCTATGGGCATGGAAGGAATGTGTTCCTATGTGAGAAGATTATGAGTCTGGGGAGGCCAGAGGTGAATACTATAATTTGAATGTTTGTTCCTTCTGAACTTATTTTGAAACTTAATCTCTAATGTAACGGTAATAAGAGGTGGGACCTTTAAGAGGTGATTGGGTCATGAGGGTTCTGCCCTCATAAATGGATTAAATCATTAATGGATTAATGGGTTATCCCTGGAGTGGGTCACTTATTGCAAGAGTGGGTCTGTTATAAAAGCCAGTCTGGCTCTCAGTGTGCTTCTCTTGCCCTGTAACGCCTTCCATCATGTCATGATTCAGGAAAAAGCCCCTAACTAGAAGCAGCCCCTTGACCTTGGACTTAGCCTCCAGAACTATAAAAAATAAATTTATTTTTATCCTAAATTACTCAGTCTGTTGTATTGTGTTACAATAATAAAAGCCAGACTGAGACAGAATCCATGCCATGAAGTGGTATCTTTTAGTGGTGGAGATAACATGAATATAGGCTTAAATCCTCACTTGCTACTTATTAGCTATACCATCCAAGCAATTTGTTTAGGCCTCCTAACCTCAGATTACATGCCTCTAAAATCAGGACAGTAATAGTTGCCTTGAAGATTTATGATGAGCATTGGAAAAAATGAAAAGAAAGCACTAAGCATGTTGCCTACCATAGGATGGGTATATTTGTCAGCTTCGGCTACCATAACACAATACTATAGACTGGGAGGCTATAAAAACAGAAATTTATATTCTCACTGATAGCTTGGATAGCTGAGATCTAGGTGCCAGTATGTTCAGGTTCTGGCTATCTTCACGGCTTGCAGATGATTACCTTCCTGCTGTGTGCTTACCTGACCTTCCCTTGGCAGATGCACACAGAGAGAGCCAGATAGAGGGCTAGCTCTTCTATGTCTCTTCCCATAAGGACACCAATTCTATCATAACAGCCCATCCTCATAACCTCATCTAACTCTAATCACGTCCCCAAAGTCCCATTTCTAAATACCACCACATTGTTGGGGTTAGGGCTACAACATATAAATTTTGATTGGTCACATTTAGTTCATAACAAATATCCAAAAATAACAATGATGATGAAATTGTAACATTTGTTGTCACAGGGTCTATATTATAATTAAACCTACTACTAATGATAATCTTGACCCTAGAATTTAATTTACAGTTTCTTTTGCTAAATATAGTGCTATAATAGATTGTCTTTCCTTTATAAGAATTTTGGGTTTTTTATTTATTATCAAAATGCTTTACACTCAAGGTTGGCATGCTTGGATTCTAAGCTTTTTTAGTGTAACCATTGTGCCACATTCATTTTGTAAGCCATGGCACCTAGCACAATGCCTAGAACATAATAAATGTTATTTAGATGTTTGATGAATGAATGACTGAAATGATATTCTCTACTCTAAATTCATTTTTCTTTCGTTTTTATACTTGCAGTGGATAAATAGAATTTGAAAGCATAGACAATAATATAACTTTCCATAAAGAAAGGTAGGTGTTTTAAAAAAATTATAATATGTAAAGTCTATTTTAGAAAATGTATTTTGGATATTGTTGAATAAAGGCCACAATCTCAAATTTCTTATGCTATCTCTTTGCACTCTGACAACAAAAGTGGTTCTTTTCCATACTAAACTGGCCACTGTAAAAATTTAACTGCTTTTGGCAGGGAAATTAGCAGACAGACTTGGCTGTGGTCTTTAATGGAAATGTAATCAGCAGTCTGTCTTTATGAGGGTACACTGCTATCACCAAATATCTACTTAGGTAGTGAGGCCAAGGCTGCAGGCAGCAGTCCAAAGGCATTAACATTCCCCAGGTGACAATAAAAAAATGAAATGTGCTCATGGGGAGCTGATTCATTTCAGATTTCCCAGTATTTTAAAAGTAAAAGAGAAAGTTGGTCATTTGACATCAATTTAGTCTGCTGAGGTTCTCTAATTTGCCAATAAAAGACTTTACCACCATCTATCCAATGAACTCACATTGCATTTTCTAGTTGAAGGGTGTATTCTCTCTGCAGTCATAAGCTAACTAGCTCCCTGTAAAAGCTGTCAGAATAGTTCTAGATTCTTCCCATGACACAAAACACCCTTTATAATCTAGCCTTGTATTTCCGACTATAATGACCCCTCCTGGTACTCCCCTTCTCAAAATATGTGTCCAAAGATTATAGAGCTACTTACACTTTCTAACTGTGCATACAATTTGGTGCTTCTGTATATTTGCATACCCTTCTGTTCATCCTGGAATGCCTTTTTCCTGGTTCACTTGGAAAATACCTTAATATTATTCCATACCAAAATCAGGGATCACTTCCGCTATAGATAGTAATTTACCCAAAAGGTTATCCAAGAGAAAAAGTCCTCCAGCAATTTTTTTTTCCTTAGAATTCCTGCTTTGGGCCAGGACATATGTCTCCCAGTTCATACTGAGTTTTAAATACTCATTTTTTAAAAATCTCTCTCCTTCACTAGTTTCTGAGCTCCCTGAAAGTAGGATCAATACCTATGTCATTTTGTATCTCAGAATCCTAGGACAGTGCCAGACATGTAGAATTTGAATTTATATGTCCAAATGTATTTGACTTCTAAAGGCATATTTAAAATGCCCAAAGATATTTTCAAAAGGTAGAAAAACCATTATTTTCAGTATAGCTATAACTTTCAATAGAACAGTTACCTTTAGAACAATGGTACTTGTTATAGGTTAGATTATATAAATCATGAAAAATGGACATTTTCTGAGACATTCTGATATATAATCATTCCTCATTTATCTGTGGCTTTGCTCCTGCAGTTTCAGTTACCCATAGTCAACCACAGTTTAAAAAAAAAATGTGTATTCTGTAGCTGTTGGGTGGAATGCTATAAATGTCAGTTAGGTTCATTTGTCTACAGTGCAGTTTAAATCTGATATTTTTCCCCTTATTTTCTGTCTGGATGATCTGTTCATTGCTGAAAGTGGAGTGTTGAAGTGTTGAAGTTGCCTACTGTTATTGTATTACAGCCTCTTTTTCTTTGATCTATTAATATTGGTTTTATATATTTAGGTGTTCCAATGTTGGGTGCATATATTTTATAATTGTTATATCCTATTGCTGAATCAATCCCTTTACCATTATATAATGACATTCTTTGTCTCTTTTTACAGTTATTAATTTAACATCTATTTTATCTGATATAAGTATAGCTACTCCTGATTTCTTTCGGTTTCCATTCACATACAATATCTTTATTCATCTCTGTACTTTCAGTTTATGTGTATTCTTACAGGTGAAGTGAGTCTGTTGCAGCCAGAATATTGTTGGGTTTTGTTTTTTACCCATTTGGCCACTCTGTGTCTTTTAATTGGAGAATTTAATCCATTTACATTCAAGGTAATTATTGATAGGTAAGGGCTTACTGCTGCTAGTTTGATTTGTTTTCTGGTTGTTTTACAGATTCATTCTTCCTTTCTTCCTCCATTACTGTCTTTCTTCTATTACTCTCTTTATTTGAGGTTAAGTGATTTTTTTCTAGTAGAATGTTTTGATTCTTTTTTTTTTTTTTTTTTTGGCATATCTCTTGTAGGTCCTTGTGATTACCATGAGGCTTACAAAAAACATCTTATAGATATAAAAAGATTATTTTAAAATACTCACAACCTAATTTTGATTGCAAATAAAAATAAAAGAGAAAAATCTTCTACTCTTTCTCTACTCTTTAACTCCACCCTCCCATATTTTGATTTTTGATGTCACAATTTGCATCTTTTTATATTATATATCCCTTAACAAATCATTGAAGTTATTATTTTGTTTTGTTTTTTAACCTTTGTGCTAAATATATAAGTGATTTATACACCACCATCACATTATTAGAGTATTCAGAATTTTACTGTGTATTTGCTTTTACCAGTGGATTATGAACTTTTAGATGTTTTCATGTTATTCATCAGCATCTTTATTATTATTATTATTTTTGAAGACCTCTCTTTAGCATTTCTTATAAGACAGGTCTGGAGGTGAATTTGCTCAGCTTTTGCTTTTCCAGAAAAGTCTTTATCTCTCTTTCATACCAGAAAGACAGCTTTGCTGGGTATGATATTTTTGGTTAGCAATTTTTTTTCCTCCAGCACTTTGAATATATCAATCCACTCTCTCCTGGCCTATAAAATTTTTGCTTAGAAGTCTACTGTTAAGCATATTGGAACTTCCTTATATGTTACTTATTTATTTTATCTTACTGTTTTTAGGATTCTCTTTGTCATTGATCTTTGAAACATTAATTAGAACATGCCATGAGGTAGTCTTATTTGTATTGAACGTGATAGGAAACGACCTTCCTGTACCAGGATATTTACATCTTTTTCCAGATTTTTCTGTTATTATTTCTTTAAAGAAGCTTTCTACCCCTTTCTGTTCCTCTATTTCCTCTTACACACTAATGCCTCATCAGTTTTCTCTTTTGATGCCATCCCATAAATCTTTTAAGCTTTATTTCTTTATTTTTTTCCCTCTGAGTCTACATTTTTAATGAACTGGTCTTTGATTTCATAGATTCTTCTATTTAATCAATTATGCTACTGATGCTCTCTATTGCATTTTTTGTTTTGTTCATTGTAATTTTCAGCTCCAGGATTTGTTGTGTTTGTTGTTGTTGTTGTTGTTGTTGTTTTCTTTTTTTCAAATTCTCTGTTAAAATTTTCTGGTAAATTTCTGAGTTGTTCCTATGTATTTTCTTGAAGTTGCTGTTTCCTTAAAATACCTATTTTTAATTTTTTTCAGGAAAATCTTCCACCTCCATCTCTTTAGTGTCAGTCATTGACATCTCAGTTCGTTCATTTGGTCATATCATATTTCCCTGACTGATTTTCATATTTGTAGCTGTTTGTTGATGTCTGCACATTTATGTAGGTATCTGTTCCAGTCTTCAGTCTTGCATTGTTTAGGAGCTTCCTTCAGCACTACACGTGTCCAGAGATTTAGGGTAGGTTGATTCGTGAGATCCCTAAACCCATTACTATATATTTTAATCTTGAAGCACTAGGGGGTACACTAAGCCCAGGACTGCCATGGCTGAAATTCTTTGGCCACAAAAGCTGAATACAGTGCAGGGTCACACCTAAAGCTCATTACTGTCAAGACCAGTGCAGCGCTGGGGCATGCCCAAGTCCTGCAGTTTCTATAGCTTACCCAACACTGAGGTTTATTTAATGCCCAAGGTTGCTATAGTTGACTAGTGGTGATATAGGCCAGATTTCAAGTTTGTCTTTCCAGGTTCCTGGGTTCCTGTCTGGCACTGAGCCCTGAGCTCCCATTTGGCACTGTAGCAGTTCTAAAGGCTCTGCTCAGAGGCGCAATCTGGTGTCAGGGTCCATGGGATTTTGCCTAGTACTGAGTTTTACTGTGGTGGGCCCAGTGGAGGTTCCAAGGCAAAGACTTATGCTTACTTCCTTCTCCTTTCCCCAAGTGGACAGAGTCTCTCTCAGCACTGCAATACCTAGGGTTGGAGGAGGAGTGATGTAGGCAATTCCATGGTCACAGAGACTGACACAGTCCTAGTTTGCCAAATCCTACTGCCACTGACACCAGTGCAGCCCTAGAGCAGGCCCAAGGCCTGCAGCCTGCCTGCCACTTAATTCAGGGCCCAAGGCCACTGTATTCAGATGATGATGATGCAGGTCGGATCTTGAGTATATCCCACTGGGACAACAGGTACCTGTCTCTTGCCAGGGTGGATCCATGAGTGTTAGCCTGATGTCTAGGACTAGAGGCTTTTGCCTAGTGCAGGGTTCCACTATGGCAGCCCCCCTACAGGGTTCCAAGGCAAAATCTTATGCTTATATTTTTTTCCTTCCCTCAAGCAAATGGTATCTCTCTCTGTGCTTTACTGCCTGGGATTCGGGGAGGGGTGATGTGGGAAATGTGAGGCTGTCCATTCTACTGCCTTCAATTAGTCTTTTCCTATTATTATGATAAGACCAGGTAGTACTGTGATCTCTCTTCTGGTTTTCTTACATCTCATGAAGATTTGTTTGAGTGTGGATAGTTGTTTGAATTGATGTTTCTGTGGGAGAACAATCAATCAATCGCTGGAGAATCCTACTCTGCCATCTTGCTCTGCCACTCTTTATACATATTTCAAAACACCATATAAACACAATAAATACATACAATTTTTATTTGTTAATTAAAATTAATTAATTACTTTTTTTAAAGGAAAAGATAAAAAATTGACAAGTGGAAAGAAATTGTGTGAGTTAAACCAAAGTAATTCTGAGCATGTTATTATAGTAGTCTTTATATTTTATTACCCTTATAAAGGGTTGTTTAATTATAGCTCTCTCAAAACAGATTCAGCTTATCTGGAACCTCAGGCATCTAAATAAAGAGTGGATCATACTTACATGAGTGTCAATACATGCTATATCATGATTCTCAGAAAGAGGGAGAAGATGACCTTCCATTTAATTATGTAATGAGATTCATCACTAGAAAATTAATTGACATGTCTCCTATGACACTGTCTAATCAATGTTGAAGACAGTTGACTATCATTTAATTTAACTCATTTAATATTATAAATACACTTCTCATAAGCCTTTGTTGGCTTCTATCTATATAGTGCTCTATATTTTTTTTCAAATATACTCATTCCATCTATATTCCTTTATTCTGCAGATGGTTATTGAATGCCTACTATATGCTAAGGATTATGCTAGACTCTGGAGAAAGAATGGTGCACAAAACAAGACATGATCTCTGATCTGCTTATAGCAATGGTTTCACTGCTAGGGTTCCACATTAAACTCACCCGAGGGAGATTTTAAAATTCACTTAGGCCCAGGCCCATCATCTAATTTTTACACATAAGCATGAATTAAACTAACTCATTCTGCTATTATGTTTCTAAGTGACATATACAACTTCACTGACATTCTTGATAAACTAAAAGATCTTGTGGTTTTCGCAAATAGTCTTCTCTTTGTTTTTGCCTGGTTTCATAGCAGAAACAGAAGAAGAAATTACCCAGCATGATGCAATTGATCTCTCTCAACCTCAGTTACCGTCTTTTATTCGGTAAATATAAATATCTCTCTACCACCAATTTTCTTCTTATTTTATTCCTACCAATGACAATACCCATATATTGGAAAAGTATTCCTTTTCTTGTTACTATAATTCTTTCTATTTAAAAAGCTTGACTACAGATACAGGCTGCTGATTTTTTGAAAATGCCATGATCTGTTTTCCAGTTTAATAACAACATTTAAAATACCTTAGAATCAAAACATAAGTTTCAAAACAATGGATAAATGACTGGTTTTTAAGACACAGCCGTAAAGACAGTTCTCTAAGGCAAATATTCTATTCTGGTTTATAGATTCTCCCAAATTCTACTTACAATAATGGTACATTATTTCATTGTATTTGTCTGGTTATCATGTCTTTTCATTGCAAGGTCAGTAGGTTTTTTAAGGTTGGTCTCCTCACTTCTATAGTCAAGCTCTCTAGAGCTGCTTTATAGCTCATTTTCTTCTTCTAGGCCAACAGGAGGATAATTTTATTTCCTCACTTTTCTGAATTTATCAAGGCCATGCGATCGTTTTGGCTAATTGTTTCATGCATTTCTTCTAGACCAAAACATTTTAACTTCTCGTGAAAATCTCTCCAGCATTTCATCTCTCTGGCTGTGCTATCTGAAAAATTTGGGAATCCTGTGTTCCAGATGCTGTCTCTATAGGAGAAATGGTAAATTCTTCAACAACCTGTGTCCCTGAGTGACTAGGTTAAACAGAAGTCCCTGCTGATCTGAATGGGATAGTTGTATGAATAAGAAATAGTAATTTTTGAATTGTTTACTACAGCATAAGGCTACCCTAACCTGACTAATATCACCTTATTATCTTTAAATCAGAAGCAGTTTCAGTGATAAACCAGATTATTTATGACTTTATTCTTTTTTTCTCAGTGAGCAGTGGGTTTCATCAGCCTCTGTAAAACAGATCTAAAAAGATCAAAAGGTCAAACCTTGAGGTTGAATCTATAGACATAACAGCACATTGCTTTTATAAACTTTCTTCCAAAATATTATAAATGAGTACCATCAATGGGTACCAAGGTAATATATTATTATCTTGAAAAGCTCTTGTGAATTTTTTGTCCACTTGTGTTTTCCAGCCCTGCATTTCTCTTATTTTTTTCTAAAGGCTCTGATTACTTTTCTTGTTTAGAACTAATTCATTACTGTTTGGAATTGTTTCTCTGGAATAATGCACCAGACTCAAAAAAGATGCTATATGAGAAGAGTGAGACAGAATCAAAGATTAGCCAACCATAATTGTAAACTTTGTGGTTATTCAAACTATTTATACTTTCAAAGAAAGTAAATTGGATTTACTTTTGCTGAGCCATTCCATTTACAGCTGTCATTCATCATGCTGAAAATGTTTTCTCTTTGTGTTCAAAGGGCATGAGGAATGCCAGTCTACCTCTTCAAAAAGTAATGAAACAGTCATGGAAGATGAAACAGAAACTACATGTCAATTAATCCAAGCATTGATTCCAAGCATCAATATAAATAATTGCAAAATTAATTTCATTGCATTTAACTTTCAACAAAGGCTTCTTTTTTTCAGAAAGAAAAAAAAATGCCTTTCTATTTCCATGCCCATTCTATGCCAAATGAACTATTACTCCGATTTATAATTAACTTGGGCTATAGTGGAAAAAAATTGCATCATTTCTGATTATGTCTATTAGGCAAATGGTTTTTATTGAGAACATATTGATATTTTGGGCAAAAATTTAATAGTAAATTCAGATTGACACAGAGATTGCCCACCAAAAGATTGTTTTACCAAGAACAATACCTCTAAATGTAACCAAATAGAAGTATCTTTGCTGGAGGAAGAGTGTATTAAATGGGCTCTCCTAGCTTACCCTATAACAACAAACTGTCCCCAAATCTCAATGACTTTCAACAACAAGTTTATATCTTGCTTACATTTATTTTTATTATTTGTCCACCTTGATTTTGTTCTATTTGGGGTCCCACACTATAGCAACAATCTCTGTCAGCAACATGTTATTGTTATGGCAGAGGGAAAAGAGCAGCAGTGGAATCAGGCGAGAGCCTGTAAATCTTCTTCTATAAAGTGAAACACATCACATTACTCACATTTCATTTACCAAAGCAAGACACAAAGTCTAGGCTCATGTCAATAGAGTGGGAGAGGCAGCAATTACTTTAAAAAAGTGATAAAATATACCCAAAGGTAACTTTTTCACTTAGTTAAGGTTCAAGTTAGAATGGTATGACTGATATGAAGCCTCCCTCAATTTGACTAGACCCAAAACTTATCTCTGTCAACCCTAAGTTCCCTGAGATATGTCAAGCTAATTTCCATCACCATGCATACCACTTACTAATGGTGAAGGTCTGGTAAAACTTCCCCTGTACCTTTTAGACCCCAGAGAGCTGAAAGCGTAGTGATGAAAATCTCAGGAAATGGCATTTTGTTTGTCTCTTTTAAAGCTATTTACTAAACCCAGCCAAAAACAGTGCTCTGTTTTCTCTTTTTAAGTCAAGGCAATCTTTTGGATCTAGTGCCCCAATTTGAAATACTGCACAGTGAGGAATAAATCCAAACTCAGACTCTTAATCACCTTATGACTATCAGATGTTTGTGATTTTGTTAACTTTATGTTTCTATTTGAGTATTAAGGCATCTCCAAACTAAAGTTAATAAAGATTAATATTATTTCAATACATTTATAATGTTTTTACACACTTGGTTTGAGTTCTAACTCTTAAGACTCACAAACCGTGTAGGCATGAGCAAATCATGTACCTCCTAAGAAGTCGGAATACTAAAGCTCAGACCTTAGAGTCCTTTACTAACACCTTCATCTTAAAGACAAGAAAACTAAGTTATTGCGGTTAAGAATCTCATTTGATAAGAATTGGATGCAGACCACGTACTGACTTCAATACTTCTATTTTTCCCCATCCTGGTTAACCACTTACCATGCAGCCACAGCTGAAACATTGGGTCTAGAGGAGCCTGACAGACTATAAACTAGACATCCAAATATGAACCTCTTCTATAGCTCACCACCTAACTTGTTTACACTACTCCTAAATCTTTGACTACATTAGGCTCTGTACACTATTACTTTAGAATTATAACATCCATGTGACAATTTCTGCCTTAGTTGACTTCTAAAAAATTCAACTCTTTCTTAGTTATCTTACAGCAGTAGCAGCAGTAGCAATGATGAAGGTGGTGGTGGTAGTAGCTGGAGTAATAATAAGAACAGTAAGAAACTCATTTCATCTTCTAATAGACCTATGGGGTACTATGACATGTAAATGAGAAAACTGATTCACTGAGAGGTAGTTTCTTGCTTAAAGTTGCACAGGTAGAAAATAACTCAGCTGGGATTTGAATTTAGAAGGTGTGTCCCCACAGCCCAGCCTCTAACCACTATGCTTTACCACTTCTTTCCTTCTATTCAGTCTGCTGATGTAAGTTCTTGTCTCTCTGCATTATGACAAGAACTTTCTTAAGCTTCTCTTTAAGAAAAATTGCATCACTAGAACAAATATGTGGAACCAATCATTTATTTCTCTTTATCTTCATACTATGACATTATTGAATTAAAAACCAATTAAAGAACAAAATAAACCTATAAATTTTGGGCCAAAACTATAAACATTATTTGAACAATATGTTGTTCCCTTTAATATAAATTACTATGTGATACCCTGTTGCGTGGACTCATAAATCTAGTTATTTTAATGAAAATATAATCTATTTTAAAGTGTCATATGTGATCATCTATTTACTAAAATACATACAAATGCAGTCTTCCTGAAAGCATCTAGACTTTATTACTGTAATGAATGTTAAATATGTTTTGTTTTAAGATAAACATACACAGCATATGAATTTTTTTTTTTTTAAGACAGAGTCTCATTCTGTCACCCAGGCTGGAGTGCGGTGGAATGAACTTGGCTCCACCTCTCAGGTTCAAGTGATTCTTGTGCCTCAGCCTCCTGAGTAGTTGGGATTACAGATGTGCACCACCATGCCTTGCTAATTTTTGTATTTTATTTGTTTTTGTTTTTTGTTTTTTTAGTAGAGATGAGGCTTCACCATGTTAGCCAGGCTGGTCTCAAACTCCAGACCTCAACTGATCCTCCCGTCTCGGCCTCCCAAAGTGCTGAGATTACAGCCGTGAGCCACCGTGCCTGGCCGGCATATGCATTTTTAAGATAAACATGGCCATATGAAAAGTTTAAAGAATTTATTCCAGCAGAAATTAATGAATTGGGGCAGTGCCAGACTCACAAACGGTTGGGCTCCACCTAAAGGAGTGTGGGAGGAAAGGGTTTTTTTTTAAACATGTTTAAGGAAGCAAAAAATATTTGACTGGTTAAAGTATCTAGTTCGAGTTTAGTTAGTGATTTCTGATTGGTTAAGCTTGTTTTATTTTACTATTTACATTGAATTGAGTTTTAATTTGTTTACCTCCTAAGTAAGCCCAAGGCAATAGAGCTGACTCAGCCTCCTAATTTTTTTTTTATTTTTATAGATTTAGGAGGTACAAATGCAGTTTTGTCACATGGGTATATTGCATAATGGAGAAGTCTAGGCTTTTAGTGTAACCATCACCCAGCATGTACCATTGAATAATTTCTCATCTCTAACCCCCCACCCACCTTCACACCCTTCCGAGTCTCCACTGTCTATTATTTCACTCTCTATGTCCATGTGAACAAATTATTTAGCTCCCACTTATAAGTAAGAACATGCGGTATTTAACTTACTGTTTCTGAATTATTTCACTTAAAATTTTTCAAACAACATATACAATCTTTCCTTCTTTTCCCTTAGTCCTAATGTACATTAGTAGCCATGATTACCATTCATTACTCTTTCCTAGATTATATTCAAATATCTGAGCCAACAAAGAGATTTCTAGAAGATTTTCCTTCAGGAAATGTTGAGAGCAAGTTGAATATATTACATAAAATTCCTATGTGATCATGAAACCTTTTTATTAGCATCATTTAGAGATTATTTTGGAATGGTGTAAATAAAGACAATGATTTTAGAATCATAGATAGTTTGAGGTGCTCTTTTTGTCAATAACTCATCATTTTAGCAAGGAAAAGTGACTCTTAAGCCTTATTTTAAGGACATACTTGACAATCTTTCCAACTCAAATATTTCTGTAGGCCTTTCAACATGGTAACACTTCCATATTAGTAATAACAGGTGAAAATACTTTCAAATGTTTGGATTGATGGCAAATAAAGTTAATTCACATGCCTTCAAGATCCTATGTATTTAAATTTCTATTTTAACCAATAAGGACAAAACAACAATAAACCAAGAAAGCTGGTTTAAAAGGAAATGTTTTAAGAAATGTTATGGAGACTAAAATCCAAGTAATATCTCAAGTCAATTAATTTTTTCTGCTTTATCTGTACAACCTAACTCATAGGACTTGAGTGATTTAAATTGAGATGCCTCCAAAGTACTTAGCAAGTCTGTGTTCTGCTTGTTAATCTTGTGGATTCTTGGGGGTTAGATATTACATCCTCTCATCTTAGAACTCCCAGTACTCAGAGTAATGCATTTGTTCAACAACGATCTGCTAAATTAGTGAACAAATTAATAAATAAAAAGGTATGAATAAAAATAGTAAAGTTTTGGAAACTTTAATACCCTCCTAAAAAGTCATTTACTTTAAGACTCGTTAAATTTGTATGCTGCAAGAAATATCCTGAAGTTACTTAGTTCATCTCCTAAAAAAAAAAAATTGTAAGAAATATATAGAACTTTCTGAGTACAAAGGAGTGTTGGAGATTATCTGAGGTTGAGTTCAATCAGTGGGAAACCCACTGCAATTGATGGAACTACTCCAAATCCAAATCCTACAGATACTGCATTTTTTTAAAATTATAATTTCATGCTCAAAAAAGACGAAAGAAGCTCTGTAAGTGATCTACTATGACTTTTTCTTAATACAGTGCTCCTATGAATATTTCCTTGTTGGGACCTAAGGTATATTAGAGCAGGCAATCACCTCTTTCTTGTGAGGGTTGGGAAATCCCATGGTGCTTCAAAGAAGCAAGTAAAAATCAGTGAGTTGGAGAGGCTGTGAGCAAAGTTAAAGATGTCACAGTGCTGATTTAGAGCAGGGTTCATTCTGCAGTTTGACCCTCTGTCCATCTGATCTTGGTTCAGTGTTGCCTCAGATTCCAGATAATTCTCCCCTAGTAAGCAATTGTATGACTGAAGATGACCAGCAAGTCCCTTCCAGAGTTTCTGCCTTAATGCCCCACTCCAATTCCCTTCTCCTTCTCACCCGACATTTTCCTTCAGTTTGTCCAGTTTCTATGACTGATCAACTCTATTCTGGCCTCTACATACACAAACTAACCTCACGCCCTTCCTTATACTCACTCCCAAGACACACACACACACACACGCACACCCAGGTACATACACTTCTTGCCAGGTAAAAACAATCGATACACACATTTCCCATACATAAGATTGAGTCTATTTCTCCCACTCAAGACACAGCACACATGCTGGGACAGCTTCATTCTGACATATTTATTCCCCTTTCAAGTTGAGCAGGGTGGGACTAATTTCTTTTTTACTGTCACATTTTATATTGAAATAAAGCGTCTTTGACAATAATCTGCTACCTGGGGTTTTTCTAAAGCTTATCCCCTGGCAAATACATGTTTTTAATTTATTTCATCTATAAAGAACCATTATGTACTTTATCTTCCATGTTTGTTAAGGTGTTGCATCTACAGACACTAAAAATAAAAGAGGACAAAAATCTGGGAGTAGAAAGAGATAAAATAATTTTGTTAACCCAGTTATAGAAATTTCATGAGTTTCAGAATTTTACACATGACCTTAAGTGTGTTTTATTTTATTTTTAAAAGTCTTTGATTCTTTAATGTAACAGAGATGCAGAGCCATGATTTAATTTTCCACTTTGTTAATGATTCATAAACACCTCATTGATATTGTTTAGTTTTATTTTCTAAAAATAAAAAGTAACTAATTTGACAACAAATAATTTTTTCCTAATCTAGTTTTTTTAATGCAAACAAACTGTATCTGCAGATGCAATTTTGTTTAATTATTTTTCTGTGACATTTATCTGTAAACATAACAGTGCTTTCTAAATTCATCAGAACATGACATAGGAATTTCAGAAATATTAGCATGTAGTTGTCATTGTGCTGCTGCTTATTGCTGCAACAAGAAGAGCTGCCCAAATCTTTCTAGCTTATCACAGCAGAAACACAGAAAGCTTTCTACATGGTAATTTAGGTATAGTTTGGGCATTTCTAACCCAAAACTCCAAAATTCAAAATGCTCCAGACTCCAAAACTTTTAGAGCACCTACCTGATGCCATGACATTTAAAATGGAAAATTCTACACCTGACCTCATGTGACAGGTCACAGTCAAACCTTTGTTTCATGCACACGATTATTTAAGATGTTGTATGAAATTATGCTCAGACTATATGTATAGGGTGTATATATAACATACATAAATTTAATGTTTAGGCTTGGTCCCATTCCCAGGATATCTCATTATGTATAGGCAAATATTCCAAAATCCAAACAAATCCAAAATCCAGAACACTTTTGTTCCCAAGCATTTTGGATAAGGGATACCACATTTGTATCAGACTTCTACTTTCTGATGGCTCTATCCTCTTCCAGGGTGTTTTAGTTCATTTGTGTTACTACAGAGGAATACCTGAGACTGGATAATTTATAAAGGAAAGAGGTTTACTTGGCTCACAGTTCTGCAGGTTGTACAGGAAGCATGGCATCAGCATCTGCTTTTGGTGAAGGCCTCAAGATGCTTCCAGTATGGTGGAAGGTAAAGGGGAGCCAACATGTGCAGAAATCACATGTTGACAGAAGAAGTAAGAGAGAGTGGGGCAAAGGTGCAGGGGGAATGGAGATGCCAGACTCCTTTTAACAATCAGATTACTCAGGAACTAATAGAGCAAAAACTCACTCACTCCTTGCCCACCCTCAGGGAGAGTATTAGTCTATGCAAGAGGCATCCACCCTCATGACCCAAACACCTCCCATTAGGCTCTATCTCTAACCTCAAAGGTCAAATTTCAACAAGAGGTTTACAAGAGACAAACATCTAAACTTTCACACAGGGTCTCCTCTGCATTCAAAGGGGGAGTTCACAGACTCCAAAGCAAACAGCAACGTAAATGAGTAAAACAAGTAGGGTATAATACTATAGGGAGTAATGGAAACTGTAGAGAACTTCAAAGAATGCTCTCTGAAGATGGTTCCCATGCAGAAAAGCATGCATATTATTGGCAGGACTTTGCAAGAGAAAAAAAATCCGTATTTTTAAAATGCAAAAATCCCAGGAGTTTTAAATGTAAGCAACTAAGTAAAAAAAAAAAAAAAAAAAAAAAAATACTGTGTATGCTGCTTTAAAATATTTCTGTGAATGATTTGGCTCAAAGAAGATGCACCTCTAACCTCTGGTGTATATGGTACCTTCCTTCTGATAAATTCATCCTTCAATAAAAAGGCAGAATGGCTATTGTCCTCACAAGATGAATGTTCTCCAAATTTTTTTGATTGTGCAGTAAAAAAAAAATGTGGAAAAGTATTCCTAGTGCATGTGTGTGTGTCTGTGTGTGTGCACATGTTATACATACATTATACACTATATCTACCTAGGGACAAGATGTCTTGCTAATATCTCAAGAATTACTAATATTTCAAGGCACAAGACGCATCTAGGGTGAGTTTCATTATTAATGATGTAGATATGAATCCACACTTCAAATAATCTTTATAGCTTCATTTTTAAAGGAGCTTCATGACAGATATGATGGGGTAATTGTTCTACCTCTTAATGTGGTTGATGAAGAGGACATTGGAATAGGGGAAACATTGTTTTCTCTATTTTATCTTTACTTCTGCTTATCTTCAATGCAAATTTATTCACAGGGATTATTTTTAGCTCTTTTTTAATGTTATTAACATATTAAATATTAGTAAAGCCTTATGTCTTTCCATTTATTAGACTAAAAAATACTAATAGAAGCTCTTGAATTCTATCTCTGTCCTGATTGCTTTGAACATCGCTTTTTATGCACACACCATATTTTTCCCACAATAGTACCCTCTCTTTTACTAGGTAACATCTGGAATAGAATAGTTCACATTTGCACACAGTTCTGTTTAGGCCTATATGGTACCTATTAAGTATTATCTCACCTTGAAAGATTACATTTTCATTTGGTTTATGGTTCTTCAATAAGCATTTACTTATTTAAAAAGCAGAGAAAGACTATTAGTGTTTTAAAAATTTGAGGGGATTTTTATTAGGTAATCGTGTTACCAAGAGTATTTTCTTGTTAATTACAATAGCAAAACACTAATTTATGTAAAATGAAATTTATTGCCTTTTAGTTGGGCTGAATGAAAATGGAAGAAAGAAAGTAAAAATTAGAGCTAGGTTCTCAGGCAATTTTGGTATAAAATGTGTAAAAGATGGAGAGAATAATTCTTCTCTTGGTTCCATGAGAGTTATGATTGTGACTTCTCATACATAAAAATGAGCATATGCCCTGAAGTATGTTGTTAACTAAATAACTACTTATATTTAAAGTTCACAATTCGTTGGTAGTCAATCTAATTAGGCAAAAGAAAAGCTTTCTTTTCTGTACTACAGAGAAAAGAGATATTTCATAGTATCGTCCTTATGAGAAGGTGAATGAAAAAATGCAAATTATGAAATTGCTTATCCCCTTATACTGCTCCTTCTACAAGCGATTTCTTTCCTACTGGTGATTTTCTTTGATATCAGGTATTACTTGATATTTCCTAGATGAATACTGATTGTAATTAGATTTTTGGCTTATTAAATTCTGGGACTTAATTTCACATATGACCAAGGAAGAGAAGTCCATCAAATAAATTATAAGCCAAACTCTTAATGGTACGGAGGATATTACAAATATTATAATGTATATTTGATATTATGTCATATAAGTTAAAAGCCAAACACTTAACAGTAGAAAGGACTCTTTTTTTTACTTCACATATTTCTGTGTTATTTGAATACTTTCACATTTTTGAAGGAAAAATACATAACAATATTAAGCAAAAATGAATTTATCTATATATCTGTCTCTTTCTTTGTAACAGGCAATTCTCTGAGCACTTTACATATGTTCTTCTAATCCTGTGGGATCTTGAGCAAGTTACTTAATGCCTACAGTTAATATGCTTAAAGTAATAGAAATATCAGTTTTTATTATCTGTCCCATGAAGTGGTTGTGGTTGTCAAGTTTAAGTGAGAGTGCATGTATATATGTAGTGTGTGTGTATTTAATAATAGACATATATTATATATAATATATGAATATTGATGTATTATATATGAATATTGCATTTAGAACAATGCCTGACATTCTATGTGTCAAATAAGTGTTGGTTAGCAATTACCCAGTAGAGTGTGAGCTTCGTGAGGACAGGGGTTATTGCCTCTTTTTTTTAATTCTATATCCCCAATACCTGGTATTAAATAGTTCATAACATGTGTTCAAAGAACAAATGAATGGTTTTCTGAGTTAGATGTACTGTGATCACCAATTTACTACTAACATAACTGAGACAGAGAAATTAACTAACATGGCCTAGATTTCACAGCCAAAATCACATGGTTAGTAAATGATAAAACAATGGTTTTTAACCCAGCTGACTTGACTCCAAGGGCTTTCACACTTACCCCTCTGCTCTACTGTTATCCCTTTTAGAACTAACAAATTAAAGAAAATAGAAGGAGAATTGCTCCTTAAAAAAAAAGCAATATGTGGCCAGATGTGGTGGCTCACGACTGTAATCCTAGCCCTTTGGGAGGCCGAGACAGGAGGCTCTCTTGATCCCAGGAGTTCAAGACCAGCCTGGGCAACGTGGTGAAACCCCATTTCTACAAAAGATACAAAAATTAGCCAGTTTGTTGTTGCATGCCTGTAGTCCCAGCTACTTGGGGGACTGAGGTGGGAGGATCACCTGAGCCTGAGAGGTCAAGGCTGCAGTGAGCCAAGCCTGCACCATGGCACTCCAGCTTGAGTGACACAGTGAGACCCTGTCTCAAAAAAAAAAAAAAAAGTAAATAAAATAATTAAAAAGCAAGGTATGATACTCTTCTAGTCCTTGAAGAGCTACCAGAGCTATCACATACTGACAGATTGCAGAAACAGTTTTCTGGAGTTGAATGTAGGAAAGGGAACCCTTAAGCAGGCATATCTGCCTAAGAAGCTAGAGAAATATACGCCACAATTTTAGGACTAACTATTTCATTAAAAAATAGTAAAGTTTTAAATCCAGTAACAAGAGTTAATCTCAACCAACCACTTATGCCCAGAAGGCTGAGATTTTACCCCCATCTGAAGGTTTTATGGTAGAAGGCATTTTAATTGTTTCCTCCAGAGATTTTCAACAACTTTTTTCTCTGCTGGTTGTGATGCCGTTCCCAAATGAAATCATGTACTGAAATCACTTTGTAAACAATAAAAATCAAAATTCAAAAGTAATATATCAAAAAGGTCATGAAAGAAGCTGTTTCTCCATGATTTTCCTGAGCAGAATCCTGGATCCCTTATTGAAATTCATTCATTCATCTCAAAGCAAAATCATTACCCTGACTGACTTCACTGTAATGAATTAGAATGCTATATGCATATTAAAGGCATATCCAATTATATGATTTTTATTCCAAAGGTCAAATATTAATTTAGTAAAAATCAGTTATTTGTGGAAAAAAATATAGTACCAAGAGAGCAATAATGCTATTTAAATAGATGGGAGACTAAATAAGAGAAAAATAGAAAGAAAAGAAAGATCAAAAACAGATACTACTCAACTTATGATGAAGTCACTTCTCAAGAAACCCATCTGGAGGAGCCAAGATGGCCGAATAGGAACAGCTCCGGTCTACAGCTCCCAGCGTGAGCAACGCAGAAGACGGGTGATTTCTGCATTTCCATCTGAGGTACCGGGTTCATCTCTCTAGGGAGTGCCAGACAGTGGGCACAGGTCAGTGGGTGTGCGCACCATGCGTGAGCCGAAGCAGAAGCAGGGCGACGCACTGCCTCACTTGGGAAGTGCAAGGGGTCAGGGAGTTCCCTTTCCCAATCAAAGAAAGGGGTGACGGACGCACCTGGAAAATTGGGTCACTCCCACCCAAATACTGCGCTTTTCCGACCAGCTTAAAAAACGGTGCACCACGAGATTATATCCCGCACCTGGCTCGGAGGGTCCTACGCCCACAGAGTCTCCCTGATTGCTAGCACAGCAGTCTGAGATCAAACTGCAAGGCGGCAGCAAGGCTGTGGGAGGGGCGCCCGCCATTGCCCAGGCTTGCTTAGGTAAACAAAGCAGCCTGGAAGCTCCAACTGGGTGGAGCCCACCACAGCTCAAGGAGGCCTGCCTGCCTCTGTAGGCTCCACCTCTGGGGGCAGGGCACAGACAAACAAAAAGCAGTAACATCTGCAGACTTAAATGTCCCTGTGTGACAGCTTTGAAGACAGCAGTGGTTCTCCCAGCACGCAGCTGGAGATCTGAGAACCGGCAGACTGCCTCCTCAAGTGGGTCCCTGACCCCTGACCCCTGAGCAGCCTAACTGGGAGGCACCCCCCCCAGCAGGGGCACACTGACACCTCAAAAGGCAGGGTATTCCAACAGACCTGCAGCTGAGGGTCCTGTCTGTTAGAAGGAAAACTAACAAACAGAAAGGACATCCACACCAAAAACACAACCTTACATCACAATCATCAAAGACCAAAAGTAGATAAAACCACAAAGATGGGGAAAAAACAGAATAGAAAAACTGGAAACTCTAAAAAGCAGAGCGCCTCTCCTCCTCCAAAGGAACGCAGTTCCTCACCAGCAACGGAACAAACCTGGATGGAGAATGACTTTGACGAGCTGAGAGAAGAAGGCTTCAGATGATCAAATTACTCTGAGCTATGGGAGGACATTCAAACCAAAGGCAAAGAAGTTGAAAACTTTGAAAATTTTAGAAGAATGTATAACTAGAATAACCAATACAGAGAGGTGCTTAAAGGAGCTGATGGAGCTAAAAACCAAGGCTCAAGAACTACGTGAAGAATGCAGAAGCCTCAGGAGCCGATGTGATCAACTGGAAGAAAGGGTATCAGCGATGGAAGATGAAATGAATGAAATGAAGCGAGAAGGGAAGTTTAGAGAAAAAAGAATAAAAAGAAATGAGCAAAGCCTCCAAGAAATATGGGACTATGTGAAAAGACCAAATCTACGTCTGATTGGTGTACCTGAAAGTGATGCGGAGAATGGAACCAAGTTGGAAAACACTCTGCAGGATATTATCCAGGAGAACTTCCCCAATCTAGCAAGGCAGGCCAACGTTCAGATTCAGGAAATACAGAGAACACCACAAAGATACTCCTCGAGAAGAGCAACTCCAAGACACATAATTGTCAGATTCACCAAAGTTGAAATGAAGGAAAAAATGTTAAGGGCAGCCAGAGAGAAAGGTCGGGTTACCCTCAAAGGGAAGCCCATCAGACTAACAGCGGATCACTCAGCAGAAACTCTACAAGCCAGAAGAGAGTGGGGGCCAATATTTAACATTCTTAAAGAAAAGAATTTTCAGCCCAGAATTTCATATCCAGCCAAACTAAGCTTCACAAGTGAAGGAGAAATAAAATACTTTACAGACAAGCAAATGCTGAGAGATTTTCTCACCAACAGGCCTGCCCTAAAAGAGCTCCTGAAGGAAGCGCTAAACATGGAAAGGAACAACCGGTACCAGCCACTGCAAAATCATGCCAAAATGTAAAGACCATCAAGGCTAGGAAGAAACTGCATCAACTAACGAGCAAAATAACCAGCTAAGATCGTAATGACAGGATCAAATTCACACATAACAATATTAACTTTAAATGTAAATGGACCAAATGCTCCAATTAAAAGACACAGACTGGCAAATTGGATAAAGAGTCAAGACCCATCAGTGTGCGGTATTCAGGAAACCCATCTCACGTGCAGAGACACACATAGGCTCAAAATAAAAGGATGGAGGAAGATCTACCAAGCAAATGGAAAACAAAAAAAGGCAGGGGTTGCAATCCTAGTCTCTGATAAAACAGACTTTAAGCCAACAAAGATCAAAAGAGACAAAGAAGGCCATTACATAATTGTAAAGGGATCAATTCAACAAGAAGAGCTAACTATCCTAAATATATATGCACCCAATACGGGAGCACCCAGATTCATAAAGCAAGTTCTGAGTGACCTACAAAGAGACTTAGACTCCCACACATTAATAATGGGAGACTTTAACACCCCACTGTCAACATTAGACAGATCAACGAGACAGAAAGTCAACAAGGATACCCAGGAATTGAACTCAGCTCTGCACCAAGTGGACCTAATTGACATCTACAGAACTCTCCACCCCAAATCAACAGAATATACATTTTTTTCAGCACCACACCACACCTATTCCAAAATTGACCACATACTTGGAAGTAAAGCTCTCCTCAGCAAATGTAAAAGAACAGAAATTATAACAAACTATCTCTCAGACCACAGTGCAATCAAACTAGAACTCAGGATTAAGAATCTCCCTCAAAACCACTCAACTACATGGAAACTGAACAACCTGCTCCTCAATGACTACTGGGTACATAACGAAACGAAGGCAGAAATAAAGATGTTCTTTGAAACCAACGAGAACAAAGACACAACATACCAGAATCTCTGGGACACATTCAAAGCAGTGTGTAGAGGGAAATTTATAGCTCTAAATGCCCACAAGAGAAAGCAGAAAAGATCCAAAATTGACACCCTAACATCACAATTAAAAGAACAAGAAAAGCAAGAGCAAACACATTCAAAAGCTAGCAGAAGACAAGAAATAACTAAAATCAGAGCAGAACTGAAGGAAATAGAGACACAAAAAACCCTTCAAAAAATTAATGAATCCAGGAGCTGGTTTTTTGAAAGGATCAACAAAATTGATAGACCGCTAGCAAGACTAATAAAGAAAAAAAGAGAGAAGAATCAAATAGATGCAATAAAAAATGATAAAGGGGATATCACCACCGATCCCACAGAAATACAAACTACCATCAGAGAATACTACAAACACCTCTACACAAATAAACTAGAAAATCTAGAAGAAATGGATAAATTCCTGGACACATACACTCTCCCAAGACTAAACCAGGAAGAAGTTGAATCTCTGAATAGACCAATAACAGGATCTGAAATTGTGGCAATAATCAATAGTTTACCAACCAAAAAGAGTCCAGGACCAGATGGATTCACAGCCGAATTCTACCAGAGGTACAAGGAGGAACTGGTACCATTCCTTCTGAAACTATTCCAATCAATAGAAAAAGAGGGAATCCTCCCTAACTCATTTTATGAGGTCAGCATCATCCTGATACCAAAGCCGGGCAGAGACACAACAAAAAAAGAGAATTTTAGACCAATATCCTTGATGAACATTGATGCAAAAATCCTCAATAAAATACTGGCAAAACAAATCCAGCAGCACATCAAAAAGCTTATCCACCATGATCAAGTGGTCTTCATCCCTGGGATGCAAGGCTGGTTCAATATACGCAAATCAATAAATGTAATCCAGCATATAAACAGAGCCAAAGACAAAAACCACATATTATCTCAATAGATGCAGAAAAAGCCTTTGACAAAATTCAACAACCCTTCATGCCAAAAACTCTCAATAAATTAGGTATTGATGGGACATATTTCAAAATAATAAGAGCTATCTATGACAAACCCACAGCCAATATCATACTGAATGGGCAAAAACTGGAAGCATTCCCTTTGAAAACTGGCACAAGGCAGGGATGCCCTCTCTCACCACTCCTATTCAACATAGTGTTGGAAGTTCTGGCCAGGGCAATTAGGCAGGAGAAGGAAATAAAGGGTATTCAATTAGGAAAAGAGGAAGTCAAATTGTCCCTGTTTGCAGATGACATGATTGTATATCTAGAAAACCCCATTGTCCCAGCCCAAAAGCTCCTTAAGCTGATAAGCAACTTCAGCAAAGTCTCAGGATACAAAATCAATGTACAAAAATCACAAGCATTCTTATACACCAACAACAGACAAACAGAGAGCTAAATCATGAGTGAACTCCCATTCACAATTGCTTCAAAGAGAATAAAATACCTAGGAATCCAACTTACAAGGGATGTGAAGGACCTCTTCAAGGAGAACTACAAACCACTGCTCAAGGAAATAAGAGAGGATACAAACAAATGGAAGAACATTCCATGCTCAAGGGTAGGAAGAATCAATATCATGAAAATGGCCATACTGCCCAAGGTAATTTACAGATTCAATGCCATCCACATCAAGCTACCAAGGACTTTCTTCAAAGAATTGGAAAAAACTACTTTAAAGTTCCTATGGAACCAAAAAGAGCCCGCATCGCCAAGTCAATCCTAAGCCAAAAGAACAAAGCTGGAGGCATCACACTACCTGACTTCAAACTATACTACAAGGCTACAGTAACCAAAACAGCATGGTACTGGTACCAAAACAGAGATATAGATCAATGGAACAGAACAGAGCCCTCAGAAATAACGCCACATATCTACAACTATCTGATCTTTGACAAATCTGAGAAAAACAAGCAATGGGGAAAGGATTCCCTATTTAATAAATGGTGCTGGGAAAACTGGCTAGCCATATGTAGAAAGCTGAAACTGGATCCCTTCTTTACACCTTATACAAAAATCAATTCAAGATGGATTAAAGACTTAAACGTTAGACCTAAAACCATAAAAACCCTAGAAGAAAACCTAGGCATTACCATTCAGGACATAGGCATGGCCAAGGACTTCATGTCTAAAACACCAAAAGCAATGGCAACAAAAGACAAAATTGACAAATGGGATCTAATTAAACTAAAGAGCTTCTGCACAGCAAAAGAAACTACCATCAGAGTGAACAGGCAACCTACAAAATGGGAGAAAATTTTCGCAACCTACTCATCTGACAAAGGGCTAATATCCAGAATCTACAACGAACTCAAACAAATTTACAAGAAAAAAACAAACAACCCCATCAAAAAGTGGGCGAAGGACATGAAAAGACACTTCTCAAAAGAAGACATTTATGCAGCCAAAAAACACATGAAAAAATGCTCATCATCGCCGGCCATCAGAGAAATGCAAATCAAAACCACAATGAGATACCATCTCATACCAGTTAGAATGGCAATCATTAAAAAGTCAGGAAACAACAGGTGCTGGAGAGGATGTAGAGAAATAGGAACACTTTTACACTGTTGGTGGGACTGTAAACTAGTTCAACCATTGTGGAAGTCAGTGTGGCGATTCCTCAGGGATCTAGAACTAGAAATACCATTTGACCCAGCCATCCCATTACTGGGTATATACCCAAAGGACTATAAATCATGCTGCTATAGAGACACATTCACCCGTATGTTGATTGCAGCATTATTCACAATAGCAAAGACTTGGAACCAACCCAAATGTGCAGCAGTGATAGACTGGATTAAGAAAATGTGGCACATACACACCATGGAATACTATGCAGCCATAAAAAATGATGACTTCATGTCCTTTGTAGGGACATGGATGAAATTGGAAATCATCATTCTCAGTAAACTATCGCAAGAACAAAAAACCAAACACCGCATATTCTCACTCATAGGTGGGAGGTGAACAATGAGATCACATGGACACAGGAAGGGGAATATCACACTCTGGGGACTGTGTTGGGGTGGGGGGAGGGTGGAGGGATAGCATCGGGAGATATACCTAATGCTAGATGACGAGTTAGTGGGTGCAGCGCACCAGCATGGCACATGTATACATATGTAACTAACCTGCACAATGTGCACATGTACCCTAAAACTTAAAGTATAATAAAAAAATAAAAAATAAAAAAAATTAAAAAATAAAAAAAAAGAAACCCATCATTAAGTTGAAAATGTCTTAAGCTGAAAATGCATTCAATACACCTAACCTACCAAACATCATAACTTAGCCTAGCCTACCTTAAACATACTCAGAATACTCACATTAGCCTACAGTTGGGCAAAGTCATTTGGCAACAGTACACTACAGAGTACGTGTTGGTTACCTTTGTGATCCTGTGGCTGACTGTGAGCTGAGGCTCCTGCTGCTGCCCAGCATAGTGAGAGAGTATCTTACCACATGTTGCTAGCCTGAGAAAAGATCAAAATTTAAAATCTGAAGTATGGTTTCCACTGAATGTGTATCATTTTTCCACCATTATAAAACTGAAAAATTGCAAATCAACCCATCACAAGTCAGGGACCGTCTGTATTAGATACTAAATATCAAATCAAGTTTTAGAAAGAGCTTTAGAAAATCCGAAACTCTAAAAATGTGATACCGATGTGCTTATTCTGTTCAGTTCAAAAAAGTTCTGTTTTGGTGGCTTTTGCTCTGACTCTTAGAGATAGATTCAGTGAGGTTAATACTTGTAGTCTCTGAATTCAGTTTTTTTTCCTTCTGTTATTAATCATCTACTGAGAAATTTTAGATATAAAAATTCACATGTTACTTCTTAAAGGAATGGTCCCTTTATTTTTAAGATTTATACATTTTCTTTATTTCTTTCTTTCTCCATTTTACTGTTGCCTTTGCTTTGGACAAGGAGATAAAACAGACTCTGTGTCATAATATTTGTTAGAGTTCTTGGTTATAAGCAACAGAAACTGACTCTGATTAACCTAAGCACACAAAGAATATACTGGAAGGCTATGAACTCAATTGAATCAACAATAGGCTGAGAGCTAGTATTGGATAACAATCAGGAATCAAAAGATCCTTAGGGGTTAGGGCAGCAAATATAAACCAGTAGCAGCAGTCTGATTTGAACCCCACTGTGAGCAATAAGTCCCCAGTTGTTTGCTGGCTTCACTCTCAAAAGTCAAAGTCTTACAAAGAAGCATTCAATTTGCTAAACCCAAGTATGTTCCTAGTTCCTCTTTCTCCATCCATACAAGGACAAGGAATGGAAGGACTGGTATCTTTCTCCAAGACTATATACAAATGAAAGAGTACTCCAGGGTGAGCTCAGGATGCTTTTAGGAATATGGAATTCAATACTATTCAGTCAAAAAATTACAAATGCCCAGTACATATACTTAAGTAAGGACAGAAGTTAGTTGAGCCTTAGGCAGAACTAATCAAAGGATATTATGTATTATAGTGTAATGAGCACTCATATGTTTTGAGCAAATTGTTTAGGGCCAAATCCTGGTTTCTTCATATCCCAGATATGAGACCTTGTATGAGGAACTTAACCTCTCTAAGCCTGTTTCTTCATCTATAAATACTCTCAACATCGGGATTGTTCTGAGGTTTAGTCACTTGGCATGCAATAGAGACTCAATAAATGATAGCCATCTTCAGAGATGACAGGAATCCCTCTCTCATCATCCACTCTCAGGGCCATGTCTACATCCCCTGTAATTAGCCCCTCTGGACTAATATCCTGATGACACTCTGCACTCTTTAGCCATGAAAACCCTGCAGCTTCCCCAACTTACTTGAAAATATCGCAAACTGTCCTTTATTCTGCCAATTTTCTTCTCTCAACCATTTCTGAGAAATTCATATTATTCATCTCTTTCGCATTTAGTATAATCCAGGATGATTATCCCAGATTTCCTTTTTGCTATAACCACCTGAATTTGTTATTTGAACAATAATTGTCTTGAGACAAGTGAGAATTTGCTACTTTATTAATTCTTATCACCCTCACATTGTAAATATACATTTTTTCATTAATTTTATCTTGGCCAGTGCATGGTTAGATTCTTATGAGGAAAATGGACTTACAAAAAATAGGACTCTAGTTGCTGGAGAAATGGCTTACAGTCTGAATCCTCAGGTGGACAACATTGAGTATGCAACTTGACAATGGTAACTTGAGTATCAAAGGAAAAGTAAATCCAACCACGGGTTTCAAAGGACTGTGATTCTGATTAGCTCAGCTGTCATTAGGTTAGTTAGCTCTCTAATTGGTGAATGTGTCCACATGCATTTTTCTTAAGAGCCATTGGCTGTCTCACCCCATTGGCTGAACAGATGGGCCTCCCCAAGTGCTGAGAACCCCAGCTCTGCTTCCAGCTTCTCTCACCCCAGAAGCTGTGGCTGATGCTTAACAAAAAAATCTGTTCTTGTTATATTTAGTACATAAACTAGCTAATGAGCTTATACTAAAAAACAAATGTTGGGAGGCCTAGGAGGGTGGATCACGAGGTCAGGAGTTCGAGACCAGCCTGGCCAACATAGTAAAACCCCGTCTCTACTAAAAATACAAAAATTAGCTGGGCATGGTGGTGGGCACCTGTAATCCCAACTACTCGGGAGGCTGAGGCAGGAGAATCGTTTGAACCCGGGAGGCGGAGGTTGCATTGAGCCGAGATCGCACCATTGCACTCCAGCCTGGGCAACAGAGAGAAGCTGTGTCTCAAAAAATAACATAACAAAACAAAACAAAATAAAATAGAAAATGTATGCATTGTGGAGCTATACGAGATTAAACCAAAAAAAATCCATTTATCTCATGCACTATTATCTCAATTATAGTTAATTAGCAGAGAAATAGACTTATATAAAGTCATGTTATCATTAATGGAAGGTGATAATTACAGTTTACAAGGGTGTCAGTATAATCTTTTGTAATCCTTATGATCCTTTGAATAGATGTCAATTATCTTCAGTTTGCACCAACATTAAGTAGGTTAATGCCGGCAATCTTATATTTTAATTTATAACATTAAAGGTAACATTTGTTTTACAACTACTTATCAGATTAAACTGGGCAGCAAATCTTTTACATTCATTTGGAGAATTGTTTTGTATGTTAATATGCTAACTTGTGCTACATATAAATACCACTCAATTTACAAAGCAAGCAATAGACTGCACTGATTTGTTTACAGTGTCATTATATTATTTATCTATGAAAAGTTTGGTTAAATATAAATGGCATTTTGGTGTGTATGTGATGTTATATATTACTCTGCTATTTTACATTTTAAAAAAGTTAGACTTAGGCAGATGCTAATACTAGTTTTATATTTTGTGTAGTAAGTTAGTAGGTAAAAGAGGAAATAATATTACTTTAAAAAGATAAATGCTAATCGTTGAAATCACAGAGTACTGGTTTTCCCTTTATTTTGAAAACTTTTTTGTAATGGATTCACCATTAGGCTGTAAATTGTAAGAACATGAAGACCATGTCTCTTATCTGTTATATATAATATTCTTGAAAATTTGCACAATGCCTATGACATAGAAATTGCTTATTTATTTAGTGTTGAATGAACACTAAATAAATCTGTGGAATCACTGTGGCACTCATATGTCATCCTCTAAGTCCCCACCATCACTCAACTCTATCAAATCTTTTATTCTCAGACTTTTTGTGTGCTGTGATAGATACAATGGCAATTATAAAACAAAGTCTCTTCTTCTCTCATGCAGCGTATAATCTAATTTAGAGAGAACATTATTATTATTTTGGAAACACTTTTGTATTCCATTAAGGGGTACCTATTGATACTAAGAAGGAAAAGATCAATGCCCAAACATTGAAAACCTTAAATAGTTAACAATATTTTCGAGATTCAAAGCACAGCCTGACTTCATTCAGATGGTTAATTTGGTGATGAGTGTGGATACAGTGTAAGTAATAGTCCCAAGGAGAAAATAAACTCTGTATATGTGGCTCTGTGAGTAACTGTGTTTATTTGTGAGTGTCTGTGTGTGTCTCCATGTGTCTTTTTCTGAGTACCTGTCTGAGACTCCTTACGTGTATTTCTCTAGTGCTGTGGATCGAGTGAGAGGCACAGAACGTAGCAACTCCTCTTCAAGTTAGGACAGCACTCATCCTTTGAGTATGACTACCCTCTTGCCTAATCTAACATAGCCTGCTGCTTTCAACTTCTTTCCTTCAGGCCTTATATTAATTGGAAGTTTTCAGGTTGTTGAAAACCATGTACGGTTTATTCACCAGAGAAGATATACCTTGACCACCACCTACTGAAACTGGCCAGGCTTCTCAGATGTTTTCTGAAAACAGGTGATACCTCAGCCTTTCCACACTAATTGCCAGGTGGCTGAACGATGTCTAGCCTTGGTGGTCCTAAATATTAGGTTCAGGTTGGTATAAAAGGGAACAGCGTGAGTAGATTGACATTTCCTCTATTTTTTTTTTTTGTTTAAACCAATGATCAAGACACAGACTCCAAATCATGATAAATCCCAGAACATCTTTGGAAAAAAAACAGAAGAAAAAGTAATTATTGATTAGACAAATATACACTATTCCGAATTGTTAGAAATTTGTGGGATGCTAATTAATTACCTGGCGTCCCTTGTGGGATCCCAAGAATTGGAAAAATAAAGCCCAAAAGGCTGGTGCAAATCAAAATATAGCCTTGCTAATGAAAAAGCAGATTTGGAGAGCATAGCTCACACTGAAGGCTGAAATGGACCTAGCTTTACGTTCCCCTCTTAATTAAAGACATGGAGATTCAGAGTAAGCAACGTGACTCACCTCGGCCTTTTTCAGGTGAGACCTTCATCTGACAGAGCAAGGACCTATTGCAGCAAAACTTTGCCTGCACCGATTTGTGCCTGGTCGCAGGCAGGTCCGAGAGGGAGGATTTAAATGACAAAGAGGTGGACACAGGTGGTTTGAGTGTCAATGCGCAGTCTCTCTGTGGTTAAAGTGTCAACTGTTAGTCAGGTTTTCTTCATCCTCACCTAATAGACTAGTCACTCTGCCCTTTGTTTACCCTCAACCGCACCGGTTTTCAACAAGGAGTATTTTTGCTCCCCCAGTTGGGGAGATTTCACAATATCTGGCGATCATTTGTTTGTCACAATTCTGGGGGTGGGTGCTACTGAATCCAGTGTGTAGAAGCCAAGAATGCTGCTAAACATCCCACAGTAAAGAATTATCCAGCCCAAAATTTCAATAGTATCAGGGCTGGGACTCTTCTTTATAGAAATGAGAGGATTAGGGAGATAGGTGCTTCCACCTTATATGGACTGATAATAAATTGATACAATCCATATTATGATGAAACATTGTCATAGTTACAAAAAGTATGAATTTGGAGCTATTTCCAAGGTGGTGATTTTGCTACAATATTTGAGTTCTAGAGCGTGTAGAGCAATTGGTGCAAGGGTCACTTCAGCAGCAACAGGGATGACGAAAGACCAGGCTTAGACCCTGACCATTGCTACATTTTTCGAGTTTCCCCTTTACTCCCAAATACGAATCCTCATTTGAAAAACTGATAGTGGCCGGGCGCAGTGGCTCACGCCTGTAATCCCAGCACTTTGGGAGGCCGAGTGGGGCGGATCACGAGGTCAGGAGATCGAGACCATCCTGGCTAACACATTGAAACCCCGTCTCTACTAAAAATACAAAAAAATTAGCCAGGCAAGGTGGCGGGCGCCTGTAGTCCCAACTACTCGGGAGGATGAGGCGGGAGAATGGCGTGAACCCGGGAGGCGGAGCTTGCAGTGAGCTGAGATGGCGCCACTGCATTCCAGCCTGGGGCACAGAGGGAGGCTCTGTCTCAAAAAAAAAAAAAAAGAAAGAAAGAAAGAAAGAAAAACTGATGGTAACAGTGTCCTATCAAAATAAGTAAGGAGAGGGTAAAGTAACAAACTCTCTTCCATTTTTATGGAAGCATAAAATTGTATAACCACTTTAAAAAAATAGAGAAAATAGTTTGACACTTTCTTATAAAACCGTCATGGATCTCTTGCTTTAAAGTTTAAGGTCCCCGAAGTCCTATTTACTTGTGCAAAAGATTAAAATTAGGTGTACACGGTTTTCTATCATTTAAATAGCATAGCACCTTTTTACCCTTGAGGATTTAGAAAGACTGCAAAATTTGTAGACATTTGGTGAAGTAGTTGGCAAGTGGCAAGTGGCAGGAACTAATTTCTTAAGTTTTTGAAACAAGATTTGTAAAGAAAGAAAATCCCATGTTTGCCATAGGAAAAAAACTACATATATGGTTAGAAAAGCTGTTTCAGTCATTAGAGAGAAGGGGCAATAAATGCAATCTGGTTAAGCCTCATCAACTGTTGACATTAAGGGCTATTCTCAGTGAAAGTTTGCCTGAGACATCCAAAATATCTCTTTACGTTTTTCTTTTGGTAAAATTAGTTTGACAGAAAGAAAGGGAAGTAGCGTTAAGTGTCTGTAGAAAATGGAAATGGTAGAAGACCTCAGAGCCAGTGGCTAGCCTTTGTGGTTAGTATTGAAAGACCCAATAATTGGAAGACGTATCTGTGGCATTAAGGGCTTCTGCAATCATGAGGCTCATCAGACCTTCTTCAAAATCAAAAGGCCCTTAGGCTTAGATCAAGGAATCCAGACCCACATTTGTTTTCCTTATGTGTAGTGAAGCTGGACACCTTCAGTACATTTTCATACTGAAAAAAACTTTATTTGAGGTATGTCAGTAAATGAACACGGCATTGTTCAGAGCATCAAGGAAATCATTGTCTAGGCAACAATTTCAAAGTTCACTAAAACTAGAAAGGCATTGCTTAGCTTTCAAAAGAGCATACTTCTTTATTTTTATTTTTTTTTTGAAACAGAGTCTTGCTCTGTCGCCCAGGCTGGAGTGCAGTGGCACAATCTCGGCTCACTGCAAGCTCCGCCTCCCAAGTTTACGCCATTCTCCTGCCTCAGCCTCCCGAGTAGCTGGGACTAAAGGCGCCCGCCACCACGCCCAGATAATTTTTTTTTTTTTTTTTTTTTTTTTTTTTTTTGTATTTTTAGTAGAGACGGGGTTTCACCGTGTTAGCCAGTATGGTCTGGATCTCCTGGCCTCGTGATCCGCCCTCCTCGGCCTCCCAAAGTGCTGGGATTACAGGCGTGAGCCACTGCGCCCGGCCCCAGAAGAGCATACTTCTAAAGAACTTAAACTAAAGAAAGAAAATACTAATTATCAGAACTAAGCAAGTCAATTCAATTGGACACTAAATTTTGCTTTACATGTTTTGATAGTGAAGGCAAAAAAGAAGTCTGGGCTTTCTAAAAACAAAATGTATACATATTCATCTCCAGACATGTTTTTTCCCTCTATCATCTAATTCAAGCAGAAATCTACAAAAATAAGGTATTTTGAACAATATGATGAAGATAATTTAAAACTATATTTTTTTTAAAAAAGGGGAGTACATTTTAATAAAAAAAATTAAAAACTTAGCTTCTTGTACATAAGTTGTTCAAGGTTTCTCAGATGCAAAGTGAGTTCTACATTCAATCTTTATAAACTGTACCAAGGTAAAGATAGTGATGAATCTTTTGCTTTAAAGCTTAAGGTCCCTGAGGTCATATTTACTTGTGTAAAGGAGTACAATGAGGTGCACATGCTTTTCCATCATTTAAATAGCATAATACCTTTTTACCCTTGAGGACATAGAAAGACTATAAGATTTAAAAACCAATTTATTTAAAGTTCCTCTCCTGAAGTTTGAAACTGTGATTGGGGGTAAAGAAATCAATTCTCATTATCTTCAGGAAGAAAAGTGTTTAATCTTTGCACAATAAATTGTGCTTCAGAACTGAGAAAAATAGAACCCAATTCTACTATGTGTCTAAGTATGTGAGCTCATGTAATGAACCTAAGCTTGTCAGTCAAAGTTGGTAAGTCAATGCTTTATAGGTCAGATGTACACAGCTGGATCATTTGGAATATATACAACATGGGAGTTGAGAGACAATTCAGTAAGTTGAATATTGTTTATCTGATGTCACTCCCAAACTCTGATGAACTTGGTGTGAAGAAAAACTAATAGTTTAATATTTGCTCTGTTTATAAATTTCACAACTTTATAGAACTTGATTAGCTCAATCTACTCATTTTACAGAAAAGGCCACTAAAACTTAGCAAAGTTAAAGAACTTAGCCTAAGTCTCACAGGTAGTAAGCAGCAAAACTAAAATCTGCTGAGTTATTCAAAGCCTAGCATCTCTCTACATTACCTTGGTAAGTCTAGGTTATTGTTTAATGCTTTTAAATGATCTAAACCATTTCCCAAATTATAGGATTACATGACTTTCTAAATGTTAAAGCATCATTTTGCATTATAAAAACAATTCTATAAAATTGGAGGGAATCAGCGGTTGAAACCACACATTTACATAATTTCATAAATGTTACTTTCTCCACTAGTAATCTCCAACCTTCTTGACCAGGATTTCCTGTCTCATTGTTGGCACCGTGTGCTAACTTCACATGACTGGCTTTCATCACTGAAAATTGACACTTCACTTTAGATTATTTTTTCTCTATGTCATTCAAGAGATTAACCTGTATTTTGAAGAAAGCTGAATTGACACAGCAGCCTTAATGCCAATTTATACCTCAGGCATAAAGAAACAGAGAAACTCAGCTTTACCAGTGCCAACAGGAATTTCTTGTTCCAGGAATATTTGCCTGTTGTCACTTATTTATTATTGCAACTATACCTATAGTATTCAGTAAACTCATGCTTTTTTAGAAATTCCAGTAAATATGATGCCACCAAAGGCACCACTGCATTCAAAAATAGTACCTTTCAAGCTTCAAATGCTTGTCCCACTCAAAATTGAAGAAAGCATTGCAAAGTTATGAAATAATACTGCTTACTTTTCCAAAAACAATCTAATTCTGTTTATTCACAAAAACCAAATAATTTGATTGGGTTCAACCTACCTGTTTTTCATTGCCACTTCTAAACAGTATCTGCAACCCAATCATGAAATGACAACATCTCTGAAACCAAAAAAAAGCTCAATGGTGTAATCCTTTTTTCCTTTGCCCTAATTCTATAATTATGGTGGCTGACATTGTGATTTATTTGGCATTTTTCTGAAACTGGTGATTATTTTTGTTCTTGTACTTACTTGTAAAGGTTACTGATAAATGAATTCCTTTGTGTTTATGTTTTTTAATGATCTGAATGCTCTGTTTTGCATGTATCCATCTTTTGGGTTTTGATTGTCATCCACTTTTATTCAGTCCTTTTTTATCGTAATGTTCTTTCATCAAATAAGGGCACAATGTCATTAGAATAAATTTTTGTATATTAAATTTCATTTGATTAATGTAGAGAATAATGGAGTTGACATAGTCAACTCCAAATATAAAAGCATTGGCCCATATTTTCCCAGGAAAATTAACACAGATTAATGAGTACCTGTATTCATGTATTGAATAAATACTTATTGCCCACCTATTATATGACAAACATTAAGTTCATCTCTGAGTCTGTAAAAGCAAATTAGATGGTGGTTGCCAGGGTCTGGGGGAGGGAAGAATGGAGGTATTAGTGTTTAATGGGTACAGAGTTTCAATTGAAAAGATGAAGTTCTGGAGATAGATGATGGTGACGGTTGCCCAACAATGTAAATGTACTGAATGCCACAGAACTGCACATTTAAAACATGGTTAAAAAGGTAAATTTTATGTTATGTATGTTTTACTATAATAAAACTAATTAGAGAAGGCCCTCAAGGAGTTTACAACCTAGTTGGAGCAACTGAGAAGTAAAAAAAAGTTATTATTTACAATAGACATGAAAAGCTCTACAATAAAAGTATTCTTTCACCATTTAGTGAATACAAATGAGGGACATCTAGACCAAATCAGGGTGGGTAAGCAGAAGGGTGTTACTGCATAGTGTTCAAAAGAAAGGGTAGAAATGAGGTTGTCAACTATGAAATAGAAAGATTATAGGCAGCCAGGCAGGCGCAGTGGCTCACACCTGTAATCCCAGCACTTTGGGAGGCCGAGGCAGGTGGATCACAAGGTCAGGCAATCAAGACCATCCTGGCTAACACGGTGAAACCCCGTCTCTACTAAAAATACAAAAAATTAGCCAGGCGTGGTGGTATGCACCTGTAGCCCCAGCTACTTGGGAGGCTGAGGCAGGGGAATTGCTTGAACCTGGGAAGCCAGAGGTTGCAGTGAGCCGAAGTCGTGCCCCTGCACTCCAGCCTGGGCAACGGAGCAAGACCCTGTCTCAAAAAAAAAAAAGAAAGATTATATAGGCAGAGTTCTAGCAGTGAAGCTTCCCAATGTAAGGACAAGAACACATGAGTCCATCCCACTGTCCAAAGCCGGTTATGTCCAGCAGTCTTCTGCATTCCTCTCCTCATCTCTGGGAATTTATCCAGTGGCTCACCAGCCACCTGCACCTTCGGCCTTGCCTATTTTACTGAGTAATTCCCATTAGCACTCAGATATGTTCTAGTATCATCCATCTTTAAAACACACAAACACACACACACACGTACATGTGTTTCTTGATTTCTACACTCTTCTAATAGCCCCTAATCTAGTTCTACAAGAACTACATCCCAAGAGTTATGTATAGAGTGAAAGTGGGGGAAGGCTTACTTGGGATTCTAACTAATTTATGTTCTTCAATACAGTTTTAGGTTTAGATGAGACTTATCAGGATTAATACGTTTGGTTTCCCTTTTGCCTAGTCATCATATATGTCCATACTATTTCTAGACCACGAGAATAAAGTACACTGACTAGTAAGCTGTGAATCCCCCAAAAGGAAAACAGAATCACATTCTGTTGCATGATGAGGAGTGAGAATCAGATCAAAGGAGGAAGTGTAAACTGAGCATGGTTTTTACTAGTTAGGTCTGTTCTTACAAGTCCTCATCTAAAGGACTCATATCTGAATTGTAAGTAATGGGAACTACAACAAAAAAAAGAAGGGGGCCTAAATAAGCTGTTTTACCACAATTTCTTTAATGAGTAACACCCTTAACATTAGCCATTGACAGATTGAGAGAGATTCTTGCTATCACAAATAATGATATCATTCTTCCCATCATGAGACTTTGAGCAGAGTTGGCCAGAGAAACCACTTCATGCCAAGTATTCGTTGGTCACAAAGACCATTAGTTGCAAACATCAATGGCCTGAGCATTGTGTATTATTAACCTCAGAGCATGTTTGCAGGCATCAGTGTCAGAACAAGTGGCATCTTTGAGACTCATCAGTAGCCTGGCTCCTGCTTTGCATATCGAGACAGGATGTTTCTCCCAGTGGGCCAATGATGAAGAGGAGGAAAAGTCAATGTCATGGGGTTTCCAACTACGGGGGTCAGTGGAACATATATTGCACACTTTCTAAGGATTATCAGAATCATTTGAAGGAAATTTTAGTGAAGTTAGTTCTTCTGCAAGTCATGTGAATGTATGAAGCAAGAGAACTACTATTTTGTGATTAATCCTATTACTCTATTTTTAATCCCTACTAGTATAGTTAAATATATTTGAGGACACATTTAAATTGTCTCAAAGTTTAAAATAAATACATTTTGCATAATTAAGTTATGATTCAAGGAGATCACAAAGAATACTTTATAATAATGACCTAAGTTTAAAGAGTAATTATGGTTAAATATTAACACTGTTTTAAAATATGACACACATCCTATAAAGAATTAAAATGTTTAAGGCACTAGTCTCCTTTTAAGATCAACTATTATCCATATTACTTTTATACAAGGTTCACTAAGCCCCTAGGTATTGTAACTATTTTTCACTTATATCTAGGCTAGAATCAACTGCACATTTATACTGCAATAGGAAACTGCATTAAAAGCCACCCATGCTTTTCTTCATACCAATCACTTTATCTCTCATAACATTCTTAGTATCAGTGCCCTGAACCACTTTAAATATTCATATGAACATGTTAAGATGCCTTTAGGTTTTAAGATAAGTAGATTATCTATGCAACCTAAAGGAATTATTCCAATGCTACAAAGAAAAACAGATCACTGAACAAATCATAAATCTTGCCTTCATAGCATTCCCCAGATTTGTAACGCAGAAGCCTTTCTTACTATTTTTGTGAAAATAACATAATAATAACATAATGTTCTATGCTTATATACTACTTTTCTAATAACTATCAACTCATTTATCTTTTTGACCGCACTGAGTAATAAAGAGGGAAAAAATATTGTTTCTATTCTATAATGAGGGAACTGAGGCAGAGTGCCAAAAAAGAAAAAATTGCCTATGGAAAACATTTGCCTAGGCAAAAAAAAAAAAAAAAAAATTAACCTTAGTTGTTTATCTACAACTAAGTTGAATAAAGAAAAGACAGAAAAATAAAGAAACATGGGCCAAATTAATCACTGCTCCTTATAATTAAAAGCAGCCATGGGTTGTTTCACCATTGAAAAGAAAAGGGATTAATGGAGTTCTATATTAGATAAAAATGCCTTTTATTGAAGCCCACAGCTTGTCATAGACTATGGAGATAGAACAGACTATGATGCAGTAAAAAAGAAATCCTAAAATCTAAGCAGTTTAACACAAGAAACTTTATTTTTTCCTTAAGTTAAAGTCCAGTAAAGCTGAGTTATTCTCCTTGACGGTTTTCTTTCAAGTGATGATTCAGGCATCTGAGCCCCTGCCACTATGTAGCTAAACTCTCTGAAACACATAGTTTCTGAGGTCAGCATAGAAGGAAAAATGAGACTATAGGACAGGTTCACACAGGATATAAGTGTCAGTCCTACAACTGGCTTAAATCAATTCTGACCATTTCCTATTGGCCAGAAGTTAATCCAATCCCCTTGTTTGGGTGCTATGGAAAATACCATAAACTATATGGCTTATGAACAAAAGCCGTTTATTTCTCACAGTTCTGGAGGATGAAAATTCTAAGATTTTGGGTGCTGGCAAATTTGATATCTGATGAGGGCAGACTTTCTTGTTCATATAGGATGTCTTCTTACAGTGTCCCTGTATGGTCAAAGCAGTGAGAGGATTATTCTTGAGCTTCTTTTACAAGGACACTAATCTCATTAATGCAGGCTCCACTCTTATGAACTAATCATCCTCCAAAGACCCACTTTCTAATACCATTACCTTGGGAGTTAGGATTTCAACATAGCAATTTTCAGGGGACACAATCATTCAGGCCACTGTATCTTAATCTATGAAGACTGGAAAACATAGCCTTGTTTGCCTAAGAGGAGGAAAATGAAACAGGACCTGGAGAGCATCATAACATTGTCTCTGCCGCTAGCTAGTACGTGGGTAAGCAAGAGGTTGATGGGACATGTATTAAAAAGCAGTAGATCAGCTTTCAAGAGAACCTATGTTTCATCTTCTGAAGATAGCTCTTAATTTTATTTTGGGGAAATTCCTTAACTCACAAGGCTTCAGTTTACTCAGCTGTGAAGTAAGAGAAGGATAAGTCATGGGAGCTAAGATGATATAATACATGATAATAATGTCAATCCATTTCTAAGCGTTTACCATCTGCTATATGCTGTGCTACGTTCTTTAAATAGTATCTCACTATTTCCTAAGTCAACTTTTAACATTCTATGATGCTAAGGAGGAAATACAGTTCAAAATTCTTATGTCAAACTACACGAAGCAATAAAATAAATTAGTGTTAAGTGTTGTTCAGAATTACAGGGAAAGAAGAAGTAGCACTTATGTCTCAGGAACGATCCAGTTAAGAAGAGAGAAGCTCAAATCTCATTAGAAGAAGAAAAGAAATGATAGTAAGTTGGTGGAAGTCCTTTGTTGATAATCACAACTTTCCCCTCTTTATTTCTGTAATCATGGCTCATTCCTTCTATTCCTTCAGACAAATTTCTGTTGAACGCCTATAATGTGGGAGGTTTCAATGCTATCGGTGTAGAACCAAGGGAAAAGACAATGATTTTTAAGTTGTGGATATCTTTATGACTCATAAACTGAGAAAATAAAATATATATTTTTATAAGAAATAAAGAAAAGTTGGTCAAATGGTATTTCTAGTTCTAGATCCTTGAGGAATCGCAACACTGTCTTCCACAATGGTTGAACTAATTTACACTCCCACCAACAATGTAAAAGCATTCCTATTTCTCCACATCCTCTCCAGCATCTATTGTTTCCTGACTTTTTAATGATAGCCATTCTAACTGGCGTGAGATGGTATCTCATTGTGGTTTTCATTTTCATTTCTCTAATGACCAGTGATGATGAGCTTTTTTCATGTTTTTTGGCCGCATAAATGTCTTCTTTTGAGAAGTGTCTGTTCATATCCTTCACCCACTTTTTGATGGGGTTGTTTGGTTTTTCCTTGTAAGTCTGTTTAAGTTTCAAAGGATTATAAATCATTCTACTATAAAGACATATGCACACATATGTTTATTGCAGCACTGTTCACAATAGCAAAAAGACTTGGAACCAACCCAAATGCCCATCAATGAAAGACTGGATTAAGAAAATGTGGCACATATACACCATGTAATACTATGCAGCCATAAAAAAGGATGAGTCCATGTCCTTTGCAGGGATATGGATGAAGCTGGAAACCATCATTCTCAGCAAACTAACACAGGAACAGAAAACCAAACACCACATGTTCTCACTCGCAAGTGGAAACTGAACAATGAGAACACATGGACACAGGGAGGGGAACATCACACACTGGGGCCTGTTGGAGGGTGGTGGACTAGGAGAGGGATAGCATTAGGAGAAATACCTAATGTAGATGACGGGTTGATGGGTGCAGCAAACCAGCACAGGCACATATATACCTATGTAACAAATCTGCACATTCTGCACATGTGTCCCAGAAGTTAAAGTATAATAAAAAAGAAAATATATATTTTTAAAGAATCAGCCTTGCATGGTGGTGCATGCCTGTAGTCCCAGCTGCTTGAGAGGCTGAGGAAGAAGAATGGCTTAAGCCCAGGTAATCAAGGCTGCAGTGAGCCATGGTCGTGTCATGGCATTCCAACCTGAGCATCAGAGCGAGACCTTGTCTCAAAAAAGAAAAAAAAAAGAAAAAAAAAATATATATATATATACACACACATATGTATTTATACTTTATATGTGTGTATTTATATGTATGTGTGTATATTTCCTGGAGGGTTTTGAGGACTTGTATATGTGTGTGTATATATATGTTTCGCATATATATACACACACACATATATATGAGAGTTTATATATACATATATAGGCCCTCAAAACTCTCTTTGGAAAAACATGGGCCACAGATCTTACCGTGATGTGTCTCGTTTTCCCAGGCACATCCTCAACCTTGACAAAATAAACCTCTAAATTGATTGGAAAACAAAAAAAGAAAGAAAGAAAAGTTGAAAAAATTGAAATTCAAATTCTGTTCTTTGTGGACAATAGCATCAGCTCTACAAAGATGTCTTGCAACATCTTTCACAGAGACACTTGTAAAATGAATAGAGTTTGTTTCATAAGTATCCATAAATCAAAAACCTCTTGTATTAGAGAATTACACTCTCTAAAACTCAACTATTAATATTTCTAAGACGCTTTTGCTGGAACCTTGAAAACAGTGTTGTCCATCAACTATCAGGCTACTCCTCAGTGTAAACTGATATATAATTTTCTCTTAACATCTTTTTTCTCAAACCTGCTTTGATAGAAGTAGATTCCTAGCAGATGAGGGCCACCTAGGGATGTCTTGCCTTAAAACTTTACTGTGTTACTGGAGAATGAACAATTAGTTTAAATATTCATATTTTTTTCTACTCAGATCTAGCAAAGACAGATGAGAAAGGTGATTTATTTCTGAAGGAACCAAAAGATGTATTATGATACCTTTTAATAGACTTTTTCAATGCTTTAAAAAATAATCAACCAGTGGTGTTATTCTGCACACACACACAAAAAATGTTTAAAGACTTAATGGACACTTTTAAGACCCCATCAATACAGTTTTAAGTTACTAATGAAGGGAATTTGTCCTTCACGTTGGTAGATAGCCAAGCAATGATAAATAATTGTATCAAAGCCAGTTCCTGACCTCAAAGTTCCAATAGATTTCATGCAGCTCATAGACTGTTGCGGGCACCAAAATAATCTCCCCTTGTCTCTGATATAGAGCAGGTTTGATGCGCAGAAACCCTGGTGTTCTTAACTAACTGTAATCAAATCAGATAAATTGTCTTCAGCAGTCAGCTGCCATTATCTTGTGTCTAGAGATTATTGTCTTTCTTTCAATGGAAAAGAAATATGACTTTGTTATGTAGAAATACCATTGCTTTTGCTAAGTGCCTACAGGAAAACATTTCTCATTAAAACATTAACAATGAAAGCTCCAGAGCTGTTGATTTGTTTTTACCTCTCAATGACTTGAAATTAAAGATACTATAAAATTTAAGATATATACAGTTCTGGATTTATATTAGCTTTATATAGCACTATAATGTTAAACTATGCTATTAAACCATATTTCTTGATATATTCAACTAAAAATTCAATCTCTTAATCAAAATGTTTCCAAGGCTTAAAAGTTTTAAACAATTATTTGCTGATTCACTTACAGTTTGATAAATATACGTATATTGAAAATATACAATTATAAATAGGTGATTCCTTACTTTTTAAAAAGCTTTTGTGTCACAAAAGAACCTTATCCCAAACTAAATGATTCAAGGTGGTTTTCACCAAGTGGTTCTAAACCTGTACTACACATTAAAGTTTCCCAGGGAGATTTTTAAATCTCTGATGCCACACCACACCCCAGACCAAATAAAACAGATCTCTCTGGGCAGAACCAAGGCTTTAGTATCTTTTAAAGTTCCCCAGGAGATTCTAATGTGCCAACAAAGTCAAGAAGCACTGCTCTAAGAGATGATCACATCAGGTAAATATATTTGTTATTTAAGATCACAAATTTTTTAGGAAAATAGATATTCAATTTTTCAGACTGCCATCATGAGCCTCATCTTTTACCATATTTACCATATCTTATCAATAAACTATTTATAGAATATTTTTCCTAGTCCCTCTTCTATTTTGAACATGCAGGCAAAAGCCATTCTGATTTCTTTTTACTAAATAATAGCATGTATTTAATTAGCATAACACTAAAATTAGCAAAGGTCTTAGCCTTTCTGACTAGTGTGTTTGCATCTTAAGGTGCCAAGGAGGACAGCTATCAGATTTAAGAGAGTCCTTTCCATTCCCCCTTCTTCTTTATTCCCCTTGGAGCTGTGTGAGAGCCCTTACAATTTACCTTTGCACTAACGAGGGTGAAGTGCCCGAGCTGCACATTCCATGGCAGGCGCCGCAAACTTAACAACAGGATTTACGAGGTGTGTGCTTGCCAGAATGTCTCTAATGTTCAGGTTCACTCATCCCAAGCCTTAAATTGGCTCTCTTGGTGCTATTTTAATCTGTACAGACCCAATCACACACAGCGTACAAATGGCGGTTCAAAGAAATGCACATAATAATGTGGCAGAGGATGTAATTTCTGTCAGAGAACACCATTGTTAACTATGATTGAAAAGACATGAATCCTGCTAAAGATATGAAACATTTTTTATGTCTACTGAATTTTAAAGGAAAGAAATATCCAAAAGGTAAAATTTAAATCCTCTGGGAGCCCCAACCAGATAAGGGCACCTACAAATAATGCATGCAGTAGTAATCCATTTTACATACTAATAGGCAAAGGTTATATGAGTCACAGTAGACCACACAAAATGAGTTAGACCTGTGGGGGGGGTGGGAGGGGTCCCTGACCCATGGAATCAGCATGTTCTGTTACTTTTGTGCATCTATTCTGACACTGAGTTGATACTCCCTATTGAAAAACAGACATTTTGATAAGCAAAGGAATACTGATTCGACTCCTCACCAAAGACCCAAGAGGACTAAGAGCCCGGTTTTGCTACTAAGAACAAAAAGCCAATAAATTACACAAAAGTGATTAATTTTATTTTTCCTACCCCACAGCATCTTTTCTTGTTTGAGTCTTTGGAGGGCATTCCAGCAGTTAAAAATTCGAGCAGTTACAACTGATGTGACATGGGCTCAGAGCAATCCAGTAAGACAAGAGCTGCTCCTGCTGAGTCCCTACCAAGCCAGTGTCTAAAGCGTTAGTTTCTAGATATTGGAGAAATCTTGAGAATCTTAGGGACCCTTATGGACCCAGCAAGGGACTTGGTGGCAAGGATATATTCAAAGGTTTGGGTCAACAGATAGGTACCATTTGGTAGAGAGGCATTTCAATATTTCAACAACTGGTCTGGCTATTCTGAGTAAATATTAGCCCTGGCTCCTAATACATGGGTTTATACAATTCTAGCATTGATCTCACTGATTGAAGAATTAGGTTTATTTGGATTTTTGGCCTAATGGTGTTGGTCTCGGTTATTACTATATTTTTTCTTGTCTCTTATCAAAATAAAATACTTGACAAAAGATAATAGAGAAAAGAAACATAGAGATGGGGGGAGGAAGGAGGTTGAGAAAAATAAAGAGAGGGAAAGGCTGGTGTATCTAAACAATGATTCCAATTACACAAACAATCCATCCCCGCAACCTTTCCTAATATTTCAGGCTTGCAAAGGATTTGCAGCCACAGGTTTCTGCCACTCACAATCAGTTCCTCCATTTATCAATTTTACCTTGCACCGTAGTCGGCAGAATACAAATGCAAAGATACAGGAATAATGATAATCTTAGCACAGCCTCCCATAGATAGTAATGACTGTTGGCTGGAGCAGGTGCTGAGAAGTAATAAAATTCATGTTAAGTAGCATTCCTATTCTGTAGTCTATCACATGCGCTATCTCTTGGTAGCATGTGGCAAATAATCAGTCAATTCTATTTGACTATTTAGTGAGCAGTGAAAGAAATGTGCTTCTGTCACAAGCAAAAACTTGTACTGGGCCAATTCTACTGGATGCCATGAGGTTAACTCAACTTCCCAGCATTCACTGATTAAGTGGTAAAAAGTCTGAGTCCCACAGCTATGTGGTCGTGATTTCTGCATCTTTTATGCTATTAACCTTTATTCAATTCAACTGCAAAATGCTCCTTTTGTTTTGTCTCAGACTGAATGTAATAACTGTTGCTAGATTGACAGTCTGACAGATTGAATCATGAAGCTCTGGCCAGTGATACCCTTAGGAGCACTCAGATAGGGGATAACCAAGGTAGTGTCATTAGGGAGGTGCTAGGAAGTACCCAATCTCTTTAAATTATTTTCATTTCCTAAGCTAGGAACCCACTCCAACAAGATGTTGTACCTGTTAGCTTCAAGCTCTATCCCCTTTAGAAATGTTTCTACCATCGAATGAATTACTCTATACTTTACAGTCATCTGAACCATTTAATGAAATTAGGTTTATCATATCCTTTCCTGAAATAAGTTTCTGTAAGGAAAGGGATGAAAGTACATCAGTCTTGTGACTTCAAAGATAAGGACTTGAGGAAGAAGATGAAGAGAGATGTATGAATGAGCAAAATAGCCTACTGTACAGTTGTCTGACTCTTATTTTTGCCTAAATGGCCTTGTGCCTACCTCTAATTAAAGGAGAACATCTCACCTTACTCCCCGTCCCAACCCCAGGCTAAATCAACTTCTTCTCTCCTCCTTTAAAGATACTCATTAGGCAAGACATTGTTTCATACTGTGACAGAGGCTAGTTGCTTTCTGTGTGCACTCTCCTTCTTCCCTAGTAAATAAAATGGTTTTAGAAGAACATATTACTCCTTAATATGAAAGATTAGATTTTTCCAGAATCCCTATAAGCTATGTATCACCAAAGGACTAATCTGGCCACTGAAATGTAACTTTTGGGGACTTCCAAGAGGGCTTTTTAAAAGAAGTTCACTAGTTATAGTCAGCACCGTTTTGCTGTCCTCTACTCCCTTCTGTTACCAACTTGGTCAGTGAGAGTTTTAGCAATCAGCTTGCATTTCACAATCAATCACTAAATTAATTCCTTTGTATATTCTTTGTTTCTTGATCCTCTTTTCACATTACCTAATTGTCTTATAATCTTGAGGAACTCACATTTTAATTTGTTCTTCATGTGTAACCATACAACTAAAGCAGAATATAGACACAAGACCGTAATGAATGCTCTCATCTTAAATTCGACTTTTAACTATTTTTTAAGTTATTTTATTTATTTATTGTTTTGTGTCTGTGTGTGTGTGTTTTGTTTTTTGCTTTTTTTTTTTTTTTTTAAGAGATGATGTCTTGCTATGCTATCCAGGTTGGTCTCAAACTCCTGATCTCAAGAGATCTTCCTACCTTGGCCTCCTAAAGTCCTAGGATTACAGGCTCGAGCCACTGCACCCATCCTAATTTTTAAATTGTCACAAAATATACGTAATATAAGATTTACTATCTTCACCATTTTTCAGTGTACATTTCAACGGTATTAAGTAAATTCACCCTGTGGTACAACCATTAGTAGTAACCATCTCTAGAACTTTATTTAACTTACAAAACTAAAACTCTGTATCCGTTAAAAAATAACTCTCCGATCCCTTTGCCTGCAATCCCTGGAAACAACCATTCTAATTTCTGTGCTTCTGGTTAACATAAGAATAATATTTAATGTCTTAAAGTTATAGCTCTCTAATTTGAATCTATACTAGCTTAATTTGAATAACATAGAAAAACTCTACTACTATATTACTTTATTTCTACCCCTTTTACAGTTACCAGTGTAACAAAATTACATCTTTATGCATTGTGTGTCCAGAAACGTAGAAGAAAAATTGGTTTCTATTGTCTTAAATGGTGTGGGGAAAAAAGTGGAGTTAGAAATCAAAGTTACAATAATACTAGCTTATATAATTATCCATGTAAATACTTTTACCAGAGGTATTTATTTCTACATACATATTTGAGTTATTGTCTAGTGTCCTTTCATTTCAAATGGAAACAGGGCTTAATTTAGCATTTCATCCTAGTCTAGTGGTAACTAGCATTTCATACTAGTCTAGTTATTAGTGGTAAAAAACTGACTCAGTTTTTGTTTTTTCAGGTAATGTCCTAATTTTTTTTCTTAATTTTGAAGACAGTTTTGCCAGATGTAGGAATCTTGGCTGACAGGTTTGTTTTTGTTTTTGTTTTTGTTTTTGTTTTTTCAGCACTTTAAATATACCAACCCATTGCCTTCTGGTCTCCAAAGTTTCTGACGAGGATCTACTGATATTCTTACCAGTCATCCCTTACATGTAGAAAGTTGCTTCTCTCTTGTGACTTTCAAGATTCTTTGTCTTTGGCTTTTAATATTTGATTTAAATGTGCTTCAACGTGGGTCTCTTTGAATTTATTCTGCTTGGAGTCTGTTGGGTTTCTTGGATGTTTGCATATGTTTCTTTTATCAAATTTGGGAAGTTTTTCAACATTACTTTTTCAAATATTCTCTTCCTCTTTCTTTCTTCTTTTGAGACTCCCACAATGCACATGTTGGACTATTTAATGGCGTACACAAAGTCTCTTAGATTCTATTCACTTTTCTTTGAACTTTTTTTGTTCATTCTATACCTCAGACCTTTTGATTGTCCTATTTTTAAGTTCATAATTCTTTCTTCTGCCTGCTTATATCTGTTTTTCCATAGCTCTAATAAGTTTTTCAGTTCAGTTATTGTAATTTTCAGTACCAGAATTTCTTTTTGGTTACTTTTCAATCTCTTTATTAATATTTCCATTTTTCATGCATTATTTTCTCTTCTTGACTTTCTCTTCTCTTGTTTTCGCTCTTTGAGCACTTTTTTTTTTTTTTTTTTTTTTGAGACGGAGTCTCGCTCTGTCGCCCATGCTGGAGTGCAATGGCATGATCTCGGCTCACTGCAAGCTCCGCCTCCCGGGTTCCCGTCATTCTCCTGCCTCAGCCTCCCGAGTAGCTGAGACCACAGGCGCCCGCCACCATGCCTGGCTAATTTTTTGTATTTTTAGTAGAGACGGGGTTTCACCGTGTTAGCCAGGATGGTCTCCATCTCCTGACCTCGTGATCCGCACGCCTGGGCCTCCCAAAGTGCTGGGATTACAGGCCTCAGCCACCGCGCCCGGCCGAGCACCTTTAATACAGTTCTTTTAAAGTCTTTGCCTAGTTAGTCTGCCATATGATCTGTCTGAGAAATAGGCTCTGTTTATTAATTTCGTTTCCTTTGAATGGGTCATGCCTTCTTATCTTTTGATATGACGTGATTTTTTGTCATTGAATACTGGACTTTCAAATCTTATAATGTGGTAAATTTGTAGATCCTTCTCAGGTCCTTCTCCTTCCTCAAAGTTTGCTGATTTGTTTTGTTTTGTTTTGTTTCTTATTGTTGCAGAGTATTCATGTGCTGGTAATCAGCCCAAGGCATGGATTTAAGATCTTCTCAGGTCTTTCCTGAGCCTGTCCTTCGGTATGCATAGTCACTTTCTAAATTCCCCTGTATATATGGTTTCTTTTGAATACTGCAGTGATTAAACATCTGGCACCACAAAGGGAGAAAGGAGAAAAATGAAGCAGAGATAATACTTTAAATTCCCTGGAAGTCACCACAGCTGGAAGGGGAAAGGATTGCAAAAGGAAGGCAATATGGCTCCATGCCTCTTGTCTGCATCTTCACTACCAGAGCACCAATCAGCAGTCAGAGAACAAACCTTCAGTATTTAGTGGACAGAGAGTCCTTATCACCCACACTGCCTCCCAAAAGCTGCCCCAGGTATCTGTGTACAGGCTGTCTGCTACGGGGCCAGGAGTTAGGGAAAGGGTAGCCGCTACCGGGCCAAAAAACAAAAGTGACTGAAAGTAACCACGATTTACCTTCCAAGCCTTCTCCTGGAAGTTGGAAGCCTTCAATAGACTCCAGAGTTCCAAAATAACTACATCAGACAGATTCTGTCAGTGCAATAGTTGTTTATGTGTAGGGATGTATTTCTGGTGCTTCTTGCTCTGCCATCTTCCCTCTAACTTCACCATGACTACTGACTCATAAAGTCACTTGCAAATTGTATCTTTCTTTAGTTAATTTATTCTTCCACTCTTTGTAAACTATGTCTTCTCAAGACATATACAAGAAGTTATGTATAACTTCTGTCTTCTCAAGCCTGGAACCCCTCGTCTCAAACTTTCAGTCTCAGCTGATAATGTTACTTCTTATATGGGCAAGACATATTTAATCAAAAGAATACTTCTACATGTTTCCATCACCATATCTACTTATATAGTAGCATTTGGTGTCCCCCAGGTATTTTGTCTTCTTTCCTGTGATTATGGATAAACCCCACCACCTGTACACAAGATCCCATCTCCTCCGTTCTTTTCAAAGACATTGCTCCAGTATTCCAAGAGTTACTTCCTCTCTCTTCTTCATCAACAATTTTTTTTTCCTACTGGAACTTTCCCATTGGCATTAAAAAAAAAAAACACTGTTTTTCCTTTTATCACTTAAAAAGACGAGAACCCATCCCTTAACTCCACACTGTCCTCTATCCATTAACTCACACTTCTTTTTTTTCATAGCAAAACTTCTTAAAAGAATCTTTACAAACTGTCTGTAATTTTGCTGTCTCATTCTTTCAGGAACCCACATCTATTAGAATTTAATTCCCTCTCCCCCAGTGAAACTGCTGAAACCAAATACCTTTACACTGCCTGATCCAATGGCAAATTCTCCACCATTTTATGAATTGACCAATCGTTTCACTTAACATAATTGACCATATTATCCTCCTTTAAGCACTTTCCTGTGTCTTTCTCTATTTCTTAAGACTGCTTCTCAAGCCCCTTTGCTACATTCTCCTTATTTCTTCTTCCTGCAAATTGTAGAACAAGGCTTAGTCTTGTATCTCTTATCTTTTCTCTCTAAATGCACTTCCTTTAAGAGCTTATCCAGTCTCATGCTTTGCACCCTTATTTATACAATATTCGTTTCAAATGTGTATTCCCACTGTGAATCTATCCTGTGAACTCCAAGCTTATATGTCCAACTTTCTCCATATCATCTTCACCTGGGGGTTATTGTAGCCTGTGTCTAACTAGCAGATAGAAACCATATAGTAGGTTAAACAGGGAAGTGTAAAATAAAGAATTATTAACTATTATAAAAGAGCAAAAGTAAAACATATGGTACCCTAGAACTGAGGGAGCATACTCAAGCAAGGAAAAACTTGGAAGGAATTCAAATGTTATTGGAGAGGTTATAGTTCAGACTATTGGATAATAAAGAAGGCCAGTCTGTAGTCGCCGGGAAAGCAACAGCCACTCTCTGGAGTGCTGATGTGAAAAGGTGATCATTAGCCAGTGGCTTACAGAGGGAACTGGGGCACAAGCAGAGGAAGAAGCCCCTCACAGAGTGTAGGGACTCTGGTTTCCATGTTAACGGGGCTGAAAAAAAAAAAAAGGGTTATCACCAGCCAGGCTGAGGCTGCAAGGACACAGAGGAACCTGGTCTGGATCCCAGGGCAAAGGAGGATTCACTGGATGTCTTCACACCCACGCTGCCAGTGCCTAACCTCTGCTAACCTCTGACAGAAACGGCAGGAAGGCCTCCTTGCAATGCCCCCCAGCACTGTCTACTGAGAAATGTTATCATTGTGCTCACTTTAAAGGAGAAATGCTTAAAGCAATGCTATTATTTATCACAGAGCATATATTGAGGCTGAGAGGCAATAAATTGATAACTGACACAAACGTCTGTCTAATAGGCATTTTAACTTAACATGTTGAAACTGAACTGTTGGTCTCAACCCAAATCTTCTCCTCTTGCAGTCTTCGCCATCTCAGTAAACGGCAACTCCTTTCTTCCAGTTTATCAGCACAAAACCTTTGGAACCATTCTGACTTCTCTCTTTTGCTTTCGTGCCACACTCATTATGTTTACAAACGGTATTGGCTCTATCTTCAAATTAAATCTGGAATCAGTACATTTCTCATCACCTTTACAGCTACCATCCTGGTCGGAACCACCATCATCTCTCACCCTGATAATTACAATAGCCTTCTGACTTGTCTTTAGGCTTTCACCTAGTCCATTAGTTGGTTTATTCTCTAACACAGCAGCCAAAATGATCCTATGAAACTAAAGCATAAGCCAGATCACATCTCTTCTCTGTTTAACACCCTACCCACCTCGTACTCTCAGGGGCAAAATGAATTGAAAGTCTTTTCAGAGCCTAGAAAGCTTACTCAGTATGTCCCCCTCTCCCATCTGTCTCATGTCCCTTCTGCGTAACACTGTACTCATTTAGTGCTAGCCACACTGGCTTCTTTGCTTTTCTGCAAATACAGCAGGCCCATTCCTACCTTAGGGACTTATGTTTCTTTGCTCTGTTTGGAAGACTTAACTGCAGATATCTGCATGGCTTGCTCCTTAACCTCCTTTAGTTTTTCACTCAAACATCACCTTTTCAGCAAGGTATTTTGTGGCCACTCTATCTAAAATGCAATTAGAACCTAGAACAGCTCCAATGATAGGGTAGGTGCCCAATAAATAATGGTTAAATACATAACAAATCTTGCTACAAGGTGATCTTGTGAATGGAAGTCACATGCTGAGAAAGAGGTGGCATGGGCATGGGTTCCTAATAGTAGCACAGAGCCACCACACCAGCCCTGCGGTGTCTCCCTCCAGATTTCTTTTAAGTAAGAGAAAAAATATTTATTTTATTTAATCCACTCTTACTCAGGAGTTTTACTTATATGCAGCTGGTAGCTGACTAAGCCTGATAGCTCTTCCTATAGCTCACTGATTCTCAATCCTTGATTTATGTTAGAATCACCTGGAAAGTTTCAAAAACTAGTAATACTCAGGCCTTACCTCAAGGGCTACTGATGTAATTAATCTTGATAGAGTCAGACATGACTATGTAGAAGCCTCCCTGCAATTCTACTACGAAGCCAGGATTAAGATGAATTGTTATAATCATTGTGTTAAATGTTTTTATATTATTATTTCAAAATAAATATTGTCATCCCTTGGTATCTGTGGGGTATTGGTTCCAGGACTGCCCACAAACACCAAAGCTGGTGCATATTCAAGTCCCGCAGTCAACCCTGTAGAACCTGCAGAAACGAAAAGTCGCCCCTCTGGCCCTCCATATATGCAGGTTTCACATCCTGCTAACACTGTATTTTCAATGCGTGTGTTTGGTTGTGGGTGGCAAATCAGCCAATATAGAAGCCCAATTGTATTTATTTTTTTAAAAAATCTGATTATAGGTAAACCCATGCAGTGCAAACCTATATTGTTCAAAGGTCAACTGTAGTTCTTGATTTTTAGTCCCAGTTTTTATAAAGTGACTAGTATGTAAACATAAGGTGCTACTATTGTTACACCACAGAAGTAGATAATAATAGCAACAATAAATACAATTTGCATATTATTTATGCTTTACAGTGCCTTCACATAACAACCAATTTTACTGAGAGAGATTTGATTGATTTTTTTATTTTGCAGAAGATGTGACCTCTTACTAAGTGAACATATCCTTGGCTAGGTCTCTCATTTCAAAACGACTCACCACTATGCTCAATTCTTTGGTTTGTCCCAAACCTCAAAATAACTAGGCACAGTTCAGCCCTTCCTCCACGGAAGCCAGAGAGTGGAATGGAGCTTTGACCTGAAATGACTAGAGAAAGGAAATAAGTCCTAGATCAATATCTTGTAGACCCTGACTCACATAATTCCCAATAAAGTCACTCAAAACCTGAAGAGTACAAAAAAAAAAAAAAAAAAAAAAAAAAAAAAAACCAAACAAACTGAACAACGAGGATGGACCCTAAGACTGAAAAATAAGACTTTAAATGCCACTACGGAAGGGAGATTGCACCCTTACTGATTGAGGTTTGGGAATACTTTTTATTGCAGAGCCAAATCTAGGCCCATTAAATTAAAAAAATAATAATAAGGCTGTAGACTCGTAGCATTTCTATACTATGATTTTATCTATAACATAGAAACCAGAGACCCAAATATCTGTACCCCACGATAAAAAAGAAGATAATTTTGGCCGGGCACAGTGGCTCATGTCTGTAATGTCAGCACTTTGGGAGGCTGAAGCAGGCGGATCACAAGATCAGGAGTTCGAGACCAGCCTGGCCAGTATGGGGAAACCTCGTCTCTACCAAAAATGCAAAAATTAGCCGGGCATGGTGGCGTGTGCCTGTAGTCCCAGCTACTTGGGAGGCTGAGGCAGAAGAATCGCCTGAACCCGGGAGGCAGAGGTTTCAGTGAGCCAAGATTGCGCCATTGCACTCCAGCCTGGGTGACAGAGCAAGACTCTGTCACAAAAAATAAAAAATAAAAGATAATTTCAAGAGTTTTATCTCACCTCTAATTCCTAGCCAGCCAATTTTAGCATTACTAATGGCTACTGTGATGATTAATATTCAGTGTAAACTTCATTGGATTGAAGGATGCAAAGTGTCGTTGTGGGTATGTCTATGAGGGTGTTGCTGAAGGAAATTAACATTTGAGTCAGTGGACTGGGAAAGGAGACCCATCCTCAATCCTGGTGGGCACAATCTATCTAATCAGCTGCCACTGAGGCCAGAATAAAAGCAGGCAGAAGAATGTAAAAACAAACAAACAAATAAATAAATAAATAAATAAATAAAGCCTAGACTGGCTTATCCTCCCAGCCTATGTCTTTCTCCTGTGATGGATGCTTCTTGCCCTCGAACATTGGACTTCAAGTTCTTCAGCTTTGGGACTTGGACTGGCTTCCTTGCTCCTCAGCTTCCAGATGGCCTATTGTGGGACCTCACCTTGTCATCCTGTGAGTCAACACTCCTTAATAAACTCCCCGTTATATATACATGTATCCTATTAGTTCTGTCCTTCTAGAGAACCCTGACTAATACAGCTACCCATGTTAAATGATAGGACAGAACCTTCAGGAATCAAGAACAAAATGAGAAAGGTCATAGTGAGCAAAAATCCCTTCTCTGATCCAACTGGAGGATCAATTATGCCATACTTTCCATGCTTAGTAATTACTGTATTACTTTTATTGGGATACAGTGCAGCCTAGTGTTTACAAATGTTACAGAAATCTTATGCCTCAGCTTTCTGATTAATAAAATGTGAACAATATATCTCTTATGTTAGACTATTGCAGGGATTAAATGAGTTATCACCTAAAATGTTTTTTAAAAGTGCCTAATACCTATTTGCTATTATTATTTATATTATTAGTAACAATAATTTGTAACATCATCATAGAGAAAACTTGAACACAATCTCAAACTCAGTTGGGCAAAATATAATTGTTATGGAATAAATTGTGTCCCACAAAATTTATATGCTAAAGTTCTAAACTACAGTACCTGAGAGTGTGACAGTATATAGAGATAGGGTCTTTAAAAAGGTAATTTAGGAAAAATTAGGTCATATGGGGAGCCCTAATCCAATATGAGTGGTGTACTTATTAAAACATGGAGATTAGGACACAGACACACACACACAAAGACCATGCACACACAGTAAACACACAGGGAGAAGACAAGACAAGAAAGGCCTCAGGAGAAATCATCCTACTGACAACTTGACTTGGACTTCTAGCCACCATATTTTTGAGAAAATAAATATCTGTTGTTTAACCCATAGGGTCCACATACTTTGTTACAACAGCTCTAACAAACTAATATAATAATGCATTTCTTTATTTTCAATAAACGTACTTAATACTTACTTCTTATCCACTTCTTGCCAAGATAGTCAAAAATCTATCTCAGCAATTCTTGAGGACCCTCTACTACCAGGGTAATGAAGTATGTGAAGGTCTTAGTAGCACAATGACATAGGGTGGCTCCTGGGTCATTGGCCATCTGTCCAATGTTTACTACCTAGACACTGGAGTCTGTTCCACAGGGTCCCTCCAAATCCAGCCTTCTTCCTGACCGATGCTTCTGTGCACCACACTGAGGATGGAGCAAACTTTGGCGAGCCTGAAACCCACCAACATTCCTCCTGAAGTCTTGCTTCCTCCACACGGCACTGATAGTTAGCAGGGTCCTGCTGTGGCCTTTGAGGAATCCCTACAGTGGTTCTGTGTCCTTGCACTCCTATCTGGAGATATCACAGATCTCCAGATCCAGGAGTAAGGAAACTGGGTGTAAGGAAACTCTTCACTGTGAGTAAAAGTAATCCTTTTCTTTTATTTCATGTAGGAGGCATTCTCTCTCTCCTCTCTTTCAAGGGCGTCTAGCACAATTTTATCAAAAGGTATAAACTTAGAAAATGAAAACCTAGGTTGGAAGTAAAACTTCAGTTTTTTCAAACTCAAAACATCCTTGAGACCAAGAAGCACAGAGCCTGGCTACCTACTGAATGAAGGATATATGAATGAATGATAGAGACATATCAATTGATATCATTAAAGATACCCTGAAGTGTTACCAATAGTTTTTTACACAGATCCTTAAAGCCATAAATGCTGTGAATTTTTTTTTTTTTGACAGTCTAGCTCTGTTGCACAGGCTGGAGTGCAGTGGCGTGATCTCGACTCACTGCAACCTCCACCTCCTGGGTTCAAGCGATTCTCCTGCCTCAGCCTCCCGAGTATCTGGGACTACAGGCGCCTGCCACCACACCCAGCTAATTTTTTTTTGGTATTTTTAATTGAGACGGGGTTTCACCATATTGTCCAGGCTGGTCTCGAACTCCTGACCTTGTGATCCGCCCACCTCAGCCTCCCAAAGTGCTGGGATTACAGGCATGAGCCACAGCGCCCGGCCTATTTTTATTTTTTTACGTGTTTTCTTCCTCTCTCTTTCTCTTGTCAGCTTATTAACATGCTTATTCATTTGTAAAAGGTGACAGCACACCCAAGCAGAAAAGGCGAGATGTTTCTACCAGCCAGGCTCCTCTTCTCTGGCCTCTATTCTTTTGGCCTAAGAGATAGACAATACATCAAGCAAGGTCCTTATTTGCAAGCAAAATAAGAAATCAATCATGACTGAATAAATGGGAGGATAAAATAGAGTTTATTTTAAAAGCTAATAGGTAGCTCTCTGAATCACTAGGAGAGTGGAACCATCTTGCTCAGAACAATGAATCTTGAACAATGCCCCAATTGAGGCTGCAAAACTGGGCTGATGAGGAAACTACTTCTGCCCCCACAAAACTAGAACACTGAGTGTCCTAGATACTGTTGTCACTGACCTATCAGGAACACAATTGTGCTGTAACCACTTCCTTTATCAGAGAATGAGTCACTTTCCGTGTTTTTTGGTGTCACTAACTTCCTACTCAAAAACTGGTATGAGTGCATCCAATACAGAGAGCCCAAAGTATTTGCCCAAACCCTTGCTTCAAATCAGGCTGAGAACATATCTGGTATTTTTAGTTTTTATAGTTTATATAGTTAATGTTTCTAAAGTTTAAAGTTTGCTCTTTCTCCCACCAAGATTAATCTCACATAGAAAGGGGATGCAAATGCTAGGCAGACAAAAAGACTGAAAAAAAAAAAAATCTCCACAACAGAAAGACTGACACAAAGCTGAAAGAGAAAACAAGACAGGAAGTTAGGGTACAGTTAGAAATGCCTTTGGTTTCAATTAATAAAATATCTGATTAGGTATTTTTAAAAAGTAATTTTAAAAATAGAGGGAGTCTTTTTTGTTTAGTCACAGCATGCAAAATCTGAAAGTAAGAACTTGTTGCTTTCATTAGCTCAGGAGCTCAACAATGTTAAGATTAAGTCAAAAGTTCACTTGTCCTTTTCCTCTTAATTCCAAAATGACTATTTTTGCTTCAAATCAGGTAAAAGAGAGAGAGGATAAGAAGTGTCAACAGACTTCTCTATACATTTCACGGGCGAGAATCACTGGCAACCAGTCCATAAAAAATGTATCACTGAAGCCACAAGCTAGAGAAATATTCTCCTATATGTGAAGTAACATGATCCTACAAGTTTCTTTTAAAGGATACCAATTAAAACTACTTTCTTTTTTTTTTTTCTTTTTTTTTTTTTTGAGACGGAGTCTCGCTCTGTCGCCCAGGCTGGAGTGCAGTGGCGCGATCTCGGCTCACTGCAAGCTCCGCCTCCCGGGTTCACGCCATTCTCCTGCCTCAGCCTCCCGAGTAGCTGGGACTACAGGCGCCCGCTACCACGCCCGGCTAATTTTTTGTATTTTTAGTAGAGACGGGCTTTCACCGTGTTAGCCAGGATGGTCTCGATCTCCTGACCTCGTGATCCGCCCGCCTCGGCCTCCCAAAGTGCTGGGATTACAGGCGTGAGCCACCGCGCCCGGCCTAAAACTACTTTCTAACAAATTTGTTGCTCTTTTACTGCCAAAAGTATATGCATCCCAACCTTGAATGATAAATTTTATGAGTAAAAATCTTTATATTTTCAAAAATTTAACCATCAATTGTGTATGGACTCATACTCAATAGAAAATATAAATGAATACACATTATGTCACAAAATTAAAATCATGGAAATCAAGGGACAGTCACCTCGTCTATAACTGCCTTCCCTATTGAAAGATATATCTGTAGAATGGATGCACCACCTCACCCGCTGTTTTATTTTTCTCTCCAATCAGATATAGTTCATAGGTCTTGGCAAGAGCAATCCCATTTACTTTAACTGTTATTAGAGTGTTCATGTTTTCATGCCTTTTCATCTGTTTTCTTTGCTTCTGGAACTCTTTGAAGGCTTACTTTAGATGGCCTTGCTTGGTAACATCTAAAATACCATTTCTAAGATTCTGGTGTTCTCCCCAGTCATTCGGATAATTGCCACTATTGATGCTAGTTTGAGTCTGGCATTCTGGACATTCCCTTATCCCATCTTCATATTGCTCTTTATTTATATGGTAGTAAATGGAAGTCCATATCATATGTCTCCATATGAATGGGACATCAGAATTAAATAGACATAAAAATGAAAAGATTCCTGGGAAAAATCACTCAGGATGCTCTGGGTTGGAGTCTATCCAGGCTGTGCTATTTATTATTCAGGTGACTTTGAGCATGTCACTTAATCTCTTGAGTCTCAATTTCATTGTATGTACCTTGCTTCACATAAATATTCTTGGGAGAAATCTTGTGAAGATTTGGAATATAGAATCTCTTTGAAGTCTATAACATTGTATAAAAAGAAAAGGTAACAAAGACTATATATTATTGTCTGATGTACTCTTTCATCCTCCTGAAAAGCATTCAGCAAATTCTGCTTATCCTTACATCCCACATTTCCTGCTCCACTCTCCGCTTCAGGCTAGATCCTACTACCCGCTTCCATCTTGACCACAATATTCTTACTCAACATGGGAGATAGAGCAGGTAAACAAAAGAAGCTGGATTTTGTTAGATTCCGCTCAGGACAAACTATAGAGGTCAATCTGGTTTTAATTACTTTATTCTCTTTGTCAGAATTCCAAGTAGGCACTGGTCTCTATATTAGCTGTAAAGGCCAATTATTTATTTCACAATATTGAAGTCTCTGGCCCAGATGGTTGATTTCTCTAATCTATCCAGTCCTATCTGAGTCTTAGCTCCTGATCTGGGCCTTTGCTGCAGATTCTACATCCACCCTGTGGGTTAACTGTGTTGAATATCAGGATTCTTGATATTTGGCTTTAGCCTAGCAATTTATTTCATTGTGCCTCCTATTTTCTTGAGAAAGGGAGAGTAAAGTGTTTAAAATGAGTCATTAAGCTACCTGTGGTTCGATTAGACCACTGCTTTCACACCTTTATGACTAATGTTTCATGAAGCTGAAACTAATTGACATGATTTCTATAAAGGCGGGGAAGCCCATAAGCCAGGCCTGACCATACACACCCACTTACTTTTGAAGGATTTCTTCTGGCATTAATCCAAAAGGTGCTCAAAACCTAAAGGAAGATATACAGCATTTACTTACACTGTTCTCGTCCATCTTTACTTTTTCACTCCCTCCTTAAGACTTCTTTTTAGATGATGTCTTTTTTGCCTGTAGGACCCCTACTGACAATTTTAGTTTGTCTTTGATTTTTAAAATTTGTTGATATATGCATGAACCAAAGTGCCTGTTTTTCTGTTTTTTATATCTCCACAGCTTTTGTCTCTCAGTGTTTATACTTTGGTAAATTTGGACTCTACTTTTTTTCCAAAATGAATAAAGAACATTTTTCTTATAAAGAACATCACTTTTACATGTACTAAAAGTTTTTTAAAAATGTGTCCCAGCTTTTTCTCTTACCCATGAAGGACTCTGTCCATGAAAGCCTTTGTGGTGTTGGGGACACGGGACCAACTGTCCACCAGCAAACATGAGAGCAACTCAGCACATGCATTCTCTGGGGAAGACTTGCTTCCTAAATGACCATTTCTAAAGCTGGCCACTGGCCAAGGGTCCAGAGCCCTGTAGCAAGATGACATAAGCACCAAAATCTGAAGCTTTTAAAGGAATTATTCGTTTTTGAAATTAGAAAACGGACAAGCTGTCCCACCTCCAGTAATCTAAAGAATTGCCATTTGTGGGAAGGAAATAAGTTTCTCTATCCTAACGCTGGAAAGAAAAAAAAGTTTCCGATTGAAACATGAGAAATTCTTGTTGGCAGATTTGTCCTAAAAACCTAAAAACTTTGTTTTTACATATCATTCTTTTTTTTTTCTTTGAGACGGAGTCTTGCTCTGTCGCCCAGGCTGGAGTGCAGTGGCACGATCTGGGCTCACTGCAAGCTCCGCCTCCCGGGTTCACGCCATTCTCCTGCCTCAGCCTCCCTAGTAGCTGGGACTACAGGTGCCTGCCACCACGCCCGGATAATTTTTTTGTATTTTTTTAGTAGAGACGGGGTTTCACCGTGTTAGCCAGTCTCGATCTCCTGACCTCGTGATCCGCCCGCCTCGGCCTCCCAGAGTGCTGGGATTACAGGTTGTGAGCCACTGTGCCCGGCCACATATCATTCTTTAATCAAGGTATTACAGCTACTCCCTATTTCCTGTGACTCTATCCACTGATTACTTCAACAAGAATTTTTAAGGTCCTCTTGCGGGAAAACAGTATGCCATGCAGGGTGGGGCAGCTTGTGTGGGAGGGGAGGTCTGAGTGGGTGCTGCTGCATGGAGGGCAAGCAGAAATGCTGGAGGACGCCAGGGGAAGGAGGAGAGTGCCGCACGAGTGACTGCTCACACTCCCACTTGCTCATATAAATAAAAGTAATCTACTGGCTGCCATAACTGAGAAAGATGCTGGGATGGTGCATAATATAAAAAGGAAGAGCTGCAGTACCAGAGCCTGCATATAGGAGCTGGAATTAGGAAGACTTTATCTTTCTGCTACCTCAGGTGTCTGCACCCCCTTTACTTGGCTTATTTTTCCTCTTACTCATCAGGGAAAGTGGCTATCAGATGGGCTTCAGTTTAATCCTGTCCTGTACATCCTAACAGAAATTATTTCTCTTGTGTTCATACAGAATAAGCAAACAAAAGAAAAGAAGTCTCTGATCCTACTTATAGTGTTGTCAGATTTAGCAAACAAAAATAAAGGACACCCAGTTAAAACTGATTTTCAGATAAAGAGCAAATAGTACTTAAGTATAAATTGTATCAGTATGAATATATCCCACATGTTATTTGAGAAGATTTCAACAGAGGTGAAAAATATATCCTAGACCCCTATTCACGTTTATCTGAAATTTAAAATTAAGTGGGAATCCTGTATGTTGTCTGACAACCCAACATACTTGGGTCTAGCTCCCATCCCAGAGCAAACACTGTGTCCAGGGAGTTGGTATCCCTATGCTAGGTCAAGTCTGAGCCCTGTAAATACCCCTGCCCCATCCAATCCAAATATGAAGGTGAAGTCTGATATCAGAAGAGTGGTAATGAAGGAAAGAAACACTGTCATGTACAGCCAAAAATATTAGCTATCCAACTCCATAACAGAGATGGTTAAAAATGCGTAAAGAGAAGCCAAGGAAAAATAAAATAAATCAAATTTATTCACCATTTGCCTAAAAAAGAAGATGCTGATTAAAATTGTTTTTCACTGTTGATGATCCACATTATCATGCATTTCCATTGATTACAGGACAAAGTCATGGAAAACCCTCTTCTGATGATTTTAGAAAGCAGAATAATTCCTGCATAATTGATACATTGCTACAAAAGACAAGTGGTAGGGGTGGACTAAATTACCATGTTTTGATATTGAGGCATTGCCAGGTTTGTAGCCAGTCTTATTTTATGGTTTTCCTAGGATTCAAGAAGTTTTGTTGAGCTTCTCTAAGTGGTGATTATAAAATAATAAGCAAAAAATATGTTGGCTCTGGCATCAGGCAGGATGACAGAAATGTAGGCTTGTCTTGAGTTTGGCAACAGCACACTTAATTACATTGACAATGTGTAGCTGTGTCATTTCTTAGGAACTAATTATTCTTTTGGAAAGAAAATGTCCCTACGGACATAGTTTTTGAAATACAACTTTTCAACCAAAGACTTTAGAAAAAGTGTGTCAGATGATGATGATCAAAAGTTGATATGATGGCTTGAAACTTAAAACAAGCATAACCATTTTAAACACCTATATTCCTTTACAGAGATAACGAAGGTAGAAATGGCTATTGAATGGCCGCAAAGTATTCCCCTTATAAAATTTCGAAGGTGAAGTACGATTTCTCGGAGGAGAATCAGGCTTTAAAATTAAAATGTTCTATATAGAATGAGAAAGGTAATTAAGTTTTTCCTAACTAGCATCAATTTAAGAGGAACCAGTGCTGTGGGTAAATAGTGCTTTATCAAAGATCATTTAACTCTAATGAACTAATTTGATCTGACAATGAAACTAGCAAAGACATTGTCAAATGCTAATGTATACGTATGTGCATGTGTGAGAGAAAGAGGGACACATACACAGACACACACACACACACACACATATACACAAAGAAAGACAGAGATACATAGTGAGAGAGAATTTACATTGTGAAGGAAGAGCCACACACTATTTTCACTTTGAAAGACTGAATCATGAAGACTGTTTTGGACATCATGCAGAGAAAGAGACATGGGCTATGGCAACTGCACTATTCTCAACCAGCTTGTGACTCTCCCTCTTTCCCTTGCTGGTTTATCTTTCTTGTCCTTTTACCCACTAAATTTGGGCATTTCTCAAAGTTCTTTCTCTATACTGCCTCACTTAGTGCCTGTAATAGAACCATCCCTCTTTGGGCATGCAGCCCCTGTGTGGGTTTGAACTCCAATGCACAACTCTGGAGTCCCATTCACATTGTAGTCTATGTGCCAGGTAAACCTGTCAACTTTTATGTGGCAGTCAGCTATGGATGATCTAAATCTATCTCTACCCCTCTTTTGTCTTCTGATCTCTGGGCATAAAGTTCTACATGCTTATACAACTGTTCCTTTTAACTGGAAAATAAATGCCAATTTTATTCATTCTCTAAAAGTAGAAGTTTTTTGTTTTTTTATTTTAGTAACCCCCTTTATTTTCTCTCCAAGCACATACATATTTCCTGCCTTTGAGTAATGTATGCTCTGAAAGGGGAAAAAGGCATTGAGATACAAAAGCACATTATAAGACAGAAAACTCTATGTGCCATTTCCTATCATTTACCTTGATGTGAGCAACCAACTCCAGAAGGGGCACTAGTTGCCATTGCTTCATCTCTCTCATTTTTCTTCTACTTCTTTCTTTGCAATCTTGTGCATATCATTGTGGCCTCCTCACCTATTCACACCTCTTCTCTATTTTTTAAAATTATACCTTAAGTTCTGGGACACACATGCAGAACATGCAGGTTTATTACATAGGTATACATGTGCCATAGGTATACATGTGACATGGATTTGCTGCACCCATCAACCCGTCATCCACGTTAGGTATTTCTCCTAATGCTATCCGTCCCTTTGCTCCTCACCCGCCGACAGGCCCCAGTGTGTGATGTTCCTCTCCCTGTGCCCATATGTTCTCATTGTTCCATTCCCACTTATGAGTGAGAACACGTGGTGTTTGGTTTTCTGTTCCTGTATTAGTTTACTGAGAATAATGGTTTCCAGCTTCATCCATGTCCCTGCAAAGGACATGAACTCATCATTTTTTATGGCTGCGTAGTATTCCATGGTGTATATGTGCCACATTTTCTTAATCCAGTCTATCATCGATGGGCATTTGGCTTGGTTCCAAGTCTTTGTTATTGTGAATAGTGCTACAATAAACATATGTGTGCATGTGTCTTTATAGTAGAATGATTTATAATCTTTTGGGTATATGCCCAGGAATGGGATTGCTGGGTCAAATGGTATTGCTGGTTCTAGATCCTTGAGGAATTGCCACACTGTCTTCAACGATGGTTGAACTAATTTACACTCCCACCAACAGTGTACAAGTGTTCCTATTTCTCCACATCCTCTCCAGCATCTGTTGTTTCCTGACTTTTTAATGATCGCCATTCTAACTGGCATGAGATGGTATCTCATTGTGGTTTTGATTTGTATTTCTCTAATGACCAGTGATGATGAGCTTTTTTTCATATGTTTGTTGGCCACCTAAATGTCTTCTTTTGAAAAGTGTCTGTTCATATCCTTCACTCACTTTTTGGTAGGGTTGTTTTTTTCTTGTAAATTTGTTTAAGTTCCTTGTAGATTCTGGATATTAGCCCTTTGTCAGATGGATAGATTGCAAAAATTTTCTCCCATTCTGTAGGTTTCCTGTTCACTCTGATGATAGTATCTTTTGCTGTGCAGAAGATCTTTAGTTTAATTAGAACCCATTTGTCAATTTTGGCTTCTGCTACCATTGCTTTTGGTGTTTTAGTCATGAAGTCTTTTCCCATGCATATGTCCTGAATGGTATTGCCTAGGTTTTCTTCTAGTGTTTTTGGTTTTAGGTCTTAATCCATATTGAGTTAATTTTGTATAAATTATATTATCATATTGAGTTAATTTTGTATAAGGTGTAAGGAAGTGTTCAGTTTCAGTTTTCTACATATGGCTAGCCAGTTTTCCCAGCACCATTTATTTAACAGGGAATCCTTTCCCCATTGCTTGTTTTTGTCAGGCTTGTCAAAGATCAGATGGCTATAGATGTGTGGCATTATTTCTGAGGTCTCTGTTCTGTTCCATTGGTCTATATATTTGTTTTGGTACCAGTATCATGCTGTTTTTGTTACTGTAGCCTTGTAGTATAGTTTGAAGTCAGGTAGCGTGATGCCTCCAGCTTTGTTCTTTTTGCTTAGGATTGCCTTGGCTATATGGGCTCTTTTTTGGTTCCATATGAAATTTAAAGTAGTTTTTTCTAATTCTCTGAAGAAAGTCAATGGTAGCTTGATGGGAATAGCACTGAATCTATAAATTACTCTGGGCAATATGGCCATTTTCACGATATTGATTCTTCCTATCCATAAGCGAATGTTTTTCCATTTGTTTTTGTTCTCTCTTATTTCCTTGAGCAGTGGTTTGTAATTCTCCTTGAAGCAGTCCTTCACATCCCTTGTAAGTTGTAAATGTAGGTATTTTATTCTCTTTGTAGCAATTGTGAATGGGAGTTTGCTCATGATTTGGCTCTCTGGTTGTCTATCATTGGCGTATAGGAATGCTTGTGATTTTTGTGCATTGATTTTGTATCCCGACACTTTGCTGAAGTTGCTTATCAGCTTTATACAATCATATCATCTGCAAACAGATATAATTTGACTTCCTCTCTTCCTATTTGAATACCATTTATTTCTTTCTCTTGCCTGATTGCCCTGGCCAGAAATCCAATACTATGTTGAATAGGAGTCGTGAGAAGGAGCATCCTTGTTTTGTGCCAGTTTTCAAAGGAAATGCTTCCAGCTTTTGCCCATTCAGTATGATGTTGGCTGTGAGTTTGTCATAAATAGCTCTTATTATTATGAGATATGTTCCATCAATACCTAGTTTATTGAGTGTTTTTAGCATGAAGGGGTGTTGAATTTTATTGAAGGCCTTTCTGCAGCTATTGAGATAATCATGTGGGTTTTGTCATTGGTTCTGTTTATGTGATGGATTATGTTTATTGATTCACATATGTAGAACTAGCCTTGCATCCCAGAAATGAAGCCAACTTGATCATGGTGGATAAGCTTTTTAATGTGCTTCTGGGTTCGGTTTGCCAGTATTTTATTGAGGATTTTTGCATTGGTCTTCATCAGGAATATTGGCCTGAAATTTTCTTTTTTTTGTTGTTGTGTCTCTGCCAGGTTTTGGTAGGATGATGCTGGCCTCATAAAATGAGTTAGGGAGGAGTCCCCTCTTTTTCTATTTTTTGGAATAGTTTCAGAAGGAATGATAGCAGCTCCTCTTTGAACCTCTGGTGGAATTTGGCTGTGAATCTGTCTGATCCTGGGCTGCTTTTTGGTTGGTAGGCTATTCATTACTGCCTCAATTTCAGAACTTGTTATTGGTCTATTCAGGGATTCGACTTCTTCCTGGTTTAGTCTTGGGAGGGTTTGTGTGTCCAGGAATTTATCCATTTCTTCTAGATTGTCTAGTTTATTTGTGTAGAAGTGTTTATTTTATCCTCTGATGGTAGTTTGTATTTCTGTGGGATCAGTGGTGATCCACCGTTTATCATTTTCTATTGTGTCTATTTGATTCTTCTTTCTTTTCTTCTTTATTAGTCTTGCTAGCGGTCTATCTATTTTGTTGATCTTTTCAAAAAGCCAGCTCCTGGATTCATTGATTTTTTGAGGGACTTTTCGTGTCTCTATTTCCTTCAGTTCTGCTCTGATCTTAGTTATTTCTTGTCTTCTGCTAGCTTTTGAATGTTTGCTCTTGCTTCTCTAGTTCTTTTAATTGTGATGTTAGGGTGTCAATTTTAGATCTTTCCCACTTTCTCCTGTGGGCATTTAGTACTATAAATTTCCCTCTAAACACTGCATCAGCTGTGTTCCAGAGATTCTGGAATGTTGTGTCTTTGTTCTCATTGGTTTCAAAAGCTTATTTATTTCTGCCTTAATTTCGTTATTTACCCAGTAGTCATTCAGGAGCATGTTGTTCAGTTTCCAAGTAGTTGTGCACTTCTGAGTGAGTCTCTTAATCCTGAGTTCCAATTTGATTGCACTGTGGTCTGAGAGACTGTTTGTTATGATTTCCATTCTTTTGTATTTGCTGAGGAGTATTTTACTTCCAACTATGTGTTTGATTTTAGAATAAGTGCTATGTGGTGCTGAGAAGAACGTATATTTTGTTGATATGGGGTGGAGAGTTCTGTCGATGTCTATTAGTTCCATTTGGTCCAGAGCTGACTTCAAGTCCTGAATATCCTTGCTAATTTTCTGTCTCCTTGATCTGTCTAATATTGACAGTGGGGTAATAAAGTCTCCCACTATTATTGTGTGGGAGTCAAACTCTCTTTGTAGGTCTCTAAGAACTAGCTCTATGAATCTAGGTGCTCCTGTATTGGGGTGCATATATATTTAGTATAGTTAGCTCTTCTTGTTGCATTGATCCCTTTACCATTATGTAATGGCCTTCTTTGTCTCTTTTGATCTTTGTTGGTTTAAAGTCTGTTTTATCATAGACTAAGATTGCAACCCCTACTTTATTTTGCTTTCCATTTGCTTGGTAAATATTCCTCCATCCCTTTATTTTGAGCCTATGTGTGTCTTTGCACGTGAGATGGGTCTCCTGAGTACAGAACACTGATGGGTCTTGACTCTTTACACAATTTGCCAGTCTATGTCTTTTAATTGGGGCATTTAGCCTGTTTACACTTAAGGTTAATATTGTTATGTGTGAATTTGATCCTGTCAGTATGATGCTAGCTAGTTATTTTGTCCATTAGTTGATGCAGTTTCTTCATAGTGTCAATGGTCTTTAGAATTCAGTGTACTTTTGCAGTGGCTGGTATCGGTTTTTCCTTTCCATGTTTAGTGCTTCCTTCAGGAGCTCTTGTAAGGCAGGCCTGGTGATAACAAAAATCCTGCAGCATTTGCTTGTTGGTAAAGGGTTTTATTTCTTCTTTGCTTATGAAATTTAGTTTTGCTAGATATGAAAATCTGGGTTGAAAATTCTTTTCTTTAAGAATGTCGATATTGGTCTCCACTCTCTTCTTGCTTGTAGGGTTTCTGCAGATAGATCCGCTGTTAGTCTGATGGGCTTCCCTTTGTGGGCAACCCAACCTTTCTCTCTGGCTGCCCTTAACATTTTTTCCTTCATTTCAACCTTGGTGAATCTGACGATTATGTGTCTTGGGGTTGGTCTTCTCGAGGAGTATCTTTGTGGTGTTCTCTGTATTTCTTGAATTTGAATATTGGCCTGTCTTGCTATGTTGGGGAAGTTCTCCTGGATAATATCCTGAAGTATGTTTTTCAACTTGGTTCCATTCTCCCTGTCACTTTCAGGTACACCAATCAGACATAAGGTTGGTCTTTTCACATAGTACCATATTTCTTGAAGGCTTTCTTCATTCCTTTTCATTCTTTTTTCTCTAATATTGTCTTCATGCTTTATTTCATTGAGTTCATCTTCAATCTCTGATATCTTTTCTTCCACTTAGTCAATTTGGGTATTGATACTTGTGTATCCTTCACGAAGTTCTCATGCTGTGTTTTTCAGCTCCATCAGGTCATATTTGTTCTTCTCTAAACTGGCTATTTTAGTAAACAATTCCTCTAACCTTTGATCAAGGTTCTTAGCTTCCTTGCATTGGGTTAAAACATGCTCCTTTGGCTCAGAGGAGTTTGTTGTTACCCACCTTCTGAAGCTTACTTCTTTCAATTTGTCAAACTCATTGGCTGTCCAGTTTTGTTCCCTTGCTGGCAAGGAGTTGTGATCCTTTGGAGGAGAAGAGGCATTCTGGTTTTTGGAATTTTCTGCCTTTTTGTGCTGGTGTTTCCTCATCCTTATGGATTTATCTACCTTTGGTCTTTGCTGTTGGTGACTTTTGGATGGAGTTTTTGCATGGTCATCCTTTTTGTTGATGTTGATGCTATTCCTTTCTGTTTGTTAGTTTTCCTTCTAATAGTCAGGCCCCTCTGCAGAAGTTCTGCTGGAGTTTGCTGGAGGTCCACTCCAGACTGTTTGCCTGGGTATCACCAGCGGAGGCTACAGAACAGCAAAGATTGCTGCCTGCTCCTTCCTCTGGAAGCTTCGTCCCAGAGGGGCACCCGCCAGATGCCAGCCAGAGCTCTCTTCTATGAGGTGTCTATCCACCCCTGCTGGGAGGTGTTTCCCCATCAGGAGACACGGGGGTCAGGGACCCACTTGAGGAGGCAGACTGGACCTTAACAGAGCTCAAGCGCTGTACTGGGAGATCCGCTGCTCTCTTCAGATCCAGCAGGCAGGAACGTTTAAGTCTGCTGAAGCTGCGCCGACAGCTGCCCCTTCTCCCAGGTGCTCTGTCTCAGGCAGATGGGAGTTTTATCTATAAGTCCCTTACTGGGGCTGCTGCCTTTCTTTCAGAGATGCCCTGCCCAGTGAGGAAGAGTAGAAGTGTAATACCTCTCTAATTAGTGCTGAGAAAAACAAAATCTCTAATCACCTTTCTCACACAAAATTGTAAAATAATCCTCTTATTGCCATGTCATTCATTGCTGAAATCTTTCAATTACTTTCCATAATGCAACAAATTAAGAGAACAAAATGATTAGAAGTAATTTCTATCATATTTCTATACAAGTCTTATCTCACTCCATTATCCCTAGAATGACTGGAGTTTACATCATTTCTTAAATGCATTCCTTACATTGTATAGTTGGTTGTTCATTATACTCCCTCTACCTGGATTTACATCTACCTCACCAGCCAAAATGCTACTCTTCATTCAAAAGTGACACTAATGCCACTTCTCTTATGAAACCTTTTTAGTTACTCCCCAGAAAATGGCAATCTCTCCATCTTTTAAATTGCACCAAGTACCTTGCCAAGACTGCAGCCTCTGAAACTGAACAGAATAGGGTGTGAATCCACTTACACCACTTACTTAGCTCAGTATTCTAGAGAAAGTTACATAACTCCTTTACCTTATTTTTCTCATGTGCAAAATGATTTTCTCATCTATAAGTATAAAAAATAGTGTTTGTCTTTCAGGATAATTATAAGAATAATATAAATCACATAGCAGAGAGCCTGGCACATGATATATGCTAAATTAATAGTATCTATTGCTATTACTATTAATTGTACAATCTTCTATACCTTTGCCAGATGGGTACTAAGAGTCTTAAGCCAAAAATCAGGAAGCCAAAGCAGGTTACTTAGAGAACAAGAGCAAATTCATAAGTGGTAATGGAAATCCAAAACAGGTCAATGTTTTAGAATGTTCACAATCAGCCCAGAGCTCAGACCAAATTCTAACCAATCTTTAAAAGTTGTTTTGATTGAATTGTATGAGTTCTTGCTGGATATGTGAAAGTTTCTGCCAGTAGAGTGCCTTAATAATGTCAAGTTAAAATTTCTGACAGCATTGTAACCAACTATTTTGTCATTCATTATCTAATTGATTGACAAATCTTTGCTTGTACAACAATCTAAAAATTTCCTATGTTTATAACTCAGCTCTTCACTTTGATTATCAGCTTATTGGGGATGACCATATCATGTCCTATCATTCTTTTTATCCTACTTAAATCTGTATATAGTAAATAATAGGCATCAATAAAGCAATTGTTGGTTTGGACCTAATTGTATGCAAGCAAACATTATTGACATTTGTGTAATGTTGGCATTTCTCATAGAGAAATAGTGAACATCACCATCTAAGCAAAATATTAGAATCACTACTGGGCTATTGCCTTTAAATAGTGTATCATTTGGGGCATGTTTCCTACTCCTTGTACCCATTTCCTCCTCTGTAATCTAACATAAGACAGAAGAGTTCATGTGCAAAGCTGAAAAATCGTCTCTACATATGTAAATACTAATACTTAAACGAGAAAAAATACAATGAAATCTTTACCTTGGACTAAAGTTGTTTTGAATTTTAGGTTATTGTTTTCTTAAATTCATGCAAAGAAGCTTCCAAACAAAAGTTTTACCCAGAAAATATTTATTCAGCACCTATTATGTTCATAAATTTCCTATATGCAATTCAAGACGAAAAAAGAATAACATTTCAAAATTTGGTTGTAAGAATGAATGTGTAAAATGTTGAATTAATTAAATGCTAAAATGAATTATAAAGCTAGTAGAGAGGAATAAAGGAGCAAGAGAAATTCATCCACCTTGGGGTATGCTGTAAGGGGAGATAGCACTCTAATGCTTAAAAAATATTTAGTTATTGAACATTCACAAGAAGAAATGAAGAACATTTCATGCAGAAGGAACAATATGAGAAAAGATATATCTGTATGAGTGCATAGTTTGTGGGTGTTTGTGCATTTGAGTGACATGAGATCATGTACATTCTAGTCAAATTAAGCTTTCTTTTTATCGTGCTATGGAGCTATATGCTGCTACAGTTGTCATCTTAAAAGTGGGTGTACCAGCAGCTTTTCCCCCTCTCTCACCCATTTTTTGCTTTTAACGTTGATAAGTGTAATTCTTTAATCACATTAATTGTCATCTTATTATATCTTAGCTATGCTTAGTCTCCCTTTAGCTATTTCCTCAAGTCTTCTATTTAACTATTTTCTAATTCCATCACTAACCACTGCAGCTAAATAAGCACATCCAAATATCCTTTAAGATTTCACTAAGATTTGGCTTGCTCACTCACCATCCTATGATTATGAAAACGCTGTCCTCTCCAGGGCTTCTCAGAGGGCTGGGGTAAGGTGTGTGTTCAGAGGTAGGGGTGTTCAGAGCAGATCAGGATGGTAATACTTTCCTAGTCATCAATGTTACTATTATCCAGCTCTTACAGAACTCTCTATTTCAGTATCCCTTTTTCAGCTCCCTTCTCTCCGGAACTTACTTACTTACAAAAAAAGAATATAGCTATTTTTTGATACTTCTGTGACACCATCTCACCCTCTCTTTCCCCTACTCCACTCCCCAAATACATCTCACAAAGGACTTCTGTGAATGTAATAGTCTGTTGACATTTGCATCAATGGAAGGGATTTATATCACAGAATGCATGTATTAGTTTGCTAGGGCTGCCATAACAAAATACTACCGACTAGATGGCTTAACAGAAATTAAGCCATGTAATTTCTTATAATTCTGAAAGCTAGAAGTCCGCGATCAAGGTGTTGGCAGATTTGGTTTCTCTTAAGGGCTCTCTCCTTGGCTTACAGATGGCCGCCTTCTCACTATGTCCTCACATGACCTTTTCTCTGTGTACATGCATCCTTGGTGTATCCAAGTTTCTTCTTATACAAACACCTTTCAGATTGGATTAAGGCCCACCCTAACTGCTTCATCTTAACTTAATTACCTTTTTTAAAGTTAGTGATTTTAAATTCTATCTCCAAATATAGTCACATTCTGAGGTACTTGGGCTTAGGATGTCAACCTATGCTTTTGAGGAAGACAATTCAGTGCATAACAGCAAGTAATTTCAAATTCTGTATCAGGCATCCTTGTTTCTATAAAAGTTTGTTAGTATCCTAACAGTAAGAATTTCTCATGGGTGGTCTAATTTCTCCAGAATTTTTGACTTCTGTATAGGGAAACTCCAGTGCCAATTGGTAACATTTTTAGCAGTCAGCTACATGAAAGTAGGTTAAAACTGAAGTTTATTCTTTTCAGAACATACTGACTCCAGAGTTTCTCTACTAATTCTTTACTGATTTAAGTGAGATGCTCCACTACATCTGTTAAGCACTAAGAACTTTTCAATTTGTAATTGGGTTTGCACATAGCACAAGTTGACACTGAGGTGAAGCCACATTCAGCCCTGGGATTCAGACTGCCTGAGCATGCATATTTGTTCATCTGGTATCAGAAAGAGGTCAGTGAGAAAATTTAAAAAAAACAAAAAACCACTCGTGTTTTAAACACAAGGAGCTTAATATAAGGAAGTAGTTAGAGGTAAGAAAGGGATGAAAAGCCAAGCAGGGCACAGAAAAATAACCAAATGATCAGAAACAGCAGAAAGCCAACTCTAGGTCCTGGTGGAATACAGCAGGGAGGTAGTATCACCAAAAATTAGAAGTTAGGAACACCCAAGGGGAGCTAGAACCACAGCAGGATTTCCCTGGTGGGGGATGGGTATTAAAAAGGAGAGCTGCTCTGGCAGGACTTGCTACCCTGAAAGAGACATAGCCCATACCAGAAACTGCTAACTCAAGAAATGTCCTGGCTTCTCTACTTCTGCAACCTTCTGATATTCCACCAGTGTCTTATATTGGCTGAACATATCTGGAAGGCTGAAAACAATATAAGCAATATCTTAGTGCAAACAGGCAATGACCAGAAATGTTTTCATGGGGAATTGGGATAGCATCAAGAGTCTGTCTTTCAGATTATACACTCAGGTATAATGAATGGATTCAGGACTGAATTCTATAAAAGAATGGATGGGGGAATTTAAAAACACCATGAAAGGAGCTCTTTATACCAAAATTTCAATATACTGTTAGAGAATGTAGCTCAGGCAGAATAATGGCCCACCAAAGATGTTCATGTACTAATCCTTGACTTTTGTTAAGTATGTCAAAAAGGACTTTGCAGATATAATTAAAGACCTTAAAATGGGGTGACTATCCTGGGTCATTCCGGTGTGCCCAGTCTAATCAAATGGGTTCTTAAAAGCAGGCAACCTTTTCTAGCTTAGTCAGGAAGAACGGTCAGAGATGAAATATTGCTGGTTTTGAAGGTGGAGGAAGGTGGAAACATGCCAAGGAATATGGGTAGCCTCTCGAAGCTGGAATATGCAAGGAAACAGATTCTCCATTAAATCCTTGAGGAAAGAATGTGCCCCTAACACCCTGAGTTGAGTCTAGTGTAGGATATTTTATTTACCAAACAACAAGATAATGAGTATTTATTGTTACAAGGTACTAAGTTTGTTATGGCAGCAATAAAAAATTAATATATAAAACCAACAGGTCTGCTGGGTATCAGTAACAAAATTTAACTCAAAGAAGTGACAAAAATAAAAGAAGCATTATCTAACCTCTACATGGAAGGCAAGGTAGTTTTGGTGCATTGTGGTCTCCAGAGAAGTCAGCATCAGCATAATGAGAACCATGGAATGTGCTAGTAGTGGCTGATGAAAGGTAGAGTAGCCTAGGAAAAAGCAACCTGAGGGTGAGCACTGAAGATCAGTTGAGGCAGCTTTGAAAGCTGAAAATATTTCAGCAGGAAGCACCATTGGGATTGCCAGAAGTATTAAAGGACTTAGCAAGTACCACGCAATGATGCACGGAGGTCCTTTGCACAGTAAAAAATTTTGAAGGTACTCTGTTTTTCTTTTTTGTTTTGTTTTGTTTTGTTTTTGACGGAGTCTCACTCTGTCATCAGGCTGGAGTGCAGTGGCGCGATCTCAGCTTACTGCAACCTCCAGCTCCTGGGTTCAAGTGATTCTCCTGCCTCAGCCTCCTGAGTAGCTGAGATTACAAGTGCGCACCACCATGCCCAGCTAATTTTTTGTATTTTTAGTAGAGACAGGGTTTCACCATGTTGGCCAGGATGGTCTTGATCTCCTGACCTCGTGATCTGCCCGCCTTGGCCTCCCAAAGTGCTGGGATTACAGGCATGAGCCACCACACCCGGCCTCCATTCTTTTATTCTTAATCTCCCTAAAGCCTTTAGATTTGGGGTATCTAAAAAAGTATTGACCGGAAGTCCTCTGGTAATAAACTGTAACATAACATTGTGCTCAAAACACAATTTTGAAAAATTAAGAGATGCTTTAGAGAGACAAAGTAGTTGCTAGCAAAACAGGATAATGAATAGTTACTAATTGTTTTTCCGCACTCCTGTAGCTCAGGAATAAATCAGAGGCATAATAATTTGTTTTTGGAAGAATGTAGTTAGTATGTTTTATGTTTGTCCTCAGACTGGTTTTGTGACTTAATCCTGAAAAACAGAATTAAAAATATTATTAATTCTTACAAATAGCCCCCCAAAAATATGGTTTGGAATTTGAACATTGTGTCTTATTACTTTTAAGTAACTATACAATTCTACAAAGATGCATTCCTAAGGAATATCTATCCCACTCTCTCCAAAACACTCCCATAACCAATCTGACTCTCAGTTTTTCCCTGTATCTTCCCTTACATGGCGGGTCAAAATGTAGTGGTTAGGTAATAGAAGAGAAGATAGATAAAAAGCACTTAAAATTTTTAGAATACCGAGTACCTCTGGGAATGAGCTAAGTACTATTAGAGCAATATGGTCTCTTTATCTCAAGTGAATTATTTCTTAAACTAAAATGTTTGATAGTCAAAGAAATAAACCAAGTCAGTTTTCCAGTCTAGAATCTTACAATGTCTTTATGATGGAAATATATTCTTTAGAAACATTTTGTCTTCAGGATAAATTTTGGTAAAAGATTTGATTTTAGCAAACAAAATATCAAAGCAAAACTGAGTGACTATTTTATAAAATATATGAGCCCTAAAGTTAAATGCACTCCACTTCTCCACGTTAACTTACCTTTTGCTGCTGGTCATCTACTCAATGTCCCCATCCTTGATCAGCTCTGAGCCATGGCAGTGACCTCATTTCTCACAGTACTTACAATGACAGTTTGTGTGTTAATATTATGCCTTTTGTGTTGAACTACTTCCACTCCCCAGGGACATGATCACTTTTTAGAATTTTTACTACATATAATACCCATAGCTAATATCAGGATTCAGGGGTAACCAAGAAAAAAGGCAAAGATTGAAGTAATTTCCAGAATGCTACAAAATTTATGATATTTAATCAGTGCTACAGTACTTTAGTGGACAGCATAAAAGCTGCAGTTTGTTAAGCTTAGTCAAGTATATCATTTTGAGGACAAGACATTTTTTTCAAGTGAATTAGTTTAAAAAATGTAAAAGCAATGTAAGGTGTTTGTATTGACTCAAGAAAGATATATAGGATAAAACGTAAAAGCCAGGGCAACAACACTCACTGTCACAAGTTTTATTTATCTATTTGTTTATGTATGTATTTATTTATTATGAGATAGGGTTTTACGCTATCGCCCAGGCTGGAGTGCAGTGGTCCAGTCATGGCTCACTATAGGCTGGACCTCCCAGGTTCAAGTGAGCCTCCCACCTTAGCCTCCTGAGTAGCTGGAATGAAAGGTGAATGCCACAATACTTAGCTGAGTTTTTTTTCTTTTTTTTTTTTTTTTGTAGAGATGAGGTCTCATTATGTTGCCCAGGCTGGTGTTACAAGTATTATTTAACTTTTTATTCTCAAAGTCCTAGCCAATTCAATTAGAAAAGAAAATGAGGTAATATATACATACATACATATATATATACACACATATATGTGTATATATATATAAATAGATATATAGAGAGAGAGGGAGAGAGAGAGAGAGAAACAAAAAAAGAGAAAGTGATCTTTAAATATTGATGGAATTACATATGTAGAAAAATAAAAGAAACAACAAAAATATTACAAATATAGAAAATTTGCTAAAGCAACTACTTACAAACTTATGTATAAAGTCAATAGTACCATATATGCAAATAATTTATTACAAAATTATACAAATATTTTTCTAAAAGCATACGCAGGTGGGAATATATGTAATAAGTGTGCTGGTTCTATAAGAAAACTCTAAAAATAAGGAAGAAAAATGTTTTAACTTTTATTTTAAGTTCAAGAGTACAAGTGTAGGTTTGTTACATAAGTAAATTTATGTCATTGGGGTGTGTTGTACCGATTATTTTATCAACCAGATATTAAACTTAGTACCCATTAGTTACTTTTCCTGAGGGGAAGAAAAATTAAAGTAAGATACATCATGTTTCTGGATAGAAATGCTCAGTATTGTGAGATATAAGTTCTCCATAGTTTCCTCTATAAATTTTATACAATCTCAATTAAAATAGCATCGAAATGCTTTCAATTGGAAAACCTTGATAATATACACCATAAGTAACATTGACAACTCAGCACTCTCATATACCATTAAAGCACCTTTCTAGAGAGGAGTTCGGCAGTAACTATCAAGTCTTAAATCTCACAACAAATGATCTAGTAATGCGACTGCTAAAAATTAACCCTCTGCATTTTCTCATGACAGTCAGAATACCAATCTAAAAATATCATCACAGCCTTGTTTGCAATAGTAAAAAAAAAAAATACCATCAATAGGGCACTGGATAAATCTACTTTTTGTATAAATAAAATCTTAGTGATTACTTTAGGATTAAAGTAATACACACACACATACATGTATTGAGACAAACGTGAAGAAGACTTCTTTTTTTGCATTGTGTAATTCACAGTTAGGTGAGTTTTATTACCTGGCAAATGTAAAAGTATATTAACCAGGGTTACCTTTATGGTGGACTAATAGTCATTTTTAAATTTCCTCTTTCTTCATTCATGTCTATTTTATTGCTTGTGGTTAGAAAATTTGTTTTGTATAATTTATCTCATTTAGAATTAGCAGATATTCTTTACAGCATAATAACATGCTTGATGTTTATGAATGTTTCATGGACATTTAAAAATTGTATATCTTCTGTTTGTTGGTACAAAATTATCTATACAAACCTATTATATTGAATATAGTAATAGTGTTATTCAAACAACTTCTACTATCTTACTTACTATTTCCTTCATCTGTAAATTTTCAAGAGCTGTGAATTAAAGTCCCCCATTAAAATTATTGATTTGTTTATTTTTGTGTTTAAGTTTTGCCTTATATTCCTTGACCTTATGATGATAAGAAAATAAAGATTAATAAAAATTAAAACTGTATCATTCATTAACTTTTTCTTAATGTAAAATATTTTTCTCCTGTAATGTATTAGAGCCAGTCTATTTTTCAAATATTAATAACATGTTTTTTTAAGTAAGTACTAAGTACACTTTTGTTCCAAACTTATATATTATTAAAATTTTGCCACTTAAATGTAAGTCTTTGAAAATATAATGTTTAACGAGTCTTTTTTCATTTTATTTCCAACTTCCTTTACTTTTTCTGGTGGTACTTAATTTCTACTGCTTTGGTTTTAGTGTTTCATTTTGGTTTCTGTAACGGATCTTTTTGTTGACTTCCATTCCTTTTTCATGTTGCAGAGCTATGTCGCCAAATCATCTTTTTATTCCATAAAGTTTGTGTGAGTGATGAACATTCTGAAGTCTTGTCTCTGCAAAAATGAATATTTTACCCAAAAACTGATTATAGCTTGACTGGGTGGAAAATTCTGTGTTAAGAAATCATTTATCCTTTTGAAGTTATTTTTCAGTGTCTTCTAGTAGCCAGAATTGTAGGTGGGACTTATGATACCACCCTTATTCTTGATCTTTTGTAGGTGTATACTTAGTCTGCTACTGTTCCAAGTTAGAGGAAAAAGACTAAAACAAGCAAAAAAAAAAAAAAAAAAAACTGCTTTTCACTATGAAGACTCGTGATAGGACAGTACAAATATAGGTTAATTCAGTGTTACAACAACTCAGATTTTCTCCTGTGTCCAGTATTGATAGTCTAGAAGTAAGATTATTAAGATCCTACCTGTCACCTTGATAAAAATGAAGTCAACTTTTCCTAAAACAAAAAGGACCAGAGAGTTTTACTAAATGATGCTGCTAAACAGGTAAGGATATGCCAGTGCAGAAGGTGAGACTGTAGCCTGGCTTAGTCTCCAACTGACTCTGATTCTCGACCAGCACTGCTCAAGGAGCAAGTCCATTCAGAAGAGCTCCGTGGCTCAACTCTGAATACAACCTCAGTAATGCCTAGAGTAGAATTCTGGTAAATATTTATTTACTTATTTATTATTTTTGAAACAGGATCTCGCTCTATTGCCCAGACTGGAGTGCAGTGGTGCAATCTCAGCTCATTGCAACCCCTGCCTCCTGTGCTGAAGTGATCCTCCCACCTCAGCTTCCCATGTAGCTGGGAATACAGACATCCCCTACCATGCCCAGCTAATTTTTCTAATTTTAGTAGAGATGGGTTTTCACCACGTTGCACAGGCTGGTCTCAAACTCCTGAGCTCAAGTGATCCACCCATCTCAGTCTCCCAAAGTGCTGGGTTTACAGGTGCGAGCAACAGTGCTGGCCTCTATTTATTTATTTTAATTTTTTTTTTGAGACAGTGTCTTACTCTTGCTCAGGCTGGAGTGCAGTAGCAATCAAAATTCATGGCAACCTCAAACTCCTGTGCTCAAGAGATGCTCCTACCTCAGCCTCCACAAGCATGTGTTACCACACCTGGCTAATTTCTTTATTTTTTTTTAATAGGGATGGGGTCTCACCATGTTGCCCAGGCTGATCTCAAATTCCTGGGATCAAGCAATCCTCCCACCTCGGCCTCCCAAAGTGCTGGGATTACAGGCATGAGCAACTGTGTCTGGCCACAAATAATCCTTTAAATGCATCCACAGAGGCAACGGTTGTCAACTCGGATGGTCTAAAAAGTGAGAGACTCTAACACTGACTAGTGATTATCCTTAAATAAAATATTAATACTTAACCTCATCTGTCCTCAGTTTCTTTTGCTTTCCATAGCTATGTTATTCTATGAGCTCTGTTAGGTCCCTCACAGATAAATATTTCTACAAGTTATAGCAAAAGAATGAGAAGAGATTTGCTATAATGCTTGGCAGGGAAACAAAATCATCAGATTTTAGAGCAATGTGTTTTATGCAAACAGTTAGGACTTAGTATCCCTATAAGTCAAAAGTGCCTACATTTGATATAGTTTATGATGAAAGACAGGCTTGATATGTGGCAAATGTCTTGTAATTAGAAATAAGACCTGAGGAATTTTCCTGTATTCGTAACCTCTCAAAGAATTACAAGCTGTCTAAATAAAAAGTTTTATTTCCTAGATCATGATGAGGATAATATTAGATACAGCACGCATTGTATCAAAGGCTGATCTCCCCTAACATCAATGAGAGATTGTGCGGCAATGGAAAGAACACAGTCTTGGAGCCATGTAAACTGGGTGTGAGGTCAGACTTCATGACTTTTCACTACATGGCCTTGGGCAAATAAATTACTCTCTCGTTTGTTTAATGGTAAAATGGGGTGCTGCTATGTGTGTTACCTGCTTCGTATGTTTACTGTGTGGAAAAAGAAAAGAATGGGATTTGGAAAGCAAAAGGCTACATGTACTAACAGAGTTAACTTTCTACAGAAACTTTTTATGGAGCAAATTAAGTGAGCAGAATACACTTTACTCTTTTTAGAGGTCATAATTCTATTCTTGGGCATGGAGCTAACTTACTAAACATCTTTCCTGTATCACATGGTAGTGGTGAAGATTACAGGCCCTGTCATTCATCTTTGCGTATATTAAAATCCATACATTAAACCACCATTTTATGGAGCCCTAAGGAGTTAAAAGAAAACTGAAAATAGGCTTAGCTGACAGGAACAGAAACAGGGGTGGAGGAGAGAAAATGTTCTGAGAAATGGGGTTACCCGCAAATGGCTCACTAGCACCCAAGCATCCTGTTGCAAGCATTCAGTTCATGGCCCACCTGCACCCAAGCATCTTGTTTGCAGGCATTCAGCCCAAACAGCATGACCTTTTAAAACTTCCCTCCAGCCCCTGCCTCTTTGCAGACAGCCTTCCTTCTGCTATATTGCCCATTGCTCTCTTGCAATGTATCTCCCACTTTTCTCTAATAAATCTGCCTTTCTTTCCCCACATCTATCTTGGTAAAATTCCTTTACCACCCCGATAAATTTACTTTACACTGGTTCCAGGCAGTCATTGACGACAACACTCTATGTATTATGAATCTCTCATCTCTTGTGTACTCTCTGCTGGAAAGAGACTGATTTTGTTTTTGAAATAAGATGTTAGCTTTCACGTTGTGGAGCTGCTAAGTGTATCTGAGCTGGTGCATCATCCCCTACTAGTCATTAGCAGATGGCTCTTGTCTGAGTCAAGTGGATTATTGGATAAGAGCAAGATTTTGGAACACGAACCTTCTCCAGGAACGCATGTATTTTGTAAAATAGAATAGATATTTTTGTAAAAAAATCATTTTGTTTTTCAATATTTCACATTTTTAAAAGTAACAAATATAAACAGCTGCTACTAATGGCACTAAACAGTAAAAAAAAAATCAGAAACATTTAGCATTTTGGTGGTGAGTAAAACCAGTACCTTTTAAATTTTGTCTGTGATGTCTGAAAAGAACATGTGGAGGAGGAGATGAATCTAAGCTATGTCAGACTTGCTGGGAAATGGCACCTGTGAACAAGCCCATTGCCAATTCAACGATAATTTGTCAGGTTTGATTAAAACCTGAATTAAGCAGTCCTCATTAGAACCTCAGAAGGATGAATTATGCTGCATAAACAGATTACTCATGCCCTGATAGAAACACTGGCACCACACACCCCGCTAGTAACTTTCAATTACATTGATAAATGAGAAGTTAAACTGTAATTTTTTTAGCACTATCAATTTTGTCTCTAATATCCTGCCATTTCTGTTTTTATTGTGATTGAAAATAGAGGCTGCAGTGAAATATAAACAGTCATCTGGATTAGTGTCACAAACCAGGCCAGGAGATGATGCGGGCTTGGAGTTACAGTGAGAAAAAGGATATCAAGAAGGGTAAAAAGTGTTCATTATATATTTCCAATATTGTCCCAGATATATATTGAAGTTGTATAGTAAGTGCATGTAGAACTTGTCTTCACCTATCTCATAAATACAGTAGCCAAATTATGGGATGAGCCACTAATTACAGTGTCTTAAAAGTGCTATTGGAAAATTTAATTTCATAAGTCAGGGACTAGACTTGTTAATCAGCCAGTGAGTCAATAGATTTCATTTGTCATAGTTAATCTTTGTAACATTTCAAAAATAGAGAAGACAGTAGAAGCATTTAGCATGTTGGTCACCATTTCCTCCTCTCAAGTGTTTGTAAGCATTAATTAAATTCCCAGCTCATACTTTTGCTTCCTGCCACACAACCATTTTTCCTATTAATGCAGACTGTGAAAGATTTGGCTAGGCACTTAACAGGAAACAGGGAGTGCATCAAAAATATACAGTTATATTTTCCAGATGAAACTGGGCCTTTTGGCTCCAACTCAGAGGCCCATCTCAGCATGGTAATGCACCCAATGAAACAAAAAGCCAACTTCCCCAAAGATTTGAAAAGCCCTATACCTATACAGAAGTCTTTTGGAGAAGTAAAAAAAAAAAGGAGAATTACATCTAATAATGATTCACACAAAGAAACTTAATATCTCCTCTACCCATATCTGCATCTCTGAATTTTTACTCTGGGACGTAGCTGTTAAAACTTTTTTACCCACACCTCAAAATTCTTCCAAACTCTCTTAGCTTAACTTCTGCATCTTCTTTGTCTGGCTTCCCTCCTCTTGCCTTCAAGAGCTTTCCTTTGTTTCCACATGTAGGCTCATATTGAAATTAATGTGGGTTTGCTGGGCTTCCTCCAGTTCACTTCTCCACCCATTACTGTAATCAGGCAATAAAAAACCATGATCCAAATGGCATAAGGAATCCTCCTGATAGGAGGAGAGAAACGATCTGATTACTTACCTTTTATATTTTTTAGGACAGTTGTATTATACCAAGGAACTGGGAAGTTCTTTCCGAAAAATGAATTGCTAGAAACTTCTCTGGTAGAGGTGTCTTGGATAGAGGTTAGTGTGAAAACAAGTGGCTCTTAGCTTTTTTTACCTCGTTCTATGGCAGGTTTATGCCAGTATAGGTTGGAGGTCTTCAGAATCTTCCCCTTTAATATAAAATAACTTGGAGTTTAGACAAAATAAATTTGAAGGGGAAATTTTAGCACAGAGGCTTGGAGAAGGAAGGATAAAACAGAAGAGAGATGAGAAGTTAGGAAGAGAGCATTAGAGACAGACTGCCTACATCAAAGACAGCCTGAAGTTTGAAACAGGAAGAGACCATAAAGAAATAAAAGAAAGCTGCAATCATTAAGCCCCAAATCCTGGAATTTGAATCCCACTATTCCATTTGTTTTAGAAATATCACCTTTCTGAGCCTCAGTTTAGTTTTCTGTAAAATGAAGGAATTTGACTAAAATATCTGAAAGACCCACATTCCACGATTTTATAAATCCTTATCAACTTCCTGCTTTATAACTACCTCTCCAACAACCCCATCATTGCTGTAATCTCCAGAACTCTAACAGTGCTCTTGTCTCCATATTATGAAGATATGTTGGGTTTTTGCTTACTGCTGAACTCCAATAATCTCTGAATGCATGTACATTACCTCCATTATTAAATTCATCATCTACAACAAAAAAGTATTTTAATTACCTGATTTATTATGATACTACACTAAATTTACAAAATAACCTCATAGTTGTTGACAAATTGAGATAAATGAAGCTGCTATGGCTAGAAATACACATTTAAAAAAGCATTAAATTAAAATGCAATTCAGCTGTAAGGTATAAATTATGTGAGTGTTTAGCTATAAGCTGTTTCAGCTGTTAAAATCTATATATTCAATGGATAATCTCTTTCAAAATAGTTACCTAGAAAGAAATTTTTGCTCCTGTTGGAATTGTTCAGCAGTCACAAACTACATTGACCTTCCTTGAATTTATTTCTCAAAATGCAATTTATTGACTTTCTTATCTAACTTATTTACTGAACATGATTTCAAATGATCTTGATCTATTCCAAAGGTAGGGATAAAAACCATGTTTCATGTTCCAAAGGAAAGTCAAAGGAAGAATTCTAAAACATGTTGCTCTATTTAGTATCTATTTTTCCAACCTGAATACTTTGAAACAGTAACAGTCATTTGGAAGGAAAAATTTTGGATTAATAAAATTGTCAGGTTATTTTTAGTCATATGATTAATACCTGTGGTGTATTTCAGACATAAGAAACACCTTGGTAATAAGAAAATCCTTTATATGTAGTCCCAGTGTCACCAAGAAAAGATGCCATCATTTGCAGAGATAGAGTCCCACTCACTGCTAAGCTCACTGTTGGGCCCTGATATGGTTTGGATATTTGTTCCTTCCAAATCTCATGTTGAAATGTGATCCTCATATTGGAGGTGGGTCCTAGTGGGAGGTGTTTGGATCATGGAGATGGATCTCTCGTGAAGGGCTTTGTGCCCTCCCTGCAGTAATGAATTAACGCAAGATATGGTTGTTACAAAGAGACTGGGACTTCCCTCTGTCTCTCTTGCTTCCTCTTTTGCCATGTGACATGTCTACTCTCCCTTTGCCTTCTGCCGTGAATAACAGCTCCCTGAAGCCTCACCAAAAGCCAAGCAGATGCTGGTGCCATGCCCGTACAGCCTACAGAACCATGAGCAAAATAAACCTCTTTTCTTTATGAATTGCTCAGTTTCAGGTATTCCTTTAGGGCAATGCAAAACAGACTAATACAGGCCCTTAGTCAACACTGTTACATGTTTGACTGAACAAGATGCAAATCTTCTTTACGTTTGACAGAAAATTGAGGATCAGTCATTAAGGTTAGCAGGAAGTTGAACCAGAGATAGGATGAAACTTAAAAGCCCTAATTTTATTATAAGACTTTGACACCTGAAACCAGAAAAGTGTTTGCAATAAATTGAATTTGGCTTATTTTGATATCTTTTGAAGAAAATGGTAAAAAAATGAAATAGCAAGAAGAAAAAAATTGCTTTATGTATATTATTTTTGTTATACTAATCTTTTCATTTACTCCAGAATACTGAAGTAATACACAGATAAAAATTACATTGTAATATCTATCCATATGTACCCAAAATAAAATGATTCTGTGTCAGGGCCTGAGAAAATTTCCTAATTGTCAAGCAGTAAGAATAGAGGAAATTTCTCTTTTAAACTTTTCTACACTTCTTTATGTGTTAAAGTAATCAAAAAATTCTACAAGGTTTAAAAAATATTTTTAAAACATTTACCAGTCTCTGGTCCCCACCCCCACTCACACACCCATCCCACCTTCCTCCCTCCACCCAGAAATTTACAGGGCAGGTGCTTAAACCCAGAATTTCATTGATCTCATCTCTCCAGAAAATCCACCTGCCTTCACTGAGGGGAAGGGAGGAGTAGGTACCTTAGATTCAGGGCTGAAGGAGGAAATCTGGGAATCTGTTTCTTCAACAGCTTTTCTAATAATAATATTCCTGCTTTTCAGTCCTACTTGCATTCCCAGTTTCAAAGATGCTTCATGTCTCCACGTGGTCTAAGCTGCTTTGCCACTGGGCTTCACTCCTTACCCAGTTTAGATTTCAACTTCATTCAGTCTGTTGACGTTTAACTTTCATCTAGCTACTATGTTGTTATATCTTATATTGTTTTTCTTGCCATTGTAGATGTGTGGCTTTAAAAAATCACTTTACTGTCCTTTTATTGGGGTTTTAAAAGGGATTGTGATGGTTAATAGTGTCAACTTGATTGGATTGAAGGATGCAAAGTATTGATCCTAAGTGTGTCTGTGAGGGTGTTGCCAAAGAAGATTAACATTTGAGTCAGTGGGCTGAAGAAAGCAGACCCATCCTTAATCTGGGTGGGCACCATCTAATCAACTGCCAGTGAATATAAAGCAAGCAGAAAAACGTGAAAAGGCTAGACTGGCTTAGACTCCCAGCCTACATCTTTCTCCCATGCTGGGAGACATTTCTCCAAATGTCCTACTGTGGGACCTTGTGATAGTGTGAGTTAATACTTCTTAATAAACTCCCCTTTAGCTAAATGTAATACACACACACACACACACACACACTCACACACACACATATCCTATTAGTCTGTCCCCCTAGAGAACCCTGAAAAATAGAGGTTTTGGTACCAGGAGTGGTTCTAGAGAGAACAGAATATTAAGGATGGAGTTCTTTAGTTGATTTAGGGGTTTCTGGAGTTGGCTGCTTAATATGATCAGACACCAAAATGCTAAGGACTCTACTTCTAATAGTATAGAGAACACTGACAGTCCTTGGCATGAACTGTTTTAGAGAGTTATGCAAAATAAATGCATTTGACACTCCTGACTCACCTCTCATGAGAGGCAAGGAGTTTACTGACTCTATACATAATACCTTTGACCATATGTGGAGAACTAAGTAACAAAACAAAGCTGGTTGGCTGCTCCTAAGTTCACTGGACAAAGTGATGAAAGAAAATGATGAACTCAGGGATTCTAACTCCCAGGTTCAGAAGCAGAGACTGAGCCTCAAATCTTCTGAGACTGCCCTGAGTCAGAGTCTTATCTCCTGCAGAAAAAGGGCTGAAATTGTGGAAAATCAGACACAAGCTCTTATCATGTGAGTGGCTGACCTGCAACAAAAGGTGCATGCACAGCCTCACCAGGTGTCTACTGTTAAAGTGACAGCATTAACTGAAAAAGAATGGGACCCTGCAACTTGGAATAGGGATGTTTGGGAGGACCCTGATGGAGTTGGAGACACTGAGCTTGTAAACTCTGTTGAACCTTTCTTGCCAGAAGAAACAGCTTCCCCATTCCCAGTAATGGCAACATCCCCTCCGCAACCCATGCTGCCATTTAGCCTTCCACCTTTGTCTAAAGAGATAAACCCTGTGGTGCCTGAGGCAGCAGTGATTGCCTCACCTGAGGCAGTTGCCTGGAAAGATAATGGTGATTCTCCTCAGCAAACAACACCTCTGTTTGCTTCTAGACCTATGACTAAAGTGCCAGCAGGCCCCTAGAGGTGAGGTTCAGAGTGTGATCCATGAGGAGGTGCGCTACACTCAAAAAGAACTGCTTGAATTTTCTAATTCATATAAACAGAAATCTAGAGAACAGGCATGGGAATGGATATTAAGGGTGTGAGATAATGGTGGAAGGAAATAGAGTTGGATCAGGCCGAATTTATTGATTTGGCCCCATTAAGTATGGACTCTGCATTTAATGTTGCAGCTCGGGGAGTTAAAAAAGGTTCTAATAATTTATTTGCTTGGTTAGCTGAAAATGGATTAAAAGATGTCCCACTGTAAGCGAGATGGAAATGCCTGATCTCCCTTGGTTTAATGTGGAGAAAAGGATCAAAAGGCTTAGGGAGATTGGGATGGTGAAATGGATTAGTCACTTTAGACCTACTCATCCCAGCTGGAAGGGTCCAGAAGATATATCCTTGACCAATATCTTGAGAATAGATTTGTGAGGGCAGCCTCTGTATCTTTGAAGAGCCCTGTAACTGCTCTTCTCTGTATTTCAGATCTAACAGTGAGAACCACAGTCACTCAACTACAAAATTTAAACACAATGGGAATAATTGGATCCTAAGGTGGCAGGGGCCAAGTGGTAGCACTCACCCATGAAAGGCAAGGTGGGTGTAGCTACTGTAATGGACAGCAGAGGCAAAGCGGCAATCAGGATAGTCTGACTCATGTAGAGCTCTGGCATTGGCTAATTAATCATGGTGTTCCTAGAAATGAAATTGATAGGAAGCCTACTGCATTCCTACTTAATTTATATAAGCAGAAAACGCCTAGGTCCAATGGACAAGAGACTAATTTGAATTATAAAAACAGAGAACTATGGCCCCTCAATCAATTTCCAGACTTGAGCCAGTGTACAGACCCAGAATGCCATGAGTGAAGGGGAGACTGGGTCTCCTTGAAGAAGGACCCCACTAAACTACTGACAATTTATGCTGTTAATCTTTTTCCCTTCCTTCCCCAAGGAAACCTCCAGCCTTTTTAACCAGGGTAACTGAACATTGGGGAAAGGAAAATGATCAGACATTTTGGGGACTACTGGATGCTGGCTCTGAGCTGATGTTGATTCCAGGGTACCTAAAATGTCATTGTGGCCCTCCAGTTAAAGTAGGTGCTTATGGAGGTTAGGTAATTAATAGAGTTTTAGCTCAGGTCCGACTTACAGTGGGTCCAGTGGGTCCCCAGACTCATTCTGTGGTCATTTCCCCAGTGCCAGAATGCATAATCAGCATAGACATACTTAATAGCTGGCAGAACCCCAACATTAGCTCTCTGACTGGCAAGGTGAGGGCTATTATGGTGGGAAAGGCCAAATGGAAGCCATTAGAGCTGCCTCTACATAGAAAAATAGTGAATCAAAAACAATATTGCATGCCTCGAGGACTTAAAAGATGCAGGAGTGGTTATTCCCACCACATCCCCATTCAACTCTCCTATTTGGCCTATGCAGAAGACAGATGGATCTTAAAGAATGACAGTGGATTAAGCTTAACCAAGTGGTGACTCCAATTGCAGCTGCTGTACAAGATGTGGTTTCATTGCTTGAGTAAATTAACACATCTCCTAGTACCTGGTATGCAGCCCTTGACTTGGCAAATGCCTTTTTCTCCATTCCTGTCCATAAGGCCCACCAGAAGCAATTTGCCTTCAGCTGGCAAGACCAGCAATATACCTTTACTCTCCTACCCCAGGGGTATATCAACTCTCAGGCTTTGTGTCATAATCTTATTTGGAAAGACCTTGATCACTTTTCCCTTCCACAAGATATCACACTGGTCCATTACATTGATGACATTATGCTGATTGGATCCAGTGAGTAAGAAGTAGAAGACACACTGAACTTATTTATGAGGCATTTGCATGCCAGAGGATGGGAAATAAATCCAACTAAAATTCAGGGACCTTCTACCTCAGTAAAATTTCTAGGGGTCAAATCGTGTGGGGCTTGTCGAGATATTCCTTCTGTGGTGAAGAATAAGTTGCTGCATTTGGCCCCTCCTGTAACCAAAAAAAAGGCACAATGCCTGGTGGACCTATCTGGATTTTGGAGGCAACACATTTCTCATTTGGTTGTGTTACTCTGACCCATTTATCTAGTAACCCGAAAGGCTACCAGCTTTGAGTGGAGTCCAAAACAGAAGAAGGCTCTGCAACAGGTCCAGGCTGCTGTGCAAGCCGCTCTGCCACTTGGGCCGTATGACCCAGCAGATCCAATGATGCTTGAGGTGTCAGTGGCAGATAGGGATGCCATTTGGAGTTTTTGGTAGGCCCCCATTGATTAGTCACAGTGGAGGGCTCTAGAATTATGGAGCAAGCCCCTGCCATCTTCTGCAGATAACTACTCTCCTTTTGAGAGACAGCTTTTGGCCTGTTACTGGGGTTTGGTAGAAAATGAACATTTGACTATGGGTTATCAAGTCACCATGTGACCTGAACTACCTATAATGAACTGGATGCTTTCGGACCCATGTAGCCATAAAGTGGGTCATGCACAGCAGCATTCCATCACCAAATGAAAGTGGTATATATGTGATTGGGCTCAAGCAGGTCCTGAAGGCACAAGTAAGTTACACGAGGAAGTGGCTCAAATGCCCATGGTCTCCACTCTTACCACCCTGCCTTCTCTCCCCCAACCTGCACTGATGGCCTCATGGGGAGTTCCCTATGATCAGCTGACAGAGGAAGAGAAGACTAGGACCTGGTTCACAGATGGTTCTGCACAATATGCAGACACCACCCGAAAGTGGACAGCTGCAGCACTACAGCCCCTTTCTAGAACATCCCTGAAGGACAGCAGCGAAGGGAAATCTTCCCAGTGGGCAGAACTTTGAGGAGTGCACCTAGTGGTGCACTTTGCATGGAAGAAGAAACGGCCAGATATGCAATTATATACTGTTTCATGGGCTGTAGCCAATGATTTGGCTGGACGATCAGAGACTTGGAAGAAGCATAATTGGAAAATTGGTGACAAAGAAATTTGAGGAAGAAGTATGTGAATGGACCTCTCTGAGTGGTCAAAAACTGTGAAGATACTTGTATCCAATGTGAGTGATCACTGAGTAACCTCAGCAAAGGAGAATTTTGATAATCAAGGGGATAGAATGACCCATTCCATGCACACCACTCAGCCTCTTTCCCCAGACACCCCTGTCATTGCCCAATGGGCCCATGAACAAAGTGGCCATGGTGGCAGGGATGGAGGTTATGCATGGCTCAGCAACATGGACTTCCCCTCACCAAGGCTGACCTGGCTACAGCCACTGCTAAGTGCCCAATTTGCCAGCAGCAGAGACCAACAATGAGCCCTCAATATGGCACCATTCCTCGGGGTGATCAGGCAGCTACCTGGTGGCAGGTTGATTATATTAGATCTCTTTCATCACGGAAAGGGCAGAGGTTTGTCCTCACTGGAATAGACACTTACTCCGGATATGGGTTTGTCTATTCCACACACAATGCTTCTGCCAAGACTACCATCTGTGGACTCATGGAATGCCTTATCCACTGTCATGGTATTCCACACAGCATTGCCTCTGACCAAAGTGCTCACTTTATGCTAAAGAAGTAGCAGTGGGCTCATGCTCATGGAATTCATTGGTCTTACCATGTTCCCCATCATCCTGAAGAAGCTGGATTGATAGAACAGTGGACTGGCCTTCTGAAGTCACAGTTATAATGCCAACTAGGTGACAATACTTTGCATGGCTGGAGCCAACTTCTCCCAAAGACTGTGTATGGTCTGAAGCAGCATCCAATATACGTTACTGTTTCTCCCATAGCCAGGATTTATGGGTCAAGGAATCAAATGGTAGAAGTGGAAGTGGCACCACTCACCATCACCCCTAGCGATCCACTAGCAAAATTTTTGCTTCCTGTTCCCACAAAATTAAATTCTGCTGGCCTAGAGGTCTTAGTTCCAGAGGGAGGAATGCTGCCACCAAGAGATACAACAACAATTCCATTAAACTGGAAGTTAAGATTGCCACCTGGACACTTTGGGCTCCTCCTACCTTTAAGTCAACAGGCTAAGAAAGGAGTTACAGTGTTGGCTGGGGTCATTGACCCGAATCATCAAGATGAAATCAGTCTACCACTGCACAATGGAGGGAAGGAAGAGTGTGCATGGAATACAGAAGATCCATTAGGGCGTCTCTTAGTATTACCATGCCCTGTGATTAACATAATGGGAAAGTATAACAGCTCAATCCAGACAGGTCTACAAATGGCCCAGACCCTTCAGAAATGAACGTTTGGGTCACTCCACCAGGAAAAACCACAACCTGCTGAGGTGCTTGCTGAAGGCAAATGGAATACAGAATGGGTAGTAGAAAAACGTAGTCATCAATACCAGCTTGTGACCAGTTGCAGAAACGAGGACTATAATTGTCATGAGTATTTCCTCCTTCTTGTGTTAAAAACATGTTTGTGCATGTATACACTTGTACTAAGAAAATATCTTCATTATATTTCCTTTTTCCTTTATTATGTGACATAAGATTTATTGATTTATTGACATAAGATTTATTATGCTATAACATATAACATTATGTTATAGCATTTGGGTTGGCGATTGGTGCATTACTAGTTGTAAGAAGGATAGTTGTATTATGTTATGTGTAATTATGACCTTATTATTGTCTTTATTTGAAGATTATGTATGATCTCAGGAGATGTCCATGGGTTCAAGTTGACAAGGGATGGATTTGTGATGCTTAATACTGAGTGTCAGCTTGATTGGATTGAAGGATGCAAAGTATTGATCCTCGGTGTGTCTGTGAGGGTGTTGCCAAAGGAGATTAACATTTGAGTCAGTGGGCTGGGGAAGGCAGACCCACCCTTAATCTGAGTGGGCACCATCTAATCAGCTGCCAGCAAATACAAAGCAGGCAGAAAAACCTGAAAAGGCTAGACCGGCTTAGCCTGCCAGCCTACATCTTTCTCTCGTGCTGGATGCTTCCTGCCCTCGAACATCGGACTCCAAGTTCTTCAGCTTTGGGACTTGGACTGATTTCCTTGCTCCTCAGTTTCCAGTCTACTGAGGGACTTTGTGATCATGTGAGTTAATACTACTTAATACACTTAATAAACTCTAGTTCTGTCCCCCTAGATAAGCCTGACTAATACAGGGAGCATGGGTTAAAATGTGTGTGTGTGGAATGTTTTATGCTTTAGCCAAAAACCTCAACTTTTATTTTTTCTCTATATACTTATTCATTATAAATTTACCGGTATACTTTCTATAATTAAAAATAAATTTAAAATCAGCCTATGGGATCTGTCATAGCTCTTCTTCTATGAAGAGACTATCTACAAGTTTTTCACCATTTCCTGTTTCGTGGCTAATTCTAGATGGTTAAACTTGTTTGAAAATGTATCTCTGACATGTTGCATTCTCTATATAATTGAAATACATTCAAAATAATATTCAGCAAAAAGATCAGTCAAGTCAGCCATATAACAGTTATGAAAACCAAGTGCTGATTTTTCTACAAAAGGGTTCAGGATATAGTTTATGAAGGTAAACTTCCCAAAACCTGTAACAACTGTTTGTTCTGTATGTTATTCAGGCTGCCACATGTAAAAGCACTTGAAACATAATTCATACTAGATCCTTCTGCTTATAGTACCCTAACTCTCTCCTCCTATAAAATGATGAACTGTATTTATTCTTAAAGCACAGTTCAAATATAACTTTTCATCTTCTTGAGCTTCCTCTTTTCCCTTTTATTTCTTATAGCATATAGCACAAGGTACTGAATTGATTTAGTCTATACCTACACCAGATTTTGAGCTACTCAAAGACAGAATCTGTGTTCTATTTTCTTTTGGTGTCAACAGTAGCTAGTACAGTAACTAGAACTCAAAAGAGTATCAGTAAATAATTTTGAACTTAATTACAATAATGTAAATACCCCTTCTACTTGAGAAAGCCCAAGAGTAAATAAGGAGAAATGGGGGTGAACATTCAATTCAAAATCTACAATGAAAAGACTATGTATTAATCCAGTTTCTCCTCACTAAAACTACTTGGGGAAGGCATTATCCATATTTGACAGATGAAAGAATTGAGACTCAAATAACTTGGTCAAGATCAAACCTAATAGATGTTAGAACAAAAGCATTTGAACCCTCATCTTGTTCTAATGCTAGAGTTTTAGTTTTTCTTTTTCTTTTTAATGCCCCTTTGTAAAAGATCAAAGAATATAACATATAAAAAGAAAGTTTTTAATCTACATTTTACTAGATCTCAGTTTATAATTGACTATAGTCTTCAAATGTAAGTTAAGAACAGAAATATATCCAAATGTTTGCTTTTTGATTTATTTTTACAGTGTTTATTTCTGAGCCATTACATCTGCCATGGTTAGTTAAGCCTGCTGTGAACTTGTGTAATCTGAGATTGCTATTACTTTAAATGATAGTTCTTAGTGCATGTAGATGATACTCCCAACTGTTCTGCCTACAGGGGACGAAAAAGGGTAAAACCAGTTCCTTGACCTGGATCCTCAACCACATGTTGTCCTTCTGCAATTTACATACATTGGGAACTGTGCCTACTGGGACTTTGATTTTTTTGTTTTGTTTTTAGAAAAAGAAAGTAAAATGTATTGTGGTACACATCCATAACACAATAAACCTTGTTGGATGTACAATTAGTGTTATTTATCTTGTTTGACTCCTTTGAGTACCTGATATATTGGCTGCAATACTCACATTGGAGTCTTCATATACGTATCCACGCAGATTACTATATAAATATAGATGTGCTATGCAAAAAGAACGTAAATTTTTTAATGTCAACTCCAAATCCCTCTTCTCCAGGAAATTAGTAACTATTAATCAGTGTGGCCAATAAAAATCGTTTCCATTCTAGCCAGTCTAATTTTTCTTTTTCTAGATCTTGCTGATGCAATTCTATGTAATCATGGACTCTTAAGCCATACATTCCATATTCTCTAAACCACGGTGTACTCTGCTATCATAGAAGAATATAAATTCTTGATTTCCACCATTTCCATGCCTGTTTTGTTTTGTTTTGTTTTTTAGCTTGTTGAAAAATTCAGTTAAACAGGCACTGGGCTTTCACAGTTTATCTGTGATATGCTCTGTTACCCAAGATATTACTTGAGTGTAGTTTTATTTATTTATTTTCAATAGGTTTTTGAGAAACAGATGGCATTTTATTACATGAATAAGTTCTTTATTGGTGATTTCTGAGATTTTGGCATACCTATCTCCTGAGCAGTGTGTAGTCTGAACCCAATGTGTAGTCTTTTATCCCTCAACCCCCTCCCACCTTTCCCCCCAAGTCCCCAAAGTCCGTCATATCATTCTTATGCCTTTATGTCCTCACAGCTTTGCTGCCACTTACGAGTGAGAACATTCATTGTTTGGTTTTCCATTCCTGAGTTACTTCACTTAGAATAATGGTCTTCAATTCCATCCAGGTTGCTGTGAATACCATTATTTTACTGTTTTTATGGCTGAGTAGTATGCCATGGTATATGTATACCACAGTTTCTTTATCCACTCATTGATTGATGGGCATTTGGGCTGGTTCCATATTTTTGCAATTACGAATTGTGTTGCTATAAACATGCGTATGCAAGTATCTTTTTTGTATAATGACTCCTTTGCCTCTGGGTAGATACCCAGTAGTGGAATTGCTGAATCAAATGATACATCCACTTTTAGTTCCTTAAAGAATCTCCACATTGTTTTCCATAGTGGTTGTACTAGTTTATATACCCACCAACAGTGTAAAAGTGTTCCCTTTTCACCACATGCACATCAAAATCTATTGTTTTTTAATTTTTTGATTATGTCCATTCTTGCAGGAGTAAGACTTTTTCACACTGTGATTTTTATTTGTATTTCTCTGATAATTAAGGATGTTGAGTATTTTTTCATATGTTCATCAGCCATTTGTACATCTTTTGCAAATTGTCTAGTCATGTCCTTAGCTCACTTTTTGATCCGATTTTTTGGGTTTTTTTGCTTTTGCTGATTTGCTTGAGTTCATTGTAGATTCTAGATATTAGCCCTTTGTCAGATGTATAGATTGTGAAGAGTTTCTCCCACTCTATGGGTTGCCTGTTAACTCTGCTGATTATTTCTTTTGCCGTGCAGAAGCTTTTTAGTTTAATTAAGTCCCATGTATTTATCTTTGGTTTTGTTGGATTTGTTTTTGGGTTCTTGGTCATGAAGTCTTTGCCTAAGCCAATGTTTAGAAGTTTTCCAATGGTATCTTCCAGAATTATTATGGTTTCAAGTCTTGAATTTAAGTCTTTAATCCATCTTGAGTTGATTTTTGTATAACGTGAGAGATGAGGATCCAGATTTATTCTTCCACATGTGGCTTGCCAGTTATCCCAGCACCATTTGTTGAACAGGGTGTCCTTTCCCCATTTTATGTTTTTGTTTGCTTTCTCGAAGATAAGTTGGCTGTAAGTATTTGGGTTGATTTCTGGGTTCTCTATTCTGTTCCATTGGTCTATGTGCCTATTTTTATACCAGTTCCATGCTGTTTTGGTGACTAGTATAGTTTGAAGTTGGATAATGTAATGCCTCCAGATTTGTTCTTTTTGCTTCATCTTCCTTTGGGCCCTTTTTGGTTCCATATGAATTTTAGGATTTTTTTTCTAGTTCTGTGAAGAATGATCGTGGTATTTCGATGGGAATTGAATTGAATTTGTAAGTTGATTTTGGCAGTATGGTCATCTTCACACTATTGATTCTATCTATCCATGAGCATGGAATATGTTTCCATTTGTTTGTGTCATCTATAATTTTTTTCAGCAGTGTCTTGTAGTTTAATTTGTAGAGAGTCTTTCACCTCCTTGGTTAAGTATATTCCTAAGTATTTTGTTTTTTTTGACTATTGTAAAAAAGATTGAGTTCTTGATTTGACTCTCAGCTTGGTTGCCATTGGTGTATAACAAAGTTACTGATTTGTGTACATTAATTTTGTATCCTGAAATGTTGCTGAATTCATTTACCAGTTCTAGGAGCTTTTTGGGTGAGTCTTTAGGGTTTTCTAGGTATATGATCATGTCATCAGTGAACAGCTACAGTTTGACTTCTTTTCCAGTTCGGATGCCCTTTATTTCTTTCTCTTGTCTGATTGTTCTAGCTAGGACATCCAGTACTATTTTGAATAGAAATGGTGAAAGTGAGCATTGTTGTCTTGTTCCAGTTCTCAGGGGGAATGCTTTCAACTTTTCCTCATTCAGTATTATGTTGGCTGTGGGTTTGTCATAGATGGCATTTATTACATTAAGGTACATCCTTTCTATGCTGATTTTGCTGAGAGTTGTTATAAAGAGATGCTGGATTTTGTCAAATGTTTTTTCTTCATATATTGAGATGATCATGTGTTTTTTTTTATTCTTTATGTGGTATTTCACATTTATTGATTTGTGTTGTTAAAACATCCCTGCATCACTGGTATGAAACCCACTTCATCATGGCGGATTATCTTCTTGATATGCTGTTGGATTCGATTAGCTAGTATTTTGTTGAGGATTTTTGCATCTATGTTTATCCTCTTGCCTTCCACATAGATTGACCCTTGCCAGATGTCAGCATCTGGCAATTCTGGAAGGTAGTTTCTTTTTTTGTTGTTATGTCCTTTCCCAGTTTTGGTAATATGGTGATACTGGCTTCATAGGATGATTTAGGGAGGATTCCTTCTTTCTCTATCTTTGAAATAGTGTCAATAGGCTCCATACCTGTTGAGGGCTTCTTACTTCAAGCATCTGTAGATCTTTACAGAAGGCTTTACATACTTGCCAGTGAATGTTCAGCCAATGCATAGGTGAGTCCACAGATGGCAGAAAGTTGAAGTGCCTATAATAACCCCCAACCACTGCAAAGGGGAGCTCATGAATAAGTATCACAGCTTCTTCACTCATCAGAGAGAAAGTTGTGAGATTTGTCCTGCACTGACTCTTAGAAATCTCCAGCAGGCCTGAGCTCCACTTTCTCATGGTGGTAATCTTCTCATTAGAATATTGGCTTCTGTCTACATCCATTTTCTGCTGCTATAACAGAATACCATATACTGAGTAATTTATTTTTAAAAAAAGAAATTTATTTCACACAGTTCTGGAGGCTAGGAAGTTCAAGAGCATGATGCTGACATCTGGCAAGGGTCAATCTATGTGGAAGGCAAGAGGCAGAAGTGAGCACCAGAGACAGAGAACAAATGGGGAGGAGTGAACTGATCCTTTTATCAAGATAACTAACCCACTCCTATGATAACAGCATTAATCCATTTATGAGAGCAGAGCCCTCATGACCCAATACCACCTCTTTAAGACTCCACTTCTTAATACTGTTACAAATGGCAAATTTCTTTTTTTATTTTTATTTTTTTTTTTTAGAGACAGGGTCTTTCTCTCTTACCCAGGCTGGAGTACAGTGGCACAATCAGAGCTCATTGCAGTCTTAAACTCCTGGGCTCAAGGGATCCTCCTGCCTCAACTTCCTGAGTAGCTGAGGCTATAAGTGTGAGCCACCACATCTCACTATTTTCTTTTAAATGTTTTGTAGAGATGGTAGTCTCACTATTTTGCCCAGGCTGATCTTTAACTCCTGGCCTCAAATGATCCTCCTGCCTCAGCCTCCCAAAGTGGTGGGATTACAGGTGTGAGCCACTTCACCCAGCCTAAATTTCAATGTGAGTTTTGGCAGGGACATTCAAACTATAGCTGCTTTTCCCCGCTAGTGTCTCACTTCCCTACTGGTGCTACCTGTGATCTCCTCCCACCTAACTTCCAGTCCCAACTCCTGTGATGGATAAGAGTCACTTTAGAAACAGTGTTCATCAGGTGACACTATGAAGATTTGTTCCTTCCCATAAACAAAGAACAACACCAGGTCCTAACTCTCTCATTCCACTAGAATTGGATTTTGCTTATGTCTTAAGTGCTTCAGTTCTTCTCTGTAGCTTGGGTGTCCTGTGACAGGGCCTGTGCACTCTGCTTATGGTAGCAAAATTAGGGGCATTTAAAACTACTTGGGACAAGAAGAGTCACTGTCCTGTCTGAGTCCGAGATGAACATGGATTCCCTCCCACCCTGACCACAAAGCAGTGCGTTTGCAGTTCCAATTACTCCTTCCTTTCCAAGACACCTTCCACCTCTGTGGTTACTATTTCACCATTCATATTCCTTTCTGCATATGCTCCCAAGTAAGTATTAACCACCCTTTTCATCTGGTAAGTTACACACACACATACATACATACACACACACATACACACAGAGAGAGAGAGAGAGAGACAGAGACAGAGACAGAGAGAGAGAAAGAGAGCACGTGCAAGACAGGGAGAGCTTTATTTAATAAGTGCATTCATTTCTTATTGCTACTGTAACAAATTATCACAAATTACTGTCTAAATAACACAAAAACTTATCTTACAGTTCTGGAGGTATATATATGTAAGTATATATACACACATATATAGGTAGCATTCTTAGCATATATTCTTAGCATTCTTAGACCTAAATTATGTGCTGTGTATAAGGACAATCTTATTACCCTACTCATCCTAGAAATAAAATCTATCTAAAATATAGAATACTATGCTTGTGAGTTGACATCCTCAATAGTTGCCATCATTGAGAACTTGTGGTGTGTCAGATACTCAATGTACTAAGCTATATTAGTCTTAGCATGGCCTTCAGAATCAGACTGGTCTGAACTTAAATTTTTGCTTTGCCACCTGGTAAGTGAATAAGACCCTAGAAAACCTATTTAACCTCTCTGAATGTCATTCTCTCAAGCGTCGAAGGGACAATCATACCTCCTTCATAGGTGTGATGAGTTGATCATTTCATTATTTTAAAGGCTGACACTAGAGTGCCTCAATAAATTTGTTTGTCATTGTTTAAAAAATTAAATAAGACTTTTAAATTACATATAGGATTACCATACATTTATATTTTTAACCCTTCCAAAATTATACCCAAATGACAATTGAGAAACTAAAATGTTATCAACCCATAACATAGAGAATGAGAGAAGAGGCAATAGTGGGCAGAATTATTTCGACAAATATTTGAGAGCAGAAAAAAATAGATGGAAGAGTGATAACTGACATTTCAGAATACAGAAAGTTAAAGCCTGCATTAATTGCAGAGGATACCAAAACTAAGCTAGTTAATTTATCCAACAAAATCCCTAGAAGCTCAGCTTTTGAAGTCAACCAACAAAACTAGTGAGACGATACAAATTTCAGTGTTTGCCAGGGGTTGGGGCATGGGAAAGGATGAATAGGTAAAGCACAGGGAATATTTATGGGAATGAAAATACTCTTTATAATACTATAATAATAAATTGATATCATTATACATTTGTCCAAACCCACAGCGTGTACAATACCAAGAGTGAACCCCAATGTAAACTATGAACTTTGGGTGATAATGCTGTATCAATGTAGGTTTGTCAATTGCAACAAATGTACTACTTTGTTGGAGAATGTTGCTAGTGGCTGTGCATGTGTGGGAGCAGAGGGGCATATGGGAAATTTCTTTACCTTCTGCTCAATTTTGCCATGAACCTAAAGCCCTAAAAAAAAAAAAGCTATTTTTAAAACTGGAAACCGTTCTAGAACAAAAAATGATCTTCTGAAAATGAAAGATACGGATAGAATTTTTTTTTTTTTTTTTTTTTTTTTTGAGAGGAAGTCTTGCTGGCTGGAGTGCGATGGCACGATCTCGGCTCACTGCAACCTCCGCCTCCCGGGTTCAAGCGATTCTCCTGCCTCAGCTTCCTGAGTAGCTGGGATTACGGGCATTTGCCACCATGCCCGGCTAATTTTTATATTTTTAGTAGAGACGGGTTTTCACCATGTTGGCCAGGCTGGTCTTGAACTCCTGACCTCTGGTGATCTGCCCACCTCAGCTTCCCAAAGTGCTGGGATTACAGGTGTGAGCCACCACGCCCAGCCAGAATTTTTAAAACTCAAAAGCAGGGGGATGGCAGTTCAAGTTGAGAAATCCAGGAAAGTAAACTAAAATATAAAACAAGATAGAAAATAACAAAGACACAATAACAAAATTAGAGAATTGCACCCAGCTTTCCAACATCTAATAGGAGTTCCAGAAAACCTGAATATTGATATTATTTTAAAATAGATTAGGTTTCCCTGAAGTGAAGGAAATAATTTTCGAAGGAAAGTGCTCCAGAATGCCTAGCACAATAAATGAAAGAAAACCACAATTGGAAACATCATAAGAAATGTTATCAAGTTAAGAGAAGAATTTGAAAGCTTACAAGATATATACACAGAGAGAGAGAGAGACAGACAGACAGACATAAACAGACCCTTAGAAAATAATGGGCATCCACAAAAAAAGAATGAGTTCATGTCCTTTGCAGGAACATGGATGAAGCTGGGAGCCATCATTCTCAGCATACTAACACAGGAACAGAAAACCAACCACCACCTGTTCTTACTCATAAGTGGGAGTTGAACAATGAGAACACATGGACACAGGGAAGGGAACATCACACACCAAGACCTGTCAGGGGTTTGGGGGAAAGGGGAGGGAGAGCAGTAGGACAAATACGTACTGCATGCAGGGCTTAAAACCTAGAAGACAGGTTGATAGGTGCAGCAAACCACCATGGCACATGTATACCTATGTAACAAACTTGCACATTCTGCACATGTATCCCAAAACTTAAAGTAAAATAAAAATTTTAAAAAAGAAACTAATGGGCATCTCATGATAATGGCAGCACTGGATATTTGAAGATAATGGAGCAAACTCTCTCAACTTTTGACACAAAATTATTCTCAGTCTAGAATTCTATGCTAGCTGTATCAGCCTTAGTTGCAAACAAAGAAATGCACATTGTAAGCCATGAGAAATTAATATAGACTCTTTGGGAGGGCTGGAGAAATAAACTCAAGATCAGACTTCCAGTGCCAAGGCCCAGAGCCATGCTGCAGGACCACACCAGTGAGAAAACTTTATTCCTCCACCGACCTTGCACTAGAATTCATCACAACTATTCTTGCTACCAGCACCTATAAAACTGCTGCCACTGAATCTTCACCAGCAAAACTGTTGCCCCTTTCAAAGCTCAAGCTATGTGTTTCTTAGTGGAAATCGTGTATATAGTTTGTCTTATTGGCTGAAGTCACATAACTGCACAATAGTTGCAAAGGAGGCTCGTGAAAAGTATATTCTGCATCACACCTTGGAAAGACAGAACTCACAAAATAGGGAACCATAAAAGTATAGAAAGGATGACTGAGAGGTATTCAGTGGCCACTATTCCAGCCAAATGATATCTATACACTATTTTTTTTCAGTAGTTCAGCAAATATTTTATTTTATTTTATTTCTTTTTTTATTATTATACTTTAAGTTTTAGGGTACATGTGCACAATGTGCAGGTTAGTTACATATGTATACATGTGCCATGCTGGTGCGCTGCACCCACTAACTCGTCATCTAGCATTAGGTATATCTCCCAATGCTATCCCTCCCCACTCCCCCCACCCCACAACAGTCCCCAGAGTGTGATATTCCCCTTCCTGTGTCCATGTGATCTCATTGTTCAGTTCCCACCTATGAGTGAGAACATGCGGTGTTTGGTTTTTTGTTCTTGCGATAGTTTACTGAGAATGATGATTTCCAATTTCATCCATGTCCCTACAAAGGACATGAACTCATCATTTTTTATGGCTGCATAGTATTCCATGGTGTATATGTGCCACATTTTCTTCATCCAGTCTATCATTGTTGGACATTTGGGTTGGTTCCAAGTCTTTGCTATTGTGAATAATGCCGCAATCAACATACGTGTGCATGTGTCTTTATAGCAGCATGATTTATAGTCCTTTGGGTATATACCCAGTAATGGGATGGCTGGGTCAAATGGTATTTCTAGTTCTAGATCCCTGAGGAATCGCCACACTGACTTCCACAATGGTTGAACTAGTTTACAGTCCCATCAACAGTGTAAAAGTGTTCCTATTTCTCCACATCCTCTCCAGCACCTGTTGTTTCCTGACTTTTTAATGATTGCCATTCTAACTGGTGTGAGATGTTATCTCATTGTGGTTTTGATTTGCATTTCTCTGATGGCCAGTGATGGTGAGCATTTTTTCATGTGTTTTTTGGCTGCATAAATGTCTTCTTTTGAGAAGTGTCTGTTCATGTCCTTTGCCCACTTTTTGATGGGGTTGTTTTTTTCTTGTAAATTTGTTTGAGTTCATTGTAGATTCTGGATATTAGCCCTTTGTCAGATGAGTAGGTTGCGAAAATTTTCTCCCATTTTGTAGGTTGCCTGTTCACTCTGATGGTAGTTTCTTTTGCTGTGCAGAAGCTCTTTAGTTTAATTAGATCCCATTTGTCAATTTTGTCTTTTGTTGCCATTGCTTTTGGTGTTTTAGTCATGAAGCCCTTGCCCATGCCTCTGTCCTGAATGGTAATGCCTAGGTTTTCTTCTAGGGTTCTTATGGTTTTAGGTCTAATGTTTAAGTCTTTAATCCATCTTCAATTGATTTTTGTATAAGGTGTAAGGAAGGGATCCAGTTTCAGCTTTCTACATATGGCTAGCCAATTTTCCCAGCACCATTTATTAAATAGGGAATCCTTTCCCCATTGCTTGTTTTTCTCAGGTTTGTAAAAGATCAGCTAGTTGTAGATATGTGGCATTATTTCTGAGGGCTCTGTTCTGTTCCATTGATCTATATCTCTGTTTTGGTACCAGTACCATGCTGTTTTGGTTACTGTAGCCTTGTACTACAGTTTGAAGTCAGGTAGTGTGATGCCTCCAGCTTTGTTCTTTTGGCTTACGATTGACTTGGTGATGTGGGCTCTTTTTTGGTCCATATGAACTTTAAAGTAGTTTTTTCCAATTCTGTGAAGAAAGTCATTGGTAGCTTGATGGGGATGGCATTGAATCTATAAATTACTTTGGGCAGTATGGCCATTTTCACGATATTGATTCTTCCTACCCATGAGCATGGAATGTTCTTCCATTTCTTTGTATCCTCTTTTATTTCATTGAGCAGTGGTTTGTAGTTCTCCTTGACGAGGTCCTTCACATCCCTTGTAAGTTGGATTCCTAGGTATTTTATTCTCTTTGAAGCAATTGTGAATGGGAGTTCACTCATGATTTGGCTCTCTGTTTGTCTGTTGTTGGTGTATAAGAATGCTTGTGATTTTTGTACATTGATTTTGTATCCTGAGACTTTGCTGAAGTTGCTTATCAGCTTAAGGAGATTTTGGGCTGAGACAATGGGGTTTTCTAGATATACAATCATGTCATCTGCAAACAGGGACAATTTGACTTCCTCTTTTCCTAATTGAGTACCCTTTATTTCCCTCTCCTGCCTAATTGCCCTGGCCAGAACTTCCAGCACTATGTTGAATAGGAGTGGTGAGAGAGGGCATCCCTGCCTTGTGCCAGTTTTCAAAGGGAATGCTTCCAGATTTGCCCATTCAGTATGACATTGGCTGTGGGTTTGTCATAGATAGCTCTTATTATTTTGAAATATGTCCCATCAATATCTAATTTATTGAGAGTTTTTAGCATGAACGGTTGTTGAATTTTGTCAAAGGCCTTTTCTGCATCTATTGAGATAATCATGTGATTTTTGTCTTTGGTTCTGTTTTTATGCTGGATTACATTTATTGATTTGCATATATTGAACTAGCCTTGCATCCCAGGGATGAAGCCCACTTGATCATGATGGATAAGCTTTTTGATGTGCTGCTGGATTCGTTTTGCCAGTATTTTATTGAGGATTTTTGCATCAGTGTTCATCAAGGATATTGGTCTAAAATTCTCTTTTTTGGTTGTGTCTCTGCCCGGCTTTGGTATCAGAATGATGCTGGCCTCATAAAATGAGTTAGGGAGGATTCCCTCTTTTTCTATTGATTGGAATAGTTTCAGAAGGAATGGTACCAGTTCCTCCTTGTACCTCTGGTAGAATTTGGCTGTGAATCCATCTGGTCCTGGACTCTTTTTGGTTGGTAAGCTATTGATTATTGCCACAATTTCAGATCCTGTTATTGGTCTATTCAGAGATACAACTTCTTCCTGGTTTAGCCTTGGGAGAGTGTATGTGTCGAGGAATTTATCCATTTCTTCTAGATTTTCTAGTTTATTTGCGTCGAGGTGTTTGTAGTATTCTCTGATGGTAGTTTGGATTTCTGTGGAATCGGTGGTGATATCCCCTTTATCATTTTTTATTGCATCTATTTGATTCTTCTCTCTTTTTTTCTTTATTAGTCTTGCTAGCGGTTTATCAATTTTGTTGATCCTTTCAAAAAACCAGCTCCTGGATTCACTAACTTTTTGAAGGGTTTTTTGTGTCTCTATTTCCTTCAGTTCTGCTCTGATTTTAGTTATTTCTTGCCTTCTGCTAGCTTTTGAATGTGTTTGCTCTTGCTTTTCTAGTTCTTTTAATTGTGATGTTAGGGTGTCCATTTTGGCTCTTTCCTGCTTTCTCTTGTGGGCATTTAGTGCTATAAATTTCCCTCTACACACTGCTTTGAATGCATCCCAGAGATTCTGGTATGTTGTGTCGTTGTTCTCATTGGTTTCAAAGAACATCTTTATTTCTGCCTTCATTTCGTTATGTACCCAGTAGTCATTCAGGAGCAGGTTGTTCAGTTTCCATGTAGTTGAGTGGTTTTCAGTGAGTTTCTTAATCCTGAGTTCTAGTTTGATTGCACTGTGGTCTGAGAGATAGTTTGTTATGATTTCTGTTCTTTTACATTTGCTGAGGAGAGCTTTACTTCCAAATATGTGGTCAGTTTTGGAATAGGTGTGGTATGGTGCTGAAAAAAATGTATATTCTGTTGATTTGGGGTGGAGAGTTCTGTAGATGTCTATTAGGTCCGCTTGGTGCAGAGCTGAGTTCAATTCCTGGGTATCCTTGTTGACTTTCAGTCTCGTTGATCTGTCTAATGTTGACAGTGGGGTGTTAAAGTCTCCCATTATTAATGTGTGGGAGTCTAAGTCTCTTTGTAGGTCTCTCAGGACTTGCTTTATGAATCTGGGTGCTCCTGTATTGGGTGCATATATATTTAGGATAGTTAGCTCTTCTTGTTGAATTGATCTCTTTACCGTTATGTAATGGCCTTCTTTGTCTCTTTTGATCTTTGTTGGTTTAAAGTCTGTTTTATCAGAGACTAGGATTGCAACCCCTGCCTTTTTTTGTTTTCCATTTGCTTGGTAGATCTTCCTCCATCCTTTTATTTTGAGCCTATGTGTGTCTCTGCACGTGAGATGGGTTTCCTAAATATAGCACACTGATGGGTCTTGACTCTTTATCCAATTTGCCAGTCTGTGTCTTTTAATTGGAGCATTTAGTCCATTTACATTTAAAGTTAATATTGTTATGTGTGAATTTGATCCTGTCATTATGATGTTAGCTGGTTATTTTGCTCGTTCGTTGATGCAATTTCTTCCTAGTCTCGATGGTCTTTACATTTTGGCATGATTTTGCAGCAGCTGGTACTGGTTGTTCCTTTCCATGTTTAGTGCTTCCTTCAGGAGTTCTTTTAGGGCAGGCCTGGTGGTGAGAAAATCTCTCAGCATTTGCTTGTCGGTAAAGTATTTTATTTCTCCTTCACTTGTGAAGCTTAGTTTGGCTGGATATGAAATTCTGGGCTGAAAATTCTTTTCTTTAAGAATGTTGAATATTGGCCCCCACTCTCTTCTGGCTTGTAGAGTTTCTGCCGAGAGATCTGCTGTTAGTCTGATGGGCTTCCCTTTGAGGGTAACCCGACCTTTCTCTCTGACTGCCCTTAACATTTTTTCCTTCATTTCAACTTTGGTGAATCTGACAATTATGTGTCTTGGAGTTGCTCTTCTCGAGGAGTATCTTTATGGCGTTCTCTGTATTTCCTGAATCTGAATGTTGGCCTGCCTTGCTAGATTGGGGAAGTTCTCCTGGATAATATCCTGCAGAGTGTTTTCCAACTTGGTTCCATTCTTCCCGTCACTTTCAGGTACACCAATCAGACGTAGATTTGGTCTTTTCACATAGTCCCATATTTCTTGGAGGCTTTGCTCGTTTCTTTTTATTCTTTTTTCCCTAACTTCCCTTCTCACTTCATTCATTTCATCTTCCAACGCTGATACCCTTTCTTCCAGTTGATCGCATCGGCTCCTGAGGCTTCTGCATTCTTCACGTAGTTCTCGAGCCTTAGCTTTCAGGTACATCAGCTCCTTTAAGCACTTCTCTGTATTGGTTATTCTAGTTATACATTCTTCTAAATTTTTTTCAAAGTTTTCAACTTCTTTGCCTTTGGTTTGAATGTCCTGCCATAGCTTGGAGTAATTTGATCGTCTGAAGCCTTCTTCTCTCAGCTCGTCAAAGTCATTCTCGATTCAGCTTTGTTCCGTTGCTGGTGAGGAACTGCGTTCCTTTGGAGGAGGAGAGGCGCTTTGCTTTTTAGAGTTTCCAGTTTTTCTGTTCTGTTTTTTCCCCATCTTTGTGGTTTTATCTACTTTTGGTCTTTGATGATGGTGATGTACAGATGGGTTTTTGGTGTGGATGTCCTTTCTGTTTGTTAGTTTTCCTTCTAACAGACAGGACCCTCAGCTGCAGGTCTGTAGGAGTACCCGGCCGTGTGAGGTGTCAGTCTGCCCCTGCTGGGGGGGGTGCCTCCCAGTTAGGCTGCTCAGGGGTCAGGGGTCAGGAATCCACTTGAGGAGGCAGTCTGCCCGTTCTCAGATCTCCAGCTGCATGCTGGGAGAACCACTGCTCTCTTCAAAGCTGTCTTCTGCGTCACTCACACTGGGAGCTGTAGACCAGAGCTGTTCCTATTTGGCCATCTTGGCTCCTCCATCTAAACACTATTCTAGACAAATTATCAATCAAATATAAGAATAAAGTAAAGGCATTTTCAAGCATGTAAGGATTCAAAAAATTTATTTCCCATGCACTGTTTTCTAGACAGATGCTGAAAAATAACCTTCACCCAAATAAGGGAATAAACTAAGAAAGGAGAATACATGGCATCCTTCTTTGCAGATGCTGCTGGGGGAAAGAATGGGAAAGGAGTGAGGAATAAAAGACTACCTATTCAGTACAGTGTACACTGCTCAGGTGATGGGTCCACCAAAATCTCAAAAATCAACACTAAAGAATTTATTCATGTAACAACAAAAAACAGCTGTACCCTAAAACTATTAAAAATAAAAATTAATTTTTAAAAATGTTAGCTACAAAAGAAGGAGGAGGAGGAGAAGGAGGAGGAGGAGATGGGGGAAAAGGAAGAGGAAGAGAGAAAGAAGAAGAAAAGGAGGAGAACATAGTATTTTAGAAATAGGATTGAGCACTGAAGAAGATTACGGAAATTCCAGGATGACTTTTGATCATGAGGCCTAGAGTGTAACCAGCTGAGACTGGAGAATGATGGAAGAATAGGAGGCCTCGTTTCAGATGGGAAAAAAACCTGTATGTGTGTTACCTATGCTTTAACATTTGAAAAAATACAGATTTATTGAAGCCTTTGGAAAAACGGAAAATAGAGTAATAGAATGATAAAAATAGTACAGTAATGGAGTAAATTTGGAAAAGAAAATAATAGTATGCTACTAGGCTCAGCAATAAATAATATTCAACTATTCAATAATGTGGAGACTGGGTAATGAGTTACTTAAAAATTGTGTTAAACTGATACTGAGATAACAGTATGAGATAATGTGTGTATGTGTGGAGGGAGTGCGTTAAAATGGAAAGGTCCTGAACTACCAATATAGCAACTCTAAAAATACTAAGACTGATAGATTAAGAAACAGAGGTACACGTATAAATATTTTAAAAGATGCTGGACAATTACAGAAGAAACCAAAAAAGAGCTGAAGTTCATAAAATTAGCAGAGTACGACTGAAGAACAAGGAAAAATAGGACATGAGACCATATATTTTTTTAAATGCACCCATTAGTCTTATTTGATTTTTTGACTATATAAATGTATTATATTGATAAATGTAGCATTACTTTTTTAAAATCTATATTTGCAAATGATGATGTGGAAAGTGGGATCTCAAGAGCCTGAATATCGGATGCATAAACTTTTAGAAAGGAGAATTTGTTTTGCATAATAGAATAAACCAATTTGAAATTTCTAGGTAAATCTAAGAAGAAAAAAAGGTTTAAAAAAGTGTAGGGGTGGTTAAGAGTCAGTAGGCAGCAAGAAGGTGAAATTTTGTGCCACATATATATTTTCTCCGTGACACTATAAAATCATCAGCACCATATTTTAAACTCAAAATGATTGGTGTGAGTGATTTCTGATGAAGAAACTAAAGAAGAAATTGTCATTCTTTAAAACATAGTTGGTCACTTCTCAAAAGAAGACATTTATGCAGCCAAAAAACACATGAAAAAATGCTCACCATCACTGGCCATCAGAGAAATGCAAATCAAAACCACAATGAGATATCATCTCACACCAGTTAGAATGGCAATCATTAAAAAGTCAGGAAACAACAGGTGCTGGCGAGGATGTGGAGAAATAGGAACACTTTTACACTGTTGATGGGACTGTAAACTAGTTCAACCATTGTGGAAGTCAGTGTGGCGATTCCTCAGGGATCTAGAACTAGAAATACCATTTGACCCAGCCATCCCATTACTGGGTATATACCAAAAGGACTATAAATCATGCTGCTATAAAGATACATGCACACGTATGTTGACTGCGGCACTACTCACAATAGCAAAGACTTGGAACCAACCTAAATGTCCAACAATGATAGACTGGATTAAGAAAATGTGGCACATATACACCATGGAATACTATGCAGCCATAAAAAATGATGAGTTCATGTCCTTTGTAGGGACATGGATGAAATTGGAAATCATCATTCTCAGTAAACTATCGCAAGAACAAAAACCCAAACACCGCATATTCTCACTCATAGGTGGGAATTGAACAATGAGATCACATGGACACAGGAAGGGGAACATCACACTCTGGGGACTGTTGTGGGGTGGGGGGTGGGGGGAGCGATAGCATTGGGAGATATACCTAATGCTAGATGACGAGTTAGTGGGTGCAGCGCACCAGCATGGCACATGTATACATATGTAACTAACCTGCACATTGTGCACATGTACCCTAAAACTTAAAGTATAATAATAAAAAATAAATAAATAAAAATAAAACATAGTTGGCAACCAATGGAGGATCCACTAGTCTGAGATAGCCCTTAAAAATAACATCCTTGGGAATTAGCAGAAATCCAAAGAGGATTTTAAATTTTGAGATGTGATTTTTCTTGGAACTAGAGTGGCCACAAAGTACCCAGCTGATACCACATTTATTGTGGAGTATACATAAAATAATGTATCTGATGAGCAGTGCTGGCCCCTTCAGTGTAGGGTAGGCATTATATACAATCTCATATGAGCCTCACAACAACCCTTTAGGGTAGGCAATATTAACTTTATTTCGGAGGAAAAGGCTCAGAGATATGATTTCTTCAATATCACACAGACCAATTTCTTATTAAACCAAGGTCTCTGCCCAATACTAATATAATCATCATATTCATCGTGAGATAGAAGTAGAACCCTGCACACTGTTCAAATTATTTCCTCTGTATACTGTTTTTAAATGAGTGTGACAAGATAGGAAATATACAACCTTTCTCTTTAGAACCTAAGATGCTCTATCCTTAAACAGACTGAATGGGAAAAACTGAGTAGGAGTGGAAATGATGGTGATAATTTAGAGAAATTTTTAAATATGTCCATATTTCATGTAGGAGAGTTGCTGGGGGTTTTTATGACATCTTGTTGTGGGAGGTTAACTTCTGTCTCTATTCTGTTTTAAGAAATTTATTTCCCCAATCACTCAATATGTTATTAGATCCTGAATATTATTCTGATTCTGAGCACTATATCTTCAAAACAGAATGTCTGAAAATGCCAAATAGAACTGATGAATTAAGAAATACTGTACACAAGTACATTATTTAGAAACATATTGGAAAATTAGATGTAAGCATGATTTACCAGTGCCTTCTATCATTAATAAACATGTTGTCTACACTAGATCACTAATAGAATTATTTAGTTTCCACTGTCCCAATTTACTGTATTCTTTTGCTAAATGGTGTCACAGAAAGGACTTCATTGAAAACTATATTTCCTGTGTCTTACATCCAGTCTTGCCATTATGCATTCTAGAACATTGAATAGGATCAATGTTAAAAATCTATTGGATTCTAAACCACAGATACTACCAAGAATTACCTATGGGATAAAATTGGGGAACACAACAGAGGGAGGTGGAAACTTATAAACTAGAAGATACATGTCCCTAAAAGTACTCAGATTCATTAACCTCTTCTGTACTAGTCAATAGATTCTTAACAGCTTTATGTGTCTGTCCTATAAGCCACCAGTTTGTGACTTCTTGTTAAAAGGGCTATTTGCCATCAATATCTTTTTCAAAATCAGACAGACATTATCATCCTCAGTTCTCACTGATTTCTCAGAAGCCACATACAAGGATTCAGCAAGCTCCTTTGTTCTTTGAAAATAGGCTGAGTCCCAACTCACTAGCTACCAGAGGAACTGGGGCAGGGAGTGGAGAAACAACAGACTTAGAGCTTAGAGTCTAGATAGAAAAATAATTCTTGACATAACCATATAAGTATATATGTACCTATAAATTAAAATACACACTGTTATGCAGGGTGCTAGAAGGGACTATGAGTATTGATCTGTTTTAGGTTGTCCTAGACTTCAAGGGCATGTTTCATCTAGCAGGAGACCTGAGCTCATTTAAATCTGTTAGGTGCTGTCTCAAAATATCTTTACCTATATAGATTTAGATTTCTCAGTAACCACCGTTTGTTTCACCCTCCTATGATTTGAAGATCACTCTATTTGATAGTAAAGACAAAAGCAAAACAAAACGAGGGCTTCTGCTTCTTCCTATCACTTTTCAGTATTATAATGGTGGCCCTAATCAGCACATTGTTTCTTCATTGACCTTTTGCTTCAAACACAGCTTTTTAAAAATTAACTTCTAATCGTCTTTGTGTGTTTCTTTGAGTCTCAGATTAATTTGGATGCCAAGCTTTCTGACACTATTCTTAAGCAGTTAGCTTAGTAAAAAGATGACTTTGGTTCAGATTCAAATCCTTAATCAAGCAGTAACAAGTTATTTTATCCTAAGAACTTACTTTGTCTAAGCCTCATTTTCCTCATTTCAAAATGAGAATAGCAATTTATAACTTGCAATGCTGTAGTGAAGATTAGATTAGGTTATGGGAGCAAAATGCCTAGTACAATGCCTGGCAGAGATAGCAGCCCACCAAATAACTTATGGCTATTATTCTTATAGGTCCAACCGATAGATGTTTGTCCTCACCTATGCTATGGATTTCTTAGAGGCAGACTGATCTTTCCACTTCTTTTCTCTCTCATATAATATCTAGCACAAAGTTCCTAATAAATAGAGCATACTATCATATCAGTCAAGGTTCTTCAGAGAAACAACAGGCAGGTGCATTGAACATTAATACTACTGGGGAAATCTTAACAGGAATTCTAGAGTTGGCAGTATTTTTTAGTTTAGCAAGGAACAATCACTTTTACCTTGTACATATTAAACTTCATGCTCCTTTTCCAGTTAAACACAGTTTGTTTACCACCAATTGTCACTGTACAGGCTTCTGCTCCAATGAATGTTCATACACTGTGTTCACAGGTCTACACTTCTACTTTTGCCTTTCTGTTCTCAGAAAATACATACCCTACATAACCAGGGCTTAGCTCCCTACCCCAAGCAACCTTCTAACTGATATTTTCATCGAGCAAAGCAAAGTGCTCAGTTATTTTGATGTCTGCTAAGCAAAGGTAAATTTCATTAAACACCATTAGTGTGAGGTAGAGAAGAAAAAAAAAGTTCTATATTTTACAGACTATTTGCCAATAGCAATGAACTCCTAACTCTAGGTGGATATGATGACGAAAAAAGAAGAGAGTGCCTACTACCAAGTCATTAAAGTACTATTGTAAATATGTCATATTTTACAGGTGAGCCTCACTTTACAAAACAGAACAGAAAACCATCTGTGTTTAATGAATCAGTTGAGTTCCAGCAGTGCAGTCTAACAAACATTTTTCCAGTGGCATCAGAATAAGGCTATTCTGATTAACTTATTAACTAACATTTAATAAGGCTTATTAACTAACATTTCTCTGGTTCTCTCTCTTAATAACAGAGATAAGTTCCAATTCTTTTCACAGTTTCTGTGTGCCCCTCCTCTGGCTTCTGTGTGTCTGTGCCACTGACACCACACTTGGGACTCTCTCAGGAGGATTTCTCTTGGGCTACAGAAGCCACTTTGCCTGCAAAGACAGGCATCCAGAAGTGCCTGGATATTGACCAACCACCCCTACCCCTAGGGATAGTTCTTTTGTTTTTTCTCTTTTTAACTTTTAAGTTCAGGTGTACAAGTGCAGGATTTTTACATAGGTAAACTTGTGTCATGGGGTTTTGTTGTGCAAATTATTTCATCACCCAGGTGTTACACCTAGCACTCATTAGTTATTTTTTCTGATCCTCTCCCTCCTCCCACGCTCCACCCTCTGAATGGCCCCAGTGTGTGTTGTTCTCCTGTATGTGTCCAACAGTTCTTAACTAATAGTGCCATTGCTGGAAAACCTGGCTCCCTTGTCTCCACTCGGGATAAACTCTGAGGTGTAAGTTATCCTCCAGAGCTCTCCTGCAATGCCAGGAAGGGGCTAGGACTTTGTGTAAAGCTGCATCCTTGTTTGGCCTCTTCCTCTTCCCTGTCCTGCTTCTACCACTTGATTTCAAGATCTCGCTGAAGCACTTCTTTAATAAATCACTGGCACACAAGTCTTCTCAGGGTCTCCTTCTAGGGAACCAGTCCAAGACGCCTGGGATGCTTATCCTCCCCAGAAGGATCCATCCTGGCTGACAACTCCGTACCATATGAGCCAAGGTTCTTCAGAAAAACAGAACAAATGGGGTGAGTGTGTGTGTGTGTGTGTGTGTGTGTGTGTGTGTGTGTGTGTGTGTGAGAGATTTTAAAGAATTAGCTCATGTGATTGTAGGGATTGGCAAGACAAATCTATGGGGCAGGCCAGCTAGCTGGCAAATTTATTGTTGTAGTCTTGAGTCTAAAGACAGTCTGGAGGCAGACTATTTCATTGCTATAAATTATCCTTGTACATACAGTTTAGTCCTATTGTCAGATAATCTCTTTAAGAATGAATTCCTAGAAGTAGAATTGCTGAGTCAAATGGCGTGTACTTAATAAAGCTTATGAAATATTTTTCCTAATAGTCCTCCAGAAACACTATGCCAACATGCATAACCCAAAGCTATTTATGACTGTACTGTGTATCTTTACACCTCACAATGATTCTTTTCATTCTCTTTAATCCTTTGTCAATTCAGTGGGAGAAAACTTATTGTCTTAACTTTCTAAATTTTTTAAATTTAGCATGTTTTACATTTCTACAAAAATATAATAAACATTTTTCTCTTTTGAACTGGATGTTATATTCATATCTTGTGCAGTTTACCTATTAAGATGATTTTCTTTTTCTTAGTGATTTGTCATAACTTTTCACATATTTGGAAACTTAACCATTCAGTAAATATATTTTAAGCACCTACACTGTGGCAAGGATGAATCTGGATATATAAAAATGAATAAATTAGAAAATCAGAACACATTTTCCAGTGAAGAGTGTATGAAATGGAAGCTATATTATTTTGAGCCATAGTGTGAGTTAAATGGTTTTTTGTTACACTAAACTAAGTATATTACTATTCATATGTTGCTAGCTTACTGATATGGTTTGGTTGTGTTCCCACCCAAATCTCATCTTGAATTGTAATCCCCATAATCCTCACATGTTGTGGGAGGGACCAAGTGGGAGGTAATTGAATCGTGGGGGCAGTTTCCCCCATGTTGTTCTTGTGATAGTGAGTGAGTTCTCACAAGATCTGATGGTTTTATAAGCATCTGGCATTTCCCCTGCTGGCACTCTCTCTCTCCTGCCGCCCTGTAAAGAGGTGCCTTCGGCCATGATTGTAAGTTTCCTGAGGCCTCCCCAGCCATGTGGAACTGTGAGTCAATCAAACCTGTTTTCTTTATAAATTACCCAGTCGCAGGTATTTCCTTATAGCAACATGAAAACAGACTAATATACTTATGTTGCTACTATTAGACTTAAAAATTTTTAAGTGCAATTTTTAAATGTTATTTCTAACGAAAGACTAATTTACATTTTAAAAGTATATTCTAGGAATACATTTAACTTCTAATAGAAAGATTCTTCCCTCTGACATCAGAAAAGAGGTTTCCTCACCCACATAGTAATAGTTATCACAGCTCCATCAGTAACTTAAACTAGCAAATATTCCTATACTATTGCCTTCAGAATCAATGCTACTAATTTATCAGAAACACGTAGATCTGGAGCTGTAGAAAACTTATACACACAAACATACACATATACATATTTTAACACTTCATTTAACTTCTTCAGTGCCTAGACCAGCATTCAATACATGTTACATGAATAAAATAACAAATGACTGAACGAGTAAACAAACTAAACAGACCTCTACTGAACAGCTGTCATGTGTCAAGTACTGCTAGGTCCTATGGATACCACAATCAGCAAAACCATTCATAGAGCCTACTTTCATGGAGTTTACTTTCCAGTGAGGCAAAAAGACAGATGTTCTCTGCACATGTACATTTTCTCTGCTACCACCCCCACAGAGTCAACTGAGTTCTGAAAATAGATAATGGTTTGTAGAGAAAAAAGATATTCTATATGAAATCCAGCAGTAAAGATGGGAGTAAACACAGCTCATGCCTAGTGTGGTCTCACCCCAGTAGCTCCAAGAGCTATGAGCACTCATTTATAAGTATGCATCACTGGAGCATCAAGGATGGCTAATATTCCCAGAAGCTTATATATTAAAACAGATGTCTTTACAGAGAGAATTTTATTTTCAATAAGCTCTTTGAAGTCGCTGTATAGCAAGTATTCATGCAAAGTAAGGAATCATCTCTAATCAGTTTTGCAATTTATCTTTATGGTTTGCTTAGAGTAAAATCAATCTTCAATGTTATTAAATAATGATGTAGTAAAATGTTAGGGCCAGGAATTAGAGGAAAGTTGGTAATGGGTTTCAGCAGAGGTTGAGAGAATTAGGCCCCCTCCTGAAGAGGGAGATGTTTCCAAGAAACATTTCCTATCCACTCTTTTTAAAAAGTATAAGCTCCTGCACATCACAGAATAACATGTTAGAATCACTCTGTTTTATAAACTCATGTTAATTTTATTGACAGAATAAAGAACTCAATTTAAAGCTATTAACTCTTTGCTTACTTTAGTAAAATTTGCATTTAGTATGATGCTATGGTAAATTACTTTAACTCCCCCGCAGCTGCACTGGCAAGCCTATAAACAATTTTACTCATGCTTAGAACATTTCCTAGGTTTACTGAAGTAAAGACATCATGAGTGCCATACACAACAATGGTCTTGCTGCTGAAGAAGAAATGGATGAAACAACTGTGAGTCCAAAAAACATCACTGAGGTTTAAGATAGCAAATACCACTTGATAAAGAAAAACTTTACATCTGGAAATAGTATATATAGTTACTGCAATGATTTCTTCTTGCATTTTATAACAAGATTGTTCAGATGCCTTGGTCCTGGAACATAAAAACAGTGTTCAAGGATTCTCTGGATAATAACCTATTTTTGACATGTCAAAGATAGGCATTACTCATACTTGTAAGAAAAAAGAGAAGACAGAAGAAAATCTTCAACCAGTTCTGTTATCTTGATTATAGACTGCCTTGTATGGTCCAATTGTGTTTCTATCACTCACTGGGTCTTCAACCATGCAGGTCAGTATTTGTGACAGGCAGTGTGGTGTAGAGTAGAGAGCACAAGAATTAGTCATAAATTTCTGGTTTAAATTCTGATTTGGTCACACAGGGGATGTGCAACACTTAGTACTCAACCCTTTGAGTAGAGCTTTCCTCATCTATGAAATGGAGTAAGAATGCATACTTTAAAAATTGTTAAGAGGGCTAAATGGAAATTCAGATAGAGATTTGAGCAATCAGAAGTATTTCCTGGTGTCCACTAGAAAAGTTGAGTTCATGATGAAAGCTGCTAGGGCAAGTCTCACGCCAAGTAGAAAGCTAATGATTCCACAAATATCTAGCTCCGCTTTAAGTACAGCAGATGCCTGTAAATTTTAGTCACACATTTAAGTTTTTATTTCTACAAGCCATGGAGAGCATCAAGGTTTTAGAATCACTTACTTCTCAATTTATGGACAAGAATACATCTTAAACACACATTAATGATAATAGCAAAGGTCATTTATTTGCCTACATGTCACTTTTTTAAAGACGGTTAAATGGGATTATGGATGTATAATTATTTGCATGGTCAGATGTCAGGTGTTTAATAAATGTTCAAATATCTGGTTGTCTTCATCTCATCACTAGGGAATGAAGAGTAGATATTTGTACAATTACTGAGAATCCTTGGGGTGCATTCATCGAATTTTTTCAGCTTCCCTCCTCTTACTTACTTCCAAATTAGAGAGTTGTTTGGGGTCCTCCCCATGTCTAAGGAGGTCTACTGTACTACTAGTGCCCAGCTGTCCATAGCCTTTAACATTGGACATTGACTCTTTGTTTTGAATCCCACCAACTTCCAGGCTCATCTCCACAAAGCTTTACTCTGATCACATCGTTTCATTGCTCTGCAACCTTCAGTGCCTACAAATGTCCACAAAAAATGTTCAAACTCTAAGACATTTAAGATGCTCATTCTCATTATATATGTGTGGATATAATAAAAAACAGAAAATTTATGCTTAAAATTACAATCAAAATCTACTAATACAAATTCTAAACCATAATATAACACCCTATGCCTAAACAGATTGAGAGTCAGTTATATAAATATATAGCTAGTTGGTAACAGATGTCTTTAAATCCTTCTCTTTCTAGAACTGCTAGAATGTCTCTAAAATGTTATAAGCCATTTGCTCTTTTATAACAAATAGAGAGGTTATGCTGGGTTGCATAGCAAGATGGTCTGAATAAAGTAGTAACTTAAAAAGTCTCGGTTAGGGGGAATACCAATAATAATAGCAACTATCCAGTGATGCCTATCTCAGCCCAATTTCCCTAGAAAGACTAAGTCAAAACCTTACTGCTAACACATTATTAAGGAGAGCTATTCCAGCAAAGCAGAGATAAAGGGAAAAAAAGCACTTGTTATCCTAAGCAAATTAACACAGAAACAGAAAATCAAATACTGTAGGTTCTCACTTGTAAGTGGAAGCTAAACATGGAGTACCTATGGACTCAAGGATGGGAACAGTAGACACTGAGGATTCCAAAAGTGGAGAGGGTTGAAAAACTACCTATCAGGTACTATGTTCACTATTTGGGTGATAAGATCACTGGAAACCCAAATCTCAGCATTGTGCAATATATCCTTGTACCAAACCTGCACGTGTACCCTCAAGTCTAAAAATAAAATGAAATAAAATAATTTAAAAAGGAAAGAAAAAAGGCACTAAAGGAGGGAGTATGTTACTGAACTGGCCACAGCTTTGTAGCAAGTTCCATTGATTGCTCTGTCTCACTGGATAGCTTTAGAAAGGTGTGTAGAACACATTCATTTGCATGGATTCAACATAGTGCTTGGTGTTCAGCAAATTCAAGTTTTGCTTTTTTGGAACTTTGTGGAATATTTTTTCTGGATATTTTTGATTGGCAGTTGGTTGAACCCATGGATGCAGAACCCATGGATATGGAGGGCTGACTGTACTCATACATCTTTGAGTAACGAACTCTTTGGGGGAAAAGAGGGAAGTGTATTGAGCAAGAGAAGGAAAGAAACATTATATACTATTTTGATTCTGTTACATTTGTCTATAGATTGTTTGATTCTAATCAAGACCGAAGAAGATATGATTCTGTGACTGGTTTAGAATTCTGGGGTGGAAACATCCTGGAACCAAGTTATTTCATGAATTCTGTCTCCTGGAAAGGGATACAGCCTAGGAAAGAGTTGTTATTCCAAAAGTCGACCTGTTACTTGGTGAAGCTAAAGTTTAAGAGCTCTAGGGAAAAATAAAATCTAATAATTCTAAAGAAAAAAGAAAGAAAGAAAGAGAAAAGCAAGGAAGGTGTATAGAGCCACCGTGTTTCCAAACAGTCCAGAGGAAAGGGGTGAAAGAGTCATTTGCTCTCTGGTTTCCTCTTGCTTCCTGTCCCCCACTAGTCATTGTTCACACCAAGGACAATTAATTCCTTATGTCTGGTGGTATTACCTGCTCCTTCAGTAAATGCCGAGGAAATCAGATCCTGCATCCTTCACCTTCATGCTTGTCTGAGATTGAAGGTGATAACAGAAACCAGGTCCTAGTTGAGGTTGATGGGTTTTACAGGCTTCATGGAGATGGCCATTGTGGAGCTTTACCAAAGAAGCTCCATTGAGTGGATGCCACTGTGTGCCCACACTAAGTCAGTTTCAACTCCTTCTGTGTCTGTTCAGAATTAAATGAATTATTTTGGTATAATTCTTGTGAAAAGTAAAGGTAAAGAGGGAGGATGCAGAATGAGCAGGAAAAGCCTTTAGACCACTTAACAGACCTGATATCTGTGAAACGGATGAGAGAAGGAAGTAGAATTGAGCTGGGCAAGACTCAGGATGGGATGCAGGTCTGATAAAGCTTAGGCCAACCTGATAGGGTGCTTTGGAAAAAGACTGCCTATTGGAGGGGTACACATTGGGCAGAAATGGCAAGGCCCTAATATCCCTACCATGATCAGTGATGGGCTGATAGCTGCCTAGGGTGATGATGACCTTGGTCCAATGGCCATAGCAGATCTTGAAGTTCTATAGTTGAGTGCTGTTAGCTAACAGCATCCTTCACAGCTAAAGAACAGTCCTTCTTTAAGGGAGATCCCAGTGATGCATCTCCACTACTCCCACACCCACAGAAACCTTGCCTCAAGAGTGGTTGGGCTGATCAGCTGGGAGGTTAATGAGACTTGTCTCTTAATTATAAAATCCAATGCATGGTTTTCTTGTTCGAACTTTCTGATTTTCAGACTGTTGACCAATCTCTTCTAGTTAATCTTGCCTGGTAGCCAGTAAGTATATTACTTCATAAAACTTTGCAGGAAAAAAAAAGAGGCCAATATCATTTTGTGGCAGTTTCAAAATAATATTCTGAGATATGCACAGATCTCTACAACTGAAGAACCAAAAGTTTTTCATCCTCTTTGGAGCAGTTTAATCACATAGAGTAGGTGACAGAGAGGAGAGCGTCCCATGATGAGCCATGGCGATGATGACATATGGTTGATTGATGGAGTAAGAAAAAAACATCAGATTTGTACAGTTAGTCTTTAAAGTTCCTGAGAAGGACCAAATAGGTCTGTAAATACTTGAAAGGAAAAACACATGAATGGAAAGAAAAAAACTTCCTGACCTAGAAGAAGGTTATGAAATTATATTTAAAAAGTAGACTGGAAAGAAACTCAGGTTGCAGTAAACAATTTTGTACCATCCCGTAGGGGGATCAACTTATTGGATTTTTTCCATTTCTTGTTTATCTCCTTCTGTGTCTATACCACAACTTTCTGTTTTCCAGTGACTTTATTAGTGTTCTTGGCAGCTCTGGGCACAAATGGATACCTAATTATTTCCCTGTGGAAGGATCCAATATCTTTAGAGAGAAAGCTGAACTGGAACTTTTCAAGGTACTACCACATTCTCTCCTAATATGGCAGCTGGTCTCCTAGAGAGAAGCACAGGAAGTTCCCAACCAAAGAATAGGCTGTATTCTAAAACCTTCAGGGTCAAAAGCCAATTCAGTTCCTCATGGAAAGACTTAACCATTACCAATGATTTAATATCATTAGACAGATGCCATCTGGATCAAGCTTAACCTCTAATGTACCAGAAATGTCATGATAATATTATCACTTAGTATTAATTTAACTAAGTCTAGCTTCAAATTTGCCTGTATCACCCCTACATACTCATTTTTAAGAGAAAATGTATTGCAAGCAAGCAGGACATCAGAAAAATAAGGCAGTCTCACTAGAGTGATAACTGTGGACGCTCAATTTTTGTAGCAGCTGTAGGACAAGGAGTAGAGGCCAAAAGAGACATTCTGTACTACAATTATTACTACTCAGGGCTGGCTTCGTGGGCTTATGATCTGTGCAGTCACACAGGGCATTGTGCTTAGAACGATCCTATGCTGCTGTCATCATCTTGAAATTCTTGCTTATCTTTGAACAAGAGCCCTGAATTTTCATTTTGCACTGGGTCTGGCAAATTATGTAGTCACTCCTGCTATTACTTTCTTAAAATCAACAAAGTCTTTTACCATATATTATCTCATTTTTTTATTTTCACAAATTCTCGTAAGGTAGGTAAGGCATGGTTTACTGTCTCTCTTTTGTTATAACACACTGAGGCTCAAGAAAGATAAGGAATTTATTTCACAAAGTTAATATATGGTGAAGATGCAACCCAACCGCAGGACTTTCAAACTTCAAGGCAAGGGCTCTTTGCATTAGCCCACACTGCCTATTATCCTGCACTGGGGTTCAACTGTAGAATAATATAAAATAAAGGGTTTGGAAGATGAGAATAGTGTGTTCTTAGTAACTCCACATTACCAATAGTATTTCATCTCAAATTTTTTCTTTCTTCTTAAGTGACAAGATCTCATATAAGCTTTTCTTTTCTTTTTTGTTTCTGAACAGACTTTAAGATTTGGCTATTTAGTCATTATCTAAACCCCACTGATATTCATGTATAAATCTCCTTTCCTTAATTGGCAGGGTTATATCCAGATTTCCAGGGATTGTTTGACCTCTGTCAGTAACAGATATGATCTTGCTAGCTGTGTGGGCTTTTTCTGGATAACTTTTTCTTAGCTTTAAACCATAAAAAGGGGAGCTGCTAATTAGGAATCTCATGAGGCATAGCTGAAGGATTTTAAATAGCATGAGATAAAGTGCATCTATCCTTGTTAGAAAATGCCTAGAAGCATCAGGTGAGGGAAAGAAGCAGCAATGATAAGATATCAGGTTACGGGGATTACAGAAGCCTGTGGAGAGACACAACATGGCAGGAATGACCAGGGGTTTCTCACTTTGTACCACATATCTGAAGACAGAAAGTTTCTAAAGGCTTCCATTTGTAAGTATAAAAGCAGATTTTAAACCTGGGAGGACAAAAGGTTATTTTTCTTTCTAAAGTATATAAGACATAAAGGATCGTATTTAACTCACCAAGGTCTTTGGTCTTAGGGGAAGGTTATAGCCATCCCAATAGTGAATATAACTAAACTTCAGGGTTGGAAGATAAGTGAAATATGTATGAAAATGTACTATATTGAAGACTCAGAAAAATCATTATTAAAGATTATATTACAATGACACCCTTCAGTTTGAGAAAATTACTGAGTAAAAATAATATGGTAGCTTAATAATATACTCTAGGTCTTAACACCCTATAGCATATAGTATAAAGAAAAAAGCAAGCGCTCTTAAAGTGCACAGATCTAGGGTAGATTTCCAGCTTACTTATTTCACAGTTACTTATTTCATAGTTGTATAAGCTCAGACAACTTATTTAACCTCAGTGAATTTTTCTGAATTTATAAGAAAATGGGAGAAAATAATGGCATCCACAAAAGTTTACTAAGAAAAATAAACAACCTTATCTCATAGTGCTTGACACAAGGTATATATTCAAAAGAGGGAGCTATTTCTATTATCATTTATTCCCCCTCGATCAAGTTAACTTTCAACACTTTGCTCTTACAGAAGTCATTCCTGCCTATCCTTAACTGATTCTTTGCCCAGTAGCACAGAATCTATATTTGCCAGTGCAAAGGTGACAGGCAACTCCTCCATTTACAAGTAACAGAATCTTAAAATTGGAGCAGAGGGGAATGTGGTTCTTGTCTTATGTCAGCTCAAGCTCTGACACTCCTACAAAAATATATATATATTTAAAATTATTCTACTGCATCCTCCTCTTCATCCGTCACTGCTTCCAATTCAACACTGGCGTGGCCAGATTCCAAGTCCAACTTTATCCTCAGAGGATCTGTTATTTGAGATACCATCGTGCATTACATGAGGAAAAAAAATTTTAGAACTTTAATTATATGCTGCTTTCAACACAGAGTCATTTGGTGTAAGCTGCAATTAAACATTTGTAATTCATTTAAGAGCAGTAAAATAGACATGGCTTTAAAAACATAATTGCAATGTTGGCTTTACGGGAATTTTTATATCTAAATATTTGCAATCATGCAATATTGATATATATGTAGAAACTACCTATGGAAGAAGAAAATACTCCGTAATTTTATAGAGAGACACTCTGAAGTTTTTGCTATTGGAAGTTATAAAAAACATTTATTTTGGTACAGTCTAAGGATTTTATGACTTTTTCATATTTTGAATAGTGATAATTTGTATTTCTATGTGTAAATGGCAATCATCAGCATCTTATTTTTCTAAAGGGACCATCACCTTCTGACTCTGACAAAATATGTATAGCAATAGCTGGAGTCACTTTGTGGTCAATTAACTCTATCTCTCAATAATTATAACAATCCAAAAATATGCCCTTATAGGATAAGTACTTTTTAATAATTTTAGCAGATTTTATTAAATCTCTCTGCTGACTAAGACACCATACTTATGATTTGTGTCCCTTCCTTCCACACCTGGCCCTTAGTGAGATTCTCAAATACTTTCAATATGAGGAGGAAACCCAACATAGTAAGACTTAAAGAAATACATCAGAGGATTAATAGTCAAGAGACATGCATTGTCTTTTCTACTCTTTAATTTACCAGCTTTTGATCTTAAACTGGTCACTTCACTTTTCTAAGCTATTTCTCCTTTATTTGAATTTTGAAATATGGCTAAGGTAAACTATGAAGTATTCACCAGTTACAGACTCCCGTGACTGGTTCACATTATGATAGTGTAAAGAATAAGGTGGTCTACCCATTGCCACATCCTCCTGCCTTGCTTGCCATATCATGAGGCCGAAAGTATTCAGCTAGAATAAATGAAAGTCATTAAAGAAACAAATGGGAGAAGCAGTGTGACTGAATTTGTTTTCCTAACTGTGTATTAGTGAATTGTTAATTCACATTATGGAACAAAATGGCCTTTAAAAGCATCTAGATAAAAATGTCTTAGTTAATAGATGGAAACTGAGACGTGAAACAATTGTCCAAGATTCACTACTTAACTAGCGGCAAAGCCAGGACCAAGACTCATTTCTCTTGACTCCAGTCCATTGTTGTTGCTGATTTGTAAATGTGTCAGGGTTAACAATAATATGACAATGAGTAAGACTTTAAGAAATTCTGTCTAACTGACATTTAAAGCCACGTTGCTCATCTTTTTGTGTGCCTCCCAATATTATCTGTCCCAAATAGTATGCAGAAGCTGGGAAGAACGGGAAGGGCATGAATGATGAGATAATAGCTTGGGCCTCTCAAACTCAAATGACAGTAGTTGCTTATGGCCTTCATGGATCCACTACCATCTTAATTCAGTTTTTTGGCAATAACCACAAAAGTTATGAATTAATATGGTTGGAAAGAAAATTGATATTTCAAAAGTAATCCAATAGAGACTGCTAGTATATTGAAATCTATCCTCAATTTAGTTATGGTAACATGTAGTGATCATAATTTATCTGTGCCTTCATTTCCTCTCTGTATTTATCTCTAATTTTCTTTACTGTGTTGCTTCCAAAATATTTCTCTGACCTCTCAGCACTGGAGTCATCTTTTATAATTGGTACTACATTCCCCAGGATCTCACCTAAAATGTCTCAAAGATCAGGAAAGGGTGATGCTGGTCTGGCAGCAAGGCACAGGGAGGCTGGGACACTTGTTTGAGCTTTGCTATTGCAAACAAACCAGCAAGAAACCAGAAGGCAGCTGGTCTTGTTACTCTGAGAGAAGTTTGAACTAAATCACAGCACGGTCACCACACACTACCAAAATAAATGTCTCTTTAGTCCTTCAGGAGTTGAGATATCTGAAAGTTTTAGTTTTCAAGAGATCTAAAGGTGTTAAGAAAAACTTTTCAGAATTAGCAGCTAAAAAGACCACAACCACTCTGGACTCTGGCATTGGTTCCATTTAGAGTCTTTCATAACTTATTTTATTGGTGGCTCTTTCTTCCCCAGTATATTGAATGTAAGTTATCATCTCAACTATTGATTGACTTCTCTAACTTAGATTTTTAAAATGTATTTTTACATATGTCATAGAAAATTATAGCTCCTTACCAAAATCTGTTTTTTCTTTTTTTTTTTTTTCTGCTGGGAATCTGACACAGATACTGAAAAGAGGACATGGGTAGACAACGTCCTTCACTCAATATTGGCAGAGAAACACAGAAACCAACAGCCATGGGAAACTGAGGGAAAAGATATCTGCACTTTGCCTCTGATCCCTTCTCAGTTCCCGAAGCAGAGGAGTCAGGACTTGAGAAGAGACAGAAACGACGTCTAATGCAAAGACAGACCCCCACCCCTGAATTGAGAGAGAGGAAGAGAATAAAGGTATCAGAAGAGACCCATGCACAAACGTAAGTGTGAACTTTTAAAACAGCAAAAAAAAAAAATGACAAATAATAAATGGTGTTGGAAGGATGAGCAAATGAAAAAAGAGAATGTGCAAGGAATTAAAAAATTGAAAGGAAAGTTTCAAGAAGTATTAGGGAAACAAATTGACTAACGCACCATTGTAATCTCTATTTTCACAGATGTAATCACTGAAGTTGTTCAAGTACATTTCATAGTTTACCTGAAGTAAAAAAAAAAAAAAAAAAAAAAATCCAAGGGCAGAAACAGTCCTGATTTTTACTTGACTCTTTGAGTCACCGTCCCTCTAAGGATATGGTCTTTTACATTTAATATCCCTTATAGAAATATTAGTGAGTGATTGAAAACCACAAAGCAGGCATATTTCCTATGAGGAGGTGAAAAAGTGACAAAAGCGTTTTCCGAACATAGCAGAAAGAAAAAGCCAGCCTTTTGCATTCAAATGCCTACACAACAGCATGTCACTCAATTAACCTGAAACACTTATTTGTAAGTGACATTTTATAAATGTATTCCGAAAGGGAACCAGTCTAGTCTTCATTTTTGATAATGGATGTTAATTCGGGAGCTAAGTATTGAATTCTAATAACATAAAACTAGCTCTCTATCTTATATCCACAGTTCAACTTATATTAATAATTATAAATGAAGATGGTCTTTATGGGTAAATATATAAATAGATGCAACATATGTAATAGGCAGGACAATTTAGAACCATCCCTTTCCCATCCCCAGGTATTAATTAGGTTAACTATTTTCTTTTTTAAGAGCTTACAAAACTCATCAAGAAGCAGGCAAACTGGAATTCCACTGTCAAGTTTGTTCATATTTAAAATTATATTTACATTCAAATGCACTTTTTAAAGTTTAAAGGGCATCATTGTTTTGTAATTATTACATAAATTATATTATATCATATTGCTGAGTAGGTCGTACTGGCATTAGAGATGTGTCTAAGATTACCTCAAAACACTTTTGGCCAACATTCATCCTCATCTTTTAAGATGGCTCTAGTTCACTTTATAAATAAAACAAAGCTTTTCTAGTATTTTCAGCATGGGTGGTAACTGCTGGTGTCATGTTATCATAGCAGCAGTCTACATGTGCATGTTCATGCTTATGAACATGTAATTAACTCACATGTTCAGAAAGCGCTTTTCTTTAAAACAGCAATTAGAGGCTCACATTCATAAAACTTTGTTTTCTTTTTTTTTATTTTATTATTATTATACTTTAAGTTTTAGGGTACATGTGCACAATGTGCAGGTTAGTTACATATGTACACATGTGCCATGCTGGTGTGCTGCACCCATTAACTCGTCATTTAGCATTAGGTATATCTCCTAAAGCTATCCCTCCCCCCTCCCCCCACCCCACAACAGTCCCCAGAGTGTGATGTTCCCCTTCTTTGTTTTCTTGAGAAGAGTCATATTTCAACTCCTAAATTTAGCATTAAGAGCCCTTCAATAGCGTGCCTTATACTCTTTCAATCTCATTTCCAGATATTGATTTTTCTCCTTTCTGCCCCTTCTTATCTACTTATCTTTTCTGTTGATCTTTCCTTTCTTCACACTTTCGTTCAGTTTATCTTCTCACTTCTTTCCCTCTGGTGTAATTCTATTCATTATTTAAGCTTCAGTTTGTTTTATTTTTTCAGCTTTATTAAGATATAGCTGACAAGTAAGTCATATAATTTACAGCATACAATGTGATGTTTCGATATATTTATACATCTTGAAATGATTGAATCAAATGAATTAACATATCCATCACCTTGCATAATTATCTTTTTGTGGTGAGAACATTTAAGATCTACTCTCTCAGAAATTATTACTATTAGCTAGGGTCACCATGCTGTACAATAGATCTCCAGAACTTATTTAACTTGTCTGTCTGAAACTCTGCACTCTTTGACTAACATCCCATTTTCCCTTTCCCCAGCCACTACTAACCATCATTCTACTCTCTGCTACTATAGTTCAACATTGTTAGATTCCACATATAAATGTGATTATGCAGTATTTGTCTTTTTGTGCCTGGCTTGTTTTGATTAGCATAATGTCCTCCAGGTTTGTTACAAATGACAGTATTTCCCTCTTTTTTAAGGCTGAATAGTATTCCATTGTGTATATACATCACGTTTTCTTTGTCCGTTCATCCACTGATGAACACTTAAGTTGATTCCATATCTTAGCTATTGTGAAAAATGCTGCAGCTTAACCTGGGAGGGCAGCTATCTCTTTGAGAACTAATTTCATCACTTTTGGATACATACACAGAAGTGAAGTTGCTGGATCACATTATAGTCTTATTTTTTATTTTTTTAGAAACCTCCATACTATTTTTTATGACTGTACTAATCTACTATTCCTACCAGCAGTGTACAAGGGTTCTCTTTCTTTCATATCTGCCTCAATACTTGTAATCTTTTGTTTTCTTGCTAATAGCCATTCTAACAGGTAAGAAGTGATATCTCATTATGATTTTAACTTGCATTTTACTAATTGTTAGTGATGTTGAACATTTTTTATATACGTTTTGGCTATCTATATATCTTCTTTTGAGAAATGTCTATTCAGGTCTTTTGCTAGTGTTTTCATCACATTGTTTTCCTGTTATTGGGTTGTTAGAGTTCCTTATATTTGGGATATTAACCCTTATCAAATGTACAATTTTCAAATATTTTCCCCCACTGCCTAAGTTATCTTTTTACTCTATTGATTGTTTTCTTTGCTGTGCAGAGGTTTTTCATTTGATGCAATTTTACTTGTGCATTTTTGTTTTTCTTGCCTGTGCTTTTGGAGTCATATCGAAAATAAAATTATTGCCCAGGCTAATGATAAGAAGCTTTTTTCCTGTGTTTTCCTCTAGTAGTTTTACAGTTTCAGGCCTTAAATCTAAGTTTTTAGTCCATTTTGAGTTGATTTTTGTATACAGTGTGATATGGTTTGGCTTTGTGTCCCCACCCAAATCTCACCTTGAATTGTAATAATCCCCACATGTCAAGGGTAGGACCAGGTGGAGGTAATTGGATCATGGGAGTGGTTTCCCCCATGCTGTTCTTGCGATAATGAGTGAGTCTCACAGGACGTGATGGTTTTGTAAGGGGCTGTAATTTCCCCTGCTTGCACTCATTCTGTCCTCCCCCTCCATTAAGAATGTGCCTGCCTCTCCTTTACCTTCAGCCATGATTGTACATTTCCTGAGGCATCCCCAGCCATGCAGAACTGTGAGTCTATTAAACTTTTTCCTTTATAAATTGCCCAGTCTCAGGTATTTCTTCATAGCAGTGTGAGAATGGACTAATACAGTAAATTGGTACTGAGATAGTGAGGCACTGCTTTAAGGATAACCGAAAATGTGGTAGCAACTTTGGAACTGGGTAATGTGCAGAGGTTGGAACAATCTGGAGGGCTCAGAAGAAGACAGGAAAATGTGGGAAAGTTTGGAACTTCCTAGATACCTGTTGAATGGCTTTGACCAAAAATGCTGATAGTGATACGGAAAATAAAGTCCAGGCTATGGTGGTCTCAGATGAAGATGAGAAACTTCTTGGGAACCAGAGCAAAGGTGACTCTTGCTATGCTTTAGCAAAGAGACTGGGCAGCATTTTGCCCCTGCTCTAGAGATCTGTGGAACTTCGAACTTGAGAGAGATGATTTAGCGTATCTGGCAGAAGAAATTTCTAAGCAGCCAAGCATTCAAGAGGAAGCACAGCATAAAAGTTTGGGAAATTTGCAGCCTAAGGATGTGATAGAAAAGAAAAACCCATTTTCTGGGAAGAAATTCAAGCCTGCTGCAGAAATTTGCACAAGTAAGGAGCCCAATGTTAATCACTAAGACAATGGGGAAAACGTCTGCATGGCATGTCAGAGACCTTTGCAGCAGCCCCTCCCATCACAGGCCCAGAGGCCTAGGAGGGAAAAATGGTTTCATGGACTGGGCCCAGGCCCCCCTGTTATGTGCAGCCTTAGGGCATGGTTCCCTGCATCCCAGCTGCTTCAGCTCCAGCCATGACTGAAACGGGCCAAGGTATAGCTCGGGCCATTGCTTCAGAGGATGCATGCCCCAAGCCTTGGTGGTTTCCATGTGGTGTTGAGCCTGTGGGTAAACAGAAGTCAAGAACTGAGGTTTGGGAACCTCCACCTAGATTTCAGAGGATGTATGGAAAAGCCTGCATGTCAAGGCAGAAGTTCGCTGCAGGGGTGGAGCCCTGAGGAAGAACCTCTGCTAGGGCACTGCAGAAGGGAAATATGGGATCAGAGCGCCCACACAGAGTCCCCACTGGGGCACTGTCTAGTAGAGCTGTGCAAAGAGGGCCACCATCCTCCAGGCCCAAGAATGGTAGATCGATTGACAGCTTGCACTGTACACCTGGAAAAGGCACAGACACTCAATGCCAGCCCATAAAACCAGCTGGGAGTGGGGCTCTACCCTGCAAAGCCACAGAGGTGCAGCTGCCCAAGGCCATGGGTGCCCACCTCTTACATCAGTGTGACCTGGATGTGAGACATGGAGTCAAAGGAGATCATTTTGCAACAGTAAGGTTTAATGACTGCCCTATTGGATTTTAGACTTGCAATGGGCCTGTAGTTCTTTTGTCTTGGCCAATTTCTCCCATTCAGAAAGGGTGTATTTACTCAATGCCAGTACCCCCATTGTATCTAGGAAGTAACTAACTTAATTTTGATTTTACAGGCTCAGAGACGGAAGGGACTTGACCCTTGTCTCAGATGAGACTTTAGACTTGGACTTTTGGGTTAATGCTGGAATTAATTAAGACTTTGGGGGACTGTTGGAAGGGCATGATTGTGTTTTGAAATGTGAGGACATGAGATTTGGGAAGGGCCAGGGGTAGAATTATATGGTTTGGCTCTGTGTCCCTGCCCCAATCTCACCTTAAATTTTAATAATCCCCACATGTCAAGGGCAGGACCAGGTGGAGGTAATTGGATCATGGGAGCAGTTTCCCTTATGCTTGTCTTGTGATAATGAGTGAGTTTCACAGGATTTGATGGTTTTATAATCATCTGGCATTTCCCCTGCTTGCATTCACTCCATCCTGCCACCCTGTGAAGAAGGTGTCTGCCTCTCCTTTGCCTTCTGCCATGATTGTATGTTTCCTGAAGCTACCCCAGCCATGTGGAACTGTGAGCCAATTAAACCTCTTTCCTTTATAAATTACCCAGTCATGGCTATTTCTTATTAGCAGTGTGAGAATGGACTAATACATAGTGTGTGATAGGAGTTGAATTTCATTTTTCTGCATGTGTACATCCAGTTTTCTCAGCAACATTTATTGAATAAACTCTGTTTCCCCACTGTATCTTTTTGGCACCTTTGTAAAAAAATCAATTGACCATAAATGTGTGGATTTATTTCTGGGCTCTCTATTCTGTTCCATTGGTCTATGTGTCTGTTTTTATGGAAGTACCATATTGTTTGGTCACTATAGCTTTGTGGTATATACTGATATCAGATAGTGTGAGACTCTAGCTTTGTTCTTTTTGCCAACATTACTGATTTGGCTATTAAAGGTCTTCATACAAATTTTAAGTTTTTTTTCTGTTTCTATGAAAAATGTCATTGGAATTTTGATATGTGTTATACTGAATCTATAGATCACTTTAAATAGTATGAACATTTTAACAATATTAATTTTTTCAATTCATGAAAATAGGATATCCTTCCGTGTATTTGTGTCTTCTTCCATTTTTAATAAGTAAGATAAACCACAGGATAATGTATTGGGATAATTTTGTTCCTTTTTTTAAGTCAAAAAGCCTTATATGGTCAGGGATTAATGAAGTGAGAATGACAAGTGTACATTTCAGACTTTTGTCACAAATGAAGAAAAGCATTTTTATAGATGTAAAACTGTAATTAGTACATTTAGATTTTGGAGAAGAAATCAAACTGTAAAATATCTCTACAATAATACAATGTTGATAGAAATCAGTCATGTACTGGGTTAATTTTTGTGAGCTGCCATTGTTTAAATATAAGAGATCATTCTGTTTCTTCCCCATATGGCCTTGAAGTTCAAATTTTGCCTGAGCTGTGAGAATAACCTACAACTCTCTCTCCTGGGGTCCCTTTTTGTCTTTAAAAAGTAAGCATTTGTTTCATAAATTACTGCTAAATTTCACACCCCCCAACACACACCAACAAGATGGCACAAGGAAGCCATTCTGTTGTTGTTTATTTAAAAAACAGTATTATTTATCATAAAAAGTACAGTGCTTAGAAGACAAATGATTACTAATCATGTGATAAACTTATGAATAGTAACTCTTTGTGTGGTATTTTATAATACTCAAAGCTATTCCAGATATGTTATAGCTTCCTCACAACTTTGAAGTGGACCTGATTATCATTGCCATGTAATGGAATAAAAGATTGAGGTTAAGCAGAAATGAGTGACCTGGACAAGATCTCACAGAGAGTAAGGGGAACTCAAGAGTCTTAATTCATTTTCCTTCCATTTGTCTCTTCACCTTGATGATTAGTGGGCTTCTGCCTCATTCTCAAGAATTAAGCTTCACCTTTTGACCAAGTTCTGATTACAAAGCTTTAACCCTTGTTCTTGCACCAAGTCCTTACCTTAAAAATCTTCCTGGATTCCAGACTCTTTAGAACCGGTAGTTGCCCTCCAGGGACTGGAGCCCAGTGCCTTGATTGCCCCTTCAGTGGCTGAGTCCCCTGCCCACAGCTCCCTGATCCACTCTGCTTTCAAATTCCTGGAAGTCACTCTAACTCCTCAGGACATGTTGGTATGATATCTCAGACTCATCCCCTCCCTCCTTATCCTCTTCATCAACGAGTACCAATTGCTTGTTTCATCTATAATGTGTTATTCCAGAACCTAGAGAAACTGTGCTCTTTTTTTTTTTTGCCTGACTACACAGCCTTGAGTACCTGAAATGATAGGCATCCCTCAACCTGCCCCAAATGAGAACTGACCCTCCCAAGTCACTTCATTTTCTGAAGCTAACTAAGCCATGCCCAGTCTTGTGTGAAAATATTGCAATGGTGGCATTAAATCTTCCCTCTTAAAATTCCAGCTCTGAAACAAGGTCTACTCCAAGCCACTTCAAAAAAAGTGAGTCACATTCATTTTCAACAACAAAGAACAAAGATGCTTACTGCGATAGTACAATCCCTTAGGATTTTGAAGAACTCTTTTCATAACATTATTTCTCTCAAAGAAAGTTAAAATTTGCCTGATAATAATGTGGTAGGTGCTGCAGGATCCTACAAATATCAGTGAACAACCTTTAATAAGACATAAAAATTCTCAATATGCGTTGATACTGGTTTCTCATAAGAACAGATATTTCACAAGAAAAAGGGCAAACCCACCAGCTAGTCTTTAGATTAGAAGCAGGCACTAGAAATGTTCAGCAGCTGCACAAAGAGATATCAAAGCTAGCACTTTGTCTTTTGATGAAGCATTGCCCTTTTCCCCAAGTAATATCTAATCTATTAATAAATGCTGTACCCAAAAATAGTAACACCAATGCTCGTGTGCTCATTGTCAGGGGCCTGGAATACATGGCAGATATTGGCTAATCATTATAGAGCTTCTTTCTCTATATTATGAATAAGAAAAAGGCTATTAGCCAAGAGACTGTTATTGAGATGCCCTTTCAGGTGTGCTAAATAAAACAAGTTCTTACTCCAAAGCCACCTTCTCTAATGAACTGATATTAGCACAATTGAGAAATGGCATGGGTCAGGAAGAAATGAGGAATCTGAAAACTATAATTGGAACCTAATTTTTTTTGCCTTCAGTATTATTGCTATGAATGTGGCTGGAAAATATCTCAGCCTCTGTTTCTCATCTGTAAAGTGGGTCTATCCATACTGCTTAATTTATTATTGTGAGGATGAAATGAATAAAAGTGTATATAACACCTTTAAAAAGGTAAAGCCTTATGCACATATAAGTGATTATTGTTCTTACTGACACTCTAAGACAGGGCTTGTAAAGAAACTAAGATAAACAAGGAAGAGCTTTCAGGGAATATTATAACTAGACTCTTCTCAGAAGACACATGGGGAAACATATAATGGTTCAGATAATTTCTTATCCAAAAAAATTTCATCACAGCAAGAATCTCTGCATAGGAGAGATGGGTCATATGTTTAAAGCAATACTTAAGACCCCCAAAGCATGTCTAGTAGCACTAAAAAGTTTGAAGATCGTTTTAATAAAATTTAAGTATAAGTGAAATCCATGCACTTCTATTATAATACCACTTACCAAATAAATGTAACCATATGACTAGAGGGGGAAGTAATTGCCTTTTATTTTCTGGCCATAAAAAAGAGAACAAAATTCTAATCTTTTACTTTTCTGTTTCTTTCATTTTAATCAATAAAGAAATACAGTGAGCATTCACACTGAGTGATACATTTCAGGTAAAGGCATGAAGTATAATGAACTGAACATTCAAATTATCTCATGAAGAAAACTTGAGATCTGAGCAATTCTCAGTCATCACAGATACCTCAATCGAGTCACAATCACTCATGTTTGCGTTATTTACCCAAAACTTTATGGACAGTTCTAGGTATTACATTAACTCAAGATTTCAGTCTGTCAGTAAGAAAGTAAACAATGGGGAGTCTATTATTTCAGATACCTACTCTATGCCCAGCAAAGTGTCAATCACTGGAAAGAGAAAGGTGTGTAATAGAGTCAGGTTCCCTGACTATAGGTAATCTCCTAGACAATCAATTAATGAAGGTAATTCCCCACCAGTGCCACCATAGTTCATGCAAAAGGGAGAGTGTCTGAGAGTGCACACTGGGAGGACCCTACAGGATCCTGGGCTTTGGCAATTCCAACTGTGGTCCATGTTCCCACCTCTTCCTTAGTCCTTAAGGCTTCCTGTTTCTAAGATGGTGTGCTTTATGGTGTCTGAAAAATAGTGTCTGGAAAATAGGATATACTTTTTCCTTCCTTCCTCATGTGAAAATGTTCATGAGTGCAAGTGGAAGAGAGAAAAACAGGGGAAGACCTTTCCCTCTTACTGGAAAAAAAAATGCAGAAGGAAACAGATTTTGTTCATTTGCTCATTTTTTAAAATAAGAATTATTGAACACCTAAGACATTGCAAGACTTATGCAAGTTCCTGGAGGCACAAAGATGGCAAAAGACACTTTCTGCTGGAAAACAGGTCTCAGTTCAGCAGATGAATGAGGAGTAAGAGGAATCTGTTCCATAGCTATAGCCATGATCTGTGGGGTTTCCGTCTTACATATATGAGTATTTCATGTCATAAGACCATTTTAAAAAGAAGCCAAAAATCCTCTCAAGGAAAAATGTAAAAACAAAACGTGGACTGCAGAAAATGGTGCTTTTTTATCTTTTCTTTTTTCTTTTGCCAATTATTTCAACCAAACAGAATTTTAAATGCACATGTATTTTGTGTTTCTTTAATACATTAACTTATTCTTTGACTCCTTTGTCAAAGAGAAACACTGTTATTACTGCACAGTACTGACATATACCCACCATCTAGTGGCCAAATCTTGTCACTACAGCCTTGCTCACATAGGGGTGAGAGGAACATTTTTCTCACATCATTTTCAGGTGGTTTTTAAGGATTACGTTTAGTGAAAAAGAAGTATTCAGCCAATGATGAAGAACACAAAAAACCAGATTTTATCTATTTTTTTCCAAGCCTAAATTGTGAAACATAGAAGCAATTTATATATAAAGAATGCCCTTCCTTTGAGTGCTATAGAGGACTGCGGCTCAGCCAACCACAGTTCCAGTAGGGTTGTCTGGCTTCAGGTGACATGGCAACACCTGATGAGATTGGTGGAAACATGATCACTAGACACAAGCAGGCACACTTTAAGATCCAGACTCATACATCTCCATCCCTGTACTCACTGCAGCATGATTCACAATGGCCAACATGTGGAAGCAACGTCTTATATGTTCATCGACAGACAAATGGATAAAGATAATGCGGTATGTACAAAAAATGAAATATTATTAAGTCTTAAAAAAAGAAAATCCTGTCACATGCTACAACGTGAATGGCCTGGAGAACATGCTAAATGGAATAAGCCAGACACGGAAGGACAAACACTACGCGACATGACTTATATGCTGAGTCTAAAATAGTCAAACCCATAGGAGCAGAGAGTGGAACTGCAGTTTTCAGGGGCTAAGAGAGAATGGGGAGATATTAGTCAAAAAGTACACAGTTTCAGTTATATAAGATGAATAAGTCCTAGAATCTATTGCATAGCATAGTGCCTATAGGTAACACTATTGTACACTTAAAAACTTACTAAGAAGGTAGATCATACATTGTGTTCTTACTGCAATAATAATAATGATGAGTAATAAGTAACAGTGATGATTTCATGGGTGATGTGGTTTGGCTGTGTCCCCACTCAAATCTCAGGTTGTGGCTCCCATGGTTCCCACCTGTCATGAGAGGGACACAGTGGGAGGTAGTTGAATTCTGGGGCAGGTCTTTTCCGTACTGTTCTCATGACAGTGAATGGGTCTCATAATATCTGATGGCTTTATAAAAGGGAGTTCCCTTTCACATGTCCTCTCTTGCCTGCCGCCACATAAGACATGCCTTTCTCCTTTTTTGCCTTCTGCCATGATTGTGAGGCCTCCCCAGCCACATGGAACTATGAGTCCATTAAACCTCTTTTTCTTGATAAATTACCCAGTCTCGAGTATGTCTTTATTAGCAGCATGAGAATGGACTAATACAATGGGTGTATACTTATCTCCAAATGGATGGAGTTGTATACATAAAATGTGCACAGCTTTTTGTACATCAAGAGAGACCTCCCCTGACAACTCTAACTCTATAACTCTCTTTCCCCAGCTTATTTTATTCTTGACACTTGTTACTATCTGAAGTTGTACTGTAACTTACAGGTTCAAAAACAGAGTCTCCAAATCTACAGTTCAAATTCCACAAAGGAAGGGATTTTAACTGTGTTTCTTCCTGTTACCTTGAGTTGTGTTATCACAGAGAAGGTACTCACCAAACAGTTGAGGGAGAGCAAATGAACCTAGTGAGTACCTAGAAAGGGTCTGAGCAAAGGTGTAGCTGGGCAGGCTGAAGTCCATACAGAATCACATGGTGGCCTTAAAACAGGTCTTAGAATGTAGTTATACATGGTGCTAGAGTGAGCGTGGAGGAGCTAAGTGTAGTAACAGCTACACCCTTCACTAGACATGTGGCAGTTCTCCAGTTCTCTCTCTCTCTATCTATCTCTCTCTCTCTCTCTGTGTTTGTGTGTGTGTGTCTTTAAAGAGAGGAGGTAGTTATCTTTTTACAATAATTTCTTCTCAGTTCTGCTGGAGGACCCTTGCAAGTTGTAGATTCTAGTGCAACTAAATATTTTACTAACACAAACTCAGTGTGCTTGAAAACCCTTAAGCTATGACGAGGCTAGGAAGATGCACCACAGAGAAGCAGGGAGCCAAGGGCAAGTGGGCTGCAGCTGGCCTGGGGAAACCTCATACCACCTGAACTGTCAGGAAAACAAATGCGATGGAAACACACACTTCCATTTGAAAATTCAGGGCCTGGCGCGGTGCTTCATGCCTGTAATCCCAGCACATCGGGAGGCTGAGAACAGGTGGATCACGAGGTCAGGAGATTGAGACCATCCTGGCTAACACAGTGAAATTCTGTCTCTACTAAAAATACAAAAATTAGCTGGGCATAGTGGCAGTCACCTGTAATCCCAGCTACTCGGGAGGCTGAGGCAGGAGAATCACTTGAACCCGGGAGGTGGAAGTTGCAATGAGCCAAGATTGCGCCATTGCGCTCCAGCCTGGGTGACAGAGAGAGACTCCGTCTCAAATTAAAAAATGAAAAAATGAAAAAAAATTCAGTGGCGAAACAGAGCTCTGCCTTGAGGTGTTGAAACAGTGACAAGGGAAATGTTGGTTGGTCCCCCATTTGTTTTCTTTTTAAAGTGTTTGCCAATACTGGAATAGCTCCAGTCACGTTAGACTGTCATGCCACCGTGGCCTTGAGATTCCTTTTCTGTGCTGAATTCCATCTGATCTCAATCACACTGTTTTCTACCTTACCCAGTAATGGCACAATTAGGAGTGTCTAACAGTGAGTAGGCAACGATTCAGACTGGCTAAGTTGCAGGTCTTATAGCTCAAGAGTGAGCCCATCTGGAAAACATGGAATGGGAGCTCTTGGTGTCCTCATTTACAGGCACATGGTCAGGCTCTGTCAGGCCATGTTTGTAGTTCTAGAACTCCCTTTTAGTCAGATCCTCTTGAATGTACAGATGTTTGCAGTGACTAAAGCATAGTCACATGTACTTCCTGGTTAAAGCCTTCCCATAAAATGGTCCATAAATGAACACTGCTATGCCAAGAAAAATGAAAGCACTTAGAAGAATATTTAGCACTTCTAATGCAAAGCATTTTGTAATCCTCTATTTGCCAAACCTCTCTGGAGAGGAGGTCAGTAATTTTCTCATTATCTTACTAAGGAAAGAAGTCAGCTGTTGTTCCCAAAGTAACACATGGTCAATCAATATCTGGAATTAGAATGCAAGCATTCTTATTCCAGGGACCATGCTGAGCCAACAACAAATTTGGGTGTAAGAGTACTGTGAGTTCTGCAGGCAACCAATATGATGAAATCATTCTCTGATGACAGGATATGCATATGTATAAAGTTGAGAAAAAATAGGAATTCTCAATTACATTTAAAGCCAGACATTTGTTCATTTGCGCTTTTTTAAGTTTCAATAATGCATGAGTTGAAGGAAGGAAAAGGAAATATGTAGAGGGAAAAGGAGAAAGAGATTGGGTAATATGGCAGAGAAATTGCAAAGTAAAAATAGATTCTGAGCATATATGAAATTAGTTTAGTCATGTTTTTAGTTTAACAGCTCATTACCTGTCTCTGAAGAAAGTAAAGGTTTTAGAATATTTCATATAAAAAATCTTAATGGACTATGACTATAAATCTCATGTCATAAATTCAGTCTCCAAATGGAATATATCAAATAAATAAAAATATGCTCTTTTGGGCCAGGCGCGGTGGCTCACGCCTGTAATACCAGCACTTTGGGAGGCTGAGGTGGGCAGATCACAAGGTCAGGAGTTCGAGACCAGTCTGGTCAACATAGTGAAGCCTCGTCTCTACGAAAAATACAAAAAATTAGCCCTGTGTGGTGGTGCGTGTTTGTAATCCTGGCTACTCGGGAGGCTGAAGCAGGAGAATTGCATGAACCCAGGAGGCGGAGGGTGCAGTGAGCCGAGATGGCACCATTGCACTGCAGCCCAGGCGACAGTGCGAGACTCCGTCTCAGGAAAAAAATATATATATTTCATATATACACACATATATATATATATATATATATATATATATATACTATTTTGTTACTTTCAGAATAGCAAGATTGTCAAGATATTATTTTAACACAATGCAGAAAGATACAGAAAATGATTTGTATTTGCCATTTAGGTTAAGAAAAACGTATAGTCTCTCCCCTACTCAACACATGCACCTTAAGAAACAACTTTAAAGTTATCCTGACCACATCACCACATTGTTACTGATGTTACCCTTGAATGAATTTTTATCCTTTCCTTGCCTGTGTCTTATGAGTCTTATAAATTTTTATTGTAATTTCACCAGACTAAAATCTAGTAAAATTTTCTTTTTCATGAAACCTTAATTGTTCATGGGCATTTTAATTTAAAATCAATTAAATGCAAAACAAGACAAAATCCAAAAGATACTATTCCAAAAAATAACTATATTATTTTCCTTTAACATGTTAGTTTTTTAATCAATCTCTAATAGTTTCAGAAGGTAAGATGAAATGTTGTTTCCTGTGAATCCACTAAAAACTACTTACATTATTCTTAAACAAATTAACATCACCTAGTTTATTATTTTTAAAAGATTAATATTCTTTTTAGAAATGTCCCAGTTGATTTTTTGAACACACCACACACACACACACACAAACACACAATTAGATAGATAGATAGATAGATAGATAGATAGATAGATAGATAGATGATAGATAGATGTTTTAATATATTTAGGGAGGGGATAGGCTATATTCCATTTAATATTTCTTGACACACAATAATTTGCCTAAATTTAAAGTGGTAAGTGGTATTTCTACAGTACCCTGGTTGTCCTATGTGCAATTAATTTAGACCATCACCATCACCAATTCTCTATTTTGGAGGCATCACACTACCTGACTTCAAACTATACTACAACACTACAGTAACCAAAACAGCATGGTACTGGTACCAAAACAGAGATATAGACAATGGAACAGAACAGAGCCCTCACAGATAATACCACACATCTACAACCATCTGATCTTTGACAAACCTGACAAAAACAAGAAATGGGGAAAGGATTCCCTATTTAATAAATGGTGCTGGGAAAACTGGCTAGCCCTATGTAGAAAGCTGAAACTGGATCCCTTCCTTACACCTTATACAAAAATTAATTCAACATGGATTAAAGACTTACATGTTAGACCTAAAACCATACAAACCCTAGAAGAAAACCTAGGCAATACCACTCACGACATAGGCATGGGCAAGGACTTCATGTCTAAAACACCAAAAGTAATGTCAACAAAAGCCAAAATTGACAAATGGGATCTAATTAAACTAAAGAGCTTCTGCACAGCAAAAGAAACTACCATCAGAGTGAACAGGCAACCTACAGAATGGGAGAAAATTTTTGCAATCTACTCATCTGGCAAAGGGCTAATATCCAGAATCTACAAATAACTTAAACAAATTTACAAGAAAAAATCAAACAAACCCATCAAAAAGTGGGCAAAGGATATGAACAGACACTTTTCAAAAGAAGACATTCATGCAGCCAACAGACACATGAAAAAATGCTCATCATCACTGGCCATTGGAGAAATGCAAATCGAAACCACAATGAGATACTATCTGATGCCAGTTAGAATGGTAATCATTAAAAAGTCAGGAAACAACAGGTGCTGGAGAGGATGTGGAGAAATAGGACTGCTTTTACACTGTTGGTGGGAATATAAACTGGTTCAACCATTGTGGAAGATGGTGTGGCGATTCCTTAAGGATCTAGACTAGAAATACCATTTGACCCAGTAATCCCATTACTGGGTATATACCCAAAGGATTATAAATCATGTTACTATAAAGACACATGCACACGTATGTTTATTGCAGCACTATTCACAATAGCAAAGACTTGGAACCAACCCAAATGTCGTCCATCAGTGATAGAATGGATTAAGAAAACGTGGCACATATACACCATGGAATACTATGCAGCCATAAAAAAGGATGAGTTCATGTCCTTTGTAGGGACATGGATGAAGCTGGAAACCATCATTCTGAGGAAACTATTGCAAGGACAGAAAACCAACCACCACATGTTCTCACTCATAGGTGGGAACTGAACAATGAGAACACTTGGACACAGGGTGGGGAACATCACACACCAGGGCCTGTCATGGGTTGGGAGGATGGGGGAGGGATAGCATTAGAAGAAATACCTAATGTAAATGACGAGTTAATGGGTGCAGCAAACCAACACGGCACATGTATACATATGTAACAAACCTGCACATTGTGCATATGTACCCTAGAACTTAAAGTATAATTTAAAAAAAAAAAAATATATATATATATATATACACATATTGGTTAATGGAAACTATTTCAGTCTCAATTGTAGTGAGTCTCACATCCAAGAATAATCTGTGAGTGACAAAAATAATATTTCTTTTTGTCTTTCTGGAAGAAAGACAAAAAAAACAGCATCAACAGCATCTCCAAGATTTGCTCTCAGCTTGCCTGAAGATGCTGGTTTTCTGCACATTGATCAGAGTGCCATTTCTCCAGATTCCAGAATACTCAGCTGACACGATCAGATGTGCAAATACTGCCTCTGCAGTTGCTTCCATCATTTCAAGGAATCTAGAGATTTGACTCTGAGCTTTCAGCGTCAAACACAGGCAATCCAAAGATGGCTGAGGAATTCTTTTGCAAGATTTATATTTTGCAAATATAGGCCAATCAATCACTCTTTTTGTAAATACACCCACAGGGTGACTAGATATTCTCTGCCAATTTTCTTCTTTCATTCAGTGTGGCCTCAGATGTTGTTTGATGACAGGGAAATTGCTATGGGAGATCCTAGGCCTGTCCCTGGATGTCAAGGATGGGTTACAAACACATGCATCACAGGCTCTACTGCTTTAAAACATCGATGAAAATAAATTGTCCATCTTCAGTTACTCATTTGCTTTAAATTTACCTAGTGTTAAATCCTCAAAATACAGAAAGATCAGGGAGTTCACAATTTCCTCTCCAAAGCGAATATACCAAATTAATCGAAGCATCTATTCCTTTATGCTAACTTAAAGCAGCAGGATTTGCAAGATGTTACTTGAAGAATACACAAGAGGTAAATGAAAAATCTATTTTTATTTACTACTTTGTTTCAGATTACATACAGGGAGTTAAGCAGGTTCTTTGGGGCTGAGCAAAAATTTATCACGGTAGTTTACCTTACGAGGTCCCTGCCTAGACCACAGGCTAACTCACCTTCTCTGGTCCCCCATTAATATAACAAAGCAGGCCTCTCACAGCCCTATTTTACTACATCCCTTAATGTCCCTCACTTCTGGCCATTGATTCAAACTGCTCAATTTCTCTCTCCTGAGATTTGTACTTTGGCCAATGAGGCAGCCATCCACAAGTGCGTGGAACTACAACATAGGAATGTGTTAGCTGTGAGCTGTGATTTCCTGAAGCCCAGCTTCATTCCTGTCCTTAATTTCCATGCAATATTCCTGCTTTCTTATAATAACTCTCCCTTTTGTTTTTCTTAATCTAGCCTAAGTTGACTTCTGATACCCTCACCTAGTACAAAGGAGGCCAATGGATAGATAGATAGATAGATAGATAGATAGATAGATAGATAGATAGATATAGATATATATATAGATATATATATATAGTTTTTTTTGAATGTGTATGCAGCATGGAATTAACCTAGGCACCTTTCACTAAGGCACAACATTTGGGGATTGCAGAGTCTTCCTATACCCTACCCACAAATTCTTTTCACTTTCAGGTTATCTTTAGTTTTCATTTTATTTTACAGAGAATAAAATTGAGAATCACAGATTCTCAATACTTTGCAGAGCACAGAACAGATTCACCTGTCTAGACTTCAGAAAGAAGTAAACACAATGATTTCTATTACCTGATGAACCTGCTTCATTTTTATGCTTTCTCCTCCTGTGTTTATCATTTTTGTCTGTCCTTAAGTGCTCACTAAAACTCCCACATTGTACATTCTTTTTGAAGAGAAAGCTTGTTAAAATATACACCATTATTTTTCTTTAAGTCTAAACAAGTGAAATGACCTTCACAACAGGAAATTGGGAAAACCTGTTCTTTCCTTTTAAACATCTCTGCACATCTGTACCATGCTGGCACTCAATAAATATTAAAGATCTGTCACAGGTATTGTATTATGATAATGCTCATTAATACACACAAAAAAAGAAAAATCTGACAGCCCAATCGAGAGAGGCAATAGTGAGACTGGCAGAACTAGCCCAAGGGCCTTCCCTTGGGCTAGGGACCTTCCATGTCTGGAGTCTCCTGACAACTAGGCCAGTATCTTCATGCTGCCCTCAGGGAACCCCACTCAGTTTCACTGATCAGGTATTATCAACTAAGCTTCCAAAAAGTCTTCTTTCTCTCACCATGCCCCAGTAATTTTATAGTTTCTCAGACCTAATTTTATTTGTGTTGTTATCCCCTGCCTTATTTCACCAATGATTGAAGGAGTTTATGAGAGTACATTTTTTAAATAGAAAAAAATTTAAAAATTGATTAATAATCATATCCAAGAAAATGAATTTAATTGCAAGAGAGACATCCCTATTGCAATGTCTCAGAAATTAAGGAGAAGGATAGCAGTTTGTTCAAAATATCTAATCAGGTCCTTAAATGTGGCTACACTAACCCTCAAATAAAAGAAAAAAATGTTTGTCTCCTTTAAGCTCTGTATTATTTAGGCCTTTGTTATTTAAAACTTAACTTAGCTCTCCCAGACTCAAAGGCTGGTCTCCCTTAAGATCTATCCTCCATTCCCCTAGATTTCTCCAAATCTGATCTAGCCCATCAAATAGAATGTCTGGAAACTTCTACCAGGAAAGTCTAGGATTAACTTTCACATAGTCCAGTGGATGTGGTCTGGTAACTTGAGTGCAAGTTAAGGTCCTGATGCTCAGTTCATCTGATAAGTGTTGAAACACACACACACACACACAAATTCATAGCCCTCACCTCAAAATCAGAATTCAGTCTAAATCAAAATCAATAAATGTTTATTGAATAACTTTTATGTGACAACCACTATCTAAATACATCTTAGGCATTTTCTCATTATTATTTACATGTATCTTTGAGATAAGTACTATTTTTTGTCACTTTCTATAGGTAGTTTACCTTCTCAAGGTCATCTTATTGTTGAAGCTGGCTGCTAGAATCCTTGACATTTCATCTGTATTCTAATAGGAAGAAGACAACCACAAAGAAAAGTGTGGCTGCTGTTTTTAGAAACATTTCTTAGAAGTTGCACACACAATTTCAGCTTACATCTCATCATCTAGGATTTAGTCACATGTGTACACCTGCAGCAAGGAAGTCTGGAAAATGGGGTCTTTATTATAGATAGACATTTACCTAGCTAAAAATCAAGGGTCTGGGGCTAAGGAAAAGGAGGAAACAAATTATAGACAACTAGCTGTCTTTGCCATGGGAGGAGTTTCCCAAATTGATCTCGAGGAGGACATGATGCTGAGAAGCAGTTAACATCTGGATGATTCACAGGGATAAGGAGATCAATTCTTCCTTGGATTCCATGTACTATAGGATAATGAACCTAGAAATGAATAAGGGGAGTTTAATACTTCACTTATATATACATAGAAGGTCAACGCTTATGGGAAAGTGAAAACAGAGAAAAGTCCTTATTGCTACTAAACTAATCATTTACACATTTCACTTTTCCTATAAAGAGGCAAAACAGTGTATCTAAGGGAAGCAAGTGTTTCCAGACACTGATTCTTGAAACATCTGAACAAATTTCTTGGTGGGACTTTACATAGGAGATATAAGTCGTGTGGCATGAAGTCCTTGTTACCTTAAACAGTTTATTCAGTAGAAAGAAATTATCTTAATTCCATTCAGCTAAGATGTAACTGAAAGGTAACCAGTCTTAGTGTATTAAAATCCCCCAAGATATGTATCCTCTAAAAAGATAAACTTAAAATTATATCTAGTAGTAGGATATTTTACATATATGATGGGGCTAAAGAGAATTCTGGTTGCCCTTCAAATTATATCTCCTGAAGGTGAAAGACCTCTACATGGAGAACTCCAGAACACTGATGAAAGAAGTCACAGATGACATGAACAAATGGAGAACCATATGCAGAAGAGTAATACTGGACCCCTTTGTCTCACCATATACACAAATTAACTCAAGATGGATTAAAGACATAAATGTAAGACCTGAATCTATAAAAAATCTTAGAAGAAAACCAAAGAAAAAATTTCTGTGCATTGGGCTAGGCAAAGAACTTGTTACTAAGTCCTTAAAAGGAAACATAACAAAAATGAAAATAGACAAATGTAACTTAATTAAACTAAAAGCCTTCTGAACAGCAAAAGAAATAATCAACAGATTAAACAGATAACCTACAGAATGGAAAAAATGCAAACAGTTTATCAATCAAAGGGCTGATATTCATAATCTATAAGAAATTCAAATAACTCAACAAGCAAAAACAAATAACCCTATTAAAAAGTGACGAAAGGATATGAACAGAACTTTTTTAAGGAAGATATATAAGCAGCCAACAAATGTGAAAAAAATGCTCAACATCACCAGTTATCAAAGAAATGCAAACTAAAACTGCAGTGAGATATGATCTCACACCAGTCAGAATGGTTGTTAGTAAAAAGTCAAAAAACAACAGATGTTGGAGTGGATATGGAGAAAAGAGAACACTTCTACACTGTTGTTGGGAATGAAAATAAGTTCAATCTCTTTGGAAAGCAGTTTGGAGATTTCTCAAACAGCTAAAAATAGAATTATTATTTAATCCAGCAATCCCACTGCTGGGTATCTACCCAAAGGAAAATAAATTATTCTATCAAAAAGACACTTGCAGTCATATGTTTATCAAAGCACTGTTCACAATGGCAAAGTCTGGAATCAACCTAAGTGTCCACCAACAAATGATTGGATTTAAAATGTGGTATATAGATGCCATGGAATATTACTTGGCCATAAAAAAGAATGAAATTATGTCTTCTGCAGCAACGTGGATGGAACTAGAGGCCGCTAGCCTAATGACTCAGAAGAAGAAAGTCAGAAGCCACACGTTCTCACTTATAAGTGGGTGCTAAATAATGGGTACACATGGACATACAAATTAGAATAATAATCATTAGAGACTCCAATAGGTGGACAGGTGGGAGGGGAGTGAGAGATGAAATACTACCTATTTGGTACAATGTACACTATTTGGGTGATGGGTATGCTAAAGGCCCAGACTTCACAACTACACAATTTATCCATGCAACACAACTTCACCTGTACCTCTAAATCTATACAAATAAAAAATAATAATAAAACAAATTTTACTACCCTGAGATGCATATTAAGTTATTAAAGTGGCTGTGATTGATAGATTCAGAATAGGGAATTCTGTCTCATCTTCTTAATAAATACCTCTTATATAACTGTTTTTCCTTTTGTATTACAGTGTAAGGTAGTAACCCAAGTGCTTTATACATGAACCTAACTAGGGTGGGTCCGCTGATGAGTATCATGGATAAAGGCGGATGGGATCACCATGAGCTAGTAGGAAAAGAAGTGTGCATTTGTGTATATATGTGTTCCTTATAATGAGTAAAGAGCAAAATACTTAGCTGCATTGTGTTTGCATGCATGTGTGCACATGCATGTGTTTATGACCACACATTTGGAACATGTACAGATCGAATGGGTAGCCATTTGATATGGTTTGGCTATGTCCCCACCCAAATCTCATCGTGAATTGTAGCTCCCATAATTCTCATATATTGTGGGAGGGACTCGGTGGGAGATAATTGAACCATGGGAGCAGTTTCCCCCATACTGTTCTCATAGTAATGAATAAGTCTCATGAGATCTGATGGTTTTATAAGAGGAAACCCTTTTCGCTTAGTTCTCATTCTCTCTCTTTCCCTGCAGCCATCATGTAAGATGTGACTTGCTCCTCCTTGCTTTCTGCCATGATTGTGAGGTCTCCCCAGCCATGAGGAACTGTGAGTCCATTAAATCTCTTTCCTTTATAAATTACTCAGTCTCAGGTATGTCTTTATTAGCAGTGTGAGAACAGAATACACCATTTATGTGCTATAATTTGAAAGACCCTTCTTGGTTGCTATAAAAATACCTCCCTATTCCATTTAGCTTCAGGTTTTATCATTAGAGTCAGAAAGTTTGAACAAGAAAGCAAGAACAGTCTTTCCAAAGGTCCATGAAAAAGCATGCTATTCTGAAGCCACCCTTAGCTCTTGCTGGTAGGTGATAAAATTATCAGATTAATTAATAGACACCAGAAAGAAAGGCCAGACTGCTAGAAGGGATTGTAATAAAGGAGGTGGCTTCAGATTTAAACACTGCCTCTTCAAGATCTATTTTGAACCCATTCAATAAGATAAAACATGACAGAAGGCAAAAAGAAGGAACACTTCCCAATGTCAAGAAGGAACTCTTCATCCCTGGCACTCCCTTATCTGAAAAGCAGACCCTGCCATACCTCTGCAAAATCCCAAGCTTTCCAGGAGCAGAGTTTGAACACTGATGCTCTAGTTCAACCCTCTCACTTCACAGATGAATAACTGACTTTCTGATTGTACAGGTCAGAAGATAAGTTAGTAGAAACTTCAGGAATAGAATCATGGTCCTTTTATTCTCAATCTAAAGCTTTTTCCATTGTATCTTTGAGTCCTGAGAACACAAGAGTCCAGATTAACAGAGCATGGAAGTGTAAGTATTCTACAATCTCTTGCTCCATTTTGCACTAGGTAGCATAGCCAACTTTTCAGAGGCAGGATTGCATCGTGCTTAAACAGGGGAGCAGGGGCTCTGAACCTCAAGTGTCTAGGTTCAAATCTAGATACCCTACCTAATAGCTGTGTGATATTGGGCAAGTTAATTAAACTCTGTGACTCTCAGTTTTCCCATTTGCAAATGGGAACAGTAGTAGTACCTACTTGATAGAATTACTGGGAGGATAATATTATGAATCTATGCAAAGCACTCAGAGCAATGAACTGGCATAGTAAATACCATCTGATATGGTTTGGCTGTGTCCCCACCCAAATTTTCATCTTGAATTGTAATCCCCATAATCCCCATGTGTCAAGGGCAGGACCAAGGGTGGAGGTAATTGGTTCATGGGGGCGGTTTCCCCCATGCTGTTCTCCTGATGGTGAGTCAGCCTCATGAGATCTGATCGTTTTATAAGTGTCTGGCATTTCCCCTGCTTGCACTCCTCTGTCCCGCTGACCTGTGAAGATGGTGTCTGCTTCTCCTTTGACTTCCGCCATGACTGTAAGTTTCCTGAGGCCTCCCTAGCAATTCAGAACTGTGAGTCAGTTAAACCTCTTTCCTTTATAAATTACCCAGTCTCTGGTATTTACTCATAGCAGTGTGAGAACACACTAATGCTATCTAAGCATTTACTACTGATGTTGTCTTTAATCAGAGATAGAAGAAAAAAGTATCATGGATATCTGAACTTTAAAAATATTGAAATCAATATTCCAGTTTCCCTGACCAGCAATGTTTGTATGCTGAATACTGAGTTCTAACTTTTAGAGATAAACACTTTAAGTCTCTGGTCATGACTTTTTTCATTTTTTACTGTTAATTGAATCAGTTCCCTTTCTTTCTTTCTTTCTTTCTTTCTTTCTTTCTTCTTTCTTCTTTTTTTCTTTTGGCTGACAAAAATTATATATGATTATGGGGTACAACATGATGTTTCAATATACGAATACATTGTGAAATGGCTAAGTCAAGATAATTAACATATCTGTTACCTCACATACTTATTTTTTTGTGACAGAGGCATTTAAGGTCTACTCTCAGTGATTTTCAACTATATAACACATTGTTACTAACTATAATCACCATGTTTTACAATAGATCTCCTGAGTTTATTACTCCTATCTAACTGAATTTTGTATTCACAAATTTTTGTATCCTTTAACCCACATCTCCCCAATCTCCACCCCATCATCAGCCCCTGGTAACCACAATTCTACTCTTTGCTTCCATGAATCCGACTTTTCTAGATTCTACATTTAAGTGAGATCATGCAATATTTGTCTTTCTGTTCCTAGCTTATTTCAATGAGCATAATGCCTTCCAGGTTAATTCATGTATTGCAAGTGACAAAATTTCTTTTTCTAAGGCTAAATAGTATTCCATTGTGTGTATATGCCACATTTTCTTTATTCATCCACTGATGGACACTTAGGTTGATTTCATATCTTGGTTATTGTGAATGAAGCAATGAACATGGGTGTGCAGTTACCTGTTTGACATACTAATTTCATTTTCTTGGGATATGGAATTGCTGGATCATATGGTAGTTCTATTTTTAATTTTCTAAGGAACCTCCATAGTGTTTTTTCATAATGACTGTATTGATTTACATTCTTAACAACAGCCATGACTTGCATTTCCAAGTCACAGGGTCAGAGATAAATGAGTAACAAAATATATAAGGAAATATTCCTTGTATACCAATATCTTGCCAAATCTAGTCTGTATTTCAACTAGATAAGTGGATCTGTATCAGTCAAAAATCTCAGAAAAGTCTGTAAAATTTTAGGGTTTTCTGCAGTCTTTTAAACTAAGATTAACATGCCCATCTGTCGCAAAGCAGATGCTTTTTCTTCTATTTTGTTATTTTAAAACAATGAAAACAATATTAGTGGCAATGACAGACTTTGTGATGGGTTCCAAGTACCTCAATGACAAAAACTTTCCACATTAAAAATGATGGAAGTGTAGGTCACTGTGCAAGGGGGGGAGAGAGCACCCCGGAGGGAGTTTATTTTCTTCAATGTTAAAGTGGCAGATGTTGACAGAGAGTGAGTCCAGCCAAAGTTGCAAGTCAGAAGGGAATTTTCCTAAAAGAGGAACAGTGGGTGAGGAATGCATCAAAGAGTGAGTGGTCTAATGTTGTCAAAAGTGGACAACATTAGAGTGAGGGGCAAGGCTCACATTCCTGGACGTTGATACACTCTTTCTATATCTGGATGGTTCATTGGATCATGGGGTTATATTCCAAAATCTACTGCAGTGTGCCTTTTAGCTTTTATCAAACTCATTAAAGCAGCAACAGTGAGATGAATGTCATGAAATCTTATGGAGATTCTAAATGCTTTTTTAAAAATATGCATATTCTTATAAGACATTTAAAAAAAAATCTCGTGTCTCAATTCAAAACTAAAACAGAGTTCTTAAAAATAATGTTTTAGGTAACAAAACAGCCTAAACTTCAGGGCACAGATTATTTCAGCCTCTAAAACCTCCAAGTTTGCAGAATCAATAACATGAGATTAAAGTTCTGTGGCTATCTTAAAATTTTCCCCCAGGAAATTGAAAGGCATTTCCCAAGCTTCCAACCACAAGCTTCTCACCATGATCACTGGGCATGGTTGTTCCCCTTCAGGGTTATTATAGATACATAAGTAGAGGATAGGATAAGATTCAAATGATACTTCAATAGTGCTTAAACTGATATAGTTAATGTTTCACTCTTTCATTCATCTATTAAAATAAATAGTTATGTCAGATATTATGCTGCATCTTTGTGAATTACATACATCCATCTAATTACTAATTAATTCGATAAATTTGTTGAATTGCCATTTTGTACCAGGCATTCTTTTAGATGCAGTAATATAGCCAAACGAACTAGAAGGTATGACCCTTGTTCTTACAAAGTGCACATTATAATGAAGAGATGGAAAGCAAAGATATATGCAACATTTCATATAATAAATATTATAAAGAAAAGACAATATGATAGAAACAACTTATGACAGGGTGGTCAGGGAAGACTTCTCTGAGGCGGTAACCTTTGTCATAAGACCTAAATGGTAAGAACGACTTAGTCATGCAAAGATCCAGGAAAAGAGCAGCCTGGACATGGAAAGACCATAAACTTGGGAGGTTAGAGGCTCAAAAAGCAGCCCAGGTTGGCTGGATTTTAGTAAAATGGGTAGTGGAAGAAAGCAAGGGTGTGGGGTAGGCTGAGGTCAGACAATCCTAGGATCCAGAGGATCTAAGTAATTTGGAACTTATGGCATGTCACTGTCAGTTTTAAAGCAGAGGAATGACTTGATATAATTTATGATTTAAAAATATTACTGTTACAGCTATATGGAGAATGAATTATAAGAAGTGAGGCATCAGTAAATGTTTAACGATTAGCTATCTAGTAAAACATGTATTAAAAAGCCCCAATTTGTAGCATTTCCCAATGCATGTCGTCTAAATACTCTTTCCATGGCCAATTTCAAGCTAGAAACTTGTCACTGAACGTGGAGCTGGAAAGGGATGGACACAATTGGCTCTTGAGAGTCTACATAAGACAGCCCCAGGCAATCCCACTGAATGCAGGAAAGCAGGGGTGGAAGCAGAAACACCAGTACTGAGATTTCAGCAGCTGCCCAGCCAAGAGAGGTGGCAGCTTGGTAGAATAGGCTGAGTGTTTGCAGATATAGTTGAAAGAAATAGACAGACTTGAGAGGTATGTATGAGAGAAAAATAGATAGAACTTAATGATGAATTAAATATAGTAACCAGATAGGCATCACAAATGAATTCCATGTTTCAAAAGTATAAAATTCCATTCAGTTACTTACCCTCTCTTGACTTGTCTCCATCTTTACTATATCCTACCCAGGTTCTTTTTTTTTTAATTTTTTAAAAAACATAATTCATACCTATTTGACTCTTCTCCAACCCAGGGAAAATAAAAGAAGTTTCTTCCCCATGTTCTGCTCTCTTTGAAGTAGACATAGCCCAGTAGGGACTACTGAGAGTGAAGGTAGAAATTCTGGATTCAACATTAACTTTCTCTTTAAAATTAATGAATTTTTAATTGTCAAAAATTGCATATATTTATTATGAACAACATATTGTTTTGAAAGATTTATATACTGCAGAATGGCTAAATCAAACTAAATAGCATATATTATCTCTCATACTTATTTTTATGGTGAGAACACTTAAAATCTAATTTCTTAGCAATTTTCAGAAATCCAATACATTATTATTAACTGTAGTCATCACATTATACAGCAGATATCCTGAACTTATTCCTCCTATCTAACTGAAATTTTGTATCCTTTGGCCAACATCTCCCCAGTCTTCTTCCAACCTTGCCCCTGGCAATTATCATTCTACTCTCTGCTTTGAGTTCGGCTTTATTGGATTCCACATGAAGGTGAGATCATGTGGTTTAATACTAATGTTCTTACTCCCTGTCCCTGCATCCTTGCTGTGATACACCTGGGCAGTTCAGCCCCTGAACATGTTTGTGTTGAGTGAGGGTAGTTAGTGATGATGGGTTTTGAAGAAATGGTGTTAAGAGAAGTCATGCTCTTTCCCAACCAATTCCAAAACCTAGTATTTCAACTATCAATTTGACAATGAATACTGAAGTCTCATTTACTATCCCTATTTGTATAAGAAGGTATTTGGGCCGGGCGCGGTGGTTCACACCTATAATTCCAGTACTTTGGGAGGCTGAGGCAGGCAGATCACGAGGTCAAGAGATCAAGACCATCCTGGCCAACATGATGAAACCTCATCTCTACTAAAAATACAAAAAATTAGCCGAGTGTGGTGGCAGGCACCTGTAATCCCAGCTACATGAAAGGCTGAGGCAGGAGAATTGCTTGAACCCGGGAGGTGGAGGTTGCGGTAAGCCGAGATCGCACCACTGCATTCAAGCCTGTAGGGCTTCCTCAGTACATCAAATAATGCAATCTGAAAAAAAAACAATAACTCTTTCCCAGAGTTGCTATCTGTTATTCAGAGGAATGCAATGTATTTTAGTTTCTCTCGATTAATTTCGCCTTTTTCATTTACTATCCAAAGGGACAAAATGATGTGTCCCTGGCTACTCAGAAAGAGTTGAGCTATGCTTATAAAGGCTTTAAAGTCTTCAGTAGACTATGTAGTGACCCAATAAGATTTTTAGAAATAAAAACAATGTTTTATAAATAGTATAATCAATTTATTTTTATTCCATACCTTTTTTGTTTCAGAACTACTGTTAGTAAAGAAAGATAAGAAAGGTTATTTGCTAAGCTATTTAGAAATATAAAAAAAAGGTTAATCCCAGAAACTAACATCAAAGAGCTTTTTGACTAGTTAGAAATAATTCATTCATATTCATTCATTCATTCATTCATTCATCCATTTCCTCATTCAAGTAACAAAACTCTCCACACTTTTCTGATGTCAGGAATCATAATATGTGTTCAAGATGCAAGCTTAAGTAATAAATAAATATGTGGCATAAATTGTCTATGAAAGGGTACACAGTCGGAGAACAAATTTATGAAAGACAGGCAGCATCATTATAGTGAAGAGCCATAATTCCATTATATTTGTATCTGACATTTTTCTCTCCTTACATCGTTGCTCCAGGTGAACCTCCATAAAGGAGCAACATAGAGAACAAAGTTAACAAATGTGCAAGAAGCTTTAATCCAGTATGTTTCTGCCAGAGAAGATATGTATCATGTATAATGGATTTGCTATGCTGTACAGAATTTGGTTGACTTAGCAAAAGGATGAAAATAGCAATTGTCACATCTTCACTCCCCCCTCTACTTTTTACCTTTCTTGAATAAATGAAGCTATTTGTTTATGGTCACCTGCTAGAATTTAATAACTAAGAATATTCTGGAACATCAGCAAATTTTCCCTGGCAAAGAGCATTCTGTGAGTGACCCTGCTGACAAACTTGTATTGTCCTAACTGTAGCACAGCTTGCATTTGTCACAGGTGAATGGGCTCAATTAGCAAGAGAGAGCGAGTGTTTCAATTATTTAAAAAAAAGCAAACAAGGAAGAAAATATTTTCTCCTTTATGAGTCTTAAAAGAGAGGTGACATTGTAGCATATAATTTTCTTCCTTGAGTTTCACAAAGAAGGTAACTAAAGCAGAAAAAAAAAACAGCGCCTTGTTTAGTATTGACAAAATGATTTGAAACAAAACTTCATGGCAGAATTCTCAAAAGACATTAATAGGGAGTAAAATTTTTCATGGGTATTCATGTGTTCTTATACCTCCTAAACATATACTTCCTTGTTCTGCTTATTAAGATCTCAGTGAAAAAGTTAGGCATTTGCTTTGATTTACATAACAAAGCAGATAGCCCCAATTATGCCTGAACTCAAGCAATTTTGAAGAGATGTTACTTTTTTCAGTTTATGAGGTAGTATTTAGTACAGTGAAGCAAAGGAAACTCTTAGTACATGATAGGTTGAAAGACCGTCTTATCCAATAACTAGTTAAGTGAGCTTTATGGGCTTGAATGTAGTGTGGACTATAAATTCTTAAAGTGTTGTGAACCAAATGTGATAGAACTGTGGGAGCAGTATGTCAGAAAACTTGATATTAGAAATGAGGAAGAAATTGGCATTTAAAATAAAAATCTGACTGTATCATTTCTCAAGAGGAGTTGAGTATTAAAGTTAGAATTAAGTCGCAAAGAGCAAGAAAACAACAGTGTTCTAGAGAGTAGTACAGAGATAGGTGAAAAGAAAAGACCTGAAAACAAAAACCAAAATGGAGATTGTGTGGAACAACTTCCAAAGAACAAGCATCCAGGCCTCCTTGCTTCTCTGTAACCTCTAATTCATGTATCATCTACTTATCTATTTATTAACTCATTTAATCAACCTTTACTTAATCATTTAATCAGCCTGTACCTAACTCTTTTTAGATGTCAGGAACCAGAGTAGGTGTTAGCAATATATTAATAAATAAAGTATAGACCTATCCAAAGAAATGTCAATCTATTAGTGTATACAGACATTTAAACAAAGAATTTTGGAAAAGATTAACATAGGTTGGGTTCTACAGTTCAGTAAAAGTACTACAGTAGAAGAAAGAATAGGGTTAACAACCATCTAGTTGTTTTTTTTTTTATACTTTAAGTTTTAGGGTACATGTGCACAACGTGCAGGTTAGTTACATATGTATACATATGCCATGTTGGTGTGCTGCACCCAGTAACTCGTCATTTAACATTAGGTATACCTCCAAATGCTATCCCTCCCCACTCCCCCCACCCCACAACAGGCCCCAGTGTGTGATGTTCCCCTTCCTGTGTACACGTGTTCTCATTGTTCAGTTCCCACCTGTGAGTGAGAACATGCGGTGTTTGGTTTTTTGTCCTTGCGATAGTTTGCTGAGAGTGATGGTTTCCAGCTTCATCCATGTCCCTACAAAGGACATGAACTCATCATTTTTTATGGCTGCATAGTATTCCATGGTGTATATGTGCCACATTTTCTTAATCCAGTCTATCATTGTTGGACATTTAGGTTGGTTCCAAGACTTTGCTATTGTGAATAGTGCCGCAATCAACATGTGTGCATGTGTCTTTATAGCAGCATGATTTATAATCCTTTGGGTATATACCCAGTAATGGGATGGCTGGGTCAAATGGTATTTCTAGTTCTAGATCCCTGAGGAATTGCCACACTGACTTCCACAATGGTTGAACTAGTTTACAGTCCCACCAACAGTGTAAAAGCGTTCCTATTTCTCCACATCCTCGCCAGCACCTGTTGTTTCATGACTTTTTAATGATTGCCATTCTAACTGGTGTGAGATGGTATCTCATTGTGGTGTTGATTTGCATTTCTCTGATGGCCAGTAATGATGAGTATTTTTTCATGTGTCTTTTGGCTGCATAAAAGTCTTCTTTTGAGAAGTGTCTGTTTATATCCTTTGCCCACTTGTTGATGGGGTTGTTTGTTTTTTTCTTGTAAATTTGTTTGAGTTCATTGTAGATTCTGGATATTAGCCCTTTGTCAGATGAGTAGATTGCAAAAATTTTCTCCCATTCTGTAGGTTGCCTGTTCACTCTGATGGTAGTTTCTTTTGCTGTGCAGAAGCTCTTTAGTTTAATTAGATCCCATTTGTCAATTTTGGCTTTTGTTTCCATTGCTTTTGGTGTTTTAGACATGAAGTCCTTCCCAATGCCTATGTCCTGAATGGTATTGCCTAGGTTTTCTTCTAGGGTTTGTATGGTTTTAGGTCTAACATTTAAGTCTTTAATCCATGTTGAATTAATTTTTGTATAAGGTGTAAGGAAGGTATCCAGTTTCAGCTTTCTACATAGGGCTAGCCAGTTTTCCCAGCACCATTTATTAAATAGGGAATCCTTACCCCATTTCTTGTTTTTGCCAGGTTTGTCAAAGATCAGATAGTTGTAAATATGCAGCATTATTTCTGAGGGCTCTGTTCTGTTCCACTGGTCTATATCTCTGTTTTGGTACCAGTACCATGCTGTTTTGGTTACTGTAGCCTTGTAGTATAGTTTGAAGTCAGGTAGCGTGATGCCTCCAGCTTTGTTCTTTTGGCTTTGGATTGACTTGGCAATGCGGGCTCTTTTTCACTTCCATATGAAGTTTAAAGTGGTTTTTTCCAATTCTGTGAAGAAAGTCATTGGTAGCTTGATGGGGATGGCATTGAACCTATAAATCACCTTGGGCAGTATGGCCATTTTCACGATATTGATTCTTCCTACCCATGAGCATGGAATGTTCTTCCATTTGTTTGTATCCTCTTCTATTTCACTGAGCAGTGAACAACCGTCTAGTTCTAAACAATGAGCAATGTTAAGCAAGTGACACCTGCTACCACCTCCAACCGAGGAGACCCACTTCATGGAGGACAGCAAACAGTATAATACCTACCACCAGGAGCAGCACTCCTAGGATGTCAACTCACTGCCTGGTTTGCAGGTGTTGGGGTCACCAAGAAAGATAAGTCACATAGTCACTGGATGGACAGTGCATCCAGTGACAAAGCCAAGAGACGAAGCAAGATCATCTTCAGTTATTAGGGTCAGTTCCCAGGGCCAGCAGTCTTGCCTTACAGCTGATGCAGGGGGATGGTCTGCATGCACCCTTCCTGTGCTGCAGGTAGAGAATCCCATTCCCTTCCCACTGGGAACAGATACATCAGTGGGGTTGACCAGATACCACACTCTTAAGCATAACAAAAAAGCACACATCAAGCCCAGAAAGGGAAAGGTATTTCCAAGCAAAGAGACCTGCCTAGCAAAGGCTGTGAGGGCTTTTTAATCTCTTTGAAAAGAAATGGCGAAACAAGAAAAGATAAGAACTTGTTCATAGCTTGTTTTTTAATGAAGAAGGAAAACTTGTCATCTGGGTTTGATGAGAAGATTCCACCTTCTACGCAGTACACAGTCACTTTAATGCGGCTAGGCAAGGGGTGACAAGGTGTGTATGACTGTCTTTCTAAACAAGTAAAAACTTGCCTGGTGAACAAAGAAGAGAAGAGACTTCTAATCAAAAGGAATAGCATATGCAAAGTAAGAGAAGAGTGAAATAGTGGCATGTTTGTCTATGGGTCTATACCTGGTAATTTTTTGTTGGTTTATTTCCTACATATAAAATAAATAGTTAAGCCAAATACTTACAGCCAACTAATCTTTGACAAAACAGACAAAAACACCCTATTCAACAAATGGTGCTGGGGTAATTGGCAAGCCAAATGTAGAACAAACTGGATCCTTATCTCTCACCTTATACAAGGATAAACTCAAAATGAATCAAAGACTTAAATCTAAGACCTGTAAAAATTCTAAAAGATAACATCAGAAAAACTCTTCTAGACATTGGCTTAGACAAAGAGTTCGTGACCAAGAACCCAAAAGAAAATGCAACAAAAAGAAAGACAATAGATGGGACTTAATTAAACTAAAAAGCTTCTGCACAGCAAAAGAAACAATAAGCAGAGTAAACAGACAACCCACAGAACGGGAGAAAATCTTCACCAACTGTGCATCTGACAAAGGACTAATATCCAGATTCTACAAGGAACTCAAACAAATCAGCAAGAAAAAACCCAAATAATCCCATCAAAAAGTGGGCTAAGGACATGAATTGACAATTCTCAAAAGAAGATACACAAATGGCCAACAAACATATGAAAAAATGCTCAACATCACTAATGATCAGGGAATTGTAAATCAAAACCACAATGCGATACCATCTTACTATTACAAGAATGGCCATAATTAAAAAATTAAAAAATAATAGATGTTGGTGTGTATGTGCTGGTGGGAATGTAAACTAGTACAACCACAATGGAAAACAGTATGGAGATTCCTTAAAGAACCAAAAGTAGATGTACCATTTGATCCAGCAGTCTCACTACTGGGTATCTACCCAGAGGAAAAAAAGTCATTATATGAAAAAGACACTTGCACGTGCATGTTTATAGCAGCACAATTCACAATTGCAAAAATACTAAACCAGCCCAAATACCCATCAACCGAGTGGATAAAGAAAGTGTGATCTTATATCTATCTATCTATCTATCTATCTATCTATCTATCTATCATCTATCTATCTATCTATCTATGGTACAGACACCATGGAATATTATTCAGCCATAAAAAGGAACAAAATAATAGCATTTGCAGCAATGCTGGATGGAGTTGGAGACCATTATTCTAAGCGAAGTAACTCAGGAATAGAAAACCAAACATCTTATGCTCTCACTTATAAGTAGGAGCTAAGTTATGAGAAAACAAAGGCATAAGAATGATACAGTGGACTTTGGGGACGCAGGGGGAAGTGTGGGAGCAGAGTGAGGGACAAAAGACTACACTCTGGGTACAGCATACACTGCCAGGGTGACGGGTGCACCAGTATCTCAGAAATCGCCACTAAATAACTTTTTCATGTAACCGAACACTACTTGTTCCTTAAAAACTGTTGAAATGACAATAAAATACAAAAATAATAAAATAAAATAAATAAATCAAGAAATGAAATAGATGTATTAAAACTTACTTCAATAAGGGGGAGGAGCCAAGATGGCCGAATAGGAACAGCTCCGGTCTACAGCTCCCAGCCTGAGCGACTCAGAAGACGGGTGATTTCTGCATTTCCATCTGAGGTACCGGGTTCATCTCACTAGGGAGTGCCAGACAGTGGGCGCAGGCCAGTGGGTGCGCGCACCGTGCGCGAGCCGAAGCAGGGCGAGGCATTGCCTCATCTGGGAAGCGCAAGGGGTCAGGGAGTTCCTTTTCCAAGTCAAAGAAAGGGGTGACGGACGCACCTGGAAAATCGGGTCACTTCCACCCAAATATTGCGCTTTTCAGACCGGCTTAAAAAACGGCGCACCACGAGACTATATCCCACACCTGGCTCGGAGGGTCCTACGCCCACGGAATCTCGCTGATTGCTAGCACAGCAGTCCGAGATCAAACTGCAAGGCGGCAGCAAGGCTGGGGGAGGGGCGCCCGCCATTGCCCAGGCTTGCTTAGGTAAACAAAGCAGCCGGGAAGCTCCAACTGGGTGGAGCCCACCACAGCTCAAGGAGGCCTGCCTGCCTCTGTAGGCTCCACCTCTGGGGGCAGGGCACAGACAAACAAAAAGACAGCAGTAACCTCTGCAGACTTCAATGTCCCTGTCTGACAGCTTTGAAGAGAGCAGTGGTTCTCCCAGCACGCAGCTGGAGATCTGAGAACGGGCAGACTGCCTCCTCAAGTGGGTCCCTGACCCCTGACCCCCGAGCAGCCTAACTGGGAGGCACCCCCCAGCAGGGGCACACTGACACCTCACACGGCAGGGTATTCCAACAGACCTGCAGCTGAGGGTCCTGTCTGTTAGAAGGAAAACTAACAAACAGAAAGGACATCCACACCGAAAACCCATCTGTACATCACCATCATCAAAGACCAAAAGTAGATAAAACCACAAAGATGGGGAAAAAACAGAACAGAAAAACTGGAAACTCTAAAACGCAGAGCGCCTCTCCTCCTCCAAAGCAATGCAGTTCCTCACCAGCAACGGAACAAAGCTGGATGGAGAATGATTTTGACGAGCTGAGAGAAGAAGGCTTCAGACGATCAAATTACTCTGAGCTACGGGAGGACATTCAAACCAAAGGCAAAGAAGTTGAAAACTTTGAAAAAAATTTAGAAGAATGTATAACTAGAATAACCAATACAGAGAAGTGCTTAAAGGAGCTGATGGAGCTGAAAACCAAGGCTCGAGAACTACGTGAAGAATGCAGAAGCCTCAGGAGCCGATGCAATCAACTGGAAGAAAGGGTATCAGCAATGGAAGATGAAATGAATGAAATGAAGTAAGAAGGGAAGTCTAGAGAAAAAAGAATAAAAAGAAATGAGCAAAGCCTCCAAGAAATATGGGACTATGTGAAAAGACCAAATCTACGTCTGATTGGTGTACCTGAAAGTGATGCGGAGAATGGAACCAAGTTGGAAAACACTCTGCAGGATATTATCCAGGAGAACTTCCCCAATCTAGCAAGGCAGGCCAACGTTCAGATTCAGGAAATACAGAGAACACCACAAAGATACTCCTCGAGAAGAGCAACTCCAAGACACATAATAGTCAGATTCACCAAAGTCAAAATGAAGGAAAAATGTTAAGGGCAGCCAGAGAGAAAGGTCGGGTTACCCTCAAAGGGAAGCCCATCAGACTAACAGCGGATCTCTCAGCGGAAACCCTACAAGCCAGAAGAGAGTGGGGGCCAATATTCAACATTCTTAAAGAAAAGAATTTTCAACCCAGAATTTCATATCCAGCCAAACTAAGCTTCATAAGTGAAGGAGAAATAAAATACTTTACAGACAAGCAAATGCTGACCGATTTTGTCACCACCAGGCCTGCCCTAAAAGAGCTCCTGAAGGAAGCGCTAAACATGGAAAGGAAGAACCAGTACCAGCCGCTGCAAAATCATGCCAAAATGTAAAGACCATCGAGACTAGGAAGAAACTGCATCAACTAACGAGCAAAATCACCAGCTAACATCATAATGACAGGATCAATTTCATACATAACAACATTAACTTTAAATGTAAATGGACTAAATGCTCCAATTAAAAGACACAGACTGGCAAATTGGATAAAGAGTCAAGACCCATCAGTGTGCTGTATTCAGGAAACCCATCTCACGTGCAGAGACACACATAGGCTCAAAATAAAAGGATGGAGGAAGATCTACCAAGCAAATGGAAAACAAAAAAAGGCAGGGGTTGCAATCCTAGTCTCTGATAAAACAGACTTTAAACCAACAAATATCAAAAGAGACAAAGAAGGCCATTACATAATGGTAAAGGGATCAATTCAACAAGAAGAGCTAACTATCCTAAATATATATGCACCCAATACAGGAGCACCCAGATTCATAAAGCAAGTCCTGAGTGACCTACAAAGAGACTTAGACTCCCACACATTAATCATGGGAGATTTTAACACCCCACTGTCAACATTAGACAGATCAACGAGACAGAAAGTCAACAAGGATACCCAGGAATTGAACTCAGCTCTGCAAGAAGCGGACCTAATAGACATCTACAGAACTCTCCACCCCAAATCAACAGAATATACATTTTTTTCAGCACCACACCACACCTATTCCAAAATTGACCACATACTGGGAAGTAAAGCTCTCCTCAGCAAATGTAAAAGAACAGAAATTATAACAAACTCTCTCTCAGACCACAGTGCAATCAAACTAGAACTCAGGATTAAGAATCTCACTCAAAGCCGCTCAACTACATGGAAACTGAACAACCTGCTCCTGAATGATTGCTGGGTACGTAACGAAATGAAGGCAGAAATAAAGATGTTCTTTGAAACAACGAGAACAAAGACACAACATACCAGAATCTCTGGGACACATTCAAAGCAGTGTGTAGAGGGAAATTTATAGCACTAAATGCCCACAAGAGAAAGCAGGAAAGATCCAAAATTGACACCCTAACATCACAATTAAAAGAACTAGAAAAGCAAGAGCAAACACATTCAAAAGCTAGCAGAAGGCAAGAAATAACTAAAATCAGAGCAGAACTGAAGGAAATAGAGACACAAAAAACCCTTCAAAAAATCAATGAATCCAGGAGCTGGTTTTTTGAAAGGATCAACAAAATTGATAGACCAATAGCAAGACTAATAAAGAAAAAAAGAGAGAAGAATCAAATAGACACAATAAAAAATGATAAAGGGGATATCACCACCGATCCCACAGAAATACAAACTACCATCAGAGAATACTACAAACACCTCTATGCAAATAAACTAGAAAATCTAGAAGAAATGGATACATTCCTCGACACATACACTCTCCCAAGACTAAACCAGGAAGAAGTTGAATCTCTGAATAGACCAATAACAGGAGCTGAAATTGTGGCAATAATCAATAGTTTACCAACCAAAAAGAGTCCAGGACCAGATGGATTCACAGCCGAATTCTACCAGAGGTACAAGGAGGAACTGGTACCATTCCTTCTGAAATTATTCCAATCAATAGAAAAAGAGGGAATCCTCCCTAACCCATTTTATGAGGCCAGCATCATTCTGATACCAAAGCCGGGCAGAGACACAACCAAAAAAGAGAATTTTAGACCAATATCCTTGATGAACATTGATGCAAAAATCCTCAATAAAATACTGGCAAACCGAATCCAGCAGCACATCAAAAAGCTTATCCACCATGATCAAGTGGGCTTCATCCCTGGGATGCAAGGCTGGTTCAATATACGCAAATCAATAAATGTAATCCAGCATATAAACAGAGCCAAAGACAAAAACCACATGATTACCTCAATAGATGCAGAAAAAGCCTTTGACAAAATTCAACAACCCTTCATGCTAAAAACTCTCAATAAATTAGGTATTGATGGGACGTATTTCAAAATAATAAGAGCTATCTATGACAAACCCACAGCCAATATCATACTGAATGGGCAAAAACTGGAAGCATTCCCTTTGAAAACTGGCACAAGACAGGGATGCCCTCTCTCACCACTCCTATTCAACATAGTGTTGGAAGTTCTGGCCAGGGCAATTAGGCAGGAGAAGGAAATAAAGGGTATTCAATTAGGAAAAGAGGAAGTCAAATTGTCCCTGTTTGCAGACGACATGATTGTTTATCTAGAAAACCCCATCGTCTCAGCCCAAAATCTCCTTAAGCTGATAAGCAACTTCAGCAAAGTCTCAGGATACAAAATCAATGTACAAAAATCACAAGCATTCCTATACACCAACAACAGACAAACAGAGAGCCAAATCATGAGTGAACTCCCATTCACAATTGCTTCAAAGAGAATAAAATACCTAGGAATCCAACTTACAAGGGATGTGAAGGACCTCTTCAAGGAGAACTACAAACCACTGCTCAAGGAAATAAAAGAGGATACAAACAAATGGAAGAACATTCCATGCTCATGGGTAGGAAGAATCAATATCCTGAAAATGGCCATACTGCCCAAGGTAAATTACAGATTCAATGCCATCCCCATCAAGCTACCAATGACTTTCTTCACAGAATTGGAAAAAACTACTTTAAAGTTCATATGGAACCAAAAAAGAGCCCGCATCGCCAAGTCAATCCTAAGCCAAAAGAACAAAGCTGGAGGCATCACACTACCTGACTTCAAACTATACTACAAGGCTACAGTAACCAAAACAGCATGGTACTGGTACCAAAACAGAGATATAGATCAATGGAACAGAACAGAGCCCTCAGAAATAACGCCGCTTACCTACAACTATCTGATCTTTGACAAACCTGAGAAAAACAAGCAATGGGGAAAGGATTCCCTATTTAATAAATGGTGCTGGGAAAACTGGCTAGCCATATGTAGAAAGCTGAAACTGGATCCCTTCCTTACACCTTATACAAAAATCAATTCAAGATGGATTAAAGATTTAAACGTTAGACCTAAAACCATAAGAACCCTAGAAGAAAACCTAGGCATTACCATTCAGGACATAGGCGTGGGCAAGGACTTCATGTCCAAAACACCAAAAGCAATGGCAACAAAAGACAAAATTGACAAATGGGATCTAATTAAACTAAAGAGCTTCTGCACAGCAAAAGAAACTACCATCAGAGTGAACAGGCAACCTACAACACGGGAGAAAATTTTCGCAACCTACTCATCTGACAAAGGGCTAATATCCAGAATCTACAATGAACTCCAACAAATTTACAAGAAAAAAACAAACAACCCCATCAAAAAGTGGGCGAAGGACATGAACAGACACTTCTCAAAAGAAGACATTTATGCAGCCAAAAGACACATGAAAAAATGCTCATCATCACTGGCCATCAGAGAAATGCAAATCAAAACCACTATGAGATATCATCTCACACCAGTTAGAATGGCAATCATTAAAAAGTCAGGAAACAACAGGTGCTGGAGAGGATGTGGAGAAATAGGAACACTTTTACACTGTTGGTGGTACTGTAAACTAGTTCAACCATTGTGGAAGTCAGTGTGGCGATTCCTCAGGGATCTAGAACTAGAAATACCATTTGACCCAGCCATCCCATTACTGGGTATATACCCAAATGACTATAAATCATGCTGCTATAAAGACACATGCACACGTATGTTGATTGCGGCATTATTCACAATAGCAAAGACTTGGAACCAACCCAAATGTCCAACAATGATAGACTGGATGAAGAAAATGTGGCACATATACACCATGGAATACTATGCAGCCATAAAAAATGATAAGTTCATGTCCTTTGTAGGGACATGGATGAAATTGGAAACCATCATTCTCAGTAAACTATCGCAAGAACAAAAAACCAAACACCGCATATTCTCACTCATAGGTGGGAATTGAACAATGAGATCACATGGACACAGGAAGGGGAATATCACACTCTGGGGACTGTGTTGGGGTAGGGGGAGGGGGGAGGGATAGCATTGGGAGATATACCTAGTGCTAGATGACGAGTTAGTGGGTGCAGCGCACCAGCATGGCACATGTATACATATGTAACTAACCTGCACAATGTGCACATGTACCCTAAAAGTTAAAGTATAATTTAAAAAAAAAAAAAAAAAAACTTACTTCAATAAAAATAATGGTGGGATTGACAATTTTTTATTCCTACCTCCCCTTGCCATAGTGGGGTTCGGCATGTGATCAAAGCTAATCATATAATGTCTTTCAGAAATTTGATTTTAAAAATATGCAAAATATGAAATGGCTAATTTAAAATGATGATTAATTTCATGTCAGTATTAGAAAGTGACTATTTAAGGGTTTCTGCTGTTGAAATTCCTAGACTTGTCTTTCTTGAGGTTTTGCTACTCAGCTTTTCTTCAATTCTGTGAACCATTTACTGTACTTCTAGTAAGTACCTTACCTTTCAACTTCTTTAATTACCTAGAGTTAGTTTCTCTTACTTTTAATAACATAACATGAGATTCCTGGATCAGAGACAGAATATTTTATTACTGATGGCACACCAAGCTTCATGAATATCAATTTATGTCAGTTCACCTTGCCTTCCAAGTCCCACAGGGACAACATGAAGATACCTGAGTAGATGCTGCAGATGGAATCAAATTTTCCCCCTAACTCAGTGATTTACAATGGAATGAAATAAATTGCTCACTGGTCATCTAGGGCACGGGAAGAAAAGATAGGGATCAACACTTGGTTAGGCAGGGCAGATTGCCAGGGCAAGATAAACTGTCTGAATTCTCTTGAATGTGGACCCATTCCTTAAAGAATGACTTGCTGCTTGGAGGAGGCGTTGTTCTTGCCCTTAGCCCAAACTTTACTTTATTAAGCCTTGTTGAGGGCAGAGGCAAGAAAAGATAAGAACTTTTCATAGCAGGTTTTTAATGAAGAGAAAAAACTTGTCATCTGGGTTTGATGAGACTATTTTACCTTATACTGTGTACACTATTTTAGTAATATATGTATATTTTAAAAATGTAAAATACTTGAATAGGCTTATATCATATATCATAATAGCAGTATTATTGGCAATCTGCTTTTCAGGCTGATGAATAGAATTTATTCATTATTTTCATTATTCTGGTGTCATTTTAGTCCTTAGTAATTTTTTTAAATTATGTTTTTCTTTTTCATTGTAAAAAAGTATACAAAATAAAAACTTGAAAGGACAAAGTAATTAGGTAGGATGAAACTGCATACAAAAAAACATAATTTCAGAGTAATGTAGTTGACTATGTTTAAGATAAAGGCATTTAACTCTATTTAAGAGAATGCAATTGATTATATTGCATTATTCTGCAATAATATATATCAATACATATTCAATATATCACATTTTGAAACTTATTAACTATGATATATTTAGATATATTTGTGTATTAAAAATATTTAACAAAATATAAGCATACAATTTAAACTAAATTTACAGCTTCATCCTTAAAAGTTCAGTGAATGTTCTTTTTTAATACAGTGCCCAGGAAAATACTTCAGCAGTCTGAGAAAGTCAAATTTGTGTGTGTGTGTGTGTGTGTGTGTGTGTGTGAGAGAGAGAGAGTGTGTGTATGCAGCATTCTACATAAAATAAATAATTATAAAAGACAAAGTACATTAGCAACACATGCAAAGTAATCAAGTCCTTGGTTGATAGACATAGTCAGCTCATAGACTATAATCTTCAAAAATATATACTGGGAATATCCTTACATATCAAATAGGATATTCAATCAAGTTTCCTTAAAATTTACTATTACAAAATTTTGTGCTGGCTTTTTCCCTCATATTCATTAATCAATCAAACAATAAACCAATTAGGTTGTCTAGTTTCATTTGTTTATAAGTAGAATCTATTCTAGGCACAGAGATACAGATGTAAAGAGATATAGACAGGTCTTCTCATGAAGCTGATTTTCTAGAGGGAGATGTAACCAGTAATAAAGCATACAAGCATTTACTATCATTTATGAAAGTGTGAGTTTAATAAAGAAAAAACAAACAGTAAAAAAATGGAACATAAAAGAGGTATGCACTTTTTTAGGTAGCATGTCAGGGAGTCTTTCTGAGAAAGTAATATTGAGCAGATACCTGCAGGAAGAGGGGGAGAAAGCCAAGTGAAGTACTTGGGGAAAAGACTTTAAATAAGCCAGCATGGCTGGAATAGAGCCAATAGAAAGGAGAGGGTGATCATGGAATACTATGCAGCCATAAAAAAGAACAAGATCATGTCCTTTTCAGGGACACGGATGGAGCTAGAAGCCATTATCCTCAGCAAACTAACACAGGAACAGAAAACCAAACATTGCATGTTCTAACTTATAAATGGGAGCTGAACAGTGAACACATGGACCCAGGGAGAGGAACATCACACACTGTGGCCTGTCAGGGGGACAGGGGGAGGGAGAGCATAAGGATAAATAGCTAATGCATGTGGGGCTCAATACCTAGGTGATGGGTTGATAGGTGCAGCAAGCCACCATGGCACACGTTTACCTATGTAACAAACCTGCATGTCCTGCATATGTATCCCAGAACTTAAAATTAAATTAAATATAAAAAAGAAAAAAAAAGAAAAGAAAAGAGAGAGTGATGGGAGATGAATTCATAGCTATTGGCAGTCACATCCTGGGAAGTGCTGTTGATTATGGTATAGATTTTGGAATTTATTCTGATTAAGATGAAAAACCATTAGAGAATTTTGAGCAAGAGAATAATGCTATTTTACATTTTGAAATTGTCAATCTGGTAGCACAATTGAGAACAGAATGCCAAAAGTTAAGCACAAATACAGGGGCTTGAGTCAGGAAGCTAACAAAGTAATCCACACAAGAAATGTAAAAGGGCTTGAGCAGAGTTGGAATTGGTGAATAGTGGCAAGTGATAAAACTCATAGGGCTTGTTTGTGATCTGGATGCGAGTATAAATGAAAGAGAGGCAATAAAAGATGATACTTGGGTTCTTGTCTTGAGCAACTGAGTAAATGGCATGACCACTTACCCAGATGAGAAAAACTTGGGGAATAGCAGTTGATACAGTTTGGCTGTGTGTCCCCACCCAGATCCCATGTCAAATTGTAATTCCCATGTTGGAGGATGGGCCTCATGGGAGGTGATTGAATCATGGGGCAGACTTTCCCCTTGCTGCTCTTGTGATAGAGTTCTTATGAGATCTGGTTGTTTGAAAGTGTGTAGCACTTCCCCCTTTGCTCTTTCTCCTGCTGGCCATGTGAAGATCATGCCTGCTTCCCCTTCCCCTTCTGCCATGATCGTAAGTTTCCTGAGGCCTCCCCAGCCATGTCTCCTGTACAGCCTGTGGAACTCTGAGTCAATTAAACCTCTTTTCTTTATAAATTACTCAGTCTCAGATAGTTCTTTATAGCAGTGAGAGAACAGACTAATACAGCATTTAAGGGAGATAATAAAAATTCTTGATCTGGATAGGTTACCAGTGTCATATGAGTATTAGATTTCCAAGTGGAGAAAGTGTGAATAGAGAAAAGGGTACCATTAGGAGGTATACCTAATGCTAAATGACGAGTTAATGGGTGCAGCACACCAGCATGGCACATGTATACATATGTAACTAACCTGCACATTGTGCACATGTACCCTAAAACTTAAAGTATAAAAAAAAAAAAAAAGAAGTGAACCTGGAGGCACTGCAACATTTAAAGGTGATACATAGCAAAAAAGACTAAGAAGGAGCGACAAGTATAATAGGAGGAAAAAGAAGACATATATTGTCCTAGCCAATACATCCAGTTTGGGGTTGGTAAATTAAAGCTCACATGTCAAATCCTGTCTGCTGTTTTGTATGGCTGTTGAGCCATACAACAGCCATACAAGAATGTGTTTTACATCTTGAAATATTTGAAAGAAGAATGTGTTTACATTTTTACACATTGAAAGAAGACTAATATTTATTGACACATGTAATTTATATGAAATTCAAAACAGTGTCTATGAGCAAAGTTGTAGTGGAAGATAGCCATACTTACTCATTTGCATATTGTTGATAGCTGCTTTTGTGCTACAATAACTGAGTTAAGCAGTTGCAACAAAAGCTATTTGATCCATAAAGCCTAAAATATTTATCTGACTTTATACAGAAAAAATTTACCAACCTGTTAATCACTAAGAGAAGAATATGTTTCAAGAAGGAAGTGGTAATCAAATGTATCAAATTCTGCTAGAAGGTAAAGCTAGAGGAGGAGAGAGTTGACCCTGGAATTGGCAAGAGAGAGATAACTGATGGCCACGTCAAGAGAGGGTTCTGTGGATTGGTGAGGAAAAAGGCCTAATTGGAGTGGATTGAGGACAGAATGGAAATATAGGAAGTGAAGATGCAAAATTTTTAATAAAATACTTCTTCAAGAACTTTTGCTATAAAGGTTAATATAATCTGGTAGCAACTAGAAAGAACATGGATTCAGAATAATATATCACTGCATATTATTCTACATATTACTATATATACTCTTTTAATTTAAGTTTTACAACAATCCTGCAAGTCAGGTCCATTATAGAGAGAAGAAAGTGTGTCTTAAAAAATTATGTAACTAAAACTTGTGAGAAATGGAATGATTGTCAAAGTTTATGGTGATAATTATTACAGATGTCTAAACAAAATATTGGCTGAAGCATAAAACAAAACATGTAGAAAATGTTGTGGATGCAATTACATTTCAGATCTTCCATATGCTATTAAGTATTTACTTCCATATGAAACTATCTTGGGGAAGATTTTTATTGACCTGGCAAATTCCTTCTAATTATTTTTATGTGAATATATATATTCATATTATGAATATATTATATTCATAATATGAATATATTATATTCATAATATGAATATAATATATTCATATATTCATCAAGTATATAAGCACATACTTGATATATGGAAATATATATTTTCACTATTACCATTGTAAACTAAACATGGTAAAATGGATCCAGTTAAATGAAGAGTAACTATCAAGGAAAGAAACAACCACTAGTTTTTGTTTAATGTAGAGCTTTCTCCACAATAGTAAAATTGTTTCACTTAATTTACTTATAAATCACAGGCAATGTAGGACAAAATGGATTTATGCATATGATCTCTTACTCCTGAGGATCAATGGAAAGAAAAGGAACATAACCATTAAGATAATAAACACATTCTGTGACCTCACATGTATAAAAGTTCTGGCCAAGAGCTGCAAAGCCTTTAATAATAACTCCCATAGAAGACTCCTATGTAACAAATATCAGGATCCTTGGAATTTCAATGAGCCTACTAAAGAGTGAGGTCATGAACTTGAACCTCTGTGATGTATAGAGATATCTAGACTTTAAGTAAAGCCTTTGGGGAAGAGTATTATAGGATTGAACCTGTCAGGAGAGATCAAGCACCGTCTAATGAACCAAAAAAGCTCTACTAAAGCCGACACAGATTAACTATCTAGGAACAATACACCCTGTCACAATTACTTGAGGCAAAAATTGTTAGCAGAAGTAGATAATGTAAAGAAGTTAAGTGTAAACTGAAACTGGCTTACACCAACTAAAACTTTGTCATTATTGCTAAATATTTATTGAGTAGCTTTTGAGTAAGGCATTGAGGTTGTAAATAGTTAAGTTACACTGTCCCTTTCCTGGGTGATGGGACACTCCAGTTAGGCTTCTAACGTCATGACATGTATCAGCAAGAAGAATCAAGGTCCATACTAAACCTCAAAAGAAAGCAATGCCATATCTTTACAGGGATAAACTGAATGCAGATTCTGGTATTTATATTCTATTTTCCTCAGAGTGGTATCCTTCCCTCTTCTCTGGAAAGACTACCACCTTCTGAGGACTCAACCTTCTCTGTACACAAGATTTAAGATGGGCTGATACTCAGTGAACTCTGCCCTTTCTTATCACCCTCTAAACCATGGGAGATGAAATTTGACCCAGGCTTCATCACAAGTTAAAGTATTCTTTTTCTGGTTACAGTGACTGAGCCAGTTATTAATACAATCTTTTTTTGAGCCAGTTGCAGTCTTTCCCTGGGGTTTCATATTTTGAGTATAATAGAAGATGATGTAATCTTGAAGTTACTTTCAAGTATGGTCTGTTACATGCCATTCTCATTCCCCTCCCACAACCACAACCACCATCTACTCACATTGTTCTCTGACCTGAACCTGGCAATCCTAGACTTCCCCAAGTTCCAGGCCATGCACCTGCTCCCAGTTGAATGATGAGAAGTATGTTGGGGGCAAATGGCCAAAGCCTGGAGTAGCAAGAACTCTTATCAAAACTTAAATCTTCTTATAATTAACACTTGAGTTAGTATATTTAAAAAAAAAAAAAAAACTCTTACTGTTGAAGACATTGCTAATGAGGCTTCCTTAAGACCAACTGATGTGTTCCCAAAAGTTGAACATAGAACTAGCAATGTGAAAGTAAAGCTGTCAAAGAAAAAAAATAAACAAAAGAGAAACAGTTGTTTATGAACTTTATCCTAGGCTAGTGGGCTGAACATCAGACTTCTGTACTAACCCTAGCCTGCAAACATCAAATATTGTTCCGTGAGGTGATGAAAACAGATTTGCCTTTTTTTGATATATGGATAATGAATTTGCCTTGTCAGATCTTGTCCCCTTTCTTCTTCAGACTGTTGCTATATTAACCTGTTTCTTAGATGTTTTGCTCTTATCTTTCAAAGAGAATTTGTCCTCCAATTGTTTGCAAAACAGACTATGAGCTCTGCTGGAAACCTTTTGTTAATACATGGTTGTTAGTGCTGTAACAAATCTAATGAAAGTCAGAAAGAATAATTTCAGGCTTCACCCAAGGCAAAATCTGGAGTTTAAAGAACACATTTCCAAGAATGGGGTGGTCTAAGAAAAAGAAAATTTTCTAAGAAAAAATCAAGATACTGTCTATTATACTTCAGTTGAGAGAGGTAAAGCAGCTGTTAGGAAGTGCATGTTCAGTGTTTATCATAATACCAGGACATTTTAGTACAGCAAATAAAATTGAGATGCTCATAGCCAGTGCAAGTTTGAGAGACAAGTGGGGTTCCGCCATGGACGTAGATGACTTCACATTTCCACATGCTTCATGAAGAAGGATCCATTTGCCTTACGTCTTCAGAAAGCAGAACTTTCAAGGCCAAAGGAAAAAAAAGCTGAAGTTTTATATTCTAATAATATTTAACGAAAAAAACCTAACCTTGTATGTAACAGAGATGATGAGTATTTATTGGATTTATTATGTGCTTTTAGCATGATTATTTCTTCTCTTGAATTTAGAAGGAAATCAAATAGTTCTGTGGTTGAATCCACATAAATTAGCTTGCAAGTTCTAGAGGCACAAGACAATTTTGCACTTGTACATTTCATTTCTAACAATGTATACATTGTTATGTATACATACATTCATAGTCTATTTATTTTAACTATATTACTGATAAAAAATTTTCCTCTTGTTTGTGACATTAGTACAAATGAGGTCTTATCCTTAAGGACAAAAAAAACGTTTCTTTGACTTGGAACCAACCTAAATGTCCAACAATGATAGACTGGATTAAGAAAATGTGGCACATATACACCATGGAATACTATGCAGCCATAAAAAATGATGAGTTCATGTCCTTTGTAGGGACATGGATGAAATTGGAAACCATCATTCTCAGTAAACTATCGCAAGAACAAAAAACCAAACACCGCATATTCTCACTCATAGGTGGGAATTGAACAATGAGATCACATGGACACAGGAAGGGGAATATCACACTCTGGGGACTGTGGTGGGGTGGGGGGAGGGGGGAGGGGTAGCATTGGGAGATATACCTAATGCTAGATGACGAGTTAGTGGGTGCAGTGCACCAGCATGGCACATGTATACATATGTAACTAACCTGCACAATGTGCACATGTACCCTAAAACTTAAAGTATAAAAAAAAAAAATCAACATGTAAAAATAAATATACCTCTATATGCTTAAAAAAAAAAAAGTTTCTTTGATTTGTCATATTTTCACCTATTTTATTCCCTATATTATTTCTTTTTGTCATTTTGTTTGTTAAATGCTTCCTTTGCTTCTATTTGTATCTCTTACATGTCTATCCACTTCACTTCTAATAATGCCCTGTACCACTTTCTTGTTTAGCTATTCTGTAGCATCATGGAAGCATTAAGCTAGGATATCAGAAATCATTCTAAGCCAGAATTTACCTCTAATTAATTATGTGTGTATTTCCTTCCTGAATCTACTACCTAAAAAATGATTAGATTGAATGTAATATCCAGTCGAATGTAAAATTATATGGAATGTAAAATCTAGTTGAATGTAAAATTCTGTGTGTATGTGTGGTTTTCTTGAGGAAAAGAGTCATCATTCATCAGTTTTTTAGAGGATGTTTTTAAACCATAGCTAGTAGCTGATCAACATTCTCTCCTCTCTCGTCTACTAAAATAACTGAGGCAATAAGTAGAGCCATTTTTTCCAATATAGGCCTTAAAAGTATTCAGATAGTTCCAGAAAATAGAAAATTCTCCAGAAATTCAATAGATTTTAGAAAAATCCAGTTGACAAAGAAATTCAATAGACTTCAGCAATTAAACTTATTAAAACTATATTAATAAATTAAGTTGGGTATTGATAAGTATACTATTAATGACCTTAAATAAAGAATACAGTACATAAAAATATCTTCTAAAAATAAGGAATACAGCACCTTGAAGTGATGGAGTACTAAACAATAATGCTTTTTATCCAATTACTGATTACTTTATTATTACTAATGTTTGTTTGGAGAAATATAATGTTTGGACATGGCATTTATGTTACACACTTCAGAATTTAAACTACATGTTATAGTATAATAAAGATAAAATATATAACATGAATATTTAATAATGTATAAATATCAGAGTAAGTATTTTAAGCTTATTTCAAATGCAGAGAGCTGGAAAGATAGTTAACAGTTTTTCAGTCCCAAAATTGGTATAGACAGAAACTCAGAGAAGTAAGCAGAAATGAACACATTTTAGTCTCAAGATAATTTTCCCAACCTAATGAACTTAAGTTTAACTTTTCTCAGCCTTGTCGATTATAAGAAATAAAGTTCAAAACCCAAGGTAGACAGTTTAGTAGCGGAATCCTTTGCTGGAAAGCCAGATACCCAAAGTGCCGTACCCTCAGTGTAAAATGAAGTAAAAGTAAACATGCCTACCACTTCCAACCCCATAGAACTATACAACTACCAGGAATTTTGCTTTGGTAAAGAGCAAAGCAGAAGAACAAAAAATATGCCTTGGAGGCTATTGTCACAAATCAGCTGTTGCTCATATGTATAGCCTAAATCTACAATATGAGATAATCCAAAAAACTCCAAGTCATGCCTTCAATTTAAAATAGTCCAACTATATAATTAAAATAAGCACAATTATTTTTTGGAAAGAATAGGCCTGGTCCGTGACCTCAGAAATGGTCCACAAATAAGCCTCCCTCCCTAATTAACACATCCCAGTCAATAATTATTGAGGATATACAATAGTTAATTTTATATGTCAACTTGACTGGGACACAAGGTGCTTAGATATTTAGTCAAATATTATTCTGGGTATGTCTATGAGGGCATTTTTGGATGAGATTAACATTTGAATTGGTAGACTGAGAAAAGCAGATTATCCTCACTAATATGGGTGGACCTCATCCAATTAATGGAAAAACTGAATAGAATAAAAAGGCTGACCATCCCCCAAGTAAGAGAATTCTCCTGCCTGACTGCCTTTCAATTAGGGCATTGACTTATTTCTGGATCTTGAGCCTGCTGGCCTTTAGATACACTAAACCACCAGCACTCCCTCCATTTGGTGTCTAGCCTGCCAACTCACCCCTCAAATCTTGGGACTAGTCAGCCTCCATAATCACATGAACCGATTTCTTATAATAAATCTCTTTATGTACATGCACTATACATGTACTTCAATTTTTTGCCTCAAAATAAACTCATACTAATTTGTTACAGCATGTCTGAACAGGATGTACTTTGAGACACTAAGAAACATAAGACATCAGTTTGAAAATAGCCCTTATTAGAGCAACATGAATTCTACTAAAATTGAAGCAAGAACAAATGTCAAATTTATGATAAATCTTGGGTGAAAGCACAGTGAAATCATTGACGCTCTACGAAAAGTTTGGACGATTCACCAAAGAAATCAGCAGTTTACAAATGGATAACTCATTTTAAGAAGAGATGAGAGCATGCTGAAGATTAAGCCCACAGCAGCAGACCATCCACACCAATTTGCAAGGAAAAAATTAATCTTGTTTGTGTCCTAATTGAAGAGGACAGATGATTAATAGCAGAAACAAAAGCCAACACCATAGACATCTCAATTGTTTCAGCTTATACAATTCTGACGGAAAAATCAAAACTAAGCAAACTTTCCACTTGACATTTGCTACAACTGTTGGACCCAGATCAGCTGCAGACAAGAGCAGAGCTTTCAATAGAAATTTTAAACACGTGGGATCCAGATCCTGAAGCATTTCTTTGAAGAATTGTAACAAAAGATTAAAACATGGCTTTACAAGTATGATCCTGAAGACAAAGCACAATCAAAGCAATGGCCACCAAGAGGTGGAAGTGGTCCAGTCAAAGCAGAAGTGAATAGGTCAAGTGCAAAGGTCATGGAAACAGTATTTTGGGATGCTCATGCATTTTGTTTGTAGACTTTCTGGAGGGCAAAAGAATTATAACATCTGCTTATTACAAACATGTTTTGAGAAAGTTAGCCACAGCTTTAGCAGAAAAACACCAAGGGAGACTTTACCAGAGAGTCCTTCTCCACCATGAAAATGTTCCTTCTTATTCGTCTCATCAAATAAGGGCAATTTTGTAAGAGTTTCTATAGAAAATCATGAGGCATCTACCTTACAATCCTGAACTGGCTCCTTCCGACTCCTTTTTGTTTGTTAATCTTAAAAAAAATTTTAAAGCTCACCCACTTTTCTTCAGTTAATAAAGTAAAAGAGACTGCATTGACACGGTTAAATTCCCAGGACTCTCATTTCTGTAAGGATGAACTAAATAGCTGGTATCATCACTTACAAGTGTCTTAAACTGGATGGAGCCTATGTTGAGAAATAAAAGAAAATTTTAATAATAAAATACATGTTATTAAAGATGCTTGAGTTTGCAGGTTGACTTACAGAAAATACATAAGTATGACTTCTTCCCCTAGTGTCATAGCCAAATGAAAATGATGTCACCTAACCACTGTGGAGGTCTACATGGTTAAACAGAACTGTGCTAATGGACTATTGTCAGGAGGATGTTTATTGGTGTTTCACAGAGTCTGCGATGATGCTGCATAGATGGAAATTCTATTTTCAACCCTGACTCTAAACAGGAAGTAATAGTTTTTCCTAGACAGGTTTAAGTTTCCTATGGCCACATTACACTGAATACCAACCCCTGCAAAGACAAAGCATATACAGCCTGCTTACATTAGACAAATACAGACACTACATTAATTGTTTGTTTGTTTTTGTCAAGATGGCAGATTAGAGGCTTTCCACATACCTCAGCCACTTGGAAATAGCAAGATGGTACACAGAGATCAACTCTGTGAGCTTTAATTCAAGAAGGAAAATGGGAATTCATCAAAATTGTGAAGGACACCACAGATCCTGGATGCTGGCAAACAGCCCCCATTACAGTGTGCATCTGATAAAAGTGAGTGAAGCCCCAGTATGTGATAACCAGTATTTTGTAGGCATATTTCATGAAAATAAAGATCCAGTAAGCTCTATCTGGCAAATCCCAAAGAAAAAACTATTAAGATGTTATAGAGATCAGTAAATGGTTCATACAAAAGGCAATAGCTGTTCTTTATACCAGCAATAACCACTAGAGGGTGAAGGAAAAAACAACAGCACATTGACAATAGCAACAAAACCCATAAGATACCCAGGATTAACTAAACATGAAATATGCCAGTTCTATATTTAAGAAAAGAGAGAGGATTTATAAAACTTATTTTTCAAGGAAAGGTAATTTGAAATTATCTCTGTGGAATGGAAGAAAAAATATTGCAAAGGCATTAATCTTCCCCTAAATTATTTTATAAATTTAATTAAATCCAGTGAAATATAAAGCTTACTTTTGTCACAAGCTAGTTCTAGGGTGTATCTATATCACTTAAAGTGAAATAACAAACCTCTTTCACTCTTCATTCTATATTCAATACTTGATATTATTGATAGCACATAATAGGTCCTTGACTGATAAGTATATATTAATTGAATAAATGAGTACAATTCAAGTAATAAATATAACATAATAAGTATATAACAAGAGCCAATATGTTTTTGAAAATAAAAAACAGTCTACCATATATCAGACTATTTTATAAAGTTATATCCACTGCTCGCCATGACTAACATGTTCCAGATTAATCCTCCTATTGCAAACAACTATAAAACAGGAAGAAATAAATGTGGCAACTGTTTCCAGACAATAGACAAAAGATGATGAAATACTTCAATCTCCAAAGGAAGGTCAAATCACAAGGTGAGTTTTACTTGTGCACCAGAGAGAATTCTTCCTGATCTTGGCATAGAAAGGGAAAACTCAAGTAGACTGTGGCAGTCTTTTCAGAGAAATCTGATAAAGACTTTACAGAACAATTACACACCAAAATCTTTTATTAACCTAGACTTTTGAATCCTCAAATCCAGAAATATATAATATGAGTGGTATTTTCTGACCAACTAGGATGTATCTCAGGAATGCAAGGTTAGTTCAACAGTCAAAAATGAATGTAGGTTTTTGGGTTTTTGTTTGTTTGTTTTTGTCAAGATGGAAGATTAGAGGCTTTCCACATACCTCAGCCACTTGGAAATAGCAAGATGGTACATAGAGATCAACTCTGTGAGCTTTAATTCAAGAAGGAAAATGGGAATTCATCAAAATTGTGAAGGACACCACAGATCCTGGATGCTGGCAAACAGCCCCCATTACAGTGTGCATCTAATAAAAGTGAGTGAAGCCCCAGTATGTGAGAGAGGCAGAGTCTCCCTCATGACTCACCTTTACAGTGGGGATCCAAGCAACCCAAGCCAAAAGAGAGCACTTTGTTTCTCCCAAGCCCTGGAGCTAACTTGGGAAGAGGCTTGGAGTTGCTGTGAGGGAAAGAAACTGGGAAAAGCTGCAGACATTTTTGCAGACCCAGTACTTATAGCATAATGCCATTTTTAATCCAAGTGCATGCAAAGTCAGCCATTCCATGGCTACCCAGCAGCACGGCCATGCAAGCATTTTAGTCTCAGGCCAGAGATTGGAGTACCTGCTCTTGAGTGGGGTAAGGGCCTCCACAACCAGAACTGTAGAAAGTGCCTCAGAAGTAGGTGCTAGAGTTGTGCTCTCCCAGTTGCAAGCCTGGGGTGGGAGGAGAGCTGCTACAGCTGCAGTTTCTCCTAGACAGCAAGACTTGCAGCCAGAGCCAGCTTGATGAACTGGAACTCATTTGAGTTCTAGTTCGGTGGGTAAAATGGACTGCAACTCAGATCAGTTTGGTGTCCCACCGCCACACCCTGCTCCCCTGAGATTATGATGCAATGAGGCCCTCTCTGCTCCATACTTAGGTAGATCTCCAGGCATTTGGAGCACCCATTCTCCTGGATTAGGAGTTGAGGGCACCCCTGAATCCCTGTGAGCTTGGAGCTGAGGAGGTTTCCCAGCTCCATGTCTAGTCACTCTCTGGGCACTTGGTGGCTGCCTACTGGATTCTCCCTAAGTGCTGGTGCCTGTGCCTGCCATCGGGGGACCTATGGGTGGACCTTTGTGGTCCCTGCCCCTCTGGAGCTGAGCAGGGAGCTCAGACTACCGTGCATTCCATGAGTCAACCCATTGCCTATGACAACAGAGACCTTCTGCCAGTAAATAAGAATCAAGTATTTAGCCACATTGGCTGCAGCTGGCTCCTACCTATAAGTTCCATCTATGGGCCTGTAGGTCAAACTGCACAGCTGTTGTGCAGAATATAAGACCTGCTGACAGAAGTGCCTAAGACTATAGAAGCAAGGCAAAAGGACCCTACCCAGAATTCTCTACTGTCACACCCCCTAAGGAGGGGGAAAAGGGAAAGGAAAATGAAAAGTAATTATAATAATAACATTATAGGGAAAGAAAACAAAAGATAAAATCTTACCCACACAAAAATAATTACAAAAATTAAAAATGCCAGCATTTCCAGATGAGAAGGATTCAGTGCAAGAATTCTAGCACCATAAAAAAAAAAAAGAAAACTGAGTGTAGTGAAATCACCAGACAATTATACTAGCTCTCCAGCAATTATCCCTAATCAAAATGGAAGCAAAAATGACAGATTGAAAGCATGGATTGCAAAGAAGCTCAATGAAATCCAAGAAAAGGTTAAAAACCAACACAAAGAAACTTCTAAGGAAATCCAGGAAATGAAGGAAGAGATAAACATATTAAGGAGAAATCAATCAGAGATTCTGGAAATAAAAAACTCACTTGTGGAATTTCCAAATACAATTGAAAACCTTATCAATAGACTGGACTAAGCAAAAGAAAGAATTTCAGAGTTAGAAGACCAACCATTTGAACTAACCCAGTCAGACAAAAGAAAAAAAAACTCAAAATATGAACAAATCTTTGAGAAATATGAGCTTATGTAAAGAAACCAAACCTATAAATTACTGGCATTCCTAAGAGGAGAAGAAGTCAACAACCTGGAAAATATACTTGGGGGAATAATTCAAGAAAACTTTCCTAATCTTGCTAGACAGGCAGACATCCAGAAACAAGAAATCCAGAAAACACCTATGAGATACTATGCAAAACAAACATCAAGGCTTATAGTCACCAAACTGTCCAAGGTCAATGCTAAAGTAAAAATCTTAAAGGCAGCTGGAGAAAAAGGGTAGATCATGTATAAAGGGAAGCCCATCAGGCTAACAGCACACTTCTTTAGCAGAAACCTTACAAGCCAGGAGAGATTAGGGCCTATTTTTTTAGCAAAAAAATAAATGAAATAAACAGAAAAGAAATTCCAACCAAGAATTTCATAGCTTGCCAAACTAAACTTTATAAACAAAGGAGAAATAAAATATTATCCAGACAAGCAAGCACTAAAGGAATTTCTTACCACTAGGCCAACCTTATAAGATATCCTTAAGGAAGTTCTAAACATGGAAACAAAAAAGCATACCTGTTTCAAAAACACCCTTAAATAAATAGCCCATAGATCCTACTAAAGCAACCACACATCTGACACTGGAAAGCAAACAGTTAACAACTTCACAATAGAATCAAAACCTCACATATCAGTATTAATTTTGAATGTAAATGGTTTAAATGCCTCGGTTAAAAGGTACATAGTCCCAAGTTGGATAAAAAGAGACTCATCCACCTGTTGTTTTCAAGAGCATCTCACATGTAACAACACCCATAGGCTCAAAGTAGAGAACTGGAGAAAGATCTGCCATGCAAATGGAAAATGAAAAAGAGCAGAGGTCTCTATTCTTATATCAGATAAAACAGACATTAAACCAACAACAATAAAAAGGACAAAGAAGGGCATTACAAAATGATAAAGGGTTAAATACAACAAGAAGACTTAACTATTCTAAATAAATATGCATCCATGTATATTTTGGAGCATTCAAATATAAATTGGAGCATCCAGATTCATAAAACAAGTACTTTTATTTTAGGGTGATCAGACCTAACACTAGGCCTTGGGGGCTACGAAGTCTGGCAGAATCAAAGGAATGAGAAAAAACAGGTTAAGAGTACATAAGGTGAGTCTTTGCAAAAAAGAGGGGGACATATTGGTAGAAGAGCTGCGGCAAGACAGTCTTCCACCCTTTGGCACAAAGCTTAGTGTTCCAAAGGCCATGAAATGTCTTAGACCTTAGACCCCAGGCATCTTCCAAGACTCTTTTATATTATGACAGACAAGCCAGTCCTGCCTCAGCTCTTCTACCAACACTTTTAGACCTAAAAAAGGACTTAGACGCAATAATAGTGGGGGACTTTAACACCCCGCTGACAACATTAGACATATCACTGAGGCAGAAAACTAACAAAGTAATTCTGTATGCAAAGTCAACACTTGACTAATTGAACCTAATAGACATCTACAGAATACTCCACCCATCAACCACAGAATATACATCTTCTCATCTGCACATGGAACATATTCCAAGATTAGCCACATGATAAGCCATAAAATAAGTCTCAATAAATGCAAGAAAATCAAATTCATAACAACCTACTATTGGACCACACTAGAATAAAAATAGAAATCAATACCAAGAAGATCTCACAAAACCACACAATTATATGGAAATTAAATACTTGTTAATGAGTGACTTTTTGGTAAACGATGAAATCAGGGCAGAAATTTAAAAAATTCTTGAAATAAATGAAATCAGAGACACAATATACCAAAATCTCTGGGATGCAGCAAAACCAGTGTTAAGAGGAAAGTTCATAGCACTAAATGCCTACCTCAAAGTTGGGAAGATCTCAAATTAACAATCTAACATCACACCTAGAAGAAATACAAAAACAAGAACAAAGTAACACCAAAGTCAGAAGAGGAAAAGAAATAACTAAAATGTGAGTGGAACTGAACAAAACTGAGACCCGATAAGCCACAAAGAATCAACAAAAGCAAAAGCTGGTTGTTTGACAAAATAAAAATAGTTGATAGACCACTAGCTAGATTAACAATAAAAAAAAGAGAAGATCCAAATAAGCACAATAAGAAATGACAAAGGTAACATTAAAATCAATCCCACAGAAATACAAAAAATCTCCAGAGACTATTATAAACACCTCTACACCCACAAACTAGAAAATCTAGAGGAAATCAATAAATTCTTGGAAACACACAATCTCCCAAGATCGAATCACAAAGAAATCAAAACATTAAACAGACCAATATCGAGTTCCAAAATTGAAACAGTAATAAAAAACCTACCAGCCAAAGAAAGCCCTGGACCAGATGGATTCACAACCAAATTCTACTAAATGTACAAAGAAGAGCCGGTACCAATTCTACTAAACTATTCAAAAAAAAAATTGAGGAGGAGGGACTTCCTTATTCATTCTATAAAGCCAGCTTCACCCTGATACCAAAACCTAGCAGACACAATGAAGAAAGAAAACTGCAGGCCAATATTTGTGATGAACACAGATGCAAAAATCCTCAGCAAAAAAATGGCAAACCGAATTCAACGGCACATCAAAAAGTGAATTCACCATGATCGAGTAGGCTTCATTTCTGGGATGCTGATAAGGCTGATAAGGTTGATTTAACATACACAAATTTATGAATGAGATTCACCACGTAAGTAGAATTAAAAACAAAAACCATATGATCATCACAATAGAGGCAGGAAAAGCTTTCAATAAAATCCAACATCCCTTCATGAAAAAACCCTCAAAAAATTAGGCATCAAAAGAACATGCTTCAAGATAAGAAGAACTATCTATGACAAACCCACAGCCAACATCACATTGAATGGGCAATATGTAAGCATTCCCCTTGAGAAATGAAACAGAAAAGGATGTCCACTCTCACCACTCCTATTCAACATAGTACTGGAAGTGCTAGCCAGAGCGATCAGGCAAAAGAAAGAAAGAAAAGGCATCCCAATAGGAAAAGAAGTCAACCTATCTCTCTTTATAGACAATATGATTCTACACCTAGAAAACATTGAAGACTCTGCCAAAAGCCTTCTGGAAATAATAAATAACTTCAGTAAAGTTTCCGAATACAAAATCAATGCACAAAAATCAGTAGCATTTCTATACACCAACAATGTTCATGCTGAGAGCCAAATCAAGAACATAATCTCATTACCAATAGGCCCCCACAAATGCACTCACACACACACACGAAAAAACAAAAACAAAAATCTAGGAATGCATCTAACCAAGGAGGTGAAAGATCTCTACAAGGAGAACTACAAAACACTGCTAAAAGAAATTATAAATAACACAAACAAATGGAAAAACATTCCATGCTTATGGATTGGAGGAATCAATATTGTTAAAATGGCCATACAGCCCAAAGCAATGTACAGATTCAATGTTATTCCTATCAAACTACCAACATCATTTTTCACAAAACTGGAAAAACTATTCTAAAATTTATATGGAACCAAAAAGGAACCTGAATAGTAAAAACAATTGTAAACAAAAAGAACAAAGCCAGAGGCATCATGTTATCTGACTTTAAACTATACTATAAGAGTACAGTAACCAAAACAGCATGGTACTGGTGCATAAATAGACACATAGACCAGTGGAAGAGAATAGAGAACCCAAAAATAAAGCTGCACACCTGCAGCCATCTGATCTTCAACAAAGTCAACAAAAATAGCAGGGGGGAAAGAATTCCCTATTAAATGGTGCTGGGATAGCTGGCTAGCCATATGCAAAAGAATGGAACTGGACCCCTACTTTCACCATATACAAAAAAATAGCTAAAGATGGATTAAAGATTTAAATGTAAGATCTCAAACTACAAGAATCCTACAAGAAAACCTGGAAAATATCATTCTGGACATCAGCCTTGAGAAAAGATTTATGACTAAGTCTACAAAAGCAATTTCAACAAAAACAAAAATTTCCAAATGGGACCCAATTAAACTAAAGCACTTCTGCACAGCAAAAGAAACTATCAACAGAGTAAACAGACAACCTATAAAATGGGAGAAAATATTCACAAACTATACATCCAACAAAGGTCTAACATTCGAAACCTATACAGAACTTAATTCAACAAAAAATAATAAATAAATAACTCCATTAAGAAATGCACAAGGCTGAGCATGGTGGCTCATGCCTATAATCCCAGCACTTTGGAAGGGTGAGGCGGGCAGATCACCTGAGGTCAGGAGTTCAAGACCAGCCTGACCAACATGGAGAAACCCTGTCTCCACTAAAAATACAAAATTAGCCGGGTGTGGTGGTGGGCACCTGTAATCCCAGCTACTCGGGAGGCCGAGGCAGGAGAATCACTTGAACCTGGGAGGCAGAGGTTGCGGTGAGCCAAGATCACGCCATTGCACTCCAGCCTGGGAAACAAGAGCAAAACTCTGTCTCAAAAAAAAAAGAAAAAAAGAAAAAAAGAAATGTGCAAAAGACATAAACAGATACTTCTCAAAAGACAACATACAAGCAGCCAACAAACATATCAAAAACTTATTCACATCACTAATCATCAGAGAAATGCAACTCGAAACCACAAAGAGATACCATATCACACTAGTCATACTGTCTAAATCAAAAAGTCAAAAAACAACAGAGTTGATGAGGCTGTGGAGAAAGGGGAATGTTTAGACACTGTTGGTGGGAATGTAAGTTAGTTCAATCACTGTAAAAAGTTTGAAGGTTTCTCAAAGAACTTAAAAGAGAACTACCATTTGACCCAGTAAACCCCATCCTGGGTATATATCCAAAAGAAAACAAATCATTCTACCAAAAAGACATATGCAACTGTATGTTCATTGCACCACTATACAGAATAGCAAAGACATGAAACCAACATAGGTGCCCATCAATGGTGGATTGGGTTAAAAAAAATGTGGCATGTATATACCATAAAATACTACACAGCCATAAAATAACGAAAGCATGTCCTTTGCAGCAACATGGATGCAGCTGGAGGCCATTATCTTAAGTGAATTAATGAAGGAATAGAAAACCAAACACCATATGTTCTCACTTATAAATGGGAGCTAAACATTAGATACTCACAGACATAAAGATGGCATCAATAGACACTGAGGACTACTAGAGAGGGAAGGAAGGAAAGGAGCAAGCAAGGGCTGAAAAACTGTTGGGTATTATGCTCTGTACCTGGGTGATGGGATCATTTGTATCTCAGCATCACACAATATACCCAGTTAACAAACCTGCACATGTACCCCCTGAATCTAAAATAAAAGTTGAAAAAAAAATAAACGTAAACTATTATATTTAAAGAATATTCAGTGAAACCAGAGTAATTAAATTAATAGTAGTAATAAAGGCCTTGTTGTAAGAAATGAACATTCCATCATCAAGCTGAACAATGGGGGATACTTTAAAGAAACTCCAGTAGAAGTAGTTCTCACGATTTGGAGATTATAATAGTTTCTTATAGAACAGAAACTGGAAACTGAGATCAAGACCAACTAATTATACATAAATATATTTTTAAAATATATAATTTTAATATACAGCATGAATTTAAGCCATCTTCACAAATCCTTTTATCTTATTCATAATGCCCAAATTGAAGGGCCTCTCTGACTACTGCTTTATAGGTATACAAAGGTCTAGTAGATCTTATTTGGCTATTAGTTCCCAGTTATTAGATAAGCAAAGAATGGCCAGTTGTTTTCCTTACAGAATTAAGCTTTAATAAGCTTTATTTCCATGTGGCGTGTTACAGTTTCATAGATCAAAATACCTGCAGTTTCTAAGAAACAAGTTTAAGCTTTAGCATTTATTTCCAGATAAATAGCAGCGTTCTTCAATAAACCAGGTACTAGAAAAAGTTATAGTGCCTCAGTTATATATTCTGCTTTTACTATAAGTGCTTCCAAACTATTTCAGTACTTACTTTCCCCAACTCCTGTGAGAGTAAGAAGTCCGGATCACCAATGCTTAGGTGATTTTCTAGGTTACAAATCTTGTGGAAAATGGAAAGAGCCTTACTGTGTCACAGACTTGAACAAATAACCCCAGAATGAGTACTACTTAAGAAAGAAGAGAATATCTATTTCAGCCTCTGAACTACTTTTCATTTGCTTCAGCTTTGATTTAAGGCATTTAGTCTAAGGCTGATAATGTTTTCATTCTGGCTAACATGCCATTCCTGAGCCTTGCTTTCCAATGCATTCCTTGTTGTTATTAGCCTCTGCTTTACATGGATGGGAGATTGACTACAATAGGCTCCCACATCATCTAGCTTGTGGCTTCGCTAGTTAGAGGCACTGCAGAAGGTGGGAAGCTAGAGGGAGGAGAAACCAGAAAATTTCTCCATGCTCTTTCTGCTCAACCTTGATTATTGAGATTACTATTATTATGCATTAGCTATGTGAAATATATTCACATCACTTACAATTAAATAATCTTTACTGGCAAAATACAAAGATCACTAAATTTATTTATTATTTTTATTTTATTTTATTTTATTTATTTATTTATTTTTGAGACAGAGTCTCACTCTTGTTGCCCAGGCTGGAGTGCGATGGCATGATCTCGACTCACCACAACCTCCGCCTCCCAGTTTCAAGTGATTCTCCTGCCTCAGCCTCCCAAGTAGCTGGGATTACAGGCATGCACCATCACGCCCAGCTAATTTTGTATTTTTAGTAGAGATGGGGTTTCTCCATGTTGGTCAGGCTGGTCTCAAACTCCCAACCTCAGGTGATCTGCTCACCTCGGCCTCCCAAAGTGCTGGCCTCCCAAAGGCATGAGCCACCGCGCCCAGCCAGAAATCACTAGATTTATTTTTAAATGAAAACAAACTACAAATTGCTATGAAATAATTTAAAATTGCTGTCATCTGAAGTCATTGGGCTTAATCTTTTTATTCCTGGTTTAATTATGAAAAATGACTTATTATCATTTACCATACTGGGTTAGAATTACCTTGTACCTCTATAAGGACACTGGTTTTTTAACCATTTCCCAGAGAACATCTGTACAATTCTCAAAATATTATTGTAACAACATTAAGAGCATAATTAATAGAAGACCTCTCACTTGTTTGCAAAGCCAAGCAGACAAGTAAGAACAGTAAGAGCAATAAGTTATACAGAAGGCTTGGCACCTTTTTGCAGTTGACTAGTAAGTGAGTCCCTTCCCTACTTTATTTGTAGTTTATAACAAGCCTTGAGAGATTTTTAAAATATTGATTATCTAAATAGATAAACCAACTACATTAATAAAGAAAATATCTGGTAGAAGATATGTTGAAAATAGTTATCAATGTTGCTTAAGGTTTCTATTTGAAATGTCAATTTTTAAGAAAAGGAAGATAAAAAATAAAACAGTGTGATGCTAAAAAATTAACAACTGCATAGCAGTGCACAATACACAAAGTAAATTTTAAATCCGAATAGATTATTATCATCCCATGCTCATAAATTACAATTGTGCATAGCATAGGCTAAGTAAATTGCTCAAAGTTACAATAAATCATGGATCTGGGAGTTGCTACCTGTTCCTTTATCCAAGAGGGATGGTGTACATAATAACGGTTATATCGATAATAATCATTTAAATCTATTGGTTTAGAAAACTGCAAAGTCCAGGAGTATATTTGGCTTTAAGCATAGCTTCAGTCATGGCATGAAGCTCAAGTGATGTCATCAGTGTCTGTTTCTCTCCATCACTTGGAGGTACTGATCAAATGATGGCCAGGAGTCCACCATCCATTGGTGTCACTGTACTATTCCATGTGCCCACTGGATCCCAGAATACAACGTGAATTATTCTTTCTGGAATTGGACAAACGATACTCTTGATAGTCTAAGTACAGCTGTAGGGCTGGAAGAACCTTGTACTGAAGGATGCCACATAGCTCACAATTCCCCTGGGCTTATTTATGAAAGAGGAATAATTATAAACATCATGTCTAAGTAAGCATTACTGAAAGCTAAAATCTTCTCTGATTTCACCAAATGATCTGTACAAGAATGTTCATAGCAGCTTTACTAACTGTATCTCTGTATTAGTCCATTCTCACACTGCTATAAAGGACTTCCCTAAGACTAGGTAATCTATAAAGAAAAGAGGTTTAATTGACTCACAGTTCTGCACATCTGGAGAGCCTCAGGAAACTTACAATTATGGCAGAAGTGTAACAGTCTTTCGTTGTCTTAGATAACGCCCAGAGAAGCACGGACACAAAGGTGAGGTTGGAGCAAAAGTTTATAGCTGAAAGAAGAAAGCTCTCTGCCAGAAGAGAGGGGGTCCCAAATAGGAAGACCCACTATGAGTCTGGGGTCCAGGGTTTTTATGGTCTGGAAAGGGGAAGGAATGAGCTTAATCAGTGAGCTGTCTTAGTGAATGTATGACTCAGCTTGGCCTGGTACCAACCAGGAGCTGAAATGATGATTCATAGAGGCTGCTCAGCTTGGCCCAGGACCTGTTAGAAGCTGAAGTGAAAGCCTGGCCCGGGACCAATCAGAGGCTGAAGTGATGAGTCACAGGAGCTGGACTTATAGTCCTAATAAAGGAAAGTAGAGTGCCCATTGGAACCCCCCAGAGTCCACCATGCCCATGCCCACAAAAGGAGAAGAAACTTTTCCTGGGAGCCCACTGACTATACACAGGACAAAGGCATTTCTATGCCAGGCCTTGTTCCCTTGTCTGAGTGAGCTGGAGGTTTGTGCAAGTTTTTATCCAAATGGGCCGGAGGTTTTTTTCTATCTGTGCAGCTGTGGGCATGTCTCCAGGCACAACACCCTGTCCTAGTTTCCTTATCGGTGCCTGCAGCTTGAATTTTTTCCCAGGCTGCTTTTTATGTTATGTGGGGATGAGGAACTGACCCATGGGCCGGGGGCTCTCCAGGACCCTTTCCTTGTCATCTACCTAAGGCAAGCTAACTAACTCCTTTCAGAAGGAGAAGCAGGCACATCTTACATGGTGGCAGGCAAGAGAGGGGGATGAAGGAAGAACTTCCAAACACTTATAAAACCATCAGATTTTATGAGAACTCATTCACTAGTATGAGAACAGCATGGGCGAAACTGCCCCCATGATCCAATCACCTCCCTCCCTCAACACATGGGGATTACAGGTCCCTCCTGTGACACTTGGGAACTACAATTTGAGATGAGATTTGGGTGGGGACACAGAGCCAAATCATATCACTCTCCCAACTAGAAACAACTGAAATACTCGTCAGTAGGAGAATGGATACATAAACTGTGAAAATTCATACAATGGAATACAGATGGTTCCTGACTTAACAATGGTTTGGCTGACTTATGATTTTTGAACTTTAAGGTGGTATGGAAACCATACTTTAAGTACCCATACAACCATTCTGCTTTTCACTTTCAGTACAGTGTCCAATAAATTACATGAGATAGTCAACACTTTATTATCAAGTAGTGTTAGATTTTTGAGCCCAAGTATAGGCTAATGTAAGTTCTCTGAACATGTCTAAGGAAGTGAGCCTAAGCTATGATGTTCAGTAGGTTACGTATATTAAATGCATTTTGACTAACTCTATTGTCAACTTACAACAGGTTTATCAGGACATACCCCATCATAAGTCAAGGAGCATCTATACTACATCAGAGGAAAAAAAGAACAAATGGATACTACCTGCAATCATATGGCTCAAACTTTCAGACTTTATGTTAAGTAAATGAAGCCAGGTTAAAAAGAGTACATACTCTATAATTCCATTTATATGAAGTTCAAAAACAGGCAAAACTAATTGATTATAACAAAATCTAGAGTCTTAGTTTTCTTGAAGTCACTGGGTTTTGACTGAGGAGGGGCATGAAGGAAATTTCTGGCTGTTGGAAATGTTACATCTCAATCTAAGTGGTAGTTATTTGGATATGAGTGTAAAAGTTCCTTGAGCTGACACTTAAGAATAGTATGCTTTACTCACTTTATTATGCATATGCTAAAAGTCAATATTAAAATTTGGTTTAAAATCTGCTCTGAATCATTTGACCATGAACACATTGGCTAATATGCCACATCATAAAATACCACAGTGAAACATCACAGTGATACATCTAAATATGCCACCATCCTGACACTCTTCTTAAACTTATTCATCCTGGATATGCAGTGACCTTTATGTTTTTAAGGTGATATATTTTAAAAGAACACGAATTTTGAATTGTTTACTCAGTTTCAGTAACAGATATGCTCAGACTTGTCTGTGTTCTGAGATTTAGCTGCTGTTATCAGCAACATGTATTTACCAACAAACCAGGTGCAGAGATGCAATAACATGTACAGTATATGCCCACTAGTAACCATATCAGCCAGCAATAATGTAACCTTATGCAACAAATAGATTATTTCAAGTGGGGTAAAATTGAATTTTTATAAATGGAAGGCTACTAAAACTCCATTTTCAAGATTTATTTTTGCTAATTCCTCCATCCAAATCAGCAAAACAAGTAATTAATTAGCTGAAGCCACTTAAATATCATGTTTCTTAAAATATTTCTTTAATAAGATGTAGTGTCTGTTTTATAAGTTTCTCCCTCCTCTTCAATTTGCTTAAAACTACACCATAGGTCAACAAAAGAAAAACACAAGTTTTGATAATCTTTTGTCTTTTCTCTTTCTTTTATTTTTTTTAAGAGATGAGGTCTCGCTCTGTCACCTCGGCTGGAGTGCAGTGGCACAATCATGGCTCACTGCAGTCTTGACCTCCCAGGATGAAGCTATCCTCCCACCTCAGTCTCCCCAATAGCTAGGACTACAGGCAAATGCCACCAGGCCTGGCTGATTTTTGTATTATTTGTAGACACAGGATCTCACCGTGTTGCCCAGGATGGTCTCCAACTCTTGAGTTCATGCAATCTACCCACTTCAGCCTCCAAAAGTGCTGGGATTTCAGGCATAAGCCACCACACCTGGCCTTTTGTTTTGTCTTTAAGTCTTTGGTAGTGAGTCAATGGAAGAACAGAAAGATCAAGTAATGAAATCATTTCAAGTCAGGCCCATCCAGCTTAAGTCAGATGCAATTTGTTAATATGAGGCTTATAAATCCTGGGTGTTATTAGAAAACGTTGATTACTAGAGGTTTAGGAGTCTGAAGATCTTGTTAACAGCCTCCCTATGCTGACCGAGAACTTGGGGAAATTGCAGTCTCTTTTCAGACTACTTTTCAAGAAATTTCTCCCTGGTTGCTTTTCAGAACTAAATGGTTTCTTTGCTTGAAAAATTGAACAAACAACTGAATTCTGGCCTTGCAAAGGTCTCTTCTGTTTTCAGGTTGGTGGCATTTCGGCTACAGTATGTCATCTGCTTTTTGAGACTCTGATATCTCCCAGAACATCCTTGAAAATAAGATCACATATTTTTATAAAAAGGAATGATGTGTGATATTGAACCTGTTCTTGTTCATGCTAGATTAAAGCAAACCTGTTCAATAATTCATGATGACCTGATATGTATTAAAATTTCACTAAGTACAATATAATTTTGACTCTCTTTTAGAAAAAGAATATATTTTATTCCATATAAGGGCCAAAACATATTGTTATGTATTGACACTGAAATATAATAGGCAACTTTTACAATGCTAGGCACATAGGAAGTGCCTAATACATTATCATTGATTGACTGAAATGTAAATAAACTGTGTGATTCTTTATGATCTTTCACAGATTGGGAAGCTCTGAAAACACATTACTTATTCAAAAAAGAACTCAAAGATCAGTCCCTGAATGAGCAGCTCTATTGTTCTGTCCAACTGTCTTTGGCCTAGGTGAGAGGATATTTAACTTAGATTTAACTGGTCTTCAGTTGTGTCTACTTGACCTTCCATGTCACAAATGGAGCAGAAAGCAAGATATGCACAGAGCAGAAAAGACAAGTCAATATCTGACCTCCAAAATCAATTCAGGGAAACATTTTCAGTACTTAACTCTGTATTGTTCAAGTTCCTGTGCAAAGAAAATAAACTAGGCCTTGTCCTGGCTCTGTAGGAGGTCATAATGCATAGAGTTCTAGTCTCTAGAATAAATCTATCTATTGAAGAACAAGGTGATTGTAATACATTAGTAGTTCTCCCCTTATATCCAGGGTTTTGTTTTTTATAGTTTCAACTACTCATGGTCAACCAGAGTCTGGAAACAGGTGATTACAGTATAATAAGGTATTTTGAGAGGGAGAGACAGACCACATTCACATAACTTTTATTACAGTATATTAATTGTTCTATTTTATTATTAGTTATTTTTGTTAATATCTTAACAGGCCTAATTTGTAAATTAAACTTTATCATAGCTTATGTATGTATAGAAAAAGACATCGCATATATAGAGTTTGGTACTATCCACGGATTCAGGAATTCACTAGGGATTTTGGACTGTTTCCCCACAGATAAGGGGAGACTACTGTACACAGTGTTCAAAGATGAATATCCCTTCAGGTTGAAGCTGAATGAATGCATATTTGGAGTGAACAGAGATAGAGATATGAGAGTACTTATTTATATATCCTGATCTAGAAAGCAGAAAGCTGTTGGACTGCTTTCTCTTCTTTATTTATTTATTTATTTTTTTTTGAGACAGGGTCTCATGGAGTGCAGTGGCACAATCACCGCTCACTGCAGCCTCAAACTCCTGGACTCAAGCAGTCCTCATACCTCAGCCTTCTGAGTAGCTGGGACTACAGATGTGTGCCACCATGCCTGGCTAATTTTTTTATTTTTTTATAGACAGGATCCCACTTTGTTGTCCAGGCTGGTCTCGAACTCCTGTGCTCAAGCAATCCTCTGGTCTTGGCCTCCCAAAGTGTTGGGATTAGAGGCATGAGCCACCATGTCCAGCTGGGCTTTTTTTTTTTAATATCATTTTGCTTGTGTTGGTTTTTGCCCTTTAATTTCAAGTTAGTCTTTATGCTCTACCAATGTTCAAGAGGTATTTTTCCAGTAAGAAAGCTTGCTAATTCAATATTATTAGTTTATTTGAGTTTGATATACCATCTGTAGCATATTATAATGCTAATTTTTTTTCAAAGTTCAATTTACATACACTGGCCAAGGTCTTTGTGACTTCAGTAATGCTGACACCTTTGGGTAAACTGGAAAAGGATATAGAAAAAATACTCTAAACATTGGCTTCCTGAAATTGAGTAAATTTCATGAATTATAAGTAGTTATTCCAATATTTGAATAGGTAACTACATAAATATTTCTGACTGTCTCACTGACACCATTAGTATTGAGTCAGTTGTGGTTCATCAGGAAAACAGAAACCACCCTGTGTATCATGGATCTTAAGGATGCACATAATAAAGAATTAGGGGTTTATACTTCTGTTGGAAAACAGAAGAACAGAGATAGAGAAGCTTCTACCAACATTTAGGGGTCCTGCCTCTGAAGGTTAAAGAAGTCATCTCAGCCTAAAGCACTGAAGTGGTTGGTTGAAGGTCTTATCTGGAAGTTGCTGCAATTCTCTGGTGTCTCTAGAAAGGTCTTATGAACAAACTCAGACTAAAACCACTAAACTGGTGGTTCTCAAGCACTCACCTCTGACCATACATCTGGCTGCAACTATATCCAAAGAATAATTATTTTCTTCCAAGTTTCTTTCATTGGCAAATTCAAACCCGGGACTACTCAGGGAAGGGGATTCTGGGATATACAGTTCCCAGTTTCTTTGCTGAAATGTAGAGGAGACTTTGGTTCCCATCTAAAAGAGTGTTGGGTGCACAATGGACCTCAGGTGATCCTGCGGAAGAGCTCCCAATTTGTGCATCACTTTCTAAAATAGTGCTCATAATAAGGTGTTATTACCTTAAAAGGACACTTGTGTTCCATTTAAAAGTTGGAAGAATTCTGTAAGGAAAAAGAAACGTGCGATATTTTAACCCTGGCTTGGAAATTAATAATGAACAATAGCACAGAAAAGGCAGTAAAGAGCTAGCAGAAAACAAAACAAAACGTGAATTTGTTTAATCCAACATTTCCACACTTTCTGGATGAAGGAACGCTTATGTATGTTCTACAGCGCTTGCTAACAACATTCCACAGTACACTTTTATATAAACCCTATTCTAGAGGATGCTTTTGGCATGCTTCAAGGTTACTAAACAAATCTACAGTTAAATGAAATATGCTGACTAAATGTATTTATCTGTTCTTCCTCCTGGCACTCTACTGAAATCACAGTATTAGGATCACTAAGGCATAAACCCCCAATACAAAAGAAATCAGAAAAAAACATCAGAGATGACAGATTTCAGCAGTTCTGAACGATAGATAATAGATGTAAAATTAGTAACTGAGGAAATGCCCTTTAAAATATTTAACAACCAGGATGACCTGGGCACCAGCCAGTCAGAAGAGAAATCAGAAGAGTTTAAAGCTGAGCCTTGGAGGCTCACTGATGGGTCAAATATTAACCCACTCATCAGTGGTTCGATGGTGGGGAGTTGAAGGCTGAGTTTGAAGCTAAAGACTATTTTTTAGGCTCAGAGGATGTGATCTCTATTTTCATTGCTATGCTCTTAATCCTTTATTTCTTTTTCTTTTAAAAAAGACCCCACTTTACTCAGGATTCTTGACTTTAGTTTGAACACATAAGACAAAACGTAACATTGCTATTAATGATCTTTAAAGATCATTAGAATCGAATACTTGGCATTTTCTTGGTGCTGATTCACAATAAATTAAAGACATTATTAGATTCTCTAGTTGCTTGTTGAAGGACAACAAAGGTGAAGGGTTAAGTGAGGTGTTAGTCAAAAGTTAAATTACTTCGCTACTCTCTGTATTCAAGATACTAATTTTTATCTCAACAACTATGCTAATTCTGTTTACAAAAGACAATGGCTTTCTCTCTTTTCTCTGACTTTTTAAATTTTATTCTTCCTTCATGAACAAATTTAAATTCTATTTTATTTGTAAAAGCTTTTCCACTAATTCTTAGCCATATTGACCTTTCATTATTCTGCCATGCTACAGTGCTTACTTTCTGTGTCACACATTTTGGCTTATAACAAAGATGATCTTGAGCTATTATCTATGCTTTTCATCTGATGAACCAGTTCACCTGTGAGATTGTGAACTCCTTGAGAGAGAGAATATGTCTTGTCAAAAATATTTACTGGTGTATTAATCAGGTCCAACCAGAGAAACAGAACTAGAAGGAGATATATTTATTACAAGGAACTGGCTAGTACAATTGCAGGGACTGGCCAAGTAAGTTCAAAGTCCATAGGCAGAAGACAAGCTGGCTGGAACCACACAGGCATGAACTGAAGCTTCCTGTTCACAGGTAATGGTCAGAAAGAAAGATCCACAGAGAAGGGAGAACAACTACAGACGCAGCAGCTATCTGGAGTCCTTGACTTAGGAAAAGCCTAAGTCCTCTTCTAAAAGCTTTCCAAATAATTCAGATTCACCCTGAATAATCTTCTTCTTCATTAACTTAAAGTCTGATTAGAAACTTTAATCACATCTGCAAAATATCTTCACAGCAGTGTCTAGATTCGTATTTTAATAACTGGAAGAAGTTATATGTATGTTACAAAATGACCATTGCCTCTCTATTTTCTCATGAGAGAATAACCTTTGTAACCTGCCCTAGCCAGACACATATAGGGAATCCTGGGGACTATAGTTCAGCCCAGTCAAACTAACAAGTCAAAAATCTATCACACTAAGCATCTAGTATATAGGAAATAGAGAACGTTTTTGCTGCCCTTAAAGAAGAAATAAAGTCCTATATAGTTATTGACTATCTCCCCAAATGCCTGGCTCTATGCTAGATATGTAACAGGTACACAATAAATACCTAATGAAATAGGTGGCCTTGGCTAATTTCTACCCAATTTGATTTTGATTGATTTGAGTACTAAACAGGTTGATGAGTACATTGTTTTGTCTGCATAAAATGATTTAATGGGAAGAAATAGTTGAGTTAATGGCAGCACTGTGTTTCCTCTCATTTAGTTCTGTTAAGAAGCACATGCTAAATGGTAAATTTTGAAAATAGCACAAAATGCCTTTATTATGTTTGATAGAGCATTTATTCAGCAAACCATTGCAAATTCACAGCATAAGCCATCAATAAGAATTATCAGGGGTGGCGGCGCCGCAGCCATGGAGGGAGGCGGCGGCGGCGGCGGCGGCGGCGGCGGCTCGGGTGGCTGCGCTGGAAGGCGGCGATGAGAGGCTCGCACGCGTCCAGCCCGGCCCCGGCCCCCCGGGACGGAGAGCCGAGCAGCCCCGGCTCTGGGCTACGGACTATGGGCGAATAGCTCTGACCACCCGGCGAAGCATGCCGCCTGCCTTGGCCTCCCAAAGTGCCGAGATTGCAGCCTCTGCCGGGCCGCCACCCCGTCTGGGAAGTGAGGAGCGTCTCTGCCTGGCTGCCCATCATCTAGGACGTGAGGAGCCCCTCTGCCTGCCTACCCAGTCTGGAAAGTGAGGAGCGTCTCTGCCCGGCCGCCATCCCATCTAGGAAGTGAGGAGCGTCTCTGCCCAGCCGCCCATCATCTGAGATGTGGGGAGCGCCTCTGCCCCGCCGCCCCGTCTGGGAAGTGAGGAGCGCCTCTACCCGGCCGCAACCCCGTCTGGGAGGTGAGGAGCGTCTCTGCCCAGCCGCCCCGTCTGAGAAGTGAGGAGACCCTCCGCCTGGCAACCACCCCATACGAGAAGTGAGGAGCCCCTCCGCCCGGCAGCCACCCCGTCTGGGAAGTGAGGAGCGTCTCTGCCCGGCAGCCACCCCATCCAGGAGGGAGGTGGGGGTCAGCCCCCACCAGGCCAGCCGCCCCGTCCGGGAGGGAGGTGGGGGGTCAGCCCCCCGCCCGGCCAGCCGCCCCGTCCGGGAGGGAGGTGGGGGGGTCAGCCCCCCGCCCGGCCAGCCGCCCCGTCCGGGAGGGAGGTGGGGGGGTCAGCCCCCCGCCTGGCCAGCCACCCCGTCTGGGAGGGAGGTGGGGGGGTCAGCCCCCCGCCCGGCCAGCCACCCCATCCGGGAGGGAGGTGGGGGGGTCAGCCCCCTGCCAGGCCAGCCGCCCCATCCGGGAGGGAGGTGGGGGGGTCAGCCCCCCGCCCAGCCAGCCGCCCCGTCCGGGAGGTGAGGGGCGCCTCTGCCTGGCCGCCCCTACTGGGAAGTGAGGAGCCCCTCTGCCCGGCCAGCCACCCCGTCCGGGAGGGAGGTGGGGGGGTCAGCCCCCCTGCCCGGCCAGCCGCCCCGTCCAGGAGGTGAGGGGCGCCTCTGCCCGGCCGTCCCTACTGGGAAGTGAGGAGCCCCTCTGCCCGGCCAGCCGCCCGGTCCGGGAAGGAGGTGGGGGGGTCAGCCCCCCGCCAGGCCAGCCGCCCCATCCGGGAGGGAGGTGGGGGGGTTAGCCCCCCACCCGGCCAGCCGCCCCGTCCGGGAGGTGAGGGGCGCCTCTGCCCGGCCGCCCCTACTGGGAAGTGAGGAGCCCCTCTGCCTGGCCAGCCGCCCCGTCTGGGAGGGAGGTGGGGGGTCAGCCCCCCGCCCGGCCAGCCGCCTGGTCCGGGAGATGAGGGGCGCCTCTGCCCGGCCGCCCCTACTGGGAAGTGAGGAGCCCCTCTGCCCGGCCACCGCCCCGTCTGGGAGGTGTACCCGGCAGCTCATTGGGAATGGGCCATGATGACAATGGCGGTTTTGTGGAATAGAAGCGGGGGAAAGGCGGGGAAGGGATTGAGAGATCGGATGGTTGCCATGTCTGTGTAGAGGGAGGTAGACACGGGAGACTTTTCATTTTGTTCTGTACTAGGAAAAATTCTTCTGCCTTGTGATCCTGTTGATCGGTGACCTTACCCCCAACTCTGTGCTCTCTGAAACATGTGCTGTGTCCACTCAGGGTTAAATGGATTAAGGGTGGTGCAAGATGTGCTTTGTTATACAGATGCTTGAAGGCAGCATGCTCGTTAAGAGTCATCACCACTCCCTAATCTCAAATACCCAGGGACACAAACACTACGGAAGGCCGCAGGGTCCTCTGCATAGGAAAACCAGAGACCTTTGTTCACTTGTTTATCTGCTGACCCTCCCTCCACTATTGTCCTATGACCCTGCCAAATCCCCCTCTGTGAGAAACACCCAAGAATGATCAATAAAAATAAATAAATTAATTAAAAAAAAAGAATTATCAAAATAACTGAAGAAATACTGATAACCCATCCTCAAGGTAGCACTGTTTACTCATTCATTTAATAAATATTAATCAAGTGCCTTCTATGTGCTGTCATGGTTCCATGTGCTGGTGATACAGTTGAGGACAAAACAGTTTCTACACACATAGAGCTTGTTATGTGGGAGGTGACAAAAAATTTAAAAATGAACAATTTAATATATAAAATGTCAGTTAATCAGAGCAGATTCAATAACTTAGGGACTGAAATTTACACAATTTTAATGGTCTTGAGTTAAAGAAAAATAAATCATAAAATCAATGAATACTAACAAATGAATTAGATTGAATTAGATATATGCACTAATACTTACGTAGAGTGGGAAAATAAATTATAAATTTTACAAACCTGATGTGATGATTAATTATTGATGCCAACTTGACTGGGCTAAGGGACGCCCTGAGAGTTGGTAAAACACTCTTTTTGGATATATCTATGAAGGTGTTTTTGGAAAAGATTAGCATTTGAATAGCTAGCTTCAGCAAAAAAGATCTATCCTCATCAATGTGAGTAGATGTCATTCAATCCCTTGAGGGCCCAGATAGAAGACAAAGGCAGAGAAAGGAAAAATTTACTTTCTCTCTTCTGGAGCTGGAGCATCCATCTTTTCCTGACCTTGGACACGAGAATTCTAGATTCTCAGGCCTTTGGACTCCAGGACCTAATATCAGTGACCCCTTCGGTTCTCAGGCCTTTGACAATGGACTCATAATTCTAACATCAGCTCCTCAAGTTCTCAGGCCTTTAGACTAAGATTGGATCACACCACCAGCTTCCCCGGTAATTTTTTATGTCTGGTGGAAAAAAATTGTTTCCCATAGATTCACTTCTGGCGTTTTATGCTTCAAACCTTGTTTCTTCCCCACTACCCTCATAATTCCTACACCAGGCACTGTGAACACACTCCAATTGTCCTAAGACTTCTGGCCCTGCCCCTATAATCCAAAATGTCCAGTGTATCCCCAACTCAACTTCCCCTTGGTTAGACCTTAACAATGCCTGCTGCTATTCCAATACCACGTGGAAAGAAGGGAAATATGATACATGATTATTGTTTAGAAAATAAACTTACTTTTATAATTTTTTATAAAAATGTATGGCCAAATGAGAAGCCCAGAATAAATAAAGGCCAAAGTTTGTAGGACAGTTTAGCAGAAAATTTACTCTGTTATCTAAAATTTTTATTGATTTATGCTGTAATATCCCCCATTTCTTCCCTGAGTACTGCTCATTTTATTGATCTTCATCTGTAAAATAATTGCTTGCGGTATATTGTTGAATCCTGTACTGCCAGACTTTTTATATGGTGGGATGCCTACTGGGTTAAGTCAGTGTCAAATCCAGGAACTTCACATCATTAGTACCTTTGAGTAGAGTAACATATTTGAAATATTAAGTCATGTGTAAAACACTATCATGCATTTTTTCCATTTTGCTTCCCCATGCCACACTAGCTCAGGTGCCCTGTCTTCTTCCATACTGACTGAGAATAGCTATATTTTGTGAGGGCTATGGCAGAGTCAAATGGGGGGAAATAAAGTATCTTCCTAGCTTTGCTTTCCAAAAGCCTAAAGTCCTAAGATGACCTGGTGAACTGAGACTACTCCTAACCTCAGAAATGAGAGAAATAATAAAAGAGAGTGGTGCCTTGAGTCCCTAGACAGAAAAGACTCCCCCACTAAAGAAGGGAGAGAGAGATGGAGGAGACATAGTGAGGGTGTAGGTATCAGAGATGAGGGCTGAACAGGTGTGGAAGGGTGACATGGGGCTCCCATTTATGGGCTCTGTGTCCTGTTTCTAGGCAAAGCCCTGGAGTGTCACCAAGATTGCAGACAAAAAACATGAATAGAGAATCTAGGCAGTTGGGTGTCAGCACCATGGTGATTTCAGTGCCTCCACCCAGCATGGGATCCCATGACCACACAGACCACTCATGGAGCCATACAAACAGAAGTGAGGGATGTCAGGGGTGACATGTGTGAACTGAGAACTAGATAGGATGGACGCCAAAGCAGATATTTGTGAAGATAAATGGCAAGTAGAGTCCACTCAGCTAAGAAGGAGTAGAGAGGATTCTTCAACTGAACAGGATTAAATGATGAAAAACTAAAAATAGCCATCAAATCCAGGCACAAAATAAAGAACTGTAACCGGAATTATAAAAAATTTTAAATAGAATTAATAATTAAATAAGAATAATTTTCAAAGAATTACATGTATATGTATGTGTACAACAAAAAAACACACACACACATGCATATCTTGCAGAGCATATTTCATACACCTGGTTATTAGAGCCCAAGCCATTCTGTTGGAGGCATTCAAAAAATGGCTTTTTCTAAGAAAAATCAAAGAATGTACTAATGAGAAAAGTATCAAAATTCTCAAGAAAATTCTGTATAACTTTCAGTAACTCAGATAAGTTTTTAGTCATGGAGAAAGACACTAACATTAACATATTCTGGGTCTTTTTCTACTATTATTTATATTTCACACATTAAGTAGGATAGATGTGTTTAAGTATTAATCTATGACCTGTATTATAAAAGCTGTGTCTTCATTACAAACACCTAACTTTAAAATTGTCATTAACAAACTAGTCAGGTTTTTGAAATTATCTGACATAAACATAATAAGAACCTTTAGGTTGACTGTAAATATATTGGCTATATTACAGATTAAATATGGCTATTTTTATGAGGTCTATAATATTTAGTCCTTAACTTTGAAAAAGTTTTATAGAACATTAGAACATCATCTTCAAATTGGCAAATATGATAGGTCACTAACTGAACATGTCTAATTTGGCTAATAAAGGAATATATTGTTCATTTTTTCAGAATGATAGTTACTATTTCAGACCAATTAGATGTACTTACTATAATCTTCCTCCCCTCCAATATATTGTCCCCACAGACCCTTATTTAGGAGACGTTTGCTGAGGGAAATATTTACACCTAAGATCGTAAGGGTACAAGTATACACAATTGAAAATTGTTGCCAGGCGCGGTGTCTCACGCCTGTAATCCCACCACTTTGGGAGGTCGAGGTGGGCAGATCACGAGGTCAGGAGATCAAGACCATCCTGGCTAACACGGTGAAACCCCCGTCTCTACTAAAAATACAAAAAATTAGCCGGGCGTGGTGGTGGCGCCTGTATTCCCAGCTACTCAGGAGGCTGAGACTGGAGAATGGCGTGAACCCGGGAGGTGGAGCTTGCAGAGAACCGAGATCGCGCCACTGCACTCCAGCCTGAGCGACAGAGCGAAACTCCGTCTCAAAAAAAAAAAAAAGGAAAGGAAAAAAAGAACAGTGTTTTATTTTTTTCTGCCCTATTTATTTTTATTTTAAGTTTTAGGGTACATATGCAGGATGTGTGCAGGTTTGTTACATAGGTAAATGTGTGCCATGGTGGTTCGCTGCACCTATCTACCTGAAAATTGTTAAATTTGAATAACAATAGTCAAGAGTACAGTAGAAAATCTCAGTTTGGAAAAGTTTACAATTTTAGTTTGTAGTCACCCAAAACCTCAATATTATTTAAAATGCAGTCGTAGGATGCTAAGTAGAGAATTGGGAATAAGAAAAAAGCACGGTAAGTAAAAAATTCATGGACTTTCCTCTTCTTTATTCTACTATATTGTCTCTTTTCATGTGCCTCTTTAGGCACCTGGATTGCTTCAGGGCTTCCTGTTCTTTGAATTATGACAGAGAATTATTCACCCTCCAGCAGCCGACCCTGGAAATAGATGCATTGGAGAAGGGTCCAAGGAGCGGAAAACTGGGCTACTTGCCTCTAGCAAATAACGTTTTGTAAGAATCCAAATTTGCACCAGACTGGGAGAGGGGATAAGGCTGGGTGGAGAGATTAGGGGCTGAGATTTGAGGGCTGTACATAAACTGTAATTTGAAGTTAAATCTCATTATCATTTTCAAGGTCTAATAAAGCAGAGGAAGAAAATGTAAACTAAATTACTCATTAAATTCTCCCAGAGAATCAAGTGTGGCTCTCCTGCAAAGTTCCTACTCTCTAAAATTTTATGTCAAATATAAACACAAAAATAAATACAAGGTAAGGGAATTATTTTCTTTTAACATAGTAAAGACTAAAAGAAACTATCAGACAGGCTGTCAATGACAAACAGTGCACAAAACATGCCGGCAAAGCAACTGATAGTCACACACATAACACTTCCTCATTTAGACATTCAACAAATATTTTTAAGCACTGACTGCTAGAATGCAATGATAAATAAGAAAGATGATGTCCTTAATTTTCATTAAATGTATAGTTGAATCTATGTGTGTGTGTGTATGTTTTGGAGGAGAGCAGAGATTAATCAAATAATTTAATCATTCATTTAACTAATATTTATCAAATGGCTACAATATTCCAGGTCTGTTCTATATATTGACAATATACAAAGTTCCTGTCCCTGTGATGGCTTACATTCTAATGAGGGAGACTATAAGTGAATGAATAAATTTTTAAGATAATGGTAAATCCTATAGAGGAAAAAAAAAAAAAAAGAAGCAAGGGAGATTGTGTGAGTTATGTGTGAGTGCATCCTATCGACGATTTTAAGGTTTAGTCGTTTAGAACAGGCCCCTCTGGGGAGATGACATTTTAGCAGAAACCTGAATAAAGTGAGGATATGAGCCATGAGAATACTTAAGAATAAAACATTTTAAGAAGAGAGAATTTCAAGAGCACAGGCCCTGAGCTGGAAATGTGCTTGTATGTTTAAGCAATAGCAGGAATGCCAAATTTATTGAGCACACTATATACTGAGCTCTATGTGCCAGGGATCAAAGATCCACACGAGTGAAAGCAAGTCCTAGCCATCAAGGTGTATAATATTCTTCAAGGATTACAACAGAAACAGATACAAATTTCCCCCACCCAGCCATCTCTGGATAGTTGGAAACATTTTCTCAGGAAGTCTCTGATAAAGTTAACATGCTGAACGAATATTGTATAAGAAATCAAAGTCTGTTGTTTCCTGACTTTTGAATGATTGCCATTCTAACTGGTGTGAGATGATATCTCATAGTGGTTTTGATTTGCATTTCTCTGATGGCCAGTGATGATGAGCATTTTTTCATGTGTTTTTTGGCTGCATAAATGTCTTCTTTTGAGAAGTGTCTGTTCATGTCCCTCGCCCACTTTTTGATGGGGTTGTTTGTTTTTTTCTTGTAAATTTGTTTGAGTTCATTGTAGATTCTGGATATTAGCCCTTTGTCAGATGAGTAGATTGCGAAAATTTTCTCCCATGCTGTAGGTTGCCTGTTCACTCTGATGGTAGTTTCTTTTGCTGTGCAGAAGCTCTTTAGTTTAATTAGATCCCATTCGTCAATTTTGTCTTTTGTTGCCATTGCTTTTGGTGTTTTGGACATGAAGTCCTTGCCCACGCCTATGTCCTGAATGGTAATGCCTAGGTTTTCTTCTAGGGTTTTTATGGTTTTAGGTCTAACGTTTAAATCTTTAATCCATCTTGAATTGATTTTTGTATAAGGTGTAAGGAAGGGATCCAGTTTCAGCTTTCTACATATGGCTAGCCAGTTTTCCCAGCACCATTTATTAAATAGGGAATCCTTTCCCCATTGCTTGTTTTTCTCAGGTTTGTCAAAGATCAGATAGTTGTAGGGAAGTGGCATTATTTCTGAGGGCTCTGTTCTGTTCCATTGATCTATATCTCTGTTTTGGTACCAGTACCATGATGTTTTGGTTACTGTAGCCTTGTAGTATAGTTTGAAGTCAGTTGGCATGATGCCTCCAGCTTTGTTCTTTTGGCTTAGGATTGACTTGGCGATGCGGGCTCTTTTTTGGTTCCATATGAACTTTAAAGTAGTTTTTTCCAATTCTGTGAAGAAAGTCATTGGTAGCTTGATGGGGATGGCATTGAATCTGTAAATTACCTTGGGTAGTATGGCCATTTTCACGATATTGATTCTTCCTACCCATGAGCATGGAATGTTCTTCCATTTGTTTGTATCCTCTTTTATTTCCTTGAGCAGTGGTTTGTAGTTCTCCTTGAAGAGGTCCTTCACATCCCTTGTAAGTTGGATTCCTAGGTATTTTATTCTCTTTGAAGCAATTGTGAATGGGAGTTCACTCATGATTTGGCTCTCTGTTTGTCTGTTGTTGGTGTATAGGAATGCTTGTGATTTTTGTACATTGATTTTGTATCCTGAGACTTTGCTGAAGTTGCTTATCAGCTTAAGGAGATTTTGGGCTGAGACGATGGGGTTTTCTAGATAAACAATCATGTCGTCTGCAAACAGGGACAATTTGACTTCCTCTTTTCCTAATTGAATACCCTTTATTTCCTTCTCCTGCCTGATTGCCCTGGCCAGAACTTCCAACATTATGTTGAATAGGAGCGGTGAGAGAGGGCATCCCTGTCTTGTGCCAGTTTTCAAAGGGAATGCTTCCAGTTTTTGCCCATTCAGTATGATATTGGCTGTGGGTTTGTCATAGATAGCTCTTATTATTTTGAAATACATCCCATCAATACCTAATTTATTGAGAGTTTTTAGCATGAAGGGTTGTTGAATTTTGTCAAAGGCTTTTTCTGCATCTATTGAGGTAATCATGTGGTTTTTGTCTTTGCCTCTGTTTATATGCTGGATTACATTTATTGATTTGCGTATATTGAACCAGCCTTGCATCCCAGGGATGAAGCCCACTTGATCATGGTGGATAAGCTTTTTGATGTGCTGCTGGATTCGGTTTGCCAGTATTTTATTGAGGATTTTTGCATCAATGTTCATCAAGGATATTGGTCTAAAATTCTCTTTTTTGGTTCTGTCTCTGCCCGGCTTTGGTATCAGAATGATGTTGGCCTCATAAAATGAGTTAGGGAGGATTCCCTCTTTTTCTATTGATTGGAATAGTTTCAGAAGGAATGGTACCAGTTCCTCCTTGTACCTCTCGTAGAATTCGGCTGTGAATCCATCTGGTCCTGGACTCTTTTTGGTTGGTAAACTATTGATTATTGCCACAATTTCAGCTCCTGTTATTGGTCTATTCAGAGATTCAACTTCTTCCTGGTTTAGTCTTGGGAGAGTGTATGTGTCGAGGAATGTATCCATTTCTTCTAGATTTTCTAGTTTATTTGCATAGAGGTGTTTGTAGTATTCTCTGATGGTAGTTTGTATTTCTGTGGGATCGGTGATGATATCCCCTTTATTATTTTTTATCGTGTCTATTTGATTCTTCTCTCTTTTTTTCTTTATTAGTCTTGCTAGCGGTCTATCAATTTTGTTGATCCTTTCAAAAAACCAGCTCCTGGATTCATTGATTTTTTGAAGGGTTTTTTGTGTCTCTATTTCCTTCAGTTCTGCTCTGATTTTAGTTATTTCTTGCCTTCTGCTAGCTTTTGAATGTGTTTGCTCTTGCTTTTCTAGTTCTTTTAATTGTGATGTTAGGGTGTCAATTTTGGATCTTTCCTGCTTTCTCTTGTGGGCATTTAGTGCTATAAATTTCCCTCTACACACTGCTTTGAATGCGTCCCAGAGATTTTGGTATGTTGTGTCTTTGTTCTCGTTGGTTTCAAAGAACATCTTTATCTCTGCCTTCATTTCGTTATGTACCCAGTAGTCATTCAGGAGCAGGTTGTTCAGTTTCCATGTAGTTGAGCGGCTTTGAGTGAGATTCTTAATCCTGAGTTCTAGTTTGATTGCACTGTGGTCTGAGAGAGAGTTTGTTATAATTTCTGTTCTTTTACATTTGCTGAGGAGAGCTTTACTTCCAAGTATGTGGTCAATTTTGGAATAGGTGTGGTGTGGTGCTGAAAAAAATGTATATTCTGTTGATTTGGGGTGGAGACTTCTGTAGATGTCTATTAGGTCCACTTGGTGCAGAGCTGAGTTCAATTCCTGGGTATCCTTGTTGACTTTCTGTCTCGTTGATCTGTCTAATGTTGACAGTGGGGTGTTAAAGTCTCCCATTATTAATGTGTGGGAGTCTAAGTCTCTTTGTAGGTCACTCAGGACTTGCTTTATGAATCTGGGTGCTCCTGTATTGGGTGCATATATATTTAGGATAGTTAGCTCCTCTTGTTGAATTGATCCCTTTACCATTATGTAATGGCCTTCTTTGTCTCTTTTGATCTTTGTTGGTTTAAAGTCTGTTTTATCAGAGACTAGGATTGCAACCCCTGCCTTTTTTTGTTTTCCATTTGCTTGGTAGATCTTCCTCCATCCTTTTATTTTGAGCCTATATGTGTCTCTGCACATGAGATGGGTTTCCTGAATACCGCACACTGATGGGTCTTGACTCTTTATCCAACTTGCCAGTCTGTGTCTTTTAATTGGAGAATTTAGTCCATTTACATTTAAAGTTAATATTGTTATGAGTGAATTTGATCCTGTCATTATGATGTTAGCTGTTGATTTTGCTCGTTAGTTGATGCAGTTTCTTCCTAGTCTCGATGGTCTTTACATTTTGGCATGATTTTGCAGCGGCTGGTACTGGTTCTTCCTTTCCATGTTTAGCGCTTCCTTCAGGAGCTCTTTTAGGGCAGGCCTGGTGGTGACAAAATCGGTCAGCATTTGCTTGTCTGTAAAGTATTTTATTTCTCCTTCACTTATGAAGCTTAGTTTGGCTGGATATGAAATTCTGGGTTGAAAATTCTTTTCTTTAAGAATGTTGAATATTGGCCCCCACTCTCTTCTGGCTTGTAGGGTTTCTGCCGAGAGATCCGCTGTTAGTCTGATGGGCTTCCCTTTGAGGGTAACCCGACCTTTCTCTCTGGCTGCCCTTAACATTTTTTCCTTCATTTCAACTTTGGTGAATCTGACAATTATGTGTCTTGGAGTTGCTCTTCTCGAGGAGTATCTTTGTGGTGTTCTCTGTATTTCCTGAATCTGAACGTTGGCCTGCCTTGCTAGATTGGGGAAGTTCTCCTGGATAATATCCTGCAGAGTGTTTTCCAACTTGGTTCCATTCTCCCCGTCACTTTCAGGTACACCAATCAGACGTAGATTTGGTCTTTTCACATAGTCCCATATTTCTTGGAGGCTTTGCTCATTTCTTTTTATTCTTTTTTCTCTAAACTTCCCTTCTCGCTTCATTTCATTCATTTCATCTTCCGTTGCTGATACCCTTTCTTCCAGTTGATCGCATTGGCTCCTGAGGCTTCTGCATTCTTCACGTAGTTCTCGAGCCTTGGTTTTCAGCTCCATCAGCTCCTTTAAGCACTTCTCTGTATTGGTTATTCTAGTTATACATTCGTCTAAATTTTTTTCAAAGTTTTCAACTTCTTTGCCTTTGGTTTGAATATCCTCCCGTAGCTCAGAGTAACTTGATCGTCTGAAGCCTTCTTCTCTCAGCTCGTCAAAATCATTCTCCATCCAGCTTTGTTCCGTTGCTGGTGAGGAACTGCGTTCCTTTGGAGGAGGAGAGGCGCTCTGCGTTTTAGAGTTTCCAGTTTTTCTGTTCTGTTTTCTCCCCATCTTTGTGGTTTTATCTACTTTTGGTCTTTGATGATGGTGATGTACAGATGGGTTTTCGGTGTGGATGTCCTTTCTGTTTGTTAGTTTTCCTTCTAACAGACAGGACCCTCAGCTGCAGGTCTGTTGGAATACCCTGCCGTGTGAGGTGTCAGTGTGCCCCTGCTGGGGGGTGCCTCCCAGTTAGGCTGCTCGGGGGTCAGGGGTCAGGGACCCACTTGAGGAGGCAGTCTGCCCGTTCTCAGATCTCCAGCTGCGTGCTGGGAGAACCACTGCTCTCTTCAAAGCTGTCAGACAGGGACATTGAAGTCTGCAGAGGTTACTGCTGTCTTTTTGTTTGTCTGTGCCCTGCCCCCAGAGGTGGAGCCTACAGAGGCAGGCAGGCCTCCTTGAGCTGTGGTGGGCTCCACCCAGTTGGAGCTTCCAGGCTGCTTTGTTTACCTAAGCAAGCCTGGGCAATGGCGGGCGCCCCTCCCCCAGCCTCGCTGCCGCCTTGCAGTTTGATCTTGGACTGCTGTGCTAGCAATCAGCGAGATTCCGTGGGCGTAGGACCCTCCGAGCCAGGTGTGGGATATAGTCTCGTGGTGCGCCGTTTTTTAAGCCGGTCTGAAAAGCGCAATATTCGGGTGGGAGTGACCCGATTTTCCAGGTGCGTCCATCACCCCTTTCTTTGACTCGGAAAGGGAACTCCCTGACCCCTTGCGCTTCCCAGGTGAGGCAATGCCTCGCCCTGCTTCGGCTCGCGCACGGTGCGCGCACCCACTGGCCTGCGCCCACTGTCTGGCACTCCCTAGTGAGATGAACCTGGTACCTCAGATGGAAATGCAGAAATCACCCGTCTGCTGCCTCACTCACGCTGGGAGCTGTAGACCGGAGCTGTTCCTATTCCGCTTTCTTGTAAATTTCTTTAAGTTCCTTGTAGATTCTGGATATTAGCCATTTGTCAGATGGATAGATTGCAAAAATTTTCTCCCATTCTGTAGGTTGCCTGTTCACTCTGATGATAGTTTCTTTTGCTGTGCAGAAGCTCTTTAGTTTAATTAGATCCCATTTGTCAATTTTGGCTTTTGTTGCCATTGCTTCTGGTGTTTTAGTCATAAAGTCTTTGCCCATGCCTGTGTCCTGAATGGCATTGCCTAGGTTTTCTTCCAGGGTTTTTATGGTTTTAGGCTTTAAGTCTTTAATCCATCTTGAGTTAATTTTTGTATAAGGTGTAAGGAAGGGGTCCAGTTTTAGTTTTCTGCATATGGCTAGCCAGTTTTCCCAACACCATCTATTAAATAGGGAATATTTTCCCCATTTCTTGTTTTTGTAAGGTTTGTCAAAGATCAGGTAATTGTAGATGTGTGGTGGTATTTTTCTGAGGCCTCTGTTCTGTTCCATTAGTCTATATACCTGTTTTGGGACCAATACCATGCTGTTTTGGTTACTGTAGCCTTGTAGTATAGTTTAAAGTCAGGTATTGTGATGCCTCCAGCTTTGTTCTTTTTGCTTAGGACTGTCTTGGCTATACGAGATCTTTTTTGGTTCCACATGAAATTTAAAGTAGTTTCTTCTAATTCTGTGAAGAAAGTCAGTGGTAGCTTGATGGGGATAGCAATAAATCTATAAATTACTTTGGGAAGTATGGCCATTTTCATGATATTGATTCTTCCTATCCATGAGTGTAGAATGTTTTTTCCATTTTCCATTTATTTGTGTCCTCTCATATTTCCTTGAGCAGTGGTTTGTAGTTCTTCTTGAAGAGGTCCTTCACATCCCTTGTAAGTTGTATTACTAGGTATTTTATTCTCTTTGTAGCAATTATAAATGGGAGTTCACTCATGATTTGGCTCTCCGTTTGTCTGTTATTGGTGTATAGGAATGCTTGTGATTTTTGCACATTAATTTTGTATCTCGAGACTTTGCTGAAGTTGCTTATCAGCTTAAGGAGATTTTGGAATGAGACAATGGGGTTTTCTAAATATATAACCATGCCATCTGCAAACAGAGACAATTTGACTCCCTCTCTTCCTATCCGAGTACACTTTGTTGCTTTCTCTTGCCTGATTGCCCTGGCCAGAACTTCCAATACTATGTTGAATAGGAGTGGTGAGAAATGGCATCCTTGTCTTGTGCCAGTTTTCAAAGGGAATGCTTCCAGCTTTTGCCCATTCAGTATGATATTGGCTGTGGGTTTGTCATAAATAGCTCTTATTATTTTGAGATACGTTCCATCAATACCTAGTTTATTGAGAGTTTTTAGCATGAAGGGGTGTTGAATTTGATTGAAGGCCTTTTCTGCATCTACTGAGATAATCATGTGGTTTTTATCATTGGTTCTGTTTATGTGATGGATTACATTTATTGATTTGCGCATGTAGAACCAGCCTTGTATCCCAGAAATGAAGCCAACTTGATCGTGATGGATAAGCTTTTTGATGTGCTGCTGGATTCGGTTTGCCTGTATTTTATTGAAGATTTTTGCATCGATGTTCATCAGGGATATTAGCCTGAAATTTTCTTTTTTTGTTGTGTCTCTGCCAGGTTTTGCTATCAGGATGATGCTGGCCTCATAAAATGCGTTAGAGAGGAGTCCTTTTTCTATTGTTTGGAATAGTTTCAGAAGGAATAGTACCAGCTCCTCTTTGTACATCTGGTAGAATTCGGCTGTGAATCCGTCTGGTCCTGGGCGTTTTTTGGTTCTTGGGCTGTTAAATACTGCCTCAATTTCAGAACTTGTTATTGGTCTATTCAGGGGTTTGATTTCTTCCTGGTTTAGTCTTGGGAGGGTGTATGTGTCCAGGAATTTAGCCATTTCTTCTAGATTTTCTAGTTTATTTGCGTAGAGGTGTTTATAGTATTCTCTGAAGGTAGTCTGTATTTCTGTGGGATCAGTGGCGATCTGCCCTTTATCATTTTTTTTGTGTCTATTTGATTCTTCTCTCTTTTCTTCTTTATTAGTCTGGCTAGCAGTCTATCTACTTTGTTAATCTTTTCAAAAAAAACAGCTTCCGGATTCACTGATTTTTTTGAAGGGTTTTTCATGTCTCTATCTCCTTCAGTTCTGCTCTGATCTTAGCTACTTCTTGCCTTCTGCTAGCTTTTGAATTTCTTTGCTCCTGCTTCTCTAGTTCTTTTAATTGTGATGTTAGGGTGTCAATTTTAGATCATTTCTGCATTCTCCTGTGGGCACTTAGTGCTCTAAATTTCTCTCTAAATACTGTTTTTGCTGTGTCCCTGAGATTCAGGTACTTTGTTTCTTTGTTCTCATCGGTTTCAAAAAAACTTATTTATTTCTGCCTTAATTTTGTTATTTACCCAGTAATCATTCAGGAGCAGGTTGTTCAGTTTCCAAGTACTTTTATGGTTCTCAGTGAGTTTCTTAATCCTGAAATCTAATTTGATTGCACCACAGTCTGAGAGACTGTTTGTTATGATTCTTATTCTTTTGCATTTGGTGAGGAGTGTTTTACTTCCAATTATGTGGTCAATTTTAGAATAAGTGCAATGTGGTGCTGAGAAGAATGTATATTCTGTTGATTTGGGGTGAAGAGTTCTGTAGATGTCTCTTAGGTCCGCTTGGTCTGGAGCTGAGTTCAAGTCCTGAATATCCTTGTTAATTTTCTGTCTTGTTGATCTGTCTAATATTGACAGTGGGGTGTAAAAGTCTCCCACTATTATTGTGTGGGAGTCTAAGTCTCTTTGTAGGTATTTCAGGACTTGCTTTATGAATCTGGGTGCTCCTGTATTGGGTGCATATATATTTAGGACTGTTAGCTCCTCTTGTTGAATTGATCCCTTTACATTGTGTAATGCCCTTCTTTGTCTCTTTTGATCTTTGTTGGTTTCAAGTCTGCTTTATCAGAGACGAGGATTGCAATCCCTGCTTTTTGTTTTCTTTCCATTTGCTTCATAAATTTTCCTCCATCCCTTTATCTTCAGCCTATGTGTGTCTTTGTATGTGAGATGGGTCTCCTGAATATGGCACACTGATGGGTCTTGACTCTTTATCCAATTTGCCAGTCTGTGTCTTTTAACTGGGGCATTTAGCCCATTTGCATTTAAGGTTAATACTGTTTTGTGTGAATCTGATCCTTTCATTATGATGTTAGCTGGTTATTTTGCCCGTTAGTTGATGTAGTTTCTTCATAGTGTCTATGGTCTTCACAATTTGGTTTGTTTTTGCACTGGCTGGTAGCAGTTTTTCCTTTCCATAATTAGTCCTTCCTTCAGGAGCTCTTGTCAGGCAGGCCTGGTGGTGACAAAATCTCTCAGCATTTGCTTGTCTGTAGAGGATTTTATTTCTCCTTCACTTATGAAGCTTCGTTTGGCTGGATATGAAATTCTGGGTTGAAAATACTTTTCTTTAAGAATGTTGAATATTGGCCCCCACTCTCTTCTGGCTTGTAGAGTTTCTGCCGAGAGATCCACTGTTAGTCTGATGGGCTTCCCTTTGTGGGTAACCTGACCTTTCTCTCTGGCTGCCCTTAACACTTTTTCCTTCATTTCAACCTTGGTGAATCTGACAATTACGTGTCTTGGGGTTGCTCTTCTCAAGGAGTAGTTTTGATGTGTTCTCTGTATTTCCTGAATTTGAGTGTTGGCCTGCCTTGCTAGGTTGATGAAGTTCTCCTGGATAATATCCTGCAGAGTGTTTTCCAACTTGGTTCCATTCTCCCCATCACTTTCAGGTACACCAATCAAATGTAGGTTTGGTCTTTTCACATAGTCCCATATGTCTTGGAGGCTTTGTTCATTCCTTTTCATTTATTTTTTCTCTAATCTTGTCTTCACACTTTATTTCATTGAGTTGATCTTCAATCTCTGATAGCCTTTCTTCTGCTTGATCGATTCAACTGTTGATACTTGTATATGCTTCACGAAGTTCTCATGCTATGTTTTTCAGCTCCATCAGTTCATTTATGTTCTTCTCTAAACTGGTTATTCTAGTTAGCAATTCATCTAACCTTTTTTCAAGGTTCTTAGCTTCCTTACATTGGGTTAGAACATGCTCCTTTAGCTCAGAAGAGTTTGTTATTACCTACCTTCTGAAGGTAGGTAATATCAAAATTCATCAAACTCATTCTCCATCCAGTTTTGTTCCCTTCCTGCGAGGAGTGGTGATCTTTTGGAGGAGAAGAGGCATTCTAGTTTTTGGAATTTTCAGCCTTTTTGCACTGGTTTTTCCTCATTTTTGTGGATTCATCTTCATTAGGTCTGTTGATGTTGGTGATCTTCAGATGGGGTTTTTGTGTGGATGTCCTTTTTGTTGATGTTGATGCTATTCCTTTCTGTTTGTTAGTTTTCCTTCTAACAGTCAGGCCTCTCTGCCGCAGGTCTGCTGGAGTTTGCTGGAGGTCCATTCCAGGCCCTGTTCTGGTATCACCAGCAGAGACTGCAGAACAGCAAAGATTGCTCCCTGTTCCTACCTCTGGAAGCTTCGTCCCAAAGGGGCACCCCCAAGATGCCAGCCAGAGCTCTCCTGTATGAGATGTCTGTTGACCCCTGCTAGGAGGTATCTCCCAGTCAGGAGGCACGGGGGCCAGGGGCCCACGTGAGGGGGCAGTCTGTCCCTTAGCAGAGCTCTGTGGTGGGAGATCCACTGCTCTCTTTATAGCTGGCGGGAAGGAACGTTCAAGTCTGCTGAAGCTGTGCCCACATCTGCCCCTTCCTCCAGGTGCTCTGTCCCAGGGTGATGGGAGTTTTATATATAAGCCCCTGACTGGGGCTTCTGCCTTTCTTTCAGAGATGCCCTAGAGAGAGAAGGAATCTAGAGAGGCAATCTGGCTACAGCGGCTTTCTCAAGCTGCAGTGCGCTCCGTCCAGTTCGAAATTCCAGGCAGCTTTGTTTACACTGTGATGGGAAAACCGCCTACTCAAGCCTCAGTAATGATGGATGTCCCTCCCCCTACCAAGTTCAAGTGTCCCAGGTCAACTTCAGACTACTGTGCTGGCAGCGAGAATTTCAAGCCAGTGGATCTTACCTTGCTGGGCTCCATGGGGGTGGGATCCACTGAGCTAGACCACTTGGCTCCCTGGTTTCAGCCCCCTTTCCAGGGAGTGAATGGTTCTGTCTCTCTGGCATTCCAGGCACCACTAGGGTATGAAAAAAAAAACAAAAAAATAACAAAAAACTCTGCAGCTAGCTAGGTGTCTGCCCAAACAGCCATGCAGTTTTGTGCTTGAAACCCAGGGACCTGGTGGTGTGGTCACCCGAGAGACTCTCCTGGTCTGCAGGTTGTGAAGACCATGAAAAGCATAGCATCTGGGCCAGAATACACGTTCCTCATGGCACAGTCCCTCCCGGCTTCCCTTGGCTAGGGCAGGGAGTTCCCCAACCCCTTGTACTTCCTTGGTGAGGTGATGCCCCACCCCGCTTCAGCTTGCTCTCCATGGGCTGCACCCACTGTCTAACTAGTCCCAGTGAGATGAGCCGGGTACCTCAGTTGGAAATGCAGAAATCACCCACCTTCTGCGTTGATCTCACTGGGAGCTGCAGGCTGGAGCTGTTCCTATTTGGCCATCTTGCCAGCCACTCAGCAAAAAATTTTTTAAGCTTGTCATCAAAACCTAAAGAAAGAACAGAAAAAGAAAAGCACATGGGACATGTAAGAAATAAATAAGATGATGGATAAAACCAACTATGCATTGAAATTGCATTAAATATGTAGAAAATAATCCAATGTAAAGGCAATGACAAACTGGATTTTAAAAAGCAATATTTTAAAAGGTGCATTTTAAACACAAGGTCACAGAATGGTTGAATGTAGTGAAAAACCACCAAATGTTTAGAAACTTAACAACAAACATAAATCCCTTGTGGTCAAACAAGAAATGACAATGAAATTTAGAAAGTATTTCAAACTGATTGGTCATAGAAATTCAATTTTTTTTTTTTTTTTTTTTTTTTTTTTTTTGAGATGCAGTCGCACTCTGTCACCCAGGCTGGAGTGCAGTGGCACCATCTCGGCTCACTGCAAGCTCCACCTCCCGGGTTCACGCCACTCTCCTGCCTCAGCCTCCTGAGTAGCTGGGACTACAGGCGCCTGCCACCACGCCCGGCTAATTTTTTGTATTTTTAGTAGAGACAGGGTTTTACCGTGTTAGCCAGGATGGTCTCGATCTCCTGACCTCATGATCTACCTGCCTCAGCCTCCCAAAGTGCTTTTTTTTTTTTTTTTTTTTGAGACAGAGTCTCGCTGTGTCACCCAGGCTGGAGTGCAGTAGCATAATCTTGGTTCACTGCAACCTCTGCCTCCTGGATTCAAGTGATTCTCCTGCCTCAGCCACCTGAGGAGCTGGGATTACAGGTGCTCACCACCACGCCCGGCTAACTTTTGTATTTTTAGTAGAGACAGGGTTTCACCATGTTGGCCAGGCTGATCTAGAACTCCTGACCTCAGGTGATCCACCCACCTCGGCCTCCCAAAGTGCTGGGATTACAGGTGTGAGCGACCATACCTGGCCAAAAATTCAACATTTTAAAACTTGTGAGATGGAACTAAAACAATACTTAGAATGAAATCTATAAGCTAAATGAATATAATGGAAAGCCATTATCTTAATAGAAAAAAAACAGCAAATTAAGAAGCAGAAAATAATAAAAGGCAGAAATAAATACAAGAAAGATAAAGAAATTAAAAGTTGAATAAATCTGAAAAACATATACTGAAAGAAGGAGCATGCTGTATAATTCCGCTTATTTGAAGTCCAAGATCAGTTAAAACTAATCTATGGTGATAGGGTTTGATATAGTGGTTATTTTGGGAGGAATAGTGCTTGGGAGGAGAATGTGAGAACCCTCTCAGATACTAGGAATGTTTTATATATTGATTTAAATGTTTGTACACTTACGATGTGTCCCCTTTACTGGATATGTCTTAACCTCAACTTTAAAAAGAAATCTATGTAGCTGAAAATATCATAAACAAAATTAAATACATATTATAAGGAGCTAATTTTGAATACATAAAATCATAACAGCACTCTCTCGGTCTCCAGTACTACTCTAGTGCTTTACATACATAAACTCACTTAATCTTCAATATAATCCTATAAGTACCACTACTATCCCCATTAATGAGTAAAGAAACTGAGGCATAAATAACCTAAATATAATTTGCTTGTGGTCGCACAGTTAGAAAGTGCCAGGACCAGAATTCAAATTCAGGCAGTCTGTAGAGTACTTACATTTAATTACACCAAAAGCAAAAAGACCAACAGTCCATTAGAGAAATGGTCAATAGACATGAACAGAAAACAGAAAAATAATGTATAAAAATATGTTACTCTTCATTCACTAGAAATGACATTTTTCAAAATTTTAACTGTGGATGCTCTTTGACCAGCACCCTACTTCTCAAAAATAATATATGCACAAATATGGAAAGTTGTATATCCAAGGATGTTTGTGAAAAGAAAATAAAAGAAGACAACTTCAATTTGTCTCACATTCTATACCCTAGAAACAATTCACTAAGTTACACTCATATTCAAGATGAGGGGAATAAGATTATACCTTTTCATGGGAGTAACGTACAAGAATTTGTGGACATGTTTAAAACCACCCAAAAGGATGTGATGCAACCATTGTGTGAATAAAGCAATGAAGTCAATCTTTATGTACTGATAAGAAATGATGTCTGAGTTTTAAACGTTTTAAAGAAAGTGGTTAAGAATTGTTATAATGAGATCCCTTTAGTGAAAAAAATATATAAAAGTTTGTATATGCACATATCTATATTTATCCTTATATATTTGTATATGCATAGAAAATATGGAGAGTATACCAATAACTACAGGAGAGACCTTTTATTTTACATTCTTCTAAAGAATTTGAATTACCTACAATTAGAATGTGGTAATTTTATCATTTAAAAATTGATTTTACAATTGAGAATAAATATTTTGGGCTAGATGTAAAAGAGCTTCCATCTTTGAACTAGATCTCAGTAAATAAGATTATAACTGAATAGTATTGAATTTTAAAAAAGGTACATTTAGGTGCAGCTCTTGGCATACTTTTTTTTGCAGCTCTACGTTGAGCAAATTGCTTTCTTTCAATTAATTGTCCTCACTGGTAAAATATGGGGAACTGGGCTAGAGGGTGACTAAGATCCCTTGCAGTTTTTTACCCTATAAATCATAAGCCAGAGTAGCTAGAAAGATCAAAACCCAGGGCAAAGGCTAAAGAAGCTGTACTGAAGATACATTCTAAATATGTCAGTATCCTGTGTTCTCTAGTGAAATGTCAAATCCTGAATAGTGTAGCCTGGCCTTAGATATTGTAGCAATAATATGAAAAGCAGACTTCTCAAGACAGCAGCCCTCAATTCCCACTTAATAGTAAATAACGTTTTTCTTTTGCTTCAATGGCAGATATAAAGATTTTCAATTTCTTTAAATCTCAAGTTCTTTCAATAAATGCTCTTATCATTTTCCCATTTCAAATATCTTTTCTCATTTCTCGCTCTTTGAAACACAACTCTTTTTTTTAAAAAAAGAATTCATCAGTATAAAATAATCCAAAAAAAGCAAATCACAAGAATGCATATTCACTTCATATTACAGCTTTCTCCAACCTGCTGATGCTAATATTGCTGACTCAATAAACATTTTGCATGTTGTGTACAATATATTTCACAACCTTAAAAATCTAGATGTAAAGTTATCATCACAATTCAAGTGTGGTTTTTTCTCTTTCTTTCTGGTGTCAAAGTAGGTAGTTCTCATTTCAAATAAGCTGTGTTCCAGAATTTAATTTTTAAATTGGTTTTATACTTCTCTTTCCCACAGAAAGAGTATTAAAAATACTTCATGTGTTCTCAACCTAAACCACAAATAACTTGTTCAATGAATAGTGTGCCTATATCGGAGTATTTTTGAGAGATAATGGAACATAACAAAGTGAATTCTTTAGAGTCAGAACCAGATTGGAATCCTGGCTCTGCCACTTCCCAGTTAAGCAAATCATTTAAAGTCAATGATCTTCAGTTTCCTCCAGTGAAAAATAGAAATCATAGCATTTATTTCCCAAAGGTGTCTCAAGAATTATCTGAGATAATGTAAGTGGTCATTTCTTCCTTCCTGTCAACCCCACTAGCCTCCTATTTATCCTAGGTTTTGCTGCCTTACCTAGTATTTTCAAACTAGAGAAATTTTTTTGGTGTTTGCTCTATAGCACAATTATAGTATTAATTAAGCTATAAAAATGGGCTTGCCTAATTTTAATCATAGCCCCAAGCATCACCTGAAACATGAATATGGCTTCAACTCTGGAGAAGCAGGAGAACAGAGCCGCAAAGCTCCTGCCATGACCTTTGGTGGCGATGACTCATATCACAGTGGCCATCCATACTCATCAATGACTAATACCACAGGCTCTGCAGTCAGAGATCAAGTTCAAAATCCTAGATCTACCACTTACCAGATATGCAAACTGCAACCATATATTTAACCTCTTTGTTCCTCCATTTTCTCATCTGTAAAGTGGAGATAATAATAGAACCTGTCACCTAAGAGTTTTCTTAAAGACTAAATGAAACAATTCATGAAAAATGCTTATTAGAGTGTCTTTCTGGTAATATTTTTCTATAACTTAAGCTTATTAATTATAGTTTTAATGCTTTTTAACTAAAAATTTAAATAAAAAAGAAAGCACGTATATACTGCTAAATTCAGTTGGGAAAATATTGCAAGTTAATTTAATTTTTAAAAATTTTTTAAGGATGCTCCCATACTTCTAAATTTAGGATTTGAGGTTTCATGCATTCTTAGTGCACAATGATAAATCAGTGTAAAAGGATAAATCAATTCACAAATCAGGTGTGAAGATTATAATTGCATTTAGTTTTCTATAACAATTTAGTTTTTTATATAGTCCCCTTTCAGCCAAGATGACAGAAATTTGATCTCTGTAGTGTGAGCTTTCCTAGAAATAGTGTTCAATTTATAGAGACTTTGAACAGTCCTAAGTCGTAGGGCTAAGGCATCTAGTACTTGATGCCATCTGTTCACACAGGTGCCTGCCTGCTGAGACATCTCATCGGGTCCTCAGTCATCACTCACAGAGATTGTCCATGAACATTTCCTTATCCATGTCAACTGGCTTCCTTATGGCAGGAGACTCTGCTACTTCCATGCCTCCTTTGCATTTCTTTGCTCCTTTCATGCTATGTTGGGGCTTAGAAATTTCTCTATGGCTATTGAAAACATCATGCAGTCTCCTCTCTCCAGTTCCTGAGGGTTTGGCTAGGAAGCAGAAAGCAATCTTTCTCGCTGGGACCTATTATCATCTATATTCACTTCACTTCTCCTCCATCTCTCCCCTAACATATGATAAATCTTTGAAAGCAATGGCATTGAGGTTTCTTCAAGTGACAATGAAAGGAATGAAGAGAGTATTTGTGTGTTGTGAGGAGGTAAAGAAGAGAATGGTGGAAGAGAATGGCAACAAACATTGCACTATTTGGATCATTTTTAAGCTGTGTCTACAAATAAGAAGCTGCTTTTTATTACTTTTTTATTCCATTCCTTTATTTTCCCTTTCCTAACTCTACTTTTTTTTTTTTTTTTTTTTTTTTTTGAGACAGGGTCTCACTTTGTCACCCAGGCTGGATTGCAGTGGCACAATCTCAGCTCACTGCAGCCTTAACCTCTCAGACTCAAATCATTCTCTCACCTCAGCCCCCCAGGTAGCTGGGACTACAGGTGTGGGCCACCAAACCTGGCTAGTTTTTGTATTTTTACTAGAGATGGGGTTTCACCATGTTGCCCAGGCTGGTAATTCTACTTTTTACTGGGTGTGCTAAATAATTGTTTGTTAGCATTACTCAGAGGCCTTTTTGAGACTGCCTTGCTTAGATTTAATTTATTTGTATCCTAACTTGTTCCAGAGTTTCTTAGTGACATTATTCATACTGACACCCTTATCATGTTATCAATCTCTGCCTTCCTTCTCTTAATCATCCTAGGTGCTTTTTCTCTGCACTCTCATCTTTCCTGATTGGGAAACTCTCTAGGTCCATGTATATTATGTCTCTATTTTTACTGGCATTTTGAGCTAGTTTTTAGTTCGTGAAGTTCTGTTATTTTCCACATCAATTTGACTCACATTTACAGTGTTGCGAGAAACTATATCAAATGTTTTCTCTCATTTTGTCAGTCAAAGGAATCTTATCACATTTCCCTGAAAGACCAAGGACAATTTGAAGATATTTCTTATTTTTTGCATTATTTTTCTATGGTAGTTTTATACTGTGTACTATTGAATTTCAGTTTGAATGTCTTGGGGCCTCATCTTTTGAAACTCTTTGGAAATACGGACATTTGGTTATCTCATTCCTAGCCACAGGAGACATTTGAAAAAATAAAGCTCTAAATCTAAATAACAGAGCTATTTTCACTTCTAATAAAATAACAATATTTTCCCTATAAAGGCTTATTTAAATCATATATTATTATTTGTATGTTTATATATACAGAATATAGTGGTTATGTTTGTTTTTTTTGTTTAATTTTAAAGCAATTACACAAAGTAGAATAGGTTCCCAGGGACAAGACCTGAAATAAATAAGTTCAGAATTTTAAAAAAAGAGACTCTAACCAGGATTATTTATAATAAAATAAGACAATAATATCATGTTAACTCAGCCATCAATAATGCCATTTTTTTTTCAGTTGCATGACTTAATAGACTGAAAACAGAGCTCCCATACAAAGGGAGGGCACCCAAAGAGGGTAGCCATTGCTGGCTCGAATGCCTGGGTTTATATCCCAATCATTGTCCCTCTGTCCCTCCCCCTGTGCTCTCAGGCGATAGATGATTGGCTCTTTCTTTACCTCCTGGTTTTTGCCTAATTAGCATTTTAGTGAGCTGTCTTTACTACCTGATTGGTCGGGTGTGAGCTAAGTTGCAAGCCCCATGATTAAAGATGGATGTAGTCACCTTCTCAGCTAGGCTTAGGGATTCTTAGTCGGCCTAGGAAATCCAGCTAGTCCTGTCGCTCAGTCCCCCTTCTCAACAGGAAAACCCAAGTGCTGTTGGGGAGGTTGGAATAACACCATATTTTTTGAAGCCATATTACCCAGCACCTTGGGACTGATGATGGTCCTCTCCTTCGACACTCTATTTAATTATATTATCTGTCTTTTGAAGGGCAGGTTGTGTTATTTTTTGTATAGACAGTGCAAAAGTAAACAAAGCTCCAATTTATGTTTAGGTTTAGAAACCATCACAAGCACTTTTAAAACTGCATAGGAGAGACAGAGCAAGGTGCTTTTCCAAATATCAGAATTTATGCTGATTTTTTATAGAATTTGATACAAAACACCTGCCAGATAAAGTGGAAGAGAGACAAAAGAAAAAAAGAAAGGATCACTGAGTTTATTGAACATTTACAACAAAACTGATTCACAACACTTATGAGATAATAGCTATCTTCTAAATGTTTTCTGTCTTGTGACTTTATGTAATTTTTTAAACTGTTTTATAAATGTGAAATACATAGGAACACAGGGGTTGGAATTTATATTTTTTTGTAAAAAGAAAAAGATTCTGAACATATCTGAGAAAGCTCCGCTCTCCTCGGAACTTTGGTATGAACAAACAAGACAGCATTGTACAAAGCTTCAGGAGAAAGACAGGGTAGTAATCTGTACTTTGACAGGACCTTTCTGTTAAGCCAGTTAATCCTATTTCAGGTATTGTAAACATTGAGAGGCAAGTCCCTGCACTGCTCTGGATAAACAATCAGCTGGATTATAATTTTCGCATGATTAATGCTGAATCTCTTCTTACAGGTTGATTCAGAGTTGTGGTTTCATATTATTTTCCCAAAGAGGGTATTCATAGTGCTTACTACCACATTGGAAACACCCACTTACCCTCTCTAAATTGATCCTCTTGGGAACTTTATGAATGGTCACAGAGAGGGAGGTGACCTCAGAACCGTGTGAGGCTAATATGTCCTGACAGAGCTAGAACTTCTTCCAGTCAGCCTGCACCCAGAGACACAATGCTGTAACCAATTGGCCTACATGGCCACAGGCAACAGACACCATTATTCTGGGATTGGGGAAACGTAACAGAGAACTAGAAATATTTCTGGTTTTCATAAAAGGCTAAAAGGCTATGCTTTTTAGCCCTCTTCCTCCTTACAACAAAAGAAAAGTGCTCTGGATAAAATCTTAAGTTTTAGGAAATGACAAAAATCACATCTATACTATGGTTACTGGTGTGCAAATTTTATAGATATGTGAACAAAAATGAAATGGAATGTTGAAAAATAGAAGAATTCTACATAATTCAGCTTTTTCCATGTTTTAAGTCTCCTTTGCTGTCAACCATATTGTTTGTACTAAATACACACAATACCAAAACTCATCCTTAAATTGGAAAAGAATTGTGTATTCACACTTTTACCCCAGAGACTGTCCACATTTTAACCAGGTGATATATACAGATATGTGTATATATTTATATCTACATACAGATATAGATATTTCTAAATCCTTTGGTATATTTGACCCAAATTTTAAAAGGCCTTCAATTTGGTAAGTCATCAACAACTAACTGAAGTTTCTGTTGATTTCTAAGGAAATTGAGAAAATACAGTTACAAAAAGAAAAGTGTTAAAAATGTCTTCTTGCACTAATCTTGTGAAACAAGTTATTTTAAGAGAAGTTGAGGGAAAAATAAAAAGCACCCAAATAGGAAGAGAAAAATTCAAACTATTCCTGTTTGCAGATGACATGGTTCTATATCTAGAAAAACCTATATTCTCTGCCCAAAAGCTCCTTGATCTGATAAATAACTTCAGCAAAATCAATGTACAAAAATCAGTAGCATCCCTATGTACCAATGACATCCAAGCTGACAGTCAAATCAGGAATGCAACCCCATTCACAAAAAGAAAAAAACAACCTAGAAATACAGCTAACCAGGGAGGTGAAAGATCTCTACAACAATTACAAAACACTGCTCAAAGAAATCAGAAATTACACAAACAAGTGGAAAAATATTTCATGCCCATGGATAGGAAGAATCAATATCATTTAAATGGCCATACTGCCCAAAGATATTTATAGATTCAATGATATTCCTATCAAACCGTCAATGATATTCTTTATAGAATTAGAAAAAAACTATTTTAAAATTCATATGGAACCAAAAGAGAGCCCAAATAGCCAAGGCAATCTTAAGCAAAAAGACAAAGCTGGGGGCATCACATTACCCAACTTCAAAGTATACTACAAGGCTATAGTAACCAAAACAGAACGGTACTGGTACAAAACCAGACACAGATCAATAGATCAGAATAGAGAGCCCAGAAATAAGGCCACACACCTATTACCATCTGATCTTTGACAAAGCTGACAAAAACAAGCAATGAGGAAAGGACTCCCTATTCAATAAATGGTGCTAGGGTAACTGGCTAGCCATATGCAGAAAATTGAAACAGTCCCTTCCTTACACTATCTATAAAAATCAACTGAAAACAGATTAAAGAGTTAAATGTAAAACTCAAAACTATAAAAACCCTGGAAGATAACCAAGGAAATATCATTCTAGGCATGGGACCTGGCAAAAAAATTCATGATGAAGACACAAAAAGCAATGGCAACAAAAACAAAAATTGACAAATGGAGTCTAATTAAAACTAAAGATCTAATTAAAACTAAAGATCAAAAGAAACTATCAACAGAATAAGCAGACAACCTATAGAATGAGAGAAAATATTTTTAAACTATGCATCTGACAAAGGTCTAGTATTCAGCATCTATAAGAAACTTAAATTTACAAGAGAAAAACAAATAACCCTATTAAAAAGTGGGCAAAGGACATGAATGGACACTTTTCAAAGGAAGACATACACGCAGCCAACAAGTATATGAATAAAAGCACAATATCATTGATCATTAGAGAAATACAAATCAAAACCACAATGAGATGCCATCTGACACCAGTCAGAATGACCATTATTAAGAAGTCAGGAAATTACAGATGTTATGGAGAAAAGGGAACACTTACATACTGCTGGTGGAGTGTAAATTAGATCAGCCCTTGTGGAAAACAGGGTGGCAATTCCTCAAAGAACTTAAAACAGAATTACCATTCAGATTACCGAATCTGGCAATCCCATTATTGGGTATAAACCCAAAGGAATATAAATCATTCTATCATAAAGACACATGCATATGTATGTTCATTGCAACACTGTTTACAATAACAAAGACATGGAATCAACCTAGATGCCCAATAACAGTAAACTGGATAAAGAATATGTGGTACATATACATCATGGAATACTAAGCAGCCATAAAAAAGAAAAAGATCATGTCCTTTGCAATAACATGGATGGAACTGGAGGCCATCGTTCTTAGGAAACTAACACACAAACAGAAAAACAAAGACTGCATGGACACAAAAAAGGGAACAACAGACACTGGGACCTGCTTGAGGCTGAAGAGTGGGAGGAGGGGGAGGATCAGAAAACTACTTATCAAGTACTATGCTCATTATTAAATACCAGGGTAACAAAATAATCTATACACCAGACCCCCCGTGACATGCAGTTTACCTGTATAACAAACCTGCACATGTACACATGTACCCCAAACCTAAAATAAAAGTTAAAAAAGAGAGAGGTGGAAAACTTATACTATCTTACATATTTAATAAGTAAAATAATATAAATTTTCATAAAGCTTTTTGGTGTTCATGGTAATGATTATATAATCGCAATCTTATTTTATGCTAAGTTCTGAGGATACTGAGATAAATATAATACTTTCTAGTCTCAAATTGTGCATGGTCTAATAGAGAGGCAAATATTAGTTTGCAAATAAATCAATTACAATCTAAGCTAAAAGCAACTATAGAATTATGCAAGTTGCAGTGATTCATACAGTTTTTAGGGATAACTCTGAAGCAGGATGGGAGGAGCAAAATAGAGCCTTAAAACAGGTTGTATTTTAGTTGAGTTTTATAAAATAAATTGAATTTCACTACATAAATATTATGCATTGAATTGTTGGTTCAATAACATGTTGAAGTCTTAACACTCAGTACCTCAGGACATGACCTTATTTGGAGATATAGATTTTACAGAGGCAATCAAGTTAAAATGAGGTCATTAGGGTGGGCCCTAATCCAACATAACTGGTGTCCTTATAAAAAGAGAAACTGTGGGTGCTGTGTGACAGCTCATGCCTATAATCCTAGCACTTTGGAAGGCTGAGGTGGGATGATCACTTGAGGCCAGGTGTTTAAGAGCAGCCTGAGCAACACGGTGAGACCCCATCTCTACAAAAACTTTTCAAAAAATTAGCCAGACATCGTGCCTCGCCTGTAGTGCCAGCAACCTGGGAGGCTGAGATCAGAGGATCACCTGAGCCTATGAGTGTGAGGCTACAGTGAACCATGATCACACCTGCACTTCAGCCTGGGTGACAGAGTGAGACCCTGTCTATTAAAAAAAAAAAAAGAAAATGAAAATAAATATAGATACAGAGAGATGCATAAAGAGAAGACAATGGTGAAGACTCAGGAAGATAATGGCCATCGAAAAGCCAAGGAGAGGAGCCTGGAAAAGATCCTTCCTCAAAGCCTGCAGAACCAACCCAGATGACTCCTTGATTTTGGACTTCTAGGCTCTAAAACTGTGAGACATTAAATTTACGCTGTTTAAGCCACACAGTTTGTGAAGCAGGTAGGAAATAGCATTCTAGATGATGGTAAAAGAATGGCAAACTCTGGCATGTTTAAGGAACCCAGTGTCATGTTACTGTTGACCAAGAAGGGAAATGGCAAGAAAGGAAGCTACACAGGCCATCAGATAGGACATTAAATAGCTTTAACGTGAACGTCTAGCTGAGGGGAAACCACGGACAGGCTTCATGCCAGGGAGAGAGAATTCTCAAATACATGGGCATTTTCTTGATTTATAAATTTTAAACATCGTATCCTTTCTAATTGTATAGATAAGTCTCTATAAGACCTTTGTTTCCTATTTTGCCTGGAATAATCGCAGTTAATTACTTTCTAGCATCATATCAATAGCATTTCTTTTTACTCTCAAAGTGTCCCACTTTGGAAGTTAAACTACATACTACACAGTCACCCTACTTTTAAATCTCTTACCCACCACCTTATCTCTCTCTGTTTCCCATCCCAACATAATTATATCACTGCTTTAAGTTTAAATTATTATAATATCAAACACTTCCTGAATGATTACTATCTGTCAGGTATGCTTCCATGTGCTTTATATGTTTTAAAATATTTTATTCTCATATGGTTCTTGGAGATGCATTCTTTTTTAAACAAGGAAACTGAGTCACAGAGAAACTAAGTAGCTTGCTTAAGGTGAATTGCAGCCCAAAGTCAATCCTAGTAATCTAGCTACAGTAATTGGTAATTGGTTTTTAAAATTTTTTTGTTCCCTGCCTTATCAACATCTGACTTATTTATTTAATTTTACTCTTTTCTCTTTTTTAGGTGATAGCATTTTCACAATTATTCAGTAATTTTTGTTGATACATCAAAGAGATACTTAAAGAGAAGCTTATTAGTTCTGACTGCAGGCCAGGAATTTTTACTAGAAGGCTTTATTTCTGAGTGGTTAGTCATGGAGTTAGCCTCCTTATGGAGTTCTTCAAATTTTGGAAGCCTTTTCTCAGGGCGTTTTCAGGTCTTTCTGAGAAAAATTTCAGGCTTCTGTTTGTGATTAGATGCCAGGCTGCTGCTGTTCTGTGAATGTGGTGGGAGAAAGGGGAAATGATCATCTCATTGTTTAGATTAGAGACTCAAAATTAATTCTGATAAGACCCTAAATCTCAGTCCACTCAGACTGACTTTTCAGTATCATAAATCTCTAAACTCTAGTCTAGGAGGAATTTCCTAAATGTCAGTGATTTGTGTATGTATTTCTTACATACATACATCCCTGATTTCTTACCCCACTCTTCTTCCTCACCATCCATGGGAACTCATGCTTTTAAACCTATGGCTTTGAAGGATGAACAGATTTCTTTTTGTTAGTCTCTTCTGCTGCCCGCAGATTAAATTATGGCCCTCTGCACACTGTTAAATAATTTTAACAATAATCCACCTGTTTCCCACTTTCCAATGTTTTGTTGAACTCTTTCATCAATTGGTGTTCTCATTACCACGAAATGAGTACTTGGTAATAAGAGAAGATAAACATGTAGGTCATTTTTTTACTGTAACATGAAGGATAAATTTGTGGGTAATAAGACTAGTAGAAGACATAAAAATTAAGTTATTGCAATCACCTGGAAGTAGGGTGTGGAGCTATAATATATGCCTATAATGTATGATTGTGAATAAAGAGAACAAGTTGAAAGAGATTCATTATAAGTGGAATCCACAGACATTTGTTACTGAGAAAATGTGATATATGAGAAAAAAGTAATACTATAATGATGACATTAGCCTTAAATAAGAAGGACGATGTTACCTTTAAACAGAAAAGATGAAAGGCTGATTTTTAAATGTTAATAAATATTCCAAATTGGAAAGACATTAGTATTCATATTTTCATCCAGCAAAACTCTTTAAAATTCATCCAGAGCCAGACAATGTGCTAGACATTGGACATAAAAAAAGATGAACTACTGTTGTCCTAGAGGGGCTTATAGTTTAGCAGATTCTGTTGGAATTTAAGTAGGATGGTCCCTAGTGAATTAGAAATGCCAAAGTACATCAATACTAATAAGAACAGTTGTGTGAGTTTCTCCAGAGTCACTCATCTACTGTCAAATAGGAACACATAATGATAAATTAAGATAGATGTTGCAGGAGGGTAACTGGGATAAGTTTTTGAAATAATTGGTGAGTGAAATACTATGCAGCCATAAAAAATAGTGAAATCATGTCCTGTGCAGCAACATGGATGCAAATGGAGACCATCACGATAAGCAAATTAACACAGGAGCAGAAAACCAATTAACACATGTTCTCACTTGCTAGTAGGAGCTGAAACAGTGGGTACTCACGGACGTAAGGATGGCAATAGTAGACACTTGGGGCTACTAAAGTGCGGAGGATGGAAGTGGGGCAAGTGTTGAAAAATAACTGTTGGGTATTATGCTCAGTATCTGAGTGATGGGATCATTTGTACCCCAAACCCCAGCATCACACAATATTCCCAGGTTTAAAAAAACTGCATATGTACCCCCTAAATCTAAAATAAAAAAGAATTGGTGAGACCTAGTTTCTGAAAACTATACAAACTAAAATACTATCTTGAAAAGCATAGCTTTTTGAAAAGCAGTGTACCATTGGATTTTTACTGTGGAGAGCAAAAAGTGAGACCAGAAAAGCCCTGATGAAATTGGCTATAAATGTTGGATCAAAGAACTAGGGATTCCGATGAAGTCAATAAAAGAAGTGCAGTAAGAGTAGTGGCAGAAACAGCGAATTGTGTCCCCAAAACAACTCCCTCTTTCTTCCTTTCAGAAACAGAACATCCCAATTTTTGGCTGCACACAAGATTGCTCAGCTAGGGACTATGTTTCCCAATGTCTCTTTTAGGTAGTTAAGACCATGGGACCAAGCTTTAGCCAACAGCATATGGGCATAAGAAATATGTGCAACTTTTGGATTACATCCTTTAATAAGAAAACTCCTAGTCCTTCATTCTCTCTCTTCTTTCTAAGGGCTAGAAAGTATAAGTGGTAGTAATAACTAGCTTTAAATATGTGAACAAAGACGGTCCCCTAGAGGGTGACAAAACTATGAGATAGAAAACACTCGTGTTCCTCGATGACCTTATAAAACAGAGCCATCTGCCACCCTGCACCACTCACTTCTACACTATAACATGAGGAAGAGCCCTTGGATTTGGAGTCCGTTTGTTTCAACAGGGTACCCTGTAACCAATGTAGGTGAAGTAATGTGTGACTGGAAGAAAAGAAGTTGTAATGATTGTAGAATATTAGATTTTGTGACTTCAGATGTGATGTAGTTCTGGAGTACATATGGTTCAGGATGGCATCATGGGAGTTTGCTGTTGAAAGAAAATGAAGGTAAACAGAATAAAAGATGAAAAGAATATCTGAATTTGGCAAATCTAATTAATGAGCTATATCAATATTAAGATCACCTGGATGAGAACAAGAATAAGAATAACAAAACAAAAATGATAAACCATATGACGGAGTTCTCAATGATGATGGAAAACTTTAAACATAATAAATGATAAGGACATGGAAGAAAGGAAACTGCTACAATTGATTGACATGAGCCTCAAGGTCCCAGAAGAAGAACAATGTTATAGAAGCAGTAGTACGGCTACTGGTGATTCTAGTTCAGATGCTATCATTAACTAACATGGCAAATCGTTTAACATCTGTGGTTCAAAGGCCCCTCACCTGTAAAAGGAGAAAATTGGATTAGATCATACATAGTTTCCTGGCAACACTAACATTTCATGATTTTAACTTAGAATTGAATCCAAGTCCCCTAATTCTAATAGCAGGCTGATCTTCCACTTGCTTTAAAACCACAATGTCACTGCACCTTTCACAGAACATAAACCCAGGGGTAGTGCCTCTTGGGAGGAGTGATGAAATGGTACATAAACAAGTCACTTCCCTTCTCCTTCCAGCAGAGATGCTCAACTTCAAATCTGTTCCCTCTGTATCTGTGAGCAGTGGTTCACAGCTGTGTGAATTGATTCCCAATTACCATGATTTGCAGAAAAATCTAAGCCCAGAATGAGATGAGGCCTAAGGGAGGAGGCAGTCATGGGCCAGTTTGATAGAGTATCTTGGGTGACCTCTTTCTGACCTGAGCTGTTTTATTATCCAGCTGCTGGTGGATAATATAATAGCTTATATAATAGCATTTCCCTTTCCTTCACTTATTTGGATGTTTCTTCTTTGACTTATTTTTCTCTTGGGATTTCAATAATTTTCTTTTTTGAATATATTATTTCAAGTCATATGTGTGTGCATTACACATAAATACATACCCACGTACATACAACATAACAGTATTAACTTTCCAAGCTTTCAAATAAACCAACCACAAGTTTTAAAAATGAGTGTTATGAACAAGATAATGTTCTGACAGTGCTAATGAGTCCCGAGCCTTTTATTTTGGCCTCTTTTACCTTTGGCAATGATATCTTGCATCTTTCTAACCATGAATCTCTTAGACTTCCCATCTTGGGCTTGACCGAGCTAACTTGAATATAGGGCTTTCCCCCACACCCACTCTACCATATGTGTGTTTTCTTTCCTTTGCCAACAAGACAAACAACAGAGCAGGACAAAGTTGAACTCAGTCACTAAGGTAAAGATGTAGAGTCTGTTAGATTAAATTTGTCACTAATAATCATGGAATACGACCAATTCATATCCATTTTATTTTCCCACACTGATTCTTAATGAAGAGACTATGTGGGATCACTATTTCTTATGGGCCATGATGAAAACATAAAAGTTAGGGTCCCCTTACACCAACAGCTTCCCAGTTCTTCATGGATTTCCATGGTCACACAATGTTCTGTGAAATAAACTCTAACCCTTTAATTTGGGGGAAAAAAGATTAACTGGGGAAGAGATGTTGGTTGGTGGTTGCTTATTTGTTCTTTAGTTACTGCTATACTCCTTGTTTTGAGTGGCAATTTTTGAGACGTTAGTTAGGAAGCTAATGCTAACAGAACTTAACATTCTCCAGCCCACCAGACTGGGCCAGGATCTCTTAGCATCCATATAGATCCCTGTAACACTTAGTATGATAGTAAATTAATCATTTGTGTTTTTTTATTGAGTGATACCTGCTAGTTTGCAATCTCCATCAGCGCTAGGAACGTATTTGTATTTTTCACCACTGTACTGTGACTTGCAATTTCTAGGCACTTAAAAAATTCAGTGAATTTCAGTAGCAAAGACAGAGAATCAACCTAGGTGCCCATCAGTGGTAAATTGGGTAAAGAAAATGAGGTACATATACACCACAAAATACTACAAAGCCATTAAAAAGTATGAAATTGTCTTTTACAGCAATATGGATGCAGCTGGAGGCCATTATCCTAATCAAATTAACGCAGGAACAGAAAACCAAATACCACATGTTCTCATTTATAAGTGGGAGCTAAACAATGAGTACTCATGGACATAAAACTGGTAATAATAGACACTGAGGACCACTTGGAGGCAAGGGGAGGTGGGTAAGGGTTGAAAAACTATCGGGTACTATGTTCAGCACTGGGTGACAGGATCAATTGTACCACAAACCTCAGCAACATACAATACACCCAGGTAACAAACCTGCATATGTACCCCCTGAATCTAAAATAAAAGTTGAAATTATAAATAAAATAATTTTTTAAAATAAAAATAAAATAAAATTGAGTGAATTAATGTAAGTAACATTACACTGAGTAATATTTTGCAGAATTTTTTCAAGTGTTCATGCCCCTGAGGCATATAGTTTCTAAAAGGTCCTGCAGAAGTATTGAGGCCTGAAATTGCCCTGTGGTGTTTGCTAGGTAAGGTTTGAACAAGAATTACATTTGATTCCTTATCCTGATTAATTATTACAATGCCCTTAACTGCACTGGTAATTTTCGAAGTATCAGGAAAGAACTTACAACACAAAGTACACACATTCAGAATGTAATTTCCTTTTTTTCTGTTAAATTAAACTCAGCAGGTATTCAAGGACCATCACTGTTAACATGAATTATGTCTACATTCTAAATGTGTGGAAGTGCAGCTAGGGAATTTATGCTTAACATCATGCCATGTAAACCAGGGTTTGCTATAAAATGTTATATTAGTGTCACTGAGCATAATCACTCACATACCTCTCACATGTTCTACTCTATATTAGCAATTTCCAAATATTTACTGCTGCTTTTTCCCTCTGATTTGCTATTGATAGCAGGTTGGATGTAACGAAGGAACAGATATGATTCAAGCAGGATTCACTTTAAGCTCTATCATACTTTTATTCTTTTCTAAACTATGGCATACACGTCAATGTTTCTTCTTAGGTTTATCACCATTAAAATCACTCATGTAGATATAAAATATAATCCTTTCTGTGTGCTTCAAGTCAAATCAGGAGGAAGGACTACTTGCATCTCACAGGACTTCCCTACTGATTATCCAAACCATAGATGGATATTTGAGTAAATAGTTGTGTCCAAGCTAAATCTTAAGCTCATGCTTACCAGTGCTATTCAAAGAACAGATCTCCTTACAAAGGTTAATGACTAATTTGTTATGATTGTTTCTTTTATAACATTTTTTTCATTCCTATACTCATACTTCAATATAATTTTTTAGGTTAGAATGTCTATAATTGTAGGCTTTCTTGCAGTTCTGGCAAATTGTAGAAACTATGAGTCTATAAATGAGGATACCTCATTCAAACAAATTCACATTTTTATTCATTTGACCATTTATTAATAGTACTTAGTATTTCTTTTACTTGAAAGGTTATTTGGCTGGGCGCAGTGGCTCACGCCATAATCCCAGCACTTTGGGAGGCTGAGGCAGGTGGATCACCTGAGGTCAGGAGTTCGAGACCAGCCTGGCCAACATAGGGAAACCCCGTCTCTACTAAAAATACACAAAATTAGCTGGGCGTGGTGGCAGGCACCTGTAATCCCAGCTACTAGGGAAGCTGAGGCAGGAGAATCACTTGAACCTGGGAGGCGGAGGTTTCAGTGAGCCGAGTTGGTACCACTGCACTCCAGCCTGGGTGACAGAGTGAGCCTCCGTCTCAAAAAAATAAAAAAAGGTTATTCAAAACTGAATTTTTGTGGACATTGCTTCATTTATTCCTTATATCTAACCAAACATAAGTCTCTTACGTTTTCTGCTCCCTCTCCCTATTATCTTGGCACACCTCGGTGTAAAAACTGTCAAGTGTTGCCTCTAATAGGAAGTCCGAACTCCCGCCTTTTTCAGGAGCCCCCATAACATGGCTCTAGCCATATCCAACCTGTTTTGACCTCTCTGGACCGCATAACTTCAATTTTGGTAGACTTAGATTTGTTTATTCTTATCTTTTGCACTTACTATGCATACAGCTCTCAATGGCCCTCCTTCCTCATCTTCAAGACCAAGTTCATTTCTCATCTTGTGAAAGAGATCCTTTATTTACCCCTCCAGGTCTGCTCTCCATCCTTTGACCTTGACCTCTATGCAGATGGCTGATGGACTACATTGATAGATCCCCGTGACCGTTAGCTGTCAATTATGTTTGACCAAAAGGAAGCCCAGGCAGAAGATGGGAAAGGAAGAGAGAAGAGGGTGAGGTTGTGGTATTTATTCCTCTAATCTATTTTTTCTTTTTTTTTTGAGATGGAGTTTTGCTCTTGTTGCCCAGTCTGGAGTGCAATGGTGCAATCTCAGCTCACTCCAACCTCCGCCTCCTGGGTTCAAGCAATTCTCCTGCCTCAGCCTCCCAAGTAGCTGGGATTACAGGCATGTGCCACCACACCCAGCTGATTTTTGTATTTTTAGTAGAGACAAGGTTTCTTCATGCTGGTCAGGCTGGTCTCAAACTCTTGACCTCAGGTGATCCGCCCACCTCGGCCTCCCAAAGTGCTGTGATTACAGGCGTGAGCCACCATACCTGGCCTCCTCTAATCTATTCTTATAAGGGATCTGGACCTAGATTTTATTCCTCAATAATAGGCAGGTCTCTCCACAAGACTCCTTTCTTCCAGGTCCTAAGAATTACTCCATTTCTTAATCCCTTCAGATGGCAATGGCCGGGTTGCTATTAGCCTCATGGTAATGCAGCATCCCTTGTGGTTTCCATATACCCTGAATGCATTTTTGTAAATAGTTTCTTTAATAAATCTTATGGAAATTATCTGTTTCCTGTTAGGATCCTGATTAATGCACATCTCTTCCAAGAAGCCTTACCCAATAACTCCAATTCACTTTCAGGTGATATAGTACACATTTATCACACTGCAGTGGCTTTAAAGTATGTCCACAAATTATTTGATACTTCTCTCTTCAAAGCGTAAGGAACCTAATTCCCCTCTCCTTTGCTGTGTGCTTTAGGAAGTGGCAGAAATCTTGGTATGTGACTTCTCTATTAAAACACAAAAGGCATAGTGACTTTCTCCTTGCTCTGTCTCTTGGACCACTCACTCTAGGAAAGCCAGTTGCTAGCTGACACTCAAGCAGCCCTAGGTAGAGGCTCACATAGCAAGAACTTGGGACCCCTTGCCAATAGCCATGTGAACAAATGGAGCAGAGCCTCTATCCCCAATCAAGCCTTCAGATGACTGCAGACCTGGTTGACATCTTGACTCAACCTCATGAGAGATCTTGGGCCAGAAACACCCAGATAAGCTGCTCCCAAATTTCTGATCTACAAAAGCTGTGAACTTGTTATTTTAAGCTGCTAAGTTTTGGAGAGTAATTTATTATGCAGCAACAGATAGCTAATACTAACAGAGAACTAATATAACAAGACACACATAGCTAGACACATATCCTATATAGAGATTTGGGCCACAATGGTGCAATGCAGATTCCAAACTGGATCACCCTAGAACTCTTTGTCTTTAATTATCTCACTTTTTTCCCTAATGACTGATTTTTGGATACTCTCAATAATCATGCCTCCAAATTTATCTATAACTTTGCTTTTGGTGTATCTTAGTGAATTTCCTGCCTATGAAATCAGCAGTGCCCCACAGTTTTGCTTCATGGACCATAAACTAAACCTAAGCCCTACTCACTACTTCTCCAGTCCTGACAATAAGGTTTTTATTACCAATATTATGTCACGCAAAGATAACACTTTTGCATTTTTCTCTTCATTTTCCTATTATATTTACATTATACAATAAGACTTAAAGCAGTAGTATATGCCTTGTCTTTCTTAACTATATTGCAAAGGAAGGAATTATAACCTCATTTTCTATATTATTCGTTCTACTCCCTTCTGTTCCATTGGATATCTAGTAGAAAATACCTAGTGAAATTACTACATATTCTGTATTGATGGTAAACCTTTAGTTTTTTGGTTTTGGAGTTTTTTGTTTATACCAATTTGCTAGTCAAATGCATCACCTTCCTCCATAATCTCTAAAGTAATTATATAGAAAACATTGTTTCTGTTTTCTAGACTCAACTTGGACATAAATGAAGATGACTCTATCCTGGTATTACTGAGTTAGCTCTTGGAAAAATAGGAACATAAGTAGCATGTCCAAAGTAAATGGATGATTTATTCTCCTAGATAACTTGATTTGACAAAAAGAAAACCAGGCTTCCAGGCCCTTTTTTCCTTCGTCCAATAAAAATAAGCCTTTGAGACAGCTTCTCTCCCATTGACACTCCATTAACTGTCAATACAGTGGAGCTACACAGTTATAAATATGTAAAATGTGATATGCACAAGGCTGTTTTGCATAGTGTGCCTGTGTTCCCAGCTGCTTGCTATTTTTGTTCAAGTCAAACATGTTTTGATGTGCCTATTTTGTTGTTTTTGTTTGAATTCTGTTATATTGAATGATTAAAAGCAGCTTAAAAAATCATCAGATATCCAAATGTTGCTGAAATACATCCAAAATCTAACCTTCTGTGTTTGAATATAAATATAGATGCTAATATGGCAGTAACACAGAAATTTTTGTTTTATTAAATCCTTCACATACAGGGCTTAATTATGCATAAATCATAAATAAAATCTGCATATGAACTCCAGAAGGTTAAAGTACATACAGTTGAGTTACATAAAACCAGAGCAAAGTAGAAATTCAGAGAGATTTTAGTTCAACTCTTTCATTTGATTTATGGGGCAAAGCCAAGGTATGTTAAGGTATTTTTTTTCATGATCACACAGGCAATTTAATGACAGACATACACAGAACTAAATTTCTGGTGACTCTTGTTTCAGTGTTTCTTTCCTATAAAATAAAATCAGAAGTGGTACTTTGTCATATAGGAGAAGACAGAATGCCTTATCCAGGAGTGCCTTATTCTCCATGTTCCAGGATCTGACGCTTTGCCTAGATAGTTCAGCCTTTCTCTTTTTATGTCCAGGAATAAATAATTTATTAGAGGCAGAATCTCACTAAATCAAAGGTATCTAACACTGAGGTAGTCATGAAAATGACAATTTCTAATTTAACAATAAGAAGTAGAAAATTCTTGAAAACATAAGATTCAGTCAGCATTAATATTACAGTCAAGCTACATAGAAAGCTAGATATACATCCCTATTCATTCATCATGAGAAATTATCACAGATATCAAGAATGTACTCTTAAGTAATCAGAGAATTTCCCTCCTAAGCCCACAGGATAAAAACTCAAAAAACCAAAGGGGCTAGCAGTTAGGTTGGTGAAACAGCGGGGTGAAATACCATAGGGAATAGCAAGTATTCTGGTAAACGGAAAATAAATGTCCTGTTTAAAAGGAACAGCTGCTTTTTCATTCAGCCTTAAAAAGAAGTCGATTCTGTCATTTGTGACAACATGGATGAACCTGGAGGACATCATACTAAGTGAAATAAGCAAGACACAGAAAAGCAAATACTGCATGATCTCACTTATATTGTGAGAATATAAACCAGTTGGACTCATAAAAACAGAGTAGAATGGTGGCTGCCAGGGATGGGGAATGGGGAAAATAGAGAGATGTTGCTCAAAGGGTACAAAGATTCAGTTATACACAATGAATAAGTTCTGGAAATCTAATGTATGGCACTAAACTATAGTTAATAATACTGCATTGTACAGTTGTCCCTCCATATCCATGGGAAATTGACTCCAGGACCTCCTGTGCATACCAAGATCAAGAATGTTCATGTCCCTGATATAGAATGGCATAATATTTGCATATAACTTATGCACATCCTCACATATACTTAAATAATCTCTAGATTCCTTAAAATTCTTAATACAATGTAAATGCTATGTGTATTAGTCTGTTCTCACACTGCTAATAAAGACATACCCAAGACTGGGTAGTTTATAAAGGAAAGTGTTTTTTGTTTGTTTGTTTGTTTTGAGACGGAGTCTCACTCTGTCGCCCAGGCTGGAGTGCAGTGGCGCGATCGCGGCTCACTGCAAGCTCTGCCTCCTGGGTTCACACCATTCTCCTGCCTCAGCCTCCCGAGTAGCTGGGACTACAGGCACCCGCCACTACGCCCGGCTAATTTTTTTGTGTTTTTTTTTAGTAGAGAGGGGGTTTCACCGTGTTAGCCAGGATGGTCTCGATCTCCTGACTTCGTGATCCGCCCGTCTCCGCCTCCCATAGTGCTGAGATTACAGGCGTGAGCCACCGGGCCGGCCAGGAAAGTGGTTTAATGGACTCACAGTTCCAGATGGCTGGGGAGGCCTCACAATCATGGCAGAAGGTGAATGGTGGCAGGCAAGAGAGCTTGTTCAGGGGAACTCCCCCGTTTATAAAACCATCATACCTCATGAGACTTATTCACTACCACAAGAACAGTATGGTTCAATTAACTCCACCTGGTCTGACTTGACATGTGGGGATTATTACAATTCAAGGTGAGATTTGGGTGGGGGCACAGCCAAACCATATCACAATGTAAAAAGTTTTCTTATGCTATATTTTAGGGAATAACAAGAAAAAAAGTCTGTACATGTTCACTACAGATGCAGGTTTTTTTCTGAGTATTTTTTACCCATGGTTTGTTGACCCCACAGATGCAGAACCCATGGATATGGAAGGCTAACTATATTCTCGAAATCTGCTAAGATCTGATCTTAAGTGTTCTTACCACAAAAAAAAAAAAAATCATACTATGTGATGTGATTAGTATGTTAATTATCTTTATTGTGGTTACCATTTTACAATGTATGCATCTATAAAAACATCACATTGTACACTTAAAATATATATAATTTTTATTCCTTAAGTATACCTCAATACGGCTGGAAAATAAATAAACATATAAAAGGAGCAGCTGCTATTTATCTCTAGCCAGTTGCTACTATCTAGAAATTTGAATGTAATCTTACAAAACTTTCTATTTTTGGACAGGAAGCAAGATCAATTACAAATTACTTTCTCAATTTGTACATAGTTGCAACTATTGCAAAACAATTATGTAAGAAAAATTTTCTGGTCTGAATTTGGACTCTGAGTCCTCAGTTTACAGCATTTTCTATTCAGAGTTACACAGAAAGTCAGATCATAACCAGATGCTTGCTTACCTGTGACAGAATCAGAATAAGAGGAGTAATGATTGTCCAATGTCACTAGTCTAATAAAGTCCCAAGTAGCATTTCCACTAGAGATAGTGTTGCCAATGAGGATCAGAAATACCATAAGTTCACTTAATCTATTCCCTGCATCTATTTCCAAACTAAGCATGGCCTTGCCATTGGCTGAGAGATACTTGTGATCCAACAGTTGAGATTCCATTTCTCCAGTATTGTATATATAACTATGTCCAAAATTTTCTCAACAACTCTCCATTCTTTCTATGCCTCGAGAATGACCAAGCCCATTCTGATTTTTTAAAAACATCTTTTATAGATATGTTCATACATTCTTTTTTGTTAATGAGATATTGGTTGGCCTGGGGACAGTCCTGTCTCCTCCAAGTGAATTTGGATTTGCCTGCTCAGATCCTTCCTGTGGTGATCTTATACTTAACTTTTGAGTGTGGAATCTTATCTTCTTCGTGTCCAAGTTCTTGGGGGGTTTACATCAATGTGGACTCTAATTCTGACCTATATTAAAACTAGCTCATGGCACAGAGTCTTCAAGGTCATGGAGTGGCATATATTTCCAGATGCAATAAACACATACATAAATAGGTTAAAGGTTAGTCTTCGTCTAAAATATCAAACCAGTTGCTAAACTAGGTGACATTTATAGTATCATGTGTTGTCTGTTCTGGGTTTTTTTTTTTGTTTTTTTTTTTTTTTTGAGACAGAGTCTCTCTCTGTTGCCCAGGCTGGAGTGCAGTGGCGCCATCTCGGCTCACTGAAAGCTCCACCTCCTGGGTTCACACCATTCTCCTGCCTCAGCCTCCTGAGTAGCTGGGACTACAGGCACCCGCCACCACGCCCGGCTAATTTTTTTGTATTTTTAGTAGAGACGGGGTTTCACCACGTTAGCCAAGATGGTCTCGATCTCTAGACCTCGTGATCCGCCCGCCTCAGACTCCCAAAGTGCTGGGATTACAGGCGTGAGCCACTGCGCCTGGCCTGTTCTGGGTCTTAATGAGTGCCAGCAACCTGCCATTTGCCCAGAAGGAGTTGAGAAGATCCTTGTATTGTTCTTAAAAAAAAAAAAAAAAAAAATGTGGTACATAATAGTTACATATATTTATGGGGTGCATGGGATATTTGGATACAGGCATGCAAGGAGAAATAAGCACATCATGGGGAATGGGGTATCCATCCCCTCAAGCATTTTTCCTTTGAGTTACAAACAATCCAGTTACACTTTCTAAGTTATTTTAAGATACACAGTTATTATGGACTATAGTCACCCTGTTGTGCTATCAAACAGTAGGTCTTACTCATTCTTTCTATGTTTTGTACCCATTAAACATCCCCACCTCTCCGGCAGTCATCTACAATTTGTATTGTTCTTAGCAATCAGGGTACACTACAACCAGATATCAGGCACTCTAATTACTGCCCCACTGCTTCCTCATCCTTCACAAACAAACAGTGCATACGACAGAGGGAACAAAGCATTGGATTTTCACAAATAACCAATCATGTTCCCCATGGGATCTTGAGTTGATGGGGCCATGTTTGTGGCACTGCTTTTAGCCAGTTTTGTGGGGGTGGTGGCAATGCTATCTCAATATTCTTCTTGCTTAGCATCCCACCTAGGTTACCAGGGAGCTTGCCATGAAGGCCACTTGCTGGACAGTAGCTCCAGGTTTCCCATCCATGACTCCAGAGGCAATAAGAGTCAAACAAATAGGCATGTGGTTTCTCAGTTGCTGTTTAATGAAGCTCCAATAATCTTTTACATATGATCTGTTTGGACCAGTAGTGGTCACCACTTCCCATTACCTAAGAACTATATATAGCTTTCCTTCTTTCATGCTTACCCTGTACACTATACAAAGAGGCAGTGTGGTAGAGTAATAAAAAGTATGGGCTCTAGAGCAAGATTGACTTCACAGCTTGCTCTGCTACCTAGCAGGCTCATGCCTCAATTTCCTCACTTGTAAAAATAGAAATTAACATAGAACTTATTTCATACATCTTTGAAACTATTAAATGAGTTAATGCTAGACACTTAGAATAGTACCTGGCATATTATTAGCACTATATAAATTTTATTTAGCTATTATTTTTACTCTCACCTACATTATCATCACCATGACTGTGCATTTATTAATTTTTTTCTGATAATTCTGCTCACTGATCCCATAATTTCATATATATTTGTCAAACACATGTCCCAATTTCTGGTTTGGAAAATATGTTCATCATAAATAAAGAAAATATATTTTTAAAACAATGCTGCTGTTCAATTTTCCTAAACTTAAATGCCAGCTGTAGAGTGCCCTGGCAGGAAACACCTCCTGATGTCTTCTAGTCCCTTGCACTCTTGGTCCATAAAGGGCTAATTTCTTTAGATTATTTAGCTCAAAATCAAGTCTCAAATGTCAAACAGCAAATGTGTTTTCCTTTTTTAATCCGAAAAGGATATTTGCATGCTAATTCAAGGTTCTTGCCATCTAGATCATATACTCTTCTCAAATTAATGAGGCTTTTTAAACACTAGTGTAACTTTCATTTTGGCTCTGCTCAGGATAATTAGAGTTTTGGTCATTTAAAATAATTTCCAGAAAAACTTCTGTAGTAGCGATCATTGCTATATTAGTGTAATAAGTCAGTCTACCTAGTAAGCACATGCGACTCACTACTTTTCACATGTTGTTTTCATTAGTCAAGATATTGAGGGAAAAAGACATAAGTCTTGTTACAGAGGTGACATTTTCAGTTACCCATTACTGTGTAATAAACCACCTCAAAATTTAGTGACTTGTACCAACAGCCATGTAAGTATCTTTCATGTTTCTGTAGGATTTACTGGGATCAGTTGGGTGGTTCTTCTGCTCCACAGGATATCGGCTGAGTCTCCAGCCAAGTTATATAGGGCTTTAACTGCACTGGAACATCCAAGATGGTTCCCTCTCAGGCTGGCAGTTGGTACTGGCTTTCCACTGGGAGCATCTCTGGGGCTGCAGAACAAAACATCTCAGGGCTCATGGTGCTTACAGCATGGCAGCTGGTTTTTGAGAAGGAGTATCACAAAAGTGAGTGCTCCAACAGGAAAAAAGTGGAAGCTGTTAGTTCTTCTGAGGCCTAAACTCAGAAGTCTCAGAATATTCTATTAGTCAAAGCAGTCACAGGAGTAGCCCAAATTCAAAGGGAAGGGGTGTAACTCCATCTCTTCCTGTGAGGATGGGACTACAGTACAGGGAGGAGAAGAACTGTAGGAGCTACCTTTGGAGACTGGTTACCACCGTAACCAAATACTTCCTCTTTCTTACAGATTTCTTCTGTCCGCTGATGGACAACAAATGGATTAAAGGACTCATTCAAAAGACAGAACAGGCCGAGCTCATGCCTGTAATCCCAGCACTTTGGGAGGCTGATGCAGGCAGATGACTTGAGGTCAGGAGTTCGAGAGCAGCCTGGCCAACATGGTGAAACCCTGGCTCTACTAAAAATACAAAAATTAGCTCTGTGTGGTGGCACGTGCCTGTAATCCCAGCTACTTGGAAGGCTGAGGCACAAGAATCACTTGAATCCAGGAGGCAGAGGTTGCAGTGAGCCGAGGACACACTACTGCACTCCAGCCTGGGTGATGGAGTGAGACTCTGTCTCAAAAAATAAAAAAATAAAAAGTAAAAATAAAAAGACAGAACAGATTATGATTAATGTCTTTAAATGTTGTTGAAACACAGTAAAAAGAAATATGATCTTGGAATCAGAACACTGGAGTTCTCCATCAGGCTCTATGATTTATAAGCTAATGTAACCCAGAACAACTAACCTAAAGTGAATATCAAAGATTATTCTCTAACAAGATCAGTCTGAGGAAAAATAGGCAAAGACCCACTTTGTGAAGGAAAGTAAAATAACTGATATAGTCAACATGCAACTTTCTAAGAAAAAAAAAAACATTTATCAGACTTAAAAAAACAAATGCAGTTTCTCAATATTGTCCCAGTATACTATCAGGCTTCTCTAATAGTTGGTATAACAACAAAACATATAAGCTATATTGCCAAGCAAGGCTAAAGACAAATGTCACCAGGATGGAGTGAGGAACTGGGATGCAGAACACAGGCAAAGGCAAAGAGAATAGCACAGTTCTTCTGGCCTGTCTGTTTTCTTATACAGATTTTCTGAATTAAAAAACAATTTTAAATTATAGTTTTTCAACCCTAGTTCTATACTAAAACTACCTGTGGAACTTCAAAAGGCATAAGTTCATCTTGTGCATCCTATTCCTCCTATCTGTAACACATTTTACTCTTGATAAATTTCAATTCATCCTTTAAGTCTCAGTTCAGAAGTCATCTTCTACATGAAGGCTTCCTGGAAATCCCCACAGCCCAGGCTAGATTTTTGTATCCCTCTTTTGTGTTCTCATAAATTACCCCGTTTCAAATGTGTTCTATTTTCTTGTTTCTCTTCCTCAATATACTGTAAACTCCTTGGAAGCTAATGAATCCCCACAGTGCCACCACAAAGGCAAACAGACACACAAAAGGAGGGAAGGGAAGGGTAAGGAGAGGGTAAGGGGAGGGGAGGGGAAGGCAGGGGAAGGCAGGGGAAGGGAGGGGAAGGGAGGAAAAGGGAGGGGAAGGGAGGGGAAGGGAGGGGAAGGCAAGGGAAGGGAAAAATAATTCATAGGTTCACTATCTTTTGATCATCTCCAACACACACATGCACACACATTTACAACTGGCATCCCACCAAGAGATTCTAAATCAGTAGATATATATTTTTTTTTTTTTGAGACAGAGTCTTGCTCTGTTGCCCAGGCTGAAGTGCAGTGGCACAGTCTTGGCTCACTGCAACCTCTGCCTCCCAGGTTCAAGTGATTCTTCTGCCTCAGTCTCCCAAGTAACTGGGACTACAGGCATGCACCACCATGCCCGGCTAATTTTGTATTTTTAATAGAGATGGGGTTTCACCATATTAGCCAGGCTGGTCTCAAACTCCTGACCTCGTGTTCTGCCCATCTTAGCCTCCCAAAGTGCTAGGATTACAGGCGTGAGCCACCACGCCTGGCATCAGTAGGTATATATTTTTATAGATTCTAATTGTGAAGAATAGCCAGGGCTGATGTTTACTGTATTATCTTTGGCAAGTGATATGGTTTGGCTGTGTCTCCACCCAAATCTCATCTTGAATTGTAGCTCCCATAATTCCCACATGTTGTGGGAGGAACCCAGTGGGAGATAATTGAATCATGGGATGGTTCCCCCATACTGTTCTCATCATAGTAAATAAGTCTCACGAGATCTGATGGTTTTGCAAGGGATTTCCCCTTTCACTTGCCTCTCATTCTCTCTTGCACGCTGCCATGTGAGATGTGCCTTTTGCCTTCCACCATGACGGTGAGGCCTCCCCAGCCATGTGAAACTGTGAGTTCATTAAACCGCTTTTTTTTTAAATTACCCAGTCTCAGCTATGTCTTTATCAGCAGCATGAAAATGGACTAATACAGCAGCAAAAAGTTAGCTTATACTAGGACAAAAATTCTATATTGATCCAAACGTTGGGCATGAAAATGCAAGGGTGGGAACATTGTATGTTTCTCCTGGTCCAGATATGAAAACCAAGGAAAATAGCTAATATTTCTGAGTACTTACTCAGCAACAAGCACTGTTCCAGATGTGCTAAATATACTTTATTTTCACTGTAACAACACCCTTACCTTAGTATGTTCATTTCTACTGATAAAGAAATTGAGGAATGGTATAGAGAAAATAAGTAATTCAGGTCACGTAGCAGATACAGCCTGGCCCTCAAAAGTAACCACAGCAATATTGAGACTGTGCCCCTTCAGCTTTCTTTGTATAGTGCTAAGCACAAGAATATGTACAGATTATTTTGTGCTCAATAAATATCAGAAGCAGCATATGGCTTACCTCGTCTCTATCTGTAATGAGAAAACATACAAGTGAGCATAATAAGATTAAACCACAAAAACCACTAAGGTGAGAAGTGGATATTGAACTATAGTCCTGCCATGGAAGTTAGGAAGGTGGCAGACAATGGGATATAAAATAATACAGCAGAGAAAGTAATGATCGAGCTGTATAAAATGTATTCTGAGCAATAGGTGACACATTTTCATGATGCATTCACTCTGAGCATTCTTTCCTTTCCACCAGAATCCAGCATCAGGGTCAGCTTCATGATGTACAACTTGTGCAGACACACAGGGCCCATGTATAGAAGGGCCCTGTTCTTGGTTTAATGCCCTGCTCTCAATGTCCTGAAAGTTTTAATAATTTTTGAACAGGCTGGACACTGTGGCTTACGCCTGTAATCCCACCACTTTGGGAGGCTGAGGTGGGCAGATCACAAGGTCAGGAGATCGAGACCACCCTGGCTAACACGGTGAAACCCCGTCTCTACTAAAAATACAAAAAAATTAGCCAGGTGTGGTGGCAGGCGCCTGTAGTCCCAGCTACTCGGGAGGCTGAGGCAGGAGAATGAGTGACTCCGGGAGGTGGAGCTTGCAGTGAGCTGAGATGGTGCCACTGCACTCCAGCCTGGGCGACAGAGTGAGACTCCATCTCAAAATAATAATGATACTAATAATAATAATAATAATTTTTGAACAAAAAAACACCACATCTTCATTTTACACTTAGTCCCACAAATCATGTAGCTTGGTCATGATCAGGAGATTCTGCAAAACCTCTCACCGCACAGCAATATATAAAGGAGATATTTTATAATAGGCAACTACTATATTTGCCTATTATATACACAATACAGTCACCATATTTGCAAAAATGGAGCAAGTTGCTTGAATATCTGCAATCATAAATAAAAAGAGAATTTTTAGACTTACAGAAATGTAGACAGAGACTTAGAAGTCCTTGCAATCAGCATATCAGTCTTAAATCAAGGGAGTGACAAGGCTGACATGAAGCAGATTAGATCAGCAGGTATTGGCCCAGCATGGAAGACAAAACTGAATCAATGGACAACAGTGAACAAGGACAGTAAGAAAAGAGACGTGGATGAAAATTAGAAAGAAAATACCCTTAGCAGTATTGGCAGAGTGTTTTTTTCCCAAAACTCTCTAGAAAAATGAATTGGTAATAAATATCAGGGGGACATAAATTTATGTGGATATCATTTGTGATGATGTTTATGCATAAGTGAACTGCTTGGTAATCTCTATATAATTAATTTCATGATGTGAGTTCAGTCATTTTCGATTAATCATTTTGATGTCTTTGTAAACTATTGAGTTAGAGGAACCCCTCCAGAATTGTTAATCAAAGGAAAGTAACTGGATATTTGTGCTTAAATTCTAATTGCTCACAGGGAACATATGAGGTAAGCAGACCATAATAATGGTCCTATGAAGACTCTTTCCCCATTTAAGTGAGCTAGCTGCTTAGAAGATAGCACCTGGAAGAAACAGGTGTTCATAACAAATGGCTAATATTTCAATATTTTATGTACATTCTTTTTAATCCCTTTAAAAACTCTTTGAGGCAGATGCTATTTTGATCCCCACTTTATTGATGGGGAAACTAAGGTACAGAGGGGTTAAGTTTATCCTTAACATCATATAATTAAGCCATATTTGAATCAAACAGCAAACAGATAGACACATTAAAGAAAACAAATACAATTTCTATCATCTGAGAGATATACCTCTAGACTTCTATCCAGGAGTATAATTCTGGTGCAGTGCTCTGACATATGCTTTATACTACATTGTTTGCTCTTTTGTTTGCCTTGTAACTAGAACTTATCATCCTGGTCCTCCCAAACACCTGTGAACTAGTTCATTCATTTTACAAAGTATCTTTTTCCCACTGAATTGGGATATTCATATACCAAATACAGTTGTCCTTCAGTATATGTGTTGGATTGGTTCCAGGACTGCTCATATGTATCAAAATCCAGGCATACTCAAGTCTCACTGTCAGCTCTACTGGGACTCAAGTATAGGTATATATGGAAAGATGGCCCTCCATATGGGGTTTTGCATCCTGAAAAGGCTATATTTTTTATTAATGTTTGGTTGAATAAAATTCATGTGTAAGTGGACCCACGCAATTCAAACCCATGTTGTTTAAGCATCAACTGTTAGTTATGTATATATATATATGCATATATACACACACATATATATACTCATATATGTGTGCATACATATGTGACAAGCACAGCCTTTAACCCACACTCACATACAAAAACTAATTGTAAAATAGACCATGATCTAAATATAAAATCTAAAACTATAAAACAGAAGCCTGGACCACCACAGTATCTTCAAAATGGACTTTTAGAAAATTCATTGAACTCTAACCCTAAATAAAATACTTTTTCCATCCCCTTTGTCAAATTTAGCTTTTTAAAATGATGTGATTAAAAGAGAATAGGTTTCAAAGTTCAGCCTAAAAAATAATAAAAGAAAGTAGTAAGAATTTCACTATGCTTTCTGCTTAAAAATGACTTTGTTAATACATTATCTCAGATCAAAACAAACCAAAGCACCAGAGGATCAGACATGGTTTAGGATTAAGCCCTTAGAAATATTCTTTTCCTTTGAATACAGAACATCTCTAAGAAATTTCCTAACACTTGACCGACACTGACACAACTCAGCACAACAAGCTCTGCAATGGTGCAAAAGCGATACACATTCAGTAGAAACCATACTTCTAGTACCCATATAAACATTGTTTTTCACTTGCAGTATAATATTCAATAAATTATATGAGATATTTAGCACATTATTATTATAAAGTAGGCTTTGTGTAAGATGATTTTACTCAACTGTAGGCTAATATAAGTGTTCTAAGCATGTTTGGGGTAGGCTAGACCAAGCTATGATATTCAGTAGGTTAGATGTATTAAGTGCCTATTGAGACATAACTCCATTATAAGTCAAGGAGCATTTGTATATTCGTTTGCTAGGGACTTCATAACAAAATAACACATACTTGGTGGCTTAAACAACAGAAATTTATTTTTTTCACAGCTCTAGAGGCTAAGAGTCCAAGATCAAGGTGTTGTCAGAGTTGGCTTTCTCTGAGGCCTCTCTCCACTGGGCTTGCAGATGGCTTCCCTCTTGCTGCCTCTTCACATGCAAACACCTTCTTGGTGTATCTTTTTTCCCTGTTTTCTAATATTTTTTACTGACATATAATAGTGGTACATATTTGGAGGGTACATGTGATATGTTTATGACTATATACAATGCGCAGTGATCAAGTCAGGTTGATGAGGATATCCATTACCTCAAACAGTTTTCTATGTGTTAGGACAATTTTTCTCTTCTGGCTATTTTGAAACATACAATATATTATTGTTAACTATAATTTTCCTACTCTACCATCGAATACTACAACATATCCCTTTTATCTAACTGTATTTTGTACCTCTTAACCAACTTCTCTTCATCCTCCTCATCCTCCTTTTCCCAGCCTCTGGTAATCACCATTCTACTCTCTACCTCCATGAGATTTACTTTTTCAGGTTCCCACATATGAGTGAGAACACATGATATTTGTCTTTCTGTGCTTGGCTTATTTCATTTAACACAATGTCCCCCAGTTCCTTCTATGTTGCTAAAACATCAGGATTTCATTCTTCGTTATGGTTGAATAGTAGCCCACTGTGTATATGTACCACATTTTCATTATCCATTCATCCACTGATGGACATTTACGTTGATTCCATATCTTGGCTATTAGAAACAGTGCTGCAAAAAACATGTGAGTGCAGATATCTCTTTGACACACTGATCTGCTTTCTTTTAGATATATACCCAGAGTGGGATTGTTAGACACCAGTCAACTGGATTAGAGCCTACCCTAAAGGCCTCATTTTAACTTAATCGTCTCTTTAGTGCCTTATCTCCAAATACAGTCACATTCTGAGGTACTAGGGGTTAAGGCTTCAACATATGAATCTGGGGGGAATGCAATTAAGTTCATAATAATTGGAAAGAAGACACACCCAGGGAGTGAGAGAAAAGCAGCCAATGGTGAGAAAATGCCAAAGCCAGGCTTGGTGTCCTTCCCAACCCAGCTGTGAGGTGACCTGCCTCTTTCTTTCCTCTCAGCTTTCTTCCTGCAGAGAGACTGAAAAAAGATCCTTGGTCTCATCTTCCAACCCTGAAGAGTGTGGAGATGTTAAAGCAAGGTAGAGAATGAGAGAAGAGCATAGGAACCAGCTGTATTGAAAATCTCCAGAATGCTGGGGTTGAGAGAAAGTTCTAACTGGGGCATAGAAAGTAGCCCTTTATCTCTTGACCCTTCAATCTTTCTTTATGACACATCATAGAGAAGCTCTCTCTTGCTTTTTATTCCTCACCAGCTGGCTTTGGGGTCTTCCAGAGTTGTTCAAGAAGGGAAGCCATGCATGGAGATAGAAATTATGTAATGCTGAACAACCCACAGCTCCACAGACTTAGTACACATCAGTACCCTCTTTCCTAGTAGCTTATCCTATAGAACAAACATCATTCCTTAATTTTCAGCATAAACTATTCAGAATTTACATTGCTTTGGATTCCAAACTAGCCGAATTGAAAAATGTGTTGTCAGTCGGGTGCAGTGGCTCATGCCTGTAATCCCAGAACTTTGGGAGGCCGAGGTGGGAGGATCACTTGAGCCCAGGAGTTGGAGACCAGACTGGCTAACATGGTGAAACCCCAGCTCTACTAAAAATACGCAAACTAGCTGGAAATGATGGGGCATGCCTACAATCCCAGTTACTCAGGTGGCTGAAGCACAAGAATCAGTTGACCCCAAAAGGCGGAGGTTGCAGTGAGCCGAGATCATGCCACTGCACTCCACCCTGGATGACAGAGCAAAACCTTGCCTCAAAAAAAAAGAAAGAAAGAAAGAAAGAAAAGGAAATGAAAAGAAAAATGTGCTGTACTGATAGCAGTAAAGGCATTGGATAAATATTACAGTAAAAAAAAAAAATGGGTAGCGCACACTTTAAATAGATGTATTTCAGGATAAGGATATATTTCCCCTGGAAAAGTTTGCCACCTTCTGCTGTCCTATGATATTCATATCAGGTAAAATGGAATTATTATAGCACCTCAAAATTACCAATAACCATTTTTTTTCCTAGTGAAAATTTATTGGAGCATAGTTTTCTAATTACAGCAATTTGCTACTAACATCTAAAATGATTTCATGTATAAAATCCATAAAATTGAAGAGAAATCTATCCCTTACTCATGCAAAATGTTATGGTCCGTTTTTCAAAGTGAGTGTTAACTTGTGGCGGTGTAATTAGACGTGTGTAGTAGATGATCCATGCAGGTGAATTGTTTGACTTTCAGTGAATAATTTTGTGTCAAATTCTCTTACTCTTAAATGGTTCATATTTATTTTTTGAGAGTACCAGATCTCTTCTGGCTCATTTTACACACTTTGTGTCTGACTCCCGGGAATTTCCTGTTGTAAGGTATTTGTACCATGATTTACAGCTGCAACAAGCTGAGAAGTCTGAGGCAAGCAGTCACTGTATTTCATGACCACATAACAAAGTTGTTTTGCACTCAGAAAATAGTCAGTAGGATTTCATTGAGTTTTGTAACTTATAGCCAAATCCAAGTGACAAAATTCCACCAAAAGAAAATTATTTCTGATTTTCTCTCTCCTCATCTGTATTGCCAGTATCATGACCCAATTTGGGTGTTCCTTAAAACCCAGTCCTGAGTTATTGCGATACCTTCTTAACACATTTCCTTAGTTCAAAGTCTACACAATCCCTGCAGTAATTTGTTTTGTATCCACCACTAGGCTAATCCTGTTATAGCATTGGCTGCTGCCACCAGACTACTTCCCACCTCCTACTATGTCTTCTCGAAAATATCCCCAGTCAATGTTAAGATAGAACACAGACTTTAGACTCTGTATTCAAGGCCCTCTAAAAACTGTTTTAACATTCCAGTTGCCCAACACAAACCATATTATTAGTCAGATCTATCTCTATATGGGCATCCTCATTTATGGTATTTATAATCATGCTTGTCCTCATCTTCCGGCCAACCTAGAAAATTCTCTTATCCTCCTTCCTATCCTACACTTTTTTATTTCACATCTCATCTTCTAAATAAAGCTTCTGATAACCATTCCAGGTTACGATGATCTCACCAAGCCTTAATTTCTCACTTCCTTTATTTTCTGAATTAAGCAAACCACCTAAATGTAAACATAAATGCATCTAATGTAATGCTATATGTAAATATTATAGGTAAATGCATCTCTCTAACAAACTACATGTGCTTCAAAGGAAGAAAATCACTTTGTTCCTCATTTGATTTCTCCTACATGCTTCACATATTATCAGGCACATGGTAGAGATATAGATGTAGATATACATATATTACATAAATATATGTATATAAATAAGACAAGCACTTATTTAATTCAATTTATCATATTAATTAATATATTTTTTCATTATGTTGATATTAATCCATAAGATTCATTCAGGAGTATGATCACTTATTCACTCTGTGATTTTTGAGCAAGTTGCTTAACCTCCCTATGATTAGTTTTCTCATATGTAAAATGAAAACGATAATAGTACTTTCCTTATTTCGATTTATTGTGAGCATTGAATAAATAACAGTTTAGCACAATACCTAGCACATAGAAAGCACTCAGTGTTTTACCACCACACCCTCTTCCTCCTTCCCATCCTCCTCCTCTAGCTGCTGCTGCTCCTGTTTCTTCATCTACTCAGATAGATCAGTTCATTCATCCACTCATACTTTCATTTATTCCATCAGTAAGTCAGTCAACAAATATTTGTCTTCTGTGTAGCCCACGTAGCTTATTTCTAATGCAGTCATTTTCAAACTTTGCACTTCAGAGCCCTGCTATGGCTATCACAGAAGAAGTTGGGCGACAAGAAAACATAACTCCAAGCCACCTTAGCCCTAAGTCAACCAGAGCAACAAAGCTTTCATTTGTACTACAAAAGAACAACAGCTGAACGAGTCTGAAAACCAATATTTTAATGCATAAATTTCACCACCAATGTTATTGCTCTCATAAGTTCTGTAGCTCCCAAGCCTGCTGTTTTTCTACTACCCATTCTTTTATAAATAGTCTTCCCCAAAACTCAATGCAAAGGCTTAAATAAAATTAAGGACTACAGCTTTCCTCCTCAAAAAGGTTTCCTCACATTTTTCTACCATGTTTCATTCCGGGTTTCATAATCAGTTCTATAATAATGGTAAAATACATACAGTGCAGGGGTACAAAAACTAATCACTGAAAAGCAGAATTCAGTAAGATTAAGTCATTTTCCAGCCCAATTATTAAACAAATATTTATAGAGTGCTCACTGCACGCCAGGGATTCTTCTCAAAACCAGTCTGAATCATAAATATTAGAAAATATATTATTCCAGCAATATTTCCCATCCTCCTTTAATTAATGTGTTCTTTGAACAAATATGGAAATATCTCTCTTCAATATTATTTGGAAATTGAACATACAGCAAATATTTTGACAGAATAAAAATCATAAAATAATCATTTTAATACATATTATTTTATACTTTCAATGTGTGCAGTTGGTTTGCCTACCACAAATTCTTTCTCCAGCTCTTGTGTAAGATAGGCTGCAGGTAAATTTCTGCCCCAAACTTGTTGCTTTGCTTTGCTTTCATAGCCAAAAATTCAGAAAACCACACTTAAAATAAGCATGCAATTACAACACAAAATATGTATTTCAAACTGTACAATGCTCTCGCCCTGAATCTAGGCACCCACTTGTTATGTGCACCAAGGAAAGGCAATGATTAATAAACAAAGTAAGTATTCTTAATATGTTATATAATGCTCTATTAATGATATAAATATAGCTTTAATTTCCCCCATTGTGTGACTTTTGAAAGGTCTCCTTTCTATAATAGATCATATCATAAATGTTTTGAAGGAGTCATTTAATTAATTCCCTCCCTGAAAACAGCAAGCCTAATGCTAATACTACCCAGGAATTCAGTTATCTCTACTTTTAATTAAATTTTTCACCATTTTTAGCTCATATCTGATTAATGACAAAAACTACACCTATTTTTATTTATATTGGATGAAAGACAAAAGATAAAGATGTCTTTTTCATCAACTTAAATACAAATAGGATCATATAAGCAATTAACCAATAGTCTCCCATCTTTGAATGAGGTCTTAACATGAAAAGCACCTTCCTTACTATTAAAACAAGAAATTATTTTCACAAGAACAGTGAAATTTGCAGTGAAGGCTCACTGATGTCATTACCCTCAGAATCCTCAGATTTTATGACTCTGCTTTCCACTCTTCTCTCCATGTGTACTAATTGGAGTTTGTGACTTTGGAGTACTAATGGCACAACTGCAGATATAACAGGCAGTAACCAACAAACCATTATCTCATGTTATACACATAACAAGGATTTTGGGGTTTGGGTTTGATTTTGTTTTGTTTGTTTTCTTGTTTTGTTTTGTTTTCTGTCTGCCTTCTTGGTTTTTCATTGGCTGTTTCCTGGGAACTGAGAGCAAGGGATAAGGCAAACAAAAAAAAGAATAAGAAGAAGGTTCTTCCAGGGCCGGGCAAGTTGGCTCACGCCTGTAATCCCAGCACTTCTCAAGGTCGAGGCCAGTAGATCGCATGAAGCCAGGAATTCGAGACCAGCCTGGCCAACATGGTGAAACCCCATCTCTACTGAAAATACGATAATTAGCCAGGAGTGGTGGCGCACGCCCGTAATCCCAGCTACTCGGAAAGCTGAGGCACAAGAATTCACTTGAACCCAGGAGGCAGAGGCTGCAGTAAGCAGAGACTGCCCCACTGCACTCCAGCCTGGGCAACAGAGGAAGTGAGACTCCGTCTCAAAACAAAACAAAAGAAAAAAAAAAAAAACAAAGTTCTTCCGATACAGCATCAGCAGATGATGTTATGAAGACTGCTAACGTTCTCTTGTTTTATAGAAATGTATTAATAATTTTTTTCTATCAGATTTTTTTTTCTATCAGTTAAAGAAATCAGAATCTGTCAGCTGCCAAAACCAATAGTCATGCCCTACTATGTTTCTTCCATCCAAGGACCTCAATTTATAGGCAGTAGAAACAGATTTATTTCAAACTCCAGCAACCAGATTAGTAATTGGGTAGACAGCAGTAGTAGAAGCTGTGGGACCTGAATTATAAGTGGAACTATTTGGTGAAAGCTTCTCTTTTAGTATTAAAACTGTGCCATCCCTGAATTTCTATAACTCTGTGTCTCTCAATTCTCCTTCTTCAGCTCAAACTCCTTATCTTTTGTCATCTCTGCCACTTTCCTTCCTCCTTCCAACCCATGGATGTTCCTGTCTGAAATTCAGTTTAAGGACTTTGAGATATTCTTCTTGAATTTAATTTTTTATTTTTAGTTTTTATGATATTCTTGACCTAGTCCCCTTTTGCCTCACAGAGTGAGGCTTCAAATCCTGTCTAATTTTAAACTGTTTCTTTCTTTCTGTTCCCATTAACACTCTGCTCATGAGCTTGTGACATCCTGTCTATATTCTGACAGTTTCTGAAGTCAAATGAAAAACCACATGCTAAGCACGTATCACAAGGACCAGCACATAACAGATGCATAATAAATCTAGTTCCTGTCCTTCCTCATCTTCCAACTGGTTTCCTTGATGTCAGCCTGCTCCTCAGCAACAGTTCTTACACATTAACACAGTTTTTGCACACATTACCTTCCACTTGTAAACTTTCAGTTTACCTTCTATCTCTCCTGATGTGTGACATCACACATCTTAAAAAAAAAATTACTCTTAATCCTACCAGATCTCCTTAGTATTTGCCAAATGGCCATTCACATTTCCACTCTTCTTTCCATGCACACTTCAGTCCCTTTTCCTGCTGTCCACTAATATATCTAACTCTCCCTTTAAAGTGTATCTTAAATCCCATATGCTCTAACTACTTCCACCTTTTCTGAGTTCTTTTGGCATTTACAGATATTTACAATCATTAGGATGTGAAAAGCTGTTTGAAATCCCATCTATTTGTAAGGTCAAATAGACCTTACAACAAGGTCCATCAACACTGGCTGTTGTTGGCATGCTTTGCTTTAGCTAATAGCATTGCTCATATCAACAATATTTTCAACTTTAAAAATTTCCTAAGTAGAACTGCTTCTGTAACATAAGCTTCGATCAATCAATCTATATATATACATATATAACATATAATTTTGTAGTACTATCTTTTAGCAAATGTTTACTCCATCTAGCATATGAGTGGCTTTGAGGCTTGTATAACCTTAAACATGTTTGTTTCCTACTTCCCTAGCATAATAACAATCTCAGTCAATATTTGTTGATTATAATAAAAAGAAAATGAAAATCTTTTCCCACTCACATCACAGAAATACTGTTGTGAAAATACAATATATTTAAAGCACCATGAGCTCCTTTCTCTGAGATATGCAATATATTTATACTGGAAGAAAATACGGTGTTTTTTGTTTTTACTCTTTTTGCAGTATTGGATTCTGAGGAAAAAGAATAACAATACAAACCTGTCATTTCTCAAAGAAAAATGTGTGTATTTACAACCTGTTAAATATGGATTTCTGGACTCTGAAGCAATTAATTATTTGTATAATTATCTGGGAAAGATAAAATCAGATTCATTAGCCAAAAAAATTGTGACATGCCAGCACTAGGTCAGTTTTAGGAATGGAGCTTGAAATACATATTGATGAGTCTGCACAGAGCACAAAGGAATATTGCTTCTAGTTCAGAGCAAACAGTGAATTGTCAGTTGAGCTGGCACGGGGCAGTCTCTAGGACAATGTTAAAGGAGAGACTTACAACATTCTTATAGAAATTCTAAAAATGAGATACTCTTAGAATCTAAAATAGAGCTGTTATATTAAAGTCCATCCTATACAAATTTGTGTTCTTGTGAAGCCCAAAGTGCCTTCATGTTGAACAAAATACTAAATTCAAGATTCATATGTATAAGGAATTTAGATAAGAAAAACAGGTCTCAAAGAACTTAAGAAATCAAGATAGAGAGTACATAGATAAGGTGTCATCAAATTATTAACACACAAATGATAGGAATTATATGACCACAGATCCATATTTTAAACAGCATTGTTATATAGAAAGAAGAGTTTTAGACCAGAGACTTACAGTCCAGAAGTAGTTTATTCATCTTTTACTTTGTCATCTTCTCTCAGCAAGTCAAAATTCTCATCTATAAAATGGTAGTACAAATACCCATCCCTTTTTCCCCATAATAGGTTGTCACGAAGAAAAATAAAACAGTGTTTTCAAATGTAATTTGATTTCTTTGAGGAATTTGCACACATAAATCCAATTATACATAGTTGTAAATTTGTTATTCACTTTTTCCTCAAGCTACTAATTGCCCCAAAACAGCTAAGCAAAGCAGCTCAGTTAGGAAACAGCCGACTTTTCTGCTTTTTGATCTGTTTCTGATCTAACTGAGCCAGGCTGGTACATTACTGTTGATAACGGCACATTTTAACAAATTTTATTTAAATACATCAGGAACCCATCACTTCCCAATTTGGATTTGAAAATAACTGCTGGAACAGACAGCTTGGATAATTTGAACACCTGAGCTTCTCCATTAGCTAGAGTAAAAGACAGTCAAGTAAATATATAAACCAAATGCCACCCAGTTTGTACATCTAACCATCACAAAGTCTGTTTTCTATTATGTACCAATGCGGGAGTATCAGGATATCTTCACTAAGCCTAAACTATGAAGATTGCTTTTTGTGCCATACTGTGTACATGTATTTATTTGTGTCTATAAATATGAGGGAGAAGTTTTAATCTTTGAGCTGAAGAAGAAAGGGGACATGTTGTTGTTGTTTATGGTGATGTTATAAGTAAGACAATGATACTTGTGAAAGGAGTATTCATAAAGGCAGTGAAAGGGATAGATGTTGTGTTGTCCCCTTCCTTGAACTGATTAACCAGTTTTAAACCTCTGAAAATGAAGGGTTAAGGGAAAAATCTTACAGTTAACATCAAAAATGTGATGAGGCTCTAAGCTTATACAGTGCTGCTTTGAGGTCCAGTGGAGAATTAAAAGGGGGAAACAGCAGAAAGTACCTGTCACCCAGAAGACTCCAGTATCACAGGTAGTGATGGAGGAATAAGCCAATAATTCAGGAATAGTCACGAGCACATGAGAAGTCTTCTTCCAGGGCACATGGGATTCCGTCATGCTAGAGGCATCTGACCTCACCCAGGGAAACAACATTTGACAGTAGACTGAAGCCACACAAAATGGTTTCGATATTGGAGCAATTGAGATTTAGCTGTTAATGTTAATGGTATCATATATGTTCTCACAGGGTTGTGAAACCAGTTACATATACCCAACTTATTTATATTTGCAAATTGTATCTATTTCAATATATCATCTCATATTTATTCAGCAACAATTCAATAACCCATTTCAAGAGTAAATTATATATACCATCTTATATATAATCTAAATCCCTTAGCTGAAATGAAATTCTTTTTCTGCTTCAAAACCTCACAGATCTTTTGACTATTGAACTGTATGCAAATATAATGGCCACTGTGGATAGTTAATATTTTAAATAAATAAGTCACCTTTATAAATACCAAAGTGTTATTAACCATTTTTGAGTCTAGGAACAATATAAGAAAAGGTTGTTAGTGTTAAGGAATTTTGAGTTATAAGAGATTCTTGCTATTGTAGAATTGATCATCCTTTATAATCCTCCAGCAACTGAAGCCTTTCCTGCATGTGTGGATTTCCCCAGCCACAAAAGCTGAAAATGCCAAACGTTCACCATCCTGCTTTCTTTATAATTAGGGCCTGGGCATAAGACATAGGCTCTGCTAATCAGACTTGGTAGTACTAAATTTTTACTGGCAAGAAGATGGCAAAAAAAGTAGAGACCAAAGAAATGTTCTCTGGTGGCTCTACCAGCTCCTGCAAACTGAAGCCCTGCTCAGCTTTGTTAGGGGTTCCTGCAGCTGATATTCCCATTTGGGGTAATAGTGGCTGTGTTTTTCCACCAGACCACTTTTTCCTGTCCGTGTGAATCTGCCCCCAAATTTTCTACCCACTTGGAGCATCTGTGAACGTCCCAATATGCTTTTTTTTTTTTTTTTTTTTGAGATGGAGTTTTGCTCTTGTCGCCCAGGCTAAAGTGCCATGGCATGATCTCGGCTCACTGCAACCTCTGCCTCCCGGGTTCAAGTGATTCTCCTGCCTCAGCGTCTCAAGTAGCTGAGATTACAGACACTCCACACCATGCCCAGCTAATTATTGTATTTTTAGTAGAGACTGGGTTTCACCATGTTGGCCAGGCTGGTCTTGAACTCCTGTCCTCAGATGATCCACCCACCTTGGCATCCGAAAGTGCTGGGATTACAGGCTCCAATATGCTTTTAATAAATCGCTTTTCTGTAACTTGTGACATTGAACTCTGATTAATAAACTTGGGTTTGGAAGAGTGATCTTAGTACTTTAAAAAAAGTTAAACTATTATTTATCAAAATGGGCATGCTCTTCTATCCTTTATTAAAATCTCTGCCAAAAGTCACCTTATCAGAGAAGCCTTTTCTGACCAACCTTTCTAAAATGCACTCCCTACCAACTGCACCCCCTCGTCCACTGCTGGATTTTCATTAATATTATTTGTCTCTGACCTGATATTATTTTATTATGATATTTTCTCACTGATACATAAGACCCATGAGAGCACGGACTTGGTATGAGACAGTTTTCTATGAGTTCCTCCACTGCAGCTTTTTTCCTAAATTTATTATAATTTTTATTTCAATAGGTTTTTGGGGAACAGTAGGTGTTTGGTTACATGAATATGTTCTTCAGTGGTGATTTCTGAGATTTTGGTGCACTTATTACCCTAGCAGTGAACACTGTACCCAATGTGTAGTCTTTTATCCCTCACCCACCCCACATCCGTTCTCAAAGTCCCCAAAGTCCATCGTATCATTCTTATGCCTTTGCATCTTCATAGTTTAGCTCCCACTTATAAGTGAGAACATACAATGTTTGGTTTTCCATTCCTGAGTTACTTCACTTAGAATAATAGTCTCCAATTCCATCCAGGTTGCTGCTAATGCCATTATTTCATTCCTTTTTTATCGCTGACTAGTATTCTACAGTATATATCACAATTTATTTATCCACATATTGATTGATGGACATTTGGGCCGGTTCCATATTTTTGCAATTGTGAATTCTGCTGCATAAACATGTGTGTGCAAGTATCTTTTTCATATGACTTCTTTTTCTCTGGGTAGAGGGTAGTTCTACTTTTAGTTCTTTAAGGAATCTCCACACTGTTTTCCATAGTGGTTGTACTAGTTTACATTCCCACCAGGTTAAAAATGTTCCCTTTTCACCACATCCATGCCAACACCTATTATTCTTTGCATTTTTTTATTATGGCCATTCTTCCAGGAGTAAGGTGGTATCACACTGCAGTTTTGATTTGCATTCCCCTGATCATTAGTGGTGTTGAACATTTTTTCATCTGTTTGTTGGCCATTTGTATATCTTCTTTTGAGAAATGTCTATTCATGTCCTTAGCCCACTTTTTGATGGGATTGTTTGTTTTTTTCTTGCTGATTTGAGTTCCTTGTAGATTCTGGATGTTAGCTCTTTGTCGGATGTATAGATCGCAAAGATTTTCTCCCATTTTGTAGGTTGTCTGTTTACCCTCTGGATTGTTTCTTTTGCCGTGCAAAAACTTAAACTTGCACGGCAAAAGAAACAATCTGCAGGAAAAACAGACAACCACAAAATTTTGCTGTGCTTAATTTAGTTTAATTAAGTCCCCAGCTATTCATCTTTGTTTTTGTTGCATTTGCTTTTGGATTCTTGGTCATGAAATCCTTGCCTAAGCCAATGTCTAGAAGGGATTTTTCTGATGTTATCTTCTAGAATTTTTATGGTTTCAGGTCTTCGATTTAAGTCCTTGATTCATCTTGAGTCAATTTTTGTATAAGGTGAGGGATGAGGATCCAGTTTCATTCTTCCACATGTAGCTTGTTAATTATTGTAGCACCATTTGTTGTTGAATAGGGTGTCCTTTCCCCAGTTTATGTTTTTCTTTGCTTTATCAAAGATCAGTTGGCTCTAAGTATTTGGCTTCATTTCTGGGTTCTCCATTCTGTTCCATTGGTCTTCATGCCTATTTTTACACCAGGACCAGCTGTTTTGGTGACTATGGCCTCCAGATTGGTTCTTTTTGCTTAATCTTTCTTTGGCTATGCAGGCTCTTTTTTGGTTCCATGTGAATTTTAGGGTTTTTTTTTTCCTAGTTCTGTGAAGAATGGTGATAGTATTTTGATGGGAATTGCTTTGATTTTTTAGATTGCTTTTAGCAGTATGGCCATTTTCACAATATTGATTCTACCCATCCATGGGCATGGGATATATTTCTATTTGTTTGTGTTGTCTACGATTTCTTTTAGCAGTGTTTTGTAGTTTTCCTTCTAGAGGTCTTTCATCTCCTTGGTTAGGTATATTCCTAAGTATTTTATTATATGCAGCTATTATAAAAGGAGTTGAGTTCTTGATTTGATCCTTAGTTTGGTCACTGTTGGTATATAACAGAGTTACTGATTTGTATACATTAATCTTGTATCCTGAAACTTTGCTGAATGAAATCAACATGGAAATTAAAAACTTCTTCAAACTGAATGATAATAGTGACACAACCTATCAAAATCTCTGGGATACAGCAAAGGAGTGCTAAGAGGAAAGTTCATAGCCCTAAATGCCTATATCAAAAAGTCTGAAAGAGCACAACAGACAATCTAAGGTCACACCTCAAGGAACTAGAGAAACAAGAACATACCAAACCTAAATCAGCAGAAGAAAAGAAATGACAAAGATCAGAGAAGAATTAAATGAAACAAAAAAAATACAAAAGATAAATGAAACAAAAAGCTGGTTCTTTGAAAAGATAAATAAGATTGATTAGCCCATTAGTGATATTAACCAAGAAAAGAAAAGAGAAGATCCAAATAAGTTCAATTAGAAACGAAATGGGAGATATTACAACCCATACTATGGAAATACAAAAGACCAGTCAAGGCTACTATGAATACCTTTACATGCATAAGCTAGAAAGCCTAGAGGAGATGGATAAATTCCTGGAAATATACAACCCTCCTAGATTAAACTAGGAAGAAATAGAAACTCTGAATCAACCAATAACAAGCAGCGAGATTGAAATGGTAATTTAAAACTTGCCCTCAAAAAAAGTCCAGGACCAGACAGATTCACAGCTGAATTATATTATATCAGACATTCAAAGAAGAATTGGTACCAATCCTATTGATACTATTCCACAAGATAGAGAAAGGGGGAATCCTCCCTAAATCATTCTATGAAGCCAGTATCACACTAATACCAAATCCAGGAAAGGACATAACAAAAAAAAAAAAAATGAAAACTACAGACCAATATCCCTGATGAATATAGATGCAAAAATCCGTAACAAAATACTAGCTAACCAAATCCAACAGCATGTCAAAAAGGTAATCCACCATGATCAAGTGGGTTTCATACAAGGGATACAAGGATGGTTGAACATAATACAAGTCAATAAATGTGATACACCACACAAACAGAATTAAAAACAAAAATCACATGATCATCTCAATAGATGCAGAAAAATCTAGCATCACTTTATGGTTAAAACACTCAGCAAAATTGGCATAGACAGGACATATTTCAATGTAGTAAAAGCCCTCTATGACAAAACCACAGCCAACATTACACTGAACAAGGAAAAGTTAAAAGCATTCCACTTGAGAAATGCAACAAGACAAGGATGCCCACTCTCACCACTTCTATTCAACATAGTAGTGGAAGTCCTGGCCAGAGCAATCAGACAAGGGAAAAAAATAAAGGGCACCCAAATCAGTAAAGAGGAAGTCAAACTGTTGCTGTTTGCTGATGATATGATCATATACCTTGGAAACCCTAAAGACGCCTCCAAAAAGTTCCTAAATTTATTATTTTAAGTTGATGGATAACATTGTATGTTTTATCATGTGTAACATGATGTTTTGATATATGTACACATTACGAAATAGCAAAGTCTAGCTAATCAACAAATACATTACCTCATATAGTTATTGTCGTGGCAAGCGCACATAACATCCACTCTCTATGTTTTTTAAGAACACTATAGATTGTCACTAACTGTAGTAACCTTGCAGTATAATAGATCCCCTGAACTTTATTCCTACTATCTAACTATAACCCTGTATCGCTTGATCAACATCTCCATACTCCCCCTCTCAGTAACTAACCTGCCTCTGATAACTACCATTCTACTCTATACTTCTATAAAATCAAGATTTTTAGATTATACATATGAGTGAGATCCTGTGGTATCTGTCCATCTGTGCCTGACTTATCTCACTTCACATAATAATTAAAGAAATTGAGGAAGACACAAATAAATGTAAAAATATCACATGTTCACGAATTAGAAGAATTAATATTGTTAAAATGTTCATACAACCCAAACTGATCTACAAATTCAGTGCCATTTCTATCAAAATACCATTCACATTCTTCACAGAAGCATTAAAAACAAAGAACAAGTCTACAACGTGTATGGAACCGCAAGAGACCCTAAATAGCCAAAACAATCTTGAGCAAGAAGAGCAAAGCTAGAAGCATCACACTATCTGACTTCAAAATATAATACAAAGCTATAGTAACCAAAACAGCATGGTACTGTCATAAAAATAGGCCAATAGAACAGTACAGCTTTTAAAAAATTATTTATAATTAGAGCTTGTAGGAAAATGAGACAATTACATTTGAATATACTGCATGGCCCCCTACTTATATCAGCTAATCAAGTAGCTGTTGTAATTTGTAATTTCTTTGAAAACCAACATGAGATGTACTATGGGAAATTAAACATTATGGAAGCAATTTGACATAATTATAAGAGCAGAAAATTTAATGACAATGCACTGCTGGAACATGGAATATTAGTATATAAACTTATCCATCTTTTTAAAAGGACAATATAAGTCCTTGCCTTTCTCCTCCATTATTCTGGTGCCATTTTTAAATGTACATAATTCAATTTAAGCTGAATTACTAAAGCAAAAATACCACTGCTAGCATCTTGTGTTAAAAGTTTTTTAGGTTATTTCACATATTAAAGAATATTAGTGGTGGCCCAATAGTTTTAGTGAAGAAAAGTTTTCATCCCATGTAATTTCCCTGATAAGAACAGTGTTTTGCAGTCCTACACACTGATTATCCAGTCTATTTCTTGAACCTGAAGGGCTTTATCACTGCATATTTTTCTGAGGACCTCTGATATTTTACAAAGAATTTTTAAATTGCAAAATTTTAATGGAAACTCCAAAAATCACAGGAAATGTGACACGGCCTCATCTCAAACCTTGAATACTCCTCAAGAGTCATAATCTCTAAGCCTCTTGTCACTGTCAGGTAAGTGCTTTGAAGCAGTTCAAGCAACACTAGGTGTGAAGATCCTGTATTTCAAATCAAGGTCTCAAGTTGTTCCAAGAACAGCAGCTGTAGTGGTGGAAAGAGCTCTTTGTCAGTGTTAGGAGGTCTCAGTTTAAATCCTAGATCTTCAGCTAACTAGCTTTGTGAATATGGGCCTCGGCATCTCATCCGGAAAATAGGGGAGTTGAATTTCTTCTTAATCTAAAATTCTACAAGATTTTTATAATCTGGAGAGAAGACCAGGTGTTTGCTCTCAGAATAATAGTACCAAAACTGATTCCCGACCAGTAAATCCAAGCTAGTTGTACAGAAGAGCCTTGTCTATGTTTGGCAATTCAATGGCACTTAAACTTCAGTCACTGAATACAATCATGGTGATCAAACACAGAGCTCTTGCAGGAGGCAGGAGATGAGAAGGTGCCATTGTGTTTGGCTCATCCTTGCCAGGGGCCTGTGTGGCTATTTCCTGAATAAAAGATAATAATATTGTTGACAAAATGGAGTGAGAAAAAAGCAATGATCTGGCAAAGTTTCTGGGAACTCTAGAGCACGTGGGACACCACACGTTCCCATGATCTCTAGCTTCCTTTCCAAGCACACTATGATTGTGTTCAGCTTGCATTTTCTTGTCACTGGTACCAAGCAGAAAGAGGGGCTATGGGGAGATATAATACATTTGTGTTTTACCTGAATTGAAGATGGTAGGTTAAAAAATAGAGGATTTGCATTTCTCATATTAAGTTATTAAGTTCAAAAGCTTTTCTGTCCTCAGGCAAAGATCTAAATTGTGCCACTGTTCAGGGTGATAAATGGGTATGAGTACAGAAACCTCAAAAACCTTATAGGCCTCAAATATCTATGTCCACAGGCAGGTTATAGGGTCAAATATTCCAACTGACAGCTGGGGTTGGGATTACTAATTATTTTTTAAAGTCACATGATAGTCCTCAAAGCTTTCAACTAGGTATTCAAAAGAACTAAAATGTATCATTAATCTACAGGTCTTACCTTACTGGGACATTAGTGACATAAACACTTTCACCATAGTTTGTGATTTATTGCAAAGCTATCTTGAAGAAATGCATGTTAAGGGGGGAACAGTGTTGCTTTTGGCTTTTGCTTCCTATGGAGCAGTGGTTGAAAATACGGCTGTACTCTGGAATCAACCAGAGTTATTAAAAAAGAAAAAACATAACTGATGCTTCTGTCCCAGTTTTGGAGATCCCAGTTTAATTGGTCTAGGTGCTGCCTGGGTGCCTGCAAGTTCAGTGCCGTTCAGTGCTGATGTATAGCCAAGGCTGAGAACCACTGTTTATTGAGGCTGCCAGCTAAGGGGCCAGTTGGTCCTTTTTGTGATTGTTAGCTTGGATGTAGAACACCTGTTTACTGAGAAATTGGGCTGAGGCAGCAATTCATTCTGTTCAGAGCACAAAATCACATTCAGTTGTTAATGGCTTTTTCACTGCACTGACCTTTGTTGGATTCAAACCAGCAATGACCTTCGCTTTCCATTGCCTGTAATTAAGGATGTCTGCAACCACCATAATCCAGTTTGGGGCTTGATTAATTCTCATAATCACCAAATGCATTTTTGCAGCTGTAGAAAAAGAAGGTCTAGGCCACTGAAATGAGATAGTTCCACAATGAGAAAAAATAAACTACAATAATGTTTAGCCTTTGTTTCATGTTTAATCGTTATTTTTTAAGTTCTTGACATTCATTAACTAGTTATTCCATACGGTGTTCCTGGGGAAGCAATGCAGAATTATTAATTGCATTTTATTCCAGCCAGTGGGACAGAAAAGTATTTTGTCAGGTCTTGGGAGTTGTAATTTTTAAATCCTTTAGTGCATGATTAAGCTTGCTGCCTCCCTTTAAAGAAAAAAGCAAAATCAGGGTTGCTGGCGGTTACTCAGAGACAGTGAAATATGCACTGATCTCAATAAATAACTTCTATCAGAGTGGACAAATTAATGATGCATTTTATGACTAGCTCATCATTATGGTCTACTTTTCATTGCAGGGTCCACGAGTAATCACCAAGGGATTTTTGAAAACTCTATGTTCAGGATAAAAATCCAGAATCTTTTCACCTAAATAATAATTCAGATGTCATACTCAAAAGGCAGATAGTATTATTTTTAAAGTTCCAAGCCTCATAGAAAGAGAGGAAACTTCCTAATGTATCCTGCTTCCAACTCCCTTTTTCAACTTTCCCCAGTACTCACAAAGGACTGAATATGTAATATTTTTATCAGTTTCCACCTATTGGGAGCTGACTATGCCTAATATTGAGAAATACCTTTACGTCCTATAACACATTTATTCCCCACACATTATCTAATAGTGTAATGTTTATTATCCATTCCATCCCCATATTATGGATAAGAAAACTAAAACTTGATGAAATGTAGAGACAATTACAAAGTGTAACTGATAGGAACAGGGTTAAAACCCAGTTCTTTCTGCCTGACTCTAGAAAACTAAAAATAAAATTTTTAAAGAAATAAACAAAAAAAACCCAGTAGAAATTATTGAAGTTTTTCTTTGGGTTTTCTTATCTCTCTTTCTAAACATTCCTTCAGTGAATTTCCTCCACTACAATGATTCACCCAGTGTCTAAAACTTAGCCTTCCTCTCCTCCCAAAGAAGTTTACTTGATATGTTTTTCTGTCAGATCCTCACTAGCTACCTAAATCCAGTCTGTTAACATCTAGAAAGGTACCATCTTAGAATCCCTCCTTCACTCCTGGATTCCAGCTGATCACTAATTTCTATCAATTATTTCCTTCTAATACGCTTTCTATTTCTGCCATTACTGCTTTTAGTCCGTGCTCTAGAACAACAGGTTCCCCTCACTCTCACCTTTCCCTGCCGGGTCAGTAATTGCCACTGAATCAATAATCCCCTAAACGCTGGTCTCATGGTACAGTTTTCTGACTCAAAATCTTCTGCGGATCCTCATTTCCTATCATAGCAACTCTAAAACTTTATATCCTCCTTTTAGTGCATCTCATTATTTCCTCACATTATTAACATGATTTCTACTTCCTATTCAATTTAAGCTCAGCTTTATTGAGATCTCATAAATTGTAATTGGATCTATTAATTAGTCATTATTAAATCTGATTAACTAAATATTAATTTTTAAATCTAATAATTAACTGGTTGCTAATTTTAGATCTCACACTTAAGTAATTGTGGCTGGCACATGGGATTGTCCAATGAATTATCATAGGGGATTTTCTCTGAATTGCCTGGCAATGAGCTAGAAGGGACCAATAGCTCTTACTAACAGCAGAAAAGTCTTCTCATGATTTCTATTTCCCCCAGAGTTTTCAGGTGCTGGGTAGTAGGCATTCTCAGGCTCTCTTAAATAAATCTTGCTTAAGCTTAGATGGCTTGGCACCCAAACTCAGAATGTTCCCCTTACAAGCTACTCCCACAATTGTCCTACAAAAAGAGAGCAGCATAAGGTGGGGGTCACTCCCCTAAAGAGCAGTCTCACTGCATGCAGCTGTCCCTATCTAAACATTGCACTGAGCAGGGCACTAGGAGAATGAACAGTGCTGGCATCAGTAGAATTTTTAATGGAGAGAGGGACATGGTCTCTTTCAACAATTCAAAACATCAGATGGTTAATATTAGGTTGGTACAAAAGTAATTGCGGTTTTTGCCATTGAAAGTAATGGCAAAGCTTAAACGTGAGATCGAAAACTGCAACTGCTTTTGCGCCAGCGTAATAGTTGAAGATCTCAGAGATTTTGTATGGTCCAAGGACTAACTAAAATAAATTTAAATTAGAACAACAGGAAGGTGAACACTATTGATTTATAAGTTGTGTAGTCTCTACAGTTATTGCCAGTACTTCACACAGGTGGCAGCTTCTGAATTACAGCAGATTTACTTTCCATTAAGTTCAAGTACACGGTCTCCAATTCAGGAAGTCAAAAATAAAGGCAATGAGTAGCCCACAAGGAGAAAGGCAAAGCAATAAGGAAATGGAGTTAAAGGTTACCTTAAACCTAAAACTCACAGGAACTACAAAAGCTGAAGTAACGAGAAAGCCAGAGAGAGAAAAAGAGAAGATTCATTTCAGATCATATTGAAGTGAATGAGGCAGAAAAGTTGATATTGAGCTGTAAAATGGTCTATATACTGATGGCATAGAGTCATACAATGGATTATAATTCAAAAGTCATACAGAAAGAATGGAACAACAGCAAGAATAGCAAACACATTTTTATTGAGGGCAAACTACACTAGACAGAGTGTAAATACTTTATATGGATTATTTTATTTAATCCTGAAAACAAATCTATATGGTAGATGCTGCTGTTTTTCCTTTTTGCTAGTAACAAAATTGAGTTCCAAAGAGCTTAAGTCTCCTGTGTGTTTTTTAATCAAGAAAAAGGACAAAAGGGGAGTGGAGCAGATAAGTAATTCCCCTGCAGTTACACAACCAGCAAAGAGCAGAGGCAGAATTCGAACCCGGCTCTGCTCCATTCCAGGTCTCAAGCTCCTAACATACAAACACGTGTTAATGGATGGGACCACAATGCAACAACTACCCCAGAGATGGTATTTTCACCCTCTACTGTACACACTCACATAGAGGTGTCTCTGATCCTCTAGTTGACAAGACGTGTCAGGAAAATAGATAAATGGATTTGACACGAGGCAGCACTGCCACAGTCCTTCACCTTTGGTTAATTAGAAGCAAGCGTGCGGGACAAAAAGAGTGTTGGAAAGAAATCGGGCTCCACTGCTGGGAGTTACAGAACCCCTGTCATGCAGATGGGCTGTGACACAGGCAGCGTGGAGAGGGCAGAGTGGCAATGCTCACGGGACATTTGCTGATCTAGTATCACAAGCAGCTTTGAAATCCAGATGCTTTTCTTCCTGACCCATGAATACAAGAAAGCTAAAAAAAAAAAGCCAAAATGAAGACAGTAAGATGGATGAAAACTATGGTTTTATTTAATGTGTTCACTCCAATGGGCAGACTATTGGTTTACAAACAGGTATGTACAGCTTGCTATAGATGAGGATCATAAACATATAGAATATAAAAATATATAAAATACAGTCTGTCTTCAAGGAGCTTACAGGTAGGGAGACATTACATGGCACAATGTACCAAACCATGTGCAGTGCAAGGACCTCACCATCCAATGAGGTTCATGAATCTTTAATTCCCCAGCTCTTAATATCATACTTAGTGTGTATACACAACTGCCTAGCTTCATTTAGTCATGTTTGTTGAACACACCAAAAGCTGAGATACCTTTGTTTCAAAGGAAGAAATAACTGTCAAATCATACTAGGATATAATCTTTTTTTTTCATTGCCTTCTCTAACATGCCAGAGATGAAGGAAGGTCACTTTAAGTGAAACTTAAATCAATCTTGCAATTAGTTTAAAATTTTTCAAGCCACTGATATACCATCTTGATGCGTCTTCATCAGCTATATCCCATACAGTTTTTACAATCAAATCACTTTTTCTACTCCTTAAATCATAAATGATTTATGAAAATTCCCGTGAGCATTGCCACTTTTTTATTTACAAGAAAAGGGATATTCATACACTGAAAATACTCTTACAGTTTCCCTTGTAAATAAAAAATATGAAATATCGAAATGTTTTAAATCTAGATGGGGAAGGGATGGTTTTCGACTGCTTGGCTTTTACTAGAGTCATAATGATTTATTTTAGATGGTGGGCATTTGAACAAGAGCAAAATTTCATGACTCTCACTAGAAGAGGGAAGATTTAGATGAGAATTCAAACTACCATACACTTGCACAAGCATATAGAATGAAAGCTCAAAAGAAACAAGGTTACCAGGTAAACTTCACTTTAAAGAACCGGCATGGCCGGGCACAGTGGCTCAGGCCTGTAATGCCAGCACTTTGGGAGGCCGAGGTGAGTGGATCACAAGGTCAGGAGATCAAGACCATCCTGGCTAATACGGCGAAACGCTGTCTCTACTAAAAATACAAAAAATTAGCCAGGCGCAGTGGAGGGTACCTGTAGTCCCAGCTACTCAGGAGGCAGAGGCAGGAGAATGGCATGAACCCGGGAGGCGGAGCTTGCAGTGACTGCACTCCAGCCTGGGGGACAGAGAGAGACTCCGTCTCAAAATAAATAAATAAATAAATAAAAATAACCGGTATACTCCTGAAAACAGATAAACCAAAACCGTAAGAAATTTAATTATGAGAAATATTTATTAAGCTATCAATAAAGATTCCCGGTTAATTATGCATCTACTCTATGTCAGAGACTGAGTTAATTGCTTTGCACACTGTTGAGCACATTTCAGACTCTTTATAAGTATTGGTTGATTTAACACCTTATTTTCATTATTTCTTATTTTTATAGATTTACGGAGTAAAAGTGCATTTTTTTTTGAGACAGGGTCTCACTCTATCACCCAGGCTGGAGTGTTGTAGCACAATCACTGCTTGCTGCAGCCTCGAACGCCTCAAGCAATTCACAAGTGCATTTTTGTTACCTTGCATATTGCAAGGTATACTACATAGTATACTATGCAAGGTATATTGCATAGTAATGAAGTCTGGCTTTTAGTATAACCATCACTCAAATAATGTAAATTGTACCCAATTGGTAATTTTTTATCCCTCACCCACTTCTCACCCTCTCATCTTTTGGAGTCTTCAGTGTCTATTATTCCACCCTGTATGTCATGTGTACACATTGTTTTAGCTCCCACTCAGAAGTAAGAACATGTGGTATTTGACTTTCTGTTTCTGAGTTATTTCATGTAAGATAATGGCCTCCAGTTCCATCCATAGAGTCACAGAAGACATGACTTCATTTTTTTATGTTTAAATAGTATTCTGTGGTATATATATATACCACATTTTCTCTGTCCATTTTCTCTATCAACTGATAGACTCTTAGGTTGATTCCACGACTTTGCTGTTGTGAGTAATGCAGTAACAAACAAGTGCAGGTGTCATTTTATCTAAAGATTTATTTCTCTTTGGGTAAATAAACAGTAGTGAGATTGCTGCATCAAATAATTGTTCTATTTTTAGTTCTTTGGGAAATCTCCATACCATTTTCCATAGAAGTTGTGCTTATTTACATTCCAACAAACAGTGTTTAAGCAGCTATTTATTTTTTGAATTAATAATAGCCTTTCTGACTGGCGTAAGATGGTACCTCATTGTGGTTTTCATTTGCATTTCTCTGATTATTAGTGATATGGTTTGGCTGTGTCCCCACCCAAATCTCATTTTGAACTCCCACGTGTTGTGGGAGGGACCTGGTGGAAGGTAATTGAATCATTGGGGCAGGTCTTTCCCATGCTGCTCTCGTGATAGTGAATAAGTCTCACGAGATCTGATGGTTTTAAAAAAGGGAGTTTCCCAGCACAAGCTCTCTTTTTGTCTGCTGCCATCCATGTAAAACGTGACTTGCTCTTCCTTGCCTTCTGCCACGTTTGTGGGGCCACTTGGAACTGTGAGTTCCAGTTCCAGTCACTTGGAATTGTGAGTCCTTTAAACTTTTCTTTTCTAAATTGCCCAGTCTCAGGTATGTCTTTATCAGCAGCATGAAAAAGGACTAATACAGTAAATTGGTATCAGAGTGGGGTGCTGCTGTAGATACCCGAAAATGTGGAAGCAACTTTGGAACTGGGTAACAGGCAGGGGTTGGAACAGTTTGGAGGGCTCAGAAGAAGACAGGAAAATGTGGGAAAGTTTGGAGCTCCCTAGAGACTTGTTGAATGGCTTTGACCAAAATGCTGATGATGATATGGACAATGAAATCCAGGCTGAGGTGGTATCAGATGGAAATGAAGAACTTGTTGGGAACTGAAGCGCAGGTGACTCTTGTTATGTTTTAGCAAAGAGACTGGCAGCATTTTGCCCCTGCCCTAGAGATTTCTGGAACTTTGAACTTGAGAGGGATGATTTAGGGTATCTGGCAGAAAAAATTTCTAAGCAGCAAAGCATTCAAGAGGTGATTTCAGTGCTGTTAAAGGCATTTAGTTTTATAAGACAGGGAGGGCATAAAGTTTGGAAAATTTGCAGCCTGACAATGCGATAGAAAAGAAAATCCCTTTTTCTGAAGAGAAATCCAAGCTGGCTGCAGAAATTTGCATATTTAACAGGAGTGAAATGTTAATCACCAAGACAATGGGGAAAATATCTCCAGGGCATGTCAGAGGTCTTCAAGTCAGCCCCTCCTATCACAGATCCTAAGGCCTAGGAGGAAAAAATGTTTTCATGGGCTAGGCTCAGGGTATCCATGCTGTGTGCAGCCTAGGGACTTGGGGCCCTGCATTCCAGCCACTCCAGCTGTGGCTGAAAGGGGCCAACATAGAGCTCAGGCCATGGCTTCAGAGGGTGCAAGCTCCAAGCCTTGGTAGCTTCCATGTGGTGTTGAGCCCGTGGGTACACAGAAGTCAATAATTGGGGTTTAGGAACCTCTACTTAGATTTCAGATGATGTATGGAAATGCCTGGGTGGCCCAGGCAGAAGTTTGCTATAGGGCCAGGGCAGTCATGGAGAACCTCTGCTAGGGCAATGCAGAAGGGAAATGTCGAGTCAGAGCCCACACACAGGGTTCCTACTGGGGCACTGCCTACTGGAGCTGTGAGAAGAAGGCCCCTGTCCTCCAGACACTAGGATGGTAGATCCATCAACAGCTTGCACCGTTCACCTGGAAAAGCCATAGACACTCAACACCAGCCCATTAAAGCAGCCAGGAGGGAGTCTGTACCCTGCAGAGCCACAGGGGCGGAACTGCCCAAGACCAAGGTAGCCCACCTCTTGCATCAGCATGACCTGGATATGAAACATGGAGTCAAAGGAGATCATTTTAGAGCTTTAAGATTTGACAGCCCTGCTGGATTTCAGACTTGCATGGGGCCTGTGGCCCCTTTGTTTTGGCCAATTTCTCCCACTTGGAATGGCTGTATTTACCCAATGCCTGTACCCCCATTTTATCTGGGAAGTAACTAACTTGCTTTTGATTTTACAGGCTCGTAAGTGGAAGGGACTTGACTTGTTTCAGATGAGACTTTGGACTGTGGACTTTTGAACTAATCCTGAAGTGCGTTAAGACTTTGGGGGACTGTCGGGAAGGCATGATTGGTTTTGAAATGTGAGGACACAAGATTTGGGAGGGGACAGGGATAGAATGATATGGTTTGGCTGTGTCCCCACCCAAATCCATCTTGAACTCCCACATGTTGTGGGAGGGACCCGATGGGATGTAAATGAATCACTGGGGCAGGTCTTTCCCACGCTGTTCTCATGATAGTGAATAAGTCTCACAAGATCTGATGGTTTTAAAAGGGGGGGTTCCCCTGCACAAGCACTTTTTGCCTGCTGCCATCCATGTAAGACGTGACTTGCACCTTTGCCTTCTGCCTTGATTTTGAGGCCTCCCCAGCCACTTGGAACTGTAAGTCCACTAAACCTCTTTATTTTGTAAATTGCCCAGTCTCAGGTATGTCTTTATCAGCAGCATGAACACAAACTAATACAATTAGTGATGTTGAGCATTTTTTCATATGTTTGTTGGCCACTTGTATGTCTTCTTTTGAGAAATGTCTGTTCATGCCCTTTGTCCACTTTTAAATGGGGTTGCTTTTCTTTTTTGTTGAGTTGAGTTTCTCGTAGATTCTGGATATTAGTCCTTTGTCACATGCATAGTTTGCAAATACTTTCTCCCATTTTGTAGGCTTCTATTTACTCTGTTGATTATTTCTTTTGCTGTGCAGAAGCTTTTAGTTGAATTAAGTTCCATTTATATTTTTCTTGTACTTGGTGCATTTATTTTTGAGGACTTTGTCATAAATTCTTCACATAGGCCAATGTCCAGAAGAGTTATTCCTAGGTTTTCTTCTAGGATTTTTACAGTTTCAGGTCTTACAGTTAAGTCTTTAATCCATCTTGTGTAATTTTTGTATATGGTGAGAGATATGGGTCCAGTTTCATTATTTTGCATATGGCTATCCAATTTTCCCAGCACCATTTCCTGAATAGAGTGTCCTTTCCCTATTGTTTATTTCTGTTAACTTTGTCAGAGATCACTTGGTTGTAATTATGTAATGCCTTATTTTCAATAGTCACAAAATAAAAAGGCATGTAGATTTTGTTAATTCCAGGTGATAAAATTTGGTTAAATAGCTAATAAATGGGGGAGCCTAAGCACCTTTTTCTATACTGAGATGCCCCTTACCTAGTAAAAGAAATATAATGATTCTTCATTGATTATAATTTACAAAAAATTGACTTTGTTTTCTATAATTTGCATGTACTTATACTAGGCATTTGAAAGGACTCTTCAAAATAGCAGGCATATGGTAAATACAGATACATCATTCTATATGCATAACTGAGTGATTACAAATGCCATTAATTAACCTTTCATTACTATGAACTTGCTTATACCCGATATTGAGGTTTTGAATGGGACAGAGTAGGATATTGAAAATATTAATTAACATGATGATAATTATGAAAGCAAACATAATAGTATATAACGTATAATTGTTTCTATGTGAATTAATTTTCTCCAATTATTAATAAAATTTTCATTTCCTCTGACCCTTTTAGTTTATTAATATTAAATTTTATTTCTTTGTTTTTATCAGTTATCCAACATACACATGTATATATACACAGAGAGACAGAGAAAGAGACAGAAGAAACACTTGATAAAGGGATATTCTATACTACAGAAACAGAACAAGTGGATTTGAACACAACTAATATTTAGTGTCTTTAGTGTTTTCTACCTCTAACTTTTAAATATAAATTACCAATAATGAACAATTATACAGACTTTTCCTTTTTTTCTTTTATTGGAAACAAACTTAATATTCTTTTTATTTTTATTGCTATTGTTATATATCTAGCACTCTGTATTTCCCCAAATCATATCATCATCAATCTAAAAATCAGCTTAATTGAGGGCAAGTCATTTTATTGGTATTTTCAAATTGGAAATGGAGAAATTACAACAGAGAAAATTTGAGATTGATGAAGATCCTGAATCAAATGAGGAAAACAGAAACAAAAATACTTGCTTCAACTCTAGGATATGTATCCTAAAGGCTAAAATAAGAAATGTTATTGATTATTCTTATTTTAATGCACTGCCATACCTGTGAACTGCCAATTGCAAGTAATAATATTTGAGTAGATGTTTCAAATATAAAGCAATTATATGTATATCTTATTTCTACAAAAGTTTAATTTTAAAATATTTCTATTAAATTTAAACAAAGGCAAGTCAGATATTAAGCATGATATAATATTAGATTATCTGTATTTGGATTTTATTTACCAGTAATTGAACTAGAAAGAACACACATCAATAAAATCTGTTTATATTCTCTCTACATTATTTGTGGGATTTGGACAGACCTTAATAAATTAAATACTATGAATACATTGGCCCTTGGAATCAAGAATGAAGAAGATGTAAGCATTCTCTTGCAAATCTATGACCTTGCTTGCTTGAGAGATTCAGTAACTGCCATGGCCATGCCAATCTGAATGATGGATATTTTTTAATGTGCCAGGGAACACACAACAGAGTCCTCTACTGAAAGCAACAATGGCTTTACACAAAATCTGCCCCATGCAGAGTTCTTGAAACTTAGCAGACAGGAAGAAAGATAAAGAATTCAGGAAAGTTGGTCATGGGTTTAAAGTTATTTCTATACCTTAGTGAACATCAGATCTTAAGCAAGTTATTTCATTGCTTTAAGCCACAACTCCCTCTTCAGAAAAATGAAACTAATAATGCTAGACTTAAAGAGTTATGATAAGAAAGAGAGTCAATTGGCATAGATGGACTTGCTGATTTCATTCATTGTACAACTGAGCCTTCAGGATGGGAATCTGTAAACTGCAGCTTAATTGTTTATATGACACAAGCTTAACATGTGTCCTCGGTCAAGTCATTGCTGAGTTTCTCCATCTAATATGTCACCTCCCTCATATGTATAAGGCAAGAACTTCTTGGGGTAATAATCTTTAGAAGAAGATTTCTATTGCATCTGACAATAGTTGCTTTTATTATTATTTACATTTTAACATGGATTATAGTTTTTTCTTCAGGAGTTTGGTTAGGCTAGAAGGAAGTCTATGAGATTTGCCAATTGAATTTTTGTAATTTTAAATTTTATATGATTTATCCAAATCATACCTAATCACTTTCAGCAAATATCCAGGGCTATATAACTATCAGCTATCAGTAGGATGTGGCAGCCCTTTTCTAATATATCCAGCACTTTTAGACAGTCTCTTTTGAGAGGCTTAATTCCCTGTGATAAATAAAATTATTTTCATCTCAAAATCTGAGAAACATGTGATGTGTATCTAATTTTGGTTCACAAACACAGTGATCAACTAACATCTCTAATCTAAATGCTGAGCATTTTACTTTTTCCTGTGTGTTTACTTGTTTGCCTGTTTGTTTACATATTTCTTTCATTCTTTTCTTCCTCCCTAGGAGTGAAAATTGGCGGCTCACTAAAACTGAGAAGTCAAAGCCATTAAATGTAACAACAACAACAACAAAAAGGAACAATTATTCACACTAAACAAAAAGAGTTTTCTCTGAGAGCTACATTGAACAGTGTATAATGTTAACTTTTGATTGTTTTCTTTTCTTTTCCTTTTTCTTTTTTTTTCTTTTACTGTCAACTTCCAAGCAAGCCATTAGAGGAAGAAGGAGGGGAATGAAGGCAAAAGAGCCTGAAAGCACTTGACTGGTTTTCCATATTGAGCTCTGCTCCCTTCCTGTCTGACTCTCTAATAAAGACTAGCTCCAGTAATGGGCCCCTGAAAAATATGAGATTCCTCAGTCACAAGTGTTGCTCCACACAGCTGCATGAAGAAGAAAGGAACCAAAAGGCACCCTAGCCTTTTATACAGTTCCTTAAAGACAAAAGTCCAAGACTTACCATTCATCACTGTACTCCCAGCTCCCAGTCAGGATTCGCTGTTTGCAGAATCAATTTGAATATAATTATATATTTTTTCAGGTGTTTGGCAACAAGATCCTTTAAATGCCTTATTTATAAAGCATATTTTTTCCCTAACCAAACTATATCAAATCCACTGACTGTGTTAATTGATCCATGAACCTCCCGCACCAGATACTATGCATTTGCTGTAATCAATTCTTGTTTCTCACGGCTTCTCCCCATCTTCAGCTCATTAATCATCTACTGTCAGATGTCCTTGCCTGTCCAGATGCTTTGACTGGTTTCAGTCTTACCTGGGATATTACAGTGCCCAGCCTCTAAGATTATCTTTGATTCCCCTCTTCCTAAATGGTATAGGAAAGTGAACCTAAGAACATTCTTCCAATAAACTGGCAGCTGGGTTTGCTCTCTCTAGGCAACCCCTGCTACCTCCAGCTGGCTGTTTAATGACAGCACCATCAGTAGTAACTCAACCTTCTCCACAACACCCTTCTCCGGAGACTCACCTGCCCCACTTCCACCAATTCACTACCAAAGCTCTGAGAGAACTTCATGTCCTCCAAACTCTGTCTGGGTATGGACTTAGGGTTGAGTTTGGGGTTTGTTTCTTCAATTTGCAGCAATGTGGCTTTTGAGAAGTGGTAGTAGTAATGGAGCCAATAATGTCCCAACAAGGCAAGTTCTGAGCAGCATCACTGCAACTCAGGTATTGAGGATTTAGTGGCATCTTCTTGTTAAAGGTGCTAAAGACTACAGCACACAGTATCTGTGAGCTTCCCATCAACCTGCCATGAGACAGAAAGTGTTTCAGAAAATTGAAGTTCAGACCTTATGCTAAGCGATTTGAGTCACTGACTACCAACTACATTGTTTGTATCAACAAATTCTCTCAACAGGCTGGTGGCCAGGGAAGCACCTGCTACCACCACAGATGTCACTGCAATGAATCATTCTGCTCAACAATTACATATCCAAGACCCAGAATGAAGCTCTCCTGCAAAAGTGACATTTTAATTAGACTTGATTCTCTTTGAGAAATAATGCAGTAAGCTAAATTCTCCCTTTGCCACCTACCCTTAAAGTCATCATTCTAAGCCAAAACAACTTTTAAAAAAGAAAACAAAATTAGAGGGCTAACATTCTGATTTCAAGATTTATTATAAAGATACATGGATCCAGACAATATGGTATTGGCATAAAGATAGGCATGGGGCAAAGACAACTTAGTAGAACAAAAGAGTGTGTTCAACAAATGGTGGTAGAAGAGTTGGATATCCATAAGTAAAAAAATAAACTTTGGCCTATACATTACACCACGTACAAAAATTAACCAAAAATGGTGCATAGGTGTAAATACTAAACTTAAAATTGTAACAAAACTTAGCTAAGAAAACATAAGAGAAAGTCCTTGTAACCTTTAGATAGCCCAAGAGTTTTTAGATATAAAACAAAAGCTTATATTTTATGTATAATAATTCATTTATTCTTGCTAATATTTATATAAGGTGGCATCATTACTTTCCCCATGTCTTCACATGGCTTCATAAGAAGAGGAAGAGAAGAGAGATCTCTACCCCTTCCATGTGCACATGCCAAAGAAAGGCCATATAAAGACATAGTGAGAAGGTAGCTGTCTGCAGGCCAAGAAGAGAGCCCTCATCAGAAACCAAATTTGCCAGTACCTTGGTCTTGGACTATCAGGGGAACCAGCCCCCAATATTTCAACATAGGTTCTTTCTATTTTCCCTAAGTGTCAGCTGGTCTGAGAAATAAAGAGAAAGAGTACAAAGAGAGAAATTTTACAGCTGGGCCTCTGGGGGTATCATCACATATTGGTAGGACCATGATGGCGACCCCGAGCTGTAAAATCAGCAAGTTTTTATTAGGGATTTTAAAAGGGGAAAGGGTACACAAACAGGGAGTAGGTCACAAGGATCACATGCTTCAAAGGGCAATAAAGATCACAAGGCAAGGCAACATTAGAATTACTGATGAGGGTCTATGTCCTGCTGTGCATGCATTGTCTTGATAAACATCTTAATAGGATACAGGGTTCGAGAGCAGAGAACCGGTCTGACTAGAATTTACCAGGCTGGAATTTCCCAATCCTAGTAAGCCTGAGGGTACTGCAGGAGACCAGGGCATATTTCAGTCCTTAACCACATAAAACAGACACTCCCAGAGCGGCCGTCTATAGACCTACCCCCAGGAATGCATTCCTTCCCCAGGGTTACTCCTTGCTGGGAAAAGAATTCAGCGATATTTCTCCTACTTGCACATCCATCTATAGGCTTTCTGCGAGAAGAAAAATATGGTTCTATTCTGCCCGACCCCACAGGCAGTCAGACTTTATGGTTATCTTCCCTTGTTCCCTGAAAATCGCTGTTATTCTGTTCTTTTTCAGGGTGCACTGATTTCATATTGTTCAAACACACATATTTTACAATCAGATTTCATATTGTTCAAACACACATGTTCTACAATCAATTTGTACAATAGTGGTCCTGAGGTGACACACATTCTCAGCATATGAAGATAATAGGATTAAGAGATTAAAGTAAAGACAGGCACAAGAAATTATAAGAGTATTATTAGGGAAGTGATAAATGCACATGAAATCTTCACAATTTATGTTCAGAGATTGCAGTAAAGACAGGCATAAGAAATTATAAAAGTATTAATTTTGGGAACTGATAAATTTCCATGAAGTCTTCACAATTTATGTTCTTCTGCCGTGGCTCCAGCCAGTCCCTCCACTCAAGGTCCCTGACTTCCTGCAACATTGGACTTATCAGGTTCCAAAATTGTGACAAAATAACTTTCTGTCCTTTAAGCTGCCTAGTCAATGATATTTTGTTATGACAGCCCAAACAGACTAATACACAACCCAAACGTCCATCAACAGGTGAATGGATAATCATTGTATGTCTACACAATGGAGTACTAGTCACAAATAGAAAAAAATGGACTATTGATACATGCAAAATTATGAATGAATATATAATTAGGTTGAGCAACAGAATCTGTCAAAACAGAGCACATGCTATATAATTCTATTTATATAAAATCCAGGAAGTCCAAACTAAACTATGATGACCAAAGCAGATCAGTTATTGCCTGGGAGAGAGGAGTGGGGAAGAGTAGAAGTAAAGGATTACAAAGGGACATGAGAAAACCTCAGGAGTGAAGAATATGTTCACTGTCTTGATTGTGGTGATGTTTTCACAAGTGTATACTTATATCAAAACTCACCAAATTTCAGCCAGGTATGGTAGCTGACACCTATAATCTCAGCAATTTTGAAGGCTGAGGCAGGAGGATTACTTGAGCCCAGGAGTTTGAGACCAGTCCTACCAACATGGCGAGAGACTACCCTCCCACTCCCCATCTCTTTAAAAAAAAAATCAAATTTTATACTTTTTTGAGTTTTTCTTTCTTTTTTTTTTTTTTAAGATGGAGTCTCTCTCTGTCTCCCAGGCTGGAGTGCAGTGGCATGATTTTGGCTCACTGCAACCTCTGCCTCCTGGGTTCAAGCAATTCTCTTGCCTCAGCCTCCTACGTAGCTGAGATCACAGGCATATGTCCCCATGCCTGGCTAATTTTTGTATTTTTAGTATGGACAGGGTTATGCCATGTTGGCCAGGCTGGTCTCGAACTCCTGGCCTCATGTGATCTACCTGTGTTGGCTTCCTGAAGTGCTGAGATTACAGGCATGTGCCGTGGAGCCCAACCTAAATTTTATACTTTAAATAACTGCAGTTTCCTCACAAAAGAAAGTAGATGAGAAGGGCAGAAAGACTCCCACTATATATTGCTAAGTGTAAAAAGCAAAGTCCAAGGTCATACTACTATTACTAATAGCAACTCACTTAGCACTTACTTGTGGCAGATATTCTTCTAAATGCTTTGTGTATAATAATTCATTTATTCTTGCTAATATTCACATTCACATAAAGTGGCATCATTACTTTCCTGTTGGCAAATGAGGGAACTGAGGCTTATTGCAATCACACGGCTAATAACTTGTGAATCAGGGCTACTATCCCTACAGTTGGATTCTAATCTGTTTTTTTTTTGTTTGTTTGTTTGTTTTTTTGAGACGGAGTCTCGCCCTGTCTCCCAGGCTGGAGTGCAGTGGCGTGATCTCAGCTCACTGCCAGCTCTGCCTCCCAGGTTCACACCATTCTCCTGCCTTGGCCTCCCGAGTAGCTGGGACTACTGGTGCCCGCCACCATGCCCAGCTAATTTTTTGTATTTTTAGTAAAGACAGGGTTTCACTGTGTTAGCCAAGATGGTCTAGATCTCCTGACCTTATGATCTGCCCGCCTCGGCCTCCCAAAGTGTTGTGATTACAGGCGTGAGCCATCGCACCCAGACATTTAATCTGCTCTTAATCACCACACTTGACTGCAAGATCTTACTATGTAAAATAACTGTGCATGCAAAGGCAGATGTATTTGGATTGGGGAAGGAGATGGAACTATAGAAAGGGTTCTGGTGAAAGGGAAATTTATTCTTTAAGGTAAATACTATTTTCTTGTTTAATTTTATAGCAATCAGCCCTGTGTCAATTGTTTTCTTCTGGAAGCATATGCCAAGATGACAAGTGAGAAGTGCAAGTGTTTTATTGGGAAGTAATGCCTGTGAAAGGTAAAACAAAAAGCAAGATTTGTCAGGGAGAGCTTCAGATAATCAAACAGATCAGCCTAAATCTCAGTCAACCCAGTGGGGAACTGTGAAGCCAAGATCACCCTTTAGAGGTGTCTCATCTCATGTTGAATACAAATGACCAGACCCTAGTAACCCTGTGATGCTGTCACTGCTGTGGACTACTTACAAAGTGTGCCCTCAACCTGAACAAAAGCTGAGGAGAATCCAGAAAATACTGTAGAGGAAGGGTGTCAATTTCCCACACTCTGTAGCAGAATAGCAAGTTCTCTCTTAAAGGGAGATATGAACAGCTCTCCTTCTTGGCAACCATACTATCAAACGGGAAGAATATATTTTCTTACAGAGCTATTAACATGCAGTAAGTTACCCAATTATTGATCAAAATGGTTGAGAAAATATCCATTTCTTTAGGATGTTTTTTCCCTCTGGGAGAAGGAAAAACAAATGATATGCTCAAGTGATATGCTGACTCTTCTGCAAAAGACACTGCTTCTTTAACTCAGGAATGGAAAACCAAACATTGTGTGTTCTCACTGATATGTGGGAGCTAAGCTATGAGGACACAAAGGCATAAGAATGATAGAATGGACTTTGAGGACTTGAGAGGAAGAGTGGGAGGGGGTCGAGGGATAAAAGACAACATATATGGTGCAGTGTATACTGCTCAGGTGATGGGTACACCAGGATCTTACAAATCACCATTAAAGAACTTACTCATGTAACTAAATACCACCTGTACCCCAATAACTTATGGAAAAATAAAATAAAATAATAATAATTTTTAAAGACTGTTTCTTTATATCTTATCAAGTGTGGAAAATGACTCAACTGCCCTCCCAAATTCTACTCAAATAGGCTTTATATGTTGCTGATTATACTATCTCAAGTAGGAACCATATACTGGTATTTATTTACTATTAGTATTATCACAGCACAATAACAGTTTCCATGCAAAGGGGAACAAGTCAAGGTGGAATCAAAAGTCATCAATGCAAAAGATTCCACTTTTACTTTCAAATTTGATTGAAGTAGATATACAAGTCAACATTCTCAAAAAGGAAATAAATTTGCTATTTTGCTACTTTCCCAATCAAGAGAAGGAGATAAATCCCCAGCATATTGAGTGAAAAGGATCTAGTGAAATATCCTGGCAGGTCAGTCCTATTTGAGAAATGGTTACATTACTAAGTCATATGAATAATTAAACAACTCTTGCCACCTGCAGGAAACAGAAGATGAAGGATAATATCAAGTACCTCTCAACTCTAGCTGCAAAAAAAAAAAAAAAAGACATTTTCCCTGAAAATCAGTAATTCCCACTTGATAAACTGGTACAAAATTATTAATTCCCTATATTTGAGAAATTAAGAGATAGCACTTGTTAAATTTTACCTGCTTGTCTTTGATAGTTATATATTCTTTTCCCTGTGGTTCTCTCTTGCCTTTTTCAATAAATTCTTCTCTCAGCGCGCGCGCACACACACACACACTCGCCTATAACACTACATTTTAAACTTGTAATGTGATTATGGAAATAGACTGTGAATCAGGAGAACAAGGTTTCATATTCATATCTGTTAGCGAATATTCTGCCCTAGGTTAGTCAGCTAATTTTTCATTTAAATTGATTTTTAATTCAACCTTTGCAAATGCCCAAGTAATGATTAACTAAAATATAAATAAGCAAACAAAGATAATTGTTCTGTGAAATGGAAATATATTCAGCCTCCAAAACACCACAGTCTCTCTCCTCAAGTAACATTTTGTCTTAGTCTAAGAAAAAGCAAGAACAAACAGAAAGTCTGTGGGAAAACACTAGGGAAAAGGCAAACATCTAAATGAAGAATTTTGAGCTTCTTGCCCATATAACTGCAATGGCAATAGCCAGGTCGCAGTTTGAAATGCCTGCTGAAGATGAATTTGATTGTGCATACATCAAAAAACAAACAAGAAGTTCAAGAATGTGAATCAGATCACACTGAGCTTTTGCTGTGTTTCAGACTGTGCTAAGCACTTTACTGGCATTATTCTATTGATGCCCTAACAACAATCTTAGAAAGTAGGTATTAAAATCCTCATTTTAGAGATGAGAAAAATCAAACCTAAGGATTAAATACTTGACACAATGAAAAAACCCAGAATTCAAAAGTAGGTGTTTTTAGTTTTTTTTTTAATTCCTCAGCCTGTACTATACTAAGCCACACGAAGCAGAGGAACCATCATGTTGACTCTCAAACCTTAGTGTGCCTCAGAACCACCTGGCAGACTTCTTAAAACAGACAACTGGACCCCAACCCCAAAGTTTCTGATTTGGTGGGTGGGGCCAGAGGATTTACATTTCTATCTAGCTCCCAGGTAATGTTGATTCTGCTAGTCTAGACATCACATTTTGAGAAGCAGTGTTCTAAACCAATGGCTCCCAGACCTTTGCATTTCAGGCAGCAATTTTTTTAAATGAAGTTTGAGTGGGCAAAGAACATGAATTGACTTTCTTTTAACAAAAGACATACAAATGGCAATAGTATATTAAAAAATGCTCAACATCTCTAATCATCAGAGAAATGCAAATTAAAACCACAATGAAATATCATCTTACCCCAGTCAGAGTGGCTATTAATAAAAAGACAGAAAATAACAGATGTTGACAAAGATGCAGAGAAAAGGGACATTTTATACACTGTTGGTGGAAATGTACGCTATTTGTGGTAGTACAACCTCCATGAAAAACTGTATGGAGATTTCTCAGAGAGTTAAAAATAGAACTATCATTCAATCCAGCACTCCCACTACTGGACATATACCGAAAGGAAAAGAAAGAAATTTATCAAAAAGATACCTGCACTCATTTGTTTATCACAGCACTATTCGCAACAGCAAATATATGGAATCAACCTAAGTGTCCATCAGTGGAGGATTAAATAAAGAAAATGGGATAAACATACACAATAGAATATTATTCATCCATTAAAAAGAATGCAATCAACAATATGGATAGAACTAGAGGTCATTATCATAAGTAAAACAAGCCAGACACAGAAAGTCAAATATTGCATTTTTCTCATCATAAGTGGGTACTAAACAATGTGTATACACAGACGTACAGAGTGGAATGATAGACAATGGAGATTCAGAAGGGTGAGAGGATGGGAGGGGTGGAGGATGAAAAATTACTTTATGGATATAATGTACATTATTTGGGTGATGGACACTCCCTAAAGTCCTGACTTAACCCCCATGCAACCTATGAATGTAACAAACTTGTAGTTGTACCACATAAATTTATACAAATTAAAAAATAAAAATAAAGTTTAACAGACCACCAAATTTTATTGTAGTTGGTTGTTGCATAAACACCACAAAAAAAGACAAAAAAACTGTATTCTAATACCTCTATAATTTATTTTTGTTTTTTGAAAATTAAGGCATAACTTACATACAGTAAAACTGACCCTGAAAGTTTTGACAAACATATATAGTCATGTAACCAACACTACAATCAAGACATAGGAGGCAGGAGCAGGGGCTCACACCTCTAATCCCAGCACTTTGGGAGGCCAAGGCAGGTGGATCACCTGAGGTCAGAAGTTCAAGACCAGCCTGGCCAACATGGTGAAACCCCATCTCTACCAAAAATAAAAAATGATGGTGCACATCTGTGATCCCAGCTACTCAGGGGGCTGAAGCCAACCTGAGAGGCAGAGGTTGCAGTGAGCTGAGATCATGCTGCTACACTCCAGACTGGGCGACACAAAGAGACCCCCATCTCAAAAAAAAAAAAAAAAAAAAGATATAGGACAGCTACGTCATTCAAAAAAATATCCCCATGACTTACTGTAAAGAAAAGAAGAAGAAAAAAAAGAAACCCTCCTCCACCCCTAGACTATAACAACCACCAATGTTTTCTGTTTCTATAGTTTTACTTTTTCCAGAACATCATATAAATGAAGTCAGCCAGTATGTAACCATTTGAGCCTGGCTTTTTTCTCTTAGCATAATGTATTTGAAACTCATCTATTTTGTTTTGTGTAGTTTGTTTCTTTTTATTGCTAAAGAATATTCCATTGTATGACTACATCACCATTTGCTTAACTAGTCCCAAGTTGAGGAGGATTTAAGTTGTTTCCACTTTTGGGCAATTACCAAAAAAAACCTCTTATAAACATTCATAACATTCATATACAGGTTTTTGTGTATGTAGCTAAGAGTAGGACTGCTGAATGATATAGTAAGTTTATGTCGAACTATATAAGAAACTTCCAAACTATTTTCCAAAATGGTGTCACTATTTTACATCCTCACCAGCAATGTACAAGAGTTATTCCACATCCTCACCAAGACTTAGTAAGGTCAGTTTTTTTATTTGTTTGTCTTTAATCCTAGCCATTCTAATATACAAATAGAAAAATCTCATTGTAGTTATCATTTGTATTTCCCTAATGACTAATGATTTCAGCATGTTTTCATGTCTTCCAACTTGGTTCTTTTTCAAAATTGTTTTGTCTACTATACCTCCTTTGTTTTTCCATATAAATTCCAGAATCAGCTCATTAGTTTCTATAAAAATATCCTATCATAATTTTGATTGTGATTTCATTGACTCTATAGATCAATTTGGGAAGAATTAAGATCTGAACAAAATTGGGCCTTCCAGTACATGAATATGGCTTATCTTTTCTTCAGGTCTTTGATTTCGCTCATCAGCATGTTATTGTTCTCAGCATGTAGATCCTGAATATATTTTGTAAGATTTATATGTATTTTATATTCTTGTAGTGGTACTTATTAAATTTCAATTTCTCATTTTTCATTGCTAGCCTATCAATAGTTTAATTTTCAAAGATGTTTTAGCACTAAAAGTGGGAATGGTGCACAGTAAACTGTTAATAAATATTTTTGGTTTAGTGAATAATGAATAAGTAAAATGAGAGAAAGAATAAAAAAGCAGTGTCCAGTTCTAGAGAAGAAAGTAAACCTAAGCAAGTAAACAGTCAAGATGCCCAACTTGCATCTTGATATTACTCAAATATCCTGTGGAGTTTATCTCATGTTTCTTAGACCTTCAGATATGCACCTCCTTCTTGACATTCAGGTCTCAACTTATATGAAACCTACACAGACAACCCAATCTTTGCCACACCCTTAGTCATTTTCTGTCAGTTCACCTTGTTTTAACCTTTTCACAATGCTTTTTATTACTTGACCTTTTCTTTTTATTGACTTATTTGATTATTTTTGGTCTTCCCTCACTAGTTTTCTTTATTGCCATATCAAAGCACTTAGAACAATGTCTGATACACAGATGGCATCAATATTTCTTTATATAACGGAAGAAGAAGGAGATGCATGGATACAGCGATGAGTTGCAAAAATAACCTTTTATAAAAAGAACAAAAAATAAAACCCACTTAAAAATGCAAGAAATATCTATCATAAGGTACTTGAAATACATTTTTTAAGTATGCAAGACCTTCAAGGAAAAAAATATAAAACATTGCAGGATATAAAAGATGTAAGTAAATATAATATTCATAAATGAGAAACTTAAGCCACAAAAGATATTAATTTTTCCTTTAAAAAACTATAAATATATTGTACTTTTCAGAACCAGCCCTAGGATGAGGAGTGAGGTAAGTGAGTGCCATGGCTAGGGTGCAAAATTTTAAAGTCCACCAAAAAATACAGACATCAAGATAAGTAATATTTTAATGCATTGTTTTCAAAAATCAAAATTAATGCAAAAAGTCAGTGATTAACAAAATATAAAAATTTTCAGGAAATAATAAAAGACATGGTCAGCCCTGATTTTCCATTTCACCTCTGCCTCCAATATGGTTTAGCACAATGCTATGACAGATCCTGTCTTTCTCAAAATTGTTGATATATTGTTACTTAAAGACTTTATGCATTAAATTTTATTTTTAAAATGCTGCATTAGATATTATTTATCGGCCAGGTGCAGTGGCTCACACCTGTAATACCAGCACTTTGGGAGGCTGAGGCGGGCAGATCACGAGGTCAGGAGATCGAGACCATCTGGCTAGCATGGTGAAACCCCGTCTCTACTAAAAATACAAAAAAATTAGCCAGGTATGGTGGCAGGCACCTGCAGTCCCAGCTACTCTGGAGGCTGAGGCAGGAGAATGGTGTGAACCCAGGAGGCAGAGCTTGCAGTGAGCCGAGATCGCACCACTGCACTCCAGCCTGGGCGACAGAGTGAGACTCCATCTCAAAAAAGAAAAGAAAAAAAAAATATATATATATATATAAAATATATAAATTATATGTTTAATATATATAATAATATAATAAAATATATATTAAATATATACATATAATTTATCTTGATTACTGAATATTTCTGGCAACTCCTTGTATTTTGGACCCTAGGAAAATACCTCATTCACCTCAACTGACTCACCCTAGTTTGGGTTCAGATAATTTCTATGAAAATTACGAAGGATTGGTTGGGTGCAGTGGCTCACACCTGTAATCCCAGCACTTTGGGAGGCTGAGGCAGGTGGATCACGAGGTCAGAAGATTGAGACCATCCTGGCTAACATGGTGAAACCCCGTCTCTACTAAAAATACAAAAAAATTAGCCGTGCGTGGTGGCGGGCGCCTGTAGTCCCAGCTACTCGGGAGGCTGAGGCAGGAGAATCGCGTGAACCTGGGAGGCGGTGCTTGCAGTTAGCCGAGATCGCGCCACTGCACTCCAGCCTGGGCGACAGAGCGAGACTCCGCCTCAAAAAAAAAAAAAGAAAGAAAGAAAATTACGTAGGATTTTCTTTAACTTATTAAACTGATCCTAAAATCTATACATAAGAATACAGGTATTAAAATAGTCAAAAACGGCTGGGCATGGTAGCTCACACCCATAATCTCAGCACTTCGGGAGGCCAAGTCTGGAGTCAGGCCCAGGAGTTCAAGACCAGCCTGGGCAACATAGAGCAACCCCATTTCTACAAAAAATAACCAAATTACCCAGGTGTGGTCGTACTTGACTATGGTCCCAGCTACTTGGGAGGCTGGAGGACTACCTGGGCTCAGGAGGTTGAGGCCACGGTAAGCTGTGATCACGCTACTGCACTCCAGCATGGAAGACAGAGCAAGACCCTGTCTCATTAAAAAAAAAAAAAGGTCAAAAGACATTAAAATCTAAGAGCTGGCAATCCTTAAAGAACCTAGTAATTTGTTATCATTATAGGTCAGAGTATATACCACTCCCTTTTCTCAGAAAGGGCAGAGCTGGAGCATACAGCCAAAGGAATGGACAGGAGCAGTGTATTGATCAGAGTTCTCCAGAGACACAAAACCAGGATATATGGAAGGGGATATATTAGAGGGAATCAGCTCACACAATCACAGAGATGGAGTAGTCCCAATAGGGCAGTTGCAAGCTATAGAGCTGGAGATGCCAGCAGCATTGGCTAAACACTGGTAACATGGATCAGTCCAAGTCTGAGGCCTCAGAACCACAAAAGCCTACAGTGCAGTCCCTAGTCAGGCCTAAGAAACCCCTGAGACGCTGCTGGTGCAAGTCTCAGAGTTCAAAAGCCAAAGAACCTGGAGTCTGACATCCAAAGGTAGAAGGAGTAAATGTGTCCTGCTCTAAAAGGGAGAGAGAAAGTAGAAAGAGAAAATTCCCTTTCCTCTGCAGGTTTGTTCCAGCCAGACCCCAATGTGAAGGCAAGTCTTCCTCTCTCAGTTCACTGATTCACATGTTCATCTCCTCTAGAAACACCCTCACAGACACTCAGAAACAATGCTTCGCCCTCCATCTAGCCATCCCTCAATCCAATCAAGTTGACATCTTAAATGAACCATCACAAGCAGCAAGGTCAAGAAAATAAACTCTGAAGTAGCTGCTGCTGTCAATCGGCCATATAAATCCCATTGGTGGCACAGAAAAGCAATGAAGAGACCTGAGTCACCCAGGAACAGGGTGGACAAAAGACTTGAAATGGTGAACCTGGAGTCCTAGTTACTTCACTAGGCAATATCAAAAATACAAGGGATATCTTTAGAGCCATACAGGAACAAAGCTATCTGTTCATGGATCAATTGAGAAGAACTACCAACTAGATTTACATCCCTCACAAATTTTCTTGGACACACCCTTGCTATGTGGTAGCTGCAGATGATTGGTTTGGATTTGACTCATTTTATTTTTTTTCCTTCTATTCTGAATTCACTCCCATTCCCATGATAGCCTGAATCATAGATTTATCCCTTTTGACTTTCAGGTTCCCCCTGCCACCTTAACTAAGCAATTAACTCTACTCACTCCCTCACCGCCCACTGACATCTCCCAGTTGGTTTCTCTCTCCCAATTGTAATCTTCACCTATTCCTACTTCTAGTTCCTCACAAACAGATCCAAAGTTGTATGGCCTCGAGAGTGAGAACTATATGTATTTTCCTACCCAGTCAGTGAAATGTAAAAATGAATTGACAGAAAAATATGGACTCTTACTTATTTTTATATTATGGGACATGAGTTACTACTAAAAAAATGAATAAGGCTAAACTAAAAACTTAAAGAAAAAGACCAATTTTATCTGCTATTAAATTGAATATGAACCTGAAAAGGGATGTTAGGATACAGAATTTCTACTGATTATTTTATCAACACCTAATGCTAATACATTTCTGAGAAGTGACCATGTACAAGTACACCAATCATTGCAAAATTGAAGAAAAGAGTAAAGAGATTTTTTAAATCTTATTTGGCCCCACCAACCCTTTTCTTAAGCCTCTTGTAAACATGAGAAAGAAAGCAGATTATGCCTTTTCTACTGTCAGATGAAACTCTGATTTTCTAAGTGTAGCCACATCTCTATCGTAACCAGAAAAAGTTCTTGCATTGTGAAATTTAAACCATGTCAGCAAAAACTGACATAGTTAGCACACTTACAACTGCCTATACTTGGGAACAACAAGGTAAAATAATGAATATTTGATGTCACTTATTAACCCTCTCAGCAGTAATTTTACCTACTTCCTATATTCCCCCAAAACATTAATAATCTCATTTCTCAGTTATTATACACTTATATCTAGTAGATTTCTCTTTGATTAAATTAACATTGTCAAACCAGTGGTAAGTTTAAGAAATGCAACTTACATAGTGAGTATAGTTACAAGGTAATACCCAAAAGAAATTTATTGTCCAATGTTAATTTTTTGCTTAACATAAATCGCTAGCACAAGCCACATAATATTGCCACACCTAAGCATGCTGGAGGTTTTATGATGCCTTATTCATGGTGTCCTGACTACATTCTAGAGCTTATTATCTTTTTCCCTATTTCTGATCCCCCAAAATATGGGTTGCTTTTTTATCTTCCACTTTGGGCTGCTTCATTTGCTTGATATTATCAAGAGGAAAATGATAATGCATTCTATAGGTCACTGACTTCTTTATTTCTTATGCTGTGTTCAGAACAGAAAGCCTGCACATTTTCAATTAAACAATTCCAGAATCACAAGACGAGGTAACATTGTTTATGTAGAGACTGGGCTGGGAATACTAACAAGCTTGGCACATCAATTCATGGTAACTTCCTGCATATCCAGTAATTCTAAAGTTCACCTTGAAGTTTGTATTGCATTTTGTCATTCTGTTTAAATGTGTGTCTTTGCCAAAAGAGAGCAATGGAACTTTTTACTGCATTCTATTAGTAATCCTTAAAGACCAAAAATTAAAGTCAGTACAAAACCACAGCTTTGTCAAATGCTAAATTTCAGTGGTATATATTTTTTTGGTCCAGAACATTTTTCTTTCATTATTTTTTTCTTTATTAATGCATTCTAAAATTGCATGCATATCCACTTTCTTTAAAAGGTGCAAAAACTAGTCTCCCAGAAAGTATTTCAATAGGGTAATATTTTAGCTTCTTTTCTAAAACAGTTTTAAGGGATTCACATTGACTAAATAACCATGGTAGCTCTATATTCTGGTAGACGGTGGATATAGCAACTTCCACAATTATAAATATTATCTAAATTTGGCAATATGATACAGCTTTACTATTGCAAACATATGTAATTTTCAATTCAATCTAACTTCCATCTTGTAAAATCCATGTGTTAACCATATCAAATTGGCATCTTGGTGCAGATTCTCATGCTTTTCTAGAATTTCAAATTACAAAACCATTTTCATTTATTGTAAGGCAGTTCAAATCTTCACAAAGTATGGAAATAGTAATTTAAGATACTATTCTCTATAATCAAAAGTACAAAATATGTATTGGTCACTTACTATATATTATGCACAGCTCTAGGTATTGGAGCACATGACTGATGGACCAGACCAAAAAAAAAAACAAAACTTTTTTTTTAGTACTGTAGTTAGATTGAGAGGAGGAAAGAAAATAAATAATAAGTTAACATATAGTGTGTTATATGGTATTAAGTGCCATGAAAAAAAATAAGGTAGGGAAAAGGGATTGGGACTGCAGGAAGAAAGACTAGATGCATTTTTAAATAGGCCAGGGAAAGAATTACTGAGCTGATACATTTAAGTAAAAACCAAATCTGTACAATGCACAGAAAAAGCCATACATATATCTAAAGGAGAATAAGAGAGAACAGCAAGGTCAATGGCCTTGAAGTGTATTTAGCATATCTGAGGAATAGCAAGCAGACCAAGGGGATTGGGACAGAATAAATGAAATAAAAATCATAGGAAGGAAAGTCAGAAAGATAAAAGGAGGAGTGGTGGGCTTAGAGCTGGCATGTGACACATAATTTTCTATATGAATGACACCCTCTGAAGTGGTGCAGCTGTGCGTGACAACTGCAGGCAGGCGGAACTATATAGGGCTTGGTGGGGTATTGTGATGATTTTGGTTTTTACTCTGAGTAAAATAAAAAGACACTGGAAAATTCTGAGCAGTACAGTGAAATGCTCAGACTTAAAATTTGGCAGGATTACATTGGCTGCTTATATTTTTAAAAAAGAATAGACTAAAGAGGGACAACAGAGGAAGCCAGGAATTCTAATAGGAGGTTTTTGGAATAATCCAGGCAAGAGATGATGGTGGTGTGGGTAAGAGGAATAGAAGTAGAGGTCATGAGAAGATATTAGAATTCGATTATATTTTCAAGATTTGCTGAAGGCTTGACAGTAATTTGTTCTCCTAGCATCGGTTGAATCCACTTTGCAGTGGTCCAACACTTGCAAAACCAGCCTTATCATGTGCCATCAAAGACCCTCAGGGACAGCTAACCACCACCCAACTCCCCAGTGGGCTAAATACCAGCCTACAGACCCCTTCTCTGAGCCCACAGATAGCACCACCTGAGAAGCACGCTTCTCAGGATTTCAGTTTCATGAGCCCCTCCTCTAACCTTCTAAGTTTTAATCCTTGTATCCTCTTCCTTTTATTCCCTCAACTGTAGGAATGGTAGCTACTTTCTGCAATTACTATTTCCATATCGTCATGTTCTTTTTGTTGTCTATTTTTAGTTCCAAATTATCTAGTCAATAATTCTTGTATTGAATTCTCTCCATTAAAATAACTGTTACAGTTTCTGTCTCCTGATGACCACTGACTTTTACAATGCATGAAAACATTGACTTGGAGAGAGTAGACTCAAAATATTTTAAATAGACAAATACACAGAGGAATTTTTTTTTTGAAGAATTGTACTTTAAAACAGATCCTTTAAAATAACATGCATAGTTAGTTGGGTGCAGCAGCACATGCTTGTAATCACAGCACTTTGGAAGGCTGAGGCAGGAAGATTGCTTGAGGCAAGGAGTTCAAAAATGACATGCATATTCATCACAAAGTCCTAATAAATTAACATTACATTTTTAAATGAATCCATAAAAACAAGGTAATTAAGGGAAGACGCTAAACAGAAAATTTTGAAAAACTGGAAAGCAGATAAATAGGAACTGACCTTGAAAACCTAAGAATGCTAAAACTTAAGCCCCTAGGGTAGAGAAAGCACAGAAGAAAACCAATTTAAAATTTGAAGCAAAGAAATGTTTCCATAATTGGAAGCATGGGTACTTCTGAGCAATGAATTCTCTACATTTTTGTTTTGCCATATATGTCCCAGACTGAGTGCTGAAGAAGCCAGTCACCTGGAAATACCAATAGGCACAAAAATACTTCCTAAAAAATTTCCCTTTCCAGCCAAATAAGGAGGTACCTAGCAAGATAGGAAAAACAATTAGACAATAACCACTATACACCAGCCAAACACCACAGGAAAAAAACAAAAACAAAAAACTGTAACCCCATTCACACCTCCACCACCAAAGAAAACTGACTAGGCTCCTACCTTCATTAAACTGTAACAAGTCATCCCCATCCTTCTGCCAGGGAAGCATCAGTGAAAGCCAAAAAAAGCTGGGACGTTCTCCTCCACTGAGTGACCTTTTACTATGGGGTCAACGGAGTAGTGGAGACCACATGGGGAGTCTTCACTTTCACCCAACCCTGAGGTATTACGATGCCCCTCACCCTGCCTGCTGAGTTGATATCAGAGAAGGCCTAATGGAGAGTCAGGACTTTCACCCATACTCACTAGTAACAAAGTAACCTTGTCCCTGCTGAAAGTGTCAGGGAGACCATATAAGAAGTAAAGATAAATCCCTCCTACTCATAGACAGAGTGGTATTAGTGGATGTATAATAGAAAGCCTCATCCCCTACCCTTGCCCAGCAGTAACAAAGAACACCCCTGCGCCACTGTCAGTGGGGATCAAGTGGGCAAGCTGGACTTTCACCCACACTTGGCAATAATGACATGATGCTTTTCTTTCCCTTCTAGAAGGTTTTCAGAGAATGCCTGCTATACCAAAGATTTAAATAAGCTCAAAATAACCAATATTTCCAGAATTCAATTTAAAAAATTACTCATCATATTAGAAAATTCTCAGCTAGAATAAGAAAAGACAATCAACAGATGCCAACACTGAGATACAGACATTGGGATTATCTTGCAAGAATTTTAAAGGATCCACAATTAAAATGCTTCACCAATTATGAATACGTTGGTACTAATGAAAAAAATGCAAAGTATTAGCTAAGGAATAAAAGATATAAAGAAGAACAAAATGATATTTTTAGAACTAAAATATACAATAACTAAACTTAAAAAAAACTTAATAAACGTGCCCAACAGTAGAATGGAAAGGATAAAGGAAAGAATCAGTGAACTGGAAGATAAACAATGGAAATGAACCAATCTGATCAACAGAGAGAAAACAGAAAGAAAAACAGAGACCTTTGGGACTATAGCAAAAGTTTTAACATTTATGTCATGAACAACTGGAAGGAAAGGAGAAAGATGGTGTGGCTGAAAAGGTATTCAAATAAAGAATGGCTAAAAATTTCCTGAATTTGTCAAGAAAACATAAGCTTACAAATTTGAGAAGCTGAGCAGATCCCAAACAGAACAAGCCCAAAGAAATCCCACCTAGGCACATCATAGTCAAATTCTGAAAACTACAAAATAAAAAATATCATGAAAGCAGGAAGAGAAAAATGACACCTTATCTACAGGAGAAAAATAATTCAAATGACAACAGATTTCTCGTTAAAAATCATGAAGGCCAGAAGGAAGTAATACAACATTTTCTAAATACTAAAATAGAAGAAATGCAAATTCTGAGTCTTTTAGCCATCCAAAAATATTTTTCAGAAATGAAGGGAAAAGACATTCTCAGATTAAGAAAAACTAAAAGAATTTGTCACCAGCAGAGTCACCCTAAAGAATGGCTAAATAAAATTCTCCAAGCAGAAAGGAACTGATAAACCAAAAATTCTAGAACATCAGAAAGGAAGAAAGAATAAGAGAAAAAGAAAAATTGTGGGTAAATATTATAGATTTTTCTCATCTTCTATATTTTCTAAATTATGTTTGACAGTTAAACAAATATTATAATAATTTATGATACATTATAAACTGTCTCAATGTATTAGAAAATAAGTTAAGTTAATTATACTATACATGAGTGAGGGTAAAGAGACATAAAGGAAGGAAAGATTTCTATACTTCACTTGAACACCAATAAACAGCAGTAGACTGTGATAAGTGATATATATTTAATGTGATACCTTGAGCAACCATTTAAAAATCTATACAAGATACACTTAAAAACACCACAGATAAATTAGTATGGAATTCTAGGAGATAGTCAAGTAACTATAGAAAAGGAGAGAAAAGAAAATGGAAAAATGAGAAACAGAAAGTACAAACAGAACACAAAAGTAAAATGGCAGACTTAAGCCTTAGCTTATCAAAAATTGCACTAAATATACACAGTTTAAATACATAAATCAAAAATTGGTAGACCCAACTATATGCTGTCTATAAGAAACTCACTTCAAACATAATAATATAGGTAAGTGAAAATTTTCAAAGATGAAAAATGATATACCATGCAAACATTAATCAAAAGAAAACAGGAATGTTAATATGAATATCAGATAAAGTAGACTTTAGGGCAGAGAAAATTACCAGGATACAGAGTAACATTACATAACAATAAAAGGATAAATCTACCAGGAAGGCACAGAAATCCTAATTATGTATGCACCAAACAACAGAATCTCAAAATACATGAGGCAAAAAACTAATAGAGCTAAAAAAAGAAATGAAATAGATGAATCCACAATTAAAATTAAGGATGTCAACACTATGTCCTGAAGCAAATGACAGAACTACTAGACAGAAAATCAGCAAGGATATAGAAGAACTCAACATCATCAACTAACAAGATCAAATTAACATGTATAGAACAATCCACCCAATAACAGCAAAATACACATACTCTTCAAGTGTCCACAGAACATATACCAAGATTGACCATATTTTGAACCATAAAACATACCTCAAAATGTTTTAAAAAATTAAAATCATTTTTCAGACATGAAAGAAAAAGATATTATCAGATAAAGAAAAGCTAAAAGAATTTCTCACCAGCAGAATTACCTTAAAAAATGGCTATAGAGAATCATCCCTGACAACAATAGAGTCAAACTACAAATCAATAAGTGAAAGATAATGGGAAAATCTTCAAACACTTGAAAACTAAATATGTTTCTAAGTAATCCATGGGTCAATGAGGAAGTCTCAAGGAAAATTTTAAAAATATATTGAATTGAATGAAAATGAAAATATAACATATTAAATTTTGTGGGACACAACTTAAGCAATGATAAGAAAAAAAAATCTTAGCATCAAATGCTCACACGAGAAGAGAGAAAAGATCACAAGTCAATAATCTAAGTTTCTGCCTCAAGAAACTAAAAGAAAAGAGCAAGATTAACCCAAAGTCAGCAGAAGAAAGGAAATAATAAAGAAAACAGCAGAAATAAATAAAATTGAAAACAAGAAATAGAGAAAATTGATGAAACTGAAACTTGTTTTTTGAAAGTTTTTTTGTAAATGACAAATATCTAGTGAGAATGTCAAAAGGAGAGAGAAAAGACACAAATTAGCACTCAGGAAGAAAATAGGTACCACTACAAACCCTGCAGATATCAAAAGAATAAAAGAATACTGTGAACAATTACACACACATAAATTCGACATAGATAAAACAGACCATTTTCTCAAAACACACAATCTACCACAACTCATGCAAAGTGAAATCAATAATGTGAATAGGCTCATGACAGTTAAATAAATTGAATTAAAAAATTTTAAACTCTTCAAAAAGGCATTCCCAGGCCCAAATGGTTTCACAGGAGAATACGACCAAATGTTTAAATTAAAATAACACCAATTCTACACAATTTCTTCTGGAAAACAGATGAGAGGGCAACATGGCCCAATTAATTCATTTTGTGAAGCCAGTGTCACCCTTATTCCAAAGACAGTACAGAAAATGAAAACTGCAGACCAATATTCTTCATAAATATACTGCAAATGGATTTCAGCAATATGTAAAAAGAATTTTATAAGACCGTGTTGGATGTTTATTCCAGGGAGGCAAAGCTAGCTCAATATTAGAAAATTTAGTGTAGGCAGGCAAGAGGGCTCATGCCTGTACTCCCAGCACTTTGGGAGGCTGAGGCAGGTGGATCACAAGGTCAGGAGTTCAAGACCAGCCTGGCCAGCATGGTGAAACCGCATCTCTACCAGAAATACAAAAATTAGCCGGGCATGGTGGCACACGCTTATAGTCCTAGCTACTCGGGAGGCTGAGGCAGGAGGATCACTTGAACCTAGGAGGCAGAGGTTGCAGTGATCACGCCACTGCAGTCCAGCCTGGGCAACAGAGCAAGACTCCACCAAAAAAAAAAAAAAAATTAGTGTAATCCACCATATTAAGAGGCTATAAAGAAAAACTGCACCATCATATCAATTGCTGGAGAAAAAGCATTTGACAAAATTTAGAATTCAACATCTATTCAAAATTAAAACTTTGAGAAGATGAAGCATAGAAGAGACCTTCCCCAACTTGAAAAAGGGCATCTACAGCTAACATCACATTTAATCATGAAAGACCGAAAGCTTTCCTCTAAGACTGCAACAAGGCAAGGACATTTGCTCTCATCACTTCTTTACATCACTTTCATTACATGAAATTCTCATTCATGTAATAAGGCAAGTAAATGAAGGAAAAGACATACAGATTGAAAAGGAAAAAATAAAATTGTCCCTATTTGCAGATGACATAATCATCTATGTATAAAACCTAAAGGAATCTATTGACTACTTAGTGACTTTGGCAAGGTCAGATCAACATACAGATGTAAGATCAACATACATCAGATGTCAGATGAACATACAAAAATTAATTGTATTTTTATATACTAGCAGTGAACACATGGTCATCAAAATTAAAAGTACAATGACACAATTGCTTTTAAACAAAATAAATTCTTAGATGTATATTTAACAAAACACATACAGGATCTAGATCCAGAAAAATCACAAAATTCTGATGAAAAAAAATCAACCAAGACCTAAATAAATGGGAAAGCATACTGTATGTATTAATCAGGTTCTCCAGAGAAGCAAAATGAATATAGAATAGAATAGATAAATAGATAGAGATATAGAGATCGATTGATAGATTAGATAGATGGAGATTTAAAGATGTATTTAAGAGGAAATCTGTTATGTAAATTGGCTCACATAATTATAGAGGCTGAGAAGTTCCATTATTTGCAAGCTGGAGAACCATGAAAGCCATTAGTGTAAGTCTCAATCCAGTTCTGAAGATCTAAGAACCAGGAGCATAGATGTCTGAGGGCAGGAGAAAGTAGATAACCCAGCTTAAATAGAGATAGTGAATCCACTCTCCCTCTACTTTTTTGCTTTACTCAGGCACTCAAAGGATTGGACAATGCCCATCCACACTGGTGACAATAATTTTCTTTACTCATTCTGCCTATTTTAATGTTAGTCTCTTCCAGAAACATCCTACAAACACACCTAGAAATAATATTTCAGCAGCTACATGGGCATTCTTTAGCCCAGTAAAGCTGACACATAAAAGTAACCATCACACTGTATCATGGATTGGAAGACAACATAGTAAAGATGTACATACTGATAAACATTTATCACAATTCCTGTCAAAATCTCAGCAGGATTTTTTGTAGATACATACAAGATTATTCTAAAATATGTGGAATGGTAGTGGAACTTGGATATATAAAACAATTTTGAAAAAGAATAAGGTGGGAAGAATTATTTTATCAAGGCTTATTATACAGCCACAATAATCAATACTGTGTGGTTTTCACAGTCGTATAAACACATAGATCAAGCGACCGTCATAGAAAACCCAGAAATAGACCCATACAAGTACAGCATACTGATTATATACAAAGGTGTAATAGTTTGTTTTCACACTGCTATAAACAACTACCTGCAACTGTGTAATTTAAAAAGAAAAGATGTGTAATTGACTCACACTTCCCCAGACTTAACACGAAGCATGACTGGGAGGCCTCAGGAAACTGAAAATCAAGGCAGAAGATGAAGGGCAAGCCCGCACATCTTCACAGTGATGGAGGAGAGAGAGAGCAAAGGAGGAAGTGTCATACACTTTCCAACAACCAGAAGTGGTGAAAACCCACTCGCTGTCATGACAACAGCAACAGGGAAGTCCACCCCATGATTCAACCACATCCCACCAGGCCCCTCCCCCGACACATGGCGATTACAGTTGGAGATGAGATGTCGGAGGAGACACAGAGCCAAACCCTATCAAAAGGTGCACAAAGAATTACATAGAAAAAGAATAGTATTTTCAACAAATGGTGCTGGAGCAATTGGATATTCATAGGAAAAATAATAATAATAAACCTTGACCTAAACTTCACACCTTATACAAAAATTCAAAAGGTTTAAGATTTAAGTGTAAAATGTATAAAAATATAGAAGATAACTTAGAAGAAAATCTTCAGGACCTAAGTCTTGGTAAAGAGTTTTCAATGACACCAAAAGCATGATTCATAAATGAGGGGAAAAAATGGTAGTTTCATCATCACAGTTAAAAATTTTTATTCTGTGAGAGACCCAGAGGAGAGAGCGAAGAAAAACTGCAAATATTTGCAAATATCAACAAAAGATAAATCTAGAATATATAAAGAACTCTCAAAACTCATCAGTTAAAAAGAATTCAAAAAGAAAATGGCAAAAGACATGAAGAGACGTTTCACCAAAGAGGATCTATAAAAGGCAAATACAGCTGGGTGTGGTGGCTCACGCTTGTAATCCCAGTACTTTGGGAGGCCAAGGCAGGTGGATCACAAGGTCAGGAGACTGAAACCATCCTGGCTAACACAGTGAAACACCGTCTGTACTAAAAATACAAAAACAAAATTAGCCAGGGATGTTGGTGGGCGCCAGTAGTCCCAGCTATTCAGGAGGCTGAGGCAGGAGAATGGCATGAACCTGGAGGGCGGAACTTGTCGTAAGCTGAGATCACACCATTGCACTCCAGCCTGGGTGACAGAGCAAGACTCTGTCTCAAAAAAAAAATAAAAATAAAAAGGCAAATACAATAATGCTTTAATTAAACCCCCTTTATAAGAAAGGGAGAGAAAAGTGAAATAGAGTGCTTACCACCACTACCCAACTAAAAGATACTGGCAATACAATTAAATGACCAAAAATATAAATTATGTTTACTTACCTCCTTCAGTAACTTCCAGTCACAGCACCTGGTCCAAAATATTGTAATCAGTTTTTAATTAATTAACACATCAAACCTGGGAAAATGAATAACATCCCTTTATGTCTACTATAAGTAAGTCATATACATACTGCTAGCTTCTTTCCCATTTATTATTTAAGTTTTCCAACAACGTTGTGAGAGATACATTATTATACTCATTATAAAAATAAGAAAATTGAGATTTTGGAAGTCTAAGATAACTTGGTACATCCATAAAGTTAGTTAAATTATGAATTCTTGATATGTTTGATTCTGTACAAATAAGCTATTTTTATTTCTATTTATGAGAGAAAAAGATAGTACAATTTAATTAAAAACCATAATATGCCAGGAGCAAGATGGTGGATAGGAGGCAGGGCTACTGTGCATCTCCCATTTGGACGGACAGAACAGAGTGTAGAGGCTCTCACTGTGAACTTTTCTTCCAAGAACCACTGCAGGAATGGACCAGGAAAATCAAAAGAATTCACAGATCCTTTGAAAGGAATAGCATGCCACTGCAAACTTCACAAGACAAACAAAAAACTGTGAGTCCCTGAAGTGTGAGAGGAGGAAAAGTTTGCCTCTGAACACATATTCCCCACTGAGGAATCTGAAAATCCAAATCACAGGAGAAGAATTTAACCTTACCTAGAGCTAGAAAAAATTTAGAAAGCTATGTGAAATACAAAAGTAGAAACAGCAGTGGGAAGAGCCTTATAGGTACTGTCAGTCTCCAGCTTGAGCCCAGGGAAGCCATCCCTCACTATATCTCACAGAGGCCTGCAGGGAACGTAGCCAGCAGAATTAGGGAGGGGTCACAGGATGAAAGAAGCATTCAACTGAATTTTGTGATAATTTCGAGTAGGCACAGACTTCCTTGAGCAGAATCCAGGGAGCAAACGGGAACCACTCCAGATATGAGCACAGAAGCTGCCAATGTTGTGGGCAGACAGACAGGGGCATGACCTGAATGCTGTGCTTGCTTTCTTGGTCAAGAAGTTTATGGTGGGACAGGTCTGACTTCTGTGCTCAGGCTTCCTGAATCTAAACTTGATGCTGTTAGCAGGCACTGCAGGAGTGAGACCAGCTTCACCAACTGCATTGGAGCTGGGTGAGGCCTTTCACTACCAGCTATCCCCCCACTTCTCTGGTGAACTATACTGCACAGTAGAGGCAGCCATAATCCCCTATGTAACATAACCCCATTGGCCTGAGAACCACTCCCCATCCCCCACAGTGGCTGCAGCAAGCCCAGCCTAAGGAGAGTCTGAGCTCAGGCCCATGTAACCCTATCCCCACATGATGGTATTTCTCTACCTATCCCAGTAGCTGAACACAAAAGACATATACTCTTGGGAGGTTAATGGCCCTGCCCATCCCCTGAGAAACCAGAATACTTCCACTGGCCAATTTAGGACAACCTTAAATTCCACTGCTAATACCACAGCTGGTGCTCTCTTGAAAGTGCCACCTCCTGGCAGGAGGCTAACCAATTTAGGCCATTACAGCAACTTATGACAGAATAACACTGCTCCCAGGAAGGAGAAAACAACAGCTAATGCAACTGTCTGAAACATCCTGGCTAACCAGAGGTCCTGAGTCTGTCCACATGACAACTTCGCTGCTAGCATAACCAGCATTCAAGAAAGCCAGTATATTAAACCTATGACCAAGGATTCTCAGAGTTTACTTCAGTCCGCTGTCACCTCCACAAGAGCAGGTGCTGGTATCTACAGCTGGGAGACCTGAAGACCGATCACATCACAGGACTCTTTGCAGACATTCCCCAGCACCAGCCCAGAGCCTGGTAGCCCCACTGGGAGGCTAGACCCAGAAGAGCAATAACAATCACTCCAGTCTAGCTCTCAGGAAGCCCCATCCCTAGGGGAAGTGGGAGAGCACCACATCAAGTGATCATCCAACAGGACAAAAGAATTTGAACAGCAGGTCTTGTGTTCCAGATCCTTCAGCCAGTGGGACGTTTCTCACAGCAGAACCAAAATTGCAGTGTTGGGCGCAGTAGGGAATATCTGTACCTATACTTCAAGAGGCAGGCAGCCTCTGTGATCATGAAGGACCTTGGGGAAGGGATCCTTGTATCCCCTAGCACTCCCGCATAGACACAGCTGGAGCTTCCTTCATAGGAATGCAGCATGGAGACACCTATAGACAGCCTTTCTAGAACAATCCAGGGTGAGTGCAGCCCCACAGGAGGAGCACACCCCAGATTCAGGCCTGCAGTAGAGGCAAAGTCACAATTCCTCCCTACTTGAAATATCAACATTCATATAGATAAACAGAGGTTCCTCTCTGATCTAAATAGCTGAAACACTAAGAGAAGAGTGAGGCTGTGAGGTGAATAGCTTTCCTGATGACCTGGCAGGGGAGCTGAGGTAGCTCCCACTCTTCACCCTGATAAAACCCCAGTATTTCTAATTGAGAGCCCCTCCAGGCACCCTCATCAAGGCTAGGACCTCAGCCCAGCATTAGGATTGCATCTACCCACCTGCCTTAGCCACAACTTGTGCCTGCCCAGGGATACTTCCCCTATTGGCCTGAAGCCTGAATCATCAACTCAGTAAACAAAACAGTGGGGACAAATTAAATAAATAAAGTGTACACCACAAGAGAATGAGATAAGCTTCATGAGATCACTGCCATCCAACTCCATAGGAGACAATGAACTCATTCACACACTAAGAATATAACTATTACCATCACCATTGGGGAATGCCAAGGCACAAAGACTGTCTATAACAAAGGATCTCATACAGAGTCTTCACACATACTGACACCGAGAATCAAATTAGGCTAAAATGAACTTTAAAGTCTGATCTTAAGAGGGAAAAAAAGAAATTTAAATTTAAAAAAACACAATTCAATCAAAAATAAATTCAAGAAGAATTTGAAAAAAGTCTACTCAAATGAGAAAGAACCAGAAAAGTAATTCTGATAATATGACAAAACAGTGTTCTATAACACCCCCAAAGATCACACTAGCTCTCCAGCAATGGATCCAAACCAAGAAGAAAACTCTGAATTGCCAGAAAAAGAATTCAGAGAAAAAAAAAAAAAAGGTTGATTATTAAGCTACCAAAGGAGATACCAAAGAAAGGTGAAAAACAACTTAAAGAAACTTTAAGAACAATACAGGATATGGGTGAAAAATGCTCCAGAGAAATTGATATAAAGAAAAAACAATACTTCTAGAAATGAAAAACAAACTTAGGGAAATACAAAATGCAGTGAAAAATTTCAACAATAGACTAGAACAAGTAAAAGAAAGAACTTCAAAGCTCACAGTCAAGGCTTTCAAATTAACCCAATCAAAAAAAATTTTTTTAAAGAATTTTAAAAATTAAACAAAACCTCCAAGAAATCTGCAATTATGTTAAATGACCAAACCTAAGAATAATTGTTGTTTCTGAGAAGGAATAGAAATCTAAAAGTCTGGGAAAGTTATTTGAGGGAATAATTGAGGAAAACTTCCCTAGCCTTGCTAAAGATCTAGCTATCCAAATACAAGAAGCTCAAAGGACTCCTGGTAAATTTATCACAAAAAGTTCATCACCTAGCCACGTAGTCATCAGGTTATGTAAAGTCAAGATGAAGGAAAGAATCTTAACAGCTGTGAGACAAAAACAACCTATAAAGGAAAACGTATCAGATTAACAGCTGATTTCTCAGAAGAAACTTTACAAGCCAGAAGGCAGTGAGATCTTAACCTTTAGCCTCCTTAAACAAAATAATTGTCAGCCAAGCATTATGTGTCCAGCAAAACTAAGCTTCATAAATGAGGGAGAGATAAAATCTTTTCCAGACAAACAAATGCTGAGATAATTTTTCTATTAGTTCATTTTCACACTGCTGATAAAGACATACCCGAAAATGGGAACAGAAAAAGGTTTAATTGGACTTACAGTTCCACATGGCTGGGGAGGCCTCAGAATCATGGCGGGAGGTGAAAGGCTCTTCTTACATGGCGATGGCAAGAGAAAATGAGGAAGAAGTAAAAGCAGAAACACCTGATAAGCCCATCAGATCTTATGAGACTTATTCACTATCACAAGAATAACATGAGAAAGACTGGCCCCCATGATTCAATTACCTCCCCCTGGTTCCCTCCCACAAAATGTGGGAATTTGGGGAGATACAATTCAAGTTGAGATTTAGATGGGAACACAGCCAAACCATATCAATTTACCACTATAAAACCAGCACTACAAGAAATCCTAAAAGGAGTTCTACATTTTGAAACAAAACCATGAAATACACCAAAATAGAACCTCCTTAAAGCATAAATCTCACAGGTCCTATAAGACAATAATACAATAGAAAAAAATAAGATATTCAGGCAACAATTACCATGAGGAACAGACCAGTAACTCACATCTCAATACTAACGTTGAATGTAAATGGCATAAATGCACCACTTAAAAGATACAGTATGGCAGAATGGATAAAAATCCACCAACCAAGCATCTGCTGTCTTCAAGAGACTCACCTAATACATAAGGACTTATATAAACTCAAGGTAAAGGGTTGGAAAAATATATTCCATGCAAATAGAAACCAAAAATGAGGAGGAGTAGCTATTCTTATATCAGACAAAACAAACTTTAAAGCAACAATAGTTTAAAAAGACAAAGAGGGACATTATATCATGATAAAAGGATTAGTCCAACCGGAAAACATCACCATTTTAAATATATATGCACCTAACACTGGAGCTCCCAAATTTATAAAACAATTACTACTAGACCCAAGAAATGAGATAGACAGCAACACAATATCAGTGGGGCACTTACAATAGGCCACAAAACAAGTCTCAATAAATTTAAGAAAACCAAAATTATATCAAGTATCTTCTCAAGCCACCATGAAATAAAACTGGAAATTAACTCCAAAAGAAACCTCAAAACTATACAAACACATGGAAATTAAATAATCTGCTCTTGAATGATCTTTGAGTCAACAATGAAATCAATACGAAAATTAGAAAATTTTTTGAACTGAATAATAGTAGTGACACAACTTATCAAAACCTCAAATCAAAATCTACAGCAAAATCTACAGGTGCTAAGGCGAAAGCCCAGGGCATTAAATGCCTATATCAAAAAGTCTGAAAGAGCACAAATAGACAATTTAAGGTCACACCTCAAGGAACTAAAGAAGCAAGAACAAATCAAACCCAAACTCAGCAGAAGAAAAGAAATAACAAAGATCAGAGCAGAATTAAATGAAATTGAAACAAAAAAATACAAAAGATAAATGAAACAAAAAGCCAGTTCTTTGAAAGGATAAATAAAACTGATAGACTGTTAGCGAGATTAACCAAGAAGGGAGAAGATCCAAATAAGCTCAATTCAAAATGAAACGGAAGATAATACAACCAATACCACAGAAATACAAAAGATCATTCAAGATTATTATGAACATCTTTATGTGTACAAAATAGAAAATCTAGAAGAGATGGATAACTTGCTGGAAATACACATCCCTCCTAGATTAAATTAAATCATGAAGAAGTAGAAACTCAACAAATAAAGAATAAGTAGAGGGATTGAAACCAATAAAAAAAATTGCCAACAAAAAAATGTCCAGGAACAAATGGATTCACAGCTGAATCCTATTAGACATTTAAAGAAGAATTGCTACCAATCCTACTGAAACTATTCTAAAAGATAGAAACAGAGGGAATCCTCCCTAAATCATTCTATGAAGCCAGTATCACCCAAATATCAAAATCAGGAAAGAACATAACAACAACAACAACAACAAAACTACAAACCAATATCCCTGATGAACATAGATGCAAAAATCCTGAACAAAATACTAGCTAACCAAATCCAACAGCATATCAAAAAGATAATACAACATGAGCAAGTGGATTTCATACCAGGGGTCCAGGGATGGTTTAAAATACACAAGTCAATTAATGTGGTATATTACATAAATAGAATTAAAAGCAAAAATTATATAATCATCTCTACAGAAGCAGAAAAAGCATTTGACAAAATCCAGCATCGCTTTATGATTAAAATCCTCAGCAAAACTGGCACAGAAGAAGTATATCTCAAAGTAATAAAAGCCATCTATGACAAACCCATAGCCAACATCATACGGAACAGGGAAAAGCTGAAAGCAATCCCCGTGAGAACTGGAAAAGACAAGGATGCCCACTTTTGCCACTTATATTCAATGTAGTACTGGAAATCCTAGCCAGAGCAATCAGGCAAGAGAAAGAAATAAAGGGCATCCAAATTGGAAAAGAGAAAGTCATACTGTCACTGCTCTCAGATATGATCATATACCTAGAAAATGCTAAAGACTCATCTAAAAAGCTCCTAGATCTGATAAATGAATTCAGTAAAGTTTCAAGACACAAAATCAGTGTACACAAATCAGTAGCACTTCTACACCAACAACAACCAAGCTGAGAATAAAATAAAGAACTCAATCTTTATTACAACTGCAAATAAAATAAAATATTCAGGAATATACTTAACCAAGGAGGTCAGAGATCTCTACAAGGAAAACTACAATACACTGCTGAAAGAAATCATAGAAGACGCAAAGTAATGGAAACACATCCCATGTTCCTGAATGGGTAGAATTATTGTGAAAATAACCATAATGCCAAAGGCAATCTACAGATTCAATGTAATTCCCATCAAAATATCACTATCATTTTCAAAGAACTAGAAAAAAATCCTAAAATTAATATTGAATGAAAAAAGAGCCTGCATAGCCAAAGCAAGACTAAGCAAAAAGAACAAATTTGGAGGCATCACATTAGGTTATGTGATAGACTTCAAACTATACTACAAGGCTATAGCTACCGAAGCAGTATGGTACTGGTATAAAAAAAAGGCATGAAGACCAATGGAACAGAATAGAGAACCCAGAAATAAACTCAAATACTTACAGCCAACTGATCTTCAACAAACCACACAAAAACACAAAGTGGGGAAAGGACACCCTCTTCAATAAATGGTGGTGGGATAATTGGCAAGACACATATAGAAGAATGAAACTGAATCCTCATCTCTCACCTTAGACAAAGATCAACTCAAGATGGATCAAAGACTTAAATCTAAGACTTGAAACCTTAAAAATTCTAGAAGATAACACCAGAAAAACTCTTCTAGACATTGGCTTAGGAAAAGACTTCATGACCAAGAACCCAAAAGCAAATGCAAAATAAATAAATAAATAAATAAATAAATAGGACCTAATTAAACTAAAATGCTTCCGCACAGCAAAAGAAATAATCAGCAGAATAAACAGACAACCCACAGAGTGGGAGAAAATATTCACAAACTATGCATCTGACAAAGCATTAATATCCAGAGTCTACAAGGAATTCAAACTAATCAACAAGAAAAAAAACAAATAATCCCCTTAAAAAGTGGGCAAAGGACATGAATAGACAGTTCTCAAAAGAAGATATAGAAATGGCCAACAAACATATGAAAAACTGCTCAACATCACTAATAATCAGGGAAATGCAAATAAATCAAAACCACAATGTGATACCACCTTATCCCCTAATGTGTATAAGGAGAGCCCTTATCTCATCAGTTGAAGGCCCAAATAAAACAAAAAGGCTGATGCTCCTCTACATAGGAGAGAATACAATTAGGGTCCTTATAAAATAGGCCCAAAGGAGATCCCTTGCCTTTCCATCTTGTGAGGTTAGAGTGAGAAGACAACTGTAGCTGAGAAAGCTGGCCCTCACCACACAAAATCTTCTGGTGCCTTGATCTTGGACTTCTGTGTCTCTGGAACTGTGAGAAATAAATTTCAGTTGGTTATAAGCCTCCCAGTCTACGGTTTTTTTAATCGTAGCTGCCTGAACAAAGGCACTCACCAAACAACTTCTGGTTTTAATTTAACTTTCCATGTACAACTTCTCACCTTGAAAAATGCTCCCTCTTCAGGCTAAGTATTTTAGGCTGTGTATCAGATTACGTAGATACCTGTTATTTTTGTCTAGCTGGCAATCATTCAGCCTTCTTTTGAAGAGAACATTTTCATTTCCCTCAGTTCATGTTTGTGAATATTATTCATCTTTCCAGATACAGGAATAGGAATGTGATTTAGGCCTAGATAAGGCAAAGCTACTCTGATTGGTTTCATGATGGATGTGATCAAATCTAGATCAGTGAGAATCAGCCATAGGAGTTTTGCTGGAACCATTTGCAAATATCTGGAATGAGACGTGCTCGTCCTGACAGAGTTGCTAAACTGCTAGAATATAAGCCTGAAGTTATGGCCAATTTTGCCATATTTGGTTGCCTAAGCATAAAGCTAATGCAAATGAAAACAATGCCAGAAGACAGGATAGAATCTGTGCCACCTAATCTAAATATCTGAGACTATTTGTCTCTAAAGATAGCACTGCTCTTTCTCGTTATGCAAGTCAGCCACTTTTATCTTGCTTTATTTTGTTTTGCATAAGCCAGCTTGAGTTGGGCTTTTGTAATTTTCCATAGAAAAAGATCTGAATCATGCAAATGGAAAATTTAAAAAATAAAGCCTGAGCCTACACGGGTCAGCTTCCTCTGGTTCATGCATTGGTCTCTCTGAAACTAGTTAGTAAGCTTATTCTTGGTGTGCTAACAGCTTGTGTTTTTGAGTGTACAGAACTGAGAACCAAACCCTGGACTAGATAAAATTCACCAATCCAAATGCTGGTTTGTGAAACTGTATAGCGTATGAATTAAAAGCATGTACTCTGCCAGAATAAAGCCTTAGCATTACATTTTAGCTTCCTCATTTACTCAGTGAGGTTTCTTGGGCAGGCAAATTATTTAACCTCTATAAGACTCGGTGCCCACATCTGTACAATGGGTCTGGCAATTCCACTTCTAGTACCCCATACTTACACATCTGTATATTATGCTCAATGCATATATTACTCTCAATAAGTCATATGTAATAGTTTGTATTCTTTTATCCATGCATGTGTGCACATGTGTGTTTCTATGTGGTTGAGCATGTGTGTATATACATTTGTGTGTGTCTATATAAATTTGAGTTCGTGTGTATTTGTGCAAACCTATATTATTCTGGGGCAATATTGTGTTCTTCTATAGGCTTTGAATTTGGATAAAGCCAAAATAAAATCCTAGATCTCTTGCCTACTAAATGTAAGTAAGCTAGTAATTAAAAATTATTTTAATAATCAAGACTTATTAAAAATTTAGTATGTGAACATTTATGTCTAAGTGCTGGGTCATTTAACTTGCAAGACAACACTGAGTTAAGAATGGCATAGGTGGGCCGGGTGCGGTGGCTCACGCCTGTAGTCCCAGCACTTTGGGAGGTTGAGGCGGGCAGATCATGGGGTCAGGAGATAGAGACCATCCTGGCTAACACAGTGAAACCCTGTCTCTGCTAAAAATACAAAAAAAAATTAGCCAGGCGTGGTGGCAGGCACCTGTAGTCCCAGCTACTCGGGAGGTTGAGGCAGGAGAATGACTTGAACCCAGGAAGTGGAGCTTTCAGTGAGCCGAGATCGCGCCACTGCACTCCAGCCTGGGCAACAGAGCGAGACTCCATCTCAAAAAAAAAAAAAAAAAAAGAATGGCATGGGTGAGGAAGCTGAAACTGAAAGAACATAAGGGGTTTGACTGTCATCGTACAATTCAAGGGTAGCAAAGTCATGATTTGACTCAGTTCTATGAAAAGTTAAAATCACTTGTTCTCACCTAAACTTCTATGCTGCTTTCCTAATAAAGCAATACAAACAATACAGAGAAAACTGAGGACCTGTCTTTTCATGCAAATGGAATCTACTGAATGAGCAACTTAGGAAGTAACCTTTCATGCCTAAGGGATTATCTGTGTCTTCTGTATGTGAATGGCTCTGATCCAAGAATTAAACAATGGACTTCCATAAGATTGATAGGAATAGAGTGATCATCTCTTTTCCAAAACTACCCATTGCACTTTGGCAGATATTTATGTTTTTCTCAAACACGAGAATGCCCAGAAGCATAGCCATGAATCTAAATGCATAGGACTTTTAGCAGAAATCTTAGGGGGCAACTTTACAAGTGCCTGAAATAATGACCAAAGCAATTTTTAAAATGTGTTCAAATAATAGTTGGGAACACAGTCAAATTGTTCCACCTAAGATGCAAAGGAAAGGTAATTACCTGTAAAACACATAAAATATATATTGTTTACTCATCATTAACTCTGAACACCTTTATGCTAATGGATAGAATAAGACATGCTCCCAACAATAAGGTGACATAAACAGCCAGAGTAAGTTGGGGGGCACAAAGACCTCCCAGATGAGTGAATGACATCCCAGTAACCTTGCAGAATCCCTGTTACCAGCTGCAGACTTCAATCACCTGTGGAAGCAATAAATTATGCGAGAAAACCCAAACAGCACTGCAGATTGCTTTACAAACATGATCTTATCTCTACACAGCCTCTAGCAAGGTGACAGAAAACCACCTTGTAGGTGAAGAAATAGAGCATCAAGGAAGAAGACAAATGACAAGACCCAATAGAACAAAGCCCCAGTTCTCTGAAGCCCAAAAATGTTTTGCCGTTATTGATACTTCTCCAAAGTTTCTATCACGTGGGGTTCCTTTAAGTTCTTCATTTTTAATGTTAAGAAAGCATTTCTGGAACAGTTTTAAATTATTGAACTACAGTCCTGCTTTTACCTTCTATTCATTTTTCCTCCTCCACATTCTTAGGGAAGCACAGAAGTTAACTAATGTTTGTGAGTTCCTGCACTGTGCCAGGCAACTTATATGAATTATAAATAGAAACACGTGTTCTCAATAAACCTTTTAGTACTTTTCCTCTTTTATAATCCACTGTTCCCTCCTGGAAGCAGAAATTATCAGAGGAACTGTTGCATAACTGTAAGCAGAGTAAAAGGGCAGTACCAGCACTCCTGATCCTGACAGTTTTCTTTTTAATGTGGTGGCTTTAGTCAATTCTGAAAAGAATTTTGAGAATAAAAAGTCTGTGATTTTTATCATGGACTTTTACTCAGCTCATGGTAACTTCAGTAATGGAGAAAGAACTAAGCTGCCAATAGCACAAACAATGTCAATGGAGTAATTATAGATGATGGATGAATAGATGAATAGACAGATAAACATAGATGATAGATGGATATAATAGGTGATAGGTAGATAATAAATAAAATTCCACTTTCAATCCTCTTTTTTTCTATCTAAACATTTCTATCTAAATGTTAATGTAGGAAACATTAAAGTTAAGCAAAGGTTTTCTCTTTCAAAGGTATCAATGGAAGGTTAAACCTGAAATTAAAATACATTTCTCTAGCAGAGTGAAGAAATTAGAACACTTTTCCAAGTGTCCAGTGTAAGCTCAAGTGAGAATTGGACTTAATTCCCAATTTCTGATCCATAGCTAAAATGTTTTGTATGTATGACCAAAAACATTTCTTGCTAAATCAGCAAACTGCCTTTGATTTTAGTAGGTGGTATGACAGAAAATATACAAAAATGTTTATGAGCACAAATGCTTGAATCAACTGCCTGGGGTTCAACTCTTGACTCTACCACTAGGTACCTATGTGATTTAACATAATATTTAACCTTTTATGCCTCAAACTCTTTATCTATAAAATGTGGGTAATGGGAGTATCTACCTCATGAGCTGCTGTAAGGATAAATAAATTTTAAAAGAAAGAACCTTCGAACACTTCCTGGTACATTTTATGCACTCAGTAGATGTTAGCTAATATGATTATCACCAAATTTCAAGATGTTAAAACTGTAGTAGGATATTAGTCTATGTTTTGTTTTTCTCTTTGATGCAACTGAAAGCTATTATGTTTTTCTTTCCTTTCTCAAGAAAAAACCCAAGATTTTGAGTCCTAGGGTGGAAGTATGAGAGAAATCAGAATCGACAATCTCTGTTTTCCAAATATTTTCATAAAGGAACGTGGCTAAATTTAATTAAAAAAGGTGGGGGAAGGGGGCAAAAAGATGAAAGATGAGAATGTGGCCTGGAAGAAATGAGAGGGTAAGCATCCCACAGACTTAGAGCTGTATAGGGTTGAATTTTCAGCAAGTGAAGGAGACCCATGTTTCAGCCGCACACAGCACCCCAGATGGACGATGGAGAGGAGTATCTGATGTTGGCCTCTAAGAACCTAGGCCTTGAGGGCAGCATCAGGGGCCTCTGTGGACCAATGAGTAGGACCAGTCAGAGATATCTGAGATGGCCCAGTACAACTCTACCAGAAAAATAAAAGAAGACAAGTATGTGCAAAGTATTGTGCAGCAGACTAAACTGTGGTAATGATCAAGACATGCTGGGCTATGGATCAGATCACTTACTCATCACAACTTGCCCCAACTCAAGTCTTACAGAACCATATGGAGGAGCCCCAAATAAAAACTAATATTGTTTTCCTTACTGCCCTGTTAATTGAAGACTAGACCCACAATTAATTTGTTTTAAAACAGTGAAACTTTATCTCAAGCAATGCAGGGCACAAGTATAGGTTTTGAAGTTATTTTGACCTCAGTTTAAACACTAGCTATGTCTGTGACCATGAGTAAATGACTACTTCACTAAACTTTAGTTACCACATTTGTAAAATTATAGCATACTTACCTGGAAGAGTATGTGTAAAAATTAGTAAAGTTAGTAAATCATTAATTAATAGACACATAATGTAGTACATAATAGGTTCTCAGTAAAGGGAAACTATGGTTATTATAATATAAATGTGCTCCTTTATGCAGAAAAATAATGATCAATGAAAGATGACCCTCATATAAAAGAGAGCCTGTGACATGCAGCTCAGATCTCCTTCAGGACCAAGGCACTCTTGAACTAGGTTGCCTAGAATACGGGTTATATGACACATTCAATAGCAGGAGCATGGAGAGCATATGTAGAACTGGATCTAAAGGGGCTAGAACAAGGAGTCTTGGAACATACAGTTGGTAAGAGAGAGTTTATCAATATGGGAGTACTATCCTGTGAAGCAGGATTTAACATCCTGCAAGAACACTGGGAGATGGTCTAACATGCCACTCAGATGGCCTGAGATGCACAAGAAAGCGATACATTAGATGAATTAGAAATACTAAAAATTCTTCATTCATGAAAAGACTGACTCAGTAGGTGAGCACAAGTTGAAAATTGACAGCTGCTACATCTCACTCAGAGATGACTTTGAAAAAAAAAAAAGCAAAAAAGAAAATTTCTCACAATGGGCAGAGCTTCAGCAGGTGTACCCAGCCATCTGCTTTGTGTGGAATGAAAAGTGGCCCATATACATATATATATATATAGTTTCATGAGCAATGGCAAAGGACTTTACTGGTTAATCAACACATAGAAGGAAAAAACCCCTGGAGGTCTGGTACAGGGAAGTCTGGAAAAGAGGCATATGGATTGACATAGAGGAATGAACGCAATGTGTGAAAGTCTTTGTATTGCGTGGTAATATGCTTGTGAATCATTCTGTAATCTGATACACAGATGATCCCCTGAAGCATCCTTCATACTGGCCTGCTCAATGTGAAAAACAGTCCTACTCTCCTCAGACTCACTCACATATTTTGTTGCTTAGGGTACTTCCCTGTAAATCTCCTGTATGCAAATCTCTCTCAGAGTCTGTTTCTCAAAAAATCCAGTCCAAGAAAGGGCCCAACAAAACATATATAACTTAAAAGGAAAGACAATGAAAATTTTATATGACAGATAATTAACACTTTCATCATAAAATGTATATTTTAAGACCTTGAGCATGAACATTTTAAAGAAGATCGAGGCAAGTGGCTAAAATTATCACCACCACCCACCCTGCACCTGCCAACCATACAGACATACACTCACAGACATACCCACACACATATACTACTCATTCCTTGGAACACAAAAGGACAGAACATTAGGCTTTCTTACAAAATCAGATTTAAGACTGAAAAAAAAATCAGAATAGAAAGAATCTAGAATATGTATAATATACATATCAGCAAATAAATGATTAAATACATTATTTGTATCTATATGATAAAATACTATGTCACAAATGAAAACTAACTTGTTTAGAAAAGTTAAATAACATGTAATTATAAAGTTTGACATATTAAAAACTGAATAAAATATAAAACAAATGTGGTACCACCTTACACTCATTAGGATGGCTATTATCAAAAAACAGAAAACAACAAGTGTTAGCAAAGATGTGGAGAAATTAGAATTTTTATGCATTGCTGTTCGAAATGTGAAATGATGCAGCTGCTGCAGAAAATGATGTTCTCTCAAAAATTAAACATAGATTTGTAATAAGATCCAATAATTCTACTTCTGGGTATATATATCATGAAACTGGAAGCAGGGACTCAAACAGATCTTTGTGCAGCAATGTTCATAGCAGCATTATTCACAATAGCCAAAGGACAAAAACATCCCAAATTGTACCAGATGAATAAACAAAATATGGCATGGCATATATATATATATGTATATGTATGTATACACACACACACACACACACACAAACACAATATAATCTTACTGTAGAAAAGATAAAAAGTGAAATTTAGTTCAGGCATGGTGGCTTACATCTGTAATCCCAGCACTTTGTGAGGCCAAGGCAGGAGGACTGCTTGAGCCCAGGAGTTCAAGACCAGCCTGGGCAACACAGCGAGACCCTGTCTCTTAAAAAAAGAAAAAAAAAGTGAAATTTACATACATGCAACAAGGATGAACCTTGAAGACATTAAGTGAAGTGAAATGAGACAGATACAAAGTAAATATTCATGGTTTCACTCGTAAGATATACCTAGAATAGTCAAATTCATAAAGAACGTAGACGCAAAGAGGGCATTTTTATTTAATAAGTATAGAATTCCAGTATGGATGATTTAAAAGTTCTGCAGATGAATAGTGGTGATGGTTACTCAACAATGTGAATGTACTTAATGGCCCTAAAACATTAAAAATGGTAAATTTTATATTATTATATATTGCCACAATAGAAAAATTACTAAAAAGAAAACAAAAAGAAACAAAATATGGAACACTAGAATATCATTTAAAATATACACATACCTAGGTACTGAAGTGAGCATCTATTGTCTATGATTGTCCACTACACTATCTTCTTCTTCTGATAAAATCACGTTTTTTTTTTTTCTTTTCAGGACTTACACTTCTATTCCTTTTGGTGAGACTATTATCCCCCTTCTCTTGCCAATCTAAGATGAAGGTATTCAAACTTTTCCTCCTGGAAATGTGAATTCAGAGTAAAGTCACAAATACTGAATATTCCATCAAGGATTCTAAACACTTACTCATATTGTATGTGTATTAAAAAGAAAAAGCCTGGAAGAATTTTAATAGGCAAGATTAAAAACCTTTGGTAGGAGGGATTAAGAATTATTTTCTTTCAATGTGGGACATATACACCATAGAATACTACACAGCCATAAAAAAGTATAAAGTCATGTCCTTTGCAGCAACATCAATACAGCTGGAGACCATTATCCTAAGTGAATTAATGCAGAAACAGAAAATCAAATCAAATACTGCAAGTTCTCTTATAAGTAGGAGCTAAAAAATGGGTACATATGGACACAAAGATGAAAACAATAGACATTGGGGACTTCAAAAGAAAGAGAGGGTTGGGGCAAGAGTTGAACAATTACCTATTAGATACTATGTTCACTATTTGAAGGACAGGTTCAATAGGAGCCCAAACCCCAGCATTATGCAACATATTCATGTAACAAACCTACACATGTACCTCCTAAATCTAACATTTAAAAAGTTTTTAATAGAATTATTTAAATGTAATACCTCAAACTATAAAAATTCTTGAAAACAATCTAGGAAATACTCTTCTCAACATCAGCCTTGGCAAGGAATTTCTGGCTAAGTCACGAAAAGCAATTGCAACAAAAATAAAAATAGAGAAGTGAGACTTAGTTAAACTAAAAAGCTGCTGCACAGCAAAAGAAATTCTCAACGGAGCAAACAGACAACCTACAGAATTGGAGAAGATAGTCACAAACTATGTATCTGACAAAGACATAAAATCTTTGGGCGTATAGAACTATAGGGAACTTAAGCAAACCAACAAGCAAAAAACAACCCCATTTAAAAAAAAACGCAAACGACAAAAAAAGACATATAAGTGGCCAACGAACATATGAAAAAAATGCTCAGCACCACTAATCATCAGAGAAATGCTAGTCAAAACCACAATGAGATACAATTTCCACACCAGTCAGAACTGCTTTTATCAAAAAGTCAGAAAACAGCAGATGTTGGCAAGGATGCAGAGAAAAGGGAATGCTTATAAACTGTTGGTAGGAATGTAAATTAGTCCAGCCACTGTGGAAAGTAGTCTGGATACTTCTCAAAGAACTTAAAACAGGCCGGGCGAGGTGGCTCACACCTGTAATCTCAACATTTTGGGAGGCCGAGGTGGGCGGATGATTTGAGGTCAGGAGTTCAAGACCAGCCTGGCCAACATGGTGAAATGCCCTCTCTACTAAAAATACAAAAAAACTAACCGGGCATGGTAGCACATGCCTGTGATCTCAGCTACTCGGGAGGCTGAGGCAGGAGAATCACTTGACCCAGGAGGCAGAGATGCAGTAAGCCAAGATCGCACCACTGCACTCCAGCCTCGGCAACAGAGTGAGACTCAGTTTCAAAAAAAAAAAAACAACTTAAAAGAGTGCTACCATTCAACCCAGCAATCCAGTACTGGGTATATACCCAAAGGAATATAAATCATTCTGCCAAAAGACACATGCACTTGTGCATTCATTGCAGTGTTATTCACAATAGCAAAGATATGGAATCAACCTGGCCCTCAATGGTGAATTTGATAAAGAAAATGTGCTACATATACACCATGGAATACTACACAGCCATAAAAAAGAATGAAATCATGTCCTTTGCAATGTAGCTGGAGGTCATAATCCTAAACAAATTAGTGCAGGAACAGAAAATCATATACTGCATGTTCTCACTTATAAGTGAGAGCTAAGCATTGAGCACATATGGACATAAATGTGGGAAAAATAGACACTGTGGACTACTAGAAGGCAGGTTTAAAAAATACCTATCAGATACTATGCTCACTAACAGGGTGAAAGGATTCATACTCCAAACCTGAGCACCACACAACATTCCCATGTAATAAATATGCACATGTACCCCTGTATGTAAAATAAAAGTAGAAAAAATTTTAAGTAAATAAATCACTATTATCTTTCTTTCATCCTTTTTGTATGTTTCAAACTTCTACAATAAAAAGTATGGTCTGAATCATGTATGTGTGTATATACACATATACATATATACATACACACATAGATACACATAGACATATACATTACATACACACTTACATACATAATACAAAAATATTATAAAATATAAACTGTTTTTCAGGAAATACACTCATTGGATTTAATCTCTTCTATAATTTCTATGTTTTTTACAGTTAACAGTTTCTTTCTATAATCAAAAATAAAGCCATAAAATATATTTTGAGATAATTAATTCAGGAATTTATTTCCTAAAAAGAAAATATTAGGAACAAAGATTCCTAATATTTTATATCCAAGTAGAACAGAAATGGATTTTAAGAACAAAATCTATTAATTGACTGGGTGGAGTGAGGCCCTCCTTACAGCACACACATCATCCCATTCCAATTTTATTGTCAGTTTAATCATTAAGAAAATCTTTAGAGAAGTCTCAGGCAGTTGACATTGACATTTCAAGAGGTCTCTTCAGGAAAGAAACAATTTTAATTTCTTTGATAAAAGTTTTCATTGTTTAATATAAAAGTTTTCATTGATTCCAAAATGATAAAAGCATTGACAAAAGTTTTCTTTTTTTATTATTATTATTATACTTTAAGTTCTAGGGTACATGTGCACAACGTGCAGGTTTGTTACATATGTATACATGTGCCATGTTGGTGTGCTGGACCCATTAACTCGTCATTTACATTAGGTATATCTCCTAATGCTATCCCTCCCCCCTCCCCCCACCCCATTACAGGCCCCAGTGTGTGATGTTCCCCATCCTATGTCCAAGTGTTCTCACTGTTCAATTCCCACCTATGAGTGAGAACATGCGGTGTTTGGTTTTCTGTCCTTGTGATACTTTGCTAAGAATGATGGCTTCCAGCTTTCCATGTCCCTGCAAAGGACATGAACTCCTCATTTTTTATGGCTGCATAGTATTCAATGGTGTGTATGTGCCACATTTTCTTAATCCAATCTATCATTGATGGACATTTGGGTTGGTTCCAAGTCTTTGCTATTGTGAATAGTGTCACAATAAACATACATGTGCAAGTGTCTTTATAGCAGCATGATTTATAATCCTTTGGGTACATATCCAGTAATGGGATTGCTGCGTCAAATGGTATTTCTAGTTCTAGATCCTTGAGGAATTGCCACGCTGTCTTCCACAAAGGTTGAACAAGTTTACAGTCCCATCAACAGTGTAAAAGTGTTCCTACTTCTCCACATCCTCTCCAGCACCTGCAGTTTCCTGACCTTTTAATGATCGCCATTCTAACTGGTGTGAGATGGTATCTCATTGTGGTTTTGATTTGCATTTATCTGATGATCACTGATGATGAGCATTTTTTCATGTGTCTGTTGGCTGCATAAATGTCTTCTTTTGAAAACCATATGTTCATATCCTTCACCCACTTTTTGATGGGCTTGATTTTTTCTTGTAAATTTGTTTAAGTTCTTTGTAGATTCTGGATATTAGCCCTTTGTCAGATGAGTAGATTGCAAAAATTTTCTCCCATTCTGTAGGTTGCCTGTTCACTCTGATGGTAGTTTCTTTTGCTGTGCAGAAGCTCTTTAGTTTAATTAGATCCCATTTGTCAATTTTGGCTTTTGTTGCCATTGCTTTTGGTGTTTTAGACATGAAGTCCTTCCCGATGCCTATGACCTGAATGGTATTGCCTAGGTTTTCTTCTTGGGTTTTTATAGTTTTAGGTCTGACATTTAAGTATTTAATCCATCTTGAATTAATTTTTGTATAAGGTGTAAGGAAGGGATCCAGTTTCAGCTTTCTACATAGGGCTAGCCAGTTTTCCCAGCACCATTTATTAATTAGGGAATCCTTTCCCCATTTCTTGTTTTTGTCATGTTTGTCAAAGATCAGATGGTTGTAGATGTGTGGTATTATTTCTGAGGGCTCTGTTCTGTTCTATTGGTCTATATCTCTGTTTTGGTACCAGTACCATGCTGTTTTGGTTACCGTAGCCTTGCAGTATAGTTTGAAGTCAGGCAGCGTGATGCCTCCAGCTTTGTTCTTTTGGCTTAGGATTGACTTGGCAATGCGGGCTCTTTTTTGGTTCCATATGAAGTTTAAAGTAGTTTTTTCCAATTCTGTGAAGAAAGTCATTGGTAACTTGATGGGGATGGCACTGAATCTATAAATTACCTTGGGCAATATGGCCATTTTCACAATATTGATTCTTCCTATCCATGAGCATGGAATGTTCTTCCATTTGTTTGTGTCCTCTTTTATTTCGTTGAGCAGTGGTTTGTAGTTCTCCTTGAAGAGGTCCTTCACGTCCCTTGTAAGTTGGATTCCTAGGTATTTTATTCTCTTTGTACCAATTGTGAATGGGAGCTCACTCATGATTTGGCTCTCTGTTGGTCTGTTATTGGTGTATAGGAATACTTGTGATTTTTGCACACTGATTTTGTATCCTGAGACTTTGCTGAATTTGCTTTTCAGCTTAAGGAGATTTGGAGCTGAGATGATGGGGTTGTCTAAACATGCAATCATGTCATCTGCAAACAGGGACAATTTGACTTCCTCTTTTCCTAATTGAATACCCTTTATTTCCTTCTCCTGCCTGATTGCCCTGACCAGAACTTCCAACAATATGTTGAATAGAAGTGGCAAGAGAGGGCATACCTGTCTTGTGCCAGTTTTCAAAGGGAATGCTTCCAGTTTTTGCCCATTCAGTATGATATTGGCTGTCGGTTTGTCATAAATAGCTCTTATTATTTTGAGATACGTCCCATCAATACCTAATTTATTGAGAGTTTTTAGCAGGAAGGGTGGTTGAATTTTGTCGGAGGCCTTTTCTGCATCTATTAAGATAATCATATGGTTTTTCTCTTTGGTTCTGTTTATGTGATGAATTACCTTTATGGATTTGTGTAGGTTGTACCAGCCTTGTATCCCAGGGATGAAGCCAACTTTGAAGCTTTTTGATGTGCTGCTGGATTCGGTTTGCCAGTATTTTATTGAGGAGGTTTGCATCGATGTTCATCAGGGATATTGGCCTAAAATTCTCTTTTCTTGTTGTGTCTCTTCCAGGCTTTGGTATCGGGATGATGCTGGCCTCATAAAATGAATTCGGGAGGATTCCCTCTTTTTCTATTGATGGGAATAGTTTCAGAAGGAATGGTACCAGCTCCTCTTTGTATCTCTGGCAGAATTCAGCTGTGAATCCGTCTGGTCCTGGACTTATTTCGGTTGGTAGGCTATTAATTATTGCCTCTATTTCCGAGCCTGTTATTGGTCTATTGAGGAATTCAACTTCTTCCTTGTTTAGTCTTTGGAGGGTGTATGTGTCCAGGAATTTATCCATTTCTTCTAGATTTTCTAGTTTATTTGCGTAGAGATGTTTATGGTATTCTCTGATGGCAGTTTGTATCTCTGTGGGATAGGTGGTGATATCCCCTTTATCATTTTTTATTGTGTCTATTTGATTCTTCTCTCTTTTCTTCTTTATTAGTCTTGCTAGCTGTGTATCAAGTTTGTTGATCTTTTCAAAAAATCAGCTCCTGAATTCATTGATTTTTTGAAGAGTTTTTTGTGTCTCTGTCTCCTTCAGTTCTGCTCTGATCTTAGTTATTTCTTGACTTCTGCTAGCTCTGGAATTTGTTTGCTCTTCCTTCTCTAGTTCTTTTAATTGTGATGTTAGGACGTGAATTTTAGATCTTCCCTGCTTTCTCTTGTGGGCATTTAGTGCTATAAATTTCCCTCTACACACTGCTTTAAATGTGTCCCAGAGATCTGGTATGTTATCTCTTTGTTCTCATTGGTTTCAAAGAAGATCTTTATTTCTGCCTTCATTTTGTTATGTACCCAGTAGTCATTCAGGAGCAAGTTGTTCAGTTTCCATGTAGTTGAGCAGTTTTGAGTGAGTTTCTTAATCCTGAGTTCTAGTTTGATTGCACTGTGGTCTGAGAGACAGTTTCTTATAATTTCTATTCTTTTACATTTGCTGAGGAGTGCTTTAATTCCAACTATGTGGTCAATTTGGAGTAAGTGTGATGTGGTGCTGAGAAGAATGTATATTCTGTTGATTTGGGGTGGAGAGTTCTGTAGATGTCTATTAGGTCCGCTTGGTGCAGAGCTGAGTTCAATTCCTGGATATCCTTGTTAACTTTCTGTCTTGTGGATCTGTCTAATGTTGACAGTGGGGTGTTAAAGTCTCCCATGATATTTGTGTGGGAGTCTAAGCCTCTTTGTAGGTCTCTAAGGACTTGCTTTATGAATCTGGGTGCTCCTGTATTGGGTACATATATATTTAGGATAGTTAGCTCTTCTTGTTGAATTGATCCCTTTACCATTATGTAATGGCCTTTGTCTCTTCTGATCTTTGTTGGTTTAATGTCTGTTTTATCAGAGACTAGGATTGCAACCCTTGCCTTTTTTTGTTTTCCATTTGCTTGGTAGATCTTCCTCTATCCCTTTATTTTGAGCCTATGTGTGTCTCTGAACGTGAGATGGTCTCCTAAATACAGCACACTGATGGGTCTTGACTCTTTATCCAATTTGCCAGTCTATGTCTTTTAATTGGAGCATTTAGCCCATTTACATTTAAGGTTAATATTGTTTTGTGTGAATTTGATCATGTCATTATGATGTTAGCTGGTTATTTTGCTCGTTAGTTGATGCAGTTTCTTCCTACCATTGATGGTCTTTACAATTTGGCATGTTTTTGCAGTGGCTGGTACCAGTTGTTCCTTTCCATGTTTAGTGCTTCCTTCAGGAGTTCTTGTAAGGCAGGCCTGGTGGTGAGAAAATCTCTCAGCATTTGCTTGTCTATAAAGGATTTTATTTCTCCACTTATGAAGCTTAGTTTGGCTGGATATGAAATTCTGGGCTGAAAATTCTTTCCTTTAAGAATGTTGAATATTAGCCCCCACTCTCTTCTGGCTTGTAAGAGTTTCTGCCAAGAGATCTGCTGTTAGTCTGATGGGCTTCCCTTTGTGGGTATCCCGACCTTTGTCTCTGGCTGCCCTTAACATTTTTTCCTTCATTTCAACTTTGGTGAATCTGACAATTATGTGTCTTGGAGTTGCTCTTCTCGAGGCGTATCTTTGTGGTGTTCTCTGTATTTCCTGAATTTGAATGTTGGCCTGCCTTGCTAGATTGGGGAAGTTCTCCTGGATAATATCCTACAGAGTGTTTTCCAACTTGGTTCCATTCTCCCCATCACTTTCACGTATACCAATCAGACGTAGATTTGGTCTTTTCACATAGTCCCGTATTTCTTGGAGGCTTTATTCATTTCTTTTTACTCTTTTTTCTCTAAACTTCTCTTCTCACTTCATTTCATTCATTTGATCTTCAATCACTGATACCCTTTCTTCCACTTGATCAAATCCCCTACTGAAGCTTGTGCATGCATCACGTAGTTCTCTGCCATGGTTTTCAGCTCCATCAGGTCATTTAAGGTCTTCTCTGTGCTGGTTATTCTAGTTAGCCATTTGTCTAATCTTTTTTCAAGGTTTTTAGCTTCTTTGCGATGGGTTCAAACATCCTCCTTTAGCTCTGAGAAGTTTGTTATTACCGATTGTCTGAAGCCTTCTTCTCTCAACTCGTCAAAGTCATTCTCCGTCCAGCTTTGTTCCGTTGCTGGCAAGGAGCTGCATTCCTTTGGAGGAAAAGAGGCACTCTGATTTTTAGAATTTTCAGCTTTTCTGCTCTGGTTTCTCCCCATCTTTGTGTTTTTATCTACTTTTGGTCTTTGATGATGGTGACATACAGATGTGGTTTTGGTGTGGATGCCCTTTCTGTTTGTTAGTCTTCCTTCTAACAGTCAGGTCCCTCAGCTGCAGGTCTGTTGGAGTTTGCTGGAGGTCCACTCCAGACCCTGTTTTCCTGGGTATCACCAGCGGAGGCTGCAGAACCGCAAATACTGCAGAACAGCAAATGTAGCTGCCTGATCGTTCCTCTGGAAGCTTCGTCTCAGAGGGGCATCCGGCCGTATGAGGTGTCAGTTGGCCCCTACTGGGAGGTGTCTCCCAGTTAGGCTACTCGGGGACAGGGACCCACTTGAGGAGGCACTCTGTCTGTTCTCAGATCTCAAACTCCATCCTGGGAGATCCACTACTCTCTTCAAAGCTGTCAGACAGGGACATTTAAGTCTGCAGAAGTTTCTGCTGCCTTTTGTTCAGCTATGCCCTGCCCCCAGAGGTGGAGTCTACAGAGGCAGGCAGGCCTCCTTGAGCTGTGGTGGGCTCCACCCAGTTCAAGCTTCCCACCAGCTTTGTTTACCCACTCAAGTCTCAGCAATGGCAGGCGCCCCTCCCCCAGCCTTGCTGCCGCCTTGCAGTTCCATATCAGACTGCTGTGCTAGCAATGAGTGAGGCTCCGTGGGTGTGGGACCCTCCAAGCCAGGCACGTGATATAATCTCCTGGTGTGCCGTTTGCTAAGACCATTGGAAAAGTGCAGTATTAGGGTGGGAGTGACCCAATTTTCCAGGTCCCATCTGTCAGGGCTTCTCTTGGCTAGGAAAGGGAATTCCCTGATCCCTTGCACTTTGCCTCACCCTGCTTCAGCTCACAGTCCGTGGGCTGCACCCATTGTCCTGTACCCACTGTCCGACAAGCCCCTGTGAGATGAACCCAGTACATCAGCTGGAAATGCAGAAATCACCCATCTTCTGCATCACTCACACTGGGAGCTGTATACTGGAGCTGTTCCTATTTGACCATCTTGGAACCTCCGAAAAAAGTTTTCATTGTTTGCTTTTCAAAGTGCTTTCTTTCACATTGTTTTATTATCACAACTCAGTGATGTAAGTAATATAAGCATTTGTATCCCTATTGTATAAATGAAGAAACTAGGGCTGAGATTAAGAAACTTGCTCACGGTGATTGCTTCACAGGCTTAGCCTACAACCTAGGTATCAATTCTTCATTAAGAAAAATATATGTATTCACCCTCCCCTTCCTTTCTTCTTTCTTTTCTTCAATAACGACATGTTAAGCACTGACCAGTGTCAGATTCTGAATGCTGAAACACAAAGCTTTTATTGTGATTTCTAAGACAGAAGAGGTTCTCTTAAGGGGCACACAGACCTATAATTTAGTAGGAGAAAAGGGAGACTGAAGAGAAAATAGCACCATGACTTGATTAAGGACTCTAATGAAGATAATCACAGAATGCTGTGAGAGCAATCAACTCTGCTATTACTCTGCTCCCAATTAGGGTCTCTGAGCTATTAGCAGTAGGCCTGACATGGAGTATTTGTACAAAAATGTATTCTTCAACAAAACAAATATTTTTGGGCACCTACACTATAATTTAAGGCCTCTGTCTTCTAAAAAAGCTTCCATGAATAATCTCTAAAAAGACAAAGCCTATAAAAACATCAGTTAGGAACAAAATATACATTAGAATGTAAAAATGGAAAATATTTATTGTAGAGACAATGTAATATTTTTAAAATATAGCTGAGGTCAAATGAGCTGAATGCTAGCCCCAATTCCATTACTTAAAACTGTGTGACTGGGTGCAGTGGCTCACACCTGTAATCCCAGCACTTTGGGAGGCCGAGGTGGGCGGATCACAAGATCAGGAGATCGAGACCATCCTGGCTAACATGGGGAAACCCCATCTCTACTAAAAATACATAGTGGCAGGTGCCTGTAGTCCAAGCTACTCAGGAGGCTGAGGCAGGAGAATGGCGTGAACTCGGGAGGCGGAGGTTGCAGTGAGCCGAGGTTGCAGTGAGCCGAGATCGCACCACTGCACTCCAGCCTAGGCAACAGAGTGAGACTCAGTCTAAAAAAAAAAAAAAAACTGGATAACTGCAGACCAATTATTTAATTTCCTGGGCCTCAATTTCCTCACCTATAAAATGAGGATTAGAAAAATATACTGAGTCTTCATTACTATTTTCTTAGATTCTATCTGTATCGTTTTGGCTTACTGCTCTAATAGAATTAGGTAAGGTATCTCAGATTTTTGTAATATCTCAGATTATCTTTCATCTATAGCTGTCAGCTTTACTACTGGAGAGATGAATAAAATGTACTTAGAGAAGATAAAAAGAGAAAAAGTTTTCTCATGAATAATACTAGGACATCTTCAGGAAGTATGAGATGAATAATTTCAGATAATGAGAACAATCAAAACTTCTCAGTTTTGTAACCATTCTTGTTTTACTTAAAGTACAGATAAGAAAAGATAAAATAATATTAAGTATCTCATTTACTATTGTGATGATTAACTTCATCAACTTGGCTAAGCTATAAGTACACAGTTCTTCAAACACCAGTCTAAATGTTGCTGTGAAGGTATTTGTTTAATAGAATACTCCGTTTATTTATTTATTTATTTATTTATTTGAGACAAGGTCTCACTCTGTCACCCAGGCTGGAGTGCAGTGGTGCGATTTGGTCACTGCAGCCTCAGCTTCCTGGGATTAAGCAATCGTCCCACCTCAGCTTCCTGAGTAGCTTGAACTACAGGCACATCTCATGATGCTCGGCAAAATTAGTTAATTTTTGTAGTGACAAGGTCTTGCTATGTTGTCCGAGCTGCTCTCAAACTCCCGGGCTTAAGTGATCCACCTGCCTTAAGAAAAAAAGATTAATCTCCACAATGTACATGGGCCTCATCCAATCAGTTGGAAACCTTATGAGCAAAAACTGAGGTTCCCTGACATAAAAGGAATTCTCCACAAAACTACCACATGAAAACCCTGCCTGAATTTCCAGCCGGCAAGCCTGCCCTGCAAATTTCAGAGTCATCAGACCCCCACCTTAACATTGTCATAAATACTTCGGTTTTGGTTGTTCACAAAATATGATTCCTTATTTGGAATATTTGGGGGGAATATTCTAGGGGGAAAAGACATACCAAATAAGTATGCTGTGCTCAGTCATTCCAACTGAAATTCATGAGGCTTCTTGAACATACTGTTTCTGGTCGCTTGAACCCAGGAGGCAGAGGTTGCAGTGAGCCGAGACTGCACCACTGCACTCCAGCCTAGGCAACAGAGCGAGACTCTGTCTCAAAAAAAAAAAAAAAAAAAAAAAAATACTGTTTCTGGATCTCCATATACATAGCATCCTTACACTGGACTTTCCTAAGAAAATTTAAGAAAAATTTTAGAGTTGTTGAGTTCATTTGATAGAAACAGATTTTAATCCAAATAATAATAGAAATAATAATGGTGGTGGTGACAGTAGTGGTGGCAGTAGTAATGGTAGTAGTAGTTACTGTAATATTGATTTGTACAACTGAAAGGAGTACAAGTAGACCTGGCTTCAAACATGAATGACCTCCAACAATGTCATCAGGACTCCTTCACCATCCTTGACTTTGATTTCTCCAGACCTTAGAAAGGTCTCTAATGTGGTATCCCAGGCAATTCCAGCATTGTCTTATCCTATATCTAACACTCCCAGTGAAAAAAGAGAGCTTCTAATTTTCAATAATTCCAACCAAACCAAACTCCCAGAAATCTCTCTAACTGATTTGGTCTTGTCATGTATTCATCTCTAAATAAGTCACTAGTGATGGGATAAAACATGCTGATCGGGCAGGACTGTCATTTTCTACATTGGAATGAAGGAAGGAAAGGAATATCACTACAGACTTGACATAGGATGAGAGGCAGGAAAGAGAAAAAACGCCCACAGAATGCTGTAACAAGAAGATTAGAACCATTTTTTTTTAAGAATAAGAGCTAAAAATAGAGAGTAATATCATTTCTAGTGAGTATACTTGAGCCTGGACATCTGGATCACAGAGCCTCCTAAATTGCCCATAAAATTCCTGCTCTCTAGAATACCCATCATGCATAATCTTGAAATGTCACCAGAACCTGTGAATATAAGATTTTATACCCAGGATTACACTGCATTATGTGACAAAAGAGATTTTTGCAGATATAATGAAATCCCCTAGTCAGGTGATGTTAAGTTAATCAAAGGGGAGATTACTCTGGGTGGGACTGACCTAATTAGGTGAGCCCTTTGAAAGATACTGGAAGCATCAGTGAGCTCTTCTGCTGTCCTGGAAGAAAATAAATAGCTACATCATGAATTGCCTTTGGATGGGGCCATGTGATTAGGACATGAGGATGGCCCCTAACAGCTAATAGCAACTCCCAGTCAGTCAGCAAGAAAATTAGGACCTCAGTCTTATTACAACCACAAGAAACTGAATTCTGTTCATAACCTAAATGAGCTTGTAAGAGCACCCCCAAGCTACAAATGAGAACATAGTACTGGTTGACACCTTACTTCCAGCCTTATGAGACCTGGAGCAGAGAATTCAGTGATGCCACACTGGGATTTGTGATCTACAGAAACCAGGAGATAACTCGGTGGGTTTTAACTTTGTGGTCATTTGTTACACAGCAATAGAAAATGAATACAAAATCACTTCTTAAATTCCTTTGGGAGAGAGGCAGAGCAAAATGTAGGAGTAGAAGGCTCCACTGATTTTCCCCCCGACAAGGACAACAAGTTAACAACTATCTAAAGCGGGATACGGTGGCTTATGCCTGTAATCCCAGCACTTTGGGAGGCTGAGGTGGGTGGGTCACCTGAGGTTAGGAGTTCGAGACCAGCCCGGCCAATATGGTGAAACCCCATCTCTACTAAAAATACAAAAAGTTAGCTGGGCACCATGGGGCGCTGAGACAGGGAATGACTTGAATCTGGGAGGTAGAGATTGCAGTGAGTCAACATTGTGCCCCCACACTCCAGCCTGGGCTGCAATAGAGCAAAACTACATCTAAAAAAACAAAAAAACTTTAGCCGGGCACAGTGGCTCACACCTGTAATCCCAGCACTTTGGGAGGCTGAGGCAGGAGGATCACGAGGTCAGGAGATGGAGACCATCCTGGCTAACATAGTGAAACCCCGTCTCTACTAAAAATACAAAAAAATTAGCCGGGAGTGGTGGCAGGTGCCTGTAGTCCCAGCTACTTGGGAGGCTGAGGCAGGAGAATGGCTTGAACCCAGGAGGCGGAGCTTGCAGTGAGCCGAGATGGCGCCACTGCGCTCCAGCCTGGGCAACAGAGTGAGACTCCATCTCAAAAAAAAAAAAAAAAAACTTTATAAGAATCAAAAAATAGGTGAGCCTTCATATACCTGGTTTTAACTTCATATTCCTCAAAGGGGCACCAAAGAGACAGAAAAACGGCCCTGAATTCCTTATGCCACCCCTTCCTCACCTCTGGCAGCTGCAGTGTGGTGTGTCATCACCCCTCCCCTAACCCCAGGCTGCACAGCTTACAGCTCCAAACTAGACCCCTTCCTTCCACTTGAGAGGAGAAGGAAGAGCGGGGAGGACTTTGTCTTGCATCTTGGATACCAGCTCAGCCACAGCAGGATAAAGCACTGGTCAGAGTCGTGAGGCCCACTTCCAGGCCCTCCCTCCCAGATAATATTTCTAGACATACCCTGGGCCAGAAGAGAATCCTCTGCCTTGAAGGAAAGGACCCAATCCTGGCAGCATTCACTGCCTGCTAACTGAAGAGCCCTTGGGCCCTAAATGATCAGCAGTGATACCCAGGTACTATGTCAAGGGCCTTGGGTAAACCTCTGAGACTTACGGGCTTCAGGTGAGACTCAGCACATTACTAACTGTGGTGGCTATGGGATGAAGCTCCTTTGCTTGAGAAAAGCAGAAGGAAAAGCAAATGGGACTTTTTCTTGCACCTTAGGTACCAGCTCAGACATAGGGTGGTAGAGCACCAAGCGGGCTCTTAGGGTCCCTGATTCCAAGACTTGACTCTCAGATGGCATTTCTGGACTTTCCCTGGGCCAGAGGGAAGAGCACTGCCCTGAAGGGTGAGTCCCAGGACAGGCAGCATACACCACAAGCTGACTTAAGAACCCTTGGGCCTTCAGTAAACATCATAGGTAGTCTGGCAGCACACCCTGTGGCCTGTGGTGGTGGTGGCTATGGGGTGAGGCTCCTCTGCCTTTGGAAAGGGGAAGGAAGAGTGGGAAGTACTGTGTCTTGTGGTTTGAGTGTCAGCTCAGCCACAGTACAGTGGAACACCAGGTAGACATCTAAGGTTTTTGGCTCTAGTCCCTGACTCCTGGACAGTACCTCTGGACCCACCAGGGAAATGGGGGAACTTGCCAACCTGAAAGGAAAGACAGAGGCCTGGCTGGATTTGCCACCTGCTGATTGTAGAGCCCCAGGGCCTTGAGAGAATACAGGCAAGTATCCAGCAGTGGTTACAGCAGGACTTGGGCAAGACCCAATGCTGTGATGGCTTCAGGTCTGACCCAGTACAGTCATAGTGGTGGTGGCCACAGGGATACTCGTGTCACTCATCCCCAGCTCTAGCTGGCTCAGAACATAGAGAGGGAGAGACTCTGTTTATTTGGGAGGAAGTAAGGGAAGAGAATAAATATTTCTGCCTGGTAATCCAGAGAATTCTCCCAGATCTTGTGCAAGACCATCAATGAGGTACCTCTACGAGTCTGCAAGAACAACAGCATTACTAGGCTTGGGGTGCCCCTTAAAGCACATACAGCATAGATCACAACACCTACATCCTTTCAAATATCTAGAGAGCCTTCCCAAGAAGGACAGCTACAAATAAGCCCAGACAGTGAAAACTACAGTAAATACCTAGCTTTCCAATGCCCAGACACCAAAGAACATCTACTAGCACCAACACCACCCAGGAAAACATAACTTCACCAAATGAACTAAACAAGGCATCAGGGACCACTCCTGGAGAAACAGAGATATATGACCTTTCAGACAGAAAATTCAAAATAGCTGTGCTGAGGAAACTCAAAGAAATTCAAGATAACAAAGAGAAAAAATTCAGAATACTATCAGATGTATTAAACAAAGAGATAGAAATAATTAAAAAGAATCAAGCAGAAATTCTAGAGCTGAAAAATGCAGTTGACATACTGAAGAATGCAAAAGAAAGAATTAGTGAGCTTGAAGACAGGCTATTTAAAAATACACAGAGGAGACAAAAGAAAAATAATAAAATAACAATAAACCATGCCTACAGGGTTTGGAAAGTAACCTCAAAAGCACAAATTTGAGAATTATTGACCTTAAAGAGGAGGTAGAGCAACAGATAGGAGTAGAAAGTCTATTCAAAGGGATAATAATAAATTATGAGGGTGTTTCATTTTCATGAAAGAAGACAAAATATATAAAGGTACACAAAGTGTGTATTAATAACGATTTTAGTGTTAGAAACACAGAGGTTTTTTGAGTATTTTTAGTTGTTTACAGTGACAAACATGATACATAATTTTGAGATTTGAAATGTATTCCTCCTTAAATCCCTGCTATATACCCTGAAGCTGAGTTTTAGGCATATTTTTTGGCAACATAATCCCACTCTTCATTTCACTTGCTGAGCTAAAGAGAGAAAAACAATGTTAGTTGTTTACATTATAAGTAGTTTTCTTCATCACAAAGACAATCTCTATTTCTTAAAATCTATTAAGTCCTTTTAAAGCTCTACCTTCTGTGCTCTGAGTCAATAGATGTCTCCTGAAATTTTTTTTTTTTTTTGAGATGGAGTCTTGCTCTGTTGCCCAGGCTGGAGTGCAATGGTGAAATCCGGCTCACTGCAATCTCTGCCTTCCGGGTTCAAGCGATTCTCCTGCCTCAGCCTCCCAAGTAGGTGAGATTACAGGCAATGGCCACAACGCCCAGCTAATTTTTGTATTTTTAGTAGAGACAGGGTTTCACCATGTTGGTCAGGCTGGTCTCGAACTCCTGAACTCAGGTGATCCACCCGCCTCAGCCTCCCAAAGTGCTGGGATTACAAGTGTGAGCTACCACGCCCGGCCCCTGAATCTTTAACGCCCCAAAGAAATGCAGAAGATGCAAAAAATGTTTCAAAGAGAGGTCTTTTACTGCTGAATTAATGTACAGGGATTCTTCAAAACACACCCCCACCCCCATAAAAAAATGCAGTATGGAAAAATCAGGGGCCAAAACATGTGGCTTTCATCCTCCCTGAATGCTCCACTACCTAGTCATGTGACCTTGGGGAAAATCACACACAGCTATCTGAGTCTCAATCTTTTCTTCTCTACAAAAGATTAAATAAACCCTAATGAATCAGTGAAAGGATTCTATGAAAATGATGTATGTTAAAGTGTGCTATAGAGTCTAAAGTGCTAACCAAAATTAAAACATAGAATAACATATTTGTTAAGAGAAATTTTCTGTTTTTTCCTCCAAAAAACAATACATTTTATACACCAGCAAACTCAAAATAAAAACCTTTTAGGGATGATGAGGCATCGTACACAAATGATCCTTGGCTTGCATTATAAAGTGTGTTCTATTGGAATGTCGATACTGGAAAAGAAATTACATTGATCAGTCTCTTAAAACCTAACTTCATATATTATAGTGTTTGCATACTTTGTAACATTTATATATACAAACACATTTAAATTGTTTAGCAATCTAACACAATTATTCAGTTAATTTTATAGACCTAAGACTCTTGAATTACTAGTGCAATTAAGGTTATTTATGTAAGAATAAATCTTGGTACAGGAGGATTTTTTTTCCTTCATTTTTTAAATGTTTTTGACCAGAACATAATAAGAATGCAAAATTATTTATTCCCCAGCAAGATATAAATAGTGGGGACAGTGAGTCTGGGGTGATTTCAGGCAAAGTAGTGATTCAAACTTCTCACTGCTCTTTGGATACAAAAATGTATTGAGAAGTACTCAGCTACCTTTCTTCATTGCTCCATCCTCTGGGTAATATTTCTGAGGATGACTTGTTGCTATTTTTTCATTGTATTTTTCTGGAAAGTCTTTTTGTAGTATTTGTTTAAAATGATCCCCAAGTTACATCATACACACTATTTTGTTACTCAAGAAAAAAAAAGAGGGATTCCCCTATAAATCCATCTTAGACAGGGACTTCAGGGATAGCTCTGAAAATTGTGGTTGTTTGACCCCCTCATACTGCCATTCAAAAATCCAGAAAAATATTTCCTCAAAGTCTTTCTTTGATCCTTTCTTTGTTTTTCCATTTTCTGGGTAAAAGCCATTCCTCCACTACTAGGGACTCCACCTCATTAACTGTGAGTCCCTCCTTGATATTTTTGTTCAATAATACAAAATACCCCATTTTCCAGGAAACCACTACAAGGGCTGAAACAAAAATTTCATCGCAATACCTGCCTTGCTCTTTTTAATAAAAGTCCTTACAACTAGAAAGTTCTTTAAACTAGAACTATTTCATCAATTTAGAGCATAGTGCATCCAGCTCTCCAAAAATAGATACTAAAGTAAGAAGTAAATCCAGCCAGTAATGCCTTCTCCCCCAAAAACAGACTTGAGGAAAATATAGCACAGATATTTAAACTTATAGAATTACCAAGGTTTAACCCATGGAGTCTCTGCAGTATTCTGAAAGTCCTGGTGGTGCCATATGGCTGTCCTGATTAATAAGAAGATACAGAAAACCAATGTGTCAAATGTAGGGCTATTTAACATTATTTAAGTTAGCTACTGAAAACGTGCTATATCATCCCAAGACAGATTTGCAGTGGAGAAACTGTGGGGGTCAGGACTCAAAGGCAGGTCTTCCGCATTTTATTAAAACTGAATTACTAGTTCATTAGTGTATCCTTGGGCAAATCATTTCAGCAGGAAAAAAAAGGAACAATAGACAATGCTAAAAGAATAAATCTCCTCTGTTCCAAAATGGCCAAATAGGAACAGCTCCAGTCTGCAGCTCCCAGCGTGATAGAGAAGAAGGGTGTTTTCTGCATTTCCAACTGAGGTACCTCGTTCATCTCATTGGGACTGTAGGTGCAGCCCACGGAGGGTGAGCCGAAGCAAGGCAAGGCATCATCTCACCCGGGAAGTGCAAGGGGTTTGGGGGATTTCCTTTTCCTACCTAAGGCAAGCCTTGACAGACTGCACTGGGAAAATCAGGACAGTGCCACCTAAACACTACACTTTTCCAAAGGTCTTGTCATACAGTACACCAGGAGATTATATCCCATGCCTGGCTCAGTAGGTCCCACACCCACGGTGACTTGATCTTTGCTAGTCCCAGATCGAACTTTGAGGCGGCAAGCCTGGCTGGGGGAGGGGTGTCCGCCATTGCTGAGGCTTGAGTAGGTAAACAAAGCGGCCAGGAAGCTTGAACTGGGTGAAGCTCAGGGCAGCTCAACTAGGCCCACCTGCCTCTGTAGACTCCACCTCCGGGGGCAGGGCAAAGCTGAAAAAAAGGCAGCAGAAACTTCTAAAACTTAAACATCCCTGTCTGACAGCTCTGAAGAGAGCAGTGGTTCTCCCAGCACAGTGAGCTCCAAGAACAGACAAACTGCCTCCTCAAGTGGGTCCCTGACCTCCATGTAGCCTAAATGGAAGTAGTAGTAACTCCCAGTAAGGGCAACTGACACCTAATACAGCCAGGGGCCCCTCTGAGAGGAAGCTTCCAGAGGAAGGATCAGGCAGCATTTGCTGTTCTGCAATATTTGCTGTTCTGCAGCCTCTGCTGGTGATACCCAGGAAAACAGGGTCTGGAGTGGACCTCCAGCAAACTCCAACAGACCTGCAGCTGAGGGACCTGACTGTTAGAAGGAAAACTAACAAACAGAAAGGAATAGCATCAACATCAACAAGCAGGACATCCATACCAAAACCCCAACTGTAGGTCACAAACATCAAAGACCAAAGGTAGATAAAACCACAAAGATGGGGAGAAACCAGAACAGAAAAGCTGAAAATTCTAAAAACCAGAGCGCCCCTTCTCCTCCAAAGGATCAAAGCTCCTCGCCAGAAATGGAAAAAAGCAGGACAGAGAATGACTTTGACAAGTTGACAGGAGTAGGCTTCAGAAAGTCGGTAATAACAAACTGCTCCAAACTAAAAGAGGATGTTTGAACCCATCACAAGGAAGTTAAAAACCTTGAAAAAAGATTACACGAATGGCTACCTAGAATAAGCAGTGTAGAGAAGACCTTAAATGACCTGATGTAGCTGAAAACCACGGCACGAGAACTATGTGACACATGCACAACCTTCAGTAGCCGATTTGATCAAGTGGAAGAAAGTGTATCAGCGATTGAACATCAAATAAATGAAATGAAGTGAGAAGAGAAGTTGAAAAAAAAAGAGTAAAAAGAAACGAACAAAGCCTCCAAGAAATATGGGATTATGTGAAAACACCAAATCTATGTCTAATTGGTGTACCTGAAAGTGATGGGGAGAATGGAATCAAGCTGGAAACACTCTGCAGGATATTATCCAGGAGAACGTCCCCAACCTAGCAAGGCAGGCAAACATTCAAATTCAGGAAATACAGACAACATCACAAAGACATTCCTCGAGAAGAGAAACCCCAGGACATATAATTGTAAGATTCACCAAACTTGAAATGAAGGAAAAAATGCTAAGGGCAGCCAGAGAGAAAGGTCAGGTTACCCACAAAGGGAAGCCCATCAGAATAACAGCAGATCTCTCAGCAGAAACTCTACAAGCCAGAAGACAGTAGGGGCCAATATTCAATATTCTTTTTTAATTTTTTACACTTTAAGTTCTAGGGTACATGAGAACAATGTGCAGGTTTATTACATATGTATACATGTGCCATGTTGGTGTGCTGCATCCATTAACTCGTCATTTCCATTAGGTATATCTCTTAATGCTATCCCTCCACCCTCCACCACCCCACGACAGGCCCCGATGTGTGATGTTCCCCGCCCTGTGTCCAAGTGTTCTCATTGTTCAATTCCCACCTATGAGTGAGAACATGCGGTGTTTGGTTTTTGGTCCTTGCAACAGTTCGCTCAGAATGATGGTTTCTAGCTTCATCCATGTCCCCTACAAAGGACATGAACTCATCCTTTTTTATGGCTACATAGTATTCCATGGTGTATATGTGCCACATTTTCTTAATCCAGTCTATCATTGATGGACATTTAGGTTGATTCCAAGTCTTTGCTATTGTGAAGAGTGCTGCAATAAACATATGTATGCATATGTCTTTATAGCAGCATGATTTATAATCCTTTGGGTATATATCCAGCAATGGGATGGCTGGGTCAAATGGTATTTCTAGTTCTAAATCCTTGAGGAATCACCACACTGTCTTCCACAATGGTTGAACCAGGTTACAGTCCCACCAACAGTGTAAAAGTGTTCCTATTTCTCCACATCCTCTCCAGCATCTGTTGTTTCCTGACTTTTTAATGATCACCGTTCTAACTGGTGCGAGATGGTATCTCATTGTGGTTTTGATTTGCATTACTCTGATGGCCAGTGATGATGAGCATTTTTTCATGTGTCTGTTGGCTGCATAAATATCTTCTATTGAGAAGTCTCTCTTCATATCCTTTGCCCACTTTTTGATGAGGTTGTTTGTTATTTTCTTGTAAACTTGTTTGAGTTTTTGTAGATTCTGGATATTAGCCCTTGGTCAGATGAGTAGATTGCAAAAATTTTCTCCCATTCTTTAGGTTGCCTGTTTGTTCTGATGGTAGTTTCTTTTACTGTGCAGAAGCTCTTTAGTTTAATTAGATCCCATTTGTCAATTTTGGCTTTTGTTGACATTACTTTTGGTGCTTTAGACATGAAGTCCTTGCCCATGCCTATGTACTGAATGATATTGCCTAGGTTTCCTTCTAGGGTTTTTATGGTTTTAGGTCTAACATGTAAGTCTTTAATCCATCTTGAATTAATTTTTGTATAAGGTATAAGGAAGGGATCCAGTTTCAGCTTTCTACATAGGGCTAGCCAGTTTTCCCAGCACCATTTATTAAATAGGGAATCCTTTCCCCATTGCTTGTTTTTGTGAAGTTTGTCAAAGATCAGATGGTTGCAGATGTGTGGTATTATTTCTGAGGGCTCTGTTCTGTTCCATTGGTCTATATGTCTGTTTTGGTACCAGTACCATGCTGTTTTGGTTACTGTAGCCTTGTAGTATAGTTTGAAGTCAGGTAGCATGATGCCTCCAGCTTTGTTCTTTTGGCTTAGGATTGACTTGGCGATGGGGGCTCTTTTCTGGTTCCATATGAAGTTTAAAGTAGTTTTTTCCAATTCTGTGAAGAAAGTCATTGGTAGCTTGATGGGGATGGCATTGAATCTATAAATTACCTTGGGCAGTATGGTCATTTTCACGATATTGATTCTTCCTATCCCTGAGCATGGAATGTTCTTCCATTTGTTTCTGTCCTCTTTTATTTCGTTGAGCAGTGGTTTGCAGTTCTCCTTGAGGAGGTCCTTCACATCCCTTGTAAGGTGGATTCCTAGGTATTTTATTCTCTTTGAAGCAATTGTGAATGAAAGTTCACTCATGATTTGGTTCTCTGTCTGTTATTGGTGTATAAGAATGCTTGTGATTTTTGCACATTGATTTTGTATCCTGAGACTTTGCTGAAGTAGCTTATCAGCTTAAGGAGATTTTGGGCTGAGACTATGGGGTTTTCTAGATATACAATCATGTCGTCTGCAAACAGGGACAATTTGACCTCCTCTTTTCCTGATTGAATACCCTTTGTTTCATTCTCCTGCCTGATGCCATGGCCAGCACTTTCAACACTATGTTGAATAGGAGTGGTGAGAGAGGGCATCCCTGTCTTGTGCCAGTTTTCAAAGGGAATGCTTCCAGTTTTTGCCCATTCCAGTATGATATTGGCTGTGGCTTTCTCATAAATAGCTCTTATTATTTTGAGATACATTCCATCAATTCCTAATTTATTGAGAGTTTTTAGCATGAAGGGCTGTTGAATTTTGTCAAAGACCTTTTCTGCATCTATTGAGATAATCATGTGGTTTTTGTCTTTGGTTCTGTTTGTATGCTGGATTACATTTATTGATTTGCATATGTTGAACCAGCCTTGCATCCCAGGGATGAAGCCCACTTGATCTTGGTGGATAAGCTTTTTGATGTGCTGCTGGATTCGGTTTGGCAGTATATTGTTGAGGATTTTTGCATCGATGTTCATCAGGAATATGGGTCTAAAATTCTCTTTTTTTGTTGTGTCTCTGCCACACTTTGGTATCAGAATGATGCTGGCCTCAAAAAATGAGTTAGGAAGGATTCCCTCTTTTTCTATTGATGGGAATAGTTTCAGAAGGAATGGTACCAGCTCCTCCTTGTACCTCTGGTAGAATTTGGCTGTGAATCCATCTGGTCCTGGACTCTTTTTGGTTGGTAGGCTATTAATTATTGCCTCAATTTCAGAGCCTGTTATCGGTCTATTAAGGGATTCAACTTCTTCCTGGTTTAGTCTTGGAAGAGTGTATGTGTCAAGGAATTTATCCATTTCTTCTAGATTTTCTAGTTTATTCGCATAGAGGTGTTTATAGAATTCTCTGATGGTAGTTTGTATTTCTGTGGGATCAGTGGTGATATCCCCTTTATTTTTTATTGCATATATTTGATTCTTCTCTCTTTTCTTCTTCATTAGACTTGCTAGTGGTCTATTAATTTTTTTTATCTTTTCAAAAAACCAGCTTCTGGATTCATTGATTTTTTGAAGGGTTTTTTGTGTCTCTATCTCCTTCAGTTCTGCTCTGATGTTATTTATTGCCTTCTGCTAGTTTTGAATATGTTTGCTCTTATTTCTCTATTTCTTTTAATTGTGATATTGGGGTGTCAATTTTATATCTTTCCTACTTTCTCTAGTGGTCATTTAGTGCTATCAATTTCCCTCTACACACTGCTTTAAATGTGCTCCAGAGATTCTGGTATGTTGTGTTTTTGATCTCATTGGTTTCAAAGAACATCTTTATTTCTGCCTTCATTTTGTTATATACCCAGTGCTCATTCAGGAGCAGGTTGTTCATTTTCCATGTATTTGAGCAGTTTTGAGTGAGTTTCTTAATCCTGAGTTCTAATTTGATTGTAATGGCCTTCTTTGTCTTTTTTGATTTTTGTTGGTTTAAAGTCTGTTTTATCAGAGGCTAGGATTGCAACCCCTGCCTTTTTTGTTTTCCATTTGCTTGGTAGATCTTCCTCCATCCCTTTATTTTGAGCCTATGTGTGTCTCTGCACGTAAGATGGGTCTCCTGAATACCGCACACTGATGGATCTTGACTCTTTATCCAATTTGCCAGTCTGTGTCTTTTAATTGGAGCACTTAGCCCATTTACATTTAAGGTTAATATTGTTTTGTATGAATTTGATTATGTCATTATGATGTTAGCTGGTTATTTTGCTCGTTAGTTGATACAGTGTCTTCCCACCATTGATGGTCTTTACAATTTGGCATGTTTTTGCAGTGGCTGGTACCAGTCCTTCCCATGTTTTGCACTTCCTTCAGGAGCTCTTGTAGGCCAGGCCTGGTGGTGAGAAAATCTCTCAGCATTTGCTTGTCTGTAAAGTATTTTATTTCTCCTTCACTTATGAAGCTTAGTTTGGCTGGATAAGAAATTCTGGGCTGAAAATTCTTTTCTTTAAGAATGTTGAATATTGGCCCCCACTCTATTCTGGCTTGTAGAGTTTCTGCCGAGAGAACCACTGTTAGTCTGATGGGCTTCCCTTTGTGGGTAACCCGACCTTTCTCTCTGGCTGCCCTTAACATTTTTTCTTTCATTTCAAGTTTGGTGAATCTTACAATTATGTGTCTTGGGGTTGCTCTTCTCAAGGAGTATCTTTGTGGCGTTCTCTGTATTTCCTGAATTTGAATGTTGGCCTGCCTTGCTAGGTTGGGGAAGTTCTCCTGGATAATATCCTGAAGAGTGTTTTCCAGCTGGTTCCATTCTCCACGTCATTTTCAGGTACACCAATCAAATGTAGATTTGGTCTTTTCACATAGTCCCATATTTCTTTGAGGCTTTGTTCATTTCTTTTTACTCTTTTTTCTCTAAACTTCTCTTCTCACTTCATTTCATTCATTTGATCTTCAATCACTGATACCCTTTTTTCCAGTTGATCGAATCGGCTATTGAGGCTTGTGCATTCATCACGTAGTTCTTGTGCCATGATTTTCAGCTCCATCAGGTCCTTTAAGGACTTCTCTACATTGGTTATTCTAGTTAGCCATTCGTCTCATCTTTTTTCAAGGTTTTTAGCTTCTTTGCAATGGGTTTGAACTTCCTCCTTTAGCTCAGAGAAGTTCGATCGTCTGAAGCCTTCTTGTCTCAACTCGTCAAAGTCATTCTCCGTCCAGCTTTGTTCCAATGCTGGCGAGGAGCTGCATTCCTTTGGAGGGGGAGAAGCACTCTGATTTTTAGAATTTTCAGCTTTTCTGCTCTGTTTTTTCCCCATCTTTGTGGTTTTATCTACCTTTGGTCTTTGACGATGGTGACGTACAGATGGGGTTTTGGTGTGGATGTCTTTTCTGTTTGTTACTTTTCCTTCTAACAGTCAGGACCCTCAGCTGCAGGTCTGTTGGAGTTTGCTGGAGGTCCACTCCAGACCCTGTTTGCCTGGGTATCAGCATCAGAGGATGCAGAACAGCGAATATTGCTGAACAGCAAATGTTGCTGCCTGATCGTTCCTCTGGAAGCTTCGTCTCAGAGGGGTACCCAGCCGTATGAGGTGTCAGTCTGCCCCTACTGGGGTGTGCCTCCCAGTTAGGCTACTTGGGGGTCAGGGACCCACTTGAGGAGGCAGTCTGTCCGTTCTCAGATCTCAAACTCCATGCTGGGAGAACCACTACTCTCTTCAAAGCTGTCAGACAGGGACATTTAAGTCTGCAGAGGTTCTGCTGCCTTTTGTTTGGCTATGCCCTGCCCCCAGAGGTGGAGTCTACAGAGGCAGGCAGGCCTCCTTGAGCTGTGGTGGGCTCCACCCAGATCGAGCTTCCTGGCTGCTTTGTTTACCTACTCAAGCGTCAGTAATGGCAGGCGCCCCTCCCCCAGCCTCGCTGCCACATGGCAGTTCAATCTCAGACTGCTGTGCTAGCAATGAGCGAGGCTCCGTGAGCGTGGGATGCCCCGAGCCAGGTGTGGGATATACTGGTGTGCCATTTGCTAAGACCATTAGAAAAGCACACTATTAGGGTGGGAGTGACCCAATTTTCCGGGTGCCTTCTGTCACAGCTTCTCTTGGCTAGGAAAGGGAACTCCCTGACCCCTTGGGCTTCCCGGGTGATGCGATGCCTCACCCTGTTTCGGCTCACACTCGGTGGGCTGCACCCATTGTCTTGCACCCACTCTCTGACAAGCCCCAGTGAGATGAACCTGGTACCTCAGTTGGAAATGCAGAAATCACCCATCTTCCGCATTGCTCACACTGGGAGCTGTAGACTGGAGCTGTTCTTATTTGGCCATCTTGGAACCGCCCCCCCAACATTCTTAAAGAAAAGAATTTTCAACCCAGAATTTCATATCCAGCCAAACTAAGCTTCATAAGTGAAGGAGAAATAAAATCCTTTACAGACAAGCAAATGCTGAGAGATTTTGTCACCACCAGGCCTGTCCTACAAGAGCTCCTGAAGGAAGCACAAAACATGGAAAGGAACAACCGGTACCAGCCACTGTAAAAACATGCCAAATTGTAAAGACCATCAATGCTAGGAAGAAACTGCATCAACTAACGAGCTAAATAACCAGCTAACGTCATAATGACAGGATCAAATTCACACATAACAATATTAACCTTAAATGTAAATGGGCTAAATGCCCCAATTAAAAGACACAGACTGGCAAATTGGATAAAGAGTCAAGATCCATCAGGGTGCTGTATTCAGGAGACCCATCTCACGTGCAGAGACACAGATAGGTTCAAAATAAACAGATGCAGGGAGATCTACCAAGCAAATTGAAAGCAGGGGTTGCAATCCTAGTCTCATAAAACTGACTTTAAACCAACAAAGATCAAAAGAGACAAAGAAGGCCATTACATAATGAAAAAGGGATCAATTCAACAAGAAGAGCTAACTATCCTAAATATATATGCACCCAATACAGGAGCACCCAGATTCATAAAGCAAGTTCTGAGAGACCTAAAAAGAGACTTAGATTCCCACACAATAATAATGGGAGACTTTAACACCCCACTGTCCATATTAGACAGATCAATGAGACAGAAGGTTAACAAGGATATCCAGGACTTGAACTCAGCTCTGCACCAAGCAGACCTAATAGACATCTGCAAGAATTCTCCACCCCAAATCAACGGAATATACATTCTTCTCAGCACCACATCACACTTATTCCAAAATTGACCACATAGTTGGAATTAAAGCACTCCTCAGCAAATGTAAAAGAACAGAAATCGTAACAAACTGTCTCTGAGACCACAGTGCAATCAAGTTAGAACTCAGGATTAAGAAACTCACTCAAAACCACACAACCACGTGGAAACTGAACAACCTGCTCCTGAATGACTGGGTAAATAACGAAATGAAGGCAGAAATAAAGATGTTCTTTGAAACCAATGAGAACAAAGACACAACGTACCAGAATCTCTCAGACACATTTAAAGCAGTGTGTAGAGGGAAATTTATAGCACTAAATGCTCACAAAAGAAACCAGGAAAGATCTAAAATTGACACCCTAACATCACAATTAAAACAACTAGAGAAGCAAGAGCAAACATATTCAAAAGCAAATGGGATCTAATTAAACTAAAGAACTTCTGCACAGCAAAAAGAAACTACCATCAGAGTGAACAGGCGACCTACAGAATGGGAAAAAATGTTTGCAATCTATCCATCTGACAAAGGGCTACTATCCAGAATCTACAAAGAACTCAAACAAATTTACAAGAAAAAATCAAACAACCCCATCAAAAACTGGGCAAAGTATATGAACAGACACTTTTCAAAAGAAGACATTTATGCAGCCAAAAGACACATGAAAAAATGCTCATCATCACTGATCATCAGAGAAATGCAAATCAAAACCACAATGAGATACCATCTCACACCAGTCAGAATGGTGATCATTAAAAAGTCAGGAAACAACAGGTGCTGGAAAAGGATCTGGAGAAATAGGAACGCTTTTACCCTGTTGGTGGCAGTGGAAACTAGTTCAACCATCGTGGAAGAGAGTGTGGCAATTCCTCAAGGATCTCGAACTAGAAATACCATTTGACCCAGCAATCCCATTATGGGGTATATACCCAAAGGATTATAAATCATGCTACTATAAAGACATATGCACACATATGTTTATTGCAGCATTATCCACAATAGCAAAGACTTGGAACCAACCCAAATGTCCATCAATGATAGACTGGGTAAGAAAATGTGGCATATATACACCATGGAATACTATGCAGCCATAAACAAGGATGAGTTCATGTCCTTTGTAGGGACATGGATGAAACTGGAAACCATCATTCTGAGTAAACTGTTGCAAGGACAGAAAACCAAACACCGCATGTTCTCACTCATAGGTGGGAATTGAACAATGTGAACACTTGGACACAGGGCGGGGAACATCACACATCAGGGCCTGTCGTGGGGTGGGGCTTGGGGGAGGGGTAGCATTAGGAGAAATACCTAATGTAAATGACGAGTTAATGGATGCAGCAAGCCAGCACAGCACATGTATACATATGTAACAAACCAGCACGTTGTGCACATGTACCCTAGAACTTAAATTATAATAATAAAAAAAATCTAGTAAAAAAAAAGAATAAATCTCCTAATAAAAACAGGCAAGGTAAGTATAAAATAATAATGTTATGATAATTGTCACATTGCTCTTTTTTGTATCCAGGTCACTCTATCCTTCTATTAATTCATCATTTTCAATTGTGTACACTAAACAAGATGCAATGAGCAAATACCCAATGTTATGCATCACTTAGAGATTGTTCCTTTCTGCTCTAGTCCATAAATAATATTCTCTTGACTCTGGGGCAGAGAAGACCCATTGGAATGATGTTCCAGAAACTAAAGTAGGAACTAAGGGACCAGCTTTAACAGCACTCCTTCCAGGAACTCCAGTAAAGCTAGGAGAGGACCTTGCAGGTTCCACAGCCTAATGAGGTCTCCAATCACTCACCCTGACAGAGATCTGCTACGTTATTCATTCATCAACTTGCTGGATGTATTACAAGTACTAAGTACTTTTAAGAAATATGCAACAGTATTTAGCCTATTACAGTATACAGGTGATGCCTAATAAACATTTCTTGACTTCCAAAAGCTCACAAGCATTAAAAAAGATACTGGAATTAGCTAAGTAAAAGTAAAAAGTAGGACATTGAGGCAGTTATATTATGCAGTATTGCATGATAGAGCATAGGCTTATACTGATAACAATATTTGTTATAAAACTATAGTAATTAAAATAGTGTATTATTTACACAAGACTAGCCAAATAGATCAGTGGTGCAGAATAGAGAACAATGTCACAAATAATCAAATCAAATGAATAAAAACAGCAAGAACATACCACTTTTACCAAATACATTAAGCGCTTGACAATGCCAACTGTTGGCAAACATGGTGAGAAAAGGAAACCCTTACACACAGAAGTAGAACAAATTATAATGGCCTCTAGGAGAACAAGTTGGCAGTATTTGGAAAAACTGAAAATACTAAAACCATATGACCCAACAATTCAACTTCTCAGTATTTATCCTGTAGAAACTTTCACACAGTTCCTCACACTGAAACTCTGCACAAAGAGACATAAAAATATGCTCAATTCATCACTCTGATAACCACAAGGCATTAAGAAAATGTAATGATTGATCAAAGAATGGTGTTAAGACAAAGAGGACCATGGATTTATAAATTTTAAATAAAACTTGGTTATTTACTAAATATCTCATTGCAGGAAGGAAGGAGGGAAATATTTACTATCCAGAGACTGAGCAAACACTATATACCTCAGTTCCTTAGTATATCAAAATCATAGACATCCTTCAGTATATGAGCACTTCCTGAAAAAGACCTCCAAGAATTTACTTCAGTTTTCAGGGGAATTGAAGCCTTCTGACATTCACGTAGACCTCATGATACTCAGTACGGAGGGGAAAGTAGACTTCATCATTATATGTCAGCAATCATCAAATGGCTGTCAGAAAGATACGGTGGTAAGATGTGTTTAAAAAGGGATTGGAGTGCATTTTCAGTAAAACATAGGTACTTATCATTTTGATAAAATTTCTCTAATAACTAAGTTAATAATGATTTCATAAAGAAGATTTCTCAGTAGTGGACAAATAAAATATGATATATATTCAAAGTGGTTCCATGAATGAAATTGATGTATATGTATCAGCAGGGAGGTAGATCTACAAAATGGATCTAAGTAAAATAAATGGCAGCAAAAAGATATGTGTAGTATAATACATACATTGTTTAAAAAATAAGGAGTTTAAGGTTTTAGGCTGCATAAAAATGTAGTAAAATGAACTAATAGAATATACACTGAATTCATCATAAAGGTTGAGGAGAGAAGAAAGAATTGCCTTTTGTTTATTAAAGAACAGCTGAATTATCTGCTGAGACGTAGTAGTAGAGGATATTTGCTGGATGGTGTAAGCAATCAGGCATTTAATGAGGGGTATCTTTATGGAAACAAAAACAAAGATTAATGCTTGGAGCAGACTATAAACCCAGTTTTTTAGTACAGAAGACAGTGAGCTGAGATTTCTAGACACTGAGCTCTCAGTGTTTTTAGATGGTGGAGTGAGGACAGCAGGAGCCACCCGATGGAGTTCCCAGTTTACAGTCTGAATGTTTGTGATAATGGCATAAACATCACTATCACAGTTTAGCTATTTTCTGGAGCAGAGTTTGGAAGATGTGGGAGTTCCTGTGATATTTCTGAGTGCCCCATGGAGTCCAGCTCCTGGAACAAAGGTTGCTCATACATGGTTTGTTGTAGCAATGAGTTCTTTGAAGTTTATATCACTTTGCCTGGCTTCAGTGCAGAGGGCTTTTTCAGATCCTGGGGAAAGGGTAGATACAAGGCAAACTGAGTCCTTATATAATGATCTGGGCAGTCAAGTTTTAGTTCTCAGTGATGCCAAACCAGGAGGGAGGGAGAAAAATTGGAAACATCAATTTGGAGAGTTATAACTAGATATTGAAGGAAACTAGAAAAACTGAGAATTTGGTTAGGCCTGAAAAAAAAATGTGTAAAATGGCTGGATCAGTTCAATTTACAGGTAGACAATAAAACCTTAAAGGCAATAAGTAGAAGTATAATCTGATAACCATAAGGGCATGTTATATTATTTCATTAAAACATATTTTTTCTCTATAGTTAACTTTTTTGATTAAAGATAATCAAAGTAATATTATTATTGCTTATAAAATATTTTTCTCATTAAATTTGGCCTGATTATTTAGGTAAGGTCAACAAGAATAGTAACTGACCATATAGGCCTGTTTAGATATGCTTTATGAAACTTTTTATTTTAAAAAATCTCAGGCTGGACGTTTAAAATCCTCTTGAGGCTATGAAGCCAAGCCAGGAATTTATCATTAGTCTTCATCTGTAGCATCTACAGATTTGAGTGAATCGCAGTCTTTTTGAGTGGATATCCTAAGGTTCTTGGGCCTGCCAGTAGGTGAACCTTCTTACTCTACCTGTAAGGCTAGGAAACCTGTAAGCCAGGTACCAGCCTAGTTTTTTGTTTTTTGGGGTTTTTTGTTTTGTTTTGTTTTTTTGAGAGTGCTTTGTTAAGTACTGATTTAATAAAGTTAACCATAGTTCCTTAAAACTGTGTGATGATGATATGGACAGGACGCAGGGAAATGCTGGGTAGAAGAGGGCATGATCCCTGGCGAGGGCTCCACCCTCAATCCTGGACCCACCACCCAAAGTAAGAACTAGTTCTGTTTTCCTGTGCAATGTTGCCTTTTGGCCAGCCCTACCACCACCTATCCTGTGCCCATAAGAGCCCCAAATCCAGACTCAGAGCATACATACACACAGAAGAGAGAAATATCTGGACATCGAGAGGAGAAGAAGCAGCTGGACGTTAGAGACTATGGTCAGAGAGGAGTTCGGCTGGGGACAACAGGACCCCAGGGGAAGATTATCTTCCCACTCCACCCCCTTTCAAGCTCCCCTTCCCTCTGGAGTCACTTCCACTGCTCAGTAAAGTCCTTCACATTCACCACCCTTCAATTCGTTCATGTGACCTGATTCTTCCTGAACCCTGGGCAAGAATTCAGGTACTAAGAGGGTAGGGTGTAAAACCTGTCAACCTGAGCCTCCACTTAGCCGTCAACTGATGGCAAATACTAAAAGAGCACTGATTGTAACACACACCCTCTGGGGCTCCAGGGGTCACAGACAACCCTTCCTGGACAGCAGAGCTAAAAGAGCATTGTCACATGCTTGGACGCGGCTCCAGGACCCGCACAAAGCCTGCTCTCCCCGGAGAGGAGCAACCAGCCAGTCCCAGCGTTCATTTGCTCTGGTTCCTGCACCTGTCTGCCTGCATGCTCCCCCTCCTGCAAGCAGTTTGAGAGCTGTGGGAAAACACTCTGTCTCTTTCTCTCTTTCTCTCTCTCTCTCTCTCTCTCTCTCTCTCTCTGCCATGTGAGGATATAACAAGAAAATGATCATCTACAAACCAGGAAGAGTGTCCTAACCAGATACTGAGTCTGCCAGCACCTTTGTCTTGGTCTTCCCAGCAACCAAACCGTGAGAAATAAATGTTTATATAGTGTAAAACGTCCAGTCTATGGTAAATTTTTTTTTTTTTTTGAGACAGTCTTGTTCTGTCACCCAGGCTGGAGTGCACTGGCGCAACCTCTGCCTGCTGTGTTCAAGCAATTCTCCTCCCTCAGCCTTCTGAGTAGCTGGGACTACAGGCACACACCACCAGGCCTGGCTAATTTTTTTTATTTTTAGTAGAGACAGGGTTTCTCCACATTAGCCAGGCTGGTCTCAATCTCAGGTGATCCACCTGCCTTGACCCCTCAAACTGCTGGGATTACAGGCATGAGCCGCCAAACCCGGCCAAGTCTATGGTTGTTGTAGCAGCCCAAACTGACTAAAACAGCAATTTTATGAGTTCATCAGATTTTTATTAGAGTTTTGGAAATCTTGATCATTGGTATGATCTCAAAATTACTTAGGCAAAGCCATCAGAAATCTGTATCTCAAAATACGTAACATAGTCCTTTTCCATGGGTTTCTGAGACAGTTTTCTTTAAAGTGTTCTGTAGCTGTAAGAGCTCTTAGGAAAGCATAAGAGTAAAATAACTATCTGTGGATGACAAGACTTAAGATGGCTATAGTCAAAGATCTAGTGAAAGTTCATTATAAAAATACAATTGATGAGGAAATTTGGTTGTTATATTACATGACATTTTAAATAACAACTGAACTTTTAACCAATAACATTATAGAGGACATATCTTAAATAGGAAGACCATTGATGATTTCTAGGAACCTTATATTCCTTCTGAAATAATCTCTCTTCTTTGACAATGTTTCCCAGGGAATTTAGTGAAAAAAATAATAAATCTAACTAGTCTAGCATCTCTCTTTTAACAAGGTAAGAAAACAAATCCTTTGATGTTTTCCAGGGGCTGTCTAGGAAACGTCAAGTTCACTTCAAGGTCAAGAAAAGCCAAAATGTCAAAAGGTTTGAACATTCAATTAAATAAGATCATATGTAATTGTGAAAAAATACTTAGTTATCTATTTAACAATAATGGTCATAAAATACCTCAAATATAAATATAGGAGATAACATGTTTTCAATTAAAAAATTGAAGACATGATAAAAACAACACAGCACAGAAAACTATTTTGAAAAGACAGGGAGGAGCCAAGATGGCCGAATAGGAACAGCTCCGGTCTACAGCTCCCAGCGTGAGCGACCCAGAAGACGGGTGATTTCTGCATTTCCATCTGAGGTACCGGGTTCATCTCACTAGGGAGTGCCAGACAGACAGTCTTCTGCGCTCACTAGTGGGCGCAGAACAGTGGGTGCAGCGCACCATGTGCCAGCCGAAGCAGGGCGAGGCATTGCCTCACTGGGGGAAGTGCAAGGGATCAGGGAGTTCCCTTTCCTGGTCAAGGAAAGGGGTGATAGATGGCACCTGGAAAATCGGGCCATTCCCACCCGAATACTGTGCTTTTCCGATGGGCTTAGGAAATGGTGCACCAGGAGATTATATCCCGCACGTGGCTCGGAGGGTCCTACGCCCATGGAGTCTCGCTGATTGCTAGCACAGCAGTCTGAGATCAAACTGCAAGGCGGCAGCGAGGCTGGGGGAGGGGCGCCTGCCATTGCCCAGGCTCGCTTAGGTAAACAAAGCAGCCGGGAAGCTCGAACTGGGTGGAGCCCACCACAGCTCAAGAAGGCCCGCCTGCCTCTGTAGGCTCCACCTCTGGGGGCAGGGCACAGACAAACAAAAAGACAGCAGTAACCTCTGCAGACTTAAATGTCCCTGTCTGACAGCTTTTAGGAGAGCAGTGGTTCTCCCAACACACAGCTGGAGATCTGAGAACGGGCAGACTGCCTCCTCAAGTGAGTCCTTGACCCCTGAGCCCCGAGCAGCCTAACTGGGAGGCACCCCCCAGTAGGGGCAGACTGATACCTCACACGGCAGGGTACTCCTCTGAGACAAAACCTCCAGAGGAACAATCAGACAGCAGCATTCGCGGATCACGAAAATCCGCAGTTCTGCAGACACCGCTGCTGATACCCAGGCAAACAGGGTCTGGAGTGGACCTCTAGCAAACTCCAACAGACCTGCAGCTGAGGGTCCTGTCTGTTAGAAGGAAAACTAACAAACAGAAAGGACATCCACACCAAAAACCCATCTGTACATCACCATCATCAAAGACCAAAAGTAGATAAAACTACAAAGATGGGGAAAAAACAGAGCAGAAAAACTGGAAACTTGAAAAAGCAGAGCGCCTCTCCTCCTCCAAAGGAACGCCGTTCCTCACCAGCAACGGAACAAAGCTGGACGGAGAATGACTTTGACCAGTTGAGAGAAGAAGGCTTCAGACAATCAAACTACTCCGAGCTACAGGAGGAAATTCAAACCAAAGGCAAAGAAGTTGAAAACTTTGAAAAAAATTTAGACGAATGTATAACTGGAATAACCAATACAGAGAAGTGCTTAAAGGAGCTGATGTAGCTGAAAGCTAAGGCTCGAGAACTACGTGAGGAAGGCAGAAGCCTCAAGAGCCGATGTGATCAACTGGAAGAAAGGGTATCAGTGATGGAAGATGAAATGAATGAAATGAAGTGAGAAGGGAAGTTTAGAGAAAAAAGAATAAAAAGAAACGAACAAAGCCTCCAAGAAATATGGGACTATGTGAAAAGACCAAATCTACGTCTGATTGGTGTACCTGAACGTGACGGGGAGAATGGAACCAAGTTGGAAAACACTCTGCAGGATATTATCCAGGAGAACTTCCCCAATCTAGCAAGGCAGGCCAACATACAGATTCAGGAAATACAGAGAACGCCACAAAGATACTCCTCGAGAAGAGCAACTCCAAGACACATAATTGTCAGATTCACCAAAGTTGAAATGAAGGAAAAAATGTTAAGGGCAGCCAGAGAGAAAGGTCGGGTTACCCACAAAGGGAAGTCCATCAGACTAAAAGCGGATCTCTCGGCAGAAACTCTACAAGCCAATAGAGAGTGGGGGCCAATATTCAACATTCTTAAAGAAAAGAATTTTCAACCCAGAATTTCAAATCCAGCCAAACTAAGCTTCATAAGCAAAGGAGAAATAAAATCCATTAAAGACAAGCAAATGCTGAGAGATTTTCTCACCACCAGGCCTGCCTTACAAGAACTCCTGAAGGAAGCACTAAACATGGAAAGGAACAACTGGTACCAGCCACTGCAAAAACATGCCAAATTGTAAAGACCATCAATGGTAGGAAGAAACTGCATCAACTAACGAGCAAAATAACCAGATAACATCATAATTACAGGATCAAATTCACACATAACAATATTAACATTAAATGTAACTGGACTAAATGCTCCAATTAAAAGACACAGACTGGCAAATTGGATAAATAGTCAAGACCCATTAGCGTGCTGTATTCAGGAAACCCATCTCATGTGCAGAGACACACATAGGCTCAAAATAAAAGGATGGAGGAAGATCTACCAAGCAAATAGAAAACAAAAAAAGGCAGGGGTTGCAATCCTAGTCTCTTTGATAAAACAGACTTTAAACCAACAAAGATCAAAAGAGACGAAGGCCATTATATAATGGTAAAGGGATCAATTCAACAAGAACAGCTAACTATCCTAAATATATATGCAACCAATAAAGAAGCACCCAGATTCATAAAGCAAGTCCTGAGTGACCTACAAAGAGACTTAGACTCCCACACAATAATAACAGGAGACTTTTATTCACTGTCAACATTAGACAGATCAACGAGACAGAAAGTTAACAACGATACCCAGGAATCGAACTCAGCTCTGCACCAAGCGGACCTAATAGACATCTACAGAACTCTCCACCCCAAATCAACAGAATATACATTTTTTTCAGCACCACACCACACCCACTCCAAAACTGACCACATAGTTGGAAGTAAAGCTCTCCTCAGCAAATGTAAAAGAACAGAAATTATAACAAACTGTCTCTCAGACCACAGTGCAATCAAACTAGAACTCAGGATTAAGAAACTCACTCAAAACCGCTCAACTACATGGAAACTGAACAACCTGCTCCTGAATGACTACTGGGTACATAACGAAATGAAGGCAGAAATAAAGATGTTCTTTGAAACCAACGAGAACAAAGACACAACATACCAGAATCTCTGGGACACATTCAAAGCAGAGTGTGGAGGGAAATTTATAGCACTAAATGGCCACAAGAGAAAGCAGGAAAGATCTAAAATTGACACCCTAACATCACAATTAAAAGAACTAGAAAAGCAAGAGCAAACACATTCAAAAGCTAGCAGAAGGCAAGAAATAACTAAAATCAGAGCAGAACTGAAGGAAATAGAGACACAAAAAACCCTTCAAAAAATTAATGAATCCAGGAGCTGGTTTTTTGAAAGGATCAACAAAATTGATAGACTGCTACCAAGACTAATAAAGAAAAAAAGAGAGAAGAACAAATAGACGCAATAAAAAATGATAAAGGGGATATCACCACCGATCCCACAGAAATACAAACTACCATCAGAGAATAATACAAACACCTCTACACAAATAAACTAGAAAATCTAGAAGAAATGGATAAATTCCTCGACACATACACCCTCCCAAGACTAAACTAGGAAGAAGATGAATCTCCGAATAGACCAATAACAGGATCTGAAATTGTGGCAATAATCTATAGCTTACCAACCAAAAAGAGTCCAGGACCAGATGGATTCACAGCCAAATTCTACCAGAGGTACAAGGAGGAACTGGTACCATTCCTTCTGAAACTATTCCAATCAATAGAAAAAGAGGGAATCCTCCCTAACTCATTTTATGAGGCCAGCATCATCCTGATACCAAAGCCGGGCAGAGACACAACCAAAAAAGAGAATTTTAGACCAATATCCTTGATGAACATTGATGCAAAAATCCTCAATAAAATACTTGCAAACCAAATCCAGCAGCACATCAAAAAGCTTATCCACCATGATCAAGTGGGCTTCATCCCTGGGATGCAAGGCTGGTTCAATATACATAAATCAATAAATGTAATCCAGCATATAAACAGAGCCAAAGACAAAAACCACATGATTATCTCAATAGATGCAGAAAAGGCCTTTGACAAAATTCAACAATGCTTCATGCTAAAAACTCTCAATAAATTAGGTATTAATGGGACGTATCTCAAAATACTGAGCTATCCATGACAAACCCACAGCCAATATCATACTGAATGGGCAAAAACTGGAAGCATTCCCTTTGAAAACTGGCACAAGACAGGGATGCCCTCTCTCACCACTCCTATTCAACACATTGCTGGAAGTTCTGGCCAGGGCAATTAGGCAGGAGAAGGAAATAAAGGGTATTCAATTAGGAAAAGAGGAAGTCAAATTGTCCCTGTTTGCAGACGACATGATTGTATATCTAGAAAACCCCATTGTCTCAGCCCAAAATCTCCTTAAGCTGATAAGCAACTTCAGCAAAGTCTCAGGATAGAAAATCAATGTACAAAAATCACAAGCATTCTTATAAACCAACAACAGACAGAGAGCCAAATCATGAGTGAACTCCCATTCACAATTGCTTCAAAGAGAATAAAATACTTAGGAATCCAACTTACAAGGGATGTGAAGGACCTCTTCAAGGAGAACTACAAACCATGGCTCAGTGAAATAAAAGAGGATACAAACAAATGGAAGAACATTCCATGCTCATGGGTAGGAAGAATCAATATTGTGAAAATGGCCATACTGCCCAAGGTAATTTATAGATTCAATGCCATCCCCATCAAGCTACCAATGACTTTCTTCACAGAATTGGAAAAAACTACTTTAAACTTCATATGGAACCAGAAAAGAGCCCGCATCGCCAAGTCAATCCTAAGCCAAAAGAACAAAGCTGGAGGCATCATGCCACCTGACTTCAAACTATACTACAAGGCTACAGTAACCAAAACAGCATGGTACTGGTACCAAAACAGAGATATAGACCAATGGAACAGAACAGAGCCCTCAGAAATAAGGCCGCATATCTACAACTATCTGATCTTTGACAAACCTGAGAAAAACAAGCAATGGGGAAAGGATTCCCTATTTAATAAATGGTGCTGGGAAAACTGGCTAGCCATATGTAGAAAGCTGAAACTGGATCCCTTCCTTACACCTTATACAAAAATCAATTCAAGATGGATTAAAGACTTAAACATTAGACCTAAAACCATAAGAACCCTAGAAGAAAACCTAGGCATTACCATTTAGGACATAGGCATGGGCAAGGACTTCATGTCTAAAACACCAAAAGCAATGGCAACAAAAGCCAAAATTGACAAATGGCATCTCATTAAAGAGCTTCTGCACAGCAAAAGAAACTACCATCAGAGTGAACAGGCAACCTACAGAATGGGAGAAAATTTTCGCAACCTACTCATTTGACAAAGGGCTAATATCCAGAATCTACAATGAACTCAAACAAATTTACAAGAAAAAAACAAATAACCCCATCAAAAAGTGGGCAAAGGATATGAACAGACACTTCTCAAAAGAAGACATTTATGAAGCCAAAAAACACATGAAAAAATGCTCATCATCACTGGCCATCAGAGAAATGCAAATCAAAACCACAATGAGATACCATCTCACACCAGTTAGAATGGCAATCATTAAAAAGTCAGGAAAACAACAGGTGCTGGAGAGGATGTGGAGAAATAGGAACACTTTTACACTGTTGGTGGGACTGTAAACTAGTTCAACCATTGTGGAAGTCAGTGTGGCGATTCCTCAGGGATCTAGAACTAGAAATACCATTTGACCCAGCCATCCCATTACTGGGTATATACCCAAAGGACTATAAATCATGCTGCTATAAAGACACATGCACATGTATGTTGATTGCGGCACTATTCACAATAGCAAGCACTTGGAACCAACCCAAATGTCCAACCAACAATGATAGACTGGATTAAGAAAATGTGGCACATATACACCATGGAATACTATGCAGCCATGAAAAATGATGAGTTCATGTCCTTTGTAGGGACATGGATGAAATTGGAAATCATCATTCTCAGTAAACTATGGCAAGGACAAAAAACCAAACACCGCATGTTCTCACTCATAGGTGGGAATTGAACAATGAGAAAACATGGACACAGGAAGGGGAACATCACACTCTGGGGACTGTTGTGAGGCCGGGGAACGGGGAGGGATAGCATTAGAATACCTAATGCTAAATGACGAGTTAATGGGTGCAGCACACCAGCATGGCACATGTATACATATGTAACTAACCTGCACATTGTGCACATGTATCCTAAAACTTAAAGTATAATAATAATTTTTTAAAAAAGAAAAAAAAAGAAAAAAAGACACAGAATCTTTGTTTTCCAAGCTAAACAGAAACCTTTTATCACCTTTTTTTTTTTTTTTTTAAGGTGGGGTTTCACCATATTGCCCACACTGGTCTAGAACTCCTGGGCTCAAGTGATCCACCCACCTCAGCCTCCCAAAGTGCTAGGATTAACAGGCATGAGCCTCTATCTCTTATTAAGAACAGATTGATGAGCCAAGAAACTTTATCATTTTAACAGACAGAAAATCAAACTCTAGTCTTGTGTCAATACATTATTTTCCTAATTAAAAAAAAAAAAAGCCTGGGCACAGTGGCTCACCCTTGTAATTCCAGCACTTTGGGAAGGCAAGGAGGGCGGAACACCTGAGGTCAGAAGTTCAAGACCAGCCTGGCAAACATGGAGAAACCCTGTCTCTACTAAGAACACAAAAAAATTATGTAAGCATGGTGGCACACACCTGTAGTCCCAGTTACTTAGGAGGCTGAGGCAGGAGAATCACTTGAACCTGAAAGGGGGAGGCTTGCCGTGAGCTGAAATCGCACCACTGCACTCCAGCCTTGGGTGACGGAGGGAGACTCTGTCTCAATAAAAACAAACAAACCAAAGAATCTGGCCAGGTACAATGGCTCACGCTGGTAATCTCAGCAATTTGGGAGGCCAAAGCAGGAGGATCACTTGGGTACCAGGAGTTCAAGGCTGCAAGAAGCTATGAAGCTATGATCACGCCACTGCACTCCAGCCTAGGTGACAGAGAGAGACCCTACCTCTGAGGGAAAAAAAAAAAAAAAAGTCTTATAAATAAAGCCATTTAATCTTAGCCAGTTTTGCCCTCACAAAATTAAATTCCCTTTTTGCAAACTTTCTACAACTTTCTAGATTCATTCAGGTTCTGTCCTACGCTTTCCCTTTTTCTCATTTTACTTTAAGACAAAATTATTCTGCTTTTTTCCTTAACAAAAGCACATTCTACATTCCTTGCATACTTTTCATATAAAAACACATTGTACTTTACTCCCATACCTTACATACAACATTGTTTTTCTTCAATATTATTGTTTCTAGAAGTTTTATTTTTATTGGTTACAAATTTTAACTATTTTCACTAATGGTCAAAATATTTTCTAGAACTATTTGGTTTATTGTCAAGTCTTTCTTAAACTTTTTTTTTTAGTTTAACAAATAGTTTTATTCTAGTATGAAAGGCATCCAGGTTATCTAGACCTCCATACAACCAGAAGCTAAAATTCCAGATTTCATAAAGTTAAATAAATTTAAATAATATTGAATATGATCATTTATTTACTAGCATTTATTTTTTCATTTGTTTTTTAATTGACATATAATAATTATACATACATGGAGTATGTAGTGATGTTATGATACATACAAAGTATAGTGATCAGATCAGGGTAATCAGTATATACATCATCTCAAACATTTATCATTTATTTGTGTTAGGAATGTTCAATATCCTACTTTAGCTATTTGAAACTATCTAATATATTATTGCTAACTATAGTCATCCTACAGTGTTATAGAGCACTAGAACTTATTTCTCATATTTAGCTGTAAGTTTGTATCCTTTAACAAATCTTCCCCTATCCTTCCCTTCCCCCTTTACTTCCCAGCCTCCAATATGCTCTGTTCTAATTTTTACTTCTATGAGATCGTTTTTTAGCTTCTCCATATGTATAAGAACATCCATCTTGCCACAATGACAGGATTTTATTCTTTTTCATAGCTGATTAGTTCATTAACTATATATATTGCATTTTCTTTATGTATTCATCTGTTGTTGGATACCTAGGTTGATTCTATATCTTGGCTATTGTAAATGGTGCTACAATAAACATGAGAGTGCAGGATTTCCTTTCCTTCAGATAAAGGCCCAGAAGTGAGATTGCTGTAGTTCTATTTAATAGATTCTTGAGGAGCCCCCACACTGCTCTCCATAGTGGCTATACTAGTGTACATTCCCACCAACAGTGTATAAGAGTTTCCTTTTCTCCACATCCTTGCCAGCATTTGTTATTTTTTGTATTTTTGATGATAGCCACCTGAACTGGGATGAGATGATAGCCTATTGTGGTTTTGACTCACATTTCTCTGAAGATTAATGTTGAGTATTTTTCGTATTTTTTTGGCCATTCATATGTCTTCTTTTGAGAAATGTCTGTTCAGATCATTTCCCCTTCTTTTAATAGAACTGTGTTTGTGTATGTGTGTGTGTGTGTGTGTGTTGTTTGTTTTTGTTTTGTCTTGTTTTTTTACTGTTCAGAAGTTTGTGTTCTTATATATTCTGGACACTAATCCCTGTTGGATAAATAGTTTGCAAATATTTTTTTCTCATTCAATGAGTTGTCTTTTCACTCTGTTGGTTGTTTCACTTGCTCTGAAGAAGCTTTTCAGTTTGATATAATCCTATTTGTTTATTTTTGCTTTTCCAGCCTGTGCTTTTGAGGTCTTATTCACAATATCTTTTCCCAGGCCAATGTCCTGAAGCATTTCCCCTATGTTTTCTACTAGTAGTTTTATAGTTTTTGGTCTTACATTTAGGATTTTGATTCATTTTGAGTTTTCTTTAGGGTGAGAGGTGGGAGTCTAGTTTCCTTCTTCTGCATATGTATATTCAGTTTTCCAAGCAACATTTACTGAAGAAACTGTCTTTTCCCCAACGAGTGTTCTTGGTGCTTCTATCAAAATCAGTTGTAACTTGATCACCTCCGTAAAGAAAAAAAAAAAGGAGGAGGGATTACGGTGGATGGGAGGCAGGACTAGATTGCAGCTCCAACTTGGACAGACAGAGCAGTGTGTGGAGGTTTGCATCATGAATTTTTGCTCCAGAACGACTGTAGGAATAAATCTGAAAACCAGAGAGGACCCTGAAGGAAGCAGATTGCTCCTGCAGGACCCAGGAGACACCCCAAATAATGTGCTGGTATCCACAGATGAGAGATCCACAGATGGTTCACATCACAGGACTCTGGGCAGACAACCCCTGGTACCAGCCTGGAGCTGGGTAGACTTGGTGGGTGGCTAGATCCAGAAGATAGATAAGAGTCACTGCAGCTCGGCCCACAGGAAGCCACATCCATAGGAAAATGGGGATAGTACTAAATCAAGAGAACACCCTGTAAGACAAAAGAATCTGAACAACAGCCTTCAGTCCTAGAACTTCCCTCTGACAAAGCCTACCAAATGAGAAGGAACCAGAAAACCAACTCTGGTAATATGACAAAACAAGGTTCTTTAACTCCTCCAAAAAATCATACTAGCTCACCAGCAATTAACCCAAACCAAGAAGAAATCCATGATTTACCTGAAAGAAAAATCAGGAGGTTAGGTATTAAGCTAATCAGGGAGGCATCAGAGAAAGGCGAAGCTCTATGCAAGGAAACCCAAAAAACGATACAAGAAGTGAAGGGAGTAATATTCAAGAAAATAGATAGCATAAATAAAAAACAATCAAAACTTCAGGAAACAACAGACAAAATTATAGAAATGCAAAATGCTCTGGAAAGTCTCAGCAATAGCATTGAAGAAGTAGAAGAAAGAAATTCAGAGCTAAAAGACAAGGTCTTCAAATTAACCCAATCCAACAAAGACAAAGAAAAAAGAATAAGAAAATACAAGTAAAGCCTCCAAGAAGTCTGGGATTATGTTAAACGATCAAACCTAAGAATAATCGGTGTTCCTGAGGAAGAACAGAAATCTATAAGTTTGGAAAACATATTTGGGGGAATAACTGAAGAAAATTCCCCAGCCTTGCTAGAGACCTAGACATCCAAATACAAGAAGCTCAAAGAACACCTGGGAAATTCATTGCCAGAACATCACCTAGGCACATTGTCTTCAGGTTATCTAAGTTAAGATGAAGGAAAGCATCTTAAAAACTGTGAGACAAAAGTACCAGGTAACTTGTAAAGGAAAAACCTATCAGATTAACAGCAGATTTCTTAGCAGAAACCCTACAAGCTAAAAGGGATTGGGGCCCTATCTTCAGCCTCCTCAAACAAAGCAATTATCAGCCAATAATTTTGTATCCAGTGAAACTAAACTCCATATATAAAGGAAAGATACAGTCTTTTTCAGACAAACAAATGATGAGGGAATTCACCACTACCAAGCCAACGCAACAAGAACTGCGAAAAGGAGCTCTAAATCTTGAAACAAATTCTGGAAATACACCAAAACAGAACCTCTTTAAAGCATAAATTTCACAGGACTTATAAAGCAAAAATACAATTTAAAAAACAAAAACGAAAAATGAAAAAACAAGGTATGCAGGCAACAAACAGCACAGTGAATGGAATGGAACCTTACATCTCAATGCTAACATTGAATGTAAATGGACTAAATGCTCCACTTAAAAGATAAAAAATGGCAGAATGGATGAGAATTTACCAACCAACTCTCTGATGCCTTCAAGAGACTCACCTAACACATAAGGACTCACACAAATTTAAAGTAAAGGGATGGAAAAAGACATTTCAGGTAAATGCACAACAAAAACAAGCAGGAGTAACTATTCTTACATCAGAAAAAACAAACTTTAAAGCAACAGCAGTTAAAAAAGACAAAAAGGGTCATTATTTAAGAATAAAAGGCCTTGTCCAACAGGAAAATATCACAATCCTAAATATAGATTCATCTAACACTGGAGCTCCCAAATTTATAAAACAATTACTAATAGACCAAAGAAATGAGATAGATTTCAACACAATAATAGTGGGAAACTTTAATACTCCACTCACAGCACCACACAGGTAATCAAGACAGGAAGTCAACAAAGAAACAATGGATGTAAAGTATACCCTGGAACAAACAGGCTTAATAGCAATATAAAGAACATTCCATCCATCAACTGCAGAATATACATTCTATTCAACAGTGCATGGAACTTTCTCCAAGATAGACCATATGATAGGCCACAAAACAGGCCTCAATAAATTCAAAAAAATTGAAATTATAACAAAGCACTCTCTCAGACTACAGTGGAATAAAACTAAAAATCAACTCCAAAAGAAACCTTTAAAACAATGCAAATACATGGAAATTAAATAACCTGCTCCTGAATGATCATTGGGTCTAAAATGAAATCAAGATGAAAATTTAAAATTTCTTTGAATGAAATGACAATTGTAACACAACCTACCATAACCTCTGGGACACAGCAAAGGTGGTGCTAAGAGGAAAGTTCATAGCCCTAAACGCTTATGTCAAAAAGTCCAAAAGAGCACAGACAATCTGAGTTCACACCTTAAGGAACTAGAGAAACAAAACCAAACCAAACCCAAACTCAGCAGAAGAAAGGGAATAACCAAGATCAGAGCAGACCGAATGAAATTGAAACAAAAAAAAATACAAAAGATAAATGAAACAAAAAGTTGGATCTTTGAAAGAACCAATAAAATTGATAGACCATTAGCAAAATTAACCAAGAAAAGAAGACAGAAAATCCAAATAAGCTTAATTAGAAACAAAAAGGGAGATATTACAACACCACAAAAATAAAAAAGATTATTCAAGGCTACTATGAACACCATTATTCACATGAACTAGAAAACCTAGAATAGATGGATAAATTATGGGAAAGCTACAACCCTCCTAGCTGAAACCAGGAAAAATTAGACACCCTGAACAGACCAATACAAGCAGTGAGATTGAAATGGTAATTTTAAAATTACCAACAAAAAAAAGTCCAGGACCAGATGGATTCACAGCAGAATTCTACCAGACATTCAAAGAATTGGTACCAATCCTTTTGACACTATTCCACAAGATAGAGAAAGGGGGAACCCTCCCTAAATCATTCTATGAAGCCAGTATCACCATAATACCAAAATCAGAAAAGGACATAACAAAAAAAGAAAAGTACAGACTGATATCCTTGATGAACATAGATACAAAAAATCTTTAACAAAATACTAGCTAACTGAGCCCAACAACATATCAAAAAAAAAAATCCACAATGATCAAGTGGGTCTCATACCAGGAATGCAAGGATGATTTAACATATGCAAGTCAATAAATGTGATACACCACATAAACAGAATTTAAAACAAAAATAACATAATCACCTCAATAGATCCAGAAAAAGCATTCAAAAAAATCCAGCATCCTTTTATGATTATAACTCTCAGCAAAATTTGCATAGAAGGGACATACCTCAATATAATAAAGCCATCTATGACAAACACACAGCCAACATAATACTGAACAAGGAAAAGTTAAAAGCATTCCACCTGAGAACTGGAACAAGACAAGGATGCCCATTCTCACCACTTCTATTCAACATAGTACTGTAAGTCCTAGCCAGAGCAATCAGACAAGAGAAAGAAATAAAGGGCATCCAAATCAGTAAAGAGGAAGTCAAACTGTTGCTGTTTGTTGACAGTATGATCGTTTATCTTGAAAACCCTAAAGACTCCTCCAGAAAGCTTCTAGAACTGATCAAAGAATTCAGCAAAGTTTCCAGATACAAAATTAATGTACACACACCAGTACCTCTTCTACACACCAACAGCGACCAAGCTGAGAATCAAATCAAGAACTCAACCCCTCTTACAATAGCTGTAAAAAAGAAAACTTCAAAATATACCTAACCAAGGAAGTGAAAGACCTCTACAAAAAAAAACTATAAAACACCGCTGAAATAAATCATAGATGACACAAACAAATGGAAACATATCCCATGCTCATGGATGGGTAGAATCAATATTATGAAAATGACCACACTGCCAAAAGCAACCTACAAATTCAATGCAACTGCCATCAAAATACCACCATCATTCTTCACAGAATTTGAAAAAACAATTGTCAAATTCATATGAAACCAAAAAGAGCTCACATAGCCAAAGAAAGACTAAGCAAAAAGAACAAATCTGGAGGCATCACATTACCTGATTTGAAACTATACTATAAGGCCATAGTCACCAAAACAGCACGGTACTGGTATAAAAATAGGCACATACCAATGGAACAGAATGGAGAACCCAGAAATAAACCCAAATACTTACAGCCAACTGATCTTTGACAAAGCAAACAAAAACATAAAGTGGGGAAAGGACACTATATTCAACAAATGGTGCTGGGATAATTGGCTAGCCACATGTAGGAGAATAAAACTGGAACCTCATCTATCAATTTATGCAAAAATCAACTCAAGATGGATTAAGGACTTAAATCTAAGGTATGAAACTATAAAAATTCTAGAAGATAACATTGGTAAAACCCTTCTAGACACTGGCTTAGGCAAGGATTTCATGACCAAGAACCCAAAGGCAAATGCAATAGAAACAAAGATAAACAGCTGGGACCAAATTAGACTAAAGAGCTTTTGCACGGCAAAAGGAACAGTCAGCAGAGTAAACAGACAACCCACAGAGTGGGAGAAAATCTTCACAATCTATACATCTGACAAAGGACTAATATCCAGAAACTATAGTGAACTCAAACAAATCAGTAAGAAAAAAAAAATCCCATCAAAAAGTGGGCTAAGGACTTGAATAGGCAATTCTCAAAAGAAGATATACAAATGGCCAACAAACATATGAAAAAATGCTCAACATCATTAATGATCAGGGAAATGCAAATCAAAACCACAGTGTGATACCACCTTATTCTTGCAAGAATGGTCATAATCAAAAACTCAAAAAACAGTAGATGCTGGCATGGATGTGGTGAACAGGGAACACTTTACACTGATGATGGGAGTGTAAACCAGTAGAGCCTCTATGGAAAACAGTGTGGAGACTCCTTAAAGAACTAAAAGTAGAACTACCATTTGATCCAGCGACCCCACTACTGGGTATCTACCCAGAGAAAAAGACATCGTTATTCAAAAAAGATACTTGCACACACGTTTATAGCAGCACAATTCACAATTGCAAAATCGTGGAACCAACCCAAATGCCCATCAATCGAGTGGATAAAGCAACTAATTAAGTCCTTGATTAAATAATGATTTTATGATTTACACCTGGAATTCCTATTATCCTCATTAATTAATTGTCCCTTAATTCTTTACTTCTTGATTTTATTTGCAGAAAATGTGAGGTTTTTGAAATAAATTTATAATAAAATGCTGCCTATATTATCCAAATGTGTTATTTTTTAAATATGGCATATTTGCCTAGAATTGAGTCACATATATTTCTGAAAAAGGCAAGTATTTTCAACAAAGTTTTGGTGTAGTATTTTTAGAAAAATGTTGAAATGTGCACTTCAAAATAACCTCTATTCAATGTATAAAAAAATAATAATTTTCTTTCAAATATAATACTTTAAATGTTTATAAGTTATCGATTAAAAGTGGCATTAGAGTTATAATGTACATATCCAAACTCATCATGAAAACTGCTTTTTAAATTTTTTATAAATTCAAACATATCAAATTTTAATGGATTTTGCTTCAATCTATAAATACTAAGCTACATATCAATACATGTTTAAAGTTTGATGTTTTTAAATATCTACTTCCATTTAAAAGTGACATACATAAAGGCTTTGGCTTCTGTATGAGAACATGGTATGAAAAGTTGCTAGAGTCATCTAAGAATCATGAAGGGTCGGCCAGAAGAATCTCAGAGAACTATGTCTGAGTCCTAATGCTGTTAAGTCAGACCTATTTTGGAACAACTTAATTCCAGATTTCTTGTAATGTGATGTAATGCGTATCTTTTGTATTTACTTTGCGTTTTTTTTTTTTAGGATATTTTGAGGTCTGGCAGTGCAATACCTCCAGTTTTGTTCTTTTTGCTCAGGATTGCTTTGCTATTTGAGGTCTTTTGTGTTTCCATAGAAATGTTAGAATGTTTTTTCTATTTTTGTGAAGAATGTCACTGGTATTTTGATAGGGGTTTCATTGAGTCTGTAGATTCTTTTGGGTGGCATTGTCATTTTAATAATACTAATTCTTCAATTCATGAGTATGGAATGTCTTTGCATTTGTTTGTATCCTCTTTAATTTCTTTCATCAGTGTTTTATAGTTTTCCTTGTAGAGGTTTTTCACCACCTTGGTTAAATTTATTCTTAGGTGGTTTTATCTTTTGTAGCTGTTGTAAGTGGGATTGCCTTCTTGATTTTCAACTAGTTCATTGTTCATGCATAGAAACCCTACTGATGTTATTAATTTATTTTTTAATTGACAGCTATTTGTATGTATTCACAGGATACACAATGTTGTTTTGATACATATAGTGTGTCGTGATCAGATCAATGTAATTAACATTCATTATCTCAAATATTTAACATTACTTTGTGTTGGGATACTTCACTGTTAATTTTGGTATTTTGTCACTTGCAACGAATATCATTCTTAAATGATATAATAACCTTGTAATGTTTTCTTGGAATGCAATACTTGCTCTACTGATTCAAAAATTGGTTAAAAGAAAAAAATATTGGGGAGGCAGTGGTTAATAAAACTCAAAAAATATTGGGGAGGAAGTGGTTAATAAAACTCAATATATATTCTTTCAAAAAAAATTCTTAGCAAATACAGGCATAGACTGGACACAGTGGCTCATGCCTGTAATCCCAGCACTTTGGGAGGCTGAGGTGAGCAGATCACTTGAGGCCAGGAGTTCGAGACCAGCCTGGCCAATAAGGCAAAACCCTGTCTCTACTAAAAATACAAAAATTTGCCGGGCATGATGGCACATGCCTGTAATCCCAGCTACTCGGGAGACTGAGGCACTTGAATGGCTTGAACTCAGGAGGCAGAGGTTGCAGTAAGCCAAGATTGTGCCACTGCACTTCAGCCTGGGCAACAGAAAGAAACTCCGTCTCAAAAAACAAACAACAAAAAAAGGCATACTTTGTTTTACTGTACTTCACTTTATATTTTACAGATAATTGTGTTTTTTACCAATTGAAGGTTTCTGGTAACCCCATGTCCAACAAGTCTAACAGCACCATGTTTTTTAACAGCATGTGCTCATTTTGTAACTGTCGCATTTTGGTAATTCCTACAATATTTTAAACTGTTTCATTATTATATTCATTCTGATTATCTGTAATCAGTAATCTTTGATGTTACTATTGTAATTGTTTTGGGGTGCCATGAACCAGGCCCATATGAGATGGTGAACTTAATTGATAAGCGTTGATTATGTTCTGACTGCTCCACCGACCAACCATTCCCCCGTCTCTCTCCCTTTCCTCAGGCTTCTGTATTCCCTGAGAGACAATAACATTATAATTAGGCTAATTAATAATCCTACAATCGTTTCTGAGTGTCAAAATGAAAGGAAAAGTTGTATATGTCTCTCTTTAAGTCAAAAGAGAAATGATTAAGCTTACTGAGGAAGGCATGTTGAAAGCTGAGATATGCTACAAGCTAGGCCCCTTGTGTCAAACAGTGATCCAAGTAATAAATGCAAAGGAAAACTTAAAGAAAATTAAAAGTGCTTCTCCAGTGAACACACAAATGATAAGAAAGTGAAACAGCCTTATTGCTGATATGGGGAAAGTTTTAGTGGTCTAGATAGAAGATCAAACCAACCACAACATTCCCTTAAGCCAAAGCCTAATCCAGAGCAGGGCTCTAAATTTCTTCAATTCTATGAAAGCTGAGAGAAGTGAGGAAGCTGCCAGAGAAAAGTTTGAAGCTAGCAGAAGTTAGTTCATGAAGTTTAAGAAAAGAAGCCATCTATATATACCACAAAAGTGCAAGGTGAAGTAGCAAATGCTGATGTAGAATCTGCAGCAAGTTATCTAGAAAATCTTGCTAAAATAATTGCTGAAACTGGCTACACTAAACAACAGATTTTCTATGTAGATAAAACAGCCTTCTATTGGAAGAAAACACCATTTAGGACTTTCATGGTTAGAATGAAGCAGTCAATGCCCGCTTTCAAAACTTTAAAGGACAGGCTGATTCTCTTGTTAGAGGTTAATGAAGCTGGTGACTTCAAGTTGAAACCAATGTTCATTTACCATTCTAAAAATCCTAAAGCCATTGGCCGGGCACGGTGGCTCATGCCTGTAATCCCAGCACTTTGGGAGGCAGAGGCAGGAGGATCACAGGGTCAGGAGATCGAGACCATCTGGCTAACATGGTGAAACCCAATCTCTACTAAAAATAGAAAAAATTAGCCAGGCATGGTCGTGGGCACCTGTAGTCCCAGCTACTCAGGAGGCTGAGGCAGGAGAATGGCGTGAACCCGGGAGGCGGAGTTTGCAGTGAGCTGAGATCGTGCCACTGCACTCCAGCCTGGGTGACAGAGCAAGACTCCGTCTCAAAAAAAAAAAAAAAAACCTAAAGCCATTAAGAATTATGCTAAATGTACTCTACCTGTGTTCTATGAATGGAATAACAAAACCTAGATGACACCTTATCTGTTTACATCATGGTTTACTGAATATTTTAAGCCCATTGTTGAGACCTACTGCTCATTAAAAAAAGATTACTTTTAAAATATTAAGGTTCATTGACAATGCACCTAGCCACTAAAGAGCTCTGATAGTGATGTACAAGAAGATTAATGTTTTTATGCTTGCTAACACCACATCTATTCTTCAGCCCATGGATCAAGGGGTAATTTTTGCTTTCCAGTTTTATTATTTAAGAAATATATTTCTTAAGGCTATAGCTGCCATAAATAGTGATTCCTCCAATGGACCTGTGCAAAATAAGTTGAGAATTTTTTAGAAAGGATTCATAATTCTAGATGCCATTAAAAACATTCATGATTCATGGAAGAGGTCAAAATGTCAACATTAACAGGAGTTTGGAAGTTGATTCCAACCCTCATGAATGACTTTGAGAGGTTTAAGACTTCAATAGAGGAAATAACTACACATTGGGTAGCGATAGCAAGAGAAATAGAATTGGAAGTGGACCCTAAAGATGTAACTGAATTGCTGCAATATCATGATAAAGCCTGAACAGATGAAGACTTGCTTCTAAGAAAGTGGCTTCTTGAGACAGAATCAATTCCTGGCGAAAATTCAGTGAACACTGTTAAAATGACAACAAAATATTTAGAATATTACATAAACTTAGTTGATAAAGTAATGGCAGGGTTTGAGAGGATTGACACTAATTTTGAAAAAAGTTCAACTGCATGTAAAATAGTATTCAACAGCATCTCAAATCTTTCATGAAAGGAAGAATAAATAGATGGAGAAAATTTTATTTTCTATTTTAAGATACTACCACAGCCACCACAACCTTTGGCAATCACCATCCTGATCAGTCAACAGCCATCAACATCAAGGTAAGAGCCTCCACTAGGAAAAAGATTACAACCTGCTGAAGGCTCAGGTGATCAGTAGCATTTTTTAGCAATAAAGTTTTTTATATGGTATGTATATATTTTTAAACATATGTATATTGCACACTTAATAGACTATGGTATAGTGTAAACTTAACTTTTATATGTACTGGGAAACCAAAAAAATAGTGTGACTTGCTTTATTGAAATTTATCTTTATTTGGTGGTGATGAACTGAGCCTGCAATATCTCCAAAATATGCTTGTATGAATAAAAAGAAACTTCTTTAAAGGTATCTTCTAGAAGAATTATATTTAATGAAAGATTAGAACTATTCTTGTTTGAGTTGAACAACATAGAAATACCCACTGTCACTGGTACTCACATCATTATATTACAGATTCTAGCCACTACAGTTACACACACAAGTGCACCCACTCATATACAATAATTGAGGTATAAATACTAGAAATAAATAGACCAGATTCTAATTATTTTCAGATGATTTGACAAAATCAAATACTCAAAAAATCTGGAATAACTGCTATGAGATTGCACAAGCACAGGTCCTGCTAACTTAAATACTACATGTTTGACACATATTTTCTTTTTCACTCCAAAACATATATTGTGTACCATGTGTTAGTTATTATGCTAAATTTTGGAGATTCAAGTTAAGCAACATAGCACAGTCTTTGACATTTATGAAATTGTGTCTACGGTGAGAGACAAACATTAATCGAATGTTTACGCTGACATAAATCACAGTGTGATAAATCTTTTTTTTTTTTTTTTGAAAATTTGACTCTGGATGTGAATCTCAGTCTGTCGCCCAGGCTGGAGTGTGGTGGCACGATCTCAGCTCACTGCAACCTCTGCCGCCCGGGGTTCAAGCAATTCTCCTGCTTCAGCCTCCTGAGTAGGTGGGATTACAGGCACCTGCCACTGCCCCTGGCTAGTTTTTGTAGTTTTAGTAGAGACAGGGTTTCAACATCTTGGCCAGGCTGGTCTTGAACTCCTGACCTTGTGCTCCACCTGCCTCGGCCTCCCAAAGTGCTGGGATTACAGCCATGAGCCACCCCATCAAGCCAATAAATCCTCTTAATGGAATAAATAGCAACCTATGGGGGAATCCAACTTAATCTGAGGAACTGAAAAAAAAAATACATTTAAAGAATGATGAGAAGTTAATTAGATGAGACAGAGAAAGCCGGGGAAAATGTTTCCAAAAGAAAAATAGCAAATACAGCAGCACTCAGAGTGGGCATAGGCCATTACAGAAACTGAAAGATGGTTAGTGTTGTTGAGAGACATTTCTCCATAAGAGGTATTATGGATGACTTGAATCAACTCTTTTACTGGACTATCTTTCCAAAATATTTATATAGCAAACAACCTTAGAAGATACATAGTTTCTCTCTGTGGGGCAAAGTGCAGATCTGTTTCCCTGTGCAGAACAATAAAGATAACATCTTCTCCAGGGCAAAGTTTGGACAAGTTTGCTAGCAGCCTACTTTTTAGAACAGCTCCTAAGCTGAAACACAGATTCACTGTGTGCACAGCATCCACCTGAGTCTTCCTCCGCATCATCCTCATGGCACTTGAGGGTCAAGAGAACCATGTGAACATTAATCTCCCTCTTGTACCATGCATAGTAATATTCTTTGTCTCTGACCCGGGGTTTTGTGTCTTCTGGCAACATCTTTGAAACTGTGGCAGCTACATTGTTAGATTTCAAGTAGCATAAAACCTTTTCCCCTCTGGAGTTTGTGACAAGTAGGAACACAGCAAAGACAGCTTGGGAGAGAATTCAAAATATGAATCTGGAAAAGAAAGCAGGATTTTATGAGACATGGTCAGAAGTAATATTGCAAATATTGAACAACCATTCTAACACAGGCACTAACCAATGTGAATGAACTGAAGACAATTGGATGAGCCATTAACAAGCCAATATGGTTTTAGAGCTTCATACCAGCTGAATATCACACATAGCCTGGGATATTTTATCTTAAGAAAACTACAAAATCATCATAAAACGTTTAGCTAGGGAGTGGTACTAGCAGATCTGGGTTTTTTTAGATGATTATTCTGATGACAACTAAATGTAACTTGTGAACATGGATACATGTCTGAACCAGAGAAAAAAATTATTGTATGATTATGATATTAGTGGGGAAATCTGAAAATGTGATCAAAATTTATAGATTATATAATAGTTTTATACTGGTAATTTTTTGATGCTGACCACTGTACTTTAGCCATGTAAAAAAATTACTTATTTTAAATAAATACACACTGAAGTATTTCAATATAAAGAAATATCATGTTTCCAGTTTACTCTCAAACAGTTCAAAATATATAACTATAAAGAGAGAAAAAAGGAAAGATGGAAGGAAGGGAAAGGGGAAGGAAGAAAGAGAGAAAGGAAACAAGAGAGAGTGATAAATGTGGTAAAACGTTAACATTTGGGAAATCTATATAAAGAGTATATGGAATTTATTTTTGAAACTTATGTAAATCTAAAATTATTTCAAAAAAACTTAAAAAGTACTATGTTGGCAATATGGAAAATGGTTTAAAGGAGGTCACATATAAAGTGAGCAAAACATATTTTTAATTAATAAATTTATCTAATTTTTATATAACAAAGCACATTATCACTTGATCTAGTTGACTTCTACCTTACCACTATAAAATGCAATGCAGTTATCTAATTTTAATTAGTCTTTTATTATTCATTCTATAATAATATAAATTTATATTATTATATTATTCTATAATAATTTTTAGCAATTTTCCAGCCTTATATCTAAAAGTTGTAAAGGTTTTTCTTGCACTTATCAATTTTCACTGAAGAGTATTGTCCTAAATTTTATATTTCTGAAAATTTTTTCCACTGTGCTATTTTAATTTTCTTGGTCTTCTCTCTATAAAGCTATGGTTCTTTTATTTCTCATTCATGATCCAACCCAATTTCCACACTTCGTGACCATCTCATCTACTTCTCCATTGCTTTGTGCAACTCTAAAATTAACTAACTTTATATGTTGTTAGCTTGCCCAGCATAGAACCACCTGCAGATTTAATGAACAATCTCTCCATTCCATCACTGGAGAAGATGCTAATTAATTATTAAATTATAAGGTAGGGTATGAAAAATCAATTTCTCTCTCTTTCTGTTTCTCTGTCTCTCTCTCTCTCACACACACACACACATACACAGACACACAAACACAGAGGCAAAAATACAGGTACAGACAAGCTAATTTTAAATTCTGGGAAGGTTAGATGACAGGAGAATCTCAATAAAAAGTCTGACTAATTTTTGAATGCTTTTGTGTTATGCTATTTGTCATTAGTCCACTGACCAAAATAAAACGTTTTAGGATCTCCTGCCTCTATAGGAGAGTCTCATACTTAATCAACAACAAAAAAATGCCATCTGTCATCTATTTGCAGCTAGATTGTACCATGTTGAAAACTGGGTGAGTTGTGTAAGGTCAGAGACAGAGAGTGTTCTGCTGGATTTTTTTGGATCTTGGTGGAGGCTGCAGATATACTGGAGGGGCCTGGGTTGTCCGCTCACTTTCAATATAACCCAGGATAGTTAAGCTTGGGTGAACTTCTTCTTAGAAAAAAAAACTGAACTCTCAGCTTCATTTTATTTTTCTCCTATGAAAATAGTATTATCTAAAGGACATGTAGTTAAAAGGAACCAAAAATGAGGCTCTGTAGTCCAGAAGTCTAGGGGGTTCCTGTTTCTTCCCCAGTCCCTGGGAATCATTTATATATTGACAGGATGCACTCACCCTTGAGTAACAAGTCAACCCTGAGGATACTAGGAAAATCAAAGCAGAGAGAATTAGACAGAGGCCAAATGTATCTTTAGAAAGGCATTTAAAGTAATCAGATAATAGTAGCATCTGCAGTTTCAATCACAAAATCAATTCATGTTTGATTTGATGACATTATGGCAGCAGTTATCAGTGTTATCAGTGAAACAAATTGTACACTCTGAGGAACAGAGGCAGGAAATGACACATCACCAAGCTCAGCACAACAAGAAGTACAATTAAAATTAATGTAATATTTGGGTCACTCCATGTACTGCATAGAGATAGGGGGATAAATTGGGAGACCTTTCACTCTACCCTTCCGCCCTACCATTTCTGTTTCTGTGGAACAGGTGGCTTCTCAGAAACAAACCTGACTTGATGCATTAAAATTCGACCTCTAGCTAACATCAGTCTCTCTGGTGTCAGGCCCATGTCCAAAGGTAATACTGAAGAAAAGTTAATACAGGAGAGGCTCAGGTGTCCACTGTTATATAAGTGGCTACTTCTAATAGACTATTAGATTATCTGTGGATGAAAAAAAATGTCACCATCTGACAGCCTTTGGGCATTTAGTAAAATAATAAATAACTAGCAAGAAAAAAAGTCTTTTTCATGCCAAGAGGAGAACAGCTGGGTGTCTCTGATCTACCTGTATTCGTTGGATATTTTAGCCAATTTCTTGTACCTAACCAGACAGAATGGGGAACTTTTGAAGCAGAAAACCTCCTGATATAATCATTTTTTTAAAAAATAGTGGTCCAGAAAGTAAAAATTATTTTATATATCATCTTACTTTTGGATCTTATTATTACCAGTGACAGGGTATGAGTACTTCCCTAAGCTGCTGAGCTTTCCCATCCCGATGCTGTCCCATGGACACCTGTTAGCCATAGGTAGAAGAATCATTGTCTAGAATTGTTTCTCTTGCTCCACTCTAACACTGCATTAACCACTGACTCTCTGGCTTTCTAGTCTTTTCTGCTTGAACCAAAGAGGAAACTGAGTTCCAGATACCAGCAACCTAGCTTTCATAAGGGCTATCACCTCTTCTTTGAATTTGTATCAGGACTGATAGGGAAAGTCACAGACACTCACCACTCCTAAACTATCTTGTCAGTGTGTCAGTGTCGAGGCACATGTGTGCAGAAAACCCTGCTAGTGCCCAGTAAACAGGGATTTCCTATTTATACATTCATTAAACAATTATAGGCTGGGCGCAGCGGCTCACACCTGTAATCCCAGCACTTCGGGAGGTTGAGGCGGATGGATCACTTGAAGTCAGGAGTTTGAGACCAGCCTGGCCAACATACTAAAACCCCATCTCTACTAAAAATACAAAAATTAGCTGAGCCTGGTGGCACGTGCCTGTAGTCCCAGCTACTTGGGAGGCCTAGGCAGGAGGATCTCTTGAACCCAGGAGGCAGAGGTTGCAGTGAGCTGAGATCACACCACTGGACTCCAGCCTGGGCGACAGAGCAAGTCGCTGCCAAAAGAAAAAAAATTACAAACCAATTTTTATGTTGCAGAACATTGATCTCTGTTCTCAAGAAAATTATCATTCATCAAAGGAGTTCTCTAATTCTTCCTCTGTTTAAATCCTCTTTCACTTTGACTTTTGTTTTTGTTTTTTCTCCATTTGTTGCTGAAGTGTTTCAAATTTCCAATCTTACAGACTTAGTGCCTCTAAGCTGAGCAGTCCAGCCAACAGGCTACTCTTTATTAGTGTCAACCATGTCCTCAGAGACTCTCTTTCCAACCGCTCTTCAGCACCCACTTTTGCACTTCGGGCAGACTGTCCACTAACCTGGATGAGGTGTTGTAACTCAGAGGCAGATGTGAATCTAGAATGCATGACACCTTGATGGGTGCAGATTGAGAATATATAGAAAGTCAATTAGAGAAATCATGCCAAGGACTGTGCAAATCACATTCCAACTATATTTCATTTAGTTTCCACAACAATGCTATGAAGTAGATAAAGACCATTAGTCTTAAGATGAAGAAAACTGAAGCTTAGAGAAAGTAACTTCCCCCAACTCACATAGTTAAGAGATAAATCAGATTTCCAGATCTAAACTATACCTTCTTCCTACCTCACTAAATTGTTAGCTTGCTCCATAGGATTGGGAATATTTCCCTTTGATAGTTAGGTCATAAGTTTAAACCTGTTTTCTGGAAGATTTTTCTGATTAACTGAGAACCACTAACTACAGCATTTAATCTCAATTCCAGAGCAAGTCACTCCTCCCTAAGTGCAAGAGTCAAACATTCATCAATTTGATAATTTGATCCTTCTCATTAGACTGTAAGTCCCTTGAGAAGAAAGCTGATATATATTTAAACTAAAACAACTTTCGCGGCCTTCAAACGAAGCACAGTCCAGGATAGATGATTCAATGAATATCAAGAATGTCAGCTTCTCAAGCAGACTACTGTGTACATGTGTTCCTGTTAGGCATAGAGACTATGTTTTCATGTTGGTTTCCACGATGATTTAGATAAATATGTCTTAATTTTTAATTGCTCTATAATTGGCAGTGAATTCCTAATTCTTTAATTTTCTCTGCCTTGGTTTCTTTATAAAGTAGTTAATTATGTGTAAAATAAGCAGATGTACTTTTACAGCTGGCTTCTGGAAGTAACCCTTTGACAGATCTTTTCAGTAAGCTAAAGATCACTCATGAAAAACTCCCCCAACTTCTTTTTGCATATAAATTTTTATATTTTTTTATAGACTAGGGTGCTCCTATAGTCTAGATAAACGAAGTTCCCAGAAAAAATCACTTATCTTGTGAGCACAGAACTCGGTAGAAAATGAAAAAAGTGCAAAGCTTGAATTTCCACAAAGTCTAAGAACAAACACTTTGGAAAATTAAATTCTGTTTACTAGGCATTTCCACTCAAATGGCAGGTTGTGGTGCTAGAAAAGTTACACAAAAAATTATATCTACTTGATACAGTTGGTTTAGAAAGCAAGTTCAATATGAAGGGAAAATGCTATGACACATTGACAACAGCAAAGGATATGTCTTATGTGCCAGAGAAGTATGAGAAAAAATATTATTATCATGGAAGGTAATAACCAAAAAACTACTTTTCTTCATTTAAAGCTGTCAAAATGGATGGAATGGGAAGAGATTTTGGAGTTTAATCTCCTTTTTTCCTCCCTAAATGAAACATCAAACCTGTTAAAGTAAAAGCCTAATTTACTGGAGTATGTTTTAGTCTTATGCAACTTTCAGAAAATTGAAACAGCATTTTTCACCCCAGTTTCCGGCAGTGTACATCATTGAGCTGTTTCTCTCTCTTTTGCTGTGCTGCAGCAAAAGTATTTAATGTATTGACATTTACATTTTGATTTTAAGTCTGACAAGCAGCTTTATACTGAGAGCTCAACTGGTTTTTGTTGTTGTTGTTTCTAGCTTCCAATATTATTAAACTTTGGGCTGGGAGTACTGGCTCACACCTGTAATCCCAGCACTTTGAGAGGCCGAGGCGGGTGGGTCACTTGAGGTCAGGAGTTCGAGACCAGCCTGGCCAATATGGTGAAACCCCATCGCTACTAAAAATAGAAAAATTAGCCAGACATGCTGGCGCATGGCTGTAATCCCAGCTACTCGGGAAGCTGAGGCAGAAGAATCACTTGAACCAAGGAGGCGGAGGTTGCATTGAGCTGAGACCACACCACTGCACTCCAGCCTGGGCAACAGAATGAGACTCTGTCTCAAAAAAAACTCTGTGCCTGTCAGTGTGCTTCAAAAAAACACATTTTGTCAGTTTTGTTAGTATACCACTTAATGTTACACAGAGTAGATCTAAAGGATGGATACTCCTTCTGACTTCGTATTTGAAAATACAAAATTTTAAGAAAAAAATATGTCTAACAATATTCTGATCATCTTTGGCAAAGGAAAAAAAACAATCCAGGAACTTGATTTTTTTTAATGTTCTGGTTTGTCCCTGATCTTTACAGACCATTTCACCAGACATTTGCTTCCACCAACAAAGAAAACCAATGGAAATAAATGTATACCAAATCTCATGGCTTCATCTTAGCTTCCCATCTGGAAATCTTTCTGAATTCTACCTCTAATCAGCCACTTCATCCCAAACTCAAATTTTACTACTTTAAAGTTTGTTTTATAATAAAATACTCTAAAATATCAGCCTTAGACATTTTCTGTGAAATCATTTGTAAATAGCGATATTTTTTTCAGAAAACATAATAATTATAGTAAATAGAACAGAGTGAAGATATACATGTGTATATACAGCCACATACACACAGACATATGCAGATACACATATACACGAAAAGCTTTAAACTCTCACCCCTGCAAGCTTAACCCTTCAGGTATCCCAAAACAGAAAAAAAAAAAGTTGGACATAAACAAAATGGAACATTGTAGGTAAGTAATTAGGCAATGGGTGAGTGGCCATTCTCAATCTTGCATTCAATAGCTAATTATATACATTACTTCACTGCTACAACTTCGGTTATACACTTGTAAACTATGGCTGATTACTTTATTGAAAGCTATATTTATAAAGAAAGTTGAGATCCTAGGATGAAATAGGCTGACATAAGCTATCAAATGTTATTAGTGGACTTCCTCATTACCAAAATCCATTTCCAAATACTCTACCATCCCCAAGCATTCATGTCTGTTTCTCCATAGTATTATTAAACTAGGGGGCTCATCAGTTTACAACAGTAGCTATGGATGAGACTCTTAAACTTGATGGTGTATTCTGGCTTCATTTATTTTTATTTTTTACCCTATATACTACATTCAACGATTTTCTTTCCTCCAATTTCAAATCATTATCTGTGGATCAAGATTACATGTCTTGACTTCTTTCATCGAGGGCTATTTCTTCTCCAAAATATGTGCTGTCAATTCCAACAAAAACAAAAATTGAGTGGGACCTAATTAAACTAAAGAGCTTCTGCACAGCAAAAGAAACCACCGACAGAGCAGACAACCCACAGAATGGGAGAAGATATTTTCAAACTATGCATCTGACAAAGGCCTAATAGCCAGAATCTATAGGGAACTTAAGCAATTCAACAAGCAAAAAAACAAACAACCCCATTAAAAAATGGGTAAAAGACATGAACAGACAATTCTCAAAAGAAGACATACAAGCAGCCAACAAACATAATGAAAAAATGCTCCACATCACTAATCATCAGAGAAATGCTAATCAAAACTACAATGAGATACCATCTCGCACCAGTCAGAAAGGCTATTATTAAAAAATCAAAAAACAACATATGCTGGCGAGGCTATAGTGAAAAGGGAACACTTACACACTGTTGGTGGGAATATAAACTAGTTCAGCTACCATTCCAGAAAGCAGTTTGGAGATCTCTCAAAGAACTTAAAACAGAACTACATTTTGACCTAACAATCCCATTACTACTTATATGTGCAAAAGAAAATAAATTGTTCTACCAAAAAGACATGCACTCATATGTTCATTGCAATGCTATTCACAATAGCAAAGATATGGAATCAACCTAGGTGGCCCCTCAGTGATGGATTAGATAAAGAAAATGTGCTACATATCACCAACAAGGCACATGTATACATATGTAACAAACCTGCACGTTGTGCACATGTACCCTAGAACTTAAGGTATAATAATAAAAATAAACATGAAGAAAGAAAATTAAGGGAGCAGAATGATACAATGTCAGCAGACAATAATAAATGATGTCAATAGAAAAAAAAAGAAATTCAAAGACAGACATACACAAATACAAGTACATGTAAAACTGGACAAATCTGAATAAACTCTGTAAATTAAAAAAAGAAGAAGAAGAAAATGTTCTACATATACACCATGGAATACTACACGGTCATAAAAAAGAACAAAATCATGTCCTTTGGAGCAACATGGATGAACTTGGAGGCCACAGTCCTAAGCAAATTAACACAGGAATAGAAAACCAAACGCCACATGTTCTCACTTGTAAGTGGGAGCTAAATAGTGAGCATACATGAACATAAGCATGGGAATAGACACTGTGGACTACTACAGGGAAGAAGTAGGAGGGGGATGTGTGTTGAAAATCTACCTATTGGGTACTATGCTCACTACCTGGGCACGATATAACCCATGTAACAAGCCTTCACATGTACCTACTATCTAAAAATAGAAGTTGAATTTTTAAAATAAAATAAAAACAGCAAACACACACACACACACAACTGCTAAGATTGTTTTTTACTTGCATTTGATTTGCTAATGAAGCAAACTAGACTGGCAAAGAGGAGATAAACTTATTAATTCAAGGTTGTTTGGAGATTTTCTTTTTCTTATAAAATTTAGCCAGTTCCTATTAAAATGTAAATAATTCAAAATTAACTCTAAAATAATTTGAAACTGTAAAAAGGAAAAAAGGGAAAGTAAAAGAGACTAAAGAGACTGTTTTTTAAAAAATCAAACTGCCATGGAAACTTCTTTACCCAAAATTTTTGTCCATAGCCTTCATTAGGTTACCTATCAGGGCAAAAAACATTTAGCCATATGAATACTTCCCAGTTTTGTCAGAAACATAATGTGGATCCAACTGTATTTTATAAACTAGTAAGTTTGTGTGATTACCTCATGAATTAGATTCTAAAATGAAAGCTATAAGGTCTGTATTTTGGTGTATGTGTACATATATGTGTGTATATGTATACATATATGCTTGGATGTATTTATGCATATGTACATGTATTACATTATATGTTGTGTCTACATGGTAAAACCTGATATACAGTCAACCAGAAATTCCTCAAAGATAAATGAGTACTCATATAAAATAAGAAATGTATAGTAATAAATCTAAATACCTTTTAATTTACAAGACTTAAGTAAATCATTAATACATAAGGTGGTTTGAAAATTGTTGGTAAAATAAAAATAAAATATGTCTTCAAAAAAAAGAAAAAAGTGTGGCACACATACACCACAGAATACTATTCAGCCCAGTCAAGTAATCAGAATGCTTTTTGTAAAAGAACAAAGAGAATAAGAAGTTTCATTAGCAGTAGTAAAGGTAAAAATACCTAATACAGTCTAGAGACACGCCCATGGAAACACCAGTATTAAGCAATTCTTTCCACATGTTAAAAACGGGGTTAACTCACAGAAATCACAGAGTAAGTACTTATTTGTACCAAAGGCAGTAAAAGATATTGCTTTTACCAATTTTTACATGACATTCACAGAAAAACGTGGGTTCCATGATCTTTAGAACTCAATTCTCATAGCCTAATTCTCCAGAACTCAGCCTTAAACCGGACACTAAATTTTAAGCAAAAGAAAGGCCAAAGATGAATCCAAACAAGGAAGAGAAGCAAGAGGCAGGTGACTGGTGCACAGGAATGGGCTCTGGAAGGAGCAGGGATCAGGTAACAAGGATTTTTTTTTAATGGGTCCATTTCAGCCATCATCTCCTCACTAACAGAGGTATAGCTCAGCTTGTAAGATTCCCAGTCTACAAAACACAAAATAGAAATATAGTTGGTAGGATAACTTGGTTGCTGGATAATTTGTTCTTACATGTGGTTTCCAAAAGAGATGCATTAAATAGCAAGATAAATACTAACCAATTTTCAAACTGCTGCTCTTTCATTTAGTATAGATTTCAATGTCACTCTGTATATTGAAGTGTAAGACTAATTAATTAATAAACTACAGTGGGATCCATTTGAAAATATTTATTTTCTCTCAATAAATACTCCATTAGAATTACTCCATCATATCAGAAATTCCTCCAAATTCCAATTAAGGCATATTAGCTATGCATGAATTAACACTGGCATAATAAATGCCAAATAAATTAATAACTATCGACCACTAATTATATGAAGAGACAGCAGAAAAATTGAAAAAGATTAAAATACAATTTGGGAAGAGGCAGTTCCCACCTTGTTTATTCAACCATGAAGAGCTGGGCTGTTGTTTTTATTCCTATTTTTGAAATTCCCATAAATTTATATCGCCCAAATATTCAACAGCTCATCATCATTTAGTAGTCTTTTGTTTCTTCTCTACTTGATTTTTCTTTATCCTTGTGGAAATTGAAGTTTGAGATATAGCTGGTTATGAAGACATAACCCTTCAAAAATATTTTTAAAATATTACATGTCTAAGACTACAAATAACTTCCCCAGCAATGATTATTTACCACTGTATTTGTCACAAACGGCATTAAAAACAAAAACAAAATCTACCTAGGAAGGTTGTCTTAATAGAACAGTCCTGGGGGGTGAGTAGAGACTATACAATAAACATTTGAATATCAAATAAAGTTTCATGACAAATAGTATATACATTTTATGCTTTGGAAGTCAATTAATTTTGCACTTAAGATTCCCAACATGAGCTTCAAAGACTATTTTGCTCTTGGCTGGATATAATCTCCACACATACAAAGTCCCATGCAACACCCTAAAATATGTTTGTCCAAGGAATGGCTTATATTTAATTTCACTTTACCCTTTAAGCATGCACATTTCAAGATATATCATTTTATTGGAAAAAACTTACCAATTGTAAGAATATGAATTTGTTTAAGCAGCCACACTGGGTATGACTTTATATAAAAATTAGCATAAATCAACAGATCCAATGTTTTTAAGATCCAATCTCCTCAATCCCCAATTTCATTTGTAATAAAGCTACTACCATCCTTTTAAAGTTGCAATTATTGCTATAAGATATATACTTATTGATTAGTCTTGATAATTAAGGAGCAATTAACCACCTACAGGACACTTAAAAAGTTGATCTTGTTCACAAAAAGTTTTTAAAGTTGTTTTTGCAATGGGCTGCACAAAACAAGACAGGTGTACAAATATGTGCAACAAAAACAGGGTCACTATCAGGAGTATATAAAACTTCACTAGCCTTATCCAAAGTAACCTAGTATCTTTTAGCACTATTAGCAAAATATTAGTTCATTTAATACCTACACATATATTTTATGGTAAATAAGAATGTTCATTTTTTTCTTCTCAGGTGCAACGTTCATGAATCTAGTGACAGAATTTTGAAAGAGCCACACACAGTTTTCCATGGATAACTGCGAATTTTGGAATATAAAGCATACCTTTTAAGAGAGGAGGAAAGGAATATTAGATTGGAATGAGACATTAGAGGGGTTTCTGGGTGCTTATTAATTTTTTATTGATAGTTGGTTATAAATGTATTAGTTTGTGGTAATTTATTGAGCTATATGCATATGATTTGTGTACTTTTCTCTATTATAACTGATACCTGCTTCACGGATATGTAGTGTGGTTGTTACTACAATTTACATAAATGCAGTTTTCCATTCACATTGCTTTTTTCTTTTTACCTTGTCAGAGATAGGACAAGGTTGGATTTTAATTGAGTCTATATTTGTTCCCTTGTGCACTTGTCCTCTTCAACTGCCAGGCAGTCTAGCTCTGGCAATAGGCTCTGGACAGTGAGGAGTTTTGTAGCAGGAGGATTTGGGGGATAAAAGACATTTTTATATTTCATCAAAAGTTCATCCTCGGGACAAACTCAGTGGAGATGTTCAGTTTGTAAATTTTTGCTCTTTGTATAAGTTAACAAATGGCGACACATAATTAATGTTACATGCTGGTAGATAACTTAAAAATTAACTGTTAAAATATAAGTATATAGCTTCTCCAAATTACACATAATTCTAAAAAAAAGTTAACTCCCTGCAACTTTCAGGGAGTTACTATATATCAGTAACTACTGATATATAGTATATCAGTAGTCGGCAAACCTTTCTGTGAAGAGCTAGATAGTAAACATTAGCACTTTGGGAGCCTGAGGTGTTACATAAATGCTAACACTTACCGTGTAAATAGGCAGTGTCTCAGTTTTACAAATGGAAAATATTAGTTTGCCTAATAGCTACCCAGACTATGTAAGAATTGATGCATGAGGCAATTCTGTTTTCTATTTATATAGTATTCTGCAGCTCTAAAATGACTGTCTTATTCCTTAGACACAAATTTACTCACCCTTCTCTCTCACTCCATTATTCCATTTCACATATGAAGAAACTGCAGCTGACAGTGGTAAAGTGATTTGTCCAAGATTCCTCAGTTAGTGAAAAGAAAAGGTGGGACTTCAAGTTTACTGCCAACTTTTAAAGGTAATGGCAATAATCAAATGCAATGAATGAGGCCGGGCACGATGGTTCATGCCTTTAATCTTAGCACTTTGGGAGCCTAAGGTAGGCTTGAGCTCAGGAATTCAAGACCAGCCTGGGCAACATGGTGAAACCATGTCTCTACAAAAAATACAAAATATTAGCCAGGTGTGGTGGCACCTGCCTGTAGTCCCAGCTACTTGGAGTGCTGAGTTGAGAGGATCACCTGAGCCCAGGAGGTGGAGGTTGCAAGTGAGCCAAGATCGTGCCACTGCACTCCAGCCTGGGTCAAAAAAAAAATTAATGAGAATTTTTCATTTAATATCAAAACTACAAGGTTCGCTGACTAGCTTAATTTCACATCTAACGTTACAGAAGGTTTTTTTGTTTTTTTTTTTTTGAGATGGAGTCTTGCTCTGTTGCCCAGGCTAGAGTGCAGTGGTGCCATCTCGGCTCACTGCAACCTCTGCCTCCCGGGTTCAAGCTATTCTCCTGCCTCAGCTTCCTGAGTAGCTGGGATTACAGGTGCCCACCACCATGCCCAGCTAATTTTTGTATTTTTTTTAGGTGGAGATGGTGGTTTCACCATGTTGGCCAGGCAGGTCTTGAACTCCTGACCTCAGATGATCCGCCTGCCTCGTCCTCCCAAAGTGCTGGGATTATAGGCGTGAGCCACCGTGCCCAGCCTAATGTTATAGAAAGTTTTAAAATGTGCAAACATACAGGAAAAAAAATCACAGTCCTTCAAATTTTAATAATTCTTTGGAAGTCACAGCACCAACTTAAAAGACTAAATCTAAAAGGGAAATATCCCCAAGGCCTTTTTAATGTTCCTACTGTATTTATTCCCTCTTTTTTGTTCAAGCAGCTAATCTCCTCATGATTGATTCCTTGTTTAGAAGTAACTCAGTCTCCGCCTGACTTTAGACACTGGCCCCTTATTCCCTGGTCTGAGTGTCTGTCTTTAGTCTTTATTGTCTCCTCTAAGGACCTCCCTCCCCTTCTACTGCTTGTGACAGCATAATGACCCCAGGCCCACTTAAACTCAGGTCTCTGCTCTTTGTAGCTAACCAGCCCTTGGCTAAGCCATATTTCCCAACAGTTAGCATGCTGCCCCTTAAGACAGTGTCTTTAGAAAATACCAACAGAGAAAGAAACATCACCATGTTAAAGAAGTTGGAATATTGACTTTGTTTATTCTTTCTCTGTGTAGTGATCCAGTCAATCGTTACCATAATATTCATTGTACTATTGTTAATTCAAATACATGGAAAATCATTTAATTAAAATTGCTAAAGCCCATATGATAAAATGAATGAACGAATGCATTATTATTAGTAGAAAATAAATATTTCCATAAGAATTTCAAGATGTTTAGCTACTAATTGTACTACTGCATAAAGAAACACACAAAAATATTATAGTCTTGAACGTTAAAATAACGAATATGTACAATTATATTTAACAGTATTTGTAAAATTTTTAAGTTTCATATATATTAAAGAATAAATTCAACTTTGTTTGTATTTTTCCCCTGAAATAGCTTTCTTTTTGTCAGATATTCAATGCTTATGGCACCACAGTCGTCATTTTTGGCTTTGTAAACTGGACTTTTCTACATATATTCCAACTCTACTTTAACCTTAAGCTATACTAAAGAATAACTTTTCCTGCTGTATGTCGTTCTGTTTCTGTTAAATACCAGTTGGTACCCAGGCCTCTAACTGCCTACCTCAAAGTGACTCACAATTTTCTAAAAATCATACCTGCTAAAATAATCAACAGACCAAAACAAAATAAACATATTTGCCACTCTTTGTCGATATTATCAAATCCTTAATATAGGCCCTGAAAAATCTTTGGTAAATATGTTTTCCTTAAAGTTAGATACTAAGTTTAGAGGAACAAAATGCACCCCTCCCCCATCCCCTCTTGTTAATAGAGGGCTTTTGGTTTTGGTTTTATTTCTTTTCTTTGTTTACTCATTTATTTGCATTTTTTCTATAGTAACTTTAAATATCTTAGTTTTGGTATATATTATTTCTTTACTTCCCCAAATTTTAAATCACAATTATCCTTTTTGTATTATTTCAATTGTAAACAAATTCTTACTCCCTATTTTGATTTCTTTCAAAGTGAAATAAGTCATTGTCTAAGCCTATTTAGGGTTGTTATAAAGAAATACCTGAGACCGAATAATTTGAAAGAAAACAGGTTTATTTGGGTCATGATTTTCATGGCTGGTAAAGTTCAAGATTGAGCATCTGCATCTGGTAAGGGCCACAGGCTGCTTCCACTCATGGCAGAAAGTGAAGAGGAGCCCATGTGAGCAGAGACTGCATGGTGAGAGAGGAAGCAAGAGAGAGGAGGGAGGTGCCACACTCTTTAACAATAAGCTCTTGGGGAAACTAATAGAATGACAGCATGCTCATTACCACTACTACAGCATCAAGCCATTCATAAGGGATCTGCTCCCATGACCCAAACACCCCCATTAGGCATCAATTCTAACACTGGGGATCAAATTTCAGCATGAGATTTGGAAGGGACAAAGATCCAAACTACAGCAGTACTGGCATCTAATATTTAATTTAAAAGCATCTCAAACTATACTGAATAACATTTAATTGGTTTTTCACTCTCCTTCCAGAGAGAAACATATACTGCTTGAATCAACTCACAGAAAAATCAAGCCCTGAAAACATATACTAGTTATCTAAGCATTTATTCCATATTTTATTAATTTATTCTTCAATAAATATCTCTTGAATAATTACTGCATGCAAGGCACCGTGCTAAACATTGATTATGCCATGGTGCGTAGAAGAAACATGACACCCTCCTCTCAGAGTTTATAAACCAGTGAGAAAGACAAAGAACAATTAAGGTAACTAATAAATAAATACAGATTTTCAAATTGCAAAAATTTCATAGGGGAAATTATCAGGGTGCAGGGACAGAAAAGAATGGTGGGCCTTACACAGGTGGGGTATTGGAAGATTACACTGATGAGGTATCACTGATTGAAACTGGGAAGATGAGAAGAGGTTACTTCTTGAAAATAGGAAGTAAAAGATCTTCAGAAAAAGATGCCTATATAAATAGATGTTCCCAATGTGGAAGATAGCTGGGCATATCCGGAACATTAAAGGTGTCCAAATTGGATGAAATTGTGATTTGAGAAAAAAAAATTCAAAAAAAAAAATCACGCACACACATAGATAGATAGATAGATAGATAGATAGATAGATAGATGGACAGACAGATAGATAATGCTAAAGCAAGTATGTTTAGGTGCTAACATTTGATGGAGCTGCATGAAAAGTGTACGGGGATTCTATGTCCTTTTATTAAGTCTGAAATTTTTTCAAAGAGTTTTTTTAATGTTTTCCACCGGGCACAGTGGCTCACTCCTGTAATCCCAACACTTTGAGAGGACAAGGCAGACAGATCACTTGAGGCCAGGAGTTTAAGACCAGCCTCGTCAACATGGCAAAAACCCATCTCTGCTAAAAGTGCAAAAATTAGCCAGGTGTGGTGGCACACACCTGTAGTCCCAGCCACACTGGAAGTGATGCAAGAGAATCACTTGAACCCAGGAGGCGGAAGTTGCAATGAGCCAAAGTCGCACCACTGCACTTCAGCCTGGGTGAGGAAGGGAGACCCTGTCTCATAAAGAAAAAAAAATAATGATGTTTTACAAAAAGGATTATGAAAGCAATGAACCAATACCCCTTATAAATATAGACACAAAAATTATTAACAAAATACTAGCAAGCAATATTCAGCAAAATATAAAAGAATTATACATCATGATCAAGGTGGATTTATCCCAGGAATAAGGTTGGTGGTTTAGGCTACAAAAATCAATCAATGTAATATACCATATTAGTAGAAAAATAGAAAATAAAAAACAGGATTTTCTCAAAAGACATAGAAAAAGCAGTTGAGCTGGGTGCAGTGGCTCATGCCTATAATCCCAGCACTTTGGGAGGCCAAAGTCAGTACATAGCTTGAGCCCAGGAGTTCAAGACCAGGCTGGGCAACCACGGCAAGACCCTGACTCTACAAAAAAATAAAAAAATTAACCAGACATAGTGGCATGTGCCTAAAGTTCCAACTTTACTCGGGCGTTGAGGCTGCGGTGAGTCGTGATCAAGCCACTGCACTCCAACCTAGGTGACAGAACAAGACCCTGTCTCGAGAAAAAAAAGAAAAACGAAAACACAGTTGAAAAAAATCCAACATATTTTCATGATAAAAACACTTTAAAAAAATTAGAAATAAAAAGGAATTTTCTCAGTCTGATTAGGGGTATCTATGGAAAACCACAGCTAATATCATGCTTAATGAAGAAAAACTGAGTGCCATTTCTCTAAGAACAGGAACAAGATAAGGATGTCTGCACTCACCACTTTAATCCACACTGTTCTTGAGGCTTTAGGAAAGCAACTGTGCAAGAAAAAAGATTGAAAAAGAAGATATGAAACTATCTTTATTTGCAAGCTATCTATATTTGTATATAGAAAACTCTAAGGAATCAGATTTTAAAACTTGTAGAACTAATAAATGAGTTCAAAAACTTGCCAGGATACAAGGTCAATATACAAAAATCAATTGTATTTCTATCTACAAGTAATGAACAATCTGAAAATGAAACTTAAAAATGATCCCATTTATATTAGCAGCAAATAAAATACCTAGGAAAATTTTAGCCAAAAAAAAATCTCAGGCCTTGTACACTGAGCACTACAAATACTGTTGAAAGAAACTAAACAAGAACTAAATAAATAGACATGCCATATTCATGGATCAGAAAACTTAAATTGTTAAGATAGCAATACTCCCCAAATTAATCTACAAATTCAACAAAATATCTATCAAAATTCCAACTGTTTTTTAATTCAAAAATTGACAAGCTGTCACTAAAATTTATATGGGAATGCGAGGGATCAAGAATAGCCAAAAGAATATCGAAAAATAAAAAAGTTGGAAGACACACTTCCTGATTTCCAAACCTACTATTAGGGTGATGCAAAAGTAATTGCAGGTTTTACAGTTGAAAATAATGGCAAAAACCGCAATCACTTTTGCACAATATAAAGCTACAGTAATCAAGACAGTGCAATACTGACAAAGAAACAGAATATAAATCAATGGAATAGAATTAGGAGCCCATACATAAACTCTCACATTTATTGTCAATTGATTTTTGACAAGGATATAAAAACAATTCAGTGGGAAAATAAGAGTATTTTAAAAAATGATGTTCAGACAACTGGATATCCACATGAAAAAGTATGAGTCTGGACATCTCTGCCTCACAATGTACACAAATATTAATTCAAAATGGCTAATAGATCTAAGTGTAAGAGGTAAAATTATAAAACACCTAAAGGAAAACATAGGAGTAAATCTTTGAGACACTGGATTAGGCAATGGCTGATTTCTTAGATAAAACACCAAAAGCACATGAAACAAAAAATATATAGATAAATTAAGCTTCATTAAGATGTAGAACTTTTGTGCATACAAAACTGAAAAGAGGAACTCCTGGCCAGTGACAGTGGCCCATGCCTGTAATCCCAACACTTTGGGAGGCTGAGGCAGGAGGATCACTTGAGCTCAGGAGTTTGAGACCAGCCTGGGCAACATAGTGAGATCTTGTCTCTATTCTTTTTAATAAAAAAATGTAAAAAGAGAAGAAAAGCAGTCCTAGTCAGAGTAATCAGGCAAGATAAAGAAATAAAAGGCATCCAGGCTGGGCGCAGTGGCTCACGCCTGTAATCCCAGAACTTTGGGAGGCCGAGGCAGGTGGATCACCTGAGGTCTGGAGTTCGAGACCAGCTGGTCAACATGGTGAAACCCCATCTCTACTAAAAGTACAAAAATTAGCCAGGTGTGGTGGTGGGTGCCTGTAATCCCAGCTACTTGGGAGGCTGAGGCAGGAGAATCTCTTGAACCTGGTGGGTAGAGATTGCAGTGAGCCGAGATCATGCCACTGCATTCTAGCCTGGGCAACAAGAGTGAAATTCCATCAAAGAAAAAAAAAAAAAAAAGCATCCAAATAGGAACAGAGGAAGTCAAACAATATGATACTATACCTAGAAAACCTGATGGTCTCTGCCCACAGGCTTCTAGATCTTATAACCAACTTCAGTAAATTTTAAGATATAAAATCAATGTACAAAAATCAGTAGCATTTCTGTATGCCAATCAATAACATCCAAGCTGAGAGCTAAATCAAGAATGCAATCCCTGGCCAGGCATGGTGGCTCATGCCTGTATTCCCAGCACTTTGGGAGGCCGAGGCGGGTGGATCACCTGAGGTCAGGAGCTAGAGACCAGTCTGGCCAACATGGCGAAACCCCATCTCTGCTAAAAATACAAACAAATTAGCTGGGTTTGGTGGTCTGCCTGTAATCCCAGCTGCTTGGGAGGCTGAGGCTAGAGAATCGCTTGAACCCAGGAGTCAGAGGTTGCAGTGAGCCAAGATTGCACCACTGCACTCCAGCCTGGGTGACAGAGGGAGACTCCATCTCAAAAAACAAAAAAAGAATGCAATCCCATTCACAGTAGCCACAAAAGAATAAAGCATCTAGCAATACAGCTAACCAGAGAGGTGAAAGATCTCTACAATGGAAATTACAAAACACTGCTTAAAAAAATCAGAGATTACACAAACAAATGGAAAAACATTACATACTCATGTATAGGAGAATCAATGTTGTTAAAATGGCCATACTGCCCAAAACTATTTACAGATTCAATGCTATTCTTATCAAACTACCAATGACATGTTCACAGAATTAGGGTAAAAAAAATTCTAACATTCATTTGCAACCAAAAAAGAGCCTGAATAGCCAAAGCAATCCTAAGAAAAAAAAATAAAGCCAGAGGCATCACACTACCCAACTTCAAATTACACTACAAGGCTACAGTAACTAAAACAGTATGGTACTGGTACAAAAATAGACACATAGACCAATGGAACAGGCTAGAAAACCCAGAAATAAGGCCACACACCTAAAACTATCTGATCTTGGATAAAGCCAACAAAAGCAATTGGGAAACGACTCCCTATTTAATAAATGCTACTAGGATAACTGGCTAAGAATATGCAGAAGATTGAAACTGGACCCCTACCTTTCACCATATACAAAAATCAACTCAAAATGGATTGAAGACTTAAATGTGAAACCTAAAACTATAAAGATCCTAGGAGAAAAGGGAATGCTTATATACTGCTGGTGGGAATGTAAATTAGTTCAGCCACTGTGGAAAGCAGTCTGGGGATTTTTTAAAGAACTTAAAATAGAAGTACCATTTGACCCAGCAATTCCATTATTGGGTATACACCCAAAGGAATATAAATTGTTCTACCATAAAGACACATGCATGCATATGTTCACTGCATTACTCACAATAGCAAAGACATGGAATCCACCTAGATGCCCATCAACAGCAGACTAGATAAAGAAAATGTGGTATATATACACCATGGAATACTACATAGCTATAAAAATGAGATCGTGGCTTTCTCAGCAACATAGATGGAGATGGAGGCTGTAATCTTAAGTGAATAATTGCAGGAATAGAAACCAAAATACCATATATTCTCATTTATGAGTAGAAGGTAAACATTGAGTACACATGGGCACAAAGAAGGGAACAATAGACACCAGGGCCTATTTGAGGGTGGAGTGTGGGAGGAGGCAGAAGACGGAAAAACCAATTATCGGGTATTATGCTGATTACTTGGGTGACAAAATTATCTATACACTAAACCCCCATGACACACAATTTACCCATGTAACAGATCTGCACATATACCCCCTTGAACTTAAAATAAAAGTTGGGACAGAAAAAAAATTGAAAAGACAACCCACAGAACCAAAGAATATACTTCTAAATCATATATCTGATAAAGCAATCATCTAGAATATATAAAAATGCAACTCAACAATAGGAAAATAAATAACCCAATTTAAAAAATGAGCAAAGGGATTAAATAAACATTTCTCCAAAGAAGATACATAAATGGCCAATAAACACATGAAAAGATGCTCAATATCATTAGTCATTAGATAAATGCATATCAAAACCACAGTGGGATTACATTTCAATCTCACTAGGTTGACTATTTAAAAAAAAAGAGAGAGAGAAATAATAACAAGTGTAGATAATGTAGAAGATGGGAACCCTCATACATTGCTGTTGAGATTGTAAAACAGCAAAGCCATTTTGGAAAACAATTTGGCAATTTTTCAAAATGTTAAACATAAACAAAATGTTAAACCATATGACCAGCAAATCCACTCCTAAGAGAAATGAAAACTCCCAAGAGAAATGAAAGCACTTGTCCACACAGAGACTTATGCATGAACAATCACAGAAGCATTATTCATAATAGCCAAAATGCAGAAACAACCTAAGCATCCATCAGCAGGTGAATAGGCAAACAAAACGTCATACATCCATACGGTGGAATATTATTTGGCCATAAAAAGTGAAGTATTGTTACATTCTACATGGATAAACCTTGAAAACACATTCTAAGAAAAAGAAGTCAGACACGAAAATACTACATATGATATGGACTTGTGTATGTAAAATGTCCAGAATAGGCAAATCCATACAGACGAAAAGTAAATTAGTCCTCATCAGGAGCTATGGCTAAGTCCAGGGCTGGAGGCAAAGGGTTTAAAGGTAAGGGTGAGAAATGGAAAATAGGTTTGTAAAGGGTACAAGGTTTATCTTTAGAGTGTTGGAGAAACCTCATCTCTACTAAAAATACAAAATTAGCCAGGCATGGTGGTACATGCCTGTAATCCCAGCTACTCGGGAGGCTGAGGCAGGAGAATCGCTTTAACCCAGGAGGCAGAGGTTGTAGTGAGCCAAGATCATGCCATTGCACTCCAGCCTGGGCAACAAGAGCGAAACTCCATCTCAATAAAAAAAAGTTCTAAAATTAAATTGGAAATGGTGGCACAACTCTGTGAATATACTAAATTGAATTGTACACTTAAAATGGATGAATTTTATGCTATATAAAACATACATCAATAAAGCTGTGAAAAGAAAAAGAATAGAAGCTATGCCATAAATTGATCTTTTCATATGTAAGTTAGAAACTTATCTGTAATTAGGAGTTTCTCCAACCATTTTCTTGAGATATTTTAGTATTAGGTATGACTTATGTACAAAAATAGGTAAGGCAGAATTTCTTCTAAATGTTTCATATTTTCTATTAGGTATACCTTTTGAATTCTCTTGTTAACATGACAACACCATTCTTTTTGTTAAGAACTGTAGGCTTTGCAGATGCCACCACCACTGGGAGCCCCATACTATCAGCCACTGTCAATCTCACCATGTTCTTTGACATCGCTGTTGATGGTGAGCCCTTGGGTCACGTCTCCTTTGGAATCTTGTCTGCAAGATTCCAAAGACAGCAGAAAACCTTTGTGCACTGGAGAGAAAGGATTTGGTTATAAGGGTTCCTGCTTTCACAGAATTATTCCAGGGTTTATGTGTCAGTGTGGCAAGTTCACACGCCATAATGGCACTGGTGGCAAATCCATCTGTGGGGAGAAATTTGATGATGAGAACTTCATCCTAAAGCATACAGGTCCTGGCATCTTGTCCATGGAAACTGGTGGACCCAATACCAATGGTTCCCAGTTTTTCATCTGCACTGGCAAGACTGAGTGGCCGGATGGCAAGTACATGGTCTTCGGCAAGGTAAAAGAAGGCAAGAATATTGTGGAAGCCATGGAGCGCTTTGGGTCCAGAAATGGCAAGACCAGCAAGAAGATCACTATTGCAGACTGTGGACAACTCTAATAAGTTTGATTTGTGTTTCATCTTAACCACCAACCCATTCTTTCTGTAGCTCAGGCAAACACCCCTCCACCCCATTTGCTCAAAGTATCCTAGAATCTTTGTGCTCTCACTTCAGTTCCCTTTTTGTTCCCTGTTTTCCTTGTTCCCTTCCATGCCTAGCTGGATTGCAGAGTTAAGTTTATGATTATGAAATAAAAACTACATAACAAAAAAATTTAAAAATAAAAAATAAAATAAAGAGCTGCAAGCAGCTATGAGTAACAGAGCTGCCTCACACTATTAAAAAAAAAAAAGAAAAAAAAGACAATAAACATATTAAACCAATGGTGGTTCACTCCTGTAATCCTAGCACTTTGGGAGGCCAAGGCAGGCCGATCACTGAGCCCAGGAGTTCCAGACCAGCCTGGGCAACATGGAGAAACCCCATCTCTACAAAAAATACAAAAAAAAAAATAGGCAAGTGTATTAGTCCATTTGCATACTGCTATCAGGAAATACCCAAGGGTGGATAATTTATAAAGAAAAAGAGGTTTAATACACCCACAGTTCAACATAGCTGGGAAGGCCTCATCATCATGGTGGAAGGCAAAGGAGTAGGAAAGGCAGGTCTTACATGGCAGCAGGCAAGAGAGTGTGTGCAGGGGAACTGCCCTTCATACAACTATCAGATATCATGAGACTTATTCACTATCATAAGAATAGCATGGAAAAACCTGCCCTCATGATTCAGTTACCTCCTACCAGGTCCCTCCCACAACATGTGGGGATTATGGGAGCTACAATTCAAAACGAGATTTGGGTGGGGACACAGCCAAACCACATCATTCTACCCCTGGCCCTTCCCATTTCAGCATTAACTCAAAAGTCCACAATCCAAAGTCTCATCTGAGACAAGGCAAATGTCTTCCACCTACGAGCCTGAAAAATCAAAAGCAAGTTAGTTACTTCCTAGATAACAATGGGGGTACAAACATTGGGTAAATACAACCATTCCAAATGGGAGAAATTGGCAAAAACAAAGAAGCTACAGGCCCCATGCAAGTCTGAAATCCAGAGGAGCAGTCAAATCTTAAAGCTCCAAAATGATCTCCATTGACTCCATGTTTCACATCCAGGTCATGCTGATGCAAGAGGTAGGTTTCTATGGTCATGGGCAACTCCACCCCTGTAGCTTTGCAGGGCACAGTCCCCCTCCTGGCTGCTTTCATGGGCTGGCATTGAGTGTTTGCAGCTTTTCCAGGTGCACAGTGCAAGCTGTGGGTGGATCTATCATTTTGGGGTCTGGAGAACAGTGACCCTCTTCTCACAGCTCCGCTAGGCAGTGCCCCAGTGGGGACTCTGTTTGGGGGCTCCCACCCCACATTTCCCTCCTGCACTGTCCTAGCAGAGGTCCTCCATGTTCGTACTGCCCCTGCAGCAAATTTCTGCCTCGAGATCCAGGCATTTCCATACATCCTCTGAAATCTAGGTGGAGGTTCCCAAACCTCATTTCTTGTCTTCTGCCCACCCACAGGACCAGTACCATGTGGAAGCTGTCAAGGCTTGGGGCTTGCACCCTCCAAAGCCACAGCCTGAGCAGTACCTTGGCCCCTTTTAGCCACAGCTAAAGCAGCTGGGACATAGGGCACCAAGTCCTGAGGCTGCATGTAGCAGGGGGGGGCCCAGACCCAGCCCAGGAAACCCTTTTTTCCTCCTAGGCCTCTGGGCCTGTAATGGGAGGGACTGCCACAAAGGTCTCTGATATGTCCTGCAGACATTTTCCCCATTGTCTTGGTGATTAGCAATTGGCTCCTCATTACTTATGAAAATTTCTGCTACCAGCTTGAACTTCTCCCCAGAAAATGGGTTTTTCTTTTCTACTGCATCGTCAGGCTGCAAATTTTTCAAACTTTTATGTTCTGCTTCCTCTTGAACACTTTGCTGCTTACACATTTCTTCCACCAGATATGCCAAATCATCTCTCTCAAGTTCAAAGTTCCACAGATCTCTAGGGCAAGGACAAAATGACACCAGTTTCTTTGCATAGCAAGAGTGACCTTTACTCCAGTTCCCAACAAGTTCTTCATATTCATCTGAGACCACTTAGCCTGGACTTTATTATTCATATCACTATCAGCATTTTGGTAAAAGTCACTCAACAAGTCTCTAGGAAGTTCCATACTTTCCCACATCTTCCTGTCTTCTGAGTCCTCCAAGCCTCTAGAAATTTCCAAACTTTCCCACATTTTCCTATCTTCTACTGAGCCCTCCAAATTGCTCCAACCTCTGCCTGTTACCCAGTTCCAAAGTCATTTCCACATTGTTGTGTATCTTTAGAGCAGCATCCCACTTGACCAGTACTTGGTCAATCAGAAAATTGACCACTTGGGTCCATTTTCATACTATGAAAGAATACCCAAGACTGGGTAATTTATAAAGAAAAAGAGGTTTAATAGACTTACAGTTCCACATGGCTGGGGAGACCTCACAATCATAGTGTTAGGCAAAAAAAGAAGACAGGCACATCTTACACAGCGGCAGGCAAGAGAGCATGTGCAGGGGAACTGCCCTTTATAAAATCATCAGATCTCATGAGACTTATTGACTATCATGAGAACAGCATGGGTAAACCCACCTGCATGATTCAATTACCTCCAACAGGGTCCCTCCCACGACACTTGAGGATTGTGGGAACTACAATTCAAGATGAAATTTGGGTGGGGACACAGCCAAACCATATCACTGAGTGTGGTGGTATGCACCTGTAGTGCCAACTACTCAGGAGACTGAAGCAGGAGGATCACCTGAGCCTGGGGAAGTCAAGGCCACAGTGAGCCGTGATTATGCCACTGCACTCCAGCCTGTGTTACAGAGTGAGACCCTGTCTCAAAACAAAAATCAAAAACAGTAGCTGAGAAAAATATATGGCTTTTTTTTGCATATAAGACATGTCCAGATGTAGACAGTCCAGAATGTGAATGGCAGCTCTGTGACATCAATCATTAGACCATATTTATTTCATCTTTGTATTCTGCCACTTGAGAAAAGGCTTTCATCCTCAAGTTACATCCTAATTCAGGAGGATTACTGAAACTCCTGGAAATATTTGTTGAACTTTAGATTGGAAAAAAGGGGGAAGGGAAGAGAAATGCAAACAGAATGTCTCCAGCCAAGGTAGCTTGATTTAAAGAGCTCTTGGAAACATCTTCCACTTATATTTCATTGGCCAAGTCTAGTTATCAATAGCTATAAAATTTGGTGTCTTAGCTGTACATTTTGCCTCACTGTTTAAAATCAGGGCTCTATTGCAATGGAACAAGAAATGAATGCATTTAATAAGTGAATCAGCACTCTGCCCTGACATCTGAAATCCATCCCTCACTGACATCTAAACCCATAAACTTTGGAGATTAATTCTTTAAAAGTCAGATAATGAGAAAGATGCCATAGTCTTGAAGAAAATAAAATAGGTTACTTCAGGACAAGAATCTCTTCTTTCCAAGGTATTCAAATCATTTATCAAAAAGTCTCAACATGAATTATGTCCAGCTTTACTACTGAATTTATTTTCTTTCTTTTCTACATAACAGAAGTCTCCAGATTGGCCATTTATTCATTCAGCCGTTTAGCCAATAATTTGGTTTTGGATTTATTTTTAATTTGGATTGAGGGGTACATGTGCAAATTTGTTACACAGATATATTGCATAATGATGAGGTTTGGGCTTCCAGTATACCCCTCACCCAAATAGTACACATTGTAATAAGTACAATCTTTTAACCCTCACCCCCACTCTCAACCTCTCCCGTTTTTGGAGTCCCCAGTATCCATTATTTCCATCTTTGTTTCCTTGTGTGCCCATTGTTTAGCTCTCACTTAAAAGTGAGAACGTGCGGTGTTTGATCTTCTGTTTCCATATTAATTCACTTAGGATAATGGCCTCTAGCTCCATCCATGTTGCTGCAAAGACCATGATTTCATTCTTTTTTACAACCATATGGTATTTCATGGTGTGTGCATGTATGTATGTGTGTGTGTGTGTGTGTATATATATATATATATATATATATATATATATATATATATATATAACATTTCTTTATCCAATCATATGTTGATAGACCTTAGGTTGATTCCATGACTTTGCTGTTGTGAATAGCACCACAGTAAACATAAAAGTGCAGGTTTTTTTAATATAATAACTTCTTTTTTTGGGTAGATATCCAGGGGCATTGCTAGGTCAAATGGCAGTTCTATATTTAGTTCTTTGAGAAATTGCCATCCTGTTTTTCACAGATGTTGTACTAATTTACATTCTCATTAACAGTGTATAAGGTTTCACTTTTTTCTGCATCCATGCCAACATCTGTTGTTTTTCACTTTTTAATAATAGCCATTCTGACTGATGTGAGATGATATCTCATTGTGGTTTTAATTTACATTTCTCTGATGATTAATGTCGAGTATTTTTTCATATGTCTGTTGGACATTTGTATGTCTTCTTTTGAGAAATGTCTATTCTCATCCTTTGCTCTTTTTTAAGGGGATTATTGGTTTTGTTGTTTTTTGTTGTTGTTGCTAACTGAGTTCCTTGTAGACTCTGCATATTAGTCCTTTGTCAGAGGCATAATTTGCAAATATTTTCTCCAATTCTGTAGGTTGTCTGTTTATTCTATTGGTTATTTATTTTGCTGTGCAGAAGCTTTTTAAATTCCGTTTCTCTTTCTGTTTTTGTTGCATTTGCTTTGGGGATCTTAGTCATAAATTCTTTGCACAGGCCAATGTCTAGGAATTTTTCCTAGGTTTTCTTCTAGAATTTTTATAGTTTCAGATCTTATATTTAGATCTTTAATCCATCTTGAATTAATTTTTGTATATGGTGAGAGATAGGGGTCCAGTTTTATTCTTCTGCCAACCTTCCCAGCACCATTTATTGAATAGGGTGTCCTTTTGTAACTGTTTATTTTTGTTGACATTGTGAAAAATCAGCTGGTTGTAGATATGTGGCTTCATTTCTGGGTTCTCTGTTCTGTTTCATTGATCCATGTGTCTATTTTTGAATAGTACCATGCTGTTTTAGTAACTACAGCCTTGTAGTACAATCTGAAGTCAGGTGATGCCTCTGGCTTTATTCTTTTTGCTTAGTACTGCTTTTGCTATTCTGGCCCTTTTTTGGTTTCATATAAACTTTAGAATAATTTTTTCTAATTCTATGAAGAATGACATTAGTAACTTTATTTTTTTTAAATTATACTTTAAGTTTTAGGGTACATGTGCACAATGTGCAGGTCTGTTACATATGTATACATGTACCACGTTGGTGTACTGCACCCATTAACTCGTCATTTAACATTAGCTATATCTCCTAATGCTATCCCTCCCCGCTCCGCCCACCCCATGACAGGCCCTGGTGTGTGATGTTCCCCTTCCTGTGTCCATGTGTTCTCATTGTTCAATTTCCACCTATGAGTAAGAACATGCGGTGTTGGGTTTTTTGTCCTTGTGATAGTTTGCTGAGAATGATGGTTTCCAGCTTCATCCATGTCCCTACAAAGGACATGAACTCATCATTTTTTATGGCTGCATAGTATTCCATGGTGTATATGTGCCACGTTTTCTTAATCCAGTCTATCATTGTTGGACATTTGGGTTGGTTCCAAGTCTTTTCAATTGTGAATAGTGCTGCAATAAACATACATGTGCATGTGTCTTTATAGCAGCATGATTTATAATCCTTTGGGTATATACCCAGTAATGGGATGGCTGGGTCAAATGGTATTTCTAGTTCTAGATCCCTGAGGAATCGCCACATTGACTTCCACAATGGTTGAACTAGTTTACAGTCCCACCAACAGTGTAAAAGTGTTCCTATTTCTCCACATCCTCTCCAGCACCTGTTGTTTCCTGACTTTTTAATGATTGCCATTCGAACTGGTGTGAGATGGTATCTCATTGTGGTGTTGATTTGCATTTCTCTGATGGCCAGTGATGATGAGCATTTTTTCATGTGTTTTTTGGCTGCATAAATGTCTTCTTTTGAGACGTGTCTGTTCATATCCTTCACCCACTTTTTCATGGGGTTATTTGTTTTTTTCTTGTAAATTTGTTTGGGTTCATTGTAGATTCTGGATATTAGCCCTTTGTCAGATGAGTAGGTTGCAAAAATTTTCTCCCATTCTGTAGGTTGCCTGTTCACTCTGATGGTGGTTTCTTTTGCTGTGCAAAAGCTCTTTAGTTTAATTAGATCCCATTTGTCAATTTTGGACATTAGTAATTTTCTAAGGATTGCATTGAATCTGTAGATTGCACTGGGCACTATTGTCACTTTAATGATATTGATGCTTCCAATTCATAAGCATGGGATTTTTTCTATTTGTTTGTGACATCTATGATTTCTATCATCAGTGTTTTGTAGTTTTCCTTGTAGAGATCTTTCACCTCCTTTGGTTAATGTATTCCTAGGTATTTAATTCAGCCAACAGTTATTGAATGCTTATTTCATACCAGTCACTAATGAGAAGTACAGAGTTTACATTCCAGTGGGAAATACAGCAAGTAAACAAATTCTTTTTTAGCCACATAAAGCTGCCATATCAGTGGATTTTTTTCAGTTGATTACTGATTTCATTTTTTTGAGTTTTATGTAGCAGAAGATGATAAATTTAATGGAAAAAAACTAAAGTAGAAGAGAGAGCTAACTATTGATAGGTGATAGGGATGAAGATTTTAAACAGAGCAATCAGGTAGGGCTTCACTGAGTAGGGGATGGACGAGGACAAGAGAAGTATGGAAGACATCCAACCAGGTATTTGGAGAAAAAGAACCAGAGATAGAGGAGTGAATGTGTGCAAGAAGAAGGAGCAAACAGTCTAGGATAAGCAGGGAGGTAAGTGTGACCAAAGGACAGTAATTAGATGGGGAGAGAAGCAGATGAGGTCAGAAAAGTATCAAGAGTCAGATAAAATAGGGCCTTGTAGATCATTATAATGACTTTGCCTTTTACTCAGTGTGAGGTAAAAGGTCATTAGAGACTCTTGAGCAAAGCAGTGAAAGAATATGACTTTTGTAAAGATCACTGACAGCTGTGTTGAGACTAGACTGTAATGGATAGAGAGAATGTGTTAACAGGCTTTTCAATTGCAGTGAGAAATGATGGTGGCTCAGACCAGGATGGTTATAGTAAAGGTGGCAAACGTTTCTAGAATATTGGAAAGGTACATAGTGCAGGGTTGCCCAGTGGAAAAGATATGAAGTGAGAAAGAGCCAAGGATAACCCAAATGTATTTGGTCTAAGCAACTGCAAGAATGATGTTGTCGCTAGAGTGTGAAGAGATGGATGTGAAGACTGGGGAGAAAGATTAGGAGTTCTGTTATGGCCATGTTAAGTTTGAGGTTTGCATTAGACAGACAAGTGGTGAAGTAAAATGAAATATTACGTATAGAATTAGGACGTCAGAAACCAGGAACTATTTCCAGTTTATCTATAAACCTATGGGGAGAACTAGAACTAAAAGGTATGTGTATGTGTTTTAAGAAAAGAGAAATAACAGCACCTTTTATGCTGATGGGAAAAATCTAGTAGAGATAATTTTTCAGGAAAATTATCCCTTTATTGTGTGAATTATTATTAACAATAGCTTGTAGACTCAGTTTCCACATTGGTAAAATGAGAAATTCAGAATATGATGTCTAAGATCCAATGGTCTATGTTATATTAGTCAAAGGAAGTATTCTTCATTACTCTAGTGGCCTGTATATGAATCATTTCATTTGGAAATGGAATTTTGTACTAGACTGTAGTGGGTGGTAGAATACCTGAGCAGAACTTTAATCCCCATTTTTTTAGTATATAGCATTTCAGCTTTCCCTTCACTATCTTTATTGTATTCCCTATTTCTTCCTCAGAATCAACCCCAAAGGACAATGTTATGTTTCTCTTATGATTTATCTATGTTGCATTAAATCACCTGTGAAAGCAACTAGGCATTACCAGGAGCTTAAACATCACCTTTGATCGTATAGAGAGTCTCAGTGCAGTTCTATTGGTGATAAAGAGAGATGACCAATTCCCTCAGTTCCATCTCAGCATTTTTGTATGCAGAGTTTTAACTTCTTCTACCTAGTAATTTCCTATTTTCTTGAAATCTGTATCATTCTTTTCTCAAATCCCAGAGCAGCTCATTATTATCACCATTGAAAAACAGTTTGATAATAACTGTATTGGTTCATACACATGAATATATAAAAACACATGAGTTTTTAATGTGTATGAGAGAGAAAGGCAGAACACTGGTCACCACTGGCAGTAACTGAGACCCCAAACACTCTTCCTAAGGTAGAACTTTAGGGAAAGAATTGAGAAATTATCTAATCTTTTTTGTGAAGTTTATTTTGGATAACCAAAGGAATATAACTAAAGAATGAAACTTCTCTACAAAATGTTTATAGCTTAAAAAAACAGCTGGTGAAAAAAATAAATGAAAGTTCCACAGTGAACTTATATATGAGAGAAACAGTGTCACCATGTGAATTTCAATGATTAATCTTTGCATCATTAAAGTAGGGCTACCAAAAATATATGCTTCATGACATGAAACACAGGCAGCATCCAAGACCACTTGTGAAGTGTCATCCAAGACCATTTATGAAGTGTCACTTATGAATAGTCTGTTTTCACACTGCTATAAAGAACTGCCCGAGACTGGGTAATTTATAAAGAAAAGAGGTTTAATTGACTCACAGTTCTGCATGGCTGAGGAGGCCTCAGGAAACTTACAATTGTGGTAGAAAGTGAAGGGGAAGCAAGGCATGTCTTATATGGCAGCAGGAGAGAGAAAGAGAAGGGGGAGGTACTACACATGTTTAAATGATTAGATCTTGTGAAAATTCACTCACTATCACAAGACCAGCAAGGGGGAAATCCGCCCCCAAGATCCAATCACCTCCCACCAGGCCCCTCCCCTAACATGTGGGGATTACAATTCAACATGAGATTTGGGTGGGGACACAGAGCCAAACCAAAAATGATGGACCTAAATCTACTCAAATCTTTAGTTCTAACTAATGAGTTCCATGTCAAAAGAAATTTTTTAAAGATTAAAGATTTAGGCCAGGCATAGTGGCTCAAGCCTGTAATCCCAACACTTTGGGAGGTCAAGGTGGGCAGATCACTTGAGCCCAAGAGTTCAAGACCAGCCTGGGTAAAATAGCAAAATCCTGTCTCTACAAAAACATACAAAAATTAGCCAGGCATGGCGGTGGCATGCACCTGTATTCCCAGCCACTCAGGAGGCTGAGGTGGGAGGATTTCTTGAGCCCAGGTGGTCAAGGCTGTAGTGAGCTGTGAAGCCATGATCATGCCACTGCACTCCAGCCTGGGCAACAGAGTGAGACCCTGTCTCAAAAAACATAAATAAATAAAATAAAGATTAAAGACTTAATAGCCAAATACAAATGGTAGAACTCATTTAGATATTCATTTGAATACATCAATCAGTTTAAAAATTGGTTCAGACAATGTGCTAAATTTGAATACGGGTTGGCTATTGAATGTTGCAAGGAAATTTCATTAAATTTGGCAAATGTGATAATGACGTTATGGTTATATTTTCAAAAATTCATGTAACTCTAGAAATATATTTTGAGTTATGTTAGGGAAATTACATAATGTCTGAGATTTGCTTTAAATATTTTAGCAAAAAAGAAGAGGAGGAGGAGAAGAAGAAAGGAGGATAGAAGAAGGAAGGGGGCAAATTCTTGATAATTATAAAACCTAGGCAATTGAGATACAGGGGTTCAGTATAGTATTTCCTCTACTTTTGTGTCAGTTTGAAGGTTTTTTTTTTTAAATAATAAGCATTCTATACCCCATCTCCTCTTTCAATCCCATCTCTTCTCCCAGAAAATCCTTCCTATCCTTTGCCTTTTCCACATACCTAAGAAGCCAGAACAACCCCCTATTCTCTACTCTTTGATATTCTGTGCTTCTACATGATATTCCTGCTGCCCGTATTCCCTACAACCACCACAAAAACTCCTAGTGACCCTTCAAAGCCCAGCTCTCCTATTAATCTTCCTATTCCCCACACACGCCTAGCTGAGTTCTACCTCAGGGTGATTTGTGTTTGCTTACCGTCTGTCTCCCTCTAACTAGAATGTCAGCTCCATGAGAGTGTGACTCCTTTGTTGACACAGCAGGATATTAACAGTCCCAAAACGGTGCCAGGAGCACAGTAAGAACACAATAAATATGTGTTGAATTAATGAATGAATGAATGCCACTCTTAGGTGAAGTTATTCTTTACCCTTTTAACTGAATTTGGCACTTCATTTGTACTCTTCTGGTCCTTTTTCTTTGTTCATATCTTGTTATTTTAAATTTAATTGTTAATATATTTCTAGCTGACTAATACGAGTTTCTTGAGGAAGGAATGGTGTTTTATTCACCATGATCACTCTGACAGTGCCAAGCAGATAGGAGAGGAGCAGCAGTTACATACTGAATAAACGAAGGAAAATTTTAGAGCTTCACAATTCTTTTTTGCTCCATCCTTGGTATTATTTCCCACACCACAATTTATGGGGAGATAGATGTGAGATTTTGAGTTCCAGAAATGCTAAACTGAACTGATCCTCTTCTAGCATCTTAGAAAAGAAACTTTGACTTTACCATCATGTTTGTTTCTATTGGGTGCATGCATACTATTGTCCTGTGTTATAGTATTTACAGAACAAGAGATTAGGAAATGTGTGCATGTGTGTCTATGTGTCTGTCTGTCTGTCTTGTCTGTAAATTTAAAAAAAGAGAAAGCTGTAAAATATTTTTGCCTAATCTTTGAAGTTGAAGATGGGTAAACTTCATAAGCCAATATTTTTATCCTTAGATATGCACCCCTAGAAGAATTATAGTACACACGTACCAGGGGCCATGCATAGATACATTCACAATAGCATGGTTTGTAATAGCTAAACCATGGGAAAATGCAAATTTCATCAACAGAAGAATGGATAAATCAACAGGTGCATATTCAGGTAATATTAATAAAATGATCTGTATCAGTGAAATTGAATGAAATTCATCCATACACAGCAACATAGACCAATGCTTTTCAACCGAGGGAATCTGCCACCCCAACACAAACTCAAACACCCAGGTGTCATTTGGCAATGTCTGGACACACTTGTGATTGCCACGGCTAGGGTCAAGTCACTGGCATCTAAAGGCTAGAGACTAGTTATGCACCTAACATCCTATGATGCACAGGACAGCCTCCCACAACAAAGAATCGTCCAGTCCAAAATTTCAGTACTGTGGAGGTTGAGAAACCCTAACCTAGGTAAATCAAAAAGGCATACTACTGAGCAAAAAAAGCAAGTCACAGAAATATCATATATAATTGAAACATATATTACATCATTTAATAAAGTTTTGGTAAACAACAAAAATTTTAAATATATTATTTTAAAACTCACATTTATGTGGTGAAATTATGAAGAAAAGCAAGGGAATAATAAACACCTGGAAGAGAATAAAAAGGATGGAATTAGGGAAGGACGCCAAGAAACATCAAAGATACTGGCATAGGGGTGGATGTTTTATTATTCTTATTTAAGAATATAAGCATATCTACCAAGCAAATGGAAAACAAAAAAACGCAGGGGTTGCAATCTTAGTCTCTGATAAAACAGACATTAAACGAACAAAGATCAAAAGAGACAAAGAAGGCCATTACATAATGGTAAAGGGATCAATTCAACAAGAACAGCTAACTATCCTAAATACATATGCAACCAATAAAGAAGCACCTAGATTCATAAAGCAAGTCCTGAGTGACCTACAAAGAGACTTAGACTCCCACACAATAATAACAGGAGACTTTTATCCACTGTCAACATTAGACAGATCAACGAGACACAAAGTTAACAACGATACCCAGGAATCGAACTCAGCTCTGCACCAAGCGGACCTAATAGACATCTACAGAACTCTCCACCCCAAATCAACAGAATATACATTTTTTTCAGCACCACACCACACCCACTCCAAAACTGACCACATAGTTGGCAGTAAAGCTCTCCTCAGCAAATGTAAAAGCATAGAAATTATAACAAACTGTCTCTCAGACCACAGTGCAATCAAACTAGAACTCAGGATTAAGAATCTCACTCAAAACCGCTCAACTACGTGGAAACTGAACAACCTGCTCCTGAATGACTACTGCGTACATAACGAAATGAAGGCAGAAATAAAGATGTTCTTTGAAACCAACGAGAACAAAGACACAACATACCAGAATCTCTGGGACACATTCAAAGCAGTGTGTAGAGGGAAATTTATAGCACTAAATGCCCACAAGAGAAAGCAGGAAAGATCCAAAATTGACACCCTAACATCACAATTAAAAGAACTAGAAAAGCAAGAGCAAACACATTCAAAAGCTAGCAGAAGGCAAGAAATAACTAAAATCAGAGCAGAACTGAAGGAAATAGAGACACAAAAAACCCTTCAAAAAATTAATGAATCCAGGAGCTGGTTTTTTGAAAAGATCAACAAAATTGATAGACCGCTAGCAAGACTAATAAAGAAGAAAAGAAAGAAGAATCAACTAGACGCAATAAAAAAAGATAAAGGGGATATCACCACCGATCCCACAGAAATACAAACTACCATCAGGGAATACTACAAACACCTCTACGCAAATAAACTAGAAAATCTAGAAGAAATGGATAAATTCCTTGACACATACACCCTCCCAAGACTAAACCAGGAAGAAGTTGAATCTCTGAATAGACCAATAACAGGATCTGAAATTGTGGCAATAATCAATAGCTTACCAACCAAAAAGAGTCCAGGACCAGATGGGTTCAGAGCCGAATTCTACCAGAGGTACAAGGAGGAGCTGGTACCATTCCTTCTGAAACTATTCCAATCAACAGAAAAAGAGGGAATCCTCCCTAACTCATTTTATGAGGCCAGCATCATCCTGATACCAAAGCCGGGCAGAGACACAACCAAAAAAGAGAATTTTAGACCAATAACCTTGATGAACATTGATGCAAAATTCCTCAATAAAATACTGGCAAACTGAATCCAGCAGCACATCAAAAAGCTTATCCACCATGATCAAGTAGGCTTCATCCCTGGGATGCAAGACTGGTTCAACACACGCAAATCAATAAATGTAATCCAGCATATAAACAGAACCAAAGACAAAAACCACATGATTATCTCAATACATGCAGAAAAGGCTTTTGACAAAATTCAACAACGCTTCATGCTAAAAACTCCAAATAAATTAGGTATTAATGGGACATATCTCAAAATAATTAGAGCTATCTATGACAAACCCACAGCCAATATCATACTGAATGGGCAACAACTGGAAGCATTCCCTTTGAAAACTGGCACAAGACAGGGATGCCCTCTCTCACCACTCCTATTCAACATAGTGTTGGAAGTTCTGGCCAGGGCAATTAGGCAGGAGAAGGAAATAAAGGGTACTCAATTAGGAAAAGAGGAAGTCAAATTGTACCTGTTTGCAGATGACATGGTTGTATATCTGGAAAACCCCATTGTCTCAGCCCAAAATCTCCTTAAGCTGATAAGCAACTTCAGCAAAGTCTCAGGATATAAAATCAATGTACAAAAATCACAAGCATTCTTATACACCAATAACAGACAAACAGACAGCCAAATCATGAGTGAACTCCCATTCACAATTGCTTCAAAGAGAATAAAATACCTAGCAAGCCAACTTACAAGGGACATGAAGGACCTCTTCAAGAAGAACTACAAACCACTGCTCAAGGAAATAAAAGAGGATACAAACAAATGGAAGAACATTCCATGCTCATGGGTTGGAAGAATCAATACCGGGAAAATGGCCATACTGCCCAAGGTAATTTATAGATTCAATGACATCCCCATCAAGCTACCAATGACTTTCTTCACAGAATTGGAAAAAACTACTTTAAAGTTCATATGGAACCAAAAAAGAGCCCGCATTGCCAAGTCAGTCCTAAGCCAAAAGAACAAAGCCGGAGGCATCATGCTACCTGACTTCAAACTATACTACAAGGCTACAGTAACCAAAACAGCATGGTACTGGTATCAAAACAGAGATATAGACCAATGGAACAGAACAGAGCCCTCAGAAATAAGGCCGCATATCTACAACTATCTGATCTTTGACAAACCTGAGAAAAACAAGCAATGGGGAAAGGATTCCCTATTTAATAAATGGTGCTGGGAAAACTGGCTAGCCATATGTAGAAAGCTGAAACTGGATCCCTTCCTTACACCTTATACAAAAATTAATTCAGGATGGATTAAAGACTTACATGTTAGACTCAAAACCATAAAAATGCTAGAAGAAAACCTAGGCAATACCATTCAGGACATAGGCATGGGCAAGGACTTCATGTCTAAAACACCAAAAGCAATGGCAACAAAAGCCAGAATTGACAAATGGGATCTAATTAAACTAAATAGCTTCTGCACAGCAAAAAAAAACTACCATCACAGTGAACAGGCAACCTACAAAATGGGAGAAAATTTTCGCAACCTACTCATCTGACAAAGGGCTAATATCCAGAATCTACAATGAACTCAAACAAATTTACAAGAAAAAAACAAACAACCCCATGAAAAAGTGGGTGAAGGATATGAACAGACACTTCTCAAAAGAAGACATTTATGCAGCCAAAAAACACATGAAAAAATGCTCATCGTCACTGGCCATCAGAGAAATGCAAATCAACATCACAATGAGATACCATCTCACACCAGTTAGAACGGTAATCATTAAAAAGTCAGGAAACAACAGGTGCTGGAGAGGATGTGGAGAAATAGGAACACTTACACTGTTGGTGGGACTGTAAACTAGTTCAACCATTGTGGAAGTCAATGTGGCGATTCCTCAGGGATCTAGAACTAGAAATACCATTTGACCCAGCCATCCCATTACTGGGTATATACCAAAAGGACTATAAATCATGCTGCTATAAAGACACATGCACAGGTATGTTTATTGCGGCACTATTCACAATAGCAAAGACTTGGAACCAACCCAAATGTCCAACAACGATAGACTGGATTAAGAAAATGTGGCACATACACACCATGGAATACTATGCAGCCATAAAAAATGATGAGTTCATGTCCTTTGTAGGGACATGGATGAAACTGGAAATCATCATTCTCAGCAAGCTATCGCAAGGACAAAAAACCAAACACCACATGTTCTCACTCATAGGTGGGAATTGAACAACAAGAACACATGGACACAGGAAGGGGAACATCACACACCGGGGACTGGGGGACTGTTGTGGGGTGGGGGGAGGGGGGAGGGATAGCATTAGGAGATATAGCTAATGTTAAATGACGAGTTAATGGGTGCAGTACACCAACGTGGCACATGTATACATATGTAACAAACCTGCACATTGTGCACATGTACCCTAAAACTTAAAGTATAATAATAATAAAATAAAATAAATAAATAAATAAATAAATAAAAATGCAATGCTTCTCTCAAAAAAAAAAAGAATATAAGCACAAGATAAGCATAGGGGTGGATGTTTTGTTACTCTTAATATTTATTATGTCATATATGTGTTCTTTTGTATGACTGATTTTTACATAGGTTTTTTTAGAAGAGGAATATATCAAGAACAGGGCTTTAGAATAAACAGGAAATAATTACAGGCAAGGAACATTTCCAAGATCAACTTCTGCAGGCTGTGTCCACTTGGAGATAAATGTATTTACATTGCAAGTAGAATGATTGTATTCATATTTCTAAATATTTTTCCTCAATATTTCTGCTTGTGGCAAACTAAATTACATTAATTTTTTTCACTATATTGGTAAGTCCCCAGAAGGTTTCTGGTAACACCACAATTTTCTCTTACCAAAAGAAAAATAATAAGCTGAACATAGCTCTAATAATCAATGCAGAGAAAATATGTAGATAAAAGAATAAGTCATATAGTTGATACAAGCAGCAAAATATAATCTCTCAGAATCTCTGCAGAACAAACAACCGTTGCTTCCACAAATAATTTGCAAGGAAATAAATAAATAAATAAAGGGAGGGGAAAAAGGAAGATGAAGAAGAGGGGAATCTACTAATTAAAAGACATGTAAGAGTTAGATCAACCAAGGGAGGGCAACCTTATTTGTTCAAAAAAAATTTTAAAAAGGAGATAAGAAAGAGATTTTAAATATTTACTAGATGAATTATTTCTTTAAGGAGTTATTTTTGTTAGTAATTGATGTGGTTTGGCTGTGTCCCCACCCAAATCTCATCTTGAATTCCCACGTGTTGTGGGAGGGACCTGGTGGGAGGTGGTTGAATCCACCGAAGAACTCTGCCTCAGAGTCAGGTCTTTCACAAGCTGTTCTTGTGACAGTGAGTGGGTCTCACGAGATCTGATGGTTTTAAAAACAGAAGTCTCCCTGCACAAGCTCTCTTCTCTTGTCTGCTGCCATGTGAGATGTGCCTTTCGCCTTCCAAAATGACTGTGAGGCCTCCCCAGTCACGTGGAACTGTGAGTCCACTAAATCTCTTTCTTTTGTAAATTGCCCAGTCTCAGGTATGTCTTCACGAGCAGCATGAAAACAGACTAATACAGTGATAATAGTGTTTTGTGAGAAGGATAACTTTTTATATTTTTCATTTTAATTTTTAATTGTTGTGGGTACAAAGTAGGTGTATATATTTATGGGCTCTATGAGATATTTTGATACAGAAATACAATGTGTAATAACCACATCAGGGTAAATGGGGTATCCAGCCCCTCAGGCATTTATTCTTAGTGTCAGCCCAAATAGCTTCTTTTAATTATTTATAAATGTATAATTAAATTATTATTGACTATAGTCACTCTGTTGTGCTAGCAAATACTGTCTAACTCATTCTTTCTATTTTTTTGTACCAATTAATCATCCCCACTTCCCCCTACACACACCCTCCCACTACCCTTCTCAGCCTCTGGTAACCATCCTTCTACTCTCTATCTCCATGAGTCATATTGCTTTAATTGTTTAGTTCACACAAATAAGTGAGAAAATGTGAAGTTTGTCTTTCTGTGCCAGTCTTATTTCACTTACATAATGAACTCCAGTTCCTACCATGTGATTGCAAATGACAGAATCTCATTCTTTTTTATGGCTGAAAAGTACTACATTGTGTATAAGTACCAAATTTTCTTTATCCATTTGTCTGTTGATGAACACAGATTGCTTCCGAATCTTAGCTATTGTGAATAGTGCTGCAATAAACACAGGAATACAGATATCTCTTTGATATACTGTTTTCTTTTGGGTATATACCTAGCAGTGGAATGGCAGGATCATATGGTAGCTCAATTTTTAGGTTTTTGAGGAACCTCTAAACTGTTCTCCGTAGTGGTTGTACTAATTTACATTTCCACAAAAGATGTACAAGAGTTCCCTTTTCTCTATATCCCTGCCAGCATTTGTTATTGTCTGGCTTTTGAATAAAAGCCATTTTTTGTATGCATATTAATTTTAACATAAATTTTTTGCATGAAACATTCAAGTAAAATGGACACTTCAAAAAGATATTCAATGAGATGTTCAATGGCATTACACCATCCTGTGGAGCTACAGATTCACCTCATCCAAATTTGAGAAAAGCAATAAAGAAAACACCTACTTCTGATGGCACCACTAGCTGTGACACCAGAGTCCACAAGCAGCAGTGTCACCAGCACATACTGCAAGCCTCAAGCTCCCACGGATGTCCCAGGCATATCTCTGGACTAGTTCAGTGGCATAATTGAGGGCACATTTTCCACCTGCACAGCCCCAGCCTGGTTCTCCTGGCTTCCCAGTGCCTCTGTGAACTACCCAGTATAACTACTTTTCTTATTCTGATGTATTTCTATAAATTCCTTTTACACTTGTATCTGTTAGAGCTGGCTTCTGTTACTTACAACAAGAATCCTGACCAATGTGCCATCTCACTAGCAGGCAGAGTTCTTCAGTGGTAGAAACCCCCCAGAATCTAGGAAACAGAATTGTCCAGAAATTTCTCAGGGAATTTCTCGTAGCAATTGATGGCACTAGTCAAGGGATTTATGACCAGATTGCGCTCTATTTTATCTGCTGTGTTATTCACCAAGACATATTAGGGTTTGTCCTCCACAAGAATCCATGTTTCTAAGTTATAGGGTTAATCAGTACACTCTCCGGCCCACCTCACTTTTGTGACATATGACAAATGGCAATAGGGTTAGCTTGTTTCTTCTGAAAATCCTCCAGTACTACCACCATCCCCAAAAATGCAGTGGAGGAAGGGAGAAAATAAAGGATTTCATCAGAGGACACTTGATGTCTGTTATATTATTCTTCACCTTTGTGATGTCTTACAAAACAAATACCCAAAATAAAGTCCCAATTTAACATCTTTTAATACTCCTATCCAGACCAAAACATGCTTCCCTTCAATAAAAGCCATTTTAACTGGGATGAAATTATTATTGTTATTATTTTTATTATTATACTTTAAGTTTTAGGGTACATGTGCACAATGTGCAGGTTAGTTACATATGTATATATGTGCCATGCTGGTGTGCTGCACCCATTAACTCGTCATTTAGCATTAGGTATATCTCCTAAAGCTATCCCTCCCCCCTCCCCCAACCCAACTGGGATGAAATTATATCTCATTGTAGTTTCAATTTGTATTTCTCTACTGATCAATGATAATGATCAGCTTTTCACATAACAGTTCGCCATTTGTATGTCTTCTTTTGAGAAATGTCTATTCAAATCTGTTGCCCATTTTTAAATCAAATTATTAGATTTTTTTTCCTGTACAGTTGTTTGAGCTTCTTATATATTCTGGTTATTAATGCTTTGTTAGGGCCGGGAGCAGTGGCTCACACCTATAATCCCAGCACTTTGGGAGGCTGAGGCAGGCAGATCACCTGAGATCAGGAGTTCAAGACCAGCCTGACCAACATGGAGAAACCCCGTCTCTACTAAAACTACAAAATTAGCCAGGCATGGTGGCGCATGCCTGTAATCCCAACTACTCGGGAGGCTACGGCAGGAGAATCACTTGAACCTAGGAGTTGGAGGGTGCCGTGAGTCAAGATCACAGCATTGCACCTGGGCAACAAGAGCAAAATTCCATCTCAAAAAATAAAATAAATTAAAAAATATATATATATATACACATATATATATGTGTATATATATATATATACACATATATATATGTGTATATATATATATATACACATATATATATATGTGTATATATATATATATACTTTGTTAGATGGGTACTTTGCAAATATTTTCTCCCATTCTGTGGGTTGTCTTTTCACTTAGTTGATTGTTTCATTTGCTGTGCAGCTTTTTATCTTGATGTGATCCCATTTGTCCACTTTTGCTTTGGCTGCCTGCACTTATGGGGTATTACTCAAGTAATCTTTGCCTAGACCAATGTTCCGGAGATTTTCCCCAAAGTTTTCTTTCAGTAGTTTCATAATTTGAGGTCTTAGATTTAAGTTTTTAATCCACTTTGATTTTATTTTTGTATATGACAAGAGATGGGGGGTCTAGTTTCATTCTTCTGCACATGAATAATGCATGCATGCAATAGCAATGCAAACATGCATGTGTATGTTTTTCCCAGCATGATTTATTGAAGACTGTCTTTTCTCCAATGTGTGTCTTGACATCTTTGTTGAAAATCAGTTTATTGTAGAGATATAAATTTGTTTCTGGGTTCTCCATTCTGTTTCATTGGTCTATGTGTCTGCTTTTATGCCAGTACCATGCTGTTTTGGTTACTATAGCTCTATAGTATAATTTGAAGTCAAGTAATGTGATTCCTCCAGTTTTGTTCTTTTTGCTTAGGATAGCTTTGGCTATTTGGGGTCTTTTGTGGTTCAATATAAATTTTAGGATTTTTTTCTATTTCTGTGAAGAATGTCATTGGTAATTTGATAGAGATTGCATTGAATCTATAGATTGCTCTGGGTAGTATGAACATTTTAACAATATTGATTCTTCCAATTCATAAACATGGAATCTCTTTCCATTTTTTTGGTGTCCTCTTCAATTTTTTTGATCAGTGTTTTATAGTTTTTATTGTAGAGATCTGTCACTTCTTTGGTTAATTCCTATTTAATTTTATATGTAGCTATTGTAAATGGGGTTACTTTCTTGGTTTCTTTTTCAGATTGTTTGCTGTTGGCATACAGAAATGCTACTGACTTTTGTGTGTTGATTTTGTATCCTGTGACTTTACTAAATTTGTTTATCAATTCCAATAGCTCTTTTTTTCTTTTTTTGAGACAAAGTCTCGCTCTGTCACCCAGGCTGGAGTGCAGTGGCATGATCTCAGCTCACTGCAACTTCCACCTCCCTGGTTCACACCATTCTCCTGCCTCAGCCTCCCAAGTAGCTAGGACTACAGGCACCCGCCACTACGCCTGGCTAATTTTTTGCATTTTTAGTAGAGACGGGGTTTCACCATGTTAGCCAGGATGGTCTCGATCTCCTGACCTCATGATCCACCCACCTCGGCCTCCCAAAGTGCTGGGATTACAGGCGTGAGCCACCGTGCCTGGTCTAGTTCCAACAGTTCTTTTGTGGAGTCTTTAGATTTTTGTAAATATAAGATCATATAATCTGCAAACAAGGATAATTTGATTTCTGCCTTTCCAATTTGGATGCCCTTTATTTTTTTCTCTTGTTTGATTTCTGTAGCTAGGACTTCCCATACAATATCAAATAACAGCAATGAAAATGGGCATTCTTGTTGTGTTCTAGATCTTAGAGGAAAGGCTTCCATTTTTCCCCATTCAGTATCATACTAGCTGTGGGTCTGTTATATATGACTTTTATTATGTTGAGATATGTTCCTTCTATACCCAATTTTTTAAAGATTTTTATCATGAAGGGATGTTAAATTTTCTTAAATGCTTTTTCAGCACCAATTGAAATGATCATATGGTTTTTGTCCTTCATTATGCTGGTATGATATATAACATTGATTGACTTGCATATGTTGAACCATCCATGCATACTAGGACAAATCCCACTTGGTGGTGATATATGATCTTTTTAATGCATTGTTGAATTTGGCTTGCTAGTATTTTACTGAGGATTTTTTCCTCAATGTTCATCAGCGATATTGCCCTCTTTCTTTCTCTCCCTCTTTCTTTCTTTTCTTTTCTTTTTTTCTTTTCTCTGGTTTTCTTATTTTGAGAGAGGGTCTCACTCTGTCACCCAGGCTAGAGTGCAGTGACATAATCATGGTTCACTGCAGCCTCAACCTCACAGGCTCAAGTGATCCTTCCACTTCAGCCTCCAGAGTAGCTGGGACTAGAGGCACATGCCACCAAATCTAGTAATTTTTGTGTTTTTTTTGGTAGAGACAGAATTACACCATGCTTCCCAAGCTGATCTGAAATTCCTAAGCTCAAGTGATCCTACTGCCTTGCCCTACCAAATTGTTGGGATTACAGGCATGAGCCATTACAACAAGCCTAGTTTTCTTTTTAGATGTATTTTTATCTAGTTTTGGTATCAGGGTAATACTGGACTCAGAGAATGAGTTTGAAAATACTTGGCCGGGCGCAGTGGCTCACACCTGTAATCCCAGCACTTTGGGAGGCCAAGGCGGGTGGATTGCCTGAGTTCAGGAGTTCGAAATCAGCCTGGGCAACATGATGAAACCCTGTCTCTACTAAAAATACAAAAAAAAAATAGCTGGGAGTGGCGGCATGTGCCTGTAGTCCCAGCTACTTGGGAGCCTGAGGCAGAAGAACTGCTTGAACTCAGGAGGTGGAGGTGCAGTGAGCCGAGATCACACCACTGCACTCCACACTCCAGCCTGGGCAACAGAGCGAGACTCTGACTCCAAAAAAAAAAAAAAGAAGCTACTCTCTCCACTTCTATTTTTTGGAATAGTTTCAGTAGGATTGGTACTGGCTCTTCATTAAATGTTTGGTGAAATTCAGCAGTTAAACCATTGGGTCTCAACCTTTTCTTCACTGGGAGACTTAACAAACAAATTGCAATAATAAAAATAATCAAATAGAAATTCTGGAGTGGAAAAAATGCAGTTGACATACTGAAGACTGCATCAGAGTCTCTTAATAGCAGAATGAATCAAACAGAAGAAAAACATAGTAAGCTTGAAGTCAGGCTATTTGAAAACACAAAGCAGCGTAGACAAAAGAATAAAAAACAATAAAATATACTTACAGGATCTAGGAATTAGCCTCAAAATGGCAAATGTAAGAACTATTAGCAGATAGGGGTATAACATTTATTCAAAGGGATAACAGATACAGCTTATATCTCATTACTTATTATTGACCTGTTTAGGTTTTATATTTTTCTATACTTCAATCTTGGTATGTTCCATGGGTCTAGGAAGTTGACCATTTCTTCTAGGTTTTAAAATTAATTGGTATATAGTTACTCACAGTAGTCTCTAATGATCTTTTGAATTTCTGTGTTATCAGCTGGAATGTCTCCTCTTTCATCTCTGGCTTTATTTATTTGGATCTTCTTTCTTTTTTTCTTAGTTTGGCTGAAGGTTTGTTCATTTTCTTTATCTTTTAAAAAAACTTTTTTTTTTTTTTTGAGACGGAGTCTTGCTCTGTCTCCCATGTTGGAGTGCAGTGGCATGATCTCGGCTCACTGCAAGCTCCGCCTCCCGGGTTTTAGGCCATTCTCCTGCCTCAGCCTCCCAAGTAGCTGGGACTACAGGCGTGCACCACCTATGCCCGGTTAATTTTTTTTTTCTGTATTTTAGTAGAGATGGGGTTTCACTGTGTCAGCCAGGATGGTCTCGAACTCTTGACCTTGTGATCTGCCCGCCTCGGCCTCCCAAAGTGCTGGGATTACACGCGTGAGCCACTGCGCCTGGCTTTAAAAAAACTTTCATTTCATTAATCTTTTATATTGTTTTCTTCATTTTAATTTCATTTATTTCTGCTCTGATCTTCATTATTTCTCTTATTCTGCTAACTTTGGGTTTGGTTTGCTCTTGCTTTTCTGGTTCTTTGACATGCATTAGTAGATTGTTTATTTGAAGTTTTTATTCTTTTTTGATATAGGCACTTATAGCTATAAACTTCCCTCTTAGTACTGCTTTTGCTGTATCTCAAAGGTTTTGGTATATTGTTTTCCCATTATCATTTGTTTCAAGAAACTTTTCAATTTCCTTCCTAATCTCCTCATTGACCCACTGGTCATCAGAAGCATATGGCTTAATTTCCATGTTTTTCTATAGTTTCAAAAATTCCTCATTATTGATTTCTAGTTTTATTCCATTGTGGTCAGAGAAGATGTTTGATATTATTAGAAATTTTTTTGAATATTTCCAACTTTGTGGCCTAACATATGGTGTATCCTTGAGAATGATCCATGTGCTGAGAAGAATGTGTATTCTGCAGCCATTGAATGAAATAGCATGTAAATATCTATTAGGTCCATTTGGTCTATAGTGTAGATTAAGTCTGATGTTTCTCTGTTGATTTTCTGTCTGGATGATCTGTCCAATGATGAAAGTGGAATGTTAAAGTCTCCAGCTATTATTGTAATGGGGTCTGTCTCTTTTTAGCTCTAATAATATTTGCTTTATATATCTGGGTGCCCTAGTGCTGGCTGCATATATATTTACAATTAGTATGCCCTTTTTATTTATCCTTTATTGACCCGTTATATAAGGGTCTTATTTTTCTCTATTTTTTTTTATTTTGTATAGAAATCTATTGTGTCTAATATAAGTATAGTTACTCCTGATCTTTTTAGGTTTCTATTTGCATGGAATATCTTCTTCCATCCTTTTATTTCATAAAGACACACACCTTTATTTCTTCTTTATTTCTTCTATAAAGACACACATAGACAATGTAAATGGTTTCTTGTAGGCAACAGATCATTGGGTCTTTCTTTTTTAATCCATTTAGCCACTCCATGTCTTTTGGTCAAAGAGTTTGGTTCATTTACATTCCATGTTATCATTGATAAGTAAGGACTTACTCCTGCACTTTGTGATTTGATTTCTGGTTGTTTTGTGGTCTTTTCTTTCTTCTTTTCTTCCTTCCTGTCTTCCTTTTAGTGAAAGCGATTTTCTCTGGTGGTATGTTTTAATTTCTTGCTTTTTATTTTTTGTGTATCTATTATATGTTTTTAGATTTGAGGTTACCGTGAGGTTTGCAAATAATATCTTATAACCCATTATTTTAAATTTATCACAACTTAACACTGATTGCATAAACAAACATGTAAAAAGAAAACTAGGCCATGTGCGGTGACTCATACCTGTAATCCCAGCACTTTGGGAGGCCAAGGTGGGTGGATCACCTGAGGTCAGGAGTTCAAGACCAACCTGGCCAACATGGTGAAACTCTATCTACTAAATATACAAAAACTAGCCGACTGTGGTGGCGGGCGCCTGTAATCCCAGCTACTCGGGAGACTGAGGCAGGAGAATTGCTTGAACCCAGAAGGTGGAGGTTGCAGTGAGCTGAGATGCGCCACTGCATTCCAGCCTGGGTGGTAGAGGTAGACTCCCTCTCAAAAAAAAGAAAGAGAAAGGAAAACTAATAAAAACTTTATACTTTAACTCCAGCCTGGGTGATAGAGACTCCGTCTCAAAAAAAAAGAAAGAAAGAAAAATGAAAACTAATAAAAACTTTAACTTCATCTCTCTGCTTTTTAACTTAAATTGTTGTTTCTATTTATTTCTCCTTGTACAGTTTATGGCTTGAAAAGGTGCTGCAGTTATTATTTTTGATTGGTTCATCTTTTCATCTTTCTAATTAAGATTAGAGTGGTTTACACACCACAGTTACAGTGTTACAATGTTCTGTGTTTTTCCATGTACTTACTATTACCAGTGAGTTTTGTACCTTCAGATGATTTCTTATTGCTCATTAACATCCTTTTCTTTGAGACTGAAGTACTCCCTTTAGCATTTCTTGTAGGACATGTCTGGTGTTAATAAAATACCTCAGCTTTTGTTTGTCTGGGACAGTCTTTATTTCTCCTCCATATTTGAAGGATATTTTTTGCCAGATATACTATTCTAGGGTAATTTTTTTTCCTTCAGCATTTTAAATATGTCATGCCACTCTCTCTTGGTCTGTAAGCGATCCACTGAAAAATCTGCTGCCAGTTGTATTGGAGCTCCATTGTATGTTATTTGTTTCTTTTCTCTTGCTGCTTTTATGATCCTGTCTTTATCCTTGACCTCTGGGAGTTTTTTAAATCTCTTGAGGTAGTCTTCTTTGGGTTAAATGTGCTTGGTGTTCGATAACCTTCTTGCACTGGGGTATTGATACCTTTCTCTAGGTTTGGGAAGTTCTCTGATATTATCTCTCTAAATAAATGTTCTACCCCTATCTCTCTCTCTCTCTTCTTCCTCTGTAAGTTCAGTAATTATCAGATTTGCCATTTTGAAGCTATTTTCCAGATCTTTTAACTGTGCTTCATTGTTTTTTTTTTTTTTTGTCTTTTGTCTCCTCTAACCGTGTACTTTCAAGTAGGCTGAATTCTTTCTTCTGTTTGATCCACTCTGCTATTAAGAGACTCTGATGCATCCTCCAGTAAGGCAATTGCATTTTTCCACTCCAGAATTTCTGTTTATTTTTATTACTGTAATTTCTTTGTTAAATCTATCTAATAGGATTTTGAATTTTTTCTCTGTGTTATCTTGAATTTCTTAGTTTCCTCAAAAGTTATTTTGAATTCTTGGTCTTAAAAGTCACATATCTCTATCTCTCCAGGGCTGGCTCCTGGTGCCTTACTTAGTTCATTTGGTGAGGTCATGTTTTCCTAGATAATCTTGATGTCTGTGGATGTTTGTCAGTGTCTAGACATCGAAAAGTTAGGTATTGTAGTCTTCATGGTCTGGGCTTGTTTGTACCCTTCCTTCTCGGGAAGGTTTTTCATCTATTCAAAGGGACTTTGCTTTTGTAATCTAAGTTTCTAGTTACTGTAGCTGTATCCGCATTAGGGGGCACTGCAAGCCCAGGAATGCTGTGGTTCTTACAGATTTGTAGAGGTACTGCCTTGGTGGTATTGGATAAGAGCCAGAAGAATTCTCTGAGGCCAGGTTCAGTAGCTCACACCTGCAATTCCAGCACTTTGGGAGGCTGAGCAGGTGGACTGCTTGAGCCCAGGAGTTCAAGACCAGCCTGAGCAACATAGTAAAACCTCATCTCTACAAAACAATACAAAAATTAGCCAGGCATGGTAGTGTGCACCCGTAAGTCCTATCTACTTGGGAGGTTGAGGCAGAAAGATAACTTGAGCCCAGGAGATGGAGGTTGCAATGAGCTGGGATCATGCCATTATACTCCAGCCTGGGAGACAGAGTGAGACTCTGTCTCAAACAAATAAAAAAATAATTATTTTAAAAGAGAATTATCTGGGTTACCAAGCAGAGACTCTTGTTCTCTTCCCTTATTTCTCTCAAATTAATGGACTCCCTCTCTCTGTGCTGAGCTGCCTGAGGCTGGGGAAGCACTGACACAAGCACCCCTGGGGCCACCACCACTGGGACTATGTTGGATCTGACCTGAAGCCAGCACGGTACTAGGTCTTCCCAAGGCCCACTGTAACCACTACCTGGCTACTGCCTATGTTTGCTCAAGGCCCTAGGGCTCTACAACCAGCAGATGGCAAAACCAGCCAGTCTGTGTTCTTCTCTTCAGAGTGGTAAGTTCCCCTGGGCCCTGGCAGGTCCAGAGTTGCTGTCCAGGATCAAGGGCCTTGTGTTGTAAACCTTAAAAATCTACCTGGTACTCTATTCTGCTGTAGCTAAGTTGGCATCAAAACCACAAGACAAAGTCCTTTTCCCTCCCCACTCCTGTTTCTCCAACCAGGGAAGTCTGTCTCCATATCCACCACCCCCAAGGCCCTTGGACAGTATTGCTGATGTTCACTTAAGGCCCAAGGGCTCTTCAGTCAGCTTGTGTGAAATGCTGCCAGACCTGGGACTCACTCTTCAGGGCAGTCGGCTGCCCTCTGGCCCAAGGTAGGTCTAGAAATGCCATCCAAGAGCCAAGGCCTGGAATCGGGGACCCCAAGGGCCCACTTGGTGTTCTTCCCCATTGTGACTGAGCTGGTACCTAAGCTGCAAGACAAAGTCTCCTTTATTCTTCCCTCTACTTTTCTCAAGCAGAAGGAGTTTTTCCTTATAGCCACCACAGTTGTGAATATGCTGGGTCACACCTGAAGTCAGCACATCTCAGAGTCTCACCCAAGGCTCACACTATGCACTACCTGGTTACTGCTGCTGATTATTCAGGACTCAAGAGCTCTTTAGTCAGCAGGTGATGAATTCTGCCACAACTGGGTCCTTCCCTTTAAGGCAGCGGGTTTCCTTCTAGCACAAGGTGTGTCTAGAAATGTCATCAGGGACTACACACTCAGTACAGTGTACACTGCTCAGTACAGTGTACACTGCTCAGGTGCACTAAAATCTCAGAAATTATCACTAAAAACCTTATTCATGTAATCAAATGCCACCTGCTCCCTAAAAATCTATTGAAATAAAAAATAAATTTTTGGCCAGGCACAGTGGCTCATGCCTATAACCAGCACTTTGGGAGGCCGAGACAGGCGGATCACAAGGTGAGGAGTTCGAGACCAGCCCAACCAACATGGTGAAACCCCGTCTCTACTAAAAATACAAAAATTAGCCAGGCATGGTGGCACATGCCTGTAATCTCAGCTATTCAGGAGGCTGAGGCAGGAGAATTGCTTGAACCTGGGAGGCGGAGGTTGCAATGAGCTGAGATCATGCCACCACACTCCAACCTGGGCAACAGAGCGAGATGCCATCTCAAAATAAATAAATAAATTTTTTTAAAAACCTTTTTCTTTAACAAAAACCACCTGTTCCATTTTGCTTGCTGCTCATGGGGCAGGGTATGAAGTTTTCAGAACCTCGGGCCCATAATTATAGACACATTCCTTCCATTAATAACTGAACATTTGTCTGTAAATGCAATTTTGAATGCTGAATCATAATTAAAGCTCTATGGTGGCTGGGCTCAGTGGCTCACATCTGTAATCCCAGCACTTTGGGAGGCCGAAGCAGGTGGATAACTTGAGGTCAGGAGTTTGAGACCAGCCTGACCAACATGGTGAAACCCCATCTCTACTAAAAGTTCAAAAAAATAGTATTTTTTATGGTGGTGGGCACCTGTAATCCCAGTTACTTGGGAAGCTGAGACAGGAGAATCACTTGAACCTGGGAGGCAGAGGTTGCAGTGAGCCGAGATCAGGCCACTGCACTCCAGCCTGGGGGACAGTGACAGAGCCAGAGAGCCAGACCCTGTCCAGAAAAAAAAAAAAGCCTCAATGGTATATTCAAAAAGAAAGGAAGGAAGGAAGAAAGAAAGAAAAATGAAAGAAATAAGGAAAGAGAAAGAAAAGAAATAAAAGAAACGATAAGAAAAGAAAAGAGAAAAGAAAAGTTATCTGGGAGCTAGGGCCTGGAATGCGGAACCTCACAACCCTGCTTGATGCCCTGTCCTACTGTGGCCGAACTGCTTTCCATGTTGCAAGACAAAGTCCTCTTTACTTTTCCCTCTCCTCTCCTCAAGTGCAAGGAAGGGGTCTCTTTTGGAGCTGTGAGCTGTGCTGCCTGGGGTTGAGGGGAGGGGTGATGCAAGTACTCCCTTATCCACTCCAGCATGTGACTCACAAGCTGGGTGTCCCCCAAGTCCACTGGCTCCAAGCCCAGCGCAGCATTGGAGTTTGCCTAGGCATTAGAGTCTTGCCTGGAACTGCAACCTAGACTACCTTTCAGGTTTATTTGGGACCCCAGAGCCTCTTAGCCCACAATGGCAAAGCTCACTGAAACTCAAGTTCTGACTATTGGAATGGGCGATTCCCCTCTGGCTAGGGCTAGTCTAAATGCTTCCTCTGGGTTTTGGCTGAGTTCTGCCTGGTGTTGGCAGCCCTGAGTTCCAATGCAAAGTCCCACAATTGCTGCAGTCTCCCTCCGCCAAGCACACCCCATGTGACACTCATCTTTGTGCCACATTGCCACTGCCAAGAGATGAGGAAGGGGTTGTGCAGGCAATTCAAGACTGTCTTTCCTACCCTCTTCAGTGCCTTTCAGTGATATGATGTTAAAGCCAGGTATTGTGATCATTAACCTGATTGTTGGTTCTTAACAAGGTGCTTTTTTGTGGAGATAGTTGTTAAATTTGGTGTTTTTGTCAGGAGGGTAATCAGTGGAGGCTTCTATGCAGCCATCTTGCTCCACCTCCTTGGTCAATAGTATTTTTTTTATAAATAATTATTTTTATAAATTTTTGTCTGAGATTTGTTTTAAAATAATTTAGTCATGAGTTGGTAACTACTGAAACTGAAGAACAGATATATAAGAGTCATCTTCTGTAGCTTATATGTGGGTTTGTATATAGTTAAAATTTTAGAAATGAAAATGTTTTAGTAAATTACCTACTTGTTTAAAAGTATCTTTGACATTTCCCCAACCAAAGATAATGAAAGAATTAGAAAAGTTGACCTAGAGGGAAAAACTAAAAGAATTAGTATGAGCTTTGCCCAGATACAAGTGAAAGTCAATCTGATCAAGTATCTGGAATGGTTATATAATAAACAAACTTTGTTTTCTTTCTCATTTCCCAAGTAATTGAAGACAAGAAAACTTTTCTTCATTGTAGAAACTTACATGATAGAATAGGTAATAGGATTGATTATAACTTCTAATAGAAGATTGAATCAATTATAATCAAATAAAGTATAACTTCTAATGTAGGGTAAACATCACGTCATTTAAGGCTTTTAAAGTAACCTGTATATAACCTACTTTATATGTTCAGAACAATGTCTGAAAACCCAGCTGATGGCTGTGGAATCAGAAGGGGAACATTATGAAGTAGGAGAGGGTTATCTATTGAAATTTAGCCTTATCTATAAAGTTTTATTTTATTTTTCACTTTTTATATGGGGGAGGTGTGAGGGGAATGCATTTTTGTTACTGTGAATAGGAATAAATCTTTTTTGAAGTAACCCTTCTCTTCTGAGCAATGCTTTATAGACAAGGCATAGAGAAATTCCCATGTTTAGCTACTTTCATTACTGCCTAGCAGGGGAATGGCAAAGCACCTAAATCATGTGTGCACCCTGATAATGATGATTGATAATGAATTAGTGCCTTTCACCCAGAGGAATCAATGCTGGGTCTTTCTAGAGGAATTAGATCAACTTTGTGAGCCTGATAATAAAGTTTCCTGGGCTTTAAAGTGTTCTGTGAATCATAAACCTTTCAAAGAAAACACATAGATTCCTACATCCTAAGGAGTATGTACTGAATGAATATTAGTTTTTCTACACAATATCCCATTTTCTCTTCTTCTGGTAAAAGCAGATCAATTTTCGTTAGGCAAACCACCCTTTCTTCACAGTTAAGTTCATGAGGCTTAAGTAAGGATAAACTTCCTCCTCTCCTCAATTAAGGCCACCAAATAAGAGTCAGAGATTGCAGATTGTCTACAGAAGGAACATGAAAATATAAACTCTGACAAAGAGAGTCATCCCTGAAACTTTTGAGAATGAGGCACTGATAGAATTTTAGGTCATGTTTTCTAGTGACCATTTTTTTTCACTTTATAGGAAGATCTTGCCTGAAAAGGAGACCAACACAAAAGAACATAAATGAGAGAGATGTCACATAAATGTGACATCACATGGGGCTCTGAACTCGATGTGCTATTTTCTTGTTTAACTTAGAGTTGGTGTGGCTAGGCATAATAATGGTCCCCGAAGGTGCCCACATCCCCAGAACCTATGAATGTTACCTTACACGGTAAAAGGAACTGTGCGGAACTGTGCAGATGTGATTAAGCTAAGCATCTTAGCAGGGAGAGATTATCCTGGATTATCCAGGCGGCCCAATGTAATCACAAGGATTCTTAAAAGACAGAGGAAAGAGGTCGAAGTCAGAGATAAGAAGTGACAACAGAAATAGAGGTCAGAGTGATGCAGGGAAAGGGGCAGGAGTCAAGGGATACGGGCAGCCAATAAAAGATAGAAAAGACAAGGAAACAAATTCTCCCCCAGAGCCTCAAAAAGGAACATGGCCCTGCTGACTTTAGCCTACCCAGCTTGATTTTTGGACTTTTGACTCCAGAATTGTAACAGAAAAAAATTGTGTGGCATTGAGCAACTCAGTTCATAATATTTTGTTACAACAGCAGTAGGAAAGGAAGCAGTTATCATTCTGGCACTTATAACTGCTTATGATTATTGTTCCTAATGATTATTGTGCCCATGAACAATTCAAAACCAGTTATGAACAAGAAGCTCAACCTCCTAAATGCATCTCCACACTTACTAAAAAATGCAAAGCTTCAGGAGTGAAGTTATTGAAAACATGAATCCAATCTCAGATTTGATTCTAAAGTGGAGCCAAAATTAACTTTTAATGGTGTAATTACTTTGAGTATATTTTAACACCAGAGAGCAATGGCTTATCCAAACAAAATAGAGGTGTTCTTATTGGGATAAATACAGATTTTCTGTAAATCTAGTTTAATGTCTACATTGATAATTACCACAAAGCTGAAAAGTACAGAAGAAAATTCCTATAGGGACATTTCCCCAAAATGTTAAGCTGATTAAAAGAATGTGATAAGAATATGATGTGAATCAAGCAGGACATACACTTTGCAACCAATGACATCAAGATTGACTTTTAGTTTTCTTTTATGTTGACCTGCTCTTCAAAGAAAAGTGAGCCAAAATTTTAGAGTAGAAGGAGATAAATATTGAGAATTTGGAAATAGCCTTAAAATGTAAGAAATGCAAATGAAGGGAAAAGTCAGCTGTGGATTCATAGCTTGATGGGAAGAGAAAGGAAATTAAAGAAAAAAGAACTGGAATTATAAACTTCAGAACCCTGACCATCTATCTGTTTCCTTCCTCATCTCCTACCTCAAACTTAATGGGGAAAATAAGAAAAAAGACTGTCTCAGCCTGTTCAGCCTACTATAACAAAATACCTTAGACTGGGTAATTTGTAAACAATAGAAATTTATTTTTCATAGTTCTTAAGGCTGGGAAGTCCAAGATCAAGGTGCCAAAGATTTGATGTCAGGTGAGAGCCTGCCTATTCCTCACAGATTGCACCTCTTGCTGTGTCCATACATGGCAGAAGGGGCAAGGCAATTCCCTATTAACTCTTTTATAAGGGTACCAATCCCATTCATGAGAGCTGAGGCTTTACTACTTCATCGCTTCCCAAAAGGACCCACCTCTTAATACTATCACACTGGATATTAGGTTCCAACATAGGAATTTTTGAAGGACTCCAACATTCACACCATAGCAAAGACCAAAAGGGGAAGAAAGAAGGGAATGGGATGATGAAAGGGGTAGCTCTACAATAATTTTCAGCCACTCCAGTTTGGACACCTGAAGCATTTAATCGGTTGAAGGAAAAAAGGCAACAAAACAAAAATGACTGTAGAAGAACGATTTTAAAAATCATTAAATTCCTCACAAAATTAGAAACAATCTAAAAGGAAAATCCAGAAACATTTTATGTGGTGTTTGGTTTTGTTTTATAATGCTCACTAGACGCTAGCTCAGGTGCTGGGGACACAGGCTAGTGGAGGATTGTGGAAGGGAACAGGATAATTCCTCCTGCAAGGAGGTTATATTCAACTGGAGTTATATAGAACTAAAGAAGAAATGTTATTCCTTTTTTCTCTCCCCCTGCTCTACCATTCATCTTTTCCCCACTCCTACATACCTAATTTAAACTGAGGAGCCCCAGCTACCAAGAGGCTGAGACAAGAAGACCATTTGAGCCCAGACGTTCAAGGCTGCAGTGATCTATAATCAAACCACTGCACTCCAGCCTGGGTGACAAAGCAGGACCTCATCTCTAAAAAAAAAAATAAATAAACTGAGAGCCCTTTTAAAGTAGTCAAAGTCACCTGGCCAATATGGTGAAACTCTGTCTCTACTAAAAATGCAAAAATTAGCTGGGCGTGGTGGGGCACGCCTGTAGTCCCAGCTACTCAGGAGGCTGAGGCAGGAGAATCGCTTGAACCTGGGAGGCAGAGGTTGCAGTGAGCCGAGATCACACCACTGTATTCCAGGCTGGCGACAGAGCAAGATTCCGTCTCAAAAAAAAAAAAAAAAAAAAGTAGTCAAGGTCAATGCCTAATAGAAACAGAGTTTGTAGACAGTGACAATTCTCAATCAATCAACAATTTTTTAGTTATTTCTAGATAAATACACTAAAAGCTTACCATAATTGTCCTCAAATAATTTTTACATAATTGTGTGTTAAAGTAATTTCAGTGAGATCAGTCTTATTCTCTGCTGCATATCCAGCATCAAGACAGTGCCTGACACATAGTAGATGCTAAATAAACATGTGTTAAATCAAGGAGAAATACAAAGAAACCATGGGCTATTAATTTTTGTCATGGAGAAAAGACATAGAAAAAGAAAGACCTGAAAAAACACATGATACTAATCAAATACGTGATACAGCTCAGATCAGTGATACAGTTTACTCTGGTGTAAAAGAGGAGAAAATTCTGTGGTTTTACATTTGAAATACAAGTATTTAGTAGCTACTCCTCTAAAATGCGTGTGAAACTAGCAATTTTTTTCACTTGGGCTTAGAAAAGGAGTATTTATTGTATGTCAATGACTAGAACTGCACTGTCCAATACAGTAGCCACTTGCCATATGTGGTTCTTTTCATTGAAATTAAATTTAAAATTATATAACTCATTTGCATTAGCCACATTTCAAGCGCTCAACAGCCACATGAGTCTAGTGGCTACATATTAGGCAGTGCAGATGTAGAACATGACCATCATCATGGAAAATCCTATTTTATGGTTCTGGTCCATACCATGATGCATTATAACATAGAAGCAGCCAGAATTTTACAAGTTAGAGAAATAAGACACAAGCTCACACACATACAAAGTTATATAAAGTGCTCCATATCAACCCAGTATCTACAGTGACCAAATCAGTATTTTCTCTGATTTCACTTTCTCTCAAATATTTTCATTTATTTAATACAGATAATTGTGCGTATTTAAAGTCTAGCAACGACTGAGAAACCCCAACACCATTTGACATCATCAGCCACTTCTTTTTATTTAGTCCTTCAAAGCCTGAGACTATCTCTTCAAGTTATATCTGCTAACTCTTGGCATTTGTGGACTTGTGCATTCCTCTGATGGGCACTGGTTGAAGTCTTGCCTCTAGTTGACAATTCACCTTTAGAACTGACTATGTACTAGACCTCAGCAACACATCTGCCAAGCCATAATTAGCCAGATAAATATGCATCTTATTTCTAAAGGTCCACAGAAGCATGTGTATCCAAACTGACAAGTCTCTGGTATTAAATTATTCCCTAGACTTTGCACTTCAGGAGGATATCTAATAGACAAAGATTGATTCACCAATTAAATAAAATCTGCATGTTCTAAATCAAAAACAAGCTCATTGAGGTTTATTTAGCTAGAAATCCCTTGCTAAATTATTGTTTAAAATAAGACATAAACAGGGAAAACACCATTGCATGATGAGTAATTAGAAAAATGAATGACTTTTTGACCAAATTAGAGGTTGAAGTGAAAATTCCTGAGGATGAAAAATAAAGCAAATGCATGTGTGTTATTAATATTATATATGTGTCCCTAGGTGTGCTACAACATCTACGATTTGATGGCTATATTTGTTGAATACAAAAAAAATTATTAGATATGAATAAATTTGGAAATACTTGCATACATTCTTTGTCTTACTTATCTTATTCCTAATAAATTAGAGACTTCCTTCTTCTAGATAGGAGTAATATAAAACCAAGAAGATAAACTTGGAAAAGAATATGACCTTTGGTGAAAATAGCACTAATTATTTACCAACTGCCCAAGTGAAAAAGAGTAAAAGAGAAAGAGTTCTAACAATGGGACTACCCAAATACAAGAAGTCTATTGCTCCTTCTAAAACACAAATATTGCCAGGCATGATGGCTCACACCTGTAATCCCAACACTTTGGGAAGCCAAGATGGGCAGACTGCTTGAGCTGGGGAGTCTGAGCCCAGCCTGGGCAACATGGTGAAACCCCATCTCTACAAAAAAATACAAAAATTAGCCAAGCATGGTGGCGCACAGCTGTAGTCCCAGCTACTCAAGAGACTGGGATGGGAGGACCAACTGAGACCAGGAGTTAGAGGCTGCAGTGAGCTTTGATGGCACCCCTGCACTCCAGCCTGGGCAGCAGAGTGAGACTCTGTCTCAAAAAAACAAAACAAATAAAAAACATTAAATGACTTTCATAGGGATTAGCAAATCCTGGTCTGCTTAGCAACATCCTGAAAATCTGAAACCCTCGCTTTGCAGAGGGAGCCCAAAGTGACCACTCTTAAGAAGGCACATGAGATCATATTTTCAAACAGGCAATGTAATGAATGAGCTCATAAAAGTTTTTCATGCCCTACTAATTTTGATGATAGAAGTCACATTTGATTACCCTGCTTAAACATCCATTGTCAAGAGCAACTTAGGAAGACAGAAATGCCCTCTCTTACTGCCAAACTGCCCCTTAGACTTATTTAGAATCTTATCAATGTTTAAGGTTTTTCTCTCAGGGTATGAATTATCTGTTTTATAAAGGCATTCCCAAAAATGCTTTATATACTTGAAGAGAGCTCCAATATATAGTTATTGGAGGAAAAAAAGACAATTTTAGCATTTATTTTCCAAAAATTTGACTTTGCATTTCTATGGAGAGGAGGAAGCCAGAATTTTCCTTCAAAGATTTGCTGTTAAAATAAGGAACATGCCACTTTCCAGCAATGGACCTGGCTAGATGGCTAAGGAAAAAAATAGCTAGCAATCTCTCCATCCAATATTTGAGGCTAACTTACATAAATATTACTGACATACAATAAAACAATTGTTTTTATGCTCAACCACTAAAACAACTTAAAATTATAATAGCTACCATTCTTTGAGCGATTTGTTTGTGGCAGGCACTGGCTTCAGCACATTACAAATATAATTAACAACTCTATTAAATAGGTATTATTAGTCCAATGTTCAGATGAAAATATTGAGACTCAGATTGCTTAAAAGATATGTCAGGTTTAAATAGCTATGAACCAGCAGAGATCAGATTTATACCACAGTCAAATCCTGACTCTAAACTTTGAGTGTTTCCGTAGTGCTTCTCAAATTGTCCACATTATGAATTTATACAATTTTCTCATTTAAAAGAAAAACAAATTTTTATTTCCCATTCTCCTTACTTTTAAAATGGTATTGGTACTATCTTCTGGTACTATCTTCAACATTGTTGTTGTAAGATAAAATTAAAGTAGAGGGTGCAGTGGCTCAAGCCTGTGAACCCAGCACTTTGGAAGGCTGAGGTGAGAGGATCACTTGAGGCCAGGAATTCGAGACCAGCCTGAGCAACATAGCAAGACACCATCTCTACAAAAAAAAAAAAAAAAATTTAATTAGCCAGGCATGGTGCACGCACCTGTAGTGAGCTTCCTGGGAGGCTAGGGCAAGAGGATTGCTTGAGCCCAGGAGTATAAAGCTGCATGCAATAAGTTAGGATCGCAACACTGCACTCCAGCCTGGACAACAGAGTGAGAGTTTATCTCTAAAAAAACAAAGAAAGAAAGATGATCTTCTCATCTCAATTCCCCTGTAGAAACTGGTAACATTAGTCACCTTCAGAAGGCAGTCTGTGATTGTAGAAAAGGAAAGGAAGGGAGAATTTTCACTACATGCCCCTTTTACTTTTTTAGCCATGTAACTACATTAACTGATCAAAGAAATAAATAAAATTTAATTTTTAAAGATAATTTTCTAGATTCTACATATAAGTGAGATCATACAGTACCCATTTTTCTGTGTCTGCCTTATTTCATTTAACATAATTTCCTCCAGTATCATCCATGTTGTTACAAATGGCAGGATTTCCTTGTTTCAGAGCTGAATGATACTCCATTGTATCTACATAGCACATTTTCTATAAATATTCATCTGTTCATAGACACTTAGGCTGTTTCCATATCTAGGCTACTGTGAATAATGCTGCAATGAAAACCCAGATAGCTCTTTTTTTTTTTTTTTTTTTTGAGACAGTGTTTCACTCTCTCGCCTAAGTTAGAATGCAGTGGCGTGATCTCGGCTCACTGCAGCCTCAACCTCCTGGGCTCAAGTGATTCTCCTACCTCAGCCTCCGGAGTAACTGGGATTACAGGCACGTCCCTCCATGTCAGGCTAACATTTTGTATTTTTAGTAAAGACAGAGTTTCGCTATGTTGCCTAGGCTGGTCTCAAACTCCTGGACTCAAGCAATCCACCCCCCTCGGCCTCCCAGAGTGCTGGGTTTACAGGCATGAGCCACCGCACCCAGCCAGATATCTCTTTGAGACAATGATTTCATTTCCCAAAAAGTCAAACTTATAGAAGCAGAGACTAGAACAGTGGCTGCCAAGGGCTTGGGGGTGGAGGAGCTGAAGAGATACTGGTCAATGGGTACAAATTTTCACTTACAAAGTGAATAAGTTCTGAGGATCTAATGTACAAGAAAGTGACCATGGTTAATAACACTGTGTTGTTTACTTAAAATTTGATAAAAGAACAGTTTTTCAGTGTCTTCTCCATACAAACACACACACACACAGCACTTACATAGAAAATAGTAACTATGGATGATGATAAATGTGTTAATTTGGTTGTAGCAATTATTTCACAATGTATACATACATCGAATTATGTTGGAAATATTGAATATATACATTTTTATTTGCAGTTATATTTCAATAAAACTAGAAAAAAATCAAGAGTAACCTGGGTAGTAATAATGGATTTCAGTTCTATCTATCAATCTGAATTCATGCTTAGCTTAATATAGATACAGATATGTATAGATACCTATGTATGCATGGGCTAGTATATGCACATATAGTTTTTGCTCTGAAGCTGAGAAGGCCTAAAGAAGTAGCAACAAAAACTCATTAGGTCCCAGAACTTGGTTTCTTTTTTTTTTCTTTTCTTTTTTTTTTTTTTTGAGATGGAATCTTGCTCTGTTGCTCAGGCAGGAGTCCAATGGCACAATCTTGACTCACTGCAACCTCCACCTCCCGGGTTCAGGCGATTCTCCCGCCTCAGCCTCCCAAGTAGCTGGGATTACAGGCAAGCACCAACCATTTCCAACAAAAGGAATAAGGGATCCTCGAAGAAATGGCTGGTTTAAGCCTGGGGAAGGAAATATACAAGATAAGCCTGGAGCATCTTGTGTCAAAAAGTAAGGAAGAGCTGAAAATAAAAACAAAAAGCCACATTGCTATAGACACTGTGAGACACAGCAGGGGGTCCCTTTTGGGGATCCTGTAAATCTCAAGCATGAACACAAAGGAAAATCCTGAAATTCCTTCAAGCGAAATCCCAGGCATCTAGTTAGCCCCAGAAGTGAATTTAAGTAACTTGTTAAGCAAGAAGGAAATCGTAGCCTAAAACAAAAGCCAAGGAAATTACAGTTCCAGAGATTTTTGCTTTCCCTATAGAAACTAAGAATAACAACGTATGTCACTGAGTTGTCTTTCATGAGCTTGTACTCCCACTTAGGACCCCCACAAATGGATCCATTGGCACGTATACCCCCAATAAAGAGGACGTGAAGACTAAACTTTATTCACCCTTTATTCTGTTTCTTTCTGAGGGGCTTGGAGAAAAAAAGTTCCCCTAGCCAGGCCAGTTAATATTTTTCCACGGACCCCAAATTTTTAAACAAAGCTTCTCTTCTTAACCAATGGCAAATCAGAAGTTCTTGAATCTACCTACAACCTGTAAACCACCACTGCAAGATATCCTGCCTTTTTAAGCTCAAACCAACATGTAACCACCATATTGATTTATTATTTTGCCTATAACTTCTGCTTTTCTGAAATTTACCCTTGCCTTAAAAAACTCATTGGGGAGTCTAGACTTGGGCATTTAGCTGTCTGATCTTCCTTGTGTAGTACTATGCAATAAACATCTTCCTTTCTAGCACTGCAAAAACCTCAGTGTAGGCATCTGTTTTTACTGTGCCAGACAAGTGGACCCCAGTTCAGTTCTATAACAACAGGAGCCACTGAAAGAGCTCTCAGTAGCCAAAAATGGAAGGAATTAAGCAAAAAAATAAATAAAGTAGTATTGGATTATAACTCAAAGTATAAAATAAATATCCTAGTCCCTACAAACATAAATAAGGAGATTTTGGTGAACATCAGCAACCATAAACTGTGTTTATAATACGTATCCTTGATATGACGAGATGAAAATGGCACTTTACCTCTGTGGTCTTCCTCCCAATAACTCACAAACCTGTCTTATCATGAGGAAAACATCAGTTAAATTCAAATAGTGGGGACTAGAGAGGATCATGGTGGATGGGAGGCAGGACTGGATTGCAGCTCCCACTCGGACGGACAGAGCAGCATGTGGAGGCTCACTTCATGAACTTTTGCTCTAGAACTACTGCAGGAATAAATCAGGAAAGCTGAGAGAACCCACAGACCCACTGAAGGAGGCAAATTGCTCCTGCACGACCCGGGAGACACCACAAATACTGTGAGTGCCCAAACGGTGAAAATGGGAAAGGGGGATTGTCTGCCCTCGAACATACACCCTCAATGGGGAATCTCAAGGTCTAGCGAATGGGAGAAGATTCTAACCTCACCTGGAGCTGAGTCAATTTAGAGAGCAGAACAAAACACAGTGGTAGAAACAGCAGCAGGAAAAGCCCTGTGGGCTCTCTGGGTCTCCTAAGAAACCATTTCTGCCTTGCCTCACAGGGGTCCCTGGAGCAGGCTGCCTGGGGGTACTTGGAAAAGGCCACAGGGAGAAGGAAACCTCCAGCTGAACTTTGTAACAATTTCAACCAAATGAGAAGTCTCCCGGCCAGAACTCAGGGGAGGGTGTGAATCTGGTGTGCAGACTCCACAGGCGGAAAGTACGAAAGCCCTGCATGCTTTTGCAGCTGGGAGACTGGTAGCCTGGGGCAAGTTCTCAGCTCTGCTTGCCCACTGCCTGGAAACAAACTCAGTGCTATTGTGGGGATACAGGGGAAGAGTGGAAGTGAGACCAGCCTTTTTGGTTGCAAGGGAACAGGGTAAGGCCTGTGACTGCTGGCTTTCCCCCACTTCCATGACAACCTGAATGACACAGCAGAGCCAGCCATAAGCCTCTTGGGAACATAACTGCATTGACCTGGGAACCACACCCTCATCCCACACAGCAGCCCAAGCAAGACCCGCTCAAGGAGAGTCTGAGCTCAGATATGCCTAGCCCTGCCCCCACCTGATAGTCCTCCCCTACCCACCTTAGTAGCTGAAGACAAAGGGCATATACTCTTGGGAGTTCTAGGGCCCCGCCCACCACCTGATCCTCCCCATACTACCACAGCTAATGATCTGTTGAATGCACCACCTCCTGGCAGGAGGTCCACCAGTACAAAAATAGTGAATTAAACAGCCAAAACTAAGGACCCTCACAGAGTCCATTTCACCCCCCTGTCACTTCCACCAGAGCAGGTGCTGGTATCTACAGCTGAGAGACCCATAGATGGTTCTTATCACAGGACTCTGTACAGGCAACCCCCAGTACCAGCCCAGAGCCTGGTAGACCTGCTGGGTGGCTAGATCCAGAAGAGAGATGACAATCACTATAGCTTGGCTCCCAGGAAGCCACATCCCTAGGAAAAGAGGGAGAGTACTATATCAAGGGAACACCCATGGGACAAAAGAATCTGAACAACAGCCTTCAGCCATCTGACAGAGCCTACCAAAATGAGAAGAAACCAGAAAACCAACTCTGGTAATATGACAAAACAAGGTTCATTAACACCCAAAAAAAATCACACTAGCTCACCAACAATGGATCCAAACCAAGAAGAAAATCCCTGATTTACCCGAAAAAAAATTCAGAAGGGCAATCATTAAGCTAATCAAGGAGGCACCAGAGAAAGGCAAAGCCCAATGTAAGGAAATTTTTTTAAATGATACAAGAAATGAGAGGGGAAATCTTCAAGGAAATAGATAGCATAAATAAAAAACAATCAAAGCTTCAGGAAACAATGGACACACTTATAGAAATGCAAAATGCCCTGGAAAGTCTCAGCAATAGAATCGAATAAGCAGAAGAAAGAACTTCAGAGCTTGAAGACAAGGTTTTCAAATTAATCTAATCCAACAAAGACAAAGAAAAAAAGAAAATATGAACAAAGCCTCCAAGAAGTCTGGGATTATGTTAAACAACCAAACTTAAGAATAATCAGAGTTCCTGAGAAAGAAGAGAAATCTAAAAGTTTGGAAAACATATTTGGGGGAATAATCAAGGAGAACTTTCCGAGCCTTGCTAGAGACCTAGACATCCAAATACAAGAGGCACAAAGAACACCTGGGAAATTCATCTCAAAAAAATCATCGCCTAGGCACACTGTCACCAGGTTATCTAAAGTTAAGATGAAGGAAAGAATCTTAAAAACTGTGAGTCAATAGCACCAGGTAACCTATAAACTAAAACCTATCAGATTAACAGCAGATTTCTCAGCAGAAACCCCGCAAGCTAGAAGGGATTGGGGCCCTATCATCAGCCTCCTCAAACAAAACAATTATCAGCCAAGAATTTCACATCCAGCTAAACAAAGCTTAATAAATGAAGGAAAGATACAGTCTTTTTCAAACAAACAGATGCTAATTCACCACTACCAAGCCAACACTACAACAACTACTAAAAGCTCTAAATCTTGAAATGAATCCTGAAACATATCAAAACAGAACCTCTTTAAAGCATAAGCCTCCCAGGACCTATAAAACAAAAATACAATTTTAAAAAAAAAAGGTATACAGGCAACAAATAGCATGATGAATGGAATAGTACCTCGTATCTTAATACTAACATTGAATGTAAATGGCCTAAGTGCTACACTTAAAAGATACAGAATTGCAGAATGGATAAGAATTCACTAACCATCTGCTGCCTTCAAGAGACTAATCTAACACATAAGGACTCACATAAACTTAAGGTAAAAGGGTGGAAAAAGACATTCCATGCAAATGGACATCAAAAGCAAGCAGGATTTGCTATTTTTATATCAGACAGAACAAACTTTAAAGCAACAGCAGTTAAAAAAACAAAGAGGGGCATTATATAATGATAAAAAGGCCTTGTCCAACAGGAAAATATCACTATCCTAAATATATATGCACCTAACACTGGAGCTCCCAAATTTATAAAACAATTACTACTAGACCTAAGAAATGAGATAGACAACAACACAATAATAGTGGGGGACTTCAATACCTCACTGACAGCACTAGACAGGTCATCAAGACAGAAAGTCAACAAAGAAACAATGGATTTAAACTATACCCTAGAACAAATGTACTTAACAGATATTAACAGAATATTCTAGCCAACAACCACAGAATATATATTCTATTCAACAGCTCATGGAACTTTCTCCAAGATAGACCATATGATAGGCCACAAAACAAGCCTTAATAAATTTAAGAAAACTGAAATTATGTCAAGCACTCTCTCACACCACAGGGAACTAAAACTGGAAATCAACGCCAAAAGAAACCTTCAAAACCATGCAAATACATGGAAATTAAATAACCTGCTTTTGAATGATCATTGGGTCAACAATGAAATCAAGATGGAAATTTAAAAATTCTTTTTTTTTTTTTTTGAGATGGAGTCTCACTCTGTTGCCCAAGCTGGAGTGCAGTGGCATGATCTTGGCTCACTGCAACCTCCGCCTCACAGGTTCAAGCAATTCTCCCTGCCTCAGCCTCCCAGGTAGCTGGGATTACAGGCGCCCGCCACCATGCCTGGCTAATTTTTGTAGTTTTAGTAGAGACAGGGTTTCGTCATGTTGGCCAGGCTGATCTTGAACTCCTGACCTCAGGTGATCTGCCTGTCTTGGCCTCCCAAACTGCTGGGATTACAGGCGTGAGCCACTGCACCCAGCGGGAAATTTAAAAATTCTTTGAACTGAATGATAATAGTCACATAACCTATCAAAACCTCTGGGATACCACAAAGGTGATGCTAAGAGGAAAGTTCATAACTCTAAATGCCTACATCAAAAAATCTGAAAGACCACAGACAGACAATCTAAAGTCACACCTCAAGAACTAGAGAAACAAGAACAAACCAAACCCAACCCTAGCAGAAGAAAGGAAATAACCAAGGTCAGAGCAGAACTAAATGAAATTGAAACAAAAAAAAAAAAATAGAAAAGATAAATGAAATAAAAAGCTGGTTCTTTGAAAAGATAAATAAAATTGATAGACCATTAGCAAGATTAACCAAGAGAGAAAATCCAAATAAGCTCAATTAGAAATGAAATGGGAGATATTACAACTGAGAACACATAAATAGAAAAGATTATTCAAGACTACTATGAACACTTTTATGCACATAAACAACAAAACCTAGAGGAGATGGGTAAATTCTTGGAAAGATACAACCCTCCTAGTTTAAATCAGGAAGAATTAGATACCATGAACAGACCAGTAACAAGCAGCAAAATTGAAATGGTAATTTAAAAATTACCAAGAAAAAAAGGCCAGGACCAGATAAATTCACAGCTGAATTTTACCAGACATCCAAAGAAGAATTGGTACTAATCCTTTTGACACTATTCCACAAGATAGAGAAAGAAGGACCCCTTCCTAAATCATTCTATGAAGCCAGTATCACCCTAATACCAAAGCCAGGAAAGGACATAACTAAAAAAGAAACTACCGACCAATATCCCTGATGAACATAGATGCTAAAATCCTTAACAAAATACTAGCTAACCTAATCCAATAAGATATCGAAATGTAATATACCATGATCAAGTGGGTTTCATACCAGGGATGCAGGATTAACATATGCAAATCAATAAATGTGATACACCACATAAACATAATTAAAAACAAAAATATTACATGATCATCTCAATAGATGCAGAAAAAGCATTCAACAAAATCCAGCTTCCCTTTATGATTAAAACTCTCAGCAAAATCAACATACAAGGGACATACCTCAATATAATAAAAGCCATCTATGACAAACCCACAGCCAACATAATACTGAATGGGGAAAAGTTGAAAGCATTCCCTCTGAGAACTGGAACAAGACAAGGATGCCCACTCTCACCACTCCTCTTCAACATAGTACTGGAAGTCCTAGCCAGAGCAATCAGACAAGATAAAGAAATAAAGAGCATCCAAATCGGTAAAGAGGAAGTCAAACTGTCACTGTTTGCTGCTTATATGACTGTACATCTAGAAAACCCTAAAGACTCTTCAAAAAAGCTCCTAGAACTGTTAAAAGAACTCAGCAAAGTATCCGAATACAAAATTAATGTACACAAATCAGTAGTTCTGCTATACACCAACAGCAACCAAGCTGAGAATCAAATCAAGAACTCAACCCCTTTTGCAATAGCTGTAAAAATAAAATAAAATAAAATAAAATACTCAAGAACATACCTAACCAAGAAGGTAAAAGACATCTACAAGGAAAACTACAAAACACTGTTGAAAGAAATCACAGACAACACGAACAAATGGAAACACAGCCCATGCTCATGGATGGGTAGAATCAATATTATGAAAATGACCATACTGCCAAAAGCAATCTACATATTCAATGCAATTTCCCTCAAAATACCACCATCATTCTTCACAGAACTAGAAAAAAACAATCCTAAAATTCATTTGGAACAAAAAACAAGCCCGCATAGCCAAAGTAAGACTAAGCAAAAAGAACAAATCTGGAGGCATCACATTACCTGATTTCAAACTACACTATAAAGACATAGTCACCAAAACATCATGGTATTGGTATAAAAATAGGCACATAGACCAATGGAACATAATAGAGAACCCAGAAATAAAGTCAAATACTTACAGCCAACTGATTTTTGACAAAGTAAACAAAAACATAAAATGGGGAAATGACACTGTATTCAACAATGGTGCTGGGATAATTGGCAAGCCACATGTAGGAGAATGAAACTGGATCCTCGTCTCTCACCTTATACAAAAACTAACTCAAGATGGATCAAGGACTTAAATCTAAAACCTCAAACTATAAAAATTATAGAAGATAGCATCAGAAAAACCCCTCCAGACATTGGCTTAGGCAAGGATTTCATGACCAAGAACACAAAAGCAAATGCAATAAATCAAAGATAAATTGCTGGGACTTAATTAAACTAAAGAGCTTTTGCACAGCAGAAGGAACAGTCAGCAGAGTAAACACACAACCCACAGAGTGGAAGAAAATCTTCACAATCTATACATCCGACAAAGGACTAATATCCAGAATCTACGACAATCTCAAACAAATTAGCAAGAAAAAAATCAAACAATCCCACCAAAAAGTGGGCCAAGGACATACATAGACAATTCTCAAAAGAAGATATACAAATGGCCAAGAAACATATGAAAAAATGCTCAACATCATTAGTTATCAGGGAAGTGCAAATCAAAACCACAATGCAATACCACCTTACTTCTGCAAGAATGGCCATAATCAAAAAAATCAAAAAATAATAGATGTTGGTGTGGATGTGGTGAACAAGGAAAACCTCTACACTGCTAATGGTAATGTAAGCTAGTACAACCATTATGGAAAACAGCGTGGAGGTTCCTTAAAGAACTAAAAGTAGAACTATCATTTGATCCAGCAACCCCATTACTGGGTACCTACCCAGTCATTATACAAAAACGATACTTGCACACACCTGTTTATAGCAGCACAATTCGCAATTGCAAAAATGTGGAACCAACCCAAATACCCATCAAACAACGAGTAGATAAAGAAATTGTGGTGTGTGTGTGTGTGTGTGTGTGTGTGTATGCATGTGTACATATATATGAAATTGTGGTATATATGGTATATATATAGAAAGAATTGTGATGTATATATCTCACAATATATATATGATGGAATACTACTCAGCCATAAAAAAGAATGAGTTGATGGCATTTGCAACAACCCGGATGAGATTGGAGACTATTATTCTAAGTGAAGTAACTCAGGAATGGAAAACCAAACATCGTATCTTCTCATTCATAAGTGGGAGCTAAGCTATGAGGATGCAAAGGCATAAGAATTACATAATGGACTTTGGGGGCTCTGGGGTAAGGGGTGGAGGGGGTGAGGGTAAAAAGACTACAAATAGGGTAGAGTATATACTGTTTGGGTGATGGGTGCACCAAAATTTCACAAATTACCACTAAAGAACTTACTCATGTAACCAAACACCACCTGTTCCCCATAACCTACGGAAATAAAAAATAACAGCTATAAATATATGGATTAATTTCTGCATTCTCCATTTTATTCCATTGGTCTGTATGTCAAATAGTAGGACATCCTGTAAAACATGTGACTAGTATTTCTCAAAACTGTGAAGGTCGTCAGAACCATAGGAAAGTCAGAAAAACTGTCACAGCCAGGAGAAGCCTAGAGAGATACAACAACTAAAAGTGATGCAGTATCCTGGATGGGATTCTAAAGTAGAAAACGAGCATTAGGGGCTGGGCGTGGTGGCTCACGCCCATAACCCCAGCACTTTGGGAATCCAAGATGGGTGGATCACTTGAGCCCAGGAGTTCAAGACTGGCCTGTGCAATATGGCAAAACCCTGTCCCTACTAAAAATTTAAAAATTAGTTAGGTGTGGTGGTGTGTGCCTATGGTCCCAGCTACTCAGGAGGATGAGGTGGGAGGATCACTTGAACCTGGGAGGTCGAGGCTGCAGTGAGCCATCATCATGCCACTGCACTCCAGCCTGGGTGACAGAGCAAGACCCGTCTCAAAAAAATAAAAGAAAGAAAAGAAAAGAAGAAAAAAAAATAGGTAAAAACTAAGGAAATAAAAAGAACTATGGACTTTAGCTAATAATAACGTGTCAATGTTGGTTCATTAATTATGACATGTATCATACAAATGTAAGACAATAAGAAGGAAAACTGGATGTAGGGTATATAGGAACTCTGTACTACTTTCTTAATTGTTCTGAAATTCCAAAACTGCTATGAAAAGTAAAATCTGAGCCAGGCACGGTGGCTCACACCTGTAATCTCAGCACTTTGGGAGGCCAAGGAGGGTGGATCACTAGAGGCCAGGTGTTCGAGACCAGCCTAGCCAACATGGTAAAACCCCGTCTCTACTAAAAATACAAAAATTAGCCAGGTGTGGTGGCTGGTGCCCGTAATCCCAGCTACTCAGGAGGCTGAGGCAGGAGAATCGCTTGAACCCGGGAGGCTGCAGATGCAGTGAGCCAAGATCACACCACTGCACTCTAGCCTGGGTGACAAAGTGAGACTCTGTCTTAAAAAATAAAAATAAATAAATAAATAAATAAATAGTATTTAAAAATGAGAAATATATGAAACAATGGTTTTCAGATATGTGAAAATGGCACAGGGATGTGATTCTTGAAAGAAAGCAAACAATGTGAGCCCTAAAATTGCTTCACTGCCTAGAGAGAGCTTACAGGGTGCAGCTCAGGAAGGAAGCCCCTATAGGGAATCCACAAGGGTTCCCTGAGGTGAGGAAACAAAGTTTAGAGCTTGGGGACACCAAGACAGCTAGAATTTAAAGACCAGATTACCAGAGAAGAGAGAGCTGATAGAGCAAACGCTCCGGAGATCTATAGAGGATTGCCCTTGATTCTTCAGCTGCCCACTGATTAGCACATGTGTTTGAGGAAACGTCCCAGGGCCAGGGAGAGAACATCAGAAAGAATCAAGTGAAACAATCACCAGAGCTCACACAGGTCAAGAGTTCATATTGCCACTAGCCAGTGTGGGAAGGCCTGTTAACACATGGTGCAACAAGTAGAATTTTCGGAAGGTGTTGCCTCAGCATTAGAGCCGAATTAGCCCTAGGACCCACCTAACAAATTAAAAGTAAACCTTAAAAAAATAAAATTGTTTCCAGATAACTGCCTGCCAGAAAAAAAAAAAGACCAAAACTATTTAAAGGAATGCAAACAACCCCAGCCAACAACATAAAATTCAAAATATCTGGCATCCAATAAAATTTAAAAGGCATGCAAAAAAGCAAGAAAATGTGATTCATAATAAAGATAAAATTAATGATCGGAAATAGACACAGAAATGACACAGATAATAAAATTAATAGTTATTAAAACAGCTACTGTAAACATACTCCATATAAAAGAATGTAAATGGTGAGCATGGTAAAGAGTATGGTAAATGGTAAGCATGCTAAAATACTTAAAAGGCACAAACTGATTTCAAGAGATAATAAATGCAGTCTCTGGAAAAAATGTGCCAGATTAAATTAACACCAGACACTGCAGAAGAAAAAGTTAGTGAACTTGAAGAAAGCAATAGAAAAAAAAAAAAGACCCACAGATCAAAGGAGCTCAATGAACACCAAACAAAAAATATATATTTTATATAACATATATATACTGAAATAATTAAAAATGCTCACCGTCACTAATGAAAAATGATCGACATCACTAGTCATCAGAGAAATACAAATCGATACAAATCAAAACCACACCAGATACCATCTCATACCAGTCAGAATGGCTATTACTAAAATATCAAAAAATAACAGATGCTGGTGAGGCTACAGTGAAAAGAGAAAGCTTATGCACTGTTGGTGGGAATATAAACTAGTTCAGCCACTGTGGAAAGCAGTTTGTAGATTTCTCAAAGAACTTAGAACTATACCAGCCAACACAGCAATCCCATTACTAGGTATATACCCAAAAGAAAATAATTCATTCTACCAAAAAGACACATGCACTTGTGTGTTAATTGCAGAACTATTCACAATAGTGAAGACATGGAATCAACCTAGGTTCCCATCAATGATGGATTGGAATAAGAAAATGTGGTATACATACACCATGGAATACTACACAGCCATAAAAAAGAATAAAATAATTTCCCTTGCAGCAACATGGATGCATCTGGAGGCCTTACACTAAGTGAATTAACACAGAAACACGAAAGCCAAATACAGCATGTTATCACTTGAAAGTGGGTGCTAAACGATGGGTACTCACGGACATAAAGATGGTAACAATACACACTAGGGACTATTGGAGGGGAGGGTTGAAAATTTAATTATTGGGTACTACGCTCAGTACCTGGGTGACGGAATCAATCATACATACCTCAAACCTCAGCATCATGCAATATACCCAGGTAACAAACCTACACATGTACCCTCTGAATATAAAATAATAGTTGAAATTATTAAAAATTTATATATGAAGAAAATTACAAGGCATATTCACTTTAAGCCAGTGTATATTAGTTATCTATCACAGCATATCATTTTATCCAAAACTTAGTAACTAAAAACAACAAACATTTATGATTCCACATAGTTTCTGAGGGTCAGGAAGCCAGGAGTAGCTTAGCTGGGTGGTTTTGGCTCAGGGTTTCTCATAGGGTTTCAGGCAAACTGTTGGCCTGGGATTGGAGGCCTCCATCTGCAATTGGAGGATCTACTTCCAAGCTGACTTCATGAAAATCAAAAACCTTTGCTCTTCCAATAACACTATTAAGAAACCCCATCTCTACTAAAAATACAAAATTAGCCGGGTGTGGTGGCGCATGCCTGTAATCCCAGCTACTCAGGAGGCTGAGGCAGGAGAATTTCTTGAACCCGGGAGGCAGAGGTTGTAGTGAGCTGAGATCATGCCATTGCACTCCAGCCTGGGCAACAAGAGTGAAATTCTGCCTCAAAAAAAAAAAAAAGAGAGAAAGAAAGAAAAGAAAATGAAAAGGCAGGAGTGGAGAAAATATTTGCAAAACATACAATCTGATAAATTACTTCTAGAATATATGAAAAATTCTTACAACTCAGGCTGGGCACGGTGGCTCATGCCTGTAATCCCAGCACTTTGGGAGGCCGAGGTGGGCGGATCACAAGGTCAGGAGATCAAGACCATCCTGGCTAACACAGTGAAACCCTGTCTCTACTAAAAATACAAAAAATTAACCGGGCATGGTGGCGGGCGCCTGTAGTCCCAGCTACTCCAGCCTGGGCGACAGAGCAAGACTCTGTCTCAAAAAAAAAAAAAAGAAAAGAAAAAGAAATTCTTACAACTCAAGAAGAAGAAGACAAATGACCCAGTAAAAATGGGCAGAAGATTTGAACAGACACTTCACTGAAGAAGATACAAGAATGGTAAATAAGTATATTTAAAAATGTTTAACATCAGTAGTTATTGGGAAAATGAAAATCAAAACCATAAAGTAGTACCAGTATACCCACTGTGTAATGGATAAAATTAAAGAGAATGACCATACCAAGTATTGGTGCAGACATCAAACAATGAACGTGTTCATATATTGCTGAGGAGACTGTAAAGTGGTACAAACACTTTGATAACTTAGCAGTTTCATAGAAGTTCAACATAGATCTACTGTATAATCCAGCCATTCCAACTCTAGATATTTTACCAAGAAAATCAAAGAATATATCCATACAAAGACACAGACATAGACTTGTACAGAGACTTCTTACTTGCTCATAGAAATTTCATTAGTAAGAGTCACAAACTAGAAAAAAATAAATACCCAAGAATAAGTGAATGGGTGAACATACTTTGGTAAATCAATACAATGGAATACTACTCACCAATAAAAATAAGAAACCACTAATAGATTCAACAACATGGATTAATCTCAAAATAATTACACCACGTGAAAGAAGCCAGAACCCTCACTCCAAAAATGCATACTTTAGAATTCCATTTACATGAAATTCTAGAAAAAATGGAAATTAATCTACAGTGTCAGAAATCAAATTAGTGCTTTCCTGAGGATGGAGAGAGAGGAAGGGAGATTGGATTACTAAGAAGGACAAGGAAACTTTTAGGGATTAATGAAAATGTTTATTTCACTGATGAGTGTAACAGTTTATTCACTTTATAGGTACACAAAATTCTTCAAACTGTTCACTTTATGTATATGCAATTTCTTGTATGTCAAATATACATCAATAAAGCTGTAATAAGTAATAGTTAAGGATAATAATAGAGCATAACTGATTCAATAAAATAAGAATCCATGAGCCCATACTGATATTCAAAGAAAAGATCTATCTTATAGTACAATGCCAACTAATAAACTTACAAGAACTGATCAAATTAGAAAATAACAATGCCAGGCATGGTGGCTCATGCCTGTAATCCCAGCACTTTGGGTCGCTGAGATAGGCAGATCACTTAAGGCCAGGAGTTTGAGACAAGCCTGGCCAACATAGTGAAACCCCATCTCTACTAAAAATACAAAAATTAGCCAGGCATGGTGACAGGTGCCTGTAATCCCAGCTATTCAGGAGGCTGAGGCAGGAGAATCACTTGAACCCAGGAAACGGAGGTTGCAGTGAGCTGAGATTGTGCCACTGCACTCCACCCTCGGCATCACAATGAGACTCCATCTCAAAAAAGGAAAAAAAAGAATTAGAAAATAACATTCAGCAACCACTGCTGTAATAAATTATTCAGACAAGAATTATCCATAGATGTTAAGCTCATTAAAATTTTGATGAAAAAATAGATACATATGTATAAAATTTAAAAGTAAAGCTCAATAAAATATCTGTTATTAATGAACTCTACAGTGGAGAAATATAAACATCATCTTAACAGTGTGACAAAAGTTACTATCATTATTAATGAGGAAAATTGGTATTTTGTGCTTCCTAATGTGAGGCATTGAGAGGAAAATCGTATTGCTTCTATAGCATTCTTACCAAAAATCCATACTCTGAATCTAGACATGAAGAAACATCAGACAAACCCAAATTGAGGGAAATACTATAAAACAACTGACCTATCCTTTTCAAAAATGGCAAGATCATGAAAAATGAGGAAAAAACTAAGCATTGAAGGAAACTAAAGAGACATGACACCAGCCTGGCCAACATGGTGAGACCCTATCTCTACTAAAAATACAAAAATTAGCCAGGGGTGATGGCATGATGGCACATGCCTGTAATCCCAGCTACTCGGGAGGCTGAGGCAGGAGAATCACTTGAACCCAGGAGGCGAAGGTTGCAGTAAGCCAAGATCATGCCACCGCACTCCAGCCTGGGCAACAGAGCAAGACCCTGTCTCAAAAAAAAAAAAAAAAAAGAGACATGACCACTAAATACAATGCATGATCCTGAATTGAATATTGAAACAGAAAGGAAAGGCGGAAGAGGAAAAGTTTTGTTGATGATGCTGTTGCTCTTCTTTTCAATAAGTGACATTAGTGAACAATTGTTGAAAATTTTTTTATTATACTTTAAGTTCTGGGATACATGTGCAGAACGTGCAGGTTTGTTACATAGGTATAGACATGCCATGGTGGTTTGCTGCACCCATCAACCTGTCATCTACATTAGGTATTTCTCCTAATGCTATCCCTGCAATTGTTGAAATTTAAGTGGAATTTGTGGATTAAAGTATTGTAGCAATGTTAATACCCTGATTTTGATGAGAGTATTGAGGTTATATGGAAAAGTATCCTTGTTTTTGGAAATACACACTGAAGTATTTAGGGGTAATTTGTCAACATGTCTGCAACTTAATCTCAAATGTATCAGGAATAAAATAACGGTATATGAAAGAAAAACAGACAAATGTAAATGATTAATAATCAGGAAATCTGGGTGAAGGGTATAAGGTAGTTCTTTGTATTATTTGTGTTTTTCTTGCAAATCTATAAATTTGAAATTATTTCATGGTAAAAAAGGAATTTGAGGCTGGGCGCAGCGATTACAGGCATGAGCCTGTAATCCCAGCACTTTGGGAGGCCATGGCAGGCAGATCACCTGAGGTCAGGAGTTCGAGACCAGCCTGGCCAACATGGCGAAACCCTGTCTCTACTAAAAATACAAAAAGTAGCCTGGCGTGGTGGCATGCACCGGTAATCCCAGCTACTCAGGAGGCTGAGGCACAAGAATCACTTGAACCCAGGAGGTGGAGGTTGCAGTGAGTCTAGATAATGCCACTGCACTCCAGGCTGGGCAACAGAGTGAGACTCTGTCTCAAAAAAACAAAAACAAAAAATAAATAAATAAATAAATAAAAACATGAAGATTCTTAAGCCAAAGAAAAAGAAAAAGAAATTTGAGGAGAAAATAATTTTTTTTTTTAATTATTTCAAATTCGATTTTACAAACTAAAACATTATTGGTGAATTTGATTAAAGGGTATCTAAGAGTTCCTTTCATTATTCTTGCATCTGCATCTTTTCTGTAGGTTGAAATTATTCCCCCCCGCCCTCCAGAAAAAAAGTAGGTAATGGAAGTCCTGGGAGGATGAAGAGAGGCTTCTCTGGCCTTGAGAAAGAGCCAGTATATTTATTCATACATTCAACATATATGTATTAAATGCCTACCTTGTGCCAAGCATTATCCTCATTTCTGGGGATGTGGACTTGAATGGGTGGGGTGCAGTGGTGCAGACCTGTAGTCCCAGCTGCTTGGTAGGCTGAGGTGGGAGAATTGCTCAAGCCCAGAAGTTCAAGTCCAGCCTGGGCAACATAATGAGACCCATCCCTAAGGAAAGAATAATAATAAAATAAATAGACTTGAGTGGAACAAATATAACCTGGAGCTTATTAGTTAGGGGGTCCAAGGTAGCCAGCCACCCATAGACCCTTTCTTGAGGAAACTGAGCAAAAGGAAGGGGGTATCAGCAAGAGCAGTCTCTGGATAGCAACATTATTATTGTTTAAAGCCCTTAAATACATCCAGTCCTCTTCTGAAAGTTTTTGTTCAGCTTTTCACCTGGAAGGGATTCATCATTTTCAAATTCTACATCACTTAAATACAAATGTCCAATAGTGTCACTTACAGGAAGAATAACAATAGCATCAACAAACATATTCCCTGCTATGGACTGAATGTTTGTATCCCCCCAAAATTTCTATGTTGAAATTCTAACCCCCAATGTGATGGTATTTGGAGATGAGGCCTCTGAGGGTAATTATGGTTGAGGGTAGGGCCCTCCTGATGGGATTAGTGGCTTTATAAGGAGAGGAAGAGGCCAGGCACAGCGGCTCATGTCTGTAATCCCAGGACTTTAGGAGGCCAAGGCAGGCGAGTCACTTGAGGTCAGGAGTTTGAGACCAGCCTGACCAACATGATGAAACCCCATCTCTACTAAAAATACAAAAATTAGCCGGGCGTGGTGGCACGTGCCTGTAGTCCCAGCTACTCCGGAGGCTGAGGCAGGAGAATCACTCAAACCAGGGAGGTGGAGGTTGCAGTGACCCAAGGATCGCGCCACTGCGCTCCAGCCTGGACGACGGAGTGAGACTCCACCTCAAAAAAAAAAAGAAAAAAGAAAAACAGAGAGAGAAAGGAGAAAGAACAATCTCTCTCCCCCTCCAGGTGCAACTGTGGAGTAAAGGGCATGTGAAGACACAATGAGAAGGCAGTTATCTGCATGCCAGGAGGAGCATCCTCACCAAAACCTAGCCATGCGGGCACCACAACCTCCAGAACTGTAAGAAAATACATTTCTGAGGCCGGGCGCAGTGGCTCCTGCCTGTAATTCCAGCACTTTAGGAGGCCGAGGCAGGTGGATCACCTGAGGTCAAGAATTCGAGACCAGCCTGACCAATATGGTGAAACCCTGTCTCTACTGAAAATACAAAAATTAGCCGTGCGTCATGGCGTGTGCCCGTAGTCCCAGCTACTCGGGAGGCTGAGATAGGAGAATTGCTTGAACCCAGGAGGTGGAGGTTGCAGTGAGCCGAGATCGCGTCACTGCACTTCAGCCTGGGCAACAGAGCGAGACTCCATCTCAAAAAAAATAATTAAATAAAATACACATCTGTTGTTTAAGCCACCCAGTATGTGGTATTTTGTTATGAGAGTTCAAGCTAAGACATTCCCTTTCCCTCATTTCCTTTCTTCTTCAAGTTCTAATTCGGGATCAAGCGTCATATTTATTTTTCATGTTTGTTGCAATAATGTCTCTCTGCCGTCATTATGAACATATAAATAAACTAGAGAGGAAGTGCCTATGACGGATGTTTTATTAAAAAAGTGTGTTTTTTCTTTCAACTACAAAATAATAATAATAATAAAGGGTAATTTTTTAAAAGCACTTAGTAGCTAGTATGTTAAGGGTTTTAGAAGGTTTGTCTCACTAAATCCTCCCAACAAATATGAGGTGGGTTCTACTATTATTCCCACACCCCTCATTTGTTAATGACTTAAAGAAGTGAAGTCTCTTTCTCAAAGTCATGGCAGTATTTAAGTGGTAGAGCTAAGAAGAATTCTCCAGAACACAGCTTCTTAAATGTACATACAAATCACCAAGCGATCTTGTTAAAATGCAGAAACTGATCCTGTATGTCTGGAGGAGAACTAAGACTCTGCATTTCTAATAAGCTCCCAGCCAATGCAGAGACTGTCCTCCACTAAATACCCTTTGAATAACAAGGCTGTAGACGTACATGACAGCTAAGTGTGCCCCGCACTAAGCCCTTGCTAGGTATTTCCTGAATTATTTAACAATGGCAGAGATAAGGAAAGAGAAACAAAGATTTTTAAAACCTGTTGTTGACCTTATTGAGGTTAGCAAGTCACGATTATTGTAACTTTTCTTTCCATGGATGTTGTAAAATAAAATATCTTGTGGGAGAGTTGGAAGATTTCCAGGTAGAAGATACTGCACAATTACAGAAGACAATGCAATACTAGAAAGCTGAGAACAGACCATTACCATGCAGTGAACGCTTTACCTCTATGTGTGTCTACTTAGCGGCAGCACAATTTCAGCACGACTGTATTCCTTGTCCATACTTCTTTCCATTGACCCAGTTAGTGAGAATGCTGTGAGTTAATACTAAATATCTCACCCTCTAAATATCATATGAGGTTATTGGGGCTGCAAAAATCCTGTCAGGAAGAGAAGAGTCACTGGAAGCAAAGCTGACAGCAAATGCTAGCTGCTAATGTTCCTACTAAGAGTCTGTGGGTAGAACTACCCATCAAAGCAAGTTACTGATAGGGCAACTGCACATTAGTGTTTCTGAGTATAAAGTACAAGTACAGGTTGGTGTGTAGCAGCCTCCAGAAGAGATAAGTTTTGAGACAGACCTTAAACACTCCTGTCAATCATTATTTTTAAAAAAATACAGCTTTACCAATTGACTTGTCATAAGCTGCACATCACATATTCAAAGTGTACAATTTTATAAGTTTTGACAGATGTATGTATATTCATGAAACCATCATCACAATCCAGATAATGAACAAGTCCAACCATCCCCTGAAAAGTTTCTCATAACCTTTTGTAATCCCTACCCACTCCCATCTCCAGGCAACTACTAATCTACTTTCTATCACTGTAGGTGAATTCACATTTTGTGTGTTCTCCTTTTGCTCGGTTTCTTTCACTTAGCATAATTATTTTGAGACTCATCCACATTGCTGTGTGTATCAATACTTTGCCCCTTTTATTGCTGAGTAGTATTTCATTGTACAGATACACCACGGTTTACCATTCACCTGTTCATGGCATATGGATTATTTCCCATTTTTTTGGCTATTACAAATAAAGCTGTTTTGATGGCATTGTCATTTTTACCTGTAGAAACTCACTTTAGGTCTTTACCAAAAAAAAATCTTTTTGAGCATATGAAATAGAGTTATAATAACTGGCTTTAATGTCCTTTACTTCTTTTTTTTTTTTTTTTTTTTTTTTTTTTACAGAGTTTCACTCTAGTCACCAGGCTGGAGTGGAGTGCAATGGTGTGACCGCCGCTCACTGCAACCTCCACCTCCCAGGTTCAAGTGATCCTCCTGCCTCAGCCTCCTGAGTAGCTGGGATTACAGGCACCCACCACCATGCCCGGTACTAATTTTTGTATTTTTAGTAGAGACAGCGTTTCACCATGTTGGCCAGGCTGCTCTCAAACTCCTGAGTTCAGGTGATCCACCTACCTCAGCCTGCCAAAGTGCTGAGATTATAGGCATAAGCCACCGTGCCCAGCCTCTGTATCACTTCTTGATCCAATTCAATTGATTGATTTTTCTCTTCATTATGCATCAGTTTTTGTTGTTGTTGTTGTTGTTGTTTGCCTTTTTTCATGCCTAGTAAAATTGTGAATTTCACCTTGATGAGTTCTGCATCTTTTCTGTATCTCAATAAATATTCTTGAGCTTTGTTCTCAGATATAGTTAAGTTACTTGGAAATGGTTGGATCCTCTTTTGGTCTTGCTTTTGAGACTTATTAGGAATGGGCCGGGTGTGGCGGCTCATGCCTGTAATTCCAGCACTTTGGGAGGACAAGGTGGGCAGATCACTTGAGGTCAAGGGTTCGAGACCAGACTGGCCAACATGGTGAAACCCCCATCTCTACTAAAAATACAAAAATTAGACAGGCCTGGTGGTACATGCCTGTAATCCCAGCTACTGGAGAGGCTGAGGCACAAGAATCACTTGAACCCAAGAGGTGGAGGCTGCAATGAGCTGAGATCCCACCACTGCACACAAGCCTTGGCAACAGAGTAAGGCTCCAAAAAAAAAAAAGGGGGGAGGGGGCCGGGCGCAGTGGCTCACACCTGTAATCCCAGCACTTTAGGAGGCCGAGGCCGGCGGATCACAAGGTCATGAGATCGAGACCATCCTGGCTAACACAGTGAAACCCTGTCTCTACTAAAAATACAAAAAATTAGCCGGACATGGTGGCAGACACCTGCAGTCCCAGCTACTCAGGAGGCTGAGGCAGAAGAATGGCGTGAACCCGGGAGATGGAGCTTGCAGTGAGCCAAGATCGTGCCACTGCACTCCAGCCTGGGTGACAGAGCGAGACTCTGCCTCAAAAAAAAAAAAAATTAGGAATGACCAGAGCCATGATTAGTCTTGGGTTAACTTAACTATTGCACACTACTGAGTCAAGGCCCTTCTCAGTATTGTCCCCAGCGTCCTATGAATTGTGAGCTTCTCCAGTCTAGCTAGTAAGATAGCAGTTTCTCTGGCCTTGTGTGAGTGTTATATGCTCTTCTCTCTAATCCTCTCAGTGGTTTTTCCCCGGCTTTGAGTCATTTCCTCTCATGGATGTGCTGACCAGCTTTCTCCTGAATACTAAGGGGCACCCTCTACAGATCTCCAGAGTTCTCTCTGGGGCAGCTCCTTCACTTCTGGCACTCTGTCCTGAAAATGCTAGCTGCCTCCGTTTCCCCAGACTCTCAATTCTGTCTCCTCAACATACAGAGTTCTACCAGACCCTGCCTGGGGTCCCCCTCTCTTTGTCACAACCTGGGATCTCTCTCAGTTCAGAAGGCTGTGTAATCACAGGGCTCATTTGTTTCCCATTTTCCAAGATTACTGCCCTTCATTGCTTGATGTCTTAAAAATTGGTTTTATATATTTTTTGTCTATTATTTGGTTTTTTTCTATGTTTTTTCAGAGAAGACTGTAAACTCCAGTAATTCTTATTCCATCTTGGTAGTAAGATATTTGCATCTTAAATTTGTGCTGTGGTATAGGTTTTTGAGCTCTGAGATATAAGCACTAGACCAACTCCCCCTTTTTCTCAAAGGTCTGAGTATTAGATCTGTAGGGCCCTTATTGTTAAGCCTTTAATGGTTGGTAATTTCAAATTCTTCCCTTTGTTTCTCCACCTTTATGGGTGCGTCATGGGCTGAGTTGTGTTCCCTCAAAATTCATATGTTGAAGTTCTAACCCCCAGTACCTCACAAGGTAACTGTATTTGGAGATTGGGTCTTTAAGAATGAAGTTAAAATAATGTCATTAGAATGGGCCTTAATTCAATATGACTGGTGTCCTTATAAAAAGAGGATGTCATTAACCCAACCTGTTGTCACAATGCATCACATCAGTCTATTTCACACACACACACACGCCACACACACACACACACACATACACACACAGACAGTGCTATTTTCCTCATCTCTATTCTTTAAACAGAAGATACATTCAGTATCTGATTGTGGAAGCAAATCAAAGCATCTGAGTAGAAATCTTAAACACTTTAGAATAATAAACTCTACATTTTTGCATGTTGTCTGTTTTGGAGGGGCCTATGTACATGTGGGGTTATTATATTGAAACAAGGGAATACATTTACACTAGTGTAGCAAAACAAAGAGAACTGAGAAGAATCAGAAAATGATGACAAAACTGGTAGTCCTAGACTCTAGGTTATGGCTAACTCAAGATTTTACTCCCCAATATACAAAATACACAAAAGCTGATTATTATATCGACTCTAAATATTATCATTTTCTAGGTCGCTTATAACCTCAAATTCAGAACCTAGAATCTAACATGCAGAAAACAGTAGTACTGATCATGTTACTATTAAAATTGTAAATATGACAAATAACAGAAAAAAGTGATCTTTTTGAATCCCAGAAACGCCTAACCCTGAGACCTTCCAAAGCTATCTAAAAGTGACCCAGAGTGAGATATGTGTCAGGAAATTGGAGCTGTATAGTCTTATTTTTCTTCATTTATACATATAATATAAATATACATATTATATATTATTATTTATTATTTATTATATAATATATTATTTGTTTAATATTTAATATATCTTATTATATATTAATATATATTTTTTGAGACAGGGTCTCACTCTGTCACCCAGGCTGCGGTGCAGTGGCTTGATCACGGCTCATAGAAGCCTCAATTTCCTGGGCTCCCAGCTCAGCCTCCTGAGTAGCTGGGACCACAGGCACATGCCACCAAGCCCAGCTAATTTTGTTTTTATTTTTTGTAGAGATGGGGTCTCCCTGTGTTGTACAAATTGGTCTCAAACTCCTTGACTCAAGCAATCCTCCCCTCTCGGCCTTCCAAAGTGCTAGGAGTACAGGTGTTAGCCATTGCACCCGGCCCGTTTATAATTTAGTATGAACTCTTAGTACTGTCCTCTTCGTTAAATAGAGGCATGGATTTACAAAAAACCATTGATATAAAAAAAAGTAACCTTTTAATTCAAAATATTTAATCAGAAACAAATAGCTGTACTTCCTTAAAAGATGAGTCCTCAGCCTGGGCAACATAGTTAAACCCCTTCTCTAGAAAAAATATAAAAATTAGGCTGGGCGCAGTGGCTCACGCCTGTAATCCTAGCACTTTGGGAGGCTGAGGTGGGCGAATCACTTGAGGTCAGGAGTTCAAGACCAGCCTGGCCAACATGATGAAACCCTGTCTCTACAAAAAAAAAAAAAAAAATAGCCGGCCTGGTGGCGCACGTCTGTAGTCCCAGCTACTTGGGAGGCTGAGGTGGCAGAATCGCTCGCAACCGGTAGGCACAGGTTGCAGTGAGTCGAGATCCCACCATTGCAGTTCAGACTGGGCGACAGAGCGAGACTCCGTCTCAAAAAATAAATAAATAAAATTAAAGAATACAAGAGCACCCAGATTCATAAAGCAAGGTCTTTGAGACCTACAAAGAGACTTAGACTCCCACACAATAATAGTGAGAGACTTTAACACCCCACTGTCAATGTTAGACATTTCAACGAGACAAAAAATTAACAAAGATATTCAGGACTCGAACTGAGCTCTGGACCAAGCAAACCTAATAGACATCAACAGAACTCTCCACCCCAAATCAACAGAACGTACATTCTTCTCAGCACCACATAGAACTTATTCTAAAATGAACCACATAGGCCGGCCGCGGTGGCTCACGCCTGTAATCCCAGCACTTTGGGAGGCCGCGGCGGGGTGATCACGAGGTCAGGAGATCGAGACCATCCTAGCTAACACGGTGAAACACCGTCTCTACTAAAAAAATACAAAAAAATTAGCCGGGCGTGGTGGCAGGCGCCTGTAATGCTAGCTACTCCGGAGGCTGAGGCAGCAGAATGGCGTGAACCCGGGAGGCGGAGCTTGCAGTGAGCCGAGATGGCGCCACTGCACCCAGCCTGGGAGACAAAGCGAGACTCCGTCTCAAAAATAAATAAACAACTAAATAAAAAATAACATTGACCACATAATTGGAAGTAAAACACTCCTCAGCAAATGCAAAAGAACGGAAATCATAACAAAGTTTCTCAGACCACAGTACAATCAAATTAGAACTGAGGATTAAGAAACTCACTCAAGGTGTTCGCAGCCGCCACCGCACCCCCATGCCGCCATCACTCTCCAAGCCAGCGCCGCCTCTGGCTCGCAGGGCTCCAAGCTGAAGGATAAGGGAGGTAAATAAGGAAGCCTCTATACCATGGCTTGTACAAAGCGGACTGCCTGCAAATCGACCGTAAAGCAGCCAGGAAGCAACTGGGTACAAAAGCCGCTCACAAGAGTGCGCCCTCTACTGGAGGGGTGAAGAAACCTCATCATTACAGGCCTGGTACTGTGGCACTCCGTGAAATCAGACGTTATCAGAAGGCCACTGAACTTCTGATTCGCAAACTTCGCTTTCAGCGTCTGGTGCAAGAAATTGCTCAGGACTTGAAAACAGATCTACGCTTCAGAGTGCAGCTATTGGAGCTTTGCAGGAGGCAAGTGAGGCCTACCTGGTTGGCCTTTTTGAAGACAGCAACCTGTGTGCTATCCATGCCAAACGGCTATTATGCCAAAAGAAATCCAGCTAGCACGCCGCATACAAGGAAAACGTGCTTAAGAATCCACTATGATGGGAAACATTTCATTCTCAAAAAGAAAAAAATTCTCGACCGGGCGCGGTGGCTCACGCCTGTAATCCCAGCACTTTGGGAGGCCGAGGCGGGCGGATGACGAGGTCAGGAGATCGAGACCATCCTGGCTAACACGGTGAAACCCCGTCTCTACTAAAAATACAAAAAATTAGCCGGGCGTGGTGGCGGGCACCTGTAGTCTCAGCTACTCGGGAGACTGAGGCGGGAGAATGGTGTAAACACGAGAGGTGGAGCTTGCAGTGAGCCGAGATCCTGCCACTGCACTCCAGCCTGGGCGATAGAGCGAGACTCCATCTCAGAAAAAAAAAAAAGAAGAAGAAAGAAAAAGAAAAAAATTCTCTTCTTCCTGTTATTGGTGGTTATGAAGGTTAGATATTTTTTTTCCATGGGGTCAAAAGATACCTAAGTGTATGATTGCAAGTGGAAAAATAGGGGATAGGAATCAGGTAATGGCAGTTTTTCAATTTTCATTTGTGTGTAAATTTTTAATATAAATGTGGAGATGTAAAGCATTAATGCAAGTTAAAATGTTTCAGTGAACAGATTTCAGCAGTTCAACTTTATAATAATTATAAATAAACCTGTTAAATTTTTCTAGACAATGCCAGCATTAGCATTTTTTAAAAAACAAGTAAATTTCTTATTGACAGCAACTAAATGGTGTTTGTAGCATTTTTATCGCACAGTAGATTCCATCCATTCACTATGTTTTTCTAACTGAGTTGTCCTACATGCAAGTACATGTTTGTTTGTTTTCTTTTTTTTTTTTTTTTTGGAGATGGAGTCTTGCTCTGTCGCCCAGGGTGGAGTGCAGTGGCAAGATCTTGGCTCACTGCAACCTCCACCTCCCAGGTTCAAGCAATTCTCCTGCCTCAGCCTCCAGAGTAGCTGTGACTAAAGGCATGTGCCACCACACTGGCTAATTTTTCATATTTTTAGTACAGATGGGGTTTCACCGTGTTAGCCAGGATGGTCTCCATCTCCTGACCACGTGATCTGCCCACCTCAGCTTCCCAAAGTGCTGGGATTACAGGCCTGAGTCACTGCACCCAGGCAAGTACATGTTTTTAATGTTGTCTGTCTGCTGTGCTTTTCCTGTAAGTATGCTATTAAAATATATTAAACTATTAAAAAAAGAAACATTCAAAACTACAAAATACACGTAAACTGAACAACCCACTCCTGAATGACTACTGAGTAAATAACAAAATTAAGGCAGAAATAAATAAGTTCTTTGAAACCAATGAGAACAAAGACACAACATACCAGAATCTCTGGGACATAGCTAACGCAGTGTTTAGAGGGAAATTTATAGCACTAAAAGCCCACAGGAGAAAGCAGGAAAGATCTAAAATCAACACCCTAACACTACAATTAAAAGAACTAGAGAAGCAAAAGCAAACAAATTCAAAAGCTAGCAGAAGACAAGAAATAACTAAGATCAGAGCAGAACTGAAGGAGACAGAGACATGAAAAACCCTTCAAAAAATCAATGAATCCATGGCCGGGTGCAGTGGCTCACGCCTGTAATCCCAGCACTTTGGGAGGCTGAGGCTGTTAGATCACGAGGTCAGGAGATCGAGACCATCCTGGCTAATGCTGTGAAACCCCGTCTCTACTAAAAATACAAAAAAATTGGTCGGGCGTGGTGGCAGGCACCTGTAGTCCCAGCTACTCGGGAGGCTGAGACAGAATGGCGTGAACCCGGGAGGTGGAGCTTGCAGTGAGCCAAGATCACGCCACTGTACTCCAGACTGGGCGACAGAGTGAGACTAATAAGGAAAGAGAGAAGAATCAAATAGAGACAATAAAAAATGATAAAGGGGATATCACCACTGATCCCACAGAAATACAAACTACCATCAGAGACTACTATAAACACCTCTACGCAAATAAACTAGAAAATCCAGAAGAAATGGATAAATTCCTGGACACATACACCCTCCCAAGACTAAACCAGGAAGAAGTTGAATCCCTGAATAGACCAATAACAAGTTCTGAAATTCAGGCAGTAATTAATAGCCTACCAACCAAAAAAAGTCCAGGACTAGACAGATTCACAGCCGAATTCTACCAGAGGTACGAAGAGGAGCTGGTACCATTCCTTCTGAAACTATTCCAAACAAAAGAAAAAGAGGGAATCCTCTCTAACTCATTTTATGAGGCCAGCATCATCCTGATACCAAAGCCTGACAGAGACACAACAAAAAAAGAAAACTTGAAGCCAATATCCCTGATGAACATCAATGCGAAAATCCCCAATAAAATACTGGCAAACCAAATCCAGCAGCACATCAAAAAGCTTATCCACCACGATCAAGTCGGCTTCATCCCTGGGATGCAAGGCTGGTTCGACATATGCAAATCAACAAAAGTAATCCATCACATAAACAGAACCAATGACAAAAACCACATGATTATCTCAATAGATGCAGAAAAGGCCTTCGATAAAATTCAACACCCCTTCATGCTAAAAACACTCATTAAACTAGGTATTGATAGAACATATTTCAAAATAATAAGAGCTATTTATGACAAACCCACAGCCAATATCATACCAAATGGGCAAAAGCTGCACTCATTCCCTTTGAAAACCGACACAAGACAGGGATGCCCTCTCTCACCACTCCTATTCAACACAGTGTTGGAAGTTCTGGCCAGGGCAATCAGGCAAGAGAAAGAAATAAAGGGTATTCAAATAGAAAGAAAGTCAAATTGTCTCTGTTTGCTGATGACATGATTGTATATTTATAAAACCCCAAAAACTCGTCTCAGCCCAAAATCTCCTTAAACTGATGAGCAACTTCAGCAAAGTCTAAGGATACAAAATCAATGTGCAAAAATCACAAGCATTCCTATACACCAATAACAAACAAAGAGCCAGATTATGAGTGAACTTCCATTTAGAATTGCTACAAAGAGAATAAAATACTTAGTAATACAACTTATAAGGGATGTGAAGGACCTCTTCAAGGAGAACTACAAGCCACTACTCAAGGAAATAAGAGAGGACACAAACAAATGGAAAAACATTCCATGCTCATGGATAGGAAGAATCGATATCATGAAAATGGCCATACTGCCCAAAGTAATTTATAGAATCAATGCTATCCCAATCAAGCTACCATTGACTTTCTTCACAGAATTGGAAAAAACTACTTTAAATTTCATATGGAACCAAAAAAAGAGCCCACATAGCCAAGACAATCCTAAGCAAAAAAAACAAAGCTGGAGGCATCACACTACCTGACTTCAAACTATACTAGAAGGCTACAGTAATCAAAACAGCATGGTACTGGTACCAAAACAGATATATGGGCCAATGGAACAGAACAGAAGCCTCAGAAATAACGCCACACAGCTACAACCATCTGATCTTTGACAAACCTGACAAAAACAAGCAATGGGGAAAGGACTTCCTATTTAATAAATGGTGTTGGGAAAACTGGCCAGCCAAATGCAGAAAACTGAAACTGGACCCCTTCCTTACACCTTATACAAAAATTAACTCAAGATGGATTAAAGATTTAAACATAAGACCTAAAACCATAAAACCTCTAGAAGAAAACCTAGGCAATACCATTCAGGACATAGGCAGGGGCAAAGACTTCATGACTAAAACACCAAAAGCAATGGCAACAAAAGCAAAAATTGACATATGGGATCTAATTAAACTAAAGAACTTCTGCACGGCAAAAGAAACTATCATCAGAGTGAACAGGCAACCTGCAGAATGGGAGAAAATGTTTGCAATCTATCCATCTGACACAGGGCTAATATCCAGAATCTACAAGGAACTTAAACAAATTTACAAGAAAAAACAAACAACCCAATCAAAAAGTGGGCAAAGAATATAAACAGACACTTCTCAAAAGAAGAAATTTATGCAGACAGCAATCATATGGAAAAAAGCTCATCATTACTGGTCATTAGAGAAATGCAAATCAAAACCACAATGAGATACCATCTCACGCCAGTTAGAATGGTGATCATTAAAAAGTCAGGAAACAACAGATGCTGGAGACGATGTGGAGAAATAGGAATGCTTTTACACTGTTGGTGGGGGTGTAAATTAGTTAAACTATTGTGGAAGACAGTGTGGTGATTCCTCAAGGATCTAGAACCAGAAATACCATTTGACCCAGCAGTCCCATTACTGAGTATATACCCAAAGGATTACAAATCATTCTACTATAAAGACACATGCACACGTATGTTTATAGCAGCACTATTTACAATAGCAAAGACTTGGAACCAACCCAAATGTCCATCAATGATAGACTGGATAAAGAAAATGTGGCATATATACACCATACTATGCAGCAATAAAAAAGAATGAGTTCAGATCCTTTGCAGGCACATGGATGAAGCTGGAAACCATCATTCTCAGCAAACTAACACAGGAACAGAAAACCAAACACCGCATGTTCTTACTCATAAGTGGGAGTTGAACAATGAGAATACATAGACACAGGGAGGGGAACATCACACACCAAGGCCTGTCGGGGGGTGGGGGGCAACGGGATGGATAGCATTAGGAGAAATACCTAATGTAGATGATGGGTTGATGGATGCTGCAAACCACCATGGCATGTGTATACCTATGTAACAAACCTGCACGTTCTGCACATGTATCCCAGAACTTAAAGTACAATAAAATAAAAATAAACCTATGACTTAATAGTAAAATGAGTAACACTTTCCAGAAAATAAAACACAATGGCTATAAAAAATACAAAAAATAAACCTGGCACAGTGGCTTACACCTGTAATCCCAGAATTTTGGGAGGCCGAGGCGGGCAGATCACCTGAGATTGGGAGTTCAAGATCAGCCTGACCAACATGGAGAAACCCCGTCTCTACTACAAATACAAAATTAGCCAGGCATGGTGACATATGCCTGTAATCCCAGTTACTCGGGAGGCTGAGGCAGGAGAATCGCTTGAACCCAGAAGGCAGAGATTGCAGTGAGCCGAGATCACGCCACTGCACTCCAGCCTGGGTGACAGAGCGACACTCCATCTCAAAGAAAAAAGAAAAAAAATATATATATATATACACACACACACACACACACACATATATACACACACACATATATATATATAATGAAAAAATAATAAAATAAATAAAAATTGGCCGGGAATGGTGGCTCACACCTGTAATCCCAGCACTTTGGGAGGCCAAGGCAGGCAGATCAACTGAGGTCAGGAGTTGGAGACCAGCCTGGCCAACATGGTGAAACCCCGTCTCTACTAAAAATATAAAAATTAGCCGGGAATGGTGGTGGTTGCCTGTAATCCCAATTATTCGCAAGGCTGAGGCAGGAGAATTGCTTGGATCCAGGAGACAGAGGTTGCAATGAGCCCACAGGGTGCCATTGCACTCCAGCCTGGGTGACAGAGTGAGACTCCATCTCAAAAAAAAAAAAAAAAATTAGCTGTGCGTAGTGGCTCACACCTGTAGTCCAGCTACTCAAGAGGCTAAGGTGGGAGGATCACCTGAGCCTGGGTAGGTTGAGGCTGCAGTGAGCAGTGATCGTGCCACTGTACTCCAGCCTAGGCAACAGAGCAAGACCCTGTCTCAAAACAACAACAACAACAATTTTTAGAAGATGAGTCCTAGGCTGGGTGCGGTGGCTAACGCCTGTAATCCTAACACTTTTGGAGACTGAGGCAGATGGGTCACTTGAGCCCAAGAGTTTGAGACCAGCCTGGCCAATATGGCAAAATCCCATCTCTACCACAATTAGGAAAATTAGCCAGGTGTGGTGGCACATACCTGTAATCCCCACTACTTGATTGAGGCTGAGGCACGAGAATCACTTGAGCCCAAGAGGCAGAGGTTGCAGTGAGCCAAGACTGCACCACTGCACTAGCCTGGATGACAGAGTGAGACCTTATCTCAAAAAAAAAAAATGAGTCCTGACTGAAAATGTTTGAATGGCCTAAAGCTAATGATCTTTAACCATCTGGGCAAGAGAGGAAAACAAAATAAGTATGTTTTTCTTGGGCTTAAAAATTGAAATGCCCTCTCTCAATGGATCGGGAGAAAAAAAAGAGAAGGTCGCTGTAACTCTTCCCCATTCATTAAAAATCATCAAAAGTAAAAATATGAGGAAGAGAACATTAGACATCTCCTAAAAGTCTCTTTTATTTTAAGGAAACAAGGAAAGCTGACTGAAATAATTTTCTATCAACATTAAATTTATTGTTGCCTTCAAGTTTTCTGAGTCCAGGAGATGACAACCACATTATATTAAACAGCCCTGCTATGAACTGAATTGTGTCCCCTCAAAATCCATGTATTGAGGCCCTAACCCCCAATGTGATCCCATTTGGAGATGGCGATTTGGTGACATAATCAGGTTTACGTGGGGCAAGGAGTGTAGGTTCTCATGATGGGAGAGATGCCCTTATAAGAAGCAACAGAGATTTTCCCCTTTTTCTCCTTCTCAACCATGTGAGAACATAGACAGCAAGCGTCCATTTGTAAGTCAGTAAAAGGGCCCTCACCAGGAACCAAATCTGCCAACACCTTGATCTTCGACTTCTCAGCGTCCAGAACTGTGAGAAATAAATGTCTGTTGTTAACACCACTCAGTCTATGACATTTTGTTATAGCAGCCCAAACTCAGACAAGCCCCCTGCTTCTCTCTCTTACACACACACACACTCTCTCTCTTTCTCTCTCTCTCTCTCTCTCATACATACAGGTGTCAAATTTCCCAAGAATTGTTTAGCTGGAGCAGTTGGGTGTATGACACTCTATAAGGTTAGGCAGGTTGGTGAAGTTTGTCCTTGGATGATCTGTGTGATAGTACGAATACCATTAGCAACAGCCCAGTAGGAACATAATAACAAGCTGACATCTAGAAATGATGCTGAGAAAAACAAAACTTAAAGTACCTATGTAACCGGCTTATATAGGAGCCAACATAAGCAGCTTCTGGAAGCTATCCTTGGCAAGAGGAGCTCTACTCTTGCCCTGACATTTGCCTTGGGGACCAGCGGAAAGAAAAAAGAAAAGATATAGATTACAACTCCAAAAAGAAAAATTAAAAGCCAAAACAGGAACTAACTGTAACTCTTTAAGGAAGAAGAAAAATTCATATTATCTTCCTCCGCTACCGGGGCCACACTGAGAATTAAAGGAGCCCCCCAAGAAATTGTATTGGTTAGCATTCTAGGGAAGGGATGGCTGAGAAGCCAAGCAGGGCCACTAGAATCTATGAGCACAGAGCTTGTGGAGGCCTGAAACACGGTGCCAGGGCTGCTGCTGTCTCTCAGGCACCTATTTCTGCTCTTCCCTTAACAAAGTAACAAAGACAGAGGGAAGCCCAAATGCTTCATTTCTGGAAAAAGAAGAAGGAAAGGATCTAACAATATTCTCTGCCCTTTTTAAAACTTCTGCTGAGAATGTACAGAAACGGGCCGGGTGTGGTGGCTCACGCCTGTAATCCTAGCACTTTGGAAGGCCGAGGCAGGTGGATTGCCTGAGCTCTGGAGTTCGAGACCAGTCTGGGCAACACGGTGAAACCCCATCTCTACTAAAATACAAAAAATTAGCTGGGCGTGGTGGTGTGCACCTGTAATCCCAGCTACTTGGGAAGCTGAGACAGGAGAATCACTTGAACCCGGGAGGCAGAGGTTGCAGTGAGCCGAGATCACGCCACTGCACTCCAGCCTGGGCGACAGAGTGAGACTCCATCTCAAAAATAAAAATAAAAAAGAATGTACAGAAACGTCAGCTCCAGTTTCTGTAGTTCAGCTATAGTAGGATTGTCTGCTAAAGTAGGTAATGTATTGGGTTCAATAGTGTCCACCCAGTCTGGCACAGTGGCATGTGCCTGCAGTCCCACCTATCAGGAGGCTTAGACTGGAGGATGGCTTGAGCCCAGGAGTTCAAGGCTGCAGTGCACCATGATCGTGCCACTGTAGTCCAGACTGGGCAACATAGTAAGACCCCATCTCTAAAATAATAATGACAATAATAATGCCCCCCCCCCCAAAATTCATGTCCATCATGAATCTCAGAATGTAACCGTGTTTGGAAGTAGGATTTTTGCAGATGTAATTAGTTAAGATGACATCATGCTGGAGTAGGGTGGTCCATAAGCCAATGACTGGTCTCCTTTTAAGAAGACCCTGTAAAGACACAGAGACACAGAGACGCATGGGGAGAATGCTTTGTGAAGACAATGGCAGAGATAGGAGTGATGCATCTATAAGCCAAGGAACTCCAAGAATTGCCTGCAACCACCAGAAGCTAGAAGAGAGGCATGGAACATATCCTTTTTCAAAGCCCCCAGGAGGAACCACCCCTGCCAACATCTTGACTTCAGACTTCTAACCTCCAAAACTGTGAGACAATAAATTTCTATTACTTTAAGCTGCTGAGCTTGTGGTAATTTCTTAGGGCAGTCCAAAGAAAGTAATGCAAGCCGGGCAAGGTAGCTCATGCCTGTAATCCCAGCACTTTGGGAGGCCCAGGAGAACGGACCACCTGAGGTCGGGAGTTCAAGACCAGCATGAACAACATGGCGAAACCCCATCTCTACTAAAAACACAAAGTTAGCTGGGCGTGGTGGCACGTGCCTGTATTTCCAGCTGCTCAGGAGGCTGAGGCAGGAGAATCGCTTGAACCAGGGAGGCGGAGGTTGCGATAAGCTGAGATCGTGCCATTGTACTCCAGCCTAGGCAACAAGAGCGAAATTTGGTCTCAAGAATAAGTTACATCGACCATCCCATATTTGGCCGGGGCAGCAGCTCACGCCTACAATCCCAGCACTTTGACAAGCTAAGGTAGGCAGATCATCTGAGGTCAGGAGTTTGAGACCAGCCTGGCCAATATGGTGAAACCCCATCTCTACCAAAAATACAAAAATAACCAGGTGTGTTGGCAAGCACCTGTAATCTCAGTTACTCAGGAGGCTGAAGCAGGAGAATCGCTTGAACCCAGGAGGTAGAGGTTGCAGTGAGCCAAGATCACGCCACTGCACTCCAGCATTCCAGCTGGGCAACAGAGCAAGACTCTGTCTCAAAAAAAAAAAAAATTCATATGTACTATAAATTGCAAAGTAAATCTTTGCCAGTGCTTTTACTTCTTTCCAGACTCTTCTGGGCCACTGAAATTCTCTTTGCTATGTGCTTTTTAAGCTTCCTGATAAGAGGGTTTTATTTTTTAACAGTCCCTATCCCGACACACACTTAGCTTTCACAGTGAAAAACTAAATCTAATATCTCTGTTTTGATCAATCCAGCTTCAGTTATTAATACCTTATAACTAAATGATCTGACAAAGACAGCAGGAGAGAAAAAGTTTTCAACCCATTTTCTAGGGACACTCAATTGATCCCTGAGTTCTTTTGTGTTTAAAATGGCAACAATGAAGTTATCTTTGACCAAGATTTTCCTTCTCATTTCTCCGGAGAGGTCAAACATAAAATCTGGTCTAGAAAATCAATATGGAGGAAAAAGCAGAACCATTAAAATTCACTTAACAAACTTAAGAGTACACAGGAGTCGTTCATCCAAAATATGTGTGACTCTAGTTTCTGCTCTCCAGGAGTTAATCGGGGCCTGTGCCTCAAATCTAGTTTTTACAGGGAAATTCCCTGGGGTCCTTTTAAAAAATATGGATTTCTAAGTTTTACTCTTAAAGGTTTTTGTTCAGGAGGTTTTTCTGTAGATGCCAGGAATCTGAATTTTGTTTTCAGTGTATGCCATGACATGATATTCATGACACATGGAAAAATTTTAAAAGCAAGTAGGGGGGAAATATGTATACTGTGGGCCAGGCCCAGTGGCTCACGCCTGTAATCTCAGCACTTTGGGAAGCCAAGGTGGGCGGATCACGAGGTCAAGAGATCGAGACCATCCTGGCCAACATGGTGAAACCCCGTCTCTACTAAAAATACAAAAAAACTAGCTGGGTGTGGTGGCGCATGCCTGTAATCCCAACTATTTGGGAGGCTGAGGCAGGAGAATCACTTGAACCTGGGAGGCAGAGATTGCCGTGAGCCGAGATCGGGCCACTGCACTCCAGCCTGGGCGACAGGGCAAGACTCCGTCTCAAAAAAAAAAAAAAAAAAAAATATATATATATATATACACACACACACACACACACACAAACACACACACACACACACGAATATTTAAGGTAACTTTATTTATAATAGTCCACACCAGAAGTTAATCCAATGTCCATCTATATTTGGGTGGAAAAATAAATATTAGTTACTTTGGATGACAGTATTTACTGAAAACACACCTCATATTACCTTCTGGGCTGCTGCATATATTCAGATAATTTTAACCGAATTGTGGTTAAAAGGTGTTTTCATATGTAAAAGTTCATGGAGCACTTAAGGTTGGTACACTTTATTGTGTATATTATATGAGAATAAAAAATTTTAAAATGAACCAAAAAATATGATCGTGTGTGTGTGTGTGTGTGTGTGTGTGTGTGCCCTATTCTGGACTATTTTGTGTTCCTTAGTAAAACTGGAGCCTGCCAGCTTGTAGCAAGAGAGCAGTAGCAAGAGGATTCTCCCTGACCACATCCAGTTCTTACCTCTAGGTGGAATTAGAGGACCAGCTACAACCCAAACCCTCCCTGGGCACATCCAGAGTCTACATCAAGCTTTCCTTCCTACCTAGCCTCACCCTCCTGCCACTGGTGATCAAGAGAAGAAAAGCAGAAAGAGTGGGAAGCAGTCACTAATTCCAGCACTGGCCCAGGTACAAATGTTTACCCAGAAAATAAAAGCTTTAAAGGATCCCATAGAGTCACTGCTTATATTAATTATGTTATACAGTAGAGTAATTTCAACCACCTCTCATCTATCTCTACTCTAGGCCTGATAATACCCCTTTTGGGGAACGTCTGACCTAAAAGTGTAGAGTGGAGGCAAAAAGTAAGGAAGATCCACCCCTTTAATGCTTCCATTATATGTTCCCTATACTCAATCTATCAAAGGTCACATTCCTTTATTAGTGGAACAGGAGTGTTGTACACATAGCACAGTCTTCCCAATACTTGTTTCTGCTTTCTCCCAGTCTTTTGTAATTTTGTGGGGGATGAGGTCTCACTGTGTTGCCCAGGCTGGAGTGCAGTGGCATGATCTCAACTCACTATAACCTCCACCTTCCTAGCTCAAGCCATCTTCCAGCCTCAGCCTCCCAAGTAGCTGGAACCACAGGCAACGCACCAACATGCCCAGCTAATTTTTGTATTTTTGGGAGAGATGGGGTTTCACCATGTTGCTCAGGCTTGTCTTAAACTCCTGAACTCAAACGATTCACCGCACCCAGCTATCTTTTGTAGTTTTTAACAGGCGTATTCTTTTTTCTGTTTTGCAGATTGTCTTCTCTTTTTTTTTTTTTTTAATAATAAAACTAATTCTGGCCAGGTGAGGTGGCTCGCCCCTGTAATCCCATCACTTTGGGAGGCCAAAGCAGGAGGATCACTTGAGTCCAGGAGTTCAAGACCAGACTAGGCAACACACTGAGACCCTGTCTCTACAAAAAAAATTTAAAAATTAAAAACATTAGCCAGGCATGGTGGCATGATCCTATAGTCCCAGCTACTCAAGAGGCTGAGGTGAGAGGATCATTTAAGCCTGGGAAGTCGAGGTTGCAGTGAGCTGTGATTACACCACTACACTCCAGCGTGGGTGACCCTGTCTCCAAAAAATAAATAAATAAAACTAATTTTAATTGCACTTGCATTTTATATGTCAAGTATTACATCTTTAAGCCTACTAAATTTCTGATTTTAAAAAATTATTAAACAGTATCAAAAGCATAGTCATATTTGTTAAGTTTCATATTGGTAATTACTGGTTTTGAATTCATGTAAACATCTGCAATTGGCCAGTGTAAACAAAGAGGATAGACGATGGTAATGGACCTTAATTAAACAGCCATCACTGCAATCCCATACTATTCCTTTCACTTTACCTACTCTGCAGCTTTCAAACCAGGACAACAGATCATTGTGCTTCAACATAGGCAGGTTTCTTTTTTTGAGTCGGTGTCTCGCTCTGTCACCCAGGCTGTGGCGCAGTGGTGCGACTCTGCTCTCTGCAGCCTCTGCCTCCTGGGCTCAAGCGATTCTCCTGGCTCAGCCTCCTGAGTAGCTGGGATTACAGGCGCCTGCCACCACGCTCAGCTAATTTTTGTGTTTTTAGTAGAGAAGGGGTTTCACCACATTGGCCGGGCTGGTCTCGAACTCCTGACCTCAGGTGAGCCGCCGACCTCAGCCTCCCAAAGTGCTGGGATTACAGGCATGAGCCACCACACTCGGCCCAATGTAGGCAGGTTTCTTATTTGAAATGGTCCATGTAGTATAACATATTGTGGATGCTTCTTCCTTCCTAACCCATATGGGTTTCCATTGATATTTGTTCCTATAAGCTGCAATGTTTGTTCCAAGAAATCTGATAATGGCACGGCACTAATTTCCAAAAGCCTAGGATCCTCAGGATGATGCTTTAGTACCAGATCAATTGCAAATTCATAATTAACCACAGAGGAATGCCAGTAATGCTATTTGTTATTTTTCTCTACTGGTGCCCCACCAGGAATGTGTCCATGTTTCGTCATGGACCAGATTCCTATTTAATTTTTCTGTTTCCTTTGCTGCTAGCCAACACTCTGGAGTAGCTTTGAAGTACTCCTCAACATTCCAAGAAAATTCTTTGAAGTTTTCTTTTGAATGTAGAAAATTTTAAAACCTTTTAACAGGTTGTTTGTTAGGTTTTCTATCTAATCAAACCGAAAGGTATCTCTGTAAGTAGCAACGTAACAACATGTTCCATCCACTTTTTCTGTTGGAATTGCACTGTATATACCTGCATCTAATGCCTCATGACTTACAGTTTTCGTTGCCAAAACTTTAAATGGCTGATTCTGCCTTTCGGTGGAGGGCTCCTTTTTCACCTCCCTAGAAACACACGGCATTTTCCGCTACACGGAGCCCAGGCGCCTCGTGGTGGGCCCAGCAGGCGGTGCTAGAGGAGAGCGCGTTTGTGAGCAGCGCCAAGCACACGCGGGAAGAAAGCCCTGAGCAAGTAAGCCGGAGGCTCAGACCGCCCACACCACGCGCCCAGCGACAGCTGCAGCCCGCGCCCCCAAAACCTTACCTCCGATTTTTTTTTTCTTTCTAGACTTCCTCCTTCAGGATTATGATGAATGAAGGGTTAAGAATATGGAAATAGAGGCCGGGCGCGGTGGCTCACGCCTGTAATCCCAGCACATTGGGAGGCCGAAGCAGCCAGATCACTTGAGGTCAGGAGTTCGAGACCAGCGTGGCCAACATGGCAAAACACCATTGGGCATGGTGGCACACGCCTGTAATCCCAGCACTTTGGGAGGCCGAGGCGGGCGGATCACTTGAGGCCACGAGTTTGAGACCAGCCTGGTCAACATGGTGAAACCCCGTCTCCACTAAAAATACAAAAATTAGCCAGGTGTGGTGACGTGTGCCTGTAGTTCCAGCTACTCAGGAGGCTGAAGCAGGAGAATCGCTTGAACCTGGGAAGCAGAGGTTGCAGTGAGCTGAGATCGCGCCACTGCACTCCAACCAGAGCGACAGAGTGAGACTCCATCTCAAAAAGAAAGAAAAAAAAAAAAAAAGAATATGGGAATAGTAGAGATACCAGAATAGCTCCTGAAGATTATCAAAATATTGTCCCAATAACAACTTTAAAGGGGTAAATTGTTGAATAATTAAGGTTTATAGCTCTGCCATTCTTAGACAGCATAATTAAATAATTTAGTCATTTGCAAGAAAAATGATGGCAATAAATCCTTGGAAATGAAGATTGGAAACGGGGCTTGGAAACAAGGCCATCCATCCTGCTTTGTTTCCTCATGCAGTGTCCAAGTCGTAACTCGGCAAGGAGAGTCTGAAAATAATTTTGATTTTCTAATGGGAATATTGTCTTTAGGTTTTCCAAGACAGTGCATTTATTTATTTATTTATTTATTTATTTATTTTTGAGATGGAGTTTCGCTCCTGTTGCCCAGGCTGGAGTGTAATGGCGAGATCTTGGCTCACTGCAACCTCCGCCTCCCGGGTTCAAGCAATTCTCCTGCCTCAGCTTCCAGAGTACCTGGGATTACAGGCGCACGCCACCAGGTCTGGCTAATTTTTTGTATTTTAGTAGAAACCGGGTTTCACCATGTTAACCAGGCTGGTCTCGAATTCCTGACCTCAGGTGATCCACCCACCTCGGCCTCCCAGAGTGCTGGGATTACAGGCATGAGCCACCGTGCCCAGCCGACAGTGCATCTAAGAACAAGCTCCGGAAGTAGAAGTGAGTTGAGTCCAGAGGGGAGGAACATTCATCACCCTCTTCTTTCTTGACAATTGCCTCTTTTCTTTAGCTTGTGTGAACACCAACCTTCAGGCATTCTATTTACTTCTCCATTAACTTCCTCTCTCCTCAGATTTGCTCCCCACAGTCATTTCCTCAAGAACACCACCTTACTTCCACCAGCTATGTGTCCTCAGTTCCAGCTTTGCTTTTTTATGTTAAAAAGAGGCCTTTAGGCTGGGCGTGGTGGCGCATACCTGTAATCCCAGCACTTTGGGAGGTCGAGGAGGGCTGATCACCTGAGGTCGTGAGTTCGAGACCAGCCTGACTAACATGGCAAAACGCCGTCTCTACTAAATACACAAAATTAGTCAGGTGTGCTGGTGGGCACCTGTAGTCCTAGCTACTTGGGAGGCTGAGGCAGGAGAATCGCTTGAACCCAGGAGGTGGAGGTTGCAGTGAGCCAAGATCGTGCCATTGCAGTCCAGCCTGGCCAACAGGAGCAAAACTCCACCAAAAAAAAAAAAAAAAAGCCTTAGTAGAGACATCTTATTTTATTGTCTGGGTCTTTCCTGCCAGCACAGTGGACAGACTATGTAGTAAAGATGAACCAAACCCTAACTGTTTACTAGCTGGATAGCTGTGGGGAAGCTATTTAACTTCTCTAAACCTCAGTTAACTCATCTTTTTAAAAATGAAGATTAAGATTTATATTGATTTAAATTTAGATTTAGATTTAAGATTAGGATTACTAAAAGACTTTATATCATTGAACCTTTGTAAACACCTGCTGAAATATATATGATTATTAATTCCATTTTACAAGTAAGGAAACAGGTGAGAGGATAAGCGATCTGTCCAAAAGTTACCCAGCTGCCAAGTGGCAGAGTTGAGATTTGAACTGGCATATGGATCCTGAGTATAAACTTTTTATCACTCTGCTCTATTGTCTCACATACTTGTTTACTTAATATTAACTATTACTGCTTGGGAATTTAGGGTAGTGAACAGATTATACCTAAAATCATATTCTAAAGATGAACCTGGGCCGCACACAGTGGCTCAAGCCTGAAATCCCAGCATTGTGGGAGGCCGAGGCAGGCAGATCACTTGAGGCCAGGAGTTCGAGGCCAGCCTGGCCAACATGGCGAAATCCCATTTGTACTAAAAATACAAAAATTAGCCAAGCGTGGTAGTGTGCGCCTGTAATCCCAGCTACTCAGAAGACTGAGGCACGAGAATTGCTTGAAGCAGGGAGGCAGAAATTGCAGTGAGCTAGGATCGCCACTGCACACCAGCCTGGGTGACAAAGCAAGACCTTGTCTCAAAAAAAAAAAAAAGTAAGGGCTATCCTGTAGCAGGACGAGCCGCAGACAAAACCTCTCAGACACCGAGTAGTAGAAGGAAGGGCTTTATTCAGCTGGGAGCATCGGCAAGCTACTGCCTTAAAATCCGAGCTCCCCGAATGCACAATTTCTGTCCCTTTTAAGGGCTCACAACACTAAAGATTTCACATGAAAGGGTCGTGATTGATTTGAGCAAGCAGGTGGTACGTGACAGGGGCTGCATGCACCAGTGGTCAGAGAGAAACACAACAGGGCAGGGAGTTTCACAGTGTTCTTCTGTGCAATGTCCGGAATCTATGAATAACATTGGTTTCTAAGTTATGAGTTGATTTTTAACTACTGGGTTTAGGCCAGGCAGGCCCAGGCCTGGTTTCGGGCCTGGCGCCGGGCTGCCTGTGTTTGGTTTTACTTCCTTGTTGTTTTTTCTTAAAACAGGTACTGAGTATAAAACAATATAAAACAATACGAGAGGGTCTCTCTCTTCCCTCAATCCCAAATCCCCTAAAGCTTTCTTGAAAAATAAATAAATAAATAAATAAATAAATAAAAGATGAGCCTGTGCCTGTGTTTACATAGAAAGAAACTAGTGGTTAGCCATCACTGATAGAAAAGAATTGATTGGTGGCCGGGCGCGGTGGCTCACGCCTGTAATCCCAGCACTTTGGGAGGCCGAGGCGGGTGGATCACGAGGTCAGGAAATCGAGACCATCCTGGCTAACATGGTGAAACCCCGTCTCTACTAAAAAATACAAAAAATTAGCTGGGCGTGGTGGTGGGTGCCTCTAGTCCCAGCTACTCGGGAGGCTGAGGCAGGAGAATGGCGTGAACCCGGGAGGCGGAGCTTGCAGTGAGCCAAGATAGCACCACTGCACTCCAGCCTGGGCAACAGAGCAAGACTCCATCTAAAAAAAAAAAAAAAAAAAAAAAAAAAGAATTGATTGAGGCCGGGCATGGTGGCTCTCACCTGTAATCCCAGCACCTTGGGAGGCCGAGGCAGGTGGATCACTTGAGGTCAGGAGTTCGAGACCAGCCTGGCCAATGTGGTGAAACCCCATCCCTACTAAAAATACAAAAATTAGCCGGTCGCAGTGGCACATGCCTGTAATCCCAGCTACTCGGGAGGCTGAAGCAGGAGAATCACTTGAGCCCGGGAGGCGGAGGTTGCAGTGAGCTGAGATTGCACCATTGCACTCCAGCCTGAGCGACAGAGGGAGACTCTGTCTCAAAAAAAAAGAAAAAAAAATTGATTGATCATTATGAGAGTAGTTAACTCATTGATTTATTCATTTAACAAATATTTGAGGGCTAGAGAATAAATATCTAACTATGTATGAGACAAAATGTCATGGTTTTATCTCTGTACCTTTTCACATATTCTTCCCTTTGCCTGGAATGTCCACACATACACACATACATACACACACACATATATATACACACACATACACATACACATATACATACATGTACACACACATACACACACACCCCTCCACGATCTGGTCAGCGCCCCTACACTTTGTCCTCACTCTGGTAGAAAGCAGCTACTCCTCAGTCTGTTCTGGGTTCCCATCTTCTGCACAGATCTTTGATTCCCCAGTTAAACTCACAGAGGAATAAAGGAACAAAGGAGGAACATTTAAGAAGGAGAAAGAAAAGAAAAAGAGATGTATCTGGAGAGGTGCCAAAGGAAAGAAACCAAAAACAGAATTTAAAAAGTAGAGATGAAAACAGAGAATTAAAATAAAGAATGAAAAAGATGAGACCAAGCAGCAGTTTAACAGTACTTTTTAACACATGAAGGACCTTTACCTGGAGAATAATAATAGGCTTTTCTCCTTAGGGGATTATAAGGAAGGAAATCATTTACAGTGAAAGTGGCAGAGACAGAGTCAGAGAGCTTTACTGGGTACTTACCATAGGCGGGGCATGATTTCTACTATCAAGGGGCTTACAATTTAATGGAAAAGACAGCTGTGCATAGAAAAAAATGACTAATAATCAATTTAATGGAACAGATTACAAGAGCAATGAATTAAGAGGAGAGAGAGATCTCTATGAATTCATGAGCTGGGATAAAAAGGAAACACTTTACTGAATAGATAAAAATGGGGGCTTCTATCAATGAGAGACAGAATGGACTCAGGCAAAGAGAAGAACAGGAGGAGAATAGCACAAAACATGATTGGAAAGTCTGAAAACTGCATTCTTAGTAGCTCCTTATGAAACTCAATATTTCCACTTGCCCACTACAACCTGCACCAGCCTAGGCAAATCTCTTCTCTAATTTTTTTTCTCCTCTTTCAGTTGGACAATTTCTTTTTTAATTTTTTGAGACAGAGTCTTGCTCTGTTTCCCAGGCTGGAATGCAGTGGCATGATCTCAGTTCAGTGCAATCTCCACCTCCTGGATTCAAGTGATTCTCCTGTCTCAGCCTCCGGAATAGCTGGGATTACAGGCTCCCGCCACCATGTCCATCTAATTTTTCCATTTTTAGTAGAGACGGGGTTTTGCCATGTTGGCCAAGCTGGTCTCGAACTCCAGACCTCAGGTGATCTGCCTGCCTCGGCCTCCGGAAGTGCTGGGATTACAGGAGTGAGCCACCACACACGGCCTCAGTTGGACAATTTTATCAACATTCTTTTTTTCTATCAATACACAAAAACAAAGCTACTTCTATTCTAGCTATGTTCTCATTTCTCTTTCTTTTTTTTCTTTCTTTTTTTTTTTTTTTTTTTTTTTTTTTTTTTTTTTTTTTTTAGACAGAGTCTCGCTCTGTCACCAGGCTGGAGTGCAGTGGCGCGACCTTGGCTCACTGCAATGTCCACTTCCTGGGTTCAGGCAATTCTCCTGCCTCAGCCTCTCGAGTAGCTGGGACTACAGGTGCGCACCACCATGCCCAGCTAATTTTTGTATTTTTAGTAGAGGCGGGGTTTCACCATGTTGGCCAGGATGGTCTCAATCTCTTGACCTCGTGATCTGCCCCCCTCGGCCTCCCAAAGTGCTGGGATTACAGGCGTGACCCACCGTGCCCAGCCTTCTTTTTTTTTTAAAAAAAAACATGAAAATTCTTTGAAATAATTATCTATACTCCCAGTCTCCTATTCCTCCCCTAGAATTCTCTTTAGATCCCACTACAATCAGGCCAACCCCACAGCAAACACCAAACTGCACCAATCAGGTCATCAGTAACATCCATGTGGCTAAATTCACTAGTCAATCCTCAGTCATCTTACTTGACCTCATCGAAGCATTTGACTAACCTGATGCCTCTCCCCTTCTTGAAATGCTTTCTGTCTTAGCTTTCAGGATACCTAACTCCTTTGGGGTTTTTTTTTTTTTGGTGTTTTGTTTTGTTTTGAGAGAGGGTCTCACCCTGTCTCCCAGGCTGGAGTACAATGGCTTGATCATGGCTCACTGCAGCCTCGACCTCCCGTGCTCTATCAATCCACCCATCTCAGCCTCCCAAGTAAATGGGATTAGAGGCACATGCCACCTCACCCAGCTAATGTTTTTGTATTTTTTGAAGAGATGGGGTTTCACCATGTTGCCCAGACTGATCTTAAACGCCTGGGCTCAAGCAATTCACCAGCCTCAGCCTCCCCAAGTGCTGAGATGACAGGTGTGAGCCACTGCACCCGCCTACTCCTTTGTCTTCACTCCCTTGGTGATCTCATTCTATCTCATGGCTTTAAATATCATCTATATGCATTCTTGTGTTTTATTAAAAGGAAGATGTAAGTAAACGAAATTGGTCAAGGTATTTCTAATACTTCTTCACATTCACAGGCTGGATTTTCTGAATTACTTTTCAACTCAGTATTACTGATGTTCAAGGTTTTCCACCAACTTTGTCCATTATACCGTCAGAGCAAAAGAACACTGTGATCTCTGGGGGCTTTTGTGATCTCACTATAAAGTGTGTCAGTATAAGATTTCTAATCCACAACCAGGATTTATAGTCATTCTCAAATGTTCCTGAAATGATCCATTGCTTGCAATGCTGAAGAGTTGCAGTTTTCCAGTCACTCCACCAGGAATAATAATGTGGGACTCTCGGCCAGGCATCGTGGCTCATGCCTGTAATCCCAGCACTTTGGGAGACCAAGGCGGGTGGATCACCTGAGGTTGGGAGTTCGAGACCAGCCTCACCAACATGGAGAAACCCCATCTCTACTAAAAACACAAAAAAATTAGCCAGGCGTGGTGGCCCATGCCTGCAATCCCAGCTACTCCGGTTGCTGAGGCAGAAGAATCACTTCAACCCAGGAGGTGGAGGTTGCAGTGAGCCGAGATCACGCCATTGCACTCCAGCCTGGGCAACAAGAGCGAAACAAGTCCTAATAATGTAGGACTCTCATACCTGGGCAAGGGCAACTAGTCACATCTACCCCAGCTAATAATTAATGTAAGATGCCCTAGGTGGTACAATCGTTCATATATGATGCCCTAGACACATCCCAATTTTGGAAATGTTAAATGCGTCTCGATACTGATAACATATGGTAATAAACGTCACTTTTCTTCTGGTATGGGTGCACCAAAACTTTCCCTGCAAAGTTCTGTGTCACACAGAATCTTTTACTGCTCCATAGCATGGAAAGATTTGATTTGGGGCAAGAGATCTTTAAACTAGTGTGGAGGCTGCTATCAGAGGTTAATAGAAGAAAACTGATAGAAACTCGAGTCCTGCTCAGGCTGGGTCACGTGCAGAGAAAATGTCACAAGTTAGTTTAGAGGGATACCTGTGTCAATTTGGTTTTACTTGACCACTTGCAAATAAAGGATTTTGCGAATTTTTCACTTTTTTGTTTGTTTGTTTGTTTTGCTAGACTAAGTTGGAATAAATGGCTTGGATAGAGAAACTTGAAGATTGACAATTTAATACATTTGTGTTAAAAAAAAAGAAGAAGAAAACTCACATTTGATATCATTATTTAACATTTATTGAGTTCCCTAGTTCTTATAACAATTTATGAAATACGGTATAAAAGGTAATCCTATAATCCTCAAGAAAAAAATGTTGACTTTCAACCCTAGCACGAAAAGAAGGAGCTTCCTGTATTATAAGCCAATTCACAGTCTTAGAAATCCTATTAAAATAGCTGAATATTATGCTTGAATCTCTTAGACTCCTTTGGTACAAGACAAGGATTAGAAACTTGGCTATAGAGAAATGTTTTAGACCTGTGCATCATTAAATTTACTCATAAATTTGAGATGGCTGGAGTTTCCCCTGTGTAAGAAAACATGTGATTTTTTTTTCTCTTCTAGCATTATAGCAATGTTAAAATAATAAAGCAAAAAAAAAAAAAACCCTTAAATAAATGTATCCAAAAAATAAATGTCTCAGTATTCAGGGGAAGGGAAGAAACTAAAAGGGGTTAAGCATCAGCACTGCACTAGGCTCTTGATGGGGATCATCTTATTTAATTCTCACAGCATATTTATGAGGTGGGTATTTTTGGAAACCAAGACTTGGGAAGCCTAAGTAAGATCATGAGGCTAGGCAGGGCGCAGTGGCTCACACCTGTAATCCCAGCACTTTGGGAGGCCAAGGTGGGGCAGATCACCTGAGGTCAGGAGTTCAAGACCAGCCTGCCCAACATGGTGAAATCGTCTCTACTAAAAATACAAAAAATTAGCCAGGCGTGGTGGCACGCACCTATAATCCCAGCTACTTGGGAGGCTGAGGCAGGAGAATCACTTGAACCCAGGAGGTGGAGGTTGCAGTGAGCTGAGATCTCACCACTGCACTCCAACCTGGGAGACAACAGTGAAACACTGTCCAAAAAAAAAAAAAAAAAAAAAAAATCACAAGGCTAGTGGAAGCAGGGCTGAGATTGAAGCGCACTCTGCTTAACCTTCACCGTTTATGCTCTTGACACCTTCACACTTGCTAACAGATGATTTAGTCTACCAAAAAGTCATGATTTCTGCTTCATATATTCCTAGATTTCTGAAAGAGGGAGAATTAAGGAAGAAGCCAATTCACATGAGACAGAAGCAGAGATTCTGTTTCTGTCTGCCTGGTAATAACTTTAATAGTCTATTTATTAAGCAGAATTTTTAGAATACCCTCTGGCTATAGGTTACTTTGCTGACACCACTAATTAGATCCTTACCCAGGGCCCAGTCAAGGCCATTTCGTAACCCTCTACCTCCCTTCTTTGTTCGACTCCCTCTGCCTTATGCAACATTGGATAATTGGTAATGGAAATCCAAATAGAGGAGGCAGTGCTCCTGCACCCTAATTTTATAGCCTAAAGTCTTGGGGCTCTAAATCAAGCTTTAATATTGGAACGATTAAGCAGCTTCCTGCAGCTTCACCCATAATTATGACAAGTCCTGCAAATCCAGCCAGAATTCAGGGTGTTTAAACTACAATATACTCTGCTAGAGCCTATAGCAGGCGCATTTTTTAGTAGAATGGGCCGCTGATTTTTTTCCAGATGTGATTTTTCTTCTTCTTTCTTTAAAGACCTCATTTTATGTGTTGAGACAGCAACAGGAAATCTCTTTGGCTTTCTTCCCCCTCCCTGCTACTCTATTTATAGTTCCAAATGTTGCCAGGTGTCAGCAACAAAATTAAAGAGGGACCATTAGAGTCTCTCCAAGCTGTTGTTGTTATTTAGGGTTCATCTAATATGTTACATTAGCAAGTTGCAGTGCAGTTGCATTTATTCGAATATTCTGAACATTTTAAAGATGCCTAATGATTTACTGTTTTCCAAGCCCCAAACAAAGTCCTTCTCTATACTGTGTACATTTAAGCTGCTAAAACCTAAAGAATTAAGCCTGAGGGAATTATGATCTAAGCTGAAACAGTTCACTAAAAGTGGCTGTGCGAGCTAGAGTGTACTCAACTTCATTTTGTGATAATGCAGATAAGTAGCTATGTTTTTGTTTTTTTGAGACAGAGTTTCGCTCTTGTTGCCTAGACTAGAGTGCAATGGCGCAGTCTCAGCACACTGCAACCTCCGCCTCCCGCGTTCAAGCGATTCTCCTGCCTCAGCCTCCTGAGTAGCTGAGATTACACCCGCCACCACGCCCAGCCAATTTTTGTGTTTTTAGTAGAGACGGGGGTTTCACCATGTCGGTCAGGCTGGTCTTGAACTCCTGACCTCAGGCAATCCGCCCACGTCGGCCTCCCAAAGTGCTGGGATTACAGGCATGAGCGCTATGTTTTAACACCAAAAAAATGGAGCACATGCTTAAGGTTTAAAGGCATTCCCATGGCTTTAAAAGTAGCTGTACATGTTTGTCAACAGGTTCAATTTATTCATCTAGAAAATGGGAATAGTTTTAATTAAGTGATAACTTATGGGGATGGGGGAGAGAATGCTTTCTCTATTGCTCTTTCTATTGCTCTCGCTTAATTAGCTTTACACAAAAGGATGTGGTGGCTCATCTGTAATCCCAGCACTGTGGGAAGCCGAGGCGGGCGGATCACTTGAGCCCAGGAGTTCAAGACCAGCCTGGGCAACATGGCAAAAACCCTCTCTTTACCAAAAATATGAAAAAATTAACCGAGTGTGGTGGTGCACTTCTGTAGTCCAGCTACTCAGGGGGCTAGGATGGGAGAATCACCTGAGCCCGGGAAGCCAAGCCTGCAGTGACCCGTGATCGCACCACTGCACTCCAGCCTGGGTGACAGAATAAGACCCTGTCTCAATAAAAAAGAAAGAAAGAAACCTAGAAACTCATAGTGTACCAAGTTTCATAGCCATGACTAGAAGTATGCAGGTGGGTGTATGAAGGGACAGGAGTCACAGAACACAGAGTCTGTTTGCTGTATTTCTCAGTAGAATCCATTATGAACAAGCCTATACTTTGACCAGTGGATGTGAGGCATGTAGCCAGGTACTGCCATCTCCTCCCAGTCCTGCCAGGCAGCAGAAATGAAAAGAAAGCCACAGTGAAAAAATAAATAAATAACCAAACCTCAAAAAAGTGACCATGAGTTTCCCAAATAATAAATGGTTATGAGGGCCTAATTATAATGAGGCAATTGACGTTTGAGACTGAACTCACCAGGAAAGGTTTGAAAGTTAGCAGGGCATCTTTTATAAGACCAAAAGATGGGGTTAGAGAGGGACATGAGAAAACTAAACTTCTCTTCTACTATTTGCTTTGAGCAATTCTATGTGTTTTAGAGTTAATTTTTATCAAAATCTTTGGAAGATAAATATTTTTATAGCGACTTAAAAGATGATAAAAATGCCTGGTGTGGTGGCTCTGGTCTATAATCCCAGCACTTTGGGAGGCCAAGGTTGGTGGATAGCTTGAGCTCAGGAGTTCAAGATTAGCCTGGACAACATAGTGAGACCTTATCTCTACAAAAACAAAGAATCAGCTGGGTGCAGTGGCATGAACCTGTAATCCCAGCTACTCAGGAGGCTGAGGTCAAGGGCTGAGGTCGGAAGGATCGCTTGAGGCCTGGAGGTTGAAGCTGCAGTGAGCCGAGATCACACCACTGCACTCTAGCCTGGGCAACAAAGCAAAACACTGTCTCTCTCTCTCTCTCTCTCTCTCTCTCTCTCTCTCTCTCTCACACACACACACACACACACACACAGATGAAAATAAGGTGCACAGAAGCTCTGAAGTTGGTGACATGCCAACATAAAGCTGACCCACCCCAGAACCGTAAATAATCATGATATGCAGGTGGAGTGGAGAATCAAACTCGAGTCTGTCTGGCTACAAAGCCCACACTTTTTTCACTTTAATTTTTCAGTTTTTTTTTTTAATCACTATTCTAGGAGAAGAAAAAAAAATAGCCTGCATGGGCCGGGCGCAGTGGCTCACACCGGTAATCCCAGCACTTTGGGAGGCCGAGGCAGGTGGATCACGAGGTCAGAAGATCAAGACCATCCTGGCTAACACGGTGAAACTCCGTATCTACTAAAAATACAAAAAAATTAGCCGGGCATGGTGGCAGGCACCTGTAGTCCCAGCTACTCGGGAGGCTGAGGCAGGAGAACGGCGTGAACCTGGGAGGCGGAGCTTGCAGTGAGCCGAGATCGCGCCACTGCACTCCAGCCTGGGAAACAGAGCGAGACTCCACCTCCAAAAAAAAAGGGACAGCATGAATAATGTTTTACATATGTTTAGTTATACTTAAATGTATTTCAGTTCTAAAAAAAAAAAACAATAGAAGAGCCGGCGCGGTGGCTCACGCCTGTAATCCCAGCACTTTCGGAGGCTGAGGCAGGCGGATCACCTGAGGTTGGGAGTTTGAGACCAGCCTGACCAACACGGAGAAACCCCGTCCCTACTAAAAATACAAAATTAGCCGGGCATGGTGGCACATGCCTGTAATCCCAGCTATTAGGGAGACTGAGGCAGGAGAATCACTTGAACCTGGGAGGTGGAGGTTGCGGTGAGCCGAGATCACACCATTGCACTCCAGCCTGGGCAACAAGAGCAAGACTCCATCTCAAAAAAAAAAAAAAAAAAAAAAATAGAAGTACTACTACAAAGGAGATATGACTAGATGTCTAGGAATGAAAGCAAATCAGAAGCCTTCGGAAATCAGAAGAGATTCACAAGGTCATTTTATGGCTTTCTACAAAAATTATCTATTAACCAAATTATCAGTTTCTTTTACAGCACACACACCCCATCACCACGACCACTGAAAGGGAATAGAAAGTAAATGCCCCAGGTTAGCTCAGGCTGGAGCATTCCCAGAAAGAACTATCACCAGTTACTCTAAATCATGCCTCAGGCTCTCACCACTTAACTAGCAACTTAATTATAAAATAAAATATAATATCTGTGATGTATTCCAGCACTCACCATGGCCCCTGGCCCCAACTTCTGCTCCAGGGCCCAAGTCCATTTGCACTAGCCCACTTCAGAATAGTTGAGGGCAAGGCTTGATTCCCAAATCTCGTTGTGTTGATCATTAGCATGAACATTAGTCTGTCTAAGGCCAGGCGTGGTGGCTCATGCTTGTAATCCCAGCACTTTGGGAGGCTGAGGCGGGTGGATCACGAGGTCAGGAGATCGAGACCATCCTGGCTAACACGGTGAAACCCTGTCTCCACTAAAAATGCAAAAAATTAGCCGGGTGCGGTGACGGGCACCTGTAGTCCCAGCTACTCAGGAGGCTGAGGCAGGAGAATGGCGTGAACCCGATAGGCGGAGCTTGCAGTGAGTCAAGATCTTGCCCCTGCACTCCAGCCTGGGCGATACAGTGAGACCCCGTCTCAAAAAAAACAAAAAACAACCAAAAAAAAAAACCCATTAATCTGTCTAGCATCTAATGACATTTTAATTGCTCTAGCGTTAGCTAAGCTGGGACATTTACTCTCTATTCAATTTTTAGTGGCAGTGGTGGTAGGGTGTGTGCATATGTGTTTGCGGGTAGGATAGGGGAGCTATTGACAAAGGATGCTTCAAACTTAAAACTTTACGAAATTTCTGAAAGCCTTTCCCCGCCCCCTACCCAGAGACGGAGTCTTACTCTGTCGCCCAGGCTGGAGTGCAGTGACACCATCTTGGCTCACTGCAACCTCTACCTCCTGGATTCAAGCGATTCTCTTGCCTCAGCCTCCCCAGTAGCTGGGACTACAGGCGCGTGCCACCAGCCCCGAAGCCTTCTTTTTTACCAAGAACAACAACAAAAGATGTTTAGACAAAACGCTTGGTTTTCATAGTCCCAAGCCTTTTATACTTGAAGTTTCTCATTTCTTTACAACTGAAATCAGTGTGTAAATGCTTGTATTAAAAGGCAGAATGTGCTGTTTGAAGGTGTCCTAGAGCTTAGAGAATGGTTGGTTTATCTGCAGCTATCTCATGTTGATCTTTCAGTCATCTTCAGGATTAATTGATTTGCTTCAAATAAGATTTTTATACTACCAGCATCAGGGAGAATTTCAAAACCTCAATAGGGAACTTAAATAAGCAGAAAATATATATAAAGTATCATAGCAAATAAATATTTTTTAGTTTACTCTGCAAGTTATTCCAAAGAAACTTCTGAATTGCATGAATGAAACACATGGTTATAGAAATAAATGACGACCAATCAAATGAGAAATGCAAGTGCTATTTTTTCACAGCCTGTTATACAGCAAGGGAGGTAGCTACTGTCGCTGTGTTTTGGCAGTGATTCAAAGGCAGAGAAATGAGAAAGCTTTATAGCAGGGCAGTGCGTGGGGAGGGAAGGGTTCAGGTGTATCCCGATTGGAGGCTGTTGCCATGGGGAAGCTGTAGGCGGGCTAAACAGAAGTAGGGGCATTCTGCATGATCGGTTAGGGGTGCGTGTTTCGTTTTCTCTGTTTGGTCTTAAATTGGATGTAGGCACAAAAATTCGGGTAGATGTCAGTCATTAATCAAGTCCTGGCCGTGTGGGTCCAGTTGTTACAGAAGTTATCCGTTAGCTTCCTGGATTGTTACCAGCGATAGCAACCTGGCTTCCAGCAAGTCTGTCAGAAGAAAAACTTCTCTATATTCTTATCTTCAGTACCTGGGGCCTATACTGACGAAAGAAAGATTAAAAAGGAAAAAAAAGTTTTCTTCACATACAACAAAGAAGTAGTTTGCTCACCGAAGTTAGAGGTTCATATAGCTAATTTAGTAGAGAAAGGGGAGAGGGCAGAAATGGCTCTCATAGAACAAATAGGTTTCTTTAGGAAAAACAAATGAGTTTTTAGAAGAACAAACAGGAGTTAAGAAAATTTGCTATAATGTTTGTTTATGCAGGTGTGGGTGGTCTTTCCATCTTCTTCATGGCCATGAAACTCCCCAGGAGAGGGGATTTATGTAGCCTCATTTTTCAGAAGTTGCTGCTGTTAGTCAGATAAGACAAGCTCCAAGGATGCTATCCCTTGCATCTGTTGAATCTCAGATATCTTCAGTTTAAAATAATCTTCATATCAACTCTCGTGTTTCAAGTGGGTCCCCGCAACTTATAGCAGGCTGGCGTCCTGAACTACTTATTGTAGATAAAGAAGTTAGTTTCCTAAGCAGGTTGCAGCATAATTCAGAGTTCTATTTTTTTTTTATATGGTCCAACCATTTTTCATTTGTACATTCAGTCTCTGATCGTCATGTGTGATGCCATTTTGCAGGGAAGGAAGGCAGATCTTTTTTCTCTTCCTTTTCTTACAAATTCGTATTGCCACGAATATAAGCATATGTGCTACAGTTTAAAGGAATTCAGAATGAATATGGCATATTTTCAGCAAAGTTAGCTTCTCCTTTTTGTTTCAATTGTAATTGTGCTGCAATCACACTCTGTATTGGAAGAACATCTGTATCCCTTAGTTAGTAGATACAAAGAAAATGTAATGGAGATAGATATAGGGGAGTGAAATCTAGAGGCAAAATGAAGGGTAGAATCAAGGGAGGGGTTCGGTGCTCTTGCAGTACCTGGTTGTCTGGCTTTTACCCAAGAAAAGCCATGGGGAATGCTCAACAAGATGGTGAAGAGAAACAAGGGAAGAGAGAAATAGCACAAATAGAAAAAAGACACTGAGACTCAATAATTCTGATTAACATTTAACTGTCATCCACTCCAGAATGGTTAGAATGACTAACCCTCTTCATCCACACAAGCTAGTGTCCTTTTCTATCTTCTCCTTTAACAATTCTAAATTGAGTTTTTCTGTAATTCTGAGGCTAACCCCGTAGTCTCATCCTCACTAAAAGAGAGTACGGAAACTTATAGGACAAAATCAGGTGATCAAAGCAAAACAGAAATTACAAGGGAAATAAAAGGTAGGAATCAAATATTGGCCAGGCGCAGTGGCTCACGCCTGTAATCCCAACACTTTGGGAGGCAGAGGGGGGCAGGTCACTTGAGGTCAGGAGTTTGAGACCAGCCTGGCCAACATGGTTAAACCCCATCTCTACCAAAAATACAGGCTAGGCACGGTGATTCATGCCTATAATCACAGCACTTTGGGAGGCCAAGGCGGGCAGATCACCTGAGGTCAGGAGTTCAAGACCATCCTGGCTAAAGTGGCAAAACCCCGTCTCTACTAAAAATACAAAAAAATTGGCTGGGCACAGTGGCGCACACCTGTAGTCCCAGCTACTCAGGAGGCTAAGGCAGGAGAATTGTTTGAACCCAGGAGGTGGAGATTACAGTGAGCCAAGATCGTGCCATTGCACTCCAGCCTGGGTGACGAGAGTGAAACTCTGTCTCAAAAACTAATAAAAAATAAATAAATACATAAAATAAAATAAATAAATAAATACAAAACAAATAGCCAGGCGTGGTGACACACACTTATAATCCCAGCTCCTTGGGAGGCTGAGGCAGGAGGATTGCTTGAACCCAGAAAGCGAAGGTTGCAGTGAGCTGAGATTGTGCCACTAAACTCCAGCTTGGATGACAAAGTGAGACTCTGTCTCAAAAAAAAAAAAAATTGATCAGTGATATCAAGGGAAAGAAGATGTTCAGTGAAAATTTTGTCCTCATTTTACATAGCACACTCCACAACTTGGTATCTCTAAGCAGACTATGTTTTCAAATTTTAATCTTAATTTTTTATTAAAATAATTGTAATTTAATACATGTAACATGCACTGTCTGTACCAAGAGAGGGGCAGAAAGTCAAGACTGGCTTGTCTTGGGAAGAAAATGTCAAAATGTGCTTTAGATAGGGAGGGCTAATTGGCTTCCAAATTAAAATACTCAAGAAATGAGTCTACACTGCCAGGCCATTATCTCTTACTAGGGAACACTGGGAGACAAAACATATGTGCTGTGGTTGAAAAGGGCAGAAGTTATATTTGTTTTTAATTAGAAAAATTGTGATGGCCCTATAAATTATAGAATATGCAACTTTCCTTGGAGTCCCAAGAAGATGCTGGGTTTACTCTTCACATAATCAGTCCAAAAACACCAACAGTGCCACGTATGGAAGAATGCTCAGCCTGACTCTGATTCTCTGAAGAGAATCTCATCAACCCATTTGCTACTCTGCTGTAAGAGTCTAGCAGGCTATATAGACAAAGTAAATACAACTGATGGAATGTTGTTAGACTTGAATAAGATTTTAATTCTATAATATGTGATTTTCTCATCTACAAAAAGGTTTAAAGTTATAGCATAAAATTTTAAAACCTTGGCAAAAGCTTATATCCAATGCATTCAAAAGCTTAAGAACTCAATATTGCCAGAAGGACATTTTGAAGAGTGTCCCGTTTAAAGGCAGAGATTAACATTTTGATCACTACCTGAGGCTTCTGGAGCCCTGTCATTACTCAGAAAAAGGCACCTTCTCACCAGAAGATGGCTGGATGTCAGCTCATGCTTATCTCTGCCCAAATATCCTTGTGCAGGACGCAGCTAAGCAGGTAGTCTGACTGCAACCCCCTCCACCATTCTCTGACTCCTTTTTCCCTGCTTTATTTTCTCCACAACATACAACAGCATACAGCTTGCAGCATACTGTATGTGTTAGCTTATTTCGCTTATTTTTTATCTCCATACTATAATACATGCTCCATGATTACAAGAATTTTTGTCCGTTTTGTTCACTGTTCTTGTCACCAGCACCTGGTGTGCCTGATTAATCATGATAGTGTTCAATAAATATTGCTGAAATAAGAAACTATAGAGGAAATGAACCAGGTCAAGTGAAATAAAGACAAAATAAATTTTGAAGGCAAAAGGAATAGGATTTCCCTGTTATTACCCGGCTTGTCAGTAAAGTCCTACCGTGATAGTCAAAGTCAAGAGACAATCATATGAGACTCATTGTTCTTGACCTAGACCTGAGCACCACTGCACAGCATTAAAATCTTCCCTCTTCCTCCTCCTTCTGGTCCTCTTCTTGAATTCACCAATACCAACTCCATTTCTAAGGCAGTGCGACGTTTGCCCTCTAGTGATTTGCCACTCTGCAAGTCTGTGAAACCAAGATGAATTGGGTATACTGGTCTCATCATTTCCTACGGCACAAAAGAAGCACTTCTTTTTGAAGAATTTTCAGAAAATTTCCACATAGAAAACATTATAACGAAAGACCACTATTTTTTTTTATTCTTTTTTGAGACGGAGTCTCGCTCTATCACCAGGCTAGGGTGCAGTGGCACAATCTTGGCTCACTGCAACCTCCAACTCCCTGGTTCAAGCAATTCTCCTGCTTGTAGCGTACTGTATGAGTTAGCTTATTTCGCTTATTTTTTTAAATAAGCCTGGGAATAGCAGAAGTCAGTATGCAAAATGAAGATGACAGTTTTTTTTTTTTTTTTTAGACGGAGTCTCGCTCTGTCGCCCAGGCTGGAGTGCAGTGGCGCCATCTCGGCTCACTGCAAGCTCTTGCCTCCCGGGTTCACGCCATTCTCCTGCCTCAGCCTCCCGAGTAGCTGGGACTACAGGCGCCCGCCACCACGCCTGGCTAATTTTTTGTATTTTTTAGTAGAGACGGGGTTTCACCATGTTAGCCAGGATGGTCTTAATCTCCTGATCTCGTGATCTGCCCGCCTTGGCCTCCCAAAGTGCTGGGATTACAGGTGTGAGCCACCATGCCCGGCCCAGCTTCTTTTTATTAGGAGGTCTCTGATGCTACTTCTGAAGTCCTGAGGTATAGGTCACCAATACTTAGAAGTGGTTATCATGAAATATTGAAAAGAATTGCATAGGCCGAGCACAGTGGTTCACACCTGTAATCCCAGCACTTTGGGAGGCCAAGGTGGGTGGATCACTTGACGTCAGGAGTTCAAGACCAGCCTGGCCAACATGGTGAAACCCTGTCTGTACTAAAAAAATACAAAAAATTAGCCAGGCGTGGTGGTGCATGCCTGTAGTCCCGGCTACACGGGAGGCTGAGGCAGAAGAATCACTTGAATCTGGGAGGCAGAGGTTGCAGTGAACTGAGAGCAACTGCACTCCAGCCTGGGCAACAAAGCAAGATCTCACCTTGAAAAAAAAAATACATACATGGTTTAGTTTTTCATTACATAAAAATATTTAAAATAATTTTCAGACCAAGCGCAGTGGCTCAATCCTGTAATCCCAGGACTTTGGGAGGCCAAGGTGGGCAGATCATGAAGTCAGGAGTTCGAGACCTGCCTGGCCAATATGGTGAAACCCCATCTTTACTAAAAAAATACAAAAAATTAGCTGGACATGGTGGCAGGTGCCTGTAGTCCCAGCTACACAGGAGGCTGAGGCAGGAGAATCGCTTGAACCTGGGAAGCAGAGGTTGCAGTGATCCGAGATCACACCACTGCACTCCAGCCTGGTGACAGAGCGAGACTCCGTCTCAAAATAAATAAATAAATTAATTAATTAAATAAATAATAAGAATTTTCAGAAACTGGCACTCCCAGAAAATGGAGTCACTGAACATCCTTGAAGAGAGATCTGGGCATGGGTCTTCCTTTCAGGTATCCACCACAGTCACTAAGCCTGTCAATTTTACCACCTTGAAATTTCTTGGATCAATTCTGTCTTCTCAATTGACCCTGCTAGTCTTGGTTAAGATTATCATCATCTCTCACATTAACTGCTGAAATAATTATTTCTCCACTTCTGTTCTAGCCTTCACATTCCCCCTATTGCAAATGAGACTGTCATTCTTATTCTTAAAATACTAAATGGCTTCCTTTTACCCAAAAGATTAAAATCTAAACCAACGTTTCTTCTTTTTTTTTTTTTGAGACTGAGTCTCACTGTGTCACCCAGGCTGGAATGCAGTGGCGTGATCTCGGCTCACTGCAACCTCTGCACCTTGGGTTGGAGCAATTCTCCTGCCTCAGCCTCCCGAGTAGCTGGGATTACAGGTGTGCACCACCACACCGGCTAATTTTTATATTTTTAGTAGAAAGGGGGTTTCACCATATTGGCGAGGCTGGTCTTGAACTCCTAACCTCAGGTGACCCACCCACCTCAGCCTCCCAGAGTGCTGGGATTACAGGCATGAGCCACCACGCCTGGCCTAAACCAACATTTCTCAAAGTGTGTTTCATAAAACACTAGTCTTCAAAGTAAAAAATACATATGTATATGATGCTGGCAATTTTTCTTCTGAGTTGTTTTTAATATATTCATATAATAAAAAACTAAACCATTTATGCAATTGTTTTTACTATTTCATGATAACCACATCTAAGTATTGGTGATTTACACCCCAGAACTTCAGAAGTAGCATGACAATGTCTCGCTCTGTCACCCAGGCTGGAGTGCAGTGGCGCTATCTTGGCTCACTGCAACCTCTACCTCCAGGGTCCAAGTGATTCTTGTGCCTCAGCCTCCCAAGCAGCTGGGATTACAGGCTCCCACCATCACGCTTGGCTTATTTTTGTATTTTTAGTAGAGATGAGGTTTCACCTTGTTGACCAGGCTGGTCTTGAACTCCTGGCCTCAAGTGTTCTGCCCGCCTCGGCCTCTCAGAGTGCTGGGATTACAGGCATGAGCCACCATGCCCGGCCTAGACTGGGTAATTTTAAAACAACATAAATTTGTTGCTCATGGTTCTGGAGGGTGGGAAGTTTAAGGTCAAAGAGCCAGCAGATTCAGTGTCTCATGAGGGCTTCCTCTATGCTTCAAAGATTGTTCCTTCTATGTATCCTCATGTGACAGAAGGGGCAAACAAGCTCCCTCAAGCCCCTGTTATAAGGATTATGATCCCATTCCTGATCATGGAGCCCTCCTGACCTAGTTGTCTTTCAAAGGGCCCACCTCTTAATACCATTGCACTGGGGATTAGGTTCCAACATATCAGTTTGTGGGGGATGCAAAGATTCAGACTATCACTCTTATAAACATTTTATTAAATAATACATACATAAATAGTACACCCGGAAAGATACTGTGCATAGGTTATACAGCCTGATGAATAATCACAGTTAACATACTGGTGCAACAACCACCAAAATCAAGAAATAAAGTATTATAGGCCAGGCGCAGTGGCTCACGCCTGTAATCCCAGCACTTTGAGGCCGAGGTAGGTGGATCACGAGGTCAGGAGATCGAGACCATCCTGGCTAACACGGTGAAACCCCGTCTCTACTAAAAATACAAAAAATTAGCCGAGTGTGGTGGCGGGCACCTGTAGTCCCAGCTACTCGGGAGGCTGAGGCAGGAGAAGTGTGAACCCGGGAGGCGGAGCTTGCAGTGAGCAGAGATCTGGCCGCTGCCCTCCAGCCTGGGCAACAGAGTGAGACTCCAACTCAAAAAAAAAAAAAAAAAGAAAAGAAAAAGAAATAAAGTATTACAATCTAGCTACTTTCCTTTTGCTCTTCCAGCCACTATTCTTTTCCTCTTTCCCAGTTAATCACTAACCAACTTCTACGATTTACAATCTACTTGTATCCAAGGTTGACTTACATGAGCCCCTGTTGACATGTCATTAGTACACCAACTAATAGTAGAGATGGGATTCAAATTCGACTCTGTCTGTTTGTAAATTTTATGCTTTGGGAATGTTCTTAATAGTCGTTTCCATTCCCTACTGATACAGCAGAATTGCTAAGAAAAAGAAAGCCTAATTATTTCTTCAAATCACCAATGTTCCCACACTGCACCTTGACAGAAGAGAAAAATGCCCTTCACAGACAAACAAAACATGTGAATGAAAAAGAACATTAAATTCAATTGTTTATTAAATAATAAAGCTACTGATTCTAACACCTTTGGCTGGACACAGGAACTATATATAGGATATAAGAACTGTACATAAGTGTGTGTGTGTGTTTATATGTACATATGTATATTATATATATATACATACAATATACAAACACATACACATTTATGTGTATTAGAGCGAGAGAGAATAAGAGTCCACAACCAAATGTCTGTAATGAAATATCTTTCTGTAAGTTTGGCATAAACTCATTTGGTAGCACAACCTGCCCTGAACCAATATGAAACTAAATATAGTATGTTTATTATGACAATATAATTTATTATATAAATATAATACATAAATATATCTTTATGATCAAATGTTAATGTGTTTAGACAACTTATACCATCCCAAACTTCACTAGGTGTGTCATGTAACATGGCATATGTATTATATTATCTGATTTCTAGTATCATTAGTGTGACCAGTATGCATTCTCTTCCACTACCACACACCTCAAACAAAAAAAAGAAAACAGAAGGCTGGGCATGGCAGTTCATGCCTATAATCCCAGCACTTTGGGAGGCCGAAGTAGGTGGATCACCTGAGGTCAGGAGTTCGAGAACAGCCTGGCCAACATGGTGAAACCCCATCTCTACTAAAAATACAAAAAAATTAGCTGGACGTGGTGGCAGGCACCCGTAATCCCAGCTACTTGGGAGGCTGAGGCAAGAGAATTGCTTGAACTCGGGAGGCAGATGTTACGGTGAGCCAAGATTGTGCCATTGCACTCCAGCCTGGGTAACAAAAGCAAAACTCCATCTCAAAAAAAAGAAAGAAAGAAAGAAAGAAAGAAAGAAAGAAAGAAAGAAAGAAAGAAAGAAAGAAAGAAAAGAAAAGAAAGAAAGAAGAAACAGAAAAGAAATCTGGTAGTGTATACATAGATTGTTAAGTACTTAAAAACAAAACTGTTCGGAGGCCTAGGTGGGCGGATCACTTGAGATCAGGAGTTTGAGACTAGCCTGGCCAACATGTTGAAACCCCATCTCCACTAAAAATACAAAAATTAGCCAGGTGTGGTAGCACACGCCTGTAGTCCTAGCTAATTGGGAGGCTGAGGCAGGAGAATCTCTTGAACCCAGGAGGCAGAGAAGTTGTCGTGAGCCAAGATAGTGCCACTGCACTCCAGCCTTGGTGACACAGTGAGACTTTGTCTCAAAAAAAGAAAAAAAAGACTGGGCACAGTGACTCACACCTGTAATCCCAGCACTTTGGGAGGCCTAGGCAGATGGATCATGAGGTCAGGAGTTCAAGACCAGCCTGGCCAACACAGCGAAACCCCATCTCTACTAAAAATATAAAAATTAGCCAGGCGTGGTGGCACGCACCTGTAGTCCCAGCTACTCGGGAGGCTGAGGCAGGAGAATCGCTTGAACCCAGGAGGTGGAGGTTGCAGTGAGCCAAGACCGCGCCATTGCACTCCAGCCTGGGTGACAAAGTGAGACTCCATCTCAAAAAAAAAAAAAGAAAAAAAAAAACGGAAGGAAATTGAGATTGCTGAACTACTGTAACCAAAAGAAAGTAATGCAAACAATGTCCTCTTCTGCTGAGATGACTTGAAAACGGAATGAGACATTGGAAAACAATAATCATACTTAATGGAAAGTCTTCATAATCCTGTAGTATAACAAGCTGCCTCTTTCACCTGTCTCTAACAAAGTATACAGAAATGCCATTTAAATATCACGTATACTTGACTGCAGGATTTTTTCCATTTGATCATTTCTGAAATCCAAATGTACCATTCAATTAACGTATGCATGTGGTGTATAAGTAAAACATCTATGACTAAATCAGCAATGAGTCTTATAGCCATTGATATCTCAGGATATATATTATGCCCCATCACACTAAGGCATTCACCTAGCTGTTTCTACTAGAAGGCTATAATAATAAAATTACAAGGCCTTCAGAGGAAAGACAGTCATAGAATTCTAAGCAATGTGTTAGTGTGTAAGGCTTTAAATTGGAGCCATACAGACCTATTCAGCAATCCTTTCACTATGACTAAATTACTTTTGGGAGTAACTCCCTCAAGTTAGCAGAGCAGAAAATACATTTATTCATTAAGCAAACTGTTGTATCATTAATATATAAATATAAAAAGGTCATATTAGACTGTAAAAACACCAAAACAAGGTGCACCTAATTCTTAATAATTAGATAATATATAAATATAAAATTATATGTTGCATGTTATATTTTTGTGTTTGTTTAAAAGGTAGATATCACAATGAACACATATTTTGCAGCCTGCTTTTTCAAATTGCCACATAATATCCAAAGGGTGGCTATTCCACAGACATTTCCCAAAGTAATGAACATTTTTATTGTTTCTAATTTATTGCTATGTCAAATGTACTTCAGAATATCTCTAGAGGGCATGTTAAAAAATGGTATATCCTGGTTGCCTCTAGGAAGAACAAATAGTAGAACAGACACAAGGGTTTGAGAAAGATCTTTACTTTTCCCTGAATAACCTGTTATACATTTGAATTTTTTATGTGAAAATAATAATTACATTTACAAAAAGGTTTAAATACAATATCAGTATTGTATAGCCATTAAAATTGAAATACACAAAGAAAAGCTGCAATGAACTTGCTTTGTTGGATGTATTCTTTGGTTGCAATCTACCAGGCACTGTGTTAAGTGCTGTATGTACGTTGTCTCATTTTGCCTCACTTAATCTTCATAGTAATCTTATAAGACAGGTGTTGGCCCTACTTTTACAGATAAGAAAATTGAGTGTGAACAAGTTATCTTCTCAAGTCACAGAGAGAGGCTGTGTGTAACAAAACCAGAATTTAAACCAGATTTTTCTGGCTCAAAAATCCTTGCTCTCAGCCACTGACCTGTAATAACTACTCTGTTTCCAGAAAATGCTAAACTCTCCTACCTCTGGCTGTGCTACAACTTTGGTGAATCACTTGCAGGACTCTGGTGAACTAGATTTTCCCATGTCTGTGGACTTTTGTCTTTTCTGATTACAAGCCTTCCCCTCTTGATTAATCCCTACCTTTCCTTCAATGGTCAAGGTTGATCTCTTGCAATCTTTCCGTAAGCATCAGACTTAGTTGAAAGCCTTCTGTCTGCCTTTTGCAGCATTCTGTGCTACCAATGTGTTCATTAACGTATCAGATGACTTGTATGTCTCCCAGCCAAATGGCACATTCTTAGGGTCAGAAAAGTCTAAATATTCCTCATATTACTAGTCCCAATGTTTGTAATATTTAGCACATTTATTTAGCTAGTAATATTTAGCCTCAATCACTATATGCTTAATTCAAGTTAAGGACTAATATATACAAAGAATCATAGAATGTTGGAGCTACTTCAGTGGTTTCCAACCTCAGCTGCACACTGTAACTTCAGGAGTTTAAAAAATAGATTATCTGGCTTACTCTAGACTTAATAAATCAGAATATCTACAGGTGGAAATCCACAATCTATATTGTTTAAATGGCCTTCCAGTTGATGCCAAGCTTGGGAATCTCTGATCTACTCTACTTGTCTCGTTTTATGGAATATGAAGATGGAGATCTAGAGGATAAATAACTGGCCAATGTCACAAGCAGAAGTAAAGATAGGACTTGCACTCCAGTCTCTTGATTTGTAGCTGCTTCACTTAATCACTCAAAACTATTTATTAAATATCTTTGGCAGGGCACAGTGGCTCACACCTGTAATCCCATCACTTTGGGAGGCCAAGGCGGGCGGATCCCGAGTTCAGGAGTTCGACATCAGCCTGGCCAAAATGGTGAAACGCCATCTCTACTAAAAATACAAAAATTAGCCAGGCATGGTGGTGCATGCCTGTAGTCCCAGCTACTCGGGAGGCTGAGGCTGAAGAATCATTTGAACCCGGAAGCCAAGGTTGCAGTGAGCTGAAATTGTGCCACTGCACTCCAGCCTGAGTGACAAAGTGAGACTCAATCTCAAAAAAAAAAAAAAAAAACCCGTATATATATATGGTGAAACCCTGTCTCTACTAAAAATACAAAAATTAGCCGGGCGTGGTGGCAGGTGCCTGTAGTCCCAGCTACTCGGGAGGCTGAGGCAGGAGAATCACTTCAACCCAGGAGGCGGAGGTTGCAGTGAGCCGAGATCACGTCACTGCACTCCAGCCTGGGCAACAGAGCCAGACTCCGTCTCAAACAAATAAATAAATAAATAAAAGAGTACCTGGTGGTATAAAGCATATATATATAATTGGGGGACCTGCCTTACTTTTGGGGGTTGAGGGTAGTCACATAATCTTACTTAAGATGAGCTCTCTGAGCACTGGAAAGAACATACAGAAATAAATAAAAAATATTACCTCAAGATGGTCTTCGGCCCATGGGTTCTCTATGAGACATCTTTTAATTTTCTGTTTTCACTGTGATGACAACCTTAAAAATTAACAGAAACACTTTCTGGATCATGTTTTATAACTGAGTTCTGCCCGAAGCTCATATTGAACATGTGTGTTTTTTACTGAGTTGGCCACAAGTAGTACAACTGTAGTAATCTCAGGCTAAGGTGAAAAGAAGCTATCAACTTAGGCCAGGCATGGTAGCTCATGCCTGTAATCCCAGCACTTTGGGAGGCCGAGGCAGACAGATCACGAGGGAGTTCGAGACCAGCCTGGCCAACATGGTGAAACCTCATCTCTACTAAAAATACAAAAATTAGCCAGGTGTGGTGGTGCGCACCTGTAATGCTCAGCTACTTGGGAGGCTGAGGCAGGAGAATTGCTTGAACCTGGGAGGCAGACGTTGCAGTGAGCAGAGATTGCGCCACTGCACTTCAGCCTGGGTGACAGAGCAAGACTCCGTCTCAGAAAACGAAAGAAAGAAAGAAAGGAAAGAAAAGAAAGAGAATAGACTAATTTAATATGTATGTGTTGTATTCCTGCCTAGAGAAGATCAAATGTGCATCATGAATGCTGAAAGAAACACAGTTTCACAGTAGTTCACATAGAGGAGAGTGGTGAACGGTGTGTGTCATGACACAGAACCTATAGACCAGTCATGTTGAGCTCAAAAAGACCTGTAATCCCAAAGTGCTGGGATTACAGGCATGAGCCACCGTGCCTAGCCACATGGTCTCTTTCTTTTTAGTTAATAGCCATTAAGTAAAATTTATTTTGGGTGTGATGTTGTATATGAACTGTGAACATAGGAGTTATAATTTTATATTTGTATCCAATCAGGCATGATGGCTCACACCTGTAATCCCAGCACTTTAAGAGGCTGAGGGTGGATCACTTGAGGTCAGGAGTTCGAGACCAACCTGGCCAACATGGCAAAACCCTGTCTCTACTAAAAATACAAAAATTAACCAGGCGTGGTGGCACCCACCTGTAATCCCAGCTACTCGGTAGGCTGAGGCAGGAGAATCACTTGAACCTGGGAGGCAGAGGTGACAGTAAACTGAGATCACACCACTGCACTCCAGCCTGGGCAACAGAGTGAGACTCTGTCTCAAAAAAATAAATTTTATGTTTGTATATATTTTATGTTGTAATAAAATGAATCAATATTTGGACACAAGCATATATATATATTTTTCTTTAAACTGATGCCGGCTGGGTGCTTACATCTTTAATCTCAGTGTTTGGGAGGCCAAGGCATGAGGATCACTTAAGGCCAGGAGTTCAAGACTGGGCCTGGACAACATAGCAAGACCCCATCTCTAAAAAAAAAAATGTATTAGCTGGGCGTGGTGGTGCACACCTGTAGTCCTAACTACTATGGAGGCTGAGGCAGGAGGATCACTGGAGCCCAGGAGTTCAAGGTTACAGTGAGCCATGATCATACCATTGTACTCCAGACTGGGCAATAGAGTGACACCCTGTCTCAAAAATAAATGAAAAAGTTAATAATAAACTGATTCATACATTACTCACTAGGCAAGGGGGCAGATGTGTGCACATGTATTGGAGGGTCAGTGGGAGGAAGCATCCAGCAGAATTAAAAAGGTTCATAGGGGACCTAGGGAGAACTCCATAAGTGGCCCTGAGCATGGTTGGTGCAGAACCAGCTGCTGACATGGGCTACTAAGAGGAATTTAGCCTTTTTCCCTAAGAACAATGAGAAGCCCTTGCTCCTCACATTACATTAACCGTTCTGGAAATCTATTTCTGTTGTGGCATTTAAAATTCTAAAATAACTTTTTTTTTTTTTAATTGAGACGGCATCTAGCTCTGTTGCCCAGGCTGGAGTGCAATGGCACGATCTCGGCTCACTGCAACCTCTGCCTCCTGGGTTCAAGCGAGTCTCCTGCCTCAGCTTCCCGAGTAGCTGGGATTACAAGCACGCACCACCACACTCAGATAATTTTTTTTTTTTATTTTTAGTAGAGACAGGGCTTCACTTTGCTGGTCAGGCTGGTCTCAAACTCCCGACCTTAGGCGATCTGCCCACCTTGGCTTCCCAAAGAGCTGGGATTACAGGCGTGAGCCACTGCACCCAGCCACCACATCCATGAGTCACATTTTTTGTGAACTCCTGTGCATGCATACAATTAAATTTGTTGTATTTGTGTATTAATCTGTCTTTTGTCAATTTACTTTGCAGAGACCCAGCGCTGGACCTAAGATGATAGAGGAAAAAAAAAAATTCTACCTGCAATTCATGGACTTTCTCTATAAAATACAGTAGCTACAACCAGGCGCGGTGGCTCACGCCTGTAATCCTAGCACTTTGGGAGGCTGAGGCAGGCAGATCACGAAGTCAAGGGTTCGAGACCAGCTTGGCCAACATGGTGAAACCCACCTCTACTAACAATGCAAAAATTAGACAGGCGTGGTGGCGCATGCCTGTAATCCCAGCTACTCAGGAGCCTGAGGCAGGAGAATTGCTTGAACCTGGGAAACGGAGGTTGCAGTGAGCGGAGATCATGGCCACTGCACTCCAGCCTGGGCGACAGAGCAAGACTCTATCTCAAAAAAATATATATATATATTAGCTACTATCGATATGTAGCTATTAGGCACTTAAATCAGAAATGGTCTCAGTTGAGATGTTCTGTAAGCATAAAATACAGCCTAAATCTCAAAGACTTAATACCAAAAAAGAATACATCTTATTAAAATATATTTTATTGATTACATGTTTAAATTATATTATTTTGAATACATTGTGGTAAATAAAATATATTATTAAAACGTTTTCTTTTTTTTACTTTTTTAAAAATGTGGCTACTAGAAAATTTAATATTACATATATGGCTTACATTATATGTCTATTGGACAGACCAATATATAATCTTCATACTAGTACATGCATAATAATTTTTAAAACTTTTAAAACGTGAGGTATGTACAACTGGTACTACAGAAATGCAAAGGATCATGAGAGACTACTATGAATAACTATGCCAACAAATTGGATAATTTAGAAGAAATGAATAAATTTCTAGCATACAACTTAATCAGACTGAGTCGTGAAGAAATAAAAATTTTTAACAGAAAAATAATGAGAAGATTGAAGCAGTAATAAAAAAAAATCCCAACAAAGAAAAGCCCAGGACTAGATGACAGAGTCTGAAGAATTAACACCAATCCTCTTCAAACTCTTCTAAAAAATTAAAAAGAAAGGCGACCAGGCGCAGTGGCTCACGCCTGTAATCCCAGCACTTTGGGAGGCTAAGGCGGGCGGATCACGAGGTCAGGAGATCGAGACCATCCTGGCTAACATGGTGAAATCCTGTCTCTACTAAAAATACAAAAAATCAGCCAGGCGTGGTGGCAGGCGCCTGTAGTCCCAGCTACTAGGGAGGCTGAGGCAGGAGAATGGCGTGAACCCGGGAGGTGGAGCTTGAAGTGAGCCGAGATCGTGCCACCGCACTCCAGCCTGGGTGACAGAGTGAGATTCCGTCTCAAAGAAAAAAAATAAAAAATTAAAAAGAAAGGAACACTTCTAAACTCATTTTAAGCCACCAGCATTGTTCTCATACCAAAGCCAGATAAAAACATTATAAGGAAAGAAAACTACAGGCCAATATTCCTAGTGAAAATGAACATAAAAACCTTCAACAAAATCCAGCAAAATGAATTTAACAGCACATCAAATGATTATATGACATGAACAAGTGGTTTGTACATGGCACCTTTGTAACTGGCACCGTTGTGCTTATGTACATGCTAATGCATTTAATCCTCACAAGAGCCCAGTGAGACAGGCACTATTACTATCCCGATTTGCAGATGAGTAAACTGAAGCACAGACGGTACACAGAACATATTTGGAAGAATGTACAAGAACTGACAACAGTAGTGGCCTTTGAGGAGCAACTGGGGGATTAAGGTCAGGAATAAAAATGAGACTGATATTCACTGTTTATCTTTTTGTGCAGATTGAATTTTGTTACAATGTGAATGAATATATGTTACCTCTTTAATTTTTTTTTTTTTTTTTTGAGATGGCGTTTCGCTCTGTTACACAGGTTGGAGTGCAATGGCGCTATCTTGGCTCACTGCAACCTCTGCCTCCCCGGTTCAAGCGATTCTCCTGCCTCAGCCTCCTGAATAGCTGAGATTACAGGTGCCCGCCACCATGCCCAGCTGTTTTGTTTTTTGTATTTTTAGTAGAGACAGGGTTTCTCCATGGTAGTCAGGCTGGTCTTGTACTCCCGACCTCAGGTACTCTGCCCACCTCAGCCTCCCAAAGTGCTGGGATTACAGGCGTGAGCCACTGCCCCTGGCTTAATTTTTTTAAATAGAAAAATATATTGGCTCTTATATTACCTGTTTTTCTTACAAACAGAGTAATAATAATAATAAATAAGGAAATGCGGCCAGGTGCAGTGGCTCACGCCTGTAATCCCAGCACTTTGGGAGGCATAGGTGGGTGGATCACCCGAGGTCAGGCGTTTGAGACCAGCCTGGCCAACATGGTGAAACCCTGTCTGTAGTAAAAATACAAAATTAGCCAGGCATGGTGGTGCATGCCTGTAATCCCAGCTACTCCAGAGGCTGAGGCAGGAGAATCGCTTGAACCTGGGACGCGGAGGTTGCAGTGAGCAGAGATCGCGCCACCTGCACTCCAGCCTGGGTGACGGAGGGAGACTCTCTCTCAAAAATAAGTAGATAGATAGATAAAAATAGATTATAAAGGAGCTGAAAAATCCTATTGTCCAGTAACATTGTAGCCATCATAATGTTACAGTGCAAGTGTTTCTGGTGATGCTGGTATAAAAAAACCTACTGAACTGCTAGTCATATAAAAATATAGAATGTACAATTATGTACAGTACATACTACTTGATAATGATAATAAATGACCACATTACTGGTTTATGTATTTACTATACTATACTTTTTATTATTATTTTAGAGTGTACTCTATTTAAAAAAAAAGTGCTAACTGCAAAACAGCCTAAGGCAAGTTCTTTAGGAGATATTCCAGAAGGCATTTTTATTATAGGAAATGACAGATCCATGCATATTATTGCCTCTGAAGACCTTCCAATGGGACAAGATGTGGAGGTGGAAGACAGTGATGTTGATGATCCTGACCCTGTGTAGGCCTTGCCTAAGGTATGTGTTTGTGTCTTAGTTTTTAAAATAAAAGTTTAAAACTTTAAAAATAAACAATTTTAAAAATAGAAAAAGCGTATGAAAAAATATAAAGACATTTTTGTACGATGTACAATGTGTGTTTTAAGTTGTTATTACAAAAGAGTCAAAAAGTTTTTAAAAATTTAAAAGTTTATAAAGTAAAAAAGTTACAGTACTCTTAACTACTTGGGAGGTTGAAGCATGAGAATCGCTTTGATCCAGGAGGCAGAGGTTTCAGTGAGCCGAGATGGTGCCACTGCACTCCAGCCTGGGTGACAGAGTGAGACCCTGTCTCAAAAAATATAAAGAAAAAAAAAGTTAGTAAGCTACGGTTAACTTATTACTAAAGAAAGAAAAAAAATTTTAATAAATTTAGTGAAGCTTAAGTGTAGTGTTTATAAAGTCTACAGTAGTGTTCAGTAATGTCCTAGACCTTTACATTCACTCACCACTCATTCACTGAGTCACCCAAAACAACTTTCAGTCCTGCAGACTTCATTCAGGGTAAGTGCCCTATAGAGGCATACCATTTTTTATCTTGTATACCATGTTTTTACTGTATCTTTTCTAAGTTTACATGTGTTTAAATACAGAAATACTTACCATTGTGTTACAACTGCTTACAGTATTCAGTACAGTAACATGCTGTACAGGTTTGTAAATAGGCTATGCCACACAGCCTAGGTGCGTAGTAGGCTATATCATCCAGGTTTATGTAAGTACACTCTATGATGTTCCTATGACAAAAATCATGTAACGATGCATTTCTCAGAATGTATCCCTGTCACTAAGCAATGCACGGCCGTATATAGATTCATTAGAATTTTCTTAATAACAGAGATTAGCCAGGCACGATGGCTCGCTCCTGTAATCCCAGAACTTTGAGAGGCCGAAGCAGGCAGATCGTCTGAGCTCCAGTGGTGGAGACCAGCCTGGGCAACACAGTGAAACCCCATCTCTACTAAAATACAAAAAATTAGCCAGGCTAAGGTATGTGTTTGTGTCTTAGTTTCTAACAGGCATGGTGGCGTGTGCCTGTAATCCCAGCTACAAGGGAGGCTGAGGCAGTAGAATCGCTTGAACCTGGGAGGCAGAGGTTGCAGTGAACCCAGATTGTGCCACTGCACTGCAGCCTGCGTGACAGAGCTAGACTGTCTCCAAAAAAAAAAAAACACAGAGATTAAAAATCCTGTGTGAGCCAAGGAGAGATTCACTATGGATGTGCACAGGTGATCCTGTTGTTTCAACCACACTTCTACACTAATCACCACTATCAGAGAAACCCAAATCATTAAGATCTCTTAAGCAACAGCTTGTAGTTACTGAAAATTTACACTGAGTGGGAACTATGGAGTATTCAAGAGAATAAAATAAACACAGCTTCTGCCTTCAAGGACAGGAAAATGAGATGTCTACTTAAGCAATGATAATGAGCAATGCACAGAGACCTATTATTAAGCAGTAGCTAAATGTGTGAATTAGACAAGTGATTGAGTACTTCAGAAAAGGAGAACTCTGTGTTGGCTGCAGGGAGCTGGGGAATAGGTAGAACTTGGGCTGATCTTTAAAAACGAATAGGATTCAACTTGGATAAGCTGCGATGTGGGAGACTAAAAGATGAAGCACTCTGGCTTATTGTTTTATGCATATAGTCATATTACAGCTATGGAACCATGGTTATTATTACTAGCACATCACTTACATAGTATTCCAGACAAAAATGCATAGTTTAGATCTAGTTGTGAATCCTAGAGTTCCATGTGGCTGGGCCCTTCCCACAGCTACCCTGGAGAGCAGCAGCCAGGACTTTGCGCTACCCTATGGCCCAGGGCCTCCACCAGGGCAACCAAGAAGGTGAGCAGGGCACAGCACAGCCACCACTGCAGGTGCCTCACCAAGCATACAAAATCCAAGGGACATGATCCAAGAGGTGTGTGGCTCTCACCCTTACAAGCTGCGTGCCATGGAGCTGCTCAAGGACTCCAAGCACCAAACGGGCCCTCAAGTTCACCAAGAAAATGGTGGGAACACACGTCCGTATCAAGAAGCAGCAGGAGGAGCTGCGACCCAGCCTGGCTGCTATGAGGAAATTGCCAAGAACTGAGCCCCCTCCCCCTCTCTGTACACAATAAAACCTTCAGTCAATCTAATTGTGAAGAAATATCAGACAACCCCAGATTAAAAGTCATTCTAATAACTAAACTATGTTCTTCAAAAATGTCAATGTCATGAAAAAGAAAACAAACAAAAAAGACTGACAATCTGTTGCAGATTAAGGAAGACTGAAGAGATGTGGCAATCAGTACAACACATAATCCTAGACCAAATCCTTGATTTTTTATCTTTCATCAGGCAACACCTCATTCTGAGTCATAGAATGTCTTCCCCTTAAACTTCATTTATGTATTTTTGTAGAGACAAGGTCTCACTATGCTGCCTAGGATGGTCTTGAACTCCTGGCCTCAAGCCATCCTCCTGACTTGGCCTCCCTAAGTGCTGAGATTAAAGGCATGAGCCACCGTGCTTGGCCTTAAACTTTATTTTTAAAATTGCAGTAAAGGACATTACCGGGACAATTTACAAAATTGAAATAGGGACTGTAGATAAGACAAAAATATTGTATCAATATTTGAATTTGATAACTATACCATATGTGGTTGATACGTGGTTACATGAGAAAACGTCCTTCTTCTTAGGAAATAATGAAGTGCTGAGGAAGAAAGAAACATGATCTATGCATCCTATTCTCAAATGATTAGGAAATTTGTGCCCAGGCGTAGTGGCTCACACCTGTAATCCCAGCATTTCTGGAGGCCAAGGCAAGTGGATCGCTTGAGCTCAGGAGTTTGAGACCAGCCTGGTCAACATGGTGGAACCCGATCTCTAGAAAAAATTAGCCTGGCATGGTAGTGAGTGACCGTAGTTCCAGCTACTCTGGAGGCTAAGGTGAGAGAATCGCCTGAGCCCAGGAAATTGAGGCTGCAGTGAGCTATGATCATGCCACTCTATTACAACCTGGGCAACAAAGTAAGATCCTGTTTTTTAAAAAGAAAGAACATTTTGTGTGTGTCTGTGTGCGTGCATGTATAAAAAGAGAGAGAGAAAGCAAATATAGCAAAATGTTAAACATTAGTCAATCTGACTAAAGGGTACACAGTGGTTATTTGTACTATTCTTGCAATATTTCTATGAGCTTGAAATTGTTTCAAAATAAAAGTTAAAAATACAGCCGGGTGCGGTGGCTCATGCCTGTAATCCCAGCACTTTAGGAGGCCGAGGCAGGTGGATCACAAGGTCAGGAGATGGAGACCATCTTGGCCAACATGTTGAAACCCCGTGTCTATTAAAAATACAAAAATTAGCCAGGGGTGCTGGTGGGCGTCTATAGTCCCAGCTGCTCAGGAGGCTGAGGTAGGAGAATCGCTTGAACCCAGGAGTCCGAGGTTACAGTGAGCCAAGATCGTGCCGCTGCACTCCAGCCTGGGGGACAGAGTGAGACTCTGCCTCAAAATAAATAAATAAATAAATAAATAAAAATACACTCTCTATGCTGAATAAAAGATATTTACTGTGTTCCTTGAAAGGTGTAGTGGCAAATGGAAGCAGTTTGAGAACAGATTATGTAAAACCTTGACAGGGAAGGAGTCTACTTAATTCTATAGAAAATAGAGAACGATAAAGATTTTCTAGCCAAGGACTAGCTAAAAATCTGTGTTTCGGACGGCTCAACTAGGGGTAATAGTGAGGACTGGGTAAGGGGAAGGTGGGAGACCTCATCAGTCAGTAAGTGGTAACAGTAATTCAGAAGAAAACTGGTTAAATAACAGTCTGAATTAAGGAAAAGAAAAGAAGAAACATATTTAAGAATACTATGTTCAGGCCAGGCGCGGTGGCTCACGCCTGTAATCCCAGCACTTTGGGAGGCGGAGGCGGGCGGATCACGAGGTCAGGAGATCGAGATCGTCCTGGCTAACACGGTGAAACCTCGTGTCTACTAAAAATACAAAAAATTAGCCGGGCGTGGTTGCAGGTGCCTGTAGTCCCAGCTACTTGGGAGGCTGAGGCAGGAGAATGGCATGAACCCGGGAGGCGGAACTTGCAGTGAGCCGAGATCGCTCCACTGCATTCCAGCCTGGGCGACAGAGCGAGACTCCGTCTCAAAAAAAAAAAAAAAAAAAAGAATACTATGTTCAGCCGGGCATGGTTGCTCACGCCTGTAATCCCAGCACTTTAGGAGGCCGAGGAGGGCGGATCATGAGGTCAGGAGTTGGAGACCAGGCCAACACGGTGAAACCCCGTCTCTACTAAAAATACAAAAATTAGGCAGGTGTGGTGGCAGGCGCCAGTAATCCCAGCTGCTTGGGAAGCTGAGGCAGGAGAATCTCTTGAACCCGGGAGGTTGCAGTGAGCCGAGATGGCGCCATTGCACTCCAGCGAGACTTAGTCTCAAAAAAAAAAATAAAAAAACTATGTTCACTATTTGGGTGATGGGTTCAATAGAAGCATTATGCAATATATGCATGGGAGGCCAAGGCTGGCAGGTCCGCTGAGGTCAGGAGTTCAAGACCAGCCTGGCCAACATGGCAAAACCCCATCTCTACTTAAAAAATACAAAAATAAATCCCAGCACTTTGGGAGGCCGAGGCGGGCGGATCACGAGGTCAGGAGATCGAGACCATCCTGGCTAACACGGTGAAACCCCGTCTCTACTAAAAAAAATACAAAAAATTAGCCGGGCGTGATGGCAGGCGCCTGTAGTCCCAGCTACTCGGGAGGCTGAGGCAGGAGAATGGCGTGAACCCGGGAGGCGGAGCTTGCAGTGAGCCGAGATCGCGCCACTGCACTCCAGCCTGGGCGACAGAGCGAGACTCCGTCTCAAAAAAAAAAAAAAAAAAAAAAAAAAAAAAAAAAAAAAAATAAGCCAGTGTGGCGCATGCCTGTAATCCCAGCTACTCCGGAGGCTGAGACAGGAGAATTGCATGAACCTGGGAGGCAGAGTTTGTAGTGAGCAGAGACCTTGCCACTGCAGTCCAGCCTGAGTGACAGAGCGAGACTCTGTCTCAAAAAAGAAAAAGAAAAAGAAAAAAAGAATTAATGGCATTATTGGATATGGAAGACTAGGATGAGCTGCAGATAATTTTCAATTTTCTTATCTATGGTTTTGTTGATTGTTGTATTTTAGATCCAGAAGTAGTTTAGGGTAGTCTATTAGGGTAGTCCAGTAGTTAACATAGTGTACAGAAGAAAAAGTGTGATTTTTGAAGTCACGCAAACATGTCTTCAAATCCTGGCTTGAACATATATGATGTGTCTCTGAATATGTACTTTTACTTCTCTAAGCTTTTATGTTCTTATCTGCAAAAGTATAAAATCAGAACAAGTATATCTATCAGAACAATATTACTGAGTGACTAACAGTCTCATAGTCCAAAATCTATGTTTGAATCCTAGCTTTTTTATTTCTTAGCAGTGTGCCTCAGGACAGGGTATTTTTCTTTCTAAATTTCAGTTTCCTCATCTATAAAATAAAAACTGCAGCCAGGCGTGGTGGGTCACGCCTGTAATCCAAGCACTTTGGGAGGCCAAAGCGGGTGGATCATCTGAGGTCAGGAGTTCGAGATCAGCTTGGCCAACACGGTGAAACCCTCTCTTCGGATCATCTGAGGTCAGGAGTTCAAGACCAACCTGGCCAAGATGGTGAAACCCTGTCTCTATTAAAGATACAAAAATTAGCTGGGACTCAAGGCAGGTGCCTGTAATTCCAGCTACTTGGGAGGCTGAGGCAGTAGAATCGCTTGAACCTGGGAGGCGGAGGTTGCAGTGAGCCAAGATCCTGCCACTGCACTCCAGCCTGGGCAACAGAGTAAGACTCCGTCTCAAAAAAAAAAAAACAAAAACAAAGACCTTATTATCTTTGCACTGCTTTATCCCCATCACCTAATGGAATGGTATGGTTAATTTTATGTGTCAACTTGGCTAGGCTATGTGCCCAGCTTGGTTACATACTAGTCTAGATGTTGGTATGAAGTTATTAGGTAGAAGTGATTAACATTTACAGTCAATTGATTTTAAATAACGGAGATTACTCTCCATGATATGGGTGAGCCTTATCCAATTAGATGAAGGTTGTTTTTTGTTTTTTGTTTGAGACGGAGTCTCGCTCTGTCGCCCAGGCTGGAGTGCAGTGTGCAGTGGCATGATCTCAGCTCACTGCAACCTCCACTTCCTGGGTTCAAGCGATTCTCCTGCCTCAGCCTCCTGAGTGGCTGAGACTACAGGTGCCTGCCACCATGCCCAGCAAATTTTTTTTTATTTTTAGTAGAGATGGGGTTTTACCATATTGGCCAGGCTGGTCTCGAACTCCTGACCTTGTGATCTGCCCGCCACTGCCTCCCAAAGTGCTAGGATTACAGGCATGAGCCAACTCGCCTGGCCTAGATGAAGGTTTTAAGAATAAGGTTACTGGCGGAAGAGGTGGCTCACGCCTGCAATCCCAGCACATTGGGAGCCTGAGGCAAGCGGATCACCTGAGGTCAGGAGTTCGAGACCAGCCTGGCCAATATGGTGAAACCTCGTCTCTACTAAAAATACAACAATTAGCTGGGCATGGTGGCACGTGCCTGTAATCCCAGCTACGTGGGAGGCTGAGGCAGGAGGATCACTCAGACCCGGGAGGCAGAGGTTGCGGAGAGTTGAGATTGCGCCACTGCATTCCAGCCGGGGCAACAGAGTAAGACTCTGTATCAAAAAAAAAGAATAAGGTTCCTAGGCCGGGTGTGGTGGCTCACACCTGTAATCCTAGCACTTTGGGAGACCGAGGTGGGAGGATCGCTTGAAGTCAGGAGTCTGAGACCAGCCTGGCCATCATGGTGAAACCCTGTCTCTACTGAAAATACAAAAATTAGCCAGGCATGATAGCAGGTGCCCATAATCCCAGGTACTCGGGAGAATGAGGTAGGAGAATTGCTTGAAACTGGGAGGTGGAGGTTGCAGTGAGCTGAGATTGTACCACTGCACTCCAGCCCAGATGACAGAGTGAAACTCCATCTCAAAAAAAAAAAAAAAAGAATAAGGTTAAGGACAACAACATCCTGGTTGGGCACCATGGCTCATGCCTGTAATCTCAACACTGGGAGAATGAGGCAGGAGGATCTCTTGAGCCCAGGAGTTTGAGACCAGCCTGGGCAGCATGGTGAGACCTTATCTCTACAAAAAAATTGTAAAAATTAGCCAGATGTGGTGGCCTGCACCTGTAGTCCCAGCTACTTGGGAAAATGAGGCAGGAGGATTGCTTGAGCAAAAAGGTCAAGGCTGAAGTGAGCCATGTTTGTGCCACTGCACTCCAGCCTGGGCAACAGAATGAGATCTTGTCTCAAAAATGAACAAACAAAAAAACTGAAGTTGGCCGGGCACAGTGGCTCACAGCTGTAATCCCAGCACTTTGGAAGCCCAAGGCAGGTGGATCACCTGAGGTCAGGAGGTCGAGAACAGTCTGGCCAACATGGTGAAACCCCATCTCTACTAAAAAAAAAAAAAAAAAAAAAAAAAAAAAATTAGCCAGGCATGGTGGCAGGCACCTGTAATTCCAGCTACTCAGGAGGCTGAGGCAGGAAAATCACTTGAACCTGGGAGGCGGAGGTTGCAGTGAGCTGAGATCGCGCCATTGCACTCCAGCTTGGGAGACAAGAGTGAGACTTCGTCTCAAAACAAACAAACAAACAAAAACAAAAAAACTGAAGTTTTCCAAAAGAGAAAGAATTCAGCCTGAGTTTCCAACCTGCTGGCCTGCCCCATGGATTCTAGATGTGCCAGTGTCCACAATCATGTGAGCCAATTCCTGAACCTCTCTGTCTCTCTTTCTTTGGAAAACCCAGACTGATACTTTTATCATTCATTTTATTATTATTATTATTTTTCATTTTGTTGAGACGGAGTTTCGCTCTTGTTGCCCAGGCTGGCGCAATCTCGGCTCACCACAACCTCCGACTCGCGGGTTCAAGTGTTTTCTCCTGCCTCAGCCTCCCGAGTAGCTGGGATTACAGACATGTACCACCCGCCCAGCTAATTTTTGTATTTTTAATAGTGATGAGTTTTCTCCCTGTTGGTCAGGCTGGTCTCAAAATCCTGACCTCAGGTAATCCGCCCACCTCGGCATCCCAAAGTGCTGAGATTACAGGTGTGAGCTACCACGCCTGGCTTCATTTTCTCCTTTTTTTTTTTTTTTTTTTGAGACGGAGTCTTGATCTGTTGTCCAGGCTGGAGGGCAGTGGCGCGATCTCAGCTCACTGCAACCTCTGCCTCCCAGGTTCAAGCAATTCTCTGCCTCAGCCTTCTGAGTAGCTGGGATTACAGGCACCCGCCACCACGCCCAGCTTATTTTTGTATTTTTAGTAGAAAAGGGTTTTCACCATGTTGGCCAGGCTGGTCTTGAACTCCTGACCTCGCGATCCGCCTGCCTCAGCCTCCTAAAGTGCTGGGATTACAGGCGTGAGCCACTACGCCTGGCCTTACCATTTGCTTTCATTTTTTTTTCTTCTGTGTCCTTCTATGGGTTCAGTTGTGTTCTAGGATCTGGGAATGTAGCAGGGACCTAGAACAGAGGCTTTTCTCTCATGGCTAATATTCTTATGGAGGGAGACAAAAACTTGTAGGGGTAAGACAAATCTCTTTTGCCCTCTGAAAGTTCACTAGAAATCAACTGACAAAAGGCTGATTAAAAGGAGAAAGGCAGACAAAACATTAATGTACACATGCATGCATGGGAGGAACACAGATTTTAAAAACTCAAAGAAAGGGCCAGATAAGCTGGGCGTAGTGGCTCACGCCTGTAATCCCAGCACTTTGGGAGGCTGAGAAGGGCGGATCACATGAGGTCGGGAGTTGGAGACCAGCCTGACCAACACAGAGAAAGCCCGTCTTTACTAAAAATACAAAATTAGCCAGGCATGGTAGTGTATGCCTGTAATCCCAGCTATTCAGGAGGCTGAGGCAGGAGAATCGCTTGAACCTAAGAGGTGGAGGTTGCGGTGAGCCGAGATTGAGCCATTGCACCACTCCAGCCTGGGCAACAAGAGTGAAAAAAAAGAAAGGGCCAGATAGTTGATGCTTTTATACCACCTGAGGTTACAGAAAGAAGAGGGGCTCAGCGCATGGCAAGAGAGGTTATGGGAGGGAGAGAAGAGAAAAAGCTTTTTAGCTATTCTTATGTTTTCAGGCTCTCTAAATAGCCATCTTTAAATATGTCAAATAAGTATATCTGGTGTAAAATATTTTTTTGTTTCCTTTAGTCAATAAGCAAACAAATAAGCAGACCAATTTCAAATAGCTATCAGTGCCATGTGGGGAGAGGGCTATGAGACAGAGAAGCAGAGGGAAAGTGGTCTCTCCAGAATGGGTGCTCAGGGAAGGGCTGAAGAGGTGACATTTGAGCTGAATGAAAAGGGAGCAAGCCATGAGGTTATGGAGGGGCAGGTATTCTAAGCAAGAATTCCAAGGAGCAGCAAGTTTGAAGGCTGTGAAGGGAAGACGGGTCTGGCATGTATGAGAAGCAGCAAGAATAACTCTGCCCTGAAGAAGAGTAAGCCAGAGGAAAGTGATGGGGGAGAGTTCAGAGACCTTGTCAAATTGAAAGACTTGTAAACAGTAGTAACGCATTTAGATTATACTCTAAACTTACTGTGATTTTCAAGATTTACATTTTTAAATTTCTGCTACTTACATGTCGATCACTGGCTTAATGGTAGGCATTGAAATCATTATGCAGAATCTACTTCTGCTAGAGTTAATGTCTGTCCAAGGGTTTGCATTGCATTGATCCCCCTGCCCCAGCAGAATAAGTAGCTTCTGGGAGCTGAGTTGAAAATGCAGAACTCAGGCCCTGCTCCAGACCTACTGAATCAGAATTTGCATTTTAATAAAATCCCCAGGTGGTTCATGAGCACCTGAAAGTTTGAGGGGACTCAACCTTGACTGCATTATGGAAACACCTGGGAACCTAATTTGTTTAAAAAAAAACAAAAGTGTTACCTGGGTCACCCTAGAGTAATGGCATAATTGGTCTGAGGTGCAGCCTGTGCATCGGAAATTCTGGAAGCCACTTATCTTCCAAAGGTCAAAAAGGCCGCTGCCCTAAAGCCACAGTGGGTGACAGGCAGCTGTTTTCATGCTCAGCTGATTGCCCATGCTCCGTTTTCCTTTATGTCTTCTTGTAGCAGTTCCCACGGAATCACCTTGTTTTCCTTTCTTTGGTCACTAGAAAAAGTATTTCTCTCCCCAGGGATTCTCAGGGATGAGAAAGGCAGTCTGGTTGGCCCTGAATACACACATACTGGCTTTTAATGTTGAGTTAACTGCTCTCATTAGTAGGCAACAAGATGTCAAATAAAACAATCCTGAAGAAGTTGCAAAACACAGTGTTCTTACAAGTGTGATCCTGAGTCTAAAATTCCTAATTCCCTTCATATGGAAAGCCTAGAATGAAGTACTCAACTTCTCTGTCAGTCCCCAGCATTTCAAAAGTCCATTTTGTCTTGCATTCAGGAAAGCCTTTTCTTTAAACTGAATCTATAGAACAATAGGTTGTATTCTGCAGTTAATTTGCATCTCTGAAGACTTGATTTCTCCCAGGTCTCACCAGGCAGCGAATGAGCCCCCTGTGCGTTTCCTGACAGCCTTTTAAGTCACTTCCTAGGCTGACTTACGGAGCAAGTAAGAGTTCACAGGTCTCATGATTCCTAAGTTGCAGGAAAGGGTCTATGACAGCTATTCTTCCCTTAATAAAGTTATTTCTTTTACATTAAACTTCTGACACTGGGGTAGATTGGATGTAAGGGAAAAGGGAGACACTCCAAATTATCACACAATGATTTAGCCTCTTCAGTGTACTGTTGCAAAATGTTTAGTTTAAAATGCCTTTCTATAATTTATCATTCCTTTTCTTTTTTTTTTTTTTTTTTTTTTTTTTGAGACGGAGTCTTGCTCTGCCGCCCAGGCTGGAGTGCAGTGGCAAGATCTCGGCTCACTGCAACCTCTGCCTCCCGGGCTCACGCCATTCTCCTGCCTCAGCCTCTCCAAGTAGCTGGGACTACAGGCGCCCGCCACCACGCCCGGCTAATTTTTTTGTATTTTTAGTAGAGACGGGGTTTCACCGTGGACTCAATCTCCTGATATCGTGATCCGCCCGCCTCAGCCTCCCAAAGTGCTGGGATTACAAGGGTGAGCCACCGCGCCCGGCCTCATTACTTATTTAAGAGAACTATGAAAACAGTATCTCATTCTCTTTAGGTTTTCTGAACTTTGAGCCTCAACAAGTAGTTACCATTTTAAATCTGCAGCTTGACAGCTTGTAAGCAAAAGCATTGAAACTACTCACGAAGGGTCAGAGTAGAATGAATAATTTCACGGAAATGCAAATTTCATTTAAAACTTATTTAAAAGTATTAAATTGGGAGGAGATGGAAGTCTAAGATTTATTTCCCTTACTGATGATAAATAGTAATATTTACTGGCCAATACTACAAAAGAACTAGAAGATTGTATAAAATATTTTTACAGTGCTTTTTAAAGAGAGATTTAAAAGTGGAGGTGAGAGTGAGGATTGGGTTTGTTATAGGCCATTGCCCTTTTTTATTTTTTTTGAGACGGAGTTTTGCTCTTGTCGCCCAGGCTGGATAGTGGCACGATCTCGGCTCACTGCAACCTCGGCCTCCCGGGTTCAAGCGATTCTCCTGCCTCAGCATCCCGAGTAGCTGGGATTACAGGTGCCCGCTACCACGCCCAGCTAATTTTTGTATTTTTAGTAGAGACGGGGTTTCACCACGTTGGCCAGACTGGTCTCGAACTCCTTACCTCAGGTGATCTGCCTGCCTCGGCCTCCCAAAGTCCTGGGATTACAGGCGTGAGCCACTGTGCCTGGCCAAGCCATTGCCTTTTACAATGGTGATGTTATAGTCTGACTTCTTCCTAAAGTTCGAACTGCAGAAAAAATATTCTACTCTTTGGATCCATTCTGATGATGTTCTTATGATGGCTTTGAGTCTAGGCTAGGAGTCACTGGAATTAATTCAGGAATTAAACTCACTCATTCTGTAACATCCGGACCTTTGTAAACGTGTCTGGCTCATTTTTGTGACCACATTGCAGTTATCAGCACCATTCTTGGACACTTTAAATTTATTTCCTCTCCTAAGGATTTGTTATCTACTATTTGTACTGTCATTGCCATCATATTTAATGCAACCAGTAATTTCATCACACACACATTATATTTTCCATGCTTTGTTCCTAATGATGTTTATTCCTGCCTTAGGACCTTAGCACTAGCTCTGTCCGCTGTCTAGAATGTTCTTGCCTCATTCTTTATGTAATTGGCTCCTTCCTGTTATTTAGTTCTCCATTTATATGTTCCCTCCTCAGAGAGCCTGGGCAATAGAACGAGACCCTGAATCCGAAAAATAAAAAAATAAAATAACATAAAAACTTGAAAATTACATTTCTTCAATAATGAAACATCAAATATGAAGGTCAAATTGCCAACTTGGGTTTTTTTCTCCCTAAGTCAGAAAATAACAAAAAACAGATTGGATTTTTGATGCCATTTTAATTTCTGTTACTGTGACTAAACCTCAGATTGGATTCACTGTCTCAGAAAGGTATCCCAGGCATGGTGATGCAAAATATAGAGAAAGGGCCAAGAATAGAAATTCTGACATGAAAGTCACCTAAAAATATTGATAATGCATAGAACATTTTATAAGTTGATCTCAAAAAAAGCTTTATTAGAGTCATGGACCTGTAATTGATTACCAATATATGTCTCTGCTTTACTTCTGAAAAAATTGTTTGTTTTGCCTTATAAGCACTGCTGATAATCTGATAAATGCTAGCCATCTTGAGTGGAAGACAAATTTGCTGTATTTTATATAGTAAATCACTGCAATGGAGTTAATAGTTTATAGGTTTTCTATAAACTGCCTTCTTCTCACTTTCCTGATTGCTACAATTCCAGCTGCATATTCCATAACTGTTTAAAGGAGGATTTTATTTTTTAAACTGTATCTCTTATTTCCACATCTAACATGACTCATTTTTGGCTGCTATGTTCCTGCTCTTTGCAGAAAGATAAAGAGATCATCTGCTACTTGAACTTTTGTTTAGCTTGTTAGGTATTTAGGTTGACTCTAATGTGCCAGATGTTATCCAGTTGGCAAAACAGTGCTTTCTTACCCATCTGTGCGCTGATCTCTCCATTTAATTCTCCAGCTGTACTGTTCTCTGCATCCTTGTATAAATAACAATATTGAAATGTTTCCTAAGAAACGTGCCATTTCTTCTTAGCTTTTACTTCCTTGTCCACAAGGACCTTGGGGTCATCTGCACTTGCCTCCCAGGACTCTATTGTTCTTCTCACATGATATAAAGGCATCACAGTTGCAATACTGACATTCCATCTGTAAGGGTAAGACAGTTCTGAAGCTGACTACATCAACTGAGATTATAGCTTCTAAATTCTGCTAGGCACCATGAAGAGCTTTAGCAAAGATGGTTACCTTTTCTGAAGAATGCACCTATATTATTTATGCAAACTAAGAGCAAGTCATGCTGTACTGGCATTAATGAATGATGAAAGTATTTTCATTTTAAAATCATTTTCCCAATGCCCAAAACCTATTGAAAGTATTTCAATGTTATTAACTAATGTTACTAATTTACATAATCTTTTAAGTTTATGAATCAAATATTCTATAAAAGTTCATTACTTTCCAAGTAATTATTTAGACAGCATCCTTATTATTAGCTATTTTTCCTATACAAATGCTCAAACTGAGTGGAAAAGAAAGTAAACAACTCTAGGCTGGGAGCAGTGGCTCACGCCTGTAATCTCAGCACTTTGGGAGGCTGAGGCAGGAGGATCATTGAGCCACGGGTTCCAGACCAGCTTGTGAAGCATAGTGAGACCGTGTCTCCTCAAAAACTAAAAATATCAAGCAGGCACAGTGGCATGCGTGCCTGTAGTCCCAGCTGCTCCAGAGCCTGAGGCAGGAGGATCACTTGAGCCTGGGAGGTTAGGGCTGTAGTGAACCGTGATTGTGCCACTGCACTCCAGCCTGGTCGAAAGAGCAAGATGTTTCCAAAAAAAAAAGGATCAAATTATCATGTGGGAAAGCATGATACATTTATTTCTTAAGCAAGAATGATAAGGGACAAAAAAAGGTAGGAAGAGTTTATTTGTAATGGCTGCTTTCTTGCTTTGTTTAGCAATGTGCTAAAGAAAAATTATTGCTTTCCAGGACCAGGTGCGGTGGCTCACGCCTGTAATCCCAGCACTTTGGGAGGCCAAGGTGGGTGGATCACAAGGTCAGGAGTTTGAGACCAGCCTGGACAACATGGTGAAATCCCGTCTCTACTAAAACTACAAAAATTAGTTGGGCATGGTGGCATGTGCCTGTAGTCCCAGCTACGCGGGAGGCTGAGACAGAAGAATCGCTTGAACCCGGGAGGCGGAGGTTGCAGTGAGCCGAGATCATGCCACTGCAAAATTGTTGCTTCCCAAAACAAAGTTAGTGTTTTAAAAGATATGCCATTTGAATATGGTTTTTACCCAATTTATACTATAGATCATTATTATATCCAAAGCAGATATTGGATCTATATTGGAATCACTAAGAAAGAGGCTTACTTTAAAATATTAAATATCAATATTGGAATTTTGCTAAGTCTCATGGAAAATTATCAAGATGCCTTTAAACTTAAAAAAGTAAATAGATATTTTACAACTAATAAAGACCCAATGTTAATACTTTTTAAGGTTGAAACATTCTCCCTATGAAATAGATGTTTAAAGCAGAAAAAAAGACATTTTTAGATAGCATAAATTTTACTATGCATTTCTTTGAAGTAAGGGGAACTATTTCAAAGAGAAATGATGCAATGTAAGATAAACATGGGATACCATATTGCACCAGAAAACAAAGAGACTATCAAAGACTCACTGGGCATGCTAATATGAATTGCAAGAGAACAGCACAAGCCTAATGGCTAGGATAACCTGCACTCCAGAAATTGCTCTTTGGATTTTGTATCCCAGCACATTACACAATGCCTGGTATACATTAGGTGAAAATGCATATTAGTTGAGTTAATAAATGAATAGATATCTGAGAATTAGGAAATAGAGAAACAAAATTTAATCATAGTAATAGAAAGGGAAGTAGGAGCATACTAAAAATAAATGTACCACTTGTAATTGCAGCCCTTTGGGAGGCCAAGGCAGGAGGATCGCTTGAACACAGGAGTTCGAGACTAGTCTGAGCAACTTAGTGAGAACCCATCTCTACAAAAAAATATTGTTTTAAAAAGAAAGACAAAAAAGATTAAAATACATTAAATAAATAAATGTACCTACTTAGATGTCTTTTCTTCTATCCATCACACAATACCCTCTGCTTACTTCACACCACATACCCGCACTACCACCCACCACCACTTACCAACCAAAACCCAGACCTATGACATATATTCGACATTAATATTCCTTATCTGAGCCAATGGCAACACTCCTGTGGAGACACCTAAACTTAGGCTTGGCAGCAATTAAGAGAACTAACCCAAGTCCCTAGCATTTCCTTTTTTTTTTTTTTTTTTTTTTTTTTGAGATGGAGTCTCGCTCTGTCGCCCAGGCTGGAGTGCAGTGGCACGATCTCAGCTTACTGCAACCTCCGCCTCCTGGCTTCAAGCGATTCTCCCGCCTCAGCCTCCTGAGCAGCTGGGATTACAGGCGCCCGCCAGCATGCCCAGCTAATTTTTTTATTTTTAGTAGAGATGGGGTTTCAGCATGTTGGCCAGTCTGGTCTTAAACTCCTGACCTTGTGATCCACCCGCCTTGGCCTCCCGAAGTGCTGGGATTATAGACGTGAACCACTTCGCCAGGCCCCTAGCATTTTCTTTATTCATCCATTCAGTCATTTACTCATGACTTAGTCAATATCTCTGTGCTAGGCCTTTAGTCTAGTACTAGCAATATAAAGTTAAATAAGATGTAGTCCTTGTAATTTAGGAACTCCCAATCCAGCAAAGCATTATTTTGTAGAATAAAAACTATGCAACCTATATGAAGTGCTCTGCAAAAACCAAGAAGGGAGGAATCACTCAAGTTCACAGTACATCTTCCTCTCTTCCATATCTCTTTTGTTCTAATGTGATGTGAATAATAGCACCATTTCCTAGTACCCAAATTTAAACCTCATTATTATAACAAAGTTTAATTCCCATATCTTATAAGTTCCCCTGAGATTCTAACTTTGCAAGGCTTCACATAACTTGCCTTTCCAGTCCCACCAACAACCACCTCATTCTGGTCTTCCCTGTCCCTAGCAAGAAGTCCCACAATAGCCCCTGATCAAAGTAAGTTTCCTAAAGCACAACTCTCATCATGCATCTGCCAGGAACACAACTGTGCTATCATTAAATTCTCGTCAGTGCTGGCCCATAGGAGTCAATATGTTTGTTGGAATTGACCCCTGGCTCTTGCTAATGAACTTCCCCACGTGAGCAGAAGGGATTTAATATTCTTAATATCTTTTTCACTGTAGTGTCAAGAAAGCTTATGTCCACTAGCTGAGTCTCTCTCTCTCCTTTGGACATTTGTCTGAAAATTGCCTCTGAATCAAATCAAATGAGGTATCATACCTGAATATTCTAACATGCTTAAAAAATGCATTTCATGGCCGGGCACAGTGGCTCACGCCTGTAATCCCAGCACTTTGGGAGGCCGAGGCGGGCGGATTGCGAGGTCAGGAGATCGAGACCATCCTGGCTAACACGATGAAACCCCGTCTCTACTAAAAATACAAAAAATTAGCCGAGTGTGGTGGCAGGCGCTGGTAGTCCCAGCTACTCCGGGAGGCTGAGGCAGGAGAATGGCATGAACCCGGGAGGCAGAGCTTGCAGTGAGCCGAGATTGAGCCACTGCCCTCCAGCCTGGGGGACACAGCAAGACTCTGTCTCAAAAAAAAAAAAAATGCATTTCATAAAGTTTTCTATGACCCTTTACCAAAGTCATCTCTAGGACAGTATTTGTGAAGTTCATCTTAATTGTGCATCAGAGCCATTGTTCACTGTCTACACAGGGTAATCAATCTGTGTAAATAACCTAATTACTACTTTTGGTATTACACAGGCTAATATAAGGGTCATGTGGATTGAATGGTGCTATAGTCTGAATGTGTCCCCCAAAATTCATATCTTGGTAACTTAATTACCAATGCAACAGTATTAGGAGGTAGGGCCTTTTGGGAGGCCTTTAGGTCATTTGGACTCTGCCCTCATTAATGGGTTAATGCCATTATAAAAGGGCTTGATGGAGGGAGTTTGACCCCTTTTTGCCCTTTCTGTCCCTTCTGCTTTGTGAGGACATAGCGTTCCTCCCCTCCAGGGGATGCAGCAACAAAGCACCATCTTAGATGCAGAGAGACTGGGGCCTCATCACCTGATGCCTTGACCATGGACTTCTCTGTCTATGGATCTATAAAAAATAAATGTCTATTGTTTATAGATTATTCAGTCTGTGGTATTTTGTTATAGCAGCACAAACTAAGACAAATGGTCTTATCTATTCTCTTTAAAACCAATTCCATACATAGACAAAATGCGAAGCTCCCTAGATAATGCACCCACACAAGACTGCACCAATTCCAATGGTTTTCTGAGACTATCCTGCTATATAATTGCTGCTAATTGCCTACATTAGTAGTTCTCCTTGGAGGTGAGGGTTGATCTAAAAAAGGAACCGTAGTCAAGGATGTAAGGAGACAATAGCTGTGCCATCTAAACATGGACGCCACTGAACATATGTGGCTATTTAGATTTTAATTAACATTAAATAAAGGCTGAGCGCGGTGGCTCACACCTGTATCCCAGGACTTTAGGAAGCCAAGATGGGATGATCGCTTGAGCCCAGGAGTATACTGTTCCAGCTACTCAGGAGGCTGAGGCAGGAGGATCCCTTGACTCCAAGAGGTTGAGGCTGCAGTGAGCCAGGTTCACACCACTGCACACCAGCCTGGGTGACAGAGCAAGATCTGTCTCAAATAATAAAATGAAATAAAAATTAAATAAAATTAAAAATTTAGTTTATCAGTCACACTACCTGTATTTCAAATGCTCAGTAATCACATGTGGTTAGTAGGTACCTTATTGGACAGCAGAGAGTATAAAACATTTCCAGGACACAAAGAAGGGAACGACAGACACCGGGCCTACTTGAGGGTGGAGGGCAGGAGAGGGTGAGGATCAAAAAACTACCTAGTGGGTGCTATGCTGATTGCCTGGGTGATGAAATAATCTGTACATCAAACCCCTGTGACACGTAATTCACCTATATTACAAACCTGCACATGTACCTCTGAACCTAGAATAAAAGTGGAAAAAAAATTTCCACCATCTCAGAAAGTTTTTTTTTTTTTTTGAGACGGAGTCTCGCTCTGCCGCCCAGGCTGGAGTGCAGTGGCGCGATCTTGGCTCACTGCAAGCTCCGCCTCCCGGGTTCACACCATTCTCCTGCCTCAGCCTCCCGAGTAGCTGGGACTACAGGCCCCCGCCACCGCGCCTGGCTAATTTTTTGTATTTTTAGTAGAGACGGGGGTTCACCATGTTAGCCAGGATGCTGTCGATCTCCTGACCTCGTGATCCACCCGCCTCGGCCTCCCAAAGCGCTGGGATTACAGGCATGAGCCACCGCGCCCGGCCAGAAAGTTTAACTACACAACACAAGTCTGTAATTTAGGGCATCAGCCTGTGCTAAAAACACCTTCAGGCCTTGTTTAAAAACAGCTTTCTAGGTCTCCAAGTGTCTTACCCAGTAGGTCTGGAGAATCTGCATTTCTAACAAGTTTCCAGGTGATGTTGATGTTCCTGGTCAGGATTCACATTCTGATAACACTGACTTAAGGGTTAACATCTCATGTTTCTGAAAAAGAAACGTCTGTGTTGGAATCTTAACTCATCTCTCATTAACTGTATGGCACTGAGCAATCTTCTGACCGTCAGTTTTCTCATCTATAAAACAGGCATAATCATGAGAATTAATGAGATAATGTAAATATACTGCTTAGTACATATGTGCTCAATAAATGTTAACTGTTATAATTATCTATATCTGCCTGGAATATGTGTATTACTTACCCAGTTCCCATGCAAAGAGCACAACTAGAGGAAATCAATCAAAAATCAGGATTTGATGGTCAAGTGGGAAGCAAGTACTAGAGATCAGCATTAGGGCTCACAGCATGGTCCCTGGGAAGAGTGTCCCTATGGATAAGATCTTTGGCTCCTGAGGTGCCACCTGTGTTACTGAGTAAAGAAGATCAGAGGGCCAGGCATGGTGGCTCATGCCTGTAATCCCAGCACTTTGGGAGACGGAGGTGGGAGGATTGCTTGAGCCCAGGAGTTTGAGAGCAGCCTGGGCAACAAAGTGCGACCCCATCTCTACAAAAAATCCAAAAAATTAGCTGGGCATGGTGGCGCACGTTTGTGGTCCCAGTTACACGAGAGGCTGAGGCAGGGGGATCACTTGATTCCAGGAGGTCACTCGCCCAGGCTGCAGTGAGCTGAGATTGTGCCACTGCACTCTAGCCTGGGAGACAGAGGGAGACCCCGTCTCAACAACAACAAAAAGAAGGGTAGAGGAACCTAAGAACGTCCCCAGGTATGGCAATACTGAATACAAAGTTAACAAGTTGCACCTCTTTCTAAGGATACCCTGACCCTCTCACCTTTAATAAAATTAGGATATCTCTGCTCCATTTAGACACATTGCCTGATGAGTTGGGAAGTTACGTTTTTCTTTCTTCTGGTTCGTCTAAATCCATCCCCAGAAGAAAAACGGGAAGCTCTTTCAGCCTGATGCACAATCATTAATCCTGTAAATAACAAGTTAAGTCCCTTTTTAGTGTAGTTTAAATGTCAGTTGCTTAAAATACTTCTAGGCCAAGAAATGCTATTATTAAAAATACAATCTTTTGGCCGGGCACGGTGGCTCACGCCTGTAATCCCAGCACTTTGGGAGGCCGAGGTGGGCAGATCACGAGGTCAAGAGTTCGAGGCCAGCCTGGCCAATATGGTGAAACCCCATCTCTACTAAAAATACAAAAATTAGCCAGGCATGGTGGTGCACGCCTGTAGTCCCAGCTACTCCGGAGGCTGAAGCAGGAGAATCTCTTGAACCCCGGAGGTGGAGATTTTGGTGGGCCGAGATGATGCCACTGCACTCCAGCCTGGGTGACAGAGTAAGACTCCATCTCAACAACAACAACAACAAAAATCTGTTAACACGGGAAAGGGTGGCTCTTTTTTTTTTTTTTTGAGACGGAGTCTCACTCTGTCACCAGGCTGGAGTGCAGTGGCACAACCTTGGCTCACCACAACCTCCGCCTCCCAAGTTCAAGTGATTCTCCTGCCTCAGCCTGCCAAGTAGCTGGGACTACAGGCACGTGCCACCACGCCCGGCTAATTTTTGTATTTTTAGTAGAGACGGGGTTTCACCATGCTGGCCAGACTGGTCTCGATCTCTTGACCTCGTGATCCACCCACCTCGGCCTCCCAAAGTGCTGGGATTAGAGGCCTGAGCCACCGTGCCCAGCCAAGAGTGGCTAATTATTTTTAATGTTTTTTTTTTTCTAATTATAAAAAACAATGCAGGGTTGGGTGCGGTGGCTCACGCCTGTAATCCCAGCACTTTGGGAGGCCGAGGTGGGTGGATCACCTGATGTCAGGAGTTTGAGACCAGCCTGGCCAACATTGTGAAACCCTGTCTCTACTAAAAATACAAAAATTATCCAGGCATGGTTGCAGGCTCCTGTAATCCCAGTTACTTGGGAGGCTGAGGTGGGAGAATTGCTTGAACCCAGGAGACAGAGGTTGCACTGAGCCGATATTGTGCCATTGCACTCCAGCCTGGGCAACAGAGCAAGACTCTGTCCCAAAAAAGTAATAATTACAATAATGATAGTAATAATACAGATAGCTAATGCATGCAGGGCTTAATACCTAGGTGATGGGTTGACAGGTGCAGCAAACCACCATGGCACACATTTACCTATGTAACTAACAAACTGCACGTCCTGCACACACATGTATCCCAGAACTTAACATAGAATAAAATTAAATTTTAAAAAATAATAATGCTTGCTAAAAAGTTCAAATATTACAGAAATGTCTGACATAGAAAATGACATGGCTAATAATTTCTTCTCCTGTTCTTCACATTATTACTGTATCAAAAACGTGTCATAGCATACACATTGCTCAGAAATTTATTTTTTTAACTTCAAAATATACGAAAGGTAGGCTGAGTGTGGTGGCTCAAGCCTGTAATCCCAGAATTTTGGGAGGCCAAGGTGGGCGGATCACTTCAGGTCAGGAGTTTTGAGAGCAGCCTGGCCAACATGGTGAAACCCCGTCTTTACTAAAAATACAAAAATTAACCAGGCATGGTGGTGTGGGCCTGTAATCCTAGCTACTCGAGAGATGGAGGCTGGAGAATCGCTTGAACCCAGGAGGCCAAGGTTGCAGTGAGCTGAGATCATGCCACTGCACTATAGCCTGGATGACAGTGAGACTCTGACTCAAAAAAAAAAATGTGTATATATATACACACATACACACACCACACACATATATATATGCCTAAGCTTTCTTTACTATGTGACAATACATTGCTCCATTTCATTATTTTTAGTGGCTGGAGAAAATGGGATTGTATGAAGGAACCACAGATTGACCTATGCGGTTATTTATGGCTGGATATTTGGATATTTGGGTTATTTTAAATGTTTCAGTATTTCAAACAGCAACTATTTATATTTTCTTTTTTCTCAGATGGAGTTTTGATCTTCTTGCCTAGGATGGTGTGCAATGGCATGATCTTGACTCACCACAACCTCCGCCTCCCAGGTTAAAGTGATTCTCTTGCCTCAGCCTCCTGAGTAGCTGGGATTACAGACATGTGCCACCACACCCAGCTAATTTTGTTTTGTGTGTGTGTGTGTGTTTTTGTTTGTTTGTTTTTGAGACGGAGTTTTGCTCTTGTTGCCCAGGCTGGAGTGCAATGGCGCAATCTAGGCTCACCGCAATTTCCGTCTCCCAGGTTCAAGCGATTCTCCTGCCTCAGCCTCCCTAGTAGCTGGGATTACAGGCATGTGCCACCACACCCGGCTAATTTTGTATTTTTAGTAGAGACAGGGTTTCTCCATGTTACTCAGGCTGCTCTCGAACTCCCGACTTCAGGTGATCCTCCCGCCTTGGCCTCCCAAAGTGCTGGGATTACAGGCGTAAGCCACTGTGCCTGGCCTTTTTTTTTTTTTTTTGAGATGCAGTCTTTTTCTGTCACCAGGCTGGAGTGCAGTGGAACCATCTCGGCTCACTGTAACCTCCACCTCCTGGGTTCAAGTGATTCTCGTGCCTCGGCCTCCCAAGTAGCTGGGATTACAGGCACCTGCCACCACAGGCAGCTAACTTTTGTATTATTTTATTTTATGAGACGGAGTCTTGCTCTGTCGCCCAGGCTGGAGTGCATTGGCGCGATCTCGGCTCACTGCAAGCTCCGCCTCCCGAGTTCACGCCATGGCCCTGCCTCAGCCTCCCGAGTAGCTGAGACTACAGGCGCCCTCCACCATGCCTGGCTACGTTTTTTGTATTTTTAGTAGAGACGAGGTTTCACCGTGTTAGACAGGATGGTCTCGATCTCCTGACCTCATGATCCGCCCGCCTTGGCTTCCCAAAGTGCTGGGATTACAGGCTTGAGCCACCGTGCTGGCAACACATTAAATTATTAATTAAAATTATAAATTGGTTACCAATGAACATTTGCCTAGAAAGAATGACCACCCCAGCCGGGAGTGATGGCTCATGCCTGTAACCCCAGCACTTTGGGAGGCCAAGGTGGGCGGATCACAAGGTCAGGAGATTGAGATCAGCCTGGCCAACATGGTGAAACCCCGTCCCTACTAAAAACACAAAAATTAGCTGGGCGTGGCAAAGTGGTGGAATTACAGGCATGAGCCACTGTGCCCAGCCTGGAGATAATTTTAAATATCTCAATGTGAGGCTATTTGAGAATGTGAAGCCTGGGTCTCTTTGTGGCAGGCTGTGGTGTTATTTTTCTTGATAATTTTATTCACCTTGGTGGGGAAAAACATATTATTTATCTTTTGTCTAGGTATATTTTTTCTGTGAGTGATGAGCCATCAGAAAAAGCTTTCCTTTTCCTATGTATTTAAAGATTTACAGGCTAGTTGTTTAATTTCCCATATGTTAAGGGTCAAAAATGGATGTGCTAGCCGGGTGCAGTGGCTAAATACAAAAATTAGCCAGATGTGGTGGCGCACACCTGTAATCCCAGCTACTCGGGAGGCTGAGGCTGGAGAATCACCTGAACCTGGGAGGTGGAGGTTGCAGTGAGCCGAGCTCTTGCCACTGCACTCCAGCCTGGGCAACAGAGCAAGACTCCTGTCTCAAAAAAAAAAAAAATGTGCCTATAAAGAGATATGCCTGTTTTACTTATTTATTTTTTAGTACCCCTGCAGATGCAGGGCCTCAAAAAAAATTAGGTTAAGAACTCGGAATTGTTCCTCTCCAAAAAAATCTTTAGTTTTGCCGGGCGCGGTGGCTCATGCCTGTAATCCCAGCACTTTGGGAGGCCAAGACAGGCGGATCACAAGGTCAGGAGATCAAGACCATCCTGGCTAATACGGTGAAACCCCATCTCTACTAAAAATACAAAAAAATTAGCCGGGCATGGTGGCGGGCGCCTGTAGTCCCAGCTACCCGGGAGGCTGAGGCAGGAGAACGGCGTGAACCCAGGAGGCGGAGGTTGCAGTGGGCCGAGATCGCGCCACTGCACTCCAGCCTGGGTGACTAGCGAGAGTCCGTCTCCAAAAAAAAAAAAAAAAAAAAAATTAGTTTTAGTAAAAGATGAAAGATTTATGAGCAGGTACAGTGGCTCACGCCTGTAATCCCAGCACTTTGGAAGGCTGAGGCGGGAGGATCACCTGAGTTCAGGAGTTCGAGACCAGCCTGGCCAACTTGGAGAAACTCTGTCTCTACTAAAAATACAAAATTAGCTGGGTGTGGTGTCGCATGCCTGTAATCCCAGCTATTTGGGAGACTGAGGCAGGAGAATCGCTTGAACCCAGGAGGCGGAGGTTGCAGTGAGCTGAGATTGCGCCATTGCACACCAGCCTGGGCAATAAGAGCGAAATTCCATCTCAAAAAAAAAAAAAGAAAGAAAGAAAGATTTATATGACCTGGGCCAGGCGTGGTGGCTCATGCCTGTAATCCCAACACTTTGGGAGGCCAAGGCGGGCGGATCACGAGGTCAGAAGATCGAGACCATCCTGGCTGACACGGTGAAACCCCGTCTCTACTAAAAATACAAAAAAATTAGCCAGGCGTGGTGGCAGGCGCCTGTAGTCCCAGCTACTCCGCAGGCTGAGGCGGGAGAATGGTGTGAACCCAGGAGGCGGAGCTTGCAGTGAGCCAAGATAGGGCCACTGCACTCCAGCCTGGGCGACAGGGCAAGACTGTCCCCCCCCCCCAAAAAAAGAAAGATTTATATGACCTGAAGAGAAACCAGAGTATTATATATGAAACCATTATTTTTTTATTTTTTTATTTATTTTGAGACTGAGTCTTGTCCAGGCTGGAGTTGCAGTGGTGTGATCTTGGCTCGCCACAACCTCCACCTCCCGGGTTCAAGCAATTCTGCTTCAGCCTCCCGAGTAGCTGGGATTACAGATGCACGCTACCCACACCCGGCTAATTTTTGTATTTTTAGTAGAGACGGGGTTTCACCATGTTGACCAGGATGGTCTCGAACTCCAACCTCAGGCGATCTGCCCGCCTCGGCCTCCCAAAGTGCTGGGATAACAGGTGTAAGCCACCATGCCTGGCCTATATTACTATTTTAAAGCCACCAAAAAGAAGTTTACAACCTCACAAGAGGAAGTATGTAAAGAGAGTCCCTACCAATGTACTTCTAGGATTTCTAGATCTATCAATATTCAGAACATTCACAGTATTGTAATTCAGAGCCTTAATGGAAACAGTTACCTTTTATACCACTAAGCATACCTTGTGAATCTTGTGTTTCAGTAAAGTGAATCAGGCCAGTTCTCTGGCACATTCTTGAAGTGTTTGTTAGCACCATGAATGAACTGATTCTGGGGGTGCAGAGAATATTCTGTCTCTATCTTCATCTCTTTATTTTTCCACCGTAAGTTTAAAACAGCTGAGTAAAAAATTCTTCTATCCTTTATCATTATATTTTTCTCCAGTGATAGCAAATGCTTCAAAACCACAAAAGCATGTGGTTCACTGATGCCTTTGCAACTTGGGGTTGATGTTAAAGGGGTAGAAAACAGAGAGAAAAAGCCTGTGTTCAAAATCAATACACACTGAATTCTAGAGATGCTTTAACTCGGTATCATATTTGAGAGGGGAAACAGGAATAAAGAAATTGCACAGTTGTAATTTTCAACCATAACACAGCATCAGCTACATTTTGCTTTCCTTTGCGATACTCAAATGAAAGGCAGGCTTGTATGAATGCAAAGTATTATTACCTATCTTCTCTTTGAAGCCACAGTTATTTAGTAATCATTCTCATTTAAGTTAGTTTTACTGTTCTATGCATGGCTGTGCTTCAAGCTCAGGAGGAAAGCAATTCTTATCATAAAAGCCACCTTATTTCAGAGCTGGGTAAAATTTAAAGCCACAGGAAAGTGAATTATATTTAACAAGAGTTAAGGCTTTTGAGCAAAAATGCAAACATGCTGCAGAATTAAATTAGCTTGCTTTTAGAAACTCTCACTCATAAATTCCTTGGGATAATTATGTATGTAAAAAAGCCTCATGTACTCATGTTTTCTATTACCCGAGTTGTTGGGATACAAGAAATGAAAGAACTCCAGGGGGTGCCATTCACATCAGAGCTGTGTTCCCTGGAGATGGGCAGAACAGCCTTCCATAGCCAGGCTCACGTGGAGGATGGTTTGGAAGGGGTGAGAGACCGGATGAAGACAAAAGCATCAATAAGGAAGCTATCACAGTGATGCAGGTGAGATGAAATGAGATCCTGAATGCAGATAGTACTAGAGGATGAAAACGAAGAATCAGCCCTGAGAAACATTTAGAAGGTAGATTCATTAGGACTTGATGGGTAACGAGAAGAAGGAAGTAAGGATGCTGACAGAGGGAGCTGAAAAAATGATCTCAGTCACTTCATCTTACCTAAATCTTTATGAGCTCCTTCCTTTACTTCAAAGTAGGTCATTATATTTCAGTGAGTTCTTATGATAACAAAGAATAGTTCAGAGCCAGCCTGTTTTCAACTGAAATCGTTTCATTAGGGCCTGCAGTCTCACAACTGCCTCTCTTCCCCAGAAATGTACCAGCAAATGACTTGGGAAATCAACACTAATCAGTCTACAGGCACTATCAGTTGACTTGCTGAAAAACACACTTTGGGAAACTTATCAATGTCCTCTACAACAGTGATGAATCTCCTTGAGTGTTGATAAATATACAGTAATATATCTTGGCTTCAAAAGCATGTGAGGAAATACTAGCTAGAGCAATTAGGCAAGAGAAAAAATTAAAGGGCGTCCAAATTGGAAAGGAGGAAGTCAAACTGCACCAGTCAAATACAAGACCATTTGGAAATGAGAGGGGAAACCATCAGGAATAAGGAAATTGCACAGTTGTAATTTTCAACCATTTAAGATTTGGAAATGATCTTATATTTGGAAAAACCTAAGGATGCCACTGAAAAACTCTTAGAGCTGATAAACAAATTCAATAAATTGTGGGATACAAAATCAACATACAAGACATGCCTGGCCAACATGGCAAAAGCCCATCTCTACTAAAAATACAAAAATTAGCTGGGCATTGTTGCGCACGCCTTTAGTCCCAGCTACTCAGGAGGCTGAGGTGGAAGAATCGCCTGAACCCGGGAGGCAGAGGTTGCAGTGAGCCAAGATTGCACCACTGCAGTCCCAGGTGAGGAAGAGAGCGAGACTCCATGTCAAAAAAATAAAATAACATAAAAATAACAAAATATACGATAAAGCTATAGTAGGCTGGGTGCAGTGGCTCATGCCTGGAATCCCAGTACTCTAGGAGGCTGAGGTGAGCAGATCACTTGAGGCCAGGAGTTTGAGACCAGGTTGGCCAACATGACAAAACCCCATCTCTGTTGAAAGTACAAAAATTAGCCAGGCGTGGTGGTGCGCACCTGTAATCCCAGCTACTCGGGAGGCTGAGGCAGGAGAATCCCTTGAACCTGGAAGGTGAAAGTTGCAGTGAGCTGAGATCTCACCACTGCACCCCAGCCTGGGCGATAGAGCAAGACTGTCAGAAAAAAGAAAATAAAAGCTATAGTAACCAAAACAGCATGGTCTGGCATAAAACAGACACAGAACAACAGAACAGAATAGATAACCTTGAAATAAATCCACATATTTATAGCCAGCTGGCTTTTGACAAAAGTGCCAAAAACACACACTGGGGAACACAGTCTTTGATAAAAGGTGCTGGAAAAACTGGATATGCCTATGCAGCAGAATGACACTAGAACCCCATCTCTCACCCTATATGAAAATCGACTCTCAATAGATTAAAGGCTTAAATGTAAGACCCGAAGCTATCAAACTACTAGAAGAAAACATAAGAGAATTGATTCAGAACATTGGTTTGGGCAAAGATTTTATGGATAGGATCTCAAAAGCACAGGAAACAAACCAAAATTTATCCAAAAAAGGAACTAAATAGGCTGGGCATGGTGGCTCACGCCTGTAATCCCAGCACTTTGGGAGGCCGAGGCGGGTAGATCATCTAAGGTCAGGAGTTCAAGACCAGCCTGACCAACTTGGAGAAATTCTGTCTCTATTAAAAATACAAAATTAGCCGGGTGTGGTGACAGGCGCTTGTAATCACAGCTACTCAGGAAGTTGAGGCAGGAGAATAGCTTGAACCCAGGAGGTGGAGGTTGTGGTGAGCTGAGTTTGCATCATTGCACTCCAGCCTGGGCAATAAGAGTGAAACTCCATCTTAAAAAAAAAAAAGAAAAAAAAAAGGGACTAATATCCAGAATATACAAGGACCCAAAATACTCAACAGAAAAAAAATTACTATTAAAAATGGGCAAATAAATTGGGTGGGCACGCACCTGGAGTCCTAGCTAGTTGGAAAGCTAAGGTGGGAGGATCACTTGAGCCTAGGCTGCAGTGAGCTGTGATTGCACCGTTGCACTCCAAGTCTCAGTATTTTGCCCAGGCTGGTCTCAAACTCCTGGGCTCTAGCATATTCTCCCTCCTCAGTCTCCCAAAGTGCTAGGATGACAGGCAAGAGCCACCGCACCAGGCAGGGTAACTATAATTAGCAACAGTTTGTCATATATTTTAAAATAGCTGGAAGAGAGGATTTTGAATGTTTGCAACCCAAATAAATGATAAGGGCCAGGTGTGGTGGCTCATTCCTATAATCCCAGCGCTTTGGGAGGCTAAGGCAGGAGGATAGTGTGAGGCCAGGAATCTGAGACCTGCCTGGGCAACATAATGAAACCTCATTTCCACAAAATAATTGAAAAATTACCCAGGCATGACGGTGGATGTCTATAGGTCCAGCTACTTGGGAGGCTGAGGTGGGAGGATCACTTGAGCCCAGGAATCTGAGGCTGCAGTGAGCTATGATCATCCCATTGCTCTTCAGCTTGGGTAACAGACCAAGACCCTATCTCTAAAAACAAAAACAAAGAAATGATAAATGTTCGAGGCAGTAAATATGCTATAATAATTACCCTGATTTGATCATTACATGTTGTATACATATATGAAAATATCACACTGTACCCCATAAATATGTATAATTACTACGTGTCAATTAAAAATAATATTAAAATGGATTTTTTTTTTGTTTTTTTGAGATGGAGTCTCGCTCTGTTGCCCAGGCTGGAGTGCAGTGGCGCCATCTCAGCTCACTGCAAGCTCCAACTCCCAGGTTCACACTATTCTTCTGCCTCAGCTTCCTGAGTAGCTGGGACTACAGGCGCCTGCCACCACGCCCGTCTAATTTTTTTGTATTTTTAGTACAGACGGGGTTTCACCATATTAGTCAGGATGGTCTCGATCTCCTGACCTCATGATCCGCCTGTCTCGACCTCCCAAAGTGCTGGGATTACAGGCGTGAGCCACCGCGCCCAGCCATAAAATTGATTTTTTAAAAAGCATTTGAATCTGTTTAACAAACTTGAAATAAAGTAGGGACACAAGGCTGCCCCAGTGGTTGTACAGATTGTAGTCTCTGAGAGGGGGACCTGAGAACGGACAAGAATTGGGCTGAAATAAAGCTCAGGAGCCATTTGCCAAGCCCTGTGACTTCACTCACAGTTGCAAGAGCCTGGAGGAAGTAGCAACTTTTTCTAATTGGTGCACTTAAGTCTTTTTGCAATTTGTCAGCCCCAAAGTGTTTTTTTTTTAAATGTATACAAAATTTCATATGTGCTAATGATGGCCCTAGGACACAGAATTCCTTTGGCACTTAGCACTCAGGAAGAGAGTCAAAAAGTGAAAACCTAATAATCGAGATGATTCTGCTGGAGCACAATTAATTGGGGGTTGGGAGCATGGAACTAGTAGGGGAAGAAAAAGGAAAGCATATTAGGGGAGATTTCCCAGATGCGTTACTGTTTTTTGTTTCGTTTTGAGACGGAGTCTCGCTCTTTCACCTAGGCTGGAATGCATGGCGCAATCTCGGCTCACGGCAACCTCTGCCTCCCAGGTCCAAGCAATTCTCCTGCCTCCTGAGTAGCAGAGATTACAGGCGTGTGCCACCACGCCAGGCTAATTTTTGTATTTTTAGTAGAGACGGGGTTTCACCATGTTAGCCAGGCTGGTCTCGAACTCCTGACCTCAAGTGATCCGCCTGCCTCAGCCTCCCAAAGTACTGGGATTACAGGTGTGAGCCACCAACGCCCAGCCTGTTACTGTTTTAAACAAACATTTCAATGTGTAAGCATTGTCACTGAAGCCGATCTGTGGAGCCTGAAGGTTATACAGTTCTGGCGGTCCCTCTATAAGAAAATATATATATATATAATTACGAATGCAAGCTTGCCAGGGGCCTAACAGCAACTTGGAATGGGCCAGTGCAAGTAAAGGACCTGAAACTTAATTAGTTTCATGGTAAATCTGCCCCCTGGTTAGTAAGTCCAGTTCTTTAAATTAAATGTCTAAACAGGATGTGGTGGTGCACACCTGCAACTGCTCAGAAGGCTAAAGCGGGAGGATCTTTTGATCCCTGGAGTTCAGGAGTTTTGAGACCAGCCTGAGGAATGGAAGGAGACCAACCCACCCACCCCCAATATGTTATTTTTTTTTTAAAAGAGGATGTCTAAAAAAAACAAGTATTTGAGTCAATGATACTATGTTTACTGGCATTTTGGAACTCTTCCTACTTTTTGGTAATTAAGGACCAAAGCCACATTTTTTTTTTTTTTTTTTTGAGACGGAGTCCCACACCCAGGCTGGAGTCCAATGGCGCAATCTCGGCCCACCGCAACCTCTGCCTCCCGGGTTCAAGCGATTCTCCTGCCTCAGCCTTCCAAGTAGCTGGGATTACAGGCACGCGCCCCCACGCCCAGCTGTTTTTTGTATTTTTAGTTGAGACGGGGTTTTGCCATGTTGGCCAGGCTGGTCTCAAACTCCTGACCTCAAGTGATCCGCCCGCCTCGGCCTCCCAAAGTGCTGGGATTACAGGCGTGAGCCACCGCGCCCAGACTCGCCTTTTTATTTTCAGTGCTTAAGATATGACGGGGCACGGTGGCTCACGCCTGTAATCCCAGCACTTTAGGAGCCCGAGGCGGGCGGATCGCGAGGTCAGGAGATGGAGACCATCCTGGCTAACACGGTGAAACCCCGTCTGTACTAAAAATACAAAAAATTAGCCAGGCGTGGTGGCGGGCGCCTGCAGTCCCAGCTACTCGGGAGGCTGAGGCAGGAGAATGGCGTGAACCCGGGAGGCGGAGCTTGCGGTGAGCCCAGATCGCGTCACTGCACTCCAGCCTGGGCGACAGAGCGACACTCCGTCTCAAAAAACAAACAAACAAAAAAAGATATGAAGGAGGGCTGGGCATGATGGCTCACGCCTGTAATCCCAGCACTTTGGGAGGCCAAGGCGGGCGGGTCACTTGAGGTCAGGAGATCGGGACCATCCTGGCTAAAGGTGAAACCCCGTCTCTACTAAAAATACAAAAAATTAGGGGGCGTGGTGGCACATGCCTGTAAGCCCAGCTACTCGGGAAGCTGAAGCAGGAGAATCGCTTGAACCCGGGAGGCGGAGGTTGCGGTGAGCCAATATCTCGCCATTGCACTCCAGCCTGGGCAACAAGAGCGAAACTCCGTCTCAAAAAATAAAAATTAAAAAAAAAAAAATTAGCCGGGCGTGGTGGCTGGCGCCTGTAATCCCAGCTATTTGGGAAGCTGAGGCACGAGAATCGCTTAAACCCAGGAGGCAGAGGCTGCAGTGAGCTGAGATTGCGCCACTGCACTCCAGCCTGGACTATAGAGCGAGACTCTGTCTCAAATAAAAAATAAAAATAAGATATGAAGGAAGGGAGGAAAGGAGGGAGGGAGGGAAATTGTTTATAAACAAATAGGTTTGGGTTTTCTTGTTTTTGATGATAACCAGATCTATCATCTACCTCCAACTTTTCCCTTTTTAAACAAAAGTTATTAATTAACCTCACGATCTGCCTTACTCCCTAAATTTAATTTTAACTGACTCACCTTTTCCTAAAGTAAAATAACCACTAAAACGGCAATGATTATCCACTATAGGAGATACTGAAAGGTAGAATTATTATAAATTAGGTGTGTCAAGTTCTAGTGTACTTGTTAAAATACTAGACTCTTGGACATGGGGAAAGAGGTATTTTCATGCACTGTTACAAATTGGGGAACTCTATATAAATATTAAATAAACCCAGCTTTTGACTCAGCGCTTCTGGAATACACAGCAGAGAGATACAGACAAGGGTTCCCTCCCTCCCCCACAGCCACACCTCCTGCCCCCTCTCTCCATTCTGTTAGACAGGAAACAGTGTTACATATGAATCAATGCTGGTTTGTTTTCTGTAGATGCAGATTAATGACTTTGGAAGACTCACTGCCTCCGGGTAAACTAAAGGACTCATTAATTCAGTTCATTTTACTCAATTAAAAATTTTTTTATAAAAAAAGAAAGCGAAAAGAAAAAGCTGGGCTTAGGGGTGCTGGCCTTTAGTCCCAGCTACTCGGGAGGCTAAAGCTGGAGGATCATGTGAGACCAGGAGTTTCACCTGGGACCAGCCTGGGCAATATAGGGAGACCTCTTAAAAAAAAAAAAAAAAAAAAGGAAAAGGAAAAATAAAAGAAAACCCAACCAGAATACCCCTAAATCTCTCAAATTCATTCCTCTCCAACTCTTTTTTTTTTTTTTTTTGTCTTTTTCTTGAAACAAGGTCTCACTATGACACCCAGACTGGAGTACAGCGGCATGATCACACTGCAACCTCCACCTCTTGGACTCAAGCGATCCTCCCACCTCAGCCTCTCAAGTAGCTGGCACCCCTGCGCCACCACGCCTGGTAATTTTTTGTATTTTTGGTAGAAATGGGTTTTCACTATATTGCCCAGGCTGGTCTTGAACTCATGAGCTCAAGCGATTCTCCTGCCTCCCAAAGTGCTGGGATTACTGGCATGAGCCACCACGCCCTGCTCTTCTGATCCCAACATGTGCTGTGCCAGACACTGTTTTCTCCAGACACGCCCACAACCCTCTAAGTAAAGGCTATTATTTTCATGACTCTCATTTTATGGATGAGAAAACAAAGAGACCTAACGTTATTGCCCAGGTCACACAGCTAGTGAAGGGGAGGTTGGGGTTTAAATCCTGTCCGGCTAGCTGCTAAAGCCTTACATTTAAAAATCAATCAATCTGGCCTGGATTTGGTGTCTGTGTTTTTATGTTTTATTTTTATTTTATTTTTTATTTTGAGATGGAGTCTCACACTGTCGCCCAGGCTGGAGTGCAATGGCACGATCTTGACTCACTGCAACCTCTGCCTCCTGGGTTCAAGCAATTCTCCTGCCTCAGCCTCCCCAGTAGCTGGGATTACAGGCATGTGCCACCACGCCCGGCTAATTTTTGTATTTTTAGTAGAGACAGGGTTTCACCATATTGGCCAGGCTGGTCTCGAACTCCTGACCTCATGATCCGCCTGCCTCGGCCTCCCAAAGTGCTGGGATTACAGGCGTGAGCCACCATGCCCGGCCCTGGTGTCTGTGCTCTTAACCACAGTCCACACTTCCTCTCCAGTTGCAAGGCTGCTCAGTAGCCTCCTAACTCACCTTCTGTGCCGACTCTAATCATCCCCACTTCTGTCTCATTGAAGTTGAGGGGGCTTTACAAAATGCTCAGAGTCAGCCCATTCTTACCCACACCTTGAATATTTCAGTAGCTTCCTGTGGTCCTCAACCTAAAGATCAGAAGGCCTACCTATCCTGCTCAGCTCACACTTAACCCCTCCCTCTCTGAGCTCCAACCCCACTGCTCTTCTTTCAGTCCCTGACCATGCTGAGCTGCCTCAGGAGCGGGGTGCCTTCTCCCTAGGGCCCATCCTTCCCTTCCCCTATTCGGTTAGTTCAGTTCCCCATCTCCTTTAGATCTGATACTTTTCTGACTTCAAAACCCCTGTTGCAGGGCAGGGCAAGGGGCTCATGCCTATAATACAAGCACTTTGGGAGGCCAAGGAGGGAGGCTCACTTAAGCCCAGGGATTCGAGACCAGCCTGGGCAACAGTGAGACCTCATCTTTATAAACAAAGCAAAATAAAAACCCCTATTGTAGGCTGTCATACACAGGGAATTATCCTGCTTTGCAAGTGTCATAATTGAACAGTTTGCATTTGTTTTGATTATACATACAAATAAAATTCATTTTAAAAGCATGTGGGCTGGGCGTGGTGGCTTACGCCTGTAATCCCAGCACTTTGGGAGGCCGAGGCAGGTGGAGCACCTGAGGTCAGGAGTTCAAGTGCTTGGTTAACATGGTGAAACTCTGTCTCCATTAAAAATACAAAAATTAGATGGGTGTGGTGGCATGAGCTGGTAGTCCCAGCTACTCTGGAAGCTGAGGCATGAAAATTGCTTAAACCCGGGAGGTGGAGATTGTGCCATTGAACTCCGGTCTGGGTGACAAAGCGAGACTCCCTCTCAAAAAAAAAAAAAAAACACCAAAAATAGCGCTTAATACATTTTTATTCTGTAAGTGAATGGGAGATTTAGTTGTTCAATTATGAATACTTTTTGAAATCAAGATAGAAGTGTAGGCACTGGAATTAAAACATTAAAAACAGCAGTAAAGTTTTTCTTTTGACTACCAAATATTTGTAGGAAATTTTACACACAAAATTAGTTATTTCTCAGAAAACACAATAAACTTAGTTATTCCTACTTTACATTTGAAAAACCAATGCACAAATAGGTTGCACTCTGCCCCAAACTGCCTATAAATTACAACTCCAACAAACCTGACAAAAAGATATTTCACTTTTTTTTTTTTTTTTTTTGCTTTTTTAGGAGGAGAGGGGACAGGGTCTGGCTCTATTGCCCAGGCTGGGGTAAAGTGGCATGATCACAGCTCACTGCAGCCTCAAATTCCTGGGCTCAAGTGATCCTCCTACCTTAGCATCCAGATGGAACTACAGGCACGTGCCACCACACCCAGCTAATTTCTTTTTTTATTTTTTGTAGAGACAGGATTTCACTAAATTGCCCAGGCCGGTCTCAAACTCCTGGGTTCCGGCAATCCTTCCACCTCAGCCCCACTAAATGCTGAGATTACAGTCAGGAGCCACCACCCTCTGCAGACCATATTTGGCTTTTTGCTTACTTCCAGAACTCAGTAATATTATTTCCAAACATTTTAAATAAAATTGTACTCATTCATTTTATGTATAGGATGTCAGCTAACCCATGTTTTAAATGGTTGGTGCAATTCTTTTAGAATTGTGTTCCCAGAAATAGTAGCGGACCCAATAATTTATAAATGATTAATCCCAGCACACACTCCATCTGTTCATACCAAATTAGTTAGTAGCTTGCCCAGAATTAGATGTTTCAGTGCCTCAGTTTCTATTTGATTCAGAACTCCAATTATTACGTTTGTTTGTTTGTTTTGAGATGGAGTGTCGCTCTGTCACCCAAGCTGGAGTGTGGGGGCACCATCTCGACTCACTGCAACCTCTGCCTCTCCAGCTCAAGCAATTCTCCTGCCTCAACCTCCTTGGTAGCTGGGATTACAGGCACGCACCATGCCCGGCTAATTTTTGTATTTTTAGTAGAGAAGGGGTTCTGCCATTGTTGGCCAGGCTGGTCTCAAAACTCCTGAACTCAAGTGACCTGCCCACCTCAGCCCCCCAAAGTGCTGGGATTACAGGCGTGAGCCACCATGCCCAGCCCAGAACTCCAGTTATTCTGAATGTTACGTTCAATTACACTGACAAAAGAAAGATGATTCAGTTATACACTTTATACACAAACCTTAATTAGAAAGTCCTACTGGTGGTTATCAAAGGCTGTGGTAAAGAATTGTTAAATCAAAGCCCTAATATCTCCCAGATGACCTCAACTCACCTGGTTTCCTCTTTGCCGCCTTGGGGGTTGCCCAGTCCACAACCTGCACTTCCTTCTCTATTCCTGGGCTCCGTTTACTTACTTTTTCTGTCCGTGGATTTCTAGCCTGTGAGCAGATTACTAACACCATTTGGATAAAGACAGTCTCTTATTTATCATTTTAGGACAAGCAATGAGATGTAGGAAAAAAAAACAACAAAGTAAACCAAAGAACAAAAGAGACTTTGGACCCTGACAAGGGAGGGTTTCAGTCACACAGCCACTGCTTCCTTCACTTCACATCTCTTGACAATCTGACAGGGAGCACTGATCTGAGGAAGGATTTTTCAAATTATTTTAAGGAGAAAAACTTGAACTTCTTTGGGAGTCAGTAGGTTAGGGGTTCACTTACTGTGCTATTGGAAAAGTTATCAATAAAAATTTATACCAACTTTAGTCATATATAAAATGGGGAACAATAATGACTGAATTTAAAACTCACAATTTGAGATATAAAAAAATACTTGGGCGGGGAGTGGTGGCTCACGCCTGTAATCCCAACACTTTGGGAGGACAAGGCTGGAGAATTACTTGAGGGCAGGAGTTCGAGACCAGCCAGGTCAAAATAGCCAGACCCTCCCACTTGCCCTCTACAAAATAAATAACAAATACTCTATAGACTTTAAAAGCTACTATTATTAGTTCGTTGGCAGATGAAAAGATGCTCGGTATTAGTACAGAGAAACCTGGAGTTTTAGTTGGTTAACTTACTTAGGAAATGGAATGTATTTGGTACGAGAAAATAGCTTTCTTCAAGCCGCCAGTCTGGTCTCTGAAGTCTACTGTTTCCACAAGTTCCATTATTAAATCCCTTCACACATCCTGCTCAAGTCTCTGGCCACTGTTTTTTGTTTTGTTTTGTGTTTTCCCCGTAGAATCGTTCTGAAGGAGTGCTCAATCTCCCAATGTCTCCGGAACCATACTTTGGATAATTACATTTAAAGTGAACAGAAAAGGGCCAGGAATAGTATTAGTAATTCAACCCAGACAAAAGTCACCCCATGAATAAGAAAGAATGCAATTTTAGCATTTACAAATTGTGGGGGAGGGAACAGAAGGGGAGAAGAAAAGAAAAGGTGAGGTGGAGAGAAAAACGGTCTTCGGGCGGCAGGAAGTGGGAGGAGACTTTGCAAATCGCAATCTTGGGGCAGGGGCCATTTTGGAAGCATCTTGCGAGGCTCCGCTTCTTCTACAAGTATGGAGAAGGGAAAAGGCAAGGAGGTCAGTACAGTTTTAGTGGATTTGTTTTCTGTCTGTCTTTGTGTTTCTGTCTTCCCTGGGCACTCCTGATTTTTCCTTTAAGGAGAAAAGAATGTGCCTTCGAATTTTCTCCTCTTGACTTTTTTTTTTTTTTTTTTTAAGAGTAAGGCCCAAGAATATGATTGCAGCCTGGTATATTGGAGTGAGCAGACAAGTAAGAAATGAGGTTTTCTAGGTTTAGTTGAGGAGGTTGAGGGTGTCAAAAGATGGGGGGAAGAAAAAAAGAGGCCGGGCGCGGTGGCTCACGCCTGTAATCCCCGCACTTTGGGCAGCCGAGGCGGGCGGATCACCTGAGGTCGGGAGTTCGAGACCAGCCTGACCAAAATGGAGAAACCCCGTCTCTACTAAAAGTACAAAATTAGCCGGGTGTGGTGGCGCACACCTGTAGTCCCAGCTACTCGGGAGGCTGAGGCAGGAGAATCGCTTGAACCCGGGAGTCGGGGGTTGCGGTGAGCCGAGATCGCCCCATTGCACCCCCAGCTTGGGCAACCAGAGCGAAACTCCACCTCAAAAGAAAAAGTTAAAAAATTAGGTTTTCAGGTTTGTGTTTTGGAACAGGGTTTCACTTTTGTCTCCCTGGCTGGAGTGCAGTGGCACCATCACTAATCACTGTAACCGCCCAGGCTCAAACGATCCTCCCACCTCGGCTTACCAAAGTGCTACTGGGACTGCAGGCGCGCGCCGCTGCTCCCGGCCCGGGTTTTCTGTTTTGAAGAGGTGCTTAGTCCTGTCAGAAAGAACTAACTGAATATGGGGGCTAGAGGGAAATGGTAACAGGAGAAAAGGGTGGTAAAGGAAAGATTTTAGGAAGAGGTAATTGAGCTGAGTTTGGAAAAGAATGAAACCCCTTAATTTCCTTTAGACGGACACAGATCCTAAACACCGAGGGTGCTGAGAATGAATTCGTCCCCTTTTCCCATCGTCCTTAAGGACCTAGGAGTAATCAGAAGCCAAACATTGGGAACAATGCAGACAGAAACTGAAGGAAGAGAGGATTTAAGACGTTGCACAGGCACTGAACGGCCATATCCGAGCGCTCTCAGGTCCTCTTGACTTGAACTGGGTCATTTTTAACTGTCTCGGTTTTAAGTTTTTTGTGAGGTCCAAAGTGAGTACTTTTTGTAAGGGTTATGCAAATATAAATTTCAAATCAAAATGTGGAACTGCTATAGAGATGTAAAAATGCCATACAAATGTTAATTTGTCCAGTAACCCACCCTGAAAGTGAAGAAAAGGATTTAGATTTAGGAGAAATTTTATTATATTAATTTTTTTTTTTTTTAAGAGTTTGACTCTGTCGCCCAGAGTGGTGTGCAGTAGCCGATCTCGGCTCACTGCAGCCTCTGCTTCCCGGGTTCAAGCGATTCTCCTGACTCAGCCTCTCGATTAGCTGGGATTGCAGGCGCGCACCACCACGCCCAGGTAGTTTTTGTATTTTTGGTAGTGACTGAGTTTCGATATGTTAGCCAGGCTGGTCTCGAACTCCTGACCTCAATCGGTCAGCCCACCTCGGCCTCCCAAAGTGCCGGGATTACAGGCGTGAGCCACGGAGCCCAGCCTTTATATTTAAATTTTAATTTATATCTAATGTACCCCTAATCTGTGTCTTTATGTTACCTCTGATTCTCAGCTTCTGTGTCTGAGAAGTAATTGTTGCCAGATTGCTTGCTATGAGAATTAAATGAATGAAAAAAGGAAGGCCAAGGCCAGGCACAGTGGCACACGCCTGTAATCCCAGCACTTTGGGAGGCCGAGGTGGGCGGATCCCTTGAGGCCAGGAGTTTGAGACCAGCCTGGCCAACATGGTGAAACCCCCATCTCTACTAAAAATAGAAAAATTCAGCCGGGTGTGGTGGCAGGCACCTGTAATTCCAGCTAGTGGGGAGGCTGAGGCAGAGAATTGCTTAAACCGGGGAGGTGGAAGTTGCAGTGAGCCGAGATTGCACCACTGCACTACAGCCGGGGTGACAGAGCGAGACTCCTCTCAGAGAAAAAGAAAATAGGGAACCCTTGGGCGCAGTGGCTCGCGCCTTTAATCCCAACTCTTTGGGGAGCCAAGGCGGGAGGATTGCTTGAGGCTAGAAGATTGAGATCAGTGGGGGAGACATAGGGAGACCTCACCTCTACAAAAAATCATCCTGTAGTCCCAGCTACTCAGGGGGCTGAGGCAAAAGATCACTTGAACCCGGGAGGTAGAGCTTGGAGTGAGCTATGGTCCTGTCACTGCACTCCAGCCTGTGTGACAGGGCAAGACCTTTTCTTTAATAAATAAATATTTTTTTAAAAAATGAAAGTAAGGAGCATATCAAAGCCAATGCCTAGTATGAGACAGAGGCTCAATATATGTTACTGTCTCTGGATTAAACAACTTTTCCCCACTCCCACTTTGCTTCCTTTAATTCAATGAACCAATATTTATTGATTGCCTATGATGAAAAAGAAATCACACAAACCAATGTAATTGCAATTAACAAGTAGTGGAAATGAGGTAGTATTTAGTAGATTGGTCTGGAAGGACCAGGTTAAATAGCACTTGAGGTGAGACTTTTAAAAGAAGAGTAAGATTTTTAAGGTGTAAGATTTTAAAGTGTAAATAGAAGTAGGGTGGAGGTTGGGGCTGAGGAATGTAACAACTTTGGAAAGGAAAGGAATTATGTGGCTGGAGCTTGGTCAGGGAGAGCAGTGTGAAATAGGAGATAAAAGGCTGGTAGGTAATGTTAAAAACAATTACTTTTATGTTAAGAGCAATAAACCACTGAAACTTTTCATAGTGTCACTCTGCCAACAGTGTTAGAAAATTATTTGGAAGGCGTCAAGAATGAAGGACTGGGGGAAAAAATTCTGCCAGGTGAGAGATGATGGAATATAGTAAGTGAGTTAAGGGCCTCTTTTTTTTTTTTTCAGACAGTCTCATTCTGTCACCCAGGCTGGAGTGCAGTGGTGCAGCCTCTACCTACCTCCCTGGCTCAAGCGATCCTCCTATCTCAGTCTCGAGTAGCTGGACTACACGCACACACCACCATGCTCAGCTAATTTTGTTTCCTTATGTAGAGGCAAGGTTTCACTATGTTGTTGCTCAGGCTGGTATCCAATTACTGGACTTAAGCAATCCTCTTGCCTTGGCCTCCTATAGCACTCAGACTACAGGCGTGAGCCTACCTAAGCGCTTCTTCCCCCCAAGGCAGAGCCTGTTTTCTTCTACTCTTGTTTGTATCTGTCTTTTCATGTGCTTTCAAACTGGCTTCCTCCCATTTTTTCCATCATTGTTTCCCAGTCTTGTAAATGAAACTGAGTATTAAGATGATATCCAGAGGAGAATCCACACTGCCAGTGGAGTCCAGTAACTGCGTTGGTGCCTTAGAAGTGAGTTATCTTGAGGCAGGTAGTGTATGTGTGGTTTGGACACTAGAGGAATGACTGACCAGCTCCTCTGTTCCCCAGTGGACCTCCACAGAGAAGTCGAGGGAAGAGGATCAGCAGGCTTCTAATCAACCAAATTCAATTGCTTTGCCAGGAACATCAGCAAAGAGAACCAAAGAAAAAATGTCTGTCAAAGGCAATAAAGGTAAGAGGTCTTCAAATCCTCAAATCCCACCTTCTCGGGTCTTAGAAGCCAGAGGAATTTTTCTGAAGAAGAAAAACCAGGGAAGAAATTTCCATCATGTATTGTGCAAATCCTGCACTTCATGGAAGCCAAGCTTAAACTGTTACCTTCCTGAAGCATCTTTTGGTCACCACTGCTCTAACTGATCCTTTCCTATCTTCAGACTTCCACAGCATATTTGGTTCTGCTGATCATTTTTTCCTTCACTTGCTATTTGGAGTTAAGGATTTCAGTGTGCAATGATTTGGGAACAGACAGCTGTAAATTTGAAGACCCATTCTTGAAACCGGACTTCCTATTCTAAAAATAAGTTAGGACAATATCTACCTTTATTAAGCGGTGGGAATGGAGTGTTAAAATTTACATAGAGTAGTTAAGTGAAGCACTTAGACTATGCCTGAGAAGTAATATGTACAGAGTAAACCCTACTATTAGTGTCATTACAGGCTGGTTTTTTTTTTTTTTTTTTTTTTTTTTTTTTGAGACACCAAGACAGGGTGTTGCTCTGTCATCCAGGCTGGAGTGTGGTGGCACCATCTCAGCTCCCTGCAACCTGTGCCTCCCGAGTTCAAGCAATTCTCCTGTCTCAGCCTCCCAAGTTAGCTAGGATTGCAGGCGTGTGCCACCATGCCTGGCTGATTTTTGTATTTTTAGTAGAGACGGGGTTTCACCATATTGGCCAGGCTGATTGCAAACTCTTGGCCTCAAGTGATCATCTGCCTTGGCCTCCTAAAGTGCTGGGGTTACAGGTGTGAGGCACCATGCCCAGCCTTAGAAATTTTTATGGCACGATCCTGGCCCACTACAACCTCTGCCTCCCAGGTTCAAACAGTTCTCCTGCCTCAGCCTCCCAAGTAGCTGGGATTACAGGCATGTGCCACCACGCCCAGCTAATTTTTTTAGTAGAGACGGCGTTTCACCATGTTGACCATGCTGATCTCGAACTCCTGACCTCAGGTTATCCACCCACCTCGGCCTCCCAAAGTGCTGGGATTACAGTGTGAGCCACTGCGCCCAGCCAGAAATCTTTACTGAATGAAGACAAGGTATGTGAGGTGCAGAAGCGGGATGAACAGAAACACAGCAGAGCTAAGGAAACATACCTGCTATGAAAAAACCAGAGTGCTTCCCTGACCTAGGGTGGGCTGGCAGAATTAGGGGTATTAGTGGTTGCCTGTGTAGCATTGTCAGGTGTTGATTTTGCTCTGGGGGTAGAGGACACCACTGAGTATGATCTCAAGTCTAAGACAGCGGTAATTCCCCTGGGATGGAAGTGCAACCTCCGCTGCCACCACCTGGATTCTGTGGATTAAGGGGCTCACAAAGGAGCAAGTGTACCTGAGTAGTGGGGAAATTTAGGAATAAAACTGGGTTTTAGAAGTGGTAAATCCTAGGTTTGAGAGGGATTGGACTATTAACTAAAAGTGATTTTAGGCTGGGTGCGGTGGCTTAGGCCTGTAATCTCAGAACTTTGGGAGGCCTAGGTGGGCAGATCACAAGGTCAGGAGCTCGAGACCAGCTTGGCCAACATGGTGAAACCCCATCTCCACTAAAAATACAAAAAATTAGCCGGGCGTGGTGGGGGGCGTCTGTAATCCCAGCTACTCAGGAGGCTGAGGCAGGAGAATCACTTGAACCCACGAGGCGGAGGTTGCAGGGAGCCAAGATCGCGCCACTGCGCTCCAGCCGGGCGACAGAGCGAGATTCTGTCTCAAAAAAGAAAAAAAAAGTGATTTTACTTTTGAAATTCAGAAAAGCTACACAAAGATAATTACTACTAATTTGATTCCATTCTGCTTCAGTGCTCTGCCCTAAGAAAAAGGCAGAGCACACTGACAACCCCAGACCTCAGAAGAAGATACCAATCCCTCCATTACCTTCTAAACTGCCACCTGTTAATCTGATTCACCGGGACATTCTGCGGGCCTGGTGCCAACAATTGAAGCTGAGCTCCAAAGGCCAGGTGAGGGCCCAGGCTGGGGACGGTGCTGCTGGGAGGAAGGGTGGGAACCTTATTTGCCTTACTAACTCAGTTTTCTATTGTCTTAGAAATTGGATGCATATAAGCGCCTGTGTGCCTTTGCCTACCCAAATCAAAAGGTAACTTTTTAAAGGATGGACGTTTCAATGCTTATCCTAATTACCTATTGTAGCCTCAAAAGTGAGTAAAGGAACTGTCTTAGCCTCACCTTGTTCCTCCACCCCTAGTTCTAAGAAAGAACAATATTTCCCATCTCTACTTCTCTTTTTTTTCTTTCTTTCTTTTCTTTTTTTTTTTTTTTTTTTTTTGAGACAGAGTCTCGCACTGTCACCCAGGCTGGAGTGGAGTGGCACCATCTCGGCTCACTGCAACCTTCACTTCCCGGGTTCAAGCAATTCTCCTGCCTCAGCCTCCAGAGTAGCTCGGATTACAGGCGCCTGCCTCAGGTGATCCACCCACTTCGGCCTCCCAAAGTGCTGGGATTACAGGCGTGAACCACTGCGCCCGGCCAGCAATTTTCTTTTTTTCTATTTTTTTCTTTTCATTTCTTTTCTTTTCTTTTCTTTTCTTTTTTTTTTTTTTTTTTTTTTGAGACAGAGTCTCCCTCTGTCACTTAGGCTGCAGTTCAGGCTGCAACCTCTGCCTCCCTGGTTCAAGTGATGCCCCTATCTCAGCCCCTGGAGTAGCTGAGATTACAAGCATGAATCACCATGCCTTGATAATTTTTGTATTTTTAGTAGAGACGGGGTTTCACCATGTTGGCCAGGCTGGTCTCGAACTCCTGACCTCAAGTGTTTCACCCACCTTGGCCTCCCAAAGTGCTGGGATTACAGACCTGAGCCACTGGGTGGCCAACTGAGCAATTTTCAAGAAGACAGTACATTGTTATTAACTATGTATAGTTAGCAACTTGTACAATAGATCTCTTGAACCTAGTCCTCCGAAGTGAAACTTTGTATTTGATCAAGAGTTCCTTAACCCTTAGGCCATTTTTGTTAGAATTTTAATCTGTATTTTTATCTTTATTATTTAACCCTTTTTGTAGGATTTTCCTAGCACAGCAAAAGAGGCCAAAATCCGGAAATCATTGCAAAAAAAATTAAAGGTGGAAAAAGGGGAAACGTCCCTGCAAAGTTCTGAGACACATCCTCCTGAAGTGGCTCTTCCTCCTGCGGGGGGGCCGCCTGCCCTGGAAAATTCCACTGCTCTCCTTGAGGGAGTTAATACAGTTGTGGTGACAACTTCTGCCCCAGAGGCTTTGCTGGCCTCCTGGGCGAGAATTTCAGCCAGGGCGAGGACGCCAGAGGCAGTGGAATCTCCACAAGAGGCCTCTGGTAAGCACAACATGAAGAGCTTATTCTGGTCCAATGGGGAAATAAGCTTAGTAGATATCAATCACTGGTACATTTTAGGGTATATCAAAATCCCTTTGAGGGCCGGTGATTCCTGGACCCTGCCCACAGAGTTTCTGATGCAGGTCTAGGGCAGGACCTGAGCATTTGCATTTCTTTTTTTTTTTTTCCTTTTTTTTTTTTTTTTTTTTGAGACAGTTTCTCCCTTGTTGCCCAGGCTAGAGTGCAGTGGCATGATCTCAGCTCACTGCAACCTCCACCTCCCAGGTTCAAGCAGTTCTCCTGCCTCAGCCTTCCTGAGTAGCTGGGATTACAGGCATGTGCCACCATGCCTGGCTAATGTTGTGTTTTTAGTAGAGATGGGGTTTCTCCATGTTGGTCAGGCTGGTCTCGAACTCCCGCCCTCAGATGATCCTCCCACCTTGGCCTCCCAAAGTGCTGGGATTACAGGCGTGAGCCACCGCACCTGGCAAGAGTTTGCATCTCTAACAGTTTCCCAGGCAGTACTAAGGATGCTGGTCTGGGGACCACAGTTTGAGAACCACTGCTCTAAATTATTGATGGCATCAGAAGGGGATAGCAGTCTGGTTTTCTTTCTTTACCCTTTAAGCAATTTAAATTAAAGGCAAGGTCTAAAATTAATTGCCTGCAACTGAGCCCCAGAATGGCATTAATAAGTTATTTAAAATATTTCCCAGCGTTTTCATTGTAAAATGGGTAATACCTACCTTATATGTTGGAAGAATTACAGAAAATACAACAAAAGAAGACAAACTGCTTAGCATAATCCAATGTGTGTTAAGAGCTGAGACCCCTGAGCTTATTTCATGAAGCCCTTTCCAGACACTCTGGGTTAGTCTTTCTACCATCTGCCCACCTACAACTATACTACTTCCAACTACATTTTTAAGTTTTAACAGGAACTGTCTTGTATGCTTTTTGTTTTGTTTTGCTTTTGATATGGAGTCTCGCTCTGTCACCCAGGCTGGAGTGCAGTGGTGCAATCTTGGCTCACTGCAAGCACCGCCTCCCGGGTTCACGCCATTCTCCTGCCTCAGCCTCGTGAGTAGCTGGGACTACAGGCCCCCGCCACCACGCCTGGCTAATTTTTTGTATTTTTAGTAGAAACGGGGTTTCACTGTGTTAGCCAGGATGGTCTCGATCTCCTGACCTCGTGATCCACCCGCCTCGGCCTCCCAAAGTGCTGGGATTACAAGCGTGAGCCACTGCGCCCAGCTTGTATGCTTTTCTAAAGGAGAACAGAATAGAGAAGAGGTTAAGTTAGGATTTCAGGGTTCACATCTTGGAGCTGGTTAATCAAGGGTGATGGGCCATAATGCAGTCTTACATCAGTATGTCATCCTGGTGTGTGGGTACCTGTCTCTTTCCTTTGCCATTGCCAGGTGTCAGGTGGTGTGTGGTCCATGGGAAAAGTCTCCCTGCAGACACAGATGGTTGGGTTCACTTGCAGTTTCATGCTGGTCAAGCCTGGGTTCCAGAAAAGCAAGAAGGGAGAGTGAGTGCACTCTTCTTGCTTCCTGCCTCCAATTTTCCACCCCCGCACCTTGAAGACAATATGTTGTGCCCCAAATGTGTTCACAGGTAATTACCTGATGCTTTTCTACAAACTAAAAGTGGGTGCCGGATTTTCAATTGCAGAAAGTTAAGATATACATTAATCTTAAATAGCCAGGTATTTTAAGCTCAAATTGTCAGTAAAGAGTTTCAAGAAAATTATTACTCAGTTAAGTTTATCCCCAGGAAAAAGAAAGCATTTATGTGTCAGGGTTTAATGCTTCTACCTGGAGACACAGAATTCTGGGAGCAACAAACATTATATAATTACTATATTCAAAGTGTATGCCCTACACAGAAATAATGACTAGCAAAAAACCTCTTCCTTTAAGTAGCCTACAGTCTTAACAGGGATGGTGGGCATGTAAACACCTAGAATAACATGACGAATATCAAAGAAGAGGTTCCTTAAGGGAAGAATCGACTAGATGGAAAGGAGAGATCGGTAATTTCTCAGCCTGGGAAACATAGCAAGACCATCTCCCACAGGAGGAAGTATGTGAATGTGTGATTGGCTTTTCCTTCTTTGGGATATCCTACTTTTTGCTGTGAGTGTTTTGATAATCTCTCTATGCCAAGCAAGTTGAAGAGAACTGAGGAGGTCACTTTGGGTAGTCCTTTAATGACATACTTGGGTTTTTGGGAAAGTGATGAGAAGAGCCCCTCCAAGGCCTCTTGTCCATGGTTGGCACAAGTCAGGGAACATATTACAGAGGCATGATAACTTGGCTGATGATCTTCATTCTTGAATGACAGGATCACAGGCTTGCTACCTATGATCCTAAAGTTGTAAGGGCAATTTCAACAGCATTCCAGCAGCGGGTTTCTTGGCTATTTTTAATATTTCTTCATTCTTTTTAAAAACAAATATTTTATTTGCTTTATAGGAACAAGGTCTTAATAAAAAGCCTCCAATGGGAATAGAATATCAGGAAAAAGGCCACATCTATGGTAATTAATGGCAGAAAAGCTGGAGAGTTGGATTCTGCGGTGCTGCTGACAGGTGAACTCTGGTCCTCTGCACCTGTTTATGGGCCATGCAGACTGGTGGGGTGGCAGATGTTAGCCTAAGACCCCTAGCAGTGCCTGTTGCTTTGTGAGTGGAGATAGAGACTCTTACATTTAAAAATGGAAAAACATTTCACAAATTACCATAAATTGTAGTTAATATGTAGAAAAACTCATTCATACTACTTTTCTAAAATAGACGTGACTTCAGCAGCAGCTTTGTTGTTGTATTTTGAGACAGTGTCCCACTGTTGCCCAGGCTGGAGTGCAGTGGTGCAATCTCAGTTCAGTGCAATCTCTGCCTCCTGGGTTCAAATGATTCTCCTGCCTCAGCCTCCTGAGTAGCTAGGTACAGGCACCTGCCACCACACCCAGCTAATTTTTTGTATTTTTAGTAGAGATGGGGTTTCACCATGTTGACCAGGTTGGTCTCAAACTCCTAGACTCAAGTGATCACCCTCCTCAGCCTCCCAAAATGCTGGGACTATTGGCATGAGCCCCTGCGCCTGACCTTCAACAGCTCTTTTGAGTTCTTCAGCTAAGCATTATGATGGACTTGAGTAAAATGGTAGTTGGCTCTTGTGCTCAATTTTCTCTTCCTCTGAACACTGACTACTTTAGGAGCTGCTTCATTCCAATTGCAATTTCATAAAACGTAAAGTATTTTAAGGCAAAGAAAGGCTGTTAATTCCCTCCCTCCCCCAAACACATGATTTTTAATATTCTAAACAATATTTTTCAAAGTTCTCTTAATAACCTGAGATTTCTATGGTTTGACTCCAGGATCAAAACACAAGGGACTTTGTATTATTTCACTTATAATTGTTTTGTATATTTCTGGAGTTTAAAATGTTTAAGGTTGCTTCCCACTCATAAATACATAATATATTGAACTTAAAATGTGTTTATTAACCGATTCTCCATAAATAAAAATAAGACCTGTATGTAAAATAATTCATCTGTTGTATTTAACCATATTCATTGCATGCAAATTTTATTGTTAGTGTTCTTAACTCAAGTAGGAGTAAACCAAAAAGTGTGATTTTTCTTTTGTATGACTCGTTTGTTCTTTATTAGTTGGTGGTATGGGTTGGATCATTTGTTTTTAAAACTACTTAGGTATGATTCACATACAAAAAGCTGTACATATTTAACGTATCCTATTGTGTAATTAATTTTTAATTTTTTTGTGTGCTTCCTAAATTTATAGTCCTGCGAGTCTGGGAACAGATCTGTTATTCACTTATCCTGATTTAATGACAGTTTCCAACATTGTTTTGTTATTACAAGTAGGGGATCTTTTTTTTTTTTTTTTGCCCCTTTAATGAAGATACTAAAAATAATGCACTGGAAGGAGTGGAAGAGTTGGAAAATTTGTAACCATCATAATACAGGTGTAATAGGTTTGGGAAAGAATCCTCAAAAATGTTAAAGCAAGGGAGGAAAGTTTGTTGAGAAGCAAGATGTTCTTCTCTCCTGCCCCCCCGCCCCATTGGTTGTTGGTGGTCAGAATTATTCAGTGTAATAAATAATAGACATTTTTTCTTATACTATGTGTATTGTTCGTTTTGTTTCCTTTTTAAACTTCTCCCCTACTTTATTTGGATGGGTCAAGTTTCTGTTCTGTTTCCTTCCTTTCTATTAATTTGGAAATGTCCTTGGCTTTACGATTCTGCTTGTAGATACTTCCCTGTTTCTAACACATTTCAATAAACTTAAATTTCTCTGTATACAAAATAAATTAATAATTGGAGTCTACCAGTAAGACAGTTTATTTACTCATCTTCCTGCCCCAGCAAGATAAAACCTTAAGGTTACATACTTGCCAAATCACCCTAATTTTCACAGGCCTCCCCCAAAGTTCCTATCAATCACATTCAGTCCCCCACTCCCTGTCTCCCTGCTATGCTCCCAGAATACTAAGAGGAAGACAGTTGGAGCTATAAACTCCCTGTGTCTCAGATGAGTTCCCTGGCAGAGGCATGACATCTTGCTGTTGTAGGGGGAGCTGAGAGAAGAGGTTTATATTCCCAATTTCCCATCTGGATGTTAAGATAACTTGTACAAATAGGTCTGTGCCCACATTGTATCTGGTGTGGGAAACCTGGAGCCAGCCTTGCAAATTTCTCTTGGCTCCAAAGGGACATGGCAGCTTCCAAGGGTAAACGTTGGTCAGGGCTTCTGAACACATTGTTGATGGAAATAAAATTTCTACATTTTGGCACGATGGGGCTTACTGACGTAAAAATTGGAATTTGGCTACAGCCACCTTAACCAAGGATTCCAACTTAGCACCACCAGGAATGTTACAAACTAAAATGTCTTTTCTGATAAACAATGGGAAATACACAATATCATTGCCAAAAATATAATGTAAATCTAATCATGAGGAAACAATTAGTCCTGATTACACCTGTTGTCTCAGGCTAATTAAATGAGTCTACCTTGCTTTGAATGACACTTAGACATAGCCATATGTGAAGAGCCACAGGGGCCAGGGGCAGTGGCTCACGCCTGTAATCCCAACACTTGGGAGACTGAGGCTGGCAGATGACTTGAGCCCAGGAGTTCAAGACCAGCCTGAGCAACATGTTGAAACCCTTTCACCAAAGTACAAAAATTAGCCCGCTGTGGTGGCCTGTGGACTGTAGTCCCAGCTACTCGGGTGGCCGAGATGGCAGGATCGCTTGAGCTGGAGGTTGAGGCTGCAGTGAGCCATGATCGCACCGCTGCCCTTCCAGCCTGGGCAGCAGAGCAGAGACCCTGCCTCAAAAAAAAAAAAAAGGGTCAGGCGTGGTGGCTCACACCTGTAATCCCAGCACTTTGGGAGGCCGAGGCGGGCGGATCACGAGGTCAAGAGATCGAGACCATCCTGGCTGACAAGGTGAAACCCCATCTCTACTAAAAATACAAAAATTAGCCAGGCGTCTGTAGTCTCAGCTACTCGGGAGGCTGAGGCAGGAGAATGGGGTGAACCCGGGAGGCGGATCTTGCAGTGAGTAACGAGAGGACAATCTCTGTATTCACAAAAAGCTAAAATTGGCCGGATGCGGTGGCTCACACATGTAATCCCAGCATTTTGGGAGGCCGGGGGTGGTGGATCACCTGAGATTGGGAGTTCAAGGCCAGCCTGACCAACATGGAGAAACCCTGTCTCTACTAAAAACACAAAAATTAGCCGGGCGTGGTGGCACATGCCTGTAATTCCAGTTACTCAGGAGGCTGAGGCAGGAGAATTGGTTGAACCCAGGAGGCAGAGGTTGTGGTGAGCCAAGATCACACCATTGCACTCCAGCCTGGGCAACAAAAGCAAAACTCCATCTCAAAAAAAAAATAAAAAATAAAAAATTAGCTGGGTGTGGTAGCACATGCCTATAATCCTAGCTACTTAGGAGGCTGAGGCAGGAGAGTCACTTGAACCTGGGAGGCGAAGGTTGCAGTGAGCCAAGATTGTGCCTCTGCACTCCAGCCTGGGCAATAGAGTGAGACTCCGTCCCCCACACACACAAAAAGGGCCAGGTGCAGTGGCACACACCTGTAATCTCAACAATTTAGGAGGCCCAGTGGGGCGGATCACCTGAGATCCGGAGTTTGAGACCAGCCTAGCCAACATGGTGAAACCCCGTCTCTACCAAAAATACAAACTAGCTGAACGTGGTGGCACACACCTGTAATCCCAGCTACTTGGGAGGCTGAGGCAGGAGAATCGCTTGAGCCCGGGAGGCAGAGGTTGCAGTTAGCCAAGATCCCGCCATTGCACTCCAGCCTGGGCAAAAATAGCGAAACTGTATCTCAAAAATAAAAGTTTTCCATAAAATGTGACAGTGATTCTCATTTAGTCCCCAAACCAGGAGCATCCATATTAGCCTGGAACTTTGAAATGCATATTACTTCATCTCAGACCTACTGAATGACACAGGGCATGGTTCAGCAATGTGTTTTCACAAGTCCTGCAGAAGAGTGTAAGAATTGCTAATCTTGGTGATAAAAAGTAAAGCTGGTTTTCCAAAGGGCGGAAGTAATGGGAATTGACTGGAAGAGCCCCAGAGGAATTTTTCTGGTGATAGAAATATTTTCTATCTTGATTGGGGGAATTGGCTAATCATTTTATTTTATTTTATTTTATTTTATTTTGTTTTATTTTATTTCATTTTATTTTTGACATAGTGTTTCTTGTTGCCCAGGCTGGAGTGCAATGGCTCGATCTTGGCTGACCGCAACCTCCGCCTCCCAGGTTCAAGTGATTCTCCTGCCTCAGCCTCCTGAGTAGCTGGGATTACAGGCGTGTGCCACCACTCTCTGCTAATTTTTTTGTATTTTTAGTAGAGACAGAGTTTCTCCCTGTTGGTCAGGCTAGTCTCAAACTCGACCTCAGGGGATCCGCCCTCCTCGGGCTGCCAAAGTGCTGGGATTACAGGCGTGAGCCACCGCACCCGGCCTGGCTACTCATTTTTTAAAGCTCATTACAGTGTACACTCAAGATCTGTGCATTTCACTCTAAATTTTATCGCAAAGGTGAAAAAATGGTTAGTTTGGAAATTAAAGAGGAAATAGTTTGTGTCACATAACTACCCCTAATATTTCTGTACATGTCAGAGCTACAGATTGAAAGAAGTCTTGTTTATCTCCATGGTAGATGACTAGGAGGAGGACCACAATACATCAGGGGGTTTATAACACCAAGGAGGGTTCTAAAGAGGTAAACAGAGTGGACAAGAATTCCTCCCCATTCCAGAAGTCATGCAGCTCTAACTAGAATGCAAAGGTTAAGAACTTTCTACATTCTGCTCTTCCTTCAAACTCCTGTTTCAGGCCGGGTGTGGTAGCTCACGCCTGTAATGATTCTCCTTCCTCAGCCTCCCAAGTAGCTGGGATTACAGGTACCTGCCACCACACGCAGCTAATTTTTTGTATTTTTAGTAGAGATGGGGTTTCACTGTGTTAGCCAGGATGGTCTCCATCTCCTGACCTCATAATCCGTCCGCCTTGGACTCCCAAAGTGCTGGGATTACAGGCATGAGCCACCGAACCTGGTCTTTTTTTTTTTTTTTTTTTTTGAAACAGAGTCTCACTCTGTCACCCTGGCTGGAGTGCAGTGGCGAGGTCTTGGCTCATTGCAACCTCAGCCTCCCAGGTTCAAGCCATTCTCCTGTCTCAGCCTCCTGAGTAGCTGGGATTACAGGCATGTGCCACTGGGCCCGGCTTTTTTTTTCTTGAGATGGAGTCTTGCTCTGTTGCCCAAGCTGGAGTGCAATGGCGTGATCTCGGCTCACCACAACCTCCACCTCCCGGGTTCAAGTGATTCTCCTGACTCAGCCTCCTGAGTAGCTGGGACTACAGGTGCACACCACTAGGCCCAGCTAATTTTTGTATTTATAGTACAGATGAGGTTTCACTATGTTGGCCAGGCTGGTCTCGAACTCCTGACCTTATGATCCGCTGGCCTTGGCCTCCCAAAGTGTTGGGATTATAGGCCTGAACCACCTCGCCCAGCTAGTTTTTGTATTTTTAGTAGAGACGGGGTGCCACCGTCTTGGCCAGGCTGGTCTTGATCTCCTGACCTCGTAATCCACCCACCTCGGCCTCCCAAAGTGCTGGGATTACAGGCTTTAGCCACCGCGCCTGGCCCCAGTGATCTATTTTTCATTTTAATTATTTGGCTTTTCCGTGATGTTGTAAAAATGTAATGAGCCTGAGTTCTTTAATTTAACATAATGTATTTGAGACTGGTACATGTTTTTGCATGTATCATTAGTTTGCTCCTTTTCATTAATGAATAGTGCTATTCCATTTTGTGGAGGTACCACAGTTTGTGAACCCTTCACCACTTGAAGGATATTTGGTTATTTTTAGGTTTTGATGATTACAAATAAGTCTTCCATAAACCTCTCTGTAATTTGTTGTTTGAATATTGAAGTTTCACTCATTTGGGCTAAATACTCAAGGAAGGAGATTGCTGGGCCATATATTAAGTGTACATTTAGCTTGACAAGACACTGCCAAACTGTTTTCCAAACTGACTGTGCCATACTGTATTTTCACTGAAATATATGAGATGCGGCCGGGCGCAGTGGCTCATGCCTGTAATCCCAGCACTTTGGGAGGCCGAGGCGGGTGGATCACCTGAGGTTGAGAGTTCAAGACCAGCCTGACCAACATGGAGAAACCCTGTCTCTACTAAAAATGCAAAATTAGCCAGTCGTAGTGGCGCATGCCTGTAATCCCAGCTACTAAGGAGGCTGAGCCAGGAGAATCGCTTGAACCTGGGAGATGGAGGTTGTGGTGAGCCGAGATCACGCCATTGCATTCCAGCCTAGGCAACAAGAATGAAACTCCGCCTCAAAAAAAAAAAAAAAAACCCAACCAGAGTTGCTCCACTTTTATCGATTATATACTGGTGTTCCATAAACATCTATTTTTGTAGAACATATTTCTCTGGCCGGGCTTGGTGGCTCACGCCTGTAATCCCAGCACTTTGGGAGGCCGAGGCGGGCGGATCATAAGGTCAGAAGATCAAGACCATCTTAGTTAACATTGTGAAACCCCATCTCTACTAAAAATACAAAAAATTAGCCTGGGGTGGTGGCGGGCGCCTGTTAGTCCCAGCTACTCGGGAGGCTGAGGCAGGAGAATCGCTTGAACCCGGGAGGCGGAGCTTGCAGTGAGCCAAGATTGCGCCATTGTACTCCAGCCTGGGCGACAGAGCGAGACTCTGTCTCAAAAAAAAAAAAAAAAGAACATATTTCTCTGATTTAGAAAGTGTTAGCTGGGTGTGTTGCCATGAGCCTGTTGTCCCAGCTATTGGGGAAGCTGAGGCAAGAGGATCACTTGAGCCCAGGAGTGAGAGGCTGCAGTGAGCCCTGATCATACCATTGCACTCCAGCCTGAGCAACAGAGTGAGATCCTGTCTCAAAATAAACAAATAAATAAAAGCTATTTTGAAAAAAGGTAAGATTAAATTTAAAAAAATAAAAATGATTTTGAAAGCACTTATCTAAATGAGAAATACAATGCATTTTTATTTACCTTACAATATAGAAAATAAAGTATGTATTTGAATAAAGTAATGCATTTTTGTCAGGTGCGGTGGCTCACGCCTGTAATCCTAGCACTTTGGGAGGCCAAGACGGGCAGATTACCTGGGGTCAGGAGTTCAAGACCATCCTGGCCAACATGGTGAAACCCGGTCTCTACTAAAATACAAAAACTAGCTGGGCATCATGGCGGGTGCCTGTAATCCCAGCTACTCGGGAGGCTGAGATGGGAGAGTCTCTTGAACCTGGGAGATGGTGGTTGCAGTGAGCTGAGATGGCGCCACTGCACTCCAGCCTGGGCAGCTGAGTGAGACTCCTTCTCAAAAAATAAAAATTAAAAAAAAAAAAAGTAATGCATTTTTATTTCAGGACTATTGTCTATTATTGGAATAAATAAGAGAAAAAAAGTATTCAGAAAAGATTTTTTTTTTTTTTTTTTGAGACAGAGTCTCGCTCTGTCCCCCAGGCTGGAGTGCAGTGGCGCGATCTCGACTCACTGCAAGCTCCGCTTGCTGGGTTCACACCATTCTCCTGCCTCAGCCTCCTGAGTAGCTGGGACTACAGGCGCCCACCACCACACCCAGCTAATTTTTTGTATTTTTAGTAGAGACAGGGTTTCACCTTGTTAGCCAGGATGGTCTGGATCTCCTGACCTCGTGATCCGCCTGCCTCAGACTCCCAAAGTGCTGGGATTACAGGCGTGAGCCACCGTGCCCGGCCGAAAATATTTTTTTGAAGGTTGTTTTTAATAGTTCAGCCCCCTGTTAGTGGCTACTTTTAAGCTTTGAAGTATACGTACACTAATTCCCAAACTAAAATTGGTGCTATCTGTTTTAGAGTTATTTTAGGGGCCTAATTAAGAGCCTTCTATGAACTGGACACTCTACTGAGCCCCATGGGAATAAGGATGTGTCTGAGAACTTCAGAGTGCCACAGTCTGGTAGAAATAGTCACATCAGTCTGTGATAAGTATTTACACCAAATCCTTTACCAGCAGCAAAGAAACAGACATCTGCTATACAACAGAGTTGGGTGGGAAGGGGTAGAAATGTGGAGGTTCAGGCAATATTAATAACCCTAGCATTGGCCGGATGTGGTGGCTCACACCTGTAATCCCAGCACTTTGGGAGGCCGAGGCAGGCGGATCACCTGAGGTCGGGAGTACGAGACCAGCCTAGCCAGCATGGTGAAACCCCATCTCTACTAAAAATACAAAAATTAGTTGGGTGTGGTGGCAGGCACCTGTAATCCCAGCTACTCGGGAAGCTGAGGCAGGAGAATCGCTTGAACCCGGGAGGCAGAGGTTGCAGTGAGCGAAGATCACACCATTGCACTCCAGCCTGGGCAACAGAGCGAGACTCCGTCTCAAAAAAAAAAAAAAAAAAAAAAAAAATAGGCTAGGTGCAGTGGCTCAGGCTTGTAATCCCAGCACTTTGTGGGGCCGAGGTGGGAGGATGACGAGGTCAGGAGTTCGAGGCCAGCCTGGCCAACACAGTGAAACCCCATCTCTACCAAAAATACAAAAATTATCTGGGCATGGTGGCAGGCACCTGTAACCCCAGCTATTTGGGAGGCTGAGGCATGAGAATCACTTGAACCCGGGAGGTGGAGTTTGCAGTGAGCCGAGATCGTGCCACTGCACTCCACCCTGGGCGACAGAGCTAGACTCAGTCTCGAGAAAACAACAACAACAAAAACCTCTAGTATTGATTGAGCTTCTCTTCTGAACCAGAGTGCAAGGCTCTGAAAGGTGACTGAAACCTACCTGGCCATTGCTGTCATAGAACCTGCTAATTGAGGAGATGAAATTACCGTAAGATTCCAAATACATACAGAATTACAGATTCAAATGATTTTTTTTTGAAGGACTAGAATGACAGAATGACAAGAGGAATCTCTTTTAGGGTTACTCTTAAGAAATGCATTTAAGCTTAAAGAACGAGGCGTCAGATGAGTGAAGAGGGACAGAAATAATATTTTTCTTAAAAACTTAAAAGAGCAGGCTCAGTGTGGTGGCTCACACCTGTAATCCTTACACTTTGGGAGACCAACGCGGGAGACTGCTTGAGTCCAGGAGAGACCAGCTTGGGCAACATAGTGCGACCCCGTCTGTACAAAAAAATAAATTTAGACAGACACGGTGGCACATGCCTGTAGCCATGGCTACTCAAAAGGCTGAGGTGGGAGGATCTCTTGAGCCCAGCAGGTAAAGGCTGTAGTGAGCTGTGGTCGCACCACTGTACTCCAGCCTGGGCAACAGAAGCTAGAACAGACTGAAGGGTAAAACAAGAACTGGCAAAATTCAAATAGGAAACTATAGGAAATTCACACAATTATTTCAACAATAACAACAACAACGAATTGTAAGACGTAAGAAGTGGAAGCTGCGTGTGATGGCATGTGCCTGTTATCCCAGCTACTCAGGAGGCTGAGGCAGGAGGATTGCTTGAGCCCAGGAGTTCAAGCCCAGCCTGTGTAACATAGTGAGATCCTAAAATAAATAACTAAAAACAGATGGAGATAACTTAGAGTAAAGAAAAATTTAAGGCCTATTTCAATTTATCACAGACCTTGATTGGACGCTGATTCAAACAGATTGTTAAAAAAAAGAAAATGAAGGAAGAGAAAAATATATAAGATAAATGGAGTTTTTTTTTTTTTTGAGATCCACCACCTGGGTTCAAGCAATTCTCCTGCCTCAGCCCCCACCAGTAGCTGGAACTACAGGTGCGTGCCACCATGCCTGGCTAATTTTTGTATTTTTAGTACAGACAGGGTTTCTCCATGTTGGCCGGCTGGTCTCAAACTCCTGACATCAGGTAATCCACCTGCCTTGGCCTCCCAAAGTGCTGGGATTACAGGCGTGAGCCACGGTGCCCGGCCAGATAATTGGAGTTTTGAATACTGCTGGATATTTGAACATAACATATATTTGAATACTTTGATAATATTAAATAATGATTTTTTAAATTATGTTTAGATGTAAAAAGGATATCGTAGTTATAATAGGAACAAAGTATTTCCCCCCCCTGGATTTATTTATTTATTGAGACAGCCTCACTGCAGCCTCGGGCTCCTGGGCTGAAGGGATCCTCTGACCTCAGCCCCCTGAGTAGCTAGGACCACAGGCATGTCTCACCACACCCACACGCCCAGTTATTTTATTTTTATTTTCATTTTAATTTTTTTGGTAACAATGAGATCTCACTATGTTGCTGAGGCTGGTCTCATACTCTTGGGCTCAAGTGTTCCTGCCACCTTGGCCTCCTGATGTGCTGAGATTACAGGTGTGAGCCATGGCACCGGCCTTTTCCCTGAATTTATGAACGAAATCATAGGCGATCTGGCACTTGTTTCAAAATAACCCATGGAGGATGAATGGACGGCAATTTAGATGAAACCAGACTGGCTGTAAGTAAATTACTATGACAAAAAGTAGACATACTTTTGTACATGTTTGAACCTTCCCATAATAAAACATTCTCAAAAAGCTGGGGAAAAAACCCCAGGAAAACAAATAAGATGTTTTTTTTTTTTTTTTTTTTGGGGGGGGGACAGAGTCTCTCTCTGTCGCCCAGGCTGGAGTGCAGTGGCGTGATCTTGGCTCACTGCAACCTCCACCTCCTGGGTTCAAGCGATTCTCGTGCCTCAGACTCCCGAGTAGCTAGGGAGTCTGTTCCCTGTTTGTATTGACTACTTCCACAACTGGTAAGCTCCTCCTCAAAAAGTGTAATCTTCTCTTGTTTCCCTAAGCTATTCCAATATAGATTCTTCCCATATATTTTCATAAGATTTTCTTACTCTTTTTTTTTTTTTTTTTTTTTTTGAGACGGAGTTTCGCTCTTGTTGCCCAGGCTGGAGTGCAATGGCGCAATCTCGGCTCACCGCAACCTCCGCCTCCCGGGTTCAAGCGATTGTTCTGCCTCAGTCTCCCTAGTAGCTGGGATTACACGCATGTGCCACCATGTCCGGCGAATTTTTGTATTTTTAGTAGAGACGGGGTTTCGCCATGTTAGCCAGACTGGTCTTGAACTCCTGACCTCAGGTGATCCGCCCGCCTCGGCCTCCCAAAGTGCTGGGATTACAGACGTGAGCCACCGCGCCCGGCCTAAGATGATTATATTGTAAAAAATGCAATGAAGAAAAGAAAACATGGTAATGAAATGGTCTTCCCACTCGAAATCCTGCCCCTACCTAAGGCATTAGGAGCAACTCAGGCCATTAGGTCAGCTTTCCTCTAAATTGCCCATTAAAAGCACCAGGGGCCACACCCAACCGGGTAGGCGGAGTGCTTTCCTGGCTGCATCTTAGAGGGCTGCATTCAGGTTCCATCCTGGAAGGGAGGAGCCGGAATTCCGATCATTATCTGCCGCGGACTGCCTGTCTCCAAAGCCCTTTGTTTATGTCCTGATCTAGCTAAGGCTTCTAGACTTCAGGAGCTTAAGAATCGTCCGGAGGGCTGGGCGTGGCGGTGCAGGCCTGTAGTCCCACCCACTCCGAAGGCTGCAGAGGGAGGATCAACTTGAGTCTGGGAACTCAGCCAGGAATTCAAGACCAGCCTGGGCAACACAGTGAGGCCCCCTACCCACATCCTCTCCGTCCCCGCAATCCCCTTCCATCCCAGGTCTCATCTCTACAAAGAATTTAAATATTAGCGGGGCGTGGTGGGGCGGGCCTGTAATCCCAACTACTGGAGTGTGGGGGGAGGGGCGGGGGTGGGACGGCATGGGCTGTAGTGGGAAGATCGCTTGAGTCCAGGAGGTCGAGGCTGCAGTGAGCTATGATCGCGCCACCGCACTCCAGCCTGGGCGTCAGAGCCTGTCTTAAAAAAATAAAAAAAGAAAAAATTACCTGGAGGGCTCGTGGAAGCACAGATTCCTCAGTCCCTCAGCCTCACCCTCCAGGATCTGATTCAGGATGTCTTGGGTGGTGGGGTGGGGCCTCATAATTTATTTTTCCAATCAGTTCCTCAATAAACTGAAGCTGAGCTTTTTCAGACTACATTTTTTCTTTTGTAAATTTATTTATTTATTTATTTATTTATTCATAGAGATGATGTCTCACTATATTGCCCAGGCTGGTCTCGAACTTCTGGACTCAAGTGGTCCTCCTTCCTCGGCCTCCCAAAGGCCTCCCAAAGGATTACAGACATGAGCCACCGTGCCAGGTCCAGACAATATTTTGAATGTGTTAAATATACTAGTAACTTAAATGGACCATGGTCACCCTGGGTCCTGAGATTAATGGACCCCAAATCATTTTCCCAGGGACAGAAAAAGCCCATTGTAAAGGTACTTGGTTGTCCAGTGCTGCCATATTATTTGTGAATGAAATTTCCTTTAGTTGCTCTGGCTTCTTAGAGTGACTTATGAGAACACCTGCTTCATATTTTGCCACATTCCGTGTCCAACATTAGGCTCCAGCAATTCCTAAGTGCATCCGTTTCTTCTGCCTTCGTTACTCCACCACTTGCCTTGGTGTTTTGGCTCTTGTTGCTATTCTGAACAGCCAAATCCTTCTCCTCCAACCAGCTCAATATTATTGCAGGCTTAATATTTGTATTTAGAACTAGATCGAAGAGAGATTATGTTATCCAACCCCCACAATTTAAATCTGGAATCTTTCAGTGAGTAACATACCCACGTGCATAAATCAGGTATAAAATACCTGCGTAAAATGCTCTGAATCTTTTTTCCATTCCCTCCGTAATAAGTAATTTGTTACCAATATCGTCTTATAACTGTTTTAAAACATTCTGTTCATTCCATTGGAACTTGTCAACAAGCGTTTGTCATTTTCAGTTTTCTTTCAAGTTTCACCTATTTTTTTTTCTTCTTTCTTTCCTTCTTTCACTTGTTGAGACAGAGTCTCGCGAAGCTGGAGTGCAGTGGCGCGATCTCGGATCGCTGTAGCCTGCGCCTCGTGGGCTCAAGCAGTCCTCCCACCACCCCCTCCCGAGTAGGTGGGATTACAGGCGATCGCCGCAACGCCCGCCTAATTTTTGTGTTTTTTCGTAGAAATGGGGGTCTCGCCATGTTTCCCAGGCTGATCTCGAACTCCTGGACTCAATCGATCCGCCCCCCTGGGCCTCCCAAAGTGCTGGGATTACAGGCATGAGCCGTCGCACCCAGCCTAATTTTTTAAAAAACATTGTCATTGAATGGACAAGACAGGGTATAAAATTGATAAAATTATCCCATTACCAGAAAATGAGGGAGGGCAAAAAGAGGAGGAAAGGAAAACAAGAGCTCATCTGGGTAACAGGAAGTAGAAGGAGACATTTGCTTATAAAAGGAGAAAGCAGGTTAAGAGAAGTAAACTACCATATCCTTAACATTGCTGTCCTTGCCTTCCCCAGGGTGTTGCTGAAAATGTCAGATGCAAATTTGGATAGCAGCAAGAAGGTAAGTTTCATTCTAATAGAATTACTTTTCTCACAGTCGCTTTTCAGAGTCTTTCTAGGTCTCCCTTATGTTTCTCTTTTACCACAAATCTTCATTCCTGGATGTAAGAAATCTCCATCTTGAAACCTCCTCCTCTTTGCAAATAGATTGTTAGTTTTCTTTCATGTGATTGTGCTTTTATGTGCATTTGGGTGAGAGTAAAAAGAAGTAAAATTTTCTCCTCTTAGTCCAAAGGAAAATATTTCTTTGGTAGGAAAGATGAGAAGTGCTATAGCTGGACAAGATAAAAATGGTAAAAATAAATAAATAAAAATGGCATGGAGAATAATAATATTAGAGAAAAGATAATTAAAAATTAAAAATAATTTTTTTTAAAAAGCAAAGGTAAAAAGAAAGTGAAGGCGGTAATGTGGATAAAGTCATAAAGTAAAGTGACCAATTGGTTACTTTCTTTCGGAGTAGGAAATATCTACTCCCAGTGGCCTTGGTATCAAATGAGTTTCAAGATTAGGCTTGGGTAGTCCTGGCTCTATGAGAAACTAGAGGAGGTGTCATAGTGTATTTACAGGCGTCACTGTACCCGTCCTCTGACTAAAGGACTGAATTGGCCAATATTAGCTATGTGATTATGGGGAAGTCACATAGCTGCTTTGAGCCCCTACTTTTCTCTGTAATAGAGTAGTATTCCCTAAATAATGTCAGTATTATTTTGAGGTAAACTAAGAGTAATGGGAAACTACTGAAGAGGTTAAATAGGAGACAGGAGTGTGGCATCAGCACTAGAAGAGAATGTTGCAATAGGACTGGAATGGAGTTTATTCACCCTTGGATTTGAGAAGAAAAGCTAACTTCAGAACCATACCCAAGCCTGTGTTACTCTATGGCATTGCTCATTTAGTTTCCTCATTTGTAAAGCAGGAAAATTAATAAATTACTACAAGTATACTATGAGAATTAAATTAGAGAAATAACACCTAGCATAGTGCCTGTGTACTGTAGAGAACCAGTAAATGTTAGTTTCTTTCTATCTACCTGCTTTCCTACTTTATCTTTTATTCATCAGATCATAAAAACAACATTGAATGCCTACTCTGTGTAGACTGCTGTGTTTCTGTGAAAGCAACAGAGAGTAAAACAGATACACTCTCCTCAGGTCTTGGAGCTGAAATGAGCCCAGTGTGGCTGGAGCTCAGAAAGCTCAGAGGTCATGAGCTGGAGAGGCAGGCAGGGACCAGACTGTTGGAGAATTTGTAAGCTACACAGCTCTGTGAGCTAATTTGAGTTTCGTCATTAACCAGAATAACAATGACAAGCCATTGAATAATTTTCGACAAGCATGGAACAATCGGTGCAGAAATAGCAGAGTTACAGTGGATTTGGGGATAACAGGAGGTTATTGCTTGTGCTGTGAAATTTGATATGGGAATTGGGAATCTTGGGAATCATGTGATAGAAGATGGAAAGGCAGGAACACACTCCATACAGATTTAGGAGACTTAATGAAAGTATTTTGTGTTTTGGCTGATGAGGAGGAAGGCCCTGAGGGAAATAATTCTCTAAACCCGAGCCCTACCCTTCTGTTTTCTCTTTCATTAACACCTACATGTAAATTGGCTTTTGCCCGTTTTTTTCCATGTTTCCTTTATTTGATAAAGGGTCTGCTAATCAACATCACATTCTAGGAATCCCAGTAATTCTTTTCTCCATCCACCTACTGTCTTCTCAGTTCCTTATTCATGACTTTTGCCTTGAAAGCAAGCGGTACAAGGTTTAGTTGTACCGCATCAAATGAAAATCAGTGACTGACTTCTCTTTCCAGAATTTCTTGGAGGGGGAAGTAGATGATGAGGAAAGTGTGATTTTGACACTGGTGCCAGTTAAAGATGACGCAAATATGGAACAAATGGAACCAAGCGTTTCTTCAACTTCTGATGTCAAACTGGAGAAGCCTAAGAAATACAATCCAGGTATGAGGACAGGGATTGCTCAGTTAGTTACTCCTACAACTCTGGGAAGCCCAGGAAACAGTAAGATTTGTCTTTCCTATTCTCTGACTATACAACACCCAGCTTAAATCTCACCTTGTTAATCTGTGTTAAGAAATTTTGCAAACTCTGATACTTCTCGCTTGCTAAGCCCAATGTACTGCCATATTTTGATTAATTAATTTATTTTTTGGAGATGGAGTCTCACTGTGTCACCCAGGTTGGAGTGCAGTGGCACAGTCTTGGCTCACTGCAACCTCCGCCTTCTGAGCTCAAGCGATTCTCCTGCCTCAGCCTTCCAAGTCGCAGGGATTACAGGCATGGGCCACCAAACCTGGCTAATTTTTGTATTTTTAGTAGAGATGGGCTTTCACCATGTTGGCCAGGCTGGTCTCGAACTCCTGACCTCAAGTGATGTGCCTGCCTCAGTCTCCCAAAGTACAGGCATTAGCCACCACGCCTGGCCTGTACTGCCTTACTTTTAAGACACAAAATAAGCATGGGGAGTGCTTTGGACAGAGAGTGCTCTTCTGGACCAGCTCCACATGAGTTCAAATTCCCAACACATAAAGCTCAATCTCCTCTTCTATAAAAACGAGATGAATACATATTTGCCTCCTACGAAGATTAAATAATTTTGAAAAACATCTGGTATTTTGCTTAGCAAGTAATTACGAATAGCAGCTCTTAAAATCATGACCCTTTGTATCTGTGCTCAGTGTCTTAGTGCTTCCTATAAAAGCATCAAATAAGAGTTTTTTTTCTTTTTTTTTTAAATTTTTCTGGAGACGGAGTTTTGTTCTCGTTGCAAAGGCTGGAGTGCAATGGTGCAGTCTTGGCTCACTGCAACCTCCGCCTCCTGGGTTCAAGCGATTCTCTTGCCTCAGCCTCCCCAGTACCTGTAATTACAGGTGCCCACCACCACGCCCAGCTAATGTTTGTATTTTTAATAGAGATGGAGTTTTGCCACGCTGTCCAGGCTGGCCTCAAACTTCTGACCTCAGGTGATCCACCCAACTTGGCCTCCCAAAGTGCTGGGATTACAGGCGTAAGCCACTGCGACCGGCCCAAATAAGTATTTTCAGAAGGATTTTATCTTCTAGGCCAATAATGAGGATTTCAAGATGAAGTAAATAATGATGGGTTAGAGCTAAGCAGACTGAGGTGAAATGGGGAGCTGTAGAGAAAAATTATTCAGGCTGACAGAATGATGTGGACCATTGTTGATTGGGGATAGACAATGTGGTGGTTTCTTTGATTTCTATAGGAAGAGCTGATATTTTGTGGTCCAAAATCTAGACATTTTGGAGGATAAATCCAACATAATGTTCTATTCAGTTGGTTGTTGAGGGCAACAGAAAATAACAGGCTGCTATATGTAGCATAAAAGAAACGTGGATTTTAGAATCCAAACATAGGTTTGAGGCCGGACATGATGGCTTACACCTACAATCCCAGTGCTTTGGGAGGCCAAGGAGGGCTGATCACTTGAGGCCAGGGGTTCAAGACCAACCTGGCCAACATGGAGAAACCCTGTCTCTACAAAAAATACAAACATTATCCAGGCATGGTGGCACAAGCCTGTAGTCCCGGCTACTGAGGAGGCTGAGGCATGATAATCACTTGAACCTGGAAGGTGGAGGTTGCAGTGAGCCGAGATCGCACCACTGCACTCCAGCCTAGGTGACAGAGCAAGACCCTGTCTCAAAACAAAACAAAGCAAGCTGGGTGCAGTGGTTCATGCCTGTAATCCCAGCACTTTGGGAGGCCAAGGAGGGCAGATCACAAGGTCAGGCGTTCGAGACCAGCCTGGCCAACATAGTGAAACACCGTCTCTACTTAAAATACAAAAATTAGCTGGGCATGGTGGCGCGTGCCTGTAGTCCCACCTACTCGGGAGGCTGAGGCAGGAGAATTGCTTGAACCCAGGAGGCGGAGGTTGCAGTGAGCTGAGATCGCGCCACTGCACTCCAGCCTGGGCAACAGAGCGAAACTCCGTCTCAAAAAAAAACAACAAAAAAAACCTACATAGGTTTGAGTCCCAGGTCTGCTATTATAATGGGCAAGTCTTTAAATACCTGAATCTCTTACCTCCTTTTTTTTTTTTTTTTTTTTTTGAGATAGAGTCTCACTGTATTGCCCAGGCTGGAGTGCTGTGGCGTGATCTCAGCTTACTGCCGCCTCTGCCTCCTGGGTTCAAGCAATTCTCCTGCCTCAGCCTCCTGAGTAGCTGGAGCTGAGATTGCAGGTGTGCACCCCCATGCCCAGGTAATTTTTCTTTTTTTTTTTTTTTTTTTGAGACGGAGTTTCACTCTTGTTGCCCAGGCTGGAGTGCAATGGCGCGATCTTGGCTCACCGCAACCTCCGCCTCCCGGGTTCAAGCGATTCTCCTGCCTCAGCCTCCCTAGTAGCTGGGATTACAAGCATGTGCCACCATGCCTGGCTAATTTTGAATTTTTTTTTTAGTAGAGACGGGGTTTCTCCATATTGGTCAGGCTGGTCTCAAACTCCCAGGTGATCCACCCACCTCGGCCTCCCAAAGTGCTGGGATTACAGGCATGAGCCACCATGCCTGGCCATATGCCCAGGTAATTTTTCTATTTTTAGTAGAGACGGGGTTTTACCATGTTGGCCGGGCTGGTCTCGATCTCCTGACCTCAAGTGATTTGGGCGAATTTGCCTCAGCCTCCCAAAGTTCTGGGATTATAGGTGTGAGCCACCGTGCCCGGCCTTGTTACCTCATTTTTAATATGAGAAATAAAAATTGATATGTGTATATGCAAATTGGGTTGTGAGAAATGTGAAAAGATCTTTGTAAAAATTTTTTTTTGAGACGAGACGGAGTCTTGTTCTGTCGCCCAGGCTGGAGTGCAGTGGCATGATCTCGGCTCACTGCAAACCCCACCTCCCGGGTTCATGCCATTCTCCTGCCTCAGCCTCCCAAGTAGCTGGGACTACAGGCGCCCGCCAGCACGCCCGGCTAAGTTTTTTGTATTTTTTTAGTAGAGACGGGGTTTCACCATGTTAGCCAGGATGGTCTCGATCTCTTGACCTCGTGATCTGCCTGCCTTGGCCTCCCAAAGTGCTGGGATTACAGGCGTGAGCCACTGTGCCCGGCCCTAGATCTTTGTAAAATTTTAAAATAATCTTGCTAACTTTAAATTATTACTACTTTGGTTCCATTCTTGTCTTAGGTCATCTACTTCAAACAAATGAGCAATTTACAGCTCCACAAAAAGCTAGATGCGAAATACCAGCCCTTCCCTTGCCGACCATTTTGCCTCCCATTAATAAGGTGTGTCGGGACACTTTGCGGGACTGGTGTCAACAACTCGGTTTGAGTACTAATGGCAAGGTTAGTACACTTGGGTGAATATCTGCTGCTGGGAATTATTATGGGAGTCTTTGTCAACTTTTAACTTAATCTCTCTCTTCATTTCCTAAGAAAATCGAAGTTTATCTGAGGCTTCATAGGCATGCTTACCCTGAACAACGGCAAGTGAGTAATGAGTGTGTTGATGGTGTGAAGGTGGGTTCTGATCATGATTCGTCTGGTCCCTACCGTCGCACCGTATCTATGTGTTGTACCTCTAAGGCAGGGTTTCTTCACTGTGGCATTATTGATATTTCGGAACAAATAATTTTTTGTTTGTTTTGGGGCCTGCCCTGTACATTGTAGGATGTTTTGCAGCATCCCCAGCCTCTACCAGCTGGATGTCAGTTGCAACCTTTCCTCCCCCCGCACAGTTTCAACAACCCAAAATTTCTCCCAGTGGAGAATTTACAGTTTATGGGAACTAATATTCCGAAACCCTTCCCACATTGACATACATGTTCAGGTCAGTACAAAGTATAATAAAATTGGCCGGGTGTGGTGGCTCACGCCTGTAATCCCAGCACTTTGGGAGGCCGAGGTGGGTGGATTACCTGAGGTCGGGAGTTCGAGACCAGCCTGACCAACATGGAGAAACCCTGTCTTTACTAAAAATGCAAAATTAGCCGGACATGGTGGCACATGCCTATAATCCCAGCTACTAGGGAGGCTGAGGCAGGAGAATAGCTTGAACCTGGGAGGCGGAGGTTGCGGTGAGCCGAGATCGTGCCATTGCACTCCAGCCTGGGCAACAAGAGCGAGACTCCATCTCAAAAAAAAAAAAGAATAATAAAATTGACCCAAAATTCCTTACAGCCCTAGCGGTTTACTGAATACTCATCATGAATTTCATTTGCAGGATATGCCTGAAATGTCACAAGAGACCAGATTACAGCGATGTTCGAGGAAACGCAAGGCAGTGACCAAGAGAGCAAGGCTTCAGAGAAGTTATGAGATGAACGAGAGAGCAGAAGAGACCAATACAGTTGAAGTGATAACTTCAGCACCGGGAGCCATGTTGGCATCATGGGCAAGAATTGCTGCAAGAGCTGTTCAGCCTAAGGCTTTGAATTCATGTTCCATTCCTGTTTCTGTTGAGGCCTTTTTGATGCAAGCCTCTGGTAAGATCAACCTTAAAGTGTGAGTCCCACTCCAGAGGACAAGGTTAACTTTTATTAGTCCAAGACTGAAGCGTGGTCAAAGGGAAGGCATTTGCTAAAATATCTGAAGATTAGAAATTGGATTCACATGGGACATCTCTCTTCTATCTGTCATATTGATGGATAGTCATGTTGTGTCTGGATGGGTCTCTAAATCAGGTGACTGAGTAGTGGCCCTTTTCCATCACTAAGCATAACCTGATAATCTTGGACCACAGTCTGAGGTCTTCCCCTTTTCTTTCTCTCTTCCTTAAGGCATTTATGACATAGTGAATAAAGAGGAATGTGTTGGTTCAAATTCTTGCTTTACCATTTCCTGGATATGTGACATTGGCAAGTTACTTACTTTAAGCCTTAGTATCCTGTTCTTTTTTTTTTTTTTTTTTTTTTTTTTTTTGAGATGGAGTTTCGCTCTTGTTGCCCAGGCTGGAGTGTAATGGCGTGATCTTGGCTCACTGCAACCTCTGCCTCCCAGGTTCAAGCAATTCTCCTGCCTCAGCCTCCTGAGTAGCTGGAATTACAGGCACCCACCACCACGCCCAGCTAATTTTTTGTATTTTTAGTAGAGACGGGGTTTCACTATGTTGGCCAGGCTAGTCTCGAACCCCTGACCTCAGACCATCCACCCACCTCGGCCTCCCAAAATGTTGGGATTACAGGCGTGAGCCACTGCTCCCGGCCAAGTATCCTGTTATATAAAATGAAGATTTACATGTTTCATAGAATAGTAGTGGCTGAGCTTGGTGGCTCATGCCTGTATGCCTAGCACTTTGGGAGGCCAAGGTGGGAGGATTCTAGAGCTCCTGAGTTAGAGACCAGCCTGGGTAACATGGTGAAATACCCTGTCTACAAAAAATATGAAAAAAAGCCGGGCATGGTGGTGTGTGCCTGTAGTCCCAGCTACTCAGGAGGCTGGGGTGGGAGAGTGGCTTGAGCCCAGAAGGTAGAGGTTGCAGTGAGCTGAGATTGTGCTATGGCACTCTGGCCTGACAGACAGATCCAGACTCTGTCTTTAAAAAAAAAATCTTGGCCGGGCACAGTGGCTCACGCTTTTAATCCCAGCACTTTGAGAGGCCAAGGCACGTGAATCACCTGAGGTCACAGGTTCAAGCAATTCTCTTGCCTCAGTCTCCCGAGTAGCTGGGATTACAGTCATGCGCCACCATGCCTGGCTAATTTTGTATTTTTTTTTTTTAGTAGAGGCGAGATTTCTCCATGTTGGTCAGGCTGGTCTCGAACTCCCAACCTCAGGTGATCCACCTGCCTTGGCCTCCTAAAGTGCTGGGATTACAGGCGTGAGCTACCGCACCTGGGGCCCTCTAAGAAATCTTGAGGATAACTTAACTCCACTTTTCTCCAACTCCTGCTCTTCTTTTCTTGGTATTGCCTTTATTTCCAGGGTCTGCTATCTCAAGTCACCTTCCTTTTTGGCTTGAATCCTTTTTTTACTCCCCCATTTTCCCATTTCCAGAAGTATTCTAGATCCTATTTTATTCCAGCTAACTAGTATGGTAGGACACATTATTCATCATACAAGGAAACCAGGCAGAAGGAAGACCTGAAGTTGAAATTGGCATATCCTCTGCTCTTCAAGCTACATTCCTTTATGTGGGGACAGTGGGCACCTTTTAATAATTTGTGCAAAGGCATTGTCCAGCCATAAAGCTGTGTGCCTGGGGGCACTGCCTTCCCAAAGAGGACACCTCTTTCTAATTTTTAATAATATGCTGTATGAGTTACTATTATCCCACAGTGACTTATCATTTTATATTTCTCTTCATTCTGCAATTGTTAAGCATCTGCTGTGGTCCAGAGGTATGTCTAGCTGCTGGGTATATACTGTGCTAAACACACACATCTTCTCTTGTTTCACAGTCTAATCGGGGAGCTATCACACTACATGTACTGCTTATTTACAGATATGTAAATTCACTGTGACTGCTCCTTTCCCTCAATTTCAGACGTTCCATAAGTGTACCACTTATTTTCTTGCAAATATCCCGTCTCCTTAATTAAATTGTTCCTTACACTTTTAAACAGACGCTTGTCTGTTTCCTATAGCTGAGGCAGTACAATGTAGTGGTTAGGTAAATGGGCTGTAGGTCTTTCAGAATACTGACTTTCTCTCAATTTCAGACATTCCATAAGTGTACTGCTTGTTTTCTTGCAAATATCACATCTCTCTACTTAAATTGTTCCTTATGCCTTTTTTTTTTTTTTTTTTTTTTTTTTGAGACGGAGTTTCACTCTTGTTGCCCAGGCTGGAGTGGAATGGCATGATCTCAGCTCACTGCAACCTCTGCCTCCCAGGTTCAGGCGATTCTCCTGCCTCAGCCTCCTGAGTAGCTGGGATTACAGGCGCGTGCCACCACACCCAGCTAATTTTGTATTTTTAGTAGAGATGGGGTTTTGCCATGTTGGTCAGGCTGGTCTCGAACTCCTGACCTCAGGTGATCCACCCACCTAGGCCTCCCAAAGTGCTGGGATTACAGGCGTAAGCCACCACGCCCAGCCTGTTCCTTACACTTTTAAACAGACGCTTGTCTGTTTCCTATAGCTGAGGCAGTACAATGTAGTGGTTAGGTAAATGGACTGTAAGTCAGTCAGAATACCTGGATCCATGACTTGGCTCTGAGTAACTTATGATATTTAACACCATAAGCTTCGTTTATGTCACCTGTGAATAAGAAATAATAAGAAAAGCAAATAGAAGGTAAATATTAATAGTGTACTTAAGAGTAAATGTATTAATACACATAAATCACCTAGCAAAATATTGGACACAAAACAAGCATTTCAAAATGGCAACCATTATTTTTTATTTTATTTTATTTTATTATTATTAGTATTATTATTTTTTGAGACGGAGTTTTGCTCTTGTCACCCAGGCTGGAGTGCAGTGGTGTGATCTCAGCTCACCACAACCTCTGCCTTCCGGGTTCAAGCGATTCTCTTGCCTCAGCCTCCCGAGTAGCTGGGATTACAGGCATGCGCCGCCATGCCCAGCTAATTTTGCATTTTTAGTAGAGATGAGGTTTCTCCACATTGGTCAGGCTGGTCTCAAACTCCCCATCTTAGATGATCCTCCCGCCTCAACCTCCCAAAGTGCTGGGATTACAGGCGTGAGCCACCGCGCCTAGCCGGCAAATTACTATACTTTGTGTTATGTAACTTGTGAAATTAGATCATAGTGTCATGTGGTCTACGTTTTCATGCATCTCATTCAATTGATTTGTGAGCAGAATACAAGAGCAAATTCAAGAGTGACTTGCTGAGAGGTTATGTTGGGGTGCTATCTTGATTTTTGCTGTCTATATTTGTTTTTCCTTTCCAGGCGTCAGGTGGTGTGTGGTCCATGGCAGACTTCTCTCGGCAGACACAAAGGGTTGGGTACGCCTGCAGTTTCATGCAGGTCAGGCCTGGGTGCCTACCACTCACAGGAGGATGATTTCTCTCTTCTTGTTACCTGCCTGCATTTTCCCATCCCCAGGCATCGAAGATAATATGTTATGCCCTGACTGTGCTAAGAGGTAACTCTTATGTATCTTGTTAAGCATGGCACACAGAAAAGTAGGTGTATAGATGGCTTTCTAAATAATTTAACAGTAGAAAGCAGAGGGTGAACATGCTGTCTTCTTAATTTGCCACATAGATCAGGCAAAAATAGGATGCAAGAAGAACTCACTAGTGAATTACAACTCAATAAATGTGGCTAGTTCTTTTTTTTTTGAGATGGAGTTTTGCTCTTCTCGCCCAGGCTGCAGTGCAGTGGCACGATCTCGGCTCACTGCAACCTCTGCCTCCTGGGTTCAAGCGATTCTCCTGCCTCAGCCTCCCGAGTCTCAGCTGGGATTACAGGCATGCACCACCACGCCCAGCTAATTTTTGTATTTTTAGTAGAGAAAGGGTTTCACCATGTTGGTCAGGCTGGTTTCAAACTCCTGACCTCATGATCCGCCCACCTCGGCCTCCCAAAGTGCTGGGATAACAGGTGTGAGCCACCGTGCCCGGCTAATTTCTGTATTTTTAGTAGAGACAGGGTTTCAGTATGTTGGCCAGGCTGGTCTCAAGCTCCTGACCTCAGGACATCCACCCAACTCGGCCTCCCAAAGTACTGGTATTACGGGCATGAGCCACCACGCTGTGCCTAAATGTGGCTAGTTCTTAGCCTTAACAAAGCATCTGACAAGTCAGGACCTGATTTCTGCCTTAATTTTAGAGACTTGTTCTAAAGGAAAAAAACACACATTTGAGTTTTTACTACATGTCAGATACTCACCTTGGAATGCAAAAACAAAATCCATCTAGCCTACTCAACTAAAAATGAGTAAGAAGGCCAGGCGCGGTGGCTCATGCCTGTAATCCCAGCAGTTTGGGAGGCCGAGGCGGGCGGATCACCTGAGGTTGGGAGTTCGAGACCAGCCTGACCAATATGGAGAAACCCCGTCTCTACTAAAAAATACAAAATTAGCTGAGCGTGGTGGCACATGCCTGTAATCCCAGCTACTCGGGAGACTGAGGCAGAAGAATCGCTGAACCCGGGAGGCAGAGGTTGCGGTGAGCCAAGATTGCGCCATTGCACTCCAGCCTGGGCAACAAGAGTGAAACTCCGTCTCAAAAAAAAAAAAAAAAGAAAGAAAAGCTATGAAAATATATGGGAAGAATCTATACTGGAATAGCTTAGGGAAACTTAAGAGAAGATTACACGTTCTGAGGAAGAGCTTACCAGTTGTGGAAGTCGTCAGTACAAACACACGGAAATAAAGAATATGATGGCCAGCTGCAGTGGCTCACGCCTGTATTCCCAGCACTTGGGGAGGCCAAGGTGGACAGATCATCTGAGGTTAGGACTTCAAGACCAGCCTGGCCAACATGGTGAAACCCTGTCTCTACTAAAAACAAATAAAGAATATAATATACTTAGAAACTGCCAGTTAGTCAATGTGATTGAAGCTTATATTGACAAATGAGTTTGGGGAGTGGAGGAGCAAACCATGAAAGATTTTATGTCTACATTATCCTGTAAGTCATTATCTCCCAGTAACTTTTGGGACACAGACTTGTTTGAGAATATAATGATAACTATGTGCTCTCCAGGAAAATATACATGCACATAAACACTGCTTTAGACTATAGAATTCCCGATGTCCATCCATGAGTAAAAATTTCAGCTTTTGGTGATAAAATTGGGTGGAAGTGAGATGAGAGAGGTGTGGAGATAAATTAAGGGCTTTTTTTTTTTTGTAAGTGGGCTAAATCGGCTCACACCTGTAATCCCAGCACTTTGGGAGGCCGAGGCGGGCGGATCACGAGATCAGGAGTTTGAGACCAGCCTGACCAATATGATGAAACCCCGTCTCTAGTAAAAACACAAAAATTAGCTGGGCGTAGTGGCATGTGCCTGTAATCCCAGCTACTTGGGAGGCTGAGGCAGGAGAATCGTTTGAATACGGGAGGCGGAGGTTGCAGTGAGGCAAGATCGCACCACTGCTCTCCAGCTTGGGCAACAGGAGCGAAACTCCGTCTCAAAAACAAAAGAAAAAGAAAAGAAAGTGGGCTAAATCTTAGATGGGAGTATAAATAAGAGATTAGTAATTCAGGAAAGAGATAATTCATTACACTGACAAAGCATTTAAGGAGGAATGAGACAAATGTAAGATGTAGGAGTAAAGAGAGCAAGATGCTGTCTTAGAAGTGGAGGAAACATAGAAGTCCAATTCGGTGGAGAAGAATCTATGGTGTTTGGGACAAGTTCTAGAGTTCTGAGAGAAGTATGAGTTAGAGCTAAACATCTTTGGGAGTCATCAGCACATACATTGTGGATAAGAGTATGTAGGAAGGAACTGAGGGAGGAACCCTAAAGATAATCAGCGTATCAGTGGAAGGTGGACAGTGAAGACAGAACACAGTTAGAGGTTAGCAGATGAGTGAGTAAAGGGAGCAATGGACAGAGTCTTAGAAGGAAGAAATGGTTGGCAGCGAGATGGCCATGTAAGGTAATGATGAATGTGGTGCTCTTGGGACTGGCTGTTTAGGACACTGCTGATGGCCTTTTTGAAAGTAGATTGAGAGGATCAGTAGAAGCCAAAATATGATTTCAGTAACTTAGAGTAGAACATGTGCAGAACTAGAAGCAGGACATGTTGATCACCTTCATTAGCTGAGCCTGGCAGGAAGAGAGAGCAGTTAGTTGAGGCAGTAACCTCAAGGGAGGTTCCTTTCTTTTCGTCTCTCTCTCTGTCTGTCTCTTTCTCTTTTTCCCCTCCCTCATTGACTCTCGTCATTCTTCCCTTCTTCCCGTTTTTCTTCTTTCTTTCTCTCTTTTCCTTTTTAAATTTTTTTTTTTTTTTTAAATTTGAGATGGAGTCTGGCTCTGTCACCCAGGCTGGAGTATAGTGGCATGATCTCTGCTCACTGCAACCTCTGCCTTCCAGGTTCAAGTGACTCTCCTGCCTCAGCCTCCGGAGTAGCTGGGATTACAGGCACGCACCACCACACCCAGCTAATTTTTGTATTTTTAGTGGAGATGGGGTTTCACCATGTTGGCCAGGCTGGTCTGGAACGCCTGACCTCAAGTGAACCACTCGCCTTGGCCTCCCAAAGTGCTAGGATTACAGGAGTGAGCCACCACACCCGGCCTTAAGTTTTTTTTTAATGAAAAAACCATAAGCATTTATGAATGGGGAGGAGCTGCATGAAGAGAGGGGAATGGAGAGTATAAAGATGAAGGAAGCCGGGCATGGTGGCTCACAACTGCAATCCTAGCACTTTGGGAGGCCAAGGTGGGCAGATGACTTGAGCTTAGGAGTTCAAGACTGGCCTGAGAAACATAGTGAAACCCTGTCTCTATAAAAAAAATTAGCCAGGTGTGGTGGCATGCACCTGTGGTCCCAACTACTGGGGAGGCTGAGGTGGGAGGATCACCTCAGCCCTGGAAGTCAAGGCTGCAGTGAACTGTGATAGTGCCCCTGCACTCCAGCCTGGGCAGCAGAGTGAGAACCTGTCTTAAAAAAAAAAAAAAAAAAAAAGGATGTGAGATCCATTGCAGTATGTGGCATGTAAGCCCTGAGAGTAAGTGAACAACCCTTTTCCTTTATTTACTACATAAAGTCTTTTTGTGCACCATTCCTAGGTTTTAGGGCAAATGACTCAGGAACTCCAGAAGTGCATTTTTTTTTTTTTTTTTTTTTGAGACTGAGTCTCACTCTGTCACCCAGGCTGAAGTTCAGTGGCTTGATCTCGGCTCACTGCAACCTCTGCCTCCCATGCTCAAACAATTATCCGGTCTCAGCCTCCTGAGTAGCTGGGACTACAGGCCTGTGCCACCACGACCGGCTAATTTTTGTAATTTTAGCAGAGACAGGGTTTCACCATATTGGTCAGGCTGGTCTCAAACTCCTGACCTCAGGTGATCTGCCCTCCTCAGCCTCCCACAGTGCTAGGATTACAGGCGTGAGCCACCACACCCGGCCCAGAAGTGCATGCTTTATTTTATTGGTCATTTTAAAGGGATTGGTAAGGGATGGTTTATCTTGCTGTAGCAATTTTTCACAGTTCTTTTCTACTTGCCTTACAGGAATAAGAAGATGATGAAAAGATTAATGACAGTAGAGAAGTAGCAGCAACCTGTTTGAATACAATGTAAGAGATCAGAATATGCCACCTCAAAATAAGTATTTTGATTTGAAGGCAATTGAAAAGAGTCACATACAAGAGAAACTCTCTGCCTTCCCACTATTTACTAAAAAACAGGAGATAAATGTATCAAAGTCTCTTGTCTGCTGTCTACCAGGAAGTACAAATGGTGGCACGCCTGTAGATAACTTGCATCCCAATCATTGCTGTGCTGTGTCCTGACCATCTTTGGTATCTCCTGATGCCTTGAGTACTGACTTACTAAATAGTTAGCTGTACAGAATACAATTTGGTTTTGTTTTAATTAATGGACTCTTTTTTGAAAATGAAAACTTGAGTGAAAAGTATAGGGTTCCCATGTATTCCCATGTACACGGTGCTTCACACCCCCTCCATTTTCCTCTGTTAGTAACTTGCATTAGTGTGCTACATTTTTTACAATTGATGAGGCAGGGCTGGGCATGGTGGTAGTCACCTGTAGTCCCAGCTACCGGGGAGGCTAAGTCAGGAGGATCACTTGCACCCAAGAGGAGTTCAAGGTTGTAGTTCTCTGTGATCACACCTGTGAATTGCCACTGCACTCCAGCCTGGGCAACATAGTCTCTCAAAAAAAAAAAAAACTAATGAGTCAATATTGATAATTCTTTTTTCTTTTTCTTTTTCTTTCTTTTTTTTTTTTTTTGAGATGGGGTCTCATTCTTGTCGCCCAGGCTGGAGTACAATGATGAGATCTCAGCTCACTGCAACTCCTGCCTCCCAGGTTCAAGCAATTCTCCTGCCTCCGCCTCCCAAGTAGCTGGGATTACAGGTGCACACCACCACGCACAGCTAAATTTTTATTTTATTTTTTTTGAGACAGAGTCTCACTCTGTTGCCCAGGCTGGAGTGCAGTGGCGTGATCTCAGCTCACTGCAACCTCCGCCTCCCACCTCCCGGGTTCAAGCAACTCTCCTGCTTCAGCCTCCCGAGTAGCTGGAATTACAGGCATGTGCCACCACACCCGGCTAATTTTTTTGTATTAGTAGAAACGGGGTTTTACCATATTGGCCAGGCTTGTCTCGAACTCCTAATCTTGGGATCCACCCGCTTCAGTTTCCCAGCTAATTTTTTTTAATTTTTGGTAGAGGACGGGTTTCACCGTGTTGCTCAGGTGAACAGCCTGGTTCAAGACCGTTGAACTCCTGAGCTCAAGCAATCCACTCGCTTAGTCTTCCAAAGTGCAGGGATTACAGGCGTGAGCCACTGTGCCTGGCTATTTTATTATTATTATTATTATTATTATTTTTAGACAGAGTCATACTTTATCACCAGGCTGGAGTGCAGTGACACCGATCTCAGCTCACTGGAACCTCCGCCTCCCAGGTTCAAGCGATTCTCCTGCCTCAGCCTTTCGAGTAGCTGGGATTACAGGCACCTGCCACTATGCCCAGCTAATTTTTTGTATTTCTTTAGTAGAGATGGGGTTTCACCATGTTGGCCAGGCTGGTCTTGAGCTCCTGACCTCGTGATTCGCCCACCTTGGGCTCCCAAAGGGCTGGGATTACAGGTGTGAGCCACCGTGCCCGGCTATTTTATTATTTTTTTATAGAGATGGGGTCTCACCACGTTTCCCAGGCTAGTCAAACTTCTGGGCTCCAGCAGTCCTCCCACCTCAGGCTCCCTGAGTTCAGGGATTACAGGTGTGAGCCTCTACACCCAGCAGATACCTTATTATTAACTAAACTCTGTAGTTCATATTAGGTTTTATTATTCGTGTTGTACATTCTATGGTTTTGACAAATGTAAAATGACATTTATCCAACATAGTGTCATACAGAATAGTTTCACTACCTTAGAAATACCTTGTGTTGCACCAATTCATCCCTCCCCGCAAGCCCATACACTGGAAACCATAGATCTTTTTGCTCAGTCACCCAGGCTGGAGTGCAATGGTGCAGTCATAGCTCATTGCAGCCTTGAACTCCTAGGCTCAAGGGATTCTCCTGGCCCAGCCTTCTGAGACACTGGGACTACAGGTATGTGCCACCGTACCCAGCTAGTTTTGTTTTTTAATTTTTAGTGGAGACTGGTCTCACTGTGTTGGCGAGATTGGTCTCAAACTTCTGGCCTCAAGCTGTCCTTCTGCCTTAGCCTCCCAAAGTGCTGGGATTACAGGCATAAGCCAGTGTGCCTGGCCCATGATAGCTTTGCCATTTCCAGAATGTTGTGTATACTTGGAATTATACAGTGTGTAGCCTTTTCATATCGGCTTTCAGATAGCAATATGTAGTGAAGATTCCTCCATGTGTTGTCATGGCCTGATAGCTCATTTCTGCCAAACTGTCTTTAAAAGTGGCTGTAGCATTTTGCATTCCTACCAGCAATGAATGAGAGTTCTTGTTGCACCATATCTTTCTTAGTATTTCGTATTGTTTGGATTTTAGCCATTCTAATAGGCGTGGCACAGTATTTCAGTGCTTTTTTTTTTTTTGAGACAGACTCTCTCAGAGAGTGCAGTCACCCAGGCTGGAGTGCAGTGGCGTGATCTCAGTTCACTGCAACCTTTGCCTCCTGGGTTCAAGTGATGATCCTGCTTCTGCCTCCCGAGTAGCTGGGACCACAGACGCATGCTACCATGCCTGGCTAATTTTTGTATTTTTAGTAGAGATGAGGTCTCGCCATGTTGGCCAGACTGATCTAAAACTCCTGACCTCAGGTGATCTGCCCACCTTGGCCTCTGAAAGTGCTGGGATTACAGGCATGAGCCACTGTGCCCAGCCAGTATCACATTTTTTTAAATTTGGAATTCCTTAATGATATGAAGTAGAGCATTTTTTATATGTTTATTTCTCATCTGTGTATCTTCTTTGGTGTAGTGTCTTTTCAGGTCTTCTGCACAATTTTTATTTTTTAACTTACTATTTATTTTTTATTGAGAGAAGGTCTTGCTCTTTCACCCAGGCTGGAGTGCAGTGGTGCGATCATGGCTCACTGCAGCCTCGACCTTCTGGGCTCAAGCGAGATTCTCCCACCTCAGGCTCCTACTGGGACTACAGGTGCACATTACCATGCCTGGCTAATTTTTCTATTTTTTTTTTGTAGAGATGGGGTTTTGCCATGTTGTCCAGGCCGGTCTCGAACTCCTGGCTCAAGTGATCCATCAGCCTCAGCCTCTCAAAGTGCTAGGATTTTGCTTGGCCTTTTTGCACATTTTTTAATTGGGTTGTTTTATTATTGAGTTTTAAGAGACCTTTGTATATTTTGAATAACAGTCCTCTATCAGATATATCTTTTGCAGATAATTTTCTCATTTCTTTCCTTCCTTTTTTTTTTTTTTTTTTTTTTGAGACAGAGATTTTGCTCTTGTTTTCCCGGCTGGAGTGCAATGGCGCGATCTTGGCTCTCTGCAACCTCCACCTCCCGGGTTCAAACAATTCTCCTGTCTCAGCCTCCCAAGCAGCTGGGATTACAGGCATGTGCCACCACACCCAGCTAATTTTTGTATTTTTAGTAGAGACAGTGTTTCTCCATGTTGGTCAGGCTGGTCTCAAACTCCTGACCTCAGGTGATCCATCTGCCTCAGCCTCCCAAAGTTTTGGGATTAGAGGCGTGAGCCACCACGCCCAGCTTTGTTTCCTTCTTTTTAAATATCACTTTACTCTCTTCTTGTTTGTAAGGCTTACGAAGAGAAGTCCAATGTAATTCTTACCTTTGTTCCTTTACAGTTAAGATGTTTTTTTCTCTTACTTTAAGATTTTCTATTTGTCTTTGTTTTTCTGCAGTTTGAGTATGATATCCCTAGGTGTTGAATTTTTGGTGTTTATCCTACTTCCTGTCTCTGAGCTTCCTGGATCTCTGGTTTTGTATGTCATTAATTTTGGGATATTTTCAGTCATTGCTTCACAACTTTCTATTCTTTTCTCTCTTCTGGTATTTTCATTACATGTTGAAACCTTTTTGTAATTGCCTCGCAATTCTTGGATATTCAGTTCTTTTAAAAAAGATTTTTGATTTTGCTTTTCGGTTTTGGAGGTTTCTATTGACATTTCTTTAAGACCTCTGATTCTTTTGTTGGCAGTCCAGCTATAGATGAGTCCATGAAGGCAGTTTTCATTTCTGTTAGTATTTTCTTCTAATTTCTATCATTTTATTTTGATTCTTGGAATTTCCATCTTCCCACTTGCATTACTCGTCTGTTTTGTATCTTGTCCACTTTTTCTGTTAGAGCCCTTAGCATATTAATCAACACTGTTTTAAACTCCTGGTCTGGTAATTTCAACATCTCTGCCATATCTTAGTCTTGATCTGATGCTTCCTTTGTCTACAAATCATGCTTTTTGTCTCTTTCTGTATATATATGCTATTTGTCTCTCTATATATCTATATATAAATATAGATATTATATCTGTGTATATAGATATATACATATAAGTATATATTTATAAATCAGACTTGTATTGTATAAAAGAAAACCAGGGGCCTGGCGTGATGGCTTGCATCTGTAATCCCGGCACTTTGAGAGGCCAAGGTGGGTGGATCATTTGAGGTCAGGAGTTTGAGACCAGCCTGGCCAACATGGTGAAACCCTACCTCTACTAAAAATACAAAAATTAGCCTGGCATGGTGGCAGTCACCTGTATTTTTAGTAGAGATGATTGTACTTTTAGTAGAGACAAGGTTTCTCCATGTTGGCCAGGCTGGTCTCGAACTCCTGACCTCAGGCGATCTGCCTGCCTCAGCCTCCCAAAGTGCTGGGATTACAGGTGTGAGCCACCACACCTGGCCAATAATTTGTTCTTATTCCAAAAAGAAAATTATACAAATACCAAATGGAAACAATCTTAATTTTGTTACTTAAAATATTAATGTGAACAATTATTTAATTATTACAACAGATCAAATAATGGAGTTCTCAATTTGAATTGAATTTGGCAATAGCTTTCAAAACCTGACATTTGTATCAAAACTAATAAACAGTTTTTTGTTTTTTTGTTTGTTTTGAGATGGAGTATCGCTCTTGTTGTCCAGGGTGGAGTACAGTGGTGCAATCTTGGCTCACAGCAACCTCCACCTCCTGGCTTCAAGCGATTCTCCGGCCTCAGCCTCTTAAGTAGCTGGGATTACAGGCACCCGCCACCATGCCTGACTAATTTTGTATTTTTAGTAGAGACAGGGTTTCACCGTATTGGCCAGGCTGCTCTTGAACTCCTGACCTCGTGATCCACCCACCTTGGCTTCCCAAAGTGCTGAGATTACAGGCATGAGCCGCCGCGCCCAGCTAATAAACAGTTTTTCTACAGAACCTTCTCAATGAAGGCTAATTTAGTAATTTATCCTCTTAGTTCTCAGCTCTGTGCAGAAAGGGAAGAAGGGCAGTTAAGGAAGATGTTATGGTCCAAGTAAGCACTTCAGCTCACCCTTTACACTTAACTGCTTAAATTTAGAACTCTGCGAGCTTGAGAATATGTGTGCTTGTGACTTGCAGTATATTCTGTGGAATTAAAACAAGGCTCTCCTGAACTCAGCCTATTGATGGCTAATGGCACAGTTGTCCAGTAGGCAGACTGTTTTAGAATGAGCCCAAACTTACACGGAGAATAGAACAGAAAAATTTCCACATTATACGTCACATGGAAGCCATCCCAGTTGAGTGCTTAGTCAGGCTCTCAAAATGCTATAGCATCTGCCTTCTGAAAGTATCATTAATCAATGGTCTTCTAGTATAAACATGTCTTGCCTAAAGACTAGCCTGAAGACCAACACAGGATTGGAAAACATGGTGTCATTAGTCTTTGAAATAACTAAGAAGGGGTCCAATTCAGTAACCCAAAGGAAACAAATTCTGACTATACACTATTGTCTAGTATTTCCATCTGCCATTCTTTCTCTATTAAAAGTTACATTTGTTCCATTTCTTTTCCTATTGTAGTGCACAAAACACCCTAACTCTCTTGACCCCAAACTCTGGGTATAGCTCAAAGCGGCTCTTAAATATACCATTTCAAATTTGCTTCTAGGTACTAAAGGAGGGATGTACTTTCAGACCATGTAACCTATTACGAAGGAGTGGAAGAGGAGACAATTTGAATGAATCCTCATGATCTACAAAACAAAATCATAGTGACTAGGACTCCACAGTGAAGATAGTTGACTAGTGACACAGCCCCATCTAAAGAATCCCTTTCTGTATGTCTGAAAACCCATTAAAATAAAGTCACTGCAATTGGCCTTGTATTCATTCAGTGTGTGTTAAAGATCCGTCAGGAAATCTCTGATGTTACAAACTGACTGTGGTTGGGGACACAGACAAATGGGAAGCACTGCAGACAGGACAGATAAGGGAGAGGTGCCTGACTCGAGCAAGGAAGGGACAAGAGTAAATGGGTCTGTCTAGACATAACCCTAGAGACCAGGGTGAGAAGAAAAATGGTCTACATCTGTTAATGGTTTCTATGTGCCAGGGGCTGGGTTAGAAGTTGGTGAAAGAAAAATAGACATGGCCCCCACCCTTATATAATGTAAAGGATGGTAAGGAAGACTGATACTGTACGATGTACCTATGGAGATCCAAGATTTACAAAGAGACAAGGAGCCAACAAGAAGCAGTACTAGAGGGGTGCTTCTATCATTGTGTGGTAAGGGAAAGGCTTTTTTAAATAAAGTCACATCTGAACTCGAAAAAGGAGCCATTCAGAAAACAGATTCGGGGAGACTAACAATTTGCCTAAGCAAAGAGAACTAATATTTTCAGAATCCAGAATTTAAATCAAGTTGTCCTGATTCCAAAAAATCATAATTTGTATTTAATTGTTCAATAGTTCCTAGAAAGCAAATTTCTTGAAGCCAGAGGCTATATATATATAGAGAGAGAGAGACATGGATCTTGCTCCGTTGCCCAGGCTGGAGTGCAGTGACGCAGTCTCGGCTCACTGCAACTTCCGTCTCCCAGGTTCAAGCAATTCTCCTGTCTCAGCCTCCCGAGTAGCTGGGACTACGGGTGCCCACCACCACGCCCAGCTAATTTTTGTATTTTTAGTAGAAATGGGATTTCACCTTGTTGGTCAGGCTGGTCTCAAACTCCTGACCTCAAGTGATCCACCTGCCTTGGCCTCCCAAAATGTTGGGATTACAGGTGTGAGCCACCACATCCAGGCCAGAGGCTATATTTTTATCACTCTATCTTAAATCTAACACATAGTAAGACATTTAATCAATTATTCTTGAATTGATGTATTTGAAATATTTAGCTTTTTATAGATTAAAAAGTAGAACATTAAAGGCTATATAACAATTATGTTCTAGAAGAGATCTGCTTTCAAATCTTTGATGAACATACTAGACAATTTGGGTTAGGAAGAAAACGAATGAGGGTACAGGTAAGAGAATTAGAGATAAATTTTACATCATTAGGGTTATGTTGGAGATAATATATTACATAAAACAACAAACATTGAAAGAAAATCAAAATATGAGAACATTTTTCATGTTTTTTTGAAGATTGGGTGTATATGTGCATAATAAAATAATGTAATTCAAAATTCATGGGTTGTAGAAATGGTATACTGTTTCTCCTTGTCTCCTTCCTTCACGATATGAGGATTTAAGGTTTTTTTGTGTGTATCCCATCAAAGTATATGCATGTTTAGGAAAATTTATTTCAATCTTTCATTCTTATGAAAATGATGCAGTAAATAATATTGTATTTTTGCACTACCATGAGTCTATTTTTTTTTGAGACGGAGTTTCTCTCTTGTTCCCCAAGTTGGAGTGCGATGGCGTGATCTTGGCTCACCGTAACCTCTGCCTCCCGGGTTCAAGTGATTCTCCTGCCTCACCCTCCTGAGTAGCTGGGATTATAAGCATGCATCACTATGCCCAGCTAATTTTTGTATTTTTAGTAGAGACAGGGTCTCTCCATGTTAGTCAGGCTGGTCTCGAACACCTGACCTCAGGTGATCCGCCTGCCTCGGCCTCCTAAAGTGCTGGGATTACAGGCATGAGCCACCGTGCCTGGCCGAGTCTATTCTTATTATAAATTCCTAGAAATGAAATTGCTAAGCAAAATATGGATATTAGTCATTGAAACTTTTTATGGCTAGGTGTGGTGGCTCAAGCCTGTAATCCCAACATTTTGAGAGGCTGAGGTTGGAGGATTGCTTGAGGCCAAGGGTTCAATACCAGCCTGGGCAATGTAGCAAGACCCCAATCTCTACAAAAAATAAAAAAAATTAGCTGAGCATGGTAGTGTGTGCGCGTAGTCCCAGCTACTTGGGGGACTGAGGCAGGAAGATCACTTGTGCCCAGGAGATCAATGCTGCAGTGAGCCATGATCGCACCACTGCACTCCAACCTGAGCAACAGAGAGAAAAATTTTTGCCAAATTGCCCTCCATAGAGATTAGTTCAGTGTGTATTCCTATGCATCCCATGATGATTAAGAAGGCCTGTTTCTAGCCGGGTACTGTGGCTCATGCCTGTAATCCCAGCACTTTGGGAGGCTGAGGTGGGTGGATCACGAGGTCAGGAGTTCAAGAGCAGCCCGACCAACGTCGTGAAACCCCGTCTTTACTAAAAATACAAAAATTAGCCAGGCGTGGTGGTGCGCACCTGTAATCCCAGCTACTCAGGAGGCTGAGGCAGGAGAATCGCTTGAAACCAGGACGCGGAGGTTGCGGTGAGCCGAGAACGCGCCATTGCACTCCAGCCTGGGCAACAAAAGCGAAACTCTGTCTCAAAATAATAATAATAACAATAATTAATTTTAGTATCTAATAGGACTATTTTGCTTTACTGCTCCATTAAAAAAATATCTGGCCAGGCACGGTGGCTCACGCCTGTAATCCCAGCACTTTGGGAGGCCTAGGCGGGCGGATCACGAGGTCAGGGGATCGAGACCATCCTGGCTAACAAGGTGAAAGCCCGTCTCAACTAAAAATACAAAAAATTAGCCGGGCGAGATGGCGGGCGCCTGTAGTCTCAGCTACTTGGGAGGCTGAGGCAGGAGAATGGCATGAACCCCGGGGGGCGGAGCCTGCAGTGAGCCGAGATCACGCCACTGCACTCTAGCCTGGGGGACAGCGAGACTCGGTCTCAAAAAAAAAAAAATCTTCCCCAGCTATTACTTAGTCCATTTTTACATATAAACTTTAAAATCAAATTGTTTACCCTCCCAGGAGAAAAAAAATTCTTTGGGAGTTCTTACTGGATCAACATCAAATTAATAGATAAACTTGGAGAGATTTGACATTTTTAGGTCTTGGAGTCTTCCTTCCAAGAATATGTTATACCTTCCCATGTTTTTCCAATTGTCATTTATGATTTTTAGAATTATTCTATGAATGTATTTATGTAAATTGTTACATTAAAAATTTTTTGCAGTATGTAGATATGTATATGTATGTATGTAAATATATATGCACACATATACATAGATATTTTTTCTTTTATAACTGGTTATTTTATTTCTTTTTTTTTTTTTCTTTTTGAGATGGAGTCTCGCTCTGTCACTCAGGCTGGAGTGCAGTGGCGCAATCTCGGCTCACTGCAACCTCTGCCTACTGGGTTCAAGCAATTCTCCTGACTCAGCCTCCTGAGTAGCTGGGATTACAGGCATGCACCATCATGCCTGGCTAATTTTTGTACTTTTAGTAGTGACGGGGTTTCACCATGTTGGTCAGGCTGGTCTTGAACTCCCGACCTCAGATGATCTGCCTGCCTCGGCCTCCCAAAGTGCTGCGATTACAGGCGTGAGCCACCGCGCCAGGCCTATTTCATTTTTTAGAGATGGGGTCTGGCTCTGTCACCCCCGCTGGAGTGCAATGGTGCAATCATAGCTCACTGTAGCCTGAACTCCTGGGCTCAAACAATCCTCCTGTCCCAGCCTCCCAAGTAGCTAGGACTACAGGAATACACCACTACACCCAGCTAATTTTTGTATTTTTCTTATACTGACGGGTTCTCACTTGTGTTTCCAAGGCTGGTCTCAGACTCCTTGCCTCAAATTCTTCTCAAAAGCAGAATCTGGTCTTGTCATTCTCCATCCCAATCCACCCCTTGCTAAAATCCTTCAAAGCTTTTCCATTTTTCTCAGCCAATGGGAACCCCCCTTTACAAGGCCCTTAAGGGCCTGGTCTTCATCTCCTGTATCTCCAGTATCTCATCCTGTTTCTTCTTTGCTCTCTAGCCTTCAGCTAAACTGGCTTTCTTTTTATTCCTTTGTATTAACCAGCCTTCTCTTTACTTCCAGTGGCTGAGTTAATGTAAAGGAATCTTTATATTAGGAAAAGGGTTAGGAAAGGAATCTTCCTAACCTTTTTGCTTAGTTAAAAGTTACTCATAGTTTAGATCTTAAACATCAGTTTCTCAGTGAAAGGATCACAGTCCACCAATTTTCTTAATCCATCCTTAGTGCTCTCCTGCCTCCCTCAAGAGGGTGAATAATAGATTGTTATTAATTAGAAAAAAGTAGATGACTGTTTGATTGAATTACTAATCACTTAAGTGGCTACTGAGTTTAGACTTTTTTTTGTGTTTTTGTGTTTTTTTTTTGAGACAGAGTCTCACTCTGTCGCCCAGGCTGGAGTGCAATGCCAGGATCTCGGCTCACTTCAACCTTGACCTCCGGAGTTCAAGCAATTTTTGTGCCTCAGCCTCCTGAGTAGCTGGGATTACAGGTGTGCACCACCACACCTAGCTAATTTTTGTATTTTTAGTAGAGACAGGGTTTCAGCATGTTGGCCAGGCTGGTCTCGAACTCCTGACCTCAGGTGATCCACCCACCTTGGCCTTCCAAAGTGCTGGGATTACAGGCATGAGCTACCACACTTCTCTAAGTTTAGGCTTAAAGTAAATAACTGACGTGGGTCAAAAGTTTAGCCACATTTAGCTTCAGAGAAAAATCCTCCCAGACCAAGATTGTTTACTTATTCTAAACTTAGTACTCTAGTTGGTTCTAGAAGAAAAAGATTATTAAGCATATTAATTTCTTTTACTACTGATGCCACAAACGTAGCAACTTAAAACAGATTTATTTTACAGTTCTAGAGGACAAAAGTTAGTTTTTTTTTTTTTAGACAGAGTCTTGCCCTGTCACCCAGGTTGGAGTGCAGTGGCATGATCTGGGCTCACTGCAACCTCTGCCGCCCAGGTTCAAGCAATTCTCGGCCTCAGCCTCCTGAGTAGCTGGGATTACAGGCGCCCACCACCACGTCTGGTTAATTTATTTTTATTTTTATTTTTATTTTTAGTAGAGACGGGGTTTCACCATGTTGGCCAGGCTGGTCTTGAACTCATGACCTCGTGATCCACCTGCCTCAGCCTTCCAAAGTGCTGGGATTACAGGCGGAGGACAAAAGTTCTAAATTTAAGGCATCAACAGGCTTCTTGAGGCTCTAAGGGAGCATGTGTTCTTGTGCCTTTTCAAGCTTCTAGAAACTGCCTTAATTCCTTGGCTTATGACCCCTTCCTTGCCTCACTCCAACTGCTGTTAGTCACATTGGCAAAGTTTATTTTGCCATGCAAGGCAACATATGCACAGGTCCAGAGATTAAGACATGAGACATCTTTGGGAGGCTATTATTTTGTCTTTCACACCAAGATAAAATCCTTGTCTTCAGACAACTCAAAGTCTGGGAGGATTTATACAGTTGAGCCTTCCTATTCCAAAAACATGAAATCTGAAATTCTTCCAAAATATGAAACTTTTGGGGCACCAACAATAATATTGAAAAGAAATGTTCAGCCACACGCGGTGGCTCACGCCTGTAATCCCAGCAATTTGGGAGGCCGAGGCGGGCGGATCACCTGAGGTCGGGAGTTTGAGACCAGCCTGACCAACATGGAGAATCCCCGTCTCTACTAAAAATACAAAAAAATTAGCCAGGCATGGTGGCACATACTAGTAATCTCAGCTAATTGGGAGGCTGAGGCAGGAGAATGGCTTGAACCCAGGAGGTGGAGGTTGCGGTGAGCCAAAATCGTGCCATTGCACTCCAGCCTGGGCAACAAGAGCGAAACTCGGTCTCAAAAAGAAAAGAAAAGAAATGTTCATTGGAGCATTTTGGATTAATATTTTTGGATTCAGGATGCTCAACCAGTAAGTATATAATGCGAATATTCCAAAATCAGAAAAAAAAATCCGAAATCAGAAACATTAATGGTCCTAAGTATTTCAAGTAAGGGATATTCAACTTGTATAATATGACAGCCATAGGTGATATGAGAATCCGCTGAAGGTATCAGGGTGTTTTTCGGGTACCAAAGTAAGAACGGAAATACCGCAGATGGGACATCCTGGAACCAAGTAGTGTTTTGGATGAGAAATTGAGGGTATTTTGTTACAGGGAACTGTGCACGCAAAGCATAAAAATGAGAGAGATGTGTTTGGCCAGGCGCGGTGGCTCACGCCTCTAATCCCGGCACTTTGGGAGGCAGAGGCGGGCGGATCATCTGAGGTCAGGAGTTCAAAATCAGCCTGGCCAACGTGCAGAAACCACGTCTTTACTAAAAATACAAAATTTAGCCAGGCGTTGTGGCAGGTGCCTGTAGTCCCAGCTACTCCTAGGCTGAGGCAGGAGAATTGCTTGAACCCAGGAGGTGGAGCTTGCATTGAGCCGAGATCGGCCACTGCACTCCAGCCTGGGGGACAGAGCGAGATTCCATCTCAAAAAAAAAAAAAAAAAAAAAAGAGAGAGAGAGAAATGTGTTTATTTAAGTTCATTTCAGCAACTTTAATAAGACTAGAACCTGATATATAATGGTAATGGAAGAGTTAAAAAGATAATAATTTTTTTTTTTTGAAGACTTTCACTGTTGTTGCCCAGGCTGGAGTGCAATGGTACGATCTTAGCTCACCACAACCTCCGCCTACTGGGTTCAAGCGATTCTCCTGCCTCAGCCTCTGGAGTAGCTGGGATTACAGGCATGCGCCACCATGCCCGGCTAATTTTGTGTTTTTAGTAGAGATGGGGTTTCTCCATGTTGGTCAGGCTGGTCTTGAACTCCCGACCTCAGGTGATCCACCCACCTTGGCCTCCCAAAGTGCTGGGATTACAGGTGTGAGCCACCGCGCCCAGCAAAAGATCATAATTTTTATGTGTGTGCTGATTTTTAAATTATTTCTGAGACCTAAACCATTTTGATAATCTGTTGAACTTTATACACCCTCTTGCCAGTTAAATGCAAATACATACTCTTGTATAAAATTTCAGGGGTCCACTGAGTTTTTGAAGAACTGCTATGTATGCATGACGATGAAATTTGGCTACAAGTGCTGCAGGGTTCGGTGATTACAAGGAGTGGACTTATTTGGTTTATATCCGAGAAGTAGACTAGGAGAAGATGAAAGAAAATCACTTAGGAGGTTATGTCGGAAATCCAAGTGAGGAATAATTTCGGGACTAAACTAAGGCGGTAGTAGAGGAGATAAAAATGTGACAAACAAGAGAACTTGAGAAGACAAAAAAAAATCACTGGACTTCTGAAATATTGGATATGTAGTTGGAGGCGAATGTGGCCTTATTCTAGGCTTTTCTGGCTTAAGTGATGCAGGAAGTTGGTGTTACCACTCAGGAGATAGGAAATAGAGGCAGAAAGTCAGATTTGGTGAGAAAGTTACTGATTTAAGTTCAGATCTATTTGACGCAATTTGGTCTGGGACTCAAGAGAAAAATTCTGTTAGAGAACCTTCTGCATACACCAGCAAGTACTGGTAGCTGATACCTTTGTAATGGATGAGGTTACTTAGAGGGAACATACAGAGAAAAGGTTTTATTTTAAGACAAAAGTCCTAAAGATCCTTGTATTTTAGCTATTTTAGCTGGGCACAGTGGCTCATGCCTATAATCCTAGCACTTTGGGAAGCTGAGGCGGGCGGATCACCTGAGGTCAGGAGTTGGAGACCAGTCTGGCCAACATGGTGAAATCCTGTGTCTACTAAAAATACAAAAATTAGCCAGGCATGGTGGCGCACGCCTGCAATCCCAGCTACTTGGGAAGCTGAGAGGCAGGAGAACCGCTTGAACCTGGGAGTCAGAGGTTGCAGTGAGCTGAGATCGCACCACTGTACTCTAGCCTGCACAGCAACAGAGTGAGACTCTGTCCAAAAAAAAAATCCTGTATTTTAGAAGCAGGGGAGCATAGGAGACTGAAAATTATCACTTAGAAATAAGAAGTTGGAATTATGATCAATTGAAAATAGGTTTGCCTTAATCTTTTCAAGTGACTATAACAAAGTACTGTAGTCTGGGTGGCTTATAAACAACAGAAATTTATTTCTCACAGTTCCAGAGGCTGGAAGTTTGAGATCAGGGCCCCAGCATGGGGTCAGGGCCCTTTTCCAGGTTGCAGACAGCCAGCTTCTTTTATCTTCACATAGTAGAAAGAGAGTGAGCTAGCTCTCCAGTCTCTCCTTATAAGGGCACTAATCCCAATCATGAGGGCTTCACCCTCATGGCCTAATTACCTCCCAAAGGCCCCACCTCCAGATTGAGGATTAGATCTGGAGGTGGGGCTTCCATCACATTGGGGATTAGATTTCAGCATATGAACTTTGGAGGGACACAAACATTCAGTCCATATAGGTTGTTGAAGATGTAGAAAAGGGCACCATTTACAGGGTGGTGTGGAATGAGTTGCCTGAGTGAAGACTAAGAGAGGAATTCCTTCCCTTATTACATTGACTCTTCCTTCCCCACCCTCCACTCTCAGGTGGAGCTACACTGCTCAGAACTCTCAAGAGGGTTTCTTTATTTAACTGCCACTTTCAAGAAAAAGGGTTTCATGAAATAACCTCTCTAACTCTACCTTTTTTTTTTTTTTTTTTTTTTGAGACGGAGTCTTGTTCTTGTTGCCCAGGCTGGAGTGCAGTGGCACAATCTCAGCTCATCGCAACCTCTGCCTCCTGGGTTCAAGCGATTCTCCTGCCTCAGCCTCCCAAGTAGCTGGGATTACAGGCATGCGCCACCACACCCAGCTAATTTTGTACCTTTAGTAGAGACGGGGGTTTCTCCATGTTGGTCAGGCTGGTCTCGAACTCCCGACCTCAGGTGATCTGCCTGCCTCAGCCTCCCAAATTGCTGGGATTACAGGCGTGAGCCACTGCGCCTGGCCAACTCTACTCTTCCTTAGCAAAATTTTTAGCAAAATTGTCTCATAGGCCTCTGAGGTTGATGAAAAACCTCCAATCAAGCAGATAAGCAAAAAACAGAATTGGTATAAACAGCCAAGAGCATTCCCTGATTGGTAAACCTTCCACTAAATAAACTCTAGGTCTGTTTGACCACAGTTGGGTCCCCAGTGACGGCTATGTCTTTGTCCTCACATACTCCTCTTCACAATCTTCCATTGTGCAGAGACCAAAGGAGAAAAGTAAATGATGTGTATAGGATTCTGAACTTCAGGATCCACCAGAAAATGTTGCTACTTTGAGAGTTGGTTTAAAGTCTCCAGAAGAGACTTTAAAAGAAAATGATTCAGAATACTTGATTTTCTCCACATGTCATTTTAAAAAGATGTAACTCCTATGCTTTTTGGCTCTGAAGTAAAAATAAATCAGCAGTCCCTCAAATTAAAATTTTCTTGCACATAGTGTTACATGAGGGGGCAAACAGAAGTTTTCTTCTATGCTGCTTCATTTCCTTTTTTCTTAGAAGAGATGAATTTAGGAGCTATCTCCTGTGAAGTGACACATGGCCTCATGACTATGAAGCTGAATTTCTAGAAGTAGAGAAACATGTTAGAAGAGAAAAAAATTCTAAAAATTTATATTTACACATTCTCTGGCACCGTCTGATCAAACAAAGTTTAAGCTACCTCTCAGTGGCCACGAAACAGGCCCCTTTAAGTTGGGCAGCTACACTTTATTTAATTTTATGTAAGATATAAGACATAATGCTTAACTGTCATACAAATAAACAGGATATATGTCTCCTTAACATAAGGCAAGATTGGAATTAAGGAAAATTTCTCTTTCCTTTAACCTATAAATTCTGTTCAGAACTGATAAACTTACATCCTCAGTTGAAGAAATAATGACATGTAGATGAATCATTTGTTCTTTCTTGTTTAACAAACAAGGAAATAAATTGATGACATTGGTGTGGGTGGATGTTTCATGTGGAAATAGCTTTTTTAGGTTCTATAGCTATCATAAGGCTCAGTGCCCAAAATTTGGCTATTTGATTGAATCCTCAATATTGAAGTTGAATCTTGAATGTATGTCTATTTTGGAAATGATAGGAGCAATTTTGGAGTGAAAAAGGGCCTGGTACAATGGAAGGCTGTAAGAGGAAACAAACTTGAATAAGTCAACTTAAGAGCTAGGGGTTTGATGAAATATGGAGAATATATTGCTTGTAAATGTGATCCAGAAATTCAGACATAGCTGAGCCTACTGGGGAGCTGGCAATGAGCTAATCATTGTTAGTGCTCCTTATTCTCCTGGAAAGGAACTTAATAGAAGATGCTTGTGGTTTAAGGGAAATTTAACGCAGTATTATTCCTCTTAAATTATAAAACCAAAATATATCAAGTAGTGAATGTTAAATCACGTTACCACGGAATATAATGAGACCATTTAAAAAACTGAGATAATTCTACAGATATGAAAGCTATCTGGCACATATTAAGTGAAAGAGAAACTTTTAAAATATTTATAAGATTTACTTAGCTGTATTTTCTAAATGAATCTTTATGCACATTGCAGACTTTATTAGTTTGCTTTTGCTACCCAATGAACCACCCCAAAACAGAGCTATTTAAAACAGTCCCTGAATAGTTCTCTTAGTCTTGGCTGTTTAGGATGGGGTTGGGTCATCCAGGATGGCCTCACTCATATGCTGGAGATGACAGGCTAGGTGGTCAAGGGGGAACCTCATTTGTAAATACAAAGGTTGGTTCCATGTCAGCTAGGCAATGGCCACATAAGTTTCATGACCCAGCAGACTAGCCCAAGCTCTTTCCCATGGTGGCCAGAGTTCCCTGAAGCAAGATAAGTCAACTCTCAATGCACGTGCACTTTTCAACCCTCTACTTAAGTCACAATGTATATTGTCCAACTGACCAAAGCTAGTCACACAGCCAAGCACAGAGTCAGAGAGGGAGGTGGCTACCCAAGGGAGGGAGTTAGAGAGATGTGAACAAATTGACATTATCATTATAATCTACCACACAGAACTCATGTGCACTAATATCCAGTACAATGTTGAAAATGTCCTTTTCTTTGCTTTCATTGGTTAAACTCTGGATGTTTATTTATTTATATAAACTACAATTATTTTGTGTAATCAAAATGAGACTGCTGAGTCTAGACAAAGGAATCTTCATGCGACTTTTCTTTTTTTTTTTTTTTTTGAAACGGAGTCTTGCTCTTGTCTCCCAGGCTGAAGTGCATTGGCACGATCTCGGCTCACTGCAACCTCCGCCTCCCGGGTTCAAGTGATTTTCCTGCCTCAGCCTCGTGAGTAGCTGGGATTACAGGCACCCGCTACCACACCCAGCTAAGTTTTGTATTTTTAATAGAGACAGGGTTTCTCCATGTTGGCCAGGCTGGTCTTGAACTCCTGACTTTGTGATCCTCCCGCCTCAGCCTCCCAAAGTGCTGGGATTACAGGCGTGAGCCACCGCACCTGGCCCATGCTACTGTTATCCAAAGTCAAAGGCTGTTTGATATGGTTTGGATGTTTTTTTCCTCCCTCCAGATCTCATGTTGAAATGTGAACTCCAGTGTTGGAGGTGGTCCTAGTGGGAGGTATTTGGGTCATGGGGGCGTAGCCCCCACGAAGGGATTGGTGCTGTCCTTGAAGTAATGAGTGAGTTCTCACTCTATGAGTCCACACAAGATCTAATTGTTTAAAAGAGGCTGGAACCTCCTCCCTCTCTCTCTTGCTGCCGCTCTCCATGGGATACTCTGGCTCACCATTTGCCTTCCACCATGATTGTAAGCTTCCCCTGGTGAGGCCACACCAGAAGCTGAGCAGATGCTGGTGTCATGCTTGTACAGCCTGCAGAACTGTAAACTAAATAAACCTCAATTTTTTTTTTTCTTGGAGATGGAGTTTTGCTCTTGTTGCCCAGGCTGGAGTGCAATGGTGTGCTCTTGGCTCACCGCAACCTCTGCCTCCCAGGTTCAAGCGATTCTCCTCCTCAGCCTCCTGAGTAGCTGGAATTACAGGCAAGCACCACCATGCCCAGCTAATTTTTTGTACTTTTAGTAGAGGCGGGGTTTCTCCATGTTGGTCAGGCTGGTTGTGAACTCCTGACCTCAGGTAACCCACCTGCCTCGGCCTCCCAAAGTGCTGGGATTACAGGCGTGAGTCACCGTGCCCGACCTAACCTCATTTCTTTAGAAATTATCCAGTCTCAGATATTCCTTTATAGCAATGCAAAATGAACTAATACACTGTTTACCAGAAGACTAATGTGGAACTGAGAATAGGTACAACAAATATGATTTATCTTTATTTTTATTTTTTGAGTAAATGATTCATTCACACAGATCAAAACTTAAGTTACCAAAGGGTGAAAAACCTCCCACCTATATCTTATCCACCTGGTCTCTTCCTCCAAGAGAATCAATGTTAAGAGTCTCCCACATGGCCTTCTAGAGATGTTTTATGCATATGCATGTAAATATGTTTATGCATCCCCTTTCAAATATGACTTAGATCCCTTCCCAGTGTAGTTTCAACTCAGGATCTCCTGGAAATCAGGAGAAAGACGGCAAAGTGCCATGTGGTCTGTTTTTTGAAAAGTGTTACAAATGAACTAACAGGTAATTAAAAAAATTTTATTGACCCACAGATAAGTATGGTATCAGAGTTGTGATATTACTAATCTGTAATACTAAGTGGCTGGACACAGTGGCTCATGCCTGTAATCCTAGCACTTTGGGAGACTGAGGCGGGAGGATCACCTGAGGTCAGGAGTCTGAGACAAGCCTGGCCAACATGGCGAAACCCTGTCTCTACTAAAAATACAAAAATTAACTGGGTGGTGGCTCATGCCTGTAATCCCAGCTACTCAGGAGGCTGAGGCAGGAGAATCACTTGAACGCAGGTGGCAGAGGTCGCAGTGAGCTGAGACCGTGCCACTGCACTCCAGGCTGGGCTGCAGAGCAAGACTCCATCTTAAAAATAAATAAATAAATAAATAAATAAATAAATAAATAAATACTAAGCATGCACTAATCAGAGAAGGAGATTAACAACTTGGAAATATACTGACCTTCTGCTATTTATTGTCTATTGTATGGAGGCAGATTAGTGACTATATGGCCAATACTATAAATTGTAGAACATTTCTTTTTTTTTTTTTTTAAGAGATGGGATCTTGCTATGTTGACCAGGCTGGTCTGAAACTCCTGGCCTCAAGTGATCCTCCCATCTTGGCCTCCCAAAGTGCTGGGATTACAGGCATGAGCCACCACACCTGGCTATAAATTTTATAACATTTCTTGAAAGTGATTTTAGATATTTTTTTAAAGGAGGCTTTCTAAAAAATCCTCAGACACTTTTATGTTAGTAAAATGTATTTTCTGAATCTGTAACTATACCCACTATTCCATAAAGTTAAGGTTTATTCCTATATTTTAAAGTTGGAATTGTCTTTCAAGTGAAACAATGGTAGATGAGGTAAAAAAAAAAAAAAAAACACGGTTGTCTACTTGCTGCATTATATCTATTTATTCATTTTTATCACTGCATTTAAATGTGGTTTATTGGGACATCTCAAGAGCCTTTTCCAGCTTTGCTATTGGATTAAGATTGAGCGTGCTTAGCAGATAGTAGATATTCAGTCAACATTTCTTCAATGAAAGAATAAATAGCTTACACATAAAAAGCATGAGTGGTGTTTAAGAGGGGCTAGATTTCTCAGTCTTATTTTTTTCCCCACAGATATGACTAACAGTGAAAGAAGGAGGTATCATGAAGCTGAGCAATGAAATGTAGTGGTTCATAGAATTCCCACAGCTTACTAAATTTCAAAAAGACAAAACTCTTATTCCTTTTTTTCTTCAGCCTCTCTTATTTTATTTTTGAATGTTATTTATTTATGTATTTATGTTTTTGGGGACGGAGTTTCACTCTTGTTGATGAGGGTGGAGTGCAATGGCGCGATCTCGGCTCACTGCAACCACCACCTCCGGGGTTCAAGCGATTCTCCTGCCTCAGCCTCCTGAGTAGCTGGGATTACAGGTGCCCACAACCACACCGGGCTAATTTTTTGTATTTTTAGTAGAGACGGGGTTTCACCGTGTTGGCCAGGCTGGTCTCGAACTCCTGACGTCAGGTGGTTCGCCTGCCTCAGCCTCCCAAAGTGCTGGGATTACAGGCGTGAGCCACTGACCCCGGTCTCAGCCTCCCTTATTTTAAAGGTATAGTGAAGAGAATACTGATGTTGCAGTTAAACAGAGCCATCGTCAAGTCCTGGCTTTATCACTTACCAGCTATGAGAAAGCAGGGGCGCTCCTCACGCTCCCTCAGCCTGTTTCCTCAACAGTGGTGTTTCTTATCAGATTGGGCCGTTGTTTTGTGAGAGAATGTCTATAAAACTTGCAGAAAACAGATCCTTAATAAATGGCAGCTATTATTGTGATTCTCAGTAGTTCTCAGTAAAACATGTAGAAAAGGAAAGACAAACTACACCAATGTAAGGCAGGAACCTTGAAAAGTTAGGAAGCGCTGATGGCAGGAACTGAGACAGTACTTTGTCTCATCTCTCCAGTAGTAATTTCCTCCAAAATGTCCTGACTGTCAAATAAATAATCTTCAGCATTTACCTCATTTAACTCTTCTACTTGAAACCTCTTTACCTCTTTCTGACAATGTCTTAATAGGAAGTTCATGTCTGTTCTTAATGTGATGCTATTCTTTTTTTCAGATTTCCCAATGCAAAATCTCTGCCCCCGCTGACACTGGTGAACTTGTTCTCATTCACATCTAGGCTTTACTTCCAGCTGTTCTTCCCACCTTGCCCTGTCCTCTCACTCACCTTTCCCTGCCCCATATCCCATAAAAGGATCAAATGGCAAAGCCCTCCCACAGAAGAGTTGAGAGCTACACTTCTTGTTTTCTGAATTATCGTATATGCCTTTTGTCGCAATTTAACTTTACATTAGAAGTATCATTTGTCTTTTCAATAAGAGTGTTTCAGCCGGGCACAGTGGTCACTCCTGTAATCCTAGCACTTTGGGAGGCCAAGGCGGGTGGATCACCTGACGTCAGGAGTTCAAGACCAGCCTGCCAACATGGTGAAACCCTGTCTCTACTAAAAGTACAAAAATTAGCTGGGCATGGTGGCGGGCACCTGTAATCCCAGTTACTGGGGAGGCTGAGGCAGGAGAATCACTTGAACTTGGGGGGCGGAAGTTGCAGTGAGCTGAGATCGTACTGTTGCAGTGAGCCGAGATCGTACCATTGCATTCTAGCCTGAACAACAAGAGTGAGACTCTGTCTCAAAAAAAAAAAAAAAAAAAAAAAAAAAGAGTGTTTCCTCAAGGCTGTATTTGTACTGTTATATTTCTTGGCATCCAACCAAGATGCTAGTATCTTTAATTCATGTTCCTTAGTGAATTCTACAAAAGGAATCTGTGGGTCCAATTACCCCTTCACTGATAATTTTAATACTGCATCTAAGGAATTAGGGCTTTCTTTTCCAAAAACCACATGGGTCTGTGGTTCCCTCAGCTATTTCCACCTTAAAGTACAATTTTCTCCACCATAAATAATTCTATTTTAGGAACACCCCCTGAAAGTAGGGCAAATGGCTTTCAGTTATATAAGCTACCTGAAATTTAGGGATAACATACTTTTTATATTCCAAATTTCCATCTACAAGCAAGGACAGGTTGCTTAAAGCAATGGTACAACCCCAATGTAAATTAATCGTGTTTTTTTCCCTTCCTAATCCTACGACCTGATGTCTCTTGACTTTTTAAGTAGAACTATTCAGACACATGGATTCCTATCCTTGTTTAATTTTTTTGGCTTGAAAAATTGGCTCAAGTAAAGCCAAGATTCCATTCTTACACTTCATTCTCTTAGTCCCCTAGGACTGTGTAGTCAATTAAGCTATGCTTCCAAGGATGCTAAATACTCATTAACATTATTAATCATTTCTAAAGTACTAGTGGTCTGATTTCCTCTGGGAAATGCTGTGTACTGCTTTCGAGTGTTTCTCATATCTGGTCTACTACAAAAGCCTTTCCTAGGGCCATATTCTTCAGCTCTGTTGTGAAATATGCCAAGGATAAAACTTTCTTGTTGATGGAATGACTTTGGGTTTTAGGTTCAGTCGTGTGGCTTCATAAATCACTAGAGACTTAATATCTGGATAAGGTTTCCTTTCAAGTGAAATTATTTAAATCACAACTGAACATTAAAATGTTCAATGACAAGAACTGGATTAAGTTTGAAAATGAGATACATATAATAAAAAAGATACACCATTGCTAATAGCAACAAACACTCATAGTCCTTCATATACATTAACTCATTTGATAGTCACAACCACTCTATGAGATAGGTATTATTATAACTTCTATTTTACTGAAAAGGAAGAGGAAGCTCAGAAAAGTTAAGTAATTTACCCCAGGTCACCCAGCTATAAATGGCAGACCCACAATTCAAACACCCAGGCAACGTGGACCCGGAGTTATTTCTCTTAAACGCTATGCTACTATAAAGTGAGAATATCTGTGTGAGAGAAGTTGCTGAAATTAAGATACCTCTGCAACTTACGTGTGTACTATACGAAGGTAACATTGAGGCTATGGGCACGGCCCCATCTTTTGAGGAGACACTTTCAGTAGTTACCCATGAAACTGATTTAATTAGAAATCTGTTTTGTTAATGGCCCTGTCTGTGAAATCTCTGCCAATAAACACATTTGCATATGCCAGTTGAAATGCCATCTTACACTGTGTTAGGTGTAAGTTTCCAGTACTTACATTTAACTAGATGAGGCTGAATGATTATATGACTCCTACCGCTCCTCCACACTCAACATCAAATTAGCCCAAGTCTTCCCACTTCTCCCTTTAGAGCTCTAATTCAGGGCATGCAGACTTTTCTAGATAATTTGTTTTTGACACATCTAATTTATGTATTTGTCTTTTATATTAGTTTAGGAGACTATGGTAACTATACTAGCTTTTTGTAATTCATTGTCCCTTCTGTAGGGGAGTGTTTTAAGAATTATATTACACTGTTATAATACCATGCAGCCATTTAAAAAGATTAAGGTAGATATAGACAACTAACTACGAGTGCTATTGCTACAACTGTTACCATTACCTTGCTGCTGCTAACACCTCCGCCTCCAATACTATTATTGTTACTAACAGCGGACACTTGTATGGCCTTTGCCTTGAGTTAGGGGATGTTCTAAACACTTCATGCTTATTAATTAATAGCTATCTCTGCAAGGATATGCAAGAAATGATCATTGTGGTTCCTCTGGAAAGGAAATCTTGGGCAACTGAAGTCTGGCCTAGGAACTTAGTTTTCATCGTATCCCTTTATATTTGTTTGAAATGAGCACACACGTTGTATTGAATTTAATACTAAAATAATTTTAATGTAATAATTATTTTATTAATTTTAAAATAATATGACCATAAACGTTGAAGTAGGTAAATGGAAAATAAACAGCAAACAGTACATGAATACATGTGCACGGTGGCTGTAAATTTAACAGAAAAAAAAATATCATGGCTAATACTAAAAGACACACTTCAAGTCTCCCTTCAAGAAAAGATTCACTAGTTTTTATTTCCACCAACAGTGTACCAGCATCCCCTTCCTCCACATCCTCCCCAGCATATGTTATTTTTTTGTCTGTTTGATGATAGCCATTTCAACTGGGGTGAGATGATATCTAATTGTGGTTTTGATTTGCATTTTCCTGATTAGTGATGTTGAGTATTTTTAATCTACCTGTTGGCCATTTGTATGTCTTCTTTTGAGAAATGTCGGGTGTGGGGGATGAGGAGAGGTAGGTCAATGCGTATAAAAATACAGTTAGAAGGAATAAGTTATAGGTTTGATAGCATGGAAGGGTGACAATAGTTAACAATAATTTATTGTATATTGTGAAATAGCTAGAAGATTTGGAATGTTTCCAACACAAAGGAATGATACATGTTTAAGGTGGTGGATATCTTAATTACCACCTTAATTTGATCATTCCACAGTTCATACATACATCAAAATATCACATGTACCACATAAATATGTACAATTATTTTGTATCAATTTTTAAAAAGGAAGAAAGAAAGGAATGGCTGCCCAGCTTCCAGAAGTGGTGAGTTGATAGCCTCCAGCGAGATATTCAAACCAAGGTCCTTCTCTTTTCCAAAAGTCTGAGCTAGGTGGTGGAACAATGGCCTGCCCAATCCCTTCCAGTGTGAAATTCCTTTAATCTTTGCTCCAGAACTCCGCACCGTGCTGGGGAGTTTGTCAGTTCCGCGTGGCAGTCTGACAGCTCCCCCTGCTGTTATGTGCTTGCGTTTTCTTTTCTTTTCTTTTCTTTTTTCTTTTCTCCTCTCTTCTTTTCTTTTTCCTTTCCTTTCCTTTCCTTTCCTTTCCTTTCCTTTCCTTTTCTTTTCTTTTCTTTTTTTTCTTTTCTTTTTTTTTTTTTTTTTCTTTTGAGACAGAGTCTCACTCTGTTGCTCAGGCTGGAGTGCAGCGGTGAAATCTCAACTCACTGCAACCTCCGCCTCCCGGGTTCAAGGGATTCTCCTGCCTCAGTCTCCCGAGTAGCTGGTACTACAGGCGTGCACCACCATGCTCGGCTAATTTTTGTATTTTTAGTAGAGACAGGGTTTCACCATGTTGGCCAGGCTGGTCTCAGACTCCTGACCCCAAGTGATCAGCCCACCTTGGCCTTCGCAAAGTGCTGGAATTACAGGCATGAGCCACCGCACCCAGCCTCAATATTTTAAATATCACTGCATATTAGGTTATTATTTAATATTTATGTTACTATGACTATGAAAATGCCATTTACAACACCACCATGTAGACAATTGTAGCTATTTTTCCTTTCTTACACAAATTTCTGCTTTTCCTGAAGTTAAATTTTTCTTCTTTTTCTTAATTGGCAACATTTCTATGCCCGTGGGAAGTCAGTATAAAATGATGGTTTCAGGAAAGTCTCTGTTGATACCTGTGGAAATGGAGAGAAAAATATGAAAATAAAAATAAAAAGTTTCTGCAGTCAGATTGCCTGGCTTTGAGCCCTGTGATGCTTCTTACTAGCTGTGTGATCTTGGGCTATCTAGTTAATCTGCCGTGCTTTTCTTTCCTTTTCTGTAAAATAGGTACAATAAATACATCTATTGCATAAGTTTCCTATGCAAAGTGTCTTAGAAGAGTATCTGCCTACATAATAGCACACCATAAATGTCAACCTCAAGCCTTCTGTCAGTTTGCCTGAGCCTCTAAATATGCTCACTCAACTGAGGGAGTCTGTCAATATGATCTTTGCAGAAGTATCTCCCAGAGTCTTCCAACGTGCCCCACACAGGAGTGTTTGTCCTCTCTTTTCTTTTTCTTTTCCTATCTTTTCTTTTTCTTTTCTTTCTTTCTTTTTTTTTTGAGATAGGGTCTTGCTCTGTTGCCCAGGTGGGAGTAGAGTGGTAAGATCATGGTTCCCTGCAGCCTAGATCACCCGGGCTCAAGCAGTACCCCTGCCTCAGGCTCCCAAGTCGCCGGGACTACAGGCAAGCACCACCATGCCCAGCTAACATTTTTTGTTTTTGTTTTTTTGTGCAGATGGGGTTTTGCCACATTGCCTAGGCTGGTCTTGAACTCCTGGCCTCAAGTGATCCTCCTGCCTTGGCCTCCCAAAGAGCTGGGATTACAGGCGTGAACCACTGTGCCCGGCCTTGCCCTCTCCTCTTATCCAGGATTTCTCTTTATCTTTATCTTCCCTTGCTCCTGGTTTTGATCCCCTGACTTTTGGTACTACATGTCTTCCTCTTTCTCGGTTCATAACTGTATTTTAATCAAGCATATCTATAGCTTTTTGAAAAACAGCTTTCTGAGAAGTAATTTTTTTTTTAGAAATTGCATGTCTGAAAATATCTATATTCTATCCTCACACTGATTAATAATTTGGTTGGATATCGAATTCTGAAATAAAAATAATTTGTCTTCAGAATAATGAAGGCATTCTTTCATTGTGTTCTTGCTTCTATATTGCTGTGAAGAGGTCTAAAGGTGTTCTAATTCCTGATCCTTAACTATGACTTCCTCTCTTTGACCTCAATATTCTAAAATTTCTTTCTTTCTTCCTTTCCTTCTTTCTTTTTCTTTCTCCTTTCTTTCCTTCTTTCCCTCTCTCCTTCCCTTCCCTCCCCCTCCCCTCCTTTCCCCTCCCCTCCCCTTCACTTCCCTTTCCTTCCTTCTTCCTTACTTACTTCTCTCTCTCTCTTTCTTTTTTTGAGAGAGGGTCACTCTGTCACCCAGGCTGGAGTACAGTGGTGCAATCATGGCTCACTGTAGCCTTGACCTCCTAGACTCAGGTGATCCTCCCACCTCAGCCTCCCTAGTAGTTGGGACTACAGGAATGCACCACCACGCCCAGCTAATTTTTGTATTTTTTTTTGTAGAGATATGGTTTTGTTATGTCACCCAGGCTGGAATAATAAAATTTTATGATGATGTGTATTTACATTTAAAATGCGTTGTGGGTTTCTTTCTTCCAAAAATTATAACTCATTTTATGCAGCGTTCTGCTTCTTGCTTTTTTTTTTCTAAGTGTATCTTCAGATCTTAGCTTATCAGCTGGCCTCCTGGAAGATCTGCCTCACGAAGCACAATATGCAGAAATGGCAATGCACGTGTAGGACAAGCTCATCATAAATTATGGTGTTTTAAAAAAAACTTTAAATAATAAAGTAATTAAACATATATTTAGTAAAAAAATGATAAAGATCTTCATTTGGGTATAAGTACATATTTCAAATAAACTTTTTGGTCATTTTAGGATTTTTGGCTGACATCAGGTTAGGCTTGATTTGATTGTCATTGTTTTTGTCTGGAATGTGACCAATAAAGAGCCTGCTTAAGGACTATGACTGGCCAGGTGTGGTGGCTCATTCCTGTATCCCAGCACCTTGGGAGGCTGAGTCAGGAGGATCGCTTGAACTCAGGAGTTCAAGACCAGCCTGGGCAACATAGTGAAACTTCATTTCTTCAAAAAATACAACAATTAGCTGGGTGTGGTGGTCTCAGCTACTTAAGGGGCTGATGTGGGAGGATCACTTGATCCCAGGAGGAGGAGGTTACAGTGAGCTGAGACTTTGCCACTGCACTCCAGCCTGGGCGACAGAGCGAGACCCTGTCTCAAAAAAAAAAAAAAAAAAAGATTATAACTGCCCACTTTGCCTTTTGTGTTACTGGTCTCCTCTCCTTATATTTAAATTAACTTTTTTTTTTTTTTTTTTTTTTTGAGATGGAGACTTGCTCTGTTGCCCAGGCTAAAGTGCAATGGCACAATCTCTGCTCATTGCAACCTCTGCTTCCCGGCCTCAAGTGATTCTCCTGCCTCAGCCTCCTGAGTAGCTGGGATTATAGGCACCCGCCATCATGCCTGGCTAATTTTTGTAGAGACGGGGCTTCACCATGTTGGCCAGGCCGGTCTTGAACTCTTGACCTCAGGTGATCTGCCAGCCTCGGCCTCCCAAAGTGCTGGGATTACAGGCGTGAACCACCATGCCTGGGCCTATTTGAATTATTTTAAATCTGCATTTCCCTTGAAGGAATCTTCTGAAGTCATTTGTCCACTTAGTTGCATTCATTTAACAAGACACACATAAACTAGAGAAAATTTCAATAATCTGAGAGTGCTGCTATTAATCTCATGAACTATTTTACATATGGATTGAGTATAGGTACCAATGTCAATCTGAATACTAAACTATTAGCATAGCTCCTTTAAAAAATAAAAATGTAAAGAAAAATTTTAATATGTTCACCTTATGTACCATTGAATTGTTTTTTATACCTCTAGGGGCAAACATCTCACTTTGAAAGCAGATACTTGGCCGGGCACAGTGGCTCATGCCTTTAATCTCTCCACTTTAGGAGGCCACTTTAGGAGAGTTGCTTGGGGCCAGGAGTTCAAGAGCAGCCTGGGCAACACTTAAAGACTCCATTTCTAAAAAAAAAAAAAAAAATTAGCTGGGTGTGGTGGCACATACCTGTAGTCCCAGCTACTTGGGAGGCTGAAGGAGGAAGATTGCTTGAGCCTAGGAGGTTGAGGCTGCTGTGAGACAGGGCGACAGAATGAGACCTAGTGTCAAAAAAAGAAAAAAGAAAAAAAAGAAAGAAAAAGAAAAAAGAGAGTAGATGCTCTAGAACATCTATTCTTTTGGCATGTCGTTATGATGGATTAAAAAAACCCACAATATCTTTGATAGGTACATGTTGTTATAGTGCGCCTGCTTTTTATCTTTTTATCTCAGACTGTTATATCTCTCAGATCTACAGACCTAACCAATTTATAGTTTATTATGCCTTTGTTTTTCTAGGGTAATTAAATACATGTAGTGAGTCTTATGGTACATAAGGCACTATGCTAGTACTATAGATGCATGTTTCTTAAACTTTCACATATATTCAAATCACTTGAGGATTTTGTTTTGTTTTGTTTTGAGCCAGAATCTCACTCTGTCACCCAGGCTGGAGTGCAGTGCCGTGATCTCAGCTCACTGCAACCTCCACCTCCCAGGTTCAAGGGATTCTTCTGCCTCCAGCCTCCCATGTAGCTGAGACTACAGGTGCCCACCACCACGCCCAGCTAATTTTTGTATTTTGATAGAGACGGGATTTCACCATGTTGACCAGGCTGGTCTTGAACTCCTGACCCCAAGTGATCGGCCCACCTTGGCCTCCCAAAGTGCTGGGATTACAGGTGTGAGACGCTGAGCCTGGCCTGAAGATTTTGTTTTTGAAATGGAGTCTTGCTCTGTCCCCAGGCTGGAGTGCAGTAGCATGATCTCGGCTCACTGCAAGCTCTGCCTCCTGGGTTCATGCCATTCTCCTGCCTCAGCCTCCGGAGTAGCTGGGACTACGGGTGCCCGCCACCACGCCCAGCTAATTTTTTGTATTTTTAGTAGAGAAGGGGTTTCATCGTGTTAGCCAGGATGGTCTCGATCTCCTGACCTCGTGATCTGCCTGCCTCGGTCTCCCAAAGTGCTGAGATTACAGACGTGTGCCACCGTGCCCAGCCTGAAGATATTTTTTAATGCAGATCCTGATTCAGTATGGGAGGGGTGGGGCCTGTGATGCTGCATTTCTCATAAGCTCCTAGATGATGATGATGATGATGATGATGATGATGTTGGCCTATAAAGATGCTTTGAGTTGCACAGTTGGGGCACAAAGACATGCACAATCTGGTCTCTGCACATAAAGGATTTATCCTATACTCAGGGATGAGCATGAACATAAGTAAGAACCCCAGATTTATGAAATTGGGATATAGCTCTCCTTTTTTAGTGTCTATGCTCCCATTCTCCTCAAGGCCACCAAATTTTACCTACCCACTTGGACAGTTGCAACATGTGCTATATGTTTCAAAACTCCTTTTTACTCCCTGAGCATACTTTTCCTGAGGCCTTTGCTCTTTGAGAATTAATAGATTAATCTATTGTTTTAAAACATATTACTGTCTATCAATGTCTAATCCATTTCAGGTGTTATACTGAAATTTGTACCAGATGTCATTTAACAATGCAAGCCAAAGAGTCTCTCTTTTTCGTACATGCTGGAAAGAGGGTAGCAAGTTAGCCTTAGGATCTGGGACTCATCTACCATGCAGTTCCATGATTAAATACTCAGGAGATACATACCTAGCATAGCCCCGGAAAGTAAACATTTTTCTGAATGAGTAGGACTCTGGGCCTGATACACAAAGGAAAAATAAATCCAGAAAAGAACCTTGTTACCCTTGAAATGGACTCCTGAAAGGATTAACAATCAGTGATAAATGTTCACTGTCCCCAAAGAGCTGAATATGTTGGGCTATTTTGAGCAAATCGTATTCATCACTGTTGACCCATAATAGCTATCCATCTATTATACTGACTGGTAAGGATCTGCACTGAGGAGGTCAGCTTTATAGCTTGCTTGGCTCCAAGTTACCACAGTGGCTGTTACACCTGTCGCTTTCACCAAGCAACTGTGTCTTCACCATAACTGCCAATGCACACGGACTCACCTCTTCTTCTTTTCAGCAGAAAAGAGAATACTGTGTAGTAACATGGTACTTCCTGTCCAGGTCTGCCTGTCACATTTAATAGAGTGATTAAAATATAGGCTTCTAACTCTAATTAATTGTTAAACATTGATTGAGTAATGACTTTGTAAATGCACTCTGTTTGGCCTTCTGGGGAATCAAAGATGCCTAAGAGCTGGTTCCCACCTTCACAGAGCTCGTATTACAGTTGTTCTGAGAATACAAAATTTTTTGAAAAGTTCACTATGAGCCATTAAGCAAGTCTTCTTCCCCTTTTTGTTTCTGGTAGCTAGGAGAAGTGACTGGCATATAGTAGGTGACCGAAATGTGTTTGTAAAAGTGACTATGAAACAAGAAAGTAAGCAATAGTTTAGGCAATAATGAGCACTCACAAGACATAAAAAACTAATTTTAAAATGAACCCTGCAGACAATGATGCAGGAACAATGTTTCTCAAACTGGGGCCATAGGTTTCTTTCAAGAATATTTTTGATTTTATAAATGTATGAGATTCACATTTGAGGAATTTATCTCTGGTTTCATGTTTGTATGTATTTAGTCAACAATATAATTAAAATAATTTAATATTAGGGAATCCTCAGAAATATTGTCCTTTTAATAGAAAATTATTCAATGGCATATGAATTCTGTTTGAATTCTGTTTCAAACTAATTGAAAAATAGTTTAAAAATTGTATTTGAATAAGAGTAATTTAAACAATTACTGAATATTTACTCTTAAGACAATAATTGATAATTTAAAGAAATTATTATTATTATTTTGAGACAAGGTCTCACGCTGTCACCCAGACTGAAGTGAAGTGGTGCGATCTCGGCTCACTGCAACCTCCACCTCCTGGGCTCAAGGGTTCCTCTCGCCTCAGCCCTCCAAGTAGCTGGGCCTACAGGCATGCATCATCACACCAGGCTAAGTTTTGTATTTTTTATAGAGATGGGGGTCTCACCAAGTTGCCCAGGCTGGTCTTGAACTCCTGAGGTCAAGCGATCCACTCGCCTTGGCCTCCCAAAGTGCTAGAGATTACAGGTGTAGCCACTGCACCTGGCCAAGAAATTATTACTGATTTTTTTAGGTGTGATTGTTGTCTTTTTAAAATAATTTTTATCTTTTTTTTTTTTCAAGATGGGGTCTCCCTCTGTTGCTCGAGCTGGAGTGCAGGGGCACTATCAAAGCTCACTGGACCCTTGAACTTCTGAGCTCAAGCAACTCTCCCACTTAACTCCAAGTATTTGGGACTACAGGTGCTTGCCCCATGCCTGGCTAGTAGAATCCTTATTTAAAAAAAAAAAAAACATACTGAAATAGGTCTGAATGAGATGATATGATGTCAGCGATTTGTTCTGAAGTAAGATGTCTGCAATTCATTCTCAAGTAACAAGGAGTGTGTTATTAGTATGTGGAGATACAGATTGTGGTAGGCAGAATAGTGGCTCCCCAGACATGTACATGCCCTAATCCCCAGAAATTAAAGTAGCAGATGGAATTAAGGGTGCTAATCACCTGACCTTAAAATTATGAGATTATCCTAGATTATCCAGGTGGGCACAATGTGATCACCAAAGTCCTTATATGTGGAAAAGGGTGGAAGAGTCAGAATCACAGTGATGCAATGTGAGAATGACTTCACTGGCTTTTGCTGCCTATGAAGATGGAAGAAAGCCACAAGCCAAGGAATGTGGGCAGCCTCTGGAATCTGGAATAGATGAGTAAATGGAATCCTCTCTTGAGCCTCAAGGAAGGAACTCAGTACTGCAGACACCTTGATTTTAGCCCGCTGAAACCCACTTACTAGAAATCATCAGTGAAACCAACTTGGCTTAGAGGGATTTTTTGGTTTGTTTTGGTAGAATATTTTTTAGTCCAAATTCAATTTATTTAATAGACAAAAGATCATTCAAATTTTATTTCTATTTCACTTTTATTAAGTTGTATTTTTCAGTAAATTTGTACCTTTTATATATGTTGTTAAATGTATTGGTACAAAGCTGATCATTACATTCTCTCATTATTTGTTTGATATTTATAGCCCCTCTTTTTATTCATAATATTGCCAATATGTATTTTTTTCTTATTTTAAGTCTGTCTTTAGGGATTTTTCTATTGTATTACTCTTTCTAAAGATTCAACTTTTATTGAGTTAATTTTCCTTATTGTCTATTTAATATTTTACTTGTTTCTGCTCTTATGACCGTCTATTTTCGGTTTAATTTGCTCTTCTTTCCATAGCTTCTTAACATAGAAACGTGGTCATTTTTAAAGCTTCTTTTCTAATACAAGATTTAAAACTTTAAGTTTTCCTCTAAACACTGCTTAGCTGTATCCTATAAATTTTGTTGTATTTTCATTATCTGTCTGCCTAGAACATAACATTTTCAAATTTCCTTTGTGTTTTTTTGTCATTTGTTTATTTATAAATTTGGTGTTTAATTTCAAAATTTGGGGAGCTTTCTTAGTTAATTTATTGTAATTTATGTACAATTTAATTACGTTGTGTTCAGAGAAACTACTGTGTAATATTTCAATCTTTAAAAATGTGTTAACATTTACTATATGCAGAATCCATCATATGGTCTATTTTTGTGAAAATCTCATGTATTCTTTAAAATAATGTGTATCCTGAGGTTATTATAATGTTCTATATTATATATAATATTCTATATTATATATAATGTTCTATAAAACCACCTTGATCCATTAGGTCAAAGTGATTGAGATTGAAATCCAAATCTCTGAATTCTTACTGGACTTTTATTTAAATTATTCCATAAATTACTGGGACATGAGTTAAAATCTCTAGCTATTACTATAGATTTATTTCTCTCATCTGTTAATTTTGTTTCTTGTATTTTGAAGCTATGTAAATTTAAATGCATATGTATTTATGTGAATTATGCTTCCTGATGAATTGCCCCTATTATCATTACGAAATGTAACTTTTAATTCTGGAAATAGTCTTTGTCATGAAGTTTACTTTATATATCGATGTATATACTATTTTTAACATCCTTTTAAATATAATTCCTCTGTTTGCTTTTAAAATACTTTTATTTTCAGTAGTTACTTAGTTATGCATACATAACATCACAGTCTTTCTGTAACTAATACATAACTCATACTAACTTACATATAATATAAAAACTATATAGCACTATATTTTCACTTACCCCATTAATTCTTCGTAGTATTACTGTCATATATATGTATGTGTATATATATATACACAAGTATATATGTGTGTGTGTATATATATATACACAAGTATATATGTGTGTGTGTATATATATATATGTGTATATATATATATATATATATATATATATATATATATATATATTTTGAGATGGAGTCTTGCTCTGCTGCCCAAGCTGGAGTGCAGTGGTGTGATCTCGACTCACTGCAGCCTCCTTCACCTCCCCGGTCAAGCAAGTCTCCTGTCTCAGCCTCCCTAGTAGCTGGGACTACAGGCACGCACCACCACAGCCAGCTAATTTTTTTGTATTTTTAGTAGAGATGGGGTTTCGCCATGTTGGCCAGGCTGGTCTCAAACGCCTGACCTCAAGTGATCTACCTGCCTTGACCTTTGTCATATATTTTAAATATACATACATTATAATCCCTAAAATATAGTATTCTTATAAGTACATTAACAATATATTTTTGAAAAACAGCATTTATAGTACTCTTTTTATTATGAAACTAAGTTTCCATCTGGTGTCATTGCCCTTCAGTCTGACAAACTTCCATTAGTGTTTCTTGTAGGGCAGATATGCTTGTGATGAATTCTCTCAGTTTTGATGCTGTTTTCTTTGCTTGTTTTGCTATTGTGAATTCTCCAAATACATACAGAGCCCTAAATCTACTTAGACTTTGTGATTTAAAATTATACCAGTTTTTTTTTTCTTTTTTGAAACAGGGGTCTCACTCTGTGGCCCAGGCTGAATTACAGTGGCACAGTTCTAGCTCACTGCAACCTTAAACTCCTAGGGTCAAGAGAGCCTCCTCCTTCAGCTTCACAAGTAGCTGGGATCACAGGCACAAGCCACCATGCCTGGCTAATTTTTTTTATCATTTGTTGAGATGTGGCCTCACTCTGCCAAGGCAGGTCTCAAACTCCTGGGCTCGAGTGATTCTCCTACCTCAGCCTCCTGAAGTGCTTGGATCACAGGCGTGAGTGACTGTGCCTGGCCAACACAGTGATTTTCAAAAGGAATCAGTAAATAGCTATTGGTTTACGGCTAAAATGGCAGTAGGATTGGTTCGATGTTTTCATAATTTTGAAATTCCTCAAACAGGTTCATGTAAATAAGAGATAAGAAGAAACTTCAAATTGTGTGTATGCATATGTGTATGTTTGAGACAGAAAGAGGAAGAAAGAGAGAGAGACTATTTCTCAAATATGGATAGGTCAAAAAATATCCCAACAGCACCCTGTTAGCACTTTGTTTCTAGGTTAAGAAGGTTTTTTTTTAATGACTAGATTTTTACAAATGTTTGGCTTTTGTTCCCTACTAGTCACTGTAGAAAATGTGCAAGGATGTAAGAGTCATAGCAATCACTATCAATCTTTTTGGCCTGATTAGTTCTTTTTTTAAGGCAGAAAGCCAAACCTGACACTATTTACTACTTTATCTTGACAGATATATTCCAGTTTGGGGTGAAATGCAAAAGGTTTATGATGTAGTTTTATGATACATCATCCCAAGCAAGCTGGCTGCTTGCCACTATAGAGAATTCTAGTTATGAGGAGTGACTGGTCTAAAATTATGGCTAATGAAATTATAGCCTAGATTTATCAGCATCCGATAATGATAGACACATATTTGTTTGTTTGTTTATAACAGTCTGCAATTTTAGAAGTATCTTGTATCTTTGACATTTCTTTTTTTTTTTTTTTTGAGACAGAATCTCACTCTGTCGCCCAGGCTGGAGTGCAGTGGCACTGTCACCTCATTGCAACCTCTGCCTCCTGGGTTCAAGCGATTCTCATGCCTCAGCCTTTCAAGCGGCTGGGATTACAGATGCCTGCCACCACACCTGGCTAATTTTTGTATTTTTAGTGGAAGTGAAGTTTCACCATGTGGGCCAGGCTATTATCGAACTCCTGACCTCAAGTGATCCACCTGCCTCAGCCTCCTAGAGTACTGGGATTACAGGCGTGAGCCACTGGTATCTTGAATATTTTTTTCTCTTCATTTTTATGATCTTTGAATTATTTATTTTATTATTCTTTTTGGAGCAAATATGTTGAAACTCTGATTTAATTTTTAGATGATCCCGAGTGTTCAAATGGATGTGCCCTCTGACCTATGTATAAATTATATTACATGGTGACTAAAAATAGAACTAACTCCAAAAGTGACCTAAGATCTTATTTTTTTCCAGAGGTGGTTGTTTCTTCTCCTTCTCCTCCTCCTCCTCCTTCTTCTCCTCCTTCTCCTCCTTCTTCTCCTCCTCCTCCTTCTTCTCCTTCTTCTCCTCCTTCTCCTTCTTCTCCTCCTTCTCCTCCTTCTTCTCCTCCTTCTCCTCCTTCTTCTCCTTCTCCTCCTTCTTCTCCTTCTCCTCCTTCTTCTCCTTCTCCTCCTTCTTCTCCTTCTCCTCCTTCTTCTCCTTCTCCTCCTTCTTCTCCTTCCTTCCCTTCCTTCCCTTCCTTCCTCCTCTCCTCCTCCTCCTCCTTCTTCTCCTTCCTTCCCTTCCTTCCCTTCCTTCCTCTTCTCCTCCTCCTCCTCCTTCTTCTTTTTTGTAATAACTCAGTCCTGAGGATTTTGGGATAAACCAAAACTGACTGGGTGAAGGAGGTGATAATTTTGTACTAAATAAATTCTACAGTATCCAGGGCAGATCAGTTGTTAGCAGGAACTTCTGAAAACTCAGATCATGTTTGTCAAACAACACATACTTAAGAGCATCTCCTTTTGCCTAACTCTGTGTCAAATGTCATAGAAATATAAAAATATCTGTAAGAAAAAGAGAGGACATACAATCATGCTGGAGAAAAAATACAACTGGTAAGAACAACTAAGTGCTAAATTTTATAGTAATATGCAAATTGTAGAGTTTCAATAAAGACTGTGGATTGGGATAATTGATGGGGTTTCACCAGTGGGAATGGGGAATCAACTGAAGGGCTTTTTAACTTTGGTTCTATTCTGGATGGGGTGACTATGAAGCAAGACAAACAAACAAACAACCAGATTTATTGGTAGAAATAATTTAGACAATCTAAGGAATGATCTAAGTAGGGTCAGCTTAAGCCTTCCAGGCCAAGACCAATATAGTTACAGGATAAATTTCAAGTTCTCATTTCTATTTTATTGTGACAAAAAAAGAAGGTGTCCAACAGGTTAAATTCTGGTCTACGCTGGGCTATTGTATTAGTTTTCTTTCTTTTTTTTTGAGACGGAGTCTTGCTCTGTCGCCCAGGCTGGAGTGCAGTGGCGTGATCTCGGCTCACTGTAAACTCCGCCTCCTGGGTTCACGCCATTCTCCTGCCTCAGCCTCCCGAGTAGCTGGGACTACAGGCGCCCGCCACTACGCCCGGCTAATTTTTTTGTATTTTTAGTAGAGACAGGGTTTCACCGCGTTAACCAGGATGGTCTTGATCTCCTGACCTCGTGATCCGCCCGCCTCGGCCTCCCTAAGTGCTGGGATTACAGGCTTGAGCCACCGCGCCCGTCGTGTATTAGTTTTCTATTGCTATGTAACAGATTACTGCAAATTTGGCACCATAAGACAACATATATTCCACAGTTTCTCTGGGTCAGGAGCCTGGGCCCAGCTTAACTGGGTCCTCTGCTGAGTGTTTCAAAAAGCTGCAGTCAACATGTTGGCTAAACCACTGTCTTATCTGGAGGCTCAACTAGGAAATAATCTGCTTCTGAGCTCATTTAGGTTGTTGGCAGAATTCTGATCTTTGTGGCTGTATGACTGAGGCCCCAGGTTTTATTGGCTGTCAGACCCTAGAGACCACTCATAATTTCCCACTACATGAACCTTTACATAGGCAGTTGCAATATGGGAGTTTGTTTCTTCAAGGTTAGAAGGTCTCAACTTTGGCCTGCTAGCAGTCATACATATATGACCTTATATATACTTCAGGTATGCTAAGCTATAGATAGATCTAGATAGACACATAGAGTAACCTAATCATGGGAGTGTCATTGCATCACCTTTAGCATATTCTATTAATGAAAACTAAGTCACAGATTCTGCCTGCCCTCAAGGAAAGGAGATTAACTTATTAAGATGTCACCTTGGGCTTTGTCCACCTATCTACCAAATATTAAATTATGTATTTCTACCTTTTTTTTTTTGTACTAGTTAAGAATTCAGCACTTTAGTTGGTGATCTTAAATAATCTCTTTCTCCTCACTAGACCTCAGTGTTGGGAGACAATTCTCTATGTGTCTCTCATATTTTTGGGCATCTGGGCAAGAGGCTTTCACATCTTTGTTCTGTTTATATGCCTAATATCTCCTTCCAGGTCAGGTGACAGATTTGTTTCCTGACCAGGATGATAAATATAATTTTTTCCTTCCTGAGAAATATTAGGCAGGTTTGCTAGCATTATCCCTATAAGATTGAGGGTTTCCTAAGCTGAGGGTATCTCAACTACTGTAACACAATTCTACTGCATGTGCAGTATCTATGTAGGCCCACATCCTCATCACCATATGGTACTTGGAAACAGAGGATATCAATATGAACATGAAGCTCATGTTGCCTGCTGTGGCCTGGGTAGTAAAGTCTTTTGTTTCTGACCCCGTGGTCTCATGTCTTCTACCAGCGCATACGAAACTGTAGACAGGGTAATGCATTAGCTTGCAGGCAGGGTAAAATCTCAGACCCTTCAAAATTCTTGACATTCAATTTTTGTCTACATAATTTAAGAGATTAAGGTGAGATGATTTCTCAGGTTCTTTTCATGTTTAATCTTTGATATTCTAACTGGCTCTGTCATTTTCATCATTGTTGCAGAAGAACTCAACCATTTTTGTACTTGACCTCCTTAAAAGATCTTTGACTAAACACTCCACAATAGTCTGATTATAGTCAAGATTATTTAAAACCACCTTTTACAAATGAGGAAACGAAATTTATTTTAATTTGCTGGTACTGCTAATATAATGTATTGGCCATTTGGGAAACAAATCTGTTAGCACACTGATTTAACTGGGAGTTAGGTGCTTATCCCTCAGCTCATGTTTTTGTTATAGTTTTTTGTGTGTATCGCAGCGTTATAAAATCCCATCCTCTGCATTTCTTTAAGTTGTGATTATATATAAGTGACTGAAATGTATATATGTATCTTTTGTTCAAACTTTTCCATTTTCACATTTTATCTTATCTTATTTTATTTTATTTTTGAGGCAGTCTCGCTCTGTGGCCCAGGCTGGAGTGCAGTGGTGCAATTTCTGTCTCCTGGATTCAAGTGATTCTTGTGCCTCAGCCTCCTGAGTAGCTGGGGTTACAGGCACGCACCACCACACTGGGCTAATTTTTGTATTTTTTTTTTTTTTTTGAGACGGAGTCTTACTCTGCCACCAGGCTGGAGTGCTATGGCACGATCTTGGCTCACTGCAACATCTGACTCCCTGGTTCAAGGGATTCTCTTGCCTCAGCCTCCTGAGTAGCTGGGATTACAGGCACGAGCCACCATGCCCGGCTAATTTTTTTTGTGTTTTAGTAGAGATGGAGTTTCACTATGTTGGCCAGGATGGTCTCGATCTGACCTCGTGATCTGCCCGCCTTGGCCTCCCAAAGTGCTGGGATTACAGGCGTGAGCAACCGTGCCTGGCCCAATTTTTGTGTTTTTAGTAGAGACGAGGTTTCACCACATTGGCAAGGATGGTCTCAATCTTGAACTGCTGGCCTCAAGTGATCCACCCACCCTGGCATCCCAAAGTGCTGGGATTACACGCGTGAGCCACCGTGCCTGGCTCATTCTCACATTTTAAAACATTAAATCTTCTATTGTTAGTTACTATTTGTTAATTGACATTTTTCATTGTATTATGAAAAAATAAAGTGATTTGGCAGGAGACAGAATTTCAGTAAACAGGGTTGGAAGCCTGAGAGAGCATCCTGAAATAAACTTATAAGGCAGGTAAAGTGGACAGATATGACAAGTAGGTTTTTCAAAGAGTTAGCAAAAGACCACACAACTGCCTGGTTTTGCTATTTTGCTGTTTTCTTGAGCTACAGTTGAAGGCAATAAACTCAAAAGTAATTTTATTTCATATACAAAATTTATAGAGACTTCAGACTTTATATTTTTCACAGAAAATTATATTTGGCTTAATCCTTTAAAACTCCAACATGGAAAAATTTGAACATTCTAACATCAGAATTGGTGCCACACATGAGCATTCCATTTGTGTGTGTGTGTGATAGGTCAAACAAAAGTGAAAATGTGCCCCTACCTCCACCTAAGGGGACAGGTTTTAGGCAAAATGTTATTTATTTGCAGCCACCCGTTCTCCTCCCTTCTCAGCCTCAAATGACAATGATGACAATTAAGAAGAGAGAGTTGATTGATGGTGACAACAATAGCCACAGCAACAGCTAATATTTATTGAGTCTTTAATGTGTATCAGGCATTGTTATACGTGCTTTACTAGTGAGGCTGGAGTGCAGTGGTGCAATCTTGGCTCACTGCAATCTCTGTCTCCTGGACTCAAGCACTCCCCCCACCTCGGCCCCAAAAGTAGCTGGGACTACAGGCATGAGCCTCTACGCCTGGCTAATTTTTGTATTTTTTTTTGTAGAGACAAGGTTTCACCATGTTGCCCAGGCTGGTCTCAAACTCCTGAGCTTAAGTGATCCACTTTGCCTCCATCTCCCAAAGTGCTAGGATTACAGATATGAGCCACCATGCCCGGCCTACTAGTGTGTCATTTAAGTCTTCAAACAGTTTATGGTTAAGTGTTACTATTAAGCCTATTTTAATGAAACTGTAGCAAACTTAGTTATGTCACTTGCCCAAGCTCAGATCATTTTTAAGTAGGGCCAGAACTTTATCCCAGGGATAAATAATATTTCAGTGGACTGAGAAGTTGAATTAGGAAAAATGAACCTAATTTTGATTTTGAGAAATCTATTGAATGTTCCACTCATAATTAATTTATAACAATGAACAAAATAAGGGAAAAAATCATCACTTAAAAGACAGATATATAGGGTTGAACAGAGAGTGACAAAGAGCGAGAGCTAGAAGATTCTTTGGGGGCCCCTCTTTCCTACATCTCAGCCTCTCCGGTTCTATCAGATGAGTCCTAGCAGCATTTTCCATGCTGCACTTTTTTGTGTGTATGATTTAACCACACATTCTTCATCAAATACCACGTCACTTCTCTGCTCCCTTTGCCAGACAATTCTCCAAAGAGCTACCTATGTTTTCTATCTCTGCTTCCCTGATTTCTTCTTTCAGCTCGCTTCAGTGAAGTTTCCTGCCCAATACGCCAAAGAAATTGCTTTTACCAAAGTCATCAATGATGTCTGTGTTGTTACCTTAAGTGCATACTTCTGGTTTTTATCTTACTATACCTCTCAATATCATCTAACAAAGTCGATTATCTTTTTCTTCACAAAACACTCCTCCCTTTTTTGTAACATCACACTTGTCTGATTGGCCCTTTGTCACTGGCCCCTTTCTCAGTCTCTTTTACTGGCTTCTCTTGCATGAACAAACTCAAATCTAGTGTGATTTCTTCAACTTTGTCCCTAGCCAGTGCCTGGCCTTTGAGAGTATTCAATAAATATTTGCTGGATGTATGAATGAATCAATGGGTAGATGAATAAGTAAATTTGTGAATGAATGAAATTATATAGAAGCACATAGGTGATAAAGCTTAACTTTGCCAACAGCAATCAGAAAAGTTTTCCTTGAGAAGGTAAGAACTGACCTATCTTGAGACATGAGTCAAGATTTGTCTGGTGGCTAGGCATAGAGGCTCAGATTTATAACCCCAGCACTTTGGGAGGCCTGAGGGGGAGGAATGTTTGAGACCAGGAGTTCAAGACCTGCTGGGGCAACATAGTGAGATTCCTTCTGTAGAAAAAATTTTAAAAAATTCCCCAGGCATAACCAAGTGCTGTGGCTCACGCCTGTAATCCCAGCACTTTGGGAGGCCGAGGTGGGCAGATTACGAGGTCAGGAGATTGAGACCATCCCCGCTAACATAGTGAAACCCCGTCTCTACTAAAAATACAAAAAATTAGCTGGGCGTGGTGACACACGCCTGTAGTCCCAGCTACTCGGGAGGTTGAGGCAGGAGAATCGCTTGAACCTGGGAGGTGGAGGTTGCAGTGAACCAAGATTGCGCCACTCACTGCACTCTAGCCTGGGGTGACAGAGCGAGACTCTCTCTCAGAAAAAAAAAAAAAAAAAAAAAAAACATTACCCAGGCATGGTGGTGCCCATCCATAGTCCTAGCTACTAAAGAGGTTGAGGCAGTAGGATCGCTTGGGCCCAGGAATTGTGAGCCGTGATTATGCCATTGTACCCCAGCCTGGGTGACAGAGTCAGACCCTGTCTCTAAAATAAAAAAAAAAAAAAAAGATTTGTTTGGTGAACAAATAAGGCATTCCAGAAATGAATATTCTTAGAAAATTAACTTACAGCCTACCATTTCTTAGGAAGCTATGGGAGAATGTACCATTCCAGAAGGAGAAAACTGAGAAAGAGAAGAATGAGCTTCAGGATACCCAACACAAGTGAGAGAAAAGGGAATATCATGGAAGAATGATAGAGGGATGCTGTGATGATGGCTAGGCAGCAGGCCTAGAGTTGAGTAGTCCAGTTTTGGTGGGAAAGTCAGAGCACCACAAGGAAATGAAATTAGTATAATGCACTTCTACCAGTGACATTAAGTCTGCTAGATACCCAGAAACCCAGGTAATGTAGGTACATATTAAGTAAACTAAAAAGTTATACAAAAAGAAAAAAAGCATCATGGCTTAGGTTCGAAAGTATTTAACATAGTCATTATGATGCAATACTGAATATTTTATTAAAATTAAGTTTTATCTTTATAAGAAGGATGAAAGAAAGAGAAAAATCTGTACTTTGGGGAGGGATAAGCATGAAAGGAAGCTAAGTTCTCATGTTCTGCAGAGGAAATTTAATAAATGACTAAAATTTAAAAATTATCAATTAGCATTATAAATATATTAATTACAGATAAGGAGTTAAATCTTAAAATTAAAAGCCAGAATAGTTGGAAGTGGTTGCCCCTATGGAAGAGAAAGAAAAGGGGAGGGATCAATTGATTACTGCATTTCAGAATAAACCATGTAGAAATATTTTGCTTTAAAATATATGTTAAAAAGAATAAAATTAGGCAGAAGAGAGATAAAACAACATAATTAAACAATTCAGTTTTCAACATTCATTTCTGAGTGTGGTGCCAAAACTCTTGTTTCAATGTGGGAGAGTTTTAAAAAGGATTGGTGAAGAAGTTGAGGGCTTTGTATTTAATTCAACTTCATAAAAATAATCCTCTGTCAATTGATGTAATCTCAGAATTCCTTCTTAGAAGGTGAGGATGGGACCACAGGCAGACCTAACTGGCTGCCTATTATCTTTTAAGGAAATTACTTTCTAAGCTCCTATGCTCCTGAACAAGAAACAGCACACAAACCAGCGCTAGAGCAAAGGACAAAATTCCATGAACACTATGTTTTCTCCAGTCCAGAGCATGGGTCGCTATGCAACCGTTGACATTTCCTGACCACAACTAGACTTCTGGTATAATTCAGGAAGCTGGGTCATTATCCTAACCTTCAGAATGAGTAATAAAACATCTAATTTTCTAAATATGATGTTGTTAGTCTTGGGTAAAGCTGGTTTCTCTGGCTTCTTGGTCTATTTTTAGTACTTTTTCTAAATTCAGAAAATGTGAAACTCTTCAAGACAAAAACTTTTGTCTGTGACACTGTAAATTATTTTATTAACAGATTCTGGGCAAATCCTAAAATAATTCTAAAAATAACACTGAAAAATGTTACAAATAATTTTTGTACATATTTTACTTCACAGATGTAGATTCTTGCCCTTGGACTCCATTATTCTTTAAGTATTTTCCATGTTTCTAGACAACGTTTATGGTCCTTTGAACTCTTCTAAAGTAGAAATTTGTTTACAGCAAGAATAGAGTAGTATAAAAACAGGTTGCAATGTATTGCTTTCACAAGTGATACACTTATCAGGATGCTGCTCCAGCATCACAAAAGCTTATCAAAATGATTGTAAAATGTAATTTTAAATAATGTTTTGAACAACGTTGACCATATGTGATGGTTAATATTGAGTGTCAACCTGATTGGAGTGAGGATGCAAAGTATTGTTCCTGGGTGTGTGTGTGAGGGTGTTGCCAAAGGAGATTATCACTTTAGTCAGCGGACTAGGAGAGGCAGACCCACCCTCATTCTGGGTGGGCACCATCTAGTCAGCTGCCAGTGCAGCTAGGATAAACGTAGGCAGAGGAACATGGAAGGACTAGACTGGCTGAGTCTTCTGGCCTCCATCTTTCTCCTGTGCTGGATGCTTCCTGTCTTTGAAATTAGACTCCAAGTTCTTCAGCTTTTGGAATCTTCGACCTACACCAGTGGTTTATCAGGGGCTCTTGGGCCTTCGGCCACAGACTGAAGGCTGCACTGTTGGCTTCCCTACTTTTGAGGTTTTGGGACTTGGACTGGCTTCCTTGCTCCTCAACTTGCAGACGGCCTATTGTGGGACTTCACCTTGTGGACGTGTGAGTCAGTACTCCCTTTTTTTGAGACGGAGTCTCCCTCTATTGCCCAGGCTGGAGTGCAGTGGCACAATCTCAGCTCACTGCAACCTCCGCCTCCTGGGTTCAAGCGATTCTCCTGCCTCAGCCTCCCGAGTAGCTGGGACTACAGGTGTGCACCACCACGCCCGGCTAGTTTTTTTGGTATTTTTAGTAGAGATGGGGTTTCACCATGTTGGCCAGCTGGTCAGTACTCCTTAATAAACTCCTTTCATATACACATCTATCCCATTAGTCCTCTCCCTCTAGAGAACCTGATTAATACATCACACCATTTAACAATTGCTCCCTGATTCTGTTTTAAAATATGAGCTGTGGATTTTGTTTTCTTTCTTTCTTTTCTTTTGGCTGGGGTTGGGGAGAGATGTTGGATGAGCTGTAGATTTTCTTATAAGATACTACTCAATATATATTTTTCAGTATAATGAGGTATTTGTTGTACTAGTTCCCTGATGCAGAGCCTGCAGATAAAAAGCTGTATCTGTAGCTGTCTGAGCAGCATGTGACTTAGTACCCAGTTTCAAAATGCCTGGGTTCAAATCCCATCTCTAATACTTGTAAACTCTGTGACCTCAGGCAAATTTCTTAACCTCTCTGTGACTCAGTTTTATCATTGTAAAATGGAGGGATTAAAAGTACTAATGTCATTATGCTGTTATGAGGATAAAAATTGGAACCGCAGCTGGCACATCGTAAGAATCATATGAATTTTAGCTTTATAAATTTAGTCATTATTATTGGAAAGTGGGGTTGATTTGTAGACATCTTTGACTCCCTTAGTCTCAGCTGTTGGGGGGAAGCAAAAGCTACCTCCCATGCTTCAACTTGCAAACATGCTGTAAGCTGCCAGTTTCTGCCTCAGTATATGCTCAGGCTTCTTTAGAATGTAGTTTCCTATGCAGCCCTCTGAAGGGAAAGCTGAGAAAATGTACACGGGAAAAGGGAAGTAGTAATCACTTTGACAAATTAATTAAAGTCAAATGTTAAAGAAAACCAAACACGTCGAGGCACGGTGGCTTACACCTGTAATCCTAGCACTTTGGGAGGCCAAGGCGGGTGGATCACCTGAGGTCAGGAGCTTGAGACCAGCCTGGCCAACATGGCAAAACCCCATCTCTACTAAAATTACAAATATTAACTGGGCATGGTGGCGGGTGTCTGTAATCACAGCTACTCAAGAGGCTGAGGCAGGAGAATCACTTGAAGCTAGGGGGCAGAGAGTGTAGTGAGCCAAGATTGCGTTATTGCCCTCCAGACTGGGCAATACAGTGAGACTCCCTCTCAAAAAAAAAAAAAAAAAAAAAGAAGGAAACCAAGTACTTGATTCTTGCCTTCAAATTTGGAGACAAAAGATTTAGACACCCATATCATTCAGCTGCAAACATCAGAACACACAGCTAACGGTGGTTTAAGCAATAACGATCTTTGTTATCTTGTTTAATCAGCAGTCAGGAGGCAGGTAGTTCCCGGTTATGGGCAGTCTGAATGAACTCAACAACAAGATACAGGATGTTCTCTCTTTTGGCTTTGGCAAGTTTAATTATTCTGCAACACGGCTCCTGTAGTTTTAAGCATCATATCCCCAACCTTGGCATTCCAAGCAGGAATAAGGGGACAAGTTGGAGGAAAAAGGAGTTTCTTTCTTTCTTTTTTTTTTTTTTTTTTTGAGACGGAGTCTCGCTCTGTCGCCCAGGCTGGAGTGCAGTGGCGCGATCTCGGCTCACTGCAAGCTCCGCCTCCCGGGTTCACGCCATTCTCCTGCCTCAGCCTCCCGAGTAGCTGGGACTACAGGCGTCCGCTACCACGCCTGGCTAATTTTTTGTATTTTTAGTAGAGACGGGGTTTCACCGTGTTAGCCAGGATGGTCTCGATCTCCTGACCTCGTGATCCGCCCGCCTCGGCCTCCCAAAGTGCTGGGATTACAGGCGTGAGCCACTGCGCCCGGCGAGTTTCTTTCTTACTTGGGAGGAAAAGTTTTCCTAGAAACCTTCCGGTAAATTCTGTTTTAAATTTAATTGCAAGAAAAGGGTCCCATGGCCATGGCTAGCTTCATTGAAAATTGGGAAAGTAAATGGAAAAATGCAGTGGAATCGACATGATTGGCTTATTAGCAGTCAGGATTGATTAGGTGTGTCTGAACTCATCATCGTCCCTAATAAAACTGGTGTTCTGCAGGTAAGGAGGGCAACAGCTGTCATGTGGGCAAATGACCTTTCTGTCACAGAGCCTGGAACAATTAGGGAACTATACACAGAAATTACACTGAAGTAGATATTCAATTGATAAAATGGGGAATAACCTTTAGGCAGCTGTATTAGTCTATTCTTGCATTGCTATAAAGCACTACCTGAGGCTGGGTAATTTATAAAGAAAAGGGTTTAATTGGCTCACAGTTCTGCAGGCTGTATAGGAGGCATGGCTGGGGAGGCCTCTGGAAATTTACAATCATGGCAAAAGGCAAAAAGGAAGGAGGCACGTCTTACATGGCCAGAGCAGGAGGAAGCAAGAGAAGCGGGAGTTACTACACACTTTTAAACGACCAGATCTCATGGGAACTCACTCAGTATCATGAGAACAGCAAGGGCGAAATCTGTCCCATGATCCAGTCACCTCCCATCAGGCCCCTGCTCCAACACTGGAGATTACAATTCGGCAGGAGATTTGGGTGGGGACCCAAATCCAAACCGTATCAGCAGCGTAGGAAACACAAAGGCAAACAGAATATTGTGGAATCACATGGAAGACAACGTGGAGCAAATAAGACTTGCATTTAGTCTTAAATAATTAAACTAGGCTACTGCTAGAGGATCCGGTCAAGCCTCAAATGTCCCTGTGCCTTCTGAACATTTGGATATGGTATTCTGTATTCTCAGTGAATGCTGCATCTTTCCACGCAGTAGAGTAAACCAGAATTCTGTGGTCATCCTTGACTGCTCCTTCATCTCCCACATCCAGTCAGTACCTACCTTCTCTCTCTCTCTCTTTTTGTTATTTTTTTAGAAGGGGTCCTGCAGTGTCACCCAGGCTGAGTGTAGTCATGCATTCGCAGCCTACTGCAGCCTCAACTTTTGGGTCTCAGGACATCCTTTCACCTCAATGTCCTGAGTAGCTGGGATCACAGGCACATGGCACCATACCCAGCTAATTTAAAAAATCTTTTGTAGAAGTGGGGGTCTCACTATGTTGCCCAGGTTGGTCTCGAACTCCTAGGCTCAAGCAGTTCTCCCACCTTGGCCTCCCAAAATGCTGGGATTATAGGCATGAGCCATTGCACCTAGCTGAGTACCAACCTTAAAAAAAGAGGCTTATGGCCGGGTGCGGTGGCTCACACCTGTAATCCCAGCACCCTGGAAGGCCGAGGCGGGCAGATCACAAGGTCAGGAGGTCGAGACCATCCCGGCTAACGTGGTGAAACCCCGTCCCTACTAAAAATAGAAAAAATTAGCCAGGCGTGGTGGCGGGTGCCTGTAGTCCCAGCTACTTGGGAGGCTGAGGCAGGAGAATTGTGTGAACCTGTGAGGCGGAGCTTGCAGTGAGCCGAGATCGTGCCACTGGGCTCCAGCCTGGGCTACAGAGCAAGACTCCATCTCAAAAAAAAAAAAAAAAAAAAAAAAAAAAAAAAAAAAAGCTTATATCTTGTTTGCATTATAAGCTTCCCTGTTTGCACTGTTTTCCTCTTCAATATAACCTCCACGCTGCAGCCAGTGATACAACATAGTGATCATCCCCACTTACCTTCTTTCGACCATTCCTCAGGATCTCTCAGAGAAGGCCCAATACTTATGATCTTACCCTGTCTCATCTCTTTCTCCATCACCGTTTATTCAGTCATACTAATCTACTAGCAGTTGCCCTGATGTCACAAGTGCTCTCACACTCCACCCTAGCTCATGCTGCTCTCTCTCTACACTGAATGTAGTTTATGATAAACTCCTATTTATTCAAGATTTATGTCATGTGTCATCTAATCCTTTAGATTGGGTTAGGCCTCTTTATTCCTTGCTTCCCTATTTCCAACCATAACTCTTAGCAAAATCCTTTATTAAAAAAGAGTTTTGTTGGCCAGGCACAGCGGCTCACCCCTGTAATCCCAGCATTTTGGGAGGCTGAGGCGTGTGGATCACCTGAGGTCAGGAGTTTGAGACCAGCCTGGCCAACATAATGAAACCCCATCTCTACTAAAAATACAAAAAGTTAGCTGAGCATTGTGGTGGGCACCTGTAATCCCAGCTACTCAGGAGGCTGAGGCAGGAGAATCGCTTGAACCCGGGAGGCGGAGGTTGCAGTAAGCCGAGATTGTGCCATTTTACTCCAGCCTGGGCAACAAGAGTGAAACTCCATCTCAAAAAAAAAAAAGTGTTTTGTTGACAATTTACTATGTTTCAGATATTAAATTAGATCTAATTAGTCTAATTAGATTCCATGCAACCTCTGACTTGAGAGGAGACTTTTATAGGCTATCTCATTTAATCTACATCACATTGCACTGTAAGAATTTTACAGACAAATTGTATGTAGCATGGGATGATTGCATTTGACACAAAAAGGCTAACTGGACTGTAAGAGATCCCTACAGCAAAAGGCCATGGGAATGTTTTTCCTGATACCATACACAGGCAACCACCATTTACTTTTCAAATCAAAAGTTGTGACATTCCTGCAGGCATAATTTCTGCAGGCTACTATACAAACAATTGTTGGTCACTCCCTACAAGGCTGTTTTTAGTTGATCTTTATATTTCAAAAGACCTCCCCTAACCCCTGATTGACTGCTGAACTTTACCATTCGTTATCTCTACCAGTAGTTGGAAGGTGCTCACTTACCATAAAACGTACATTTTAACACTCACTGTGCAACTCTGCCAAATATCCTGCAGCATCTCCAACATATCAATTTGCTTGCTGCTCACCATCCATTAAAAGTTCAAACTGCTCAAAAAAAAAAAAACATGGAATAATAATAATAATGGCAAAAAGAATGATCATGACAGAGTAAGCAAATAAATTGGCTGGGAACATATGATGTCACTTACTCTATATGCTGGTTGATGGGTCACGAGAAAAATATATATAAATTTTACTGCTCAGTGGAGTAATAAATAGATTCTTCTCTCAAAAACATTACTTTTGAAACAGCCTATAACAAACCAGCACTATATGCAACAGAACTAAATATTGTGCTTACAGGAGATATAACTGAGTCAAAGAGATTGGGAACTGACCCAAGGCCAATTTCCTAGGAATCTGTAGAGCCAGAATTTAACCCCAGGTCTGCCTTGCTCTGCAGTAGATGTTTTTTTGACTATACCACACTATCTTGATATAGCACGTAACACATGCTGTTGTAATTATTACTTTTTTTTTTAACCCTTTCTTCCCTTTGGAGTTGGATTGAGGAAATTTTAAATGTTAGTATCCATATGGAAACCCAAAGGTGCATTCTTTAACATCTGATCACTCTTGTTAAAATATATCTTAATATACATCATTATTACACCATATTTATGTTTTATTGCTATAGAATTAGAAAGACTATCTGGACCTAGTCCAGGAAGTAGGACCATAGCCAATAAGAGCAGAGGAGAGTTTCTGTGCAGGCCTGATAAAAAGGCTTAGTATTTTGGGCTACTTGACACCCGAGTTGTCAGTTATATCTTTCAGTTGTAATTGGTATATTGAACTGAACCAACTTACAGGATGTAATCCTAATTTATCTTCAATTAATTTATTAATTTACCTTCAATTGTCCCATTAGATCCCTTTCCATGAATGAAATTTTGGTTGCATTACGATATTTCTGGCCACTTGCAGGTAATCCAGTTCAGAAATCAAATGTCTATTTCTATTTAACAGTACTCATTCCGAACTTCGTTTAAAATGAGGGTTCTCCTGTCTCTAGCTAGTTTGTTGTAGGCAGGAAGGCTAATGTCGGAAAGAGATACATTGTTGTCTAATTTTATCTTTTCTTATGTAATATCTCTACTCTTCCATTACTCAGCTACATAACTGGGGTTTTAGACCCCAGGTGGAGGGTGCTAAAGCAGGGTGAGGAAAGAAACAGCAGTAAAGAAAACAGAAAAGTTTTCATTACTGATTAATACTCTCAAAGCTTCAAGGCTAACCGTATGAATTTCTGGGATGAGTAGTTTTTGTTTTCGTCTTTTAAGTATTTTTGTATGTAACATACCATAAAATGTATCGTTTTAGGTATATAATTGAATGGTTTTTATGTTCATAGAGTTGTGCATCACTCCTATTTAATTCCAGAACATTCTCATCTTCCCCCAAAATAAACTCCATATGTGTTAGCAGCCATTCCTCATTATCCCCTCTCACAGCTCCAGGCAGCCATTCCTCTACTTTCTGTCTATGGATTTGCCTATTCTAGACATTTCATATAGATGGAATCATCCAGTATTTGTCTTTTTGTGTCTGGCTTCTTTCACTTAGCATAATGTTTTCAAGGTTTCAAGGTTTATCTATATCTAAGGCATGTATCAGAACATTCCTTTGTATTGCTGAATAATATTTCATTGTATGGATTTGCCACAGTGTTTATTCATTCATTCACTGATGGACATTCGGATTGTTTCCACTTTTGGGTTCTTATGAATAACAGGGCTATGAACATTTGTGTGCAAGTTTTTGTGTGGACATATATTTTCACTTCTGTTGGATATACTTCTTAATGTGGAATTGCTGGGTCATATGGTAACTTTGTGTTTAACTTTTTTTTTTTTTGAGATGGAGTCTTGCTCTGTTGCCAGGCTGGAGTGCAGTGGTGCGATTTTGGCTCACTGCAACCTCCACCTCCTGGGTTCGAGCGATTCTCATGCCTCAGCCTCCCGAGTAGATGGGATTACAAGCACACACCACCACACCCAGCTAATTTGTGTATTTTTAGTAGAGATGGGGTTTCACCATGTTGGCCAGGCTGGTCTCGAACTCCTGACCTCGTGATCCACCCACCTTGGCCTCCCAAAGTGCTGGGATTATAGGCGTGAGCCACCGCGCCCAGCCTATGTTTAACATTTTGAAGAACTATCAGTCTGTGTGTAAATTCCATAAGCAATTACAATTTCATTAACAATTACAATTTTATTAGCAATGCATTAAAATTTTCATTTATTTACATCCTCACCAGTACTTGTCATTATATATGTATCAATATATATTTATTCATTTATTTTAGCCATCCTAGTGGATGTGAAATAGTTTTGATCTGCATTTCCGAAATGACTAATAATGTTGAGCATCATTTCACATGGTTGTTGGCCATTCATCTACCTTCTTTAGAGGACTGTCTATTCAGATCCTTTGCCTACTTTGAAATCAGATTGTCTTCTTCTTCTTGAGTTGTAAGAGTTCTTTATATACACTGAATACAAGTCCTTTATCAGGGATATGAGTTACAAATATTTTCTTCTATTTCTCCTCAAAGGTTTATTATGAAAAAATGCCAAACATTCCCAAAAAGTTGAAAAAATATTACAATAAACATCCACATACCCACCACCTAGGTTCCACAATGCTTGACATTTGCCATTTGCTTTTACTTCTTGTCTATTTGAAAGTGAAATGTGGACATTATGACACCTCATTGCTGCAGATTTCAGTGTGATTCTCCTAAAAAAAAGATTTTTTTTTTTTGATGGAGTCTCACTCTGTTGCCCAGGCTGGAGTGCAGTGGTGTGATCTCAGCTCACTGCAAACTCCGCCTCCAGGGTTCAAATGATTCTTCTGCCTTAGCCTCCCAAGTAGTTGGGACTACAGGTGTGCACCACCATGCCCGGCTAATTTTTTCAATTTTTAGTAGAGACAGAGTTTCACCATATTGGCCAGGCTGATGTCAGGCTGGTCATCAGGCCAAGGTCAGGCTGATGTCAAACTCCTGACCTTGACCCTGTGATCTGCCCACCTCGGCCTCCCAAAGTGCTGGGATTACAGGCATGAGCCACCGCACCCGGCCAAAATAAGATGTTTTCTTTTTTATTTGTTAATTTTTTTTGAGATGGAGTTTCGCTCTTGTGCCCAGGCTGAAGTGCAATGGCGCGATCTTGGTTCACTGCAATCTCTGTCTCTCCGGTTCAAGTGATTCTCCTGCTTCAGCCTCCCGAGTACCGAGTAGCTGGGATTACAGGCACGTGCCACCACCCCAGCTAATTTTGTATTTTTAGTAGAGAAGGGGTTTCTCCATGTCAATCAGGCTGGTCTTGAACTCCCAACCTCAGGTGATTCACCCACCTTGGCCTCCCAAAGTGCTGGGATTACAGGCATGAGCCACCATGCCCAGCCAAGATGTTTTCTTACATAACTTTAATATAATGATCAAACATAAAAATTGAATATAAAGTTCAATCTATATTTATATTGCACAATTATTTCCAAAATGATTTTATTCTGAACCAGAACTCAATCAAGTTTCAGACATTGCACTTGGCGTTTATATCTATTTAATCTCTTTTAATCCAAGAATAGTCCCTTGTCATTTTTCTTGATATTAAATTTTCAAAAAGACTAGACCAGTTGTCTTCTAAAATTCCCCACAGTCTGGATTTGGCCAATTCTTTTCTTGTGTCATTTAACATCATCCTCTATTTCTTGAATTGGCTGTAAATTTGAAGTTAGTTCTGAAGGCTTTATTAAATTTTGGATAAACATTCTGAGCAAGAAGAGTTCATAAGTGATTGCTGAGTAATATGGTTTGGCTGTGTCCCCACTCAAATCTTGACTTGAATTGTATCTCCCAGAATTCTCACATGTTGTGGGAGGGACCCAGGGGGATGTAATTGCATCTTGGGGCCTGTCTTTCTTGTGCTGTTCTCATGATAGTGAATAAGTCTCCCGATATCTGATGGGTTTATCAGGAGTTTCCGCTTTTGCTTCTTTCTCATTTCCTCTTGCTGCTGCAATGTAAGAAGTGCCTTTCGCCTCCTGCCATGATTCTGAGGCCTCCCCAGCCGTGTGGAACTGTAAGTCCAATTAAACCTCTTTTTCTTCCCAGTCTTGGGTATTTTTTTTTTTGAGACGGAGTCTTGCTCTGTCACCCAGGCTGGAGTGCTGTGGTGTGACCTTGGCTCACTGCAACCTCCACTGCCCAGGTTCAAGTGATTCTCCTGCCTCAGCTTCCTTAGTAGTTCAGATTACAGGTGTGTGCCACCACACCCAGCTAATTTTTGTATTTTTAGTAGAGACAAGATTTCACCACGTTTGCCAGGCTGGTCTTAAAGTCCTGACCTCAGGTGATCTGCCTGCCTTGGCCTCCCAAAGTGCTGGAATTACAGGTGTAAGCCACCACGCCCAGCCTTGGGTGTATCTTTATCAGCAGCGTAAACATGGACTAATACAGTAAATTTGTACCAGGCGTAGGGTGTTTCTGAAAAGATACCCAAAAATGTGGAAGCAACTTTGGAACTGGATAACAGGCAGTGGTTGGAACAGTTTGGAGGGCTTAGAAGAAGACAAGAAAATGTGGGAAAGTTTGGAACCTCCTAGAGATTTGTTGAGTGGCTTTGACCAAAATACTGATAGTGATATGAACAATAAGGGCCAGGCTGAGGTGATCGCAGATGGAGATGAGGAACTTGTTGGAAACTGGAGCAAAGGTGACTCTTGTTATGTTTTAGCAAAGAGACTGGTGGCATTTTGCCCTTGCCTCAGAGATTTGTGGAACTTTGAACTTGAAAGAGATGATTTAGGGAATCTGGCTGAAGAAATTTCTAAGCAGAAAAGCATTCAAGAGGTGATTTGGATACTGTTAAAAGTGTTCTGTTGTAAAAGGGAAACAGTATAAAAGTTCAGAAAATTTGCAGCCTGATGATGCAGTAGAATAGAAAACCCAATTTTTTTGAGGAAAATTCAAGCTGGCTGCAGAAATTTGCATAAGTAGCAAAGAGCCTAATGTTAACCCCCAAAACCATGGGGAAAATGTCTCCAGGCATTCAGAGGGTCAGAAGACCTTCACAGCAGCCCCTCCCATCACAGACCCAGAGGCCCAGGAGGATAAAGTGGTTTCGTGGGCTGGACCCAGGGTCCCCATGCTGTGTGCAGCTAGGGACTTAGTGCCCTGTGTATCAGCCACTCCAGCCATGGCTGAAAGGAGCCAATGTACAGCTTAGGCTGTGGCTTCAGACGGTGGAAGCCCCAAGCCTTGGCATCTTCCATGTGGTGTTGAACCTGTGGGTACACAGAAGTCAAGAATTGAGGTTTAGGAAACTCTGCCTAGATTTCAGAAGATGTATGGAAATGCCTGGATACCCAGGCAAAAGTTCATGGCAGGGGTGGGGCCCTCATGGAGAACCTCTGACAGGGTAGCGTGGAAGGGAAATGCGGGGTCGGAGCCCCCACACAGAGTCCGTACTGGGGCACTGCCTAGCCACCTTCCTCCAGACCCCAGAATGGTAGATCCACTGACAGCTGGCACCATGAACCTGGAAAAGCCACACACACTTAACACCAGCCTGTGAAAGCAGCTGGGAGGGAGGCTGTACTCTGCAAAGCCACAGGGGCAGAGCTGCCCAAGATCATGGGAACCCACCTCTTGCATTAGTGTGACCTGGATGTAAGACCTGGAGTCAAAGGAGGTCATTTTGGAGCTTTAAAATTTGACAGCCCCGCTGGATTTCAGACTTGCATGGGTCCTGCAACCCCTTTATTTTGGCCAATTTCTCCCATTTGGAAGAGCTGTATTTACCAAATGCCTATACCCCCATTGTATCCATGAAGTAACTAGCTTGCTTTTGATTTTACAGGCTCATAGGCAGAAGGGACTTGCCTTGTCTCAGATGAGACTTTGGACTGTGGACTTTTGGGTTAATGCTGAAACGAGTTAAGACTTTGGGGGACTGTTGGGAAGGCATGATTGGTTTTGAAATGTGAAGACATGAGATTTGAAGGGCCAGGGGTGGAATGATATGGTTTGGCTGTGTCCCCATTCCAATCTCAACCTGAACTGTATCTCCCAGAATTCCCATGTGTTGTGAGAGGGATCCAGGGGGAGGTGATTGAATCATGGGAGCCAGTCTTTCCTGTGCCAGTCTCATGATAGTGAATAAGTGTCTCATGATCTGATGGGTTTATCAGGAGTTCCCGCTTTTGCTTCTTTCTCATTTTCTTTTGCTACTGCAATGTAAGAAGTGCTTTTCACCTCCTGCCATGATTCTGAGGCCTCCCCAGCCATGTGGAACTGTAAGTCCAATTAAACCTCTTTTTCTTCCCAGTCTTGGGTATGTCTGATAATCAGCAGCATGAAGAGGGGACTAATACACTGAATATTTTATATTTCAACCCCTCAGAAATACATATTATTAGATGATGCTAAATTTAATCACTTGATTAAGGTAGTGATCTCTTCATTATAAAGGTGAATTTTTTCATTTTAATAAGCAAATAATCTGCAGGGTGCTGTATAAGTATACTGTTACCCAAAACCATTTTCCCTAAAGATTTTGGCAGTTATTAATGATTATTGCATGTATCAATTATTTTATGGTGAGTTACAGATTGAGGATTTTTTACTTTTTTTTTTTTTTGAGATGGTGTCTTGCTTTGTCGCCCACGCCGGAGTGCAGTGGTGTGATCTCGGCTCACTACAACCTCCACCTCCCGGGTTCAAGTGATTCTCCCACCTCCGCCTCCCGAGTAGCTGGGATTACAGGCACCCACCATCACGCCTGGCTAATTTTTGTATTTTTGTAGAAATGGTGTTTTACCATGTTGGCCAGGCTGATCTTGAACTCCTGACCTCAGGTAACCTTGGCCTACCAAAGTGCTGGGATTATAGGCGTGAGCCACCGTGCCCAGACAACGATTTTTCTACTTTTATAATTATTCTACACTTCTTAGTTAGTAGTCTTCTGTAAAAAAGCGTTTTCCTTACACTTAAAAAGTCAGAGTGTGGGCCAGGCACGGTGGCTCAGACCTGTAATCCCAGTACTTTGGGAGGCCAAGGTGGGGGGATCACAAGGTCAGGAGTTTGAGACCAGTGTGGCCAACATAGATAGTGAAACCTGTCTCTACTAAAAATACAAAAATTAGCCAGGCATGGTGGCATGTGCCTGTAGTCCCAGCTACTCAGGAGGCTGAGGCAGGAGAATCGCTTGAACCTGGGAGGTGGAGGTTGCAGTGAGCCAAGACCACGCCATTGTACCCTAGACTGGTGACAGAGAGAGACTCCATCTCAAAAAAAAAAAAAAAAGGCAGGATGAATATCTAATTATTTTGGTTTAACTTTGAACTTTCAGAAAGAATGAGTTGGCAAAGTACTAAAGTAGATCTGCCATTCAATTCAGCAGTCCCACTACTTGACATCTACCCAAACGAAAAATAGTCATTATATCAAAAAGACACTTACATGTGTATGCTTATCACAGCACAATTCACAATTGCAAAGATATGCAACCAACCTAAGTGCCCATCACCTGATGGGTGGATAAAGAAAATGCGGTATATATATACTATGGTATACTACCCAGCCATAAAAAAGAATGAAATAATGTCTTTTGCAGCAACTTGGATAGAGCTGGACGCCATTATTCTAAGTGAGGTAACTCAGGATTGGAAAACCAAATACCACATGTGTTCACTTATAAGTGGAAGCTAAACTATGGGTAAGCAAAGGCACACAGAGTGATATAATAAATTTTAGGGACTCGGGAGAGGTGGAAGGGAGTGAGGGATAAAAAAGTACACATGTGTACAATGTACACTACTTGGGTGATAGGTACAGTAAAATCGCAGAGTACACCTCTATACAATTCATGCATATAACAAAAAACCACTTCTACCCCAAAAACTATTGAAATAAAAAATATACAAAATAAAAGAAAAAGAAAAAAATAGTTGGTATAATAATCACCACCAGTGGTTATAATTGAACTTCTCTCTTCTTCCTCTCTCTTTTTCTTTCTTTTTTAAAAATTTTTATATAGAGAAAGGGTCTCACTATGTCGCCCAGGCTGATTTTGAACTCCTGGGCTCAATCAAACCTCCTGCCTTGGTTTCCCAGAATGCTGGGTTTACAGGCATGAGCAACCACACCCGACCTTACTCTCTTTTTCTTCCCGCAATTAATTTCACCTATGCTTACTTATAGGTGAAATTATAGGCTCAAAATTTCCCAAATTTGGTATATAAGCCCTTCTCAAGCTGTATTCTTTTGAAATGAACTCATTGATATTTAAAGCCTCCTTTGTCTCTGGCATAAAATATCCAAGACTGATTTTATATGCTTCCTTCTCCAGACTTGAAATCCATCAATCTTGAAGAAGACTAGGTTCTTTTTAATGAGGAGTAACAGGTAGAAACCAATATTTGGGCATCAGTTGCTTTAGTTGTTACTAGAATGTCATTGCTTCCTAACTTTTTCATGTGCGTGTGTTTTTTTCTCCACAATCCAACATTCAGCATGATTACTTAATACCTGCCCAATCTTTGGAACACTCAAATCAATTGTTCTATACTCTAACTAAAAATACAGTTTAAAAATATTTACTGTCTCCTGTAAGGATTTTCTAAATTAAGAAAGGAAAAAAATGTACATTGTATATAATAAAATGCAATTAGTTTCAAATATGATTACATTTCTAGTTAGCAAAATTAATCTTTTTAATTGTTTCAGTACTTCTGTTAAAGCTACAAAGTTGTATTCAGTGTTGGAGGAAAGAATGGAAATCCTCATTGCTTTTTTAACTCCATACATGCTTATAATTTGGAGTTGTACAATTTTTCAGACTGTTGGTCACTTGTTCAGCAAGATACATGGCTCTGTAAGAGGCCATCGGAGACAGATAATGTTGAGAGCAGGCCTGGTGCTCAGATGCTCTGAGTCTCCTGGAGCTCACTGACTAATTTGGTGGTTTCATCAAGTTTCCTTCAGCTGAATACTTGAGCATGTTTAGTCAAAACTTTCACCTGGAGTGCTATTATTCCACTGCACTCCGTGCCATGAACCTGTCTTGATTATTCAGAGTCTAAACAACCTGGATCAATTTTGATAACCTCCATGTCTTTTGCTATGTCACATGTCCTATTCTGGCCTTCATCTTTAAGTGATGGCTTCTCCAACTCTTGGAAAATTCTAGAATGCCTTTTGCTTAGAACATTCACTAAATTATTTATACAGCATATGGGTAATCTTGGCATGTGGTCAAATATCATGGATACTAAGAGCACTTGAAAGAATGTTTTCTCTCATAAATCCAGAAGACTATGTCAAAATTACTCTTGTTGAGATTTGCAAAGATGGCATCAGTATGTGCTTTATAAAAACAGAATATCACTAGATTATCACTTTTTTTCCTGCTATCTTCTTGCACGTTATTCACTCCAGACTGAAATCCTTCAGTTTTCATTTCCTATCTTCACAGAGCAGTAGCCTCGTTCTCCCACTACAAGATTAACAGAACAGAAAAGTCCCATCTGGTTCTTTTCCTTCAAACTCTTAAGTTTTCTGGCCGGTTTTCCTCCAAATTCCTTAACGATGTGTTCAATCTGCTCCTATTATTTTTCTAAATTATTGCTTCTAAATTTATCTTCAAGAATATCTTTGTCATTTTACATTAAATTAAATTAAATTTGCTTAGTTTGTTTTCCTTACTACAATTTTTAAAGGTATTGACATCAGTATCTTTATTATCTTGTATCCTCCCTGGTCTGCTGAGTGTTCTTTTATGTTTCTGCTTTTGAGTTCTTTGCAAGTTTGCCATGAAGTCTACCCTCTGCTTCAGGCTCTATATTCTTTGGCTAAGAGCTTTTATCTCTGTTTGCAATAGCATCTTGCAGCTTTATAATAAATGTTCTCTGATTTGTTGTAAACCAAACATTTAGTACACGTTAATTTGAAGTTATCCTTTAGTTCCTCTGTAAGTCATTCTTCTTGATCGTCTCTTGTTTGGTACTAAAATCCAGAGGGTATTTAATAATTATGGTGTAATTAGGAACAATAAAATCAGTCACAGGAAACGAACAGAAATAAACAGAAAATAGGGTCCTTTCTTTGCAATGTACTCATCTGTTAATTCAAAGCTTCTAGAAAGGGTTCTGTTCTCATTTCTCTGCGGAGGAGCTCCCAAGAGGTTTCTCAGGAGCATCAAGTCTCACAGGAGCCTGACACAAAAGGTCTCTCCAGGCTCGTTATGCACACACGCTTGTTCTCCTTTCTTTTTATGCCCCTGTACTTCTCTCCACTCCTCCCCCACCCCTCTTCTTCCCCTGGAACTTGTTTTTTAGTTTTTTCTTTTTCATTCACCAGTATATTTGCAATTTTTTAATTAAATAGATAAATTTAATTTTACTTTGAAGCATTTCTTTTCTTTTCTTTTTCTTTTTTGTTTTTTGAGATGGAGTCCCACTCTGTCAACCAGGCTGAAGTGCAAAGGCACAGTCTCAGCTCACTGCAACCTCCAACTCCCGGGTTCAAGCAATTCTCTTGCTTCAGCCTCCTGAGTAGCTGGGATTACAGGTGACCGCTGCCATGCCCAGCTAATTTTTTTGTATTTTTAGTAGAGATGGGGTTTCGCCATGTTGGTCAGGCTGGTCTTGAACTCCTGACCTCAGGTGATCCATCTGCCTCGGCCTCCCAAAGTGCTGGGATTACAGGCGTAAGCCACCACGCCCGGCCTTCTTCTTCTTTTTTTTTTTTTTAAATTTATTTTTTACTTTAAGTACTGGGATACATATGCAAAACGTGCAGGTTTGTTACATAGGTATACGTGTGCCATGGTGGTTTGCTGCACCTATCAACCCATCACCTAGGTTTTAAGCTCTGCATGCATTAGGATTTGTTCTGATATGCTCCCTCCCCTCCCACTGCTGACAGGCCCTGGTGTGTGTTTTTCCCCTCCCTGTGTCCATGTGTTCTCATTGTTCAACTCCCACTTATGAGTGAGAACTTGCAGTGTTTGGTTTTCTGTTCCTGTGTTAGTTTGTTGAGGATGATGGCTTCCAGCTTTATCCACGTCTCTGCAAAGGACATGATCTCATTCCTTTTTGTGGCTGCATAGTATTCCATGGTGTATATGTACCACATTTTCCTTATCCAGTCTATCATTGATGGGCATTTTATCATTGATGGGTTGGTTCCATGTCTTTGCTATTGTGAACAGTGCTGCAGTAAATATGTGTGCATGTATCTTTATAATAGAATGATTTATATTTCTTGGGGTATATATCCAGTAATGGGATTGCTGGGTCAAGTGGTATTTCTGGTTCTAGATCCTTAAGAAATTGCCACACTGTCTTCCACAATGGTTGAACTAATTTACATTCCCGCCAACAACGTAAAAGTGTACCTATTTCTGCAGCCTCACGAGCATCTGTTGTTTCTTGGCTGTTTAATAATTGCCATTCTGAGTGGTATGAGATGGTATCTCATTGTGGTTTTGATTTGAATTTCTGTAATGATTAGTGATGTTGAGCTTTTTTCATGTGTTTGTTGGCTGCATAAATGTTCTTTTGAGAAGTGTCTGTTCATATCCTTTGCCTACTTTTTGATGTTTTTTTTTTTTTTTCTGTAAATTTGTTTAAGTTCCTTGTAAATTCTGGATATTAGGCTTTTGTCAGATGGGTAGATTGCAAAAATTTTCTCCCATTCTGTAGGTTGCCTGTTCACTCTGATGATAGTTTCTTTTGCTGTGCAGAAGCTCTTCAGTTTAATTAGATCCCATTCATCAATTTTAGCTTTTGTTGCAATTGCTTTTGGCAATTTTTTTTTTTTTTTTTTTTTGAGATGGAGTCTTGCTCTGTCCCCAGGCTTGAGTGCAGTGGCGCGATCTCGGCTCACTGCAAGCTCCGCCTCCCGGGTTCATGCCGTTCTCCTGCCTCAGCCTCCCGACTAGCTGGGACTGCAGGCGCCCGCCACCACGCCCAGCTAATTTTTTGTATTTTTAGTAGAGATGGGGTTTCACTGTGTTAGCCAGGATGGTCTCAATCTCCTGACCTCATGAGCCACCCACTTCGGCCTCCCAAAGTGCTGGGATTATAGGCATGAGCCACCACACCTGGCCTGCTTTTGGCAATTTCATCATAAAATCTATGACCATGCCCATGTCTTGAACAGTATTGCCTAGATTTTCTTCTAGGGTTGTTATGGTTTTGGGTTTTACATTTAAGTCTTTAATCCACCTTGAGTTAATTTTTATATAAGGTGTAAGGAAGGGGTCCAGTTTCAGTTTTCTGCATATGACTAGCCAGTTTTCCCAGCACCATTAAACGGGGACTCCTTTCCCCAATGCTTGTTCTTGTCAGGTTTGTTGAAGATCAGGTGGTTCTAGATGTGTGATCATATTCCTGAGGTCTCTGTTCTGTTTCATTGGTCTATATGTCTGTTTTTGTACCAGTACTATGCTGTTTTGGTTACTGTAGCCTTGTAGCATAGTTTGAAGTCAGGTAGTGTGATGCCAGCTTTGTTCTTTTTGCTTAGTATTGTCTTGGCTATGTGGGCTCTTTTTTGTTTCCATATGAATTTTAAAGCAGTTTTTTTTCTAATTCTGTGAAGAATGTCAATGGTAGTTTGATGGGAATAGCATTGAATCTATAGATTACTTTGGTCAGTATGGCCATTTTCACAATATTGATTCCTCCTATCTATGAGTATGGAATCTTTTTTCATTTGTTTGTGTCCTCTTTTATTTCCTTGAGCGGGTGGTTTGTAGTTCTCCTTGAAGAGGTCCTTCACATTCCTTGTTAGTTGTATTCCTAGGTATTTTATTATCTTTGTAGCAATTGTGAATGGGAATTCATTTATGATTTGGCTCTCTGCTTGCTTGTCTATTGTTGGTGTATAGGAATGCTTGTGAATTTTGCACATTGGTTTTGTATCCTGAAACTCTGCTGAAGTTGCTTATCAGCTTAAGGAGTTTTTGGGCTGAGACAATAGGGTTTTCTAAATATACAATCATGTCATCTGCAAACAGAGACAATTTGACTTCCTGTCTTTTTATTTGAATACCCTTTATTTCTTTCTCTTGCCTGATTGCCCTGGCCAGAACTTCCAATACTATGTTGAATAGGAGTGGTGAGAGAGGGCATCCTTGTTTTGTGCTGGTTTTCAAAGGGAATGCATCCAGCTTTTGCCCATTCAGTATGATATTGTCTGTGGTTTTGTCATAAATAGCTCTTATTATTTTGAAATATGTTCCATCAATACCTAGTATATTGAGAATTTTTAACATGAAGTGCTGTTGAATTTTTTTTTTTTGAGATGGAGTCTTGCTCTGTTGCCCAGGCTAGAGTGCAGTGGCATGATCTCTGCTCACTGCAACCTCTGCCTCCCAAATTCAAGCGACCCCAGCCTCCCGAGTAGCTGGGATTACAGGCACCTGCCACCATGCCTGGCTAATTTTTGTATTTTTAGTAGTTTCTAAACTAAATTAAACAAGGGGTTTCATCATCTTGGCCAGGCTGGTCTTGAACTCCTGACCTTGTGATCCACCTGCCTCAGCCTCCCAAAGTGCTGGGGTTACAGGCATGAGCCACTGTGCCTGGCCAGGGATGTTGAATTGTATCAAAGGCCTTTTCTGCATCTATTGAGATAATCATGTGGTTTTTGTCATTGGTTATATTTATGTGATGGATTACGCTTATTGATTTGCGTATGTTGAACCAGCTTTGTATCCTGTGCTGCTGGATTCGGTTTGCCAGTATTTTGAGGATTTTTGCATTGATGTTCCTCAGGGATATTGGCCTGAAGTTTTCTTTTTTTGTTGTGTTCTGCCAGATTTTGGTATCAGGATAGTGTTGGCCTCATAAAATGAGTTAGAGAGGAGTCCCTTCTTTTCAATTGTTTGGAATAGTTTCTGAAGGAATGGTACCAGCTCCTCTTTGTACCTCTGGTAGAATTTGGCTGTGAATCCGTCTGGTCCTAGGCTTTTTTGGTTGGTAGGCTATTACTGCCTCAATTTCAGAACTTATTATTGGTCTATTCAGGAATTCAACTTCTTCCTGGTTTAGTTTTGGGAGGATGTACATGTCCAGGAGTGTATCCATTTGTTCTAGATTTTCTAGTTTCTATTTCTATTTGTGTAGAGGTGTTTACAGCATTCTCTGATGGTAGTTTGTGTTTCTGTGGGGTCAGTGGTGACACGCCCATTATCATTTCTTATTGGGTCTATTTGATTCTTCTCTCTTTTCTCTATTAGTCTAGCTAGTGGTCTATTTTATTAATTTTTTCAAAAATCCAGCTGCTTGATTCATTGATTTTTTTGGAAGATTTTTTTTGTCTCTATATCTTTCAGTTCTGCTCTGATCTTAGTTATTTCTTGTCTTCTCCTAGCTTTTGGATTTTTTCTTTTTTTTTTTTTTTTTTTGCTCTTGCTCCTCAAGTTCTTTTAATTGTGATGCTAGGGTGTTGATTTGAGATCTTTCTAGCTTTCTGATGTGGGCATTTAGTGCTATAAGTTTCCCTCTTAACACTGCTTTAGCTGTGTTCCAGAGATTCTGATATATTGTCTCTTTGTTCTTATTGGTTTCAAAGAACTTCTTGATTTCTGCTTTAATTTCATTATTTACCCAGGAGTCATTCAGGAGCAGGTTGTTCAATTTCCATGTAGTTGTGTGGTTTTGAATGAGTTTCTTAATCCTGAGTTCTGATTTGATTGCATTGTGGTCTGAGAGACTGTTTGTTATGATTTCAGTTCTTTAGCATTTGCTGAGGAGTGTTGTACTTCCAATTATGTGGCCAATTTTAGAGGAAGTGCCATGTGGCACTGAGAAGAATGTATATTCTGTTGTTTTGGGGTGGAGAGTTCTGTAGATATCTATTAGGTCCATTTGATCCAGAGCTGAGTTCAAGTCCTGAATATCCTTGTTAATTTTCTGTCTCATTGATCTGTCTAATAAATATTGACAGTGGGGTGTTAAAGTCTCCTACTATTATTGTGTGGGAGGTGAAGTCTCTACAGATCTCTAAGAACTTGTTTTATGAATCTAGGTGCTCCTATATTGGTTGCACATATATTTAGGATAGTTAGTTCTTCTTGTTGAATTGATCCCATTACCATTTTGTAATGCCCTTCTTTGTCTTTTTTGATCATTATTGGTTTAAAGTCTGTTTTGTCGGAGACTAGGTTTGCAACCCCTGCTTTTTTCTGCTTTACATTTGCTTGGTAAATTTTCCTCCATTCCTTTATTTTGAGCCTGTATGTGTTTTTGCATGTGAGATGGGTCTCTTGAATACAGCACACTGATAAGTCTCAACTCTATCCAACTGGCCAGTCTGTGTCTTTTAATTGGGGCATTTAGCCCATTTACATTTAAGGTTAATATTGTTATGTGTGAATTCGTTACTGTCATCATGATGCTAGCTGTTTATTTTGCACACTAGTTGATGCCGTTTCTTCATAGTGTCGTTGGTCTTTATATTTTCATGTGTTTTGCAGTGACTAGTACCAGTTTTTCCTTTCCATATTTATTGCTTCCTTCAGGAGCTCTTGCAAGGCAGGAATGGTGGTGACAAATTCCCTTAGTATTTGCTTGTCTGAAAATGATTTTTTTTTTTTTTTTTTTGAGACAGAGTTTCGCTCTTGTTGCCCAGGCTGGAGTGCAATGGTGTGATCTCAGCTCACTGCAACCTCCGCCTCCTGGATTCAAGCAATTCTCTTGCCTCAGCCTCCCAGGTAGCTGGGATTACAGGCATGAGTCACCACGCCTGGATACGAAAAAGATTTTATTTTGCCTTCACTTATGAAGCTTAGTTTGGGCAGATATGAAATTCTGGGTTGAAAATTCTTTTCTTTAAGAATGTTGAATATTGGCCCTCACTCTCTTCTGACTTGTAGGGTTTCTGCCAAGAGATCTGCTGTTAGTCTGATGGGCTTCATTTTGTAGGTGACCTGGCCTTTCTCTCTTTGTGCCCTTAACATTTTTTCCTTCATTTTGACCTTGGAGAATCTGATGATTGTGTCTTGGGGTTGATCTTCTCGTGGAGTATCTTAGCGGGTTCTCTGTATTTCCTGAATTTGAATGTTGGCCTGTCTTGCTAGCTTGGGGAAATTCTCCTGCATAATATCTTGAAGTGTGTTTTCCAACTTGGTTCCATTCTCCCCATCTCTTTCAGGTACTCCAATCAGATGTAGGTTCAGTCTTTTTACATAGTCCCTTATTTCTCAGAGGTTTTGTTCATTTCTTTTCATTCTTTTTTCTCTAATCTTATCTGCCTGCCTTATTTCAGCATGATAGTCTCCTATATCTGATATTCTTTCTTCCACTTGATCGATTCGGCTATTGATGCTTGTATATGCTTCATGAAGTTCTCGTGCTGCGTTTCTCAGCTCCATCAGGTCATTTATGTTCCTCTATAAACTGGTTATTCTAGTTATCATCTCCTCTAATGTTTTATTGAGGTTCTTATCTTCTTTGCATTGGGTTAGAACATACTCCTTTACCTCAGCAAAATTTGTTTTACTCACCTTTTGAAGCCTACTTCCGTCAATTTGTCCATCTCATCCTCTGTCCAATTCTGCGCTCTTGCTGGAGAGGTGTTGCGATCATTTGGAGAAGAGGCACTCTGGCCTTTTGGGTTTTCAGCGTTTTTTTTGATTGATTCTTTTTCATCTTCATGAGTTTTTCTAGTTTTGATCTTTGAGACTGCTGACCCTTGGATGCGATTTTTGTGGGGACTATTTTTCTTGTTGATGCTGTTCTTGTTGCTTTCAGTTTGTTTGTTTGTTTTTCTTTCAGTAGTCAGTTCCCTCTTCTGTGGGGCTGCTGCAGTTTGCTGACGGTTCACTTTGGGCCCTATTCATCTGATTCGCTCCTCCCTCTGGAAATGTCACTCAAGGAGGCTGGAGAACAGCAAAGATGGGTGCCTGCTCCTTCCTCTGGGATCCCTGACCTCGAGGGGCACTGACCTGATGCCAATAGGAATGCTCTTGTATAGGATATCTGACAGCTCCTGTTGGGGGGGTCTCACCCAGTTGGGTGGCATGGGAAGCAAGACCTGGTTAAGGAGGCACTTTGGCTATCCCTTGGTGGAGGAGGTGTACTGTGCCGGGGAGGGAGTGGGGGGAACCCGCTTGTCTGGGCTGACTGGATTACTTTTTGTAAGTCTGCTCGTCTGTGGAGACTTAAGCCACCCCTCCCCCTTAGGGGTTCAGGCCTAGGGAGTTCAGAGTTCTGTCCCTGAGCCCCTGGGTAGAATTGGAGTTCCTGCAGGGAGGCCCTGCAGCCGCAGTGCTGGCTGCCGCCCCTCCCCTAAGGAGCTCAGATGGCTTAGACTACAGACAGCTGCAGCAGTGGTCATGGCTGCCCCTCCCACTGTGAACTCAGCAGGCTTACTTAGGTCGATTTTAACCCAATGGCTGTTGAGAATCTGCATGCTTCCATTGAGACTCAAGGCCCTGGTGGCCTGGGCTCCCGAGTGGGGTCTTCCGATCTGTGGGTTGCAGTTTTCTGGAAAAAAAAGGGTTTCCCAGGCAGGCTAGCGTGCTTACCCATTGCCTCCCTTGGCTGGGGGAGCCCCTGACCCGTGTGGCTCTCAGGTAAGTCGCTGCACCATACTGTTCTTCCTTCCTCTCCGTGGGTCACGCCAGCTGCCTAGTCAGTCCTAATGACAGAACCTGGGTACCTCAGTTGCAGGTGCAGAATCCGCATGCTGTTTCAGATCTTTTGGATGGCAGCCTCCGATTCCCGCTGCTTCTATTCAGCCATCTTGAACCCACCCCTGAAGCATTTATTTTCCTTTTTTTTTTTTTTTTTGTCCTATCCGGGTGTGTGTCATGATTACTTTTTGTCATTAAAAAATTGAATCATGTCCTGAGCCGCCAATGTGTCTTCTTTTTCTCAAGAGTTCAGCAACCCCCTCACCCCCATGTTCCAAGACAGAGGGATATATATTTTAATTATGACCTCCTGGCTGGGTGCAGTGGCTCACGTCTGTAATCCCAGCCCTTTGGGAGGCCGAGGCAGGTGGATCACTTGAAGCCAGGAGTTTGAGACCAGCCTGGCCAACATGGCGAAACCCTGTCTCTACTGAAAATACAAAAATTAGCGGGGCGTGGTGGCACACGCCTGTAATCCTAGCTACTCAGGAGGCTGAGGCAGGAGAATTGCTTGAACCTGAGAGGCAGAGGTTGCAGTGAGCTGAGATCTCGCCACTGCACTCCAGCCTGGGTGACAGAGTGAGACTCTGTCTCAAAACAAAATAAAACAAACAAAAATTATGACCTCATGGCAACATTTCCAATTCTAATTTACTAATACAGATTTTTTCCTTAACTTGCTTAATTTTATAGTTGTATACCCTTTTCTCTTACATTGTAAAGCTTAATTTCTAATTACATGAACAAATTTTATTATTTGCTCTATCTTTCAAAATATAGAACGTTGTTTCAAAATTGCAATACCAGTATTCCTACCAGTAACAAATCTGTTGAGTGAAGTTGAAGGTTTATTTCCTTACTTCATCTTTAGGCTATATCCTTGGGATGAAATGTCAGAGCACCCACCCCCCTATTTTTTTTCAAAATGACTTGGGATAATTATTTCTCTTTGTGGTTAGTTCACCAATTTGACATAATTAGATGCATTCACTTTACTTTATTTTCAATTGTAGGATGTGCTTTTTAACTGTGATTGATCTTGTGAATATATAAAATCTTCACATATGTAAAAAATCAGAAATATAGTAAAAGGTATTCTCAGAAAAGTCTTATTTTCATCCTTATCTTCTACACTTCAATCTCCACATCCTTTTTTGTAAGCATTTTTAGTTTGGATTATTTGTCTAACACTTGCTTTTTGTTCCCTTCAAAATTGGGCAAATAGTATGGATTCTTATTCTCTTTTCTTTCTTACACCAACAAAATGGCATTATATACATTGCTTTGCATCTTTAGCAAAGATGTAAAACTTACTCTTTGTTTTTCTTCTAAATTTTATTTGGACAATTTCAATCATATATAGAAGTAGAATAGCTTTATGAGCCTCAATGTGCTTTTCATTCAGCTTCAAGCATTATCAATTAATGGCCAGTTTCATTTTTTTCAATCTCCCCAAACTCATCCCCATATTCTTTTAAAGCCCAAGGCAACCACTATTCTACTTTCTGTCTCTAACTACCTAATGTAAGTGCAATTATACAGTATTTGTCTTTTTGTGACTGGCTTATTTCATTTAGTGTAATGTTGTCAAGGTTAATTTATGTTATAACACATGTCAAAATTTCCTCCTTTTTAAGGCTGAATAATACTCCACTGTATGTACATACCACATTTTGCTTATTGATTCATCTCACAGTATTCACTTTGGTTGTTCCATTATTTTAGATATTTTGAATAATGCTACTATGAACATGGGTATACAAATACTCCTGTGAAACCTTGCTTTCAATTCTTTTGCATATATACCCAGACGTGGAATTGCCACATCATATGGTAATTTTATTTTTAATCTTTTCAAGAACCACCATGTTTTCCACAGTTGCTGTACCATTTTATATTGAAATGGGATAGGTCCCTTGACCCTTTCATGGGACTCATGAAAGGGTTGGCTCGTTTACTCAGCCCACAGCTCTCAAGCCCTTGTGGGAAGGGGAGCATGCAGATGAGTGAGCGCAGAGGCCAGGACAAGCACTCTGGGCAACCTGCTGGAGCAGAACTCTGTGCGGGCCCGAGGCAGCATCTAGGGGTTGCCCATGACTCCTGGAGCCCCAGAGAGCATGAGTTACAGTGTGCTCTCTTAGTTTTGCCATCCATGGATGGCTTTGAATGTTAGACAACTCAGTGGAGGGTGGAGAGTCAGTATGACAGCCTCTTGCACCTGCACCCAGGTCCTTGTCTGGTATCTAGGAGGAATCAGATCACATGAACAAATTGAAGATGATAAATGCAGAGAATTTTACTGAGCAGTGGAAGTGGCTCTCAGCAGGATGGGGAGCTGGAAAGTGGGTGGAGCAGGAAGGTGGTCTTCCCCTGGAGTTCAGCTGTCTGCCGCCAAACTTTTCTCTGAGGCCCACCATCAAGCTGCTTCTCACCAATGTCAAGCTGCTTCTTCTCTTCTCTACTTCCCTGCCATGTTGCTCTGCCACTCCACCGGTGGGGCGTGGGGTTTTTATGGGTACAGGATGCGGGATGGGGCAGGCCAAGGTGGTTTTGGAAAAGGCAACATTCATTTGGGAAAACAGGAATGCACGTTCTCACTTTGGGCCAAGGGTCCAGGCTTGAGGGTAGAGCCCTCACCAGGGATCCCATCCTTTTCTACCTGGTATTTCCCTGCCTCTTGTCCGTATCAGTATTACCACCAACTGTGTACAGGTATCCCATTTTTTCCACATCCAGCCAACATTTATTTTCTACTTTTTGCTTTTGGAAAGTAGTCAACATAATGAACATGAAGTGGCATTTTATTGTAATTTTGAATTGTATTTATCTAACGATTAGTGATGCTAAGCATCTTTTAATGTGCTCATTGGCTTTCTAAAAATTTTTTATTTTTATCTTTTTAGACAGAGTCTCACTCAGTCTGTTGCCACAAGGCTGGAGGGCAGTGGTGTGATCTCTGCTCACTGCAACCTCCATCTCTCGGGTTTAATCGATTCTCCCACCTCAGCCTCCTGAGTAGTTGGGACCACAGGCACCCACCAAAACGCCCATCTAATTTTTGTATTTTTAGTAGAGATGGTGTTTCACTATGCTGGCCAGGCTGGTCTTGAACTCCTGACCTCAAGTGATCCACCCACCTCGGCCTCCCAAAGTGCTGGGATTACAGGCATGAGCCACTGTGCCCAGCTTCACTGGGCACATTGATAGGCATTTGTGTGTCTTTGGAAAAATGCCTATTCAAGTCCTTTGTCTATTTTTGAATTAGATTGGTTGTTTTATTGTTGTTGAGTTTTAGGGGTTCACCGTATATTCTGGATATCAGTACCTTATCAGGCACCTGAGTTGCAAATATTTTCTGTCATCCTATGGGTTGTCTATTTATTCTGTTGGTAGTATCTTCTGATGCACAAATTTAAAAAAATTTCATGAGGTGCAGTTTGTCTATTTTTTCTTTTGTTGCCTGTGCAAGAAAATAAACTGCCAAATCCAATGTTGTGAAGCTTTGCCCTACGCTCCAGCCCCATATTATTTTATTTTATTGTTTTGAGAGGGAGTCTTGCTGTGTCACCCAAGCTGGAGTGCAATGGTGCTATCTCAGCTCACTGCAAACTCCGCCTCCTGGATTCAAGAGATTCTCCTGCCTCAGCCTCCTGAATAGCTGAAATTACAGGTGACTGCCACCATGCCCAACTAATTTTTGTATTTTAGTAGTGATCTGCCCACCTTGGCCTCCTAAAGTGCTGGGATTACAGGCATGAGCCACTGCATCCACCTCCCATATTTTTTTTTGAAGTAAATCTCATATGTATCATTTCTATTTCATTTATAAATAGGTCAGCAAAACTCTAAAATTTAAGAATTCCTTTTCAATATTTAATGTTTATCTATCTATCCATCTATCTACCATCTATCTACCTAAAAACCACAATACCTTTATCAAACTTAGACATTAATCATTTCTTAATATGATAAAACCTCTAGCAAACATTCAAATGTCTAATTATACAGCTGACTCTGTTTGGGTACTTTAGAGTCCCTGTCACTGAAGCTCTCTCAACTGCAGTCCTTAAAATAGGGAAATACATCTGTGCTTTGATGGTGGATTCCTCCTTCCTCCAGCAACATGGAATCTGGTGAAGCCCTTAGTATCTCTTTGCTGAGGTCTGTTAGCCCCATGAGAGACCTCACTAACAGAGTCTAAGATAATCCCACACTGGCTTTTGTACACACAACCGACATCAAGTCTATAGGGAACACCCATGGACCCTTTGCTCTGGAAATTCTGAGATTTTAGGCTATCCAATGTCATATTCCCTCCTTTGGCTTCTCCTCTAGACAGTGCCTCTCTCACCCCTCAGATTTCTTGGGTGACAGCATTATTCCCTAGGGCCCCCCATACTGTAGGGACACATTATATGCTCTCCAAGTGGTTCCTATGAGCCCTCTCACTAGGCTTGAAATGAGAGTACCAGTTTATGCCTTTTATGTAAGTGAGAGGTATAGAAATATCTGCACAGACCTTATTCTGAGTTGTAGAGATGGCCTGTTTCACAGCTGTCTCTGCTGTCTGATGGCTCTTGGCTTCGTCCTCAGAAGAGATTTCCATTTTAACATCCTTTTACATACTCAACCACCCATTTGGGCAATTCAAATCTTGTTTGAGTTGAATGAACTGATATCTTTATTTTTCACAGTGGCACACAAAGGTGGCCAAATCTGAAGACTGATAAGTGTTACATTTTCTTAAATATTGCATTCTTCAACTTCTGGTTTGTGAATCCTATGAATTTGCAAATCAAGCACTTAGCATGCATTAAAGTATCTGTTAGGTGGTTTGACACTTCATTTTGCAATTCCAGCCAACTTCTCTCTTTCAAGGGAGCCTGGAGCCTGGCTGCAGTTTGTCCAGGCTTGTAGAAACTTCAGTTCTCCCATCATGTGCCTCATTCTTACACATGGAGTTTCTGATCTCAGTTTGATAGCGTTTTATGTTTGACGGAGAGGAGCACTTCCATATTTTGGCTTCTTGCATCTAAATATAAATATTTTATTTTATAAGATTATGATTACTTTCTGCAAAAATGGCTCCCAAGTGCATTGGTTACTGTTATTTCTAGGTAATTTTTGAGGTCTCCACATGGACAGGTCAAGTCCCTGGTTAGTTTTACATTCTTGTGGTATAAAGTTTAGTTTCCACAGTATATTTCTACAAGTGCTTATTAGCATTATCATCAGCTTTCTTTTCCATTCATAGAAACACTCTGAAATGTGCATTTTCTGTAATGAGAATTAGTGGTTGCTTAGAAGAATTTTTGCTTTCAGGCAAAAGCTTTTAACAGATAACCCATATGGCAAGAAAGTGCATGAAAAGAGAACTGGATTAGGACTCAGGAGACCTGAACTAAAGTTAAAGAATGCTTATAAGAAACTATAAAGCAATGCTATTATTCTAATTTTTAATGCTATTTTTAAGAGTTAAAAATCTTTTCTGCATAAGCATATTCTTTTCCAGAGTGCTCCAATATATGTATTATTGATAATTAGTACAAAGAAATAATCCCATAATTTGCCTAAGGCTTTGTAGTTTCAAAGTACTTTCATAGCTATAAAAGCCTAGAAAGTTAAAAAGTCTAATCTTTTTTTAAGAGAAAAAATGTTTATAGATCACATCAACTTAGTTGAACATTCTCCTTTTTTAAAGAATGAAAAAATAGCTAGTCATGGTGGCACTCTTCTGTAATCCCGGCTACTCAGGAGGCTGAGGCAAGAGGATTGCTTGAGCCCAGGAGTTCAAGACTAGCTCGGGCAATATAACAAGATCTCATTTAAAAGAAAAAAGTCCAATACAATATTATAGAGATATACTACATAAAAATGAAAATTATCTGTAGCTATTTTATTAACCATTGCTTATAATTTGGTATTAATTTCCACAGTATTTATTTTTCCAAACATGTATTTGTAGTGTTTTTCTCTTTTTTAAACTAAGAAAGAACCATATTATCCAAGCTGTTTTACACCTTTTGTTCCATATATCAATTGGTCTTGAATGTCTTCCCATGTTTACATTATGTCAAATTGACTTCATCTTGTAAAATCCTGTACAATATGTCATTCAGTCAATCGTTTGTTGATAGATTTTTAGATTGTTCCCAGTATGTCCATAATATGAATAATGCTGCAAGAATATTACCAGACACATATCTTTGGATCTTCTGCATGTACATCTGAAAAATAAATTCCTGTTTAGGATAGCTGTGTCAAAAACTAAGAACATTTTCAACTTGAAGATGTATTTCCAAATTGTCTTCCAAAAAAGGATGTATCAATTTTCCTTTCACCAACAATGAATAAACAGAGTTAGACAAACTAATGTTCTTAACATCTATTTCCACATGGGTAAAATGAGTGGGCTGGGCTCTATGCATTTATATTCTAATTGCTTGATTATTTCCTAAGGGCAGGTACTACGATTTGCTCAACATTAAATTCTTAGTGGGCAGAACATGGCTGGGCACATAGTAGGTCACCAATAAATATCTGCTAAATGAACTTATCTGTAAATTATTCCCAATCTCATATAGGGATATGCATCAATGGTAATGGTAATGTCAATGAAATCTCTTAGTTTTCTTTCATGGATTGCTAAATCTGAAGTAGCATGAACTGCTGGCAATTGGTAATCAGGATAGCTCCTAATTTTCTAAATTTCTTATTTAGTCTTTTTCAATTTGATAATATAGTAGGTCGAAAATAAAACTGTGCCCTAATTCTTTCATAAAGGTAGGCAAGTGATCAAGAAACTCCTTTTCTGCACTATAGTGAAGAGGTAAATAAATTCCTTATTCCAGAAGATCTTCAGGCTGCCGCACCTCCCTCTCATTGAACATTTTTCCAGACACTTATTACAACTTTTTTTTTTTTTGGAGACAGGGTTTCACTCAGTCACCCAGGCTGGAGTGCCGTGGCATGACCATGGCTCACTGCAGCCTTGACTTCCTGGGCTCAGGTGATTCTCCCACTTCAGCCTCCTCAGTAGCTGGGCCCACAGGGGTGCACCACCAAGCCTGGCTAATTTTTGTATTTTTTATAGAAATGGGTTTCACCATGTTGCTCAGGCTGGTCTTGAACTTCTGGCTTCAAGCAATCCTCCCATCTTGGCTTCCCAAAGTGCTGGGATTACAGGGGTGAGCCACAGCACCTGGCCACTTATTACAAAGATTTTAATAGAATGTCCTCTGTTCTTAGTGACAGTTTTAGGTTTTCATACCTATTCCTCTCAAAAGTAACTATAATGTCTTGGCTTTTCCTGAGAATTTCTAAGAGTATATGGTAGAAATACAAGCCAGCAATTATATTTTCTTAGCTGAACATGGGAAAAATTGTAAGAAGGGAATGTTGTGCTGGAATTGCTAGGTCAGATCAGTAATGGTAAAAAGATTTTATGACTTGGAGCTAAATATAGAGTATTTTCTTCCACTTTCAACTTTTCTCCTACCAGTGGATAAAATACAGTACATTGGGAAATGTATGACACGGGATCAGGTAGGCTTGGGTTCAAAATATTGGTTCTGCCACTCAGCAGCTCTGAGTCAGAGTATGTCCATTTCCTCACCTATAAAATGGAGAAAATTATGCTACCTACTAATGAAGATTTTTATGAAAATCCATCCTGTTCCTCCCTGAGATCTCAATGTAGTCATCATCTCCTCTAAGAAAGTATTCTTGACTCCTTTCTCCCACAAGGTAAAGTAAAATGTCTTTTGTCTGTGCAAATTGCCACCACTCCCCACCTACTTCCCACTCCACATCAGAATTCTATGCTATCACTGCATTTCTTATTGTATTAAAATTGCATCTGTATATGCCTGTCACTCCTACTAGACTGTGAGAAATTTATAACGCATATCTCTAACACTTAATAGGGAACCTGCCTATCAAAAGTATAGTCTTAGTAAATGTTTGTTGAGTGAATGAATGACATATTTCAAGTGATTGCACCATACTTAAAACATTGGAAACATCAAACAATGTGTTCTTTTTTGACTTCTATCATAAATAGGGGCCTGAAAGTTTTAGTAAAAACATTTATCTCTTGCCCATGATGCTGTAGCTAAGAAATATAAGGTTAGAACTGTTTTTTTGATTCATTCTAGGTAATTAGATACACTGATGGGCATGGTTCATGGAAGAAGTTAAGATTTAACAAACGATGAATAATGGGATGAAAATTTCTTCGAACCTTTACCCATAGCTTATGCACATGCATCCAGAAGGAAAATTAATTGTTTGACCCTTTGTTCATATTTTTTTGTAAATATAAAACTTGGCAGTGTTGATTTAGATCATCAAAGCAATGTATTGGCGATCTTTCGCATTTGTCTCAGCTGCCTTTTTTCATTGCATTACAAATGATGTTAATTCTGTGCTTAATTATGCTCAACATAGTTTATAGGCAATCCAGTGTTTATCAGTTGGACATAGCAAAAATTCTGTTGTTTTCTTTCCATCTTCCTTTTGCTTATCATTTGTTGATTTTTGAAAGCAGCTGGAGTTGTTCCATGTGAATGGAAACAATTATAAGGCTGTACAATCTTCTCTACAGAGAAATGCACTTCTCTCTAGAAACCATCTTATCAACTACAATCTTTGCTTTTTAAATAATTGATATATATTCTCATGCAAACTTTTAACCTGATCTTTGCTGTCCTCTCAGATCAAAAGAAATCTCCACTCAGATTATAGAAACAAAAACCTTTCCACCTACTCAGGATTTTCCAAAAGCCTGTGTATTTCATCCACTGAAATAGAACCTCCATCTATCCAAATTGACTACTATAGCCAGTCAGACATGTATTGATGTTTTAAGGAAATGATAAATGTTTGAGATGAGGGATATGCTAATTACCCTGATCTGATCACTATACATCATATCATTATGTATAAGTATTGTCAATTAAAAAATTTTTTTTGTTTTATTTATTTTTACTGTTTTTTTAAATGGAATGTTTCATGAATCTCCATGTCATCCTTGTGTAGGGGCCATGATAATCTCTGTATTGTTCTGAGAGTGACAGAAGGCAGCCAAATGCCTAGGCAGAAAGGGGAGGGTCCCCAGTGAAACCCCACCTCCAAGCTGAAGACAGCTTAAAGCCTGAAAGCCAAGCTACAAGTTAAATCCTCAGACTGGATTGAGAACTTGTCTTCCTGTTTGGCATGCTTTCCTCTGATTGATCCCCACCCTTCACCTATTTAATGTATATCTACCCTTTCCTAATTGGTTTTCTACACTGTCATGCCCATCTTTGAGTGGTGTCTTTGCTTTAACCTTTTTTGCATACTCACAAACCAATCAGCATGCACTTCCCATCCTCTGCCTATAAAGACCCCAGACTCAGTTGGTAGAGGAGAAGACAGCCTAACTTCAGAGAAGAGACAATCTAACTTTGGGAACCACGACCCGCCGTTTTCATCCCCTATCCGGCTCCCCTCTCTGCTGAGAGTTGTTTTCATTGCTCAGTAAAATTCTCCGCCTTCACCATCCTCTAAAAATCCATGTGACCTCATGCTTCTTGGACTCTGGACAAGAACTTGGGACCCACCGAGTATGGGCACCCAGAAAGGCTGTCATACTGGCCCTTTGCCCTCGCCAGCAGAGGGCAGCCATCCTCCGCAGTGAGGCAAGTGGCCAAATGAGCTGCTAAGACACAGCTGTTGTTGGACTGTGGATGGTGGAACTAAAAGAGCGCTGTAACACCTCCTCTGGGACTTCAGGGTTGAAAGCACCTTCACCTGGGTGCCTGCATTCCCCTTGAGGCAACACGCTTAGTCTGGCCGCGGGTTCCACACAGAGCTTGCTCCTGTGTCAGCACCCAGAGCAGCCGGCCAGATCCCGCACTCACTCGCTTACGTGCTCCCTTCTGCAAGGGGCTGAGCGTGGTGGGCCAAATACAGGGGAATGTCCCTGCCGTGAGTCTAAGGAAGGGGTCAAGAAAAATCCTGCATCAGTTCCAATTTTAGTATATGTGCTGCCGAAGTGAGCAAGAGAAAAAGTTGTTTAAAAAGTTCATGTTAATATAATGATTGGATATTTGTATCTTAGGTTCTCATATTTTCTTTTTTCTTTTTTTCAGATGGAGTTTCACTTTGTCACCCAGGCTGGAGTGCAGTGGCGTGATCTTGGCTCACTGTGACCTCTGCCTCGCAGGTTCAAGCGATTCTCCTGCCTCAGCCTCCTTAGTAGCTGGGATTACAGGCGCCCGCCACCATGCCCAGCTAATTTTTGTATTTTTAGTGGAGTTAGGGTTTCCCATGTTGGCCAGTCTGGTCTCAAACTCCTGACCTCAGGTTATCTGCCTGCCTCGGCCTCCCAAAGTGCTGGGATTACAGGGATGAGCCACAGCGCCCAGCCAGGTTCTTGTATTTTCAATTATTATGTGTATCTTAGAAGTTGAAAAGGGAGTACTTTTGTTTAATATTTACTTTATTATTTGATTTTTTAATTGTCATTTTAAATTTAAATTCAGGGGGTATATGTACAGGTTTGTTACAGGGTATATTGTGCGGTGCTGAGGTTTGGTCTTTTACTGATTCCATCACCCAGATAGTGAACATAGAACCCAAAAGGAAGTTTTTCAGCCCACCCCCCTCCTCCTTTTGGAGTCTTCATTGTTTATTGTTCTTATCTTTATGTCTGTGTGAACCCAAGATTTAGCTCCCACTTGTAAGTAAGAACATGTGATATTTGGTTTTCTGTTTCTGCATTAGTTCGCTTAGGATAATGGCCTCCAGCTGCATCCATGTTGCTGCAAAGGACATTATTCAATTTTTTTATGGCTGTATAGTAGTCCATGGTGTATATGTACCACATTTTTAAAATCCAATCCTAGGTTAATTCCATGTCTTTGCTCTTGCAAATAGTGCTGCAATGAACATATGATAGCATTTGTCTTTTGGGTAGAATGATTTATCTTCCTTTGGTATATACCCAGTAATGGAATTGCTGAGTGGAAATGGTAGTTCTATTTTTAGTTCTTTGAGAAATCTCCAGACTGCTTTCCAGAGTGGCTGAACTAATTTACATTCCCACTAAGCATTCCCTTTTCTGCACAACCTTGTCAACATCTGTTGTTTTTGGACTTTTTTTTTCTCTGTACATAGGGATGACTTTTTAATAATAGCCCTTCTGACTGGTGTAAGATGGTATGTCATTGTGCTTTTAATTTGCATCTCTCTATTATTAGTGATGATGAACATATTTTCATGTTTGTTGGCTGCTAGTTGTCTTTTTTTGAGAAGTGTCTGTTTATGTCCTTTGCCCACGTTTTAATGGGATTGTTTGCTTTTTTCTTGTTGATTTATTTAAGTTCCTTATAGATTCTGAATATTAGATCATATTTGGATGCGTAGTTTGCAAATATTTTCTCCCATTCCCTAGATTGTCTGTTTGTTCTGTTGATCATTTCTTTTTGCTGTGCAGAAGCTCTTTAGTTTAATTAAGTCCCATTTGTCTATTTTTGATTTTGATGCATTTGCTTTTGGGTTCCTCATCATAAATTTTTTGCCTAGGCCAGTGTCTAGAAGAATATTTCCTAGATTTTCCTCTAGAACTTTTGTAGTTTGAGGTCTTACATTTAAGTCGTTAATGCATCTTGAGTTAATTTTTGTATATGGTAATAGGTAGGGGTCCAATTTCATTCTTCTGCATATGGTTAACCAGTTTTCCCAACAACATTTATTGAATAAAGTGTACTTTCCTCATGGTTCATTTTTGTCAACTTTGTTGAAGATGAGCTGGTGTAGGTGTGCAGCTTTATTTCAGGGGTCTCTAAAATGTTTCATTGGTCTATGAGCTTTTGGTTAGTATTCACTTTAAAAGGATCATTTCAGTGGGCTTGACCATAAGAGATAAATGCATTAAAAAAATTTTTTTTTTCAGTGTAGGATCAAAACTACAATTGGAATATAAGTGTAAGTATTGAAAAGCAATGTAGTTATGTGATTTTCTTTCTAAGAGTTCTAAGATCAAAATATTTATGAAAAACATTTTTGGTGGCTATCACGAGTTTTTAAAGATTAACATAATTTCTGAGAGTAGTTTTGCAGGTAAAATTTAGGTCATTATAAAACATATGAGTTATGCTCTAAAATTAATAGTTATATTTATCAAGTGACTATTCTGTGTCAATTGTTTTACGTACATTACAATTATCTCATTTATTCCTTAGAGAAAAAACAAACATTTAAAAGTTGAGTGCAGTGGCTCATGCCTGTAATCCCAGCACTTTGGAAGGCCAAAGTAGGTGGATTGCTTGAACTCAGGAGCTCAAGACCAGCATGGGCAACACGATGAAACCCCATCACTACCAAAAATACAAAAAATTAGCCAGGCATGGTGGCATGTGCCTGTGTTCCCAGCTACTCAGGAGGCTGAGGTGGGAGGACTGCTTGAGCCCAGGAGGCGGAGGTTGCAGCGAGCCAAGATTGTGCCACTGCATTCCAGCCTGGGTGACAGAGTGAGATGCCATCTCAAAAAAAAAAAGAAAAAAGATGACCTGAAAGTTTGTAATTTCGTTTAGATTTAGTAGGTGGAAGGTGCAGGATTGGAAGCCGTGAAAAAATGCTCATCACTGGTCATCATGCCACATTTTAAAGGTTGCAAAATCTCTAACCAGAAAATTATAACCAGAAGTTTATAAAATCTGTCCTCTAACCCCTTAACACCACCTCCCCCAAGTCCTTAAAGACAGTCCAGTCCTCAAAAACCAGATTCTTTCAATTTCTCTAGGGTTAAAATTGCTTTTTTTCTGTAGACAAAGGAAGCAGGATCAGGAGGGAGGACCAGATGAGAAGAGAGTTTGGGCACTTAATTGTTACCACTTTGAGCAACATACTTTGAACTCTCTGAATCCTCAGTTGCTCATCTGTAGAGTGTGTATTTAATGGTATGTAGGCTCACGGGATCTGTGGCAAGGCCTAAATGAGGTCTTGGCTTGGTTCCATAAACACATATGGAACCTTTAGCAGACTCCCTGGCATGTAGTAGGTGCTCAATAAATGGCAGTTATTACTACTCTTCAGGGTCTGGGGCTCCTCCTTGAAATAATTTCTAATAATAACAATAATAATCATGGTTAGTATTTACTGAGCACTGACTGTGTACCAGAGGCTCTTCCAAACACTTTTTTTTAAACTAGAAATCAACTTTATTATTTATTTATTATTATTATACTTTAAGTTCTAGGGTACATGTGCACAACGTGCAGGTTTGTTACATATGTATACATGTGCCATGTTGGTTTGCTGCACCCATTAACTCGTCATTTACATTAGGTATTTCTCCTAATGCTATCCCTCCCCTTGCCCCCCACCCCATGACAGGCCCCCATGTGTGATGTTCCCCGCCCTGTGTCCAAGTGTTCTCATTGTTCAATTCCCACCTGTGAGTGAGAACATGTGGTGTTTGATTTTCCATCCTTGTGATAGTTTGTGCAGAATGGTGGTTTCTAGCTTCATCCATGTGCCTGCAAAGGACATGAACTCATCCTTTTTTTATGGCTGCAGTGTATTCCATGGTGTATATGTGCCACATTTTCTTTATCTAGTCTATCACTGACAGACATTTGGGTTGATTCCAAGTTTTTGCTATTGTGAATAGTGCCGCAATAAACATACGTGTGCATGTGTCTTTATAGGATTTTATTTCTCCTTCACTTATGAAGCTTAGTTTGGCTGGATATGAAATTCTGGGTTGAAAATTCTTTTCTTTAAGAATGTTGGATATTGGCCCCCACTCTCTTCTGGCTTGTAGAGTTTCTGCTGAGAGATCCGCTGTTGGTCTGATGGGCTTCCCTTTGTGGGTAACCCAACCTTTCTCTCTGGCTGCCCTTAACATTTTTTCCTTCATTTCAACCTTGATGAATCTGACAATTATATGTCTTGGGGTTGCTTTTCTCGAGGAGTATTTTTGTGGTGTTCTCTGTATTTCCTGAATTTGAATGTTGGCCTGCCTTGCTAGGTTGGGGAAGTTCTCCTGGATAATATCCTGAAGAGTGTTTTCCAACTTGGTTCCATTCTCCCCATCACTTTCAGGTATACCAATCAAATGTAGATTTGGTCTTTTCATGTAGTCCCATATTTCTTGGAGGCTTTGTTCATTTCTTTTTACTCTTTTTTCTCTGAACTTGTCTCCTCGTTTTATTTCATTCATGTGATCTTCAATCACTGATACCCTTTCTTCCACTTGATCAAATTGGCTATTGAATTTTGTGCATGTGTCACATAGTTCTCGTGCCATGATTTTCAGCTCCATCAGGTCATTTAAAGTCTTCTCTACACTGTTTATTCTAGTTAGCCATTCGTCTAATCTTTTTTCAAGGTTTTTAGCTTCCTTGCGATGGGTTCAAACATCCTCCTTTAGCTCGGAGAAGTATGTTATTACTGACTTTCTGAAGCCTACTTCTGTGAACTCATCAAAGTCATTCTCCATCCAGCTTTGTTCCATTGCTGGCAAGGAGATGCAATCCTTTGGAGGAGAAGAGGTGCTCTGGTTTTTAGAATTTTCAGCTTTTCTGCTCTGGTTTCTCCCCATCTTTGTGGTTTTATTTATCTTTGGTCTTTAATGCTGGTGACCTACAGGTGGTTTTGGTGTGGATGTCCTTTTTGTTGATGTTGATTCTATTCCTTTCTGTTTGTTAGTTCTCCTTCTGAGAGTCAGGTCCCTCAGCTGCAGGTCTGTTGGAGTTTGCTGGAGGTCCATTCCAGACCCCTGTTTGCCTGGGTATCACCAGCAGATGCTGCAGAACAGCAAATATTGCAGAACAGCATATATTGCTGCCTGATCCTTCCTCTGGAAGCTTTGTCTCAGAGGGGCACCTGCCTGTATGAGGTGTTGGCCCCTACTGGGAGGTGTCTCCCAATTAGGCTACATGGGGGTCAGGGACTCACTTGAGGAGGCAGTCTGTCTGTTCCCAGAGCTCAAACGCCATGCTGGGAGAACCACTGCTTTCTTCAGAGATGTCATACAGGAAGGTTTAAGTCTGCAGAAGTTTCTGCTGCCTTTTGTTCAGCTATGCCCTGCCCTGAGAGGTGGGGTCTACAGAGGCAGCAGACCTTGCAGAGCTGTGGTGGGCTCCACCCAGTTCAGGCTTCACCAGCCGCTTTGTTTACCTACTCAAGCCTCAGCAATGGCAGACACCCCTCCCCCTGCCAGGCTGCTGTCTCACAGGTTGATCTCAGACTGCTGCACTAGCAGTGAGCAAGGCTCCATGGGCGTGGGACCTGCTGAGCCAGGTGCGGGATATAATCTCCTGGTGTGCCATTTGCTAAGACTGTTGGAAAAGCGCAGTATTTGGGCGGGAGTGTCCTGATTTTCCAGGTGCAGTCTGTCACAGCTTCCTTTGGCTAGGAAAGGGCAATCCCCCAACCCCTTGCCCTTCCTGGGTGAGGTGATGCCCTGCCCTGCTTCAGCTCACCCTCCATGGGCTGCACCCACTCTCCAACCAGTCCCATTGAGATGAACCAGGTACCTCAGTTGGAAATGCGGAAATCACCATCTTCTGTGTTGATCACGCTGGGAGCTGCAGACTGGAGCTCTTCCTATTAGGCCATCTCTAATTGTTTCGAAATGGAAGCATATGGTTGGGCTGGTTGTTGAGTCTCAAATAAATAGTTTCTTTTAGCCCAAACACTTTCTAAAAAAATTTTATATATTTTTTGAGACAGAGTCTTTCTCTTTCACCCAGGCTGGAGTGCAGTGATGCAATCTTGACTCGCTGCCACCTCGCTTAGTTCCTTAGCTAAGGAGCTAAGACTCACTCCTTAGCCTCTTGAGTAACTGGGACCACAGGTGTGCACCACCTCATCCAGCCTAATCTTTGTATTTTTAGTAGAGATGGGGTTTTGCCATGTTGGCCAGGCTGGTCTCAAACTCCTGGCCTCATGTGATCTGCCTGCCTCGGCCTCCCAAAGTGCTGCAATTACAGGTGTGAGCCACCATGCCTAGTCTCTTCCAAACACTTTAAATGCATGTGTTTGCTTAATCCTTGAAACAACCCAAGTGGTAGTTTGTGTTTATCATCTCTCTTTTGTAAGTGACAAGATTGATATCCCGGATATGCTTACCCAAGAGCATCCCTTTACTAAGTAGAAAAGATGAGATTCAAGCTCAGAAAGTTTGGCTTCGAAACACATGCTTTTACCCTTTCCATTGTCCCAATGCTGTTTTAACCTTCCCTGGAACACTTCTGTCCTTTTTAAAAAAATTTTCTTTTCTGTGAACTCTGCAGAGAAGTATTTTGTCCTTTTTTGGCATCCATTCAACACCAAGCCCATTGCTGGACTCAATATTGACTGCAGAGAACACCGGATCATTTAATGATTATTTGATGTGATAATTGGTTGGTTGATTAATAATTTCCAATATAGTGAGTGATCAACAAACACTGGATAAGCAGTTATGAGATGCTAGCCATGTGGCCCAGCATTGCAGCAACAAAGATAAGGTTAACAGACAATTACAGTACCGTGTGATGAGCCCATAGACAGACATGTTCTGAGGGCAATATAAGTACTTAACTATGCCTCTGGAAGGAGACTGCCAGGTACTTGTACCAAAGTTAGTCTGTTTATACTTGCCCTTTCTCTGATGGCTGGACAGATGCAGAACATGCAAGGTAATGGTAATCAGGAAATAAGCAGCTACTATGAAAGCCAGGCAAGTAGAAAGCACTCTGCATGGATGAGCTGGAACATAGTATAGGGATCCCCAGGAACTGTTGAGGACATGGCAGGCCTGACAGGCCAACCTTAGGTACAAAGATTCTAAAAAGATTTTAATTTAAGCCACCTGAGGCAGTCTTATAATTTGTTTGTTTTTTCTTTATCCAACAAGTACTTATTAAATATCTACCATATTCCAGTCCCAGCCAAACATTGTGCTAGGGATACAATGATAAGCAAAAAATAAACATGACTCCATCTCCAATGGATTTTAGTCTAGCCAAAAGACAGATATTAATCAAATAATTATGTAACAGTGAATGCCAAGTCTCAATAACAATTTGATACTAAGAACGGTTTCTTTACTCATTCAGTATGCAAAAGATGTGAGTTCATGTATTGCTAATATTTATGCACCAGGCTCCATCCAATGTGCCCAGTGTACAAAGACGTCGAACATGGATTGTTATGTTAAGGCAGTTCTTCCCTCTTTTTCAAATCATGGTATGCTTAGCGGATGTGTTTTTGCACAATGGGATAAATGGATGAATGTGCTTGTGGTCAGAGGCATCTGATTCACTGTCTGGCTACCCCAGGAGCTGAGAATAAATGAGAGAAATCAATATCCTTCCATGCCTACATTTAATTGTAGCTCATTAGTTAAGGGTCTCTTAATGTGTTCCATCATCTAGTGGGAGGAGGAAGATATACAGACGAATCACTATGGAGTAAGTAAATGCTATAGCAGATATACCAAAAAAAATACTGTGAGGACACAAAGGAGAGAGAAATGATTCCTAACTTGGAGATGTCAAGAAAGTCTTCAGAGAAGAAGGGACATTGAAGCTGGATTCTGACAGTTTTTGTCAGTCACAGAGGATCAAAAGGCGTTCCAGGGCAAGAGACCGGCATGCACAAAGATGTGGAGTTATAAAAGCCATTACATGTTCAAGCAGCTGCTATGCTCTGTAAATTCAGTATCTGAGGAATGGAATGTGATAGGAAGAGAATGGTAACAAGATATAGGTAGAATCCATATTTTGAAGCTCCTTTTATGCATATGTTTTTAAAGGGCTTCATCTTCTCTTTCCTAATGTCTCTTTCATTTATTCATTCATTTCTTTTCTTCAGACAAATATTTATCGAGTGATTGTTATGTGCTAAACACTATTCTTGCAGCTAGTATTAGAATAAATACCTTGAAAAACATTAGTGCACTACTCTGTTATATTATCCAGCAAGAAATAATGTGAATCTCAAAGAGTGTATTACTGGTCCAAGATCACATGGACCGCTGGTTGGAAGTCATTGTTCTGAAGCTCAAGTTTTTTGACTTCCAGTGCTTTATTGACTCATGTGTCGGCTGCAGAAATGTGCCGCTCAAATTTCCTTTAAGAGAAGCTGCTATGAGGAGCGTAGTTGATGACAGCCTCTGGATGCCACCCTTTTAGATCCACTTGGTGTTCATGAAAAAACCACACTTTCTTCCCCTGCTTTGCGCCCCGAGACAATGACTGACCATTGGTGAGGATAATAGTATTGGCTTATTCCAGGAATGGGGAAATTGATTCAACATTAGCAACTCTGTTGATATAATTCACCTATGAGAAGAACAAATAAGAGAAATAATATAATCATATATCTAATATAATATAAATCATAATATAACAAGCACTGAAAAAAACTCAATCAATTAAAGACTTTATGGACACATTTTAAACTAATAGTCACTTTTTAAAAGCCAGCATTATGTTTAATTAAAACACACTGGGAGCACATTAAATATGATGCTAGCTTTTAGATGGTGACTATTAGCTTAAAATGGGTTTATGTTGTTCCATTAATGTCAAGAAAAAGCCAGAGTGTCTACTATCTCTACTATTTTATTAACATAGTCCTGACTATACTTGCCAATGCAATTAGAAAAAAGAAATGAGTTATATATATGCTTGAAAAAGGAAAGTAAAATTGTTTTTGCAAATGTTATACTTGCTTACATGGAATACACAAAAGAATAAACTAAAAAATTATAGCAAACAGTAGGGGAATTCATAACTACTTGAATACAATAATAAAGAGTAATCAACAGCTTTCATAGGTACAGACAATAACCGATTAGAAGATATAATGAAAAAAATCATCACATTTACAATAGCAACAAAAATTAATTTCTAGAAATAAATGTAACAAGAAGTGTATGAAATCTACACAAATGAATGGAAAACATACATTTTCTTAAATACAGAGATTCAATATTATAAACATGTCAGTTCTTCCTAATTTAAGTAATAAGCTTAATTCTCTTACTGTACCAATAAATACAGTAAGAGTATTTATTGTTTATCTATGCATTTGTTTTTGGAACTGGAAGTGTTGATTCATACAGAAAATTTTAAAACATCAAGAAAATTCTTGAAAAAGAGGAGTAGCAAGTTAATTACCCACCCAAATGTTAAAATATAGCACTACTGTAATTACATTAATATAATAACAATTACATTAATTTTTGCATGAATTGACAGGCAGATAAATGGAATAAACAAGAAAGTCTGTAAGTAGATCCAAATGTGTATCAGATGTTAATATATGGCAAGAATGGGATAGAAAGTCAGGGGGTAAGCAATGTAATGGCAATTACTCTTGCACCAAACTAATAATAAATGGTATTGGGACAACTGGATAGCTATCTGGAAAATAAAATTAATTTTGGATCCTTACCTCATTACTTACAACAAAATTCCGTATTTTTCCAAGATGTACAAAGAAAACTTAAAATATAAGTATACTAGGAAAATACTATATATGTATACACATAGGTGTGTGGGTATGTGTGTGTTCGTATGTGTGTGTATTGGGAAGACTTTTCTAAGGTTAATCCAAAACGAAGAAATCATAAATGAAAAAGTTGATTAATTTGGCCACATATAATTACAATAAAATTGTCATGGCATTAAAATACCTTAAGCAAAGACAAATTAGACATGACAAACCAGGAAAATATATTTGTTTGCACCTCATGACATAGAACAAAGGGTATGTTCCTCAGCATATACAAATAAATATGTAAGAAAAAGACCAATAATCCAATAAAAAATGAACACAGTATAAAATAGTTTGCATTAAAGTAAATATAGATGGGTCTGAACATAAGCAAAGGTATTTACTTTATACATAATAAAAATTAAAACTATACTGAGGTGCCATTTTCCCTTGTCAATTTGGCAAAGAAAAAAGAAATTTGATAGCATACTGTATTGAAAGAGTGTAAGGAAATAGCATCTTATACACTGCCTTTGGGGATACAATTTGGTGTAAACTCTGTAAGAGGCTATCTAACAATATCTATCATAATTACAAATGCACATACCCATTGATCTTGCAATTCTACTACAGGAGTTTACCTACTTATATACTCAACACACCTTAAATGACAAACTTAAAAGTATATTCATCATAGCATTGCTTGGAGTAGCAAAAAGATTGAAGGCAGCAGAAATATTAATATTAGAGAACTGGTTAAATAAAAAAAAATAAATAAATAATGTACAGGCATGGCATGAGAAACTATGCAACCTTCATAAAGAATAAAGCTACTCTATATGTATTGATTTGGGACAATATCCAATATGCAATGTTAAAAGAGAAAAGAATAAAGCTACTCTATATGTATTGATTTGGGACAATATCCAATATGCAATGTTAAAAGAGTAAAGAATATTGTATATAATACTCTTTTTTTTGTTCTACACACACATAATTTCATATGCATAGAATATCTATAAAGTGGTAAAGGTGGTTACTTTAGGGAAGGAAACTAGGAAACTAAAGACAGGAGAGATTAAAAAAACTAAATTTTGAATCTACAAATTTTTATTTTTATTTATCACTGTGATATATTACATATATACAATTCTCACTACAACACTAAGCATGCCGTTCAGTTCAGCTCATATTTTCTTTGTAAAAAGACTTTCTCAATGAAGGAAGCAGTATGTTCATTCACATCTGGCACAGCTCCTTATCCTGTCACAGATTGCTAACAGTTTGCTGACTGGCTGCTTTCAGTAGTGGTAGTGAGGCTGTTTCTGAAGCAGGGAATATATGCCTATACTTATGGGACTCTGGTGACTTGACCTGTATTTGTGATGCTGGGGTGAAAAACTAGAGTAATAGGAGTGTGAGAGTAGGAATTGTGGTAGGTGGTGGGCACAGCTGGTAGACTTTGTGGAAAGGTAAAACTTGCTAGCAACTTTTAACCTTTTTACTTAGCTTGGATGAAGAAAGGCATTCTGAATGTCACTTTGTATTCTGCAGAAGTATAAAATCATAACAGAAAGTTAACCAGAGCTTAGAGTTCTCTCTGAGGAAGCAAAATGGCTAAGAAAACACAGCAGTAATTTAATGTTTATAAAGACTGGACTGAAATAACTACAGTATATCAAAAGCAAATAACTGCTGAGGAAATTGGCATATTTTAATTTGGTTCAGACTGTATTTTACATGTTCTGGGTGTACTGTGATGTATGAGTTTGTATGTAGAGCTTAAATGTATAATTAATATGGCTTTAAAGCTAGTTCTATCCACATGATTAAAATTTATCATGGTATTAGCTTTCAGACAGAGACTTTTTCACAAGTTATAGTCAATGCTATAAATTAGATCTTTTCTGATGAACTCTGAACAAAGGACTATAATTTATCTCAATGGTATTTTGTTATAGGCATTTTAATTGCTGTGGCAGGTGAAAAACACCATTCAATATTTTGACCAAACTTTTTTTAATGAAATTATTTGCTTCCAGTACCATTGGTTTAAAGAATATTCTGTTTTATTGAAGATGAACTAAAAGTCTTTATTTATACATATGACTCAACCTCACCTTGAATACTAGGCAAATCTACTTAGTGGGGAGTTTATTCCATAAAGAAGACCAGGAATCTTTTAACATTTGTAAAGGGGTTGACAGGTTGGTCCTTGCAAGTGTAAATCAAAAAGGAGAAATTCCAAATTTCTTTTTCAGTGGTCTATAAGTGAAGAACTGGGAATTGATTGCTGGCAAATAAATTATGGGTGTGGCACATTTCTTACTTTCCAATTCTTTTTTTCTGATCACATAAGTAATATATGCTTTAAAAAATCAAGTTATAGAAATGTGCAATTTCAAAAAAAAACTTTAACAATAATTTCTCTAAGAGATAACTACTATTAACAATTTGGCATACATTCTTCCAGAAATTTTCTACACAAAATACTTTTTTTCCCTCTTAAGACTGTGGGTCTGATGCCAACAATGTCTGAATTTTTCCTCCTCTGCCTGCTGTATTTTATCACATTTGCCCACCCCCCACAGTTTCAATTACTTTGTTGGAATGATATATTATGCAAATGTATCCAAAAGTCCCAGTTCCTGGGCCTACGGACAGATTTCATGCCAATGCATCTGTGCCTAAGAGCGGATTTTAGATTTGTGCCTGTGCCCAAGTAAGGACTGGGTGCCAGCTTGTCAAAGCTTAGCTGAGTACAGACCACCATGCCATGAGTTAGGCTGCTTCTGGTGGTTCCATTTCCTCCAACCCAGACGGAAGTATCTGGTTGAGTACAGTGCTGGAGGGCGGTGTCTTTATTACACTTCCCCACATTTGGTTCAGTGGATTAAGCAAGGTTTCTTACTTCGATTTCACCCTTGTCAAAATGATTATCAAGCTTATTCCATCTTGGGTTGTATGTTTCCCAGCTTCTAATGGATGATTTTTATGGTTTAGTATTTGACCACCAATTCAGTAGACACTAGTGAGAGGCTTTAAAAAATGTCTTAGAAAACAATCTTTATTCAATGTGATAGGTCATTTGGAGTAAATACCCATGTATAGAGGGACTGAAATTAACAGTCTAAATGCCCAGCTGCATTTAGTGTGTGATTGAGTTTTAACACATCAAATAGATTTACAAAAGCCTAATAAAAAATTCCACGGATATTAGAATACTAATTCTGAGAAACCCTGGGTTAGAATGCATCAGAAGCTCTTAAATACCTTATTGAATTTTGTCAACTTGCTCACTCTTCTTAATATACCATATTCACAGTAGAAAAACAGTGTGTGCATAGTCAAAGAGGCCAAATCTATCCTTCTAAATTATCTTTCAAAGCCGTCTAATATTTCTTCTTCAGAAAGGATTGAGACAGGAAGTTTAAAAAGCCAGCTTTCGGCTAGCTGTGGTGGCTCATGCCTGTAATCCCAGCACTTTGGGAAGCCAAGGCAGGTGGATCACTTGAGGCCATGAATTCAAGACCAGCCTGGCCAGCATGGTGAAACCTCGTGTCTACTACAAAGACAAAAAATTAGCTGGGAGTGGTGGGGCATGCCTGTAATGCCAGCTACTGGGGAGGCTGAGGCAGGAGAATTGCCTGAACCCGGGAGGTGGAGGTTGCACTGAGCCAAGATTGTGCCACTGCACTCCAGCCTGGGCGACAGAGCAAGACTCCGTCTCAAAAAATAAAAATAAAAAAAAGCGCCAGCTTTTCCTATTTTCATGTTGGAAACATCTCGGGTGTCAAAGACAATGTGAAATTTGGTGTATATCTATATGCATACATATAGAAAACTTACATAGATATACTACCATTTATGAGAGACTTATTTTGCAACAAACACTTTGTTAAGTGTTCATGTGGATTATATTGTAAACTATAAGCACCTCTTAAGCTCATCAGTATTCACAAAGTAATGGTGAAGCTCATATAACATCCCCATTTTCAAAAAGAAATAAGCAAAAGAATATCTCTGTTTTTTTCAAACAGAATAGAGGCAGGAAGATGACATAACATGTTGTGATGAATTTCTGAAAAATCTCTGTATCGCTTCCAAGACTAAACTTGCTATGAAGCTTCCAGAAGCAGAGTCTAGATTTGCGTCTGAACCTCCTGCCTGTCATTGAAATATTTGCCTGATGACACTTTCAGGGGTCTTGAAATTTAGAGCTGGAAAGAACTTAAAAATTATTGTCCTTCTTATTTTACTAATGAGGAAATAGAAGATGCGAGTCACTTGCTCATTTACTTATTTATTCTTTCTATTGCCAGTCACTAAAAACAGGCTACGGGCTTGATTCTTTATTATGTCTTGTGATTAAAAGCAAATAAGGTGACTTAGTCTAGTGCCCAGAATTTTAGAGTTGTTTATTTTAGTTGGAAAGGGCATGGAAGAAGCACTGGATCTATTGTCATAGGATTAGTGTGAACCCTGACTCCACTTATGAGTATAATCCATTAATTCACCATTAATTTTTTGAGCCCCTACTATGCATCAGGCATAAAGACACAGTAAATAAGGCCTCTGATCTTACCCAGTTTGCAGACCACTGGGAGAGACATTTGAAAAGGAAGCAAGCAAAAGAAATGAACGTTCCAAATGAAATGAAAATTACAAACTGTGGTAACAAACAGGGTTAGGTGAGAGAAGGCTAGAGGGTGGGTTCCAGTGAGAAGGTTTCTCTGAGAAGATGTCACTGAAGAATGCAGAGACAAAATGATGAGAAGGGGCAAGATAAGACTGGAATAGGAACTGGTGTCCAGGGTGTGACTGTGAAAAGTACAGTGACCGGCGCAGGCAGAGCAAAAGGCCACGGCAAGGAGTTGAAATTATATATACATTATACAAAAAATAAAATTATATATTACATAAAATTATATATTTTATATATATTTATATTTGAAACAGAGTCTCTCTCTGCACCTAGACTGGAGTGCAGTGACTTGATGATCTTGACTCACTGCAACCCAGGTTCAAGCGATTCTCCTTCCTTGGCCTCCCAAGCAGCTGAGATTACAGGTGCCTGCCACCATGCCCAGCTAATTTTTGTATTTTTAGTGGAGATGGGGGTTTCACCATGTTGGCCAGGCTGGTCTCGAACTCCTGGCCTCAAATGTGCACCTTGATCTCCCAAAATGCTGGGACTACAGGCATGAGCCACCATGCCCTGCTTGAAATTATATTTGAAAAGCAGTGAGAAACCATTAAGGGGTGCTTAGCAATGGAAGTAACATTATGCATTTTTAAAAAGACTTCTAAAGTGACATTATGAATTTTAATTTTTTTTTAATGGAGTCTGGCTCTGTCGCCCAGGCTGGAGTGCAGTGGTGCAATCTCAGCTCACTGCAACCTCTGCCTCCTGGGTTCAAGCGATTCTCCTGCCTCAGCCTCCCGAGTAGCTGGGATTACAGGTGCCCACCACCATACCCGGCTAATTTTTGTATTTTTAGTAAAGATGGGGTTTTGCCAAGTTGGCCAGGCTGGTCTCAAACTCCTGACCTCAAGTGATCCACCTGCCTCAACCTCCCAAAGTGCTGGGATTACAGGTGTGAGCCACTGGAATTTTTAAAATTTTTATGTTGATTAAAGAATGTATTAGAAGGGAGCAAGTGAAAAAGTGGAACGTGCAGTAAGCAGGTTCTTTGCAGTAGTCCAGGTGAGAGATTACAAGTGGGTAACTGTGGCAGTGGTAAAGAGCAGCCTATGGACTGAGCTATTTTGGGGAACCATACACCAAGACTTGCTCACAGATTGAATGTGGGAAATTGGAGAGGTTATCATGAATGATAACCAGGTATCTGGCTTTAAAACTGAATGGATGAGAGTGCCGATGTATTTACTGATAGGTTGAAAACTAAGGGAGGATGGAGACTGATTAGCCTCTGTAGAAGTCTTATGCATTAAAAACATTGCATTGCCTCCTTTCTTTAAAAATAAGATGAAATGAAAACAATACTAAATTATAACGTAAACATAAAGATGTCTAATCAAGTCCTACTTGATTACTTATGACTACTTATGTGGTGTTATTTTAAAACATTAAATATTATTTCCTTAAAAAATTATTAGAAGATGAGTTTCCCCTATTTTGTTGTGCTTTATGCCCAAGTTTGGCCTTCTCATTCAATTTTCCCAAGTCCTGGGAAAAGTCAATAGTTGTATTTTGGTATGTTGTGTTTGAGATGCATGTAAAACTGCTAAGAAATGTCAAGGTGGACCGTAGGGGCACAGAAGGTGGAATAGATATATTAAGTAGGGAAATGTGAACAAATAGATGGTTTTAAAAGCTACATAAATGGATGTGATCATCCAAAGAAAATGGGTGAAGAGCCAGGTAGAATGTAACATTCAGATGAAGAAGAGAAAAAGGAGAGTGAAATGGAGTGGCCAGACTAGGAGAAGATGATGTCAGGGAAGCTAAGGGGAGAATAATTCAAGAATAGGATAGTGTACAGCTGTGCCAGTGCTTCCGTGTGGTCAATTCAGATGATGTCAGAGAACTGGATGTCGTTATTGACCTTAGGATGACAGAGTTTCAGGTTATGGTTGAGACTGAAGTTGACTGAGAGTTAATGGGAGATGAAGAAATTGAAATGATGTATATAGAAACATTTTGAAAACTGGTTGTAAAGGAGAAAAGAGAATTGGGTTAATAAGTGGAAGGGATTGTTGGGTCAGAGGGTGTTTTATTTGATTTTATTTTTAAGGATGAATGGTAATGGTGCATATTTGCATAAGAGGAAAGACCCAATAGGAAAGAAAGTTTGGTTGATGCAGAAGAGAAAAGGCATAACTTCAGGAGTAAAGTTCTTGAAAAGGTGAGAAGGAATGTGATTCAGAGCAGAAAGGTCAAAGAAGATGAGGAAATTCCTGTCTGATGCTTAAGTATAGGGAGAACATGTATCTTTAAAACATTCATCTTTGTACTCACCTGAGCCAACCTCCTGGTATGAAAACTTTTTCTTAATCAGAACATACAGATTGCCTTGAGAAATCATAATTTTATAGTATGAATAAAATACTGGCAAGTAGTAAAGTATTCAAAGGGAAGACTTGAAGAAAAAGGATACAGAATTTATGCCAGAAAGATGCACCTGGAAAGTCGATGATGTGCCTGATCTACTCCATCTTCCTGGGGGAAGCCAGGAAAGTACTGAAGCCTGAGAGGAGGTCTGAGGGTAAGAGACCAAAGAGAAGACCTCAGAGAATCACACAGAAGAGGGGCAGGTTAGCATTAGGAGACTGCTGAACGCCCTCTAGTAGCCAGCATCAAAGAGTTTTGTGGAAGCTTAGACAATACCTACTTACAACAATAGCTCACAGTTATTGAACACTTGCAGGCATTTGTTTACATGCTTTTCACAAAATAATCAATTCAGGTTGTTTAATTCCAAAAACCATTTGCAATAGAAAGTTATTTCTCCATTATTTGGATGAGGAAACTGAAGTATAGTATTTAGGTAACTTTCCCAAAGTCATGCAGCTATAAAGTGGGGTCAGATATTCAAGTTTAAGCAGTCTGGCTCCAGAGCCTCATGCTAATCACTATGGCAAATGGCTAGAGAATAGTTTTCAACAGTAGGGGTAATCACTGCATGGCTGGAGAGTTGTTGCTGGCTGCTGACTGGCAGCTCAGTTGGAAGCTGTTCAACCAGGAGCCTCGGTTCCTGCTCACATAGGTCTCCTGGGAATACTGGTGCTTCCTCACAGCATTGTGGATGGGTTACAAGAGCGAGTGTTCCAAGAGGCCTAAGTGAAAGTATATAACAAGCTTCTTGTGACCCAGTCTCACTTCTGCCATAGCAAATTTGTCAAGTGATTGAAGCCAGTCCACATTCAAGGAAAGTGGAACTAGACTTCACCTCTCAATGGGATGAGTAGCAAAGAAATCATGGCTGTCTTTATTTTGCCACAGCCAGCTTTTTGAATTTTGTAATGTGCTGTTATTTTTTTCTAATTTTAATTAAATAGTCTCCTTCACATCTAATTTTGCATATGTAATTTTATATTATTTCTCTTATAGAAAGCCCTCAAATTATATAAGGTTGAAGCTCTAATGGGAAATGTTGATGTCATCTCACAAGTCAGAGGTAAACAGCTTTGAGCCTGCATGACTTAAGTTCAGAGAATTACTCTTGCTTTTATTAATTTTTTAAATTTTAGACTTGAATTTTTCCCCGTGGCTCTGGGATCATTTAGGAGATAGATAATCTAGTATTGTATGCACTGTTCTGGGAGGCCTGTGGAGTGTGTCATTACTTAGGAGAATAAATTCCAATCTTTTAGAAAGGCAAGCCAGTGGTGTTAGCAGCAGGCAGACCTCGCATTTTTTTTTTTAAATGGAATCTTGCTCTGTCACCCAGGCTGAAGTGCAGTGGCACCATCTCGGCTCACTGCAACCTCCGCCTCCTGGGTTCAAGCAATTCTCCTGGCTCAGCCTCCTGAGTAGCTGGGATTACAGGCGCCTGCCACCATGCCCAGCTAATTTTTGTATTTGTAGTACAGACAGGGTTTCACCATGTTGACCAGGCTGGTCTCAAATTCCTGACCTCGTGATCTGCCCGCCTCGGCCTCCCAAAGTGCTGGGATTATAGGCATGAGCCACCACGCCTGGCCAACCTTGCATATTTAGATGTGTTTTTCTACTCATGTTTATTTTCTGCTACCTAAAAAAAGAGAATGGACACATTGGCCAAACAGAGACATATGACATACCCTTGATTTTCTAAACAGAGTTGCATCCATGGTATCTACCACATTAAAGCAAAATGTTTGGATTTTGATTTCTCAGTACCCAACAAGGGGAAGGAGAGACTAGGAGAACAACTTTTAAGATACGAACAATTTTTCTCCTTCCTTGAATGAAAACTATATTATGTTCAGATTGACAACAAAGAACAGAACTAAAATGATCCACACACTTTCCAGGAGCATTCTAGATAGGTTGTAAGGTCAAAAACGAAATACATATGAGAGCATATTAAGGAGTCATTAGCATCATTATACCCAAATTCTAGAGCCTTAGGTATGGCCCATCATAGTGGTATAAAAACAATCTGGCAAACTATCATTACATGGACTATTGCATTCTGAATATGCGCACCAAAATGGACTAGCAACCTGTCCCAGAAGTTCAAGCCATCTTGGACTGACTGCCAAGGAGACATTGGAAATCACTTCTGGACTTGAGGAGTAAGAATGATTAAACATATACGGCTAAAGGAGATCAAGAAAAAAATTGACTTCATCTGCCCTGTATGTGAGAAAGGGGTGGAATATTAATTTGAAAAACTGCCCAAACATATTTCCAGGGCCTCTGCCAGTTTTCAGTGTTTAATGGAGAAGGTAATTGGGGGATATGAATTACCTAGAGGCATTTATCTATTTAGATGACATAATCATTTTTGGCAGGATTCTGGGAAAGCCAGAGCAAAGACTTAAAGTTAGCAAGGGCAGGGTTGATGATGTCCCTTGGTAAGTACAAATGCTGACAAACCTTCATGAACTATGATATAAAGACACAGCGCAGAATAAATACTGTTTCTGGAAAAAAATACCCGTTAGCCCAAATGACACCAACTTTAAAAGCTTCTCTGAGGTGAGTGATGAACAGAGTGGAGTATGAAGGGTATTCTCTAAAAGCTAAGCCATTAACAACTTCACAGATTGCCTTATCAAGAGAGGACTAAGGCCAGCAAGGGCACAAGACACCAGCTGAGGGCGATGTGGCCTCTCCAACTTTTCAGGGATTGCTGCTTGAAAGCCTGAAACCAGGCAGTGAAAGGCAGTTGGGGAAACTTAACTTGGCCTTCACGAACCCTGCTATGCCTTTGTTACCCGTATGGATGTCAAAATTGAGGTCTGGGAGCTGTTATGTCCAGTCAAAGAAGGGAAACAAGCCAGTGGTATTCACCAGCCATTGTCTGTTGGATTGCAACCTCATATACTACTCACACCTTGGTAATTTCACCTAAGACAAACCATTACTGACAAATTTCAGGGACATGTAAATGAGGTGGCTTTGAGGTATGAATGAATAGCAATATACTTAAATTCATGCTCATCCAGACCTAACCAGACACCATGGTGAGTGGTTGACCTAGCTGACATATTTAGTGTTTATTATAAATCAGGCCTCAGCATCAACATATGTGGCTGCACATCCCTAAAGATTCTTTATATATGACGGTAAGAGCATTGCTCAAAAGGAGTCAAAACAATTTATGATTCGTAAGTCCTCTTGAAGGACTTATGGCCAAAATTTTGGTGTTCCTTGTAATACAAATGGTATATTTTCCTGGTTTTCATTTACTTGCTCTTTAAAAATATGTTTATTATTACAGATATAGTATGTGTGTGATGTAGAAAACTAATATAGGCAGGAGAAAAATAAAACTTTACATTCCCTCCACCTGGATATCCTCTTTGTAATACCTTAGTGCCTTTCCTTTTAGAGCTTTCTCTATGCACGTAATATGTACGTATATAGACTCATACATATGTGTAATATATATATACAAAATACTCTTATACTGTTAGTACCTGCTTTATATATATGTGTAGAAATAATTTCAAACTTACAGAAAAGTTGCAAAAATAAAAATAGTACAAATAACACTCATATACCTTTTTCCCAGATTCATCAATTATTAACATTTAACTCCATTTGCTTTATCATTTGTGATATCTGTCTAGATTTTTTTCCCTCGAAACCATTCAAGGGTAAACTTTATATATCATGGCACTTTGCCCTTCTTTTTTAATGTTTTAATTTTTTATTAAAAAAAATTTTTGTAGAGACTGGGTCTCACTATACTGTCCAGGCTGGTCTTGAACTCCTGGCTTCAAGCAATCCTCCTGTCTCAGCCTCCAAAAGTGTTCGGATTACAGGCGTGAGCCACTGCATTCAGCCCCTTAAATACTTCCACTGCATGGCTAGGTTTTCTTCTAGGGTTTTTATCCATTGTGGAAGACAGTGTGGCAATTCCTCAAGGATCTAGAACCAGAAATATCATTTGACCCAGCAATCTTATTACTGGGTATATACCCAAAGGATTATAAATCATTCTGTTATAAAGACACATGCACACGTATGTTTATTGCAGCACTATTTACAGTAGCAAAGACTTGGAACCAACCCAAATGCCCATGAATGATAGATTGGATTAAGAAAATGTGGTACATGTAAACCATGGAATACTATACAGCCATAAAAAAGATGAGTTCATGTCCTTTGCAGGGACATGGATGAAGCTGGAAACCATCATTCTCAGCAAACTAACACAGGAACGGAAAACCAAACACTGCATGTTCTCACTCATAAGTGGGAGTTGAACAATGAGAACACATGGACACAGGGAGAGGAACAACACACACCAGGGCCTGTCAGGGGGTGGGGGCTAGGGGAGGGAGAACATTAGGACAAATACCTAATGTAGATGATGGTTGATGGGTGCAGCACACCACCATGGCACGTGTAAAGTTATGTAACAAACCTGCATGTTCTGCACTGTATCCCAGAACTTAAAGTATATATATATATAATATATAATATATATATTATATATATTATATATATAATATATATATAATATATATTATATATATTATATATATAATATATATAATATATATATACATACATATATAAAACTTCCACTGTGTTCAGCTCCTTAAATACTTCTGAGGGTACTTTCTAAGACTCCCTGTTTTTAAGAGGCCTAGATAGTAGGTAACTTGGATTACCGGAGGAAGGAAAATACTTTAGATTTCATCTAGAATTGAGATAAGACGCTAGATGACATTAAGTTCAAAAGTAAGCCTTGCATTCACTGCATCCAGCAAAAAGCCTGCCTCTGCTGACTGCTTCCTTGGTCTACTCAAAGCAGGGTAGTCCATGGAAACTGTTGTGCATGGATTTTTCTGACCTTGGATGCTGGTACTTATAATCTGATCTAGTTACCTGGGTTTTTTTTTTTTTTTTTTTAACCTGCTATTTTATCTGAGAAAAGATGTTATAAACATGAGTATTTAAAGTCCAGGGGGTTCCAACTTCCCTTCTTAAAAACTAAATTATTTTCCAGCCTCTAGACAAGGTGTGATCTAGAAAGCTTGCTTGAAAATAAAGAGGAAAGGCAGATTTACTTTGGGCGGTGAAAGAAGGAAAAAAGAGGAGAAAGGAAGGAAGAAAGAGGAGTAAGAAAGGGAGGAAGGTCATGAGATACAAAGCATATACAGTACATATAATTTCTAATTTTTCTGGAATGAACAGCGTGCTTTATACTCTAATTTCAAATGGTGTGACTTCCCAAAAAGGCAGTTTCACAAAAGTAAATTAATAATTCTTGAGCCAAATGGAAATGGCTTTGATTACTGTGCTCCTTCTCATTTCTGATAGTGCCAATAATCAGAAGCTACAGAATAAAAGAAGGCTTAGATTCTCCAGCTATAGACAATAAGGGTGAGGACAATGCCACACATCAATTAAGATCTCATGGTAAATCAGTAATAAAACTAGGAATTAAACATTCATGTTCTAACTTCCAGTGTTAGAGTCACTAATTTACACTGTTCTGCTTCTACTGAGCACTGATTATTTTAAATATAGAGAAGTTCTACTCTTTTACAATGCTAAGCACACTACTTATTGTGTTGTATTCATGGTATCGCTGGTGGTAGAAATGAAAAAGCCCAATTAGGTCATCTTGTCCTCTTCCTGGGGACGGGACTATGTCTATTCAATTGCAATGACTCAGCTGATGAAAATTTCATTGTGGGCTGAGAACTCATTGCAGAACTCAGCCTGCAGTAGAAATCAGGCTGAATGGGATGATGGGTTTATTAAAAAAAAAAAAAATCAAAGCAGAATAAGATGGAGACCAGGAAAGCAGCAGAGGGGTAGGTGACTTGCAGCATCACAGCGCTGTGAGTGACTGTTAGAGCTCATCATTCACTGTGGACAAACCTAATGAATTTAGTCTAAGCACACCTGGAAAATATTGCATATCTTCCTTAGAAAGGCTTTTTAACAGCTGAGTTCTTGACCTTCCCTGAAGTCAGTTTTCTTTAGTTTTATTCTCATAGCTAAATTTAAAATCAGTACAGAAATAAAAAAGTCTGGTAGAGAATGGGTTTTTCTTTAAAACATGGGACATTTTAGCTCCCTGATATCTCAGCAGCTTTCCATGACTTCATCTTCTGCTTTGTAACTTGGCAAATCATTAGAAACGACTTTATTATTGTCCCATCCAATCTGATGGAGACCCCTTAGGCTTCACATCTCAGCTTCTTATTTTGTTACCTCTTTAACTCTCTCAACTCCCCTGTCCACTCCCTTCTCTCTGTGGCAACTACATTGGCCTGCTTCCTGTTTTTCAAACGGCCTACGGAATTTCCTGCCCCAGTGCCTTTGTACCGGCTTGGATTGCTCTTCCTCAAATATAGGCCTCACATCCTTAGGCCACTTCTTTCAGGTCCTTACTCATCTTCTTGGTGAGGCCCTTCTGGAAACCTTATTTAAAGTTTTAATCTTCCTCTTTAATACGCACAATCAGGAGCACTCATTCTATTTTACAGAAGAAGGTGTCGCCCCATAAAAAAGATAATTAAAAAATATCTAATATATACAATCCCTTTTTCCTGTGCTATTTTTCTCTCCTTAGTACTTACCACATTCCAACCCAGAATTTACATTTAAATTATTACCCATTTCTGCTCCTCTGTGCTAGACTATAACAAGCTCCATGAGGGTAGAAATATTTATCTTTCTACTTTCTGTTCCTTTTTTGGGATCCATAAGACTGGCTGACATTCAATAAATATTAAATAAAGGAATGTATGGGTAAAGTTAGCTTTTGAGGAGAGGAGTATATCAGGGCTCCCATAGCCTGAAGGACTTTTTTAACATCAACTCAATGAATTCCCATACCTCACCTTCACCACTCTCTTATTATACTTAAGATGAGAAAACCCTTGCGGAGCAATTCAATTTGAAATCTCAAGCTTTAACAACAACAACAAAAATGCTACCTAAAAGAACAAATTCTTATTGAGGATGCTAGGACCTTGATTTGGGGGCATGGGTATGGTAAAAGAGGCAGTTCAACTCCCAAAATTTGGGCAAAAGAAAAAGTAATCTCTACAATCTGAGATTTTATAACTAGAAACCTTTCTAGATATTTATTTCAGATTCTAATAATTGGCACAGTGATGTAAGTATGAGGATAATCTATTAATTTTCCTGACATCTATTTACATAGTGTAATTTTCACCCAGCCACGTTGACTGAGTTAATTCGTATTCTTTCCTAGGAGCTTCAGGCTCTGGAAAATAGACCGAATGTATCTGTCGGCCTCTTTTCCCTTCAAGTTGTATGAATCCATTGCCTATTTACTAAAATAAAAAGGAAATGTATAGACTTTTAACAAAAGGAGAGGATCAAGTATAAATTTGTTGAATAGTTCCTCAGATGTTTTATGTGAGAGCTTGCGTCCTGGTACGTGGAGTTGAATCAACAGCTTCTGTTCCTTGAGATGTCACCACACAGAACCATGGGAATTTAACTGTTTTGTGAAATGGATATATATATATATATAAAATAAATATATAATATAATATACTATATACTATATATGGATATATAATACAATATGTATTATAATTTGTACACTTATATATTTATAAATTTATACTTATAAATTATAATTTATATATTGTATATATTTATAAAATATATAATATAATACATATATTTATATATTATATAATATATGTTTATATTTTATAAATATACATTTATATAATATATATATTTTACTTTTTTATTATTATACTTTAAGTTTTAGGGTACATGTGCACAACGTGCAGGTTAGTTACATATGTACACATGTGCCATGTTGGTGTGCTGCACCCAGTAACTCGTCATTTAACATTAGGTATATCTCCTAATGCTATCCCTCCCCCCACTCCCACCCCGCAACAGGCCCCAGTTATAATATATATTATATATGTTTTATATTTTATAAATATATATATTTATAAAAGAGGTAGGGACTTCTGAGTTCAACTTTTCCTATTTACCACTACTACAAGTGAGACTCATGGGGGTTAAGTGACTTGTGTAAGGTCACAAGATAAATAGTTAATTGTAGGACTTCACTAGAACCTGCCTCCTGACCCATTTCTCCAACCGTGTCTTTGTTTTAGCTAATGCTATGACCATCCGCCCAAGCTGGAATCATGAACTCCATCCTCCTTATCCACTGGGAGGTCAGTTCTGCCCTAGAACTGTTACCGAATAGAGTTGCCCAGGTTCTCGGCCTGTTGAACAAATAATTGAACAAAATGCACAACGTAACAAAAGAATGAAGCAACCAAAGCCAACGCAGCAGAAGAAGGGAGTAATGAAAGCACAGATGTATTGAAGACAACTCACTGACTGGGACTGGCCTCCAGCAAGCTGCACAAGAGCCTCTCCAGTTAGGATTTTTATAAAGCCAAAAGAACTTGGCAACACCCCTAGGTGCCCTTTAGAGGCCTCCAATTGGTTACACCCCATGAAGGATTGGCCTGCAACCAATCAGAGGCTGAAGTAGAAATATCTGTCTTGTCACAGGATTGAAGATATGGCCTGTACGCGGCCCAGTCTTGCCTAGAACTGGCTGCACCTGCTGTTCCTTTGCTTATGACCCAACCTTTGGCTACCCTAATTCCCTATTCTCCTGCCTCAGAACTATCTTCTGATCTGTCCATGTCTTTTACTCCTTTGTCATTTTTTGGTTGGACTCTAGCAACAATCTACTGAATGATTTCCTTGCTCCATGTTTCTCTTATTTCTAACCCACTCTCCTTCTATACAGTTTCCAAAGAAACAATAATGATCACATCCCTTTTGTTTGTAAAGACATCCAAATCCTTCAATATGGATCCAAAACCCTAATTAATCTCCTTTCAGAATACCTATTCATCTTTATTTTTACCATACTCCTTGTCCAACCCCAATCTAATATTATGAGCTTTATGTCATTCTTCAAACATGTCATGCTGTTTAAGTCTCTATGTCATTAGATTTCTTTCTTTCTTTTTTATTTTTTCTTTTGTGAGATGGAGTATCAATCTGTCACCCAGGCTGGAGTGCAGTGGTGTGACCTCAACCCACTGCAACCTCCGCCTCCCAGGTTCAAGCAATTCTCCTGCCTCAGCCTCCCAAGTTGCTGGGACTACAAGTATCTGCCACCACACCTGGCTAATTTTTGTATTATTAGTAGAGACGGGTTTCAACATGTTGGCCGTGCTGGTCTCAAACTCCTGACCTCAGGTGATCCGCCTGCCTTGGCCTCCCAAAGTGCTGGGATTACAGACGTGAGCCACCGCGCCCAACCAAGCCACTGCGCCCGGCATCTATGTCATTAGATTTCGATTTTCTTTTTTTTTGTTGTTGTTGGTTTGTTTTTGTTTGTTTGTTTGTTTTGAGACGGAGTTTCGTTCTTGTAGCCCAGGCTGGAGTGCAATGGCATGATCTCAGCTAACTGCAACCTCCGCCTCCCAGGTTCAAGCGATTCTCCTGCCTCAGCCTCCTGAGTAGCTGGAATTACAGGCATGGGCCACCACACCCGGCTAATTTTGTATTTTTAGTAGAGATGGGGTTTCTGCATGTTGGTCAGCTGGTCTCGAACTCCCGACATCAGGTGATCCGCTAGCCTTGGCCTCCCAAAGTGCTGGGATTACAGGCGTGAACCACTGCGACCGGCCTCGATTTGTATATATATGTAATGAAAAAAGTTACCTGTGTCTCTTACAAGATACAAATTTAAATTTCTCTTACATAAAAAAAGCCAAGAATGAGGCAGTCCAAGGATGGTGTGGCAGCCCCACAGGTATCAAGGCCCCAGACTCCTATTTCTCTGTTTTACCACCCCCAGCACATGACTTAAGTACACCCCATAATTTAAGTACACCTCATAATTCAAGGTGGCTTCTAGGACTTCAGCCATCACATTTGAGTTCCAGGCTGAAAGCAAAAACAAGAAAAATATTCATTCCTTCCCCTTTAAGAAGACTTCTTGGAAGTCTCACATATTTACTCACATCTCACTGGCCAGAAATTAGTCACATTATTATTAGTCAGAATGTAGATTTTTAACTGGGTATGCTGTCCCCCTTCCCCCAAAATAGGGTTTTTGATAGAAAGAAGTCTTACTCACAGTTTTAAGGGCCAGCTCAAATGCTTTCATGCTTTTCTAACTTTTCCATGCAGAGGAGGTTCCCCTCATGCTTACCAAACATTTAGTTTTCATTATCGATGGATGGATGGATGGATGTATAGATAGGTAGATAGATGATAGATAATCAATAATCAACAGATAAATTCAGGTACAAACACACACACATGCACACACACATACACACACACATATATATATATAAACACTTCAGTTTTCCTTATCAAAGGAGCTCCTTATAAATAGAGATCATGGCTTACTCAACTTTTTATCTTGGCACTGAGCATGGAATAGGCCTTCATAAATGTTTGTTGAATAAATGCATTGATGCTTAAATAAATAAACCAGCCAGGCGCAGTGGCTCACACCTGTAAACCCAGCACTTTGGGAGGCCGAGGCGGGTGGATCACGAGGTCAGGAGTTCAAGGTCAGCCTGGCCAAGATCGTGAAACCCCGTCTCTACTAAAACTACAAAAATTAGCTAGGGGTGGTGGCGGGGGCCTGTAATCCCAGCTACTCCGGAGGCTGAGGCAGGAGAATAGCTTGAACCTGGGTGGCAGAGGTTGCAGTGAGCCGAGATCACACCACTGTACTCCAGCCTGGGTGACAGAGCAAGACTCTGTCTCAAAATAAATAAATAAATAAAAATAAATAAATAAATAAATAAATAAATAAACTATGGGCTTTGAGACCCTTTAATGAATTGCAGTTTACGTACATGATAAAATTTGGGCTTTATTTTTGTGTTAGTGGTGAAGACCTTGTTAACCCAAAATATCAGAGACAGGTCTCAGGCAATTTAGGAAGTTTATTTTGCCAAAGTTAAGGATGCACGCCTGTGACACAGCCTCAAGAGGTCCTAAGGACATGTGCCCAAGGTGGTCAGGGCACAGCTTGCTTTTATACATTTTAGGGAGACATGAGACATCAATCAATATATGTACGATGTACATTGGTTCTGTCTAGAAAGGCGGGACAACTTGAAGTGGGAGAGGGGTTTCCAGGTCATAGGTGAGAGACAGATCGTTGCATTCTTTTGAGTTTCTGAGTAGCCTTTCAGGCAATCAGACATGCATTTATCTCAGTGAGTAGAAGGATGACTTTGAATAGAATGGGAGGCAGGTTTGCCTTAAGCAGTTCCCAGCTTGATTTTTCCCTTTAGTGTAGTGATTTTGGTGTCCCAAGATTTATTTTCCTTTCACAACCTGAAGTAGGCTAAATCCTCCAGTCAGTGTCTCTGCAGGCTATTGTTCTGGCGGTTCCCTGCTTTAACACAACCAAAGGGGTGACCGAGGTCCAAAATTCAGCCCTTGCTCTACCCTACATGTCCTATTCCTTGGAGAGGGGCTGCGTCGGTCTGGAGAGCACACTTTTTCTATTTGCCCAGAGTCATTTGCGGCACTTGCCCGCGGTGGTATCTAAAAGGCTGCTGAGGTTCTTAACCAGGGAGTGATGGTCTGCCTGACTGAACGGTGGGCTACAGAGCTGCAGGAAAGCACAGAAAATGCAGACAGCACACTGACCTTCAGAAGCAGGAGACTTAGTTGATTATCCCACCTTTTTCTCTCTTTTTCCCTTTTGCCTTCGCTCACCCACCCCTTTGTTGATATTTCAACTTCCAGAACACAGAGTCTCCCAAACGTTTAAGAACTGGAGTTTAGGCCGGGCATGGTGGCTCACGCCTGTAATCCCAGCACTTTGGGAGGCCGTGGCGGGTGGATTGCTTGAGGTCATGAGTTTGAGACCAGCCTGGCCAACATGGCAAAACCCCGTCTCTACTAAAACACAAACATTAGCTGGGTGTGGTGGCAGGTTCTTGTAATCCCAGCAACTTGGGAGCCTGAGGCAGGAGAATCATTTGAACCCGGGAGGCTGAGGTTGCAATGAGCCGGGATCGTGCCATTGCACTCCAGCCTGGGTAACAGAGCAAGACTCCGTCTCAAAAAAAAAAAAAGAACTGGGGTTTATAATCTTCATTTGGAGAAGCCAGAAATTTAAGTCAAAAAGGAATGCATCTGAAGATACATGGAGTAACTGAACTTAGGCTACAAATGATTCCTTACAGAACTGATACTTAACTCAGGGGCATAGAGGACATCTGGAGAACTTGGGACAGAGAGGCAAATGCAGAGGAATGGAGGATCTCATACAGTGGCATGTTGTTCTGCCTGCACTCCTGAGAGAAGAAAGGGCTTTCTGCATTATTCTATGCCTGCGTGGGTGGCATTCACACCACTGTGAGTCCTGTTGTATTAGTGGGGTTGTTGAGTCCTGTGGGCTCCTGATCCCAGAAAGCTGCCCCCTCCAGTAAGGGTATTGTGTGTATCCTATTAGCTATGATGCTTGGGATTGTTTTCTCATCAACACCTGAAGAGCTTCCACAGCCCTTCCCTGGGCCCTGAATGTGCAAAATGTGACAATCAGAGTTATTTATTACCAGCACCTTCCTCTCCAGGCGGCGGATCAATTTTCTTTTCTCCAGATGGCTGTCATAGGCCAGCCAGAGAGAGGACTGGGCTGGCCATCTGCTTCCTGTTGCCTTTTCAAGCTGGCTAGCCACTCAGTGAGGCTGGCAAAGCCCAAGGCACCAGCTGTCAGTCTAGGCTGCCCCTGCTTGGCCTTGCACCTTGTCACACTAGGCACCGTAGCACAGGGGCCATGCTGAAATCAGTGTTTGACACTCACGAGGCAGGATGCTTTCCTTCCAAACCATGCCAGCCAGCTTCTCTGATGGCAAACAGAAAAGATGCCTGCCCTGGAACTTCCTCTAAGAATGAGCTTCCACTGACTTAATATTTGACTAAGTGGGATGACTCTGGGGAGGGGAAAGGCAGTGCTTGTGGTCAACAGACAGAACAGAATGTGACATAATTCCGAATTCCATACAAGTAAAATGATTTAATCAGAATTTCCAATTCACTCTCCCATTGTGTTTTTTTCTATTCTTTCTAATTAGATGTTTATTTACTTACAATGACAAATTAACTATGTGCATATTGAAGAAAATCTGTAAATTTTTTTTAAATCACCTATAATTCCATTACCCATAGAGATAACTGCTATTTATTTTTTTTCAAATATCTCTTCAGTCTTTTTTTCCTCCTAAAAAAGTTGAGATCATACTATTTTGATTTTGTGGCTTAATATTGCAATACAAAATATTTTAAGCTTTAGCAAATAAAAATAATAAATTTCTATAAAATATTTTTGATGACTAATATTACAATGCATGGTATCTTAATTCACTTAACTATTTGCTAATTGTTGGACATTAAGGATTTTTTTTTTACAACTTTTTACTATTTCACATAATTCTATAATGAACATCTGTGCATAAAACTTATTTAGATCATGTCCTTAGAGTCATTTTCCTAATGTAGAATGACTGCACAGATTTTAAAAACAATTTACTATTTCGCCAAATTGCTCAAAAAAAAATCAGGAGTGCCAATTTCATAGTTCCTTCAACAATGAGTCCTTCCTTCCTCTCTCAATCCCTCCCTCCCTTCCTCCATCCTTCCTTCCTTCCCTTCTTCCTTCCTCTCTCCCTTCCTGTCTTTCCTTCTTTTCTTTTTGAAATTTCTGTAGATTTGGTGCATTTTCCCATCTCAAAAGCACAAAAGCTAAAGGGTACATGTGGGGATAGGCACTAAGCCGGGTACCCTATACTAGACATTTGTTTCTGCCAAGGTCCAAGCAACGGATCCAGGAGTATAATCTGAGCACTGATTCAGCAGTAGGGATGTGTGATGATGAATCTCTGTGTTCCTGAAAGGGATCCACTGTGCTCAGAGCCCCAGAGCATGCTCCCCTTTGAATAATGCTCATCTCCATTAACCAACTCTATGGGGAGTCACTGATGGCCCTAGGTCTTTAATGGCTTCTTCCGGAGGCCAGGTGGTCCCACCTACAGAGAACAGCACAAGTGCTCTACAGAGTGGTGAGGCTGCAAGCGCCAAGTTGGGTATGGCAGTTGGCTCTCAGAATAGAGCTTCAGCAGGAGAGCCTGGAGTCCTGCTAGGAGGCTGGGCTGCTTCCACAGGCTCTGTGGTGAGAGGCCAGCACAACGCCTTCCGTGCACTTGAGTTAGTGGTCTGAAGCACCCAGTGGTGGTGATGTATAATCATGTTATAGCCTTGTTATACCATCCATCACAGCCTCAGTTCTTTTTCTTTAGTTGTACCATTGCTGAGCCCTCACAGTTTCCCACTGATTAGTATAGCTTTTCCACCAACAACCCTCTCTTCCCCTCCTCTTTGACAAATCAAATCATGCCAAATTCTTGGGCCACCTCCAACCTCCACTCCTTCAAGTAATGTATCCCAGCATTTCTGGACTGCATTTGTCTCTCTCTTTTCTATATTTCCATAGTTTAAAAATTATTACTGATGCAAAACATTTTGGTATTTGATCACTTACCACATTGTATTTTCTCCAAATTTGTCTATATAGGCAAATCTTGTGGCCTCAACAATGTCACAGTTTTTTAAAAGAGAGATTTGAGTCTTTGTATTATAACTATAGTCTATATCTTTCCCTTGAGTTCCAGACTCATGACAAACTATCTAGTTGATATCACTCCATGGGCATTACACAACTCAAATTTTGACCTACTCAAACTTGGATCTGTTACAGTATTCCCTATTCAGACTGACATCCTTATTACCTCCCTACATCTCCACCAATTACTAATCTAAAATTTATATTTATTAGATGTGTCCTGATCTAACTGGTCCATTCATATCCATTTTGGATCTCATCCAGTTCTATACTACAACTAAAGTGACCTTGACAAAATCTAAATTTGATCATGTCATGTTCTACTCCCCTACACAGCGTATTTTAAATTTGTTAATGGCTTCTCTTCTTTTGAAAAAATTTTATTGTAGTAAAATATATATAACATAAAACTTGTCAATTTAACAATTTTTAAGTGTATAATATAGTGGCATTAAGTACATTTATATTGTGCAGCCTTCACCACTATCTAATTCCAAAACTTTTTCATTATCCCAAACGGGAGCTCTATAAATATTAAGCAATATCTTCTTATTTCCCCCTCCTCCCTATCCTCTGCTAACCTCTAGTCTACTCTCTGTCTCTTTTAATCTGCCTATTCTAGGTTTGGTATTTAAATCATACATTTGTCCTTTTTTTTTTTTTTGGTCTGGCTTCTTTCCCTTAGCATAATGTTTCCAAAGTTTATATGTTGTAACATGTATTAGAACTTCATTTCTTTTTATGTCTGAATAATATTTCATTAGATGAACATACCACATTTTACTTCTCTTTTATTTACTATTAAAAAGCAAACTTTTTTTTGTTTGTTTTTTTGAGACAGAATTTCACTCTCGTCGCCCAGGCTGGAGTGCAATGGTGTGATCACAGCTCACTGTAACCTCTGCCTCCCAGGTTCAAGTGATTCTCCTGTTTCAGCCTCCCAAGTAGCTGGGATTACCAGTGCCTGCCACCATGTCTGGCTAATTTTTGTATTTTTAGTAGAGACGGAGTTTCACCATGTTGGCCAGGCTGGTCTCAAACTCCTAACCTCAGGTGATCTGCCCACCTTGGCCTCCCAAAGTGCTGGGATTACAGGTGTGAGCCACCGCGCCTGGCCACAAACTTCTTAAATTGGCCTATACGTTTCTGCATGGTCTGGCCCCTTCACCTCTCATTCCCAGCATCCTCTGCTCCCTGAGCCCTCGCTCTCTCTTCTTTGGAGACTTCATGCTTACATGGTTCCTTCCTGCATCAATGCCTTGGCACAGGCTGTTTTAATTGCCAGTGACCCTCTCCCCTCCTGCATTTCACCAGTTAACTCGTTAACTCTTCCCACCCTTCAGATCTTCACTTAAGTGTTTTTTTTCTCAAGGAAGCCTTTTCTGACCTCCCTGAGTTCTTGCTCTTATTATAGGATCTCAAAACAACACATATTTATACTTAGTTGTTCTTATAAAAGTTCACATTGACATGTATTTGTCTTCTCCAGAAGATTTTAAATTACAAGTAGACAGGTTTATGATTTGGCGTTTTGTTTTGTCTTGATTTGTTTTTTAAAGACAGGATCTCATTATGTTGCCCACACTAGAGTGTAGAGGCTATTTACAAGCATGATCATAGTCCACTGCAGCCTCAAACTCCTGGGCTCAAGTAATCCTCCTGCTTCAGCTTCCTGAAGAGCTGAAATTACAGACTTACATGACCATGCCTGGCCAATGAGGGATTAATGTGAGTGGCACTTGGTGGATGCTCAATGAGGGTTTATTAAAGCTATAGAGACTGTTCATAGGAATATATTTTTTTCCCTGTATCCATCATAGATCTTATAATAGTCCTTGGCATATATCATAGATTCATTAAAATGTGTTCACCTCAAGCTTCAAATTAGCCAAGTTCCATTTTATGCTGAAATAACAGTATGTTGAATTTCAAAACAAGAAAAACACAAAGTTTTTAGAATGTAAGAGGCAATAACAACCCCAAAATCTTGAGAGACAGTTGTGACTTCATATCCACTGTGTGAAATATCCTGTGTAGTGATTAAGACCATGTGTTGCTCAAGAGGTTAAATACCAAGTTACTGTATGACCCAGCAATTCCATTCCTAGTTATATACCCAAAAGCAATGAAAGCCTGTACATGAATGTTCACAGAAGCATTATTTATAACAGGAAAAGGTGAAAACAATGCAAATGTTCTTCAACTGATTAATGGGTAAATAAAATGTGGTGTATCCAGACAACCAAATATCATTTGATAAAAAAGAAATGGAATGCTGATACATGCTACAACATGGATGAATCAAAGACCACATATTGTATAATTCCATTCATCTGAAAGGTTCAGAAGAGCTAATTCAATAGAGATAGAAAGTAGATTAGTTGTTTCTTGGGTTTGGGGAGCTGAAGAAAAATGGAGAGTGATTGACAATGGGTATGGAGCTTATTTTGGAGTGATGAAAATGTTCTAAAATTGTAGTGATGGTCGCACAACTTCACAAATATGCTAAAAATAATTAAATTATACACTTTAAAATGCATATTATAGTGTATACGACAGGGTTTTGTTTTGTTTTATTTTAAAAAAACTGATGATGAGCTCCAAAGCCAGATTGTCTGGGTTCATCTCAAGACCCCTTCATTTCCTAATTATGTGGCCTTGAGCAGGTTACTTAATCTCGCTGCCTTTCAGATAATAATGATGCCTACCCGGTAAGGTTATGGTGAGAATTAAACTCGTCAATATGCATAAAAGGTTTAGGTAACCACTTAACAAAAAGTTCAATAAATATAAACTTTTATTAATGTTGTTTTCTTGTTCTAGAGGGATTCATCTGCAGGTTCCTAGATCTTCCAACACGTGCATCTGTTTTGACCTACAGTGCCTTGGGGGATGGTTCATACGCTAGTGATCGCTTTTCTATAGTTTATCTTGTTGATAGCCAGTCTACTGTTCTCCCCTCTCTTAGCAGAAATTTCTCCTTTCTTCTGATTTTAATCTGTAAAATAGATTTCTCCTATTGCTACTACCCTCATCTATGAAGGTGTAGACTGCTGAAGGAAATTTCTCTTTTCTCAGGGCTGGTTCTCTTTACACAAGAGTGCCCAGCAACCCAAGTGATGGGTATCCAGAGATAACCCTAAGGGCTGAATCGTGTGCATGGAGAGAAGGGATGGACAACGATTAGGAAACTGCTGTCTAATCATGAAATAAGTATCCCTGAGTCAGAGTATGTTCCACCTGCATCCAACCTTTGCTAGTCTCTTGGCCATCCAGGACAAGTTGGGTAAAGACTGAATAAACTTAGATGAAGATCCACTATTATGCCCATGATGCTATTAGCTAGACATTTTCAGACATGAAACACTCTCTCTCTTTAGAACTTACTTATTACAAGATGCAATCTGTCGTATTCATTTTCTTGTACTATTTAAACATCTTGTTTTTTCTGGGAAAAATTTAAGCTTGATCACAATTCTTAATGAGCACCCCTAGATTCAATTCTTCTGTTATAAACGTAGATTGTCTTGCTTATCCTTTTTGTTGTTGTTGTTGTTGTTTTTCTGGTCATATGCTCTTTCCTTTCTTCTTTCATTCAGTGAATGAATATTAATTGAGTGCTTCTTACATGCCAGATACTGTTTTAAGACAAATTCCTTGTCAGCTTGAAGTTTACGTAATAGTTGGGAGAAGTCAGGGAATAAGTATAGGCTGGGCATGGTGGCTCATGCCTGTAGTCCCAGAACTTTGGGAGGCCGAGGCAGGTGGATCACCTTAGGTCAGGAGTTCAAGGCCAGCCTGGTGAACATGGTGAAACCCCATCTCTACTAAAAATTCAAATATTATCTGGGCGTGGTGGTGGGTGCCTGTAATCCCATCTATTCAGGAGGCTGAGGTGGGAGAATCACTTGAACCTGGGAGGCAGACGTTGCAGTGAGCCGAGATCACACCACTGTACTCCAGCCTGGGCGACAGAACAAGACTCTGTCTCAAAAAAAAAAAAAAAAAAAAAAAGAGTAAGTACATAAGCAAGTATATTGGTGTTATGTCAAATGGAAATACATGCTATGAGGGAAAAAAAAAAAACTAAAACAAGCCAGGAGAATTGGGAGTGCTGGTGAATATTATTTAATGTACAAATTTCAGGAAAGGACTCATGGATAAGGTGACATTTGAGCAGAGACGTGGAGGAAGCGAGGGAGGCAGCCTCTTGGGTACCTGATGAGAGAGAGGCTGAGTTGGGGGTGTGCTTGGCATGTTTGAAGAGCAGCAAGGGGGTTGCTGTGGCTGGAGCCCACTAAGCAAGCAGGAGAGAGGTAGAAGAGAGAGGTCAGAGAACTAACAGAACCAGATCATGCAGGGCCTTGAAGGAAACTGCGTAAAGGTTAGATTTTACTCTAAAGGGAAGGAAAGCCATGAGAGAATTTTGAAGAGCGTATTGAGACATTCAACTTAGATTTTTTTTTTTTTTGAGTCTCACTCTTGTCGCCCAGGCTGTAGTGCAACGGTGTGATCTTGGCTCGGTGAAACCTCCGCCTCCTGGGTTCATGCAATGCTCCCACCTCAGCCATCCAAATAGATGGGATTACAGGCACCCGCCACCATGCCTGGATAATTTTGTATTTTTAGCAGAGATGGGGTTTCATCATGTTGGCCAGGCTGGTCTCAAACTCCTGACCTCAGGTGATCTGCCTGCCTCAGTCTCCCAACGTGCTAGGATTACAGGTGTGAGCCACTGCACCCAGCCAATCTAATTTCAATTTCTAAAAGGCTCTTTACAGCTATTTTGTTGACAGGGAGACAAGGGTGAGAATCAAGGAGCCCAGTTAGGGCACTGTTTTTGTAATCCTGGAACATCCCAATTTTAATAACAGTGTAGGTGACAGAAAGTACTTAGGTTCTGGATATGTTTGGAGTGTAAAGCTAGCAGAATTTGCTGATAGATTCGAAGTGCAATGTGTGAGAAAGAGGAGTCAAGAATGACTTAAATGAAAAATAAAAACAAAACTACCAAACTACGTCTCTATTTCCAGAGTGGCTGTATCATTTTGCATGTGCACCAGCAATGTATGAATGATCCACTTTCTTCACATTCTTGCCAGCATTTTGTGTTATCACTATTTTTTATTTTAGCTATTCTGATAGGTATGTAGTAATATTTCACTGTGGTTTTAATTAGCATTTTCCTAAGAAAAGAAACTAGAGCAAACAAACAGCAAGAAAAAAAGAATGACTGAACCAAGGATTCTTTTCGGGTTGATGAAAATCTTCTGCAATCAGATAGTGGTGATGGTTGCACAAAACCCACTGAATTGTATACTTAAAAAGAGTGAATTTTGTGGCATGTGAATTTTATCTCAATTAAAAAGTAATGAATACTGCACTGTCTTTGTTTTGAAGAGCTGGAAAAATCTATTGGCAATTACCAACGTGGGAAAAATGGGTGGAAGGAAGCAGGTTTTTGTGGAATGGGGGAAGAGAACAGGAATAGTGAATATATTACTTTTGAGATGCCTAACAGATAACCATGTGAAAATGTTTAGTGTGAGTTGGATATAAGAGTCCCAAAACCCAGAGAAATCTCCAATTTGGAGAAAGAAATTTAGACATTGTCAGAATATAGATAATATTTAAAGCTACAGGCCAGGCTAAAGTCACCTGAGAGAGAATGTAAACAGAGAAGAGAAGCACTTAGCTTGAGCACGGCAACATTTAGCGGTCAGAAAGATTTGAAAATCAGCAAAAGATACTGAAAATGAGGAGCCAGTGAGGTGGGAAGAGAACTTGATGTCCCAAATATCAAGTAAAGAACATATTTTATGAAGCAGAAGTGGCCAATTCTGCCTAATGCTGCTGATGAGTCAAGTAAAATAAGAATCGAGAACTGACCACTGGATTTTACAAATTGTTGATCATGACAAGAACAGTTTTGGTGGTATTGGGGGCAAAAAAAAAAAAAAAAATTGGAGCGTTCATAAATAAATGGGAGGCGAGGATGAGAATTAATGGGTGCAGAGAAATAGCGGAGGGAGAGGGAGAAGAATGTGAGACCAAGAGAAGGTTCTTTTCCTTTTCTTTTGAGGTGGGAGAAATATAGCACATTTATAGGCTGATGAGAAACAAGTAGAGGGAGTGAAAATTGATGATGCAGAAGTGAAAGGAGAGAATGGCTGTAGTGATATTCTTTTTTTTTTATAGCGATATTCTTTTTTTTTTTTTTTTTTTTTTTTTTTGAGACGGAGTCTTGCTCTGTCACCCAGGCTGGAGTGCAGTGGCACCATCTTGGCTCACTGCAAGCTCCGCCTCCCGGGTTCACGCCATTCTCCTGCCTCAGCCTCCTGAGTAGCTGGGACTACAGGTGCCCGCCACCACGCCCGGCTAATTTTTTGTATTTTAAGTAGAGACGGGGTTTCACCATGTTAGCCAGGATGGCCTCGATCTCCTGATCTCGTGATCTGCCCACCTGGGCCTCCCAAAGTGCTGGCACTACAGGCATGAGCCACCGCGCCAGGCCTTTATAGCGATATTCTTGAATACACATGAAGAGGATGGAATCCAGTGATAAGTGGAGGGCTGTCCTCAGATAAGAGTCCAGGTAGTTTATATCTTGAATAACTGGCGGAATGTGAGTATATAGGAGCATGGGTACAAGTAGGGTAGCAGATATGATTGAGAGTATGTAGTTTTCTTCTTATCATTTTTTTTTTTTTTTTAGGGAAATAGGAACCAAAGCCACTGGCCAAGAATGAGGGTGGAAGAGGAGATATTGAAAGTTTGTCAAAGGAGAAGATATTAAATGCTCGCCTAAAGAAATGAAAGAAGGAGATTCTGGAAATGTAGTGGCCTTTCCTTGGCAGTGCCGTGGGCCCATGTGAGAGATTTCTGGTCATGAATTTACAGTGAGATCTGTCAGCATAGCTGTGTTTTGCTTTTTTCCCCAACCATAGCACAGGTGCAGGCATAGAGTAAACAGAGAGCTGGAGTAATCAGAATTGAGGATTTTTTTCAGACAAGTTAGAGGAAGAAAGTGTGTGTTGGGAGGGAGTTGTAGGTGTCTACAAGGAAGTGTTACAACAATGGACCATGACTTCTAAGCCCCGTAAAGACGGAAGAAAGGACCTGAGGGGAGTGAAGAACAGTGAGTAACGATGAAGGCACTGGATTGTAGAACCAGGTGGAGTCCATGAATTTTCGGAATTGGAGTGCTAGAGGTAGTGAGCCAGAAAAACAAGGAAGCACAAGTCTGCAATGTATAATAGCACGCCAACTCTGCTTCATGCAAAGATGTTTAAATCCAGCAGTACAGAATGGCTTGGTAAAAACTCAAGGCATGTTAAAATATCATTCACATGAACTCAAGTGGTGATAGTCAAAGTTGTGAATAAAAAAATCCTTTCACACATTTTATAAAAACAGGTAACAACAATTGAATGTATGTTATCATTGCTCTGGGGCAAGAAAACAGCAGTCGTCTGTTTATGACTAAAATTGTCGGTGCTCAAAATGTTCCAAGAGTCAATATTTAATTAATAAATTGCCACACTCATTTAACAGATGTAACATATGAGAGAATGAGGTATAGAATGAAGAATTAATGAACCCCTATTTAGGAAAACATGGGAATTAATACACACACCCACACCCAACCAACCACACACACATACACACCCTGGTAATCAAAACTATAAACTGAAGAAATTAAGAAGATTGAAGAGCAGTCACTAAAAATATGCCTGTGTCAGAGTATCCAAAGAACACAGCTTACATAGAGCACTGGACTTTCCTGTGGTTTAAATCTTGAGTACAAAAAAATGTTTGACACCCAGTAAGTATAAAACAAATATTTGTTTGATTAAATTAAATGAAGGAATAAATAAATGAATGATGATGATTTGTCATCTCTCTATCATGACATTTGTGTATAACAAAATCTTTTCCATTTTGTCCCACGCAGGTTCAATTTCTGGTTGGTAATTGGCAATGATGGAATGACTGTCCAGAGTAAAGAAGCCTCTCTTTGTTCTTGTGCCATGATTTCTCAGCCAGGCAGTGCTTGCAGTTCACTGGACTGATCATTTTCTTTCACACTCTGTGCCTTTGCAAATATTATTCTTTTGTCTGAAAATTGCCTGCTCCCAACCCTTCATTATCATCCCCACTAACTCTCACCCACCCTCCCCAGCTTGTTGACTTGGAAACTCCTTCTTTTTTTACCAGCTGCAATTCAAGCAACACCTCCTCTGGGAAGCCTTTTCAACTCTGCCTTAGTCTTTTTTGGCCCTAGTTTTTGCATCTCTCCAGATTCACTGGGCTTTATCTGCTTTCTGGGTCACTTGTTCAGTGAAGAACCCCTACCCCATCACCACCACAACTCTTAACCCTACCACCCTTCTTAGCCCTTTCCAGATGAGGGCTGTGCTTTAGCATGGCTCCTTCATACTCACCATGATGGGACTGCAAAGACCCTGGTGTCTGGGGCCTGAACCCACTGGGCCCCTGAAGTTCAGCTTCCTGCAGCATTCCCAGAATCTGAGGAAGCACCGTGAACTGAGGTCTGGGCTCTGACTTCCCTGATCCTGGAGCCAGGTCATCCAATCTGTAAATGTAAAGGATGGAATTATTTTTACCAATGAGGAACAGGTAGACTCTTATGCCTTTCTCCTCGTGCCCTATCCCCACCCTTTACAGACTGTGGAAGCACACAGATTTCTACTTACAGACTGTTCTGAAGCACATAGATTTCTACACGACTGACTGGAGACATCTAGAGTGATCAACACCTCAGCTGTTTTTTGTAATCAATGTGCCACCTTTGCTTCCCCCTGTACTCTCATTCTTGCTGCTCAATAACACCAAAACTCTGCTCCAGGTTCTCATTTCTATGCAAGTGTAGAAATCCTCTACAATCTCCTAGCAACACAGGCATACCCCTACCCTAGCTTGAAATAACCTGAGTCATGATTGTTGGTTTACTTTAACAGAGATTCTTGATTGCAGAGGAACTTTTTTTCAGTGGTCTCATTACTTAGCACCATGTTGGGAACATAGTAGGTGACTCAATCAACAGTTGTTAATTAATTAATGGCTGTAACATTAAATAATTATAGAACACATTTAAAACAAAAAGAGCTCTTAGACATTTTTGCCTTAATTCTCTGTGTGATATGGAGAAACAGCCTGAGGCCAGGAGAATTAAGGTACTTTCCAGAGTCATGCAGCTATTGAGTAGCCAGACTGGAGATGGCATATTGGTTTCCTGATCACACAGCACTATTCTCTTTTAGAAAACTGTTATTTCCATTTATGTGAGTGGAAAACAACATCAGGATCAATCTGGCAAACCCCTGGGAACTGTGTTTCTCCAGGCCATCTTTAAGCCTTTAGATTAAAATATAAAATTGGGTAACACTAACAATAGAAGACAGTGTTCCTTTGCTTCTGTCCCCATCCTCTACAAAATCCCTGCTGCCTTTTTTCCTGGATGTCTCCAGGTGGTGTCTCACAGGTGATTGCAAACACAGTCCTGCCAGCTCCCATATGGCACCTGTCATGACATTCCTTTTCTTCTTCAATTTCTAGCTCAGTGCCCACAGCCAGAGCTTCCCAGGCTGCCTGTCCACGGGTGTGGCACATCTGCAGAGCCTCAGGTGGCTCCTGCTACTGCTCACCCCACAAGCCCTGACTGCTAATATCAGCCCAGGGCCCTGTTTCCTTCCCTAGTATTCCTGTGGGCTGGTTAGCTTGTTACTCAAGAGCCACCGTGTGGAGTCCATGCTCCTATAGTAGCCTAAAATGAGGAAACTGCCCTTCATTAACCCAACTCTAGCTTGTTCCAAAACATGGAGCACAGAACATCGCTGCCTGTAACCCCTGGAATGGCACAAGGTTATCTATTTATTTATCCTTTAATCACAGCTGGAGGCCTCAGATATGAATATTCAGGATTGGTGAAAGAACTCAACAATTTGACTGAGTGTCATAATTGTGGCACAGGGAGGAAGGAAGGACAGCATACCAAGCCCTTAATCACACGCTACCCAGATACCAGCAGAAGGCCCGACATTCTAGAACAGGAGTCAGCTCATGGCCTACTTTTCTTTGGCCGGTAAGCTAAGAATGGTTTTTACATCTTTAAATTGTTGTGAAAACAAAACGAAAAACAAAGAAAATGCCAGAGACCTATGTGACATGCAAGCCTAAAATACTTACTGTCAGGCCTCTGAGCCCAAGCTAAGCCATCATATCCCCTGTGACCTGCAGGTAAACATCCAGATGGCCGGTTTCTGCCTTAACTGATGACATTCCGCCACAAAAGAAGTGAAAATGGCCTGTTCCTGCCTTAACTGATGACATTATCTTGTGAAATTCTTTCTCCTGGCTCATCCTGGCTCAAAAGCTCCCCTACTGAGCACCTTGTGACCCCCCACTCCTGCTCCCCCAGAGAACAACCCCCCTTTTTCCTTTACCTACCCAAATCCTATAAAACAGCCCCACCCCTATCTCCCTTCGCTGACTCTCTTTTCAGACTCAGCCCACCTGCACCCAGGTGATTAAAAGCTTTATTGCTCACACAAAGCCTGTTTGGTGGTCTCTTCACACGGACGCACATAAAACTTACTATCAAATTCTTTAGAAAAAGAGCTTGTGTTCTCATTGTTCAATTCCCACCTATGAGTGAGAACATATGGTGTTTGGTTTTTTGCCCTTGCGATAGTTTGCTGAGAATGATGGTTTCCAGCTCCATCCATGTCCCTACAAAGGACATGAACCCATCATTTTTTATGGCTGCATAGTATTCCATAGTGTATATGTGACACAGGAAGGGGAACATCACACACTGGGGCCTGTTGTAAGGTGGGGGGAGGGGGAAGGGTTAGCATTTGGAGATATACCTAATGTTAAATGACGAGTTAATGGGTGCAGCACACCAACATGGCACATGTATACATATGTAACTAACCTGCACATTGTGCACATGTACCCTAAAACTTAAAGTATAATTAAAAAAAAAAAAAGAAAAAGAACTTGTGTACTCTTGTCCTAGAGGGCAAACAAAATGCCTCTATTGGAAATGTGACAATGCATAATACGAACCATGTAATTGTAAATTATAAATGAGTTCCATTGGCTTTGCACCTGTATTAAAATCTTGAATTTTTCATCATGATGGGCACCAAGAGCACAGAGAAGTGAGTGCACTTTCTTGATGACTTGTCACTTCCGTGTCAGACAGCAGTTCTGCCTTCAGACATCGTGGCCTTGTGCCACCTCTGGTCTTAGTGCCTGACCCTGCACCAGAGAAAGAGTCCGTCCTCTCACATCTGTCTCATTATTCCCATTCTTCTAGACAATTGGGAGCACTTCATATGAGTCTTCCTTTAGGAATTTTCCTTTAGGATAAGGAGCGCCCTCCTCCCAGAATACAGATCCACAGGCTTGTCTATAAATAGACTCCTGGGAGTCTTGGGCCACCAGTTCTGCAGCTATGCCAAGAAATGAGTGAATCTTAAGATGAACACAGCTCAGACACAAACTGAGGCCCCCACCACACATAAAATTCAATTTGATTTCTGATCAACTTGATCTTGATTTGGTTTAGAGTAAACCAAAAGTATAAATATTTGCCTCCTATTCGATGCAAACAGATTTTCTTCCAGCCCTGATGTAAATGTAAATTTCAATAATAATTTGTTAGAAATGGGAGAATGATTACTTTTAGTTTATATTTTCTTTTCCTTTGAAATATAAATTTCTGTGCCATTTTCAGCTGGTTGTCTTCTAGCTCATCATTGGCAGATAAAGGTTTCATATGCCAGTAAAAAATCTAGGGTGCCAGAAATACAACAAAAATTTTACTATGTGCTATTGGTTTTTTTTTTTTATTAATTTGAGCTTCTCATTCCATTTCTGTTTTCCAAGTATCAATTAAAAACAACAACAAAGTAATATCTACTTTTAACTTAGAAGGAAAAAGCAGCTTCAGCATTAATTCAAACTCCTCTTTTTGATTGATACTAGTATTTTATTGGTACTAGATTAAACTAGATTAAATGAATTATGAAACTAATGTCAAAATATGCTTAATTTATTTACGTATTCACTTCCCTTTCCTTTTTTGTAAGTAGAATGGGAAAAGGGGTTTCCACAAAAAGTGGCACCTGACTCCTGTCTGTTAGTTAACACCTGTGGAATAGTCTTTAATTAGCCAATTTCCTCTCTAAGCCTCATTTTCTTTTCTTGTACAGCATCAGTTTATTATTTATTGATTCCTTCCACAGACGTTCTGAAGGGAGAATGAGATAATGTCTACAGGGTGTTTTATGTTTCTTGGATGAAAGGTTCTTTGTAGCATTTAAGGACAAGTTTCCCGGAAGAATACAAGGATTCACCTGAGATCATACTGGAACTGCTGCTGAGAATGCAGACTAGGAAAATGAACCTGCCTAAGTGGTTGATGACTGTAAACAACCCAAAGCTTTGTACTATTTGATTTTTGGTTCAGACATCTCTGTAGCTATTCTTCAACCATCAACCTATTTTAAATCTTAGGTGAAAGAGGAGATTTGATTTTTTAAAATAGAATACTGTTTTAATCAGTTGTCAAGTATCCATACAATGGAATAGTGTATAAATTTTTTTTCCTGTTTTAAATTTGTCAACATATATTTTAACTTCTAGGGTACCTGTGTGGGATGTGCTGGTTTGTTACATAGATAAACGTGTGTCATGGTGGTTTGCTGCACAGATCAACCCATCAGCTATGTATTAAGCCCAGCACCCATTAGCTGTTCTTCCTGATGCTCTCCCTCTCCATCTCCACCCGACAGGCCCCAGTGTGTGTTGTTCCTCACCATGTGTCTGTAAGTTCTCTTCATTCAGCTCCCATTTATAAGTGAGAACATGTGGTGTTTGGTTTTCTGTTCATGCATTAGTTCACTGAGGATAATGGCTTCCAGCTCCATCCATGTCCCTGCAAAGGGCACGACCTTGTACCTTTTTATGGCTGCATAGTATTCCATGGTATACTATGCGCCACATTTTCTTTATCCAGTTCTATCATTAATGGGCAATTGGGTTGATTCCATGTCTTTGCTATTGTGAATAACGCTGCAATGAACAGACACATGCATGTGTCTTTATCATAGAAGGATTTATATTCCTTTGGGTATATATTCAGTAATGGGATTGCTGGGTCAAATGGTATTTCTGTTTCTAGATCTTTGAGGAATCACCACACTGTCTTCCACAATGTTGAACTAATTTACATTCCCACCAACAGTGTAAAAGTGTGAGGAGATTTGATTTGCTAGAACCTCGATACCACATATTTAGAATCAAAACATTTGGCAAAAACAGTACCAGTATCTTCCTGCCAGCTTCTCAGAGACTTACTTTCAACTCTTTTCCATTCTGGCCTGTGGTGGAGCTACTCTTATTTAAGCACAATTAAATCTAAATAAATCAAACAAAAGAGAATGAGAATGATAGGGTGTTTTCAGAAACAAGCAAGCAAACAAAACCTATAGTAGAAGTTCTGTGGAATGACTCTCTGGATTAACCAAAGTTCACATTCATATGTAAGATTTTCCAAATGATGCCCATGGCCTGCTGAATACTCGCTGCTGTCTAATATGCTGCCATACTTCTTCCTCCAACTGAGCAGTATGTTTACCAAGATTCTGTTGTGTTTACCCTCAAACGGGATTAGGCTAGTGGTACCTGTTATTACAGTGATCTAATTTAATTATATTTTGCCGACACTTATTAAAATATGTTTGAAAGAAAATTATTCTTTCTAATAAAAATTATGAGCCCTCAGGAAAGGAATATGCAAGTGTTAGATTCGATGTGAGTGAGGTAGCTATAAAAGATTGGGGTAAAATCACCAAAATTTGGGGAGAATTTTGCACTCAAATTGCTGAAGAATATCTTTGAATTCTTGCTCTATTTTAGAAAAAACTAAAATGATAGAGCTAAATTATAGGTATGTTTTGAGAAAAAAATAATACAAAACTCCAATCAATCAAACCATAATTAAAGGAAATACCAGTAAAGGAATAAGGAAAGATATAAGTCATTAGAGGTAGACAGTGTAATGTGATTGTGTCATAAAAACATGATGCTGAATGAAAAAGACTAAGAAATTGAATAAGAATTTTAACACCATACCATGTGTATGTTTACATTTATATACACAAAACAAAAAATACACATTTTTAAGAACTCAAACAAAACCATGCACATTAAACATTGTCTTTGGAGAAGAAAAGGGTTGGGAGTGGAAAAAAGATAAAAGATAAATCGACATATAAACAAATAAACAAGAGGTGGCCCTTCCCTGTTGATATGTCATGATTGGAGAAGTGTGACTAACTCATCCTTCTTTAACAGGTTCTTCTCCCACCCCTCCCAAAGAGGGTATAAGAGCCTAAGAACCTAGATAAGTAATGACAGCATTCAAGGGAAGGAACAAAACTTAACAACTGGGTAAGCAGATGCATCAGTGGTAATCACCTTAATCAATCAGAAAAAATTGAAACATCAGTGCTTGTAATGGGGGAAAAATAAGAAGTAAGCTGATTCTTACTGCCAAACTCCCACAGACAAGGAACACTAGATACATCTGGAGGCATGTGTGCATGTATGACTGGAAATGGGATTGACTGAAGTTCTGCTCAAGAAATAGTTAAAACTTTGGATGCCCTCTCCTAACCCATGCAGTCAGGCAGCCTACCCATCTCACTGTTAAAAGAGCTGGAGTGGGCCGGGTGCGGTGGCTCATGCCTGTAATCCCAGCACTTTGGGAGGCCAAGGCAGGTGGATCACAAGGTCAAGAGATTGAGACCATTCTGGCCAACATGGTGAAACCCTGTCTCTACTAAAAATACAAAAATTAGCTGGGCATGGTGGCAGGCGCCTGTAGTCCCAGGTACTCGGGAGGCTAAGGCAGGAGAATCACTTGAACTCGAGAGCCGGAGGTTGCAGTGAGCCAAGATTGCGCCACTGCACTCCAGCCTGGTGACAGAACAAGATTCTGTCTCAAAAAAAAAAAAAAGAGCTGGAGTCGGGGACCAGATGATGATTGATTGGAGTGGGAAAAGGAAATCCTCAAAAACAGTGAACAGCAAAACCAGTACATATTGAATGGTGCGACTCTTCAGCTCCTCCTTCCCACTTGTATCCCAGAATGGTATCAACTAGGTCTATACCTATCCCTCGCCTCCCGATGTGGGACATTTGAGAATCTGCCAAGCCAAGAGAAAAGACTTCTGGATAGTGACACCTGGGAATCTCTCAGAGAAATGACTGATGCCCTGCTCTATCACCTACAGTGAGCAAGCCCTTCCAGAAACAAAGAGCTTTCAGCTACCTTCCTGGCAGCTCATTAGTGCATGTGAATGGGCAGTTAAGGATCACAGAAACAAGAAGTCACTTTTGAACAGTAATTTTGCATTATAAGAATTGATTCCAGATTATTTGCTGTTTTGAATAATTCATGCCTTTGTCCTTTTTCAGTTGTCTAAGATTTTGTCTATCATCCTTAGGTGAACAAGGACCTAAGCAAATCTTTATCACATTCCCTAATATTACAATGTCCTACATCCAGCTGGCTAAAAAGATCTCACAAGTGTTCTCTCCAAGAGTGCTCCCAGAACTTACATGTGGAGACAAAATGGATTTTCCTGACTGCAGATCTTCAGCCGTTGGCCTGCATTAATCACATTGCCATCAGCTGGGTACCTTGTGTAGTAATGTGGGACTTTAGTTGGACTGAAAGGAAAAGAAGGAACAGTTCTATTTGGCTCAGGCATGTCTTGACTGGGATAAAAGTCAGAGTATCTGTCATCTGCTGTTCTGAGTGTGTATGCCTGTGTGTGCATGACTCTGTGTGTGTGTGTGTCCGTACCTATGTATGTGTGCACACATACCCATGCTCCACCACAAACCGGGAATGCTTGTTAAGCTTTTTCGAAGACATGCATCAGGCTGCTAAGACACTTTGCCTTTTCTCCCTGAGAAATCAGGAATTTGGCAAGGCAGTCGAAACCCTAGAGGAGATGCCCTGTTTGCTGAAATCAGAGCCATCTATGTGACTGTCCAGCAGGAGACTACCAGTTTTGTCATCAGTGATCATTTTGGTTGATGAATTAAAGCCTGGGTACAATATCTAGAGAGCATCTCTAGCTCTACTACAGGAGAACAAGAGAGATTCGGGTGTGTGTCGGGGGAGAAATGCTTGAAGAAGAACTTTCTTACCGTTGCTTTGGCTTCTCCCATTAATCTTCCTTCGTGCCCAAGATGCCCTTGTGCACTGTTATCGCTGAGAGTGGAAGCTGGAAGTCCATCTGCAGGATGATTGAATTATCACATTTTCCTCTCCTTGCCTCCTATGGAAAGTACAAAGACAAATGTTCCTTCTACAGACTAAGACAAAAGTACTCCTGAGATTCATTAACCATGTCTTTTATTTTCCAAGTTCTGATGCTTTGATAGCTGGAGCCTTGCTAACCCCAGAGGGACTCCCCTCCCAGGGCTAGCGAATTCCTAGAGAGAGTAAATACTGGAGATAGTAAATAACTTGGCCTGAGCATGGCTTTCAAATGCAAACCAACTAATCCAGAGCTCATACTTCCAGCTACCTCTCTTATTGGCGTCTCATACTCCAGGCCGCTCTCCACATGCCCTTATTATCCCAGGGCCAGGTATCAGACAACTAGGCACAGCCTCTATGCCCCAGAGCCAGCTAAAATCATTCATGCTAGCCAATCCTAAGCCTGCTTACTCCTTCCCCATTCCTCCTCATGAAAACCACATTAAAGGCTCTTGCCTTTGGGTTCCCCTCTCACTCTGCCTCCTAACTGACCCTGGTGCTTCTCCATTCATAGTCCCATAGCATAGCGTGCCTCCCCATCTTGGGAATTACAATGTACAAACAACCTTTTCAAATGGCAATCATGTCTTGCTATGTTGGCCTTACCATGCCTATATAATGATGAAACCAATGAAAACAGGGAAAGCCTGTTACAGTGACTGGAAAATCACAAGAGGTGAGGGTTTTATGGGTGGATAGAATCTATACGAGTAGAGAGAGAACAAAAGAGAGTTCCAGAGAGGAAGAATGTTGTGGACCAGGTTACTGGCATAAGTGACTGCTAGGGTTGTTATGAAACACAGGTAGAGCAATTTTGTTGGCGTACGGGCACCACAGAAGCAAGATTGAAAAATAAGGATGGAGAGGTTCAGACTGCACTTGGGTACAAGTTTGGGACTAATAACTTTGGACATTGAATGATCCATTTGAGCAAGAGAAGTTATTAAGGCAATGTTTCCAAATGAATCTTAAGTAGTAGTTAGATATTTTGGAGGAAGAAGGAATTGGAATGAGTTGCATTTTGAAGTAGGGCATTGCTGTGACTGAACACACTCAAGTGTAGGCTGCATTACCACTTAGTTGGAGATGGTGTATTGCAGGTAAGCAAATCACTTGGGAGATCTTGTTAAAATACAGAGTCTGATTCAGCAGGTTTGAGATGAGGCCTGAGCTCATTTCAAACAAGCTGATGCTGCTGGTCCTCAACTACACTGTAAGTTGCAAGAAAATAGATGACCTCTATATTCACTTACAACCTGCATTTCCTTGATTTTACTACCTAGCATGCTGAGAAAACAGCTGAAAATTTTCACTTCATATCAGCTTGAGCCATTCTGCTTGTTCCCACTGGTGAAACTGTAAATTTTAAAATGCCAAGTCAAACCATGCGAAAGGGATTACACACAGCTCCTTGCCTTGCAATTACCCCATCACACACTGAGTTAATGTGGGCAAAGAGAAAATATGCGTAAGATTCTGAAAAGGTTGGAACTCAACTTAAGTTAGGGATAAAAAAGAAAACTTTGGGGCTGGGCGCAGTGACTCATGCCTGTAATTCCAACATTTTGGGAGACTGAAGCAGGCAGATTGCTTGAGCCCAGGAGTTTGAGACCAGCCTGGCCAACACAGCAAGACCTTGTCTCTGCAAAAAAAGAAAAAAAAAAACAAAAAACTTTGGAATCTCTAGAAAGATATAAAGGAAAGGATTGTGGAAAGAATTATGAGTTAGTTGTATTTTATTCAAGAATATAGTTTGGCTTTCTCAGTAAATATAAAACTTGATCTCACCATATATTTTCTAGTTCCCATGAAGCTGCATGCGAACAAAATTTTATCTCAAATCAGTTTTTTTCTTTTTCTTTTTCCTTTTTCTTTTTTTTTTTTTTTGAGATGAGGTCTTGCCCTGTCACCTAGGCTGGAGTGCAGTGGTGCAATCTCAGCTCACTGCAACCTCTTCCTCCCGGGTTCAAGCGATTATCCTGCCTCAGCCTCCTGAATGGCTGGGATTACAGGTGTGCTCCATGACGCTTGGATAATTTTTGTATTTTTAGTAGAGATGGGGTTTCACCATGTTGGCCAGGCTGGTCCCGAACTCCTGACCTCAGGTGATCTGCCCACCTCAGCCTCCCAAAGTTCTGGGATTACAGGCATGAGCCACTGAGCCCAGCCTCAAATCAGTTTTTTTCTAACAGCTTCTTTTAGACCCTAAAGATATGGCCATACAGAAAATACTTCACCAGAAGGAACTTAAAAATATTCAAGAATCTTAAACTTTCCCTCTAAGGAGTTTTCTGCCTAGGTAGCTTTTTGTGTGCTTTTAATTCTTTGACATGATCTTTTTTTTAAAGTTAGTTAAAAAGTTTTGTTTTAATTTTCATTTGAACCACTCATCAAAAGCACTTATATGTTGTTTTATCTGTCGGAAAGGTATAAAGTTGATCTTATAGAGAAACTGAGATGAAAGCTGATGGGGAACAGGGTTACTTTAAATATGAAATATTAGAAAAGGGTAATAATAAGCTAAAACATGGTGAAGCTGACTTGTTTCAAAATAAAAGTGACATTGAATTTTAAGAATAGGAGTAGGTCCTGAGATTTTTGTTTATAAAAATTACTTTTTTTTAACAGAATAATGGAATCTAATAAATGGAAATGGACAATATTCTTTGAAATCATGTATTCCATTACCTTCATTTTATAAATGAGGAAACCAAGGCTCAGAATGTCTAGGTCTGTCCTTCCTTCCTTCATCCCTCCCTCCTTCCTTCCTTCCTTCCTCCATCCCTCCCTCCTTCCCTCCCTGTCTCTCCCTCCCTCCCTCTCTCCCTCCCTCCCTCCTTCCCTCCCTCCCTCCTTCCCTCCCTCCCTCTCTCCCTCTCTCCCTCTCTCTCTGTCTTTTTTTTTTTTTTTTTGAGACAGAGTCTTGCTCTGTTGCCCAGGCTGGAGTGCAGTGCCACCATCACAGCTCACTGCAGCCTTGACCTCCTGGGCTCAAGTGATCCTCCTACCTGAGCTTCCCGAGTAGCTGGGACTACAGGTGCATACCACCACACCTGGCTAATTTTTGTAGAGACAAATGAGGTTTTGTCATGTTGCCCAGGCTCATCTTGAATTCCAAGGCTTAAAAGATAAGCCCATTTCAGCCTCCCAAAGTGCTGGAATTATAGGTGTGAGCTACCGCACCCAGCCTTAGGTGATTTTCTTATGACAACTTAGTACACTAATGGCAGGGTTAGGGATGCAGTGCTCTCTATGTAGTCCTAAGCTATTTCAATAACACCAACAACACCATACTAACACATTTTGGGTAATAATAACATTACCATTTCTGAGATTAGATATTATTCCTCAATATGTCCTATCATTTTACAGGAGATACATGAGTGATAGCTTCGTGTGTTCAGAAAAGATAGGGAGGAAGAAGCACTTTAGTTTTTCCACAAAGAATTAGATAGCAAATGAGTAGGCAGAAGGATGTAGTAGAGCACATTAGGACCCAGAGGTGACACTGTTAGCTAAAGCATGAAGGCAGAAGTAGCAGGAAATAATCCTGGGACCTGGGAATATTGACTAGCTGGGAGTATTAGACAACAAAATAGAGGAGAGGATGGGCCAGCTATTAAAGATGTAGGAGAGCAAGTCAGATATTTCAACTTGGCGCTACCAAAATAGAGGGCCAGAAACAGATGTGCTGGGAAACAGCTTAAATCAGCTTGTGAGAGCCAATTACAGTATGTTCTTCTCGTCCCAACTTGGAGTTCAGTAATATTACATTAGTAATTGAAACTGCCCATGGTAGCAGCATTTACTCCATGGAAATCAGCAAATACCACAAACTGAAGATTTTTTTGCTTTCTGGACAGCCAATTTACCAGCATATCCAAATAAAGTGATCTATGTTCCTCCAGTAGCTAGACTAGACATACAGGAGGATGGAGAAATTGAGAGAAGGGTTGGGGAGATGCGAACGTCTACCACCCCATCCAATGAGAAGTTTTAGAGGAATGTTCTCACATCCAATTTTCACAGCAAATCCTTAGTACATGTCCTGGTTCCTTAATTTGTAAAATCCAAAGTTTCTGACTTCCAACTCCTTCAGTCTGAAACCACACATAACACTTTTGAATTTTTCAGACCCAAACTCAATCTACAATGCTTTAGGTAAGAAGAGAACGAGCATCTCCATTAGAAAAGGAGTAAGCCAAGAGGAAGAGAGTCGAAACACTTAACATAATTTTGTTACATTAAAGTCTAACTTACATCTGCAGCCTAAAGCAAGGTAAGATTTGCATCTGAAAATCACCGTTATTTACTCCAGTCTTGTAGAAGGCTATCAGCATACTTCCTACCGTGATTTTCATTACTACCATCCGCACATCACCACACCAGCAGCAATAGCAATGTCATTTATCGAGCAGTTATCCTAAGCCAGGCCCTATGCTTGTCATTCAATCATGTTTACTATATGGTTTACTAATAATGCTTACTATGTGTCAGGCTTGTGCTTAATTAGTGGTACTTAGGTTTCTTGGTCGTGAGATCCCTTTACATTCTTAGACATTATTTAAGGAGTCAGTGAGTTTTGATTGATTGACTGATTGGTTTAAGTGACAGGGTCTTGCTCTGTAGCTCAGGCTGGAGTGCAGTGGCATGATTATAGCTCACTACAACCTTAAACTCTTGGGATCAACTGATTCTCTCACCTCAGCCTCCTGAGTGGCTGGGATTACAGGCACTTGCCAGCATGCCGGGCTCCAGCATGATTATGGGGGTTACAGCCACTGATATGTATTGTATTAGAAATTGAAAACGACTTTTTTTTTTTTTTTTTTTTTGAGACTGAGTCTCACTCTGTTGCCCAGGCTGGAGTGCAGTGGTATGATCTTGGCTTGCTGCAACTTCCACCTCCTAGGTTCAAGCGATTCTCCTGCCTCAGGCTTCTGAGTAGCTGGGACCACAGGTGCACGCCACCATGCCTGGCTAATTTTTGTATTTTTAGTAAAGAGGGGGTTTCACCATGTTAACCAGGGTGGTCTCGAACTCCTGACCTCAAATGATCGCCTGCCTCGGCCTCCCAAAGTGCTGAGGCATGAACCACCACACCAAGCCAAAAGCGGTTATTTTTAAAAAGTATTTATTAATTCATTCAATGATAATATAAAACCATTACATGTTAATATAATTAACATTTTTCATGTAACTGAAATATATTTTCCAAAACAAAAGAAAATAGAATTATGACATAGTTTTACAATCTGGCAAATCTCTTTATGGTCTACTTTAATAGAAAGCCCCTGGATTCCCTTATGTGCTTCTGCATGTATCTGTTGCAAGCAGTTTTTGGAAAACTCTACACTCATGAGAAAGAGTGAAAAAGGCAAATAACATCTTGGTATTTTTACCAAAATAGTTTTGACCTGACGGAACCCCTTTCAGCATCTTGTGGGTCTCCAGGAGCCTCCAGACCATACTTTATTTATTTATTTATTTATTTATTTATTTCTTCTAAAGCATTATTTTTTTATTTGGATAAACTACAGAAAATAAAGACTATTAAAATTTTTTTAATATGAAAAAAGAGTAAGAGAAAAGATAGGAAAAGAAAAGAAAGACTGTCCAGGATCCCTTCCCATTTATTTTGTTATTATTATTATTTTTATTTTATTTTATTATTATTATACTTTAAGTTTTAGGGTACCTGTGCACAATGTGCAGGTTAGTTACATATGTATACATGTGCCATGCTGGTGTGCTGCACCCATTAACTCGTCATTTAGCATTAGGTATATCTCCTAATGCTATCCCTCCCCCATCCCCCCACCCCACAACAGTCCCCAAAGTGTGATGTTCCCCTTCCTGTGTCCATGTGTTCTCATTGTTCAATTCCCACCTATGAGTGAGAACATGTGGTGTTTGGTTTTTTGTCCTGGCGATAGTTTACTGAGAATGATGATTTCCAGTTTCATCCATGTCCCTACAAAGGACATGAACTCATCATTTTTTATGGCTGCATAGTATTTCATGGTTATATGTGCCACATTTTCTTAATCCAGTCTATCATTGTTGGACATTTGGGTTGGTTCCAAGTCTTTGCTATTGTGAATAGTGCTGCAATAAACATACGTGAGCATGTGCCTTTATAGCAGCATGATTTATAGTCCTTTGGGTATATACCCAGTAATGGGATGGCTGGGTCAAATGGTATTTCTAGTTCTAGATCCCTGAGGAATCGCCACACTGACTTCCACAATGGTTGAACTAGTTTACAGTCCCACCAACAGTGTAAAAGTGTTCCTATTTCTCCACATCCTCTCCAGCACCTGTTGTTTCCTGACTTTTTAATGATTGCCATTCTAACTGGTGTGAGATGGTATCTCATTGTGGTTTTGATTTGCATTTCTCTGATGGCCAGTGATGGTGAGCATTTTTTTCATGTGTTTTTTGGCTGCATAAATGTCTTCTTTTGAGAAGTGTCTGTTCATGTCCTTTGCCCACTTTTTGATGGGTTTGTTTGTTTTTTTCTTGTAAGTTTGTTTGAGTTCATTGTAGATTCTTGATATTAGCCCTTTGTCAGATGAGTAGGTTGCGAAAATTTTCTCCCATTTTGTAGGTTGCCTGTTGACTCTGATGGTAGTTTCTTTTGCTGTGCGGAAGCTGTTTCGTTTAATTAGATCCCTATTTGTCAATTTTGGCTTTTGTTGCCATTGCTTGTGGTGTTTTAGACATGAAGTTCTTGCCCATGCCTATGTCCTGAATGGTAATGCCTAGGTTTTCTTCTAGGGTTTTTATGGTTTTAGGTCTAACATTTAAGTCTTTAATCCATCTTGAATTAATTTTTGTATAAGGTGTAAGGAAGGGATCCAGTTTCAGCTTTCTACATATGGCTAGCCAGTTTTCCCAGCACCATTTACTAAATAGGGAATCCTTTCCCCATTGCTTGTTTTTCTCAGGTTTCAGACCATACTTTAATAAGCTACATATTTAGGCGTGAAATCAATCTCTCCTATCCTCACAGAACTGACCTTGTCAGACTGTCTTTTACATGCCTTATGTCATTCCAGGCCACCACAACCCTATGAGATAGGTACTTTTATTGCCTCCATTTTCCACATAAGGAAACTGTGGAACAGAGAGGAACAAAGAACTATAGAACACAGAGGTATTATTGGCAGAACTCAGTGGTGAAGCTGAGGCTCAATCCAGGTGTGTCTGATGATAGAGATGATGCATATAAAGTACCACACAAAAAATAAAGTTTGTAATGAACTTTTTTTTTTTGAAATGGGGTCTGACTGTGTTGCCCAGGCTGGAGTGCAGTGGCATGATCTCAGCTCACTGCAACTTCTGCCTCCTGGGCTCAAGTGAACCTCCCCGCTCAGTCCCTCAAGTAGCTGAAACTACAGGGGTGAGCCACCATGCCAGCTAATTTTTGTATTTTTTGTAGAGACAGGGTTTCACTATGTTGCCCAGGCTGGTCTTGAACTCCTGAGGACAAGCCATCCACCCAACTGGGCCTCCCAAAGTGCTGGGATTACAGGCATGAGCCACTGTGCCTGGCCCATTACCTACTTTTTAAAGTTCCACTGAGACAGAAAAGTTTGATCATCTTTTGAAGAGGTCCTTTATGAAACAACTTCTAATCCAGCTGCTACTACTGTTCTTCTGCCACAACTGAAATGATCCCATCCCAAGGCAGGCCTCACTGTTTTGGAATGATGGCAAATGGTAGGGATGGCGGATGCACTGTGAGAATTTCGGAGTGAAAGAGAAAAATGTGTATGGAAGATCTGGCCAGGATATTGCAGTCTTTGATACGAGTCCAAAAGTGTTGGAGGAGGAAAAGTAAAAGGTTAGTTGGTGTTAACCTGGGAGGCGGAGCTTGCAGTGAGCCGAGATTGAGCCACTGCACTCCAGCCTGGGCAACAGAGCGTGACTCCATCTCAGAAAAAAAAAAAAAAAGGTTGGTTGGTGTTTCCAGTCAGCCAGAAATGTGAGCTGCTGCCACAGCCTGCAGGATTTGCTGCTTCCCCAAAGACTCCCTCCTCCCTGCACAGATGTAGTGGCACAAATTAATAGCTTTTCTCTGATATGCTGAGATCAGCCAGCAGATCTGAGGGCTACCTATCACTGTACTTATGGGAGATAATGGATTACAGCTATCATTATTATGAGATCATCCAGGGATAGAACAGACATTAACTGTGACATCATCATAATTTATTGAAGAAAAATTTCTCAGAGGTTCTTTTTTTTTTTTTTTTTTTTTTTTTTGAGACGGATTCTCGCTCTGTGGCACAGGTTGGAGTGCAGTGGCGCGGTCTCGGCTTACTGCAAACTCCATCTCCCGGGTTCACGCCATTCTCCTACCTCAGCCTCCAGAGTAGCTGGGACTACAGGCACCTGCCACCACGCCTGGCTAATTTTTTTTGTATTTTAGTAGAGAAGGGGTTTTACCACGTTAGCCAGGATGGTCTCGATCTCCTGACCTCATGATCCACCCACCTCGGCCTCCCAAAGTGCTCAGAGTTTTGTAAATAAAACTCTTTATATATAATCTTTACTTTCTACTACCTTGTACCATGTATATGAGCTTCTTAGTATAGCTGCTATAGAATTCTTTCAAAAATTACAGCATCTTGAAAGATATCCAAAGATCACCTGGCTTTTTTCCAGAATTGAAATACTACAGTAAAAAGAGCATGAGCTTTGGAGTCATAGAGATCAAGGTTTAACTGGTGGTTCTGCCAGTGATGAATTGTATGGTCTCAGGTAAATGACTATCCTTTCTGAGCTTCAGTTTTCCCATTTGGAAATTGAAGAAGACAAAGTTGTCCTCATAGGAACATTATGAGGCTTAGATGAGACTCTTAAAAAAAAAGGGCACAGTCAAAGACATATGTTAAAAAGATTTTACTTCTCTTTTCCCCTCTATGTACAGTGACCATGCAATTTATCACTGGGAATGGAAGACTTCTGAGAACAAAGGGAGGCTCGGTTAATAATTACACCTGGACAACAGACATAAACTAGATCATCCTGGGCAAATCAAGTGCATGATCATGTTATCTCTGAGTAAAACATTCTGGTAGGCAAGCGGTGCTGGCACTGCTATAGTTATGTAATGTCAAAGTGTTGCTTTCTCTCTGTCATTAAAAAAATAAGACTTTACTTTTATAAGTTTTAAATTTACAGAAAAATTGAGCAGAGTTCTCATATGACATTATTCCTACAAACATAGCTTCTCCTATTAACATTTTGCATTAGTGTAATACATTGGTAACAATTAATGAACCAATGCAGATATGTTATTAACTAAAGTCTTTTTCACATGAAAATCTTCAGTTAGGAAGTAAGTCCATAACTTCCCAAATACAATGTCTGTGTTTGTGCATAATGTTTTCTGAATAGGAAATGGGATGAAGGGAGGATAGAACACGAAATCAAGTGCTTAAAACCAAACACGTCATCTCTAGACTTTGAGAGTCTATCAGATTTTCCTGCTGCCATCTCTCTTTTCAAAACCCTCATTACTCACGTCACCCACACTTGAAAGTTTGATGGCGTCTTTTACTTTCTTACTGCTTAAGTATAAGCCGTCATCACGTAGCAATGTTTTGTTTTGTTTATACCGTTGTAAAATTAGAGCAAGAGAGAAAAAGACTGCTTGAATATCTTTCCAAATGTAACTTTGTATGACACTGCCAGACTGGAACATATACAACTGAATCTTTAAGTTTCTAAAGAAATTATTCGGCCACGCTTGGTGTCTCACGCCTGTAATCCCAGCACTTTGGGAGGCCGAGGCGGGTGGATCACAAGATCAGGAGTTGGAGACCATCCTGGCTAACACAGTGAAACCCCATCTCTACTAAAAAAACACAAAAAATTAGCCAGGCATGGTGGCGGGCACCTGCAGTCCCAGCTACCCCGGAGGCTGAGGCAGGAGAATGGCGTGAACCCGGGAGGCGGAGCTTGCAGTGGGCTGAGATCGTGCTGCTGCACACCAGCCTGGGCAAAAGAGCAAGACTCCGTCTCAAAAAAAAAAAAAAAAAAAAGAAAAAAAAAGAAAAAGAAAAGAAATTATTATAGCAGTGGACTTTATGTAACTTGTGCTTCAAGAGTGAAAAAAAAAAAAAAAAAACTCTTAAGAAGGCTGCTTGGTATGTTGCCAAAAGTCTTCCCCACTTGCTAGAGGAAAGAATATTATCTCCAGTGTCAACTACTATAATACACATTACCTAGATAAAGAGATGGATTTTCTATTAGCAATTTTCTATAAATGATTTGGCATTCATTAGTTCATCGGATTAACCAGCTAAAACCTTGGAAGATAGAAAAAAAACTTGCTTCCCAGCCTCCCACTTGGCCTCCCTCCAAGCAATCTTCTTTGACAATGACACCAGCGATATAGAGTATTTAGACTGCAAAGCTAATCAAGTTACTTCTCCATGTAAAATCATTCAACATTTCTTGTTATGTATTTCTTATTATTTCTAAACAGTTGTTAGTGATTTGGCTCCAACTCACTTTTTTCAGCCTCTCACATCCTTGGCCTCCTCCAAGAGCACCATCGTATCATCATTCTGTGGTGACCCTGCTCTCTATTGCACATGCTGGAAAGTCTCTCTGATTGTCACCCAATAATTTTCTTACTTATCTTCAAGCAACTTAAGCTGTGCCTCCTCTCTAAAGCTTATACCAGTTATAAAAATTTAGTTTATTTATTTATTTATTTAACAATAATTTCTACCAGCAGTCACTCTAGGGGCTGGGGATGCTACTGTGATCAATGTAGCTCAAGTTCTGATTCTCAAGAAGATTACAGAGTAGCACAGGGGAAATGAGGTGGAAGGGAGGCTTTTCATGGACTAGATATGTAAAAGTAAGTAAATTATCAATTAATAAACAAGAGAATTTCCTATAGTGCTATACAAAATAACAAGAAACAAAAAAGCAGCCCAGCACAGTGGCTCATGTCTGTAATCCAGAACTTCGAGTGCCCAAGGTGGGAGGCCAGAAGTTTGAGACCAGCCTGGGCAACACAATGAGACCCTGTCTTTACAAAAAATAAATAAAATTAGCTGAGGCTGCTGTGAGCTGTGATTGCGGTACTGCACTCGAGCCTGGGTGACAGAGTGAGACGCTGTCTCAAAGGAAAATGAAAGAAATTTAAAAATGGCAACATAATAGAGAGAAAGTAGGGGAAGGTTAAGGATGATAGGGAGAATAACAGCCCCCAAAGATGTCCACAACCTAATCCCAGAAACCTGTGAATATGTTCCGTTATATGGCAAAAAGGATTTTGCCGATATGATTAAAGTGAAGAAGCTTAAAATAGGCAGATTATGCTAGATTATTCAGGTGGGTTTAACCTAATCACAAGTCCTTTAAAATGGAGAACTTTTCCTAGCTTTTGTCAGAGAGAGAGGAGTCGGGAGAGAAAGAGAGAATGGTGGTGATGGAAGAGGCAGAGAAGATGATGGGAAGGGGCCACAAGCCAAGGAATGCAGTGTCTTAGAAATGTCACCCCAAAATATGCCTCCTTGTTATAAAAATTATTGCTGAGCTAAAGGCAATTAAGAAGCAGCAGTGGAGGAATTCTCCTCTCTCTTTCCTCCCCCTTTTCTGCTTACAGGATATAAATTCTCCTTTACTAGAGACAATGCTTATTAGAGGGGACCAGAGGAATCAACAAACCTTACTCCATTAGTGTCTTCCCATACATTTATGTTGCCATGGTTTCCACCTTTGGAAGCCTAAAACCACTTTCCTTTGTCCTGTCTTTTCTCTATAGATTTATTTTTCTTTGTTAAAGATGCCAAATAAGCCAGAGTTCTAAGCCACTGCCTTGAGTTACAGTAGTTTCTCCTTATCCACAGTTTTGCTTTTCATGGTTTCAGTTACCTGCTGTCAACTGTAATGAAAAAATAACTGACTATAGACCAGGCGTGGTGGCTCACGCCTGTAATCTCAACACTTTGGGAGGCCGAGGCTGGCAGATCACTTAAGGCCAGGGTTTCGAGACCAGCCTGGCCAACATGGTGAAATCCCACCTCTACTAAAATTACCAAAATTAGCCGGGTGTGGTAGTGTGTGCCTGTAATCTCAGCTACTCAGGCAGCTGAGATAGGAGAATCACTTGAACCTGGGAGGCAGAGGTTGCAGTGAGCCGAGATTGTGCCATTGCACTCCAGCCTGAGCAAAAGGGTGTGGTCTCAAAAAAAAAAAAAAACCAAAAAGGCTGAGTGTGGTAGTACAATAAGATATTTTGAGAGAGAGAGAGACAGAGATTGAGATCACAGTCATATAACTTTTATTAGGATATATTATTATAATTGTCTTATTTTATTATTAGTTATTGGTGTTAATCTCTTACTCTTCCCTAATGTACTATTATAGGTATATATGTATAGGAAAGAACAGCATATGCAGGTGACATGATTTGGCTCTGTGTCCTCACCCAAATCTCATGCTGAATTGTAATCTCTAATGTTGAGGTAGGGACCTGGTGAGAGGTGATTGGATCATGGGGATGGATTTCCCCTCTACTGTTCTCATAATAGTGAGTTCTCACAAGATCTGGTTGTTCAAAAGTATGTAGCACTTCCCCCCTCACTCTCTGTCTTCTGCTGCCATGTGAAGAGGTGTTTGCCTCCCCTTCACCTTCTGCCATGATTGTAAGTTCCCTGAGGCCTCCCCAGCCATGCTTCCTGTACAGCTGGTGGAACTGTGAGGCAATTAAACCTCTTTTCTTTATAAATTATGCAGTCTCAAGTAGTTCTTTATAGCAGTGTGAGAATGCACTAATACAGTAGGTATTTGCTACACTAATTCACTACACTAATTCAGTACTGATAGTACACTAATTCAGTACTATCCACAGTTTGAGGCATCTAGAGGGGGTCTTGGAACATATCACTTGCAGATAAGAAAGGACCACTGTACTTTTCATTGAGGTTTGTCCTGTGTGATATGCCCTGTATTTTAAAATAAATTGTTTTTCTCTTGATGATGTCTCTTTTATTATAAGGGTCTGTCCCAACTACAAACTTTTGAGGGATGAAGAAAATTATATTTTCTTCCTGACACTGAAAAAGGCAAGGAAACTGATTTCTCTCAAGATTGTCTAGAAAGAAACACAGTCCCACTGACACCTTGATCCTAACCCAGTGAGGCTAATGTCAGCCTTATAACCTAAAGGTCTATACAATTATAAATTAAGGGCCAGGCATGGTGGCTCATGTTTGTAATCCTAGCACTTCATGAGACGGAGGTGGAGGACTGCTTGAGGCCAGGAGTTCAAGACAAATCTGGCCAACACAGCAAGATCACGTCCCTAAAATAAAAAAAAGTTTTAAAAAAGGATTATAAATTCAAGTTGTTGTGGGCCACTGAACTTGAGGTAATTTGTTAGAGCAGCAAGAATAAAGTGATACAGTAAGCTACTTAATACCAGATAGTAAGGATGCTATCCTTGAAGAGGAATACTTGAGCTGAGACCTGGATGATGGAGAGAAATCAACCTTTTAAATTTCACAGGGAAGAAGAGTCCAGGAAGAGGGAAGCGTCAGTTGCTGACAGTGGAGCAGCCTTGACGTGCTGTAAAATCATAGTGGAGGCCAATGCTCTGGAACATGTCAGTGAGTGAGAGAGAGGGGAGAAGACTGCAGGATGAGATCGGAGCTCCAGGCAGGCACCCAGCCATCGAGAACGCTTTGCGGACAGGACTTCTGTTGTGGCACTTTACCTCGTTGTAGTGTGCACAGACAGTAGCTCCTCACTTCACTGCATATCTGGAGATCCTTACCAGCAGGAACTGGTCTCATTCATCTTTGATGCCCTGCACAAAGCAGCTGTAGCGCCTCAAACATAGCAAGCCCACAAATGTACAACTGGTGAGGATGATGTGTGAGATTCTTTAGAAAAACAGAACAATAGCAAGACTAATCTCGGTTGCTTTGGGATTATTGACTACTGGGAGCTCCTTGAATTTTAAAATGTAAATGTTCATCATTTGGGTAATTATTTTACGGCACATTCAGGGGAAATGATCTGTGATAGTATGTGAATCAGAGAAATTGAGGTGATCAAAAAAATTGTTAGCCATGAGTGTGGTGGCTCATGCTTCTAATACCAGGGCTTTGGGAGGCCAAGGAAGGGGGATCGCTTGAGCTCAGGAGTCTGAGACCAGTCTGAGCAACATAGCAAGACCTTGTCTCTACAAAATAGAAATAAAAAAATCAGGTGGGTGTGGTGGCATGCGACTGTAGTCCCAGCTACACAGAAAGCTGAGGCGGGAGGAAGGCTTGAGCCCAGGAGTTTGAGGCTTGTGGTGAACTGCGATCACGCTACTGCTCTCCAGCCTGGGTGATGGGGTGAGATCCTGTTTCTAAAAAAACAAAAAATCAAAAAAAAAATTTTAAAAAATTGTTGACTGGGGTCCCCAGTAGGAATTTCCTCAACACTGCTACCATAATCATGTACAGATGTAACTTTAACAATAGCAGCCCTTAGGTGTTTATAAGACCTAAACAGACTTCTGCCTCCAGAGGCTACATTCTTAAACACCAGGCTATACTCCCTCCATATTCTTTCCCCAAGTGGGGCACAACCCAAAGTTAAACATTAAAACTCTCAGGAAAAATGCCAGAGAATTCCTGTCTGGTCTTTAAAGGTAGTTAAAAGTTCAACTATACTACAGGTCTGGCTACTTTTTTCTCTGTATAGTTACTGCCTGGATTAAAGATCACCAGAGTACCTCTTCAAAAATATACTTTTAATGGGGCAAAAGAATGGAGCTAAGAAAGCATATCTTTCCTCAACTTGTCTGTTAAAAAATAGCTAGCTTGTTTTCTACTGTTATGATCAGAAAGAGAAAGTGCAGCTGCTTTTGTCACTGATGGATGGAGTAAAATATTTTAAATTTAAATAACTTATTTCATTTTTACATTTGAACTGCCTTCTAAGACAGTTCCAATTTGTGATGTAATCTCCAAATATTTGTTTTTTGTCTCTAATTTGAAGTAGTCCGGCACTATCTCTGATTTAGATGGGTAGTTTGTATATCTAACCAGTCAATGCTAAATTACTTTCAATAAAATTCATTCAGACTGCCACTGTCATTGAAGATAACAGTGTGAGATATATATTTTTTCTGCCTGATTCAATTGCCTGAGATATTTGAGATCAATCTGAAGAAAGTAAATGGAATAAGTAAAATCCACACAGGAAAATAAATACCTTCATTTTTAATTTGTTATGTGTACAGTGGTTCTCATCCATTAGTTATTCTATTTAAATTATAATGAATTGGCACAAAAGTGGATATCTTTTGAGACTGGCTCTGCTGTGTGGATGAAACTGAAGAAGCAGAAATGAAAACATACTATTGAGTTCTTATTCAGTTCTCTTACTGACTCACTGGACAGCAATGTGGATAAATTACATCACATCGTATTTGTTTGTCCTGTCACTGACATAAAAGGGTAAGAGCAAAATCTTGTGACTATGGCTTCCTGATAGGCACCATCCTCATCAGTACCCATTTATTCATCAAACACTTACTGCACACCAAACATTGTCCTAGATATCGTTGGAGTTGCAAATATAAATCTCAGTTAAATGCTAACCTTAAAACTGTTCCTTGCTATCCACAGAGGATTGGTTCCAGGACCCCCACCCCCACCACAGACACCAAAATCTGCAGATGTTCAAGTCCCTTATATAAAATGGCATAGTATTTGCATATAATGTATGCACATCCTCCTGTATACTTTAAATCATCTCTAGATTACTTATAATACCAAATACAATGGAAATGCTATGTAAATAGGTGTTACAGGGTACGGGTTTTAACATTCGTATTATTTTTAGTTGTCTTATTGTTATTTTTAAAAATATTTTTGATCCACAGTTGGTTGAATTGGTGGATGCAGAACCTGCCAATATGGAAGGCCAACTGCACTGCAATAATATAATGGTATACTTTTTTTTTTTTTTTTTTGAGATGGAGTCTTGCCTTGTCACCCAGGCTGGAGTGCAGTGGCATGATCTCGGCTCACTGCAAGCTCCGCCTCCTGGGTTCATGCCATTCTCCTGCCTCAGCCTCCTGATAATGGTATACTTATATACAACAGTGATAGTGATGAATGTAGGTAAGTGCACTGTAAACTTCTATAAATAAAAGTTGTAATTATAGCAATTTTATATGCTATAATTACATATGCATATGTTACTCTTCTGCATTCTTTGAAACCTAAATCTAAATCCACCTCCTCAGTGAAACCTTCCCTGAATCCCCCAGGCTGAGTAAGTTGTCTACCCTCTGTGTACATATAAATTTGTAACTTGAATCAATGTAGCTTTCCTCTGTATAAATGCAGTGGATATTTTTCTCTCTTACTAAATTAGAAGCTCTACGGAGAAGAAACTGTGTCTTAGTCCTCTTTGTACCTTCACCATACGTAGGCAAAGGAAAGATGGCAGTCGTGTTTGTTAAATGAGTGGATAAATGAATCAATAAATGATACAAGGTAGAAAGAGTATTTGAGGGGAGTAGATGAAATAATTTAAAAAGGCCAGGTTTGGGGGAGCTTTGAGTTATGGATAACAGAATTCTAGAATACATTGCGAAAAACCAAAAAGAGCATAGACTTTTATGTGACCTTAGGAAAGCTAATAGTAACAGCTAACTTTTATTGAGTGCTTAGTTCCATGCCAGGCACTGTTCTACCTCATCTTATTTATTCCTCACAATAAGTAGATCCAATTATTCCTATATTATTCAAGACGAAGCTGAGCACAGAGAAGTGTCAATAAGACTCCGCAGCCAGCCAAAGTGAAACCATGATTGAAGTCTAGACATCTCTTTTTGAGAAAGAGCCTCACTCTATCGCCCAAGCTGGAAGCAGTGGTGCTATCTCAGCTCACTGCAACCACCACCTCCCAGGTTCAAGCGATTCTCATGCCTCAGCCACCCAAGTAGCTGGAATTACGGGTGCAGTCCACCATGTCTGGCTCATTTTTTTTTTTTTATTTTTAGCAGAGATGGGGTTTTACCATGTTGGCCACGCTGGTCTCGAACTCCTGGCCTCAAGTGATCCACCCACCTTTGCCTCTGAAAGTGCTGGGATTACAGGAGTGAGCCACTGTGCCTGGCCAGAAGTCTAGACATTCTTAATTGCTGTTACAGAGCTGCCTCCAATTAGCTCTATTTAGACAATTTAAGCCTTAATTTTCATCGCCCTAAAATGGGATCTGTAGGACCTACCTTATCAGATTGTTATAATTCAATGGTAAAGGGTATAACGGTTTCGTATAGTGCACAGCAGAATATATATCTCAATAAATGTTTACTTCCTCTTTTTTAATCAGTCGAAGGTTTTGAAAAGTGGTTGAATAGGATACATAGCAAGATTAGCACCATGCTTTTCATATCATCAAAGGAAGACTTGGAATTGTTTCCCCGTATTAATATGGCATTGAAATGTCCACTGGGAAAGCATGTGAATCAACATTACATGAATTCTAGAGGGTAGGATGTTCAAGAGACGTAAAAAGGGTCAGCCTGATCCTTGGCATATATGTTGACTTGTTCTACAGAAAATGCAGGAAAGCTTAGGCAGAAGAGTGCTTATGTAGGGTCAGACCAGTGAGCCTCAAATTTGGACAGAAGCCTCTGGGAGTCTGGATTTAGTAGGATTATCCTTACCTGTCATTTCCAGTTACATAGTGGGCCTCTGTATTAAGCAGGTGAAGAAGGCAAACCAAAAGAGTTCCCTTTAAACTTCACAATGAAAACCTGCTTCAGAAGAGTTCAGAGTCACCACAGTATTTACATTTGTAATCCTCCAGTACAATATGTAAACATGGTCGAATATTAAATGAATGCTTCTGTGAGGGTATTTTTGGATAAGATTTACATTAAATTGGTTGGCTTTGGGTTAAGGAGATTACCCTGTATAATAGGAATGAGACTTATTTAATCAGTTGAAGTCTTGGAAGGAACAAAGGACTGACCTATCGTAAGGAAGAGGGAATTCTTCCAGCAGACTGCGTTAGGTGTTAAATGCAGCATGGGCTCTTCCCCTGTCTAAAGTCTGCCTGCCCACCCTGAAGACTTTGGACTTGCCTGCCTCCATAATCACGAGCCAATCCCTAAAATAAATCTCTTTCTCTTTACAGTCAGTCCTCTATTTACTATGGTTCAACTTACAATTTTTCAACTTAATTATGGTGCGAAAGTGATACACATTCAATAGAAACCATACTTTGAATTTAGATCTTTTCCCAGGCTAGCAATATGTGGTACAGCACTCTCTCCTGATGCTGGGTAGCAGCAGCCAGCCATGACTCCCAATCAGCCACACAAACACAGTACTCTATAGTAGACCGTGTTGCCAGATGATTTTGCCCAACTGTAAGCCCAGGTAAGTGCACTGAGTATGTTTAAGCATGTTTGGTATGTTTTCACACTGCAATAAAGAGACTGGATAATTTATAAAGAAAAGAGGTTTAATTGACTGGCTTCCACAGGTTGTACAGAAAGCACAGCTGGGAAGTTCCCAGGAAACTTACAATCATGGCGGAAGGGTGAAGAGGAAGCAGGCAAATCTTCACACGGTGGCAGGAGAGAGCGAGGTAAGGGGAGATGCTACATACTTTTAAATAACCAGATCTTGTGAGAACTCTGTCACAAGACAGCACTAGGGAAATAGCGCTAAACCATTAGAAACCACCCCCATGATCACCACACCTCCCACCAGGCCCTGCCACCAACACTGGGAATTACAATTTTTTTTATTTTTTATTTTTGTGACGGAGTTTCGCTCTTGTTGCCCAGGCTGGAGTGCAATGGCACAATCTTGGCTCACCACAACCTCTGCCTTCCGGGTTCAAGTAATTCTTCTGCCTCAGCCTCCCAAGTAGCTGGGATTACAGGCATGTGCCACTACGCCCGGCTAATTTTGTATTTTTAGTAGAGACAGGGTTTCTCCATGTTGGTCAGGCTGGTCTCGAACTCCCGACCTCAGGTGATCTGCCTGCCTCAGCCTCTCAAAGTGCTGGGATTACAGGTGTGAGCCACCATGCCCGGCCATGGGAATTACAATTTAACATGAGATTTGGGTGGGAACACAGAGCCAAACCACATCAGTGGGCTAGGCAAAGCTATGAGGTTGGGTAGGTCAGGTGTATTAAATGCACTTTTGACTTATGATATTTTCAGCGTGTGACGGGTTTATTGGGATGTAACGCCATCGTAAGTTGAGGAGCATCTCTATATATACATATCTTATTGGTTCTGTTTCTCTGGAGAACCCTAATACAGAGACATTCTCAATTTTTTATTAAATAATTAAAGAATGAAACTTTGTGTTAGTAAAACGTATATTATTGTTAAAACACTGAAGATATATTTATGTACACTCTCAAACTTATTTCCCACTGCAAAACTAAATGATTCATCATCTTTGTTTTGTTTGTTCAGATGTAATTTAAAAATCTATGTTCATATTTATTGGAAATGGATAGCAGTTAACTTAATAAGTTATAAATTAGCCTTAAATTTCTCACTGAAAACACCTCTAGGCCATAGGATGGGAAATGTGGAATACTGAGCAGCTGTCAGTGTCCTTTTGGAGAAGAAATTGCTGAGACCCAAGTCCTTCCAGTCAACTTCTTGGCATTTGGTTTTTCTGATTTACTTGCCACTCAAAAAGTGCTTAAGATTGTTTTAAGACCACATAAGATCAACTAAGGTCTTAGGGAAATGTTTCCATTTACCTTAAAAGGTAAAAATAAATTGTTCGAGAGAACAACTAAAATAGAGAATAGAGAATGGAGATAAATAGACTTCTGAGGACAAAAATTCCATTTACCTGTGATTTTGGGGGGCAATCTTGGCAATTAGTTGTATCATCTCAATGCTTCTCAAACTGAGGTGGTAATCCATGAATATTAGGAAAGTTATAGGATAAATGCAGTCCACTTTTCCCTATGGCCAATTTTTCAGTTTTAATTGAAAAAATTATAAAATGTGCCTGGCCAGTGAGTCAAAACTGTTATTTCACATTAAAACAAACATCAATAAATTGTGGAACAGAATGCAAAGCTTACAAAAATTTTACAAAACTTAGAAGAAATTTGCACTTACAAGTGAATGACTTCCATTGAGTTCCTAGCCACTATCTACTTGTTATATTAAGGTAAGGCTGTATTCTCCACTCAGCAGTACACCTTTGATGAAAAACGTTTCAAAATCATGGTTTTAAAATCGACTGACTTAAGAATGCGACAAGCACTGAAGAAGAGAGAAGAGGATCAGCTCTATTTGAGAGCTCCCTGTCCTTCTTTGAATTAAAAAACTCTCTCAAAGAAGAGGCAATAGAGAGTAAAAGCTATGAACAGAGTGGTTTAATGAAACTACTTTTTTTTTGTTTTTGTTTTTGCTTTCCTTTTCCCATAAATGCCATCATTTTGGTAAATGTTATTACTACAGCCTTTTTTTTTTTAGTTCTTTTTTTGAGAACTACCATTTATTGAGAATGTCTTATTCCAGGTTTCTACATGGGTTTTCATAACTACTGTTTTCAACAACTTTGAGACAGGCATAATAAATAATGTAGTAAACAGCATGGATATACCCTCAGATCTCTAAAACCCATGGTTTTGGCACAATGCCATTCCAACCTCCGCCATCTTCATCCTCCTGCTTTAACCAGGAAAACATATTTACTGGGCAGTAGACATGTCAAAGGTGAAGGTATTCATATCCAAATAATACTGTGCTGTTGTTTTCAAAGCAATCCATGTTTCACGAGCCTTCAAGAAAAGGAAACACAAGTCATGATCTCTGAGTATGTAGAACACATCTTGCATCAGTTATTCTGATTATCATACAGATATTCCTAAAAGATGAGAAAAATATAATGGAAGAATTATACCAAATAGACTTTGGTTTTCATACTTTTAATTATCTGTTTATTTCAATACTCAGATATTTTACAGTATTTGTGGGGCCACAGTATAAACCAATGTAGCAGAGTCTTGCTACATTACATAGTGTCTGTCAGTTGGTACAAATCTGGTCTACAAGTAGAGGCAGGAGTGTACCTGAAAATGTCAACATTCTATAAAGAAGACACAGTCTACCAGCCTACTTAATCACTTAATTGACCAAATAAACAAATGTCTTGTTTTAATAATGCTAAATAATGCCTACTGGACAAAAACAGCCATGAAACTGGATGCATTATTCAGTTAGTAGTTTTCATCAGCAAGTGCAAAACAAGCAGATCCTGGTAGACCGGTTAAGACCCAGTCATGTGGAGTACGGACAAGATCAAGGCCCCATGAAAACAAGGACATTCAACTTTTTATGACTTTATACAATCCTCATGCCTGATGATAAACAGATCCTGAGATATGTGGAAAGAAAGAAAGAATAAGTGAAAGAATTCATTCATTCATTATACAACTTTGTTTCCTAAATTGCTAAATTGTAAGAGGGAGATCATGAATAATTGAAATCCTCAGATAATTCAGCAATTTCATTTGACCTGGAGTTTTAATGTCTTCTTCTATCAGAAAAGTAAATATAGAATAAAAAAGGCCAATGCAAGTTTCTTCTTTGTTTCTTTTGCAGCGAGAATGCAAATGAATAGGAAAATGTACAAAAGGCAAGCAAAAGGAGGAACAACATTAAAGCCTTGAATAATTATCACCGGGGATATTTAGCTACTGAACAACTGAAAGTGAACTAAAGTCCGACCACTATCCATTCATCAATCTACACATACATGTAATAATTTATTAAGCTTTGACTATATAACAATCATTTTGCTAGTTCCCGAGAATAATTACCTTGAAGGATAAGATACAGACCCTACCTTTATAGTCTAGGTAGGTAGGTTGGGTACACAAAACAAGTAATTCCAATTGACATTTTGAGAGCTATTTACTTGTGAAAGAGCATGCAAAAAGGGAGAGAAGGAAAGACAAATGTCGCCCTGAGAAGAAGGGAAAGGCTTCAGAGGGACATTTGAGTCTAGTCTTTAAGCAAGAGGCAGAGTTTACTAGGCAAAAACCACTTCATGGGGAAGAAAAAGCAGATATAGTTCAGAGTGTCTAAAGATGAAAAATCAGGGCTAGGCTAGTCATGTGTTAATTAGTGGTCAGCTAATGCAATGACTATTTAAAAAGATAAATGGTGAAGGACCATTTGTTTCTAATACAAATACCTGCTTAGCCAGTGTGTTTCCCCACACATCTGAACTGTGATCTGGGTCCCAGTAATCCTGCAAATTTACATGTCTTTTGAGACGTAGGAACTGGTTTGCAGGGTCCTCCAACAAAAATGGCGCTCCCAATGCTCCTGCAATTTAGAGTCCAAGAGCACAGCATCTTTTAGAGCAATAGTTTACATCTTAATGTTTCCTCTTCAAGAGACCCAGCTGTGATCTTTGGTAGGCTGGGGGCCTGAGGAGGAAACTCTGGAAAAGCTAAGCTGTGAGTGAGACAGCTACTCCTTGGCCCTTTGTCACCACTGTATGCTAACCACTCAGTTTGACCTGTATTTACTTCACCTTGAAAGCCAGTGCTATGTGGTGGATGGAGCAGGATATCAGAGCTTCCATACATGCATGTGGGCCTCCACACCTGGATTCGAATTCCAGCCCTATCACTTTTCGGGGAAAGTTGCTTGATTTCTTTGCACTTTAGTTTTCTTGCATGTTAAGGGGTATAATAATGCACACACACTTGCTGTAAGGACTGGATAAATTGATGACTATAAACTATCTGGCTCAAACTAGGCAGTCAACAATCTTATTCTTCCTTTCCTAGCCCTCCAAAATAGAACTGATCTTTCCGTTTGAACTAGGCTGCTCCCAAACCTGACACTGTGGTTTAAATTGTTGGCATTGATCAATTCACCATCAAATTTTGCAACTCCTTCCTTGTTGCAACTTGGAAACTTCCTTGTTTGCACCTTGTATTTTGCAACTCCTTCCTACTCCAGGATTAAGAAGAAAAAAGAGATGATAATTTTTAAAAATCCAGACTTTTTAAAGATCTTGAGATTTTAACAGTCTGTGTTGTATTTTCATTCTCAAGTAAAACACAATTGCTTTCAGAATTATAACTTGAACCAATACAAAGGAAGAACACATTCTCTCCTGACCTATATGTGACAACAATACAATCTGTTCATTGTGATAAAGAAGCATTTATTACAACATCTAATTGTGAGTAATGTTACATTAGGCACTTAACAACCTCATTATTAGCAGTCCTCTGTTGACAACCTTCTGTATAAACCTGGGTTATAGCAAGCTATACGGTATAAAAATTCCCCTCTATGGGGCTCTCTGTTTATTTGGGATCCAGGGTCAAAGATAAAAGACAAGACGAGGCAACACAAGATTTGATTGCACTAAAGGAATTTAGAAGATGTTGTTATTGAGCACTAAGACACTGGGGTACAAGTAGGCGTTTTCTCGGTCAAGGAAGTTGTTTCACCTGCTCCTTGAGGGAAAAATTGGATTTAGCAGGATGAGAGAAGGAGAAACATTTAAAAAAAAATTTAAGCCAGAGGAATGATGTGTTTCAGTATCTTAAAACAATAGTCAGAGTTGGCTAGATAGAAGAGTTTTATATAAAAAAAATTAGTTAACATTTAAACTTAGGAGGTATTAGTGACAGATGCCAGAATTAATACTGTTCTGCTGCTAGCTAATCCAATTTAGTATAATCCAACCAGCAAGTTTGTGGAAACCATCTTTTAAGGTGGCTCCCAAAAATTACTACTTCTTGTTATTCATATTCTTGTATAGTAGTCCCCTCTTTTATTTAATAGGGCTGACGTACATAACCATAAGCTACTGTGGCATGACTGTGTGCAATTTTTGTGGCTAGGATATAAAAGACGTTACAGCTTCTGCCTTGCCCCTCTTTTGGACCACTTGCTCTAAGAAAAGTCAGCTGCCATGTTGTGAGGGCACTCAAGCAGCCCTGAGGGAGAAGACCACATGACAAGGAAATGATGCCTCCCACTAATAGCCAGGTAAGCGAGCCATCTGGGAACCTGACGTTTTTGCTCCAGTCAAGCCTTCAGATGACTGCAGCCCCCATTGACATCTTTACTGCATCATCGTAATAAATTCAGAGCCACAACCACTGAGCCAAGCCACTCCCAGATTCATGACCCTGCAACTACAATAATATGTTAGTTGTTTTAAGCTGTTAAGGTTTGGAAAAATTAGTTATGCAGTAGTAGATAACTTATAGAATGCATTATATGCACTTATTGATGTCAAGGTAAATAGCTAATCACAAGGGTTGAGACTAAGTTGAGGCAAGTGAGACACCTAGGATAAAAGGAACTCACTTTCAGGGTCATACAAATTTTGTACCATAAGTTCCTCACTTCTCTCACCCTAGTCCTTGCTCTGATTATCATCATTGCATGGAAAGATAAACAAAAATAACTCTTGCTAATCACTACTGCATGCAAAGATAGACAACAAATAACCCTTACCATTAAAGAATTCACATTATAGTCAGAGTTCATATATAATTAGAAGAAGACATATTTGATCAGACCATCCATAGTTGGAGCAATTTTGATACTGTCATGGACACCTCACAGAGAAATTTGTTTTGAGTTGAGCTTCAAAGATTTGTTACACTTCAACAATGAGGATGAAGGGAGTAGAAGCAAAGCGCATGTATTCTAGGCTGAAGGAGACTGGAGAGTTAAAGAATGGAGGAGCAAAGGAAGATTCAGGGTTGGTGACTTTCATTTTACCAATATGATTGAAAGGTAGGGTTGTGGTATAGATGTGGTCAGAGATAACACTGGAAAGGTAAGTTGGAGCTCGATTCTGAATGATTTTAACTGTCATACCAAAGGGTTTGGGCTTTACTCTAAATAATTAATAATCATTTCTGAATAAGAAAATGATAGGAAGGACCAGATTTACTTTTTAAAAAAATTGTTTGTATTATGGTAAAATATGCATAACATAAAACATACCACTTGAACCAGTTCTGAGTGTTCAATTCAGTGGTATTAAGTACATCTACATTGTTTTGTAACCATCACCACTATCCATCTCCAGGACTATTTCATTGTCTCAAACAGAAACTCTTACTCTTTAAACAACTCCCCATTAATCCCTCCCCAACCCCTGGTAACTACTATTCTACTTTCTTTTCCTATGAATTTGCCTGTTCTAGGCACCACATGTAAGTGGAATCATAGAGTATTTGTTCTTTTCTGTCTGGCTTATTTCACATGGCATAATACCATCAAAGTTCTTCCACATTGTGACATCAGTATTTCATTCCTTTTTTAAGACTGAGTAATACTTTATGTATTTAATATATATGTATATATACCACATTTTATTTATTCATTCACAGATTTACTCTGAAAGATCCTTTTGTCAGTGGTGTAAGGACAGATAATAAAAGGAAGAGAAGAGTGAGGGACATGAGATCAGAGGCTATTCAATAGTCCAGATGAGAGATAAGAAGGGCCTGAATCTGGTGAATGTGGGATGGGAAAACAGGATTGATTTGAGGAAGACAGGAGGAAGGAACCCGCATTCATTTGGGCTGACCAGTGTGGACTAACCAGCTTTGATTTTTTCCTTTTAGATGAAATGCACTAATGGGTCACTTTTCAGATTTCTGATTATTCTCTTTGAAGAAAAGGTGTGTGTTACAGTGTTACATATTTTATGTGCTATTATTCTGTTAATAAATAGGTGTTTTTTTCAAAACAAAATTAGTGGCTGTGCAAAATAGATCCAATTCCATCAATAAACAATAAATAGCTCTAAGTAAATGATGCTTAGGATATGACTTATAGCTACATAGTGAATCTGTAGTAATTGCTTAAGATAGTGTTACTTGGAATTATATAAAAGTAAAACCAGAATTCTGTACCATAGTCATCCTGGTGCATTATACAATCACTAAGAAAAAAATGCTATTGCATAAATCTTGGCAGAGAAGCATGCTTTAAAATATATACAATAGCTATTTTAAGCTCTAATAATTCTGTCTTTTGTAAGTCTTTTACCTTTTTGTTCATGGAAAATGTTTTACCGATACAATCTCCTTCTCCTCCCTAGGACAAACCACCTACCTCAGCATTATAAGCCCGACAGGCATCCAATAAATCTTAATTGATGATGATGATAACACCACCCATGAGAGAGACAGAAACTAGTATTTATTATCCTACTTTACAAATTGAGAAAATTGACATGCAGAGATGAAATGACTCACTCAAGGTCATATAGTAAGTCAGTGGCAGGGCTGGAAATAAAAATGCAAGTAATATAGAAGGGCAGGCTATTATCCTCTCTGCTTGAGAAATTTCTCCTCCCTTTTTCATTCTGCGTGATCAACCTTGAAAGTTAGTGAGAGCAAGACCAGGGTTTTGTGTTTGTGAACCTATCTAATATTGCTGGGGTTTGAAAACGGAACCCTGAGTTTTATTGCTTTGTTGAGTTTTAAATGAGTTTTTTTAAAAAATGTAGGCAATATCAACCAGGTTAATGCCTTTCTTAAACTTCATGATCATCAGCTATGAAAAATATCCTTCTCTCTTTATTTACAACTCCCTACACATGCCCCTTTTTTCACCCACATCATAGTCAGCTTTAATAGGATCTGTAAATGTTTTGTCTAAACATTTCTTAAATATCCTCTGCAGAAAATTCTGTAAGGTAGAAACAAGGCAAACACTTCAGAGTATAAAGCAAACACTATTTGGGATCACAGCTCTCCTTACACAAGCCAAGAAGGATCAGAGACCCAGAGTCTTTTCTTGGCCTCGCCAGGGACCAGCTAGGTCATTGAGCCACTTCTTATTCCTGCACTTCCATTTTTTGTTCTGTGAAACAAGTCTGGATTACACAACCACTAAGGTCTTTTCCAGCTCTAATATTTTGATCTGGAATGTATTAATAACAAATAGGTCATTAATCAAAAACTACTTTCTATGCATGGTATCGTGTTATCGGAAGCACAGAGAATATGCTAAGTGGGCACAGTTCCTACTACTTTCAAGGAACTTACTGAAAAATTTAGCACTGCGACAGTCAGAAATAAGTGAAAGAAAGGTCAAAGTAGACTTACCCAATAATTAAAACAAAACAGATAAAAATGTATTCATATTATGAACAAAGTGGGGAGTACCCATCGCAGGCTAATGAGCAGTATGAGCATAATGAAAACTGCATCATTAGAAATGAAAGTCTCTATGTTACTAGCACCCACAGAAAGCTGAAAAAAACTCTTTAAACATAATGGTGGGGAAAAGACAATATTCTATACCCTATACACATAACCTTGAAATGATACTTGTGGTAGGAACCTATATATCTAAAAGATCAGAAAGCCTAAGGTAAAATAAGATACAGAATTAAAGGACAGAGTCTGCTGGCAGATTTCTCTTTTCCCTGATGTAGAGGAAGCTCATTTAGGGTAAGCCTAGGCCCCTCTTCACCCCTATGTGTGCTCTGCTCCTGGGAAGGGGCAGTGCTTCAGTTAATTTGTAAATCCAAGAAGTTTAACTTGACCATGTCCAGCTTAGCTCTTTCTTCTTCTCTTGAGAGTAAACTGCCCTCCTAGGGCATGCTTCCTGTTCTGGTTCTGCAACCTGCAATTGGTTATAAATTTGCCAAATTTGGGGGTCCAGTCATCAGGCCCTTTATGTACTTATACTAAGCTACATTTTCCAAATTAGCCCTTCTCAGGAATAAAGGAAATCGATTGCCTTCCATAATCTTATTTCTTTATTTCTCAACTTGATCAAAACTGGACAGAGAAGAAGGGTGCTATTTGTTGGAGGGTGGTGAAGAAAGAGTAGCTTAACCCAATAGTCTGTTGCTCAAAGCCTCACTAAAAAAGGAGGGAGAAAAAAAAAAAAAACACAGCACATGCCAGGGCACTCCGGTGGGAGCTTGTCATTCCCAGATAGGCACAACCGAATTATTTCCCACATGTAACCTTCAATGTCTGTATGTTTTTGAAATAAATGCAATGAGATTCAGTGGGGTCAGAAGACATAAAATATCTGGGCAGATCCATAGGAGAGGTCTACTGCTAGCTATTTCCCTTAGGGTCTAGGTAATACTGATATCTGGGGTATTACCTGATACCTGCTACTAGAGATGGACAGTAAGCAGTGCAGTCTTGCTTAAAGTTCAAAGATATTTACGTATGGGATGGTGAAAGTAAAGCACTTAGCACTCAGCATAAGTACCTAATAATATTTATTGTTTACTATTTTTATTGAACTGCTGAGTCTCAGTCCTTGCCTTTAAAATATTTATTTTTAAAGAAAAGATGAAATAACTGCCCAGAAAATTATGGACACACACAAATTAAGTACTGAAATAAAGTATAAATGGTCACTAGGAGTAAAGTACAAAAGAGGATCTGGAGAAAAGGATATATAAATGTCTTAGTAATTGTGTAAAAATTTCAAAGATTTCTGTAAATGTAGGAGGAGTTACACGATTTAGTGAGAGACTAAAATACTCATGTTTACGTTCATATTTTCTAAAACTTGAATATTCTCTTTGTTAAGTAATTTTTTTTTCTTTTTGAGTGTAGTCTTGCTTTGTTGCCCAGACTAGAGGGCAGTGGCACGATCTTGGCTCACTGCAACCTCTGCCTCTGGGGTTGAAGTGATTCTTGTGCCTCAGCATCCCGAGTAGCTGGGATTACAGGCATGCACCACTACGCCCGGCTAATTTTTGTATTTTTAGTAGAGATGGGGTTTGCCATGCTGGCCAGGCTGGTCTTGAACTCCTGACCTCAAGTGATCTGCCTGCCTCTGCCTCCCAAAGTGCTAGGATTACAGGCATGAGCCACCACGCCCCACTAAGTAAGTAATTTTTATACACAATGGCATAGCTATTTTATTTCTTTCCCCATTACCTTTGGTCACTGACCCAAAAATGTGTAGTGGAAGACAGAAGAGTTGTGTTTAGTAGAACATATTCCCTCACTTTGCTTGAACTTGGATAAAAATTGGTGAGAAAAGGAGAGAGAGAGACAGATAATGGAAGAGAAGCAATTTGGGTTATGAGAGAAAAATGTGAAGAAGAAAAAGAGGAGAATAGAAGAAAAGAGATGGAGAGAGAAATCAAGAAAAAAATCAAAGGAAAGATAGAAAAATGAAGCGGGTTTACAAAAGACAAAAGGTGAAAAGCCACAGGGCAGTTAAAGGAAGTAACACAACAGAAGGCAAAGAGGGTGAAAGGAAACTGGAAAAAATGGAGAGGGGTGCTGAATTGCTGACCGGCTCTCATATCCTAGTGTCCTGTTCAGAGGTCTAACAGGGGCCAGGTGGGGTGGCTCACACCTATAATCCCAGCACTTTGGGAAGCCAAGGTAGGTGGATCACCTGAGGTCAGGAGTTTGAGACCAGAATGGGCAACATGGTGAAACCCCGTTTCTACTAAAAATACAAAAATTAGCCAGGCATGGTGGTGCATGCCTGTAATCCCAGCTACTCAGGAGGCTGAGCCAGGAGAATCGCTTGCACCTGAGAGGTAGAGGTTGCAGTGAGCTGAGGTCACACCACTCCACTCCAGCCTGAGCGACAGAGAGAGACTCCGTCTCAAAAAACAAAAACAAAAACAAAACAAACAAACAACAGCAACAAAAAAACAAAGGTCTAACAGGATGCTTTTTAACTGACCTTTTAACTCAGTAACTTCCACTTTACTGGCATTACAATTGCTGACATATTGAGTATTTTGGAAAGTAAACAGGAAGTGGTGTCACTTGGGTTTAACTTAAATCTGTTCTAACCTGCTCTTAACACACATACACAATGTTGGCACTCACTCTTATGGCCACAGAATTTCCTTGGACATGTTTTTGGAGCTGGTGGTTCTTTTATTACTTTTAATCTTGTAGACATGGAAATTCATAATTCATGAAAGGCAGCATTGTATTTGATTCAATAGTGACTCTTTCTGGGTCATTGCCTACATGTGTTGATGGGATCCCCATCTCCATATACATATGACAGATGATGCCATATGTGTAGGAAAACAGTTTTTCTACAGCACCCAGACTGCTCAATGAATCTAGTCATAAGCAATGACATTGAGACAACCAAGTATAAAGGGGTCCTGGGAGAACCTCCGACCAGCCTGGTCACTGGGAGAAGGGGTGGACCCACGGAAGCTCAGGCCGTTTGCAGCGGGGAGGGGCCTGGCCCTTCCTATTCCTGTGTAGGAACCTGGGATTCAATCTGTGAAATGAGGGCCTGTTAACAGGAACCATTCTCCTACTTTGCTGTGTTGTTTTACCGTTTTCCTTTTCGTCCAATAAATTCCGTCCCCTTCACCCTTCGAAGTGTCTGCAAACCTAATCTTTCCTGGTCACATGACAAGAACCTGGATTTTCCTACAACAACATTTTTTTTTCCAACCAAATTATTTTCCAGTTTATTCTCATTATGTATCTTCTTGAGAGTATCAATCAGTCATAAGCCCAAGTGAGTAGGTAAAATTAAGAACAAAATCTTTTAAAATAAACCAAAACTGTGTCAGAGAATACAGAATCTCTAAGGAATTGGAGGGCTGCAGGGATGACTGAAAAGGGCTAGTCTTCCTATGGTAGAGAAGAAAGCAAAAAGAAAGGGATTGGGGATGCTGACAGGGTTGTGTGTTAGAATATGTGAGCTTAAAAGCTCTTGTCAAAAAACAAAGCAAATCAAAAATCTTTCAAGACAAACTGGCATTGGTTACTAACTGTGGAGTGAAAAATAAGAGGTGGAACTACCAGAGGAAAAACAGACCAAAGGCAGCTTATTATTATCCCTGTCTAAAACCAGAAGACATACTTGCACTTTATGGACAGATCTGATCACAGGTCAACAATATGGACATGGACCCCCAAATCGTTTCGTGTATGGGTCAACTCCAGCTGCCAAATCCAATCAGGAGAACATGATTGCTGAGGGAAAATAAATCTATTTTTCATTTTAGCAGAACAATGAAAGCAATCCTTTAAAAAAATACAGAAATGAGAAACAACAACAAAAAAAACCCAGTATAAATCTTAATAGCATTCAAAAGTTGGTTCACTTAGAAAAACACTTTTCAAATATGTTTTTTTTCCATATTTCCATATTTCCTTTGTATGTGATATAAAGCTGTTTGGTTTTAATAAATGCCCTGTTGCTACTCTTCACCATTAGTACAACTAGGAACTGTCACTGAAAGTCATTGGTGGTGTCCTGGTTCTGCTCAATTTTGTCAGGTAAGGTCACCCAGCTTCTTAACTCCTGGTCGTTTCTTGTGGAAGCAACGGCTATGATACTGCCTCCACCACTTTTTCAAGAGGAGGTCTTGCTCTGTGAGCTGCTGCTAGCCCATGTCAGTCACTGCAGTGCCAGAGGGGAGAGTTTGTGTAGCAGAAAGAAGAGTTTTGTTCTCATAAGTGGTAGATGTAGGATTAGGACATGAATGCAGCTTCTACCATTGATTGACTGTGTAGCTTGGTCACTTGAATTCCCTAAGCCCTCAGTTCCCTCTTTCTGTAAAATGAGGAGCATAGCATCTATTAATATTTTCAGAGTGGTCATGAGAACTGACTAAGATAGCCTATGCAAAGCCCCTGACACATAAAAGGAATTTAAATTAGTAGCATTAATATTTGCTGATTTCATTATAGAAGAAGGCAATTAAAAAATTTTTTCTTTATCTCTCCTTCATTTCTGAAAGAAGGCAATTCTTGACCTAAATGTTCAAGACAGGTTTATATGCTTATTTTTTAAATCAAGTCACAACACTTGAACTTCTAATTCTCTGACTAGAGAATCAGCTCCAATGCGTATAAGTTACTGTTTTGAAAATAATCAATAACTTGTCAACTCTGCCCATAAATTTAATTACTTGGATAAGGCCTTTCATTGTTTTTGGCCTCAGCATTCCCATCAGGAAAATAGATAAATGAGACCTTCTCCCTACCTCCCTTAAATCAAATTCTAAAGAAAAGTAATTTGTTGGACGACTAAGCTATAATAGAGAAAACTTAAAAAACATGAAAATAAACTTTAAAAAAATAGTGGTTTTCTTATAATAAGCAGAAGGGCTTCAGAGAAGTACAGATGAATAGGCTGTATTCTTAAAAGAAAATGTGGAGGAAAAGAAGCAAAGAAAGTTCATTCAAGCTACTACTTTCTTCTGTAGAGCTACATGATGTAGAAACTGTCAGCTAAACCAGTTATTGTAATGAATGAATCCAGTTCTGAAGACGTCAGTCTCCTCAATCTGCAAGCAGTGAAGCCTTCTTTCCTGAGATCTGAAGGGCTAATCCAGCAGTGTGCATACACCTCTGTCCTTAGTTTCTAGTTCTCAACTTGCTATTTCATAAACTTCAACTAGATAACTTTATTATTTTTTTTTAGAGTCAAGTCAATCAAACCAGTTGTCTTTATAGGTAGACATATTTGTATCTCAGTTGGAGTTGAAGTAAATTCAAACTTGTTTCTTAAGAAAGTCTTTGAAGCCTCTTTAAAAATTTTGCAGAACCATTTCCTTTGTCAAATATTTTTGACCCTGCAGCATTCATAGGTGAATGTGGACCAGCCGGCATTGCTTTAGCCTTGCAGGCATCCACCACCGTTACCCCCTCTAAAGTCAACTGCACGGATCAGTGGTCAAAGCAAAGCATTACACTGGTGAGTTATAACCAGCTAATGTCTTTAAATTACAATGTGCTCTGAGACACTCACTTAAACTGAGCCAGCCTCACTTTCTTCATCTGGCAATGTGGGCTGTAATTGTGTATGATTGTATATGCTTTGGTTATAACTGCTTAATAATAACTTGGCTAAAAATGTTTCAATCACATATTTAAACATGACCCAACAGCAAATTGCAATATTTATGATTAAAACTCATTATTAAAATTATTTCTATGTTTAGGAATTGAAGGCTTATTTTATATATATATATATATATATATATATACACACACACATATATACATCTATCTAGCTGTGTGTGGGAAGGGCTTCAGGAAAAATATAATTTTTGTGCATGAGTCTCAAGATTTTCATAGAAGCAAAAGTTTATTCTAATTTAAGCATCTGCATCAGAAATATTTATAAATTATAGAGATTTAACCGTGAAGATAATTTATATCTTTGTAAGTATTTTCAGTTTTTGTTACAAGCAAAACAAATGACCTCTCAGTTCAATTTTGATAGAAGCCACTGAGTTACCGGGTCAGTTTGGCAGCAAATCGCCTGGCCTCTGGTGCCTTCCTTGATCTGCCTTTAAAGCACCACTTTGAGCTACAGCTTGCCCTAAAGGTTAATAAATTCATGTTCCCAAAGTACTCTGAGGTCTTCATATAATGGTACTATGTAAGTATTATACTTCTGAAAGATATTTTAAAATTTTCTTTGTTCAAGGACACAACAGCACTTCTTTGGAGGCAGCAATTAGACTTCTTAGCAACAGTATCATGTTAATATATAATCAGAAATAAAATGATCACACACACACACACACACACAGTTAACATTAACATGTTCAAAACCACAGCCTTCTACAATAGTTTGGTTTCCCCAGTGCTATAGAATAGGCCTATGGATAAAAACATGTTTGTTCATTTCTTTAAGAAGACAAAAGGTATTATCAACCTGATGGCTGTAGGAGACATGATCAATAAAAAAGAAATAGGCTCTTACCGATAAGCAATGTTGAACACAGGACTACTTGAAGCGTTTTATAGGCCATGATCCTATTTTGGGAAAAAAAAAAAGATTTATTTACTTTAATTTAGCTGGAAAAAGCTTTAGGGTATATCAGGTACTTTTCAGAAGTATAAAGCATTTGTTGCATACCTGGAAGCCCTGTGAGCTGAGACACAGAGAGAGGCTGAGGTGGCTTTTTTATACACCTCTTGCCTTTTTACCCTTTGGACTTTTTGAACTGGCTTTTTACAGGCTGTTCTTATGTGGGTAATTTATTTATTTACTAATTTTACCGTCTACATAGATTAACGTAATGTTAAAAAAAGGTAGAAAAACTGGATCACTCACATATTGCTGGTGGAAATGTAAAATTTTCCAGTCACTTTGTAAAACAGTTTGGTGGTTTCTTAAAAATTCAAGCTTGCAATTACTGTCCAACCCAGCAATTACACTACTGGGCCTTTGTTTCAGAGAAATAAAAACTTAACGTTAAGAAATAATCTGTAGAAGAATGTTCATAACAGCTTTATTAGCAACAGGCAAAGACTAAAAACAATCCAGATGTCATTCAACAACTGAATGTTAAAGAGTGATGTATCTATACCGTGGATTACTACCAGCAGTCATAATAATAACTATTAAAAATAATAATTATTGGCTGGGTGTGGTGGCTCACACCTATAATCCCAGCACTTTGGGAGGCCAAGGTGGATCACCTGAGGTCAGGAGTTCGAGATTGGCCTGGCCAACATGGTGAAACCTGGTCTCTACTAAAAATACAAAAATTAGCCAGATGCGGTGGCATGCGCCTGTAGTCCCAGCTACTTGGGAGGCTGAGGCTGGAGAATAGCTTGAACCTGGGAGGCAGAGGATGCGGTGAGCTGAGATCATGCCACTGCACTACAGCCTGGGCGACAGAGTGAGACTCCATCTCAAAAAAAAAAAAAAGTTTAATTAAAAACAAGGAATGTTTTACTGCATTGTAAAATGTGTTTATTTCCAAAAACAGTACATAATCAATACAACCAGAACAGTACTTTCATTTTTCAAACAATTGCCCTTTTCAGTGCCTTGATTAATCGACTGAGTTCATCATCATACAATTTATTCTTAATGACAAATTATGCCTGTGTGCCAGTTTCATTAAGATTATGCAATCTGTAATGAATTGGTATGGATCTATAAAAGTGGTAGAAAACAACTTTGTTGATGACTATCTTTAAATTGTAAAGGGTGTTTAGAAACCTACCTGGGAGTTATGCCTCCATTTAATGATAAATGAAAGGTTTTAGAAGACAGCTAACTAGAAACACACACTGCAAAATCTTGGAAGCTTAAGCCATGTGTCCACCTATACAAGGTTTTGGAGATGCAATAGCTGTTGCCACAATTCTGTAAGTCTCCATTATTTTTTACTTTGTAAAGAGGTATAAATTTTTAGTTGTGTGATAAACTAGAATAATATCAAGAAAATAATAGGAAAATACTTTTTTTTCTTTTTTCTTTTCTTTTTTTTTTTTAAATTTTGCTTTAAGTTCTGGGACACATGTGCAGAACATGCAGGTTTGTTACATAGGTATACATGTGCCATGGTGGTTTGCTGTACCCATCAACCCATCATCTAGGTTTTAAGCCCCGCATGCATTATTAGGTATTTGTCCTAATGCTCTCCCTTCCTTTTCCCCCCGACCCGCTGACAGGCCCTGGTGTGTGTATTCCCCTCCCTATGTCCATGTGTTTTCATTGTTCAACTTCCACTTATGAGTGAGAACAAATACTTTTGTTTTTCAAACTGCGAGATCATGGCACCAAAAGAGAAATTTATCTTTCTTTTCTCTACTTTTATCATTCTTCAACTTACAGGCCTAAAGTGAAGTTTGTCTGGAGGAGGAATGGGAGAGGGGCTTTGCTTCCTATCTCTTTTACCTTATTTCTCTCAATGGGTCATCAGTCAATTATTTTGGATGGGTTAGATAATGCAAGTGTAAAATAATAACAGCTATTCCATAAATTTTTACATACATTTTCTCATTTAATACAGCAATTCTATGGAGACAGTATTATCAAGTTTCATAATTTGTCCAACGTGTGTTCAGAAATAACAGGGTAAAGCTTTACAGCAGAAGTAGAGATGTGGTTCACACACAAGAGCATGAGCCAGTAAAATGAGACAAATTAGGTAAGTGTGGCCCCAACTGGGCCCAGAGGTGAATGTGGCCTGGGCAACTCAGTTTTATCGGGAAGGTGAAGATATAATACAATATCCTTCATGGGCCAGAAACTGTTATCCTTCCTGGTGAATGAAGCCTTCTCAGATCCCCCAATTCAGATTTGGCTGCTTTTTCTTACATCTGCATACCTTTAATCGTTAGGCCATGTTTTCCCACACGATGGTTATGTAGGTACATTTCAGTATTTCCGGGTAGATTATGTGTTTCCTGAAGGCTGGTACTACCTTTTACTCCTGTTTGTGTGCCTTCAGTGCCTAGCACAGTGCTGGTCATATAATAGTTCTCAGTAAACATTACTGAACTTAATTGAATTAACTGATTCAAATTAAATTGAATTAATTGGAGTCAGTATTTTCCTGCACTGGCCTATCAGTTTACAGTCTTTTCTAACTGGCTACAGAAAACAAATAGAATATTGTAGTTTTGTTTTGATGTTGATGCTTGGGTTTTCAATAGTTTTCCCCAGAACTTGTCTCTTCTTATGATCTATGAAAGAAAAAAGCTGAAATCCATGAAAATTGGCAATCTTAATTATAAAGATATAGAAATGCTCTTTGAAATCAAATTGGAATATCTTTGAAAAATAGAAAGATCAAGTGGGAAGAATTAATGAAGCTTGTCAACGGAGTCTGTTTACAACTCTGATGCTTTATACTTAGAAATCATTACTTTAATATGATATGACAGACCTTGGTAAGCTCCCATATTACATATCAACGAAAAATAAATGTTAGAAGACAAACATGTGAAATCAGATCTGCTATCATTTAAAAAATTTTAAAGAAGAAAAAAGAAAGGTTAAAAAAAAAAACAAAAACCTTTTGGCCGGGCACGGTGGCTTATGCCTATAATCCTAGCACTTTGGGAGGCTGAGGCAGGTGGGTCACTTGAAGTCAGGAGTATGAGACCAGCCTGGCCAACATGGTGAAACCCTGTTTCTACTAAAAATACAAAAATTAGCCGGGCATGGTGGCACGCACCTGTAGTCCCAGCTACTCAGGAGGCTGAGACAGGAGAATTGCTTGAACTAGGGAGGCGGAGGTTGCAGTGAGCCGAGATTGCGCCACTGCACTACAGCCTGGGTGACAGAGCAAGACTCCGTCTCCAAAAAAAAAAAAAAAAAAAAAAGAAAAAGAAAAAGAAAAACTAAAAAAAAAACCCAAACAAAAAAACCTTTACACTATCAAGAAGCAAGCCGAACTTAGTTTCTGTTCTGAGTCATGCCAGCAAGGCAATCCAACTCTACAAACCACAAAGCTTTGGAAAATGTAATGCTCATTTACAAAATTCTGATAAGAAGGAATGAGGGCATAGTACAGCTTGGTATGATTCAATGTCATCACTGGCATCAGTAAAAGGTGGAGAGCCAGCCAATGTGTTGGGGGAGGAGAAGATATTAACTCTTAACTAAACATTGAAATGAACTTTCAACTACAGTCAACTTATTGGAAGTGAGCAGGTGATAGCACTTATTTATATGAAGTTATTTGAGACTCTCAAATAATTGCTACATGAGAACAAAATTTTACTATAGTACCTGTTAAGGGAATCATTTTTAACTGATTTGACAGGTTTACCATAATTTGTATTGTTAGTATAATGTGTCATCATTATCAGGTCAAACCTCTCAGGGGGGCCATTTGTTTCCTAGGACTGAGAGAATATCCTGGTATTTAAGCAGAGAATGACCTAGCAACCATATCCTAAGAATGAATGACGGTTTCTGTAAAGTCTTGAGCTACCCGCAGAAAGTAGCTCTTTAGCAAGGCACAAGATAACAAGATTCAGACCTAGTTGGTGTAATTAAAAACTCCTTTTCAATTATTGTGTAGAATATGGTTCTGTCTTGGAAGCTGAAACATTTGTTTTCATTTTTTTCTCAATTTAAGAATAAAATCAGGCCTTGCTGAGGACACAGATGAAGTATATTCCCTATTTAATCTTTCCACTCAACTCAAGTACACTATACTTCTTCTCGTATCTACTGAGGCTTTAATGCTGCTGTCATCAGGACATGAGGGCATATATTCACCATATATTAACAGTAGGAGCCAAATTAACTTGGAGAAATTAGCTAAAAGGTTAGAGAAATGTATTCTGCCCTTGTATTCATTTTAATGTGGTTACTGCAGGCTTTAAAATTTGGTACAGCCTAGCCTGGGCGACAGAGTGAGACTCCGTCTGAAAAAAAAAAAATTTGCTACAGCCTGAGATAACTTAGGCTTAATGTTTGGAAATGTAGCTTAAGGACTTGAATAAGTAGTTGTAGGTAGCTCAGGATCTTTCAAAGACTGACTGATCCTACCTGCATTGAGGAAGAGGAGAGCTCCCCATTATATGGGGCTTAATTTTCGTCTTAAGATCAAAGGTCATATTGGATCTTGGATCTTAAAATGACCAATCTTGGATCTTCAGATGATCCAATATGAACTTGGATCTGAAGATGACAATTAAGCTCATGTTGTCCAAGGTCTCTTTCTTTTCACTCTTTTCCATTTATTTCCTAATTTGTATATGCACCAAAGAGCAACGTTAAAAGACAGAAAATTGAGAATTTAGTTTTATCCTTCAGTTGTTATTCATTTATTCAACAACTGTTTATCAGACACTTTCTAGGCTCTAAGTACATTTCAAAATCCATGTATTTGAACATATTCCATGTGCACTGTTCCAAGTACTAGCATTACAAACAGACATCAAAATTGTTCCTTGTGTGGGAGAAGATAGTTTCAGGGAATGTTTCCCAGTGAGGTGAGTTGGATTTTCCCATGAGGACAAATTGAGTGGGGGGAGGAAGAAAAATCCAGGAAAACAGAGCCTGAGGAAAGGTCAGGGGACTTGAATGGACACTATGCATCAGCAAGGCATCATTTGGGGCCATCACAGTACATTTATGAATACTCTTCAGGCCTACTTTAAAAACTTTCTGTTACTGATGTTCAATAATTTCAGTGATTTCTGTTGGTTGTCACTATAAACAAGTTGGAGTCATTTAAAGATGTGTCATTAATACAAATGTATACAGTCTAGCAATTTAAGTAAAACGCCAATCTGCTATATGGTATGGTATTAGAGTCACACAGCTTTGTGATTAAGCTTTGCGGTAATGCATGCCAAGGCATTTTTCTCATTACACTCTGAATAATTGATAGTTGACAATATGTGACATTTATTGAGCATCAGCAATGTGCTAGCTCGCTTACAGAGCACAGAACTATCAAGGGACCTTGCCCAATTGGCTCACTATCAAAACACAGTCTGTCATTTCCTAAGTCTTCCATGCTTCACTAAACTAAAAGAAAAAAAAAAGCGTTTCTGGAGATTCACTGTAGAATTGAACAAGGCCAGATTTTCTCTGCAGGTAGCTCTGTGGACATTAGTATTAGTTCCATAGGGATTCAATCTGTTCCCATGGTTCTGGTAATCACAGAAGATAAACTTGATAATCTAGCGTAGATTTGAGGTAAAGGCTGTTCTAGGATTTATGATGCTTTTTCTGCTGCAACCTGTAATTGAGCCCTCAGCAGTGTGACTTTCTCAGGATCAAAACTAAGTACATGTGTTTCAGTCCAGTACATGTAAAACCAACAGTTGGATTCACCAGGGAAAGGCTTAGCTTTGAAGGATTTAAAGTATTCCTTGAAATTCCTGGGTCCTTGAGGAAAAAATCAGAGACTTGATACAGCAAAGGGATATGGAGGAAGGTGTATGGGAATTAAATGCCATGAGTGGGTAGGGGAATAGGAGAGAGTAAACAGAATTCTGAGTCCTGGCTTGGAAGGTGTAAGAGGTTAAAAGGAGAACATGAGGGATGCCACAATGGATGAATAAGAATAGCAGAAATTACTTCTTATGCATGATTGTTGGGTAGCTGTATTAGTTTTCTAGGGCTGCCGTAACTAAATGCTACTGCCTGGGTGGTTTAAGTAATGGAAATTTATTTCTTACAGTTCTAGAGATTGGAAGTCCAAGAAGGTGTTGGCAGTTTGAATTCCTCTGAAGTCTCCATTTTGGCTCTTTTCCGGCCACTCTCTTGCTACCTCCTCACATGGTCATCCTTCTGTGCACATACGTATCTCTGGTGTCTGTGTCTTAATCTCCTTTTCTTAGAAAGACACCAGTCCAGATTGGATTAGCACCCATCCCAACAACCTTATTTTTAATTAATTACCTCAGTAAAAGCCTTATCTCCAACTACAGTCACAATCTGAGGTACTGAGGGTTAGGGCTTTAACATATGAATTTCGGGGGAGGCAACACAATTTAGTCCATGACAGTAGCAAAGACAAAACCCTTCAAATATGGGCAGTTTTGTTACTACCAACTTCTGATTTTCCATAAAGAAAAGGACTTTTTTTTTTTTTTTTTTTCCTGAGATGGAGTCTCAGCTCTGTCGCCCAGGCTAGAATCCAGTGGCGCAATCTCAGCTCACCTGGGTTCAAACGATTCTTCCGCCTCAGCCTCCTGAGTAGCTGGCATTACAGGCGCATGCCATCATGCCCGGCTAATTTTTGTAGAGATGGGGTTTCACCATTTTGGCCATGCTGGTCTTGAACCCCTGACCTCATGTGATCCACTCGCCTCGGCCTCCCAAAGTGCTGGGATTACAGGTGTGAGCCACTGTGCCCAGACAAAAAAAGAGTTTTTGGAAAGCTGATAGAGAATATCAGAAGGAACAGCCCCAGTAGAACGGGTCCACTGATGAATTGTTTTTTCTTTCTTTTCCTTCTTGAATAGAAGAGAGGTTTGAGAAAGACAAGAAATGCTATTCTACAATCTTCCCTCTCCATCTCCCGATTCCATTTCCTTCCTAGTAATTCAAAATTGTTAAATTATTTGTATCTCTGGGCCAACATGTTAAAGCTAATGTGAAATTTTAGTTCTCACTCCCACTGAGGTCACCCAACAGGTTGATGGGTTAATTTCTTTTTCATGGAAAGAAGATGTACCAGAGCAGATGGAAATGGGCAAGAGTGAGTTGGGGAGATTGCCAGGGGCTTCCTATATCCATGGCAGGCCTTGGCTCCATTTTTTGGAGGTTCCTCAGGTAGAATTAATGACTTTCTCATGAGTCTTAAATCCAGATTATTTAATTTATTCTGGTCATGTAATAGGCATTAAATGACTTAGCATAATCATTTTTCTTTGTTATCAGTTGTAATATATGTTTCTCAAGCAAGCCTGAGAATATTATCCTTTGGAACTAGAAAATCAAATTTAGTGCATGTTCCAAGTATCTCAAAACTATTATTATCCCCATACCAAGGGTTCCTAGGAGGAATTTTGTAGAAATTCCACTTTTAATAGAGGTATAATGGTTACAGAGTCTGGCCTTTTTGATGTTCCAGTATTAGTAGGATGCTGTATTTTCCACTGTTACCATCAGATTTTCTTCTCAAGAGTAGTAAGCCCATATGGTTTGGCTGTGTCCTCACCCAAATCTCATCTTGAATTGTAGCTCCCATAATCCCCACCTGTCATGGGAGGGGCTTGGTGAGAGGTAATTGAATCACGGGAGTGGGTTTTTCTCAGGTTGCTCTCATGATAGGGAATAAGTTTCATGAAATCTGATGGTTTTATAAAAGGCAGCTCCCCCGAACACACTCTCTCTTCCCTGCTGCCATATAAGATGTGCCTTTGCTCCTCCTTGGCCTCCTCCCATGATTGTGAGATCTTCCCAACCATGTGGAACTGTGAGTCCATTAAACCTCTTTCCTTTATGAATTACCCAATCTTGGGTATTTCTTCATAGCAGTATAAGAACGGACTAGTACCTAAGCCTTTGGTTACTCTAGATGAGAACTATGATGCTATAAAGACAAGAGCTTTGGGTGAAGAGTATAGACATATAGTCCTGAAAAGGAAAATGAAAAAAAGGAAAAGAAACTACAAACCTAGAAAGAATAAATGACATTAGCACCCAATCTTAGATAATTAAACAAAAATATTTAATGATCTGATTGAGATACAGGTATAAAGATGAGACTATGGCAGAGGTTGGGGTATGTCTGTGCACCAGAGGCAGGTGAAAGACACAAGAGGGGGTAGGTATATGACCAACTATATACAATTTTGTCATACACCTAGCTGTCTTGAATAAAGTTTGTAATGTTTCAAACAGTCCCATGAACTCCTTGGCATATGGTATGCATCTTTCTGGGAGAAAATTTTGCCAGTGGGAAATTAATTATAATAAATATTCATTATCTCTGGTATTTTTGAAGACTTTTATCTGTAAGGGTTGGATATATGAAAAAAGAAAATATCACTTTTGGAGTGGTTGCTTTCGGAGTGATGATATCCACTCCAACTATCACTCTTCATTAGTGACAGGCTACCTAGAGATGGGGGCCCCCTTAGAAGATGAGGTGATTCACTTTGGCAGGGAGTGACATTCTAAATAGAGACAACCCATCTACTAGTTTGATAGTAACTGATTAGAGGGTAGAGAGTGCTTCTTCCAGGAGTAGGGGAAGGACAAGTGAGTGATTTCAAGACAAATAGATACTCCCATGCTTCCCCCACCAAAAAAAAAAAAGAGAGACTGAAAGATGCTTGTTACAGAGAATGATGCAAAGGCAGGAAGCCACTGTGGAAGGGATTCAGACTCAGAACGAACAACTCACTCTCCTTCCCAACCTCTCTACACAAAAAGGTGTGGAATTTGGAAACCTGAGAGATGTCATGGAGTTTCAATCCCCATATACACATGGCATATCAAAGCCGGTTGGCATTTTTTATTGATTCAATGTTTTCCAGTGGCATTTCACATTATCAGTCAGAAGACCCACGAAGATGCTCCATCATTAACCTTCATACCAGGATAAAGTCTAAGAGTCAGTCCCCTTATCTGGACAGGAATTCAGTCCCCATTCAAGCTAGGAATATCCAGCAAATGCCTCTCAGCCAGAAGAGCAGGATAATATCAGTGTTTCACAATTTGGAACCTTGAAACTAGTGCTTTTACAATCAGCCAGCATTCAGCAATTCTCCTCCACCACACCCTATCATTTTTTCCCAGGGCTATCTGTACAATGAAAGGTATTATGCCTTGTTGAAGAAATTTCAGGCTACAAATAAAGGGATGGCGGAGTACTGGGCTGATGGTAGAGAGTCCCTGACATCACATTATAGGCTTATTTCTTTTAACAGGTTGGGCTTTTTTAAAATTATTACTGTATGGTCATATAATTATTATGGTGAAACAAAAATAATGAACATCCAATGATAAAATAAATAAAACAAAAAATTATTCTAAAAGTGTGCAGTTTTGGTTATACACAAATGCTGTGCCTATTTTAAAATGCTTTTATTACAACTGTGAAAGTTGTCAGAATTAAAATAGTCACTAGTGTTAAAACAAAAACAAAAAACCTGACAAAATTGCCGGGGAAGGCCAGGCAGAGAGGGTTCTCATGCTTGTATGTCTGATAACAAAACTATCATAGAAGACTTTGCAAAAATCATAACCTTGTATAAAGGCCATCGTGACCTCACACAAAAAATACTTTTGCAAGAACGTCTGCCCAGCAACTGCTCCTCTAACCTTGGACGGGAATCACCTTTGCGTTGTTGATCTTTGTAGCCATGGATAATTATTTCAAAACAATTATGTTATCCTTTTCATTTTTTCTTTAAAATATCTTTGACTTCCTTTACCTCCCTGAATATGCACATAGTTTACTGGCATGCATATTCCTATTGCAATGCTCTATTCCCTAATAGATATCTTTTTCTTTTAGAGGGCCTCTCTCTGTTATTTAGGTTGACACGACTTTTTTTTTTTTTTTGAGATGAAGTCTCGCTCTATCACCCAGGGTGGAGTGCAACGGTGTGATCTCGGCTCACTGCAACCTCCGCCTCCTGGGTTCAAGCGATTCTCCTGCCTCAGCCTCCCGAGTAGCTGGGACTACAGGTGCGTCCCACCATGCCTGGCTAATTTTTGTATTTTTAGTAGAGACGGGGTTTCACCATATTGGCCAGGCTGGTCTCAAACTCCTGACCTTGTGATCCACCCACCTCAACCTCCCAAAGTTCTGGGATTACAGGCGTGAGCCACCGTGCCCAGCAGAGATGACATTTTAAAGCTTACTTCAAATGACAGAAGTCTGGCAATTTGATGTGGGAGGGATATGACACTAGTACAAGGAAAATCAGACAGTCAACAAATTGTCAATTAGAAACAAAAAGTTTTGAGTGTCTAAAATATACCAGGCATTTTCTGCATGTTGTTTTTGTATGATATGAGAGGAAGATAATATAATGATCAGTAAGTAAGTTCCTCAGACTGACATTTGTCTATTGGAGAAAATACAAGACAATTTGATTCACTTCAAAAGTCTGCAATTTGAGTTAGATAAGAAATTTTAAGAGGCAGTTCTTTTTGCGACAGCAGGAAAAGTGTGCTTACCTCTTCCTTCGAATTACCAGTGATTCATTGCATGTCTGTAAGTGCTGTGCTCAAAGGTCAAGGTACAAGTCTTCCTTACATGTGTGAGGTTTTTTTCCACCTTTGAACTTCTTAAAAGGCTTTTATTACAGCGCGCCCCAAAGATCAATGTGTCTTGTTTTATCACTTTGCATTCTAATAATGCACCAAAGTTGGCTATTTGCCAGGGTTTTTTTAAAAGGTTTTGCTGAAAGAAGATAAAACAAGTTTGAGAGGAATTTCTGTGTGCTATTTTCTCTTCATTTTCCATGGACAAATCCCAGCAAATACAATTATAGAAAACCCTGTCTTGTCTTTTCAGATTGAGACTGGTGTGTAATTCTTGGAAGCCAACTGAGTTGACAGCTTTAATTCAGAAATTGGACAATAGCATCTAAATGGGGGTTCTGTGCAGAAAATTTTCTTTATACATTTTTTTGGTCAGTCTTAAAAGGTATTAAGTAATACCTATAGACTTTGCATGTCCCCTTCTGTTTACCTATGTGTGTTTCTCTCCTTCCTGGTATTTTTAACTGGCTCCTTTTATCCCCATGAGCTAGCTCCTCAGACTCTGATTTTAGAGGCACACAAGTTTCACAAACTTCACCAGTTATTTTCCATAACAAAAAGTGTATTTTATTGAAAAAATGACAACCCATTGTTAGCTAATTCCATTGAAGATAGGAAAACCATATATTTATTTAAACTTCATTGACAATTTTTCTCTACTTTGATATGCTATTTAGTGCTAAATCCTACTTTGACAAAAATGAACTCATTTTCTTCCACCTCTCAACCTGGTAATTTTTTGTGACTTGCCCAGTACTATCAACAACAATGCCATCGGCCCAGGATTTAAGACTTAAAAGCATGAACTGACTTTTGGCCCCTATTTCTTTTCTGCTTTTCTCAGATACCAGAAGTAGTAAATTAAGCCACCAAAACATATTTTCTCCATGCATTTCCTATCTGTTGATCTCATTTAGAAAAGCCTGCTCCTAAGTTTTCCTAATCAAGACCTTACATTCACACCACTCTAGTTCTTATCTCCATTATCTCTTCTTCACTTTACTTCAAGTCTTTTAGGGATGACCTTTCCAGCTAAATAAGTTATCAGGGCATCCGATTCACTTTTTCTTTGTTTAATATCAAGATTCTCCCCAGCTCAAGAGTTCTGTTTCTTACTTTCTATTGCAACACTCTTCTAACTGGCTTCTCTGCTTCTAGTCTTGAACTCCTCCAGTCTAGTCTCCACATGCATCCAGAATGATCCTTATGAGGACTAAATTCATTCATGGTACTCCACTGCTGGAGGCTTGGGTCTGGTTTCCCAAGCCTCATTTCAAGATACATTTCAAGATACATTTCAAATTTTTCTGCATGTCATTCAGGACTCACCATGATCTGAGTTCCACTTCCTTTCAAGTTCCATCTAAACTTCCATTTCCTCTTCTCCTGCCCCACTTTGCACAAAACACTCCAGACATAATGAGCTACTTACAGAATGCCCAGGCAGCTTCATACTTTTTCTTTTTTAAACTGGGCAGTCTACATAGAATGCCAATCCTGATTCTTTTTCCTGGCAAATGTAAGTTCATCTTTCAAGGCATTGTTCAAATTTCATTGCTTCTTTGAGATCTTTCCTAACCCGCCTCCCTCCTTGGAGACCAGCCTTCTCTCAGAGAACCTCTAAGACCTTACTGCTCTAATTGATGCCTTAAAAGCCTATTAATGCAGTAGAAATTCCCTCTGTCTCTGTGTACTTTCTCTTCAGTCTGTTTTGTAAGAGAGGATGAAAAACTAGAAACTACATTTAGATGTTTTAGCAACCAAGGCTCTGGTTGTGAAAAAGGATTCTACCAACTAGACTATGTTCTATAAATCAGAAGTCAGATGCTTTTCTTCCTCTCTTTCTCTCTCTCTCTGTCTCTCTGTCTCCCTGTCTCTGTCTCTGTCTCTTTTTTAATACTTTGCTGCTAGCATGCAGAACATGGGATGTGAGGGTTTAGAGACAATGGCCAGGCTCAGCATTCTACCATCTGGAAGCCATCCCCATAGGTAACTGGAGACAACAAAGCTGTGGCATCAGCAGATGCTGCCCTATGCTCTGCAGCTTTACGAAGTTTGCCTGAATTCAATTGTCCAGTGGTGAGCCCCTGATTTTGGCCCTTCTATTCCTCCCAGAAGTTTTATAAATATCCATTTCCCTATATTATATTTCGTTGTGCTTGAAGTACCTGGAATGGTTTCTGTTTCCTAGATTGAAACCTGATACATTTGCCTCTATTAAACTATAACTTTTTTGAATGCAAGAACAGGTGTTTTTCTTTCTACCCTCTTGGGATGACCACAGAGCTGGCTTTCACCAAATAGATGGCTGATTCACTAGATGAGCCAATAATGACTCTAAATGATGTATCACAGTAAACATAAACCTGTTTACTGACACGCAAACCCCTGAAACACAAACCCATCTTTCAAGGCTCTCCTTCTTTACCTGGCCAACCTTGTCCCTTCTTGTGCTTCAGTCTAGTGATTCTAGTTATTATATTCCATACACGTATGTCCTGCCCCTTCCTCTATCTTTTTGTTCCAATGGCTGCTCCCGTCTGCAGTGTCTTCCTTCCTTTCTGCCAATTCACATTTACCACTTCTGTCAAGAAAAAACATAAATATCACTCTTTATAATAAATATTCTTTTGCTGATGCCCAACCATGAAAAGAATGTTTACTTCTGGTGCTTTCTGGCATTATGCTTTGCTACTCTATACCAGTTAAAATAGCTTTGGTTCCAAGTAAAAGAAAAGCTAACTCTAATTACTTAAACAAATAAGGATTAAACTTCAGTTTTGTTTTGCAACAAAAAATCTGGAGGTGAGAGATTGCTGGTTTTGGTTTAGTAATTCGAGAAGGTTTGTAGCAGCTTCAAGTGATTTTCTTGACTTTTTCCTCAAGGATGCCAATGACACCCAAAGATCCAGGTATCGTGCTTGTATTCAAGGCAGACACACAGGAGGGAGATAGAGCCAGGCCTGCCCGTGCCTTTTAATAGGAAAGCAAAAGCCTTTCTAGAAACCACTTAGCATACTTTTACATCTATCTTATTTCTGAAGACTGGGTCAAATGGTCATCCCTCACTACAGAAGAGTACAGGAAAGCAAGCTTTCAGCTGTGAGATGGAAATAAGACAGTTGGAAATGGCTATTGGGTTACCCAAACCAAAGTGACTACCCTATTTACTAAATCTTCTAATACCATCACTACTATTTGGGCAAATTCATGACCTCGTATTTTTCTACAATTTTCAGACGTGCTTACCACTGTGCTGCATACCTGGGCATAAAGATTTCCAGTAATATAAATAACTTAGATTAATGCAATGAAAACTCTACCATTGTCTAACATGGAGTAGATTGAGAGAGATAAAAACACACTAATCAGATTGTCTCACATGAATGCAATAAAATAAGAAGAGTGTCTTAGTTCACTTTACGTTGCTAATAACAGAATACCTAAAACTGAGTAATTTATAAAGAAAAGCAATTTATTTCTTATAGTTATAGAGGCTCACAAGTTCAAAGTCAAGCGGACATATCTTGTAGGGGTCTTCTTACTGGTGGAAACTCTCTGCAGCGTCCCCAGGTGGCCCAGGACATCACATAATGAGAGGGGGCTGAATGTGCTAGTTTAGGTCCCTCTTCATCTTCTCATAAAGCCACCAGTCCCACTCACATGATAACTCATTAATCTATGAATGAATTAATCCATTCATGAGGGCAGAGCTCTCATGACCTGATCACCTCTTAAAGGTCCCACCTCTCAAAACTACCACATTGAAGATTAAATTTTGACATGAGTTTTGGAGGAGACAAATATGGAAGCCAAAGCAAAGAGTGTGAGAAGTTTTCAGATGTATTTTCCTATTGCCAATTGAGGGTCCTTGGCCTCTTTTAATATCATCAATTTAATAGCATTTGCTTTCTGTGTTTATTATAGTATGCCAATGTCACTTCTAAATTCTAGTTCTTAAGAAATGGCAAACCATTGTGGATGGTCGGTAGGTTCAAAACATCAGTTTCTTATCCTTATGAAATTTGTCTTGAGTTCAATATGTTTGTGAAGAGCAATGAAACGCTGGTTCACATAATAGCTGTTTAAATGAGAGGGAAAGTGTAGTCTGAAAGATTTGAGCCATTATTTGTGACTACAATATGAATTTTACAAATCTGAAATGTTAAGTTAGGAAGAGCTGAAGAGTCTTTTATCCCAAACAGGCTTTCCTTAATATCAGTACCAATCATTAGATGATCAAATGGCATTCTCATTTTAAATTTCCCCTCCCTGCCACTCCCCCAGTATTTTTTTTTACCATGAAATAATGTTAAAATGAATCTTCAGGCAGGGTTGAGGGATATGGCTGAAATAAGCAATCACAAAAGTACTCCTTGTGGAGAAACAAGGTTTGCCTTTATGATGGCAGAGTGGCTAAACAGTGTTGAAATGGGGAGGCGGGGAATGGCTTTTGGTGGATTCTGTGCAGTGACTTTCAGGCCTCTTTTTAAGCACAATCTAATGGGTTCTCTCTGTCCCTGTCATCCAGGCTAACCAGTACTTTCTGGTGCTTTGGGGCTGGCCACTTACTGTAGGAAGTCTCTGCTCAGATTATAAGAAAGAGTGCTTCTGCAATAATCACACCCTTCCCTCTGATAAAAATTAGATATTACAGCCTTTACTAATTATAGGCTGGTGGCTCCGGTGCCCTTCCGATAGTAAATTGCTTTGAGATAGCAGCTGGAAATTGGGTAGTAAAATAAATCCAGGAGAGACTTGTCAAGCTTTTCTTGCTCATAAAATGAAAATAAAATGTCGTATTTGTGAAGTTCTATAGAAGGAAAAATTGGAAAGATCGCTCAAGTTGCTTAGTAAAGAGAATTTTGCTGTCAAAACATCACCACATCAGCCACTGTTAAAACAAAAATGCAATCAGGAAAATTACTTGAAATGTTTATGTTTACTTCCAGTTTTGAAATTAGAACATCATGTTCCTTCGGGTTGCCATTCAAATTCTCTCTTCCTCTCCTGATTCCCATAAATGTAGTAGTTGATAAACTCCTCTCTTTGGAAGTAGAATGACTACTCCAAAACTTTTTTTTTTTTCTTTTCTGAGAGCTTCACTGCCTGTATGATGCCTGGAAATTACAAACACATCTAGTTCAAGTTCTTTATTTAATAGATGTTTGTTTCTGACTTTATGACTATCATGTAAAATCTTTGCTGAGTATTATTGAACTACCTTGGTTTCCAAGTCAAAAGACATTGAATCAGCTTGGGTTTTGGTGACTTAAGAACTCAGGGCTTTGTGAGTAGAGAAACACCATTTATTTACACAGCTGTTCTACCCATCTGCGCAGTTCTTCCTCATATTTATCTACCCGCCCCAACCCCGCACCCCGACCTTCTACCTGCCTAGTTCTATCTTTTGGAGCAATACCGAATATCTAGGCATTGAGCCAGGCCAGCAAGTGCAATAGTCGCATGTCAGCTGACAGGTAAAAAAGGTTAGTGATCCATTCAGGTGGGGGCAGCTATTCTCACCTAGGGACAAGCCACTATATTAAAGTCCAAATTCTGTTCTGATTGCCTTTAGTTATTCCTTTTGTTTTCTCTCTGGCTTGTCACTTTTGTTTTTCATTTTTTCCTCCAAATAGAAAAAACATGATCAACTCAAGAGACACAGGAAGGTAAGTGCTAGGATTACAGGACAGAGCACTCTTACCTCTGGTTCTATGTAACACAATGGACAAGCAAAGAGAACTACCCACTCACCTTCCCCGCACTGTCCTGCCTTGCCGCCCACGTTCCCCCACCATCTTGTGTGAATGTGTAATCATTTCGAATCAAATTTTAATCCCAGTTTTGGGCTCCATTTTCCAGCTGGGGAGTGATTGAGAGGAGCAGGGTGGGGAACAACCGTCTGAAAAAGTTACATAAACCTCAATTCCAGGAGACTCTAGCTCAGATGCGTCATTCTCAAATTGTGGCTCCAAGACCAAGCAACAAACCTCGCGAGACTACTGAGTCGACGACGCAGGGGGAGCTTCGCGGTCCCGCCGCAAGGGGGAGCACGTGTTTGCTGAACCCGCCCTCTGCGCGTGAGCGTGGGCGTGGGCGTGGGCGCGGGCGCGGGCGCGGGCGCAGGCGAACGGCTGCCGGTCAGGTGTCCTTGTCCGCTTGAGTTGCGCGCGTCGTGTTCGAGGGCATGGACGACAGGTACCCTGCGCTTCAGCGGGCCCAGCTGCGCCTGGATTTCATCCACGCCAACTCGTGAGTGCCGAGGTGGGGTCGGGGTCGGGGAGGGTCTCTGCGCCCGCCATGAAGAAAGGTTTTGCCCGTCCCCTGAGGAATACTCAGCAAGTGAACTTGATTTATGGATTTATTTATTTATTTGAGCTGTATAGGCTTTTTTAAAACGATGAAAGCATAATAAAGATATATTCTGGGCCAGGCTGAACCCTTTAGGTGCTCTTCAGTGAACACCAAGTGGTTGGAAGGCCCTACATTTATCATTTAACACAACTGTTTAATTGTTGGTCAGCAGAACTGTGATTCTACCAATCCTGCCTAACCTTAGTCTGCCTAACACACTGACAATTTAAACATGAAAGTTGCCCTTCAAACAGAGTAATTTGCATATATTGATTTCAAACTCTATGGCCTCCTGAGTCTTTTCAAAAATGTAACCTCTCTAAGGATAGGAATCTCACCTTTTAGTTATTTGGTCATTTCTTCTTCTCTGCCATGGCTGTCTGCCTTTTAGAGCTTCTCAGGTGTCATTTCAGATAGTCAGATTGCAGAGGGGAATGACAGAGGTTTTTTTCTCTCATCTGCCATTTCCCATACAGCAAATTATAGCAGTTAGTGCTATTTAATTCACAGTGGAACGTCCGGGTTTTTCTTTATGTTTCTTTTTTTTTTTTTTTGACATCTTTTGGTAATTTGGATTTACTAAATATAGGAACAGATATCAGGGATGTACCAAATTTGAAACCACAGAAATGGAGGTATAAAGAAAGCCAGGGAAGGCCACCTTGCTCTGTGGGACAGACTGTATAATTTTAACATAGCAGAGTTAAACAGGCAATATTCAGCAGATACTCAGTTTTCATCTCTCTTTAGAGAATGATGTCAAGCTGGAAAAGGTGGAACAAAAAGTTAAAAGGTAGCTGAGGTGGAAGGCAAATGAAGAAATAATAGTTTCGAGTGAGTTTAAGAAAAATGCTCAGGGCAGTGCTGGAAGGACTGTGAATTTTATCTCAGAAAAATTCCTCAGCCTCAGTTTTATATGGATTTTGTGGCTACTGCTTCACAACCTCCATTCCCCCAAACCACCCTGTGGTAGCCACTTCCCCAGTCCCATTTTCAACTGGTGGTGTAGTAACTTAACAAGTGACAGTGACATGGAGTAACAACAAAATTAGATACAAATGGAAGACTTCTCAGCTCCTCCAGCTAGATTGGTTGGTTGGATTTGGAGACAGGGTCTTGCTCTGTGGCCCAGGCTGGGATGCAGTGATATGATCATAGTTCTCTGTAGCCTTGAACTCCAGGGCTCAAGTGATCCTCCAGCCTCAGCCTTCCGAGTAGCTGGGACTACACGCATGCACCCCTATGCCCGGCTAATTCTTTTTTTTTAAAAATTTTTAGTAGAGATGGGGTCTGGCTATGTTGCTCAGGCTGGCCTTGAACTCCTGAGCTCAAGTGATCCTCCCACTTGGGCCTCCCGGAGTGCTGGGATTACAGTCATGAGCCACTGAGCTCAGCCCAGGTAGATTTTGTTTGAGACTTCCTACTGCAAAAGGAGTGATTTTTAAATTTCTCCCTTTACCTCTATGTCCAATCCAGAGTGCATGCTTTCTCTAAATATGTTTCAAATCATCCATTTCTCTCTGTCTCCACTGCCACTGACTTTAGTCCAAGCCACCACTGTCCCTTGTCCAGACTACTCCAGACAGCCTCTTAACTGGGTTCTTTGCTTCCCATTCTGGCTGCTAGATGGTCCATTTTCCTGGAAAGCTGCCAGAGTGAGCTTTTTAAAATGTAAACCAACTTACGCCCCTTTTCTTAAAACACTACAGTGGTTTCCAGTTGTATGTCAGCCAAGTACAAGCTCTTCTCTGTGGGCTAGGAAGCCCTGCATGACCCAGCCATGCCCTCATTTCAACCTGTTCTCCCCATTTTACCATAAGCGGAGCTCACTGGTCTCCTTAGCTCTTTTTCTGCTTCGAGGGTCTTTGTATCTCTTGCTCTTGGTAAAAAGTTTCTACCGTACTCTGCAAGGGAGTGAATTCTCTCATCCTTCAGGACTCAGTTTAAATACCTTTTACCAAGAGGTGCTTTCCCTACCACCATGCCCCTCCTCACCAGTTACTCTTTCCCATCACTACTACGAAGTTAGCACTCAGTCAAAATCTGTAATATCATCTTCATAAGTTTGTTTACTTGTGTGTTTTCCGTGTACCCCACCAGCTTGAGCTCCAGGACATCCAAGACCCTGCCTGTACACATTGGCACATGGTAGGCAGTCAGTGACAATCTCTTGAATGAGCTAGTGCAGAAATTCATATGACATTTTTGGTCAGAATTACTGCAGTTGCTTTTCTAAAGGATTGTTTATGTATTGAATTTTTGTATATTGAATCATGTACTTTAAATTTCCTAGAAGGGCTTGTGATTTAAAGTCCTGATTTTGTAAAGCATATCGTATTTCTCTTTTACACTATTTTACATTTTTATAATGGCTTTCTTTTGGGTGAAGGACATCTTTTTGTAACAATAACATTTTAGTAGTTTTTTTTTCTTAATTACAAAATTTAAAGCTTACTTGACTCATGAGACTTTTAATCATCCTCTGTGTTTGAAACTCCAAAATGTGGGGATATATTCTCTCTCTCTCTCTCTGTGTGTGTGTGTGTGTTTTAAAAATACATTTTAAACTAAAGTGTTGTCCTGTGGCCTGAGGTTGCAGATGATGCTTTCTCTTGTATAGAAGAGCAGATGTATTTTTGATAAATGAGGCTCTCTTGCTTCTGTTACCTGTTTACTAAATATAGAAAGAAAATTGCATGCTGAATATTCCCTTAATGCTGTGATAAGGTTGCTGATTGAAATACGCCTCATCAGGACATGAGAAGCAAGCATGGGAGCCTTAAGCTAGTGTGATTCCACCCTCAGATAACTGTGCAACCTCCAAACTGTTGTAAATACTGAAGGCTGTCTGGAGCATTCTGTTACCGAGGACCTGGCATTCGAGGGTACAGGAGAAAGTGACCTGAGGCCATTTTTAAGGTTATGTAAGGAGCAGGCTTTTCAGCGGTGGAAAGATTCCGCGGAAAAATACAGATTGGTGAGGCACGCAAGGGCTTCCTGCCAGTTCCTTTGCCTGCACATGGAGCCTTATGGCCTTTTAGTAGGCAAGGATTTTGATCAGTATTCTTCAGAAATATCTTGTCTTTAAATAATACAATTTTAATGAAAAATCCTCTGGCAAAAACCTCACTTGAAAACATGCTTATAAAGTAATATTAAAAGGTCAAAGTTTATTTCAATGATAGATACTAAGGCCCTTAAATTTTTATTTTATTAGAAGTGGACAGGATATTTTGGCAAAAGTGTTTTTAACCCTTGCTTCATAATGGAGGGTATCTAGTTCCGAATCTTGACCGTGCTGAGAGAGTTGTTTCTAGAGTAACTTCTTAATTCACTAGATGTCTGGAACTGGAGAACGTTTGTCTGCAAGAATCTTAAAGCTTTTACATTGATTACACACCTTGTTTAACTGTTTGTTTTCTCTTTATTTCTTCATCAGCACCACTCACAGTTTCCTTTTTGGAGCACTGGCTGAATTGCTGGACAATGCAAGGTAAGGTTTATCAGTGAACAACAGTTACTGAGGGAATTTCATGACATAACTCTTGTCTAATTACATGGGAAGATAAAAAGATCATGTCATATTTTCCCATCTGGAATGTTTTGTGACTTGATTTCCTATAAAATCAAGGTGTTCTAGGAAAAAGGATAGTTGAGAGAAATAATTATTCACCTTTATTTAATTTTAATTTATGATCAAACTTGAAGTCTGTTTTTATGTTAATAACCATTTAATAGTACATATTCATTTAGATATTTTTTGAATTATATGTCAGTGTATACTTGTCTTGAGAATTTACACATGTATTTGCGCATTTATTGAAGTCTGCGTAGAAGCAAATTGTATAGTTAAGAAAATAGCTAACTTGTTGATCTCTTACTATATATCAGACATACATAAACACTTTATATATGAGCATTATGTCATGCATCCTTATATCTACACTCTGAGATGGGAATTAATATCCTAGTTCTACATGTGTGGAAATTGATGCATAGAGAGATTAGATGATTTATTCAAAGTCACATAATTCATATTTGGCAGAGCTGGCATTCAAATTTGGGCAGTCTGGCTGCAGAACCTCACTGTCGTATTTTACTGTCTCTAATAAATGTATTAATGATTAAGGAACCCGTTAGACAGTTTTAAGTTCTGCTCAGTAGTGTATTTGTGGGAGCTTGTGAGGGGCTTCATTTTTTTTTTTTCCAGTTAAATTGAATAAAGCATTTGACATGTTTTATATTGGTATTCCCTATAACAGAAGATTTTTTCCTACCTTTTGCTTAGAAAGCAAAATCCATCCAGGAAGTAATATGCAGTTGTTAGATCAAGGATCTCAGTAGGAGCCTAAATTCCCTGCCACTGGTTGATAACAGTATTTTAGCTTTTTTTTGCATTTGTTCCCCATTTTTTGCCTTAGATGGGAGATGACCCTTCTGAGAGTGTGACCACAAAGTGTAGTCAATTAACCAGCCATCCAGAAATTCCTGCCCGGCACTAAGTAGAAAGTCGTTATCTCCTCCTTTTAGGAAACTCTCTCTGTTGAGCTAATGGAATCATAAAAAGGGAGGGAAGTAGAGAAAAAGAATAAAGTCTTGTTCAGAGCCATGAACTCAGCTTGGAAGGAGCTAATAAGGATGAAGCCAAGAAAGATAAACACTTTTGATTAGCTTCCCTAAAGGAGCTTAGGGTTGCTACTGTTGCTGCTGCTCAAAGCTTGGAAGCAAGGCTCCTCCTATGTCATCGGTCCTGCCTCCTACTGAATGGGCCCACTTTCAGCAACTTGACATCTGCAAGTCTGAAAGAACACATTTGTCTATTTTTCCAACTGTCTTTTCTCCTTTGAAGTTGTTTCTTTCATTCATTCAACAAAGGAGGACAAGTAAAATCAGAATGTGGAAGAAGTAGAACAAAAGAAACATTTTATGTAGTAGAGGTTGATTGGGAAAGAAAGATTGACTTCAGACTCAGGGGACTGAGAGAAATGTGATCGATAAACTAATTCTTAGAGCAGCATTTGTAAGCTGGCAGCCCCTTGACCAGGTCCAGCCTGTCTTATGTGTGTTTGGCTCATAGTGAAAGTTTGCACAGTGTTTATAAAGAAAAGGAAGGGAGAAAAAAGGAATTGTTTATAAGGTTTAAGATATTGGAGATACCAAATAAAAAATTTGGGCCCTCTGCCTTCCTTGAAAGATTAGGAGAAGTAGCAACCTCAAGGCCACATTCCTCCACGGGATCAGGGGCTGGAGGTGAGTAGCAGGTGCTCTCTTGGGACCAGCCCGTGCCTTCAGCTTTGCCTCATTTCCAGTTTTCCCCCGTGGACAGCCTCAACCCTTCAGTCCCTCTTTCTTCATGGACGTTTGAGTTTTCCACCATTGCTTAGATGCTAGTATTTGACATCAAAAGAAGCTATTTAACAGACTTAAGATACTCAGTTGATCTTATGAAGGAGAACTTTATAAAGTCCCCATGTTATTCTAAGAAATTCTTTTATATCATTGTATTCAATATTTTAATGATTTCCTGTAGTTTTAAAAATTAGAACTGAAAGATATTAAAAGAATATTGTAGAGAGAGAAGAAGAATATGTGGTGATATAGGAAGGATTTGTTAGGGTCCTCTTCCTAATACAATAGCTCTTCAGAAAGGAAGTATCCTGGGCTAAAGAACAAAGATTATTATAAAATGTCTTAATATATGATAAAGGTGAATTATTTTATGCCTTAATCCGTGGAAGTGCTGCATGAAAAAACTACCTCTTTAAAAACTTACATTTCAGTACAGTGGCATTTATTAAACATTTATTGTGTACATGGTACTTTGTATAATGCATGATTATATAATGGAGATATTGATACCTATGTGTTATGGAACTATGGTAAGGATCGGAAGAGAATTTTCAAAAATACACCATTCAGTGCTTACTTGATACATGGGAGGTGCTCAAGAAATGGCAGTGGTAACTCCAGAGTGTCTATATAGGGAGGGCTGAGAAGCAGCAATTGGCTAGAGGAAGGAGCTATATGGAACTAACTTCTAGGCCTGTGGAGCAAGTACAGTGTACCTACTCAGATTTGTCTGGGAGTTTTGGGTTTAGAACTGATGGAACTTTTGAGAGACGCTCAGGTTTCCCCACCAGAGTTACGTAGTTGCTGTTGTTGCACTGAGCTTCCTTTTAGACTCCTCCCTGCCTTAACTTACCTTCTTCCTCATCGGCTAAGTTTTCCTTGCCTATGCCTTCCTCCTTTCTCTCACACCCTTGATATTGAAGCCAGAGTCTTCTGGCCCTTTCTTCTTTTATATTAAAAATTTTACTTCTAAAAATAATTGTAAAAAAATACAAAAATAATATCTGTGAATTTTAGAAAATGGAGAATTTTTTTTAAAACAGTCTTCATCAGTACTCTCATCATCTAGAAGAGGAGTCAGCATCCTTTTCTGTAAAAGACCAGATGGCAAATATTTTCACCTCTGTGGGATATGGGGTCTCCTTTGAAACTACTCAACTCTGCCACTGTAGTGCTGAGGCAACCTTAGATACTATGTAATGAATGGGCATGATTGTGTTCCAATAACACTTTATTTACAAACAGTTGATGGGCCATTTTGGTCCGTGGCTATAGTTTTCCAACCTCTAACAAAGAGAAAACTCCTATTAACATTTTGATTTCTTTCCTTCCATGTATGTTCTTTAAAATGTCTTCTTATAGTACACTATTACCTAGTAATTTGATTTTTCTTTTTTTTTTGAACTAAAATATGAAAAACATTCCATGACTTCTGGATTATTTGCCAGCCAGCTTTTTTTGTTGTTTTTTTTTTAAATTATATCCATTTTGTTAGTTTTTTGTGTAATTCCCACTAAATTCCATCTCTTCTTTCACATTTCTGAGTTGCAGTCTTTTTCATATTCTCAAATTATGACTAATCATAGGTCTTATGATATAATAGCACAGTGAAACGTTTTAGAAATTGATTTTGAAGCAATTTAAGTGGATTTTTGTATTGTTTGATATCTGACAATAGGTTATACCTTATGTAAGCAATTCATTTCATATTGAAGAAATAATATTTTTGTATTGTTTCCAGAGATGCAGGGGCTGAAAGACTTGATGTCTTTTCAGGTGAGCAGATTTGCTTTCTTCTTTTATTTTCTTCTAATGGAAAGACTGTAGTTACTTTGCTTGTATTTTATTTCATGAGATAAAACCACATTCTATAGAATTTTAATGTAATCTAAGTGCTTTGTGGGTACAGTGACCCTGTGGGGAGCCAGGGTGAGGAGAGTATACTCTGAGAGTCAAATTGTGTGCTAAAGGACCCATTTACAAAATTAGGTCTTCCAGAGTTTTGTGAATGTATCAGAGTGATTTGGAGCACTCAATTTGCCTGCCATGAGAAACAGTTTTATTTTTAAAAAGTATATTAAATTAACGGTTATTCATAATTAAGCATACATCATTCCCAACTTAGTAGTTTCAAAGTGTGTACGTGAATGTGCGGTATGAGGGCTAGAAAATCCAAACCAAATCTGTTTTCTTTGCTGACTTTATTCGTAGTCATCAAGTATTTATTGCACTCACTAGTTATCTCATTAGACTATGATGCTAATGAAGTTAGGTTCTGTGATCCAGCTCTGTAGAGTAATGCCCAGGTAGTCACGCGGCATCCCTACCACATTTCTGTCAGCTGTTCTGCAATATTGGCTACTGGTCACGGGTGACAGGATATGCTCCATGATCTAAATCCATATCTCTGTTTAAAAAGCACCTCAGTTAACTGAGTGTTCTGAGTCAGAGGAGTGCTTACGCTTCATGAGAGAGATAGACGTGGACCTCTTGAGATAACTGAGGAAACAATAAATGACACTGTTCATCTCCTTCTCCTCTCCAGGTCCTGAAAAACTTGAGAAATAGAAAAAGAGTCAGCCTTTATTGCTGATAAATGTTAGGCTGGAGTATGTAGCTTAGTGTGAGAGAGCAAATGGACTTGCAGGTCAGACCCCGGGATCACGTGGACTCACCCGCCCCGTGGAGTTGGGCTTCCTCTGAAACTCTTCTGCCCTGGGACAAGGGATCAGGACTCACGCTCTCTGCAGGCAGCTCTCTCCTAGGAGGAAAATGCAGGGTCAGAACTGAGCCTCCCCAGTTTATTCTTCCCTAAGTGACCAGTAGGTGAGTGAGCTAACCTCCACAGGGGAAAAGTGAGTGAAGGCACAGAATAGGGCCTTTCTAGTGAGAAAAAGTCATCTTCCCTTCCATATCCAATAGAGTAAAATAAGATGAACACTCTTGCGTAGGAAAGACTCAGAGTATGGTGGGAACACAGAGAAAGAAGAAATTATGCCTCATATTAAGGGGCTAGAGCTTGAAATATGAATGTGATTTTTGTCAGATACTCCAGGAAGAAAAGAATATTCCTGTCTAGGTAATAATTATGAGAAAACAAATGGAGATAGGCTAGTTCACAGATTCATTAATTTATTCAGTAATAATTTGTTGTCTGTTATTCTAGGTACTGGGGATAGTGCACTGAGAAAAATGTTGAGGTCTGTGTTCCCCTGGAACATATATCCTAATGGGGAGAGATAGACAATACAGAAATGAACAAATATGTAATATACAAGGCAATGATAAGTGCTAAAAGGGAAAAAAATAAAGCAGGATAAGAGAACAGAGAGCCATAGAAGGGGTATACAGCTTTTCATGGGTGGTCTAAGAGGGTTTCTTTAAATAGCTAACACACAAGCAAAGACCTGAATGATGAAAGGGAGGGAGCCACACAGATGTCTGGTGAAAAAGCACTCAGGGAACAATGCTGAGGCTCGGTTGACTCGCACTAAGTGTCAGAACCAAATGAATGAGCATCTTCAATACCATACCAAGGTTTTTTCTGCAGTCGGTGGACCACTGAAGAACTTTGAGCAGTGTCAGTTTTCTAAGTAGACATGTGGTCTTTTTTTTTTTTTTTTTTTTTTTTTTTGAGACGGAGTCTCGCTCTGTCGCCCAGGCTGGAGTGCAGTGGCGCGAGCTCGGCTCACTGCAAGCTCTGCCTCCCGGGTTCACACCATTCTCCTGCCTCAGCCTACCGAGTAGCTGGGACTACACGTGCCCGCCACATGCCCGGCTAATTTTTTTTTGTATTTTTAGTAGAGCCGGGGTTTCACCATGTTAGCCAGGATGGTCTTGATCTCCTGACCTTGTGATCCGCCTGCCTCGGCCTCGCAAAGTGCTGGGATTACAGGCTTGAGCCACCGCGCCTGGCTGAGCTCTTTTCTTTTTTAAAGAAAGATACTCATTCCAGAAATACCTTACAAGAGAGTCTGGAGAAGTATGAAAGCAAGGATAGCAGGGAGGTATGGCTATGGGAATTACCTAGGCAAGATTTCATGAGAATTATAATAGGGCAGTAGTACTAGAAATGGAGGAGGAGAGACAGATGTAAGCTGCATTTCATTCAGACCACATGCACAATTGATGGAGGATTGAGAAGACTTATCCATAGTCACAAAATATAACAAATGTAATCAGAATCCACGCATTATGTTCTTTGGGGTTTGTGACTGGAGACCAGCAGGGAATGAGAGTGTTTATTTCACCCTACTTTCTCTAAGTACTCAGTTTATCTTCATAAACAAACAAAATAAGATCTTGACCAAGTTGAGATTAAAGTGGCACTTCTTCTTTTTTTTCGAGATGGAGTCTCACTCTGTTGCCCAGGCTGGAGTGCAGTGGCACCATCTCGGCTCATTGCAACTTCCGCTTCCCAGGTTCAAGCAATTCTCCTGCCTCTGCCTTTCCAGTAGCTGGGATTACAGGCACACACCCGGCTAAGTTTTGTATTTTTAGTAGAGACGGGATTTCATCATGTTGGCCAGGCTGGTCTCAAACTCCTGACCTCAAGTGATTCCCTCTGCCTCAGCCTCCCAAAGTGCTGGGATTACTGGCATGAGCCACCAGGCATGGCTGGCACTTACTTCTTTTTTGTGTTTATGTATATTTTGTGAAAAACTGAACTTATAGTTCAGTTTAGCTTAAAATTACCTATTCATGTTTTTATTGATTTACCTGTTCATTTTTTTATTGAGGCAAGCCATCTTATGGCTATCAACCTAGCAAACTGATTTTCTTAAAAAAATGGATTAAAAAAGCAGGGACAATGCTTATGCATCAATACATAGGATTATTCTGGGGATACAAAGTTAATCTAAGATTGGACTAGTTTTCAGATTATTTACTGTGGCCTTGAATTATTGTCAATCTTAAATTTCTATCAACTAATTAATTTGAAGGCTATAAAATTCAAATGAAATATGTTTCCCGTGGTGTTTTATACATTTGTGTGTATTAGTTCCAGTAAACATGGACATGCATTCGGTACTTTTTTTTAGTGCTTACTAAATGCCAGGCACTGGGCTAGGTGCTGCGTTTACACTCTTAAGAAATTGGCATTTTAGTGTGGAGCCCATGAAAAATGTAGTATGTAGCTGTACTTTGGTGGGTAGAGGGTCCATAGCTTTCCTTATATCTCTGAGGTAACTGTGTTCCAAAAAAGTGTAGGAACCATTGGTCCAAAAGACAAATAGATACACGAACAGGTATTTTAATATACTACAAAGGTACAAAAACAGAGATAAAGGGGTCATTAATTATGGGCACTAATGACATGGAAGGATTAGGAAAGGCTTCCTAAAAGAAGTCTGATATGAACTAATTGAAAGAGAAAATAGGCTTTCGCCTGGTGAGTGAAGCGTGGAAAGGGTGGAAGGGCATTATGTGCAGCAACTGGAATATGGAGAGAATGTAGAAAAAATGTTTGAGATGTTTAAGATTTGTTCAAGGGGAGTGTTTGTGCAGGAGTGGAAGGTGGCAGTATGGGCAGGTGAGGGAAAGACAAGAAATGAGCTTGGAGAGTTATCCAGATGGCCCGGTCATGGAGGGCAAACAAGATTTGTTAGGTGGTTGGATTTTATCCTGAGAGCATTGGGAAGCTATGGAGAGGTTTTAAGCAGGAGAGCAGTGAAATGCACGACTGATGGAAGACTGGCTGCACCCTGTGACTGTAGGGAGAGCAAGAAGGTAGGGCGCTGTTGTGATCCAGAAAGGAGATGGTGTCTGTATCCCCAGGCAGTATACTGGGGATAGAGAAAGTGGTCAAATGGGAGTCATTAAGGCAGTGAAATTGAGAGGACCAGATGGTTGCCCGTGTGAGGGGTGAGGAGATGGAGAACATAATGATGATCCGAGGTTTTGACTTGCGCAGCTGAAGCCTAGGGGCAGGGTGATGCCATTTATTGAACAGGAAACAAGGAGGAGGAGAAAGTCTAACGTGAGAGGAGGTGTTTGTTTTGTTTTGGACATGCGTAATTAACAGGTGATAAAATATACCTGAAATTCATAGTTTTAAGGAATTGAAATAAACAAGGCCAGGTTTCAGAGTGGATAATGGGGGATTATTAAATTTTGAGGCTATACTTGTTTGTCTCTAATTCCTAATATGGATTTACAAAAAAAGGAGATACTGTAGTATATGTGTACTGGGAATCTTTGGTCTTTCCCAGCCGTTTACTGAAGGAATACCCTTCTTTCTGCAAGCTCCTTCCAGAAGAAATATTTACAAAGAAGTGCAAATCAGCTGTGGCTACCATGCAGAGCTGCCCGAGGCTGAACCTGGTTTTGCATCAGGTGATTCCCAATCCTGGATGAACATTAGAATAACTGAGGGAAATTTTACGAGAAAATACCAATTTCTGAACCCTATCCAAGACCAGTTACATTGGAATATCTCTAGTTGATTTCAATGTGCAACCAAGATTGAGAGCTACTGCCTTATGCAGAGAACTCAACAGAGTTGGATTCCCCTCATTAAACAGTGAGGAAATATCAGCCTTCGAGGGAGGACTAAACAGAACAAGTACCTTAAAGGGGGAGAGGAGGAATGTCCTGACACAGAAGTTGAGGTAAGCAGACCATAGGACTAGGTAGAGAGAAGGAACTGGGAAAATGAAATGGTAGTCCGGATCCTGAAAGTTTACAGACAAAGAAGTAAATTGGAGAGAAGGGGGGATTAGAAGTGGGCACATCACCATGAAATTATAAACCCAGAAAGATTAAGTATGTATTCATGGGCTATCTTGAAACTTACTTACTTTTTAAAATATTAATTCTAGGTGACTTTTTTTTTTTTTTTGAGACAGGGTCTCTCTCTGTTGCCCAGGCTGGAGTGCAGTGGTGTGATCATAGCTTACTGCAAACTTGAAGTCCTAGGCTCAAGTGATCCTCCTGTTCCAGCCTCCCAAGTGGCCAAGACTAGAGGCATGTGCCACCATGCCTGGCTATTTTTTTTTGAGATGGAGTTTCGCTCTGTCGCCCAGGCTGGAGTGCAGTGGTGCGATCTGGGCTCACTGCAACCTCCGCCTCCCGGGTTCAAGAGATTCTCCTGCCTTAGCCTCCAGAGTAGCTGGGACTACAGGCACGTGCCACCACACCCAGCTAATTTTTGTATTTTTAGTAGAGACAGGGTTTCACCATGTTGGCCAGGATGGTCTCAATCTCTCGACCTCGTGATCCGCCCACCTTGGCCTCCCGAAGTGCTGGGATTACAGGCATGAGCCACCGTGCCCAGCCTATTTTTTTATTTTTAATTTTTAGTGGCCATAAGGTCTCACTATGTTGGCCAGGCTGGTCTTGAACTCCTGGGCTCAAGCCATCCTCCCTCCTTGGCCTCCCAAAGTGCTGGGATTACAGGCGTGAGCTACCACATCCAGTCTCTAAGTGACTTTTGAACAGAGAAGTTGACTTAATAAATGTGCTGGAAATGAATCTATGGGGACAGAAAGCATATCAGTGATTGCTTGAGGGTAAGGTGAGGGTGATGGGACATGGAAGGGTCCTAAGGGAGGATTTACAAAGGGTCAGGAGGAAACATTTGAGGTGTGGATATGTTCGCTGCTGTGACTGTGGTTATGATTTCATACGTGTGTGTGTGTGTGTTAAAATTTGTCAAATTGTGCACTTTAAACATGTGCAGTTTATTGTGCATAAATTATTCCTGAATAACACCGTCATTTAAGAAAGAGAAATGTGCTAGAACTCCTATGTCCAACTACTGAAATTATTTTCAGGGCCAGTTTACAAACTGGGCCCTAAAATTAGTCTCATTAGTTTTAGTTACAGATTTAACTTTATTTATTTATTTTAGAGACAGTCTTACTACCTTGGGCAGGCTGGTCTTGAACCCCTGGCCTCAAGTGATCCTCTTGCCTTAGCCTCCCAAAGTTCTGCGATTACAGGCCTGAGTCACCACACCCAGCCTACCTCCAACATTTTTGTAAACCAAAGATTATGTTATGTAATTTAATGATATCTTCAAATCATCAAAATTGATTTCAAATAACTTAGCCATTTTCAAAAATTAAGTGCGTCTTGAAGAGGTAAGTATTTGCTCCCATGAAGACGCACTCACAAATGGCTCTTATGAGAATTAACTACTTAGAAGGGAGCCTGATGGATTTAATAATAATGGCCTAGATTTATTTTATAATTGTGCTTTGGTGGAAGGGCACAAAGGTTGGTCAGTTTGAGCAAAGGATCCTGGGGTCACTTCACCATTTACCTTTTTCCCTCCCCACAGAGAGGAAATGCCTGACATTTAAAGGACTAGTCCAGTTGCAGAGCAGAACGTGTCCTGCTGTATACATAATTTTTTCACATGTAGATGTTTTGTGTTAATTTAAAGCCTTTATGTTGCATGATTATTTTTCCGCTGCAGTTTCTTGTGAAGCTGTAGCCAAGACTCCACTCTAGGCTCCATCTTTGTGCCATAACTCTGTCACTCTGTGGCTGCATTGGAGGAAGACGAATAATTATTCTAGCAGCATGACTTTCTGACTAACAAATTAAGCCCGATATTTATTAGTAATAACTGCTTTCTCTTACAGTGGATAATGAAAAACTGCAGGGGGGATTCATGTTGTGTTTCCTGGATGATGGATGTGGCATGAGCCCTGGTAAGTTAATTATCTAGATACGTAACTGGCTGTTAAAGGAAACAGTCTGAAAACCTACAAAATAAATAAAAATAAATTGAGCTATCTATGCAAAAACAGGTATGGAGCTATTAAGGAAAATAAGCCCCAGACTTTTTGTTGAACTTTTTAGGTTTAAGTATCCCAGCTGGCAGAGTAAATTTATTGTAACCATCTAAACCAAGACAAAAAGTAAATGTATATTAATATTGTCAGAAAAATGAAAGGCAAATGTTACTGATTGTAAGAAATAAGCATCTGGGAATGAATGGAAAACAAATAGTCACTGAATAGACTCTGAGATTGTTTTTAGCTCATCCTTTAGGTATTGCTTGTGAGAGCCCCAGGCAGTTTCCTGTGCCTGTAGGCTATTTTTAATTTTGCTTAACCTTGAGGTAGAGGTTTCCTCTCCTTGTTTTTAGCCTTGTTTTTTCCTCTGCATTTTGAAAGCTTTACTTGCTTCAAATGAATGTTCCCATCATAAAGAATGCATCTACAATATATTTCATGACTTATCTTTGTGTATTCAAGGTTAGCACAAAGCCAGCACATTATGGGTATACAGTGTCTGCGTGCTGTGAAATTGAAATGTGATTCCATCTGAGGGCATTGGGTTGTTTTAGATATTGTATTTCTGAATTCTTTAAACATGGTGTGTTCCACAAGCCAGGGTTTTTGACCACTAGATTTAAAAAATGGTGAGAGTTCAAGTAATATGGAACTGCCATGGTCAGTTCCACAATTGAGGAAAGGATGCATCAGTATGCTCAAATATTGATTTGCTGATAGAAGCTGAAGATATGAGTTATGGCAAATATCTTATTTCAGCTCTGAAGTTTCCCCTTGGTCTGAATAGTTGAAGAGTATTAGCAAGTTTAGAAAGACTGTTTCACCCAGTTTTGTTCTGACTTCGGATAATTTTGATTTTTCCAGGTCATTTTGATTAAAAGTATTCTTGGTCTTTTATTGTTTAAATGAGAAAGAAGAGTTTGTAACAACAACAGAAAAAACCCATGCTGAAAAAAGTAATTTTTCACTTCTAGCCTGAATATTAAGTTCATTTTTTTGAATTCCTAAAATAAATGACAGAATATATGTGATATATTCTAAGGGAATTCCTTATGAAAAGAAGCAACTCTTTTTATATGGGTCATGAACAAAATGTTTGAAACACAGACAAGTGACGGATATTCAGACCTTCAGAAGGAACTCACACTTCAGTTACATAGTAGCATCAAGTAGTAATAAAGTAGAAGGAAGATGACTAAAAGTAGAATCTATCCGTTGTTCAAACGGAGCTAGATCAATCTTGACCCATAGAAAATGACTACAGTACTTTCCGGGTTTTTAAAAAATTCTCTAGTCTTGCCCCTTTATAGTCCATTCCCCACACAGCATCCTGAGTGATTTTCTTTCTTTTAATGTACATTTTCCTGCTGAAAATGTACATTAATATCATTTTCCTGCTGAAAACCCTCAGTGGTTTTCCATTACTTAATACAATTTGTACTCTCAGCATCTCTTCCAAGACCTTACATTATTTGGCCCTATGCACCTCTTTGGCCTTTTCTTGTTCTTCCCACTTCCTCCCTTAGAACACTCCACCCACACATGGCTGACCCCTCATCGTTTGAATCCATCTCATGTTAACCATCTGCCAGTGGCCTTCCCTGATCATTCTGTCTGCAGGCCACATTCCTGTTAATTCTCTATCGCATTACCCTGGTTTTGTTTTCTTCACTTAATACTCAGTCAGAAATGATCTTATTTATTAGTTTACTTTCAATCTGTTTCTCCTACCATGACATAATGTTGTCCAAGGCAGGAGCCATGCCTGGCCTGTTCAGTGGTTTATTCCCATGCTCAGAACCTGGTAACCATGCATGTGAGTTCATGTAGTGTGTAATGAACACGTGGGATTTGGTTCAGAGCTATACCATGTCTGTACCAAGACTTAGAACTTTGGGTTATAATCCTAGCTGTACCCTCTATCAGCTCTGTGACCTTGGGCAGGTTTTTAAAACTCCTTGGACTTACATTTGCTCATCTGTGACATGCAGGTCATAGTAATAATACCTTTCTTGTTTTGTTATAAATATTAAATAAGCTGTGCGTGTAAGTATACAACATAGTACCTAGCATATACTAAACAATCAATAAGTGTTAGCTAAGATTGTCATTATGGATATCCTTACCTAATGCCTAACCCCTCATAGGAACACATCATAGGAGGTCCAGTTAGTTTCAGAGAAGCAGAAAGTTTGGTGGCTTTTACACACCTCATACCATGTGCCACTGAACTATAGCATGTCTGTACCCAGACTGACACAGGGTCCTCAGGACAATTCTTCAGCATGTATTCAGGTAGGCCAACAAGAAGAACATTCTTGGTTCTGGAGGTTGGTATTAATATATTCTGAAGTCCGGAGGATTACTGTCTAGAATTCCAGAATACCTGGAGAGGTCGGGAGAATGACTTGGAACGTCTGAAATGATTAGCCTTCGTTCCCAGGTAGTATCAGAGCAGAGGTCATCCTGCCCCTCTTAGTCTCACATGGGCCTGGTTAAGGGCTAAATTCGTGGGGAAATTACTAGTGGTACAAGTAATTATAACACTTGTAATTTGGTAACACCCACCAAGTGCCAAGTTTTGTGTTCAGGATTTCACAAATACATCATCTCATTTCATTTGTTTCATTTATCTTCATCAGCAACACCGTGATATAAGTATTACGTAGTTCCCTCTTACAGCACATGGAAATTAAGGCTCAGACTTTTAAACTCTACCTAAGGCCACATGGTTAGGTCTGTCTCATCTCTTTCAGTATACAGTTGTTTCTTAGTATCTGTAGGGAATGGATTCCAGGACCTTTCTAGGATACCAAAAGCTGTGGAAAGAAGATGGCACGGTATTTCTGTATAACCTATATATATCCTCCTGTATACTTTAAATCTTTTCCAGGTTCCTTATAATACCCAATGCAGTGTAAATGCTATTAAATAGTTGTTATACTTTGTTGTTTAGAGACTAATGACCAAAAAAAAAAGTCTGTACGTGGTCAGTCCAGATGCAATTTTTTTTTTCTGAATATTTTCAGTCCAAGATTAGTTGAGTCCATGAATGTGGAGCCTGCCGTACCTTGGGCTGACTGTAATACCATTAAGACCCTTGTCAGAGACTATGGATTCTGATGAAAATCCTTGTCTCTGGGCTGACCCAAGAGCTATGGGTTTGTCCTGATGTTCTGAGGAATGTGAGATCCTGACAGCTGGGCCTCAGGCCAGTGTCAGTCTTCTTAACCACCTTAAAAGTCACTGTCAATTACAGAGGAAGCTTCAGACATCATTTACTTTGGACGATCCAAAAAACGGCTGTCAACCTTGAAGTTCATAGGGCAATACGGCAATGGTCTTAAAAGGTGAGAATTTTTTTTCCCTTAAGACATATATTATTGATACTGGGAACACTGTTTATAAAGCAATTTACACAGAATGATGCAGGCATGTAAAGCTTTAAAAAATATATAAACTTGAGGCAGGGGTGACCTACTTTGTGTTGGAATCTCCATATACAAAACTGACTTTTTTTTTTTGAGACAGATTCTCACTCTGTCACCCTGGCTGGAGTGCAGTGGTGCGATCTTGGCTCACTGCAACCTCCGCCTCCTGGGTTCAAGTGATTCTCCTGCCTCAGCCTCCTGGGCAGCTGGGATTACAGGCATGAGCCACCATGCTCAGCTAATTTTTGTATTTTTGTAGGGACAGAGTTTCACCATGTTGGCCAGGCTAGTCTCGAACTCCTGACCTCAAGTAATCAGCCCGCCTCGGCCTCCCAAAGTGCTGGAATTACAGGCATGAGCCACCACGCCCGGCCCATAACTGACTTTTATCTTTACGACATTTTAAGTTAATTCTCCCAAATAATAAAATTAATCCTCTTTCAAAGATTCCTGAAGCGGTACGCCTGTACTTTAGTGCTTTGTTGCATCTCTATGTTCTGTTGTTTCCCAAAGCATATTTTAACCTAGGTGCTGTGTCTGCAGCTCTTTGTTTTAGTATGCTGCATTGAAAGGTCAGGACATGAGGCTCACTTGTACGGCTCCTACCTGAGACAGATGATTGTTCTTTTGAGCCCTGAGTGGACCCTTTCCCCTGAAGCCAAACCTCAAGCAAGAGTGTGGAGCTGGCTTAGTTCAAATTCTTCTGCTTTACTTTGAAAAAAAAAAAAAATTGTACCCTCTTGATGACGGGTCAGCAGAACAGAGTGTTGGAAAGAACATCCTGTTACAGTACACAGTGATAACAGCCTGCCTGTTTCTTCCTTTTTAGTATTTGAGGTGTAAAACATGATGTTCTTCATTTTTAATATAGTGGGTCCATGAGAATTGGAAAAGACTTTATCCTTTTTACGAAGAAGGAAGAAACGATGACCTGTGTGTTTTTTTCTCAGACATTCTGTGAAGAAGAAAGTCTTAGTGAGGTAAGAGTTGAAGTTTTCCTTCTGTTCCCATAGCAATGATGTTGCTTTCATTTACTCTCTCAGGAGGTGAAGTCTTGTCATGGGTTCTTTCTGATATGATTTAGAAACTTAGGAATATGTTTGGGAAATGGAGAGAAGGTATCAAGACATTCTGGGGACATCAAAGACCTGTCCTCTTGACCCTTTCCTGAGAACTTCATTTTCATTATCCATGTGCTCAAATCTCCCAAAGTAAGAGGCTCCCTTAGACATGATGAGCTTTTTAGAAGAAACCTGCAAAATCTTTCCACCATATATGCCATAAATTGATTATCATTTTAAAAATAAATAAAATATTGGAGTCAAAGACTTGGAATACAAAATGTAAAGAAATTAATGCAAAATAGACTTAAAACTGTAACTCTGGTGACCATAATTTCAACTCCATTTGCTGATCCAGAGGCAATTTATTAATTACCAGTGCCTGAGTTTTATTATTATGGCTATCAGTTATAATTCAATATAACAAATACATGTTGAGGAACTACTCTCTGCCTAGTACTGGATAGACTCTATGAAGGTAGAAAAGAAGCAGAAGGTCACATGGCCATCTAAGAGTCTTCAGCTTTATCACAAAATAAGGTAGACACATATGAATTGGATAAAAAAGTGAGGGTATTTAAAAAGAATGCTCCTCAATGAGTCTGTGTGGCTACTGTTACCAGATTATCAAAAGCAATGATATGGATGGAGAGATAGAGGGCCTTGAGTGCCCAATGAGGGTTTTATGGAGAGAGTACAACTTGCAGCTGGAAAAGCTGGTACTGGAGATTAATGGCCTCAGCAAGTCTCAGACCTGGAGATGCATATGGAGTTTGGATGGACGGTGTAGGACTGTGAGACTGCCAGTGGGTGGAGCTGGGTGACAGGAGCAGTCTGCAGGTAAAAAGGAGTAAGCCGTGTGGGAGCCTGACCTGAGGAAAAGTGATGCTGTAAGCATTTATGTTGCATGTTATGTGTGTAAAGGGCATGGAAAATTGGGCTAACCCTTAATTATAGCTTTCTTAAAATGGGCCATTCCCTTTTTTAAAAAAAACTAAAAACAGCAACCACTTCCCATTTCTACTTCCACAGAGACAACCTCTTACAACAATATTAACAAGTTCTAGCTGGGCACGGTGGAGTGCATCTGTAGTCCCAGCTACTCAGGAGGCTGAAGAGGGAGGATCACTTGAGCCCAGTAGTTTGAGGCCAGCCTGAGCAACATAGTGAGACCCTGTCTCAAAAAAATAAAATAAAAATAAAAATAAATGGCCTGTTCTTTTGATATTTACCTATGTATCTCTAAATAGCATGCCTGTATTGCTACTTCTTGATTTTATCTAGGCATTATCTATTAACCTCCCACTATAAAAGAGGATTTACCTACCTTTTTTCTCTGCTTCTATCATATAATCATAGTCTTCTCATCCCCCACCCTCAACATAGCTTTATTGTAATTTTAGCTATGACAATATTCAGTGTTTATAAGACTTTATAAACACTGTTCAAATTATACCAAGTCATCAACTATTATTTTTCCTTTTCATGTACAACTTATTTCCCCTAAAATTAATCATTGACTGCTTAGTTTTTTATGTGTATTACTGTCACTGAATATTTGCTTGGTTTTCTGTGTTCGTGTCACTGTGTTAACCCCAGTCTCAAAGTGCTGTCCTCTCAGTCCCATCTTCCTGATGAAGTCTGCTCAGGGCTTTCTCCTGTGCTGCAGCTCACACTCCTGCTTCCATGGTGGTGTTCAGCTGCCATCCTGGGATCTGCCTTTGCCCTCGTCTTGGTGATTCCCTTCCCCTCTCTTCTGTGTCATCTCTGAGATCCTAGATCTCACGTCTTCTTCCATAGCTTGCTCTCTCTCCTTGGTACAGCATGTTCTCCAGTGACTTCTTGAGCAAAGGAACATAGGGGGGCAAAATATCTGGAGACCTCACATGCATTAAAAGGTTTTTATTCCACCCTAACACTTAATGGTAGTTGGGCTTGATACTATTTCTAGGTTGGAATTTATTTTCTTTCAGGATTTCGAAGGTTTTGCTTCATTATCTAGTTTCTAGTGTTGTTATTGAGCAGTCTCAAGCCATTTAATTACTTAATCTTATATGTGACCCATTCGTTTTTTGTTTGTTTGTTTGCTTGCCTTTACTCTTTGAAGGTCAAAAGAATCTTCTTTGTCTCAGTATTCTGATTTCAGTGTTTTGCCTTTGCGTGGTCTATTTACACCCATTGTGCTGGTCACTTGTTGGGTCTTTTTGATTTGGAAACTCATATTCTTCAATTCTGGGATAGTTTCTTGTAATAGCTGATGATTTTCTTCTATTCATATTCTCTTTTCTATCCTTTTGTAACTCCTGTTTTTTAGCTATTGTATTCTGGAAGTGGTTCTCTAATTTTCTTAGCCTTTCCTTCCTGTTTTCTGAGTTTTACATTTTTGCTTTATTTTCTGGGAGATGTTCTAATATTTATTTTTGAACCCTTTTGTTACCAGAAAGGGGTCTGATCCCAGACCCCGAGAGAGAGTTCTTGGACCTCGTGCAAGAAGGAATTCAGGGCGAGTTCATAGAGTGAAGTGAAAGCAGTTTATTAAGAAAAAAGTAGAGGAATAAGAGAATGATTACTCCATAGGCAGAGCAGTGGCCTGGGCTGTTCAACTGAGTATACTTATAGTTACTTCTTGATTATATATGCTAAACTAGGGGTTGATTATTCATGAGTTTTCCAGGAATAGGGTGGGCAATTCCAGGAAGTGAGGTTTCCTCCCATTTTTAGACCATATAGGGCAACTTCCTGACATTCCCATGGCACTTGTAAACTGTCATGGCACTGGTAGGGGTGCCTTTTAGCGTGCTGATACATTATAATTAGCATATAATGAGCAGTGAGGATGACCAGAGGTCACCATCTTGGTTTTGGTGGGATTTGGCCAGCTTCTTAGTGAAGCTGGGTCAGCAGGGTCTTTGTGACCTGTATCTTGTGCCCACCTCCTATCCCATCCTGTGACTAAGAATGCCTAACATGAACATGCAGCCCAGTAGGTCTCAGCCTTATTTGACCCAGCCCCTGTTCAAGATGGAGTCACTCTGATTCAAACACCTCTGACACTTTCACTGAATTTTTTTCTGTAATCATATTCTTAATTTCCAAGAAGTCTTTCTTATTCTCTGAATGTTTCTTTTTCAAAAAATCTCGTTCTTGTTTCATGGATACAGTATTTTCTCTTATAACTCTGAAGACATTAACAATAATTGATTTTTGCCTTGTTGAAATTTTCATCTTTTTATGGTTTCTGTTTTCACTGAGTTACTTTGTTTATAATTATTTGTTCTCTATTATCATATTAGAGGCTTTTCTTAGATGGCCGTTACTCCTAAATACTTTAAAGATAAGTCCAGTAAAATGACGAGTGCAAGCTCTGAGACTGTGAGTGGGGCCTGGCTGCTATGATTGTCACAATAATGTGATCTAACTGAGCTTTTTTTTTTTATTGGGGAATCCTTAATGTAATTGTCTTTGTGTCTTTCCTTCTGGGTTGGTCAGATTTTTCAAGGAAGACTCCTAGTCTTCTGCCTACAGACCTACCTGTCAGCTTCTGGGAGACAAATGGGAACGAGATCTGAAGATCTCAGCATCTGCTAAGTATACTTTCACTCGGTCTATCTCATCTTAGTAAGGTGCCCCCAAGAGCAGTGCCTGGTATGTCTTCCAGTCTAGAAATCCATTGTTCTACTCTTTCCAGAGGGTAAATATCCAGACCCTGGGGGTTGAGGAGGAGCTGTTGCTGATGGGGATCTAAATGCTACTTATAGTTCTCTTCTCCCCCTACCCCAACTCTAGAGTTAACTCCTGCCATCAGTCCCTGAGAATTACAGTGTAGGAATTCTGAATTGCAAATCAGGCTGGCTCTTCTTTCTGGCTTGGGCTTTAGGTTGCTTTTCTTGCGTGTGCTGTCATCTGCTTTTCAACTTTTAAAATGCTGATTCTGTTGTTTCCTCTGCCATTCTACCCTTCAAGAGGGAGTTGAAGTACACTCCATCTGTTCCCATATTCCATAATGGAGTATTTTAAAATACAATCCTGTCTATACACATTTGTTATTTGTCTCTTATACAACTAGATTATAGGAGGAAAATGAACTTTTAACTTAGTGTTTTGTAATTTGTCTAGATGAAGAGTGGAATGAAATAGATAAGACAAAAGAATAATGTTTTTTGTGTATTTCATAATAAATTGATGTGTTTTTTTTTAAATAGGTTGTAGTTCCAATGCCCTCGTGGTTAATAAGAACCAGAGAATCTGTCACAGATGATCCCCAGAAATTTGCAATGGAATTATCTATAATTTATAAATACTCCCCATTTAAAACTGAAGCAGAATTGATGCAGCAGTTTGATGTGATCTATGGAAAATGTGGTAAGATCATCAAAACTCTGACAATTTGATGGAAGTATTTGTTTTCAGTGTCTTATCAAAGACACTGTACATATGTTTTCATTTTTTTTGTTCTTATAATCTCATGTGGATTCACACTGGGGACAGTCATTTATTTTATCCATATGAGCTTTGTCTTAAGAGCATCCAAACAAATTACTGTAAATCCCTGACACTGGGAGAAGGATGTGTACTTGCATGAGCTTGGTGAAACTGGGTAAGAAGAGGATGATACAGGCTATGACCACAGGGACTCCACAGTCGCTGCACTAGATAGCAAAGTTAGGAGACACTTATTGCATCATTTGAGATAGAGTGATAACAGGTATGTAAGAGAGTTAGCAACTTATAAAATAACGAATTAATGTCTCTGTGGCAAAGAGTTAGCAAAAGCATTGCAGACATTCTTCTCCAGATTAACAGATCTTTTCCCCATTCTTTCCACCTCCACCAACTTTCTGTTCAACACGTCGAATGCACTGTGTCTACTGACACAGTTGATCCAGGATTTAGACACAGCCATTTAGCCCATGTTCTTAGCTACTATACTATTCTCCCTTGTGTTTAAGAACTACCAAAAAGTATAATTAGTTGTCCTCTTAATTTCTCTAATGATCCTGTTTGACTTTGTATCATAATCAACTGGAAATAATTTGGACTTTTTTTGTTAATCATGCCTTGGAGCAGGGGTCAGCAAATTATGGTCTCGGGTCAAATGTGGCCCCATAACTGTTCTAGTAAATAAAGATTTATTGGAACGCAACCACACTCATTCATTTATGTATTCTCCATTGCTGCTTTCATGCTTCAGTGGCAGAGCTGCATTGTGAATAGTAGCAACAGAGACCGTATGGCCTGCAAAGCCTAAAATATTTACTATCTGGCCCTTTATGGAAAAAATTTACCAACACCTGCTATAGTGTATGAAAACAATATTTCTTATTTGTACAATGTTTAAAAACCCTTCTTTGTTTTTATGTGTGTTAAATTCAGTACTACCAATGAGAGCTTTACCTATAACACAAGCTTGGCTCAGGCTCTCAACAAATTTCATAATGCAAATTATGAAAAGAGTGCCAAAGTTTAAAAATCCACATTGAAAGACTTGTAATGAATTGAATAGTAATAAGAGGCACCATACTGTAGAAACTCAGCACTCTTTGGCAGGGAGTGAAACTTGCTAGAAGACATATCTTGGCTTAGCCAAAGAGTTAGCCAAACATACTATTTACTGAAGTACAAAAGAAAATTTTATAGCAGACTCAGTTCCATAGATGAAATGATAGCACAATGACTAGCATTTAGTGTATTTAAAATACTGACAAGTCAAACATCTATTTTTCTACCAGGTACTTTGCTGGTTATTTATAACTTGAAGCTTCTGCTTAATGGAGAACCAGAGTTGGATGTTAAAACTGACAAAGAAGATATACTGATGGCTGGAGCTCTGGAGGAGTATGTGTGTGTTTGACAGAATGTTTTTCAACAATGGTGGTGAGCTAGAGTTAGGAGCCCTGCATCCTGGCTCCAGGTCTGAGGTCACTGGGCTTTAGCACTGGGAAAATTCATCTTACCCTAGTTACCAGTAAAGTTGGGCTAGGTCAGTGGTTTCCAAACTTTAAGCTTCAGAGTGCCCTGGGATGTTTCTTGAGAAGTACAGGGTCTGGGGCCTCATCTTGACCTACTGAGTCAGAATGTCCAGATACCAAGCCTAGGAATCAGTCTTTTTCAAATGTTCCCCAGATGATTCAGAGGTGCCAGCATATTTAGGGACCACTGGAATATACGACTTCTAAAGCTTTCTAATACCTTGACTCCTAATTTGTAGATATTAAAACTGAAAAAAACCTGCAGAGTTTATTATTCATTACAGATCATTAAAAATGGACAGACATCAGGATAGTGTGAAGCAAAAAGGAATATGACCAAGTGGCAATTTAATCATTATTTTCTGTATGAAAAAGAGTGGAGAAAGAATGAAATAGCGACAAAAGCTAGGTTTCTCTAAAATAACAGTGTTACTTACAACTTAGCTCGAGCCTGCAGTTTTTTAGTCTCAGAATACTACAGCTAGAAGAGATTGTAAAGGTAATTTAATCCAGTGCGATTTATTTTGTATTTCAGTGTTGTACAATAGAAATATAATGAGAGCCACAACGAGGGACATATTTAATCTTAAATTTTCTAGTAGCCATGTTAAGAAAAGTAAAAAGAATAGGTGAAATTAATTTTAATAATGATTTTAATCCAATATATCTAAAATATTGTCATTTAAATTTCAATATGAAAAATATTGATGATATTTTGTATTCTTTTTTTTAATCCAAAGTCTTTGAATCCAGTGTGTGTGTTGCAACATACAGCACATATGAATTTGGACTAATGCCCAATAGCCACAGGTGGCCAGTAGCTACCATATGTTTTTAGACTAAGGTGTTAAGACCCAAGTAGACGTGTCAGGTTACAGAGAACTTCTTTTGCTTTTCCCAATGAGGTGAAATTTAGAAATTTCTTTCCACAGTTAGCAAATAACTATTTGATAACACACTTTTAGATTACCTTCTCTCCTTATTGCTGATGTATGTTTTTTCTCATATTCCAACATGTGGAATTCCTAATATACACATAAATGGAGGGATTTTTTTTCTTTTGGAAAAAAATATTCAGCCTAATGGCTGTCACACAAATGCTGGGAACCCCTGTGCCAGCATTAATATGCCAGTGTCAGAAAGGAGTCCCAGAATTTTCAGCATCTCTATTACTATCTTCCCCTTTTCCTGCTGCCTCTGCCCTTCTAGTTGCCAGCTGGTTCCAAAACCGATATTTCATGCTATTTAAAAGCATTTTGAAACAGTTATCTGTCAGAGTGCCTTGGCATTTCCACACTGGCATTAGAAAACAATACATTGTTAGAGGGATAATTTGACAGCTACGTCTTTGGAAAGATGTTCTTGCTGTTCCCAGATTGTGTAATGAAGCCAGAGCTTCTCTAGCCATTTAGGCAGTTAATTACAAAATAAAGAAAATGAATCAGACCTAAAACATGTACACTTTCACTTTGGCACATAGATCACACTGGATTTTCTAATTTGTTTTTCAGCAAAAAAATTTTTTTAGTTTAATCACAAGAAAAGCCTTTAAAGACAGGGCTAGGATTTTATAAGGAAGAATCACTGTAAAGAGGATTCAGTTTCTGAACTGAGGACGCGATACATTTCATGGCCTCTGACACGAGTACTGTGATGGTGCCAAGAAGGGATAGCATCACCACCTCCTCGGGGGTAGCAGTGCCTCTGTAGTTTTTTTCTGTAAAAGATTTGCCCTTAATTCCACTTCATTGTTGATTTTGACCTACTGTCTCCTCCCCATCACTCCCAAGCTCCCTTTAAACTTAGAACATACTTTTTATTTATTTATTTATTTATTTTTTTAGATGGAGTCTCACCCTGTTGCCCAGGCTGGAGTGCAGTGGTGCCATCTTGGCTCACTGCAACCTCTGCCTCCTGGGTTCAAGCGATTCTCATCCCTCAGCCTCCCAAGTAGCTGGGATTACAGGCATGTGCCACCTTGCCCAGCTAATTTTTTGTATTTTTAGTAGAGACGGAGTTTCACCATGTTGGCCAGGCTGGTCTTGAACTCCTGACTTCAGGTGATCTGCCCCCCCAGCCTGCCAAAGTGCTGGGATTACAGGCATGAGCCACTGCACCTGGCCAACATACATGTATTTTTAACTTGTTAAAAAATGGTACATAGTTTACCACACAAGGTTATGGATAATGGTGTGGTCCCATGGGTTCTAACATTAATATCCAATTACTCTTCAGTAAGAGACTAGAAAAGACATAAATTCTTAGTCCTAAAGGATTAGTTCTGGTCCAAGGTGGGTCTTTTTTCTGAGTCCTCTTTCATTTATGGCTTCTGATATTTGAACCTCTAATCTGGTGCAGTTTATAATATAACACATTTTTTACCATTTCTTTTCCTGGTGATTATTGTATCCCCTTATCTCTACTGGGTAGGATTGTACAGCTGTCCAAAACAATTTTCAAATCTTGAAACTATGTAATTTTCAGGTTTGGTCTTAGATATTAGAGTCCTGCTGATTCTGAAAATAATTTAATTTTCTGTATAGGAATGTGAAAATTCAAACTTTCAAGCTGTATTGGCCTCAGGGAAGAGGTGTTTTGGCATTATTTATTTAACATAGTTCTTGTGAACATTTGACATCGTGTTTTTTTTTTTTTTTTTTTTGAGACGGAGTTTTGCTCTTGTTGCCCAGGCTGGAGTTCAGTGGTGCAGTCTCGGCTCACTGCAACTTCTGCCTCCTGGGTTCAAACGATTCTCCCACCCCAGCCTCCCAAGTAGCTGGGATTACAGGCATGTGCCACCACTCCAGGCTAATTGTTTTGTATTTTTAGTAGAGATGGGGTTTCACCATGTTGGTTAGGCTGGTCTTGAACTCCTAACCTCAGGTGATCCACCCACCTCGGCCTCCCAAAGTGCTGAGATTACAGGTGTGAGTCACTGCGCCCGGCTTTGACAACAGTTTTAAACATAGGATTCAAAACCTTTTATCATTCTGCTTTGGGCTGAGGCACTAACAGCAGTAATCAGACCAGTGGCAGGGTTTTCTTTCAAGATGACAATCACGTCAAGAGAATTTCAGTAGAAGTGATGTTCAAGCACATGAACAGTGGTGGCCTGTGGTTTGGCAATATCAGTTTAAAGGTGACCTGTTTCCACTTAAATTAAAAAAAAAATTTCCAATAGATAGCAGTCATCAGAATTTCAGAATGCACATGATACACAAGTCTGCATTTTATTTGTGAAATATTAAATTGAATTTTGAAATTGTGAATATGACTTACAGAGAGTGCCAGGGAATCATACATAGGTTCCAGGGCTATATGCAGAAAGTGAGTTGAATTTGCAGGGTAAGAATTATCTTAAATTTATATGTCGCTGTAAACTTAGGCAGTGTTTTCTGAAAGGGAAGAAGATACAAAAAATAACTTTGTAAAAAATCAAAAGAAAATCAAGAGTTTGAAACAAAGGGTAGGGGTAATGACAAGAATACTGAACAGTGAAGCAAATGAAAGTGGGCTAATGACAGAAAACAAGATGTTTCTTCAGGGCTGGGCTAGGTGTGTTTACTAATTTATGTTGTGGTAATTTTTTGGAACTCTGGACCCAAATCCCACATCTCAAACTTTTGTAGATGTTTTCTTCCATTAAATTGCATTTTTTCTCTTTAAATAGTCCATTTGTGCAAAACAAAATCCTTAGTTAATTCTTTCCCTCTGTCTTATTGGTGGCTTTTAGTAAGCTTCATTTACAGTCATACAGATGATTAAAGTTTAGAGTCATTTTCAGAAGTCCTTCATTGAGTGGGTACAGAAGTTAACAGGCTAGTGGAGAGTTTTAAAATGAGTCACTGCCCATCATGACCTCCTATGTGGTTAGTATGGATTCTCATCTGTGAAATCTACAGGACTGTAATTCTACTTTGGCATTCCTTACATAGAGATCTTATTTCATTCATAGGACATAGACCTCTTTATGTGGATACCAGGATGGAATCTTAATATGGATTTTAAAATTACGTGTAAGATATGCCACTGAATTGGATCCAAGCATTACTTTTCTTTTAGACTTTTATTTTAGGTTCAGGGGTACACACGTAGGTTTGTTATGTAGGTAAACTCATGTCACAGAGGTTTGTTTTACAGATTATTTCATCACTCAGATATTAAGCCCAATAGCCAACAGTTACCTTTTCTGCTCCTTTCCCTCCTCCCACCCTCCACGCTCAAGACCCCAGTGTCTATTGTTTCCTTCAGTGTGTCCATGTGTTCTCATTATTTAGCTTGCACTTGTAAGTGAGAACCTGCAGTATTTAGTTTTCTGTTCCTGTGTTAGTTTGCTAAAAATAACAGCCTCCAGCTCTATCCATATTCCTGCAAAAGACATGATCTCGTTCTTTTATATGGCAGCATAGTATTCCATGGTATATGTACCACATTTTCTTTATCCAATCTGTCATTTATGGACATTTAGGTTCCATATCTTTGCTATTGTGATATAGTAAATAGTGCTACAGTGAGCATTTGCATGCATGTGTCTTCATGACAGAATGCTTTATATTATTCTGGGTATATACCCAGTAATGGGGTTCCTGGGTTGAACGGTAGTTCTACTTTTTAGCTGTTTGAGGAATTGCCATAGTACTTTCCACAATGGTTGAACTAGTACACTCCCACTAACAGTGTATAAGTATTCCCTTTTCTCTGTAGCCTCTCCAACATTTGTAATTTTTCAACATTTTAATAATCGCCATTCTGACTGGTGTGAGATGGTAGGTTTTGATTTGCATTTCTCTAATGATCAGTGATATTGAGGTTTTTAAAATATGCTTGTTGGCTGTATGTATGTTTTCTTTTGAAAAATATCTGTTCATGTCCTTTGCCCATTTTTTAATGGGTTGTTTCTTTTTCTCTTGTAAGTTTAAGTTTCTTACAGATGCTCGATATTAGACCTTTGTCAGATGCATAGTTTGCAAATACTTTCTCCCATCCTGTAGGTTGTCTCTTTACTTTGTTGATAGTTTCTTTTGCTGTGCAGAAGCTCTTAAGTTTAATTAGATCCCACTTGTCAATTTTTGCTTTTGTTGTAATAGCTTTTGGTATCTTGTCATGAAATCTGTGCCTGTTCCTATGTCCAGGATGGTATTACCTAGGTTGTCTTCCAGGGTTTTTATAGTTTTGGGTTTTACATTTAAGTCTTTAATTCGTCCTGAGTTAATTTTTGTATGTGGTATAAGGAAGGGGTCCCGCTTCAATCTTCTGCATATGGCTAGCCAGTTATCCCAGCACCATTTATTGAAGAGGGAGTCTTTTCCCATTGCTTCTTTTTGTCAGCTTTGTTGATGATCAGATGGTTGTAGGTGTGCAGCCTTATTTCTGGGCTCTCTTTTCTGTTTCATTGATCTATGTGTCTGTTTTTGTACCAGTACCATGCTGTTTTGGTTACTGTACCCCTTTAGTATAATTTGAAGTCGGGTAATGTGATGCCTCCAGCTTTGTTCTTTTTGCTTAGGATTGCTTTGGCTAGTCAGGCTCTTTTTTTGGTTCTGTATGAATTTTAAGATAATTTTTTCTAGTTCTGTGAAGAATGTCGTTGGTAGTTTGACAGGAATAGCATTGAATCTGTAAATTGCTTTGGGCAGTAAGGTCGTTTTAATGATATTGATTCTTCCTATACAGGAGCATGTGATGTTTTTCCATTTGTTTGTGTCTTCTCTGATTTATTTGAGCAGTGTTTTGTAATTCTCCTTGTGGAAATCTTTCACCTCCCTGTTTAGGCATATTTCTAGGTATTTTATTCTTTTTGTGGCAATTGTGAATGAGATTGCCTTCCTGATTTGGCTCTTGGCTTGGCTGTTGTTAATGTATAGGAATATTAGTGACTTTTGTACATTGATTTTGTATCTGCAACTTTGCTAAAGTTGTTTATTAGCCGAAGGAGCTTTTGGGCTGAGACTGTGGGGTTTTCTAGATATAGAGTCATGTCGTTTGCAAACACACGTAGTTTGGCTTCCTCTCTTCTATTTGGATGCCTCTTATTTCTTTCTCTTGCCTGATTGCCAAGCAATAGTTTTCTTTACTTCTCATATACCTCACTGTCCCTTGTTGTTTGCCAGGTGGTTCAGCACCTGTTCAAGAGGCATTAATTTGGGGGGCAGAGGATGGAGTGGGAATGAAGGGAGGAGCTTCAATTAGTATTACAAATATTAACTCATTGAAAAATATTTAAACTTTCATAAACAGGTAAAGCAATGTAAAAGTGCGTCCTTATTCTCCACCTCAGCTCCCCCAGTCTCTCTTCTACTGTAGAAATTATTTTGCTACTTGGGATTTAAATCTATCTTCTAGATATTTATTATCTGTCACTTTATATTAGATTTAACTTACCATTTTTAAAATTTTGAAATAATTTGACTTTTCAAAGTTTTAAAGATAATACAGAAAATTCCCATGTATCTTTCATCCAGATTTCCCAAATGTTGATATTTTACCAACATCTGAAAAATTAGAAATTTGAAACATGTCTGTCCCAAGCATTTCAGATAAGGGATGGTCCACCTGTACATCAGTACTTCTCTGTTGATGGGCATCAGGTTGATTTTAATTTTTCACTTTTGGGAACAATGTCAGTCTTTGTACTTAAATTGTTAGACATTTAGACAAGTATTTATTTACTGTTGATTCTCAGAAATACTATTACTGGGTTAAGTGGTTGTAATTTCCTCAATGGTGGCATTTTGCAAAACCAAGGTACAATATGATAACCAGGACGTGAACCAGGGCATGAACACAATCCATCAGGTTTGATAGAAATCCACCAATGCATCTCTACAAATATCCCCTATATTACCCTTTATAATTATACACACCTCCTTCTTTCTCCATCAACTCGACTTAAAAAATAACTTTAAAAGAGTATATTGGTAAATAATAGATATACATATTTTCAGGGTATATGATACATTCATATAATGTGTAAAGTTAAAATAGAGGTAATTGGGATATTCATCCCCTTAAATATTTCTTTTCTTTATGCTGCAAACATTCTAATTATTCTCTTCTAGCTATTTTGAATAGTACCACAGATGATTGTTAACTATAGTTACCCTATTGATCTGTTGAACAGTAGGTCTTATTTCTTCTATTTAACTGTGTATTTCATCCCATTAAATCAACCTTTCTTCATCCCCATCCTATTACCTTGCCTCTGGTAACTACCAGTCTACTCTCTATCTTAATGAGATCCACTTTTTAAGCTCCTGCATATGAATGAGAACATGTTGTATTAGTCATTCTGTGCTTGGCTTATTTCACTTAACGTAATGACCTCCAATTCCATCCATGTTGCTACAGTGACAGGATTTCATACTTTTTTATGGCTGAGTAGTATTCTGTTGTGTATATGTACAACATTTCTTTATGCATTCATCCACTATGGGCACTTAGGTTGATTCCGTATTTTGGCTATGTTGAATAGTGCTGCAGTAAACATGGGAATACAGATATCTCTTTGATAGATTCAGTTTCTTTCCAGTAATGGAATTGCTGGATCATATAGTAGTTCTATTTTTAGTTTTTTGAGGAGGCTTCATACCATTCTCCAAAATGGCTGTACTAACTTACATTCCTACCAACAGCATCCGAGGGTTCCCCTTTCTCCACATCCTCACCAGTATCCGTTATTCCCTGTCTTTGGATAAAAGCCATTTTAATTGGGGTGAGATGATATCTCATTGTGGTTTTGGTTTACATTTCTGTGATGATTAGTGATGTTGAGCATTTTTCCATATACCTTTGGCTATTTGTATGTTGTCTTTTGAGAAATGTCTATTCGGGTCTTTTGCCCATTTTAAAATAAGATTATTTGGTATTTTGCCATTGAGTTGTTTGAGCTTCTTATATATTCTGGATATTAATCTTCTGTCAGGTGGATAGTTTGCAAATATTTTCTCCTATTCTGCAGGTTGTCTCATCACTTTGTTGACTATCTTCTTTGCTTTGCAGAAACTTTTTAGCTTGATGTAATGCCATTTGTCTATTTTTGTTTTAATTACCTTTGCTTTTGAGTTCTTACACACACACACAGACACATAGACAGACACACACACACAGACACATACACAGACAGACAGACAGACAGATAGACACACACACACCCCTTTGCCCAGATCAATTTCCTGGAGAGTTTCCCCAATGTTTTCTAGCTAGCTTTCTAGTAGTTTCATAGTTTTTGGTCTTACATTTAAGTCTTTAATTCATTTTGATTTGATGTTTGTATATGGTGAGAGATAGGGGTCTAGTTTCATTCTTCTGCATATGTATATTCAATGTTCTCAGCACCGTTTGTTGAAGAAACTGTCCTTTCCCCTTTGCACATTTTTGATGGTTTTGTCAAAAATCAGTTGGCTATAAATGCGTGGATTTATATCTGGGTTGTGTCTTCTTCTGTTCCATTGTTCTGTGTCTGTTTTTGTGCCATTACCATGCTGATTTGGTTACTATAATTTCGTAGTGTATTTTGGAGTCATGTAGTGTGACGTTCTTTGTTTTTTTTTGATCAGGATTGCTTTGGCTATTCAGTGTCTTCTGTGGTTCCATATAAATTTTAGGATTGTTCTTCTATTTCTGTGAAGAATACCACTGGTATTTTGATATTCTGTTGAATGTGTAAATTGCTTTGGGTGGTATTTAATATTCAACAACATTAATTCTTCCAATTCATGAGTGAGGAATATCTCCATTATGTTTCGAATTCTCTTCAGTTTCTTTCATCAGTATTTTATAATTTTCTTTGTATAGATCTTTCACTTCTTTGGTTAAATTGACTTCTAGGTGTTTTATATTCTTTGTAGCTATTATAAATGGGATTGCTTTCTTGATTTCTTTTTTAGATTGTTTGCTGGTGGCATATAGAAATGCTACTAATTGTATGCAGCTTTTGTATTCTTCCACTTTACTGAATTAATTTATCAGTTCTAACAGTTTGCTGGTGGTGTCTTTAGTTTTTTGTAAATATAAGGTCACATCATTCTGAAACAAGGCTATTTTGACTTCTTTCTTTCTGGTTTGAATGCCCCATATTTCTTTCTCTTGGCTAATTGCTATGGCCAGAACTTTCAGTATTATGAATAAAAGTGGTGACAGTGGGTGTCCCTGTCTTATTTCAGATCTTAGAGGAAAGGCTGTCAATTTCTGCTCATTCAGTATAATGTTAACTATGTGTTTATCATACATAGTTTTTATTATTTTGAGGTATATTACTTCTTTACACAGTTTATTAAGGGTTTTTATCATAAAGGGATGTGGAATTTTCTTGAATGATTTTTCATCATCAATTGAAATGATCCTAGGGTTTTCTCCTTGATTCTGTTAATGTGATGTTTCATGTTTATTTATTTGCATATGTTCAAGCATCCTTCCATCCCTGGGATGAATCTCATTTGATAAAGATGAATAATCTTTTTAATGTGTTGATGAATTCGATTTGCTTGTATTTTGTTGAGGATTTTTACATCTGTGTTCGTCGGTGACATTGGCCTGTAGTTTTCCTTTTTGGTTGTATTTGTCTGGTTTTGGTATCAGGGCAATGCTGGCCTTGTGGAATGAGTTTGAAAGAATTCCTTCCTCTTCAGTTTTTTTGAAGAGTTTGAGTAGAATTGGTATTAGTTCTTCTTTAAATGTTTGGTACAATTCAGCAGTGAAGACATCAGGTCCTGGGATTTTCTTTGATGGGCACCTTCTTATTACAGGCGTGAGCCACTGCGCCCAGCACTATATTACTATCTCTTAACAGGTTGCTGTAGATATTATTGTTTTTGATAGATTTGTCTTTTGGGTTTCATACTAGCATAATGAGTAGATTGTGCACCACAATTATTGTATTCTGGGTTTGTTCATGTAATTAATTTTACCAGTGGATCTTGTATCTCGAAAAGGTTTTTTTTTTTTTCTTTACCTTAGTATTTTGTTTTTTTCAGATTGAAAAAATACCTTTAGCATTTCTTGTAAGATGGGTCTGGTGGTGATGAATTTTGTTTGTCTAGGAAATGCTTTATCTGTCTTTTATATTTGAAGGATAGCTTTGCTGGATGCAGTATTCCTGAATAGCAGCATTTTTTTCAGCACTTTGAAAATATTGTTTCACTGTCTACTGTCCTGTATGGTTTCCATTGAAAAGTATATTGCTAGACGAATTGGAGCTCCTTTATGTGTTACTTGCTTCTTTCCTCTTGCTGCTTTTAGGATTCTCTCTTTGTCTTTGACTGTTGAGAGTTTGATTCTTATATGCGTTGGGGTAGTCTTATTTGGGTTGGATCTGTTTGGTGTTTTCTGAGCTTCCATACCTGGATATTTGTCTCTTTCTCAAGTTTGGGAAAATTTTCTGTTATTATTTCTTTGAGTAAGCTTTCTACCCCTTGCTCTTGCTTTATTCCCTCTTGAACACCAGTAATTCTTAGATTGGTCTTTTGAGGTAATTTTCTGTATCTTGTAGGCAATCTTTGTTTCTTTCATTTTTTTTTACTTTTTGCTCCTCTGTGTATTTTCAAATAAACTATCTTTGAGCTCACAGATTATTTCCTCTACTTGATCTATTCTGTTGTGCAGAGCCTTGAATTAATTTTTTAGTTCAGTAAGTATATTTCTCAGTTCCAAGATTTGTTTGATTTTTAAGTTATTTCAATCACTTTATTAAATTTCTTTAGTTACTGAATTACTTTTTTGTGTTACTTTGGAGACCACTGAGTTTCCTTAAAACTATTATTTTTAATTCTTTATCCGAGAGCTCACATATTGCTTTTTCACTAGGGTTAGTCACTGATTCCTTGCTTTGTTTGGGCAGGTCCTGCTTCTCTGTTTGCTGTTGTTTCTTGTGGATGTACATCTATGTCTTTGCACTGAAGGATTAATGACCTCTCCCAGTCTTCTCTGTCTGGTTTTTGTTTTGTTTTGTTTTCACTGGGTATGTTTACTTGAAGATTATTCATAATTTACCTGTTTTTTTTTTTTTTAATTGTTCTCCTAGGTTGCTGCCTTCTTTTCGGCACTAGGTGGTGCTATAACCCAGGTTGGCCTTGGCTCTAGTAAATCATCAGAGCACTGCCCTGTCCTAAATAGGGAAGGTCCTAAGGGGGATTTCCCAGCAGTGTGGGAAGGTTGGCTGGGGGTTTGTGCCCAAGGGACCTGTGGAACATACTTCCTGCAGTGTGATGCTGCTGAACGGCCACTTGATTTGTCTGAGTTACCTAGCACAGTTTCCAGGGCTGAGGACCGTAGTTTCCTACTGTCCTCAAGGATGTTTCTCCCTCCAGACACTTGTGAGGCTTCTCGTGGATTGAAGCAGGGACAGATCTCCTGTTGGGGAACCCAGGATAGTGGGGAAGCTGGTTGTTCACCTTGCTCTCACTTTTTCTGGTATAGAAACTGTGAGTCAGGAGGAAATTTTCTGCGTATTAGAAGATGGGCAGATTGGGGGAAAGATCATCATGGGTATGAAAGTTCAATTCTTGGCTGGGCGCAGTGGCTCACGCCTGTAATCCCAGCACTTTGGGAGGCCGAGGCAGGCAGATCACGAGGTCAGGAGTTCGAGACCAGCCTGGCCAACATACTGAAACCCTGTCTCTAGTAAATATACAAAACTTAGCCGGGCGTGGTGGCACATGCCTGTAGTCCTAGCTATTCAGAGGCTGAGGTGGGAGAATCACTTGAACCTGGGAGGTGGAGGTTGCAGTGAGCCAAGTCCGTGCCACTGCACTCCAGCCTGGGTGACAGAGTGAGACTCTGTCTCAAAAAAAAAAAAAAAAAAAAAAAAGGTTTAATTCTTGTACCATCTGCTAAGAATTTTTTCATTTCACTATGCTCTGGAAACTTTCCCATCCTGATATTTGAGTTCTGTGGTATTGCTGGTATTAATTTTGGCACTGTCTATTTGTTTTTGGTTTTCTGTTGTGGGGAATGTGAAGCCAGCTTGCTTCTACTTCTGCACCACCATTTTGGAAGCAGAAGTCTCTCAACTTGACTTTCAGCATTGTTATTTGTCTTATAAAATTTTTCAATTTTTTTGAGCTTGTATCTGTCAACATTTTTCTTTGTTTTTCTTATTTTGTAATTTTCAGCTCAAAAATGCTTTCCTTAACCATGATTTAGATGTATTCTCTTATAATTTACTCTAAGAATCTTAGTTTATTTCTTTATAGTCTTTTAATCTATCTTGATTGTTTTTGAATATGGTGCAAAGTGTGTGTACATGGAGGGTGAAGGATTAATTTAATATTGTTCTAATCTATATTTATGAAATAGTTCAGCCTTTTCCACTTATGTGAAATAAATCAGTACTATAAACTAAATTTTTATCATACATGGTTCTGTTTCTGGATGAACTATTCCTTTTCACTGGTATATTTTTAACTTCCTGCCCCATTAGAACTTAATTGCTACGGCCTTTATAATGTATTTTAATATTTAGAAGGGCAAATACCAAGCCTTTCTTTCACTGTTCTTTTAAAAATCATTATTTGCTATTCTTGCAAATATTCTTTATCTGAATTTTAAAAATCAGCTTTTCAAGTTTTATTATAAAAATGCTCTTGGGATTTTGATTGGTAGTTCCTTGAATTTATAATTAAATGGGAGAGAACTGGCACACTTATATGTTGGTTCTTATTCCAATCTTCTTTTATATAATTGAGTGGAGTTTTATAACATCATAGTATATCATAGTAATTAAATACAAGAGTTTGAAGGACTGTCTGTGTTCAGTTTATAGTTCTATAAGCTGTATTATTATGGTGATAGTTTGGCTGTGACCCCACCCAGATCTCATCTTGAAATCCCATATGTTGTGGGAGGAACCTGGTGGGAGGTAATTGAATTATGGGGGCAAGTCTTTGCTGTGGTGTTCTTGTGATAGTGAGTAAGTCCAACGAGATGTGATGGTTTTAAAAAGAGGAATTCCCCTGCATAAACTCTCTCTCTCTTTACCTGCTGCCATCCATGTAAGACGTGACTTGCTCCTCCTTGCCTTCTGCCATGATTGTGAGGCTTCCCCAGCCATGTGGAACTGTAAGTCCAATTAAACCTCTTTCTTTTGTAAATTGCCCAGTCTCAGGTATGTCTTTATCAGCAGTGTGAAAATGGACTAATACATGATATGGGAAAGGAATTCAGCCTCACAGGACCTCAGCTTATTTATCTGAAAATAATGATGATAAAAATAATAGTATTATATCCAGGGGTTGTTGAGAAGATTAAGTGATTTATGACATGAAAAGTGCTTAGGACACTACCTGACACATAATATGTACTCAATGATTGTTAGCTGTTATTACTTCTTCATATAGTTCTAGTATATTTCTTGTTAGGTATATTTTTGGGTATTTTATGACTCTTCTTGGTATTCATATAAGATTTTTTTCCTCCATTGCTTTTCTAATTATTCATTTGTTAAAAACCATTGATGTTTGCCTGTTGATTTTATATCTGACCACTTACTGAACTCTTTTATTCTAATAGTTTTCATTAGATTTTCTGTATAGTCTTATCATCTGCAAATAAGGACAGCTTTGTGATTTTGTGTCTTCCATTGCTCATCCTTTTTCTTTTTTCTTAATTTGGTTGGCTAGTTAAATAGAAGTGGTAATAGCAGGTATGCTTCTTTGCTTTGTTTTTGTCTTAATGGCATTTTTTATGTTTGACTATTATATGTGGTATTTATTCTAGTTACTATTCTTTTTAATCAATGGCTTTTGTGAAATTGAGAAATGTATTTTCAGTTTATAGAGTACATTTTATTTATTTTTTGTGTGAGGAAATGTGATTCTTATTCTTTTCTGCATAATAGCTGTATTCTACAGGTTTCAATTTTAATGCTTTTTGACATCTGTTGAAGTGATTTAGTTTTGTTTTTCTCCTTTAAAGTAGTGTTTTATTATAATAGAGTTTATGATGTTGAGTGATCTTTGCATTCCTCAGATAAACCCAACAAGATCATGATGTATTATTCTTTTACATGACTGTGTTCATTTTGTTGATCCTTTAAATTTTTTGCTTTTATGTTTGCACATGAGACTGGCTGTAACTGTGCTTTTATTATCATTTCCTTATTTAGTATTGATTGGTATATAGATTATGGTAGCCTCATAGAATGAGTTGGGAATTTCTTCCCCCATTTCTATTATTTGGAAGAGTTTATGTAAAGTGAGTCTTTTGTCTGCCCATAGATTTTTTAGAACTTCCTTGAAAATCTGGTTGCCTTATTACTTTATTTCTTTTATTACTTTTTAATGGTGCTAAGACTGTTATTCTATTCAGATTTTGGAATTTTGGGGCTTAAATTTGTCATTTATAATTTCTTATAAAAACATTCATTTTATTTATATTTTCCAGTTTGTTGACATGGAGTTTTTATAAAACTTATGTTTTCCTCTGATAGATTTTGTTCACTTTTTCTTCTTATATCATGTATTCTGCCATCTCTCTTTCTTGGCCAAAGAAATTTATTTCAATTGACTTTAAAAATAAAACAGTTTTGGATTTTTAAAATTAAGTCTGCTGGGATTACTTTTATTTTACATTTCTTTATTTTCTTATATCTTTTTTGGATTTGTTCATTTTTCTTTTTCTACTTCCTTGAGGTATGTGTTTTATTCATTGACTTTAAATTCCATTTTCTAATCTAAACAATAAGGTTCTTATTTCTCCTCTGCATTATATAATAGCTGTATTCTACAGGTTTCAAAATATAGAACTCTTACTGTTGTTTATTTCTGAATAGCTTATAATTTTATTTTGATTTCCTCTTATTCAAGAGTTGCTTTTTAAAAATGTTTTAAATCTACTAGTGCATATGTTTGCTTTTTGGAGAGAGGAGTCAGATATCTTTTTATTGTTGCTCTAATTGTATGGTGGTCAGAGAATCTAGCCAGTATTATATCTGCTCTTTGAAATCTGTTCAGATTTTCTTATGGGCTTATGTCTTAAACATTTTTTTAAAAGTGAATCTCTGATAGAGACAGAGCTGTATCCATTTCATTTGCATACATATTTTAATTAAGTATTCAAATCTTCCATGTCTTTTTTTCTTCTTCATTGCTTGGTTTCTGAGAGCAGTATGTTAGAATCTTCTACAATATTTATTGCTATGTACATACATTTTGTATTTCTACTAGTTTTTGTTATCTGTTTTCTGAGTCATTAGATTGTGACTTATGTGTAATCTTAAGTGAAGCTCTTATTAATACATAATGCCTGTCTGTGTCTGTTATTTCCCCCACTTCGTTTCTTTTTTGTCTAATATTAATCTCTCTATACTTGCTTTTTCTTGGTTAACATTTTCCTACTGTGTATTTTGCCACCACTTTCTTTCCAGCAGTGATATTTTGATTTTGATTTGTCTGTTACAAACAGCATATAACTAGATCTTTTTTTGCTTATTCTAACTGCTTCTGTCTTTTAGCTAATTCACGCTTACTGTGACATCTGCTATGGCTGGACTTGCTCTGCCTGCTTATACGTTGTATTTGCCTTGCTTCTTTTGTTGTTATTTAAGCTTTCTTATTTTTAAATTTATTTTATTCTGCTTTATTTTTTCTCTCCCCACTTTTTAATAATAATTGAGTTGTGTTTTTTTTCCCAAAAGGAAAAGTTTATTTTTTTTCTATTCTAATGATTTGCAAATTAGTTCCTCCATTATATACTTTCAGTGGATTAGTTTTACATTTTTAATAAACATGTCTAAACTTATGATTTTATTATCAAACTGTAGAGTTAATTAGTATGTATTTCATTTCACAAATAAGGTATGGTCTTAGTATGTATTTATCTTTCTTCCTTTCCAGTTCCACCTTTTAAAATTATTTTTTGTAGGATTTTAATTACACATTTTTATTACATCAGACATGAACAATTATTTAGACTAAATTAGAAGATTTGTTTTTTGTGTGTTTGTTTACTACTATATCTTCCATCCTGTATCTTTTTTCTTGGATTTATTAGTCAATTTGCTTTATTATATCCCGAAATGATTCTTTCAGAGTCTGTTGGAAGCTTTGTATCTCTACAAGTGTCTTTATTTTTCCCTTCCACTTCAATATTTGTTTAAATGGTTATAGAAATATTGGTTCAAAAATAGTTTCCCTTAGAACTATTTGCTTCTTTGACTTCTTGAATACATGTTGTTGATCAGAAGTCTGATAGAAATGTGATTACCAAATTATTGTAAATTACTTATTTTTTTCCTCTGGAGAACTTTCAGGATTTTCTCTTAACTTTTTTCTTTTTTTAATACTTTAAGTTCTGGGATACATGTGCAGAACTTGCAGGTTTGTTACATAGGTATACACATGCCATGGTGGTTTGCTGCACCCATCAACCTGTCATCTACATTACGTATTTCTCCTAATGCTATCCCTTCCCTAGCCCCCGATCCCCCGCCAGGCCCTGGTGTGTGATGTTCCCCTCCCTGTGTCCATGCGTTCTCATTGTCCAACTCCCACTTATGAGTGAGAACATGTGGTATTTGGTTTTCTGTTCCTGTGTTAGTTTGCTGAGGATGATGGTTTCCAGCTTCATCCATGTCCCTGCAAAGGACATGAACTCATCCTTTCTTATGGCTGCATAGTATTCCATGGTGTATATGTGCCACATTTTCTTTATCCAGTCTGTCATTGATAAGCATTTGGGTTTGTTCCAAGTCTTTGCTGTTGTGAATAGTGCTGCAATAAACATATGTGTGCACGTGTCTTTATAGTAGTATAATTTATAATTATTTGGGTGTATACCCAGTAATGGGATTGCTGGGTCAAATGGTATCTCTGGTTCTAGATTCTTGAGGAATTGCCACACTGTCTTCCACAATGGTTGAACTAATTTACACTCTCACCAACAGTGTAAAAGTGTTCCTATTTCTCCCCATCCCCTCCAGTATCTGTTTCCTGACTTTTTAATGATTGCCATTTTACCTGGCGTGAGATGGTATCTCTTTGTGGTTTTGATTTGCATTTCTCTAATGACCAGTGATGATGAGCTTTTTTTCATACGTTTGTTGGCCACATAAATGTCTTCTTTTGAGAAGTGTCTGTTCATATCTTTTGCCCACTTTTTGATGGGGTTGTTTTTTTCTTGTAAATTTGTTTCAGTTCCTTGTAGATTCTGGATAGTAGCCCTTTGTCAGATGGATAGATTGCAAAAATTTCCCCCCATTCTGTAGGTTGCCTGTTCACTCTGATGAAAGTTTCTTTTGCTGTGCAGAAAATCTTTAGTTTAATTAGATCCCATTTGTCAATTTTGGCTTTTGTCGCCATTGCTTTTGGTGTTTTCATTCCATGCTCATGGATAGGAAGAATTAATATCATGAAAATGGCCATACTGCCCAATGTAATTTATAGATTCAATGCTATCCCCATCAAGCTACCATTGACTTTCTTCACAGAATAAAAAAAAACTATTTTAAATTCCATGTGGAACTAAAAAAAGAGCCCATATAGCCAAGGCAATCCTAAGCAAAAAGAACAATGGAGGCATCATGCTACCTGACTTCAAACTATACTACAAGGCTACAGTAACCAAAACAGCATGGTGCTGGTACCAAAACAGATATATAGACCAGTGGAACAGAACAGAGGCCTCAGGAATAATGTCACACATCTACAACCATCTGATCTTTGACAAACCTGACAAAAATAGGCAATGTGGAAAGGATTCCCTATTTAATAAATGGTGTTGGGAAAATTGGCTAGCCATATGCAGAAAACTGAAACTGGACCCCTTTCTTACACCTTATACAAAAAGTAAGATGGATTAAAGACTTAAACATAAGACCTAAAACCATAAAAACTCTAGAGGAAAACCTAGGCAATACCATTCAGGACGTAGGCATGGGCAAATATTTTCTCTTAACTTTTAATAATTCCCATTGTGTGTCTGTCAGTGGGTCATATAGTTTTCTTATTCTTCACACTATTAATAGTCTTCCTTGAATTTCAGCAGGAGAATAATATGTATTCTTAGTCTACTAGCCTGATTCTGTAAATGTCTTCATTTTTCCAAAAGGATATTCTTTTACATAATGGCATGATCTATCAGCAGAGACATTAGGTGTAATTGAATGGCTGGGAGATATTGATTGTCTACTGCCATATGACTTATTTTGTACAGTGACGTATGTATAGAACTAGAAAACATGGACATCAGATCTTTGAATTCAGTTCTGTAGGAGCAAATTGAAGAGACCAGAACTCTAGGTTGATATGCCATCGAGTGACTTGAGTTCTGTTGGGAGAGCTTTAATTCTAGTGGCAAGTTATCTTCAGTCTCCAAAATTCTGTGTTCCCATCTATAAAATAAGGCTATAACATCATCTACTTCATATGGAAGCTGTTTAAATAGAACAGGCACAGTACCAGGCACATGGAAAAATCTCTGTACATTTTAGTAATCCCCACAATTCCCCTCATTCTACTTTTTCCTACAACACCTCTTTCTAGCTTACTATCATGCTGTGGAAAGTAAGTCAGTGTCTGGTACATAGCAAATAAAAAATGAATTACATTCAAGTAAATTGATTTGAATGTCAATGTCTAGATAATTTTCTAAGGACATGACAAATGCTTTCACTGTAAGGTGTTTAGACTCTCGATGTCAGTTCCATTGTCCTTCATCCTTGAAGATCATTGGAGATCTTCATTAGGGTGAGAGAGGGAATTTAAAATATTTTGTAAAGTACTTCTGTTACCTTTGAAATCTCTTTCAAGTTCTAAACTGTGAAGGCCAGATCACCCCTTATATCATCTTTCTTGATTCCTTTTTTGGAGGTCAGGACCATGTGTCCATTTCACCCTGTCTCTTTTGCATATTATTTTTGTGTGCTCATGTTACTTTCAGTGACTTAACTATCTTCAAAACGTTACAAATATTAATAACTCAACTTTGTAAGAAACTAGAAAAAAGCACACCCCTAGTAAAAAAGGCATGCCATGCAATTGGCTGTCATCAAAGGGGCTTGCCACATCCCTGAAATCCGCCATGGCTCGGGATCGATCTCAGGCAGCTAGAAAAACCCATCCAAAAAACAGCTCTGAGAGTGATGATATAATACAGAGTAATGCAGTTGAAATTTTGTGCTAGGTAATGTTTTAAAATTAGGTGCCACGTTGCCAGCATGTTTCTAAATTGACAGTCATTGGGCAGCATTCCATGTCTCTACTTTTTATGTCTTAACTGAGCTGCCCAGGAACACATCAAAAGTTATAGCTTCAAATTGTTCTAATATGCTGCTTGCCATACTGTGGTTGTCACAAAAGAAACACTTTCATTACTTTGTGTAGCTTATAACTTTTTAAAAAAAATTACCTCTTCGAGTTGACATTTCTCATAGGTTTAATCTACCCTAATATTGAATTTGGTTACCCCCTTCAAAGTTCAGAATTTAAACTAGTTAAAAATCTTTATGCACTTGTTTATATTCAAGATAATACAAACTCTGTTAATTTCAACTTCAAAAAGTCTTCAGAGATTTTGTAAGGACTTGAGTAATTTAGAAAACAATTTTGGTTATGTAATATTTTCATGAATAAAAATATGGCACTTCTGAGATATTGCAAAAGGGACCTAATTTAGTCTGCAGTTTAGAGTCATTTTCTCAATCCAGGAAAAGTAGCCCAGTTGTTGGGCTAGATAGGGGTCTGTTGTCTGTGTGCCCAGTGTGAATAATGGAGGAGTTGTATTTCTCAGCTCGTGTCTAGGTCCAAACACCTGTGAGAGACTGTTCTCCTCCCCTCTTTGTGGCAACCTGCCTTACATACTACCCTGTCCGCTAGGTCAGGTAGGCAGTGGTGTCCAAACCTGGCAGAATCAAAGGAATCACCTGGGTAGCTTTAAAAACCTCACGTTTCCAGACTCCAGCCACAGAGAATCTGAATCAGCAGACAAGGAGCTATGGCCTTGGCCACAGAACATTAGTTTCTGGCTCCTTCACTGCCCTTAACACAGTTTGATGACTGCAACACATTGATCCACCCATGATGCATGGCACATGGAGCAGCATTTAAAACAGCAGCAGAATACTGTGGACAGATTGGGAGAAGAAAGAGGCCACACAGAAAGCACAGCCACAGGTAGGGGCTAAATTAGAGACTGTTAAGAATACCCAGTGCTGAGCAGGGGACAAAAGCATTGATTCTACTCCATGCCCTCCTATTATATCCACAGACTATGAAGCCAGTTTCTGCCTTGAAATACTCTCCTCTTTCCCCACATCTGTCCTGTGACTGTGTTTGTGTGTGTGTGTGTGTGTGTGTGTGTGTGTGTGTGTGTGTGTGTGTGTTGAGGGAGATTGTTCTGTCTCTTCCGTTCTTCAGTTTCTTATCGTAGCCAGTTAACATAGAAAATGAGAGAGAAAGATAGAGATATGGACACTTCTGACAAAGTGTAAGGAGACAGGAAACAAAGGTATTTAGAAGGAAACAGGAAGAAATACTCTTGAAGAATACATGGAAACAGTTCCTGGTGAGTGTGGAGTAATAGTATTTTTTCCTTTCATCTTCTGAAGATATCCTATTTAGCATGTTTTTATCTCCCTTTCCTAAGTGGACGGCTTTATTTGTAAAGAGCGGTAGCATTGCCATTGAAGATAATCCTTCATACATAAGGAACCTCTGTTGTTTATTCCAAATTAAGCCAGGGAAGTCCTGAATGATTGTCATTTATTCAACATATTTTTATTGATGAGAGCGCTAGCTGCATGGGTTTCACAGCCAGTTGGGGATGCAGATGCATAGACAGAGGATGACAGCACTGAGTGGCAGGTGCCTTGACGGCGGGAAGTACAGAAGGAGGGGAGCACAAAGGAGAGCACTTCATCTCTCTCGGGGCTGAGGGAAGGCTTCGAAAGGAAGTGCAGTTTCAAGTTGTATACCGCAGGGTGAAAAGGGGTGCGCCAAGCAAGAGTGGCTGAAGAACTGAGTATGCCAGCCTTGGGGATAAGAAAGCATGATTGCATGGCTGGAGAACTGAGAGTGGTCCTAAATGGCCAGGCTGAAGACAAGAGATGAGGCTGGAGAATTAAGCGGGGGTCAGACCATGAAGGATCTTATGCATCACATTAAAAAGTTTGACGTTTATAATGACGTGGTCCATTTCACTTACAGGTTTTATATTTAGCCCTCTTTGTCTTCTTTTTATTAAAAGCATCACAAATAAGAGGTAGTACCCTTCTTTTTGTCACAAATAAACAGGAACTTCTAAAAGTAGGCATGTGAGAGAAAAGGGTTAGCATAGCAGATGTCTATTCTTAGAAAGGCTTGCTTGCAAAATTGGTCTGTGGCCAGCTTTTGGGAACTTGCCTGGTAAACAGTTTCCTACAATGACATAAAACCTTTCCTAGCTGATAACAGTGGCTTGCTGTGTCTAGATATGCAAACCATATGGCTTATATGCAAACCACCTCTCCTTCTGGGACTCTGGAACTTCGCTACATGCTGGGCTGAAGGTGCCTGTGTGGCTAGCTTCCCAATAAAAACCTTGGATGCTAAGTCTCTAATAAGCTATCCTAGATGGAAACATCACACACATGTTGCTGCATTTTTATAGCTTTGAGAAAATTATGCTGTATGTGAACTTTCATGAGAAGGAGAGAATGTAGGAAAGCTAGCAGACAGATTCCTCCAGACTCCACCTATTTTTTTTCCCTTGTCAGCCACTGTGTGTCCTCACTGCAGCACTGTGATGTCGAAGGCATGAGTACAATTGTGTGCTAAGGCCCATGAGTCCTTCCAGTGAATCTCCTAACATAGGGGAGACCTTGAAGATCCCCAACATGCATACTATGAATATTTACCTATAACTAGTTACTGAATGAGTGAATAAATTGAGCTATTAAAAGGTAGAAGTATTAGTGTTCATGTATATATATACACACATATATGTGTGTGTGTATATATATATTTAGCTGGTTTTATCTCTCACCATATTTCTCAAATTCTCAAAGTTGGCTCTGAATTACTTTTGACTTTTTTACCTTCAAATGATAAAGACGTATCAGTTTTGAAGACAGTCAGAAGAGCTACAAGAGCAATTTAACATCAGGAGATCCAGAAAGGATTTAAACAATGGCAAGCATCCCAGGGTAACTTCTTTCCGTTTCTTTTATCAGGTGAGGACATAGTTAATTGTGCAGTTCTGGGTATACTAAAAGCAGCCACATTATTGTATTTGTAGTGCAACACTCGAATACAGACAGCCTATCTTGTTACATTAAAAAATACACTAGTATTAATATTTAGGGAATAAGAGTGATGGACTAGATACTAATATGTAATTTATACTGGGAAAATTCTGCTCAAGACTTATTTAAGAGAATTTCCTTTGGAACAATTAAGATGAATTCCTGACTTTTTAATGAGCTTCAGATCCTGCCTGAAGGAACTTAAAACCAACCAGGCAATTCTTGAATTTCTTATGGCTTCATCTTCATTTTTGAAAATTCCTTGGAGCTCTGCCTGTCTTACTGAGTTACTGGCAATAATGTTAACCTGTTGAGTAGTTCCCCTTTAGACGGGCTTCACATTTTTTTTTCCCCATGATCTTTGTCTTATTCTGGACTGAGATACAAGTGTAAAAATGATGGGTTTACTGCTTTCTGCTTTCCATTTGACCTTGTGGAGTAGCCTTTTCTGTGACCGAGTAGTAAAGAGCATCGCTTCTTCAGCATGGCTGGGCTTGTTGTGGATCTTTATTTCCTGTCTTATTGGAGAGGATTTACAGTTCATAAACGGACTTTAATATAGAAGTTCCCTGGAGTTATAAGTATACAATGACATGACGATTTCCCAAAATGCAGCTTTACAAGGGTAGTTTTCTTCATAGGCTATTTATGTTGGTTTTGCTTCCGTTTTATTGCCTTCCAATTCTTTATTTTTCTCTTTTCTCCTTTTTCATTATCATGTGGTCAGATGCTTCCCCTTAGCTGGCCATAAATACTTATTTTAATACTTATTGCATTTATGGAATGAAGTTTCATGTTTCTTGTTCATAATTTTAAAAGCAAATGAAACATTTTTACTGTATTTCTCTGTTTATAAGGACTTAATGGAAATGCTTTTTATTCATGTGAGCCTAGATTCTTTTTGTTATGTTTGAACGAGGGATTGTTTTGTTGATTTGACTTGACTTTGTTCTCCTAGGTCAACAGCTTTAATGGAAAGTATATTTTAGATTGCTGTTATAAGTCTACTTAGAATAAGTTGGTTGCCAACAAAAGTTCAGTTCTAACCAAAGTGTGGGTGATTTGTGTTGGGCCTTGTGTTTAGAGGCCTCCTTAATGAAGTGAGTGTTGTGATATTTGCTGGTGTTTGTGGTGTCATTAGTTTTAGAAGAAAAGTTCTTGAAGCTTCTTGTAGTAACAATAATAACCTGATAGTCTGATGTTATTTCTTCTCAAAGAGATGTAGTTGTTGTGTCCTCTGTATTGTGACATTTTGTATTTTCTATTTCAGTTTCCCAGCGAGGTGGTCATTCAGAGCCTACACATCTGTTCTGTATTTTAACCCATGGATGAGAATATTCATTCAAGCCAAGAGAGTTAAAACTAAACATCTTTGCTATTGCCTCTACAGACCCAGGTAACTCATCTTTCTTCAGTTATCTTCACAGAGTTTTTATTTATAAAATTGATATGCTCCCCAAAGTTGTCAAAGTGAGGACATTGACTTTGATAGTAAGATTTTTACATTGTAAACAAAATTTAAATCACATCCGGGAAGGTATGCTAAAGAGTAATTGGATGTGAACAAATATTTGGCAGTAATAGAAACATACTGCAGTGAGCATGCTAAGTTAGATCATTACCCCGAGTAGAAATTTGTTTTTTACTTCAGTGAATTTTAGGTGCTTTGACAGTGATTAGTTCCACTAAATGATCACAGTTCACGTATATCTTCTGTTTACACAATACATTTGAACTATTAAACCATATATATATATACATGTTTATATTATACATATAGAATGAATATATTTATAAATATGTATCTGGTTGATTTATATTTTGTATGTTTTTTTACTTTAACATAAATGTTTTCAAGGTTTTGTTGTTGTTGTTTTGAGACAGAGTCTCTCTTGTCACCCAGGCTGGAGTGCAGTGGCACAATCTTGGTTCACTGCAACCTCTGCCTCCCTGGTTCATGTGATTCTCCTGTCTCAGCCTCCCCAGTAGCTGGGATTACAGGCGTGCACCACCACGCCTGGCTAATTTTTGTATTTTTAGTAGAGACGAGGTTTCACCATGTTGACCAGGCTGGTCTCAAACTCCTGACCTCAAGTGATCCACCTGCCTTGGCCTCCCAAAGTGCTGGGATTGCAGGCGTGAGCCACTGCACCTGGCCACCCACCAGGCCCGGCCTTTAAGTTTATATTTACATATTATAATATCCATTTTTTCCAACCATGCATGCCATCAGAATGGTCATTTTCTCGATGTGGTTTCTGGGTAGTCTTTCATTTACACACCAAACATTTATCAGATTTTTCTGTGAGTTTGAGATTAGAGGAAAAGAAGTTATTTGAAGAAGATACTTGCACATGCATGTTTATAGAACCACAATTCACAATGGCAAAATCATGGAACCAACCCAAATGCCCATCAGTCAACAGGTGGATAAAGACACTGTGGTATATATATACACACAATGGAATGCTACTCAGCAGTAAAAAGGAGTGAATTAACAGCATTTGCAATGACCTAGATGAGATTGGAGACTATTATTCTAAGTGAAGTAACTCAGGAATGGAAAATCAAATATCTTATGTTCTCACTGATATGTGGGAGCTAAGCTATGAGGACACAAAGGCATAAGAATGATACAATGGACTTTGGGGACTTGAGGGGGAAGAGTGGGAGATGGGCAAGGAATTAAAGACAACATATTGTGCAGTGTATACTGTTTGAGTGATGGATGCACCAGGATCTCACAGATTACCACTAAAGAACTTCCTCATGTAACCGAACACCACCTGTACCCCAATAACTTATGGAAAAATAGAAAAAAGATAAGATTAATTCTTGTTTTGAGGACCTTGATATCTATTGGGAGAAACATTTAATTTGTGTACACTGCCTATATATGTGCCTTTTTGCCTGAACTATTTCATTTGATTTCTGCAGTAACACTGTGTGTTAGGTTATCATCACCATTTTAGAGATAAGGAAATGTTAAAACTAGAAAAGAATTCAAACCTTCTGGCTCTAAATTCTTTACCAATCCAAATTCAATGTTTCTTCTCCTATACCACATTAACTCTTTATTATATGTCTACATTTGTCATCTTGTCTTATTTTCATGAAACTGCAGTTGCTGTCCTGAGTAGGGCCTTGCTATCACTCATAAAGATATTAATACTAAAAATTATAGATCTCTGCATCGTACTCCCTGACCATGCACCAATGGATTTCGCAAAAGCTTTACTTTTGATCTCTAATTATACTGCCCATCATCTTTTGAAAATAAAATATACCAATCCTGAGACTTTCCCTATAAATCAGTCCATTCATTTCCTAATAAATATCAAAGCAATGTTTCCTTTTCATCAGTCTCATTCTTCTGGGAAGCGCCAAGTGTCTCCTGGATCAATCAATATAGCCGATCTTTTCAAATTAAATTTCTCTCAGTGAGTTTGGGTAAAAAATAGTTTAAGTCCATGGAAAATGTGGATTTGTCTCTATTTTCTGAGGGAGTTTTAGTAAATTGAGTGTAATCTACCTAAATTACTTATATCCAGTGATGGCTGCTTCCCATTCGAGTATATTGCAACGGAAGGGACTCCCACCCAAGATGTGTACAAATTTGTCTCTGGAGGAGTCTAGATCATAGAATAAATTATTACTTTGGAAAAAATTTCTAGGTGATTTCTCAGGTCTCTTAAATATTTTATAAGTCTATAATTCTTGGAGTCTTAAAATATTGTTTATATAATAAAGACAAGTTATTATATGGTTGTGTTACTTGATTTTAGGCAACAAACATTCTTCATTAACATTGCTTAACCATAGACCCATAATGCTGAAAGGAGTCCAAATGAGTTGGGATGGGTGTTACCGTGCATTCATAGGAACCGCATGGTCCTTTTTAAGTTATTCAGGGACATTAACGCTATGTTCTCTTGTTGAATACTCTGCAACACTATGTTTCTGAAACAGAATTCGTTATTTAGGGATGCTTTCCATATGCTAACACCCCACCCACCCATCAGACTAGTAATTTTTGAACAGTGATTCTTTTGTACACCATGCATGTTATGTGTCCATTTTTGAATTTTTACAATGCTGAATTATTTAATCTTTTATTACAGTATGATAATTGGAAGCGAAATGTGGATTAGCCAAATCTGGATTTGAATTTAGGTTTTGTCATTTACTAGTTGTGGACCTTTGGCAATTACTTGAGTCTTACTCTTCTCCACTGTGAATTGGGAATTCCTCTGCCACTGAGGTTATTATGAGGGCTAAAATAAAACAGTGTTTTATGTTAAACATAAAAACAGCAAGGTTTCTGAAAAGTTTGTGAACCAATAGTAGTTGTTATTATACAAATGCGTAAGAGCAAGTGGATGGAATGACCACTATGTGCAAGGCTGTCTTGTAGGCATTGGACATTTGGCAAAAGCAAAAAGAGAAAATTCCTGGGCTGGGTGCAGTGGCTCACGCCTGTATCCCAGCACTCTAGGAGGCCGAGGCAGGCAGATCACCTGAGGTCAGGAGTTTGAGACCAGCCTGGCCAAGAAGGTGAAACCCCATCTCTACTAAAAATACAAAAACATAGCCAGGCGTGGTGGCATGCACCTGTAATCCCAGCTATTCCAGAGGCTGAGGCAGGAGAATCACTTGAACCCAGGAGGTGGAGGTTGCAGTGAACTGAGATCATGCCACTGCACTCCAGCCTGGGCGACTGAGTGAAACTCTGTCTCAGAAAAAAAAAAAAAAAGAAAAAAAGAGAAAATTCCTGCCCTCATGGAGCTTACATTCTAGTGGGGGAGGAAAAACAACATGTAAATTAAAATGGATGATAAAATATCAGGTAATTCTTTTTTTTAAATTTCAACTTTTAGATACAGGAGGTACATGTGCAGGTTTTTTACATGGGTATATTGTGTGATGCTGACGTTTGGGGTATGGATCCTGTCACCCAGCTAGTGAGCATGGTACCCAATAGGGATCATTTCTACCCATGCCCCCATCCCTGCCTCCCTCTCCCCCGTCTTGTATTCCCCAGTGTCTGTTGTTCTCATGTTTATGTCCATGTGTGCTCAGTGTTTAGCTCCCACTTATAAATGGGACTATGAGGTACTTGTTTTTCTGTTTCTGTGTTAATTTACTTAAGATGATGGTCTTCACTGCATTATGTCACTGCAAAGAACATGATTTTATTCTTTTTTATGGCTGTGTAGTATTCTATAGTGTATATGTACCACTTTTTAAAAAATCCAATCCACCATTGATGGGCACCTAGACCAATTCCATGTCTTTGCGATTGTGAATAATGTGTCAATAAACATATGAGTGTGTGTGTCTTTTGGGGCAAGTTAGTTCCTCTTAACAAAGGCCATTGCATAGGTCCACCTGAGTATTTTCATGACATAATGGCTGACTTCTATCAGAGTGAGCAATTCAAGAGAACAAAGTAGAACTTGCAACTTTTTAGAACCCATCTTTAAAAGTGACAGACCATCACTTTTGCCATGCCACAGGTCAGCCTAGATTTGACCAGTGTTGGGGTGTGGGGGCACCACACATAGGCATTAATACCAGGAGGAAAAAAAACACAGGAGATATCTTGGATGGTGGGTAGCACAGTGAGTTATGCAATAATTTTGTGGGAAGATGGTTCTAGAAGGAGGGGACAGTAAGTGCAAAGACAGGAATCAAAGGCTAGTCTATCTAGAACACAGAAAACAGATCGAAGTAGATTGGGCAGATCAGGTAAGGCCTGAAGCAACATGACAAGAAGTGGCTGTATTGAGAATGGAATGACTTGAGCAGAGGAGTGGCATTACTTGACCTATGTTTTTAAAAGATTATTCTAGCTGTTGAGTGGAGAATTGATTTCATGGGACAAGAAGAAAGGAGGGAAGTTGAGGTAGGATAGATACTATTACTGTATTCTAGGAGAGAAATGAGCTTGAACAAAGGTGGTAATAGTGGAAGGGATGAAAAGTGTCTGGATTACAGATATGTTGTGAAGGTAAAGCCAGCAAGACTTGCCAGTGGATTGGATATGGGGTGGAGAGAAAATGAGGAGTCCAGAAGGCCTTCTGAGTTTTTATCCTGACCAAAATCTTCGGAATGATAGGGGAGGTGCAAGTGTAGAGGTAGGAGGAATGGTGGCTGGAGTTCTCTTCATATCATAGTAGGCACACTAAATTTGGGAGGTCTATTCGACGTCCACATCTCTACCTATCAATATTATACGAACCAGAAAATTATTGATCCTGCCTAATTACATGTTGTAAAGAATAATTAAGGATTAGAATTATTTTTACAATATAACTAAACCAGGTAAACTCTAATAACTTAAATAATAATGATTGAATACTCCAATGCAGTTATGATTTACAACTGGGGGCTAATTTTTTCTGTGTTAATAAAAGTTCAGAACTGTAGTTTACTTGAAGTGTGTTTTTTTTTTCAACTTATATTTTAAAATACTATATTTGATTTTGGCCAGAGTATTTTGAACAGATGTTTTAAGTGTGAAAATTAAAGTCAATGAAAGTTTAAATTTCTGCAAGTTGTTCTGATCAAACCAGTCACCCAAAATGCTGTATTAAGTCATGCCCTATACTTCTGCAGCACAAAGCCTTGAAAGGTACTTAGTGTTTCTTCATATTTTTATTTCTCTTGATGGAGAAGGGTTCTATTTTCCTCATAAAAATAGTAAAATTAATAAAAATTTATACAATACAGAATTAGATATGGGAAAAAATCAAATAACCAAAAGCCCCTTTTACCAGTTGTGATTCATTCTGTGCTATAGCAATCTATAATGTTCCCCAAAGCAGAATCTCTGTTAGAAGTTTAATAAATATCTTTCCAGATTGTTTTCTATACATTATATATATGTACACATGCATGCATGCACACACAGGTTTTTTTAAACATAAAATTATGTACAACTTATTTTCTCTTACAGTTAAATCTTGGAGACTTTGTCATTGTTAACTATATTGCATAGCACTATGATTTATTTAAGTTTTCTTATTGATGTACATTTAGGGTTTACATAGCTTTGAGGATTCTCAAACCAAATATTATTCTAGAATTTTTCTCTCTATGATGATTTAAACCAATGTTTAAAAGCCCGGTTCCAGGAATTTTCTATAACAGGTGCACATACTTTCAACTGTATTCAGAGAACCTCAGGTTCTGTAGAAATTTTCTCACCTATGCTTTGTTCTCTTTGAGTTTATGGATATATATATGTATGTATATATTTTTTCCTTTATTGTTCTAGAGCATCTTTGCCATCACTAAAACAATGGACCTTGAAAACAGGTTTCTCAATCAGTAAAGCAGAAAATGTGCTTTTAGTAATTTAAAATGATACATGAATGTGTGTTTCTGAGCATCGCAGTTAGAGATAATTGTTTTGGGACTAGGAGAAGTAGTTTATCCAGTGTCGATTATAATCTGAGTAAGAGGGCTATGCATATTAACCAGAAACTTTGATAAGGGAACAACTTCATAAAATTTTTTAAAGAAAATTATCCTATTTTAGATGTCTAAGTGAACATTTGTGTGGGCGATTTTCTTATCGCTCTCATGAAGTTTCCTTAAAAAAACAACATTTCTAGTAGTGAAAGGCAAGGAAATTCACTTAGGTATAAAGTTTGCTAATTTACCAGCTGGATGCAACTCACTCGATGAATCTTTCTTAATAATTATGTATCTCTGGAGCATATAGTCTTACTAAAGAATATTGTCTTATGTATTTTAAAATGATAATCTGACTTATGTTCTTTTTTCTTTCTTTCCAGAAAGTATCTTTATGTCACATCTTCTTTTAAAGGAGCATTTAAAGATGAAGTTAAAAAGGCAGAAGAAGCAGTAAAGATTGGTATGCGATTACCTGTAGCCTACATCATTGTTGTTCAGTCATTCAGCAAATGTTAATTGTGCACTTATTCTGAGACATACATTGCTCTAGGCATTGTAGGAGCTACTACAATTAATTAAATGTAGTTTCTGTCTCTATGGAACTTCAAAACACATTCTTTCCATCTCTGAGTTTGTTTACTCATGATATTAATTATTATTATAAGTATGATCCTGAACACACTTCAAACTAGATTGATATTTGTTAGAAACCTTGTTTGTCTGTCTGGGCATGGTGGCTCACACCTATAATTCAAGCACTTTGGGAGGACAAGATGGGAGAATTACTTGAGGCCCAGAGTTCAAGACCAGCCTGGGCAACATAGCGAGACTGTGTCTCTATTTTAAAAAATAAAATAAACTAAGAAACCCTGCTTGTCATAGCACTGTGTTAGGTCATTTTAGATCCCTGCACTGCATCCGCTTTAAGAAGGATGTTCTCAAGGCAGGCGGATCACGAGGTCAGGAGATCGATACCATCCTGGCTAACACGGTGAAACCCTGTCTCTACTAAAAATACAAAAAATTAGCCGGGCGTGGTGGCGGGCGCCTGTAGTCCCAGCTACTCAGGAGGCTGAGGCAGGAGAATGGAGTGAACCTGGGAGGTGGAGTTTGCAGTGAGCTGAGGTCGCGCCACTGCACTCCAGCCTGGGTGATAGAGCGAGACTCTGTCTCAAAAAAAAAAAAGAAAAAAAGAAGGAGGTTCTACATATTCACTCCTCCTACTGCAGGAACAAAACTCTCTTCCCTAATATCTGGGAGTGAGTAGTAGCTCTATATCCATATTTTGTGGATTTTAAAGCATTTTCTGTCAGCTAAAAACTCATGACTTCTGAATTTATATTTGTATATTTATGTCCTATAAATTGTCATACCTAAATGAAACCCCAATAGAAGGAAAATTTAACATGTGTAAGTTATAAGAGGAACATAGGGTTTTCTCAGATCATGGTCTGTATGCCATTTTCATTGGTCATGCTACATGTATAGAAAATACTCACTTAAAATTGCTTGAAATAATTTTGCTGTGTTATAACTATTTGGCTTCTACTTCCAGCTGAATCCATATTGAAAGAAGCACAAATCAAAGTAAACCAGTGTGACAGAACCTCTTTATCTCCTGCCAAGGTACGACATGTAAAGAGAGTAGTCTTATTAAATGGCAAATTGTGTCATTTGCTTTTTCCTGTGCATAGTTGTCTCTTATCATCTACTTCCTAAACTTTTAAGCACAGATAAGCTCAGAAGATTAAGTTGATTTTAACTCAGGTAAACAGAATAGATGAGTTCAGAGAAAGGAGAGGAAACTCAGCAGGTGGGGGCAAGGCTGAGGCAGAGAGAAAAGATGAACAGAACATGGGGTGAATTTGAAATGGTGGGGAAGAGCATCACAACCCGTTTCTTTAAAATGGAAAGGAAAGTAACAGGAGAAAGGGAAAAAATAATGAAAAGCCAGCAGAAGAAAAAACTAGCCTATCGAGTCTCCTTGAAAATATCTATTCAAATTAGAGCTCCCTGTGGACCTAAATAAATGGGGAAAGCAAGGAAAGGTCTAACAAGCAATCCTTCTTTCTAGTGCTAGGAATTATATACTGTAATTATGAATATTAATAAGAATGCTTCCAGCTTACAAAGCTCTTTTATTATGAGTTGCTCCACACAGTTCATAAACATTCTTTGTAATTCTTAACAATATGCCCATGAGTAAGATAAGTTAAAAAGAACTATTATTAATTATAATGCATTGCAACTAAGAGAAAAAGAATATTGCTACAAGACATGTAAGTTTGCTAACTTTTACCAAAAATATGGTATGAAGCTTTAAATGATGGTGAATGATTAAGCAACATATTTATTTGCTTACATACAAAGGGATAAGTAGGAATATGGAGGTAAAATGCCTTACTTCACCTTCTCTTCATCCTCTTCTACAGACTGAATATATGAATCCTTTCAGTGATTTTGCCATTTGACTTTCCAGGACCAAGGCTGTGTCTGATAAAGACCTTTCATATCTAAGGTCCTGAGTAAGGGATGACATCAAAGAGTAGCTTGTGGTAATGCCCCAAAGTTAATTCTATCCATGGCTTGCCCCAAATTCTCTTAGTTTTTTCTTTTCATTTTTTTTAAATTAAGGGTAAACCTATCTTATTGTTATTGATCATTGATTTTTAATAGTTTAAGCTTTTTAAAATTTTGTTTTTAAGAAATCATTTCCCTTTGCTTTGTATGTTTGAGAGTCCAGAAAAAGACTAATGGGTCAGGACCTTGCTTCCTTTTTGCCTTCTGCTGTTTCTTCTCCCTGCCTCTGTTCTGTGCTCTGGGGGCACTGCCAGGCAGGGTGGGGAAGTCCTTGACCAATTTGTCCGGTTGTTCTGATGCACTCTGGTTTCTTTAAGGCAGAGAAGAGAGCAAAGTAGAATGACCTGAACTTTTGACGTCTTAAATTCTTCTGGGAAGATGAATTTTAAATGGAATACTTGCCAACCATTTTCCACTTTCTTTTACTTGAAATTCAGTGAAAATAGTGTTCATTCAGTGGTATACCATACATCAAGAGAGATACCCACCTTTCACCTCAGGTGAATGAAGCATGTTAAGAGGCTATTCTTATGCCTGAGAACAACAATAATGAATTATTCCTCTTCTGCTTGGTTAGAGGGAGCATACCAGATTTAGAGTAGTGAATGAGTTGGTATATCAAATCAAAAGTTTAATAAGAAAGGTAACTGGGCATGGGGTATCCTATAAAGGGAAAGTTTGAGAAATATTAGAGGTATCCAGAATTCGATATGAAGGAGATATTTTCTGTTGGCTACTAACAAAATTTCTCAATTATCTTTTTTTTTTTCCTGCAAAAACACTTCGTGGTCACATAATTGAGCATTTATTGTTCTCACAAACAAAAGTCAGAGCCTGGGTACACTAAATAACTCACCCAAGTTTTCATGTAGTTTTTGTCAAAGCCTTTGTGTCATTATAGAGAATAAACTTTCTTTCTCTAAAAGGCAGAGAGGATATCTGGATATGTACAAAAGAGAATAGTGGGTTAGGATTTGGTTTATCTTCTAAAGTATTGGACCTGAATAATTTATCAAGTATTGAGAATCTATGATGGTAGAATTGCATTAGGTAATGTGAGCTATTGTTACCCTTGAAACATTTGGATAATAGGATAATATCAACTTGCTTTTTGTTAATTCAGTGGCATTATGTTCTCTCCCAACCAATGCACTTCTCCAGGATGTATTACAGAGAGCTTTGGAAGATGTAGAAGCAAAGCAAAAGAATCTTAAAGAGAAACAAAGGTAAGACACAAGGTTTTCTGTTTGCAGGAATCCTCTGTACTCTGTTAAAACAAATTCTGGTTTCTAAGTAGGTAGATTTAGTGGTTATTGTGACAATTTTTTTCAGCTTGTGACATCTTATAATCTGAAACCTAATATAGTCAAGTTCCCACAACCAAGATAAGCAATGTAAAACATTGATAAAGTATATATTTGCACGTACACGTGTGTCTACATAATGTTAAAACTTCCAAAAAAAAGTGAAAAATTAGTTCAGCATTTAATTGGGCTAGATGAAAATATCTGGATGAGGAAGTGAACTGCCCAGAGGAACAGCTGATAACTCACTTTCCTTCTGTGTCATTTGCCATTTAAATTCTGGAGAGTTGGTTCCAGTTTCTTCCCTTTGTCTAGTAGCTTAAAATTTAAGATAGGAAATGATGTTTCACGTGAATGTATTCCTTATATATCGCTAAAAATGAAAATAGGAAGGATATGTTAACAAAACCAAATATTTACATTTGTAAGATGAACTTGCTCTCCAACTCAAATGCTGAAGAAGTTAAACTTAAAATAATCACTGCTGCCCACATAAGATCGGACTTTGAAAGCTGTGATACCTTTGTGAAACTATTTTTAAGGGAAATATGATTAGTTCTTAACATTATTTTTCGTGAACCATGCACTGACATTCAACCATAACTTTCCTCAAAACTTAAATTTTAAATGTAAATTTTGCATTTATCAAAATAAATAAATGTGAAATGTTACTTATGCATTTACTAGAAAAATGTAAATAAATGTCATAGAAATTGTAATTTAAAAACAAAGCCCTCTCTAAGGTCTTTAGAAATAAAAACCTTCTTGAAACAAGTTCACTGTATGAGATGGTTCATACAGTGAAATGTTTGAAAAGTGACCAATCAACACTTTATTAATAATAATGCCAGTTGCCATGAACTTGTTTTAATGGCAAAATGCTGGGTTTTTTTAATAGAAGAATATCAGTATATCCTTTAATATTGTAGAGTGACTATGTCGTATCCTGTAATACCCTATTTAGGTATCCCTTATACAGTCAGTACTTCTGTTGAATATTTGGGATCTCATTACTGAGTAGTGATTTTTGAGAAAAAGTTTGATTCCTATATATTTAACCTTAGATATACATGTGTTTAATAAATATATAGTATATTAACTCATGTCTTATGTTCTATATATATATATCATATCCACATGGAAGGATTGATAGAACTTTATCATTGTTCTTTAATGATAGATGCATTTAATTAGTCCAATAAGTATATTATGTCAATTATAATAGCACATGGTCATAAGCCTGAAAACAAAAGGCCAAGTTTGTGGAGAGAGGGGAGCTACAGGGTAAGTGCAGGAGAATTATTTTTGGTGTCATTCTTGATTGGGTAAAGAAAATAATGATTGTTATATACCTAATCTGTTCCAGGCTTATATTTAACATTATTTCTTTTAGTTCTTATGACATCACAAGTGGCTAGGTAGGTATTCCTCCCATTTTTCAAATGAGACAGAAAGTTTAAGAGGCACCATCCATGGTCACATGGTTATTACAAAGACAGGCTTGTATTTGAAACCAGATGTGCCTCTCACATCCAGGCGTTTTCATAGCTTCCAGCAGCCTCTGATATTACAGGTGTTTATATCATAACTCCTTACCATAGCTGTTTTTATCACATTTTGGTATTTCTCAATTTCTATTTTACACTTTTAATAGAAAACTCACACAAAACATAATATAGAAGGTCAGTCAGAAAAACAGGAGCTCATCTCCGTTGCCCTTGTAAACTTGCTTTATTATAATAACTTATTTACCTTGTATTTTGGAAAAGGTTAGAGAGGAAGCCAGAGAATATCTTTTGGCACATTCCAATCTATGTAGGATATCTGGAGACTTGAGAACATGCTGAAATTTAGAAATCACATCTACTGTTAGAAATACCTAAAATTTAAAATAGTCATCATTTTGTAAAAAATGCTGCAATGTACCTACACAACCCGTTAATATTTCAGAACTCTTTTAGCATTTTCTAGTTCTTGTAAATTTAAATTGGCAGATGTGTTTTTGAATCAGTAAATGCTTTTGTTTGACTGGCATGGTTACTGGCATCATGTTTATGCAGAATACTTGGCTATACAGAGACAACTGAGTGTGCCTACCAGGTTTTGCAAAATATTTGGATATATGCCTTTGACATTAACCTTCTAGTTTAATTATTAGCAGTTTCCTAAACTGTGTATGTTTGTTTAATAAACAACTTTTTAAACTTTCTAAATATAACTCTAGAGAATTAAAAACAGCAAGAACGCTCTCCCTGTTCTATGGAGTGAACGTAGAAAACCAAAGCCAAGCTGGAATGTTCATTTACAGTAATAACCGTTTGATCAAAATGCATGAAAAAGTGGGCTCACAGTTGAAACTGAAGTCCTTGTAAGTATGTTTTTGCTTTCAGAGATATAAGCAGAGAAAGGGATGTTACAGTAAGATTCTGTCTGTGGAGTGAGATGAGTGACTAATCACAATGGGAGCAAGTGTCATAGTCTCTGTTCACCCTTCCTGTCGAAGTGCAGGCATTAATCTGCCTCATTTATAGTATCAGTGAATCTGCATGCATGCTCTAAGGAAAAAGCACACTTTGGGAAATTTTTTTCAATGCATTTATTGAACAACTTGATGTGGGGCCATTCCTTGTGCCACCTCTTTGGCGTAAATTTTTAATGCTTTACCAATTTAAAAATAATACGAGCTTATTAAATACATTTTAGAAGAGAAGGAAAAGAAAAATCCATAGTCTTGTAAAGCAACCCTACATGTATGAGTTCATGCCAGTTAGCTTCATGATCATATGTTATTAAAACTCTCTAGCCTATTTGGATTTTAGAGTAATACATTCTTGTGCTTTCCCAATGGTCTGAAACTTCTCAAGCTGCTTTCATCAATGATGTAGAGTCCTGAAGAGACACACAGAAAAGGACAGGGTCAGACAAGGTAATCATGACCAATAGAATGGGTCAGGGAGCATTTACTATCTTGCTTCCTCACTCTCAAGGAATTAGCAATTCATTCACTGTTTATTTAACAAGCACCTATAGTGCAGCATTGTATGCCAGGCACTATACTAAGCTCTGCTGATAAATGCTCCTTTTGCTAAGGAATGTATAGTCCAGTGAAAAGGACAACCATATAAATGCATATTTTTTATATTGTATGAAAATAACAAGAATGATCTTATAAAACCTAGATTATGGCTGGGCTCGGTGGCTCACACCTGTAATCCCAGCACATTGGGAGCCCGAGGTGGGCGGATCACGAGGTCAGAAGATCAAGACCATCCTGGCTAGCACGGTGAAACCCCGTCTCTACTAGAAATACAGAAAATTAGCCAGGTGTGGTGGCGGGCACCTGTGGTCTCAGCTACTCGGGAGGCTGAGGCAGGAGAATGGCATGAACCCGGGAGGCAGAGCTTGCAGTGAGCCGAGATTGTGCCACTGCACTCCAGCCTGGGTGACAGAGCGAGACTCTGTCTCAAAAAATAAATAAATAAATAAAACCTAGATTAGTTGGATTTCTTGCTTAAATCCCAGTGCACTCAGAATAGAACTGCTTGCCATGGGCTTCCAGTTATCTGGCCTCTGATTGGCTGTGGGACCTCACCCCCTACTAATACCCTACCCTCTCTGCATTTCCTGTTTCTCAGACCTCCTAAGCTCACTTCTGCATTGAGACCTTGGGACATGCCATTTCCTTGGCCTTGAATCTTCTGTTCTCAGATTTTCTTACTGCTGGCCCTAACATGCCATTCAGCCATGAGCCTGAAGTATTCTCCACAGGAAGGTCTTCCTTTACTGTCTAATTAAAACTGGTCCATTTCCTTCCCCACCACCTGTCACTCTTCACATATCACAGCACCTGCATTATGTTCCTAACCCCACTTATCACCATCTGAAATGATCTTGTATATTTATCTGTTTATTAGCTTCATGCCTGCCACCCTTCTGTAAAAGAGAAACTTCAAAGCCAGGGGGAACCTGTATTTCTGGTTCTCACCATATTCTTAGTTCCTGGAACAGGGCTTGGTGCTGAGCTTGAATGAATGAATGAATGTTATGTTAGAGGTGAGCATCCAGTGCAAAAAGAGCATTTAGGAGGGGCAGTAAAGCAAACTGGAGAAGTCAATTTAGGCCTTCTAGAAGAATGAAGCCCAAATTTAGACTTAGAGAATGAATAGTGAAAGGAAAGCAAGGTGGAAGAGTGAAGTGGTAAGAAAACACGATAGGCAGGGACCCCAAATTGTGAGGCTTTGACACATGTGCCGTGCAAAAGGCAGTGGGGAGCCCTAAAGGCTTAGACAATTGTATGCTCTTTGCCAAAGCAGGTTATGTCACCAACCAGATTTACAGTGAGATCCTCATGGATAAGCCAACTCTGTGATTCCTTCATAGAATTCACTGAGCACCCCAAGGACCTCTGCAATGAAGAGGAGAAATCCAATCTGATAGATGAAATGCAGAGAAAGAAAGGGGTTCTCTGGCCACTGTCATTTAGAAGATTATACCCTTTATTGCAGTAAGGCACCATGGTTTTTAATGTCAAAAGGCCTTGCCTTCCCACCCACCCTCACTCTCCATGTAAGGCGATAGATTTGTAGAACGAGTCGTATTAACTCAGTAACATTGTGCTAAAGTGATTTTTTTATTATGGGACCAAACATGTTGGGATCACCACAGACTTATGATAACATAATTAGCTAACTTGTTAAACTTTGACATGGTCCAGATCAACAGAATGAATTTATTTTTGAAAAAAAAAATGATTTCAAATGACCAGAATATATTTGATTTTTTTCTTTAGCCAAATTTTCAAAATTTAAATATGCATATATTTTCTCAGACTTGGTGCAGGCGTGGTTGGAATTGTTAATATACCCTTGGAGGTCATGGAACCATCCCATAATAAACAGGAATTTCTCAATGTCCAAGAGTATAATCATCTACTAAAAGTCATGGGACAGTACTTGGTCCAGTACTGTAAGGACACCGGCATCAGTGAGTATTCAATAGTCATAGTAGGAGATACTTACAGAGGGATTACTTTCTGTGATTTCTTTAAGCTGACATGATTATCTGAATTCAGATTACCAGCAACTGAAAACTCTGACAGGGAGCTCCTGCTTTAAAAACAGGAGTGAGAAGGGAGCCCATTTCAGAATCTTTCCCAGACTATCGTGAAAAACAAAGCAGCAGATTAGAAATTGCAAGGGAATGGCAATCAGAGAACAGAGTAAGGTGGCAGCTGACCATGGAGGAAGGAAGCAGAAGATTGCTCCAAATAGACTGAGAAACCCTGCTCTGGGCACTGGGACTCCACTGTGTGAGAGCACATAGTCCCATGCAGACCTTAGTAGCTCTTATAATGTTGTTATGTCATACCATGGAGTAAAAACTACTGACCCTGGGTAATTGTAGATATGTTAAACTTTTTTTTTTTTTTTTTTTTTTTTTGAGATGGAGTCTTGTTCTGTTGCCCAGGCTGGAGTGCAGTGATGCAATCTCGGCTCACTGCAACCTCTATCTCCCTGGTTCAAGCAGTTCTCTGCCTCAGCCTCCCGAGTGGCTGGGATTACAGGCACCTGCCACCACGCCCGGCTAATTTTTGTATTTTTAGTAGAGACAGAGTTTTACCATCTTGGCCAGGCTGGTCTTGAACTCCTGACCTCGTGATCCACCCTCCTCGGCCTCCCAAAGTGCTGGGATTACAGGCCTGAGCCACCACGCCTGGGCAGATATGTTAGACTTTGTTTTGCATAGTTAAAAATTCTTGAGTATGTTAATTCCAGAAAGATTTCAATTAAAAATTTCTAAAATAAATACATCTGGAAACTTAAAAAGATAAACTTTAGTTATCTGAAAAATGTGATTTATTTAGATCACCTCACTCCTCAGAGACACCTGAACAATGAGATTATGTGCTGTGTATTAATTAAACTTCTTTTTGTTTTTCAACATATATTTTAGAATCAAGGTGTACATGTGCAAGGTTGTTACAGAGGTATATTTTGTGATGCTGAGGTTTGGGATATGACTAAACTTGTCACCCTGGTATTGAGCATAGTACCCAATAGGTAGTTTTTCAGCCCTTGTCTCCCTTCCTCTCCTCTTTTATATTCCTCAGTGTCTATTGTTTCCATCTTTATGTTCATGTTTACCCAGTGTTTAGCTCCCACTTATAAGTGAGAATATGTGGTATTTGGTTTTTTTTTTCTGCATTAGTTTGCTTAGGATAACGGCCTCTAGCTGCATCCATGTTGCTGCAAAGGACACAATTTCATTCTTTTTTATGGCTGTGTAGTATTCCATGGCATATGTGTGCCACATTTTCTTTATCCAGTCCACTGTTGTTGGACACCTGGGTTGATTCCGTGTCTTTGCTATTGGAAATAACACTGTAATGAACATACATGTGGGTGCATGTGTCCTTTCGGTAGAACAACTGAGTTTCCTTTGAGTATATACCCAGTAATAGGATTGCTGGGTTGAATGGTAGTTGAAATCTTAGTTTTTAAAGAAATCTCCAGACTGGTTTCCATAGTGGCGAGACAAATTTACATTCCCACCAACATTGTGTAAGTGTCCCTTTCTCTCCACAGCCTGACCAACATTTTTTTTTTTTTTTAATTTATAACAAAAGCCATTCTGACTGGTGTGAGATGGTATTTCATTGTGGTTTTGATTTGCATTTCTCTGGTGATTTGTGATGTGGACCATTTTTTTTCATGTTTGTTGGCTGCATGTATGTCTTCTTCTGAGAAGTATCTGTTTGTGTTCTTTGCTCACTTTTTAATGGGGTTATCTTTTGCTTGTTGATTTCTTTAAGTTCCTTATAGATTCTGGGTATTAGATCTTTGTCAGAGGAATAGTTTGTGAATATTTTCTCCCATTCTATAGGTCATCTGTAAATAAACTTACTTTTAAATTAGGCAGACATAGGGCTCCATTTATGTCAAGAAATAGGATATCATGTATTCAATGATTTGGGTGAAGTATATGTAATTCATGTACATTAAAAATATGTCTCTACCCTTGAGTCAACTTAAAATCTTCACTTGAAGTTGTAATTTTAGAATATTTTCTTTCCATTTGTATCCATCCTGCCGTACCTAAAACTTTCTCACCAGCAAAACGGAAAAGCGTAGGAACTCAGTGGGAAATTATGAAAGGGGGAATGAGGTTGAGGGGACAGATTTCCTGCCGAAGCTGAGTTTTCATGTCATGGTCTAAAACATACTCAGAGTGTGTTCTGTGCACTAATATTATCAACATCACCTGGAACTTGTTAGAAATGCAGAATCCCAGGCCCCACCTGAGACCCACTGAATTAAAATCTGCATTTTTACAAGATCTCCAGGTGATTTATATTCACAATCAAATTTGAGAAGCACTGCTCTGAAGAATATACCTATGTAATTTTTCCTGGGATAGGCATATCTTTTTTCACATGTATTTTTTTTTCAGAGACATGTATGAAGTTATGCTAAACATGAGAATCATTACATTGTTTGGCAGGGTTTGCTTAAAGCTGTAGAAAACGTGTAAGATATAAATATCAACATAAACATAGTGAGGTTTAACTCAAACATCTACTCTCTGGTCTTTAACTGCTAGTATGACATGGTACAAAAGGAAAACATTAAGCATTTGAAAATCATGAACCTCCCCATACTCCTCTTGTCTTCACTGTAATCCCTTCCTTGTCTTCATCCTTAGAAGAAAGAATTAAGTCTTCAGAAAGAGGTAGGCATTAGACTTAAAGGTCATAAAAATTATTTCCATCTAGGTCACACTTAGGAGAGTCATACTCAGTCCTCTTTGTGGGTGGAGCTCTCTCGAAGCCCCTTTGCTTGGTGTGTGGGTACCCTCCTAACAGTTGTACTCCCAACTACAGGGTATCATTTGCTAGCCCCCACTCCTTACCTAATTCCCTGTCCTTATCTAATTGTTTCTCACCTTCTACCTAATTGTTTCTATCTACCTGTTTCTTAACCTTTTCAACAGATATAATAGGGTTTGAAATAAATATATTTGTTTTTATTATTATTGTTTGATAACATATTGTTTTAACGATTCCATAGTTATCTATGAATTGATAGAGGGCTAGAGGATACTGTCACAAAAGATGTTCCTCTAGAAGGAAGGTAGAGAGTAGAGGAAGGATAGCAGGCATGTGTATTTGTTCATATATATTTCACTTCATCCTCAAACTTCATTATCAAACTAAATCAAGTAATCAAGGTCAGAATTGGTAGTTTTAGTAATTTGTAAGGAGATTGACCTTCAAGGTCTTTGCTCATTAACTCCCACAGGAATAACCAAAGTTATATAATTTTGACTATCTGAAAACCAGTATTACAGGGCACACAGTTTTAATGAAAAGTATTTAGGTAGATTTTTTTGCCTTGTAAATAAAAGATGCAGTCTTAATATTTGCTGAAAGTCTGATGTGTTTTTAGGGAAAATTGGGTCCTTGTAAAAATCGAATCAGCAAAAAGAGAAATGGAGAGGTAATGACTTTGTGTCATTTGTCAAATCTACATTTACTTTTGGCCCAGCTGATGCTAACAATCTCAGAAATATTTTCCTTGTCTCTAAGTCTGACCTCACCTCACTGTCTGCTACTATGTTTTCTGAAGCTTTATACATCCTTACAATAAAATAGAAATATTAATCATCAGCTTTGGGGAGTAGGGAGAGAAGGAGAAATAAAAAGTGGGGAGAAACAAATGAAATTTGGGTTTGAACAGGAGCAATTATGAAAAATTTATTATTAAACTTTTCCAAAATGGATCAGAATTGAGCTGATGTTTCCCAGAGGAATTCAAATCATAGTTCTTCAGTTGGCAAAGAGGGTAAAATTCATTTAGCCTAGTCACCTTTAATCCGCTCACTCTCACTGCCGTTTTAAGACTGAATGCAGGCCACCCGTGAAAGGAAAACTGCTCCCTCTTGAGGCAGCCCATGAATTTGCACAACACTATTAAAAAATACATAAATCTTCGTATTAAATCCAAATCCATATCTCATGGGTTCTTTCATTCAACTATGCTAGGCACAAGTGTTCTAGGACCAACAAATCAGACATGGTCTGTCTTCTCTGAGAACTTACAGTCTAGGGTGGTGCTATGGTCTGAATGTTTATGTCTCCCCTGCAAATTCATGTGTTGAAAATCTGACCCCCAGGATGATGGTATTAGCAACTGGGACTTTACGGGGGTGATGAGGTCATGAGAGCAGAGCCTTCGTGATTGGCATTAGTGTATTTATAAAGGAGGTCCAAGAGAGACCCCTCATCCCCTTCTCCATGTGATGTTCAAGAGAGACAGCCATCCAAGTGAGAGACAGCCATCTAAGAACCAGGAAGCAAGCCCTCACCAGACTCAGAATCTGGCCGTGCCTTGATCTCGGACTTCCCAGTCTCCAAAACTGTGAGAAATAAATGTGTTATTTATAAGCCACTTAGTCTATAGTATTTTGTTAAAAGCAACTGAATGGACTAAGACACAGGCTAACACGATTTGACAATTAGAAATAGGATTAGTGCCCAACAGAGAAGAATGAAAACTGCAGAAGCCAGTGGCCAGGAGCCCACAGTCTGTAGGCCAGGGAAGGCCTCCCTGAGGAAGTGATATTCCTAAAGGTTGGGGAGGGGTTAGCTGGGTCTCCTGAGTTCTTCCTGCTTGGGCCCCAGGAGGATAGGCCTAAAGCTTTTCCAAATGGCAGCCCCCCAGGTATTTGAAGACAAGATTATGTCTCTCTTCAGTCTTTGTTTAATCTTGACTAACACTTCCAAGTTCAAGAATAGTAATTATTCTTCATTTGACATGGTATTAAATATATTTACCGTCCTAGTATTGTATTTTAAAGTGTATCATCTAGAAACAAAATGTGCCAGATGAAACCTGAACAGCCTTGACTGAAATGGGATCCTCATCTTTCTTTTGAGTTGTTGGAATCTTATTGGTACACCTAATAATATGTGAACTCTCAGTAAACACATTATTGACCCTCAGTGTCCCCCTTACCATTAAAGTTTTTAACAAAAATATTAATATGTGTTCTGTAAAGCCATACCTCTCTTTTCTTATTCTTTCCAGTAAGTGGTTTTGAGCCCTAGTGTAGAATCATACATTTATCCCTAGTAAAGTTTATCGCCTTATTAAGCCTCATTCTTTCAGGTTGTAATTACCTTTTTTTGGAATCTAATGCTAACTTCTAACTAATGTGTTATATTCCCAGATTTACGTAAAGTCTGGCTAGTATTTTCTCTATGACTTCATGTAAACCCTGTTGCATAGGACAGGAAAATCAGACCCTGGCCTTCTATCAATGATCTCCACTGAGTAAAAGTGGGTACCTTGGGACATGTTTTCCTGATTATGCTATCACCTAACCCTTGTCAATTACCCAGTTTGTGCATAATTTTGAAAGTGAGAAATAAAATTTGTTACATGAATATTTTCTTTAAAACATAGACAATGCTGTAGTACCTGGATATAGCTAGTTGCTCACAACAGAATTTTGTTTTCCATATGATGCAATTTAGTCTCTAAGATCTCAGAAAGGGACTACCAGGAAAATGAATATAACAACTTTGCTAAGGATACACGTCGAGTGAGGAGGCAAATATTAAAAGGTGAGAATATGAGACAAGTTTATTTGAAGATGTAGTCTGAGAAACAGTTCATATCTTTTTAATTCAGTTTTTGAAGTTAAAGATTTTATGTATGTACCCGTTTTACTTAAAAATATTATCAATATTATATTTTATATTATTTTTAAATTTATTATGGTGTTATAGGCTGAATTGTATTCCTTTCAAATTCATAAGTTGAAGCCCTAGCTCCCAGTAGCTCAGGCTGTATTTGGAGATAGGGCCTTTAAGAAATAGTTAATTTAAAATGGAGTTGTTCGGGTGGGCCCTAATGCAGTCTGACTAGTGTCCTCATAAGAAGAGGAAATTCAGACACAAAGAGACATACCAGGGATAGGTGCACACAAAGAAAAAAACATGTGAGGACACAGGGAGAAGGTGACCATCTGTAAGCAAAGTAGGGAAGCCTCAGAAGAAACCAAGCCTGCCAATACCTTGATCTTGGGCTTCCAGCCTCCAGAATAGTGAGAAAATAAATAAACTTCTGTTGTTTAAGCCGCCCAATCTGTGGTATTTTTTCACGGCAGCCCTAGCAAACTAATACATATGGGAGATTTCAAAATTAGAATTAAAGAGAATATTATAATGAAACTCTATAAACCCATCAGCCAGCCTCAGTGATCAACTTGTAGGTGAACTGGTTTCATCTGTAGCCCAACTATTCCCCCACAACTGGATTATGAAGGCAGTCTCAGACCCTGTATAATTATATCCCTAAGTATTTTAGCATTCATTTCTAAAAGTAAGTACTGTTTAAAAACCACAGTACAAATATCATTACCTAAAAGTTATTACCTTCTTAATATAATAAAATATCCAGTCTGTTGTTCATATTTCTAATTATCTCCTGTCATAAACTGCAAGGTTCTTTCTCTATCGCTCTCTCACATTCTCTCCCTCTTCCACTCCCCTCCTCTCTGTTCTTCCTTAAGTTTATTTGTAAGAAAACCAGATTGGTTGTCTTATAGTTATCACACAGTCTAGATTTTGCTCACTGCATTACTAGGAGTAGTTCAACAGGTTCTTCCATTGTGTTCATTTTTATTTAAATTGGTAGACTAGCAGCTTGCCCATTCAGATGTGGCTTTTTTGTCAAGATGTTTCATAGGTGGTCGTGTGTTCTTCCATTGTGAGGCTGATTGTCTCTCTTTTAATGATATTAGCAGTTAATGATCAATGCTTAGATTCCTTAGGAGTTCAAAAAATTATATTCTCATTCTATTATGTTTTCTTCATCAGCTCTAATACTCCTATAAGGAAAAACTGTCTTTCATCTACTACTTGGTTACCCTTGTTGGTATTTTTACTGTTTAACAGAAGCAACTGAACTCTATACTGCTAAAAAATTGCTTTGGATAAAAGCTTGATGTGAAAAGAGTAAGAGACAATTAAAAGATTAAAATATGATGTAGACATTTTGCCTAATTGATTTACATGACATAAATATGTACTCTGTTTAAAATAATTACTTCATGTCAGCTCCCAGCAAATAAAAAGATGGTTCAGGAGTTCATCAAATTGACTGTTGGAAAAAAAAAACACATTCTTAGATTTAATTCATTTACATTGCTTTCAGCTGGTAATTGAAATTACTACCATTGACAGCACTTATGCTTCTTTTTCTTTCTGATTGTACCTGTATTATCATGATAATGACATTTTTTACATCTACAATGAAGTTTTTTGCTAAAATATCTCCGAGGATCTCACCCGTATTGCAAATAAAATACTAAAAAGTTTAGGACCCTTATTCTTTCTGGAATTCAATAAAATTTGATTCTTATAGTTTGATTTTTCCCTGCCATACCTAAAGGAAGACCTCAAAACTCTCCTCATCAGCCTGCTTAAGAAGAGTAAGTTATATTTAATGACTCTGAATTTAAAACTGCAATCAGAAACCTAATGTACAATATGAGGACTGTAGGTAATACAGTTGTACTGTGTATGGGAGTTTGTGGTTTGGTAAACGTTCACTTCCCTGTAATAAAGCAGCTCACAGTGCATCTTTGAAGTAACATGCTGAGATTCATCTTTTAAACGTGTACATGTAAACTCTTTGCATTATGGCTTTAAACACAATGGTAAGGAATGTCTTTGAAAATCATGTTTTAAACACTTGCTTATGAAGTTCACAGTTTGCTAAATGGTTCATTTCACTATAATAAAGCAGCTCACAATGCATCTTTGAAGAAAAAGAAAGTACTGTATGTGGGACTTAACTGAGTAGGTTTTAGCTGCTCTTGCTACAAAAACAAGAAAAATGGGTAGCTGTGTGAGATGGATATATTAATTTATTTCACTCTAGTAACCCTTTTACTATCTGTATGTATCCTATAACACATGTCGTATAATTTAAATACACGCAATAAAGTTTATTTTAAAATATTCCTCTAATCCATTAAAAATAAAATAATGTAGACAGAATTAAGCTTACATTGTATTAATAAAAATCAAATATGGGTCTTTAGGCTTTTAGGAGCATTAGTTTAGTCAGTAGGCTTCATGTATATCTTGAGTAAGGAGAGTTCTAGTAGAAAGGTAGTCTAACCCAGGTATTGGGGACACATACAGAGCTGACTAGGCTATTGCCCATGATAACACAGAATTCCTTAGGAATACACTTTAGATTTGATTTTTATGTCTAGTTTTGATTTCCACATTTTAGAGGGAAACTGGAATATATCCAAAGGAGAGCAGTGACAATGACTAAATAAAAATATAACCTAAAAAAAGAAGGTCAAAATTATTTCTTCTTGAAGAAAGAACCAGGAGAAACATAATTTTCCCCAGTGTTGTTTTTGAAGATTTGCCGTAATGAGGCCTGTAGCCCTCTCCCTTCTAGTCTCCATGCACAGCATCATGTGGTTCCCAACTGGGAGCCAAAATGCCCTAGGGGATCTCAGAGTATACCAGGGAGTCCATGAATTCCTAAGTCTACAAATAATTGTCTAAGATGGCGTTATGCCTCATACATCTATATGCTATAGATTTTTATATGTATAGAGATGTAGTTGTGGGTAGTAAAATATAAAATTACTCAAAGTGTTATTAAATTCATAATTTGTTTATTTTTTGTCATCATATATTTTCTTAGGTTGAGGGTGGGGGTTCTAAAAGTTTCTTGCAGCATACGGAGGTCCTCACACTTAAGAAGGTGGGTAACCAGTGATACGGAACTAGAGAAAATGATGTTACATGGCCATGTCAAATGAGGAAGTTGACATTTGGAGTGAATTGGGCCAGCTGCAGACTACTGGAGTTTTGCAGGGGAGCGTACTGTGCTTACAGTAGAGTGGAGAAGTGAAAATGTTCTGACAGCAGCTGCCACATAACTTTTGCCACTGACTGGACTCATAACATGAGACTAGCACAACCGCATGCCACCATACCCAGGAGCCAAGAGAAAGGGAAGAAGGACTGTAGCATCTTCACCACCACTGAATATATCTTGCCTTGCTTTTTTTCACTTCAAGTAGACCACCTTGGGAAGTGAAAAACAAACAGGGATAGCAAATAGGCCTCAATTACCCTTGCACCACACACTAAATCATCATGGCAATTCTTCCTGATAAACGGCAGTTGGCCTCATGGTTCTTCTCAAGAATGTACCAGGCATCATTACGAACTGATTGGAGTTGACATTATCAATTGAAACCAGTTTGCCATCCCTAATCCAGAGCTTTCATTAAGAACAAAGATGATAAGTGATCCCACCTTGGACCAGATTAGGAAGGGTCTGATGCCTGGCTGTTACATTAGCTTTAAATGAGAGGGGTAATGACAAACAGGACAGTATTCAACAGAGGAGGAAGAGTGATTTAACTGTTCCCTGAGAAAAGGTATGAAATGTCGATCTCAGGAGATCTTTAGAATATAATCATCTATTTAGATGCAGAACCACCTGAAAGCGGGAACGGATTTAACGTTCTCCAGGTATACCATTTTTCTGGTGCTTTGAGTTTATAAACTGTTTCAGGCCTCCTTATTTTGATGGAGACCATCAAAGCTTTGCTGTGGTAGTTTACTATTGAATTTGATTGAGTCTCTCCTAGGCTGATTCCCTGAATGTCATTGTATGTTCTATGAACAGATACAAAACTGACATCTAAGAGGATGTTGTATTTCTTTTTTTTTTTTTTTTTTTTGAGACAGAGTCTCACTCTGTTGCCTAGGCTGGAGTGCAGTGGCATGATCTCGGCTCACTGCAACCTCCACCTCCTGGGTTCAAGCAATTCTCCTGCCTCAGCCTCCCAAGTAGCTGGGATTACAGATGCCCGCCACTACACCTGGCTAATTTTTTGTGTTTTAGTAGAGATGGAGTTTCACCATGTTGGTCAGGCTGGTCTTGAACTCCTGACCTTGAATGATCCGCTCACCTCAGCTTCCCAAAGTGCTGGGATTACAGGCATGAGCCACCGTGCCCCACACATTTCTCTTATTTTTAAGAGGCAAAATATGTGTCAGCTGCTCTTGTAGTTACTGGTTTTTGGCAAATTTTCAGTAAATTATTGCAGTATTTCCTTTTTTTTTTTTTTGAGGTGGAGTCTCGCTCTGTTGCCCAGGCTGGAGTGCAGTGGCACGATCTCGGCTCACTGCAAGCTCTGCCTCCTGGGTTCACGCCATTCTCTTGCCTCAACCTCCCAAGTAGCTGGGACTACAGGTGCCCGCCACCATGCCTGGCTAATTTTTTTAATTTTTAGTAGAGATGGGGTTTCACTGTGTTAGCCAGGATGGTCTGGATCTCCTGACCTCGCGATCTGCCCGCCTCAGCCTCCCAAAGTGCTGGGATTACAAGTATTTCCCTTTTTTTGTTTCCCGGGTGCTTGGTTTAAAGAGGCTCCTGAACAATTCATTAGATTAATTTAAATATTAGGAATCTACTGAATAAAGTATTCCATACATAGCTGGCAGTAAATTAACCTTTCAGTTTTTTTCTCACAGATACTTCTTCTAGAAATTGAGAATTTAATTCTGTGTGCATTAATCCCAGATTATCCTATTAATTTAATGAACTTATTGGTTCTTCATACAAAAGTCTTAAGATATGTACTCTTTTATAATTTTGAAAATTAGCTGTGTGCTTTCAGCCATCTACTCTTTGTAGTAGTAAACTGAATTTTTTAATCAACCTATCCTGAGGATGTTAAAATAATTTATAATTTTGGAGTTAATGAATTTGGGGTTATCTGCATGGCTCTTTTTATAGGTGGATAGAAATATTTTGGTTAATGTTTTTTGGAAGAGACATTATTCCACTTTCATTTTATTTCAGACAACATATTAATGAGGCATTTTGTCAAGAATAGCAGCAACGTTGGTTGAGGGCTTGTTAGGTGCAGGATGCCGACCTACAAGTTGAAGACATGCAGAATTATAAAGCACACTTCCTCCTTTGGAAAAGTGCAGTGCTCATGGAGAAGTAACTTTTAAAGAGGAAAAATACGTGACAACAGCAAACTTAAATTTCTGCAGGGCTCTTTTGTGTTTTTTTTCTTTTTTTTTCATTATGATGAAATACATATAACATGAAATTTACCATCTTAACCACTTTTAAGTGTACAGTTGAGTAACGTTAAGGACACTTAAATGCTGTACAACTGTCACCACCATCCATCTCTAAAACTCTTTTCATCTTGCACAACTAAAATGCTATACCCATGAAACAATAGCTCCCAATTCCCTGCTTTTCCATCCTCTGACAACCACCATTCTACTTTCTGTCTCTATGATTTTGACTACTCTAAGTACCTCATGTAAGTGGAACAATACAGTATTTATCCTTTTGTGACTGGCTTATTTCACTTAGCATAATGTCCTCAATGTTCATCCATGTTATAGCATATGTCAAATTCCCTTCATTTTTAAGGCTGAATAATATTCTGTTATACACACACACACCCCACACATTTTGCTTATCCATTCATCTGTGGATAGACACTTGAGTTGCTTCCATGTTTTAGCTATTGTGAATAATGTTACTATGAAGATGGGTATACACATTTCTCTTCAAGGCCCTGTGTTTTTTAAAAGCAATTTTCAAGTACATAACATATTGTTATTAATTATAGTCACAATGATGTACAATAGATCTTCTGAACTTATTTATCCTGCCTAACTAAAATTGTGTATCCTTTTACCAACATCTCCCCAACCCCCTCCCCCAGCCTCTGGTAACCATCATTCTACTCTGTGCTTCTATGAGTTTGACTTTTTAAGATTTAACATATAAATGAAATATACAGTATTTGTCTTTCAGTGCCTGGCTTATTTCACTTAACGTAATGTTCACCAGGTTCATTCATGGCTTTGCAAATGACATTTCCTTCTTTTAAAAGGCTAAATAGTATTCCATTGTATAGGTACCACATGTTCTGAAACCCTCTATCTATTGATGGACATGTAGATTGATCCCATATCTTAGCTATTTATAAATAGTGCTGCAATGAATATGGGTGTGCAGGTATCTCTTTAACATACTGATTTCATTTCCTTTGGATAAATATACAGAAGAGGACATGCTGGATCATACAGTAGTTCTATTTTTAATTTTTGAAGGAAACTCCATATTATTTTTCATAATGGCTACACTAATTCATATTCTTGCCACCAGTGTTAGGGTTTGTTTCTATCCGCATCCTTGCCAACACTTACCTTTCATGTCTTTGGTAATAGTCATTCTAACAGGTATGAGGTGATATCTCCCTGTGGTTTTAATTTGTATTTCCCGGGTGCTTAGTCAAATGGAGCATTTAAAAAATATATATGTGTTGGCCACTTATATGTCTTCTTTTGAAAATTGAGACCCTGCTTTAAGTTCTTTTGTGTATATACCCAGCAGTGGAATTGCCAGATCACATGGTAATACTATTTTTAATTTTTTGAGGAACTACCATATTCTTTTCCACAGTGGCCACACCATTTTACTTCCCACCGACTGGGTTCTTTCCCACAAAATAATCCTAATCCTAATGAGTAGGATTCTAATGAGTATAAAGTGGTATCTCATTGCAGTTTATTTGAATAGTCTCTCCCTTTCTTTCTCTCATTTCTTCTAGGGTTTCCATAAGGTGTATAATGGCTTACTTGATGATGTCTAGTTCTTAGGCTCTGTTCACTTTTATTCAATTTTTTTTTTTTTTTTGAGATGGAGTCTCACTCTGTTGCCCAGGCTGGAGTGTAGTGGCACAGTCTCAGCTCACTGCAACCTCTACCTCCTGGGTTCAAGCAATTCTCATGCTTTGAGATAGAGTCTTACTCTGTCACCAGGCTGGAGTGCAATGGCACGATCTCAGCTCATTGCAACCTCTGCCTTCTGGTTCAAGTAGTTCTCCTGCCTCAGCCTCCTGAGTTGCTGGGATTACAGGTATGCGCCACCACACCCAGCTAACTTTTGTATTTTTAGTAGAGACGTGGTTTCACCATGTTAGCCAGGATGGTCTTGATCTCTTGACCTCATGATCCGCCCTCCTTGGCCTCCGAAAGTGCTGGGATTACAGGCTTGAGCCATGGCGACCGGCCTAATTTTTTTGCATTTTTAGTAGAGACGGGGTTTACCATGTTGGCCAGGCTGGTTTTGAACTCCTGACCTCAGGTGATCCGCCCACCTTGGCCTCCCAAAGTGCTAGAATTACAGGTGTGAGCCACTGTGCCTGGCCACTTTTATTCAATATTTTTTTGTTGTTGTTCATTAGACTTAGTTTTCATTATTCTGTATTAAAGTTCACTTCTGTGTTCAGATTTTCTCTTCTGCTTTCTCTTTTTTTTTCTTTTTTTTTGAGATGGAGTCTTTGTCTGTCGCCCAGGCTGGAGTGCAGTGGCATGATCTCGGCTCACTGCAAGCTCTGCCTCCCAGATTCACGCCATTTTCCTGCTTCAGCCTCCTGAGTAGCTGGGACTACAGGCACCCACCACCACGCCTGGCTATTTTTTTGTATTTTTAGTAGAGACGGGGTTTCACCATGTTGGCCAGGATGGTCTTGATCTCTTGACCTTGTGATCCACCCACCTTGGCCTCCCAAAGTGCTGGGATTACAGGCGTGAGCCACCACACCTGGTGGCTCTTCTCTTCTGCTTTCTCAAATCTGACTCTGTATCCCTCTAGTGATTTTTAAATTTCAGTTATAGTATTTTTTCAGCTCCATAATTTCTTTTTATTTTCTTTTTAAGTTCTATATTTCTTTATGATATTTACATTTTGTTCATACATCATTTTCTTGACTTTTTCACATTTCTTTCTTTCTTTCTTTTTTTTTTTTCTGAGACAGAGTTTTACTCTGTCAGCCAGTCTGGAGTGCAGTGGCACAATCTGTGCTCACTGCAACCTCTGCCTCCCAGTTTCAAGAGATTCTCATGCCTCAGCCAGCCAGGTAGTTGGGATTACAGGTGTGTGCAACCACACCTGGCTAATTTTTGTATTTTTAGTAGAGACGGGGTTTCACCATGTTGATCAGGCTGATCTCAAACTCCTGACCCCAGGTAATCCACCTGCCTCAGCTTCCCACAGTGCTGGGATTACAGGCATGAGCCACTGTGCCTGGCCTTCTTTTTTCTTCCTTCCTTCCTTCCTTCCTTCCTTCCTTCCTTCCTTCCTTCCTTCCTTTCTTTCTTTCTTCTTTCAGTTCTTTGAGTGTCTTTGAGACAGTCATTTTAAGGTCTTTGTCTAGTAGATCTGCCATCAGGTGTTTTTCAGGCACAATTTCTGTTGGTTCATTCTTTTGCTTGGAATGTGCCATACTTTCCTGTTTCTATGTATGACTTGTGATTTTTTTTTTGCCGAAAACTGGACATTTGAATCTAACAGTGTTGTATTTCCGGAAATCAGAGTCTCTTCCTTCTCTAAGACTTACTGTTTTTTTTTGTTGTTGTTGTTTAAATTGTTGTAGGCTCTCTCTGTGCAGATCACCCCGAGCTATACACTTAAGGTTTTCTTGGGTTTTTCTGAGCCTGAGCCTGTGCCTTTGCCTGGACACGTGCAGTGACTTCTTAATTTCCTCTCTACATGTAGCAGCTTTTGGATGCACTAGTCTTCAATGTCTGGTTTCCATAAGGTGAAAAGGAGATAAAGGAAAGGAGGTAAAAAAAGACACCAGTCCCTTAAATCTCCTGGAATTCACTCCAGCTAGAAGGGGAGGGACTTGCAACCATGAGGGAGAGGCATAACAAAAATGGCCTTCACCTCTTCATCTATACTTCTGTGATCATAGCCAGTAATCAGTGATCAGAGCAGGAGTCCCCATTATTTGGAGGACAGGGTCTTTTTTTCTCCCCACCCTAATTTCAGCAAGCTGTGTGAAAGATCTTCCAGGAACATGGAGTGTAGGATGGGTAGCTACTACTGGCTGAGAGCTGAAATGACGGAAATTAACTGCAATTTAATATCCATCCCTTCCCCTGAAAGTTGTAAGCCTTCAGTAGACTCCAGAGTTCCCAAATAGTTACATGAGATTCTGCCAGTGCAGTTTTTGTCTAGGTGGTGAAACAGACTTCTGATGCTTCCTGCTCTATCTTCTTCCCAGAATCCTCCAAGTTTTATAGTTTTTAGTGTGCCTTCACATTTATTCTTTGTGATAAATTTGCAAGGCAGGTTACTGCAGTCACTCACTTGATAGATGAGAAAGTTTAGTGGCTTGCCCACAACTATACAACTAATATGTAACAGAGCCAGCACTCAAATCCATGTTTCTTTTAATCTACAGCACCCTCTGCTTTGATATAGTAAATACTAAATAGTTAATGTAGAAATCAGAGAAGCAGGCGGGGCATGGTGGCTCACGCCTGTAATCCTAGCACTTTGGGAGGCTGAGGCAGGTGGATCACTTCAGGTCAGGAGTTCAAGACCAACCTGGCCAACATGGTGAAGTCCATCTCTACTAAAAATACAAAAATTAGCCAGGCACTATGGTGCACACCTGTAATCCCAGCTATTCAGGAGGCTGAGTCATGAGAATTGCTTGAACCCAGGAGGCAGAGGTTGCAGTGAGCCAAGATCACACCACTGCACTTCAGCCTGCATGAAGGAGTGAGACTCTGTCTTAACCGAAAAAGAGCCTGTATAGCCAAGACAATCCTAAGCAAAAAGAACAAAGCTGGAGGCATCGCACTACCTGACTTCAAACTATACTACAAGGCTACAGTAACCAAAACAGCATGGTACTGGTACCAAAACAGGTATATAGACCAATGGAACAGAACAGAGTCCTCAGAAATAACACCACACATCTGCAACCATCTGGTCTTTGACAAACCTGACAAAAACAAGAAATGGGGAAAGGATTCCCTATTTAATAAATAGTGCTGGGAAAACTGGCTAGCCATATGAAGAAAGCCGAAACTGGATCCCTTCCTTACACCTTTACAAAAATTAACTCAAGATGGATTAAAGACTTAAATGTAAGACCTAAAACCATAAAAACCCTAGAAGAAAACCTAGGCAATACCATTCAGGACATAGGCATGGACAAAGGCTTCATGACTAAAACACAAAAAGCAATGGCAACAAAAGCCAAAATAGACAAATGGGATCTAATTAAACTGAAGAGCTTCAGCACAGCAAAAGAAACTACCATCAGAGTGAACAGGCAACCTGCAGAATGGGAGAAAATGTTTGCAATCTACCCATCTGGCAAAGGACTAATATCAGAATCTACAAAGAATTTAAACAAATTTACAAAAAAAAAAAACACCCATCAACAAGTGGGCAAAGGATATGAACAGATATTTCTCAAAAGAAGACATTTATGCAGCCAACAGACACATGAAAAAATGCTCATCGTCACTGCTCATCAGAGAAATGCAAATCAGAACCACAGTGAGATACCATCTCACGCCAGTTATAATGGTGATCATTAAAAAGTCATGAAACAACACACACTGGAGAGGATGTGGAGAAATAGGAATGCTTTTACACTGTTGGTGGGAGTGTAAATTAGTTCAACCATTGTGGAAGACAGTGTGGCAATTCCTCAAGGATCTAGGGCTAGAAATACCATTTGACCCAGCAATCCCATTACTGGGTATATACCCAAAGGATTAGAAATCATGCTGCTATAAAGACACATGCACACGTATGTTTATTGAGGAGCTATTCACAATAGCAAAGACTTGGAACCAACCCAAATGTCTATCAATGATAGACTAGATAAAGAAAATGTGGCGCATATACACCATGGAATACTATGCTGCCATAAAAAAGGATGAGTTCATGTCCTTTGCAGGGACATGGATGAAGCCAGAAACTATCATTCCGAGCAAACTATAACAAGGACAGAAAACCAAACACCTCATGTTCTCACTCATAGGTGGGAATTGAACAATGAGAACACTTGGACACAGGGAGGGGAACATCACACACCATGGCCTGTCAGGGGGTGGGGGAGCTGGGAGAGAGACAGCATTAGGAGAAATACCTAATGTAAATGACGAGTTGATGGGTGCAGCAAACCAACATGGCACATGTATGCCTACGTAACAAACCTGCACGTTGTGCACATGTACCCTAGAACTTAAAGTATAATTAAAAACACACACACACACAGAAAGAAATCAGAGAAGCAAAACCTCATCAACCCTTCTAGATACCAGGGAGTAGTACATCAGAATCTGGTGTAGAGAGAAGAAGAGTATGAGATGAACCAAGACAGTTCTACTGTTAACAAGTCCATGTGACGCTACCCTCAAAGGCTAAGGAAGCTGAGAGGCCGAAGAAAGAGGCTGACAAATCCAGTTTCTTAGAAAGAAACATTTAATAGGGTCTTAGGAACAAAAGCTATGTCTTAGGCTGTGGTGAGATAAGAATGGTGGATCCCTGTGCCATTAACCCCCAGACCCAGGACTTAAAAACCATAGGGAAAGAATGTGTAGGACAATTGAAGTCAACCCCTCAGTGAATTGTAAGAATGCAATGTGAATCTACCTAATTCCAGGTTTTATGGTCAAGGGTTGTTTTGACCTAAGGGAAGGATTTACAGTAACAGTAGATAAAGTAGAAATTTTAGAGGCATTTCCAGAACGGGTTAATCATAAGTCAACACGGCAGATTAGTATTTAAGATGGAATTGCTTGATTCTCCACAAAAACCAAATACTGGGCCAAGAGAAGAAACTGAAAGTCTGAATTAAAAGCCCCAAAAGCCAAATCCAAAGGAAAATTTGGAGCAAGAGCAGCTGGGGATTTTGTAAAGAGACAAGAGGGCAGACCTGGGAATTTGTGAGGTCTGCTTAGCCCAGCCCAACTGTGAAGACCCTTTTGAAAGCTGAGTTCTTTCTCTGCTGATCTCTAAGCCCCATAGCACCCTGAGCCAAAATTTTAACAGGAATAATAAGGTGTTAGGTCATTTATTTGCATTTTTCATGGATTACATAGCCGTATGTTAAGGTTGTTGTAAGGCTGGTACCATGGTTAGTGGTTATCATATTGGACAAAACAGTCAAACATGGATTCTTTTTTTTTTCTTTAAATTTTATATGCACATGTACAGATATTCAAAGTGCTAAGAAAAATAAAAAGTGAAAAGTAAAAGTATTTTCCCTTGCCTTCCTCTCCACCTCTCTTTCTGCTCTAAAGATATCCACTATTAAAACTTTCTTTTGTATCCATTCAGGAAAATGTGCATCCCAATTTTATATGGACAGGCTTTTCATACATTACATAAAATGATTACACTAGGGATACTCTTTGATATATATATATTTTTAAAAAATTAAAACTATAACTTGGAGATCTTGATGCAACACTACATTTAGCTCTACTTCCTCCGTTTTAAAGGTTTCCCACTGTTCCATTTTTGGGGAACAGAATTTGTCAGTTCTTTATTCATATGCTTTTACATTATCTCCAACTTTTTACTAGTCGAGCAATGCTATAATATACATGGCAACTTATGTATGTGTGTAAGGATAATTCCTAACAGTATATTGCTGGATCAAAGAATAAGAACAAAACGACTCTCTAACAGTCCTCCTTGATGAGTGGTGTTTCCAAGCAAGGAGGAAATACACAATTTGGGGATAGGATAGTGCATAAACAATAAAGACTGGAGAGAAAAGGAACCAGAGATAAAATAAAGATAAAAAACCCCACCTCTGTCTGTGAGATAAGAAAGATAAATATTTATATCAATAATTTTAAGAGTGCCCTTTAAAGTTTAATCAGTACAGTGTTTCCTGGGAATGCTTAAGAACAATGCTTTAAATGTCAATATGTTTTATTGCATAAACACATAACTTTTAAAATACATGCTATTGTCTTTATTTTTATTATAAAGATGTTGCAGATTTACTGCATATAATTTGGAAAATGTAAAAAGACTAAAGCAGAAAATAGTTTTCACTCATCATATCACTATTCAGAGACAACCAATATTGATATTTTAATCTCTTATTTCTGTATATGTATTAATACTTACACAGTTGAGATCATATTGTATATACAAACTTCCCTTTGCCAATTGTTTTGATTTTAATGATTTTTTTCATTGTTCTTTGCCTGCTTTTTTTTTTTTTAAAGATAATAGAAATTTAACATTGTTTTGCAATGAATTTGGATACCAGAATGACATCGACGTGGAGAAACCTTTAAATTCTATTCAATATCAAAGAAGACAAGCCATGGGTATCCCATTCATCATACAATGTGGTGAGTGTTGAAGTCCATTCTAATTACCAAATATGAAGGGTTCTTAAATATGCAAGTCATTGTGTTAAGAAATGAGGGATGAGGGAGACAAAGGTAAGACATCTTGCTTTCCAGGAGTTTACAGTCTAGAAGAAAGTTATAAGTGTGAAAATAATTGTAATACAGGGAAAAATAAGGTAAGTGATATAATAGAGACAAATAATTATTTGAGGGTTCAAAGAAAAGGATGGGGGAGTAGAGGCAAGATTCTATGATGGAGTAGCATTTGTGATAGTCTTTAAAATAGTTTCAGGCCAGGCATGGTGGCTCATGCCTATAATCCTAGCACTTTGGGAGGCTGAGATGGGTAGATTGCTTGAGCTCAGGAGTTCGATACCAGCCTATGCAACATGGCAAAACCCCACCCCTACAAAGAATACAAAAATTAGCCAGGCATGGTAGTGCACACCTGTGGTCGCAGCTACTTGAGAGGCTGAAGTGGGAGGATTGCTTGAGCCTGGGAGGTTGAGGCTGTGGTGAGCTGTGATTGTGCCTCTGCACTCCACCCTGGGCAACACGGTGAGTCCCTGTCTCAAAAAAATTAATTAATTAATTAAAATAGAATTTTGATAGGCAGAGATGAAGAGTAGAGAAATGTGAGTTAATATCAGGTGTACACTTCAGCTAAAATGTTTGTGAAAGAGTAATAGAAAGAGCCATCTTTCTATTTTTAATATGTAACACTATTTAATACATAATAGGAATTTAGTGACTGACAACTGAATCACTGAACAATGAATAAATAATAAGACAAAAGTATTAGGTTGGGTAAAGATGTTAGAGATTCTTGAATGTCAGGATAAGGTTTTACTTTGATAAGCAAGCAGGAGGTATTGGAATTTTTTCCATAGGAGGATAATTACATTCAGCACTTACTGATATGTTTTCTAGCCACTACACAAAGGGGCAGGGAGTTAAAGACAGTCTCTAATATCTGTAACTAACAGCTCAGTAGAGAAAAACAGACGAGCAAACAAAAAAGCAGCCTATAGTGTGTAAAACTCTGTAGAAGTATTTATACAGCTCTCGGGGAGCACCTCCCCAGCCTTTTGCCTAGGAGTATTCCAAGGAAGACTTGACTGGTCAGAGGTAACTTGTAGTTAAAGTTGTTCTGGCAGCTCAGTGAAGGATGACTTGGTGAAGGGCTAGAACAGGACACTTTTGTTGTAATCTAGGATCCAGGTGACGAATTATAAATGTCTGAATGAAGGTGTGGCAGTGAGAGTTAAAAGAATCATACATGACAGTTACTTAGAAGGTATAATTGAGGAAATTGATGACAGTATGTGACAGCCTGTCACATGCTAATAATAATGGATAACAGTTACTGTGATTTTGATTTGTACCAGGTACTGTTAGAATCCAATCTCCAGTACCCAAGAGCTATACGAAATTGGGCAAATTGTTTAACTTCTTTAAGTCTCAGTTTCTCCTTTTATGAAATGAGATTAGTACTTGTAGCTACATTATAGAGTTTTAAGAATAATGTGAATTAATAAAGTTTACTAAGTGCTAAGGATAGTGTCTAGCAGTGTTGGTTTTTATGATGATGATGAGGAGGAGGATGTCATTTCATTCTCAGTAACTTTTACATAAGTACTAATATAATATTAATCTTTTAATAGATAATGATACTGAAATATAAGAAGTTAAATAATTTGTCCAAGATCATAGAGGTGGTAAGAGGTGGAGCTGTTCAAGTTCTTAACCTTTGTGTGTACTGACTCTCTCTGCCTTAGATGAAAGGGACAAATGTTAACCTACGAGCCGTTAGCAGTGTGTCTGGAGGGAATTCAGGATTAAATCTAAGTGTAGCCTGGAGAGGGAAGTGTGCCTTCGTCCTAAAGGCAAGGAAGGACTGTTTTGGAAAGTGGGTGAAGAAATCAGAAACTATAGACTGGAGAGGGGAATAAGAACAGAAGAAAGTACAGAAGAAAATGTGTATATGGTTCAAAAAACTAACTTCCCTTCCTTCCTTCCTTCCTTCCTTCCTTCCTTCCTTCCTTCCTTCCTTCCTTCCTTCCTTCCTTCCTTCTTTCTTGCTTTCCTTCTTTCTTTCTTTCAGTTTAATTTTATACTAGTTGAGACCATGGTTTTCCTTCTTACGTTAATCATGTAGTTGGAGACAGAAAGTGGTATTGTCAGCAGATGGGTAGTAGGTCAGAGAAAATGGGAGAGTCAAGTCACTGAAATTATTAATTTGGTTTTAGAAGAGGTGAAGTGGATGTATTATTTAAGGTACTTTTGGCTGAAAGTAGCAGAAATTAACTGGAGGGAACTGAGACAATAATAATAATAACTTGTTGGTGGGGTCTTGAAGTAGCTCATAGAACCCTAGAATAGATGTGTCATCAAGAATAATGGTATATGATGAAGGATTCAGTTGTCTTTGGATTGAGAGATACCTCATACTTTTGGTATGTGCAAACTGACATCTTACTATGATAGATTCATTTCTGATCTCTTTTCTGTGTCATTTTGTTTTGATTGTCAGATCTTTGTCTTAAATGGAGAGTCTTGCCTTCCTCTACTAATTATCAGGAAAAAGAATTTTTTGACATTTGGATTTGTGCTAATAATCCCAACCGCTTGGAAAACAGGTATTTTTGATTATTTTCTAAAATTCTTTATTCATTTTTAATTTCTGAAGTTCATATGTATGAACCTTGAAAATGTCAATCTATAATATAGATTTTAGCTTAGTATCTGGTATCTCTTCAAATTCTTTCTAATGCCCTGCTACCTGTGCAAAGATTATTTCATTGGTGTGCTTTTCCATCAAGTAATAGAGATCTGGGTGTAACTCTCTGAAGACGTTGGGGTGAGCAGCTCTGCACTTCCACCCATGGGAGACCACAACCTGGTACTTAAGAGTTCTTCCTTCCAGTTCATTTTCATACAACATATGTCCTTATTGTACAGGAGTGTTACTCAGAGAGTGTCTCCAGGGGCATTAAACTGTTAGACCATATGCTTTTTCTGCTTAAATCGTATATTGATTTCATTGCTTTACACTCTTGGAGGAAAAAGTTCAGACTAAAACAGGAAAAAGACTGATTAAATATTGAAGGATGTCAATGTTATTACAAGCCCTTTTAGACTAATATTTTCCCCCATAGGGAAAATGGTTAGTATTCCCCTTTAACAAAGGCACCCCTAAGTCAAGCATTGCTTTTCCATGCAGTCTGTTCTAAGTCCTTTGAGCTGGATACGTGAATCAATATTTTTAATATAGACATTAGGGTAATAACTCCTGTTTGGTTATTTTTTTATCTAGCTCTGAAAAAGAAGAGCAAAAAGATAAAAGAAAAAGAAAACATTTGGAAACTGCTGCTAAAACCCCTTTCATCTAGAGTCCTCAGGTTATTTATATTTAGAGACTGAAGAAAAATGTCAGAGGTGGCAAAGGGTCTTAGATTTCTCATGGCCCAGGTTTTTTCGTATCCCTTTCTTGTTTTGCAATGCAACCTTGTTTTTCCCAAATAAAAACTTGTCACAGAACCCAAAAATAAAGTAGATAAATGCAAAACTGTCCTGATTGAATTAGAGGCTGGAAACCAAAGGTATCCACTTTTTATTTCTGTTCCCTACTCTGCAGAAAGGCTAGAGCTCCAGGGACCGTGATTATAAAACACTGATCTATTCTTCTTTATTTTGGAAAAATGAGAATTAAAACCCAAATCCAGGCTAAGAAACCTATGTATGAAGCCACTGGCCAAGATCTTCTGTTTCCTAACCTGCGTTCATCCCCAACTTCGGACTTAAATATCTCCCAAATTAGGAACAAAGTGTTGGCTTAGTTTCAATATTAAGAATAGTTAATCATATGAACTTACCATGAACTAAGAACTTTCATATAGTCTAGGATTGTATTTAGAGTTCAGACTCTGGAGACAGACTGCCTGGGTTTGACTCCTGGTTCTATTAGCTGTGAAATCTCAGAAATTACATAACCTCCCTTTAACTAAGCTTCCCATACACTGGAATGTGGTATAATTATAGGATCTTTATGCATCTTCTCTGGATCCAGCTAAGCCCCATAGTTAGGACAATCTGCTGAAAGTCCCTGGTCACTAGAGGCCCTTGATCCCAGAATTTAGGCTACTTCCCAGATGTAACCCTATCCATAGGATTTCTTAGACCAGTCTTGGGCACTCTCAGACCTACGGAACTGGGAAGCTGTCCTCTGCAGTTTCCCTTACCTTCAACTTACTGTTGTCCCTGCATTGGCACAGACTCACCCCCTTCTGAAAAGTAACAGTACCATCTCAGAGCATTGTAAAATTGGTTTCAAAGCTGTATTAATTCTGTCTCTCTTTAAAAATTTAATTTTTAATTTGTATGAGTACATGATATGTATATATATTTGTGAGTATATGAGATATTTTGATAAGGCATATAGTATGTAATAATCACATCGGGGTAAATAGAGGTATTCATCACTTCAAGCATTTATCATTTCTTTGTGTTAGAACATTTCAAATAATACTTTTAGTTATAAAATGTCTAATAAGCTATTGCTGATTGTAGTCACCTTGTGCTATCAAATACAAGATCTTATTGATTTAATTCTGTCTCTTTTACACATAAGAACAGTGCCACTTGTGATGAGTGGCTAGATAAATTTAGCCATGTTGACAGAAAACTGATGGACCTTAAAGGTCTAAAATGCAAAAAAATTTTCTTATATTTATAATTTTCTTAAGTCCTTGATTCTTTAAATATACTGACATGATATTAACCATCTGTGTTTTATTTTCACTGAAAAGATTGTGACAAAAATATGCTTAAAGTGGCAGCAAGAAATTTAGGGGAGATGTAAAGCAAAAATTGATTAAAAGGGCAGTTAATTGAGATTTGGCACTTCCTTCATCGGAGTTCCTTAACGGTGATGTAGATATGATGATTCCCAGGGAGGGGGAAGAAATTATTCTGATGAACTTGCTCAGTTCTTTGATTCAAAATGGTAGGATGGGCCATCTATACCTTGAGAATATGCTTCAAAATACATTATTGCTAGGCAAAACCCCTGACATATGTGCCATTGGACTTGGATAGAATCACTTAAAATAAGTGTATTAAAGTGATGACAAGTATAATTATTTGTTAGGGAATAGTCTATGAGTAGCGGGACAGAGTAATGGGGTGAAAAGTGTCATTGTCTATATTTACAGAAGATACGGTTTCTTGTCAGTAGTTATTTGCCAATTGTCAGCAAGGCCATTACCAACAGACAGCATTTGAATGAACAATGTGTAACTAGAACTTGGGCTGGAAACATAGTAGTAACTTTCTCTTACTTTGCAATTATATATGCTCATTCCATTTTTATAAAAGGCCTATGAACTTTCCCCATTTCTCAGAGAAGAAAATAGAGAGGCTAAGAAAGGATTAGTGACTTGCCCAGAATTCTTCACTACAGCTGAAACTGGAAGCCAAGTTTCTGATGCAAAACCTGTACTCTTCCTGCCTTATCACATTGTCTGTTGGAAGGCATCCTTTTCCATTTCAGGAAGCCTAGTTTCATTCAGATACTTTTTAGTGGACAAAGTACATCTTACAAATGGTAGTATTCAGTAATACCCGGAGAGGGTAAGGTGGAGCCATTCTTTTTTCAAACCACGGGAGCCTGGTTTAGTTTTCCACTTCAAGCACAGAGGGAGGCTATACATTTTTGACACAGTATCTGAGAAATAGCCATCAGTTTGCTTCCATTACATTCATACCATGCACTTATCTGCATTGAAAATAGGGATTACCAGCAGAGAAAAAATGATGCCTATTACTTGGCTGAACCAAAAATGTCTGAATTTTGAAAAGGATGTTAAAAAATATTTATGGGTTGTATTGCATATTAAAGTGTAATTCATTTCCAAACATCTTTAAATGAAGACAGTTGAATGAATTGCATTCTAATAAAATGCTTGAGGTTTCTTCCTTCTGAATAAAAACTTAATGTTGTCACAGGTTCTTTTCTGAAATGAAATAGAAGCCTATATAGATGCCACCCCACAGATGTCTTCAAATCAACACTGTGGGTTGCTGTGTATGTAGAAGTTGTCCCTAGAATTTGTTTACTTAACACCTTTCTTTGAAAATAACGATAATAACAAACACCATATGTGGGTGGAATTAAGTGTTTTTTCACAGTAGTACCTGAATTTGATTGTAGTTCCTAACTCTTCTCTGTTGGTATGGGGCGAGAAAAATATATGCTGCAGCCCTGAAAAACAGAGAAGTGGTGGGTCTCATCTGCCTCCCTTTTCCCTCACTGTTTCAGATGGGAGAAAGTCCTCTCTCGATCCTCAGCCTCCTCCTCCCTTGCCTGGCCTAACACCCATGTATTTTCTGTGGACTTTGTCCCTCCTCTTTTTGGTAGCTCAGTGGAACTCCTCCCCTCCCTACCCCCAATCAATAATAGAAAACTCTGTGACCTAGAGTGGGCTCGAAGAACTGACCTCAGCGTCTTACGACACTACTGCATGTTCCTTCCCCTCCATGCCCTGAATCAAAGCTATGCCCAGTGGGAGCTGAACTTCTTGTTTGTATCAAGCCTTGATACCAAAGTGAACAAAATAATATCTTATTTTTTCAGCAGTTTGGCTGACTCAGTTCCCCAGTACATAACCACAAAAACAAAAGTAAGAAAAGGAAAAATGGCTTCAAACCTTCCAAACCATATGCTTTGAGGGTTATTAGTATTTTTTTGTAATTATAACAAGGGATGTGCTCATCCATAGCCTGTTTATTGTTCATTTACAAATCATACTACATTATTATGTATTTACTAACCCACAAGTTATTAGAACAGCATATCTGTAAGGCTGGAAAGCAGATACTCTTACGACAGCAGAGCACTTGGGCAGGATGCTGCCATCAGGACCAGTGGGCGATTTGGGGAAGGGGCTTTAACGCATCTCATTACCTCCCAAGGCTATTGCTGAATCCTACATCACATCACGGGTAGTCACGGGTCTTCACAGTGATCCTGGGTCATCAAACAGATAATCCGTATGTTTCAGAGGCATAATTATTTGCTATATTTTAAAGAGACATATATATTTCTCTACCTTTTTTGGGGGGGGGGAATGGCAGTGATGAGATAAGCTCAGTGATCTAAAATAATTTTTGCAAAAGGCCTCATTTTATGATAATGTAGAATAAGTGAAGCATTAGCAATATAATTGACGCTTTCCCATCCTCGTTAATATATGCTACTGTCCACATTTTTTATTAGGCTGTTTTCCATGCAAATTGGAGATGTAAGGTTATTTGTTATCGAAAGCCACGAATACAATGCTTTTCCTTTCTATTTGAATTTTGGATATATGACATAAAGAGTAACTCCTTGTAGAAGTAAATCGTCTTTTACAGACAGTAAGTAGTTTTATATTTCTCCTGATGTTAATCTTGTACTTGTTGATTCTGAAGTTGTCATCACATAGAACGTCTACCTTCCATCCCACTGGGCACCATGAGCACAATATCACCATCAAAAAATGAGAAAGAGCAGCAACTTAGAGAGTCGGTCATAAAGTATCAAAATAGACTGGCAGAACAGCAGCCACAGGTGAGTTGTGATTAATTCCTCCCTAATTCTACTGTGACTCTTTAACTGTTGGTTTCATATGTGCAAATTGACTAAAGTGGTTTACACAATAAAATGTGTATAATCTTTTTCCTGTCCTTTTTGACATCTTTTAATTTTGGATCTAAGACCTGTTCTAGAGGGTGAGTTTTGTAAAAAAAAAAAAAATACTGTATATGTGATATCTAAGCCCACCTATATAACAATGCATGTGAGAAATAGGGACATTTATTTCTACTCCACAGCTGCACATAGAACCTTATAGAGTCAGTCAGCATGTCCAAGGTCATGTGGTCAAGGCGCAACACAAATTTGTGTAACTCCAAAGGTTAGGCTGTTTTTATTTCATTCTTCCCTGAGGGAGGGTTTTAAGGTAAAGAGTTCTTTTAAAAAACATTAACCTATTAACTTAGAAAGTCAAAGCATATTTAATTGTTAAGAAAATTCAATAAATAAAACATTACTATCAATCAACATAGGTAACCATGACAATTTCGAGTGTAAGAAAATGTGGCATGTAGAAAAATTATTTTATTTTCTTGACTAATAATTAAATCTCTATAGATTTAGCACATAAATTCATCATTTTTTAAATGTGAAGCCTATTGGCTTCCTCAAATAGCACTTGTAGCATATGTCCAAATGTGTGGACACCTCTATAGATGTCAGGAAATAAAATGCTTATTAAAATAGAAAATTCAATGATGAAGTGGGATTTAAGCTCCCCAGCTGTAGCAGCTTATAGTAAGTGTTTTCCTGGGCTCATAGAAGATTACTCTTTTACCTCACTTAGCTTGCTAGGGTTCTGCAGTGCAAGTCAGATACCACTTGAGATTACAACCAAAGAAACCAGAGCTTTCCTTTTTACCCTGGAGTCTTAGGGTCTCTCTTGGAAAGATACTGAGAGTCACTTTGGAAGCACATTCTCCTAAGCACTCCCCACCTCCAAAAAGTAGCTCAACTTTCTACAGTTTTTAAGGCCTTTAGTCATGGTTTCTTGTCAGACAAAAGTCAGAAATAAAGGTTTCACAGACTTTTAATAAATAATTAGGTACATTCAGATCTTTTTGTTATGAAATATTTTAATTTTGTTTCTTATTTACCACACTTGGTAGCCTTGTGAAGGCATTCAGCACATTATGAATTGATTGCATCTTTATTGCCATCTCTGGACATTGTTTTTCTTTTCTATAGCAGTGATAGCCAACCCCAGTATACTAATAATGCCAATCATCAAGACTTAATTAGCTTGTTGTTTGTTTAGGATTGGATGTTGTGTTCATCATTGAGGTAGAGAATCTGATGGCAGCTGGTGGAATAGCAGATTTGGGCCAACAGTTCTGTTTATTCTTTTTTCTTGGTAGTTGATTTTTTTTCGTAAGATTTAAGCCAAGGTTATAGATCCAGTTTGTTTCAAATGTAAACAAAGAAATTTAGCAGTACTTATATAGAAATTCACTGCCAGTACTTCAAAGGACATAAGAATCCACTCCATCCTCCTTTTTCCTTTTGCAAAAGGAAGATTTTACAAAATCTTTTTGTGAAAAGATTCCTAACATCTTTTACATACTTTCTAGTACTCAGGGCTTGTAACTGACCCTGCTTTTGTGGTAACCAAGGAAAGCTTTGGGTTGTGGTTCACTGAACCAAAGGCAACCAGTTAATTTTGAGGTGATCATTGAGCACATACTTGCCCTCAGGTCTGTCCCAGGCTGGGAATTACGGGAAATACAGAGTATCTGTAATACCAAAATGTAAGTTCTGTGAGAGCAGGGGTAGTGTTGGTTTTACTTACTGTGAATCTGTGTTAACCAAAACAGTGCCTGGCATATACCAGGTACTCAATAGGTAGTTGAATCAATAAGTAAAACATGCCGTCAGATATTATACAGTCTTTTTGTGGACCAAGTCTAACAGCTATTTAAAAATGAGCAACCACTATAAAGTAATATTAATTCACATGTGTTTTCTTATTGTAACTGACACTGCAATAGAAGTTTACTGAAGGAGATAGTGAGGGCAGCTTCAATCAAAGAAAGTTATATAGGGGTGTTGGGCATGGTGGCTCACACCTGTAATCTCAGCACTTTGGGAGGCTGAGATGGGCAGATCACTTGAGGTCAGGAGTTTGAGACCAGCCTGGCCAACATGGTGAAACATCATCTCTACAGAAAATACAAAAAAATTAGCTGGGTGTGATGGCTCACGCCTGTAATCCCAGCTACTTCAGAGGCTGAGGTGGGAGAATCCTTTGAACCTGGGAGGCAGAAGTTGCAGTGAACCCACGTCACTGCATTCCAGCCTGGGGGAAAGATGAGACTGTCTCAAAAAAAAAAAAAAAAAAAGAAAAAAGAAAAAAGAAAAAGAAACCAAAGAAAGTTATATAGGGGAAGCGATACTTGTATCTTGAAGTCTATTTAGGATAAATAGAGGGAAAAGCATAGAGCATTTCAGGTGAGAAAAACAACCTAAAGGAACACTTGGAGATGAACACTGATTTGTTCTTTCATGGAACCAGTCACTTAAATTACATGTTAAGCTTTCATATTTTAAAAATTAAACTCAGTATTTGTGTGGCATCTCTCTTTTAAAAATGGTGTGACTTGTTATAACGATGCAACTCCCATATAGTTATAATATGGTAATTACTGAACAGAAGACCTCTGAAAGATGACCTCGATTCCTCCTTTCACAAAAATAATCCATGAACATGTTCAGAAACTATGTTTTGGTGATATTTATCTGATGTCAAAACTAAGACTAAAAACCATGCAATGTTCAGTGTAAATTTCCTGTCCTCCTTCTAAAACCCTTTAGAAGAAGTTTTGGAATGTGAGATAAGACAGGATGGGAAAGCTAGAAAAACAGGCCATCATTGGCCCCATTCAGTTTCAGGTGTAGGCTAGACATCACTGAAAAAATCAAGAACTGGCTAGTTTATTACTATGATTCACTGTATGTCTATTGTTGGTGTCCATTCACCCATTCAGTATCACAGAATCATACAATATATGCCATGTAATTATTATTTGCCCACCTCCTATTTTCTCTTCCTCCATCCCACTCCCAATGACCACTTATCCATTGACCAGACCTGTGTAGTGAATATAAAAATGACCTAAACCTGCACACCCTATCTCTTAACTCTCTTTCATTTCAGCTTTAATGATAGCAGGCATCTTGATCTGGAAAATGAAGGGTTGACCAGGTAAATCAAAAATCTTTCTGGATTTTAGGTTCTATGGGTATCTAATGATTAGATGGTAAGAGAGTTATCCTAATTATTAGATGTTGTCCCATAGGAGAAAATGAAGTAGCTAGATCTAAAGGTATCATTTCCACATGGTATCTTATTTAATTCCTACAACATTCCAGCTAGTTATATCTATTTTAAAAGAGGAAAGTGAAATCCAAATAAGTTAAAAATAATTTTAATCAAAGCACATAACTTTAAATGGTGAAGTTGGAATTTATTTCCTTTTTGCCCAATTCCAGCACCATATTTCTCGCAGTCTTATAGGAAAAATACAGACAAAAAGGACATAAGAACATTTACAGTAGCAACAAACTTATATATTGCAAATCATATTTGTTAAGGGAAATACCTAAGTTCAGTAAACCTAATAGGAGAGCTCAAATTCAAGATCTGTCACCTGTGGTGCATTTTATAGACTAAAGGGGTTGTCCTCCATGTAATTGATAAGCTATGTCAACAAGCCAAGATCCTTGTTATAAATTGTGCTTCTGAATACAACCCATCCCCATCTTTATCCTTCTGAATAGATGAATAAGTAATCTGTTTCTAACTACTTTCAGCTTCATTCCACATTGCCTGCTGTTTTCTATACCGAGTGACAAGTGCCACCTGCTGGCCAAGTGATGAAACTTTTATTTCCATTGTTTCACTGGATTGCTCAGTTGTAATTGGCATTTTAGCTGGATAATTGTTATTTTTTGGTAAACCTGGGCAATAATTTAAAAACCATAATGTTATAAAATAAATTTCTCTGTATTTCAGGACCTCTCCATTCTCAAATTTGCCTCTTTCTCAGATTTAACTTAAAATTTCTCTTCTACCTTCTATTGTATGACAAGGATGATTGTGTCATTATCATGCACACAGAATCTAGTTTTAGTTACACTTTATTCAGGATTTTATGGTACCATCTAAAATCCACTTAATACCCTCAGTCATTAAAAGACAGATCATACCTTTCTCCCTGAATTAAGCTACCCTATATTTACCCCTTTATACCTAAGTAATGTTAATGAGTAGTGTATTTGCATAATCAATATATTTCTGCAATGTGTGATGAATTGCTTATGTGTCCCCTAGGTCTTTCTGAATTAATCTTTTGCATTTACTATACATTTCTTGGCCTACAGTCCAGGCTGTCTATAATCTGACACTAGTTGCCTTTCTATTAATATAATAGCATTCGTTTCTTTCACTCTGTATGGTGCTCCTACTGAGCTTCTCCATATTTCTTACAAGTGTTCACTTCCATGTGGCTCTGCAGGCCTTTGTTTCTGCATTCTTGTCTGGAGCAGCCTCTGGTCCTTCTCCAGTCCTTCAAGATCCAAAACTATTGCCAATCCCTGTATGATTTACCTACTTAGAAAAGTATCTCCTTCATTTCATTTACCTACTTAGAAAACTATCTCCTTCATTTACCTACTTAGAAAAGTATCTTTCATTTACCTACTTAGAAAGGTACCTCCTTCCTTTAGTTCTCTTTGTCCCATGTGGTTTTTCTTAGAGCATGTTTTACTTCTACCTGGTATTATAGTCACTTTGTGTCTAATATTATAGTTACTTATGTGTCTCATCTCTCTGCCATATCAGACTATATGCTTTTTGAAATAAAGGACTATTTCTCTTCATCTTTGCATTCCCAATAGTACCTAGGCCTGCAGCTTTCATGTAATAGGTATTTAGCAAACAATGAAGGATGGAAAGAATAATTTGATTTATGCAGAATTCCTGAAAGGTGAATATTTTATATTTGATTGGATTGGTTGACTCTACATAGGTTAGGCTTACCAACTTCTGCATATATTACTGAAGACCAAAATGTTCTTATACCTGGTCGCAATAAACTGTTGTATTTGGATTGGAGTACAGAGACTGCATTTGGATTTCATTTGTCATGTTCATAGTCATTCCATCAAATATATAGCATTTATAAGACTTCATGCCTGGTGAGAAGAAACTCCAGCAATAGAATTCTGTTCTTTTTCAGTGCTCATGTGGACACACATACACACAGAAATGAAATAGTATAATCTGGCAATTCCCACATTGGTTGTTTTAGCAGTAAATGCAGAACAAAGAAGGCTTGCCAAACTTTTAGCTGTGTTTTTCAGATTGAATGGCATATCTGAGTACAGCTTTGTATGAAGAATGTGAATGCATTTTTCCATGTAGAACTTAATCTTTTTAATGTGTCATTATTGTGTAGGCTGCTGAGGTTTCAAATCTCTATAACTATAGTGACAGATGCCATAGAAAATATACTTACTCTTCAAGAGTGCTTTTCAGCCTCCTTATATAAACTGTCATGATCTAAAATTTGTGACACCTAAAGGCCCTTGTCTAACAAGAGGCTATTCTAGTTATTGTAGATGAAATATTTTATTTTATTACTCTTACTACAAAGATCTCATTTCTCTATGGTGATGTATTGCTTTTCAAAGAGGGATAATGCATGATATATTCACACTTGTGGGTCCTATGCCCTGTGTTCATGGCATACCAAATGAGACATTAAACAAATTGCCTTATGATTAACTAGTGTACAAGTCCTTTGAAGGCAGGTATCATCTGTTGCTTTCTTCTGTGTACCTCCTACTACCACACCTGGTGCAATGCTGGGCACAGTAGATGTCTAACAGGAGTTCAACTCCTTAACTTGCACTGCTTCTCCAAATTATTTTCTTACTGGTCCTTTTTGGAGAAGCTGACATCATACTTCCTGATGGAACAGCATTTGTGGTTTACTAAACAGACCCAGACAGCACTAATGATTAAAGGGCATCAGAACAGCCTGGCATTGTGGCATAGCGTGGTGCAGGGAACTCAGGACATTCTCAGCTCCTGGCTTCATAAGCAACTTTATTTTGCCATGGGGTTGACACTGAGGAATGCCATCCATTGTTGTCTACTCCTGGGTTTCACAGAAGTGACCAAATGCTGTCGTCAAAGGCCAAGAGGAGTTTGAGTCCAGAGGGAACACATTTTTCTTCCCAGAAGGACAGCAATAGCTTTGACAGTTGCAGGCAGTCTTGCCACATTACATCCCTCTGTTTGCATGCTAGTCAGTGATTCCTGTTCACATCAGCAGAGATGGAGAGAGGAGTAGAGGTTCAGATGTGTTGCCTGAAATGATTTTCACTGCAGGGAATACTAATTTGGGTTTTAATGCAAATACACCTATTTGATCTCTACCCTACAAAAACTCCTTAAGCATCTAAACTCTAGGTACAACCAGTCCCCAGTTAGTGTGCATGTTAATCAGGGACTATCAGAGGCTGCCTGGTGTCTGGGGTACACCTCAGGGCCTGTTCCCTGACTGTGCTCAGAGTAAGATACAAGTCTTTGGCTTCCTTCCGCAGCAGGCTGCTCGCTGCTCCCCTCTCAAGGAAGTCTGTGCCTCCACGCCTGTACCCTCTGGGCACCAGCCTACCTGAGTCTTCCTCTCTCAGCTTGAATCCTGTTTTTCAATTTGCTTGACCCAATTTCCTTCTTACTTAGGACCTAACTTTACATTTTGAATTCAGTTTGGGGAATTGTGTTTCATGACTGTTGTTCTGATTTTGAACTTAAACCTTGTATCTTGTACCCCTGATTCAACCTCATTCAATCCTTGTCCCCTGACCATATTTGTGATCTGAATCTGCTCCCTTCCTCTGTCTCAATTCCTGGAGGCTGGAGTAAAATTCATACCTAATCTTTTTTTTTTTTTTTTTGAGCAGAGTCTCACTCTGTCGCCCAGGCTGGAGTGCAGTGGCGCAAACTCGGCTCACTGCAAGCTCTGCCCCCGGGTTCACACCATTCTCCTGCCTCAGCCTCCCAAGTAGCTGGGACCACAGGCACCTGCCACCACGCCCGGCTAATTTTTTGTATTTTTAGTAGAGACGGGGTTTCACCGTGTTAGCCAGGATGGTCTCGATCTCCTGACCTCATGATCCACCCGCCTCGGCCTCCCGAAGTGCTGGGATTACAGGCTCATACTTAATCTTAACTGGGGTCTATTTTTTACCTTGTACTTTACCAACATGTGATTTAACCTCTCCACTCCTTCAGTTAGTCTTCCCCCACCAAGTCCAGCATTCTAACCAGGGTGTAAGGTCTCCTGACACATCAGGGATTTGCATCGAGTCCTGAAGAACTAACTGACGTTAGTCCATGAACTTTGCTTCACAAGGGTCTAGAATAACTTTTCCTCCACTTGGCGGGACCCCCCTTGTAGGCACAAGCCAAGACCACTAGAAATAATTTCTGGCATTTGAAAATAAAATGAGGTATTACTTAAAATGCTTCTGAACAGGAGCAGATCTAGTTTTGTTTTGTTTTGTTTTGTTTGAGCCTGAGGTTCATACAATTTTGGGGATCCCTTTTAAAACAGAAAATACCAAACTATAAATATGAAGTTAGGACAGCGCCATGGAAGAGGCTTGTGTAAGGGAGGGATGTTGCCACTTAAGCTACATATACTTCATGGTTCACCCACCATTTGTTTTTGCATGTATTATACCATGTGGTCACTGCAGGGTTTTTTTTGTAATAAAGAGGAATTACATATTTTTCATATTTCCAATTCCCTTCTCTCCAATCTCTCCCCCAAGATTTCCATAATTATATATACTTTTGGTGAATTCTAAAACTACCTAATTCCTGTAACTGTACATAGATGAAGAAACCTAACGAGAAGGATGAATGGAGGGGTGAAATGATAATAACACTTAGAATGTGCCTCTATCAGCAGTGCTGTAAATTCACTGACATTTAATCCTTATTACAATGCTATGATTGTTATGATTCCTATTTTGTGGATGAGGAAACTGAGTCACAGAGAAATAATCTGCCAAAGATGGAGTTAGGAAACTGCAGAACCATGATTTTAGCCAACGCAGACTGGTTCCAGACCCCTCATTCTATTACTAAATTATATTGCCCCTCTGGCCAACGTGACGTAAACAATGTAAGAATAGGGGTAGATCTGAAATGTAGGATTGATTCTTAGTTCAAAGCTGTTCAAACGACTCTGCTTTTCTATTTTCAGTTTGGCTCAGTAGCTCTTCTGTGTAAGAGAAGTTGAGAAATTAACTGCTAATTGTAAACATAATTTCTTTTTCTGAGTAGCTCTGTCTATAGTGGGCAGGTTTGGAAGGCAAAGTGACTTTGGAAAGCTTTACAGAAGGGGGAATGCTTAGGAGTTCTTTGAAGAAGGAGATGCAAGCAGCAGGATGTGGTGGAGAGCATTGGCCTGGCGTTAGGATCCCTGCCTTCAGGTCCCAGCTCTGTTGTTCATAAGCCAAGTGACCTCAGGCCTGTCTGGTATCTGTAGTCCTTGATCTGAGTACCACCAGGCCGGTGAAAAGAAGAAGATTAAGACTGTATTTTCAGGGATCATGTCTATAGGTCATTTCTAGAGAAGCTTCTCTGAACATTTAGGGCACAGGAAACCACGAGGAGGCGCAGCATTCTCTCCTGAGCATGGAACCGGTGTTGCTTCACTGCAACTGGCCGTTCATTTGCTCTTGGTGATCATTCCTCTCTTCCTTTGGGAGAGGAATAGGGAGAGGGCACAGTCGAGGAGTTCCTGTTTTAACAAATAAAAAAGGTGGAGGTGAGGAATTAAGCTAGATGTTTGCAAAGACCCATTCAAATTTTAGAACCCGTGAATATCAGTTGCCAATCTTCTATCACAAGCAGTTATGTTTGAAATATCTATATTTACTAATACCATTTTGAATATAAACATGATATTTCTGGAGCAGAGCAAAGTATTATATATAACACAAGGAATCACCCTTTGCTCTGGTTTTTACCCCTGGAGCAATGGATCGGGTGAGAGTCAGATCAGATGATATCTTACAATTTGTACTACAGGCAAAGAACTCCTAAGAAAATGTATCTGGACATTTCTGTAGGAGAGTGGCAACCACCCTCTCCACATTCTTTTGCTCTTTGGGAAGGGCCCTGAGTTGTAACTCTTACCCTTTGGAATATAAACAGATCTCTGGGGGTAGGGGAAGATGAGACTAGTTTCTCCAGCTTTACAATTCTGGTCTTGTCTCTGTGGTCCCAGATTTTATTCCTCCCTTAAAATGTAAACACATATTTCCAGGGAGGTAAATGTCTCTGGAGGCAAATCTCTTCACATGCCCTCTCCACTAATAATCAGTTGCAGATTAAATTCTAAGATTTGTTCTTTTAGTCCAGGTCCCAAGTGAAGTAAATTTAATCAGAAAATCCTAACTGTACAGAAACATAAAAGTATTTTCTCTATAGTCCCACAAAGAATTGATAGAAAATCAGAAAGGAGCATTCTTTACTTTCCAGGGCTGTGAGTCTAAGATTATGGGACTGTCTGTTTGAAAACAACATCACAATTTTATAGAAATATTCACTCCTGAGATCTACACCAGATGGACTAAACAAGAATCTCTAGATCTGGTGCTTTGGAATCTCCATTTCTGCTGCTTCCCAGATGTATGCACCACCAATATTCACTTCTTTATTCCTGGTTTAAGGATTCTTCAGTTTTTCTACTTCCAGAGACAGTTCATCTTATGCAGCTCTCACTGATTCAGTCTGTGATTTGCGGGACTTTCTGAACTCATAAAGAAATGTAATAGTCTTGCTGGGAGAAGTTATAAGTGTCATTTAAAAATGAATACTGATGTTTTCAAGCTTTCTAGGGTAATGATTCTTCTTTGAAATCTGAAAAGATGATGATGATAAAAAAAGATGCTATCATTGGTAAACAACTACTCATTAAGTAACTCAGATTTTGAAGTAGGTTAACTGTGTTATTCAGATTTCTATTTTACAAAAATTCAATCAAAGATGTAAGAATGCATTCCTCAAAAAAAGTACATATGTGATTTTAAAAAAATGTATTTTTAAAACTATAGGCCAGCCCCAAAACTGATGCTGAAAATCTTCACCTATTAGTTGAAATGTATCTATTAGTGGAAATCTCCATCTCTAATTAGAACCAGAAGGAAAACTTTTAGGGGAACTATTTACATTTTTCATTTAGGTCAACTTCATTTAGTACACTTAACATGTGCAAATTTAGTGCACTAATTTTATGTATATCGCTCTTGCCACAGAAGATGCTTCAAAAGATAAACCAAAAGTATCCTACTTTTTGTCTTAATGCTTTAGAAAACTTTCTCCTGATCTTGTGTTTTACTATTTTGCTTTGACTTTTTCACTTCAATTCCATTAGATTATTAAATTAAGTATGCAAGTATTTCCTTTATATCTATTATGATCTAAGCATTGTGCTAAGTCCATTGGGCCTTATAACAGAAAGGCGATTGCCAAGCTCAGCAAGATAAGTTTCAGAGGGAAAGCCAGGTGGGATGAGGGGAAGTGGTGAATGGAAAGTAAACAAATAGATGCCGTGGGTAATAAGCTGTCTTAGAAAGTTTTGTATTAAAGGAGCAAAGAAACATGGGGTTACAGCTAGAGCATTAGGTAGGGTTGAGGTAAATTCATGGTTAGGAGAGATTAGACAATGTTTCTGGAGTAAGAGGGAAAAGCCAGTAAAATTGAAGAAATATAGCACACAGGTGTGATGGGACCTTTTCCTTTTTTCTTTCTTTTCTTTTTTCTTTTTTTGAGATGGAGTTTCGCTCCGTCACCCAGTCTGGAATGCAGTGGTGCGATCTCAGCTCACTGCAACCTCCGCCTCCCAGGATTCAAGCGATTCTCCTGCTTCAGCTTCCCCAGTAGCTGGGATTACAGGCGCCCGCCACCATGCCTGGTTAATTTTTGTATTTTTTAGTAGAGACGGGGTTTCACCATGTTGATCAGGCTGGTCTTGAACTCCTGACCTCAAGTCATCTGCGCACCTCGGCCTCCCAAAGTGCTGGCATTACAGGCATGAGCCACTGCGCCCGGCCTGGGACCTTTTTCATGTAGAGAGTCCAGCAAGGACAGGAAGTAAGGATTATGAGGACCCAGGTGCAGGGTTTAAGTTAGGGCAGGAAGAGGGACATTTTTTCCTCTGAGACTGTGGAAAAGAAGGGTGTTCACACACACCTAAAAATCTTAATTTTTTTTTCCTTCCTATAAAGAGGAGTCAGGGTCATCTGAGTGAAAGAGGCAGGCTTTATATGGAGGGTACAGTAAAGATTTGGAACAATCTTTGTGGAGATGGATACAGAAGCTAGTTAGGGACAAGTGAAAAGATTGTCCAGAAGAGTATGAGAATTATGCATATTTCTTGTAGTGTGGATTCAGTGGTTATATATAGTTTAAGCATCACTGATCTGAAAATTTGAAATTCAAAATAATCCAAAATTTAAAATTTTTTCAGTGTGATACAACACTACAAGAGGAAAATTCATCTGGTTTATGTGACAGGTTGCAGTCAAAACAGTCAAAACGTTGTTTCATGCACAAAAGTATTTAAAATATTGTATAAAATTACCTTGAGACTGTGTGTATAAGGTGTATATGAAACATAAATGGTTTTCATGTTCAGACTTGGGTTCCCTAGATAACTAATTATATATATGCAAATATTCCAAAATTCAAAAAGTCCCAAATCTGATTCCCAGACAGACTGTCCTGGGAATCACTTCTGTTCCCAGGCATTTTGGATAAGATACTCAACTTGCACAAATTTTAGCAGCTTGGAATTTCTGCAAAGATGGAAAATGATGTCATTGATCCAAGATTGAGGATTATGAGGATGGTGTGGCAGAGCATAGCTGATGTGATGGACTGTTTTTCTCAGGCAGAATTGGGAATGGAAGGGAAGTCAAGAGGGGTATAGTAAATTCAGAGAAAGAACTGTGGGAAAAGAAGTTTCTATGCATATGAAGAACATTGATAATAATCCTGAAAGAATTAGAAGAACTATAAATTATAAAGAAGAGAAAAGCATTTCAGAGGTAGATAAGTTTTAAGAGATGAAAAGACTGACCAGTGTAAGTTCCTCAAAGTGACTGAATTTCAGCTACCCCTGGAGTTACAAAGTGAAAGTAGCATGTGATAGAATTAAAGAAGATGAGCAGAACTCAGATGGGTGGGAGGAATAGACCCAACATTCTTAAGGATATGGTGCACTTTACTAAAGATACAGTTAAAATGTAACCCACTCATTGACTATGGTATAATCTTCTAGGTATAGATCTAAGGTAGAAAAGGTGCTCAGTGCAGCTGTCTTTGAATTCTTCCCCTATCTCCTGCTGTGTTCTTCCAATTGTGAGTGAATTTTTGCCTTTACCCTGTTACCGGAGGTCATTACTGTGTCTGTTCTTGCTTCTGTACTACCTTAAAATGTTTCATTTGGGGCTGGGTGTGGTGGCTCCCGCCTGTAATCCTAGCACTTTGGGAGGTAAAGGAGGGCGGATCACTTGAGGTCAGGAGTTCAAAACCTGGCTAACATGGTGAAACCCCGTCTCTACTAAAAATACGAACAAATTAGCTGGGTGTGGTGGCAGGTGCCTGTAACCCCAACTACTCGGGAGGCTGAGGCAGGAGAATCGCTTGAACCCAGGAGGCAGAGGTTGCCGTGAGCCGAGATTACGCCACTGCACTCCAGCCTGGGTGACAGAGTGAGACTCTGTCTCAAAAAACAAACAAGTTTTATTTGACATAATTATTAATGTCTTTCTACTCAAAATGTAGTTGAGACACCTTTGCTGTGTTTTTCTATAATATCTTAAGTTCTTTTGTAGAAGCAACTTTGATGTTAAAATGAAAGAGTATAATTTATAGAACTTATAAAATTTTTGTTTTCTCAAAATTCTGTTTAGTGATGTGATTAATAGTTCAGGTCAAAATCCATTACAATAAAACTAGCACAAAATAATTATCTTCAAGCTAGCACCTAAAATATTACAAACCCAAATAATTTAAGAGAATCATACATTGTGAAATCCATTTTGCTGTATCAGGAACAAGACTCATCCCAGAGTGATGCAAACACTGGAAGAGAGTATACACTGGAATTTAATATAAAGCATCTGAATGGTGTAATAAGCTCCCACAAGTAGTGGAGAAATAACCACCTTTTGAATGTAGAGTAGACTTGTGGTATTGTTTTGGCTATGAAAGAGATGAGCAGTGGGCTCTAGAAGCATCTGTTTATCCTGCCAATCATCAACATTTTGTTGAGAACCTATAATACTCAAAATCTTGTATGAGGTACTACAGATAAAAACAAATAATTGGGAGTTTACAATTTATTGAAAGAGATCCACATGTCAACATGTAACTATTAGACATTGTGATATGTACAATGATAAAGGTAGGTAAAGTGTTATAGGGGACTTTTGGTATAAATATGGCTATATAGACTTAGCATTTCCCCATTTTCTGAAAGTCTTCTAAGAGCAACACAGAAAATGGAAGACAAAAATGCAAACTGAAGTTTTAGTCAAACTAGGAAACTGTCTTAGTCTCTTTTGTGATACTATAACAAAATACCAAAGATTGGGTAATTTATAAAGAAAAGAAATTTATTTCTCACAGTTCTAGAGGCTGGGAAATTCAATATCAAGGTGCCAGTATCTTGTCAGGGCCTTCTTGCTGTGTAATCCCATGGCGGAAAGCAAGAGAGGGAAAGAAGGCAAGAGAGAGAGAGATTGAACCTGCAGTCTCAAATCCTGTAATAATTGGCATTAATCCATTCATGAGAATGGAATCCTCATAACCTAAACACCTCCCTTTAGGCCCCACCTCCCAAAACTGTTGCATTGCAGATTAAGTTTCCAGTACATGCTTTTGGGGGGACACATTCAAGCCATAGCATAGATGTATATCAACATATTTCTCAGGGCTGCTCAAAGCAATCAAGATGATGCAGGAGCTCCACAGGAAGAATAGAAGAGAAATCTAAGGAAGAGCCCAGCGGTAGCATATCAAAAGAATCCATACAAATACACTTACTGAAGAAGGATACATCTAGAGATGGAAAAGCTATAGCCGTTATCTGCAATAGCCAGCAGGCAACAGGAACCCTACTGGACCAACTTTGATTCACAGAAGTAGAAAATGTGAAATGCACATGAAAGGACTCAAATAAGTCACAATTTGCAGAAGCAGTATTTTTTGTAGAGATCAGAGGAAAAGAAGCTAGGCTTGTGAAAAATAACTTGCCTAGAAATTTGCCCTCCACTTAACGCTTTCTATAGAAAGCTCTGGCAAAGAGCTGGTCCTGGAAAATCCAACTTTTATAATGACATGTTTAAAAAAACAAACTAGTATAGCATCTAAACAGATACACTAAAAAAACAAAGATTCCAGTAAAATGTCAATAAGAAACCATATAATTATATAACATAAATAAAATACTGCAAGAAAAACGTTAAAGAATTCTAGCAAAATATAAATAACAAAAAAGAAGCAACTATAGCCATTCCTGATAAAATTTTCAGAAAATCAGGAATAGAAGAAAACTCTCTCAACTGATAAAGGGCATCTACAAAACACTTGCAGCTAAAATCTTGCTTATTAGTGAAAGAATCAGTGTTCTCCCACTAAGGTCAGGAATGAGGCAAGGGAGTTTCACTCTCACCCCTCCAGTTCCACATTGTACAGGAGGTTCTAGATGGTGTGAAAAGAGAGAAAAAGAAAAGGCACTCAGATTGCAGAAGAAGAGGTAAAAGTTTTTTTTCTTTCAAGATTTGATAGTTTATGTAGAAAACATAATATTTACAGAAAGTTACTAGAACTACTGAAATGAGCTTTAGCAAGGTTGCAGGACACAAAATCAATATATAAAAATTAACTTTTTCTATATATTAGCAGCAAACAGTTGGAAGTTGAAATTGAAAAATACCATTTCCAATAGCATTAAAATATATGAACTACTTACAGATAACTTTGACGAAATACATGTAAGACCTGTACACTGAAAGCTGTAGAACACTGCTGAAAACATTAAATAAAACACATAAATGAAGAGAGATTCCATGTCATGAGTTTGAAGAGTCAACATTGCTAAGATGTCTATTCTCCCCAGTTGGCATCAATTAAAATTCAAACAAGTATTTTGATAGATACTAAAAACTGATTCTAAAATTTGTATGGCATGCAAAGAATTTAGAAAAAATAACCTTAAAAAAGAACAAAGATGGAGGAATCATACTACCTAATTTTAATACTCATAATAAAACTGTAATTAAGTCAGTGTGGTATTGGTGTAAAAAGAGACAAATATAGCAATGAAATGGAATAGAGAGTTTAGAAATAGACCCACATGTATATAGCCAGCTGATTTTCAACTAAGGGACCAAGACATTTTAATGAGAGAATAAGAATCTTTTCAACAAATGGAACCAAAACATTTGGATAGCCATATATCCCCCAAAATAACAAACATTGATTCTTACCTCCTGTCATATACAACATTATTTTGAAATAGATCATAGGGCTAAATGTAAAAGTTAACCTTCTAGAAGAAAATATAGGAATAAATTTTAGTGACCTGATATTTGGCATATATTTCTAAAAAATGACACATAATGCATGATCTATAAAAAGAAAAATTTTTAAATTGTACCTCATCAAAATTAATGACTTTTGTTCTTCAAAAGACATTGTTAAGAAATTGAAAAATCAAGCTACAGACTGTGAGAAAATATTTGCGAAATAATACCTGACAGTGGACTTGTATCTGGAGTATGGAGAGAACTTTTAAAACTCGGCTGGGTTCAGTGGCTCACGTCTGTAATCCTAGCACTTTGGGAGGCCAAGGTGGGCGGATCATCTGAGGTCGGGAGTTCAAGACCAGCCTGACCAACATGGAGAAACCCCGTCTCTGCTAAAAATACAAAATTAGCCAGGCGTGGTGGTGCATGCCTGTAATCGTAGCTACTCTGGAGGCTGAAGCAGGAGAATTGCTTGAACCTGGGAGGCGGAGGTTGCGGTGAGCTCAGATTGTGCCATTGCACTTCAGCCTGGGCAGCAAGAGCGAAACTCCATCTCAAAAAAAAAAAAAAAAACAAAAACAACAAAAAAACAATAATAAGACAATGCAGTTAAAAAATAGACACATTTAAGCAGGTACTTAATCAAAGGAGACATGCAGATAGCCAATAAACACATGAAAAGTCAATTTCATTAATCATTAAGGGAACTGCACATTAAAAGCACAATGAGATAACCACTACACACTCACTACGATGGATAAAGTTAAAATGATTACGCTATGTTGACCTAGGATAGAGAGCAACCATTGAAAATGCAAAATGGTAAAGTGACATAGGAAAACAGTTTGGCAGGGTTTTTTTTGTTTTGGTTTTTGTTTTTTGAGATGTGGTCTCACTGTGTTGCCCATGCTGGAGTGCAGTGGCGCAATTATAGCTCACAGCAGTCTCAAACTCCTGGCCTCAAGCGATCCTCCTGCCTTGGCCTCCCAAAGGGTTGGGATTATAGGAGTAAGCCTAGTTTGGCAGTTTTTAAAAAGTTAAAGATATACCTATCATATGACCCAGATATTCCACTCCTAGGTATTAGTCAAGAGAAATGTAAGCATATATCCACTTCAAAACTTGTACATGTGTGCTTATACTAAGTAGCTTTGTAATTGCCAAAACCTGGAAGCCATCCAGATGACCATCAAAAGGCGAAAGGACAAATTATGGCATGTCCATTCAGTGGAAAATTACTTAGTAACAGGAAGGAGTGCACTCTTGATTCACACAGCAATATGGATGAGTTTTTAAATAATTATTCTAAGTGAAAGAAGTCAAGATTACATACTGTGTGATTTCACTTAATATAAAACTCCAGAAGATACAGCTAATTGACAGCAAGAGAAAGCAGATCAGTGGTTGGTTAGGGATGGGGCAGGGTTGGAAGAGGTGGTGGGGAGACAAGGAAACTTTTGGGGATGATCAGTATGTTAATTATCTTGATTATTATACATATATCAAAATCTTTCAAATTATATACTTGAATTTTGTGCTGTTATTTGTTCGTCAACTATATCTCACTAAAGCTGTAAATTAGAAAAAAGAAAAATTAAAATGCACATCAGAAGGAAATTAAACATACACATTTATACATACATTTTTAAAAACCCAATGAAAAAAGTCATTTTTATGAAAGAAGATTCTGAAACAAATATAAGGATTTATGAAGAGATGCTGAGACTGTACAAGACAATGAAATAAAACATAATTTGCAGAACTTAAACAGAAGAAATGAAATCATACAATTGGAAAAAACACAAGGCAAATTGTCATTTTGGTAAGCATAGTTGGGATATAGAGCAAAGGTCACAAACTATTACCTATGGGCCAAATCTAGTCCTGTTCATTTATGGCCCACAAGCTGAAAATGACTTTTACATTTGTAGATGGTAAAGAGAGAAAGAGGGAGAGGAGAGAGAGAGAAAAGAATACACAACAGAGACTGTATGTGACCTGCAAAACTATTTACTATCTAGCCTTTTACAGAAAAAGCTTGCTGTCCCCTGGTATAGAAGATAAAAGTAAAAAGCAAATAAAATAATAGAAATTAGGAAAGAATTGCTTACAATTAGTTACACAGAAAATGATCATGAATGATAGAAGTAAGAAGGAGACACAATATTTGCACAATTTGAATGCCCAGGGAAAACAGAGTAATGGAAGAACACATTTTTAAAGGTATAAATCAGGCACACTTTTCAGGAAAATGGTAAAACTTGAAGCTACGTGTTTGAAATGGTATGCTCCACAATAGGGAAAAACTGTCCCCAGAATAGTCAACAGTAATACATATATTATAATAAAATTACTCGACTGTAAAAAAAAATATAGATTCCTTTGACCAACAGGTATAAACATCAAGTCACCTATAGGGACAAAACAGTTCACTTTGGCTTCAAACTTCTCTAAAAAAAATCAGCTTCAGGTGATGAAGTAAAAACTGTAAGATCCTCATGGAAAGGAAGTGTAAACCAAGACTTTTATATTCACCAAATTACTCTTCACATAAAAAGCCTACAGGTAAATAGATTTAAAAGTAGGAAAGGGCCAGGCGTGGTGGCTCACGCCTGTAATCCCAGCACTTTGGGAGGCTGAGGTGGGCGGATCATGGGGTCAAGAGATGGAGACCATCCTGGCCAACATGGTGAAACCCTGTCTCTACTAAAAATACAAAAATTAGCTGGGCGTGGTGGCATGCACCTGTAGTCCCAGCTACTTGGGAGGCTGAGGCAGGAGGATCACTCGAACCCAGGAAGTGGAGGTTGCAGTGAGCAGAGATTGCGCCACTGCACTCCAGCCTGGTGACAGAGCAAGACTCTGTCTCAAAAAAAAAAAAAACAACAAAAAACGTAAAAATAGGAAAGAACTCAGGAAATATTCTCATGGTCTCTTTTTGAGGAAACTACTAGGGATCAAACTTCAACCAGCAAGAGATGTCTGAAAATTCTACATCAAAGGACTGGATGTAAGCATTGACTGTATTTAATTAAAGCAAAAAGCCTAAAACAAATGTGACATTAGACACCAAACCGAATGTAAATACCCTGGCAATGTAAAAATAATTCGGCTAACCAAAAAGGAAAGTCAAGGGTGATAGAAGGGGAAAAGTAGTTTGACGTTTGCCTCAACGGTAGTAGGAGACCAAGAGGTGTCATTTATTTGATTTTAGCATACTTCTTAGTACTAAGGTAAACACTGAGAAGGATCACGCTATTGATAAATATCAGGGGAAGAAAACGGAGAAGAAAAAATAAATTTTGCCACTGTTCAGAGTAGGAAATACATAGATCCTGTCTAAAGACAGAGAAAGCTAAAAATATTATATATAGTTATCATCATAATGGAGGTCACCAGAAAAAAAGAAAATACAATGTATCATTAAAAACTTAAATTATAAAAGTAAAGGATAAAATAAAATGATTGAACTAATGTCAAACATGTATATGACATCAATAAAGCAATAATTACAAGTGATACATGAAAAAAGAGACAATCATACTAGTAATAGGAAACTTTAACTTACTCTCAGCTCAGGGATACCTAAACAATCAATAATAACAATAACAATATACATATAGTTATATATATATATATATACTCTGCACTCTCAAAATAGAGTATGTGAGTATGTATTTCTCTTCAAGTACCCTTGGAATAATCGTATTTACTAGGCCTATATGCTAGGCCACCAAAAAGCCTGGTGGAGAAATTTAGCAGTGTCTATCCAAATTATAAATGCATGTACCTGTTGACCCAGAAATGTCACTTTTGGAAATGATTATATGGACATATTCACCCAAATGTGAAATTACCTATTTACGAGGTTGTTTGTATAGTAAAAGATTGAGAAGATCCAAATGTCTGTCAACAGACCTGGTTAAATACACTTTTTTACAACAATACACTGGAATATAACACAGCTGTAAAAGAATAAGAAGCTCTTTATATACTAAGGAGAAAAACCTCTAGGATATATCCTTAGATGAAAAGGCACGATTCAACAATTCAGACCATGTGTATAATATGCTACCATATTTCCCTACCACAAAAAGTGGGAAAAATTTGTATATATATGTATATACACACACACACATATATGTGCTTATATATGCTATATAAACACATCTCCAGAAAGATTAAGCAAGACAGTGGTATCAGTGGTCACATATTAATGGAATATGAATTAGACAAGTGGAGAATGAAGTAGTAAAGAGGCTTCATTTTAATATACTTCTAAACGTGTTGTCATATGTGACTATATTACCTCCATAAACATGTGAAGAGAAACAATGCCATGACGGCATAGAAGATAAAGCAATTAGTTCTCCCTTGGGGAATTGGAGGAGACCTTCAGGATAGATAATTTAACTGAGACTTGAAGGGTGAGTGGAATTTGACAAATGGACAAGGTTGGGAAAGTCATTTCAGGCCAAAGTATGGAAACATGAAAATAAGCCTGAGGAATAGTAAATGTGATTGGGTATTGAGTGCGTTAAGGACACAGTCGAGGCCAGTTTACCCTCAAGAGTCCATTGAAGCTGACACCTAGAGCTCTGAACTAGATAGTGCTACTGCCTAAGGTCAGAATTCCTTCCAGACCCTGTACTCTGTAGGTGGGGAACAGAGTCTTGAGAGAAAAGAGACAAGGGCTGTGGAGGCTGGAAACGAGACCCAGTTCAACAGAGCAGTGCCTTGTTCATAAGACATTTGATCCATAATGCTTCCACAGACCATTGGATTTTCTTGCACTGTCTTGTCATTACTGATCAGAACATTACTACAGGATATCTAAACTTAAATGCAGTCCTTGAACAATTATTCATGAGGGTTTGCTATCTTGACCCTTCTTTAAGAAATGGAGAATGCTGAATTATTACCCTATGCCAGTTGAAGGTTATTTTTACTTACATTTGCCTTAATGGTTTGCTTTCCCATAAAGCCTCAATTTATACCAGTGGACGAAATCACTGTCACTTCCACCTGCCTAACTTCAGCACATAAGGTGAGTAATTAATGTAGGATTAAGCAATTTGTGTCATTTTAACCATGTGAAGGAGAAGCCTTATCAAGGGCCAACTGTCATCATGGTTTATGAGGTTCACATAGTGAAGCACTAATAGATTTTAACTGCCATTTTATTCTTGTTAGAGTGATACATGTTTATTAGGGATAAGTTAGAAAATGAAATATAAATAAAATTTAAATCACCCATTATCTTACTTCCTGCACATAAAAACCTTTTTAAATAATGTATTTCTTTCCAATACTTTCTAGGGATATATACATATATATTTTTTGTCTACGGATGTGAATTTGCCTAGAAATATGTTGTATATATAGTTCCTATATCATTTCTTGTGTTTGCTAAATGTCATGTTATGTTATATTCCTCAAATGTCTGTTCTTATGTAGAATTTAAAATTTAGAGAGGAACATTTTTGAGCCTTTAGTTAGAGCTTCTCAGTTATATCAGTCACACACAAAAATATGGAACTCTATAATTTTAATTATTCACATTTCTTAACAGGCAGACGATGGGATTTATAAACTCAGACAACCTTTAAATAAATAGATTTCTGATACACATAATGTATTTTGTATCTTTGGCATTTCTTTACTGTTCACTTTAAATATTGGAACAGTTGTTTCCATGCTATCTTCTTAGTTTGTGTGTGTGTTTTTTAAATTTGCACCTTCTGCTACTATATCAAGGAATCAGAGACCAATGAACCCAGAAATAAGTTGGAGCTGGTATAGTCTTATAATCCAGCTCCCTCCTTTTATAGTAATTTATCTAAGATCACCACATACCTGAATTGCAGAACCAGACTTAGAACCTACCCGTTTTGTAATAAATTATCACCAGAGTCTGAGAGCAAGATGAAGAAAGGGATTCTTCTGGAGTGGAGAGCAGTAAAAATCACCTGCAAGTAATTTGCCATGGGAAATAGATTGTAACATGTCATCGTAAGTCCTCTGTAATAATAACATTGTCTCATGCCTTGAGATTTGACTTAGCCATGAACAAACTAGTATACACAACTGTATCATAACTTTACAAAATGTTGGTGGTTTATGTGAAGGAAAATGAGAGCTAAAGAGTTTCGTTGAGCCCTCAGCACTGTTGCGGAGAGGGTTACTTGACTAGTGGACACTAATACTATGGAGGATAATGATATGCTTAGGATAACTAGAGTGTCACTTGGTGGTCTGCCCTCAACTCCTGTCCTTCTAATAGTTATTTTTGGTTTCTTACAAAAGAGAGTAGGCTCTAACAAGCAGGCATATGTATTCTAGATCTCTTAGCAAATACATCTTTCATTGGCTGCAGTAGGAGCTAGCAAGGGGCAGGAAGCAGAATGTGAATGTGGGTAGGGATGACGACCAGCCTTGTTTGCAGCGGGGAGCCAAAGGCAAGCGAACCTCTATTGGGGGAAAGTCAGAATGCACAGTATGTTCTCAATTGCTGGGCTTTTTATTCCTCAAAATCAGATTTCTTGACCCAGCACAACTTTGCAGCTATTTATGAATCAAATTCTTAATGAGCCATTGTGGCATTATACATTTGCTAAAGTTGTTTCTAAGCTTTTGATTTTAAAACTTTTTAGTAGTAATAAGAAATACCTATTATAATGAGGTTATGAGAGAAGTGGTGATTAATTATAAATAGGCTATCTACCAAAAAATAAAAACATGTTCTTTGTTATTTAAGGAAAATACCAAAACCCAGAAAATCAGGCTTTTGGGCGATGACTTGAAGCATGAATCTCTTTCATCCTTTGAGCTTTCAGCGAGCCATAGAGGACAGAAAAGAAACATAGAAGAGACAGACTCTGATGTAGAGTATATTTCAGAAACAAAAATTATGAAAACGTCTATGGAGGAGAAAATGAACTCTCAACAGCAGAGAATTCCAGTAGCTCTGCCAGAAAATGTCAAACTAGCTGAGAGATCCCAGGTATTATTATTGTTTCTTATTCACAAAACAATTCACTCATTCTGGAAATAGCATTCAGTCAAGGTTTTGCTTCATTTTCACATTTTAAGACACTTTAATTATAAAATATACATTGCAATCTGTGTTTCCTGGACAAGGTCCCAATTTCTAATTTTTTTTCCTGTATTCTCTGTTTTGAAAGAGAAGTCAGATTGCTAATATTACCACTGTCTGGAGAGCTCAGCCAACTGAAGGGTGCCTGAAGAATGCCCAGGTGGGAAAAGGCTTTTAAATTTGTATTTAAGGGAGAAATATTCATATAGGATAAACCTTTAATCTTTAAGTTTTGCATTCAATGCTTTATAGGAAAAATGCTTAACTAAATCATACATATTGTTACCCTGTAATCAAGGTTCTGAAAACACTGGGATATAATGTTAATGTATTACTAAGTGTTGAGAGTCATGTTAACAAATGCACCACTCTAGAATTTTCATGTGTCCAAATGAGTTTACTTCTTTGAAAAGAATCACAACACATTTATTCTTACAGAGTTGCCATTATTTAATTCTTTTTTTTTGAGAATTTGCCCTCAGATTCAGCTTATAACAATATTAATGCCTACGATTGAATGGGCATTTACCCTGTGCTAGGTGCAGTGCTGAATGATTATAGACATCATCTCAACAACTTTCATTTTATATCTTTTTAAGCCAAAATTTACTGCCTAGTTTATCTACCTAGTCCATCACATTTGACTTCTAATGCCCTTTTACTATTTCCACAAATTAAATTCGACCTTAAAGAGTAGATACTGTTCACCATAGAAAATATTCAAATGAACTGCTATAGGCTCTGAAAGCCATAAACTTATTTAATTAGCAAATATCTGCTGAGTTCTGCCTAGTGTAAGACAGTGGGTAGTCATGGTGGGAGTGTAGTCATGGAGGGAGGCAAGATATTTTATGCATGATCTTTTCAAAAGGAATTATTCTTATTCTTATTCTTATTTTTATTTTTTTTGAGATGGAGTCTCGCTCTGTCGCCCAGGCTGGAGTGCAGTGGCATGATCTCAGCTCACTGCAAGCTTCAAAGGGAATTATTTTGAATAGTAGTTACATTATAGAAATCTCTCACACATTCCTTTATAATATCTTCGGCAAATGGTATACAGACTCTCTGAAAATCTTTAGTAAAAATCCTTACCTCCTAAGGAAGCCTTTCCTTAATACCATTTTTGGGCTGCTCATCCTCTTAAAGTATTTCAAGTCCATTTTCCTATGATTTTGAAATTTTTGCCCAAATCTTTTCTTGAGACTATATGAGCCAAGCTGAATCTGTTTACAACCTACAGAATTTCAGGTTTTTTGTTGATTTGAATTATGTATTGCACTTGAATGTAAAGTTTTATATATTCAGATATTCAACCCTTGCTGTGTTCGAACTCCTGCATGTTATCACTTTATAATCATATCTCTTTTAACTTGGAATTCCAGAAAAACTCATTACCTGTGCAATTTCAAGATTTAGGATTTGTCAGTTTATTGTATAGATATGTTGCATGCTCTAAAAACATACAGTCCATTGAGAAGTTGGGAGTGTGTCCAAGTATTAGAGCAAAACATTTTAGACATTAAATACAGGGACTCAGTATGCATGCGTGTGTGTGTGTGTGTGCATAAACATATAATATGTAAAGCTATGTGAAGCAATATACACACACTTCATGTAGATATATATACACATATATGTATACATATACCAATGTAAACATAGATGTGTCTGTTTGTGTGTGTGTGTGTGTATGTATATATATATATATATATATATAATTTTACTATGTGCCATTCAGTATGCCAGTCACAGGAGATTTGGTAATAAAACCACATATGGTTTTTGCCACCATCAAACTTACAGTCTAGTGATAGAGACAGACGCCCAATAATTACAGAGACAAACGTCAACTGCTACTATGGCAGTTTTTATGACACGGTAGCATGACTGTTTATAATAAGGGTTTTTCACTCTGATAGGACAGGAACATCTTCCCAGAAAATATGGTAACTAGCCTTTTAGGATTGAAATGTAATTACATTGGTAAAAGGGGAGGAAAAATACTTCTAAGCAATGAGAACAGCATTTGCTAAAGAGGGAATATGGTGAATACAAAGAACTTTAAAAAGACAAGTAATCTATGGCAGGGAAAAGAGATGGAAATGGACTGTGGTGTGAAGGAGTAGGGCAGGTACTATAGGCCAGTCATAAGGGGTTTTGCATTTATCCTATAAGTAATGGGAAACCATTGAAGAGTTTCAAGCAGGGAAGTGACATGACCAGAGTTTTCTTTAGTAAAGATTACTTTGGCCGAGTATAGAAGAAAGGTTAGTAGAGAGCAGAGTTGTTGGGAAAGACAGTCTCAGGGGTATAGCCTTTTAGCTTCCACTTTGCTGCATAAGAATGGACCTTGAGCCTGGGACTCTTTCTTACCAAGAGATAAAGAGCACACATGGCCTATGCTGGGTTTTTTGCCTTGTGCGGAAATATCTTTCTCTGTTGCAAGCCCAGTGTATGCTCTTCTATACTGCTTAAATGCGTGTGTCACATGAAACCTTGGTCAACCCCACTGCTATATCTGTCTTCCTTGGAGAGGGAACACAGCATCTGTCTCCTGTAGCATGAGAAGGGTGCATGTAGCCAATTGCCCAACATTGGCTGATGGGGGAGGCTGCTGGGCCATGGGGGACTGATACACACTTCTGAGGCTGATCTTGCTTTGTCTCTTCTCTATGTGAGTAAAGCATTGTTCCATCTAGTGCCTGACTGCGTTGTGTTTTCTTTGGCAACTCCAGTAACCAAGATACTATGGGCAGAAGTTATGAGACTCCTCCTCTGGAACTGATAACCAGTACATGGTATTTCTGTTTCACAGATAATGCTTAACAAAAGTGAATGTGGGCAGAGCAGTTAGGAGACTTGACCATGCTCTGATGGAGAGATCACAGTGGTGTAGGCTAGGATGATGGTGATGGAGGAGGTAACACTGCCCTTTCCTGGAGGCAGTCTTTATTGGATATAGAGGATCATGTAGAGGAAAATGGCAGAATGACTACAGAATTTTGAGTTCTTTCACCAGGTTGAATGGTGATTCCATTAATTGAAATTGGGGATTGTAGAAGGTGACTGGGCTTGTGGAGAACAGCATGAGTTCAGCTTACATAATTTGAGACTTCCAAGAGGATGTGCCAAGTGAAAAGTCATATACATGAGTCTGGATTTCAGAGGTGAGGTTTAAATAGGAGACAGTCTTGTGAGGTATTTACATACCTAAGGATGAGTGAGGTTGAATGGGTAAGAAGAAAAGAAGGACTAGACAGAAGCTTGAGGAATTTTAGCATTTTGTGGCTAGCTACGAGAGTATAGATGTGCACAGAGATTGTGAAGGAATTACCAGAGCAGTAAGAGAAGAAACCAGGAATTTATTATTTCATTAAAGCCAAAATGGGGGAAAAGGGTGATTTGAAGAGAGACTGTCACGAAGGCTAAATTCTGTTGAGAAGCCAACTCAGCTGGCCAAAGGCCTAAAAATTGTCTGTTGACTTAATGATTTAGAGGTAAGAGGGATGATCTCAGGAGTATTTTTGTTGTTGGAGTAGAAAGGATAGAAACAAGATTATAGATTCGTGCAAAAGTAATTGCTGTTTTTGCCATTAAAAGTAATGAATTTACTGCTAAGTAGAAGATGAAGAAATGGTGACAGATTGCATATCAGCTCTTAGAAAGATAAGCTAATTTCCCAGGCGTGGTGGTGGGCACCTGTAATCTCAGCTGTTCTAGAGACTGAGGTAGGATAATTGCTTGAAACTGGAAGGTGGAGGTTGCAGTGAGCCAAGATCACACCACTGCATTCCAGCCTGGGTGAAAGAGCGAAACTCCATCTCAAAAAAAATAAAAATAAAAAGAAAGATAAGCTAATTTCACTCCAGAAGACATTATATATTTAAGAAAATCTAGAAAACCCAATTTTCTCCTGGATAAATCAGGAGATTGTGAAATTCTTTATAAGCACTTGAAAAATGAATTTAATCAGGTTTTAAACTGTAATTGAAACAACGTTTGATTACTCGAGGATTATTTGTGGTAAATTTCTAATATCCTGTCCAATAAACACACTAGGCATTACCACTAACAGAGAAGGTGCAGGAAATATAATTAATTTTAATATTAACCTAAGCAGCATGGAATTAGGAAGGCAGATATGCTCTAAGTCTTATCAAGCGCTTATCATACACAAAGATCGGAAATTGAATTTTCGCTATATATCCTACAAAAGTCTGCAGTAAGTAGAGGCAGAATGAAGAGTGAAGGTAGTTTAGTATGTACCATTGATTGCCACTAATCCTTGTATTTTTTTTGTTAATTCCTTGTTATAGGCCGCTTCTTGGGAAATGAAAAGGAAGCAGAGTCTGAACTTTGTAGAGGAATGTAAGGTATTGACTGAAGATGAGAACACGAGTGATTCAGATATAATCCTGGTGAGATAAACTATACACTAAATGACACCTTGACATTTTCATATTCACAAAGATTAGAGGGATCTGTTAGTGTCTCAAAGTAGTGGAAACATTTAGTTGGATAACCTAGTTTTGAGATGAAGAAATAAGGCTCAGAAAAGTTTAAGTTACTTGCTCAAGGCTACATAAACTAGTAGGGATATATCTGGAACTTACACGTCTCCACCCCTAGTCCACGGTCACTTTCTGTTTTAGTTATCTGGGTAAGAAAGCCTTAATATATATGTAAATAGGCAAAAATATACAAAAGTTATATATATAACTTGAAGGTCATTGTGAAAACTCATTCCCAAATCCGAAGAATATGAACCTTTCCGTAATTTGTAATTTGGACTCTCACCAGAAGGTTTAATTCTGAATTGACTTAAATTAGGCAGAGAACAGTGTATTCAAGGATTATGGGCATGCTCCCCATTTTCTCCTTTAAATAATATGTTCGTATTTCTAACTTGATAGTTGATATCAAAGAATACAAATCTGGGCTCTTGTAGAATCGAGTTGCTTTGCCTTCACTGAACCAAGTGTAAAAAGCCCTTGGTGTTTAGGAGGAAATGATTCAAGGACTGACTATATAAGAAATGCTTCATCTGTGAAGCCATGGTGTTCATTATGTTATATAGTGTCCTTTCTGTTAAAAAAACTCACTAAAAGTAATTTACACATTAGAATTTAATGTCAGGGAAAAAATCTATTTGGTATTTTCTTTTATCTGAATATAAATTTTATTACTCATTATAGTTTCATTTTTACCTTGATTGCCAAGAAGCTTATAGCTAAACTTTAACCCGCGTAAGAGTAACTACAGTAGCCTAGGTGGTTCTATTATTGACATGATAAGTGAGAGTATTTAGGAAAGGACCTGGCCTTTTTGGACGTGTCTTTAGGGTAAGGTCCCTCAAAATGCTATATAGATTTGTGGATTAGGTTTAAATTGCACTTGTGCCAATGAGAGACGTATCATTTCTTCTGACTTTAGCTTAACTTATGATAATGTCCTTCACCAGAAAGTTATTGTCACAAAGTACATGATGTAACTATAATGAAGGTTTTATTTAAAAATTTTTTCATTTTGGAAAATTTTAAACATAGTGCAACCAACTCCTGTGTGCCCATTTTCCAGCTCCAGTGTTTACCAACTCACGGCCAGCCTTGTTTCATCCATATCCCCTCCCTGCCCCCATTATTCCCAGACATCATATGATTTCATGCATAAATTGTAATTATTTGAAGTAGCCCTTTGAAGGGGTGTTAAAAAGGTGCAGACATAATTTGTGAATGGGAACAGAAATAGCCCCACTATTAACAATAAAGAACAACTAAATGAAAAAAGTAAACACCAAAGTATTTTCAAAAGGAAAAGGGTCAAAATTTAATCGGGGGCTAGAAAGAAAGACAAAACTGCAACTGGTGTTGTAAATAATGCCGCCTCTCTTGATCTCTTCAAAGCAAAATGTAATATAATTGTACCTGTGAATATTACTGTTCACCATTTGCTTTTCAGAAGTTTCAAAGTCTGTGTGAGTTTTTCATGGAGCCCTTACTTTGTCATCTCTCTCAGCTTTGCACACAGCTTTTGGCAAGTGCCTTTTCAGGAATTAGAGATGATGTTTATATTTAATATATTGTCTTTTTAGGTAATAGTTCTCAAGTTCTTACATTACTTGTGTGTAGCTATGTGGTATGATTTATTAGTGTCTCTGTGATCCTAGCAGGATGTCTGTTTTCATACTCATGGTGTCTAATTAACTTGGATAAACACGTATTATCCAGAGATGCACATTAATTTCTGTTTGGCTGTAGTTGCAATAATTCAAGTAGGAAATAATTGCTCCTCAAAGTTGTCTGTCTGTACTTTCTTAAACCTAGAAATTAAAAAAAGATCATCCCATCCCCCGTGCTCCTTCCTAATTATCTTCTAATTATAGCATGTGTCTATGTGCACGTGTGAGTGTATGTGCCCCTGTGTCTATTAAATTTCAAGAAGGAAGGCACTCAGTGCTAATGGTGGTGCAGGAGGTTGTCACTTAAGGAAGAATAATTAGCTACCACAAAAGACTCCCTCCCCTGACCCCCAAAGGTGGTATTTATTATTTTGGCAAGTTTACTGGTTGTGGGACCTAGGGTCTTATTTTTAGGTGTAAGAAACTAAGAAATATGGTATATTCAGCACACCAAAGAAACTTCATCTCACTTGGATGACTTCACATTATCCAAATTCATGAAACTGTGGTATTATAGCATAATATCAGTTCAGTCATTTAAAAGATAAATACAGCTTCAGTTCAACTGGAAGGCACATATTGACTTAAGCTATGCATTCTGTCCCGTTATGCCCATCTGCATGGGCTGGCCAATTATAATCTGACAGTTGCTGGTGAGCTAGGTGCCTGAATATTTAAAAGGCGTCCAGCTAAGACAGCCTGCTGTGTCCACCTCCCCAAGAGACATGACAGAGATGATGTTACCAATGCAACTATAATACTAAAAGAGCACTGACTCAGGGAACCTTTGCCCTATGCCTGCCTGTGCTCCTATAACTGTACTTTTTTTCAGGCTTTCGGGACAATAACTCCATTCTGACTGGCAGATTTGTTTTTGCTATGTTAATAAAATCAATAAATGTCTATCAGTCTGCCTTTTGAAAGGATTTTTTTTTTCATATTAAGGCACTTTATTTTTCTCTGTTCCATGTTTCAGGCAACATCTCACTCTGGTTCTTGTACTAATAGTTATGCAATTTCTAGTGAAATGAAAAAAAAAGTATTTGTTACTTTCCAGATTCATATTTAACCCTACCATTGCTGATTATTTTAGCCACCTGATCATTCATTCTCCAAAATTACCTCACTGATGTGGCTCACTGTTATGTTTTATTTATTTTCCTAACTTCCCTCCCTACCCCCACTGAGCCCCTCAATTCTTGATTGAATGCTCTTCTTATTGTTTTTATTCTAAGGCCTGTGGTCTGTTGAAGCAATTTTTTATTTTTTTATTTTACCTTTTAAATTTTTTTGAGACAGAGTCTCCCTGTGTCACCCAGGCTGGAGTGCAGTGGCACAATCTCCACTCACTGTAAGCGATTCTCTTGCCTCAGCCTCCCGAGTAGCTGGAATTACATGCACCACCACATCCAGCTAATTTTTGTATTTTTATTAGAGACAGGGTTTTTCCATCTTGGCAAGGCTGGCCCAAACTCCTGGCCTCAAGTGATCCACCCACCTTGGCCTCCCAAAGTGGTGGGATTACAGGCATGAGCCCCATGCCCAGCCTTGTTGAAGCAATTTTTAAAAACCACATTCTTCTTGTTTCCTCTTTTCCCAGTGGGACAATCCTTATTTTCTGATCATTTCTAATGTCTGGCATTTCGTTCTGCACCATGCCTCCCATTTAACATGCTCCAAGTCATTCATGTGGTGTGGAGCTTCATTTGTCCCATCTCTAGTTACTTCTGCTCATATTCTTTGTTGGTATTGCTTCCACAGCATTTTTTTTTTTTTTTTTTTTTTTTTTTTTGAGACAGAGTCTTGCTCTGTCACCCAGGCTAGAGTGCAGTGGCACGATCTTGGCTCACTGCAAGCTCTGCCTCCCAGGTTCACGCCATTCTCCTGCCTCAGCCTCCCGAGTAGCTGGGACTACAGGCACCCGCCACCATGCCCGGCTAATTTTTTTTATTTTTAGTAGACACAGGGTTTCTCCATGTTAGCCAGGATGGTCTCCATCTCCTCAACTCATGATCCGCCCGCCTCAGCCTCCCAGAGTGCTGGGATTACAGGCATGAGCCACTACTCCTGGCCGCATTTTTTGTTTTTGATATTAGTTTGTGCTTGGCCTTTTAGCCAGTGTGAGCCATTCATTTTCAAAGTCCATGCAATGAGCATGTTCTTGGCAAGACCTTGCACATCATTTGGAGCTTTAGAAGTTTCCAACTGGGATTTGGTTAAAGCTCCAGGCATTTTCTGGAGATTAAAAAACTGCCAGGAAAATAATGAGGAGTTTTTCTTTAAAAAATCTTAATCCTTTTCCAAATGCTCTAGATAGCCTTTCAGTTGGACCTTCGGAGATATTTGGTATGGGACTCTGCATTTCAGCAAACTTCTTATTTTTCATAATCTTGTTAGCACAGCTACAGCTCTCTCCACCATTTTAGGGTAACTAGGGTGGTTCATATTTATTATCTCTGACCCTATAAAGCTGAATTGTCCAGAAATTCTAGTTGTGTGTGTGTGTGTGTGTGCACGCACGCGCACATGTGCACAGGCATGTGTATTGTGGTAGCGTCAGTCTTTTCTCTTTCTGTGTGGCCATGATGAAATTCAGGTACTGTTCTTCCATCATCTCATCTCACCTCTTCATAACCTGAGAGGCAAGTATTCTTTTCACCCCTATTTTACAGATGGGAAAAATTAAACTTGCTAAAGGTCACACTGCCAGGAAGTAGGCACCTTGAGCCCCAGCTGTTTGACTTTGCTCCTCCTTTTGTAATCACTCCCCATATGACATCTCCCTTTACCTCCCACCTTCATAACTGTCCCCTACATGAATTCAATCACCCCATTCCACTTGGGTCAGTTGAAGTACATAAATACACTTTACTCAGGCATGAGAGTTTCAAGGTCCACCTGTATATTGCACTGGCTAACATTCAGCATTTTGGCTTGTGTTTCCAAAGTTTTTTAGATGGGCATCTCCAGCCAAGTGTCTCGAATCAATTTTAAAAGACCAATCCATCATCCATGCCTTGCCCAGCCTAAGCTCTCTTTAGCCCATTTCCCTCCATATTCACCCTAAATCTGACCTAAACAATGTATTAATAGTTATTTTCTTTTAAGACCCAGCTTTTGTCCTTCTAGTCAAGCTAGAGTCCAGTCATAGTCATGAGGCTCATCTTCTTGGGGTCTCCACTAATTCCTGGCTTCTAAAAAAAGAAAGTATTTTTCTTGTCCAAGATTATCACTCTAGTAATATGGTTGTGGTCATAACTTTACCACCAACCCCTTCCATGAGCTGTTGTTGCTTTACCTTTGGCCTCCAGAAAATCTTATTATTTTCTGTCTTCCATGCTCAAAACACATGTCCTGCCCTGTTTTTTAATGAATAGTGGGTATTCTGAAGTGTGTTCTGTCTCAGGCATTTCCAAACCCATGTGTAAAGTTCAAATTTGTCCCAGTTAATCCCGGATGGGAAGGAAGTGGAATTTTTTTAAAATCACACCTTTTATAGGTATGCTAGCCTTTGTCAGGAGAATCAGTGTCTGAGTAGGTGTTGCTATAGTTCTGCTGTTATTGGAAGAACAGTGTCCTGTGGTACTGCTGTAATTAAGGGTTTGTTTAGATATAGTTACAAACTCCTGTGCACTGCTGTGTGATAAACTGGCAGTTCAACTTTACTCCAGGCAAACTCCATACCACCCTGGATCTGGGAATGGATCTGGTATTTTCCATGCCCCTCAAAAGTGATGCACTCTGATCAGCTGTTACTATACAATGCTTCATAAAAACGATAAAAGTACAAATGAAACAATGAGATTAGATAATCTTACATCCTATCAAAGAAGTAAACAGCTCATCCAAATTACATCCCCAGGTGAGAGGTAAGAAGTAACCACACAGACTAAACATCCTAGGGGATCTATTCTGAAAGGTGACTGGGAAGAATAGGTTGGCAGACCACAATAGATGGCCAGGAAAGCAAATGATCAATTTGAAATGAGCCGCAAAACTGAGGAACACCAGGGGAATAAAATTACCGATGCCAGCAGTTAGAGAGGTTGAATAGCAATAATGTGCTGAGGCTCAAGACAGAGCGATAAAAGTACTGACTTTATTAAAAAAAAGGCATGTACATGCCTTTTTTTCATCTTGGAGGAACACACTCTCCAAACCGACATTGTAGAAATTTTCTAATTCTAACATGAAGCAACATATACCTTTCTCATAAATATTGGTGTTTGTTGTTTATTCATATTTTATAATAATAATCTTTCAGTTACTATTCTGAATGTCAGAGGCAAACCCAGATTTGCTAAGACATGAAAGAATATGTATGGTGTGGTTATAGTAAGGTTAGAATAGACCTTCTATTTAATAACCAGGAACCATACAATTTTTTTTATTGACTGACTGGCCCTTTTGTCTCTGTGGTCATTTAGGTCTTCTTTTGGCTTGCAGCTGGCCTCAAGAGCAGACTGACAGAGGGATGTGTTTCATTTTCCCAATCTATAGACATTTTTAAGCACGTGATGGTCAGAACACCGCTGACAAAAGTATTTCAGGAGTTTGGCAATGAAACCTTGTATTTATTATGAAACATGTATCCTCTGGTGTCTAGAACAGAGCACTTTCTGAGGCTCAAGAAAGATACATAGCAATGAGTAGATGGAACCATCTTCCTGTCTCAGAACTGAGCCAAGTCATTTACCAGTTGTACCTGGTCAGCTCTTTGGGGAAGCCTTCAAAAGAGGCAGATTCCAGCTTAGAAAAAACATCAGTGCACTCTGAATCCCTAAGATCATTACCAGGGCCTTCATGGTATGTTATAAAAAGTGGAGAACATCTAGAAGAGCTGATGAGTTGCTACTGTGTCTAGGTTTATGTTTTATGGTGGCCAAAACAAATGAAAAACAACTATAAGTACTGTGTTTGGCATCAGTACTACATGATAGCGAATCATAACAATGAGACTGAAAAGGTGACAAAGTAACCTAAAAGCAGATAAAAAAGAAAAACAAAAACTTGCAAAATTAGTCCCTAAATCAAATGCATTCACCCTAGATACACATCATTTTTCTGACTCCCAACAGAATGCCTTTTTAAAATAGAAAACTGTACGGGTAGTACAATAACATAATTTCAGATTACTGAAGTTGCCTTAATTTCAAAAGCGGGTGATTTCTCATCAGCTTTGATGATGCTACCATTCCTGGTTGATGATGCTACCATTATATATGAATCTGTATAATGCTATGATCATTGCTAATAATACTAGACATTTCATGGGAAGCCCTCTTACAAGATGCAAACCAGAGCTGCCCTAAGGGCTTTGAAGGAAAGATCATCTGTACTCATCCTCCACAGGATTGTTCATCAGTTCTCCAGCAAACGTGCAGAGAGACACAAAAACAATGTGTGATATAGTCCCTGATCTAAGGAAAAACCTTGTGGATGACTTATAAGGAATCTAAATATTCAAGTGCTAAAGTCTGAACTACCAGCAACCACGAGCCAATTAATCAAAACAAATTTATTGAACAATACTATGTTAGACATTTTTGAGGGACACCAAAAAAGTCAAGTATCTGGTTGTTGTGCTGAAGGAACAAAAAAATTGGTTAAGACAGTTTTACAACACCATGAGGTAGTATTATGTTATGGAAAGGATACAGGCTGTACACTCTGACAGGCTGACCCAGGCTCAAATTCAGACCTCCATGAGGTTTGTCAGTTGTGTCAAATTTTGATATTCTGTTTTCTTGTATATAAAATGAGAGTAATAATGCCATCTATTCTCAAGGTTGTTATGAGAATTATATTCATGATAGAATGAAAATAATTATTTGCATTATAAAAAGTATTTTTTAAAGCCACCTTCTGTAATTCTGAAGAAGACAAACTCAGCCTTTATTGGGTGAGCTAGGAGAATGAAAATTGACAAAGTAAAATTTCTTTGTGGAAAAAAAGAGAGAGCTTAAAGAGTGAGCTTATGTGGAAGATAGAAGAGGAGAGGGGCACTGCCAAAAGTGAAAATACCGGGAGCTGCAGAACTGGAGAAGCTGCAGGTGTGCAGAGAGAGATGAGGCAGTTAGCAGATGAAGAAGTTAATATTATTTAGTTGATACAATTTTTTGCTACATGTAATCATTTCCTCCATTTTCCAATATAATCTTTAGTAAAATCTGTAAGTTTATCAAAGCTTTATAGAGTTGGATTTGTTTTTGGAAGATGGAGTCACGTTTTGAGTTTTGCTTAGAAGGATCAAGTAAGAATCCAAGGCTGCTGTAGGGTCCAGTCTTATCTGGGTCATATAGATAAAATGCTTGACTTGACAGTAGTAAGAGTAAATAAACTGTATGCAACTTACTGTTAATAGTTATTCAGAGGAAGGAAGAATATGTGCTGGAGTAATAACAAAAAAGATGTTTTGGAAAGAGTAGGATGTATACTTGTCTTTAAAAGTTGTGGATACAACTTTTAAGAAAGGAAGAGAAGAGAGAAGCCATTCCAGGTAGAACATTTACATGGCAGAGATGTGGAAGCAAGAGTGTATATGGTAATTTTAGGGAACTCTGAAGAGAACATTTTGATTATAACAAGAGATATTTGTTAAGAAATACTAAAATTGTGTCTGGATAACTTAGAATCACATTGAAAAGAGCTTTGAAAGACAGATAAAGAGTTTGTGATTGAGATAGTAGCATGCAGGGCCTAGGGATGGTTTTAAGAAGGAACACTTAATCATGGATATTTTGTTTAAAAAAATTAATCAGATTGGGATAATGGCTTGGACTGTAAAAAGGAGAAACTAAAGACCAACAAAAACACGTAGGATGGATGCTTCCTGAAAATCGTAGTATAGAAAGACAAGAAAAACTTAAGCAATTTTAAAAGAAGGGTAGTACAGCTTGGTAAGAAATATGGAAAACTAAATAATGAAAGCAGTTCTGAGATGGCAATCTGGAACAAAAACGGTACTGTGAATAGAATGAAGAGCATTGACGGGGAATCTGACCAAGTGGTCAAAGATAGGACTGGATAGGACTGAGGATTTGAAGTTTCAGCAAGACATTCACGTGTGTCATGAGATCAGTTGGAAATAACTGGAGCAAAGGTGAAAAGTTAGGGTTGATGATGCCGATGAAGCCGTTGTTTGCATAAAGTGTGACAGCTTAACTCCAGAAATTTTAATAGGTTCCTTGAGAAGTTGAGAGTAGACAGAAAAAGGATGAACTACCCAGAGAGAGTTGAGACATAGAAGGCTATGAAGATCAAGAGAGGAAAGAATTCCAAGAGATATCTTCATGCTTCCTTAACTGAGTAAATGATACCACCATTCACTGCTACTCTGGCCAAAACCTGGGAATCATCCTGAATTTCTCTCCTCCTTTCTCATCCTGCACTCAACCCACCAGGCAATCTTGCTGAATCAACCTTTAAACATAGAACATATTCTACCATCTCCATAGCTACCACCTTGGCCAACACACTGACATCTCTTACCTGGACTACAACGGTACTCCTATAAATCATCTTACTGTTTCTCTTGGCCTCCACAGTGTAAAAATCTGAGTATATCATCCAGAATATGTCATATTATGTCATTCTCCTACTCAGAACACTTCCATGGCTTCTGCTCATACTTAGAACAAAACTCAGTGACTTTGCTGTGGCCCTCAAGGCCCTAGATGTCCTGGCCTGATGTCTTTTGAGGCTACAGACCCCACTGCTCATTCCTTCTCTTAGTCTACTGTAGCCACCCTGACCATTGTTGGCCTCCAGTACCCTAAGGAATATTAAATAAATAAAAGTGTAAATATGTAATATAATATCAGGTCATATAAATTCTGTGAAGAAAAATAATACAGTTGAGAGAGAGAGAGAGAGAGAAAGAGAGAAACATAAACCTAAGCCTTTTCCTTTGTCATTCATATACCTGGACTCCACTACCCACACCACCCCCATCACCACTGTCAGCAGCACACATGTATTTTCATGACTTGATTTTTTTTTACTTTCTTTTATTCTGTGACTATCTTGAGCATCAGTTACTGTCCTATACAATGGGGATCCAGCAGGGGTAAAAACAGACGATCCTCCCTGCCTTTGTGGAGCTTCCATTCTAGTGGGGGGATCATTCAATAGACAAGATGAATAAGTAAATATGGTGTATGGTAGATAATGACAAGTATTAGGGAGAAAAAGAAAGCATGGGAAGGGAATAGGAAGTATCTGTGTTGCATGTGATGAACAGGAGTTGCAATTTTAGGTAGAGTGACCGCAGATGGCCCCACTGAGTGGATGCTTAGGAAAGACTAGGAAAAAGCTGGGGGAACAAACAAGTCTGTAAAACAACAAGCCAAAGACGTGAGAGGAGTGTGCCTGGCATATTTGTAAAAGAGCTTCTGAAGAGCCAGATGGAGATGTGAGATGACGACAGAGAGGTGGGGGGGTCAGATTATGCGGGAACTTACATCACTCTCTCTCACCTGTGTTATTTTTCTTCACAGAACTTCCATTACCTGACAGTATATTATTTATATTTTTATTTATTGAATGTAGAAAATATGTTCCATAAAGGTAGGTATATTAGTCCATTTTCATACTGCTATGAAGAAATACCTGAGACTGGATAATTTATAAAGAAAGAGATTCCACATGGCTGGGGAGGCCTCCAATCATGGTGGAAGGCAGAGGAGAAAAGGCATGTCTTACATGGCAGCAGGCAAGAGAGCATGTGTAGGGGAACTGCCCTTTATAAAACCATCAGATCTCATGAGACTTACTGTCACAAGAACAGCCAGGAAAAACCCGCCCCCATGATTCAATTACCTCCCACCAGGTCCCTCCCATGACAGGTGGGGATTATGGGAGCTACAATTCAAGATGAGATTTGGGTGGGGACACAGCCAAACCATATCAGCAGGACTTTGAACTTTTCGCCGTGGTAGTATCTGGCCCACACTAGAAACCCAATGTTAGTGAATAAATTACTGACTGAAGGGGAGGGCCTGGAACATAATGTTAACTGTGGACGAGTGCAAACAGAAGGGGTCTTTGAAGTTGGCAGAAAGGTATTTACTGGTCTTATAGTCCTTATGGCTCCTTCATAATAATAAGTGCTTGAAGTAGGTGTGGAGGGGTAAAGGAGTAGAAGTAAATAAATCAGATAAAGTGATATCACTCAGTTTTTAAGTTTCCTTAACAGCAATGAAATTAAATAGGTGTTGCACAGCTGCCTGTGGTGTGTTCTTTTTTCCTCTGACTTATTTATGATTTATTTATCTTCTTAAGTAGATACTTTACAAAATTGAGCATGCAGTATTATGTTGATCCATCACATCCCTTGGAGAACTGACAAATCCCATCCTGCTCATTGTTAACATAATTTTAATTAAGATGTCTTAAACTCTATGTTAAGACTTAGCTATAATCTCATTTACTTTGTATGAGGTGTTGTCTATTTCATGATATAGGTAAAAATCTCAGGCAAGAGATTTCCTCCAGCTTCAGAATATGAGACACAGTTAAGCCTAAGTGACTGAAGAACATTTCTATAAGGAAACCAATTAATGTAAATGAAAGACCTTTGTAAGTAAGATCAAATATACAAATAACATAATCGAAAAAACAACTGTCTGTTTTCTTGTCTCATCTTGAAAAAATTCAGACCCTCAACTATATTGTAATAGAAGGCACCATCCTATAAAATCAGATTTACACAATGTTATTTCAAAGAAAATACTGTAGGCTTTAAATCATTTATCCAAAAATCTTTTAAACATTAGAATAAAGATAATACAGCAAAGGAAAATAAAAGAAATTTTTCATGTTATAGAGATGGCAGAGCTTTGTACAAGTAACATTTTTGGGGAAAGAAGGCATATCTGATCCTAGGAAAAACAGCCCTTTAGAGCTCAAAGCAGAGAACTAAACAATAGAATACAAACATAATTAATTTCATGAGGCTGTATTAATAACACCAACAACAAAATTTCTCTTCTGGGAGTGCTGTCATTTTCATTAACCTTGGATACTTTCATCTTGTCTGATTTCATCATAAAAGAAAGTTACCAAAGAAAATTAACACATTTTGTTATAATCATCATGGATTATAACAAAGTGCTTATAGGAAAAGACATTAAATAGTTCCTCTCATAAGCTTATCTTGTGGTTCCTATTAGCTGTTGTTGATAATAGTCTATGCTGCTTATAAACTGGTCTGAAAAATCTTTAGTCTGAAGTTGGAGACACTTAATATCATGTAGATTTTCCTTATATATCAGTGCATCAGAAGAAAACTTTAAATTTTATGTTAATCAGAAGTAAATAAAACATACACTTTAAGGTCACTTTCAAGATTTTTTTCAAAATGAATCTTTAAAAATATGCATGTTTATTATTTCCTGGGGCAGGAACTTATTTACAGTTTAAGTACAAAAATTTTTTGAAATAGACAAAAGTAGCTTAGAAGTAGTCTTATTTATTTTCCCCTTATCCATAAGGCTTTTCTTGCTCTTGATTTAGGTGAAATGGAAAATGGCAATGATAGACAGCTACACAGTTATTTTGTTGCTAGGCTACACATGTGCCCATTTAACCTGCTTCCTGAGAGAGCACAGTTTCCAGAATGCTATGTAAAAATACTCCTTTGTTTCCTGGGAGGGGAAAAAAAAGAGAGTTGACATCCTCTCTAGACTACATTTGTTTAGCAGGTTAGAGAGGGCATGAAAGATGAAAGATATATCCACAATGAGCAAACTTCAAAAAACCTGACAGCTCCCTATCTTACATGAGGTAACAGATGGGAACATGGATGCGTGCGTATCAGTGCGTGTTCAGGGGTCTTCAGAACAAGGAGCAGACAGTAGCTTTTGCCTTCTGCTTGCTTTCTTCATTTTCTTTCTTTCATAACTGCCTGTTCCTCCAGCTTCTCACAGTTTTACAAAATACATAGAGGGAGCATTCTGGGTGTCTTTCCCCGAAGGCATAAACAGACACATTCTCTCTCTCTCTCTCATCTAAGGTATATTCCCAAAGTGTAAGTCAGCTTTATGTGAGCCTTGTAAAATGGATCTTAACAGGATTCCCAAAGTGATGATATACCTGGCTTATTAATGGTGCACTCCACCCCTCAAATGTCCCCCATCCACTCCCATCCTCTCAGCCTCCCAATCGCACACCAGCACATATCCATCCTCTCTCTCCAGGTGCCAGTAACCCTCCTGGCTCCAACAATCAACACACTAAGGCTCTGCAGCCCCTTTCAGGCAACTGGCCTGGGATTCTGTCAGAAGATGAGATATCCCATCCCCCAGTATTCCAGGTCAACTCCCTTTCCCCATCTTCTTATCTATTATGCTTTGGGACTACAGGCCCCAGCCCCAAACTCTTCAAAGTTTTCATTGCAGGGATGCTGAACTCCTACTCTGTCTGCTTTGCAGCAACCAGAGGTACCCTAAGCTTCCTCAAAACGATAGAGGCTCAATGGTTATTGCTGGTGAATCAAATACTTGACCCATTTGTTGTAGACATTGTTACATCAATGTGTAATATCAATTTTTAAAATATCTGCACAAATATTAGTAGAAATACAAAAATCCCTTTAAAGAAATCAAATGAGTAAACATGACTATGATAATGCAATCATCCTTGAGATTTATGTGATTATTGTTTTGTACATGTACCATTTGTTCCCTTTATAAAAAGTGCATAGCTTTACTGCTGCTAACATTATGATTTCTTTTCTGCTGGGGACACTGCTTTTCAAGGTCTTTTGTCAAGTTTATAATACGTCCTATGTTTTTGTACAGTTTTAAATAAAGAGCTTGTTTTTCAGGTTTCAGATAAAAGCAACACTGATGTTTCATTGAAACAAGAAAAAAAGGAAATTCCTCTTTTAAACCAAGGTAAAAAAAATCAGCTCATGTATATATATATATTAGCTATAATGTTTGAGACATTTTCAATATGGCTTGACAGCATGATATATAGATCAGAAGTTTGTCAGCAACTTGGATTTTAAAAAATTAAGTTTGTTGTTCTAGAAGTGAGAGGAGTAGAGAGAGGGTGAGCTGCCAACCTTGTGTGTTTTGACGGGACAGAGAGACACTTTCTGGCTGAGGACAGTGTCCCCAGCACTGCCACACTGCCTGAAATTTCCATAGACTTACGCCACCCTCTGTCTTGAATTCTCCTTCTAATTTTGATTAGAATTGATATCAGGTCAATAATTTTCAAAATCTGTTTTGAAAATTATGATGATGACGGTCCCCGTTTTTTCATCTTTTAGTAACTTTCTGCTTTTCATGATTCTTCTGAGGTTCCTAAAAGTAGTTCAACAAACACGTTTATTAGTTTTTTCATGCCCAGGGGATGTAATGTGTCTCAGGTAAAAGACTGGAACTTATTTAAGGCATGAAGTTTCCATCTGATAGTATTCAATCCAGTAATAATTTCTTGGATAGAGAAGCTGAAAACAAACTGGATTCAAAATATTTTATTTTCTTAGTGTTCATTATTATTACTGTAATTTTTAGTACGCATTCTAATGTTATTATGCCATTATCTTTTAATTTTGATATTATACCATTGGACCCAAGAAACACATCCATTATTTTCATTGTCTTCATCTTCTTTTGAAATAAGTTTTAAAGATCTTAGTCTTCTTAGTCTCAGCTCATTTGGTTTCATCATTCTCAATCCTTTTCTTTATCAATCCATGCCATGGTTTTATGTTCTCTTTTGGTGGCACGTTTTTCCTTCCTTCATACTTTGTTGCTTAGGTAACCTAATCAGCTATTCATTCACAACTTTATGTTTGAACCCATTAGTGAGGTCCCTAAGAAATTACACTTTTTCTTTTTCATCTTAATTACAATAATTTGCAATTCCACCATCAGGATTTCTTTTGTAAGGGTGTCTTAATTTTAAAGCCAATCTTTTATAGACAGTTCAAACTACTACTGTGACTTCAAGTATGGTTCTGTTGGATTTCCAAATTGTACTAGAAAAATTGCTAATACAATTTTATCCTAAAATTAATATTTAATTTTAAATACTCATCCTAGGTTTGGCAGGAACAAATTGTGAAATGTTTTCAAATTACTATTATTTTGAATTAGTTAGCTGTTGGGTTAAAAATTTTCACTTTGCATTGCAAGTCAGTGAGTAAAACCAATGGTGCTTACAGCATGGTTGGAAAACATCTGTCCATTCATTCTTTTTCCTTAAAAGGGTCAGGCAGATCCTCAGCCGTTTACCCACCATCTAGAACTTTGCTTGTTGATGTCCTCTTCTACTTAGCCTTCAATAACCCTAAACTTCTTGGTAAAGGTTTACTTGGTGGAACAAGATATCTGGACAGTTATAATAAAGACTTCTACATGGAAGAAGGACACATTGACTCATTGCTTATACTGTCCCCAAGACACTCTTAAAACAATCCAAGTGGATCATAGAATTTCTGCTTTGCTGTGAGCTGGAAATAAATCACCAAGCTCTGTGAACCTATAATTCTGAGGTCCTCTGAGTTTGAAGACCAACTAAATGACTCTAGGTCTCTTCCTGCTTTAAAGTTCACTTTCCTACTGGAGACACATTTTTCATCGGGATCTGTCAGAATGTCTTTGAACCTGAACCCCAAATAGGAGAGAGTGGGATATTAGGGGAAGATGGTTGTCTTGGTAGAGGCTGTTGAAAGCAGGGAATCAACAGTTCTGATCATACTCCAGGCTCTGGTAAAAAATGTCCATTTAAAAATTACCAAAAAAAAGCTACAGTCTCTTGGATAACTATATATACTACATAAACTTTATTTTAAAACATTATAAACTACCTTAAGAACATATTATAAATCTCGTTACAACTGGTACAGTTTTATAAATGGATGTTTCAATACAAATCCATATTATACAGAGGTAGTTAATGAACCGCTAACATTTCTTTTGGTTCAGTTTATTGTGTGATCATCCAAATGCGATTGTTTGTCTATGTTCTTTTGAAGAAAAACAGGAGCTGTGCAATGATGTTCTAGCAATGAAAAGAAGCTCTTCATTACCTAGCTGGAAAAGGTGAGTGTACTACAATTATACAAATTCCAAGTGAGTGCAATTATACTGCTGAAAAGTAATTATCAATGTTTAAATACAAGAAGAAAGGAAATAATAGCAACAAAAGCAATCAAGAATGGAACCAAATTTTACAACAGAGATGTGAAAGAATTAGCAATACACCTTACCCCCAAACCTTTTCATTTCTTTCGTGAAGAACTGGAAATAATGAAATGGAGCTGGCTTAACTTCCTACCCACAGCAGGTAACCAATTCAAATTACTTTAATGTAGTCAAAGAACTGAAAATGTCACACATATATAAGGTATGATTATGAAATCATTAACTGATTTATTTTTCTCTGTGGTTATCTTATTGTCATACATACATATAATTATAATCATTGTGTGCTAGAATTTTTTTGACATGATAATTTTATCACTTTTAAAATGAAATCAGCTGAATGTTTTGGATATCCAATAGAATTAAAAGAATATTTTAAAGGAAGCAAACTCTTATCCTCTGTACAAACCCATCTAAGCTGCTTTCCAGGCATTCAGACCCAGTTTCTCTGAATCCAAATCCTGTGCTCTTTGCATAGGAGCACACTGAATTAAGAGCAAGAAAAAACAGAGAGGGGCTATTTTCCTGCACTTGCTGACAGGGTAGTGAGTCAATCCAGCACTCAAACCTCATCACTTCACTCTTCCACTCCAAAGCCTTTTCAGCCCCTACTACTTTTAAGGTAAGTCACAAACTCCTTAGCATGGCACAGATCCTCTTCTCTCATGCCTCTACTTTTAGCCCCCACTTTGCTTCCCAAAGGTTCTAAATTACTAGTAGTTCTCTTTTATTACATCTTCTCATCCCCCCTTTGTCTGTACCACTTCCTTTACTTGAATGCCCTCAGCAACTCATATGCCAGTGTCAGTTACCCTTTCATTTAAGTCTCAGTTCAAGTGTTCCCTTCTTTAGGGTCTTCTTGACTCTCCTCACCAAACTCAGGTATTCACAGAGTCACTGTTGCAATGATGAGATTATATTGTAATTTGTTCCATAGTTATTTGTTAAATTCTGTGTTCTGACATGCAGTGGTGAGCAGTGATCACAGTCAAGTGAAGTTATCTGTTTGAATCTCTGTCTTCCCATTGCATACAGGTTCCTAAAGGATAGAGGCCTTCTTGTCTTCTTCATAATTCTAAGCTTTTGAAAGGTCTTCTCTGACAACTCCATCTAAAGTAGCCCATCTCATTTCTGACAAGTCACACTTTTATCATCCTGTTTTATTTTTTTCAAAGCGTGTATTACTATTTTAAAGTATCTCCTTTACCACCTATTTCTTTTTACCATTTTTTAATTTTAGCTTGCTTATTTTCTCTATTTTTCACTAGATGCCAATGCACTCCATGAGAGTAGGGACTGTCTTGCTTATCCCTGTGTCTCTGATATCCAGAATGACACTGACTCATACTTGGCACTCAGTAATATTTGTTGATTAAATAAGTGATGCAACTTTTTTTCCCCAGTGCTGTTGCCAGGTCTTCTCATGGCCAATACTTTGACTTAGAATTATTTATGAAAATTTGCTTTACAATTTAAGAATCATCCAAAAACTAAAACACATTTGTGTGTATGCAAGTGTGTGTATGCATGTATATATTATTTCTTGTAATACTTTTTGGTCTTTATGAGATTTTTTTTTGTAATCACTGTTGACTTGTAAATACAATATGAATGTTAGAAACAATCCACGAAAAACAATCTTTTTTTTTGCATTTAAAAAAACCAAAACCAGTATATTCCTTTATGTGAATTTCACGAAGAAGCAAAAATAATCCATGGAGATAGAAATCAGAATGGTGATTGCCAAAGTGGGAATGGGGTGAGGATTGACTGGAAAGGGGCCTTAACGACTTTTTGGGCTGGTGAAAATGTCCCATAACTTGATCTGGGTGATCGTTTCTTTCTTTCTTCTTCTTCTTTTTTTTTTTTTTATACTTTCAGTTCTAGGGTACATGTGCACAACGTGTGGGTTTGTTACATAGGTATACATGTGCCATGTTGGTTTGCTGCACCCATTAACTCGTCATTTATGTTAGGTATTTCTCCTAATGCTATCCCTCCCCCTGCCCTTCCATCCCACGACAGGTCCCCGTGTGTGATGTTCCCCACCCTGTGTCCAAGTGTTCTCATTGTTCGATTCCCACCTGTGAGTGAGAACATGCAGTGTTTTTTTTGCTATTGTGAATAGTGCCACAATAAACATACGTGTGCATTGTGTCTTTATAGTAGCATGTTTTATAATCCTTTGGGTATATACCCAGTAATGGGATTGCTGGGTCAAATGGTATTTCTAGTTCTAGATCCTTGAGGAATTGTCACACTGTCTTCCACAATAGTTGAACTAGTTTACACTCCCACCAACAGTGTAAAAGCATTCCTGTTTCTCCACATCCTCTCCAGCATGTTGTTTCCTGACTTTTTAATGATCGCCATTCTAACTGGTGTGAGATGGTATCTCATTGTGGTTTTGATTTGCATTTCTCTGGTGACCAGTGATGATGAGCATCTTTTCATGTGTCTGTTGGCTGCATAAATGTCTTCTTTTGAGAAGTGTCTGTTCATATCCTTCACCCACTTTTCGATGGGGTTGTTTATTTCTTGTACATTTGTTTGAGTTCTTTGTAGATTCTGGATATTAGCCCTTTGTCAGATGGATAGATTGCAAAAATTTTCTCCCATTCTGTAGGTTGCCTGTTCACTCTGATGGTAGTTTCTTTTGCTGTGCAGAAGCTCTTTAGTTTAATTAGATCCCACTTGTCTATTTTGGCTTTTGTTGCCATTGCTTTTGGTGTTTTAGTCATGAAGTCCTTGTCCATGCCTATGTCCTGAATGGTATTGCCTAGGTTTTCTTCTAGGGAAAAACAATCTTAATGGAAGAAACTTATCAAATGCATTACTAATGATGGTGATGATAAAGATGATCATAACAACAAAAATAGGTATTATTTACTGACCACTTACACTAAACATTGAGCTACATTCTTTGTATATCCTCAGTACAACTCTATAAGGTAGGCCCTATTATTATTCAACAGAACAAGAAACAGAGGTTTAGAGAGGAATCTCCTGTGCTCTAGTATAGTACTTTTTACCCTTCAACCTCAATGCCAACATGAATGAATCTTTAACATCCCTAAAATGGTTAAAGAAAAAGACTTCTTTAATAAAGTGTCAGCATAAAGAAGGTTATAACTAATGAGCATTCAGACATTGTGTAAATTAACAGGCAATTAAGCATTAGTTTATATAATGTTCTTAATCTTAAAAAAATCAGCAAAGTTAGACAGTATAATTAATGCCAAAGAGCTGTTGACAGTAGAAGCACATTCCATTTGATATAAACTGTTATCCAATTTTAAAAGATCCTCATCTTATAAACATGTAAAATTCTCTAGAGCTGTGATCTTAATTTATGGACATCAGCATGAAAGGATTACAAAAAAAAATGTTTTTATTACTTGACAAACAAAACCCTTCATGATCTGACCTCTACCTGCCCTCCCCAGCTCCATTTCCCATGTCGTACTGCCCCCGGACTCTTGTACTTTTTTTCCCCTATGGTACTGAAAGCTTTAGTCTCATCAACAAACTATACATCCTTACCGTGAGTTATTTTTCATGCTGCAGCCATGTATCTTTTTAAAATCTGCATCAGATCACCTTGTTCCCATGCCTGAAAACTTCCAATGGTAGTGCCCACTCTGCTTCAAAGAAACTCTAGTTCCCTCCCCATGCCCACGATGCCCTGCAATCCCAACACTGACCTTTCTCATCTCATCTCTTTCCATCTGCTTCCTGCTCACTCCAGCCCAGTAGCTCTGAACATTCTTCTTCCTCTTCCAGATCATGACTAAGTATTTCTCTCAATTTAGTTTGTTCTTTTCCTGTTTTATTCTATGCTTTTCTCTCAGGCTAAAATAAACTTTAGTTTAAAAGTCTCTTGCATTCTTAGTTAAGTGATTTTTTCTGGTAGTATTGTAACCACATCACAGGTTCACTTGCCCACTGCTTGCAGAGTCTAATTAACAAGAGCTAGGTCTGGTGTAAAGAAAGTGACTTTTTATTCCAAAGCTAGCTTAGGGGAAGAAGTATGGGCTTCCTGCCTTAAGGGTACCACTTCACCTTTGCAGCAGAAAGTGGACACTTTTAAAGGGGGCCTATCATGAATGGCACCTCAGGGGAGGAGGTGAGCAGGTGTGTGGGTCCCCATGCTAGCTTGGTGCCTTATCTACTGGGCAGTTGAGTTAGCATTTCATGGGCAGAAATAGGTTGTAAAGGTGGCTGAAAACTCTCTAGGTGGGAGAGAGTTTCGTAGTGGGACTTTGGATTGTAAATCAACTGTTATCTCTGGAGGCAGTCCCCTGGTGGCTGAAAGTTCCACTCTGGAGCTTCTAAGCATAAAGTTACATGAACTTGCCCTCTAGGGAGTTTCTGGTGAAGGGGAGGTAAAAGGTTATAATTGTATTTCTAAAGGACTATGTAGGTAAGTGGTGAATGGGGAAATGGAGAAAAGAGAAAATAAAAAATAATAGTAACTCATTTTCTTTTTCCTAGAAAAATGGGGCTACTTGGTTACAGTATGTTTTAATTTGTTGGTTTTTAAGTATATCCATTGTAGATTTTTGCCATATGGTTACCATGAGGCTTACAAAAAATATTGTATAGTTGTTTAACAGGTTTAAAAAGTCTCTTTCATCAAGTGAAAGACAAGTGGTATATGACTACTGTTAAAAATAAATGATCACCAATTCCATGTAATTGTTACTACCTAAAAACTTTGAAAAAAATATGTGACTGGAATAAATATAAATTCTTCTAATTAAGAATTTGTTTCATGTAACTACAGTGGTGGCAGTTTTCGGCATTACACGTATGTTCTTGTTCTCATTTGTTGTGTATGAACATTTCACTCATTTTTGTATATTAGTGTTTCTGAAATTATTAATACCTAACATGATTTCTACTTTGAAATGACAAACCTCAGCTTGCTCAATGTGCCGATGGAAGATGTGAATCTAAGTTCTGGACACATAGCCAGAGTTTCTGTGAGTGGCAGTTGTAAAGTTGCTTCTTCGCCAGCGTCTTCTCAAAGCACACCTGTCAAGGAAACAGTGAGAAAACTGAAGTCTAAATTAAGGTAAAGATATTTACTCACATATTTCCACATGCTTTGTTTAACTTTCTAAGCAGTGACAACTCCTGTTGTTTTCCCTACTGAGTTTTAATGATACTGAATAAATTCAGTAGAGTGACATTATGACTTGTCTCCTAACTATGCTGATTTAGATATACTATGGGTTAAATATCCCTTATAATAGAACTGGTAACTGCCTGTTGTTACATAGTCTGGCAGTATGGTGGACATTAGTCGTTTCTTGAATGTAATAAATAATTTTTACTGAATTTTCTTTCTTTTTTCCCCAACAAAGGCTCTTATGACATTGTATGGCCTTTTAAAAACTCTGGGTTTTTTTTGGTTTGTTTTAGTTTCGGATACTGAACTTATTGAGGGAAATTGAGTTTTACTTGTTTTGTTCTGTGTAGAATGTTAACATTTGTGGACATGGTATTTGAGGAATTTAAATGTCTGGGTCTCATTTCTCAAAGGATGGAGACAAGGAGAGGAAGAAGTTCATGATTCAGGGTTTTTCCAAATAGAGACTGATAATAAATGGGGGCCTTAAAATCAAGTCAAAGAAGTCTGTATACAGACTTGTGCTCTAAAATAGGTGCCATATGGGAGGGTGGGAGGTGGGGCTGGTAGCACCACTAAATTAATGTACCTCATTGGTTTTGTTGGGATCCACAGACTTTTGTTGGGTTTTAAGGGTCTTGTGTGGGGTGAGATGCTCGGGCCAGGGAAAACAAACAACATGCCCTACCTGGAATGGTATTTTTCCTTAGGATAGCTACTTAATTTTTTCATCAGTGATTGACATGATCTTCCTGAAGATGAGAGTTCTCAAACAGTAGAAGCAGGTAGGAAGAAAGAGAAAGGTGGAGGAGAACACGTACATAGGGACTGTAGCCTCTACTAAGGCCCAGGCTGTGGTCCTGTTTATGAGAGGAGACTGCTAACCCCAGTAGACTTGAACCCGATTCCACAGATGCCATGGGTGTAGTGAGAGTCTTTGTAGCAGCATCCAGAGTGCAGGGCTGTGATTACTACATGGGCATGAAGACCCCACCTGCTGTCTCATGCCTAACACTAGTCCTGCCCCAGGAGGGAGGAAGCACTCCTGGTTACATGTGGAAGGACCTTGTAGAGGGATCTATTTTCACTACTGACACTAGGGATCCAGAGACAAGTTGTTGATGGAGCAATGAATACAGACTGCTACATTCCAGAACACCAAGTTCTGACCACCAAATATCCCTTTCTGTCTGGTTGGCAGTCTTCCACTAGCCTGGAAATGGGACAAAAGCAGGCCAGACCTCAGCATGGTTCAGGCATTATAAGGTTGAAAAAGGCCTTGGCTGGGCGCAGTGGCTCATGCCTGTAATCCCAGCACTTTGGGAGGCCGAGGCGGGCGGATCATGAGGTCAGGAGATCGAGACCATCCTGGCTAACACGGTGAAACCCCATCTCTACTAAAAATACAAAAAATTAGCCAGCCAGGGTGGCAGGCGCCTGTAGTCCCAGCTACTAGGGAGGCTGAGGCAGGAGAATGGCGTGAACCCGGGAGGCGGAGCTTGCAGTGAACTGAGATCGCGCCACTGCACTCCAGCCTGGGCGACAGAGCAAGACTCCATTTCAAAAAAAAGCCGCTTATCCAATGATCTAGATAGATGTCAGTATTATACTGCTGTAGCTTACAGTATAATCCCTAAAGAATGGGATTCTCTAACTAGTTTCCCACCCTCTGCCTGTATTTTTCTAGAAGTGGTATTTAAGGTCCTCAGCTTTGAAGTTGGATTGCTGTAAATTTGAACCCTGATATGTTACTGGTCCTAAAATTCAGGCCTATTGGTTGGTCACTAAAGCATAGTAGTATACAGTAAATTTTATATGCATGTGCCTGTATATATTTGAATAAATGTGAGTATCATTAAAAATGTATAGATATGACCACATATTCAATTATTTGGACATTGCTACAAGTGAATCAGGCCTTCTTAATAATAGTAGCTATCACACCAGGCACCGTGGCTCATGCCTATTATCCCAGTACTTTGGGAGGCCAAGGTGGGAGGATTGCTTGAACAAGGAGTTCGAGATCAGCCTGGGCAACATAGCAAGACCCTGTCTCCATAAAAATAATAGTAACAATAATAGGTATAACAATAATAGCTATCAGGTTTGAACCTTTATTATATTTCAGGCATCCACTCACTTACTTTTTATAAATTAGTTTCTATTCTCACAAATTCATGAGAATGGTGTTATTTTTAAATATTGTGTATGGATGAGGAGACTGAAACTTGGAGGAACTAACACATTACAAGTCTCATGGACAATTACACAAATACGAAGGATGGGGCTGGGGTTTAAGGCAAGGCTTTCTGATTTGGAATCCCATGCTGTTAATCATATATAGCATATACCCTCTCGTCACACTAGGAGACCTAGAGAGACCTGTCTGAGTGTGTTGCAGCAGAGTTTGGATGCATAGCTACTTAAATTTCTTTTTCAGATAGATCAACTTTCTTTTTCAAATTCATTATTTTCCTGATTTTTTTTCTTGGCTAATTTTTATTTGTCTAAGTGTAACATTTCTATTAATTTCAGTGAGTTACATGTGATTAAAAAGGGGATAATCTGATTGAGTGTACTAAGACTTTAAATTGCATCCACTTCTATCATTAGGCATCACTAGAAAATTAAAATTTCCCAGAAACTCTAATGAACAGGCAGACTCTTTATTGCTTAGAATCATCATACTGTTACCAACTGAGCACTCTGAAAGCTGAATGCGCTAATATATCAGCTCTATTCTGTACCAGCTTAGATTTTGTGTGGTGATTATTTTATTAAAAATATTCTATGATAAAAAAATTTGGACAGGACACAGGATTTAACTAAAACAAAATGAGCTCCTTGTCATACCAGTTTTCTCTTTTGCTTTCAGCAACATGTAGTATGTTTTCTCAAATTTCACCAGTGAAAACAGATTTCTTGTTTTCTTTGTTAGGTATTTTGTTGTTTTTCTTGTTGTTGTTTTTGTAGTATTATTTGCTATTTTATATCTGGTCCACATGTAATTTCTTGAATTTACTAGACTTTAAGTTTTTCAAGGCATGAAGATTGTGGTCAGCTGTGTACAATGTAAAGGGTATAAATTATAAAGAAATACTCAGAATTGTTTACCATATTTACCTTTCTTGTCACATGATAAAAAAGAGTAGTAGTTAGAGACCTTTGAAGTATAAAGGGTGTTCCCTCCATTTGGGTCACTTTGGACGTGACATCATCCTTATCCGTTTCCACAATGCCAAGGTAGTGTCTGGCCATCTCTGTGTAATTAATGCTAACAATTAATTAAAAATATAGTTTTTACTGTACATACTCATTACCTAATTATGCTCAGTCAGGCATTTTCCTGTCTTATATTACTTCTTGCTTTTTGTGTATTAGTTTGTTGACTTCCCAAATAAAGTAACATCTTTGAAAACAGATTGAATTGTCAACAGTAGGTCTAACATATATCAGCATATATTTAAATAATACTTTTAATTTAATTGAAAGGGATTCATGTAAAAAGCAGTAAATAGTATTACTGGATGTTAAAATACTTTTAAATATTGGAGTGCAACTGAGTGGTGTTATGTTAGTGGTACATAAGCTGAACTGGTTCCAGACTATTAAATTTTATCAGATGATCCTAAACATTGGAGTAGTATTACATTTCAAATCTCTTTCAATAATAATAATAATAGCAATAATATTAGTAATAATACATATTTGTTATGCACTTACTATATGCTAGGCACAGTCCTAAGGGCTTTGCATATGATAGCTCAGTCATCTTACAACAATCCTATAAATAGATATTTTTATTATCACCATTTTGCAGATGAGAAAACTGAGACATGTAGAGGATAAGTAATTTGCCTAGCATTATATAACACTTAAGTGACAGAGCTTGGATTTGAACCCTGGCAATCTGACCTCACAGTCCTTGCTCTTAACTGTTGAAATGTAATGTGTTGTTTTGGTTTATTGTTGTGTATGTAAACTTGATAAGGCAGACTCCATTTATTTCATCTCTATAAAATATAAACATGCTTTTTGTTATCTTAGATTTTTAAAATACCAAAAAAAAGTTTTAAAAAGAAAGTAACTTTTTAACATTTCTGCCAGTTGTTAAAGGAAAAGGCCATGAAAATACATATACTAGCAGTTGAGGTCTCCCAAAAAACATTATTACAACTGTGCCATTTCCATTTCATACTAGTCTTTTACTGAGTTGAGGAAGACAGTTTTGGTCAACCTCCAGTAGGAGGCTTGCTCTTCTCCTTAGCTAGGACTAAGCTAATTAACTAGGTTATTGTTTAAAAGAACAGCTGGATGACCAGGTAACTCTATGGACTCCTGCCCATGTCTACCATGTTTAGAAAGAGTAGAGTTGTATCAACATGAGTCAAAGATTTTTCTTAGTAAAAATTATTTTGTTGAGAAAGGAATATGACTATGGAGTGAAATGGAAATGGCCCTTAGCTGGAACTTTTCAAAGCTTGGCCATGATTTATAGAGATGGTGTTGATTTAGTGGTTCAGCTCACTTAACTGAACTCTATAAAAACTTTGAATTCAAACTTGCAGATATAGATGTGGATTCCACAGAAATTCATCTGAGATGGGCTTCATAGCCAAGATTCTGAATGAAAGTAACAACTTTGGAAGAGATCTTTAAGATATTTATTTCTTGAATTCTTGAGAAGAAAGACAATGTTAAACAAAGACAAATTTCTGATTTTATTATCAACTCTGGGCGTAAAATTCTGAGTAAATGCTTCAAGAGAAGGACTATTCCTGTTCCTAAGTGGGACAAAAGTCCCATTGAAATGGCAGCACTTGGTTCAGGAGTTGCCCCAAGTGCATCTACTTGATGCAGTGGATACTAGTGAATGAATCCAGGTTTATTCCTATAATTTTGTGCTTCGTGTCTCCTGGTCCACCTTTAAATGTACTTTATGGATTCCTGGCTCACTGTGTCTGTTCTAGGGGAAATCTCAAGTTTGAGGATAGAGAGAGGTTTGATAAGATGTACCCTCAAGAACAAAGAAAGTATTGCTGAAGAATATCATTCAAGAAAGGGACTCAAGACAATAAAACTGAAGTAATTTTTAAAGAGTTCTTAAGCATCTACAATCAGACCCTACGTATGTGATTTTTGGTATCCTATAGGTTTTTACAGAATCTAATTGCTTTCCTGAATTAATTTTACAGGAAAATGGAAAGGCCTGTGTGTTTGTGTTTAGAGACTGCAAGTTGCTGGGTGATTTGTCTTCCTCTCTAGTCAGTCTTACAGACCAGAATCTCCAAGGGAGAAGCTATTTAGGAGCAATCCGATGTGGAAGAGAGTAAAAGGCTCAATACCAGGGAGTCCAGGAGGGAGACAGACGCTGAAGGAGGGTCCAGGGAACTTGCTTGGGCCTGGTGGGTGAGTGGGGGTGTCTGTAATAGCCAGAAAATCAGAGAAAATAGGAATAATTCATCAATCAAAGAGTTTCCATAAAGATTACATGAAACTATGTGTAGAAAATGATAGCAGTGCTTAGCACAATTCTAGTACTTTATAAAGAATAGTTGGATTGGCCGGGTGCGGTGGCTCACAACTGTAATCCCAGAACTTTGGGAGGCCAAGGTGGGTGGATCACTTAAGCTCAGGAGTTTGAGACCAGCCTGGGCAACATGACAAAACCCCATCTCTAAAAAAAAAAAAAACAAAAATGAGCTGGGTGTGGTGGCGTGCGCCTATAATCCCAGCTACTCAGGTGGCTGAGTTGGGAGGATTGCTTGAGCCCGGGAGGCGGAGGATGCAGTGAGCTGAGATCACGCACTACTGCATTCCAGCCTCAGCAACAGAGTGAGACTCAGTCTAAAAAAACAAAACAAAACAAAGCAAACAAAAAACCCAAAAAACAAACAAAAAAACACCAAGAAAAAATACTTGAATCTGACCAACTTTTTGGTCAGATTTTTTCCCAAAGAAAAATACAAAATTCTCTGGTGTATGGTGCAGGTGGCCTGGAATACTTCCTTCACATGCCCCCATCTGCTACACCTGGCTAACTCCCACTCTTCCTTTATGGCTACTGAAATATGAGTTAGAACCCCTTCTTCTGGTCTCCATGGTGCACCTTTGTCATTGTCCTCCAAGCATTTATCACATGGTATTGGAATAGCTTGCTTTCTTGTCTCTATTGCCCCACTAGGCCAAATCAGTTCAGTAAGATTGTATTGGGTTCCTGGCATGGGGGCATGATGCCAGGCTCTGTGGGGCACTGAAGGTCAAAGGTGTTTTAGTAGAGGTTTAAAGAATGTCTGTGGAATTAATGAGTTGAGAAAATGCAAAATGGCAAAAGGTACTGTGATTTCAGTAAACATGAAATCGTGTTTAAAGATATCTATTATGTGTCTAATTTTAGAAATAATAGTACATGTGTAAGACAGTATTCAGACTATAGATGATGTTTGCTATAGATTTTGAAATAGAGATGCCACAGATTGAAAGTAATCGAGAACTAATCCAGAACTTTTTCTCACCCCAATTTTCTCCTTTGGTTTCTCCTGTTCCCTAGTAAATGCTGCCATCTAATATTTATTTGTCTAAGAGCGTATTCTTAGGGGATTTCTGATTTGCTCTAAATTTAAAGGCAAAAGAATTTATACTCACAATGGAAAGAACCAATGCTCTGAAAAGGTTTCAAGCCTGTGGTGGGGAAAGGGAGCCTGAATTTGAGGAGAAGCAAGGTTTAGTTTGTGTAAAAGGTCTCTCAACCCTCCTGCTCCAACAAAACGGCCATAATGTTGACCCAGGTGTTCTTTCCCAGGAACTCCTGTTGCAACTTTTCTTTTCATATGATTTCTTCTCATCTCATATACCTGGAAGCTGCCCCACCTTTTTAAAATCCCGTTCCTACCCCATTTATCTTCTTGCTAGCCAGACAAATAACTCTAAGGAGTGTTGTATGTCATATTTAATGTTTGGGCAATGCCAAGAATTTTCAGCTTTTTGGTTTGAATCTCCTTGAAATTATAAATGTGTATTAATACAAATAATATACTTAAAGTGTGAGGAATGTAAATTGTGGAAGAAAGAGCTGTTTTCTCTTTGGTATACTGTATTATTTTACAACTGGAAAAATTTTGCAAATCCCTTAGATAATATACATGAGGCTCTTGGAATACATCAGCATTAGAATACTATACACTTTTAAGATGTGGTGGCTGTAAATTTCTAGATCTCATATTCTCCCAGGAATGAAATATGTGTCATATAGGTGATTAATCCTAGAAAAGCTGTCACAGTAGAAGGATGGGTGCTATTGTCTTTTGACAAAATGAAGCACCTGTCAGAACAATGGCCACCACTGTTTAGAAAGAGCAGGGTCCATGTATGATTTCTAAGAGTAGTCTTGGAGTCCCTTATGCAAAAATTACTCTGGAGACTTAAACTCTTTGGTTTTTCTCAGGAAAAAAGTCAGTAAGTCTGTAGTCAGCCTAGTTTCTTCCAGGAAATTTGCAATGCTGAGTTCTCTGCAGAAGAGAACACTCAACTAGGTACAGGCCTTTCCTGGACTGGTTGTTTATGGATTGCGAGGCATTGTGAGGTTGGCTGGTTTCTTTTCTTTTTTTTTCTCCTCCCTGCCTCCCTCCCTCCCTCCCTCCCTTCCTTCCTTCCTTCCTTCCTTTCTCTTTCAGTAACCTTTTTATTTTGAGATAAATGTATGTTCACATTAAGTTGGAAGAAATAATGCTGAGAGATCCCCTGTACCCTTCACCTAGCTTCTTGCAAAACTCTGGAACTGAATCACAATCAGGATATTGACATTGATGCAGTCACGATACAGACCAGTTCCTTCGCCAGAATGGTCCCTCCTATTGCCTTTTTATAGCCACACCCACCTTCCTCTCCCCAGTCTATGCTTTCTGAAGAACACTTTGATGTCAGTGATAAAAACAAAACGTTTGGGGGGAACTAATGTTCATCTTTGCCAGGATATTTAATACCCAGGAGACAAACCCAGTTCTGACAGTTGAGTACTACCTCTGTTATCCTAGTATATTCCCATATCTGCTGTGCTTGTATTCCTAGGGAGATTCTTCTGTATTTTTTTCCTGAGTATCAGCTACCATCAGAATTGGAAGAACCTGCATTAAGTTGTGAGGTAAGCTGGTTTTTTTTGGAACTGTGAGGGAATGATAGAATAGCCTGAATCTCAGTGAAGAAAAATGTAAAGTGTTTCCAATAAGAGGACCTAGAGTGGCTTAAGTGAATAAAGATGAGCATCTTTATACCAAATGGTGATTCATAATTAAAGCTATATTTGAAATCATTGTGGCTGTGAGTTAAATAAGGTGGAAAATATCTTACAGACAGATAGTTGCAGAGATGAAAAGAAACAGGACATAGTCCCTGACTTCTCTCTCCCCCACCAAAAACAGAGTTTCTGTTCCTTAGATACATCTCCTCAGCTGCTTCTTATGAGCAGCTGAGCTGAGGATTGGGTAGGTCAGGCACATTAGGTATCCAAAGCACTAATCTTACCGAAATCACCAAGACATCACTGAGATAGATGAAGAAAATTGTGTTTACCAAATCTCCTCTCAGGAACAGTACCAGATGTGATTGGAAAGAAAACTTTGAACAGCTGCTTGGGGTGCAAAGAGTAAGCCTCACATCTATTGGCTATGCTTAAGTAACAGCGAGTAGTCTACAAAGGGCTCCCGCAGGGCTGTGGTGAAGTTGAGTGAGGTGCCCATGCCTGACAAGCTGCTCAGCAGAAGTGGAGGGAAGAGCTGCCTAGTGCAGGAGGGTGGGAGGCCTTTTCTTCACCTCCATGCTCAGTGTTGCCTGTGGAGATGATGGATACACTTGGTATTGGTGAAAATAGCACAAATTATGAATGCAACAGAGGGACTATATGAGTCTGATCTTGGGCACAATCCCTAATTTTCTAGTCTGTAATCATTGTTCCTGCCTCTTTACCCTCTACTCTCACCTAATCCTCTCCCGTGGGGCTTCTGATTCCACAGCTGAACTATGTTCTTGTCAGGGCCACCAGTGACCTCTTGATAAGTGCAGTGTCACTCTTACCTGACCTGTCAGAGGCCTTCAACCTAGGTGACCACTTTCACCTTCTTGAAGCACCTTCTTTGTGTAGCTCCTGTGACTGCACACTGCCCATTTTATTTTTTATTTATTTTTATTTTTATTTTTTTTGCTTTCCTCCCTCCCATCTTCTTTGTGGCAGCTCCTGTTGTATGCGGTTTCTCAATGTTGGCATGTCTGAAGGCTCATTCCTGGGCTACTTTCTTTTCTCTATTAAATGCTGTTTCTAGGTAACCTCATCTAATTTCTAACTTTAAAATATTAATACTACCCCCTACATGCCAGTGACTTCCCCATCTGTTTCTCTGACACTCCCTTCCAAGAAACCCAGACTCCAGCTGCGCTCTTGACATCTCCCTTTGAATATTTATTATTTTATCGCTTAATTTTCCTTCACCTTGAGTTTTGTATCTGCACAATTTTTTAACTGTGCTGTATTCATTTATGTAAGCTGACTTAATCCTTTTTTGGAAGGAAGCAAAGTATAATTTAGTTAATTAATTTAATTAGACCCAGACTTAAAAGGCCCATAGTACTAATGTTGGCCAGTTCTAGGCTTTGATGCTTTTTTATACTCAATGCTTGTGTGATATAACTCTGCTGTAGACAGCACATTCTCTAAAAGCTAATATCCTGTTCTATTATCATTTATGAAAACAGCTGGAGCAGTGCCCAGAGCAGATGAACAAAATGCTGAAAATGTGTTTCAACCAGGTAAGCTTCCTTTCAGTATCACCATTTATATTCTAAATGATCCTGTGTTTGAAAGGATAAATAATGTACATTTCCAAATGTTAGGTTTGAAAGGAAATCAAATTTGCATTCACTTATCGAGACTTAGATTAATGTATAGCTTATCAGGTGTCATAAAGCAACATATTTTTGAATTTTAAAATACTAACATTTCTATAACATAAAGCTATGAAACACTTGGAGTAGGACTGTATCTTGAATAGGAAACAGGACATTCTGAGCTTTTAAGAAATATTTTCACCGAATCCTCAAAATGCTAGACTGAAGCAGAAATTTTAAAGTTTTAAATTATTTCCAACAATTTGATATCGCTCTGAATTTTTTAAGTACCTTATCAATAGTTTTTAAGTTAGTGATTTTTCCATTCTAAAAGTAGACATAAAAGTAACGCTAATATAAGAAGTAAAAGCAATTTTTAAAAATTCATCCATAGCCTCAAGCCATTCCAAGATCACTGATATTAATATTTTTGTGTATTTCCTTACAACCTTTCTCTTCCTCTGGGTAGATTTTTTTTTAACAGTTATCAAATAATGCTGTGTATCTAGTCGTTAAGGATTTCCTGGGGGAGAAAGAGTCCAGAGTGCCCTTCAGTTCTACTACAGAAGTATCTCAAAAAATCATATGCCGTCAAATCCCTTATTTTACACTTAATTAAAAAAAAAAAAAAAAACGCTGGTACTCCAAGATGTGAACTTGGCCAAGCTGATGTAGGGGATGAATGTTGGAGCCAGGATGGCCATGAAGATTCCCAGATTCATCGCACAGGTCAGAGTAGTCAAGAACTTTGACACCAGGATCAATACTGAAATGTTGGGTCTTTGTTGACACTTTACCTGTGCTTTCTTACCTAATCACTAGCTCCATCATTAGTGCATCCATTAGCATCTTCTTCTGTATGCTTATGTTTACGGCCATCTTTGGAAAGCTCTCATAACATGAAAATCTATAAAGATTGAGAGGTGACTGGCCCTTCCTGGAGTTGTGCAAAGAATGACTCTAAGCAGAGACACTGCCTCATAGTTTTTATAGGTAATGGAGTACCTTTGCATTTGATCTTAGCCAAAAGGCCAAGAAGCAATTATAATGGAAGACATCTGAATATTCTTGTTTTATAAGTGAAAAAGAATGGTGAAGTAAATTCCCAAAAGACATACAACTAGGCAAACTTGACAAGTAGAACCTAAACCATATTCCTTCTTACAAAGACTGTATCACACAGTATTTAAAGTTCAGACTGGGCCTAAATTTAACAATCCTTGTTCATACGTTTGCCTTTGATGTTTCTATCAACTGGACGGTGATAAACAACTGGAAATAAAAGGGGAGGTGTAATTATTGGTCTCCCATTACTGTTCAACTGAAAAGTGAATTTATTTTTTGAATAACATTTTGCTGTAAAAGCAGTAACTGAACATTTTCAGTTTGAAGAGTTACTTGTCAACATTTCCTAACAAGAATAAAAGACAAAGTTTACTTTCGATATATTTTGATGCTGTTCTACCACTAATATTATTTTCATCAATAATGTAAAACTGGGATTGATTGATTGAGAGCCACTAGAGCCAGGCACTGAACTAGGTCTTTTCTATATTAACTCATTTATCCTCACAACTTTGGTAGGTAGGTACCACTATCTCTTTTAGTAATGAGGAAATAGAGATTCAGAAAGATAATACACCAGTGTCATGATCAGATTCAGAATTGGAACCCTGATTTTTCCCACTCCAAAGTTGTTTTCATTCTACTTTTTTTCAACTTTTCTTTGCCTGCCCCCTCTATTTTCGTGTCACTTGTTTTTGTCTTGAAATAGGATCTTGCTACATTGCCCAGGCTGGTCTTGAACTCATGGGTTCCAGCAGTCCTCCTGGCTTAGCCTTAAAGTGGCTAGGATTACAGGCTTGTACCACCACACCTGGCTATTTCATCTTATTCTCATCCAGACTTGAATACTTCATCTTTGTGATAGAGGTCACATGTATTACTTGCAATAAGTATATTACAACTTCTCAGCCTGTTGGTGTAGAAAAATGATTTTTAAGTTACTAGAGACCTGACATTACATCATGAGACATATATGGAGGAGATGCTGACAGTAATATATTTCTGTGGGGTATGTGTGGTAGATGGGTTGGCGTATTGGCCCACCAGGAATTCATTGTCCCAACTGAAAGTCTGTGGCAGTCAGCTTGAGGAGCTTATCTGTAAGGCTCCTGGATCTTCCTGTAGCTCTCCATTTACTGGTTAGGGGACTCTGATTTGAATGCACTGTAAAACTTCGAAATTTGCTAAGAATTATACTGTCATACAGCTGTTTATCCAAGCTTATATATACCGTTTTATATCTGTTTCTAAATATTTTTTCCAATGTCTACACCATTAGTAATGGAGCCAGAGTGAATAAGACACGTGTTTACTCAGGGTGAACAGAGTTAGCATAGATGATGAGCAGTATCCCCTTAACATGCAGGACAAGTCGGATTAACAAAATCAAAGCGAGATAAACAGTCAGGAGACCAGCAGTTCCTACTAAAATGAGATCTTGTAAGCAAAACACAGAACAACTTGATTTAAGGTGTGTGCATTTAATAAAGAGAGCCACATCAAAGCACAGGAGAAACTTACATAAGTCACCGGCTTCTTTGGTCACAACAGTGGTTTTCATAACTACTATTGTAGTAGTAGATGATTCATAATAGCATTGGTGGTCCTGCATCACCTGACTCAAACCATTATCTTTTATTCTTTCCTCACAGGCCTCTGTTCCATCTAAAATGAGTGCCCCAGAGTTATTCCAACTTACTTACACTGGTCTACCTCTGAGCCTTTCCCCTCCTGATATTCCCCAAAATACTCCTATCGACTCTCCCAATACACAGTGGGCCTCTTGAAATCCTTCCCCATTGAGCTTGCTCAATATAATGTTTTATGTGAAGACTCTCAGTTTCTCCATGTGAAATTAATCTTGACCTCTCTGTGTTCTGGGAGAACCTTAAAACTTTGTTTTAGCATTAGTTAACATTTCTATCTTATAATAGTTTATTATATTTCATTTTCTCCTCAGTTAGATGATAGAATCCTTGAAGTTAATAATCCTGTCATCAAACTCTGTATTCTAGCAGCATGCAACCAGTGCCTTTGAATGCATCTGGATCTTAATAGTTACGTGTTGAATCAAAGTTGATTGTTTCTGCTTTAGTGACTGCCAACATAAACACTTAAATGAATATTCCTGTTTGTATGGTACAAAATCTATAGATGTTATAGGCCTTCCTTACTTTGCACAAACTCATTAGGATTTTGGAGCTGCAAAACTGCTAGAGCTCCTACTCTTTGAATTCAAGGCAGAAAATTAAAATCTCAGTTAAATATCCTTTCTTTCAAATCCTAATTCCATTCTGAATTAATGTAGTTCGGAAAGACTTTTGTTTTTGATCTGCAGATACTTCTACAAGAGTGGGTTTAACCAGCAGAACTAAGCCTCTCATCTTGTTACAATTATTTTCTCACCTTAATTAAAATGTTAACACACAAAAAAGCTAGTACAACTAGATGTCCTTTTACACTGAGCTTGAAAAGTTGTCAAAAGTGTTACCTTTCATAGAAACTTCCTGGAGAGGTTAGCAGAACCTCCTGGAGAGAAAGGCAAGAGAATAAACCAAGAAGCTGGCCTGTAGAATTTGATAAAAACGTAGTTTACTGGTTACTAAAAGGTAAACTTTCAGAGACTGAATATGACTTTGTAGTGTACTGTATAAACATTCTTGGTCTCATCTTGTATTAATAGTGTCGAGGCTTTTTGTTTTTGCTTTTTTCTTTCAATTTCAAAATAATTATAGATTCATAGGAAGTTGCAAAAATAGTACAGAGAGGTCCTGTGTACTCATCACCCGGTTTCCCCCAATGCATAATTATGCATAATTATGGTACAATATCAAAACCAGGAAATTGAATTTGGTAAAATGTGTGTGTATAGTTGTATGTCATTTTATCATAAATGGAAGTTTGTATAACCATTACCGAAATGAGGATGCAGAATTCTCATTACTGAAATCAGGATGCAGAATTCTCATTACCATAAGTATCTCCCTTATGCTACCTTTTTATAGTCATGTCCACTCAGGCCTTCCACAATTACCTCTAACTCCTGGCATCCACTAATCTGTTCTCCATCTCTATTTCTTTGTCTTTTCAGGAATGCTGTAGAAATGGAATCATATGTATGTGTCATTTGACAATTGCTTTATTTATTCAGCGTCACTTCGGGTCCATTTAAGTGTGTCAATAGCAGGTTCCTTTTGATGGCTGATGAGCAATACTATTGTTTTTTCAAATAATGTTTCCATAATGTTTGCCATTTTTGATATTTATCTTTGATTTGTTTTGGTTTATTTTATTGTGGCTTTTATTTTTATGAAAAAAGTGTTTTCTGACTATTATTCAGCATGGCAAAAGCTATAAAATTCTGGAGTTCTGAAAACTGTAATTAAGTGGCTAGTGACAGGTGAATTGTATGTAACACTGTCCTCCTTATTCCAGCTGAGTTAAGTTATTCCTTCTACTCCACCTTCAGGCAGTAGATATCTCTCCCTGGGTTTGCCTGCAGCCTCTATAGGAAGCATCTATGAGGCTTCCTGGTGGAGGTGGTGGTTACCTTAGTTGTAAGTCATCAACTTGTTAGGTTGAATTAAAGATGTTCAAAAGTGGATTCCCTTCCAGGATCTTTAAATGTAGCCTGGATTTCAAGGCAGGATTTACCCATGTGTTTGAAATTCCCTTGCTGTGAGTGCTGCATTATCTGCTGTCCTGAATCCCTGCTATTTAGTGCCTTTTTTGGGGGCACAAGGTCCTTACGTTCCATAAGATTTATTTGCACACTTGTATTATCTCATGCTGTGAACTAGAGAGTTCTTGAGGGCAAAGACTGTACTTTATATATCTCCACATCATCTATAATTAAATGCAGTGCTTTCGAGTTAGGAACTAGTTAGTAAATATTTATTAAACAGAATTTCCTATAGGGATTTTTGTTTGCTTGTTTAAAGGATTTTGTAGAAAAAGGGGAAACTCGTGAGGTCAGTGAATGCTAAAGGAGGTGATGTGGATGTCAGAGAAGGGTCTGCACATAGTCAACGTAGTGGAGGGTCTGAAAAGGGAAGGGTAGGCCCAAAAGACAAATGAGGCTACCTTGCAACTTTCTTGGCAACCCAGTCATGTTAGAATGCAGAAATCTCCTTATTACATAAACATCAAAATGCTTATCAAAGTGGGATTTGCCGTGTATCTCTTTTCTCAGAATATCACTTGGCCTTCTAGAAATGTTTATACAAGCAATTAATGTCATTCTGAAACTGAAGCATTTGGCCTCTCCATTACCTCTTTCTACTTCATGAGTGCCTCAGGCACAGCATGAAATTTTGGAGAACAACCAAGATTCTTCAATTAATGAGGGTCGTATACATAACTACCTGTACATTTTGTATCACGATAAGGAACCCGAAGAGAGTGAGAACAGGAATTCCTCTTTCTGTAGTTTCTGTGCTTTCTAGATGCTACAGCCTTGCCTTACAAGTAACACTACATCATCTGCCAGACAGCCCCAAGTGGTGGGCCATTCTGTCATTGCCTGTGAATTACTGGTGCTGTGGAGAGAGTCACAGGCACCTGCTCACTCTGTGCCTTAAATAATCTGGTGATCACCATTGGGAGAACAGATTCAACCTTTATGAGGTTTCTTCTTCATTCCAGAGCAAAGGTCTCCAAGCTCACTGTCATGTGTCTCTTTCCTCCTTATAATTACAATTATTGAAATATTATACATTTTTCTCTTCTCTCTTAGTCTTCTATCAGAGTGTATGTAAGTTCCTTAAGGGTATCAATATTTCCTAAATTTAGACCACCTACAAAGTTGACACTTGGTACATGTAGGCAGAGTTGGAATATGAAATTGTCTAGTGATATTAGGGGGAAAGTAATATTTTAAAAACATGCTAAAACTGTTTTTAAAACATTCCCAGATACAGAATACTTACATGGTCCAATATGAAAAAAAAATAAAGAGGAAATTGCAGTCCATTATCTATGATTCAAATACAAGAGGAATACGTAATGAAATCTCTCTGGGGCAATATGAAAATAAAAGAAAAATCTCTGAGGATAAGCTGAAGAATCTTCGTATAAAACTGGCACTATTGTTGCAGAAACTCCAACTGGTGAGTGAAAAAGTTGTATTTGAGCAGTAGGAGTAGACTCTATGGACCGAGAACTCAGCTAACTTCTCCTAACATTGTCATTCACTTACTGACCTGGACAAGTCACTTAAGTCAGCCCTTACTCTCTGCATAAGGATTTTGAAATCATAAATAAATGAACTGTGAAGGCATATATTAGAACATTTAGAAACTCTGTGTTCTTTCATATCTTTTTTTTTTTTTTGAGATGGAGTCTTGCTGTGTTGCCAGGCTGAAGTGCAGTGGCGCGACCCTGGCTCACTGCAACCTCCGCCTCCTGGGTTCAGGTGATTCCTCCTGCCTCAGCCTTCCGAGTAGCTGGAACTACAGGCACACATTCTTTTGTATCTTAATTCAGAATCTTTGCTTGTGCTGTTGGTATAGCATTATCATCCTTGGTGTCCCCTTAATAACATGTGACCAGTAGGTAATTTTTTCAGTTTTTTCAGACAGCGAAATATTTTACTTTACTTTTATTTTAATGCATAAATAAAAATAAACCCTCTTAATCTTAGAGGACAGTTTGGGAGAAGTCAGGAAACATCATGTAAGTATGGATTACTGTCAGTTTTGTTTGTATGTTTTAATGTATAAAGAATTGAGTTATGTGATAGGTTGAACTGATGAGGAAGAGCCCATCTTCTATAGCACATGGAAATGCTGCATAAAATACAACAAAACTGAAAATATATGTAGTCAGGATTGAAGGTCTTCCTGTGGATTCTAGAAGTAAATTGAGAAATCCAAGCCAGAACAGTGAGCCTAGGGAGCCTGTGGCATGTTGTCCTCAAATATAGGCCCTGAGTGCTGGAACAGGAGACAGAGCCTTCCTGGGCCATGCAAGGTGAGGGGACAAGAACTGAGACCCCTGTGGAGGATTGGCTAGAGGATTGCCTTGCCCTTGAAAAGGCTAGGGAGAGACAAGAAACTCGCCATACATACATCTGTATAATGTGTGAAGAACATGGACCTTGAAGCCAGGCTGCCTGGGTTTCATTCCTGGTTGTGAACATTTAAACGTGGGAGTCCCTTCCCACTTCAAAAAAAATTTTAATTTATCTGAAATTTATCTTATATTAAGTACAAAACAAAATGCAGGAAAGCCTTTTTTTTTTTATTTGCTTAATTTAAGTATATTGCCAAAAGAGAAGTCCCTGTCCCCTTTGATGGTCTAGGCAACAGTTAAAATGTTATGTTATTAAAATTTAGAAAGATGTTTAATGCTAATTTTTATATAAAGGTAATTGTATTTGCGCTTCTATCAACAATACCACTTCAGCCAATTTGTCTAGTTTATTTATTGCTATGACAGTAGGATTTCAGTAGAGCTCCTTGTGGTTCTTGTGGCTGTGAAGGATGCCAAATGTTTTCATGTGTTAAAAGTCTGGTATGGAGCCTAGCACATGGTAGTGTTTCAGTGATGATTATTGTTTCACTAACAAGTAAACTAGAAAGACCAAAGAAATTCTGTATCCTAGAAATTGAATACCACTTCCTGACTATTAAATAAGTTTATAAAATAATTGGCTTTCATAATAGCAAATCCACGTTTGGCTAAGAAAAACTGAAAGAATAATCATTTACTACTCCTTCTCTGCCAAACCTCTAGGTTCTTAAGCAGCAGCCAGAGTAACCATACTAATTTAATTTGCTGTATTCACAAAGTTTGGTAGGCAGGTGAAAGGCTTCAGCCAGCAGAGTATGAAACTCTTTTGCCTAATCTCAGTGGAGAGGTACTCAAAGGGCTCCTGCCCAAATGTATTACTCTCATCGCCCCACATGAAATTTCTATTTCACAGTTTCTGATTGCCAGAGCCACTGCAGTAGAGTACAGCAGAGAATCGAGATGAGGGACCCAGAGCAGATAGAGATGGGGCAGGCACATGAAGAAGCCGAGTGTGGAAATAATGTAGCATCCTGGAAGAAGTTTATTCCACCAGGCAGAGGATAATAGCCAAAAGATGAGATTATATCTAACAGGACGAGAAGTGCTTTGTGTCAGGGTCACAGGGCATTCTTCAGGGTCAGCGAATATTTGGAAGTCAAAGTAAATATCAACATCATTGTAATCCATCTGTAGGAGCAGTGTCCCAGTCACAAAGCTGGAACTCAGTAAAATTCAGCCTTGTTAGAGCAAATCTGTGGTAGAGGGAGTAAAGTTGAAGCATATTTTATGGAACCAGAGAAAAGATGCAGAGGCGAGGTTAATGGTGCTAGACACTTAGTGCTAGGATTGTTTCTGAAAGACCCTTCCTAAAAATCCTCTTATCTATCCGTTCAGTTGGAGAGTTAGTTGATCCCATAGTTGGGCCCAAGGGAATGAGATTTAGATCAGTCAGCCAAGAGGGAACATTCAAGGAGACCTCAGTTTATGGAAAAACGGGATTAAAAATTAAAAGTCAAAATGTAAACTTTATTTCTCAACATAATCTCCATCAAGGTCAAGACACTTTTGTAAGCAATGGCAGCAGCCTTTTAGTCCATCTCTAAAGATCTAAGAGTCCTTGGAATTTAACCATGTCAATGCAGTCTTTTTTACATTATTAAAGAAAAATGGATGCCCTTTACAGATTTTTTTTTTAAGATTTTTAAAAAGAAGTCAGAAGGAGTCAGATTAGGACTATAAGATGTATGCCTAATGATTTCCTGTCAAAACTGTCACAAAATGGCCCTTGTCTGATGAAAGGAATAAGCAGGAACATTGTCTTGGTGGAAGAGGACTGTCTGATGAAGCTTTCCCAGGCATTTTTCTGTGAAAGCTTTGGCTAACTTTCTCAAAACACCATCATAATAAGCTGATGTTATTGTTCTTTGGCCCTCAAAAAAGTCAACAAGCAAAATGCCCTGAGTATCCCAAAAAATTGTTGTCATGACCTTTGCTCTTGACCGACCACTGTTGCTTTGACTGGACCACTTCCACCTCTAGGTAGCCATTGCTTTGTCTTCAGGATCATACTTGCAAAGCCATGTTTCATCTCCTGTTACAGTTTTTTGAAGAAATTCTTCAGGATCGTGATCCCATTTGTCTAAAATCTCCATTGAAAGCTTTGCTCTTGTCTGCAGCTGATCTAGGCACAATGGTTTTGGCACCCATTGAGTGGAAAGTTTGCTCAAGTTTAATTTTTCAGTCAGAATTGTGTTAACTGAACCACTTGAGATGTCTGTGGTGTTGGCGATTGTGTCTGCTATTAAGCATCATCCATCCTCTCCAGTTAGAGCATGAACAAGATTAACTTTTTCCTTGCAAAGGGAGGTGGACAGTCTGACATTGCTAGCTTCCTCTTCAACATCATCTCATCTGTTCTTAAGTTATCCAATTGTTAACTGCTGATTTCTCTCTTTTTAAAAAATTACTTGCCATAGTCCTATAGCCCCCTCAGTCTAATCTCATCCTTCTCTGTTATAGGCTCTCCATTGGGGACATTGTCCCCATAAACTTTTCATGAAGCATGAATGATTTTACCATTCTTCCACCCAAGCCTCACCATAAATTTGATATATGTTCTTGCTTCAATTGCAGCAGAATTCATGTTGCTCTGATAGGGGCTGCTTTCAAACTGATATCTTACTCTTTTAGTGCTTCAGACTAGATCCTGGTCAAATATGTCATAACAACTTAGTGTGAGTTGATTTTTGTTCAAAATTTTTGAAATCCATGCCTACATAGTTTTTTCATAATATGCATTTTCCATGAACTTTTTGAAGACCCAGCTCATACGTCTAACTGTTCCATGGATCAAGAAGTCCAGGAAAGGAGAGCATGAAATCGCCTCAGTAGGGAGCTGAGTAAAAGAGAGAAGGGGAGGATAAACAGGAGACAGACCAGGGTAGTAAGCCAAGAGCTGAGGGAAAAGACGCTGCAATGGAAACAGAGGAAACAAGACAAAATTTGGCTACTTGTCTGTTTTTGCCTACAAGGCTAAAGATTCATTAATTTTAAAAATAGGAGATTACAGTCTATAACAAAGAAGGATGAGATTAGACTGAGGGGGCTTTAGGAATATAGCAAGTAATTTTTTAAAAGAGAAAAAAAGTTGTACTAACTTCCACTACAGAATAAAAAAATGAACCAAGTTTCTAACCACTTGTTAGCATAAAATGACATTAAATGAGAAAACCTTTTGAAAGGTTGAAAGCATGATTCAAATGTAAGGTGGCTTTTGTTGCAGCATGAGTCATAGGGAAGACTGTTAGGAGGCTGCCCAAATTACAGGAATAAGCTCTGCAGCTTCTTTTCCTGGTGTGACTGTTGCTTCTCTTTTCCAGGGTGGTCCAGAAGGTGACCTGGAGCAGATTGACACTTATTTAGAAGCTTTGCTTAAAGAAGATAATCTTCTCTTCCAGAACAATTTAAATAAAGTAACTATAGATGCAAGACATAGACTCCCTTTAGAAAAAAATGAAACGACTTCTGAAAATTAAGTCAGAGATGGTATTACCTTTTAAAAAATGCTAATAAGAAAATTGGAAGATTCATTTAAAAATTTTTCTTTTTTGTTGTTGTTACTGTAAAGTCTATTCTGTTTAACAATAAGAAATAAGAAATAATTTTTTTCAAATAAGAAAATTGTGTACTCTAGAAATGGAGACCGATTTACAATTTATATATTCCCTAATCCTATTATCTAAATCTTCCTTTTCTTTCAGAAATATTAATAATATCTAGAGTTCTCTAATTTTCATGTGAGCTACTGAAAAAAATGAAAATGTCACTCAAGCTTAACTTTTGTTATCCTTAAAAGATTGTTATTGTAATTTTGTTATTCCTTAAAAACATTTAAAAGCAGATTTTTTCAAAATCGATATGCGAAGGACTACAGAATCACCTCCTCTTGAAGATATTGAAAAAGAAAGACATTATGCCCTTTCTCCACTATAGCCAACACTCAGTCAAGCAGAAAATACAAATCCCCCCGAAACTTTGAGACATAGCTTATATAATTTTATTATTTAGTCATAGTAAAAGAATAAATCTCCTAAGCATAATATGTATACATATTACACATATGTAAAAATTGTTGTTTTACATTTACATATACGTAAAGAAGTATGTTTTTACACTTTTCTTGATAAGTGTTTTTTTTTGTTTAGAAATGTCTGAAACTGTAGACAAAAGCAATAAAACATTTAATATTCATTTGTGAAACTGTGTAATTTTAATTTATGTATATGCACATAGCAAAAGCCTGGAGCATGGGAAATGGAATATGGTAAACTATTTCATTTTTGTCTTTAGCCACTTAAGTACTCTTCTCAAGAGACATGTTTTTACCAGTTCCTCGTAAATCTGTCCCCAATCAATATCTGTAAAACCATATATATCATGATATAGCTATAGATATGGATGTAATAGCATCCAAAAGATGCTGCTGTTGCTTTTTTCCACTCAATATACCTTCAAGAGCATTCCATATTGAGACCAGTACATGTAATAATACATGTGTATAGAGAGCTAATGAGATAACCTCTCATTATCTTCAACTGCTCCTTATTATTTTATTCAATGGAAATACTAAATCTGTTTAACCATTTCCTTATCAATGCATGTTTAGGTTTTTATTGTTCTTTTGGATTTACATATGCACAACATTTGAATATCCTTATAAATTTGTTCATTTCACACATGTACAATTATGTCTGTCAAATGTCTCAGCAAACAAATTGCTGGATCAAAGGGTATATACATTTATTATGAATAGATATTGCCTAATAGCACTTTGAAAAAATTTTTTTAATCTACACTCCTACAGCAGTGTATGAGTTTTTTTCCTCACACCTTCACCTACCTGGTGGATTACCAGACTTTCTTATCTTGCTGATCAAACAGGTGAAAAGTGGTATATCCTTGTAGTTTGAACATACATTTCTTATACTTTGAGTGTGATTGAGCTTCTTTTCATATGTTTAAAAGTCATTCAGATTTTTAAATTGGACTTTGTCAATTTTTCTAGTTGGTGGTGGGTATTTTTCTTATTGATTTGTAAGAACTATCTTCGCATTAGGGATATTATATTTTTTATATGATATATATTACAGATATTTTCTAACAAACTTTTTATTTTTGTTTTTATGGTGTTTTGAGTCATCTGGGATTTTTTTTAAAGATTACGATTTAATTTCCTTTTGTTTATGGCTTCTATGGTCATATTTAGAGAGGACTCTCCTATTCTAAAATTATAAAACAATTTTGCTTTGTTTTCTTATAGTGATTTATATTGTTAAACCTATGATTCATCTAAAATTTATTTTGGTGTAAGAAGTAAGTTAGAAATCCTTTGTGTTTATATATGTGTGTATGTGCATTTCCACATAGCCATAGCTTTGTCCCAGAATTATTAACTGATAATCAGTTCTTTCCTACTCTCTTACCATACCACCTTTATTGCATATTAAATTCTTATTTGTAATTGAGTCTAGTTAAAAAAGAATCTATTTATTTTTCATTGAGTGCTTCATCTTTTCTCATGCCAGATTCATGGTGTTTTTGGTAGGGCTATTTAATAATTTTATTTTTCAAAATTTTTTGTGTATTTTTTTATGCTTGATTCTCAGAATTACATTTTGTAGCCACCAATATCCCTCAAATTCTATTTTTTTTTAGATGGGGGTTTGTGGTGATAATACAGATTAATATAGGGAGAACTGATATGTTTTTTAATATTAAGTCTTTCTACCCAAGACCAAGATATGCCTTTGCATATCCTCAAGTCTTCATTGGAACCCTACAGTACCATTTTAAAATTTTCTTCAAATACATCTTGCACATTCCTAGTTATATTTATTGCAGTTAGATTTATTTTTTAGCCTATCATGAATGAAGGCTTTTTCCCATGATCTTATGACTGGCTAATGGTCTATACAGCAAGACTCCTGATTTTTTAATACAATATTGTATTCAATATAAGAATTCTCATTTTACAAATAATTTTAAAGTTTTTTTCTGCATCAGCAAATGATCATTATGCAGGTTTTCTTTTTGTTTCTTTTCTCTTTTTTTTTTTTTTTTTTTGAGACAGAGTTTCACTCCTGTTGCCCAGGCTGGAGTACAATGGCACGATCTCCGCTCACAGCAACCTCTGTCTCCCGGGTTCAAGCGATTCTCCTGTCTCAGCCTCCCGAGTAGCTGGGATTACAGGTGCCGTGCCACCATGCTTGGCTAATTGTGCATTTTTAGTAGAGACTGGGTTTCGCCATGTTGGTCAGGCTGCTCTCAAACTCCTGACCTCAGGTGATCCGCCCACCTCGGCCTCCCAAAGTGCTGGGATTACAGGTGTGAGCCACTGCGCTTGGCCAATTTTCTTTAAAGTAGAATTTATATGAAGAAACAGTTTCTGGATCTCAGGTCCTTATATTCTTGATCCATCCAAAGTTTTCCTTCCTCAAAGGATTTTCTTGCCTCCTTGAAAACTTTTACTACCTTCCTCTGCCATCATCTGTATCCATTTTTTCTTTAATTTAAAAATTAGTGATTAATAAATGTTAATGGTGATAAAAAGTCAGCGCCTCTGAGCATCCTCTGGCAGACATTTAGAAACAGTCTTAAAGGGGACTTCCCCAAAGAATGCTTTTTGAAAATTCTAGCAGGATATTTCTCTAATTCCTAGCTGAATAATCCCGAGGCTGAGTCCTCACTGTCTCCCCTTTGTCCTTTTTACTGTCCAAAAAAGAGTATCATTCACTTTAATGGTTTCAAGTAATTCTTTCAAATGGGTGAGTTTTACATTCTATGACCTTATTTTCACCTTTTTTTTTTTTTTTTTTTTTTAGACAGAGTCTCACTGTCGCCCAGGCTGGAGTGCAGTGGCACAATCTCAGCTCACTTGCAACCTCTGCCTCCAGGATTCAACTGATTCTCTTGCCTCAGCCTCCCGAGTAGCTGGGATTACAGGCGTGCACCACTATGCCCGGCTAATTTTTGTATTTTTAGTAGAAATGGGATTTCACCAGTTGCCCAAGCTGGTCTCGAACTCCTGTCCTCAAGGGATCCACCCACCTTGGCCTCCCAAAGTGCTGAGATTTCACGCATGAGCCACTGTGCCCAGCCCTTTTATTTAACTCTAATTATGACATCGAAATGTCCCATTGAGAGTCTACATTGATATGTTTGAAACAAAATTAACCGTATTCACTGTAACCACCACCACTTCTGGTCAAGGCAGTTCATTTAGGCCATGATGGCTACTTCTTAGGAATCAAGGGTTTTATAATAAACAGGTAATCAGTCAGGACTAAGGAATAGGGACAAAGACAGAGACCAGATATATGAGCTGGGCCAAAATGAAAATAAAAGAAAGAATTGAGTGAGGTTAGAAAAGAGAACTGTAGGCCAGGTGTGGTGACTTGTGCCTGTAATCCCAGCACTTTGGGAGGCTGAGATGGATCATGAGGTCAGGAGATCAAGACCATCCTGGCTAACACGGTGAAACCCCATCTCTACTAAAAATACAAAAAATTAGCTGGGCATGGTGGCAGGCGCCTGTAGTCCCAGCTACTCGGGAGGCTGAGGCAGGAGAATGGTGTGAACCCGGGAGGTGGAGCTTGCAGTGAGCTGAGATCATGCTACTGCACTCCAGCCTGAGGGACAGAGCGAGACTCCATCTCAAAAAAAAAAGAAAAAAAAAGGAGAACTATAATTTAGGGGTAACAGAATTATATTCTACCTGGGGTTTTCTGGTTCTAAGTATGGTTGGTACCAAAATGGGTTGAGGACCACACAAAGCATTCATTTCCACTACTGGACCTTGGATACAGTTCTTAGGTCCATTGACCCTGTTCTTAAGTTCATTGGCATATGGGGCTTGGTTAGGACAAGATTAGCCAGATTAGAAAACTGGAGTGAGATAAAGCTGGCAGGCCAATGGCATGTGTAGATACTTGAGAGACCAGAAAAAGGTAAGAACAGAGGGTGGGGGAGAGAAAGGAAGAACACTGCCAGAAGACACAGCCCAATATGTTCCTTTATCTGACTACTACATCTGAAGTTCTTCTTACTACTATTTAATTCTCTCTACCTATTTTTCTCTCTTATACATAGACTTCTTTTTAATAATACTCAATGTATGATTTTTTCATGTAAAATGTTATCTAAATATATCTTCACAATACTCAGGTATGAAAAGGCAGAAACTTTTATTACTGTTTTACAGATGAGGAAACAGACGAGAATGTAAGTAATGTTTCAATATAGTTAATAAGTGGTAGAACAAAGCATAGAATCTAGGCTTCCTGATTGCAACTCAAAGTTCCTGCCATTAGACCCACTGTACTACTCAATAATGTAGGCAAAATTTATGGCTAACAATATAACAAGGATCACCCTCTCTAAAATATTGCGTGTTCCCTTCACAAAAAACTATGTCTCTGCATGACTGTAAGCATGTTAGTTACCAAGTGCCAAGTGACCTTGGTTTTAAAACTGGGCAGATAAGTTAATCTCACTGGCTTTCTATTCTTATTTAGCTTGTTGCTGTAAGAGGTTTAGAGTAGCTTTCTGAGGGCATATGTTAGCCTTCAGTTTTAGTGAGGAGTAAGGGACTAAATCCAGCAAAAACTTATGTGAAAACAACCTGAGGAAAAGCTGTAGACTGTGAGTCAAGATGGGGAATGGCAAATCTATAGCTGGTGATCAGAAAGCAGTTCCTACACAAGAGACCCATGTGTGGTACAGAACATTTATGATGGAATATCCATCCGGCCTGCAAACACTACATGAATTTAAGACACTTTTGGGTCTGCAAGGTCTGAATCAGAAGGCCAATAAACATATTGATCAAGTTTATAATACCTTTGACACGAACAAGGTAAGATCTTTCATTTTTCATTTCATTTGAAAATGCTGTGGTTCTGCACTCTTTCCTTTTTTTTTTTTTTTTTTTCCTGTAAAATAGCCTTAAGTAAAATGTGTACATCCCACTGAATGGAGAGGTCTTCAGGCAACTCACAGCTTGTAGGTAAGTGAGTCATTAAATACTTTTAGTACTGACGGCATGAACATAATTGGGAACTAGCCTCTCCCACCCTAGGAAGTGTTCTGCATGTAGGGAGTTATTTTAAAACCAAATTAAATCTCGGCATGGAATTCTAATGCTATCATTTAAATAAATCTAATAAGTACAGATTGATTTACAAAGACTGTTTTCGAAGTATTTAATGCATTGGTGACATTTTATAGAAAAGCAAATTACAGGACTCTGCTTTTAAAAGTGTGATTGCATCTAGATTGGCAGATATAATCAATACAAATTAGCCAACATGTTGTCTGTACTCAAATCAAAAGTTAAACTGCTTCATATTACTTTTTTCCCCATAGTTTACCAATTTAGTTTGGGGAAAATGGAAGCTTAACAGTTTTAAATTCAGACAAATTTTTGTTTCTAAAGATTGTTACTCAACTTTTATCTTGAATTTACTCATTCCTGAGGAGCTGTAGTGCATTTAATTTCATTTCTTGAAAAAATACAAAGAGAAGAGAAAAGAATATATGGAATTGAAAAAAAAAGAGAGACAAAAAAGCAACAACCTGAAATATCAGGCTCAGGTTCTGCCTGCTTTTACTTGTTTATTTTGGTTATTTTACTGTAGATTTGTATGTTTCAAAATGTGTAGATATTGACTAGAATAAAAAGGAACAGAGAAAATGCTAATAGAAAATAATGACTTTAGAAGGCCATCCAACTGATAATAGAAGAGAAAGAAGGGGAGGTAAATTGAGTAAAATTAAAAAAAACTGGTTGTTTGATAGGATGTGTAGAATTTAGCAAAATACTTTAAACCAAGAAGCAGGTGACTTAAAAGGAGGTAACAGGCAGGAACTTGGGAAGATTAAACCTGTGCAAAATTAACAGCTGTTTTAATCCTTGTAGCAATGTCAGGAACAGATTTCTTTAGGACATTATGGTATGGTCTTTTGTGCTTTGTTACCAAATATGAGTTAAGCACTGCCTGTTTAGCATGACAGTGCTTTCCTCCTCATCAATTTTACTTAGTGTCAATGCAAGCAAAAGGCGATCTTCAAGGAGCTGACAAATCAGTGGGAAAATGTGGCAGATTCCGCTTTTGTTATTAATCCTGGAAGTGTGTTCCAGATACTATAAGCATGATGCCACGTTGTCTTTATTTGCCTCTCCCTGTGTATGTCTCTCTCAGCTCTCAATCTCAGTTTTCTCTTTCTTTCTCTCTGTCGTTCTCTGTGCTTCACTCTTTGTATGGCTGCTATAAGCAGCCCAATATCAGGATGAAAGTCTGTTGCTCTAGACAGCAGCTTCTTAGGCTCTAAGTACTCCTGAGAGGTTAGAAAATGAGCTATCGAGTTTTACAGTTATTATCCAAAGGCGTTGATGTCATATCCCATGCCAGCAGTTAGGTTGCTAGCCCAGTATTTGTGAACGCATTGTACATGTCAGTGGTTCACATGCAAGAGTGGGAACATGTGGAAAGGAGTCCTGGGTGGAAGCAAGGATCTGCTGTCAGATGAAGCCCACTGTCAAGGAAGCAGGGACGATGTCCAAACAGGTGTGTGTGTCCTTGGTGTGAGAGCCCTCTCAGTGTCCACCACAGGAATGGCCCGACCCATCCCAGGAGCTTAATTTAGATGGCTTGGAAGTTCCGCTGCTATTCATCAAAGAGATTTTATGTTTGCTTAGGAAGGAAGTGAGCCTAAGCAGTAATGACAAATGCCACAAAAGGTGTGGGGATCTCAATATAAAATCAGGTGGTAAAATGACAAGGGTAAGGATTGTTCATTATCAAGTGATACTAAGAAATGATATGCAATTATGCACAGGAAAAGTCATATATTTAATTAGATGAATTGATAAAACTAGCAACTGTCCAGAATCCCCAAAGATTTACTATTTCTTTGCAGCTTCTCTGCAGTTTTCTTTTTTTCTTTGTGTTTTTATAAGTTCGACTCTATTTTTTAAATTTTATTTTTAAAATGAATTTTATTGTGTATGTCTAAGGTATGCAACATGATGTTATGAGATACATATGGATAGGAAAAAGGGTTACTGTAATGAAGCAAATTAACATCCGTCATCTCACATAGTTACCCATTTTTTGGTCTTTGTGGCAAGAGCAGTAAAATCTACTCACTTAGCATGAGTTGCATATAAGTATAATTTTATTACTGTAGTCCTCATGGTGTGTGATGAATCTCCAGACTTGTTCCTCCTACATATCTGCTACTTTTATCCTCTGACCTACATCTCCCCATTTCCTCTTCTCCCACCCCACTCCTCGCAACCACTCTATTTGATTTTTTTTTTTAGATTCCACATGTAAATGAGATCATGCAATATTTTTCTTTTTCTTTTATGTGCTATAGATGGAAATTATTTTAAAATGCATTTCATACTTTTCTACCTCCTCAAAGTGCTGGTAAAGCACTTTCTTAATATATCAGGGTCATTATTATGAACAGCAGTTGTTACATTCTGTGTAATATCATGAGACACCCATTCCCATTGAAGTTTCTGGAGCTGTTTCCTAATGTTAAAAACCCTGAAAATTTGTGCTTTTATCATTCTGTTTGCTTTTTCCTGTTGTTCTGTCTTTTCTCCTGCTGTCAACCTCACATTTCACAGCTTTCTTATTGTTATAATATTAATGAGCTTTTGATCTCTTTTTAATGTGCCATTTCTAACCTGGCTTTGGATTGTATTCAAGCTAAGCAAGCCTATTAGGATAGTGCTTAAAATAAAAGTAAATACATTCTGAGATTTAAAGCATAAAATTTATAATAATATTTTTTGCTAATCACACAGCATGGTGGATTTCTCCTTGGCATTCAATAACAATAACACTTTCTGAGTGTCAAGGATGTGGGGAAAAGAGAGACCTTACACACTGTTGGTGGGAATATAAACTAGTACAGCTACTATGGAAAACAGTATGCAGGTTCCTCACAAAATTAAAAATAGAACTACCATATGAACCAGAAATCTCACTTCTGGGTATATATCCAAAGGAAATGAAAACAGTATGTTGAAAGGTTATCTGCACTCCATGTTTATTGCAGCACTATTCACAACAGGCAAGATATGGAATCAACCCAAGTATTACCCATCAGCAAATGAATGGATTAAGAAACTGTGCCATGTATATGCAATGGAATACTATTCAGCCTTAAAAAAACAGGGAAATCCTGTCATTTCCAGCAACATAGATGAACCTGGGGGACATGCTTGGTGAAATAAGCCAGACACAGAAAGACAAGTAATGCATAATCAACCTCACTGATATGTGGAGCCTAAGAAAATCAAGCTCATAGAAGCAGAGAGTAGAATGGCTCTTGCCAAGGACTGGGGGTGATGGGGAAGAGGAGTAATAGGGAGATGTTTGTCAAAGGGTACAAAGTTTTAGTTATGCAGGATGAGTAAGTTCTGGGCATCTTGTATAGCATGGTGACTATGGTTAATAAAATATTTCATACTTGAAAATTTCTAAGAAAGAAAATCTTGGATGTTCTCACCACAAAAAAAGATAAGTATGTGATAAGGTGATGGATATAGAAATTAGCTTCTTTTAATCATCTCACATTGAATACACATAAAAATAACATATTGTATACCATAAATATATATAATTTTTATTTGTCAACTATTCCTTAATAAAGCTGGAAAACAAAACCCACTTTTTGAGTGGTTATGATGTGCCTGACACTGCTCTAGGTGCACTGAATAGATGAATACATTCAACCATCACAATGGTAATGGAACCTATTTTATAGGAATGGCTATGGCCTTAGCACCTCAGACCTTTGGGGAATGTAATTGACCAATGCCCTAGATGCTTCACTTTAGAATTCAAATTATGCTTGCCCTGAGTCCATGCTGCCTGGGCTTAGACTACCACCAGTGATTGAGTGCAGCAAAAATACTAAGGCTGGGTTATTCCTAACAGACAGGAGAGTCCTCTGTCTACAGGCTTTGGCTCAGGGATTCCCTGGCAGCTTTGCTGGACCTTCGGTTGCAGGAGTGCCTAGGACACTTCTCCCAACCTTCCCTTCCTCTCTTCTTCACCTGGATCAGATTGACACCATGGTCTGACAGCTGGCTCAACTGTTAAAGACTCCCTCCCTGTTTCCTTCCACACATGGATTTCTCCAAGTAAACTCCTTAAATTGAGCTGAATAGGTCTACTATCCTATTAATAAGACTCACAGAAAAAAGGGCCAGAGAAAATAGGAGATTATAACAAAAAAAATCAGAAAAATTGGCCACTGCAGTGGCTCATGCCTGTAATCCCAGCACTTTGGGAGGCCGAGGCAGGCAAATCACTTGAGGTCAGGAGTTCGAGACCGGCCTGGCCAGCATGATGAAATCCCATCTCTATTGAAAATACAAAAATTAGCCAGGCGTGGTGGTGGGCACCTGTAATCCCAGCTGCTCGGGAGGCTGAGACAAGAGAATTGCTTGAACCTGGGAGGTGGAAGTTGCAGAGAGTTGAGATCGTGCCCTTGTACTCCAGCCTGGGTGACAGAGTGAGACTCCATCTCAGGAAAAAAAAAAAAAATTCCCAGATCTGTTAGACACAAGTTTCACAAGGCCCAGCACAATATGCAGAAAGACATCAACCTACAGCATATTCTGAGAAATTTTATAAGAAGGGTAAAGAGAAAATCCTAAAGTCTTTCAAGAAAGGAAAGAAAACAGAAATAGAAACCAAAATAGCATTGAGCTGCTTAACACCAACACCAGAAGCTAAAAGTGGAAAAAAACCTTCCAAAATTCTGAGAGGAAATTATCGAGCCAAATCAAACATGAAGAGAGAATAAAGACATGCAAAGACTAGAAAATTTATTTCACACTTACTTTTTTTTAGGAAGCTCTGGAGTAGGTGCTCCATCAAAAATGAGGGTTTATTAGTCTGTTCTCACACTGCCATAAAGAACTACGTGAGACTGGGTAATTTATAAAGAAAAGAGGTTTAATTGGCTTACAGTTCTGCAGGCTGCACAGGAGACATGGCTGGGGAGGCCTCAGGAAACTTACAATCATGATAGAAGGGTGAAGCATGTCTTTACATGGTGGCGGGAGAGAGAGGGCGAAGGGGAAAGTGCTACACACTTTTAAACAACCAGATCTCGTGAGAACTCACTATTATGAGAACAGCAAGGGGAGAACCGCCCCCATGATCCAATCACCTCCCACCAGGTCCCTCTCCCAACATTGAAGATTACAATTCAACATGAGATTTGGGTGGGGACACAGAGCCAAACCATATCAGAGGACATGTATCAACAAACAGGGAAAGAGGAATCCAACATAGGAAATCAGGTGAGGGCAGTCTGAGGATCATAGAACAGGAAAGTCCAGATCAACAGCTATATGCAGAAAGCCCAATGAGCTGCTAATCCCGTTTGAGAAGGAAGAAGGGGGACCCTGGGAGGAAGACCTTAAAAAATGACATTGATGAATCAGCTACTATGAGGATTTCAAAAGCAATATTAATTTTTTTAATATTTAACAAATCTGATGCTATATTTGACTGAAAGTAACAAGGCAAAGTACAAGGAAAACTACCAACATTTAAAATGAAATACCTTAAACATTTTTATTATGAAAATTTTCCACATACAAAAGTAGAATAGCTCTCATAGACCCATCACCCAGCTTCAGCAATTATAAAAATTTTGCCATTTTTGTTTCATCTGTCCTCCTACATGTTTTCTGGATTTTTTAAAAGAAAAAATACTCCAACATTATGTAATTTTATCCTAAAAACATTTATTATTCATCTATACCAATAAGGACATTTTAAAACCATAAGTACTATGCCATTAGCATACCTAAAAATAACAGTAATTCCATCTTAAACTTTAAATAGACAAACTTTAAATAATGGTATATATTTATGGGGTATAATGCTATGGTATGATACACAGTTGACCCTTGAACAACACAGGTTTGAACTGTGAGGGTCCACTTACAGATTTTCTTCCTTCTCTGCCACCCCTGAGACAGCAAAACCAACCCCTCCTCTTCCTCCTCCTCCTCAGCCTACTCAAACGTGAGGATATCCTGATGAGGATGAAGACCTTTATGATGATCCACTTCTACTTAAAGAATAGTAAATATATTTTCTCTTCCTTATTATTTTCTTCATAACATTTTATTTTCTCTAGCTTACTTTATTGTTAGACTGCATTATACAGTATACATAACATAGAAACAGTGTGTTAATCAACTGTTTCTGTTATTGGTAAGGCTTCCAAGCAATAGCAGGCTATTAGTAGTTAATACATTGTGAAATGATTAACTCAAGCTAATTAAAATATACATCATCTCACATACTTATCATTTCTTTGTGGTGAGAACATTTAAAATCTATTAGTGATTTTGAAATACACATTATTATTAACTAATAATTGCTAATATCATCTAATACCCAGTCTGTGGACCAATTTTCGATTGTTTCAAGCATACTTTTTTTTTTTTTTCAGATTCTTGATTTGAGCTAGGATCCAAACAAGGTGCTCGTGTTGCAGTTATGGTTATGACTCTCAAGTTTTCATTTTTTTTTCTGTAATAGTTCTCTAATCGTCTTCTTCCTTTTTCATGCCAATGATTCGTTAGGGAAAGTGAGTCATTGGTTCTGTAGAATATCCCGCATTGTAAATGTATCTGATTGTCCTCTTGTGTCATCTAACTTGCTTTTGATTCTTCATATTACCTATAAACCGGTATTTAGCTATAGAAACTTAAATAGATTCAGATTTGTTTGGCAAGAATACTTTACAGGCACATAATTATTGGTTGTCTTACTTTAGTGAATTGTTTGCTAGGTTCAGGTGGTGTCAGGCTGATTACAATGAGGCAATTACTAACTCCATGTATAACAAGGAAGTCAATAATTTTGGTATGCCACGGCTATGCAGAGAACAAAATGTACCATAGGCTGTGCACGATGGCTCACGCCTGTAATCCCAATACTCTTGAAAGGCCAAGAAAGCGAGCAGATGGCTTGAGTGCAGGAGTTCGAGACCAGCATGGGCAACATAGCAAAACCTTGTCTCTAAAAAAAACGCACAAAAAAAGTAGCTGGGCACAGTGGCTCACATCTATAGTCTCAGATACTTAGGAGGCTGAGGTGGGAGGATCGCTTGAGTCTGGAGCGGTTGAGACTGCAGTGAGCAGTGATTGCACCATTGCACTCTAGCCTGAGTGACAGAGACCCTGTTTCAAAAAACAAATTACCACAATCATTAAAATGAAACTCTTTTAGATTAACTACAGTTAAGGGAATCTGGTGGGAGAACAATAGTGTGCTGGCGAATCCTTCATTAGCTCAGAGGGTTCAAGGGCAGGTAACTCTGGTGACATTTGCTGATTTCCATAGAGTAAATACTCGCGCGGTGGCCAATTTTGAAACTAATGACTGTTTAATACTTGGCTTATACAATTTAACAATCAGCTCACACTGGCAGATGAAATACGCTCCAGCATATCATTGGGTTATATGAGGGTCATAAAATTAAATACTTCTCTTTTAGTATAACAGGAAGCCAATGTCTAAAATTAATAAATCAAGATACAAGAATAAGCATCTTAATTACAAACGTTAAGACCAGGAAAAACCCCACAAGTTCAGTGTTTTTAATTATAGGCCTTTTAATTGTATTTAATTTTAAATATGTACATGTTCTACGTACATGCTTAAAAACAGGATGCTTTAAAAATTTAAAGATAGCACAGAAGACAGCAAATCTTACTAGGTGAGGTCAGTGATGGAAACTGCTCCTCTCAAAATTAAGATCTGTCTCTGGGAAAGACTTGGCAACACAAGTTCCTTAGTTTCTACAACTGGGAATCGTCCATTCCATTATTAAAATTCTACCGACTTCAAAGCCGATGTCCTAGACTGGCGCAAACGTGTCAAAATATAAAGTCTCCATGATGAGTACAAAATGAAAGTATGTGGCTCTTGTGGTCAGTGTTACACCTCAACCAGGTGAGATGATGGGACTTGAAGTTAGGTGGGCTCCAAAGACCAGCCACAGCAACTACCACTGCCAACGCAAAACCTGGTGACAGCCTAGTGAGCCTTTGAGGGCCAGGTGCGGGCCAGCACAGATATAACAGAAACTGTAGATTTTTGTTGCTGGCCATTGGTTCCTGAAAGGCAGTGAAAGTGGGCAGGGGCTGCACTATTCTCACCTAAGCATCCGTAGGCTTCACTTGGAGATTGATACAAAACACCCAATTCTCGGGAAAGTACTTGCTGTTCTGGGAATGCACCTGCACTCTGGCTCTGCTCCTAGGGAGTGCACAAAGTGGAACTTCCTTCTGCTGTACTGACATCCATGCAGAGGCTGAGGATGAAGGAGCACCTGGCCCTGCACTCATCCTGTGCTCTGCACTTTAGGCATGCTGCCTTCTTTCTCACCCTCCGTTTACTCCTCTCCAAGTCTCCTTTCTCTTTTTAAGTGCAAGTGGTGCATCAATTCATCCTCATGAAACAACAGTACAGAAATATGAAGAATAAGAGGATTATTGACCCCCTCAAATCCCACATTTCCCCAGAACGGGCACCTATTATAGCATGATGGCATACAGGAGATAGCAAACATATTTACTGAGTGATTAAATAAAATAATAGATGTTGTGCTGAACCCCTATTAACCTTCATAATGAAGGCACCAGGTTCAAGAGGCCAAACAAGCTGCCCAGAGCCAGCAAATGAGACACGGGGTTGCATTAGGGGCTTATATACGAGAGAGAGCCCAGTGGCAGGGGCTGCACGACATAACTGCATGGCCCAGTGGTGGCAGGCTGGGCAGGAAAACTGCAGTCACTTACAAACAGCATGCAGTTGCTATAGTGTTTTCAGTTAAGACCCTCCCCTTAATGACCTCCACCTGGCAACCTTCATTTAACCTAAAATTCAGGGCCTCAATCACCTGTGACCCATGTTCCACAGGATGGGACAGGGGCTTAGATGTTCCTCATAGACAAGAAACAAATCTCTGGGTTGGCCACTCCCAGATTCTCTAGCTCAGAACACATTCAGGTGCATCTGCCAGACAGGGTCATCCTCAGGTTTCCCTTGAAATTATTCCTATCAGGTGTGTTTACCCTGCAGGAAACAACTTAAGTAGGCTCACTTTTACATATGCACTTCTTTCCTTTCCATTCCTCTCTTTCCCTCCTTTTTTTCCCCATATATATTCTAAAGGAGGCCACCATATCTTCCACATTGTAACTTAGTGCTTAATTGGAGTAATTATCTCAAGAAGAAGTTTAAAATATATTTCTTTTCTTTATATGTTTATTTTTTATTTGGATTTCTTGTTTTGTCCACAGACTTTATATGCTTATTTTAAATTTGGTTTATCATTATATTTATTTATTTAATTAAAAATTTTTTCTATAAGTTATTGGGGTACAGGTGGAGTGACCTGGATGAGATTGGAGACTATTATTCTAAGTGAAGTAACTCAGGAATGGAAAACTAAACATCATATGTTCTCAGTAATATGTGGGAGCTAAGCTATGAGGACACAAAGACTTAAGAATCATACAATGGACTTTGGGGACTTGTGGGGAAAAGTGAGGGGGGCGCGAGGGATAACAGACTAAAATGTATTTCTTATTTGTGTATCTGGTAAGAATTTCAGCTTCCATACTCAGGCATTCAAGAAATGTTACTGTTGTTTTCTACTAAATTTATATTTTGAGTCCTCCTTTACGAAGGAGGGCTCTCCCGCCACTCTCCAGGATTGCATGTAAACCCCAAATGTGCATCCAAACCTCAAGGTGTTGGGGGAGAATCTGTCTACACCAGTATTTGTGGAGATAGTCCCCCTCCTTATCTCCTGATTCATGCAGAGGGCTGTTGTTTCTTCACGGCTATGCCTCCTAAGTCAGATTCTCCCTCAGCTACTTTATACTCCAAGGCCTCTTAGTCTGGGTCAGGCTTCTCTGGCCACATACACCTACAGCCTTTTCTCCCAATCTACGCTAGGTGCAGGGGAACTTGGTGTATCTCTACCCAGGAGGTGAATCACAGGTGCTTCTGCTCTTACAATTGCCAAACGTGGTGTTTCTATTATCTGTCATCCAACCATTCTTGGCTCTCACATATCAGCGCCCCCCCTCCCCCTCGATACCTGGCAACTCTCTCTTCCTTCCCTTATTCCACACCTTCCCAGCCTATGGAATCTTCATGTAGTTTAGGAGTAGAGTGGAGAAACTAGAAAAACTCTCTCTAATTATGCATTCTTCTAAATCTTTTGTTTATGGCATAAACTTTATGCTCTGAATCCTAAATGGCTTCAACCTTTGAAACTTGAGAGCTAAGAATGAACTCTTGATTCCTGCTTGATTTTCTGCTACAGTGACCTATCTCTTAGGCAATGAATGTCTTTATGAATGTGGGGAGAGCTGGATGACAGGAGGGATTACCAGAAGCAAACTCACATAGTTACCATCTGTATTATTATCTCACTGCACTTGCAAATATTTACTAAGCACCTGGAGGCATGGAGGAGGGAAGGATGCCACAAAGATGGATAATAATTAGTCTTTGTCCTAAATTGACTTTACAATCTAGTGGGGCAGATAGGCACATCCTCAGAAAATAAAAAGAAGTAAATAAAGAATCAAAGCTTGAGAGAGGTTTCCCTCACATTGTACTAACTCTGTGGTTCCAAGGTTCCAAATGGACCCATGGTGTTAAGGGCTGCTTTTAAACCTGGTAATATGGTGAAGGGTCCCCTAGGGGAATTCTTCAATCCCATCCCAGCAGGGCAGATAAGAATAGAAAAATTACATTCAAATATTAGGGTTGTGTGGGGCTAGGGGTGTGTGAATAGGTAGAAAACATGATTTTCTGTTCCCTCGAATAATTTATAACCTAGTTGAGGAAAAAAGTTATATCGAGATTATATAACCAATGAATAAAACAAGACAGTATAAGCAGGACTGACTGTGTGATCCAAGGTTCATTTGCTGGGATCAGAAGATGCAGCAGAGGTTGAGCGATGGACTTAGTTAGGAAAGGCTTTCTGGAGAAGTTGAGGCATTTGGGGATCTTGAAAGAAGTGAAAAACTTTGATTATTACTCATAAAGGCTAACACTCAACACTTCTGTGCCAGTCACCCTTTTATGCATTTTATGTTTATTATTTCATAGAATCCTTACAACAATATTATAGAGTAGATACTATTTTTCTCATCTGCATTTACACATGAGGAACCTGAGGCACAGAGAAGTTAAGTAACTTGCCAGAAACTACACATCAGGATTAGAATGCTGACTGCACCCTTGAATTGGTGTGTTATTCCACCTTTAACAAAGGAGTTGAGAATTGTAATGGAAAAAACAGCTCTAATTAGAGCAGGAGGGAAGAGGGAGATGGCATTTGGGGGTCTAGTTGAGACAGAGGGTTACAGCTAGAGCATAACTGGCCACAGACTCTAGGTGTCTCAACTAGAACTTTTGCTCCATATGGGTAACCAAACAGTCGTCAGGACTACACTTACATCCTAGCTGAGAAATGAGACACTCAGAGCACTGAGATGCTTGGAGAGTCTCAGAGCAGAAAGTCAGCCTTTGATGATACCTCCAGCTTCTGGTCCAACTTCTTGTTGCTGTAATAGGTGTGAAGGTAAATAAATGGCCCTCAGGGCCACACCTAGGCATCTGGGTTTTATCCAAATAGAGTGTCATTGTTGACCCTTAAACTAGGCCAAAACTCCTCTAAGAATACTCACTTGTCAGATGCAGGAAGGCAGGGATGAGCCCATTTCCAAAGGGCAAAACTGGACTAATAGAAGTCTGATTTTTGGTGGCAGGGGAATGAAATGGAGGAGGGAAACGGGTCTAAAAGACTTGTCAAAAGTCTTTGCCTCTTTTGGGACTCCAAAGATCTTACAGAGGGAGGTAAAATGGTTTCTCTAAATGTATGGGTTTGGAACTCAAACCACAAATGGAGTGCCAGTTTAAGCCAGAAGAACAGTTGTCAGCATTAGGTTCATGCAAACTCCAGGATAAAACAAAACACCCAGAAAATCCTTAGGTTGTTATTTTCAGTTAGCAGCTTCAGCCAAAGCCTGGACATCAGGACTGAGGGGATGATGAGTGAATTCTTAGAAACAGGGCAGAGGTTTATCCTGGACAGGAAGAGGAATGAGAAGTAGCGGGGCTGTGGGATTTGAATAATGATTATTACAGTGGATGTGATGATGGTTTACCTACAAATCTGTTCATAAACCACATCTTAGCTTTAATGTAGCAGAAGTCCTTGCTAGTTTTGTTTTTTTTTTTAAATGAGCCCCTTAGGGAATCTCTTTATGATATGAATCACAGCCCAGCAACAGGAGAGTGGAGGCAGCACCTTGGGAAGAATCAGAATGTCTGGCCTCCTGTCCCCACTCTGACCCTTACTTGGGGTATGTAATCTTGGACAAGACCATTAACCTCTCTGTGTCTCAAATCGTTCATTTCCAAAACTGGGACAAGACCTATGCTGCCTGCATTATCGTTGAGCCCATGTGAAATAATGCAGTTGAAAACACTTTGAAAAAATGTGCAATCCAGTCCACAAATGAATGGAATGTTTGTCTGTAAAATGCAGATAACTCTGACCTCAGCCCTCACAGGTTTGATAACAGTGCAGATTTAACAGTACTTCTTATCAAGCTTGTATTTCCAAACGAAAGGTGTTTCTACAGGTGCAGGAGTTGCTTTCCTGCCATTTCTTGTTTTTAATTTTTCTTAATGCTTTGGACATTTATTCGTGCTGTTTTGGGCAACATTTGCCCCTTGCAATGGCTGCCAATCATGGCATGAAATTCATTAAATGAGAATCATCTTAGTATTTTGACTATCGTCTTACTATAACCCAGGACTCATGCTTGGGAGCCCCAGCTCTACTTGAAATTCAGAAGTGACCTTTGGTTATCTGCTCTCTAGCTTCTTTGTATAGGAGCCCTTAAAAATTGGAGCAGGCAACATGCCTTTTAACTTGTGTCATAATCACTGCTGTTCATTAACCCGTGGCTACCCTGCAACCTATAACACTGTACTGGGTTTTCTGGCCTACAAAGTGACCACAATTAACTGTTTATATTCATAAGATACATTTACTGGAAGCAAATGATCTTATATTACATTGTAAATCATTAAGTTGCAATCTCTTAAGGGTTCGGAGCTACTAGCATGGAAGCTCTCAGGAAGCATTTGTTGTGATAATAAAGTACATCATATTTGTTTGGCACTTCATAATTTACAAAGAATTTTCATATATACTATCAAGCACAACATTTTGGTTAAGCTTCTCACAGAATTTTACCTGTTAAAGACATCAGCTTTACCCACTGACATACATTTAAACGTAAGCTGTTGTAATTCATGTATTTTAACAGAATCTATTGAAATTGTGGTTCTTAATTCTGGCTATATATGAGAAGCACCTAGAGACATTATTAAAAATACCAGTGGCTGTGTTTCTAACTCAGAACAACTAAATCAAAACAATGTTTTGTTTTTTAAGCTGCCTGATGATTCTAATGTGTAGCCACACATGAGGATCACTGCTATCCAAGAGAGACCGCAGTCTAAGTGACAGAAAACTAAGGGGCCGTCTATATGTGTGCCATGGGTACATAAAGAAAGGGGATTCTGAGTCCAAAACTACTAATTCAGAAGCAGTTCTTCTGACTTTTAGTTACAGTCCCGGTTAAAAAAAAAAAGTCAGCCTTGGCCGGGCGCGGTGGCTCATGCCTGTAATCCCAACACTTTGGGAGGCTGAGGCTGGTGGATCACCTGAGGTCAGGAGTTTGAGATCAACCTGGCCAACATGGTGAAACCCTGTCTCTACTAAAAATACAAAAATGAGCCGGGCATGGTGGTGGGCGCCTGTAATCCCAGCGACTCGGGTGGCTGAGGCAGGAGAATAGCTTGAACCCGGGAGGCGGAGGTTGCAGTGAGAGCGTGCCACTGCATTCCCACCTGGGTGACAGAGCAAGATTCCGTCTCAAAAAAAAAAAAAAAAAAAAAAAAAAAGCCTTGAAGCAAGTAATATATTAACAGTTATATAACCATCCATCCCACCATCAAATTCCGCCATTTTCTACATTCTCAACTCACCTCTTCTATTCATTAAGGAGCAAGGATCCAGGCTCTTAAAAGGGAAATGAAACACTTGTAGGAGAAAGGCTGATTGAATAAGGGTGAAGCTGGGTTTTATTTTATCTGTTGCAATATCAGTTTAGGAAGACAGATGCTTATAAGAGGAAGCCCATAATGTCTACCTGAGGAATTTCCTTGCAAAAGGCTACTGTGACTGTAGTCCTAGGTCTGCAGTAATTAACTATAGTATTCAGAAGTGGTCAAACTTGGACAATTGTCTTGCCTTCCCCAAACCCACATGAGATGACTTCTGATTCACAGTGGACCTGCTAAGCTGGCTGCATTCTAGGGGCAGATGGCTAGGGCTTTCTGATATCCAGAAAACCTATTAATAATCAAGAGCTCATTTGGTAAATATTATGAGAAGTCATTTGTCTCAGAACCCCTTGAATTATTACAGTCATGGTCAAGTCAAGAACAACAGTGTGTGATCTCAGATCTGCATAAAGATCACATTATATAACCAATTTCCAAACCAGCAGTATATTTCTGATCTCACAGAGGCAAGCCTCTCATCAGGACGTTCCAGCAATTCCATGTTTCATAGAGACTGTGTTTGCTGTTAATATTAGTATCTGTGGGTGAAAATAGGCTAGGTCATAAATCCTGTACACAACATTTCCCTTACAGATTTTTAAAATTCACAAAAGGTATTAATATATATTTAACCTGAAAGGACCTTATATTGCCTATTTTTAAAGTTCCTAAAATGTAAATTAAATGTCACTGACAATTATTGATCAACTGTGTAATGTGCTTATGCTAGCCGTCTGGGTTTCCTTACTTCTGACCATCTGAGTAATCATTTTCAGAGACATTTCAATCATATGTTGCTACCAACTCACCACAGCTGGTAAAATGTCATTGAAAAGTGTCATATGTTAAAGAAAGCATGCAAATGTCTTCAGGTTATGGGGCTGTGAAAATTCATGAATTTTTCACAGATAGTGATGCTATGAAAAATAACTGAAAGTTAATGCTGTGTGGGGAATCAGTTTTGATCTGAGTCTATAGTTCAGTGAATTTTTGTTGGAGCTGGATTGTTTTCCTAAATTAGAGAGTACATAGAATAAATGGGTTTATCCCTAGTTGCTGTAATAACAACAATTTCTATTTCTGTGTTTTTTGTTTTTTTTTTTAGACAGAGTCTCGCTCTATCAGAGTGCAGTGGTGCGATCTCGGCTCACTGCAACCTCCGCCTCCCGGGTTCAAGCAATTCTCTGCCTTAGCCTCCCGAGTAGCTGGAATTGCAGGCGCCTGCCACCACGGCCCGCTAAGTTTTGTATTTTTAGTAGAGACGGGGTTTCACCATCTTTGTCAGGCTGGTCTTGGACTCCTAACCTCATGATCCACCCTCCTCGGCCTCCCAAAGTGCTGGGATTACAGGCTTGAGCCACCGCGTTCCCCTCCTTCTGTAGTCTTAATATTACTAGAACTCTAGATGCTATGGTTCTTAGTTAACACTGTGTAGAGCCTTATTAGAACTCTTTGTTAACACTGTGTAGGCCTCATGTGTGCAAAGCACAATGCCTGGTCTTATATGGATAGCAAGTATTACATCAACACCAGTAATTATAATTGTCATCATGATAACGTTTATTATGTTATTATTATTAGTTCAGTCTGTTTCCCATCTAAAATCAAAGGACTGTTTCTAGAACTAAAATTCTTAAGATTTGAAGCAATGAAATCAAGCCAAGTTCCCTTAATGACATTACTCAATTTATAAATTCATAGCTCTATTATTGGGACAAAACCCCAAAGCAGATGTCTCTGAAATATACTAAGATAACATTTTAGTATCTGTTTCTGGAGTTACGCAAGCAAACAGAGAGGGAGCAACGGTGGGACCATACTGGGCATATCAGATGGTATCTGCAGTGAAATTTCACCCAGGGATTGCACAGGGTGGGGAGAATGGAAGAATTAGTCGGGCCTATAATGCAGCTACGAGGCCCCCTGGATGGCAGGTGGGTGGAGAGATGCTGAATCAAAGCAAAGACAGACTGCACAGCAAAAGCCAGCTGTGGATTCCTGGCCGAGAGTGTGGGTGAAGATTAACAACAAGGTCAGTTGAGGCTGGACAAGGATGAACACGTCAGGCCTTGGAAGGGCATTTGGGAACATTTCCTGGGTACACTGTAGGCTGGGGGAGACTATTGTCTATGGGGTGCTGAAAGTTAAACTTACGGGCGGGTGGCAGAGGGCTAAGGATTCCAAAATGGACACAAGAAATGTTCATGAAATACACCAGGAAGCAGAGGAGGATAAAAAGAGAATGAGCCAGATGGCACTGAAGGCGAGGTGTGGGAGGGCCCTAGAAGTGGTGGCCCCAAGAGCTGTCTGGGCTCAAAGTCTCCAGGAGGCTGAGCAGATTATTGTACCCAGGCCAGACTTCCCTTGAGCTAGTATGAAAAGAACATAGGCTCCAAGGTGCAGCATCTTCATCTCCAAGCACCTCTGAATTTCCTTACTTTATACAATTCTATCTACTACCAAGTAGCTCACACACAGGAATCCAGAATAGCGCACTGCACTGAACGTGTCCCATCTACTCAAGTCTGTGACGCCTCTCCTAGAAAGAGAATTTAATTGTAATGAATTCTGAGGGTAACAGTGGGTGGTACCAAAAACCAAGGCCTTTAAGAGTATGGCTGACTGGGTTTAAATCCTGCATTTACCCCATCCTCATTTTTGTTACTTTAATTCATTTATTTAACTCCTCTGAAAATCAGTTTTATTCTCTTTAAAGTAAGAATAATAAGATGACCTACAAAATTGCTGTTAGAATTAGAAATAATGCATTGAAAGTGACTAACACAGTGCCCAGGACATAGGCTTTTTTCTTTCTTTTTTTTTGAAAAATTAATGGTAGCTTTTATACTTAGCAATAAATAATAAAATAATATTTTCACATGTACATAAGCCTTTTTTTTCGAGACAGGGTCTCACTCTGTCACCCAGGCTGGAGTGCAGTGTTGAGATCACAGCTCATCTCAACCTCCAACTCCCGGGCTCAGGTGATCCTCTCACTTCAACCTGAATAGCTGGGACTACAGGTGCACACCACAACACCTGGTTTATTTTTGTATTTTTTGTAGAGACGGGGCTTCATCATGTTGCCCAGGCTGGTTTCAAACTCCTGGGCTCAAGCGATTCACCTGTCTTAGTTGCCCAAAGTGGTGGGATTACAAGCATAAGCCGCCACACCCCACCTCATATAAGCCTTATAATTTAACTTTGTACCTGCCTACAAATTGATCATATCCTGAAAACACCTGTGATTTCTGGGAGCTCATGAACATTGCCTGAAGACCATATATTCCACTTCTGGTTTTCTGTTGGACAGAAGCACTACAAGCTCTCATTTTCCTTATTTTGATTATTTCCTTATTTCGACTTCTAAAGTTTCATCTATTTAATGGTAGAAAGGAAAAAAATTAACCATATATTCGTACATACATATTTTTTATTTTATTTTATTTTATTATACTTTAAGTTTTAGGGTACATGTGCACATTGTGCAGGTTAGTTACATATGTATACATGTGCCATGCTGGTGCGCTGCACCCACTAACTCGTCATCTAGCATTAGGTATATCTCCCAATGCTATCCCTCCCCCCTCCCCCCTCCCCACCACAGTCCCCAGAGTGTGATATTCCCCTTCCTGTGTCCATGTGATCTCATTGTTCAATTCCCACCTATGAGTGAGAATATGCGGTGTTTGGTTTTTTGTTCTTGTGATAGTTTACTGAGAATGATGGTTTCCAGTTTCATCCATGTCCCTACAAAGGACATGAACTCATCATTTTTTATGGCTGCATAGTATTCCATGGTCTATATGTGCCACATTTTCTTAATCCAGTCTATCATTGTTGGACATTTGGGTTGGTTCCAAGTCTTTGCTATTGTGAATAATGCCGCAATAAACATACGTGTGCATGTGTCTTTATAGCAGCATGATTTATAGTCATTTGGGTATATACCCAGTAATGGGATGGCTGGGTCAAATGGTATTTCTAGTTCTAGATCCCTGAGGAATCGCCACACTGACTTCCACAATGGTTGAACTAGTTTACAGTCCCACCAACAGTGTAAAAGTGTTCCTATTTCTCCACATCCTCTCCAGCACCTGTTGTTTCCTGACTTTTTAATGATTGCCATTCTAACTGGTGTGAGATGATATCTCATAGTGGTTTTGATTTGCATTTCTCTGATGGCCAGTGATGATGAGCATTTTTTCATGTGTTTTTTGGCTGCATAAATGTCTTCTTTTGAGAAGTGTCTGTTCATGTCCCTCGCCCACTTTTTGATGGGTTTGTTTGTTTTTTTCTTGTAAATTTGTTTGAGTTCATTGTAGATTCTTGATATTAGCCCTTTGTCAGATGAGTAGGATGCGAAAATTTTCTCCCACGTTGTAGGTTGCCTGTTCACTCTGATGGTAGTTTCTTTTGCTGTGCAGAAGCTCTTTAGTTTAATTAGATCCCATTTGTCAATTTTGGCTTTTGTTGCCATTGCTTTTGGTGTTTTGGACATGAAGTCCTTGCCCACGCCTATGTCCTGAATGGTAATGCCTAGGTTTTCTTCTAGGGTTTTTATGGTTTGAGGTCTAACGTTTAAATCTTTAATCCATCTTGAATTGATTTTTGTATAAGGTGTAAGGAAGGGATCCAGTTTCAGCTGTCTACATATGGCTAGCCAGTTTTCCCAGAACCATTTATTAAATAGGGAATCCTTTCCCCATTGCTTGTTTTTCTCAGGTTTGTCAAAGATCAGATAGTTGTAGGTAAGTGGCGTTATTTCTGAGGGCTCTGTTCTGTTCCATTGATCTATATCTCTGTTTTGGTACCAGTACCATGCTGTTTTGGTTACTGTAGCCTTGTAGTATAGTTTGAAGTCAGGTAGTGTGATGCCTCCAGCTTTGTTCTTTTGGCTTAGGATTGACTTGGCGATGCGGGCTCTTTTTTGGTTCCATATGAACTTTAAAGTAGTTTTTTCCAATTCTGTGAAGAAAGTCATTGGTAGCTTGATGGGGATGGCATTGAATCTGTAAATTACCTTGGGCAGTATGGCCATTTTCACAATATTGATTCTTCCTACCCATGAGCATGGAATGTTCTTCCATTTGTTTGTATCCTCTTTTATTTCCTTGAGCAGTGGTTTGTAGTTCTCCTTGAAGAGGTCCTTCACATCCCTTGTAAGTTGGATTCCTAGGTATTTTATTCTCTTTGAAGCAATTGTGAATGGGAGTTCACTCATGATTTGGCTCTCTGTTTGTCTGTTGTTGGTGTATAGGAATGCTTGTGATTTTTGTACATTGATTTTGTATCCTGAGACTTTGCTGAAGTTGCTTATCAGCTTAAGGAGATTTTGGGCTGAGATGATGGGGTTTTCTAGATAAACAATCATGTCGTCTGCAAACAGGGACAATTTGACTTCCTCTTTTCCTAATTGAATACCCTTTATTTCCTTCTCCTGCCTGATTGCCCTGGCCAGAACTTCCAACACTATGTTGAATAGGAGTGGTGAGAGAGGGCATCCCTGTCTTGTGCCAGTTTTCAAAGGGAATGCTTCCAGTTTTTGCCCATTCAGTATGATATTGGCTGTGGGTTTGTCATAGATAGCTCTTATTATTTTGAAATACGTCCCATCAATACCTAATTTATTGAGAGTTTTTAGCATGAAGGGTTGTTGAATTTTGTCAAAGGCTTTTTCTGCATCTATTGAGATAATCATGTGGTTTTTGTCTTTGGCTCTGTTTATATGCTGGATTACATTTATTGATTTGCGTATATTGAACCAGCCTTGCATCCCAGGGATGAAGCCCACTTGATCATGGTGGATAAGCTTTTTGATGTGCTGCTGGATTCGGTTTGCCAGTATTTTATTGAGGATTTTTGCATCAATGTTCATCAAGGATATTGGTCTAAAATTCTCTTTTTTGGTTGTGTCTCTGCCCAGCTTTGGTATCAGAATGATGCTGGCCTCATAAAATGAGTTCGGGAGGATTCCCTCTTTTTCTATTGATTGGAATAGTTTCAGAAGGAATGGTACCAGTTCCTCCTTGTACCTCTGGTAGAATTCGGCTGTGAATCCATCTGGTCCTGGACTCTTTTTGGTTGGTAAACTATTGATTATTGCCACAATTTCAGCTCCTGTTATTGGTCTATTCAGAGATTCAACTTCTTCCTGGTTTAGTCTTGGGAGAGTGTATGTGTCGAGGAATGTATCCATTTCTTCTAGATTTTCTAGTTTATTTGCATAGAGGTGTTTGTAGTAGTCTCTGATGGTAGTTTGTATTTCTGTGGGATCAGTGGTGATATCCCCTTTATCATTTTTTATTGTGTCTATTTGATTCTTCTCTCTTTTTTTCTTTATTAGTCTTGCTAGCGGTCTATCAATTTTGTTGATCCTTTCAAAGAACCAGCTCCTGGATTCATTAATTTTTTGAAGGGTTTTTTGTGTCTCTATTTCCTTCAGTTGTGCTCTGATTTTAGTTATTTCTTGCCTTCTGCTAGCTTTTGAATGTGTTTGCTCTTGCTTTTCTAGTTCTTTTAATTGTGATGTTAGGGTGTCAATTTTGGATCTTTCCTGCTTTCTCTTGTGGGCATTTAGTGCTATAAATTTCCCTCTACACACTGCTTTGAATGCGTCCCAGAGATTCTGGTATGTTGTGTCTTTGTTCTCATTGGTTTCAAAGAACATCTTTATTTCTGCCTTCATTTCGTTATGTACCCAGTAGTCATTCAGGAGCAGGTTGTTCAGTTTCCATGTAGTTGAGCGGCTTTGAGTGAGATTCTTAATCCTGAGTTCTAGTTTGATTGCACTGTGGTCTGAGAGATAGTTTGTTATGATCTCTGTTATTTTACATTTGCTGAGGAGAGCTTTACTTCCAAGTATGTGGTCAATTTTGGAATAGGTGTGGTGTGGCGCTGAAAAAAATGTATATTCTGTTGATTTGGGGTGGAGAGTTCTGTAGATGTCTATTAGGTCCGCTTGGTGCAGAGCTGAGTTCAATTCCTGGGTATCCTTGTTGACTTTCTGTCTCGTTGATCTGTCTAATGTTGACAGTGGGGTGTTAAAGTCTCCCATTATTAATGTGTGGGAGTCTAAGTCTCTTTGTAGGTCACTCAGGACTTGCTTTATGAATCTGGGTGCTCCTGTATTGGTTGCATATATATTTAGGATAGTTAGCTCCTCTTGTTGAATTGATCCCTTTACCATTATGTAATGGCCTTCTTTGTCTCTTTTGATCTTTGTTGGTTTAAAGTCTGTTTTATCAGAGACTAGGATTGCAACCCCTGCCTTTTTTTTGTTTTCCATTTGCTTGGTAGATCTTCCTCCATCCTTTTATTTTGAGCCTATGTGTGTCTCTGCACGTGAGATGGGTTTCCTGAATACAGCACACTGATGGGTCTTGACTCTTTATCCAACTTGCCAGTCTGTGTCTTTTAATTGGAGAATTTAGTCCATTTACATTTAAAGTTAATATTGTTATGTGTGAATTTGATCCTGTCATTACGATGTTAGCTGGTGATTTTGCTCGTTAGTTGATGCAGTTTCTTCCTAGTCTCGATGGTCTTTACATTTTGTCATGATTTTGCAGCGGCTGGTACCGGTTGTTCCTTTCCATGTTTAGCGCTTCCTTCAGGAGCTCTTTTAGGGCAGGCCTGGTGGTGACAAAATCGGTCAGCACTTGCTTGTCTGTAAAGTATTTTATTTCTCCTTCACTTATGAAGCTTAGTTTGGCTGGATATGAAATTCTGGGTTGAAAATTCTTTTCTTTAAGAATGTTGAATATTGGCCCCCACTCTCTTCTTGCTTGTAGGGTTTCTGCCGAGAGATCCGCTGTTAGTCTGATGGGCTTCCCTTTGAGGGTAACCCGACCTTTCTCTCTGGCTGCCCTTAACATTTTTTCCTTCATTTCAACTTTGGTGAATCTGACAATTATGTGTCTTGGAGTTGCTCTTCTCGAGGAGTATCTTTGTGGCGTTCTCTGTATTTCCTGAATCTGAACGTTGGCCTGCCTTGCTAGATTGGGGAAGTTCTCCTGGATAATATCCTGCAGAGTGTTTTCCAACTTGGTTCCATTCTCCACATCACTTTCAGGTACACCAATCAGACGTAGATTTGGTCTTTTCACATAGTCCCATATTTCTTGGAGGCTTTGCTCATTTCTTTTTATTCTTTTTTCTCTAAACTTCCCTTCTCGCTTCATTTCATTCATTTCATCTTCCATTGCTGATACCCTTTCTTCCAGTTGATCGCATCGGCTCCTGAGGCTTCTGCATTCTTCACGTAGTTCTCGAGCCTTGGTTTTCAGCTCCATCAGCTCCTTTAAGCACTTCTCTGTATTGGTTATTCTAGTTATACATTCGTCTAAATTTTTTTCAAAGTTTTCAACTTCTTTGCCTTTGGTTTGAATATCCTCCCGTAGCTCAGAGTAATTTGATCGTCTGAAGCCTTCTTCTCTCAGCTCGTCAAAATCATTCTCCATCCAGCTTTGTTCCGTTGCTGGTGAGGAACTGCGTTCCTTTGGAGGAGGAGAGGCGCTCTGCGTTTTAGAGTTTCCAGTTTTTCTGTTCTGTTTTTTCCCCATCTTTGTGGTTTTATCTACTTTTGGTCTTTGATGCTGGTGATGTACAGATGGTTTTCGGTGTGGATGTCCTTTCTGTTTGTTAGTTTTCCTTCTAACAGACAGGACCCTCAGCTGCAGGTCTGTTGGAATACCCTGCCGTGTGAGGTGTCAGTGTGCCCCTGCTGGGGGGTGCCTCCCAGTTAGGCTGCTCGGGGGTCAGGGGTCAGGGACCCACTTGAGGAGGCAGTCTGCCTGTTCTCAGATCTCCAGCTGCGTGCTGGGAGAACCACTGCTCTCTTCAAAGCTGTCAGACAGGGACATTGAAGTCTGCAGAGGTTACTGCTGTCTTTTTGTTTGTCTGTGCCCTGCCCCCAGAGGTGGAGCCTACAGAGGCAGGCAGGCCTTCTTGAGCTGTGGTGGGCTCCACCCAGTTCGAGCTTCCAGGCTGCTTTGTTTACCTAAGCAAGCCTGGGCAATGGCGGGCGCCCCTCCCCCAGCCTTGCTGCCGCCTTGCAGTTTGATCTCGGACTGCTGTGCTAGCAATCAGCGAGACTCCGTGGGCGTAGGACCCTCCGAGCCAGGTGTGGGATACAGTCTTGTGGTGCGCCGTTTTTTAAGCCGGTCTGAAAAGCTCAATATTCGGGTGGGAGTGACCCGATTTTCCAGGTGCGTCCGTCACCCCTTTCTTTGACTCGGAAAGGGAACTCCCTGACCCCTTGCGCTTCCCAGGTGAGGCAATGCCTCGCCCTGCTTCGGCTCGCGCACGGTGCGCGCACCCACTGGCCTGCGCCCACTGTCTGGCACTCCCTAGTGAGATGAACCTGGTACCTCAGATGGAAATGCAGAAATCACCGTCTTCTGCGTCGCTCACGCTGGGAGCTGTTCCTATTCGGCCATCTTGGCTCCTCCTCCCATACATAATTTTATGCTTTCTTTTTTTGTTGTTTTTGTTTTTTTTGAGACGGAGTCTTGCCCTGTTGCCCAGGCTGGAGTGCAGTGGCGCAATCTTGGCTCACTGTAACCTCTGCCTCCCAGGTTCAAGCGATTCTCCTGCCTCAGCCTCCCAAGTAGCTGGGACTACAGGTGCATGCCACCATGCCTAGCTAATTTTTTTTTTTCTGTTTTCAGTAGAGACGTGGTTTCACCACTTTAGCCAGGATGGTCTCCATTTCCTAACCTCATGATCTGCCTTCCTCGGCCTCCCAAAGTGCTGGGATTACAGGCATGAGCCACCGCACCCGGCCTTTATGCTTTCTTTATAGATATAAAAATGTGCTTATATTTTTTATTTTTTATTTTTTTTTCAATTTTCATTTTAAATTCAGGAGTACAGGTTTGTTATCTGGGTATTTTGCATGATGCTGAGGTTTTGAATACTACTGATCCCATCATCCAGATAGTGATTATAGTACCCAATAGGTAGTTTTTCAACCCCTGCTCCCTTCCTCTCCTTCCCCAACCAGTAGTCCCCAGTTTCTATTGTTGCCATGTTTATGTCCATGAGTACCCAATGTTTAGCTCCTACTTAAAAGCAAGAACAGGCCAGGTGTGGTGACTCATGCCTGTAATCCCAGCACTTTGGGAGGCCGAGGCGGGCAGATCACGAGGTCAGGAGATCGAGACCGTCCTGGCTAACACGGTGAAACCCCGTCTCTACTAAAAATACAAAAAATTAGCCGGGCGTGGTGGCGGGCACCTGTAGTCCCAGCTACTCGGGAGGCTGAGGCAGGAGAATGGCGTGAACCCGGGAGGCGGAGCTTGCAGTGAGCTGAGATAGCGCCACTGCACTCAGGCCTGGGTGAAAGAGGGAGACTCAGTCTCAAAAAAAAAAAAAAAAAAAAAAAAGATCAAGAACATAAGTGAGAATATGTGGTATTTGCTTTTCTGTCCCTGTGTTAATTTCCTTAGGATAGTGGCCTCCAGCTTCATCCATGTTGCTGCAAAAGACATGATTTTGTTCTGTTTTTCGGCTGCATAGTATTTCATGGTGTACATGTACCACATTTTCTTTATCCAGTCCACTGTTGATGGGCACCTAGGTTGATTCCTTGTCTTTGCTATTGTGAGTAGTGCTGTGGTGAACTTACAAGTGCATACGTCTTTTTGGTAGAATGATTTGTTTTCTTTTAGGATATATACCCAGTAATGGGATTGCTGGGTCAAATGGTAGCTCTGTTTTAAGTTGTTTGAGAAATCTCCAAACTGCTTTCTGTAGTGGCTGAACTAATTTACATCCCCACCAACAGTATATAAATGTTCCTTCTTCTCTGCAGCCTCGGCGGGATCTATTGTTTTTTGACTTTTTAAAAATTATATTTTAAGTCCTGGTATACATGTGCAAAGCATGCAGGTTTGTTACATAGGTATACATGTGGCATGGTGGTTGTCTGCATCCATCAACCCGTCATCTAGGTTTTCAGCCCTGAATGCATTATGTATTTGTCCTAATGCTTTCCCTCCCCTTGCCACCCACCCCCCAGCAGGCCCTGGTGTGTGATGTTCCCCTCCCTGTGACCATGTGTTCTCATTGTTCAGCTCCCACTTATGAGTGAGAACATGCAGTGTTTGGTTTTCTGTTCCTGTGTTAGTTTGCTGAAGATGATGGTTTCCAGATTCATCCATGTCCCTGCAAAGGACATGAGCTCATTTTTTATGGCTGTATAGTATTCCATGGTGTATATGTACAACGTTTTCTTTATCCCATCTATTATTGATGGGCATTTGGGTTGGTTCCAAGTCTTTGCTATTGTGAATAGTGCTGCAGTAAACATGAGTGTGCATGTGTCTTTATAGTATAATGATTTATAATCCTTTGGGTATATACCCAGTAATGGGATTGCTGGGTCAAATTGTAGCTCTGTTTTAAGGTCTTTGAGAAATCTCCAAACTGCTTTCCGTAGTGGCTGAACTAATTTACATTCCCACCAACAGTATATAAATGTTCCTTCTTCTCTGCAGCCTCACCAGCCTCTACTGTTTTTTAACTTTTTAATAATAGGCATTCTGACTGGTATGAGATGATATCTCACTGTGGTTTTGATTTGCATTTCTCTGAAGATTAGTGATGTTGACCTTCCATAGGTTTTAGGAACCAGAAGAAACCTTAAATTTGAAGTCTCCATATAGTTTTTATTTCTTTCCTCTCTCCCTTATGAAACGATTCACAATATATAATGGAGCCAAACTCCCTTAGGGGCCTGAGAAGCTGTTATGCTTTCATATCCTGACACCTCCTCCCTTAGCCCCCCATTAAACTTTTCCCTGGAATCCACTCCAGAACATGATATATACATCAATAAACATGTTGGGGTTAAAATTATTTTATATTTTATATGCATGCTTCCAAACTCTCCTTTCCTGAGCCTCACTAGAATTGGTAGAATGGGTTCTGGCTTTGCGAGCTCTTAATTTCTTCTCCTTCCTCAGTTTCAAAGGGGGATTCTGCCATTGCCAAATAGATTCTTTACAATTTTGTGATGTAGAATTATAAGAAAAATTGGTGGAGTAAAAGGATAAAATGTTCTCATGCTAGGGCTGGCAGTGAAAGATTAGGAAATGGAAGAGTATGACATATGTGGAGAAGCAGATGAGAGAGGAAGGGGGTGTTGTGAAGAAATCCTTAAAATTTCTTGCAACTCATATGTATTCCAGAAATGCAAGCAAATGCCTTCCATTATTTTGAAATTAATGTTTGATTGCTGGACTTCTTCTTCTTCTTTTTTTTTTTTTTTTGAGATTTTTTTTTTTTTTTCCTTGTGGCCCAGGCTGGAGTGCAATGGCGTGATCTCGGCTCACTGCAACCTCTGCCTCCCAGGTTCAAGCCATTTTTCCTGCCTCAGCTTCCCAAGTAGCTGGGATTACAGGCATGCGCCGCCACGCCCGGCTAATTCTGTATGTTTAGTAGAGATGGGCTTTCTCCATGTTGGTCAGGCTGGTCTTGAACTCCCAACTTCAGGTGATCCACCCGCCTCAGCCTCCCAAAGTGCTGGGATTACAGGCGTGAGCCACTGTGCCCGGCCTGCTGGACTTTATTGTTATAGCATATATCATTTTGAGACTGAGCCATATGGGTCATAATTTTTCAAATTAGTTTTAATAAGGTTACATAAATTTACATTGGAATAAATCACAACTACAGTAGCCACTTGGAGAGATGGCTAGATGATAAAATTGCCTACAGAGAAAGGTGTGGATTAGAAAAACAGCTTAGGTCCATGGTTCTCCAATCTTAGGATATATAAGACTTATCTGGGGAGCATTTTAAAATGCAGACTCTTGGACTATATCCCAAGGAGCTTTGATGCTGTTTTTTTTTTTTTTTTTTTTTTTGGTGGGAGGTCTAGGAATCTGCATGTTTCATTATCCCCTATATGATTCTCATGCAAGGAATTTATGAACCCCACTCAGGCTCAGGCCAATAAGAATTCGTCATTTCCAAACAGTTCTGTGTGTCAGGGGACTCCTGAAGTTCAGCTACGGAAACGTGAGCTTAAGAGTGTTCCCGGCCGGGCGCGGTGGCTCAAGCCTGCAATCCCAGCACTTTGGGAGGCCGAGGTGGGCGGATCACGAGGTCAGGAGATTGAGACCATCCTGGCTAACACGGTGAAACCCCGTCTCTACTAAAAATACAAAAAATTACCTGGGCGTGGTGGTGGGCGCCTGTAGTCCCAGTTACTCGGGAGGCTGAGCAGGAGAATGGCATGAACTCGGGAGGCCAGATTGCACCACTGCACTCCAGCCTGGGTGACAGAGCGAGACTGTCTCAAAAAAAAAAAAAAAAAAAAAAGGAAGAAAAAAAACTGTTTCCTTGGATCACCCCAAAGAAAACCTTTGGGCTTTCTCTATTGCATCCTTCTTAGTCACATTTGCAGGGACATCTCCTCACCTTTGCAGTGATAATTATCCCCCTCTCCAGCCCTTGAAATCCATAGATTAACTGAAAACAATAATTTTTTTCCTCCTGATTCATAGAATAAGTATGTACCCTAAACCCCCTCCAACACTAACACAAGCCATTAAATCACATTTGCCAAAGTCATTTCACCAATGCAAATTTCTACAAAATCTTAACAGAAAGATAATGGAACAGAAGAATTGGCTGTAAATTGTAAAGATTAACTTGCCTGGGTGCATGACAGAATACTGAAATGAAAACACAAAATGTTTTGCTTACAAAAGTTTTTGAAAGAGGATGCCCTTGTCTAAGTAGAAAGGTTTGATTAACCAGGTTGTTCATTTAAAAACCATACAGTGAAAATATTTATGTGCATCTCATGGTAAGGGCTTGCCCAGAGCTCTTAAAGCCTGAATTGAAAGATATTAGGACCACCCATGTACTGTACCTAAAAATAAAATATCAAATGTTCTAAGGGCAACATTGCTCTATTTAGCCTTTTGCCATTCATCATGCAGGTGACATTGAAAAATGCAGTCACTGAAGTGGAACTTGTAAAGTGAAACAGACCATCATCAAATAAAAGGCTTTTATGGAAACTCTGGAGGATCAACTTAATAACAAGCCAGGCTTGCAGGGAGGATGCTCTTGTGACTCTTTGGTAAATTCACACAATAACTGTCCAGGAGACTGCTGAATTGATTGGTCAACCCTAAAGACCCTGGAGGAAGGCCTGGGAGTAAATGTACCTCTGGTTGGATACTGTCCATTCAGCTTATTTCATCCACACTTCCAGACCTGTTTCTGAAAAATAATGGTCATGTCCTGCCGAATCTGGAGATACGATACCTCGTTGTCATCTTAAATAAATTTCAACCCTATAATAACATATTTCGCTTGTCTCAGTCATAGCTCTGCTAGGGATTAATAAAGTGAAGTGGCAGTGAGCAGTAGGAAAGGCAAGCAGCGAAAAGATAAAATCAGTTAGGTTTTGTGTATTTGAACAAATTTCTTTTAGGAGACCCATTCAAATAGAATCCTATCTGTTAGAAGAAATCTTATCTCTTGTAAGAAGTATCAGAGTTAGTGATGGGGTAAAGAGGTCTAAGTTGTAAAACACAAAAATCTAATACTAAATGTAGTAAAATGACTTTGAAATGTTTTCTTATCACTTTCTGACTGTAAAAGTAAAACATCCACAGTGTAGAAAATAAAAGTATAATAAGTTTAGAAAACAATGCTACAGTGATTACCGTATTAGCTTCCAACATCTGAAATATTGTGGTAATCTTATTTTTTAAAACTTTTAAAAAGCCAAATAGCCTTTGCTTCCCAATTCAGAACTATTGGTTGTTTCTCAGTTGCTTTTCTTATAGACTTCGTGAAACTATTCACAAAAGCTTGAGACTCAGTCAAACATGTAACACTTTACAGACTGATAAATCTAACGCTCTTTATTTCCGGGGAGCAGTGGTTTACTTTATGTCACATCCCGGTTTTGTAAACAGGCCCTGGCATCACAAATACTCCAGGAAGACTACAGCCTGCAGCATGTTTTCTTGTGCTGGATATGCCACCGTTAGCATCAGAACTCACATGGGAAAATAGCAAAGAATGAGTCACATGCCTCCCTAGAGCTGGCCACCTTTCCTAAAACAGTTGAACATTTACGTATGCCAGGTTTGAAGCATACGATTCTAAAGAGTGACACAGATTGTTGCTGTTTCAACTGAAAATGTTTTACCAATAAAAAAAACAGGATAAGGGACACTACCTAAACTTGCAGTCCTTAAATAATCTTCTCCAAGACTGATGAATACGACAAAATCTTTATAGAAAAAGAGCCTCATTAATTTTGATTCATACCTAAAACTGTGCACTTAAACCCTAACCTGGAATTTAGCAGTCCAAAAATATCAACCAGTTCCTATTAAAAGGAATATAAAATTTGTCTGCTTGATATGTTTTCCTTCTATTAAAAATTGGTACTTTGTCTTCAGAAGAGGACAAAATCTGAAGAAATTCAGAAGAAGAAAGGCATTGAAGAAGTTCAGTGGTGAGGATTCAGCCTTCTATCATGGCATTTTATGTTTGTTTCTTTGGCGTAAGAAGTAAACATTCTCTCTAAAAAGGTAGTTAATCTCAACTTGATAAAGAATATCTACAAAAACTTGACAGTAAGCCTTATACTTAATGGTAAGAAACTAGGAGCTTTCCCACTAAGATCAGAAACAAGGCAAGGATGTCCCCTCTCGTCACTGCTTTTCAACATTTTACTGGAAGTCCTAGCTACTGCATTAAGACAAGAAAAGGATATAAAATTTAAACTGTTTGGGAAGGAGAAAATAAAACTGTCTTTGCAAATAACGTGATATTCAACTTCGGAAGACTCAAAAGAATTGACCACAAAACCAAAACCAAAACCAAAAACAAAAAACAAACCTCCTAGAACTAATATGAGATTTTAGCAAGGTTTCAGACACAAAGTTTTTTATACAAAAGTCATCAGTCATCACTTTCCTATATACCAGCAATAAATAAGTGGAGTTAACATATTACCATTTACATTGGCACCCTCAAATGAAATTATTAGGTATAAATCTAACAAAATCTGTACAAAATCTATATGAGGAAAACTACAAAACTCTGATAAAAGAAATCAAAGAACTAAATAAAAGGAGAGAGATTCTATATTCATGGAAAGGGAGACTCAGTATTGTCAAGGTGTCACTTCTTCCCAAATTGATCCCAATAGATTCAATGAAATTCAAATCAAAATCCTAGCAAGTTACTTTGTAAATATTGACAAATTGATTCTAATGTTATATGGAGAGGCAGAAGACCCAGAATCGCCAATATAATATTGAAGGAGAAGAACAAATTTGGGGGACTGAAACTACCTGACTTCAAGACTTACCATAAAAGTATAGTAATTGAGACAATGTGGTATTTCTGAAAGAATAGTTACATCAATCAATATGATGGAATAGAGGGCCAGAAATAGACCCACATATATCTAGTCAACTAATCATTGACAAAGAAAAAAGGCAATACAGTGGAGAAAAGACAGTCTTTTCAACAAATGGTGCTGAAACAATGAAACATCCACGTGCAAAGAAAAGCATCTAGACAAAGACCTTACATCTTTCACAAAAATTTACTCAAAATGAATCAGAGACCTAAATATAAAATGCAAAACTATGAAACTCCTAAAATATAACTTAGGAGAAAATCTAGATGACATTGGGTTTGGTAATGATGTTTTCGATACAATGCTAAAGGCATAACTCATGAAAAATAATAAGCTGGAGTTTATCAAAATTAAAAACTTCTGCTCTGCAAAAGACATTTTCAGAGAATGAAAAGACAAGCCACCAACTGGGAGAAAATATTTGCAAAAAACATAGCTGATGAAGGGTCGTTATCCAGAATACAAAAAGAACTCCTAAAACTCAACAATAAGAAGACAATCTGGATTAGGATGGTGGAGAGGGGCAGGACTAGCTTGCAGCTCCTGCTCAGATGGATGGAGCAGTGTGTGGAGACTCACATCATGGACTTTTGCTCCAAGAACTACCACAGGTACATACCAGGAAAGTTGAGAGAATCCACAGACCCTTTGAAAGAACTAGATCACCACTGCAGTCTCCCTGAGATGCTGAAAAACTGTGGTGGTATCCACGACTGCAAAGCCTGAAGACAGATCACAAGACTCTTTGCAGATACTCCCCAGTACCAGCCTGGAGCACAGTAGCTCTGCTAGGTGACTAGACCCAGAAGAGCAAAAATAATTACTACAGTTTGGCTCTCAGGAAGCTCCATTCCTAGGGGAAGGGGGAGAACATCACATCAAGGGAGCATCCCACGGGACAAAAGAATCTGAACAGCAGCCTTGAATCTCAGATCTTCCCTCTGTTATAGTCTACCCAAATGAGAAGGAACCAGAAAAACAATTCTGATATTAGGACAAAAGAAGACTCCAAGATCATACCAGCTCACCAGCAATGGATTCAAAACAAGACAAAATCTCTGAACTGCAAAATAGAATTCAGAAGGTCGATTATTAAGCTAATCAAGGAATCACCAGAGGAAGGCGAAGACCAACTTAAAGATACAGGATGTGAAAGGAAAAGGAAAATTCTTCAGTCAAATAGATAGCGTAAATAAAAAACAATCACAACTTCTGGAAATCAAGGACCCAGTTAGAGAAATGCAAAATACACTAGAAAGTCTCAGCAATAGAATCAAATAAGCATAAGAAAGAACTTTAGAGCTCAAAGACAAGGTTTTCGAATTAACCCAATCAGTCAGAGACAAAAAAAAAAAAAAAAAAAAAGAATTAAAAAAATGAACAGAACCTCCAAGAAGTTTGGGACTATGTTAAATGTCGAAACCTAAGAATAATTGGGTTCCTGAGGAAGAAGAGAAATCTAAAAGTTTAGAAAACATATTTGAGGGAATAGTAAAGTGAAACTTCCTCAGCCTTGCTGGAGATTTAGATATCCAAATACAAGAGGCTCAAAGATCACCTGGGAAATTCTTCACAAAAAGATCATTGCCTAGGCATATAGTCATCAGGTTATCTAAAGTCAAGACAAATGAAAGAATCTTAAGAGCTGTTAGGCAAAAGCATCAGGCAACCTATAAAGGAAAATCTATCAGATTAACAGCAGATTTCTCAGCAGAAACCCTACAAGCTAGAAGGGATTGGGGTCCTATTTTTGGCCTCCTTAAACAAAGCAATTATCAGCCAAGAATTTTGTATCCAGTGAAACCTAGCTTCATAAATGAAGGAAAGATACAGTCATTTACAGACAAACAAATACTGAGAGAATTCTCCAGTACCAAGCCAGCACTACAAGAACTGCTAAAAGGAGCTCTAAATCTTGAAACAAATCCTCAAAATAAACCAAAATAGAACCTCCTTAAAGCATAAATCTCACAGGACCTATATAACAATAACACAATGAAAAAAAAAAACAAAAAAACAGGCCAGGCATAGTGGCTCACGCCTGTAATCCCAGCACTTTGGGAGGCAGAGTCAGAGAGATCGTGAGGTCAGGAGATCGAGACCATCCTAGCTAACATGGTGAAACCTCGTCTCTACTAAAAATACCAAAAATTAGCCGGGCATAGTGGCATGCACCTGTAGTCCCAGCTACTCAGGAGGCTGAGGCAGGAGAATGGTGTGAACGCGGGAGGCAGAGCTTGCAGTAAGCTGAGATTACGCCACTGCACTCCAGCCTGGGGGACAGAGCGAGACTCCGTCTCAAAAAAAACCAGACCTTCAGGCAACAAATAGCACAATCAATAGAATAATACCTCACATCTGAATACTAACATTGAATATAAATGGCCTAAATGCTCCACTTAAAAGATGCAGAATGGCAGAATAAATAGGACTTCACCAAACAACTATCTGCTGCCTTCAAGAGACTCACCTAACAAATAAGGACTCACATAAACTTAAGGTAAGGGGGTGGAAAAAGACATTCCAAGCAAATGAACACCAAAAGCGAGCAGGAGTAGCTGTTCTTATATCAGACAAAACAAACTTTAAAGTAACAGCAGTTAAAAAAGACAAAGGGGAACATTATATAGTAATAAATGGACTAGTCCAACAGGAAAATATCACAATTCTAAATATATATTCACCTAACACTGGAGTTCCCCAGTTTTTTTTTTTTTTTTTGAGATGGAGTCTTGCTCTGTCACCCAGGCTGGAGTGCAATGGCACGATCTCAGCTCACTGCAACATCTGCCTCCTGGGTTCAAACGATTCTCCTGCCTCAGCCTCCCGTGTAGCTGGGATTACAGGCATCTGCCACCATGCCTGGCTAATTTTTGTATTTTTAGTAGAGACAGGGTTTCACCATGTTGGTCAGTCTGGTCTCAAACTCTTGATCTCAGGTGATCCACTTGCCTCAGCCTCCCAAAGTGCTGGGATTACAGGCGTGAGCCACTATGCCCAGCCTGGAGCTCCCAAATCTATAAACAATTATTACTAGACCTAAGAAATGAAATATTAGCCCTTTGTCAGATGAGTAGGTTGCGAAAATTTTCTCCCATTTTGTAGGTTGCCTGTTCACTCTGATGGTAGTTTCTTTTGCTGTGCAGAAGTTCTTTAGTTTAATTAGATCCCATTTGTCAATTTTGGCTTTTGTTGCCATTGCTTTTGGTGTTTTGGACATGAAGTCCTTGCCCATGCCTATGTCCTGAATGGTAATGCCTAGGTTTTCTTCTAGAGTTTTTATGGTTTTAGGTCTAACGTTTAAGTCTTTAATCCATCTTGAATTGATTTTTGTATAAGGTGTAAGGAAGGGATCCAGTTTCAGCTTTCTACATATGGCTAGCCAGTTTTCCCAGCACCATTTATTAAATAGGGAATCCTCTCCCCATTGCTTGTTTTTCTCAGGTTTGTCAAAGATCAGATAGTTGTAGATATGCAGCGTTATTTCTGAGGGCTGTGTTCTGTTCCATTGATCTATATCTCTGTTTTGGTACCAGTACCATGCTGTTTTGGTTACTGTAGCCTTGTAGTATAGTTTGAAGTCAGGTAGTGTGATGCCTCCAGCTTTGTTCTTTTGGCTTAGGATTGCCTTGGCGATGCGGGCTCTTTTTTGGTTCCATATGAACTTTAAAGTAGTTTTTTCCAATTCTGTGAAGAAAGTCATTGGTAGCTTTATGGGGATGGCATCTGACAAAGGACTAATATCCAGAATCTACAATGAACTCAAACAAATTTACAAGAAAAAAACAAACAACCCCATCAAAAAGTGGATGAAGGACATGAACAGACACTTCTCAAAAGAAGACATTTATGCAGCCAAAAAACACATGAAAAAATGCTCATCATCACTGGACATCAGAGAAATGCAAATCAAAACCACAGTGAGATACCATCTCACACCAGTTAGAATGGCAATCATTAAAAAGTCAGGAAACAACAGGTGCTGGAGAGGATGTGGAGAAATAGGAACACTTTTACACTGTTGGTCGAGTGTAAACTAGTTCAACCATTGTGGAAGTCAGTGTGGCGATTCCTCAGGGATCTAGAACTGGAAATACCATTTGACCCAGCCATCCCATTACTGGGTATATACCCAAAGGACTATAAATCATGCTGCTATAAAGACACATGCACACGTATGTTTATTGCGGCATTATTCACAATAGCAAAGACTTGGAACCACCCAAATGTCCAACAATGATAGACTGGATTAAGAAAATGTGGCACATATAGACCATGGAATACTATACAGCCATAAAAAATGATGAGTTCATGTCGTTTGTAGGGACATGGATGAAATTGGAAATCATCATTCTCAGTAAACTATCGCAAGAACAAAAAACCAAACACTGCATATTCTCACTCACAGGTGGGAATTGAACAATGAGATCACATGGACACAGGAAGGGGAATATCACACTCTGGGGACTGTGGTGGGGTGGGGGGAGTGGGGAGGGATAGCATCGGGAGATATACCTAATGCTAGATGACGAGTTAGCAGGTGCAGCGCACCAGCATGGCACATGTATACATATGTAACTAACCTGCACAATGTGCACATGTACCCTAAAACTTAAAGTATAATAAAAAAAATTAAAAAAAAAAAGAAATGAAATAGATGGCAACACAAAAATAGTGGAGGACTTTAATACTCCACTGATACCACTACACAGGTCATTAAGACAGAAAGTCAACAAAGAAACAATGGACTTGAACTATACCCTAGAACAAATGGACTTAACACATATTTACAGAGCATTCTACCCAACACCTATAGAATATGCATTCTATTCATCAGCACATGGGACATTCTCCAAGATAGACCATATGGTAGGCCACAATACAAGTCTCAGTAAATTTGAGAAAATTGAAATTATATCAAGTACTCTCTCAGACTGTAGTGGAATAAAATTGGAAATCAACTCCAAAAGGAACCCTCAAAACCATGCAAATACATGGAAATTAAATAACCTGCTTCAGAATGATTGTTGGGTCAACAATGAGATTAAGATGGAAATTTAAAAATTCCTTGAACTGAATGATAATAGTGACACAAGCTATCAAAACCTCTGTGATACAGCAAAAATGGTGCTAAGAGGAAAGTTTATAGCATTAAATGCCTACATCAAAAAGTCTGAAAGAGCACAAATAAGGTCACACCTCACGGAACTGGATAAACATGAATAATCTAAACCTAAACCCAGCAGAAGAAAATAAATAATGAAGATCAGAGCAGAACTAAATGAAATTGAAACAAAAAAAAATACAAAAGATATATGAAACAAAAAGCTGGTTCTTTGAAAAGATAAATAAAATTGACAGGCCATTAACTAGATTAACCAAGAAAAGAAGAGAGAAGATCCAAATAAGCTCAATTAGAAATGAAACAGGAGATATTACAACCGATACCACAGAAATACAAAAGATCATTCAAGGCTGCTATGAACACCTTTATGTGCATAAAATAGAAAACCTGGAGGAAATGGATAAAGTCCTGGAAATACACAAACCTCCTAGATTAAATCAGGAAGATATTGAATCTATGAACAGACTAATAACAAGCAGCAAGATTGAAATGGTAACAAAAAAATTGCCAACAAAAAAGTCCAGGATTCACAGCTGAATTATATTAGACAGTCAAAAAAGAATTGGTACCAATCCTATTGACACTATTCCAAAAGCTAGAGAAAGAGGGAATCCTCCCTAAATCCTTCTATTAAGCCAGTATCACCCTAATACCAAAATCAGGAAGGACCTAACAGAAAAAAGAAAACCACAGACCAATAACCCTGATGAACAAAGATGCAAAAACCCTCAATAAAATACTAGCAAACCGAATCCAACAGCATATCAAAAAAACAATGCACCAAGATCAAGTGGGTTTTATATTAGGGATGCAGGGATGGTTTAACATACATAAGTTAATAAATGTAATACACCACATAAACAGAATTTAAAAAATCACATGATCATGTCAATAGACACAGAAAAAGCATTTGACAAAATCTAGCATCGCTTTATGATTAAAACCCTCAGCAAAATTGGCATAGAAGGGACATACCTTAAGGTAATAAAAGTAATCTGTGACAAACCCACAGCCAACATCATACTGAATGGGTAAAAGTTGAAAGCATTTCCCCTGAGAATAAGACAAGATGCCCACTTTTACCACTTCTGTTCAACTTAGTACTGGAAGTCCTACCCAGAGCAATAAGACAAGAGAAAGAAATAAAGGGAATCCAAATCAGTAAAGAGAAAGTCAAATTGTTGCTGCTTGCTGATGATGTGATCATATACCTAAAGAACTCTAAAGACTCCTCCAAAAAGCTCCTAGAACTGATAAATGAATTCAGCAAAAGTTAAGGATACAAAATTAATGTACACAAACCAGTAGCTCTTCTATACACCAACAGCGATCAAGCTGAGAATCAAGTTAAGAGCTCAACCCCTTTCACAATAGCTGCAAAAAGTTAAATACTTAGGAATATACCTAACCAAGGTGTCGAAATACCTCTACGAGGAAAACTACAAAACACTGCTGAAAGAAATCATTGATGACACAAACAAATGAAAACACACCCCATGCTCATGGGTGAGTAGAATCAATATTGTGAAAATGACCATAGTACCAAAAGCAATCTTCAAATTAAATGCAACTCCCATCAAAATACCACCATTTTTCACAGAGCTAGAAAAAAAATTCTAAAATTCATATGGAACCAAAAAAAGCCTGCATAGCTAAATCAAGACGAAGCAGAAAGAACAAATATAGAGACATCATATTTCCAACTTCAAATTATACTATAAGGCCATAGTCAACCAAACAGCATGGCACTGGTATAAAAACAGGCACATAGACAAATTGAACAGAGTAGAGAACCCAGAAATAAAGCCAAATACTTACAGCCAACTGATCTTTGACAAAGCAAACAAAAACATAAAGTGGGGGAAAGAACACCCTATTCAACAAATGGTGCTGGGATAATTGGCAAGCCACATGTAGAAGAATAAATCTAGATCCTTGTCTCAACTCACGATGGATCAAAGACTTAAATCAAAGATCCGAAACCATAAAGATTCTAGAAGATAACACTAGAAAAACCCTTCTAGACCTTGGCTTAGGCAAAGACTTCATGATCAAGAATCCAAAAGCAAATGCAACAAAAACAAAAATAAATACATAGGAATCAAACTAAAAAGCTTCTGCACAGCGAAAGAAATAATCAGCAGAGTTTACAGACAACCCATAGAGTGGGAGAAAATATCACAATCTGTACATTCGACAAAGGACTAATAGCGAGAATCTACAAAGAACTCAAACAAATTAGCAAGAAAAAACCAAACAAACCCACCAAAAAGTGGGTTAATAAAAAAGAATGAGTTATGTCCTTTGCAGGGACATGGATGAAGCTGGAAACCATCATTCTTAGCAAACTAACACAGGAACAGAAAACCAAACACCTCATGTTCTCACTCATAAGTGGGAGTTGAACAATGAGAACACATGGACACAGGGAGGGGCCTGTCGGGGGGCAGGGGGCTAGGGGAGGGATAGCATTAGGAGAAATACCTAATGTAGATGACGGGTTGACGGGTGCAGCAAACCACCATGGCACGTGTATACCTGTGCAAGAAACCTGCACCTTCTGCACATGTATCCCAGAATTTAAAGTATAATAATAATAAAAAAGTGGGCTAAGGACATGAATAGACAATTCTCAAAAGAAGATATACACATGGCCAACAAGCATATGGAAAAATGTTTAAAATCACTAATCATCAGGGAAATGTAAATCAAAACCACAATGCAGTATCACCTCACTCCTGCAAGAATGGCCATAATCAAAAAATCAAAAAAACAACAAATGTTGGTGTGGATGCAGAGAAAAGGGAACACTTTTACACTGCTGGTGGGAATGTAAACTAGTACAACTACTATGTGAAACAGTGTGGAGATTCCTTAAAAACTAAACATAGACCTACTGTTTGATCCAGCAATCCCACTACTAGGTATCTACCCAGAGAAAAAGAAGTCATTATATGAAAAAGATACTTGCACATGCATGTGTATGGCAGCACAATTTGCAAATGCAAAAATATGGAACCAGCCTAAATGCCTGTCATTCAATGAGTGGATAAAGAAAATTATCCATATATGTGTGTGTGTGTGTGTGTGTGTGTGTGTATGTGTGTGTGTATACACCATGGAATACTACTCAGCCATAAAAAGTAATGAAACAATGGCATTCACAGCAACCTGGATAAAAGTAGAGACTATTATTCTAAGTGAAGTAACTCAGAAATGGAAAAACCAAACAATGTCTGTTCTCACTCATATGTGGGAGTTAAGCTATGAGGATGCAAAGGTATAAGAATGATTCATTGGACTTTGGGGAAAGGGTAGGGGGTGGCGAGGGATAAAAGACTACACATTGGGTACAGTGTTCACTGCTCAGGTGATGGGTGCACCAAAATCTCAGAAATCACCACTAAAAAATGTATTCATGTAACCAAATGCCCCCTGATCCCCAAAAACCTATTGAAATAAAAAAATTGAAAAAAGGAAAACAATCTGATTAAGAAATAGGCCAAATATTTCACCAAAGAAGAAACACAGGTGGTAAACAAGCACACAAAAAGGTGTTCAACATCATATATTATTAGGGTATTGCAAGTTAAAACAAGGAGATACCACTACACACCTATTAGAATGGCCAAAATCCAGAACACTAAAAACACCAAATGCCAGTGAGGATGTGGTGCAACAGGAGCTCTCATTCAGTGCTGGTAGAAATGTAAAATGGTTCAACTACTTTGAAAGATAGTTTGGCAGTTTCTTAAAAACTAAACATACTCCTACATATCATCAAAATCCCCTGATATTTGTCCAAAGGGGTTAAAAACTTAAGTCCACAAGAAATCTGCACATAGAAATTTATAGCAACTTTATTTATAATTGCCAAAATCTGGAAGCAACCAAAACGTCCTGCAGGACATGAATGGATAGATAAACTGAGGTACATCCAGACAATGGAGTATTATTTAGTGCTGAAAAGAAATGAGCTATCAAACCCTGGAAAGACATGGAGGAAATTTAAATGCATATTACTAAGTGAAAGACGCCAACCTGAAAAAGCTACATACTATATACTACATACTATATAATTTTCACCATATGACTTTCTAGAAAGGTAAAGCTATGGAGACCGTAAAAAGATTAATGGTTGCCAGGAGTTAGGGAAGATTAAATAGGCACAGCACAGAGGAATTTTAGGATAGCAAAACTACTCTATGCAATCCTATAATGGTGTGTACATGGCATTATATATCTAGACTTGCAGAATGTAAAATACAAAGAGTGGACACTAATGTAAACTATGGACTTTGGGTGATGATGGTGTGTCAGTGTAGGTTCAGCAACTGTAACAAATGTACTATTCTGGTGGGAGGCTATGCATGTGTGGGGACAGGGAGTATATAGGAAACCTCTGTAGCTTCCATTCAATTTTGCTGTGAGCCTAAAACTACACTAAAAAATAATGCCTATTTACTTAAGGTGCTTAATTGTAAAATTAAAGTCACTTGTGTCTATAAACATTTTGTTAAATGAAACACTAGGGAAAAGTTTTATGCTGAAATCTTATGGATTGATTTAAGTTATACTAAAGGCCCTGCTCACGAATGCTGAGTTCTCAAATGAAAAACAATTATTCTTCTTAAATATTTATTTCTCTTTTCATCTTACTTTCCATAGGATGGATTTATTGACTTTTTGGAGTTTATCGCTGCTGTAAATCTAATCGTGCAAGAAAAAATGGAGCAAAAATTAAAATGGTATTTTAAGCTGTATGATGCTGATGGAAATGGTTCTATTGACAAAAATGAACTACTGGACATGTTCATGGTAAGTGAAGTAGTAAAGTATCCTTTTCAGGCCGCTATATAGTTAACCCAATTTCCCTTCCTATGGAGTAGGTAACAGCTGTCTATGGGGTTGGCTATTTTGGTGATATAGATTTTGAATTGCTGAAGTAATATAAGCTTTACTTAACCTATTGATTACTGAATGGGCAACAGCAAATCAGCTTTTTCTTCTTGGTGCAGTCCACCCTGACATTCACAAATTTAACAGAGCATTGCGATGAAGAAATGAAACAAATATGATATTGTAAAGCAACTTATCTTTTTCTGTGCCTCAGTGCAGAATGCCTTGTGAGGAATAGCTAAACTATGAGATGGTTTATATATATTTAACAAGAGACATGGACTAAGAATGAAGGTATGTGAGGAGTAATCTTTCTGGGAGCTATACTGAAGTATTTCTAATAGTTGGTTCAGGGATCTCAGATCTTTTCCATATCTAAAGTTCAATAAGTGCCTTTATAAGCCACTATACCACCACCCCAATGGAGGAGGAGATAGTTATTATCATGGTATGAAACAACAAAGATCTCAGAGTAAAAAAATGGTTAAGCAGGACACTATACCTAAATGAAGATAAGAGGTGTAATTAATATTATGAATTCAAGACATTGAATTTGTAACGCAGACTCAAAGAGCATTAGAATTAGATGTCTTAGAAATGATCTGGTCCAAATTCTTTGTTTCATAGATGAAGGAGCTGAGTTACAAATAAAATACGTAGTAGAAATATTAGCAAAAATGCCAGAAAAATAAGTGAGTAGAACTACTTTTATAATTAAACTTCTCAACAAACGTTCAAAGCAGATAAAAATGTAAAACTAAATAAGCGAATGTAGAGTTAACCAACATATGGAAAGAATTCAAGGGTAGGATAATACCGATATTGCTAATGTTTTAATTTCACATAGATCATTCACACAAAAAAAATGTGCTAGGATTCACTTGGCAAGTGAACAATTTAGAAATTCTGCCTATACCTTATATATTGCAACACAAAATTAGAAATCAAATATTCTATAGAGAATACACAACCCCGTGTAAATTTTAAAATATTCTCTTAAATACTCAGCTTTTTCTAAAAACAATGAAAATGTAAATACAGCATACAGATCTTAGGATGCCACCAAAGCATTTCTTAATGCTTAATGCATTAAGCCCTTAAAGTTAAGGGCTAAACTTAGAAAGGGAAAAAAAAGAACATAGGAAAATTGAAATAATAAAAGCACAGAACAGAAATTTAATAATTAGATACCATTCGTCTCAAATTAATCAGTACTAAAAACAATAATAGCAAATTCTGGTAACAGCATGGTAAGGAATGCACCTTACACACTGTGGAGAGGGTGTAAGTGGAGAAAACATTCCGGGAAATGTGGTAATCTGCGTCAAGAGGCTAAAAGCTGATCTTTGTTTTAGAGTTAGCATTACTTATTTTGAGTCAGGAAAAACAATTATTAAGGATAAAAGTCCTGTGATTTACATCACAGAATCTCTTAAGATAGCAAAAAATTTTAAAAAACTGAAAGAGGAAAATGTTTAAATAAATTAATGCAATGGAATATATACTTATTGAGAAGTTGGTAGCCTAGGAACATACTTTCTATATAACGGGCAAGTGAAAAAAATCAGCAAGGTAAATACAAATTGTATAATCTAAGTTCTCTCTACATACAATACAGAGGCTAAAATGGAATTCGGCCCAGGCATTAAGAGATTGCAAGGAAGTACCACAGTATAGGCAGGCTCTACAAAGGAGATAGTTACAGCTTAATCTCACTTCAAGGGTATAAAGCAGTCAAGAGAAAGGTTTTTAAGGATTTTTGAGGGAAATTTGTTTAGTAGGACCCCCCAAGTCAATAACATGGGGATGTTAGGAAACCATTAAGATGTGGTTGTATCCTGCAATTTGAGGACCACAGCAGTGAGTGTCTGAGTCATGAGTGAGAAGTCTAAAGAAGCAAACAGCGGCAGCAAGAGTGCACATTTTGGAAGTATCTGCCTTCCTAGGATTTGTTGGGACAAAGGATGCTAGGGTGTTTTCCATAGATCAGGCATGGAACACTGTGAGAGGAAGCTGGCATAGAGCTGTGTTAGATCTTACCCTGCAGGGCCACTGGAAGAGGTGAAGAAAACTCAAAGCTGCAGGTAGACCTAGAGCACTGTCTATTCAGGGGACATTTCACAATGTCTGGAGACATTTTGGTGAGTTGGAGAGTAGAGAGGGCGTAGGGCTGTTGCCATCTATTGCTCAGAGACCAGGGATGCTGCTAAGTATTCAACGGTGCACAGGACAGCCCTGAACAAGAAAGAATTGCCTAGTCTAAAAATGGCAATTGTGCGGATTTTAAGAGTTTTTTTTATTTTTTTGAGACGGAGTCTCGCTCTGTCGCCCAGGCTGGAGTGCAATGGCACGATCTCGGCTCACTGCAACCTCCACCTCCTGGATTCAAGCGATTCTCCCGCCTCAGCCTCCTGAGTAGCTGGGATTACAGGCGCCCGCCACCACGCCTGGCTAATTTTTGTATTTTTAGTAGAAACGGGGTTTCACCATATTGGCCAGGCTGGTCTATGAACTCCTGACCTAGTGATCCGCCCACCTCAGCCTCCCAAAGTGCTGGGACCAAAGGTATGAGTCACCGTGTCCGGCTGCAGATTTTAAGAAATTCTAAGCGGGAAAGGGACCAGCTGGAATCAAGATGCATGATTCATGCCTACAGAATTGCAGGAGAGAGAGTCAACACCTCTCAGGCCAGGGAACACTGAAATTAGCTAATGGGGACAGTACTTGCCAGTGAGAACTCTCCTGCTTCCCTTTCTCTCCTGCGTCCTCCTGCTCCCACATAGGGAGTACTCAGAGACTGCGATTAGGAAACTAGGGAAGAAAGAGTGCATATAGTAAATGAGGAAGGAAAGAAGAAGAAGAAGAAAAAAAAGCTTCTTGCCTATCCCCTGATCCTGCTGCTTCTATTAAAAAAAAGAAGGAAAATGGAGCAAGCTGACGACTCCCTCCAAAAATATTATCCCCTCAGTGCTCCTCCATTTTCCAATCAGTATTTCACTTTCACTTATATGACCTGAAGATTGGTGATGAACAAATCAAGATCTCACAATTTTTTGTTATGACTTTTTATGTGGGCTAATATCACTTCAGAATGTGGGGATACTGGATACTTGGCCACATTTTCTAGGCTTTTGAAGCCTCTGACCAAACACTGAGAAATCCTTAAAATTTTCTTCAAATGTGATGCTATATGTATGTAACTGTTACTTTAAATATTGTCCTATATTTAACCATGAGATCCATCAGACCTAAACTTGCTAAAGCCAAGACTGGTGTTTTACCGTCATGTATTACGATTAATCCTGGAACTCAAGGTTGATAATGCTTGGGAAGAAGCAAGAGAGAGAGAGTCATATTTATGATTGTGTCCTCTAATTGAAATATGTTGCTAGAAGTTTTTCTAAAGATTCCTTCATGTTCAATCAAGATAGTTATGTTCAAATTCCCAAATGAATAATCCTCTTTCATTTTATTATGAAGTTCTATGTCAAGTCTGGGTCATTTAATTTAATCACCTTGGAGTTAGGGGAGGCTGGCTACATCTTCCCTCTAGGAAGGCTGGAAATGTCATTTGCCCCCTGGGCCCTGACAGTATGTGGGAGAAATTCAGCGCCCTTCTAAGGTGTATATATCTGTCTCCCCAGTCAATCATTCCACAAAAGGGCACAAAGAACCAGGGGTGCCAGCGGTGGAAGCCGGAGAGGAAGCTTGAGACTCTTACAGCATTGTGGTCATCCTTTTACTTTCATCCATAAGACCCAAATCAATCTGTCTGAAATTGAGAGCAATATCTGTTTTCTGGGTCTGGAATTCTTATGACCATGACCACTACAATATTTTCTCCAATGGGCTCATTGCATCTGTTGTGATCTAATATGTTGAATGGATCCCTGTATGCTGTATAAAATAGGGCTTCAGTCTTTATTCAGTTCATTTAATTTCCAAGTCTCATTACCCAGAACTGACATACAATCTTTTCTTTTTATTTACTTTTAACAACTGGTACAGGTTGGATAGCAACTGACAACACATCCCCAAATTCTGTCACATCAGAGCAGAAATGTTGCAAAACGTATTTGCTTCCAGAAAAGTTGACCTCTTTCATTTAATGTCTTTTTGCAGGCGGTACAAACCCTCAATGGCCAGCAAACTCTGAGTCCTGAAGAATTCATCAACTTGGTGTTCCATAAGATCGATATAAACAATGATGGTAATGGAGCTACTCTCTACTGGATCACTTTTCCTACAAAGTAGGAGATGGTGGTAGTGGGGAGTGTTATTTAGACAAAAGCAGGAATCATTCAAGAGAACCCTAGTTGTGACTTAGGCTTCATAATGGGACCAATCCAATGCTCTCAGTATGATTCAATTGAGTAAATATTTATTGATCATATTCATTTCCAATGTGTGGTGCTTGACATGTTGGGATATATAAAGAGTAAAGGTGAGACGAGCAAATAAATCAGAATAATATAGGATGAAGTACCTTCTGCTGTTTGCTCTGAGACACATTCTATTAATCAGTTCCTCTCCACTGGAGAGGAAAACTCTTCAGTAATAGAAAACTTGAGCTTATAAATAAACTCAAGTTTTCCCTACTGTAGAAAACTTTCCTTCATTTATGCTATCTTCTTCTACTATCAGGCTTTTTTCTTCCTTTGGACTAAACATTTCTGGAGAAGAGTCCACACTTGCCTCCATTTCTGCTTTTTCTACCTTTTCTATCTACATTTCTGCTCTGATTATTTCTCCATCTGCTCTTTCTATTCTGTAATCTGGGTTCCTGTTTAGCTCAGAGGAGGTACCTTTCTTCTTCAGAGGTAGGAGTGAAGAGAAAAGACACAGACAGCCCAAGAGAAATGAGTGCTTCTACCATATAGCTTTGATATCAGCAAACAGGTAGGTGAGCATAAAGACTTGAGATTGAGGCAGAAGATCTAGGAATGGTCCTTGAAAAACAGAAAATTTGACATTGTTAAAAATATAGGATATTAGTAAAAGGTTTAAGAAAACGGATAAGAAGCATTGGCATGCCAATCACAGTTGTCATCATTCCAAAACTCCTTCCAAAGGCATCAACCTGCCCACCATGCATCACTTCTTCTGGTGGACACGAGAGGGCGGTAGAGACACATGTTCCCATGTTGAGTGTGACAGGTTGTACTAGTAAAATGTGGCAGCTCAGCGTGGCAGGATGGGATGGTGAGGCCGGGAGGAAGCTCAAATGCAGCCACTGCTGCAAAAAAGCCAAACGACTGGACAAGAGTATACTGCTCAAGAAAGCAATTTGAAGATACATCAGTTGCATCAATCTTCTTCTCTTAAGCACCTCGGTGTAGATCTGCCTCTCCTGAATCTCAATTCAGTATGCTCACTTACTAGTATACTGACATCAAATAATGAAACATGTCAGTACATGTGAAAGTTTGTAAGAAACAGAGTCAGACTACCCAGAGTAGATAAGGAGGCTACGTGCAGCCAGGAAAGGACCAGAGAAATGGAGAGTGGAGGGTCTGATGGGGACAATGAAGACTTTATTTGGAATATGCAACTGAAAATGGTGGTCATCGAACTGGAGAAATGCTGTAGATTTTATTCTGTTTCACTTTGTTTTTAATCTTAGAGGTGCTGCAGGATGGCAGGGATTGGAGTAGAGTAAATCATCCATTTCAGCCTGGGGCTGAAAGCACTGATGTAGAAGAATGAGTACTCCGGAAGTAGATGGGACATCACAAAGTTTTAAGACTTGGTTTATACAGTGACTTTCAAAAGGGCAAGTCAAGAATGTTTGATAATATCCATGAACACTGCTTCTAGTGCTAGGAGTGAGGGGAATAGGAAAGTGACCTTCCTCGGAGAAGTACGAAGATTTTGGTATTCTTAGGAAAAAACTAAGATTCTATTAGTTTGAGGACACAGATAGTGTATTCGAGAAAACATGAATATGATTCAGGACTTTTTGTTTACTATCCAAGAAGGTTCCCCAAGGGCAAAGTATAAGGAATCGATAAAATGGGGACTGTGATTAGAAGGGAACTTGAAATAGAAAGGGCTGGGTTAAAAGAGATGTGAATTCAGAAAAGAGAAATTGTGCCTGGGCAATAGCTGAGGTTACCTGAAGTTAGAGAGATGAGCTCTTTCACCTACAACAATAAGTCAACGACAGAAAAAAGGGGATGAATTATGGTTTCTAGAATAGTTTATAAAACTAAATACACTAATTGTTTCCTCTTATAAAAACTTGTATTATTATTATTATTTAAGATGGAGTCTCGCTTTGTCACCCAGGCTGGAGTGCAGTGGTGTGATCTCGGCTCACTGCAACCTCCGCCTCCTGGGTTCAAGCAATTCTTCTGCCTCAATCTCCCAAGTAGCTGGGACTACAGGCTCCCCCCACCATGCCCAGCTAATTTTTGTATTTTTAGTAGAGACGGGGTTTCACCATATTGGCCAGGCTGGTCTCGAACTCCTGACCTTGTGATCCACCCTCCTCAGCCTCCCAAAGTGCTGGGATTACAGGTGTGAGCCACCGTGCCCAGCCCCAAAAACTTGTATTTTAAGTAAAAAAAATATACACACATCCACATCTATATACACTTTGGAGTACCTATGAATCACTATTTCTTAGCAAATGCATATACAGAACTAAAACTGATAGAACTTGCTTTTGTATAAAAATTATTGACATTTGTTACATCGTTTCATCACGAGACAGCTGGATCATTCCATACATCAAGAAAAAGATGCGAACAAATGTGCTGGTGAACAGAGACAGCCCAGTGTAATCAAAGACAAGGAAGAAAAAGTGATGAAGACATAAAAGGTTGATATTTGCAGAAGTACAAAAGGATTTGGCCAGTATTTGACAGAGAAGAATAATATGAAGTGCTTCATTTACAAATAAAGGGGGAATTAGCACCACAGAGGAGAATGTCTATTCACATTTGTAAAAGCTAAACTCTGTATACCTCAAATATAATTTTTTATTGTTCATTATCATTGTTATCAAAACATCAGCATTGATAGAAATAGAGATGCTCAATTAAGTATGCCAAAATGCTGTTGACTGTACACTGACATATATATATATATATTTATTTCTCAAAATAAAAAGCAAGCACATCATTATGCCGATAATATAATGAATATTGAAACCAAAAGTAAAGATGAGCACAGCACACAAAGATACAACTAAAAAGACTTTAGGTACGCATATGAAAATCCCAATTTGATTGTTAATTGTTTGCAAAAGAATGGTCAACATCACATCTGTTGTGACAGAAAAATACACAACAGTTGTGAAATATTCTAAACATAATTCTCATAATAGCAAATCAAAGTTAGAAGGTTAAGCAAAATAAAGGTACAGGATTAATGCTAGATTTATAACAAGATGAAGAGCTATGAGCTCCACAAAGGCCAGAACCATTTCTGTTTTGTTTACTTTGATATTTCCTATGCTGGCACACAGTAGGTGCTCTATAAATAACTGTGAAATGAAAGAGTGTCTGCTAAGAAGATGTCATATAAGAAATAAAGAAAAGATTAAATCAAGAAACAATATGCAATTCTATCTATAGGAAGAAAGGTATCTAGAATTTTTTTTGGAAATTAACAAATATATGCATATATGTTAAAAACTTCATAAAATATAAACCTGGATCAGTTAGCAGGAGTTAATTACCTTTGGGAAATCAGACCAGGTGCCAGAAAGAGGTTAAAGGGGAATTTTTTTCTTTTCATTACATCTTTCTGTATTGCTCAATTTTTTTAATCATGAGGACATATTATTGTCATAATTTAACAAATTAGTTTTATTTTTATATTACGAACAAAAGCATCAGGAAAGAGAGCTTGAAGAGACAGAGGCAGAAAATTGAAGCTAAACATTCAATATTATTCAAAAATGAAAACAGAGAAGACAAGAAGACAAGTCAGGAAAAATGATTAAGTGTGGAATTCTGCAGGCTTTACCACCAGGAGAATAGCAATCCATATTCTACCATGCTCTATTTAGGCATCATTCTTGACATGATTTAGGGAGATTTATCGATGTTCACAACATCAAGTGCAGAAAGTGCCTCGGTAAGTCTCACATAGAGCCAACTAAGGCACAGGGGTAAGGGAGACTTAAGTGGCTCTTAATAACAAACGGTGAAGGTGAAAAGAGGCCAAACAGGAAATGAAAAGGGTGATTATTATTATTATTATTATTATTATTATTATTATTATTATTGAGACGGAGTCTCTCTCTGTCACCAGGCTGGAGTGCAATGGCACTACTCGGCTCAGTGCAACCTCCGCCTCCCGGGTTCAAGTGATTCTCCTGCCTCAGCCTCCCAAGTAGCTGGGATTACAGTCACCCGCCACTACGCCTGGCTAATTTTTGTATTTTTAGTAGAAACGGAGTTTCACCATATTGGCCAGGCTGGTCTCAATCTCCTGACCTCAGGCGATCCGCCCGCCTCGGCCTCCCAAAGTTCAGGGATTACAGGCATGAGACACCATGCCCGGCCAAAAAGGGTGATTATTGAGCAGATATTTTGGGTAAAAAGAACAAAGGACATAAATAAATGTTATTGATTAACTAACAAGAAAGACCAGTGCTTTAGACTGGAATATTGTGAAAAGCCACGAGGGTCACATTGAATCAAACTGGGAAACCGAGAATTACCAGGAGATAAGAGGGAACTGAGTTTCCACGTAGAGGAAAAGAAACTACTGCATGCTAAAGCTCTCCTGTAAAATGTTGCTAAATGCTTCTAGTGCCACCTTGCTAATAAACACAATTCTGTGACATTCAAAATCTTCACCAGCATCCTCCCTTGACAACTTGGTTATTCTTATCTCCTGAATCTTCTCCACTCTATCTTTGCTACTGTTCCAGCCCCAGCTCAATATTTTATGAAGTTATAATGAAAAGAAATTAAAATTTAAAAAATCCTCTACACAGGCTGATTTCTTTTAAAACCAGGATGACTTCTTTAGACCAGAAATGCTAATGTAGGCATGCACAGTAAATTCTGCTTTTTTGAGGGGGTGGGGGTGAAGGAGAATGTTTTGTTTTGTTATAAAAGATTATTTAAGATGTAAATGGGAAGAAATGCACGATTTAGGAATATCAACAGGTAACTGGATTGCAAAAACAGGACTAATTAAACATTCCTGGGTAGCTATTCTATTACTAATGAAACTCCTGAAATTGGTAGTGAGTGATGAAAGGGCACCAGTGATACTGACCTTCAGGGTCCCCAGACATACAGAATGCACCCACCAATACAACAAATAGCCCTAAACAACGTAGATTCCAATTACATGTATTTCAACTTATAAAAATAAAATCGTGAAGTTTCCTAATAATGTCCTACAAAAATTGAAATGTGTCGGCCGGGTGCGGTGGCTCACGCCTGTAATCCCAGCACTTTGGGAGGCCGAGGTGGGTGGATCACGAGGTCAGGAGATCGAGACCATCCTGGCTAACATGGTGAAACCGCGTCTCTACCAAAAATTACAAAAAATTAGCCAGGTGTGGTGGTGGGCGCCTGTAGTCCCAGCTACTCGGGAGGCTGAGACAGGAGAATGATGTGAACCCGGGAGGTGGAGCTTGCAGTCAGCCGAGATAGCCCCACTGCACTCCAGCCTGGGAGACAGAGGGAGACTCCGTCTCAAAAAAAAGAAGAAAAAAAAAGAAAGAAAAAAATTGAAATGTGTCTGTATATATAAAACAAAGTAATAAAAACTCAGTAATGACTTCAGATTACTTCTAAGTCCCATGATCTCCCTGCTCTATCATCTCTCACAGGCATTGGCTTTTTGCTGGTAGAATCTTTGCCTTTTTTTTTTTCAGACAGTCTCGCTGTGTCACCCAGGCTGGAGTGCAGTGGCACGATCTCGGCTCACTGCAACCTCCGCCTCCCGGGTTCACGCGAATCTCCTGCCTCAGCCTCCCAAGTAGGTGGGACTACAGGCGCCCTCCACCACGCTCGGCTACTTTTTTGTATTTTTAATAGAGATGGGGTTCCACTATGTTGGCCAGACTGGTCTGGAACTCCTGACCTCGTGATCCGCCCACCTTGGTCTCCCAAAGTGCTGGGTTTACAGGCGTGAGCCACCGCTCACGGCCTTGCTGGTAGATTCTTTAGTGGGAAGCTTCTGGACCTCCACAGGTGACTCTTTCTAGGGAAATACGGAAGCCCATTCTTTTAATTTGTTGGGGCGTAAATCCACAGTCAAATCAAAGCAGAATAGGAATCAATGTTAAAGAACATCAGATAAAGGAAGGCAATTAGTCAGTGTGTGCCTTCTGAGCACCTACCATATTCATAGCACTGTCGTCGGCTATAGTGGCGGTAGCTGTGTGGTAATAGAAATGGTAATTGTGGTTAGGGCTTAATAAACATGATGAATAAATGAATGAATGTTGAGTGCTGGAGGGAAACTGAAGAAAATTTCAAAAGAAGTAGTTTAGATATGGTAAACATGTTACTATAGGTAGAGTTTGATGATTTGGAACAGAGATTTTTTTTTATGGTAAGTGGTTAGGTAACATGAAAAAAGTTAATAAGCGGAATTCACAAGTGTTTTGAAGAAAGTGAAAAAACAGCAGTGAATACTTCCATCTTTTCTCTCTTTTCCATGTCAGTAACCTGTATTGTTTTTCAGCTGAGACCACTACTATATCCCGGTTCTTTCAGATGCTGCCTCTTCTATAGCCAGTAGTTATAGCAGAGAAGTTTGATAACTAAACAGTCAAAACTGTCTCCAGCTCCACTTCCACTTCTCTCTTGGTCATGCTGAGCCCCGATAAATTTGAAAAGTCTTTGGGGTTGGGAATTTGCCAGCTGTGATTTTCTTTTGCAAAGGGCAGTTATTCTGTGATTGTTTGAGGTTCCCTACCCCGCTGCCACTGACCCATGGGACTCTCCCCTGCCACACACATACCACTTTTAAAAATTTGCAATCTTCTCTACTCCCTATGGTTTATTCTACGATTGTACCTTTTCTGTGACACACATGGGGCCCTACTCCTGACTGCTGTTAACTAAGGTTTTTCACAGACCTTTCTTTGGCATAAGCAAAACATAAAGAACACAGATTAGATTTTTCTCTTAAAAAATGCATTTTAGCATTTTGCATTGAAACCAAAAGGGAGGTGTCTTACGAATATATGATGATTCATGCTTTTTGACATTTGAATCAATATTGTGGTATTTTAGATATTTGTCTTCTCCATTAAAAAGTATAGGTACAGCCTAACACCTGACTTCAGTCCCTGTTGACTTCCCTCCTTGAATGTACTTTCTCCAGTTCTTGAATGCACTCCGTCCGTCTTTGGCTGATCTATCCATCCACAAACCTCCCCTGGGTACAGTCTCTTTGAGATCAATAACTGCATCTGTACCCTTCAACTTGAACACACTCATAATCCCAACCCAAATGATTTATATCGACAGAGAATTCCCCCCCCCAAAAATGTTTGAAAGTCATCTTGTGGGGTGAAGGTAGTAGAAAAACATGGCAGCCAGGACACATGGATATAAGGCGATAAATTTACAGCAGTGGGCTGGCCAGCACAGACCTAAGGCATAAGTCAAGGTAATAAGATTAGGACTCAAAAACCAGAAAAGGAGAAGAGACCTAATGAGCAAAAATAACCTGTGGAATGAACACATGTTGAAGCTTTCTCACAGCTTTAGACAGTCCCAAGAATTATTTCTTCAGAGAGAAGAATATTGAAAATAGCCTTGTGAGTAGTCATTTTGTCTTGATCTTAAACATCTCCAATCTGTCATGCTCCTAAGACTTGGTCATATCTTCAAGATTAAAAGTCCAAAAACCAATACTGTGCAGAGATATAATTGCATATGTGCTCTTATTTCATCTGGGGCATTACCTGATGTTTTCAACTAAACGTAAAAATAGTTTCATTATCTTTATTTTCATTGGCAACACCACCAGTGAATGCTTTTTTTTTTTTTTTTTAAAATGAAGATCTTCAAAGATCTTAGAGTCTGGTTGAGGGGAAAGGATATCAAAAGAATATCAATAAACATACCAGTGAGTATATCATTTGTGCCAGTGAGTGGTATAGACAAAGCCTCTTATTAACTGTTTATTATTTTCCAGGGGAATTGACTTTAGAAGAATTTATCAATGGTATGGCAAAAGATCAGGATCTCCTGGAGATTGTTTACAAGAGCTTCGACTTCTCCAATGTGCTGAGAGTAATCTGTAATGGGAAGCAGCCAGACATGGAGACAGACTCCTCCAAATCTCCTGACAAGGCTGGTCTAGGGAAGGTGAAAATGAAGTAGCTGTGAGAATACCTGTCCCAGCTATCAATGAGCACAACATTTCAGTAGAGAAGAAATAGAATCTTCCCCATGTACATGCTGTTGATTTCAGGTCTTTGTTATAATTCATATAGGCTTGTGAATATAGCACTTATTTTAATCCAGTAGAGACTTGCATAAAGATCCTAAACAGATGCATTGTTGCTTTTCTGTGCTGTCTCTGCAGATTAAAACGTAATGATTACACTAAAGGATTGTCTCCATACCTATCTGTTCAAATTAGAACTCTCATATGTGTTTCCTTGTGCACTTAATCTACACCTTGAAATAGATCTGGATTATCCATTGGAAAGTGTCTCCACAGTTTAGCATTCTTAGATTAAACATCCATGTGGTAAATGTGTTTGCTGCCTCTTTGCTCCTGTTGCATCTGTATATTATAAATGACTGAGTTCTGGCTTATCTGAGAAACTTTTTTTTCTGCACTTATTTCTTATTTGTGAATGCGGTCTTGCATTAGTAATGATGCTCTGCTTCAAAAGAAAAATCTTAAGCTATGTAGTAAGAGGGAAAAACTTCAGGCTGGGCAGTGAGAATGTTTTCATATGATTCGTTATAAATTTGCATCCAGTTGTGCATGAAAATGCGATGTATCATCTGTAATTATTATGCCAGTTGGAGGTTTGATCAGAACAGCAGACAGCCAGGCTATGCAACAACAAGCACTTGACATTTTAAACAGTCCTGACATTATAGCTCTGACATTTCATTTTTTATATCCTTTCCAGAAAATGAAATGATGAATGGGATTTCTTGATGGGTTAGAACTTTTTAAGGCTTGAGTTCTATATCACAGGCCCATTAGTATGTCTGTCAACGACTGGCTTTCTTGTAGAAACACAGTGGAGGTTTCTAAGACCAGATGTGAACCATCTTTATGTCAAAAGCTTCATAATTAGGCTTTCATATTCAAATTTGGGTTAAAAACACACAACTGGAAGACTACAAAGACAGAGTTGGACTATCCATTTCTCCCTCACAGCTGTCCGAGCAGATCAGTGCAGAAACGGAGGCAAGGAGGAAATAAATGGCAGTAGAAATGAAGTATAAATGGAGGTCGAGAAAAAGTTATAGATGAACATTTAGATGAACATATAGATGGAGGTAGAAATGTCCTCGGAATTTTTTTCCAAAAGATTTCGAGGAGATTCACAAAGATGTATGCAATGCAAGATAAAATGTTGAAATAAAATTATCACAGATAATATAAGGAAAATTATTGTAGCTGTGGTGACACAAAATTTACTCATTTGCAAAAGGTGGGTTACTCTTTGGACTCTGAGCCTCCTAGAAGTGAAAAGGGAAACATCATTATAAGAGCCAGAATATCAGCAAGGTAAACAATCCCACGAAGTTGTTGTGTTGCCAGATGACATTGTGCCTTAAACTGTCCAATGTTCCATGTATTGTTAAGATTTGCAAATGCAAGCTATAAGGATAATGCTAAACAGAACTCATTTTCCTTGTAGCTTAATCTTTCTGAAGGTATCTGAACCTATTTAGGGAAAAGGCAGCAGTTTCAAAGCAGAAGCTATTGCTTCCCAAGTTCATCCCGTCTTGGCTTTCGCTTTCAGAATTCCCACCCAATGCTTCCCTCCCTGGCCTGGCTATTTTCACTACTGGCGGCGCCATTCTCACTCCAGGCATTGTATTGTATTCATGGATCCTTTCAACTCAGTGGACTCTGTAGCCTCAACATCCTCCCCTCCACCCATCTTTCATGGGCACTCAGGGCCCTTCTGTTCCTCTGCCCCAGGACTCAACCACCTCCGCACACCCCACTCAGAGGAAAGAGAAGGAGATGATGGGAGAGTGCAAGGAGGAAGTTGGGACACTGGCAGGAACAGCAGACAGCAAGTTGGAATACAAGAGAAGGGCTTGGGAGTCAGGCAAGCCTGGGTCTGAATCAAGTTCTATTAGTATGTTCTAATAGCATGTACTTTGTGACTCTGGGGAAACGACATAACTTCTTTGAGTCTCGGCTACCAGAATTAAATGGGGATAACAGCAACATCACTGGACTATTAGGATTAAATAAGTCCACTCAACAAAATTCCAGAGTAAGTGCTCGGTGCACGTAGAAAAAGAAGCAGGTGGGTTCCCCACCTTCAACAGGATTGACCCTTCAGTCAGGCAAGATCCAGTCAAGGAAACACATGGAGACCACACTTACATTAACAGAGAGAGTTTAATATAAGGAATTGATTTAAAAGGCATTGGAAGACTGGAAATGCAAAGAGAGGACACTGAAATAACACAGAACTAGTAATGGCAGGAAGCAGCTACCATCCTAGGCTAGGGGAGCAAAAGGAAGAGGTTGGGGTTATTAGAACACAGAAGCTTGAAAGAGGAGAGCTGGGACCCAGTTTTCCATGGAAGGAACACAGGGTGCTTCAGAGGACTGTAGGAAAAGCATTGCAATCAATGATCACTGCTACGACAGGGCTGTTGCTGAGGCAAGGCTGACAGGAGCGGGAGGGATCAGGTCGTTCTACCTCCTCTTGCCTAGCAGTTTCTCTCTAGCACCCGCTATGGGCTGAGCCTACCAGGGAAACAGCTGGCAAAGGAGAATTGTCAGTAGGACTCCACCCCAGCATCACAGAGCCTATTATAGAAGGATGGGCTTGGAGCTGAGAGTTCATGACTTAATTACCAGCACAGATGGGATGGGTAGGAAGAGCCAAGGGGACACCGTCCAGACACCATCACCATCATAGGTAGCATATTAAGAGCATCCAAGCTCAGCTTTAGCCTGGGCCCTGCCTCCCACTGTCTGTTTTGAACCCTGTAGTTTCCCTTTGACTTCCCCAGGCTCCCGTCACTCTGCTGCCTCATGCCTTGATCCTCTCTCTCAGCATATAGTCCGTTTGGCATCATGACTGGTTTGTGTAGTTTGCCCAGATCTGGTTTCGGTTTTTCCCGAGATGCTGCCTCTTAGATTTCTAAGTTCTGTTCTGTGCGCTGTCTCCAAAGCTCACTCCAGGTCTTCTGCCTCCCAAACTGACCCCCCAGGTTCATAGCAGAGAAGTGAAAGGGTACTCACTTCCCTTTCCAAAGAATAGCTTTGTCCTATCTGTGTGTCCTCTCTTGGTGTCACATAGCACACCCTGGTAGGTTGCTTAGGAAAACTTGTTGAGGCCAGACACGGTGGCTCACATCTCTATTCCCAGCACTTTGGGAGGCTGAGGCAGGAGAATCGCTTGAGCCCATAAGTTCAAGAACAGCCTGGGCAACATGGCAAAACCCCATCTCTGCAAAAAATACAAAAATTAGCCAGGTGTGGTGGCGTGCACCTGTGGTCCCAGCTACTTGGGAGGCTGAGGTGGGAGGATCTCTTAAGCCTGGGAGATTGAGGCTGCAGTGAGTCGTGATCATGCCACTGCACTCCAGCCTGCATGATAGAGTAAAACCCTGTCTCAAACAAAAACAAAAACAAAAAACACTGGTTGGTGGATTAGGAGAATGTGAAGATGCTAACTGTTCATTATAAGAAAACAAATCATAAAACAATATCTATGTGATAGTTTTTTCTGAGGGTGGTCCAAAGAAGGAGATAAGTCAGAAATTCAGAAGCAAAATAATTTTAGGGCTAAGTGCAGTGGCTCACGCCTGTAATCCCAGCACTTTGGGAGGCCGAGGTGGGCGGATCACAAGGTCAGGAGTTCGAGACCAGCCTGGCCAACATAGTGAAACCCCATCTCTACTAAAAAACAAAAATTAGCTGGGCGTAGTGGTGCATGCCTGCAATCCTAGCTACTCGGGAGGCTGAGGCAGGAGAATCACTTGTATCTGGGAGGCGGAGGTTGTGGTGAGCCTAGATTGCACCACTGCACTCCAGCCTGGACAACAGAGCAAGACTCCATGTAAAAAAAAAAAAAAAATTAGGTTAAGTTCATGGTTAGGTGAGGTGAGGGGGAAAGAAAGAGAGAGAGAGACTGTGGGGGAAAGCCATATTCTTTCCCTCAACTCTCCTTAAAGTCATCTCTACCAAAGTCCTGCTCCTTCTCCATTATTTTCTCTGCGATTTAACAACATGATGCTGAGTCCAAAGGAATAGTACTAATCTACATATCAAGTCATGGTATTTTAATAAACCGAATATTTTAAAATAAATGTCTTCCTCTTTCAGATGATAAGCCTTAAGTAGAGCCTACTGTCCAGTGACTTTTTAAAAAACTTTTGTTCAGTTTTATTGTATTTAATTGGAATTACATGAGTTTTCCTTCTTATGGCTATACAGTAACTTTTTTTTTTTTTCTTTTGAGACGGAGTCTCGCTGTCTCCCAGGCTGGAGTGCAGTGGCGTGATCTTGGCTCACTGCAAGCTCCGCCTCCCGGGTTCACGCCATTCTCCTGCCTCAGTCTCCCAAGTAGCTGGGACTACAGGCGCCCGCCACCACATCCGGCTAATTTTTTGTATTTTTAGTAGAGACGGGGTTTCACCATGTTAGCCAGGATGGTCTGGATCTCCTGACCTCGTGATCTGCCCACCTCGGCCTCCCAAAGTGCTGGGATTACAGGAGCCACCGCACCCGGCCGCGATACAGTAACATTTCAAGTAAGGGATTCCATGATATGTGGGCCAAGTGTCTGAAGAACCTCAAGAACCTTAATTAATTTCTGAGACTCCCATTGACCAAAGAGTAGTGGCCAAACCAGAATGACATCACTGTTTAAGAAGAATCTAGATCTTCCTACTACTTTCTTGTTTTTTTTTACCACAATTTTTGATGCTTCGAAGTAAAGAGATATTATTTTATTTTACTTTTTTCATTAAAGAAATATTTACTGAGTGCTTTCCAGGTGCATGGCACTGTACTAGGCCAGGGATAAAGCAGTAAATCAGACATATATTGTCCTTGCCATCATAGTGGGTAAGAGACATCAGTGAGTTACATGATTGAATAATTCATTGTAATTGTAGTTAAATGCTAAAAGCTGACATACAAGGGGTTATGAGGGCATATAACTGGAATCTAACCTGTATTAACAGTCAAGGAGAGTTTCCTGGGGAAAGTAACTTTTTTTTTTTTTTTTTACTATTTTTTTAAGAGACATTATTTTAAAAAGAGAGAAAGATGAAGAGAAAGACACTAAAGCTTGTAATAATTTTTGCCTTATAAAAATGACAGAAAAAATTTTAAATATTAGGCTAACAGCATGTTACTCAAGTTTTTCTGTACAACTGAAGATGCACCAGGAAGCAGATGCCCCGATTCTTTGGCCCAAAATATGGAGATAAAGAGAGAAGGAAACAGATGAGTTGCAGCTGGTCCAGGAGGAGGACGGCACTGATCTGATTTCCCTCCCTTCCCCACACTGCAGCAGCCAATCAGCAGCTGCTCCTTCAGTGAAGCCTGGGTTCTCCAGGCATGAACAGAGAACATTTTAGCTAGAGAAGTGTTTGTTTAAAGCAGAAGAGTAGATAGGAAATGGCTTAGGTGTAGCAAATGTTTCCCTCATTTTTCTTTCCAAAATGTGTTGGTGTAAAAGTTATTGGGGAAATAACTGAGAAAATGTGGTTTGTTTAACACTGAAAGCATGACTAAGAGGCAAATGAAGAGACCTACAAGCTCTGCTCCCCCTCCCCCATTTATATTAGAATAACCTTTAGAAATGAAAATGAAATACAGAAAAGTCCTGACATTTAAAACCAAGGTAGGGCCGGGCGCGGTGGCTCACGCCTATAATCCCAGCACTTTGGGAGGCTGAGGTGGGCAGATCACGAGATCAGGAGATCGAGACCATCCTGGCTAACACGGTGAAACCCCGTTTCTACTAAAAATACAAAAAATTAGCCGGGCGCGGTGGTGGGCGCCTGTAGTCCCAGCTACTTGGGAGGCTGAGGCAGGAGAATGGCGCGAACCCGGGAGGCGGAGCTTGCAGTGAGCTGAGATCGCGCCACTGCACTCCAGCCTGGGCGACAGAGCAAGAATCTGTCTCAAAACACCACCACCACCACCACCACCACCACCACCACCACCACCACCACCACCACCACCACCCAAGGTAGGGTCCTGTGCTTGCTGAAGAAATTTAAATCATTAAAATTGGGTGGACAGGGAATAGCTTTTTCAGTACTCAGTATTTGTTTCTGGGGACAGCTGCAGGTAGGCAAAATTGAATGTTGAAATTAAACCCCGAGAATACCAAGTTTTTTTCAGCAGAATGGCACACAATGTTGAGAAAAGTATTTAGAGAGGCAGAATGGCTTGGTGGAGACTGCACTGGAGTGAGCGTCAGATCTGGATTCTAGTGACCTTTGACAAGTCACTTTACGTCTGAGTCTTGGTCTTCTCCGCTCTTGAAGTAAGAGAAACAATTGCTGAGTTTCCTTCCACCTCTAATATTGTATCATTCCATGAGACTTTCACAATGCAGGAAATGATGGCTTTAGCACCTCAAAAGGATTAATTGTTTAGAAACAAAATTGAGGAAAAATTTTTTTACATTTGATTTAAATGGCAAGCCCAGATTTCTTTGGACTCTTCTGGCCACTGAGTCTGATTGCTGCCTATGGACTCTACGTCACGGGCGATTTACTTTTTTCCTACACCTAATTCTGAGTGCTCTTCATCAAGCACAGAATGGCAGGCCAGTGATAGGCTGTCTACATAAAAGTTACCTGGAAATCTTTCAACATGAAAGAAAATGTGTATCTCTGATAGTCATGGTTGGTTGTAATGCGTGACCAGGTGTGGAAACCATAACTTCTCACATCTCTTTGAGCGTCCCATCCCCATGGTTGCCATGGAAATGGCCAGAGTCCATCCACATTCTATCTCCTAGCATTGACCTTTAAAGTACCTTGGGGCCACGGAGTCCTGCATATTTCCTTTGTAAAATATAAGAAAAAGGTCACAGGCTTCCATGCATGCAGATCTCGTCTCCACCACTCGCTAACCCATCACCCTGGGTAAGTCATTGTACCTATTTTACCTTGATAAACCAGAGTTTCCACACCCACGAAATGAGATTTCAGGTATCTGGTTGGGTTACTGTGTGGATGACATGAGCTAACACACATAAATGTCTAGCATGGTGCCCGGCCCTCATCATGTATCAGTGCATTCTGGCACCTCCAACTTTTAGAATCTTTAAGGCTTCAGGTACATGAAGCTAAGGTTGCTTCTTAGGGAATATTTCCCAGTCTGACCTAGAGGAAGGCTATATACTTGTCCAAGACACTTTAATATCTTGGCTCTTGAGTCACATTTAATTGGCCATTCCAATGAGGTCTAAGAATATAACCATCTATAAACAATTATCTCTGGATGGACAAAATCTATCAAATACCAACAGGCCTTTTTGACTGGCCCTCAAACTTTACCGTCATTGGTATAAAGATTATACCAATCTTTAAGATTTTTCCCCATGCTCTTAGAATGACCCTGAGCCCTCACCTGTTTTCATGGAAAAGTCTTACAATTAGATGGCATGGTTGGCCTCTATTCCACACATGAATATTACTCCAGCATAGATGTTTATTTCTTCCAACCATACACTTCACATTTCTGTAATAACTTACACTTTTAAGGAGCATTTTAAGAAACGTAACATCAAAATTGATAGCAATTCATTAAGATAATTTTGATATACATGTAGCTATTATGACTATCATTTAATACCTATTATTCAGATCGGTATATATGAGAAAATTAAATTGAAATATGTCTAGAATTTGAACCCTTTCTGTACAAAGCTACTATCTCTTACCCTACCGGCCTGTGCTAGGCTGTCACTATGTCTCATCTGGATTATTCTAGCGATTTCCTAACTAATCTCCCCACTTCAATCCTTGTCCCTCCACAGTCTATTCTCAATAGAGCAGCCAGAGTGATCCAATTAAAGCAGGAGGCACACTGACTTGATCTTTACAAATTATATGAATATATCAAATTATTACATGTACCCCCAAACTATGTACATCTATTATGCATAAATTTAAAAAAGAAAAAATAATCTTACCTATAGATAAAACGTATATTGGCACAGGAAAATGTTCATGAGTGGTTGCTGAGTGAAAAAAAATTATGCTATAATAAAAATACATATTATTGTTTTAAAAAAGCATAAGGCAGATCCTGATTTAAAACTCTCATGTAGCTCCTATTTTCATTCAAGATAAAAGCCAAAGTTCTCAGAGTGGCCTTTAGGGCTTTGCATAATCTACCTGCTCTTCTCCCCTTATTTTTCTCGCTTCATTTGCTGCTACTCTTGCCCTCATTCACTCCACTTCAGCCACAGAGGCCACTTCTAAACCACTCCAAGCACAGCCCTCCTCAGGGACTTGGCTCTTGCTCTCCTCTGCCTGGGATATTTACCTCCAGAATATCAACACGACTTTTTCTTTCACCTCCATCAAGCTTTTGCTCCATTGAAGCTTTTGCTAAATTGTAACCTTCTCAATGAGGCCTTTCCTGACCACCTTTCTAAATTGCAAAAGTCCATTTCCTTCACCCTCACACCCTCTATGCTCCTACCCTACTTAATTTTAGAAGTAATGTTAGAAGGTAGTGTTTGCTATCTTCTAACCTACTATGCCATTGTTTATTTTGTTTATTCTTTGTTTGTCTTCTCTGGAATATGAATTCTACAAGGCAAAGATTTTTGGCTCTTCAGTTTATTAACAGATACTCAGCACTTAAGACGCAGCCTAGTGCATAGTAGGCACTTAACAAATATGTGGAATGAACAGAGGAAATACAAACCTTGTCAATAATTACACACCTTAAAAGTGACAGAGCTAACAAAACTCAATTTCTTTCATACTATGAAAGAAATTCAGAGTCTTTCATACTATGTGTCCCTTCATTAGATCGCAGAAGTCATAATGGGGAAAATAGTTTTTTCTGTTATCCTTCAAATTAATTTCCATGGGATCTCATATCATCCAACTGATGCTGCCATTTAAAAAATATTTTTGAAATTGGCTTTTAGGCAATTGCTTGATCACACAAGAAAATCATAATGTTATCATCATATGATCACCCAGCTGCTGATGGTTTTGGTTTTTGATCTGTAGTTTTCTTACCACAGTAACATTTGTTTATCTGTACTCTGGTCACCTGACTTGATCACTAATTGTTTCTGGCTTTTTCCAGAATTCAAAATATATCCTGAAAAAATAGAATGATGTACCACCACTAAATGCAAAACGGTTCTCAAAATATAAATAGATTTTTTAAATACTTAAAAACACAAAACTATGTAATCAAAAAATTAAAAAGAAAAGAATAAGTTAAATTCGTTTGTACAAGTATGACAAACACATCTAACATATTTAAAATACAAAACCTCAGACAAATTTACAAGAACAACACGAAGATTCCAAAGATGGGGAAACTATCAGGATAGAAAATTTGCAAAGGAGAAAATACACTGACTACTAAACATACAAAAAATATTTTAGGGTCACAGATGATAAGAAAAAAACCCACGAATTAAAACAAAACTTAGAAAACAATTTTATATGTCAAATTTAAAGTTGCTTTGAAAATCAATCTGATGGTAACATTCGGAGAAGGAGGTTGACAGATATGAGGGAATTCTTTGTACTGTTTTTACAACTTTTTTGTAAGTCTGAAATTGGTTTAAAGGTTAAAAAAATGCTCTGTTCAGTTTTATTGATCTATTTGTCTATTCCTGCATCAATACCATATTCTGTAAATTACTATAACATTACAATAAGTGTTGATATCTGATATCTGCTTTCTTTTTTCTTCTTGCAATTTCCTTGGCTATACCTGACCCTTGGTATTTTTATGTAAAATGTAAAGTCAGCTTGCCAGTTTTCACAAAGCCACTGCTGGGATTGTCTATGAGAATAACATTGAATTTATAGGTCAGTTAGGGGAAAGAAAAGTGAAAGACAAAAATGTAAAAGTGAAAGAGAAAAAATGTGAGCTGTAACAACAGCACACCGAGTGTATCTTCCTCTTTTATCTCTGTGAGCTCCTCTCCTAGGTCTTGTAAAAACAGTAAAGCTGGACCTGACCAGAGCTTGGATCTCTCCAGATTTACTGTCTGGTCTAATTGGTATACAGTTTATTTTTCTATGTGGAGGATTCTTTTCTGATAAATATTAAACTGGTATGAAAGATAAAGCTCTTGGCCGGGTGCGGTGGCTCACACCTGTAATCCTAGCACTTTGGGAGGCCGAGGTGGGTGGATTGCCTGAGCTCAGGAGTTCAAGACCAGCCTGGGCAACATGGTAAAACCCCGTTTCTACCAAAATAATAATAATTAAAAAATCAGTCAGGCATGGTGGTGGGCACCTGTAGTCCCAGCTACTCGGGAGGGGGAGAATCGCTTGAACCCGGGAGGCGGAGCTTGCAGTGAGCCTAGATCGAGTTGCTGCATTCCAGTCCTATTTTAGCAGGTGTTTATGTCATGATTTCAGGTAAATTGATGACTTTGCTTACATCAGCTTAGGAGTGGAGGATAAGAATTACTTTCAGTAGAACAGTCAACAGCAGAATCCTAGCTTGACACAGCTTCAGCAAAAAGGAAAATATCCTCACACATGTAACTTAAACATCCAGACAGCTGGATACAAGGGCTCAAATGACGATGTTATCAGCTCTCTGGATCTCTCATCTTTGTTTCTCTCTCTGTACTCTGGCCTCATACTCTTCTTCAGTGTCCTCTCTAAGGCTGAGATAGATGGCCACAAATGAATCTAACCCAATTCTCCATCCCCAAGGAAAACAGTCCCTTCCTCCCACCCGCTCCACCAACACCCATGTATCAAATCTGAGGGAAGCCTGTGCTGCTTGAGACTATTGTCTGTATCAGCCACTGTGCCTAGGAAGGTGGAGGGTATGTCTAGCTTTGCTCACACACACACACCTTCTTTGTCTTGGTGTATATTGTGGGATGGGGGCAGGCTGCATGGGGAGCCATCCTCAACCTCACCTGAATCTCAGAAATGGGTTTCCTACAGCAGAGAGGAGTTCTGTTTCCAGAAGGCAGAGAGCTGGACAGGCAAGATTAGCACATGGTGCTAAAGTTACAAAAGTACTGAGCCTCATTTCACATCACATATGGTACAAAGCTAAGTGAATGACAAAGTAAAGCAAAGCATCTTTTGTTAAATACTGTAGAAACAAACTATTATAGAATTAATGCAAATTTTAAGCATTGTCTGAAATTTTTTTTAAATTTAAGCATGGTCTAAAATACTGTAGAAGTCCTTTCCTATTAGGACTTTACCCCTAGATTTATTGAGGTAAAATTGATGAATTAAAATTGTACATGTTTAAGAGATACAACATGATGATTTTATATGTGTATACATTGTGAAATGATTACCACAATTAAGTTAATTAACACAACCATCACCTCACATGTGTCTGTGGTGAGAACACTCTTTTTTTTTTTTTTTTTTTTGAGACGGAGTCTCGCTCTGTCATGCAGGCTGGAGTGCAGTGGTGTGACCTCGGCTCACTGCAAGCTCTGCCTCCCAGGTTCAAGCCATTCTCCTGCCTCAGCCTCCCCAGTAGGGGGTACTACAGGCGCCGGCCACCACACCCAGCTAGTTTTTTTAAAAAATATTTTTAGTAGAGAAGGGGTTTCACCGTGTTAGCCAGGATGGTCTCGATCTCCTGACTTTGTGATCTGCCTGCCTCAGCCTCCCAAAGTGCTGGGATTACAGGCGTGAGCCACCGTGCTGGGCCAAGAACATTTTTTAGCAATTTTTGAGCATACAATATAGTATTATTAATTATAGTTGCCATGCTGTACAATAGATCCCCGGAATCTATTCATTTTATAAGTTTGTGCCCTTTGACAAACATCTTCTAATTCCCCTGACCCCACAGCCCCTGGCAACCACTACTGTACTCTGCTTCTCTGAGTTGGACTCTTTTAGATTCCAAGTACAAATGAGATAATGCAGTTTTTGTCTTTTTGTGTCTGGCTTATTTCACTTTGCATAAAGCCCTCAAGGTTCATTCACATTTTCTCATATAGAAGTATTTCTTCCATTTTCATGGCTGAATAATATTTCTTTAAGTATATATGTACTTAAAGAATTAATACTTAAAGAAATATTATTTAAGAAATTTTCTTATCCATTTTCTTTATCCATTCATTCATCCATGAGCATTTCTCTAAGTACTCAGGACTATTCCTATTGCTAACATGATCCCCATAAGACTTTGGCACGTTCCCACTGCCAGCTGGAGAATGTACCCCCAATCACCTACTAATAACCACTGCTCCAGGCACTGGGTGAACCCTCCCAATTTCCTTTCATCACTTCAGTGACCACAATCCTGGCTGCTCATTAGAATCTCTCGGGAAGCTTTACAAAATCCCGAAGATCGGGTTATACCTGAGGCCATGTGAATCAGAATCTCTGGGATTGAGACCCAGACTTCAGCAATTTTTAAAGGTCTTTGGGTGATTCCAATCTGCAGCCAAGATTGGGTACCTGATCCAGTGGATGGCAGCCTATATGCTGACTCATCCTAGACAATCCTTGCTTTCCTACTGGAGTGATAAAACATAGAGGACTAAGATTGAATAATGACCCGAGAGGGAATGGACCAGAAAGTATTACAGCTCTGTCTGCATTGGTTTTAGGCCATGAATCCCAAACAAGAAGCTGATGGGCCAGACCCAATCATTTATGGTACCCACAGCATATTTTAACAATTAAAAAAAATCACATGGATTTTTTAATCTTGTCTTGAAATTTAAAGATGGAGGCAATACTGGGCAGCAACTAGTGAGCTGCTGTTGAGTAACAACAACCTTCTTGAGGCAGAAAATGGATTTTCCGGTTTGTCATAGTTTTGTCACTCTCTTTTAACACAGATATAAAGATGCACTGATGCAGATATAATTGAGATGTAGGTATAGATAGAGCCACTATGGCTATCACAGGGACATAAAGGAGATGCTGACAGATCTCAATGATTCTCTTCTCCACGTAGGCAAACTTAACACCTTGAGGCAGAATTCATTCAATGCAATTATTTAATTCAACAACCACAAATAATAGCATGTACAGTACATTCCAATTTACAGAGAACGTTCACACTCATTTTTCATCTGATCTTCATAGAAGTTACATGCAGAAGGCTTTATTATGCTTCCTACTTCACAGATGAAAAAATTGAGGCTCAGATGATTTCAAGAGATTTTAGGTCATTAAGTCCCCAAATCAGGACTTGAATATATGCTTTTTATCTTAAATCCCATACTCTCAATTACAACATGTACTCCTCCCCAAAGAACAATAACAGCTTGAAAGGTATGTTGAAAAGATGTCATGGGTAATGGAGCTAGAAAACTCTAGGATCTCTGGGTGCTGATTACATGCATAAGGCATCCTCAGACCATACCTAGCGCAAGCTAAAACCGGTTACAGCTGCCTGCCTGCTATAAAGCAGGGCCTTAAACTCACGATTAATTTGGCTAAGGGCCAAACGAGCACCATAGGTACCGTAAACATTAATTTGTACTTTACTTATCCAGAAATTTTGAAAAATTTAAACCTTTCTAAACTGAAGTTCACTTTGAAACTTATACAACTCCATAATATTTACCAAACATATGGCAAAATATAATTTGCTAGGGATTCAGAAAGGAAATTGACAAAATATTTTGATTCCTTGACTCTTGAATTTCATATACAGGATTTAGAGAGAAACTCTATTTCAGAAATAACTATCTATCTAGATTGACAGTTTCTGATTTGTCACTATTTTCTCCTTATTGAAGGTAAATAACTTGGCATTGTGCCTGGATATGTAGTGTAAATGAACAGTACATTTTAGTTCTTATAATTATTACAATTATCCTTCCAATCTTTTTTACAGCTGACTTTTTATTTGGTGTGTCCTTGCCGTGGTTTCTTGCACTTAGTATACATTTTTAGTTACATTGAATAAATGTTTGTTACATTGAACCAAGATAAACAACTTTGTAAATTTTGATGTACAAATTCCAAAAAGATCCTTGGTGGAGATTTTGATAAATTCTGCACTCTAGAATATGCAAAATGTTTTTAGAATAATGTGATGATACCTATTAAAAGTTAAACAATTAGTTTATTAATTTTAAATCTCTTTTTAATAGTGAAGTACTATAGCAAATATTTACTGATTAATGCAATTTAATAATCACTAATTTATTAGTCTGTAAATTGGGCTTTCCTCTCATTCAGTCTGGTTTCTCTCAGTTGATCCAGTGAAACTTTACTGTAAAAAAGTTACTTTTATAATTGTAATTATCATAGTAACAAATTTTAAGACATTATCAACTAAAACTTGAGGAAAAAAAATTGATGAAATTCCAGAATTTAATTTTATATTATATGTTTAAAACATCATGATATCAGAGGGAAAGATAAATGTCAAATGCACGATTCCTAAAACTCAGTAAGAAAAAGACAAGCAACTATGTGGAAAAATGCATAAAGTTTGGAAACAGAATTATCTCACAAACATATGAAAAGACATTTAGCCTCACTGGTAATCAGAAAAATACAAAATAAAGCAATAATTGTTTTATTGTCAGACTAGAAAAAAAACAAAGGAATAATATCAAAGTTGGTATCTAGGATGGATGAGGGCAAAGAAGAGTCCTCATTCACTGCTGTGGAAATATCATAATCTCTCAGGTCACTGGTTAAAACTAAATATGTGCATACCCTATCAGCCTGGGTTTCCTCCTTTTTAAATCTACTCTAGAGAAACATTCACACATATGCTTAAGGAGACATATACAAGGATACGTATTGCGGCTTTGTAAGAGGGAAAGTTGAAAACAAATTGTCTATCAATTTGGAACAGGTAAGTAAACAGATACACTTGCATTAGTTGGGGATTAGTTCCTGTTGTACACAATAGATAATTCAATTTGGAGTGTTCTGACCAAATGCATTATTTTTTTTCACACTGCAGAATTTAGAGGTAGTTGGTCCAGGGCTGGTGTAGCAAATTCAAAATATCATCCAAGTGTCAGGCTCCTTCTGTCTTTCCGATCTGCTGCCTGTAAGTGTTGCTCCCAACCGCATGGTCACAGGGGGCTCCTGACCCCTCTCTCTGAGCGTCACAACTGTGTTTCAGAAGGAAGGAGGAAGGGACGGGACATTGTGACAGCAGAGTCGGTGGCATTTGAAAAGCTTTTCTAAAAGCCTCACATAGTGACCTCCACTTCCAGATTTGGGCCAGAACTGTGTCATGTATCACCCTAGCTACAGGAGAGCATGTAGCATTTTATGTGGGCATGTGGTGATTCTAAATAAAATCTGGAGGAAGGAGGAAGGAGGAAGGGTAGAATAGATCCTGGATTGGCAAACAGCTATTCCTTCAACAATACTCATAAACGGAATATTGTTAGGGATGTGCCAGATCCAAAAGAATCAAACTAGATAGATCTCTGAGACATGATGAATGAAAAAACCTATTGTATAATGCCATTTATACACTCACACCCATGCATATAGACACAGAGAACAGGAAACTAATACAGAGGGAAAGGTCTGGAAGGATGCACACCAAATCCTAAGAATGATGAATTGTGGGAGTAAAAGTTGTGAATCTCTAGTTTATTGATAATTCAGGATGAAGTGGACATGGAGATATGTTGTCCAGATCCCCTTTTAAGGAAGGACTTGCTGCCAGTCACAATGTTTTCAGCAGACAACCTCCAACTGCCATCCCCTTCTGCGGTTGCTTCAGGTGCAAAGCTGCCTCACTCAAGGTTATGGCCCTGGATGGCAGGAGTGGGTGGCCCACATTCACCAACTAACTGATCAATGGCGGAGTATAAAGGCCCAGCTATTTTGGATCAATATTGAGCACTCTAATGGCCATGTATCTCCAGAGCCACCCAGTGGAATCAGCTGAGGCTGTTCAGCCTGCATTGTGGCTAATTTTCCCCTTTCCCCTGTTTCCTTCTCTTCGCTTTCCACAGATGTTGTTCAAGAGTCCTTCATAGCAAACATTCTGCACACCCAAGTCTGTCTCGGAATCTACTTCCCAAAGAACCCAACCTGTGAGAGTGTTCGTTCTGTTGTAAAGTGATATGTGTGTTCCTGAAACACCAAATATTTTGTATAATTGCACACTAAAAATAGCCAGGCTTATGAAAAAGATAGGATTGGGACAAACTATTCAAAATCTATCTGACTGTATAAGTGGAGAACCAATAAAATCAACTTTAACAGTTAATCTCCAACCACAATCAGTAGATCCCTACAGCCTTAAACCCTGATTCCTGTTTTCTTCATCAGGGCATCCTCAGGGCATTTGCTTCCAGTAGAGACCAGCTTCGTCAAAATTAAAAAGAAGGAGCAGCTTTTTTTCATCAATCACTTTTTTTTAAACCCAGGGGAAAATATTTCCTTCACAACTGCTTCGTCTGCACTCATGGCTTCACCAGATAGCTTACAGGTATGGAAATCGAGGCAGACCAGTTACTACTTGGACTAAAGGAAGGCACTCCTGCAGGATTTCCTCTTTTTTCTGTCAAGGTCTTCATATGTTACTAAGACTTTCTCTTTAATTACAAGAAAGCTTGTTGTGATCACTTCAAAATACTAGTAAGATACAAAAATTTCATGTAGGAATCAACGCAGCTTCTGTGCTATACTGACATCAATCCTTGATTATCATTACAAACACAAGACTTGAAAGAGACAAGACTGATGTGTTATTTTTATTTTATTTTATTTTATTTTGAGATGGAGTCTCGCTCTGTCCCCCAGGCTGGAGTGCAGTGGCACAATCTCAGCTCACTGCAACCTCTGCCTCCTCAATTCAAGCGATTCTCCTGCCTCAGCCTCCCAAGTGTCTGTAACTACAGGCACCTGCCACCAAGCCCGGCTAATTTTTTGTATTTTCAGTAGAGACGGGGTTTCACCATGTTAACCCAGATGGTCTCTATCTCCTGACCACGTGATCCACCCACCTCAGCCTCCCAAAGTGCTGGGATTACAGGTGTAAACCACCGCACCCAGCCTATATATATATATATATTTTAAAGGAGACTCCATTTGTGTATTATTTCTATTAACATTTAAATAATGAAAGAGGAATACTGAAGAGAGGCAAACCAAGTATAAGAATGATAATTTGGTATAAGCTTGGAATAACAGAGTCACAGCACATTTTTTTGAAGTTCCTGGACCTCTCTGGACACTAATCCCTATAAAGTATTATTTTTTGTCCATTTATTGTTATTTGTAGGTTTACTGATCCGCCATCATCTAAGTTCGTCTTACCTACTGCTATGGTATGAATGTGTTCCCTCCAAAATTCAGGTGTTGCCAATGTGATAGTATTAAGAGGTTGGGCCTCTTAAGTATCAAGAGCTGATTAGGCTATGAAGGCTGTTCCCTTATTAGTGGGATTGAGGCCCTTATAAAAGTAGCTTCACATTGTTTTTAGCTGTCAGGAGGCTTTTGCCTTCTGCACATGTGGCTGCAGCGAGGAAGCTGTCACTTGACCAGGTGCCAGTGCCTTGATCTTGGACTTGCCAGTCTGCAGAACTGTGAGTGAATAAATTTCTGTTTTTTCATAGAGTACCCAGTCTGTAGTGTTCTGTTATAGTAGCGCAACACTGTTCTTCTACCCTCAGTTCATTTAAGGAATAACTGTGTACCAGGCAGAGCGAGGGTGCCGTTCTCACTTGACTTCCCCAAATTGTTTTCTGGTATCCCAGATTGCAAAACATGTTTAAAGGCAATAGTTTGGTGCAGTAGAAATACATTAGGGTCAAACTAAATGTGGACCAAAGAGATGTGTGTACTGCTTCGGTGATGTGTTTTAGTTGAAATAGTTCTGACAGACAGGCTTAGAGGCAGGGGACAGCTTGCCAATGTTCTCTGAGTCAAAGTAACTACCGTCAGGTTTACAAAAAATCATGTGTAGTCTGTGTTACTCTAGCGAGAAGTTTATTAGGTTTGAGATGCCTGTGAGAATTGGGCTATGACTTTGGTGGAAACTGTGTAAGACAAACAACATCCTTGCTGATTCTTGACACGCCGGTGACGTTTTCCTGGAGAATCTAGGTTGTTTGGGCTCAGGGTTTTTGTTTTCACTTACTTCTACATATCTATATTTTAAATTTATTTTATTCTCAGATAAATAGTTTTTCTTCTCCAAAGGGGAATAGATTTTTGTTTTAGATGGTAAACAAAGTTCTGATTTAGCACTACCTGTCTCATATTGATAGGTGTCTCAAAAAGTAAGTCTACACGAAAACCCACCACTGCATGTTGCTACAAACTCTGAGGAATAGATAAATATAACTCTCAGCCCACACAGTCCGGCTGGAGGGGCCATAACATCGTCTTTCTAAAAATGAATATAAATTCTATTTTCAGGTTACCACTCTTCTGGGTAATGAAAATGTAATCTCAATTTAGGAGCTCTTTCCCATCCTCCTCTTTTCATCTGTCTAGGAAACTTATCAAATGGCAATATATAGGAAGGTGGGACCTGGTCTTTATTGCCATATATCCCGCTGACTTCTGTTGTAATCAGTGATCATATCAAAATATATTTTTTAAATGTCTAAAAGTGAAAATGGCACAGGCAAAGACAATCAAAATGGATGTCTGCAGTAACTAACTAGCACAAGCAAACAAGCACATACTGAAGTTCTTGTTCTTCTGGTCTGCAACTATTGGTCCACCCAAGCTACAGTTACATCTCTTTGCCCCTATAGAAAAACCTTTTCAAGTTTCTGTGCCATGTGCAAGTGCTTCTCAGATGCTTTAAATGCAGTATGCTACTCCTATTCTACTTTTGGCCATGGAAACTGTCTTCTCTACTCCTCTGCTCCTTAGGACATAGGTAAAATTATGATCCTTGCATCTTCCTAGAGATAGCCAAGAATCTGGTTGTGCAGGGAGCCAGTGAGTTACCCTGGTCTTCAGTTCCTCATGCTTATCAAGGTTTAAATTGGATTTGGACCAGGTTAGAGAAGGGAGTCAGGGACCAGAAATGGTCAGAGTACAGATAATTTTCAGACATACATCTCAGCTTCTAACTTTGTTTCCAACTCTCTCCTCCTTTTCTGATCCAAAGACTTTTTCTACAATAGAGGGGACTGTAGACTGTGTCTCCAAATATATCTCCCCAAATCTATTGTTTAGGGTGAAATTTTTATGGTCTGGGTCCTTTGAGGCTCTTAGGCCTTGGCTTTTGACAACCAAGAGTCTTTTTTTTTTTTTTTTTTTTTGCTGTTGTTTCATACCCACTCAGGCAACAAAATGCTGCTGACTAAACAAAAGAATGTTCACTGCATAATAAGGAATACAAGGAATGGCAAATGTATGGCTACTCTATATTTCAATATTTATTTTCCATATCTGCTTCAGGCACCTGACCCATCTGTCAAGACTATACACAAACATCTCAAGCACAAAAACAGTCTTCCTCTTTGAAAGCTTGCCCAGTCTTCAGATTGCTCTATTAGAAAGTTATTTGTTAGCCAGGTGCAGTGATGCATGCCTGTGGTCCCAGCTACTCGGGAGGCTGAGGTGGGAGGATCGCTTGAGCCCAGGAGGTTGAGGCTGCAGTGAGCTATGATTGCACCACTGCACTCCAGCCTGGGTGACAGAGCGAAACCCTGTTTCAGGAAAAGAAAAAAAAAAAAAAACGAGAGAGAGTTATTTGTTATAATGATCTGAAATCTATCTAACTTCCACAGGGGCAGACCTTTTTCCCGAGAATATTAAAATAAAGAGAAAGGGAAACCGTCAGTCACTCTTACAGTATCACTTCCCTCCAGGTCTCTCTTCAAATAGCCTCTTCTGTTTATCACCTTACCAACCCAAAGGCAGAACCCAAACCAGTATGTAGAATGCAAAGTTAACTTTTTGGAATCACAGTTTTCTGTAGCTGTTTTGTCATCCAAATTCCTGCCTAAGACTTTCAATTAGCAGTGTGGGCAACCAACTCTTAATCAGTATGCCTTATTTCCCAGTGACAAGACCAATGGCATGTGTTTGAGGGAGGTAATATATTGGTCAGTGGAATTTGGAACCCTCCACAGGCCATGTGAGGGTCTACAAGGCTCTACGTAGTCTGGCTTTTTCCTTATCTCCAGCCTCAACTCATACAACATTTCCCCTGTGCTTTCTCCACCCCAGCCACTCACCCTTTTTTCCATTTGTCTTTGCTATGCTTCCTCTTAACATAGGGCATTTGCTCTGCTATACCTACCTTCAGAAATAACTTTTTCCCTCTTTGTCTGGTATTTCTCGTCTTCAGACTTTAGCTCAAATAGCATAGCCTTGGAAATTTTCTCAATTTCGCTCCCAAGATCCTTTGTCTTTATTTTTCTAGAGTTACTGGTTTACATTTCTATGATTATTCATTTCCCCTATTCTAACAGTTTGCAGAGAGCTGGCAATTGGTAGGCACTGCACAAAAAAATTGTTGAATAAATGAACTGAGAGATCGTACCTATATGTAAAGCTAGATCCAAGCCTACTTGTTGAGCAGGCCCTCTCCACTCTCTCTTACCTGTTTTCATCTCTGCATGCTTCCTTTTCCTCTTTAATTGCAGTGCCTGCTTCCAGCAGGCACTAGAATCAAATAAATGGATAAATGTGCCTAGTTTTCTTTTTTCTTCGAAAGGCCAATTACAGTCTGTGGTGATGATTATCCCACGGAGTCACCAGACCTTGTTTAATGAGCAACATGAATCTGCAGGGACATGCTGTTTCCCAGAATTGGGGTCAAAGGTTGCAAAGATGGGCTGCAAAAAACCGACAAAAGCCAGTGACAGTTTTTTATTTTTTCCCAAATGCCATTTATTCTGCCTAGTGATATTTACAGTGTATCCTGTTGTTGTAATAACACACCAATTAATGGGGAAAATGGCAGCTCATTACCCTATGAAATAGTAGAATTTTCAAATTGGCTGGATGCTCTCAAAAGCTTGTAATTTGTAATCACAAACTCTGCTCTTATTCTCTGTTCATATTCTCTGTTTAAAATGTAGCTTACCTTCAGATTAGATGTCATTATAAATCCTTTGACATACAACTTCCCTTTAGATGTAGCTCATTTAGATTGTGTAAAACATTACTAAAATTTCATTTTTCATGAAAATCAGATATGCTAATTTGAATATCTAAGGCAGACTTAAATTCTTAAGGACATTTTTTTTTTTTGAGACGGAGTCTCACTCTGTCGCCCAGGCTGGAGTGCAGTGGCACAATCTCGGCTCACTGCAAGCTCTGCCTCCCAGGTTCAGGCCATTCTCTTGCCTCAGCCTCCCGAACAGCTGGGACTACAGGCGTCCGCCACCACACCCGGCTAATTTTTTGTATTTTGTTAGTAGGGATGGGGTTTCACTGTGTTAGCCAGGATGGTCTCGATCTCCTGACCTCATGATCTGCCTGCCTCAGCCTCCCAAAGTGCTGGGATTACAGGCGTGAACCACTGCACCCGGCCAGGAAATTTTTATAAGTGGTGATGCTTTCTCAGTTTTCTTAGGGTTTCTTAGAAACCCTACCAAGGGCTAATATTTAGGAAATATTATTCATTCTGACCATTTGCTTCTTTTGAAAGATATTACTATACATTCCGGTGGTACAATTTTAAATGATAATATATTATTTTAATCACACACACAAAAGAGCCACACCCACCCCCACCAAAACATTTAGGAAGGTAAAACGGTGACAATTTGGATGTGAACAGCTTACTATCTAACCAACCCAGTTTTCATTTCCCACAGCTATAATGGAAGCTGCTAAAGCTAAGGAAGGCCAGGTGTGATGGTGCACACCTATAATCCCAGCACTTTGGGAGGCTGAGGCAGGTGGATCACTTGAGCCCAGGAGCTTGAAATCAGCCAAGCAACATAGTGAAACCTTGTCTCTACCAAAAAAAATTTAAAAATTAGCTGGGATTGGTGGCTGCACCTGTGGTTACAACTGCTAAGAAGGCTGAGGTAGGATCGCTTGAGCCTGAGAGGTCGAGGCTGCAGTTAGCCATGGATGCGCCATTGCAGTCCAGCGTAGGTTACAGTGAGACCCTGTCTGATAAAAAAGCTAAGGAGTAAGACACATTTATAGGGAGATGATTTAAAGTAAGCTAAAAAGTACAATAGTTTATTTGAAATTGAACAAAAATAAGTGAGGCAGGTATTTTGCTTATGATGCAGACATTTTGTTTATAATGTAATCTACATTACCAAGAATCCACACACAAGTATGGATATGGAAAACTAATCTGCTAACAATTCAATTACAGAAAAAAGAATTTAAAAGGCAAAAAAAAGTCACCATCTAAAGCATTGATCCCTTTAATCTTTTTTCAACACTGTCCATTTGAGGGGGAAAAGCTTTCTTTGGTCTTAACATTTTTACTTTGCAAAAAAAAAGTATGAAATGTACTATATAAAGAAGATATGGGGATTTGTTCAATGATTCTGTTCAGTGATAATTTAAGAAGGATACTATTGAAAGCAAGCAGTTTGACTTCAAAATTTTATTTCTGCTATTTGGAATTTTCCTGAAATAATCTAAAAAGGTAGATTGTGACTCAACCATAAGTTTTGAGGACCTGAACCCCACATTCCTTTTTTAAAATTAGCCCTTTAATTTTAGTACGTGGTAGGTTATGACAGGTAATCAAGATTAAGACCAGAAGTAGGAGAGTGGGTTTTTGGAGATAGGGGACGGTGGAAAGTTTTGAGGAGACGCTGATAATCAAGATAATTGCATATGAAATGTAGTTCCTACATAGGAACCTTACATTGCTATTCTTTTTCCTGTTGATTGCTCAGAAATTCTGTTTTGAAAAAAAAATGTAAAATTTGTGCATTAGCAGTGAATGTCCAACATAATTAACATATTACAAATAGTTCAATGATCTCTCTTTGTAAAATAATTGGTGACTATACAAATAAAAATATATAGCTTTCTACACTGCCTTCAGTTCTAAGTTAGCAAATGCATATTTTATCTTTAGGGCAAGATCGTCCGTTAAAACATCTATTCTCTGCTTACTTTCTGTTTTGAAAATTGTTTAGTATTTTCAACTTCATCCTTTTAGGCAAAAACACATTTCAACAAAGCTAGTGTGGTCACAGCTAGCATACCTGTATAGTGATCGAATAACAATTTAAAATCCTAAGGTCATATTAAATGAGAAAAATAGAATGTGTTACTTGTTTTGGATCCTAGAACATTAAAATGCAGGTACGATGGTAGAAGATCAGTTGTATTTTTCTCTGTGACTTATTGGGCTCACTAGAAAAAATTGTAAGGAAAATCCGACTAATGGCCATGTAGCTCAAAGAAAAGGAAGTCCCTAACTAAATCCAGGTTATATAAACTAGAGTGCAAAGTTATTTTCTACAATTGCATTGTTTCCAATTGAGTGGATACCAAGTGTTCTTTTTCTTTCATTTTAGAAAAATCATTTCTAATAGAAATAGGAGAAGTAGAAGCAGCAGCAGCTACAACCCTAGGTACAGCTGAATATCCCTTAACCTTATAAACAAAAATGGAGTGAGAAAGATGCTTCGAGATCAGTCTAACCATAGGCCCCAATGAGCTAACTGCCTAGTGCATTCCGTAGGCTGAAAGATAAGTCTATGAGGCTTTTTCCTGCTAGGGCAGTGGTAATGATGAAGTGAGCAGAGACAGAAAGAGTCATTTATTAATGCATTCTTCAATTCATCAAGCATCTATTGTATATGGTAGACTTATATGCACCGGACTCTGGGATAGACCATATGGAGACAAAGTTAATAAAGCCAGACATGGACCATGTCCTTTTGGAGTTTACAAGCCAGAGGAGTTGCTAATCAAGTAAATTACATTATGAGTATAAAATTGCAACTCTGAACAAGCACTAGGAAAGGGCCAGACCAATTCAGCTCAAGGTTTTACAAACAATGTTAGTTCAGTTATTAATTCAGTGAACATGAAGGACATTATCTGGCCACTTTCAGAATATGTTTGAGATCTTGGAAAGGGTACATTTCAGTGCCTTTCCTTGTTTTTGCAAAGGCGTTGTTGTTGAATTGGTGCAAAAGCACAAGGGGGAAGGATTATGTAGGTTTTTCATTACCTGGAAGAAAACAAATATTTTTGAAAGAAAAAATATTTAATTCGATTTTAAATTAATTATAATTACTTGCCAATGTTGGTAATAGCACAACTTCAATCTTGGACTCAGATTGGTTAGCACCACTTTGTTTATTTTTCCATACTGATTTTCATGTATTTGCTTTTTTTAAAAATTAAACTTTTTATTTTGTGATAATTATAGATTAACATGTAATTATAAGAAATATACAGAGATCTTTCACTCATTTCCTCTAATGGTGACAGCTATCAAAACCACAGTAAAATATCACAATAGGTACTATATTACATTGACATTGACACAGTCAAGCTACAGAATATTTCCATCACCACAAGGATCTCGTGTTGCCCTTTTATAATCCCACCCACTTCCTTCCTGCCTCCACCTCCTCAACACCTGATGACCACTAAACTGTTCTCCATTTCTTTTCTTTTCTTTTTCTTTTTCTTTTTTTTTTATTTTGAGACGGAGTCTCACTCTGTTGCCCAGACTAGAGTGCAGTGGCACAATCTCGGCTCACTGCAACCTCCAATTCCCTGGTCAAGCGATTCTCCTGCTCAGCCTCCTGTGTAGCTGGGATTACAGGCACGCGCCACTATGCCCAGCTAATTTTTGTATTTTTAGTAGAGATGAGGTTTCACCATGTTGGCCAGGATGGTCTCGATCTCCTGACATCGTGATCCGTCTGCCTCGGCCTCCCAAGGTGCTGGGATTATAGGTGTGACTCACAGCGCCCGGCCTAACTGTTCTCCATTTCTATAATTTTGTCATTTAAAGAATGATATATAAATAGAATTATACAATATGTAACGTTTTGGAACTTGCTTTTAAAACCCAGCATAATTCTCTGGAGATTCATTCATGTTGCATGTATCATTAGTCAGTTCCTTTCTATTGCTGAGTTAGTATTCCATGATATGAGTATACCATAGTTTGCTTAACTAGTCACCAGTGAAGGACATATGGGTTGTTTCTGGTTTGGGGTGACTATGAACAATGCTGCTATAAAAATTCAGGTATAGGTGTGAGATAAATGCTCAGAAGAAATTGCTGGGTTATATGGTAATTGCATGCTTCCTTTTTCAACAAATTGCCTTACTATTTTCCAAAGAGACTACCATTTTACATTCCCACCAGTACAGTGTGAATGATTCAGTTTCTCTACATCTCCACTAGCATTTGGTGTTGTCACTATTTTTTTTTTAGCCATTCTTATAGCTATGTAGTGATAACTCTTTGTAGTTTAAAAAAAATTTTTTTTTTATTTTTTGGAGATGATGTCTCACTATCTTGCCCAGGCTGGTCTTCAACTCCTGAGCTCAAGGGATCCTCCTATGTCAGCCTCCTGAGTAGCTGAGACTACAGGCATGCACTATTGCACCTGCCTCTCTCTGTGGTTTTTAATTTGTGTTTTCCTAATGTCTAATGATGTTGAACACCTTTCAGTGTGCTTATTTGCAATCTGTATAACCTGTTTAGTGAAATATCTGTTCATGTCTTTTGCCCATTTTCCAATGGAATTTTTTTAACTGTTGAATTTTGAGGGTTCATTATATATTTTTAGATACTAGTCTTTTGTCAGATAAGTGTTTTGCAAATATTTTCTTTCCATCTGTAGTTTATCTTTTCATCCTCTTAACAGGGTCTGGGTCTTTCACAGACTAAAGTTTTAAATTTGATAACAATTTTTCCATTTTTTTCTTTTATAGGTAGTGATTTTGATGTGAAGTCTAAGAAGTCTTTGACTAGTGCTAGAGCCCAATTTTTTTTCCATTTTATAGTTTTGCATTTTACATTTATGTCTGTAATCTATGTTGAGTTAATTTTTATATAAGATATAGGTCTTAGATTAATGCTTATTTTTTCATCTGTGGATGTCCAATTGCTCCAGCATCTTTAGTTGTAAAGGCTCTTTTCTTTATTGAAATACATTTGCAACTTTGTGATGAATCAGCTGGGCATATTTCTTGTGAGTCTGTTTCTGAATTCTCTATTCTGTTCCATTGATATGTATGTGTCTGTTCTTCTGACAATACTACACAATCTTGATTATCTTAGCTATATAATAAGTATTGAAATTGGGTAGACTGATTACTTTCGCTTTATTTCTCTTTTTCAAAATTGTTTTAGCTATATCTAGTTGCCTTGGCTGTCCACATAAATTTTAGAATAAATTTATTTATATCTTTAAAAAAATCTTTCAGAGATTTTGGTTTCCCTCATGAATATAGATGTGAAACCTCAGTAATATATTAGCAAATCAAATTCAGCAATATATTATGAGAATTATACACCACCAGCAAATGTAGTTTATTCCAGGGATGGAAGGTAGGTCTAATATTTGAAAATCAATCATATTAAAAGATCAAAGAGGAAAAATCACGTGATCATATCAATTGATGCAGAGAAGGCATTTGACAAAATTCAATACCCATTCAAGCTATGAATGTCTTTGGGTTTATCCTGCTTTTGGTTCAGTCAGCTTCCTTTTTTTTTTTTTTTTTTGAGACGGAGTCTCGCTCTGTTGCCCAGGCTGGAGTGCAGTGGCGTGATCTCAGCTCACTGCAAGCTCCGCCTTCCGGGTTCACGTCATTCTCCTGCCTCAGCCTCCCGAGTAGCTGGGACTACAGGCGCCCACCACCACGCCCGGCTATTTTGTATTTTTAGTAGAGATGGGGTTTCACCATGTTAGCCAGGATGGTCTCGATCTGCTGACCTCGTGATCCGCCCACCTCAGCCTCCCAAAGTGCTGGGATTACAGGCGTGAACCACCGCCCCCCGCCAGTCAGTTTCTTTTAATGTGCAGGTTTATGTCTCTTGCTGAATTTGGGGAATTTCTAGCTATGATTTCTTTGAATACCATTTCAGTCCCATTCTTTTTCTCCTCTCTTTTGGAAACACCAATGACATACATATTAGATCTGTTATAATCCCACATATTCCCAAGGCTCTGTTTATTTCGTTCAGTCAGTCTGCTTTCCTCTCTTTTGTTCACACTGGGTAACTTTCATTGCTCAGTCTCCCAGTTCACTGATTCTCCTGTCCTCTCCATTCTGCTCTTGAGCCCATCCACTGAGGTGTTCATTTTGGTGGTTGTTCTAAAATTTCCCTTTGGTTCTTCTTCATATCTTTTATTTCCTTGCTGAGGCTTTCTAGTTCATCATTCCTCTCAAGCATGTTCATAATTGCTCATCTATGTATTTTTGTTATGGCTGCTTTAAAATCTCTTTCAGATCATTGTTGCATCTTGGTTCTCTTGGTGTTAGCATTCATTGATTGTCTTTTGCCATTCAGTTGAAATCATCCTGGTTCTTAGTATTACTATGATGTGATGGTTTTTTTTTTTTTTTTTTTTTTTTTTTTTTTTTTTTTTGAGACAGAGTCTTGCTCTTTCGCCCAGGCCGGAGTGCAGTGGTGCTATCTGGGCTCACTGCAAGCTCTGCCTGCCGGGTTCACGCCATTCTCCTGCCTCAGCCTCCCGAGTAGCTGGGACTACAGGCACCCGCCGCCGCGCCCGGTTAATTTTTTGTATTTTTAGTAGAGACGGGGTTTCACCGTGTTAGCCAGGATGGTCTCGATCTCCTGACCTCGTGATCCGCCCGCCTCGACCTCCCAAAGTGCTGGGATTACAGGCGTGAGCCACCGCGCCCGGCTGATAGTATTTTTAAAAATTGAAACCTGGACATTTTTGTCTTATGTTAAGGAGACTCAATCATATTTAGACTATTTTAACTGGTTTTTCTAAGAGCTCTGACAAGTGTAGAGGGGCACTGCCTTGTTACCGCTAGGTGGAAGCAGAAGTCTAGGTTCCCTACCCAGCTTCCTGAGGACAGGTGGGAAGTCCTTGTTACTGCTAGATTGGGGGAGAGTTTCTGCTGCTGATGGGGTCTTCACTGACACTAGCGTGGGGTGGTCTCATTGCTGCTGGTGACACTGAGTGTCCTGACTCTCCACTAAGTTTCTTCTGACATCTTCTTCCCCATGTGGTAAGAGGAAGGGTGCCTCATTACAGCTGGGTAAGAAGTCCAGGGTCCTCCAGTGATCTCTGCAGATACCACCATGGGATAAATGGTGGGGCCTTGTTATCAGGATGGGTGGTTTTGGGATGAAAATCCTGCCTCGCTACTTGGACTTTGTTAACACTGCCCTGGTGGGAATTTTGGAATGCCTCATTGCAGTTTATTGAGTGAGGAAGTGTAAGTTCCCACAGTGAGTTTGTCTGCATGGGTGGGAGGGAGGCCACAGTTTTCTTCATGCTGTTTGAATGGAATAGAGAGGTTATAACTAAAAGTTTTCTGTCTCGCTAGGCTTCCCTATCCTGGTCCTTTTAGAGAGAGAAGGCTTTTCTGTCCGTGCTCATTGGCATTTTCAGGTCTCTGGCTTCTTCAGTTCCCAGTAAGGAATATATGATACAGAAAGGGAAACCGGGGAACTCACTGCTTTCTTGTTTTCTGGGTCTCTAGGGCCCTAGCTGTTCGGCTGTTTCTCTCCATATAATGTCCAGAGTTTTCTTACATATAATGTCCGGGGTTTTACTTGTATTTAACAGAGGGAGTAGGGATAAGTACTTCTACTCAGTCCTTCCAGAAGCAGAAGTCAGTCAATTAATTTTTCTGATTAATGCATTTTTATTCCACATGTAGTCTCTTCTTGAGTTCAGTAAATAAGAATCTAAATAATTCGCAAAGGAACATGGACATACCCAAAATATATGCCCAGAATCCAAACACTATTCAGCTTCATCACAGTCTCTACTGTGGTCCAAACCACGACCGTCTCTCATCTGAATTATTGGAATGATCTCATGACTGCTTGCCCCTACCCTCTACTTTCTATATTTATTACAGAATCCATAGGGATCCTATTAAAACATGAGTCTGATCACTGCTGAAAATTTTCCCATGTGTTCCCCAACCACCCTCAGGGTAAAAGCAGAAATCTGTACAATGGCTTACAAGGCCCTACAAATTCTTCACCCACCCTTTTGACCTCACTTCCTCCTATTCTGCCCCTCACTCAATCTGATGCAACCATGGTGTTCCTCTCACATGTGGGGCTTATCCCCACCTCAGGATCTTTGCATTAGTTCTTTCCTTTGTCTGCAACACTCTTGCCCCATATATATCCTCGTGGATAGCTCCTTCACTTCTTGCAGATCTTTGTTCAAATGTGTAACCTTCCCAGGCCTTTCCTTACCATCTTGGTTAATGCTGCAACCATCTGTCACTTTCTCTACCCTCCATGTTCCTCTTCTTGCTTTATATTCTCTGTAGCAATTTCCTCTTCTAATATATCATGCAATTTACTATTTTAGTTTGTTTACTTTTCGCCTCTTTCCATTAAAATATAAACCCATGCAGGGTATGGTATGTTGTCTATTTTATTGCTGTGTTGTCCACGTTAAAAACAGTGCCTGACATATAGGAAGTGCTCAATAAATATCTGCTGAATGAATAAATGACCTTCCAAGCTTCGTTGAGGTAGAAAATTTTCATGATGCAGCAATAGCTCTGGTGGTCTGACTGACAGCAGCTGTGATGATGACAAAAGATGAACTCTATTACATGTTCCTTTGGAAGCATTTATACATGGATCCCTGTCTTAATATTCTACTGTATTTCTTAGGTATTCTTTGTCCCTCTGCTTCCCTCTGTCTTTCTCAGTCCAAACCTACTACCAACTATGTGGTTTTCTCAATAATCTCTAGATTAAAAAAAAAAAGAATCTGACTCATCCAGTGAATTGACAAAGCTCCTATAACATCACATTGTAGGTCAGTGGCCATGGAATCCCTTGGCTCAGTCTTGGGTCGTGTGGTATAGTAAATGGCTACCTCTGCTTGATAAATTGCCTAGGGCAGTTCTCTCAGCAACAGCAAGAGGACAAGGCAGAGGCCCAAGAATGAATCGATTCTTTTCTAATGTGCTTAGACAACTCAGACAACTCTGTAGATTTGTAAAATTTTAGATTTAAAAATAAAATCCTCAAATCTTTCTATTAACGGTTACATCTGTATCCAAGCTACTCAGCCAGCATCTTAGAAAACAAAAACATAATCATAGCTAAACATTTACCAAAAATGACCCCAGACTTTTTAGACATTCTGGCTAGGAAAAGATTTAGCTCCTTGAAACACTTAAGAATCTATGCAACAAGTAGCAAATAGTTTAACTCAACTTTTATTTTTGAAATGAAATTGAATTTTAATATAGAACAAGTAGAAGGGCTTTCCTCTTGCGTTTAATGTTTTGTCAGAAAAGTGACAAAGCCCTTTTCTTTGAAGCCTATCCTAGTGGGACCCCACAAGACCCTTGAGAGTTCTTGGGGTGTAGGGAGAATTCTGTGTCTTAGATATTATGGCTCCACTACAGAGCTTTTCTGAGATCTCTTGGAAATATACAAAAACAAAAATGTCAGAATCAACTGCTGCTGCCCAGCATGACAGGTAAGAGACAGCAGTGCAGAATTGGTGTAAACTTTGAATTTTTGGTAGGAATTCTTTTCCTAGCCATACTCAGGGAAAAACTGCTTTTAACATGCAGAATGAATGTAATTAGACTCATTGTATAATCTCCCATTTTTTATGTAAAATGACAAATACATTATAAACAAACTGTTCCATGACAAGCAACTTACAAAACATGAAAAAATAATATTAAGCATATTTTTCCCTAGGAAGTGTCTATCATATCCAACAGCTGTTTGTCATTAGGTTGTTTGGTGGGCTTTTTTCTCTTGTATCTACAGATGAAAGGAAAAAGCTATTATGAATGAAGTGTGATAAAATTACTAAATCTGAAAGAACCAGTGGAATGATTTCATATGAGTATATTTAATTTTGGAGAAATGAGACCAATTTGAAATTTCAGTTGAGCCTTTTGTTTTCACTTTTCTTTAGAATCGTTTCTTTTTTCCTATTGAACATGAGGTATTGATTAAGCAAGCTTTTATTTACTTTTCATTGAAGCCCTCCAAAAGTAGAGCTGAAGAGTTTGCCTTTCACTGGTGACATAAGTAATGCTATTAAGCAAAATGCACATAGAAATAACTAAGATCTTCCTGTTTTTCCACCTTATGGAACATCCCTTTATAATTGAATAAGCTTTTAATTCTCCTGATTAGAGTGCAACATTACCCAGATTGAAAGGTGGTAGATTAAATAGTAGCGTGTCTAAATTAGATGAATTATCTGCTGATTAGAATAGAATGACAAGTGATTACCATGCTTTTTTCATCTTCATTTGCCCAATTATCTTTACTTCTTTAATTATCAGGGGTAGAAAATGAGGACAATAAAATTTTCAAGACAGAAATTTGTATCGTTTTAGTGCAGCTAACATTGACAAACAGCAGCCAAGTAAAATAATCAGGACACAATGTCAACACTTAAAAAGTCAATTTTGTGATATTGCTTTCTTAATATTTAGTGTACTTAGTGTCAGCCATTTGAGCCATAGTGAATCTGGTGCAATCATTAAACAAAAGTCTTAAGAGGGAAAGTTGCCCTTTCTCCCTTCCCTCTGGCCCTAATAACACTTTAGGGCTATAAATTTCTGAAAAATAAAACACCAACTCGCCTAGCAGCCAGCATCCGAGAACAATGTAGCTCTGCCAACCACTGCTAATGAAGGACCTGAGGCTTTTCTGACTTAATTCAGCAATGCAGAGTAGATGGAATTGCACTGATTTGAATCTTCTTGAGGGCAGAGACTCATGCATTCCTCTTTATAACCCCAGTGTCTAAAACTATGCTGCCACATTGTAGGCAAACAATTAAATATGGCAAAAGCAAATACATGTGGTGTGAGAAAGGTAATTCTTTCCTATGTTATAATACTTGGTCTTTTCCCATAATATCTTCCCTACATCAAGAAAGGTTTACTTGATGTAAATGCTCCAGTGTAAAATTGGAGGCTAAAAAGCAGGGCAGTGGCAACAAAGCACAAGCATGGCTTATTTCTGCAAAGAGATGCCTGTGCATTTGGGTGGGTATTTCTAAGTAGACTGTATGGTCTAAATATGGGTCTTTGTAGGCAGTAACAGGTAACAATGACAGGATCCTAAATAAAGTACTAACCCCTCTGACTCTTAAGTTTCTTATTTGCATACTCCAAAGGAGGACTGGCCTTCAAATACGATAATGTGAAATCAAGCAATTATTGAAAACATTAATTCACCACTGTAGTATAGTAGATATGAATTATTCAACACTCTACTACAAGAAATTTTACATTGCTTTATTTGTGTAAATCAAATTAATTCTCATGTCATGGCCCCACTTCTCAAGGTTGCATGAAATTCAATTATGAAAGTGTTTTAGGAGGTCCTCTACCTCCTTAGAAGTAGTCTTTCATGTTGCCCAGAAAATGAGCTTCCTGTCCCCATCTTTGCTCCTTCTGCATTTTGCTGTTGATCTGGTTCTCACGGGAGTCCTCTGCAAGGTTCTTCCACAGTGGCTTTTGGCTCTTCTCTCAAAGTGTCTGTGCTTGGAAGTCTCCCTCCACGGATGTTTCATAGCACAGCTAACCTCCAATGTGGCATAGCAAGTGTAAGTGGGGCATGTATCTCTGTCCCTCGAAGATACGCCCTAAACACTCATTATCTTCTCATGCTTGAAAAAGTTATATATTCTCTCTCTCTCTTTCTCTCCTGCCTACTTGCCTCTTTCCCTTTCTCTTTCTCCATGTCAAGATTTGCTCTTTTGACTCCCAGCATCAACTTCTCCCTTTTTGCCCACCTATAATTAAACTCCCAAAGAAACAATTGAAGACAGAGAAATGTCCTGGGGTAGGAGAGCAGGGACTTGAAGTTTTCATTTTTAACTCAGAGGGTAAATGCTATAAGCAAGCCCCCTTGAGACAGAGGAACTTGGAAGTACATGCCTGCCTTCAAGGTACAAGGAAGTAAATAGACCTCCAATTCTACTAAAACAACAACACCTGACATGAACATTTTAATAAGTTATGTATGCACATAGGTACGGTTACTGCTTATGCTTTAGATGAAAAGCACTTCTTGGTTGGATTTCACCAATGGAATCCAATTGTCCCACCATATAGAAGGTGCTCAAAGTAGTATGACCTTCCTTGTAAATTCACTGTGACTCAGAGCCTATCCCTTGTCTGTGCAGATTCAGGGCTTGGATGCTGAATCGTGCTATGGAAGTCAACAAGATTGTAATTAAAAGGTCAAAATGCCCACCAATTAACTGAAAATTAGAAATAAAGTGGCAACTAAACCAGATACTTATTTGAACATGATCAGTAAATTCTCTCCCGGTAGACAATATCTGTACAGGAGACCACATGATGCCATCACTTGACGAGATTGAAGTCAGATCAGAGTAAGTGCACTGTATGTCTTAGCCTGATACATCAGTTTCAGCAACAGAGAAATGGAAACACCAGAACTTGGGCCTGGGTCGGGAAATTGTCTCTAAAATGGTTTTGGGGGTCATGCTCCATAATTTTTCCATCTTTTTTCTAGGCTTTGTGCTAATCTATATCTGCCTCCTTTTTCACTGACATTTTGTATATATGCTAGGACTTCTAATCTAGTTGGTAAATTTCCCCTAGGCTGGGAGTCATCTATTACACATATTGTGAAAACTTTCATGTATTTAAGAAGACGTCAAGCTTAGTACAATGGCCAACTATGTACCCACCACTTAGTTTGAGAAATAAAACTAAGATAGTCACAGCCCCCTGTCTTGTGTGCACACTGTCTGATGCATTCCCCTCCTTCCTTCCTTCCCTCTCTCTCAGAGGTAAACATCATCCAGAATCTGGTGTTATCATTTTCTTTCATTTCTGTGTATTTTTACTACTTAGGTATGTGTTTCTAAACAATATATAGTGCAGTGTCATTTTTTTTTTAATTTTACATAAATATTCTATGTGCACTTTTGGCAGCTTTCCTTTTTCCCAATATCATTATATTTGTAATATATGTCCATATTAATACATGTGGCTTTAGTTTATTCATTTTCATTGCTGTGCAGTATTCCAGTATAGGAATAAAATGAGATATTTTTATTTCCAAAGAAAAAGAGAACCAGACACTTATTAAAGGTAGCAAGACAGATATTTTATTCATACTGCTGCTGTAGGGGAGAGAGACTCCAGTATAAATCCTAGCTCAACTCCAACTAAGAGGAAGATGACTGAGGTTTTTAAGGGGAAAACAGATAAAGAATAAAAAAGGATTGTTGGGAAGTGCAAAAGGGGAACAAAAAAAAGGACTAAGGGGGGTATGTGAAAATGGAAAATTATAGAAGGGGAATTAGGTGAAGAATTGCTGAAAATGGTTTGGCAAGATGGGTTGAACAATATACATTTTGCAGTTTGGCATTATTGCATTTTCTTTTTATGGGATGGAGTTTTGCTCTGTCACCCAGGCTGGAGTGCAGTGGTGCGATCTCGGCTCACTGTAACCTCCACCTCCGGGGTTCAAGCTATTCTCCTGCCTCAGCCTCCCGAGTAGCTGGGATTACAAGTGTGTGCCACCACACCTGGCTAATTTTTTGTATTTTTAGTAGAGACGGGGTTTCACCATGTTAGCCAGGATGGTCTCGGTCTCCTGACCTCATGATCCACCCACCTTGGCCTCCCAAAGTGCTGGGATTACAGGAGGGAGCCAAGCCACTGCGCCAGACCATTGCATTTTCTTTAGCAAAGACTTAGCTTGGGAGCTGGGGCTGCCTTTAGAAGGTGGCCTGGTGTGGTGAGAGCAGGCTAGAGTTTACTCTCTTAGCACAGTGTTTAGGCAAGGGCTCTGTGCCTTGTAAGAGTTTACAGCTGACCATATTCACTGTCCTGTTGTAGGACATTTAGGATGTTACCCGTTTATTCATCTTTATAAACACTGCTGCTGCAAACATTCTCACACAAATCTTGTTTACACGTCTGGGATTTTCTCTAGGATATGAACCTAGCAGTGTTATTGCTCTATAAAAGAACATGCATCCCTTCAACAGACATTTTCAAGTGGACATTGTCAAATAATTTTTCAAAGTATAAGTAATAAAGTACAAACTCACCAGTGGCAATATGCATGCCAACTCTTCCACATTCCAGACAAAATGGATTTTGTCAGATGTTAACATTTTTGCTGTTGCCAAATGTGTATGTAATGTACCTTATTACTTTTTAGTGTCTGAAATGTACCTTACTACTTTTTCAGTGTCTGAAATGTACCTTATTACTTTTCCCTGATTATTAATGAGGTTCGCCATCTTTCCATATGGCCATTAGGGTTTGTATGTATGATAACCTGTCCATAGTTTTTGTGCATTTTTTTGGCACGTGGTTTATCTGTTCCTTACTGATGTTTAAGAATGTTTCAGATATCCGGCCTGGCGTGGTGGCTCCGCCTGTAATCCCAGCACTTTGGGAGGCTGAGGCGGGTGGATCACGAGGTCAGGAGATCGAGACCATCCTGGCTAACATGGTGAAACCCTGTCTCTACTAAAAATACAAAAAAATTAGCCAGGCGTGGTGGCAGGTGCCTGTAGTCCCAGCTACTCGGGAGGCTGAGGCAGGAGAATGGCGTGAACCCGGGAGTCGGAGCTTGCAGTGAGCTGAGATCGTGCCACTGCACTCCAGTCTGGGCAACAGAGCAAGACTCTGTCTTAAAAAAAAAAAAAAAGAATGTTTCAGATATCCTCCATTCTAATCCCCTATTGGTTATATGAGTTGCAAATATCTTTTCTCAGTCTGAAGCTTGTCTTTTAATTTTTAAATGATATGTCTTGATAAATGGAAGATTTATTGTTCGTTGGCCATAATGTCTTTTTTGCCATTTTCCTATTGAGTTATTTGCCTCTTCCTTATTAGTTCAAACAGGTTATTTAAATATTCTGGATTCTATTCCAGTATGTAACTTGTCTTTTCATTCTCTTTACCCTTTCTTTGAAGAAGGATTTTTAATTTTACTGAGTTTATCTAGCTTTTCCTTTATTGTTTGTGATTTTTATACCTTGTTTTAAAAATCTTCCCCAAATCTCAATGACACAGAGATATTCTTTTACATTTTCCTCTAAAAATTGTAAATTTTTGTCTTTCACAGTTACAACCTTAATCATAATTGTTGTGTTTCATGTGAAAAAGGAATGGTTTTTGTTTTGTTTTGTTTATCCAGATGGCTATGCAGTTGTGCCAATACAGCTTATTTAATAGGCCATAATGTCACCACCCATCTACAGTGCCACCTCAGTGACCCAATGTTACTCTGGATTTCTTCTGGGCTCTCTGTTCTGTGCTACTGGTCTATTTATCACTGCGCGAACACAATAGTGTCCCAACAAACCCAATGTTGACAACTTTACACTTCTCCTTCAAGAGTTATTTTAGCTATTCTTGGCCCTCTACACTTTCAAATAAATTTTAGAATCAGTCTTTCAGCCTTCATTAAAAAGCATGTTGGGATTTAGATTGGAATTACATTGAGACTATAAATTTGGGAAAAAAATGATATCTTCACAACATTGCATTTTTTTGTTGTTCACAAACATGGTACTTTTCTCCATTTATTTAGATCAACTTTAATGTTTTTCAGCAGAGTTTTGCACATCTTTGCTAGATTTACATCAAGGCACCATTTATTTATTTCTAAATGTTAACTATTTTAAGTTGCACCCTTTACTATCATGTAAAAATGAAATCACTTTTGCATACTGATTTTTATGTATGGCATCCCTATAAACTCTCTAATTCTAATATTTCTGTAATTTCTTTGGGATTTTTGAAATACATTATATTATATAGGTAGTCATAATTCTTTTTCAATTTCTTTTCCTGATAAGAAGCCACAGAGACATGCCAAATAAAAGCAATAATAACAGGCATCCCTCTCTTGCTATTGATTTGAAGGCTTATGCATTTAGTATTTATATATGATGTTTGTGGTAGGGTTTTGGATAGTTTTTTGCTCTTGTTAAGTAAGATGTTTTTTAGACTCAGTTTCCTGGGAGGTTTTTTGTTTGGTTGGTTGTTTTTTAATAAATAAATGTTGACTTTTCTCTATTGCATTTCTTCATCTATTGAGATCTTTAATGTACTCAAATTATTTATGCCTCTGGAATGCAAACTTGTCAAGATGTTTTAAATATATTTTAGTAATGGTTTTACTAATGTTTTGTTTGGAGTTTTTTATACCTATATTCTTGAGTGGCTTTGAGTATTTTCCAATCTTAAACCATTGTTGTCATCTGTTTTTGTTACCAAGATTATCATAACCTCATAAAACGAATTGAGAATTTTCTTTTTCTATTCTTTGACTGAAAATTCATGTTCCAGCCCTCTCAAGATTCACCCATTCTCTTGATTTTGTGTGTGTGTGTGCGGGTGCACATGTGCACTGATTTTCTTTATACAAATATAAGTAAGTACAAATATATGCATATTTTTCTTCCTCCACCCCTGCCATCCGTATGCAAAAGGCAGCATACATTATACATTGTTCTGCACTATGGTTTTCTTACTTTTTTTTTTTTGAGACAGAGTCTCGCTCTGTCGCCAGGCTGGAGTGCAGTGTCGTGATATCTGCTCACTGCAACCTCCGACTCCCTGGTTCAAGCGATTCTGTTGCCTCAGCCTCCTGAGTAGCTGGGATTACAGGCACATGCCACCAGGCCCAGTTAATTTTTGTATTTTTAGCAGAGACAGGGTTTCCCCATATTGGCCAGGATGGTCTTGTTCTCCCGACCTTGTGATCCGCCCGCCTCGGCCTCCCAAAGTGTTGGGATTACAGGCGTGAGCCACTGCGCCAGGACGCTTTTCTTACATTTTTAACATATATCCCAGAGACCTTTTTACATCAGTCTATAGAGTTTATCTTTATTCTTCTTTGTAGTTTTGTAATATTCCATGTGGCAGTTATAGCAAAATTCATTTAAGCAGATTTCTATTGTCAAACTTTTGCTATTATAAATAATACTGCATGTATGCTGGTAAAATATCATTTAATATATATCCTGCTGTATCTATAGAATGGATTCTTAAAAATGAGAGTGCTATGTCAAAGAATAAAACATTTATAATTTTTGTAAATATGGCAAATTGCCCTTCAGAGTATGTGCTATACTACACTCTATACCCATAGTGTAGGAGCATGCCTGTTCTCTGCAGGAAAGTTTTACACTGAGACCATTTTTTAATGGTTGTAGAATCTTTTCATTTTTCTGTTTCTTCTTGAGTTTATTTTGGTAGTTTATACTTTTCTGGGAATTTATCTATGTCATCTAAATGTTCACCCATTTTTGCATGAAGTTAATATTCTTATTTTCTTTTTTAAGTTTTGCAGTACTTGCAGACATGGCCCCATTTCTCATCCTTAATATTGTTTACTTGTGACTTCTCTCTACTCTTGATCCATCTATCTAGATGGCATTTCTCAACCTTGACATTTTGGGTCCGAGGCTTCTTTCTTGTAGGGGGCTGTCTTGTGCATTGTAGGATGTTTAGCAGCATTTCTGGCTTCTATTTACTAGATGCCACTAGCATCCCCACCACAGGTTGTGCCTGTATACACAAAATGTCTCCAGACGTTACCAAATATCTCCTAGGAAAGAGGAACAGGGAGGGCATTGGGGAGCAAAATTGCCCTCCGTTGCACATTACT